>NW_026693082.1:5652500-8152500 GCF_021218885.2 Marmota monax
GCCCTAACTCCCAGCCCTGGCTCTTTGAAACATGCATGGTAAATTAGCACTGGGGAAATGACAAATGCGCTGACCGTCAGGGAAGAGGCCCAGGTTGGGGTTCAGAGTCACACAAAGCTCAGGGCTTTGTACCTTGGAGGGAGGAGCCAGCTGGTCCTTTCTGATCTCTCCTGAGAAAGATACATGAATGCCCTCTCCCTCCTCATGGAAGCAATCCAGGAATGAAGGGGACATGGGCCAGGAGGAGTAAGTGTGAGGTGACATCCACTTGAATGGGTACCAGTGATTTCGCCATTGCTCAGGGGCAATGATCCATTTTTGGAGGTATCACCTGTTTTGTTCTGGCTCTCCCTGACTGCCCCTGGCTCTTGCTCAAGAGAGGCAGCCACCTGGCCACAGGGCTTGGTGTGAGGGCTCCTGCGGGCGGCTGGCTGCCCCTGAGCTAATGCAGCTCTCCCAGGACCCAGCGCTGATTTCCAGCCTGCTAGTGGCTCTCATGGATGCATCAAAGGGGAGAAGATCCTGGATTTTGGAAATATTGGTAGGTGGTTCTTTGGGGCCTTTGTGGCTTGCCCTTGAGACTTGGGATATTTCTGCTTAGCTTATCGTCTCTGGTTCCTGGTAGGAAACTCGGGGCTTGCTAAAGTGTTCATTGTCCTTTGTGGGCAACCCCATTGCTGGCCTCTGTCTTATAACTCACAGGGGAATTGGGCTGAATTCTCCTCTGGAGCTTGTGTCAAGGTCATGAGGGGCAGGTGTTTCTCACCTGGTCCTGGAGCATTGCAGCCTGTAGAAGGACTGTCCTCTTCCTTGGGTTTGTCACCTCGCTCCTATTCCAGGTTGACACGTGGCCTTGGACCCACAGCCTATGCCCCATGGCTATCCATAAAACGAGTAGGTTTCACTGGCTTTGGGTCTGACACATGTGGCTCTGAGGACCATGTTTTAACTTGCTGTGTGGCTGTGGCCAAGTTAGGGGGCTCTTTGAGCTTCACTTTCCTCTTCTGTGTAAAGGGGGATAATAATGGCTCCTGTCCTACTGGGTTATTAGTGTATTAGATGAGACATTGGATACAAGGTACAGAACACTTTTACTGTACATTTACTGTGCTTGATATATATTAGTTTTATTATTATTAAAAAGGATATTCTATGACTCTGTGAGTATAGTTCTGCCATATTGCCCTGGCCAAGGTGACGGTGAGGAGTGTCTTTTGGGTCTTTCCTTGGGGGCCAAGATATGTCCATGCCCACTCTTGCTTTCTCCCAGGTCTGGACACTTTCTGTTGGTACCATGCAGGGGGAAAGTAGTTGTAACCTCTGAAACCTATGGGTTGGGCAGGGAGGCAGGGATAGCACTGACCATGTGGGAAGTGACCCAGGCTGCCAGCTGCTCCCCAGCCCTAGTGGCTCCTCCAAGGTCAAGCTCCCGTGGAGGCTCCCCTTGTGTTGGGAAGGGCCTTCCATTAGGAGGTGTTCAGATGCCTAGGATATTTTGAGAAAGCCCTCTGCTGAGTTTCCTTCCATCATGTTAGCATTCCCTTGGATTATTGGGACTTTTAAAAGAATTTATGGTCAGGCAAATGGCCCATTGACCTCTAGGGTGATCTCTTTCTGGACATCAAATCCAGCATCCAAAGTGATTATAAAAACATGCTTAAACATACACACACACACAACATACTCACAAAAATACGCACACACAAGAGTTAGAGTCAAATAAGAATGTCAGTTCTAAATAGGCTGATAAGACATCATGCAGTTGAGTTTGGGGAAACATCTGTTTACTCTGCCATTGAGGCTGGGCTCCCCTTTGGAGATGAACCATCCAAGAGGTTTGAATAACTGGAGCATGGTAGAGGCTGATTGTGGACACCATGTGCTAAGAGACCATCACAGGTCAGGGGAATCTCACATGGAGATACCTGCTCCTTTGCCAGAATTGCAGGCAAGGTTTTAATTTATTTATTTATTTTTATTTCTCAACTTCTTAAACAGATAGGATTGAACTTATCAATCTGGGGTTGACATGAGTTTTTAACCAAGAGCCCAGCCTGACCTTGGCCTAATTGCAGCAAACACTCTTCTCCTCCTTACAGTCCCCGCACCCAGGCCTTGATTTACTCTTACCTGCCAATACCTGCAGCCACCAAGGAACACTTGGCCCCACATCACTAGTGCTAAATCTTTCCTCGAAGTAACAACTGGATTCTGTGTATCTCAAGTGTCTGCAGATAGTGGTTTTCAAACTTGGCTGCACACTGGAATCACCTGAGCAATTTCAAAAATAAGGCTGCCTGAATCCCACTCCTAGAAATGCAGATTGATGTGCACCCTGGGCGTGAGGAGCTTTAAAATCTCCCCGGGTAATTGCAATGTGCAACAAAGTTAGAACCATGGATTCAAAACCTTATTCCAGCATGTGGGCTCCATGGAACAGTAGCATCAGCTTATCAGAAATGCAGATCAGGCCCCCTTAGGCTTCCTGAGTCACAATCTGCTTCTTATCAAGATTCCTATATTATTTTTTAAAATTCATTTTACCATTTTTATTCCTTTTTAAAAAAGATTCCTATATTATTTGCATGCACATTAAAGCCTGAAAACTATTATTTTAAGTACTGGGTTGGTGGCGGGGGTGGTGGGGAAACTGTCTAATCCACCTCTTTAGCATGGCTATGTTCCTTAGTTATTGCCTAAAGTCTCAGCCCCTTCGTGAAATGTCTACTCTCCTGCATCCTTCCATGCACATGCAGGGAGAACAGAATCTCCTCTACCTAAGAAGAGTGTGCATCCTAAGGAACCTTTCATAAGCTGAAGACACATTTCATCGGTGTAACCTGCCACACATCCTAGCTTAGACATGCAGCATACTGCAGAATGTTGCTTCTTTCCCTGGTGATGATGGGGCTGATTGGCAGCTGTGACTACTGCTGCTGCCTAACATTGTGATCCTGGACACACGAAGCTAGCCTGAGAAAAGGATTCCTAGTGTGATTCCTACTGAATGCATATCACTTTTGCAACATTGCATAGTCAAATATTGTAAGTAGACCTGTGGTAGTTTGGAGACCATCTGTATTGCTTACAGGGGAAGCTCCCTTGAGCTTTGGATGTTCAGAGACTTCATTGAGTCTCCATCATGGGAAGCTCAAGGCCAAAGCCAGAATTCTTTATTGCTCAATCCTTCTCCCCAGGTCTCTGACCAGCCTTGTCCCTTCCTCCACCCCACCTCCTTCCCAAACCTTTCACTGTGTCCTCTGGAACATTCACCCTGTGAACCACAAACTCTTGCATGCCTCAACCATTTCTCAGAACATTCTTTGATGTTGCTGGAACCTGGCACCCCTGCACTCTTCTCAAACAAGGCCTTTTATTCTCTGCAGCCCACAACCTCAGGATCAAAAGGTGGGGTCCACACTGGGGCTCAGGTCACATCAGGATGTGGAATGGGGCAGTCCTGCCTTTCCACAGGCAGGACTTCCTAACCATGCATCCTCCATCCTGCTGGGGGAAAACTCTTGACCTCTGAGATTAGGACAGCCCTCTCTCACTATGTTCACATTGTCCACTGTCCCTGGATGTCCCTCCCCCAAGCTCATGGAACATGTGGGTGCATGCCTCACAATCCTCCCTCTGTCCAAACTCCTGCCCTCATCCTGAGTGACAGCAGCATCTTTTGGACATCTTGGCCTACTCTACTTTATTTTCGTGCTCAGTCTATTTAAATTGCCATCCCATCGCCATTTCTTACTGCTGCCATTGTTTCTCCTTCTGGTTGTCCCTTCTCTGTTGGTTCAGTAAGGGCTGTGGTGAAACCTTAAGGGCTTGGGGGTCACATTGACCAGGGTCTGAGGCTTGTCTCTGTTGTTAGCTAGTTGTGTGATGGTGCGTAACGTACCTCTACACTTTTCAAGCTCAAAATCCCTCATCTCTCTCTGAGGTGACAACAATGGAGGTTGATATATATTTTTTTTTTTTGTAAAAATTAAGGGGTATGATGGAGGTGAGGTGCTCAGGACAGTGTATGGTACATGTAGAACACTTAATAAATGTTGGTAATTATTGTTATGGTTAGAACTTGGGCTTTACCATATGTTGTATGACCTCCTTCTATATTTTTCTCTGTAAAATGGGGACAATAATACCTCTTCATAAGGCTGTTGCAAAGATCAAATAAAGTAATGTGTTAAGATGGCTTAGATTTAGTTGCATTCAACAAATGTTCTCATATCCTTAGTCTCATTTCCCTACTCTCTTGCTTATTCTCTGCTGCAGATATAGACTTCAGATCACTAGGCTTGTTAAAATCATTTATAAAATGACCAGTCTCTTCAGGGCATTTCCAAGAGTCAAATGCTGTTTAATGAATATTCTGAAATAAATCTATTTTGATTGCTTGGGGTCATCTTTCGTGATGACACAATTGGTTGTTTGTTCTAGATAAGTGGGTAAGTGGGGTTATGGACACGTTCCAAAGGAGTGAGGTGACATCAGGGATGCTCCGGGATGCTCTGGTGATAAGCTTGTGTCGGTTCTAATTTGTGAGTGTGATTCAAACACAGCCTGAGAACAATAGGACTGAGATTCAAATGTTTTGTTTTCCTTTTGTCTGATAATACTTTGAATGAGTGTGTTTGCATTTGGAAAATGTGATTGGCTTTTATTTTCTAATTTTACAATAATTATATACTCTTGGATGCTATAGATTAAACTCCCTGGCTACCTAAAAAAGATCTCTAAGTGGTTCTCAATAAGCTTCATATACAAGGTAAATTGTATTATCTTTCATGATATGTGAGAACATCTGTTTTTCTTTTAATGCAGTAAACATATAAGGGTCTCTTGGGATATCTTTTAAATAGACTTAATACAACATTCAGGAAGGATAAGCAAAAATATAATCACAGGCGTAAGGGAATGTGAGCATTTCATATTAATAACATTGGAACCTTATGTTTAATGCAGTGCTAAGAGCTGACAATTAAACAAGTCGGAGTCAGGAAATTCAATTAAAATGATCACAGCAATATGAATTTAGCCACATCCTGTATTAGTTATGAAATCCATTTAACACAGCAAACAATAATGTCTTCAGCTAGTTTATTCGAAAGGAAAACAGGAACAAAAACACTTTAATGCTATATATACTCCACTAATGTGGTTAGGTTAATTTGCTGGGGGAAAAAAAACGTAACATTTGAATATTCGAATGCATAGTCATTTAATATGAGTATTCTGTCTCCTTGCTGGCTGCATAATTTCTGTCAATAAAGGAAAGAACCGGCAAAGCGGCTTCTCCTCTCCCTGCCCTTCTCATCCCTAAGAGAATGGCTCGCCTGTGCCCTGGAGCTCATCCTGGGAGCAGACAGCTTCTCTAATTTTTCTCCTCCCTTCTCTGTGGGCATAGATGCTTTTGTGGCAGAATCCAGTCCCAAGACGGGGTGTGTATGCTGCACCCCTCATCCTTCTTCTTTCCCTATCAGGAGGCCATAGGAGATGGGCATTCATTCTTTTATTTATTTATTTTTTGCATACATGACAATAGTGGAATGCATTACACTCATTATTACCCATTTTCATTCTTAATATCATACAACTGCATCAAGTCCAATTTTGCCATGTTACAATAGCACTGCTGAATGGTTTGGGGGCGGGGCTGCAAGGCTTATTCACTCAAGAATAGTCAAAGTCAATCAAGACCAAGAACGTCAACCACACCCCCAAGTGCCCCCTGACTAAGCACTGTGAGAAGGATGACAGAAGGTCCTGAAAGGGATTTCTCAGGGAGTGGCACCTATATTCATCCAGTGGTGTAAGTCAGAAATCCGAGAGTCCTTCTATTGTGACAGTCCAGTTTTCTGTGGACAGCCCTCAGATCCGCCAACTTCCACCTCATGCCATCGTTACCACCCAAGTCTTCTCCACCATCTTTTCTCCATGGACCTCTGGCATGGGACTCCAGCTGCTCTCCATTTCCCTCCAACATGTGCTCCACGCTGCAGCCAGAGCCACCTCCTAAGGTGCAAATTCAGTTGTGAGACTGCTCCTCTTGAAGTTTTCAAGTGGCTTCTCCTTGCCCCAGAATCATTTGGAAACCCCTGGATGGGACTAGTGAAGCCTTTGTGATGTGGTTTCCTAAGTCCCTTCCACACCACACTTTCAATCTCTTTTCTAGCTAAATGAAAAAAATTTCAGTTCCTCAACTGCATCATGACTTTGTTTCTGTTTAAGATCTTCGAACATATTATTTCCTGTTTCCTCATGTCTTTGTCAAGACCCGACATCCTTTGGGTAGATTTTCCTGTTACCCTGTGTGAGAAAGACTGTGATAACGGCCTATTCAATATCTTTTTCCCATTCATCTCAGACTCTATTTGAGCAAGTAATGTGTCTGACTGAAAGACTCTATTTCTGGTTTCCTCTGCAGCTAGGAATGGCCATGTAACAACAATCTGGCCAGTGAGAAATGAAAGTTCAAGAGTGGTATTTCCAGGGAAGCTCTTTGAAGAGGTAATTCCTTTTTTTTTTTCTCCTTAATCTTTCTCTTTCATGCTTCCTAAATTCAGAGCATATGGCAGATACATCAGAAGTCATTTAAGACAATCAGGTTATGTTAAAGTCATATCTTATGATGGCGGGAGAAGAAAGAAGTCACCCGGGTCCTTGGTGGCCTTCGGGTTGCCACACCAACCCTGGTTTGCTTACCAGTTTTTATGGGTTAGCCCATAAAAACTCTCATTTAATGGCTTAGATGTCTAAGTGTTTAAGTCACTGCTATTTTGTGTTTTTTTGCTTGTAGCAAATAAACTGAAGTCTAACTAGTATTAACACTGACTGGATTTATTGCTTAATATAAAACCAGTGCACATGGTATATATCCTTGGTGAATGAGTGAATAAATAAAAAAAACACAGAAGATATAAAATGTTTAGTCCTCTTGCCTAATGTCATCTGATCTTCTTTAGGGTCTGGGTTTATAGAACTGTATCTAATCCATGATTCTTTTAATAGATCAGTGGGAGATGTTGGATCACTTCTAACTAATTACTTGGAACTCTTCTAATCATATATGTTTAAAAATAGTTGCCATGTTGAAGATTCTGTAAGAGCATGATTTGTTTCAGATCCAATGACGCATTGCTAAGAGATAAAAGAAGTAGAATATGTAGACAGAATAATGTGTGGTAAATTATTTATTGTGAAGAGCATATGATCCATGTCTAGTGGGGTTTTTTTTTTTTAATGTGGATGTCTGGTTCCAGCACCTTTTGTTGAAAAAACTATCTTGGTACCATTATATTTTTGCTTCTTTGTCATTGATCTATTGACTATAATAGGTTATATTAGTTTATTTATAGGATCCTTGTCCCACTGATATATATTCTTTTGTTAATATCAGTTTGTCTTGAAGTCTCTTTTTAGTAATTCCTGAAGAAGTCATTCGTCTTCTTTTTTCTTCTTCTTCAATATTATTGGTTCATCTAAGTCTTTTGCATCTCCACATACACTTTAAAATCAGTTTGTTGATATCCACAAAATGACTTGCTTGGACTTGATTGGTAAGGCATTGGATCTGATGTTTAAGTTGGAAAGAACTGACTTCCTGACAATATTGAGTCTTCTTATTGATGAATATGGGATATCTCTTCTCTGATTTCTTTCATTAGAGTCTTTTAGTTTTCCTTATCTAGATTTGTACATATTTTGTTAGATTTAGGACTAAGTATTTTCTTTGGGATGGATGAAAATGTAAGAGGCACTGTGATTTTAATGAACTGTCTTTTAAAGTTCAGTTGCTCATTGTTGGTATATAGAAAAGTGATTGTTTTTGTATACTGACCTATATCCTGCAACCTTGCTATAATTACTCACTAATTTTCAAGAGTTTTTGCTTATTCTTTCAGAATTTTTTGTAGACAATCATGTCATTAGTGAAAAAAGACAGTTTTATTCCTTCCTTCCAAATTTGTATAACTTTTATTTCCTTTTCTTATTCTTTATCTAAGACTTTATGATATTCAAAGGAAGTTGTTTGTAGAGAGTTCCTTGCCTTCTTTAATATTTTAGTGGGAAAGTTTCTAGTTTGTCACCATGAAGTATGGTAGGTTTTTTTTTTTTTTTGGAAGTTTCCTTCAATTCTTAGTTTTCTGAGAATGTGTTGATAATTGGAAATGCCCATATTTCATATTAGAAAATTGAAAGGAGAGCAGAGCCCATAAAAAGTGAAAGCTAGACCAGAAAAAAGACTCAATTCTACTGTTTGCTAGATGGTAAGTTTGGGCAAGTTACTGTGACTCTCAGTTTATATCTTGGCAAAGTGAACTGAATAAGATAACGTATATAGAGTGCTTAGCATGGTTCTAGGCAGAAACTCAATAAATGTTACCTACTACAATTCAATATTGGGTGGAGTTCCTTTTCATGTATATATTACTCTGGTACTCTAGGATTCAGGTTTAAAATATGACCATTCCATTTGATTTGGGATAGTTGGTCCCTACAAGTTTTGCTTGAGATTAAGTTACACAGTGACAAAATTTCATTAAGACTTTTCTCCAAATTACTAACAGAATCAGCTAAATTCCTATCTTTTAATTGATTGGCTCATTATTTGAGCTCATTTGTGTTTAATGCTTTTTTTTTTCTTTCCTTATTTGGGGATAGTAATCCAACTTCATAGTTGGGTGGCTTCTGGCCAAAGATAGAAGATGATCTGGGAAGAGAGGCAATTTATAGCCATTTCATTGTTTTTTTTCCATATAGGTGAAATTTATTTATTGTTTAGACTATTCCAGGACACCTGATTACCTTAGAATCACAGATGGGTGATCATACCATGTAACTACTTAAGACAGAAACCAAAGTCAGCAGAAGAACAAGGGATGTACAATAAGGAATGAGTGCAACTGGCTCAAGCCTATAGGCAGTATTGTTGGTCTGTGTAGGAAAAAGGCTAACAGAGCTTTCCCTACCTGATCTGTCTTCCTTCCTTCCTTCCTTCCTTCCTTTCTCTCTTTCCCTCCCTCCCTCCTTCCCCTCCCCTCCCTCTCTCTCTCTCTCTCTCCTCCTCCCTCCCTCCTTCCCTTCCTTCCTTCCTCCCCTCACCCCTTTCTTTATTCCAAGGATTGAACCCAGGGACACTTAACCACTCAGCTGCATCCCCAGCCCCTTTTTATTTTTTATTTTGAAACAGGGTCTTGCTAAGTTGCTTAGGGCCTCCCTAAGTTGTTGAGGCTTATCTTGAACTTGCAGTTCTCCTGCCTCAGTCTCCCAAGTCACTCAGATTACAGGGATGTGCCACCACACCTGGCCTCATCTGATATTTCTAAACTAATGCAAAGCCAGGAGATTCTATATCCCATATATTACATAATGTAGATAATATAAATTCCTTTGTTGAAACTTTATTAAATAAAGTGATTCATACTTCCGTGCAATTCACTTTAACTTGTAAATGCTTCTGAGCTGACTACACATCAAAAATTTTTTGAAATGCTCTTTAGAATCAATTTTATTGAGATATAATTTATATACAATAAAATGTACTCATTTAAAGTATACAGCTTTATAATTTTGACCCAGTCAAAACCCAACCCCAGGTTCAGGCAACTACTTATCTGTTTTCTGTCACTATAGATGGTACTTATATTTTCTAGAAGTTCATGCAAATGGAATCATACAACATGCTTTCAGTTTTATTTTGTTTTTTTGGTTCAGCATAGTGGCTTGAAGATTCATCTATGTTGTAAGCATCAGTAGTTTGTTCCTTTTTTTTAACTGAATAATTCCATTGTAAGAATATACCACAATTTGTTTATTCATTCACCTGCTGATGAACATTTGGGTTATTTCCATTGTTGGGCTCTTTGAATAACGGCTACAAACATTATAGTACAGGCCTTTGTGTGGACATGGGGCGGATTTGTAACACACACACACACACACACACACACACACACACCTGAGGCCTGCCTAGGCTGAGAAATTTCTCAGGAATCCAGTAGTCTGGATCATGGCAAATTATTCATCCCAAGATGAAGGATAAGGTTTTGCTTCTGATCCTCCTGCCACAAAGAAAAAAGCTTAATGTTTAGTAGATCTATGTGAATTTTGGAGGTAGTCTACACCTCATTTGAGCATGCTATTCCCACCCATTTACTGAGTAACCTACAAAGCTTATCATTTTGAGTGACACCAGAACAAGTCTCTATAGATAAGTTCAATCTATTGTGCAAACTTCTTTGTCACTTATGCTTTAAGATCCAACTGATATAATAGACTCGAAGTGTCGGGATAGATAGGGAAGTTGCTTGCAGCCTTTGGCAGGTTTTTCTAGGTGAGTCCCAGCCTAACCCCTAAGGATTTTGGAGCAGAGATATATCATCCTCTGAAGATAAATATTCTCTTTCTGAGAAACACCTGGCTTACTATTAATCATAAACACTGAATGTATCACTGTGGGCCACCACAGTTTGTGACCTGAGCTGTCCATCATCAATGAGCATCATCTTACTCAAGCAAGAAAGTTGGGGGCACACAGCAGCATTTCAGCATCAAAGGGACTCAGGTAGGTCCTGCAAGAACAATTCTGTTGCATGAGCAAATAGCACCTGCCTTTGTCCAGTATGCAGCCATGTTGACTGCTCCCTCTCAATTTGCTCATGGCAATTTCCAATGACTAAGGAAGAAAAAATTGGACTGTATTTTCTCCGTGTCTGCACATATGCTGGTATTGACAAAATGGACAATTGCAGCACTACAGGTCCACTCTGGGGTGCCCCTGAAGGACAGTGGTGAAGTACCAGTAAGTGTTCATTTTGCCCAGAAGAAAAGATGGTCATAAAAACAGACTAAATAACTGACAGTGGCTAATGGTTTAGGCTGATGGTTAGAACTTAGAATGGACAAGACTGGAAAACTGGTGAGAAGGTCTGGGTAAGAGACATATGGATAGAATCATCTGCACCCCCCAAATGCCGCAGTCTGGCTGGGCACAATCAGGAGCCACCTGTCAAAAGAAACTAACTTTATTTTTAGAACCACACACACCAAACAAAACAGCCTCTCAGGAAAAACCCTCAGAGCCTCAACTGCCACCACCGGCTTTCCACAAGCCTCTCTCTCCCCCACAAGCTTCTCCCCACCTCCCACAATCCTCCTGCTCTTGAGGCCGATTGGCTGGGTCACGTGGGCGGAGCCAAAAAAGTCCCCCAATGAGCAGCTCCGTGGTCTGAAAGGGCAGGGAAACAGCCCAATGAGCATCACCGCAGAGGAGCCAATCAACTAGATGTTGCTGGGGCAGAGGAGCCAATCATCAGCCGGCAGCTGGAAGTTTGCTGGCAGCTGGAAGTTTGCTGGGGCCCCTTCGGCTGTGGCTCTCAACATGCACCACCAAATGCGAGAGTATATATTACGCATGACTACTCACCATAAAACAGAAGAGAAAGATCTTAATAATCAGGTAGCCAAGATCATCCATGCTGACATCATAGTCAGCCTCTTTCCTCAGTCATCTTAGCCCTTGTCCAATGCGCTAACAAATAATGACCATGAGGTCAGGGCCATGTGTGGACACAGCCACATGGATTTTACCCATCAAGGCTAATTTGGCTCAACCTATTGCTAGTCCTCAGCCTGCCAAGGGTAGACATCTACACCAACATAGCACCGTTCCTGGGGTTAGGGGAGGTGATTAGAAAGCCACCTGGTGGCGGGTTGATTATACAGGAGCACTTCCATCCTGGAAGAGGCAGGGCTGCCTTTCTTCACGGGCATAGACATTTACTCTGGGTATAGATTCACCTTCCCTCACTCTAACGATTTAATTTTGTTTTCCATCTATCACTGTTTCTGAACAGAGAAGTAGTCTTACATCCAAGGGAGTATAGCAGTGGGCTTGTGGTCCTGGGCTTTACTGGTCCTGCCGTGATTAGGTGGCCTGATTAGAATAGTGGCATGGATTTTTAAAGGTTCAGTTATAATACAGCTGGGTGGCAACACCTTGCAGGCCTGGGGTTCTGTCCTCCAAGAGGCAGTATGTGCTCTACCTCAACGACCAACTGTGATGCTTCTTTTCCCATATTCAGGATTCATGGGTTCAGCAATCATGGGGTAAAAATGGGAGTGGCTTTTCTCACTATTGCTTCTGTTGCTGCAGTGAAGATTTCCTACCCAACTCTGCAACGTGAAGCTCTGCTAGTATAGAAATCTTAGTTCCTAGGGGGGATGCTTCTATCAGGGAACACAGCGACAAGTCTATTAAATGAACCAACGGGCAAGGAAGGGGAGTTCCCTTCCTACCTGGATTGGTCCTAATCACTAAGGGGAGGTTGGACTGCTGTTACACAATGGAGGTGAGGGTGGGTACTCCATGTTCTGGATTAATGTCAACGGACAACAATAACAACCCAATACATGTAGGACTGACGATTCAGACCCTTTAGGAACAAAGATTTGGGTCACCTCACCAAGTAAGGATCTTTGACCAACTGAGTTGCCTGCTGAGGGCAAAGGACTGTAGAATGGGGTAGGCTGATGGTTAAAACTTAGAATGGACAAGATTGGAAAACTGGTGACAAAGTCTGGGAAAGAGACATATGAATAGACATATGGATAGTCAACAACCACCTAACCAGTTCTGGAAACAGTGACCGTGATAGTGTTGAACATTTCTTGCTATAATGATATCTGTGTATATATTAACCATTTTTTTTTCAATTCCTCTATTCAATTCCCCTCCTGTGTAACACAACGTGTTGATTACTATTAGTTAACGTTGTATCTCAGTATTTAAGTTACCATCTATCAAAAAGGGAAAGTGACTCAGTTACCAGCAGAAGGAACATCACCCAAAGATTTGTACCCTCTCTTGGGAGAGAAGGTAAGTGTTTTGTTCTGTTGGATGAGGGAAGGTTTCGTTATGTTAGATGGAAGACGATTTTGCCATTGTCTTTTCTGGAAGTTAACTTTGGCGTGGTTACAGCCGTGTACCTGGCTGATCAGTGCCAAGTGTGGTCAATGGCCGATTGGTTTTGTGCCCAATTACCTATGTGGGATCTGTGTTTCCTGAATTCGCTTCCCTGCATAGTTCTGGGTTAGTGTGGGACGTTTCATATGAGCTTAGGAAGGTGGAAGTGAAGGGGCAGCCATCTTGCTATGCTCACGGGTGTGGCGGGTACACAGTTCTGCTGCACATTGTTGCTAACCTGCCAATTCACTGGGTTGCCTCAGGGCAGTGTCCTGGCCCCTGCTCATCCAGCTTCTGCTGGAAACTCCTTCAGTTTCTCTGATGGCTCCATAAGGGCCCCAGATTCTCTGGCAGAAAGTGCCCAGCATCAACACTGGCTGGGTCTTTGAGTCAGTGAGTGACAGGCATGGATGGTTCCAGCCCATTCTCTAGTTTCCAGCAGATTTCCACAGCAGATCAGCCTCACAGGCTTCCGTTTGTCCTTGCTTCCCATTCTTCATGTCCCTTTTCCTTTCCTGACAGCTTGCCCTTCAGATTTTAGGGTTTAGCAACAGCCCACAGAAACAGCAGCCTTGCTGTTAGGGATCTAATTCTGTCCCCCAGCAAGACAAGTCCTAACCCCGAGTCCTTCAGAATGTGGCCTTCTTTGCACAAGGTAATTATAAACGTAATCAATGGAGGCCATACAGGAGTAGGGTGGGCCCCGAGCAGAAGGTAACTGGTGTCCTTATGAAGACAGAGATAGGAGGGGAGAGTGCCATGTGACCCTGGAGGTGGAGACTCCAGCCAAGGAAAAGCAAGGATTATCTCCAGAAGTTAGGGAGGGGCGAGGGAGCACCCTCCCGTCAGACTGCAGTGGGAGCCAGCCCCCCCACACTTTGACTTTAGGCTTCTTTGACTTTAGGCTTCTTTGACTTTAGGCTTCTTTGACTTTAGGCTTCTTTGACTTTAGGCTTCTTTGACTTTAGGCTTCTTTGACTTTGACTTTTGTCAAAAAAAGTCCACACTTTGACTTTTGTCTCTAGAACTGTGAGTCAATCAATCTCTGTTGTTTTAAACCATTCAACTTGTGGCACTTTGTTACAGTGACTCCCCAGAGATAAAAATAGAAAAGTTGTTTAACTAGCTCTCCTTATCACAAAGGTCAAATTCCTGTAACAAATCCCTTAAAAGTACAAGCATATATAAATATAGATATCTAACTATATATATTAAAAATATATAACATCTCCAAGTGGTTCTGCTTCTTTAGTCAAACCCTGGCTGATATAAGATAGTATTTTTATATCTTTTGAAGAAATTCCAGATGGAATTGCTAGGTCATATTAGCAAGTGGAACTTTTTGAGAAACTGCAAACTTTTTCCAGTGTTTGTATTTAGATGTTGCATTTTCACATTTACCATTTTACATTCTTACCAGCAATTAGAATTCCAGTTTCTCACACCCTTGCTCACCATCCTAATGGTGCACAATGTTATCTCATTGTGGGTTTAATTTGTATTTCCTTGGCCATTATTGATGGTCAGTGTTTTCATGCATTTATCTTCTTTTGTGAAAGGTCCTTTCGAGTCATTTACTAATTTATTTTATTTTTTGGTTGTGGAGAACAGACCCAGAATTGAGTGTGCGAAGCATACACTTTACCACTGAGCTATACCTCTACCCCAATTAAGCTATTTTAAAATGGGATTGTTTATCTTGTTATCATTTACTGGAAGTAAGTTATTTATATATTCTGGATGTAAGTTCGTTGTCAGATTTATGTATTGCAAATATTTTTCTCCCTGCCTGTGGCTTGCCTTTTATTTTCTCAATGGTATCTTTTGAAGATCAGAAGAGCCTTAAATTTGGATGAAGCCTGATTTATTGGATTTTTTGTTACATAGCTTATGCTTTTTGTGTTCTCTAAGAAATATTTGCTTTCTTCACAATCACAAAGACCTTCTCCTATGTTTCCTTCTAGAAGCTTTATATTTTTAGCTTTTAGGTTTAGATTTAAGACTCATATCTAGTTTCATTTTGTGTGTTTACAGGGAAGGGTCAAGGTTCGCTTTCTTTCCCATATGAATATCTGGTTGTTCTAGTGCTTTTTGTTGAAAAGACTTGCCTTTCCCCTTGAATTACTTTGTCAACAGTCAACTGAGCAGATATGAACATTGTAACTATTTTCTTTTCCAGCTCCCCCAAATGAATTCAGGGCCTCCTCATGCTAAGTGTGTGCTCCACCATGGAGCCACATCTCCAGCCCAAGCACCACTACTTTATTTTAAAAATGCTTTTATTAATGCATGATAGTCATACATAATAGTGGGGTTCATTTTGATAATCACACATGCATGGAAATTTAATTTGCTCCATTTCAGTCCCCAGTGCTTCCTCTTCCCTCCCTGTGCCCTCCCCCTAGTCCCCTTCCTCTGTTCTGTCCTGGTCTTCCTTCTTTTTATTTATTTGTTGGCTAAACACACAATTTTTAATCCTACTTGAACTGAATGCTCTCAAGGCAGGTCATGCTCATTACTGATCTCTTCCTTAGAGAGCCTTGAAGACAGGTGAAGGTGAGGTACTTGAGTTAGCACGACTAACCTTCGATTTTGTACACAACACACTGCTACATGTTGTTTTCCACACTTATGGGTCACTTGCTTAATTTTTCTACAAACTCATGAACACCGTTGTGTGTGTGTGTGTGTGTGTGTGTGTGTGTGTGTTTGATGGGAGAGAGAAAAGGTTTTGTGGATACTCCTCTGTTCCTTGCTGTGTCAATGCCCATGACTTGTAAAACGTCTTGCTTTGCACTGCTGTGATCGGCTTATAACTTGAGGCACCAGAGAGGGGAGGTCGCACCTGTATATACCACTTTGATTTGTAAAGCACCTACCTCAGTGCCCTGAGCATGCATGGGATTTAGTCGACAGCATTTCAGGTTGTAGCAAATTCACTTTCAGTTTCCTCATCTATAGAATGATGTTCGGATTCATCTCAATTTGGTTCAATTCAATTCAGAACCACAGACTGTTCATGGAAGGAAAGGCTCTCTGATAGCAGTCAGGGAAGGAGAAATGACACTCAAAGAGTATTGGCCTGAGACATCTGGAACAACTGGTTTCTTTGTTCGTTTACACTTATCTTTCAGATCAATATCAATTTGAATATTCTTTAGATCAATGGAAATGAACAGAAACGGTTTTGTAACTATGGATAGTTTGTGCCTGGAGACCTGGGCTGCATCTTTACGCCTCACCTAGGGTTGACCCCACTTCATGTGTCCCCTCTGTCACTACCTCTGGGCGGGTATGTCCTCATCCTAATGAACACTGAGGGCACCTTGAATGGGAAGTAAAAGGAAGAGATCTCATGAGATGGCAGCACCCACCCTGAGGTGAGGGTGAAGCATGCACGAATGTGGTCTGACAGGCAGGCGGAGTGGCTGCATGTTGCCATGGTGACGGATGTGCTTAGCTCTAAGTGTATGAGCAGCCTCCCTGTTTTTAAATAGCAGCTGGTCAGTGCCACTGCCCTCCCTGGGTTGCTGCCCCCCCTGAGTCACTGCTTGGCCCCAGCTGTCCTGATCTCTGTTGACAAATGGTTGTCCTTCACAGTCAAACTACTAACAGTACTCTAATTAATGAATGTGCTAATTATCCTTCCCTACTCCCGGCACATTTGTCTAACGAAGCTGTCATACACAGACAAGTGCAGCACAGGCCTCTGTACGGAGGGTCTGGGAGCAGGGGGTCGGCAGGAGAGGGGCAGGCCCACAGCCTTGGAGCTGTGGGATATTTCTTGTCAAATTATCTTAACGAACAGCCAGGTGTCTTGGGATATGTTATTTCCTGTGATGGGTGTGTGTTTTCCATTCCTTCCATTAAAAAAAAAAAAAAAATCTCTCTTCAAGAGTGGAGAGGCCATTGCTTAATTTGCCAGCCTCGGACAGGATTGCCAAGCAATGATGCGGATGGCAGAGGGTACCAAGTTCTGAAAATGATTCCTCAGCAGCAGGTAGGGTGGTTGAAACCTCAGAAGTTAAAGCTAGATAGGCCTGTGTTGGATCCCAGTTCTGCTCCTTGCTACATGGCTGTCCTTGACCACGTTTGGGCAACGGTGTGGGTGCAGGGGGTGAGTAGGGTGTCGTGCGTGGGGGATAAATTATCCACTGTGAAGCCCTTGGCACAGTGCCCAGCACAGGCCTCCGGACACAGCTGCCCAGTGCGACAGGCCGCGGGTTGCTCTGGACTGTCCCTGGCGCGGCCCGCGGTGCCCGTGTGGAGCCAGGGAAAGGCGGGCAGCGCCCCTCCCCCGCCCCCAAGCGCCCCTGCCTTTTTGTTCTGTCTCAGCAGCTCTCTATTGAGATGAATGGCATTTCCAGAGGCTTCACCTCTGATAAGTGCTCCTCCGTAGCTGCAGCCAGAATCTTAATGTGCACACTGTAATTTAATGGCCATCTCGGGTGGCTATGAGCACGCACTTACCGGGTGAAGAGGACTCGTGCCACCAGCACGTGCTCTCCATTCTGGGTGACTCCAGGGAGCTCCGGATGCGGGGGCGGGCGTCACTGAACCTCCAATCAGGCACCTTCAGAAGTGGACATATTCTCCCCAGTTTATGGGGCTTAGAAAGTCTTGGGGAAAGAGCAAGAGCACACCTACCTGGTCCCCTGCCTTTGGTGGGGATCAAAGAGTCCAAGTAGCATCGAGGTCTGCTTCCTTAGGTCCTGTGGATGCCGTTTTTTCTGGGTGCTGGCACGTGGGCCACACATTTGCATAACATAAACCCTCAAGCAGGATGCGATGTGGATGAGACACCAAAGTGAAAGATAAAGAAACTTCAAACACTGGAAAATTTAATCTGGGGCTATAAGTAGCAAGCAAAGCACCTTGGTAGATTTATTAGCACTCTCTCCCCACCTCTTTTTTTTTTTTTTTTTTTTTTTAAATTTAGGAACATTCCCCTCGACCCTGACCATGGGAATTACTAGGCTCTTGTTTTTCTGCCATCTGGTTGGCCTCCCCAGGAATGGCTACCTGGCCAGCTTGGGCCAATGAGGTTGTTCTAAGAGCTTAGATGAGAGAAGTCTGCTCTTGACAGTTGGCAGAAGATCAAAAATGTAAAACTCCTGAGGTGTAGGTGGACATATTTTCCACTGTGTGGAAAACAGAACTTTGTTCTGTAGAGAGATCTATGTCTGACATGCTAAGAGAAGCTGCAGGGGGTGGGTGGGGAGGAAGAGTGACTGAGAAAAAGGCAGAGAGATGGAGGGAGAGGGCCCAGAGACAGAGAGAGGGAGGGTGACAGAGGGAGAGAGAGGGAACTCCCTAGCTCCAAGGCCCAACTCTGCTCTTTTCAACTTTTGTTTTCTCAGTTCGTTGGATTCTTTGAGCTAATAAATTCCCCTTCTTGCCCAAGCAAGCTTGAACTCCTCCTATTACTTGCAACTAGACTGCCCTTGCAGGGCACTGGCTTTTGTTATTGAGGTTGGCAATTATTAGAAGGGCTCACTCTGTATGGGAGTTCAAACTACTAGCTTCGAAAACTGCATATTCCCTGGAGCTTACCAAATTGCATATGCAAATGAACTCTCACCTAGGGGCATCCACAAATGTTACTAGCCTTGCGCCCCTAATTTAATCTTGTAATAACTCTGTGATGGTTAGTTTTATGTCAACTTTACTTGGTTATGGGTTTGCCTGGATAGCTAGTTAGACATTATTTCTGGGTGAATCTGTGAGGGTATTTCTGGAAGAGATTAATATTTGAATTGCTGGACTGAGTAGAGAAGATCTGCCCTAGTTAATGTGGGTGGGCATCATTCAATCTGTTGAGGGCCCAGATAGAATCAAATGTGGGAGAAGTATGAATTCTCTCCTCTCCTTGAGCTGGAAAATCTGCTTTCTCCTGCCCATGAACATCAGACTCTTGGCTCTGGGTCTCAACCTGGTCTGGTACCATTGGCCTCCCCAACTATCAGGCCTTTGGACTGAGACTGATCTACTATTACCACAAGCTTTCCTTGTTCTCCAGGTGGCAGATTGCAGGATTTCTTGGCCTCCAGAACTGTGAGAACCAATTCCTAAAATAAGTCAATCTCCTTCTCATGCATATGTATGTATGTATGTATCTATCTATCTATCTATCAATCATTTATTTATCTATCTGTATTCATTTATTCTGCCTTTCTGGAGAATCCTGACTATACTCTACAAAATGAGCCAGGCACTCAGACAGCACCCAAGAGAGTCATGGCCAGCTTGACATGGCTACCAGCTTTTACATATCCAAACTACACACTGCCTCCACCAGTCTCTTTCTCTTGAAGCTGAACTGAGGACAATCCAGCTGGCCTCTGCTGCTGTAGGTATGGGGGCATGATCTCTTCCCCCTCACCACCTTTTCCACACTGAGAACTGTCTGCTACCACCAGCAACAGTGGCCAATGTTTTCTTTCAAAGTAAGGTTTTGAAAAAGGTACCACCTTATTAATGCCAAATAGTTGAGTCTGGGACAAAGATTGTAGGAATCTTGCAATTGGAAAAGCAGCAGGAGACCCCCTGGACCACCTGGGGGTGCACTCTTACCCTTTCCTGGGACAGTGGAGTCTACTCTTACTATTAAGTTGGAAAGAATTCAGGGGAGGTGTTTGTATAGTTGCTTCAGAAAAGCCAGTGTTCAATAATCCTTCTTTGGAAGTTTCCTTAGGGGTTCTCTTCTTTCTTTCTCTTTTATTTTTTTTTTTTGGGGGGGTGGGTACTCGGGTTTGAACCCAGGGATGCTTATCCAGTGAGCCACATCCCCAGCCTCTTTTATATTTTTATTTTGAGACAGGGTCTTGCTAAATTGCTAAAGACCTCACTGAGTTGCTGAGGTTGGCTTTGAACTCATGATCCTCCTGCCTCAGCCTCCTGAGCCGCTGGGATCACAGGCATGTGCCATCGTGCCCAGCTGGTAACTCCATTTCTGACCCTTACTATGTTTCAGTTTTAATCTTTGGCTTAATTCTTTAATTCTTTTTATCACCATAACCATCATCATTATCATCACCATCAACATTTTGCAGGAAGAGACCTCAGCTCTCTCACACTCATCACCATTCATTCATTAATCTATCCAAGTCTATGCTCCTCTGAGTCCCAATGTATTAAGTGTCACTTGGTTCCTCAACCTCCCCAGGAGTTCAAGGAACAAAGGCAGTAAGTCCTCAGGACACAGGTCTTCCTGGTGCTATATACATAGAAGTTCTTTTTTTTTTTTCCATTTACCTTCTCTTCTTTCTCGTTGCCAACATCAGAGATGACAGTCTTTTGGAGATCTCTGGTTCCTTCATGGGGCTTGCACTGGTCAGGGGCTGGGTTCCTGGGCTGATTCTGGAGACTCTCAGGGGGACCTCCCATGACAAGGCAGTGCAGGCGAGTGGGCCAGCCCTGTCTGCTTCTCCTCCAAGCCCTGCTTCTCCTGGCAGGCAGGTCACACGGACTCAGAGCCTGGATGCTTTGGTGGCTAATTAAAAAAAAGAAGAAGAAAGAAGAAGGCACTGTGCTGGGGACCTTCAGAATGTCTAATGAGGAAAGACAGCACAGGCCCACACTTCCCCTTCCTGCTCAGAGCAGGCTGCAGCGCTGGAGCCAAACCAGTTCCCTCTTCACAGCCCCAAGCAAGCATGGATCAAGAAACCGTGGGCAATGTTGTCCTGCTGGCCATCGTCACCCTGATCAGCGTGATCCAGAATGGTAAGGGAAGCCCCTCACTCAGGGAAGAGCAGAGTTGGGGCAAGTCAGGCTTACTCTGTGTGTGTGTGTGTGAGTGTGTGTGTGTGTGTGTGTGTGTGTGTGTGTGTGTGTGAATGCAAACACTCTTTTCCTCATCTCTCATTTCTCTGGATGTATACAGGGGTGTGTATTTTTGGGTGAATTTGAGATTTTCTTCCTCCTGGTCTTTCTCTCACTTTATTGGTGAGAGAATAAATCATGGTTTCCGAGCAAAGGCAGCAAAGTTGAGGGGCTCATGCACAACCCCTCACTCCAGCATCTGAAATCAGCCTTTTAGCTATTCATTAATTCAGCCAGGGAGGAGGTTGAAGGCAAGCAGCCTAGAAAGGGACACGAGATACGCGGGGCTTCATTAATGTACCTGCAGTGCAACTCAAGTTACATGTCATCTGTAGGCTAAAATAAGGAGAAACAAAAAAGAATTAAAGAAGAGAAAAAAAAACGTGAGTTTGGGAAGTGTAAGGGGGAAATCACCATATTATTTTACTTCTGAAATTTTTTTCTTTCTTTTGAAGAAACATTTTTTTTTGTAGCACTTTCTTTTTGTCTAGCAATGTATGAGTTTTGAAGTATTTTTCATATTTACATACTGGGAGAGAGAAAGAGGAAACATTTTCTTATTTGGAATTTGCATTTTAATTAGCCTTGCCGTCAGGTGAAAAAAAAAAACCAAGCAGGTGTACCAGATCTGAAAGAGGCGGGACTGCGCAGAGCTGCCTCCTTTGAGTTCTCACCTAGGACTGCCTCTGAGTATTTCTACAAGGTTCTCCAGTGGCTTTGTGTTTTACAGTTTATTAAGACAAGAGAAAACTGGAGGGTAATTACTAAGGGCATCTGCTCTGGCTTAATGGCAATTACTGGCTGTTTATGCACGGTCACACTTTGGAACTTGAAGTATTGAATTGCTCCTCATCTTTGTCCCCATCTTGAACATGGACAAATGCTGGTGATTTTGCCTTCTGGGTACAGAACAAGGCTTCCCCTCAGCTTCCCATATCAGAGGGGCTCAACTTTGCATACTCCAAGTATTTTTTTATTTTGCACCTTTTGGACCCCCCAATTTTCATACTGAATCACACACAATCAAGTTTTAGCTCAGAGAGGGAGCAAGTGGCTTCTTGAGATTGCTACTTCCTCAGGCCATTTATATTTTATAGAGGGTTTCCTTGGCCTTATAAATTGAGGATGGATTGATAAATATTCAGCCTGCACACACTTTCAGAGGCTTTGCTGTGCACCAGGCAGGAGACTGGATACCTGGGATATGGCAGTGAGCAAGATGGCTCTGGCTCCTGCGGTTAAGGAAAGGAAAGGAAAAGACAGCAAGCAGGAAGCCTGCAGCAGCCCCTCCAGGCTCTGCAAAGGTTGCATGGGTGGGTGAGCAGCACTAGCTCAGCTCTGGGTAGGGTCTCCCCTCTGGTTCTTCCCCGCTACGTCCATTTCAGTATGACTGACAGGCATCAGTAGACCGGAGATGCCAAAGCCTTTCACCTTCCTAAGCAGTTGGGGATAGACTCAGCTGGGAAGTTCAAGTTCACTCTCACCTGCTCCCTCTCAGTTCAGAGCTGAGTCAGGGGAAGCTGCAAGGCTCTCTGTTGTAAGAACAGTGTCTTCACCCCTACTAACCGAGAAGTCCGGGAACTCGGCCCTACTCTGTCCAGTGGGTCCTGGGCTTTTCCATAGTAACCTCACAAACCCCAGGAAGACTTGAGGTGGGTGGTAAGATTTCTGATTATTTTTGGCAGATGGGATCAAGTCTTCTTTTGTAGCACAACTGGGGAGAGTCTTCACAACCACAATCTAAAGGCTGTTCCCAGATTGGGTAAGATATATAAGAACAAAACACAGTGGCCTCGAGAACACAATTTCCTGGGAGTGGTGGAGGTTTCCTGATCAGGGAGGTACAAATATGCACTGGCACGGACCTATATTTTGGGACTGAAGACGTTCATGTTGGGCAAACACATGACCAGAGTCTGGCATGGTCGGCACATCACTGCCCTGTCCCTCCCCAGTCCCCTGGGAACCAGCTCTCATCCAAGGGAAGGAAGTTTCTGTTGCTCTGGTGAAGCCCCAGAAGGGCCCCTTGGGCACCTCTCAGTGGCTTAGGGTAAGTCATGCTCTTCTTTTAGGGAGGGACCTGAAATCCCTAGAAGAAATCATCTGTGAGGACTTTTTGCTGACTCTGTCTGTTCAGGGGTAACAAGAAAAATTCAGTGCTGGACTGAAATGGAGCAAATTATATTACGTGCATGTATAATTAGGCCAAAATGAACCCCACTATTATGTGTAACTATAAAAACATTTTAAAAAGAAAAATTCAAATAAGCTGGAAGATAACACCTCTACTTGTTTTTAACTGAATTTTTCAGGTAAATGTGAAGGTTCAGATGCATGTCCAAGGGTCTCTTTGCAATTCTAATTAACCTCAATGTTGCAACCATAAACCTATCTCTGAGAATTCAAAAAAAATATGCAAAAACTGTGCTCCCCTCACCCCCAAATGTTATTCTGAACCCTTCCTATTAGTTTTGCAAACTGTTTCCATGTTGTTACCAGGCACTGCCCATTCTGTTTGTGTCCCAAGACAACGAGGTACCATACGCATGTGTCCATGACGGCATTGGCTCCATATTCTCGGTACACTCTGTGAGCCTGATTATCTGAGGGTGGGCAGAGCCCAGCCCGCCTGGTGCAACTTCCTGCTCTGCCTTCAAATGTTCTTTAGTCATCAAGATCTTTGAACTTGTGGCTGTCTTCCAGTTTTGATCTGCAGAATGCAGATTTGGCAGAACAAAGC
Source organism: Marmota monax (assembly GCF_021218885.2). Taxonomy (NCBI): domain Eukaryota; kingdom Metazoa; phylum Chordata; class Mammalia; order Rodentia; family Sciuridae; genus Marmota; species Marmota monax. The sequence goes on from NW_026693082.1 coordinate 5,676,032, forward strand.
AAGTTTAAAATACACCTAGACAAGAATTATCAAAACCTGGTTTCCCAGGGAGTATAGAAGTATAGATAGATGCATTTTCTATGAATAACACGCAGAGAGTTTCCACTCTCTCCTGTCCTGGTGCCAACGACTTTGAGACAAGGCAAACCTGGGGAAAACAGAGAAAGTCCCCAACTTAAGGGTGGTTCCTCTTACAATTTTTTTTAACTTTATCATGGTGCAAAAGTATATCCATACAACCATTCTGTTTTTTCACTTAGAGTATGCAATACTCAATAGTATTATAAAATAAGCTTAGTGTGAGGCTACCGAGCCACTGAGCATGTTTAAGATGGGCTAGGCTAAGCTGTGATGGCAAGCAGGTTTGGAGGATTCAATGCATTTTTTACTTCAATTATCTTCATCTGATGAAGAATTTATTGAAGTAACCTCATTGTAAGTAGAGGAGCACCTGTTTTTGGAGAAAGTCATTTTCAAAGGAGTCCAAACTAATGAGACTGGGAGAAGGAGGTGAGCTGAGAGGAGGTCTCCAGGAGGGCACTGAGCCCCGCATGACGATGGCAGAGGACAAAGAGGAAGGATGACCTTCAGCAGGAGCAAAGCTGTTTCCATAGCCCTTCTGGGTGCAGGAGAAGGTGGGAAGAGTCAGCCTCCGTCTCTCTCCTCCAGAAGAGGCAGCCTCCTTCAGGTTTAGTCTTGCTCTGAAGCCAAGAAGGGTGATACGCTGGCCCTGCAGGATGAAGTCTGTGAGCATTGTAGGGAGGAGAGTTGAGCTGCCATGGTTCCCTGATAGTCCCACCCCAGCACATACTCACAAGGGACCTCACGGGTGCCATATTGGAAGGCTTGGCCATCCACCCTGGGGTCTGATGGGATCTAGAAAAGGCAGAGATTCGAGTTTCCTCAATGTAAGAGTCTTCACATCACCTGAATCTGCTCCTCCCTGAACATTCCAGCAATGGAAAACTCAGCTCACTGAGCTTGCCCTTCCTATTATTAGGCCTACGGAGAGCTTCCTTTGTGTCAAGTCCAGTGCTTTTTGCTGTGCATAGTATTATCTCATTCTATCCTTTCACCTTATGAAATATTTACTATAATTCATTCCTATTTCACAGATAAGCAAAGGGAGGCATGGAGAAGTTAGCTCATTTTGGTTGCAGGTCCCAGAGCCACAGGGGTCAAACTGGGATTCAAACTTAAAACATCTAGTGAGCAGACACTGGCACTAGTATGTTGCCGCAAGATGCTCAGGAAGTTCTTTCTTATGCTGAGCTGAAACCTGCTCCCTGTATCTTCTGTCCTTCTGTCTGGAAACCCTTAGACTCTGACTTCTGCTTCTGTGTTACAGTGTGAGCTGCCGTGTCCCTTCTGTAATGTCTTATTTCTCAAATGGCTTGGTTTTCAGAGTTCCAGGCCATTGGGTTACCTCTTGCTTCCTGTGTTCTTTCTAGAATGCCGGTAGTCTTCTGAGCAAGGAAACTGAGACACCTGAGATTGAGAGACCCAGCCCATTAAAATCATCTACATTGAAACTGTTCACTTGAGAACTCGTATCAACCACCCTGCTGACTCCAAATCATTTGGTAGTTAGCTAAAATCTCAAGATCTTTTTATGTGTTTTTCAGAAGCTCATTTCCCTTCTCTGGCCCTCAGTTTCCTCATCTGAGAAGTGGAGTTGTTAAGACCTTCCACAGGTGGTTGTGGATGTGTCCTGTGAGACGAGATGACAGGCGGGGCGTCAGGGGTCCTGTTGTGCTCTCTGCAGCCCTCCCTGTGTGTGCCAGTCTCTCTCTCTCTCTCTCTCTCTCTCTCTCTCTCTCTCTCTCCTGGTTTTAGTTTAATGTTAGCAGCTAGCCAGGATCATTGGTCTTTGTATGCCTGGTTTCTGGCACATACTGGAGGATTACAAGGGGTTGGGGGGCAAATGGGTACTGAGGCAGCCAGTGCTTCCAAGGGCAGCTTAGAGGAGCGAGAGGTAGACCCTAATAGAATATCGGAGGGAGATGGACTTGCTTGTGTTTTGTGTTATGACTAGGAAAGATCTGCGGGTGTTTGTAGGGTGAAGAGAAGGAGAAAACAACCAAACACTGAGGGTCCCGGAGTGTGGAAACCAGCGACAGAACAAAGCCCTGAAAGGGTGGCAGGACTGGGGTCAAGTTCACAGGAGGAGGGAGAAAACTTGGAAGAAAGGAAGGGATTGTTTCTCTCTGAGCAAGGAGACGAAGACAGAGGCTGGACCTAGAGGAGTATAGCCAAGTTGTCCTGCTGGAGGAGAAATAACCTCTGGGTGTCTGAACACCAGCCATGTTTACATGTTCGGGTAAAATCTTGAATTCTGGAAAGAAAGTGACAGAATGTTCTGTAGTACTGTGTGCTAAGCGGGGACATTCAGAATGGACAGGTTTATTGCACCCTGTGCGGCTGATGGAATCCTGCAGGGCGCTTCATGGCACAGCAAGAGGAGAGAGATGTCCTCCCTCATGCGCTCAGCTGGATTCCAATTCCCAACCTCCCTGACCTCCCCGAGCACCTGTGTCTGTGTTTACAGAGTGGGGACGGTACTACCCACTTCACCAGCTGGTGAGAGGCTCAGGAAGGGAATAATGTCAGGTGCCTCCCAGGATGCCTGGAGTGTGGCGGATCCCCCAGGGTGCACGCCAGCCTACAGGTAGCTCAAATTGGGCACACTCCTACAGAAAGGATGTGTTTTTTTTTTTTGCCAAAAAGAAACCTACCATAGGCCTTTGTTTACCCACATGGCTGATAAGATGCTCCTGTCATATCTTTCTGAGGAGGCTGACATGAAGGTGGTGAAAAGGACCCAGCCACATCTTCCTCTTTTTCACCCTTGAGATAGTTCAGATGTAGAACAGGAGGGGGAGAGACCTCCATCCCCCACCATCCAATCCAGTCGTGCCTGCAGGAGTCTGTCCCTCAGCATTTCCTACATGTCCACAGCCGTCACCCTGGTCAGATCCTATCTTGTTCAACCTCCATCCTGGGTCTGACCCCTCAAAAAGAACCTTCCACACCTAAAGAGAGAGTGGCTTTCTGATCACACCATTCCTGCACTCCGTAACTCCTGTTGCTGTCAAAGGGAGCTAGGTTCCAAGTCTTTTCCTACAGCTCTGCAAGGCCAAGGCCTCTCTGCTAAACCCACAGGACACTTGTTGATGATCGCCTTGTCAAGCCCTGGCTCAGTCTCTCTTTCTCATTGGGCCTCACTCTCTGCATCCTATTGGGCCCCTCGATGGCCCTTTAGCAGGCTCTTCTTCTTCTTTTGTCCGTAGCTCAGTGCACTGTATAGTTTTAGTTTGTGCATCTTGTTTAGTGTCTCCTCCTCCAGTGTCCTTGCCAGAGCATAAGCTCTCTACACCGAGGCTGTTTGTTTGCTTTGTTCTTGGATGCAAATGTCTGGCTCATGACAAATGATAATAGATTTATGTCAGTGGAAGAACAATTCGCTGTCTACCCCTTTGACCTTGTTCTACTGTGTCCTGCTCCCCAGCCCTCTTCCCTCCCCCATCTTAAGCTGAACATATGGAACCACAGACAGTGCTTGCCTCTGGACCTTTGCATGTCTATTCTGCTGGAGTAGAGTGATCGTCTCCCTCATTCCCCGCTCCCTCCATCTGCTTGGTTAATTCCTACTTGTTCTTCAGATTTCATCTTAGGTGTTATTGCTTTTAGGAATCCTTCATGACCCAAAGCTGCCTCCTTTGATGTTTTATAAGGCTGTGTACTCACTCAATCTCATTTTGACATGAATCACTCTTTAGTTTTATTTCTCCTTTGTCTATTTCTTTAGAACGTTACAGCCCGACAGTAGGTCTGTGTCTTGCTTGCTATCACATCCTTCAAACCAAATGCAGTCATCGGGAGAGATCATCTGCTGAACACACTTTTTGCAATGACATTTGATGAAGGACATTTAGGGCTATTTGGAGATCGAGTCAAAGAAGCACTTTGATGTTCTAGTAAAACAGTGAAATAACATATTCCTGAACATGACCAATCCAAACCTTTCCCTCTGGCAGGATTCTTTGCCCACAAGGTGGAGCATGAAAGCAAGATGCAGAATGGGCGGAGCTTCCAGAGGACGGGAACACTCGCCTTTGAGCGGGTCTACACTGCCAAGTGAGTCTAAACCCTGATGCTGCTGACTAACAGTGAGGATGTGGGCCTGGGGGCTTCCTTAAGGGAGTGAAGACCACCCTCAAGACCACATATCTGCCTGGGCCAACCTGGGCTAGTGTCAGAAGAAAGGAAGTGGGGACAGGAGGAGCTGGGGGAGGTGTGATCTCGGTAGCTCCAGAAGCATCTGTGGCAGTCCCTCAGTCAGGGGAGTTGACCAATTTCCTGTGGGTTGGCTGGAGGTGCCATGGTGAAAACCAGCCTTGACTCATCAGCCAGCTCCGGAGCAACAGGCCATGCACAGGGGCAGCAACCTCCACTTACCGCCCTGGCTGTCCCCGGTGACAGTCTGGAGATGACGCCAGTAAGTTTCATAACTCTGGGTCCCTTTGAGCCACCAGCACAAGGACAGAAAGAATGGGGCATACGCCGTTGTGTGACCCCCCCTCTCTGTCTTTACTTATGAATAAAACAGCTGTTTGAAAACAGGAGAACAGCTAAAGGAAGAGGGGTGTGCTCTATTTGGGATGCAAATCCCAAAGGACAGTTAGTTATTCAAAGATGGCTTTACCTTCATGGGGAGTGTATTTAAATAGAGGATCAGCGGGGGTGTCCTGGCCTGCCTCTCCAGGCTTCTGAGGTCTGTCAGAAGGGAAGGCTGCATGCTCGGGAGCTAACTAGAGAGCTGGCCTTCAGTTCCAGCCCAGAGGTGACTTCCATGTCCCCAGAGCTCCTTCCAAAGGGGAGTCACGGCACGGAATACAGTATGTCTAGAATGACAAGAGTAGCCCAGGCAAACTCAGGGACACAGATTCATGGGGAAGGGGCAGGAGGCCCTGGGCTCCCTGCTGGCTCTGTGGGCTGGAGGGAGGGTCCCGCTAAGGGTCAGCTTTCTGTGGGTTAAAGTGACTCCAAGGGGTTTGGAGGGTACTGCATCACCGTCCTCAGGACTTCTCTTGAGTCCTCTAAGTCGTCTAGATTTGTTTATTCTTCCCGTGAGGCATGGTCATGGGGGAAGGACGAGGGGAGTCTTCCTCTTAGCAAGTTTCTAATCATTGGCTTCACTTTTCCCTTAACTTCTGGATTGTTGTATATCTTGTCTGGACCTCTCCTAGATATATTGGCAGGGTGGTCATGGGCTGATTTTTGACTTTCACCCTCTCTGGGCCCTTGGCCTTTTGGGGTCACTCTGGAGTACTTACACTGCCTCTGCAGTGTACCCCAGGACCTCTCCCTCTCTGTCCCACTTCCGTAGCAAGCATGACCAGGGTCACTCCATCAGTGACCTCAAGGAAATCCTTTGCTGAAGTACCCACAAGGAGATTTCTACTTTAGCATCTGGACCTTGGGTGCGTTAATTCTCAGAATCAATTTAAGAAGATTAAGGATGTCATTTAAAAGACATGGTAGACCCATTTGAGGGAGGGCGGGGAGAATACATAGCTGCCATCAGTCTTTGGGCCCACTTGCTGTGGGCGCGCTCAGAACATCATGCAACCCCATAGCTGTGGTTCTTCAGAGGCCTTCTTTGTGCCTCTGATCAGGGATGGGCTCCAAACACCTCGGATTCCAAGAATTCTTTCCACCAGTGTGGAAAGAACAGGTTCTTTGCATCCAGAAGACTACATTCCTGCCAGGTACACGGGGTTCACTGGAGTATTTAGCTCCTCCATTTGGGAGAAGTTATGGTGGAATCTCACCGTACCTTCTTAGAAGTTAAGTTTCCATTTTGCTGGCCATGCACAAGAAACGGAGAGGATGGGGCCTCACCCTACCCCACCTCAGGAGTGAAATAGCTCTGTTTTGAAGACACCAGTGTAGCTTACACCTGGACTTGTTGGTTGTCAGTGTCCAAATTGCAGAAGTGCAGTTTGGCTGGGTTGTGCTGTGTTGCTGGAGAACGTGGTTTGGAAGTTCTGCAATCACTTAGGTTCCAGGGGGAAGAAGGTGAAAGAGGACGGTGGCGGGTAATTGCTGCTGCTTGGGATCCTCACCATGTGGGTGCTGCAGCCCAGTTCTCAAAACCCCTGTGTTTTTACCAGTTAGCCTCCATGAGAGGGGAAGAAGAACGAACGAGGGGAGAGGAGAGATCATGTGGAGAGGGAGAGGTAGGAAGTCAGGGGGTGGGGAAGAGAACTTTCTGTAAGATAAAGGTTGCTCAGACATAGCTGTGGTTCTTCTACAAAGACCACTTCCTCCCTGGCCCGACAGCAGTACATGTGTGCCTGTGTGGATCGCAAGAAGGGGCCAGAGATCCATGCAGCAGGTTCAAGCACTAACTAGAGGTACCCCTGCTGCTGGCCTGCACTGAGACTCCTGGGAAGGAGATTGATTATATGTGGTCCTAATAGAAAGTCATTCCTAGCAATTGCATTTGGTGTGTGTGTGGGGGGTGTCTCTGAAAGCACCAAAATGGGGTACAAGATGATTCATGGGGGTGCAGGAAGATTTCATTTAATCTTGCTATCTAAAACATAAGAAATGAAACTTTACCCATTTTGAATACACAGATTGACAGTGGCACCTGTGCCATACATAATTTATACATAAATGTACCTATCATAAGGTTGTATGATCACAACTTTTGGTTGTTGGGGTCCAGAATCATAAATGTTTAAAGATCCTGGCTATGAGGGGGAAATAGCATAAAGGATAAATGATACTGGTGGATTATGTTTTTCAGCATAAAATATGACTGTTGACAGATACGGATTGCTCAATATTCTGGGTTGGTGCATTAACAGATATCCCAGGCAGCGTAGTGTATCAGCACAGACTTGGCCTTGATTAATGACCTGTCCCACCACCCATCTCCCACTAGGGCAGTGCTGAGTCAGGGTTTCAGAACTAAAAGGAGGTGAACCTTGACTCTCTGTTCACACAGTCCAAATGTAGTTCTATGCGCTGTTCCCAGAGGATGAGCACAGCTAGTACAGCCTTGGTCAAGGTTTGGTTTTTGGAGACAAATCCTAGTTAGCTAAACAAAATCTAGAGTTTCTCCCTGTGACTGAGGTGAGTTGAGGTGAGTACAGGGGATGGGTCTTTGGAGATGTGTACTTTCCTGAAATGTGTTCTATGGATTCCAAGTTCATAAGTCATTAACATGTGTTGCAGGGAAAAGTTCTTTATGGGCAGATGTTTTAATCAACTTTTCCACCACTGTGACTGAAACACCCGACCAGCACAATTGTAGAGGAGGAAAGGTTTATTTGAGGGCTCATGGTGTCAGTGATCTTAGTCCACAGGAGGCTGGCTTCATTCCTCAGGGCCCCAGGTGAGGCAGAACATTATGGCGAAAGAGTATGGCAGAGGGAACCAGCTCACATGATTATCTGGAAGCAGAAAGAGGGAGTCTCCACTTGTCAGATATAAATATATACTCCAAAGCCACGGCCAGTTCCCACCTCCTCCAGCCACACCCCACCACTTCAGTTACCACTCAGTTAATCCCTGTCAGGGGATTACTTCACTGATTGGATTAAGACTCTCACAACCCAGTCATTTCTCCTCTGAACCTTCTTGCATTGTCCCACATGTGAGCTTTCGGAGGGACACCTCACATCTAAATCAGAACACCAGACTTTTGAGAACCCATAATATACCAAGCAGTACTTTAATTCTTGGTTCTCCATAAATGCTACCTCCTCTCCCAGATATTTTTTGCAGATCATTTTGGGAAGTGCCACCCTAATATCACTTCTTCTGTCCATCTCTTGGCATCCACTGTAAACTCACTTTCAAGTAGTGGAAATTAGAACAATTATTTGAAGGTCATACATTTATAATAATCCCATTGATTAGTATTGGTATTATTATTAACTCCTTTTCATGATTTTATTGTTTTATTTGGTACCGGAGATTGAAGCCAGGGGCACTTGACCACTGAGTCACATCCCCAGCCTTATTTTGTATTTTATTTAGAGACAGGATCTCACTGAGTTGCTTAGTGCCCCGCTTTTGAAGAGGCTAGTTTTGAACTCACAGTCCTCCTGCCTCAGCCTCCTGAGCCCCTGGGATTACAGGCTTATGCCACAGTGCATCTTTCCTTATTTTCAATCAACCCAAGCCAACTAGTGAAACATTAAAGTTTTTCTCTATTATATTCCCAGAGGTGGAGAAAAATAAAGGGAAAATAGCACAAGTCCTTTTTTCTGTAGAAGCAGCAAGAGTGCAGGGTGCCAAATTGAACGTAGCTCAGTGAATTATTGCCAGAGCTGCCCAGAAGCTCCTATTTAGATATCTAAAAATGGATATCAAAATGGGTTTGTCAGTTCTGTTTTGCAGAACGAAATGGCACAAAACTCCTCAAAAGAAATCCAGAATAATAATCATGTGTCAGTAGGAAAAGACATTCCCACTGGGTGAAGAAGGAAGACGCTGGAGCGGTAATAGTCACCACTTACTGAACATTTCCTGTGAGTGTGCAGAGCTTTATCTCATTTTATTCTCAACTGTTTGGGGGGATAATGACTAATGTCTTCCTTCACCCCTTATATGAACAAATCGAGGCTTCATGAGACTAGGAAATGCACCCGCATCCACACATCCAGTAAGCGGCAGCTCTGAAATTGGATCCAGGTCCTGTGAACCTCGCAAGTAGCCATGAGACTCCACGGCAAGGTGACCAACGGTCCTTGAGTTCAGCCTGGCAGCAGCCCCCTCTCACGAAGGGATATGTGTGCTTGGAGCTTTGAATGGAAGGTGGACTGGAAATTCTGGATGGGGAGAGGGACTGGTTTGCACTAGAGCAAGAGGCAAGATCTGAGAATATCCTGGAAATCCCAAGAAAGAGACCATTCTCTGACAGTTCAGAGAGCTTCATTCAATTCCAGACCGACTATGTTTTTATTAGGAACCAAGGTAATATAAAATAATAGGAAGGAACGATTGAAGGATTGATCCAATGTTGAATCACTGACCAGTTCTCTCTAATCAGAAGATTCCTGGACGATTAAAGATTTTTTTTTTTTTATTTTGTCATTACCAGACAAAACTACTTAAAACCAAAACAAAACCCCCAAGAGACATGGGAATGAGAAATAAGCAGGGGAAATTTTTGGTATTAGTATATTTTTAAACTATAAGACCATCAGAAATTATTTCCCGTCAGACATAGCATTTTTCAACCAACTGAAAAAGAAATTTTTTTCCTTCTCGTTTTCTTGAGCTTGGAAATGAATCACATTTTCTCAGTCCTGAGGCTGTAATTTTTGTGCCTCTAAAAATGTGTAAGAATAGAAGTGAGGTTGGTACTCAGTGGCTGCTGCATTTATAATGTTGGGCCTATTTATTTGCTGAGTATGTCATCCCCCAATGACGATTTGCAAGGGCCTCCTGCTCTCTGGAGTAACTGGTTCACTAGATTCATGAAAGTTCTAGGGTCCAGAGCAGCTAGCAAAGCCAGCAGGGGCCTCCTCTTCTTGCCCTGTGCCTAGCTTTGATTGTGTATGTCTCCCAGGACAGGATACATGGATTTCTCCCCTATCACATTTACTGACTTGTCTAGAAAAGACTCTTTTTTTTTAATATTTATTTTTTAATTTTAGGTGGACGCAATATCTTTATTTTTATTTTTATGTGGTGCTGATGATCGAACCCAGTGCCCCATGCCTGCTAGGTGAGCAGTCTACCATTGAGCCACAACCCCAGCCTAGAGAAGGCTCTTTTGACCATCGGAGGGGCCTGAAATTTCCTGTGATCAGGCAAAGACAACCTGATCTCTGTGGGGTCGCTGCAGTGTTGGATCAAAGAATGCCCATTTCAGATGTATTAGTCATCTTTGTATCACTGTAGTGAAATACTAGACACAGGATACTTATGAAGTTAAGAAAGGTTTATTTTGGCTTACGGTTCTAAGGTTTGAGTTCAAGATCTGGTGGCTCTTTGGCTTGGGCCTCTGGTGAGGGCAACATATCTTGACAGGAACACGTCAGTGAGTGTCCACATCTCAAGCCAGGAGGTATAAAGAAGACAGTGGCATCCCATAGTCCCTTTCCAGAGCACACCTCAATGACCTAAGGACCTACCACTAGGCCCCATCTCCTGTAGGTCCATAGTACTTTCTAATAGTGCCACTCTGGGGACCAAGCCTTTAACATGCTGTTATGGTTGGGATATGGAGTGTTAATGCAAGAGGGGAAATGGTTAGATTGTAAGAGCTGTAACCCCACCAGTGGATTGAACGGACCACTGTACCAGGTGCTAACGATAAGCTGGTAGGGTGTGGCTGGAGGAAGTAGGTTGCCAAGGGCATGCATTTGGGGTTTACCTTTTGCCCTGGCACCTCGCTTGCTCTCTCTGCTTCCTGGTTCTCATGAGCATAGCAGTGCTTCTCGGCCATGTCTTTCCACCATGATATCCTGCCTCACCTTGGGCCCAGAGCCATAAAGTCAGCTGACCATAGACTGAGACCTCTGAAAACCATGAGCCCAAAATAAACTTTTCCTTTTATCAGTCATACTTATTCGGTATCTTGGTCACAGTGATGAAAAGCTGACACACATATGGGCCTTTGGAGGACACTCCCCATATTCTAACCTTAGCACCAGAGTTCTCATGTACACTGAGGTGCGGGACCCTAGCAGTTAGAACAGCGGTTTAGAAACTACACTTTTGCTTGTGCCTATATATTTTGCCTTCCACTCACCCATGGTTCCCAAACTTCAGCATGCATCAGAATCACCTAGAAGGCTTGTTAAAACAGGTGGCAGAGTCTCTTCCTCTGAGTTTTAAATTCTGTGGGTTTGAGGTGGGCACAAAAATTTGTATTTCCAACAAGCTTTTGGGGTATGTCAATACTGCTGGTTCAGGACTTTGACTCCAGAATGTCAGTGGAGTCTCTTAGTTTTTTTGTCTCTTAGTTTTACAGATAAGGAGACTAAGTCTAGACAGATTGCTTTGCCAGGGGTGAATAGCTGGTTTAAGTTAGGATGAGGACTGTCCTAGTCGAGTGCCCTTCCAATTACTGCTTATCTCTTGTCCTGATCTAGACTGCAGACTCCTCATAAGGACACCTCCTATTTAATTTAGTATAGTCCAATTATTAACAGGCCTGGCTTTGGAGACAGAATGACTAGGTGTGAATCCTGGCTTTGCCCCCTGCCCCCAGGCTGCGAGACCCTGGTCTAAGAGCCTCAGTTTCTCATCTGAAACATGAGGATAGTAGTGGCAGGCCGAAAAATGTCCATGATCTAATCCAAGGAACTTGTAAATATGTAGTTTCATGCTAACAAGTTGAACTTGAAATAAAGAGATGGTTTTGAATATCTAAGTAGGACTCAATGTCATCACTAGGGTCCTTTAAAATGGGGAAGGAAGAAGTGATTTGTATCAGAAAGGCTTGGACTGGGGGTTGTAGCTCAGGGATAGAATGCTTTGTTTGGCTTGCTCCAAGCCCTGGGGTTGATCCCTAGCACTGAAAAGAACAACCATATGATTAAAAAAAAAAAAAAAACCACAAAACCCTGTCTGGCTCTGTATACCTCCCCAGAAAACATCAGAAAGACTCCAGCAGCCGTCACTGGCTTTGAGGTTGGAAGGAGCGCTGAGAGGGGGAATGCCAGGTATCTTGAAAGGCAAGGAAACGGCTCGAGCTCCAGAGAGAACACAGCCCTGCTGAACCCTTGCCTTTATTCCAGGGAGATCCATTTCAGACTTGTGACCTCCAGACCTGAGAAAAAATGACTTTGCCTTGTTTAAGCCACCAAGTTTGTGGCCACTTGTTACAGAAGCCAGAGGAAACTCATGCAGATGTCCTGTGTACTCACAGGCGTATGGTGAGTTTAAAGGAGGCGAAGGCCATAAAACATCAGCTCTGTGCCTGATGTACAGTGATGTCCCCGACCCCAAGGCAGCGAGGATTGTGCCCAGCACACAGCCAAGCCATTAGCAAGCTCGCTTTTTTTGCATCGGCTCTTGTGATGGGAACCTGGTTTCTTTACTGCTTGGAAATCTCCTTTCCTGCTCAGCCTGGGCTGCAGACAGGGGCTGATCTGTGAGTCTGACATGGAGGTCAGCTCAGGTGGGTTTTCCTCTCCTGACACCCCCACCTGCTCATGACCACACCCTGCTGTCTGCTTTGCTCACTTTTCAATTCCAAGAAGCACATGGAACAGGAACCCTGCCAAAGCGAATACATCAAGACACCAAATCTCAGATCGGCTCGCTGTAGAAGGGAGTTAATGGATTCTGAACGTGTGTTGGCTTCACCCCGTGGTCCGTGGCCGGCGCGGTGGCTGGCGGCCACATCTTGCTGGGTAGATGTAAGTGGAAGGAGAGGCGTTTGTGCTCCTTGCATGGTGGTGATTATTAGCTTGAGGTTTCAGGTAATTTTCAGACCACATCACAGTAACGCATTTCCTGATTTCTTTCCTCCTTGTTTATTCCACAGCCAGAACTGTGTAGACGCCTACCCCACTTTCCTGGTGGTGCTCTGGAGTGCAGGGCTACTTTGCAGCCAAGGTAACTTCCCTTTGTTGTGTTCTCTTTCTATAATGTGCATCTCTCAGAGGTTCAAAGGGCGGCCGTTTTGTTGAAAAGATTTTGCCTGACCTCCAGCTCCGACCCTCCAAGCTCTGGAGAGGCGAGAGCCCTTGGGAGGTTCTGTTCCAGGCTCGCTCCGCGCCTGCGCAGCGCGTGTGATAATGCATTGCTAATGCTAGCTCCCTGGCGGCTGCTTGAGAGCAGCGGCGCTGACAAGGGTGGTTTAAGGCTAAATGTGACTCAGAATCCTTAAACAGTGTTAGCTCAGATACAAGGGCATTATAAATGAGAGCGCCGGAGGGATCTATTCTGGGACTGCTGTTACTTGGCTCTTCTGCTAATAAGCTCCCTGCATAGTGGCCCTCCTCTGGGCATGTGTCCACAGAGCCCTGGGCTGGATTCCAGGACCTCAGCCTACCTTGGGTTATCAGCAGCCCACAGTCTTGACTTCAGCAAGTTGGGAGAACAGATCAACTCCCAGAATTGATTTAAAGTTAAATTGGAAACCAGTCTTTTTTTTTTTTTTTGGGGGGGGGTCCTCTTTGGAATTTTAGCACCAGAGAGATTTGACCATGACTGGCATACGTCTGGTGGTAGCTGGGTGTGAAGGAGGTTGGCTTTTGTGGCTCAGCAGGGCCCATGCAGAAAGGCCACAAGCAATCCTCTAGGGAACTATTTAATTCTTATCACACTCTCCACAACTTATAAAGCATATAGAATATATATATATATATATATATATATATATATATATATATATATATATATATATATATTTTTTTTTTTTTTTTTTTTTTTTCCCCCTATTACCTTTGCAGACACTTTGGCACAGGAGATAAGTCATTTGTTTGGGGTTTCTCAACTCTGAGCCACACAGAGTGAATCAGAGCTCAGGTTTTTCAGTTCTAAATTCACAAGTATCTTCTTACTTTTTTTTTTATTTGTATAATAAGTACACACTGAATTTACACTATACCCCCTGAATGTATAGGGATAAATAAAACAGGGATGGTGGTGAAGCTCATTACTGATTGTCAAGATGGACATAGAAAAGTAGGTGAACAGATGCATTATTGACAAGAGTGAGACACGCCATGCTGGATGGAGGGGTGGGATAGACAGTGGAAGCCACTTAAGGGACCCTGTGTACCCCCTGGGCCTGGAAGGCCGCCAGTAAGCTCAACACATATGTTTTATTTTCTATCTGGAGTGAAGTAAGAAACATGTCTGGCATTACCTGAAAAATCAAGTCAAACTACGCTTATACTAGGAGTTATGATTCTTTTTATGTCCTAAATGATACTTGATGGAGATGAATCTACAGTAGTGCTAGCTAGGTAAACACAAAGGGAGTTTGAAGACTTTTCAGAGCCTGGAAATATGCATCTCCTGTCAAAACAAACATTGGCATTTCCAGGACTAGAAACCATCAGTCATCCCTGGTGGATAATTGTCATTTCTTATGAATAAAGTACAGTGTGGAATTTTTTAGCTGAAAAAAACCCTAGAGATTATTCTGATCCAAACCCCTCACTTTCCAGAGCAGGAGTCCAAGCCCCAGAGGGACGAGTGGCTTGCTGAAACCTCAGAATTTTAGATCCCAGATTTGTCACCTTTGTGTGGTTCAGGTTCCCACGGGAGGCCCCTGCCATTCCCTGGAGCAGGGCAATGGGTACAGAGCCTTTCCACTCCTGATTTCTATTCTCATGTTCAATTGAGTTCCCATCAAAAGGGAAATGGGTCAGTAAATGAAAACCCAGCCATCCAGATGGGAAAACTTGGTCCAAAGCAAATCATGGATGGTGGCAATCTCCTGACTTCCAGAGAATAACAGTTCTTTTGTGTTCCAATTGTATTATCTGTCTTACAAAACATAACAATTATGTTTTGTAAGGCAGGTAGAGTGGTGGAAAGAATTGGATGTTGGGGAGTGACAGATTGGAAGCAAATCCAAGGATGTTCATTGCTGGTGTGTGACCCAGGCTGTAACTCTGCTTCTCTATGCCTCAGACTCCTCATTGTCAAACAGGACCATGGTCCACCTGTTGCATACCTGCGATGAGGAAAGGAGATGATTTGCATAAGGCCCCTGACACAGTGCTTGGCGTATGCCAGATTGAGCCTTATAACTGCCTAGACTAGGGCTGGGGTTGTGGCTCAGTGGTGGAGCGCTTGCCTGGCATGTGTGATGCACTGGATTTGATCCTCAGCACAGAAAAATAAATAGGTAGGAGCATTGTGTCCATCTACAACTAAAAAAACTGAAAAAAAAAATAAAACCTTCCAATACCTGACTTTTTATGACCCACAAATGGCACTTTTGTATGGTTCACTTTAACAATGGAAATTCAGTAAATGTTATTATTATTCATTATTTTTTGTACTGGGGATAGAACCCAGGGGCACTTTATCACTGAGTGACATCCTCAGCACTTTTTAGAATTCTGAGACAGGGTCTCACTACGTTGCTGAGGCTGGCCTTAAACTTGTGATCCTCTTGCTCAGCTTCCCCAGTGGCCGGGATTACAGGTGTGCATCACTGTATCCAGCTATAGTAGATGTTATTATCAGTGGTGCTGCTGGTGGTGATGCTTGAAATTAGAGGACCTGGTTTGAAATTCCACCTCTGAGATTACTTGCCTGACTTTTTTTTCATTCATTTGAAAAATATATTTTGAATGCCTATTATATGTGCCAGTCACTATTCTAGGCACAGAGTGATCTAGCAAAAGGCAGCTGTCCTCACAGATCTTTTGGTCTGAACCTAAATTTCCTCTTCTATTGTATAGTGACAATGAAGTGCTTCTTACCAGCAGGTGGCTGGGAGGGTTGGAATCCAAGTTTCCAGAATGCCTGGAGATGCTTGGCATGTAAAAAGTGCTCATCGATGGCAGTTAATTTGTCATTTGAATAGTGCTTAGATTTCCAAATCATTTTTATATCAATGGCCGCATTTCACTCTCACATTAATTCCTCAGAGGTGGGAAAGCTGTAATCAGCTTTTGGTCCACATGTAGAACATGTTCAACGCATGTACCGGATAAATTAGTCCTAGTGGAGCTGGGTTTCCAGCTCCCCACCCCAAGTTCAGAACTCTGTGGGGTTATTGGGGTGCTGCTTGTGGCTGTTTTCCAAGGGGCTAGAATGGAAAGGGAATCTTCTTTCCTAGAGATCATCAGGAGCAATTTTCCAGGAGAGGTTAAGCATTGTGCTGCTGGGAACCCCGGTTGGGGGTTGGGGGGTGGGAAAGATGTGCTTTCAAGAGAAGCAACCTCAGGTCTGGGCTTGGGGGTCAAGTCCTTCTCCTCTCTCTTTACCAGCTGCCAGCCTTATACAAGCCCCTTTGACCACCCGAGTCCAATTTTCCACATCTAGAAGTAGGCATGTTGATCCCAGTTATATCCAAAGGGTTCACATCCAATGGTGGATAGGCAAACATTCTGTAGGAATCCACACAGTCCCCATGGGGGCTGGTGTGAGGCGATACTGCTGTTGTTCAAATTCTCAAGTTTCTCCCAGCCTGAAGTCCATACCAGCCTCCACCACTGGAACTTGTGGCCTCCACTGGACATTGTGACCAGTGTTGCCGGTGATGTCTGTATTGCTGTTGTGCTAACAGTGCATGTTTGGGTGACGGTGAAACTGACGCAGGTGTCTCCCCATCTCCACTCAGTTCCTGCTTCCTTCGCTGGACTAATGTACCTGTTCGTGAGGCAGAAGTACTTTGTCGGCTACCTGGGGGAGAGGACTCAGAGGTAGGTCACTGGGACTGTTGAAGAACCATGAAGGGATTCATGCTTTTGAGCAGTGACTAAGATCTCACATCTGGGTCTCCCTGCATTTTGAGGGCTCTGAAGGCACAGACTCATCTGGTTTCCCCATTGAACATTCCTCTGCCTGGTGTTGCATTGACCCAGGGTGCTTTCCCACCCTTCCGGGTCTGGGACTGGGATGAATTTTTCTGTCTGGCTTTCCAGGTCTCCTTTGTGTGAAACAGTTCATTGCTGGTCTAGAGAAATGAATCTAAAGTTTTCCCCTTATGGTAAGTTCCCCAGATCTTTTGGAGACCAGCACAAAAGATGCTAAGAACATAAGATGCAGGGAATCCCAGCAAGGAGATTGTGGATAGAGGCACCATTGCATTGTTTACAGAAGCTTCCAGAAAGGAAGCCCCAAAGCAGCCCTATACTTCCAGGTCACCCAGATTGGGAAACCTGGATACAATAAGCTCTGATAGTGACGACAAGGCATTTTGGGTCACAGTTTGACACCAGTTCTTAGAGGCAGGAGTTCCTGGAGGTCTGGAGGTCTCCCAGAGCCTGCCACCCACTGTGACGCTCCCAGTCCTCCCTGTCCTCCTCGTCTACTTTACTTCCCTCCTGTTACAATAGCACCCTTTCTCTGGTGGTTGGGTTGCGGGCTGTCCCTTTAGACAGGCATCCTTCAGTGGTGACAGTAGAGTGACATCCGGGGACTTTGGCAGCTGAAAGTGCTACATAGGGGGAGGCTGGTCACCTGGGAAGCTCCGTGCCTTGAGGGAGTTGATGGTGAGCTGGGCTGTAGCCAGGAGGACGTGTCCACCATTCTGTGGCCCTTCTCCCCCACTCTCCCCGCTGTGGGGAGGTGTTCTCATTCCTCCTCTCAACCCCAGCTCCACTACCCTCTTTTTCTTCAACACTGTCTTAAATGATACCTTTCATTCTCTTTCACCCCAGAAAGCATCTATCAGGCCTTTCCCCAGATGGTTACCTGCTGTTACCAGTGGAGGGGGGCAGGCTGTCCAGCAAGGATGTGAAAGGCTCCCCTCTCCTGGGCTGGTTCCCTATGCAGCCCGGTCCCCCCACCCCTTCAGTTACTGATCTTCTGACACCACTTGATTGAAATACGATGGCTGCTTTAATTCCGGGGCAATCTGTGAGGCATGACATCTGTTCAGCTACCCACAGGCCCTTTTAATATTAAAGGTGGTGTTCACTGATCACTCTTAGGCCATGTATAGATGTTGGTGAAGATAAATGGTAGGATATGGAATCACAGTCAATCTTAAAAATATTCGGTTTCTCTGGACTTCACGGAAATACAAATGTCCCCTGGGGTGTCTCTCATCAGATGGTGGTAAAATAATCCCATTTTAATGCCCTCTCAGGGGGTGCATGTTCTAAGCCCTCTTCACCTCCCCTTAGCCATGGTGGGCACCACTGATGTGTGATAGTGTCTCTCTCTTTCTTTCTCTCTCTCTCTCTCTCTCTCTTTCTTTCTTTGTACTGGGGATTGAATCCCCAGGGGCACTTTACCACTGAGATACATACATCCACAGTCCTTAATTTTTTTTTTTTTTTTAATATTGAGACTAAGTTGCTTACAGCCTTGCTAAGTTGCTGAGGTTGGCTTTGAACTTGCAGTCCTCCTGCCTCAGCCTCCCAAGTCTCAGGACTTACAGGCATGAGCTATTTCATCTCTCCTCCCTTACTCCCTCCCTTCCTTCTTTTATTTCCCTTCTTTTAAAAATATTTTTATTTTTAATGGATGCATATTCATTGTACATATTTATAGAATACAGTGTGATTTTTAATACATGTACACAAAGTTGGCATATCCATCACCTCAAATATTCATCATTTCTTTGTTGTGGAAACATTCAAAATCCTCTCTTACTAGCTACTTTGAGAGGTTTAATTAATTCTTGTCAGCCATAGCTTTCCCCCTGTGTGGTAGAATATTAGGACTATTCCTCCTTTCCAATGGTTCTTCTGTACCTAGTAAATATCCTCTCTCCACCCCATCTCTCCCAAATTCTTCCCAGGATCTGATAACTGCTATTCTATTCTCTACTTCTTTGAGGTTGTTTTAACTTCCACATGAAAGTGCGAACATTTGATAGTCATCTTTCTGTGCCTGTATTTTACTAAGCATAGTGCTCTCCAGTTCCATTTATGTTGCTGCAAATTCTTTTTTGTGGCTGAATAATACTCTGTGTGCACACATACCCCCTTTCCTTTATCCATTCATCTATTGATGGACCCTTAGGCTGATTCCATATCTTGGTAGTTGTGAATAGTGCTGCAATAAACATATGAGTACAGAGGCGTCTGTGTCATAACAGTGTCAGTTCTTTGGATTCATACCCAATAGTGGGATTCCTGGGTCATCTGGTAGTTCTATTTCTAATTTTCTGAAGAGCTTCCATTATGTTTTCCCTAATGGCTATACTAATTTACTTTCCCACCGTTAGGGCTCTTTCTTGCTGAGACCAAACCTGGTTCCAGAATCCTTAACTCAGTTCTGAGCAGCAGTCATCGATAGAAGTGATAGATACTAGAAGAAAGGCGTAGTCCTACTCTAGACCAAAATATAGCCTGAGGTAGACGCGTGACCAAGGGTCTCTATGGTTAAGTCCAAGAGGATTTTCAATTCTACTCTCTAGAAATTAGTTGCTAATATCCTCTTCAGTTTAGGACCCACCTCCACCCAAGTCCCCATCTGTCCTGTGGGCTGTGTTCGACTCTACAGACACATTATGTCCTGGTGCTCTTGGGAACTCCTTTGCTCTTGGCCTCACCAATCTGGGAGGATCCAGCTCATGAGAATCTTCTCTCTTGGGCTCCAGGTCTTCTCTTGCTCCTTCCCAGAAGTTGCTTTGGCCCTGTCCACTGTAGAGTTCTGGTCTCATTCTTGGTCCAGTGGGTGGGTAGGACACCCTGCCATGTATCTCCCACCTTATCCTAGAGATTGCCAGCACAGTCCAGATGGAAATTGTTTAGCATAATACCTCTTTTATATTTCCATGTAAGCTTCATGCCGCTCGAGGTGGGCCGATTTGTTTCGAAACTAAAACCAAATCCCAGCCTCCAAAGTCTGAAGGAGTCTCCAGGAAGTCACTATGGTACAAAAAGCAGGACTGCAGCCTCGGACAGGCAGGTTTCAGTCCCTACTCTACCTTTTCCTGGCTGTGTGATCTGAGGAAAATCACTCAACTTCTCTGCTCTTGGTTTCACCAGTAGGAAAATAGGTTAACAACACATTTTCAGAGTGGTCGTGAGAATTAAATGACAAGGATGTAAAACACCTGACTCCAACAGATGCTTAATAATTTAATTCTTACTTTCTCCATACATTTAGAGAGAATCAGGTATCAACTTTTAGAAACAATGAAAGAGAGATCTGGGTTCTTCAAGGGCTGCGTGGCCACTGCCTAGACCCCCAGCAGCCACTTCTGCCCTCTGTGTCATTTTAGGCTTCCTTGGGTGGTCTGCCTAAGCTCCCACCTCTGCACGCCGTGCCCACCTCCCAGGACTGGGCCCCTCTTCACTGAGCTCTGAAGGTGATGGAGCCCTGGACTGAGCGGTTGCCTTCCACACTCTGCCTGGGACTAGTGATAGTACCCTGATCCTGGCTCCCACAGGAGCTCGTGTGTTGAGAACTTTGAACAAATTTTACCTAAAGTCAAGAACACCCCTATTTCACCTTTCACTGCGTTTTTAGCTCAAACACAAAATGAGTCAGCAAATCACTTTTTCTTGCTTCTGGAATGAGCATATGGTGGCCTCATTCCTGTGCTAGATAGATCAGAGCCAGGACAGTATTTGACTTGTCACAATTTAATTTCTCAGAACCCTTTATTCTCTAGTTAAAAATATCCCTTGTGTTGACTCCTTTTATTGTCTTCTCCTTCCTTTACCAGCGCTAGCAGGTGGCTCCCTGTCTTGGTTCCCTGGAGCTGCCATAACAAAACACTGCAGACCGGGTGGCTTAAATAACAGAAATGTACTGTCTCACCATCCTAGAGGCTGGAAGTGCAAGGTCAAGGTGCGGGCAGCTTTGCTTTCTCTAAAGCCTCTCTCCCTGGCTTGTAGATGGCCATCTTCTCCCAGTGTGCATGTTTTTCCTTTTGTACCTGTCTGTGTGCTACTCTCCTCTTCTTGTAGGAACAGCAGTCTGCACAGATTAGGGCTCACCCGTACGACCTCATTCTATCTCATTGCCTCTTTACAGATGCTATCTCTGGGAGGGCTGGGGAAAGGTGAGTTGTTGATCAAAGGGTATGAAGTTTCAGTTAGACTGGAGGAAGAAGGTTTTACTCATCTGTTGTATTGTACAGCAATCACAGTTAATAATAATGTATTGTGCATTTCAAAATTGCTAATAGATTCTTAACAACCTCAACACACACACACACACACACACAAAAGGAAAGTTGGTGAGGTGGCGGATATGTTAATTAGCTTGAGTAGATCTTTCTACCAGGTATACATAGAGCAAAACATCACATCGTACCCCACAAGTAGACACAATTATTATTTTTCAATTAAAATATTAGTAAAGAAAGACCCTGCCACTGAACAGAGTCAGATTCTCAGGTACTGGGGGTTAAGACTTCAGTCTTAACATTTATTGGTGACACAATTTGATGGTGACACAATTCGGCCATAATACTTTCATTTGGGACCAATTTTGCTCCCTGGTAAGGAGTTGGATGCCCCCACTTCCTGAGCAGGACTGTGAACAGGGACCTAAGGAGACAAGAACAAAGCTGGCCAGGAACAGGGGTGGCACGGGCCAGTGGTGCTTTTCAAATCCTTACGTGTCCTTGAGTTGTACAGGGAGTTTGTGGAAGTGCAGCTTTGGATTCCCTGGGTCTGACAGGTACCTGCCATTTTCCATTTCTGACAGGCAGAAGTTGCTGCTGCTGGTCCACGGACCACACTTTGAGTAACAAAGAGGTGGACACTTAACTGCCGAGTGACTTCCAAACTTTTGCTGTAGGAAAATTCTGAGTTATACTATGAACCTTTGGGGTGGCCAAATTCTGCTTTCTTTCTCTGAGTCCGGCAAGAAACAGGTTGTAGAGGCATTAACTCACCCATTAGGCAAGTGGTCTCTGTGAGTGTTCCTGATTACCAGAGGATGCCCCTTGCCAGGGTCTTTGCTAACAAGTCCACTTGACAGGACTTTCCAGAGATGCTAGCTCCATGCAGATGGGCCCAGACACGGCCGTCAGGAGAGAGGCCTCAAGGGCAGCCTCTGCCTGCAATTAGGTGGTTACCTCTCACTGGGGAAATGCCTCTTGACCCAGCTGATGATCTGCCTAAGCAGCTTAGGATTTTGAGCCTTTGAGAGAAAGATTTGAATGTATTAAAAAGTCCCTCTTCCTCCACTCAAAATAGTAAGGTCCTGTTTCCCACGGGGTAGGGGGGTGCTCAGCTCTCATTAATGCAAACATGAATCATTCTTCAGGGGAAGAGATGGAACACTCAGATGCCGAAGCACCTTTGAGATTCCACCGGCTTTGCAGGCTCATTTAAAACATGACTCCTAACACAGTCCTGCATCATACACACGGCCACTAGCCCCAGCATGGGTCTTATAGACCCTCCTGGAGAGGGGCCCATGTAGAGAGGGTTTTAATGAGTTGATGGTGTTCCTAACCCTTGGTGAGATTGCCTGCCAACCAGCAGGACCCGCCACCCTCCCGCTGTCAAGGGGCTGGCATTAAGGACATGGGAGAGTGCAGAGAAGCCGGCGCCACTGAGCTCTAATGATGATGGGTTTTGAGGTCTGGGCTCCTTCACCTTGGCTTTGAAATGTGTTCAACGACTAATAACATCCAGGACACTTCCACCCTTTGTATAAAGGAAATGGGTAAATGGGAGCACTGGGGAGCCAAAGGAGCTATAATTCAGACCCCACGAGGCTGAAAGCGATGACATGCTTTTGGGAAATGGGTGTCACTTGGGCTGTGTCTATACTTTTTTCTCCTCTCTTCTTTTCAGCACCCCTGGCTACATATTTGGGAAGCGCATCATCCTGTTCCTGCTCCTCATGTCCCTGGCTGGTATACTCAACTATTACCTCATCCTCTTTTTCGGAAGTGACTTTGAAAACTACATAAAGACCATAACCACCACCATCTCCCCTCTGCTTCTCATTCCCTAACTCTCTGCTGAATACGGGCTGCTGCTCTCATCTAATCAATACCTAGAAGGCCTCATAACTCAGCCCTCTAAAGGATTCTGCTCCCCTCTACATAGCTGTAAATCTAATGGCCATCTGGGTTTTGAAGCTTCAGTTAACCTTGCTTTTCCGGGAAGAAAAGAATTTCGAGTCAGCTCTGCCCCTTGCCGGTAGCGTGGCCCCCAGATTGTCATGCAGATGTCTTGTGACCAGATACATGTTTTCCTGAAATAAAATGCATGGACAAGTTTTAGGCTGATGGCTCATTTATGGGGGGTGTATCTTTATAGAGGAACTCCTAGTTTGTTTTCTTCAACATAAATGATGATAATAAAAGAGACACTACCCAGATTATAGAAAGATAGGCCTCCTAAAGAGTCTTCTATTGATAAAGTACCTGCCACCACAAACACCCTGTATGGATTAGGTTGGCATCTTTTTATGCTAGCATCGTGCCCAATACTTACCGTATTATGCAGTTTAAAAATGTGTTATAATTCCCCTGTGAGAGCCTAAGATGATGCCAGGTGCCTCCAAATAGTGGCTGGACAAAACAATAATGGGTGGGTGAGTTCATAAATTGCTGGTTGTATTTAATAAAAGATGCATATTGAACCGTTTCCCGTTATTGTGGGTAGATTTTTTTTTTTTTTTTTTGGTACTGCGGATTGATGCCAGGGGTGCTTAACCACTGAGCCACATCCCCAGCTCTTTTTATATTTTGTTTAGAGACAGGGTCTTGCCAAGTTGCTT
Organism: Marmota monax; assembly: GCF_021218885.2. Classification (NCBI taxonomy): domain Eukaryota; kingdom Metazoa; phylum Chordata; class Mammalia; order Rodentia; family Sciuridae; genus Marmota; species Marmota monax. The sequence goes on from NW_026693082.1 coordinate 5,699,351, forward strand.
AGGGTCTCACTAAATTGCTGTGGTTGGCCTTGAATTTGTGATCCTCCTTCCTCAGCCTCCCAGGCTGCTGGGATTACAGGCATGTGCCACCACGCTCAGCCTGTGGGTAGATTTGTAGTGATCCAACCACCATCACACTTGATGCCTCTTGGCATCCTAAGCACAGCTAGAAGATGGGGGGATGTTAGGGTTTGGATATGGGGTGTCCCTAAAAGTCCCTGTGTTGAGGCAGGGATGATGGAAGGTGAAGTGATTCGATTGTGAGAGCTGTGACCTAATCCGTCCATCCTAGCTTGGACGGACTGACTGGGTGGTAACGGTAGGCAGGTGGGGCATGGCTGGAGGAGATGGGTGGGGGTCTGCTCTGGATGGGTTCATCTTCCCTGCAGCCACTTCCTCTCTCTCTCTGCTTCCTGGAAGCCTTGAAGGGAGCAGCCACATCCATCTCCCATGATCTTCTGCTTCATCTTGGGCCCAGAGCAATGGAGTTGGCCAACTCTGGACTAAACCTCTGAAACTGTGAGCCAAATAAACTTCCTTCTCTAAGTTATTCTTGTCACGTATTTTGGTCATAGCAACGAAAAGCTGACTAACACATAGGGTGCAAACATCCAGGACACTCAGCAGAGAAAAGCCAGCTCTTGGAGGGGAGTTAAACTCTTAAGATTGAGCTTCAGTTGAGGCAACCAGCAATAAGATGGTTTGCCTCAGTCCCCTAGTGAGTATCATGATGATCACAATCTTAGGAAGGCCCTGAACCTCCCTGTAAGCTCTCCCTGAGCTGCCCATGGGGGAGTGGGGCTGGTTGAACATGGAAACAGGTGCAGTCTGAGGTCTGGATCACTGGGCCTCCTGTGTAACCCTCGGGACAAGAAGACCTCTCAGTTCAAGGGAGAGGCTCTGTCTTGGTCTGTTTTGTGTTACTGTAACAGAATACCAGAGGCTGGGTAACTTATAAAGAACAGATTTCTTATAGTTCTGAAGGTTGGAAAGTCCAAGGTTGAGGGGCTGGCCCTTGGTGAGGGCCTTATTGCTGCAGCACCCAAGAGAGCACATGCCAGAGAGATCAAGAGAGGGATGAATTTATAAGAAATCCACTCCCTTGACTATGAGCCCACTCCTGATAGCAACATTTATCACGTCTTCAAGGTCCCACCGCTCAATACTCTCACACTGGGGATTAAGTTTCCAACAATTCAACTCTGGAGGACACATTCACAAATCACAGCAGACCCCCAGTGGACCTGGCTCCTCAGGTCATTCTGATGGTCCAGGCTGAGGTTCTTCCTGGCACTGGGCCTGCACTGTCCACCTCATCCAGCCAGATTGTTAGCACTGACTGCTTTAGGATAGCTGCTTCTGCTCTTGCCCTCTAGGAACAGGACCCTAATATCCAAGCCAGGCATTCCTCTTCTTGGTGACAGAAAAGGCAAGGCAGGTGGTAGGGTGGGGTGGACACTAGGCCTTCTCCTGCCTGGACTTGGTTTGGAGGATAGATAATAAGGTGATCACTCACCCCAATTTGCCCTGGACTGAGGGATTTCCTAGGATGTGGGGTCTTCTCCCTCTCCCCTCCCCCTTCCCCTCCCCTCCCCCTCCCACCTCCTCCTCCTCCTTCTTCCTCTTCCTCTTCTTCCTCTTCACCAGGGATTGAACCTATGGGTGCTTAACCACTGAGCCACATCCCAGCCCTTTTTTTGTTTTGTTTTGAGACAGGGTCTTGCTGAGTTGCTGATGATGGTTTTGAATTTTCGATTCTCCTGCCTCAGCCTTCTGAGTTGCTGGGATTATGGGCATCACTCGAGGTATTCTATTTTAAAACTGGGTTGGTCCTGGGGAACCAAGATGAATCTGTTTTCCTAAAAGGGGGCTAGGCCACAGTATGCTTAATGAAACCTGGTAACACCTTAGCTGTTGGATGCTATGCTGTTCAAACTGACCATGACACCTCTAAAGAGCTAGGAGAGGAAATGACTCATGGCTGACCTTGGTGTGATTGGGGGCAAGGTAGTGGCTGAGGATACCAGGGGGTTAAGATGGAGGGAGAGTTGCTTCCTAATTAGGAAAGAGGAGGGCCTCAGGCACAGAGCTCCTAAACTGGAGACCCCTTCTCTAAGCAGAGGTAAGCACCACGTGGTGGTCAGACTCCTGTCTTCAGAGTTCCAGGTAGGGAGTGGAATCCCTGCTCCCTTCCACCCTCACTTCTGGGACTTCTCTCCCCAGGCCTTAGTTCTGCGTGTGTTTGCTTTAGCATACTCCCTGTGGCTACTGGTCCACTTGGCTCCCTAGCTCATGAAATCTGGTTCCTCTAAACAGAGATGTAAAATGCACTCCAGATTTTGAAGACACTACGGAAAGAAATGAATGCAAAATATTGCATTAGAATGTTTTCTGCATTAATTAAACAATACAAAATGGTATTCTTTTAAATATACACTGTTAAGCAAAATGTACTATCAGAAGTAATTTCATGGGTTTCTTTGTATTTTGCTTAATGTGGCTATTAGAAAATCTTAAATAACACATGCAGCTTGCCTTATGGTCCTGTTGGAGGTGCTGATCTATAAGTTCCCCAGAGCTGGCAAGTCCTCACGGCTTCAACAAAGGCTGGGCTAAACACTCATCTTTAGGCATGATTTCTTGCAGACAAATGGAAAAATTGGCCTAAGAAAGTGACCACAAACAACATACCGGTCCTACCTAAATCTGGAAAATAGTTCTTTGAAGCTTGTTACCCTATGATCATGAGAGTGTTTCATTAAGTATTTCTGATCACAGATGTGGCACATTATTAAAATATCATTTTTACAGTCACCCTAGAGGCTAGGGTTATCTGAATATGGAAAGAGAAACAGCTTGTGGAGCGGTTGTATAAATGAAATTACTAGAAAGCAATGCATTCAATTGCATATTGGCTCGGGGGGTTATTCTTATTAAAATGTTTAGAGTATCTGTTCATTTCTGCAGAACTGCTCTCCAAATTAAAAATTTGGCTTGGCACGCCAATAGACCAGAATCCCAGGAGACGTGTAGCTTCCTTTTTTCTTGTTAGCCTCGCAAAAGTCTTGGATGCGGTGCTCATGGGTAGCACATATTGTCTGCATGGAGCCTATGTGTTAAAATTGACCAGAGTCCTGCAAATGCACATTGGCCTAAAAGAAATCAGGGCAGGTTTCCTGGATTGAAAATATCAACTCCTTCTGATAATGTTTGGAAACAGGTTTAATAAAAATTGGCTTAAGTAGTTGAGAAGTGACTGCAAAAATGGGTTTGTTATTAGCAGATGGAATCCACTGATAAACACAATAAAATATAAGTCTTCTGAGAATTCAAACTACTAAATAGCTGCTCAGTCAATCAGCCAGAGGGCAAAAGAAAGAACCTTTGGTGAATATACATTTGGGTACTTAGTGATAATGTGGTGGCAGCCATAATGCGGCCACAGTGACTGTCTGGAAAATCCTTTTCTTACCTGGAGACAGGGGACCATGTGCCAATACTATAATCTCCCTCTGTCCTTACTATTGTTTTTTGGAGGTAGTGGTGCTGGGAATTGAACCCAGGGCCTTATGCATGCAAGGCAATCACTCTACCAACTGAGTTATACCCCCCCCCCCCCCCCCCCCCCCCGGTGTCCTTACTAGGATCTGAATGTTTGTGTCCTTCCAAAATTCTTATGTTGAAATCCTAACCCCCAAGGTGATGGCATTAGGAGTTGGGGACCTCTGCAGAATAATTAGGTCAATGGAGTCCTCATGAATGGGACAGATGCCTTACAAAATAGGCCCAAGTGGGCTCCTTTGCCCCTTCTACATTATGAGGTTGCTGCAAGGGGGCTTCATCTATCTACCAATAAACAGGATCTCACCAGATACCAAAGCTGTCAGTACCTTGATCTTGGACTTTCAGCCTCAAGAATTGTGAGACAAAAATTTCTGTCATTTACAAGCCATCTGGTCTATGATACTTTATTATAGCAGCCCAAATGGATTCAAATATTCCCAAATTATGTTTAAACTTAGTGCATTGACCAGCGACAAATTAAAATGGTTCTGGCTGCTGTGATTGACACTGCAGGGCTGGATAGTCCTTGCGATTTTCAGCCTCAGAAAAAGACTGGGGGAAGGGGCTGGAGGGAAGGGTGTGTGTGTGTGTGTGTGTGTGTGTGTGTGTGTATAGTGGGTGTCTGCTGAGAGGAGGAGAGTCACTTTGGCTTTGGCTGACACATCATTTCCATCTCCCCTTTCAATCACCTGGGTTAATGGGGACCACAGAAAGCACAGCTAATGCCTGACCTTCACCTCATTTTAACCCTTACTCTGAACCCTCCTTCCATGAGTTTCCTGCCTTCGCTTCTCCTATGTGGTAGGGCTCCACCCAGGCATTAACTGGGAGAGGCCAGACAGAGAAAGGAAGTAGGTCATCAGGAAGTTGAGAATTGCTTATGTATTTTTCTAGAATGTTCCACTTTACCTTGGTGAGGGATTCCCAGCTGGTGTGTTATGAAACAAGGCGAATAAAGCGCTGAGCACAAGTCCTGACCTTGATGAAATGCTACAAAAAAGAGGCATTATTTATGACTCTTATTACTCGTTTTACTGTCCCGTTTGAAGCCTTTTAAAGCAAAACATCAGCAAAGCTCCTATCAGGGAGCGAGAACATGGTGTTTGGTTCACTCAGACTTGAGAAAGGAGAAGGCAGTGCTATGAAAGAGGGGTAGGAAATGAAGAGGAGAAAAGGAAAAAAATCAATATAAAATGGAAATGTTAAAGAGGCACTTGAAAGCACACAAGGCATAGAGGATGCATTGTTGAGAGTTGCTTGTTTCCAAAGCTCTGTGCTACATCAGAGGGAATAAAGCTGGTGTGACTAAGGGTCCTTGTCTCAAGGAGGCTACCTTCTATTTGGGGGAACATTATTGTGGATGAAAAGATTGTCAGTTAGTGGGGGGCACTAGCAGCATGGACCTAGAAGCCAGTCAGGGATCGGGAGGAGGAGCTTCACCGAGGCCCAGGAGAAAAGACTGTGGGTGGGTCTGGCAGAGGTGTTGCAGGAAGAGCAGATCTCAGGAGTGGGAACCATAAAGGATGCACAAAGCCGCAGGCTTAACCCCACACATCTTCCTGATGCAGGAGATTGGACCCTTCCAACATTGCTGGATGAGTATGATTTAAAATGTTTATATATTAAAACAAACATGGATAGATTATGAGACAGAACTGCAAAGCTTTTTTTTTTTAAATACCTTCGTTTTATTTATTTATCTTTATGTGGTGCTGAGTATCCAACCCAGGGCCTTGCACGTGCAAGGTGAGCGCTCTTCCACTGACTACAACCCCAGCCCCCCATGGGTTCTTAGTAGGAAACACAACACTTGAAAGCAGCATCTTCTGGTAGGTACTACATCAAGGTCAACCCTCCTCTGTCATCCAGGGAGAATTTGGAGGAAAAGTTTCAGAGACGCCAGACTGTGAACAAAGGCTGGGACTGCAGGCATGGTTGGAAATAATGAGGAAACATTCTGATCGGAGGGAAGGATTCCCTCAAGAAGATTCCTGAGTGAGGTGATGGAGACTTTAGTTGCTAGTCTATAGGATTCAGATGCTCTCAGTAGACAGTTGTTAAAAATGTGTTGTGGTGTGTGTGTGTGTGTGTGTGTGTGCGCACGCGCGCGCGTGTGTGTGCACAAAGCAGGGCTTTAAGAGAAATAATTTGGCAGCTTTGTAAAGGATACTTTGAAGACAGAAACCAGGTAGACTGGAGACAGTTCATAAGTGACAATTTCAGTGGTCTAAATACAAGATAGCACCCAAACTTAGGCAGGGACTGAGGGTGGAATTAGGATGGAATTAGGGTGTAACATTATGAAGGAACAACAACCGGTGAGCATATTTTATTGGAGGGGAACAAAGAAGAGAGAGAGAGCATAAAGCAGAATGCCCAGTTCTGAGGCTGGGTGATGAGGAGAATCATAGAATAGATAAATCTTGTTTGTGGCCTTGCCAATTACCAGACCCAGGGCTAGGTGCTGGGCCTCAGCAGTGACTAAAGAGACAAGGTCTCTGATCTCACAGAACTGTCATTGCAATGCAGGACACTAAGGAGAGAAGCAGAAGATACCAGAGGAAAGTAGGTCAAAGAAGCCAAAGAGCATACAGTCTCAATTTACACCTCCAGATCTTCATGGAAAATAAGGCAGAGAACATTGGAAAGCCATTTGTAATAAGGAGAAATAAGAATTCCTATACACTTGATCGTCATTATGGCCACGCTTCTTTTACTGTGAGCCAGGTACTGTACTATGTGCTTTTCTAGGGTTCTCTAGAGCAACAGAACCAATAGGATCGATCAACTGATTGATTATTGATTGATTGCTGTGAGAATTAGCTCACATAACTATGGAGGCCAAGAAAACCCAAGATCATCTGTCTGCAAGCTGGTGGTATAGTTCAGTCTGAGTCCGAAGGCCTGAGAAGCTGGGGTGGGAGAGGGTGATGGCAAGGTGAATGAGCCACATGGAGTCTGAGGGCCCCAGAACCAAGAGCACTGATGTCTGAGGGCAGAAGACGGATGTCCGAGCTTAAGGAGAGGAAGGAGCTTTTCATTTCCCCTTCTTGTTCTGTTTGGCTCAGTGAACTGGATGATGCCCACCCACCTTGGTGAGGGCAGATCTTTTTTATTCAGTCTAGTGATTCTTGTGTTAATCTCTCCTGGAAATGCACTCACAAACACACCCAGAAATAATGTTTTATTAGCTATCTGGGCATCCCTTAGCCCAGTCGGATGGATACATAAAATTAACCATCACATAGGCATTATCTCCTTTAATTCTTTAATAACCCAATGAAGTGCATGATATTAATTTCCTCATTTTATGGGTAAGGAGATTTGTCTAAGGTCCAAGAGCTAGGGAGTAGCACTTCTGGAATCCAAAGCCTGTCTTATCTCAAGCCTGTTGTGAATTGAGAGAAGATAAATCCATGCATGACTCCTGCGTTTTGGGGAGTCTATGACAACACAGAGATGTTTAAGGTGAGTGAGGGTCAGCTGTGTCCTCAGACCTCATTATCATAATATTAAGGAAGCAATTCTCTGAACAAATTCTTCCCCAAACACACACACACACACACACACATACACACTTTTTTTTTTTCCCCTTAACAAACATTCTTTCAGAAGGCAGCTGAGGACAGTTCATGCAACTGTGAGCTTGATGAATTCCACCCCTTGATGAAATTCCCCGGGGAGCAGATGCAACAATATTCCTGCAGAGGCCCAACCCTGATACCCGAGGGCTGGCATTAGACAACCAGAAATCCTCTGAGCTAGCAGCTGGTCATGGAGTTGTTTATGAGCGCTCTCCCCGTGGGCGTGGTCACAGGCCTCACTGGATGTCTTCCACCTGTTTTTGCACAGGTGAGAAACACCTATGCAATATTTTAGGCATGTACCAATGTTACCATTGAGAGTCTATTTCTGGTAACCAAGATTGTGACTAGCAAAGCCTCTCACTTCACCCATCAAAACCCATTTCTGACACTTGTGATGCGAATTTTCGAAGCCTTAGGGGATGACTGAATTCTGAAGAGCATGCCCTTCTGATATCATACCAGATGAATCTCTAGATAGTGAAGTTTCTATTAGAGCAATTAAATGTCCCTAGAGGTGAGACTTCAACAAATACAAACTCATGATTCCATTCTCAATGTCTAACAATTCTAAAGTAATTATGGATGTATAAAGTAAATCTATACTCTTCACTGCTATCCCATAAACCCATAATTGAGATTGTTTCATTGAATTGATAGAACAAACTATAAAATACCCAATATTCTTTTTGACCAGGGAATCTTAAACTCATAACCCAAAAGGGAAACTAACCAATGCCCTAAGAATGGCCAGCTTTTATGATGGGCAAGAAATTATACCAAGTGCTTAGATACATCTGTTTCTTTAATATTTCAAACAAACTTATGAGCCAATATTTTAGTTCATTTGTGTTACTATAGCAAAATAACAGAGGCTGGATACTTTATAAAGAAAAGAGAGAGGGTTTTTTTTTTTTTTTTTTTCTCACAGATCTGGAGGTGAGATCTGTGGCCACATCTGGTAAGAGTCTCATGCTGTATCATGATGATGGTGAATGGCATCACATAAAAGGAGCATGTTGAGCAAGAAGAGGAAACAGACACGTGAAGAAACCAAAGATATGGAGTGGCCTTACTTTATAACAACATCCTTTCACATTCACTAATCCAGTCCTGCAAGATATAACCTATTTTCCAGAGACAGGCATTAGTCCCTTATGAAAGTGGTGCCCCATGACCTAATCACCTCCTCCTAGGTTCTGGCACGTCTCAGTATTGTTCCATTAGAGACCAAGCTTCCAGCATATCAAATTGTTGGGGACATATCCAAAGGAAGGCAGCCAGGGGTCATTATCACACACCCATTTTTCAGACGAGGAAGTTGAGCTGTGAAGAGAGAGAAAATAATTTGTCCCAGGTCACACAGCTAGGAGCTGATAGAGAGGGCATCAGGGTCTGGACTCAGGGACCGGGAGGTGTGAAGACCCTGAAATCACCCTCAGAATCGTGTGTGTGTGTGTGTGTGTGGGGGGGCATCTGTGTTGTTCACGTTACTTCAGCCAGGGCCAGGGGATGGGGAGGGTCGTGGTCAGGCTCCGTGACTTCTATCAGATTTCAAAGGTTTTCAGCACCACTGTCTACACGGGCAGCCTCGGAATCCAGAAGCCTCGCCTGACAGCTGCCGGTCCTAAGTCATCCACTAACGGGGCCCCAAGCAGGATGCTTCATTTCCTCTTCTGCAGACAGACATATTGAGCTGGTCTATTCATTTAAAAGCAGAGCAGCATTGCTGTAATTTATGGAAAACGCGTCAGGTAAGAAAAATCACACCCGTGAGAGATCGATTGATCCTGCGTATTTGTCATTTATTTTTTCTGAATTTTCCAATTTTGGAACTGGACCCAAAGAAAACAGGATGGTTTCACACTGTGAAAAACAAAAACAGGTCTTTCTGTTCATGTGTTAAACAACAACAACAAGAAGAAAACTTGAAGGAGTTTCCCCGATAACCCCCCACCCACAAGCCTTTAGGATTTGTGTGTAATTTCCAACTCTGGAGACCTTTGCTATTCGAACAAATAACTTACTCCCATAAGATTTGCACCAAAGCAAAATGATCGTGTTTCCTTTGACTTTGGCATAATGTTGACAGAAAGGAGAACTGAACTATCTTACTGGTGCTAAAGCAAACTGATTTGAAAAGGGAGGAGAGGTGACAGAGGAGGGGGACATTTTCTTAAAATACTTTACCTTCTATCTTCCTTCCGAGGTATCTTGTGTTTTATCAGAATATATTTCAAGAATTAGACAAAAAGAAAATGCATATTTTTTTTCATTTCCTACTCATTTTCATTTACCTTAAAATCTGCTAGAAATTTCTAGAGATAAAGTTGTATGTATACTGTAAGTACTGTCCAGCCCATACTTTAGAAACTAGGCTAAGATGAACAAATGCCTGATTACCCTTCAGGGTCATTTGGCTTTTTTTTTTTTTCCATTGGCTTTTTAAAAAGAGTTTTTGGGAGTACCAAGGCTTTGAGTGTAATGTGACGATTTGCTTATATTATGCAGAAATTCATGCACTGGCCCCTAGAATGCTTGTGTATGCAGAATTGAGAAGTATTTTGGGTTACTGTATCCGAACTGAGGGAGAAATTGGTGTGGAAATTGATTTTTCCAAAGTCTCAACATTTCAAATGCAAAACCCCTTTTATCTGGTCACTTCTGGGGAAGGTAACAGGAGCTAATGAATGAGAAGAGAGACCAAGACGTATCAGCTCCATGTTGGCCCTAATTCCACTTCCACCTCCATTCCTGGTGGAAGCTTAATCATGGAGCTGAGCATCTAGGAAAAGCCTTCTCTTAGGGCCAGTGGGTTGTCGGGGTGTTCTGGGGTCCCTTTCTTGGAGGCTGTCTTGGTCTTATGCTAATATATTCACGTCCTCTTGCCAGATCCTCAACCTCCTTGAGAGTTCCATTTTCCCATGCATGTGTGAACCACAGCGAAAGGTAGCATTTCAGGCTAGAGATCAGTAAGAGGAGCTTTCAGCATGAATGATTCCCTTTTTCTGCAAATGCCTGGTGCATTTACACTCTGCACGGTAACTATGCCTTTATTCCTTCTCTAAATATTTCTTTTGAGTTGACTCCAGTCTCCCCAGCTAGATTGAAAATCTGTGAGAGGAAACAGCTTGTCTGACAGTTCTCTTTTATATTTTCAGCAACAAGCAGAGTGCTATGAATATAGCAGACAATGAGTCTTGATGGATTAATTTCTTCTTTGGAGGTTGCGGAAGCTTTTGTGGACGGGGTGTTTTCTCTGAGAGGAAGCTTCATGAGGACAGGAACTGTGTATTAAACACTTTTGCATCTTGCACAACATCTAGCTCAATTTATTGCTTAGAAATACCTAATAATTACCCCTGACTGAATCACCCTGTTTTAGTCAGCTTTTTCACTGCTGTGACTACAAGACATGACAAGAACAACTGTAGAGGAGGAGAGTTTATTTGGGGGCTCACGGTTTCAGAGGTCTCAGTTCATAGACAGCAACTCCATCCCTTGGGGATCCAGGTGAGGCAGGACTTCATGGCAGAAGAGTGTGGAGGAGGGAAGCAGCTCACATGATGACCAGAAAACAGAGAGGGACTCCACTCGCCAGATACAAAATATATACCCCCAAGGCATGCCCCCCAGTGACCCGCCTCTTCCAGCCACATCCCACATTTCTACAGTTTCCACCCAATTAATTTCTTTTTTTTTTTTTTTTTTGTATTTATTTATTTATTTATTTTTTTTGAAGTTTTTTTTTTTTTTTAATTTTTTATTGTGGGTTGTTCAAAACATTACAAATTTCTTGACATATCATATTCCACACTTTGATTCTAGTGGGTTATGAACTCCCACCTTCACCCCATACACAGATTGCAGATTCACATCAGTTACACATCCATTGATTTACAAATTGCCATACTAGTGTCTGTTGTGCTCCGCTGCCTTTCCCATCATCCACCCTCCCCCCTCCCCACCTCTCCCCTCCCCTCCCCTCCTCTCTCTCTACCCCCTCCACTGTATAACCCTGAGGGTCTCCTTCCATTACCGTGCAATTTACCTTCTCTCTCCCTTTCCCTCCCACCTCTCATCCCTGTTAAATGTTAATCTTCTTCTCCTGTTCTTCGTCCCTACTCTGTTCTTAGTTACTTTCCTTATATCAAAGAAGACATTTGGCATTTGTTTTTTAGGGATTGGCTAGCTTCACTTAGCATAATCTGCTCTAATGCCATCCATTTCCCTGTAAATTCTATGATTTTGTCATTTTTTAATGCAGAGTAATACTCCATTGTGTATAAATGCCACATTTTTTTTATCCATTCGTCTATTGAAGGGCATCTAGGTTGGTTCCACAGTCTTGCTATTGTGAACTGTGCTGCTATGAACATCGATGTAGCAGTGTCCCTGTAGCATGCTCTTTTTAGGTCTTTAGGGAATAGACCAAGAAGGGGAATAGCTGGGTCAAATGGTGGCTCCATTCCCAGCTTTCCAAGAAATCTCCATACTGCTTTCCAAATTGGCTGCACCAATCTGCAGTCCCACCAGCAATGTACAAGTGTACCCTTTTCCCCACATCCTCGCCAGCACTTGTTGTTGTTTGACTTCATAATGGCTGCCAATCTTACTGGAGTGAGATGGTATCTTAGGGTGGTTTTGATTTGCATTTCTCTGACAGCTAGAGATGTTGAGCATTTTTTCATGTACTTGTTGATTGACTGTATGTCCTCCTCTGTGAAGTGTCTGTTCAGGTCCTTGGCCCATTTGTTGATTGGGTTGTTTGTTCTCTTATTGTCTAATTTTTTGAGTTCTTTGTATACTCTGGATATTAGGGCTCTATCTGAAGTGTGAGGAGTAAAGATTTGTTCCCAGGATGTAGGCTCCCTATTTACCTCTCTTATTGTTTCTTTTGCTGAGAAAAAACTTCTTAGTTTGAGTAAGTCCCATTTGTTGATTCTAGTTATTAACTTTTGTGCTATGGGTGTCCTATTGAGGAATTTGGAGCCCGACCCCACCGACTGTAGATCGTAGCCAACTTTTTCTTCTATCAGACGGCGCGTCTCTGATTTGATATCAAGCTCCTTGATCCATTTTGAATTCACTTTTGTGCATGGCGAGAGAAAGGGATTCAGTTTCATTTTGTTGCATATGGATTTCCAGTTTTCCCAGCACCATTTGTTGAAGATGCTATCCTTCCTCCATTGCATGCTTTTAGCCCCTTTATCAAATATAAGATAGTTGTAGTTTTGTGGATTGGTTTCTGTGTCCTCTATTCTGTACCATTGGTCCACACGCCTGTTTTGGTACCAGTACCATGCTGTTTTTGTTACTATTGCTCTGTAGTATAGTTTGAAGTCTGGTATCGCTATACCGCCTGATTCACACTTCTTGCTTAGCATTGTTTTTGCTATTCTGGGTCTTTTATTTTTCCATATGAATTTCATGATTGCTTTCTCTATTTCTACAAGAAATGCCATTGGGATTTTGATTGGCATTGCATTAAACCTATAGAGAACTTTTGGTAATATCGCCATTTTGATGATGTTAGTTCTGCCTATCCATGAACAGGGTATATTTTTCCATCTTCTAAGATCTTCTTCTATTTCTCTCTTTAGGGTTCTGTAGTTTTCATTGTATAAGTCTTTCACCTCTTTTGTTAGGTTGATTCCCAAGTATTTTATTTTTTTTGAAGATATTTTGAATGGAGTGGTTGTCCTCATTTCCATTTCAGAGGATTTGTCGCTGATATACAGGAATGCCTTTGATTTATGCGTGTTGATTTTAAATCCTGCCACTTTGCTGAATTCATTTATTAGCTCTAATAGTTTCTTTGTAGAGCCTTTTGGGTCTGCTAGATATAGAATCATATCATCTGCAAATAGTGATAATTTAATTTCTTCTTTTCCTATTTTTATGCCTTTAATTTCTTTCGTCTGTCTAATTGCTCTGGCCAGTGTTTCGAGAACTATGTTGAAGAGAAGTGGAGAGAGAGGGCATCCCTGTCTTGTTCCAGATTTTAGAGGGAATGCCTTCAGTTTTTCTCCATTCAGAATAATGCTAGCCTGAGGCTTAGCATAGATTGCTTTTACAATATTGAGGTATGTTCCTGTTATCCCTAGTTTTTCTAGAGTTTTGAACATAAAGGGATGCTGTACTTTGTCAAATGCTTTTTCCGCATCTATCGAGATGATCATATGGTTCTTATTTTTAAGTCTATTGATGTGGTGAATAACATTTATTGATTTCCGTATATTGAACCAGCCTTGCATCCCAGGGATGAATCCTACTTGATCATGGTGTACAATTTTTTTTATATGTTTTTGTATCCGATTCGCCAGAATTTTATTGAGGATTTTTGCATCTAGGTTCATTAGAGATATTGGTCTGTAGTTTTCTTTCTTTGAAGTGTCTTTGTCTGGTTTAGGTATCAGGGTGATGTTGGCCTCATAGAATGAATTTGGAAGTTCTCCCTCCTTTTCTATTTCCTGAAGTAGCTTGAAAAGTATTGGTATTAGTTCTTCTTTAAAGGTTTTGTAAAATTCTGCTGTATACCCATCGGGACCTGGGCTTTTCTTAGTTGGTAGTCTTTTTATGGTTTCTTCTATCTCCTCAATTGATATTGGTCTGTTTAGGTTTTCTATATCCTCCTGACTCAATCTGGGCAGATCATATGACTTAAGAAATTTATCTATGCCTTCACTATCTTCTAATTTATTGGAGTATAAGGATTCAAAATAGTTTTTGATTATCTTCTGTATTTCTGAAGTGTCTGTTGTGATATTGCCTTTTTCATCCCGTATGCTAGTAATTTGAGTTCTCTCTCTTCTTCTCTTCACTAGCATCGCTAAGGGTCTGTTGATTTTGTTTATTTTTTCAAAGAACCAACTTTTAGTTTTGTCAATTTTTTCAATTGTTTCTTTTGTTTCGATTTCATTAATTTCAGCTCTGATTTTAATTATTTCTTGCCTTCTACTTCTTTTGCTGTTGTTTTGCTCTTCTTTTCCAAGGATTTTGAGATGAAGTATGAGATCATTTATTTGTTGGTTTTTTCTTTTTTTAAGGAATGAACTCCAAGCAATGAATTTTCCTCTTAGAACTGCTTTCAATGTGTCCCATAGATTCCGATATGTTGTGTCTGTGTTTTCATTTATCTCTAAGAATTTTTTAATTTCCTCCTTGATGTCTTCTATAACCCATTGATCATTCAGTAACCTATTGTTCATTCTCCAAGTGATGTATGCTTTTTCCTTCCTTCTTTTATCGTTGATTTTCAGTTTCATTCCATTATGATCAGATAAGACGCATGGTAATATCTCTACTCCTTTATATTGTCTAAGAGTTGCCCTGTGACATAATATATGATCTATTTTTGAGAAGGATCCATGTGCTGCTGAGAAAAAAGTGTAACTGCTTGATGTTGGGTGGTATACTCTATATATGTCAATTAGGTCTAGGTTATTAATAGTGTTATTGAGTTCTATAGTTTCCTTATTCAACTTTTGTTTGGAAGATCTGTCCAGTGGCGAGAGAGGTGTGTTGAAGTCTCCCATGATTATGGTGTGGTGGTCTATTAGACTCTTGAACTTGAGAAGAGTTTGTTTGACGAACATAGCTGCACCATTGTTTGGGGCATAAATATTTATGATTGTTATGTCTTGTTGGTGTATGGTTCCCTTAAGCAGTATGTAGTGTCCCTCTTTATCTCTTTTGATTAACTTTGGCTTGAAATCTATTTTATTTGATATGAGTATGGACACGCCTGCTTGTTTCCGAAGTCCATATGAGTGATATGATTTTTCCCAACCTTTCACCTTCAGCCTATGTATGTCTTTTCCTATCAAATGCGTCTCCTGTAGGCAGCATATTGTTGGGTCTTGTTTTGTGATCCATTCTACTAGCCTGTGTCTCTTAATTGGTGAGTTTAAGCCATTAACATTTAGGGTTATTATTGAGATATGGGTTGTTCTTGCAGCCATATTTGTTTATTTCTGTTACTAAACATTGTTTGTTTTCCTCTTTGATTGTTTCCCCCCCCCTTTACTGTCCTACCTCCCACTGTTGGTTTTCATTGTTATTTTCTATTTCCTCTTCCTGTAATACTTTGGCTAGGATGTTTTGAAGAGATGGTTTTCTAGCTGCGAATTCTTTAAACTTTTGTTTATCGTGGAAGGTTTTAATTTCATTCTCCATCCTGAAGCTTAATTTCGCTGGATACACAATTCTTGGTTGGAACCCATTATCTTTCAGTGTTTGAAATATGTTATTCCAGGATCTTCTAGCTTTCAGAGTCTGTGTTGAAAGATCAGCTGTTATCCTGATTGGCTTGCCCCTAAATGTAATCTGCTTCCTTTCTCTTGTAGCTTTTAAAATTCTCTCCTTATTCTGTATGTTGGGCATCTTCATTATAATGTGTCTAGGTGTGGATCTCTTATGATTTTGCACATTCGGCGTCCTGTAGGCTTCTAGGATTTGGGATTCTGTCTCATTCTTCAAGTCTGGGAAGTTTTCTTGTATTATTTCATTGAATAGACTGCTCATTCCTTTGGTTTGAAACTCTGTACCTTCCTGTATCCCAATGACTCTTAAGTTTGGTCTCTTAATGTTATCCCATATTTCTTGGATGTTCTGCTCATGGTTTCTTAACAGTCTTGCTGAGCTGTCTATGTTCTTTTCCAGTTGAAATACTTTGTCTTCATTGTCTGATGTTCTATCTTCTAAGTGTTCTACTCTGTTGGTAGTATTCTCCATTGAGTTTTTAAGTTGGTTTATTGCTTCCTGCATTTCTAGGATTTCTGATTGCTTGTTTTTTATAACCTCTATCTCCCTGTATAGTTGATCCTTTGCTTCCTGGATTTGTTTGCGTAATTCGTTGTCGAAGTGATCTTTCATTGTCTGATTTTGCTGTTTAATGTCTTCCTTGATACTCCAGATCATCTGAAGCATGTATATCCTGAATTCTTTATCTGACATTCCATCTGCTGCAGCTGTTACCTCTTCTAAAGTTGCGTTGACCTGCATTGCTTGTGGTCCTTTCTTTCCTTGTCTTTTCATACTGCTTGCGTATCTTTCCTGCAGGTGCGGGCGGCGGCTCTGCTCTCTCCTTATTCCAATTGGGGTGTCGTGGCTACCACGCCGGCAGGTCACTGGGCCTGTTCTGGGAGCTGGTGGCGGCTCTGTTCTGCCCCTACTCCAATTGGGGTGACGTGTCTGTCGTACCAGCAGGCCACTGGGCCTGTCCCGCTGGTCGGTCGCAGATCTGCCCACCTTTCGGGCACGGGTGGAGGCTCTGCTTTGCCCCTACTCCAATTGGGGTGTCGTGACTACCCCGCCTGCAGGATGCTGGGTCTGTTCCTGGCAAGGGAGGCGACTCTGCTCTGTCACTACTCCAATTAGGGTGGTGTTTGTACCACGCCGGCAGGCTCCTGGGCCTGATCCGCCGGTCTGTTGTAGGTCTGCCTACCTTGAAGGCGCGGGCGGCGGATCTGCCCTGCCCCTCCTACCCCGCCTGCGGACCCCTGGGCCTGATCTGCAGGTTGATCACTGGTCTGCTCACCCTGCGGGCACGGGTGGCGGTTCTGCTCCACCCCCACTCCAATTGGGGTCACGTGACCACCACACTGGCAGGGCCTGATCCGGGCGTGGGATAAGGATCTGCTCTGCCCCTACTCGAGTTGGGGTGACGTGTGTACCACACTGGCAGGCCACTGGGCCTGACCCGCCAGGCTGTCACAGGTCTGTTTACCTTGCAAGCGCGAAGGGCGGCTCTGCCCTGCCCCTCCTACCACGCCCATGTACTACTGGGTCGTGGGTCTGCCCACCTGGCGGGTGTGGGTGGCGGCTCCGCTCCGCCCCCTCTCCAATTGGGGTCACGCGGTCACCACGCTGGCGAGCCGCTGGGCCTGCTCCGGGGGCTGGCGGCGGCCCGGCTCCTTCCCTCTGGCTCGAGGACAAATTGAGGAGACTCGGGTGACTGAGCCTCACCCCCCTTACCAGGAGACCAACTGCTTATGTCACCGCTGGTATTGATGAAGATCTCTCCTCCACCGCTTTCTGCTGACATCAGATCTCTGCCATGTTGGTATCCTATGCGAATGGCAGCATTTCGTTCCCCTTGCCGGGCAACCCAAGCAATGGGTGAGTCCTGACCTGCCCTCAGCAGGACCCGGACCGAGACACAGTTTCCGCGGGCTCCTAGCCCCGGTCCAGGGAAGTTCCGGGAGCCGGAACTCGGCCGCTCCGTGCTCGGTGTAAGCTCCTATAAGTGTAGGCTCCAAGAAGCAGCCCCCGCGGGCTCAGTTCCGGGAGCCGGAATTCGGCCGCTTAGTGCTTGGTGTATGCTCTGATAGTAGCAGGGTCCAAGAAGCAGCCTCCACGGGCTCCGCAGCCCTGAGCCAGGGCGGTTCCGGGACGGTTCCGGGAGCCGGAACTCGGCCGCTCTGTGCTCGGTGTAAGCTCCTATAAGTGTAAGCTCCAAGAAGCAGTCCCCGCGGGCTCAGTTCCGGGAGCTGGAATTCGGCTTCTTGGTGCTTCGTGTTTGCTCTGATAGTCCACCCAATTAATTTCTATCAGCAAATTAATGCACTGATTAGGTTAAGGCTCTCATGATCCAATCATTTCTCCACTGAACTTTCTTTCATGGTCTCACACGTGAGCTTTTGGGGGACACCTCACATCCAAACCATAACACACCCCTAAGAGAGGCTGAAATCCCTGGAGAGATGGTGGGCTTATTACTGAGCAATGAGGTTGCTATAAAGTGAGTCTACCTCCATGTGTCCTCTTTCTTTCCATTATGAAGCACAGCAGCATGAGGCCACCACTAGATGCAGTTGTCTGACCTTGGACTTCACAGCTTCCTGAATGAACCAGGTTGTGCCAATGCCACCCTGGAGAAACTTGTCATTTGAGCAAACAGGGATGAGGTGGGATTCAGATTTTCTTCCTGGCATGGTCTGATCACTCTCTCCTCTTGGAGATTCAGCCTTCATTTGGCCTCCTGCCCTCTTCCTGTGCTGTCTTCTCTTGCTCGTTGGTCTCCAGTCTCCATGATGGGAGCTCAGGCTTGCTGCATGTATGTCTTCTATCGGCAGAGCCCCCCCCCAGGTGATCTCCTTCACCCTTGACAATTTCTAAATGTTATCTCCTACAAAAGAGACCTTTCTCTTTTTTTTGACCTCCAGACTAAAATACCCAGTTGCCCTCATTTCCACTTATTCTATCCAAAACAACACCCCCTGATTTTCCATCCCCACCATCCCTTTCTCCCCTGGAGGTCCCATCTCAGTGCATGATAACTCAGTTCCAATTGCTCAAAGTGAAGCCCCCGGGGTTGAGAGACCCCTCTCCTACTGCAGCACAGTTCTCAGCAAATCCTGGCAGTTGACCTTCAGATGTTTTTAAAATCGGATCATTCTCGCTACCCCTGCACCCCAGCCTCTTTTTGGCTTCCACCATCACTGCCACACAGAGCTCCGTGAGGGCAGACACCTTTGCCTGGTTTACTCATTGCTGTGTCCTCAGTTCTGGGAATGGTGCCTGGCACTGCCTAAGTGCCCAGAAGCTATACAACGAGTGACTCTTCCTTGAAGATGGCAGTAATCCCTAATTCTGGATTTCTCAGCCCTGGCATTATTCACATGTTGGGCCCATAATTCTTGGTGGCAGGAGCTGTCCGATGACTGTAGGATGACTAGCAGCATCCCTGGTGCCAGGGTTTGAGTATGTCCCCCAGAAGTTCACATGTTGGAACCCTAATTCCCCAGTGGGGCAGTGTTGGGACTTAGAAGTGATGTTTGGGTTGTGGGATGGAGCCTTCGTGAATGCCTTTCTCGGAAGACTAAGCTCTTGCTCTTGTGGAACTGGGTTTATTACTGAGCAATGAGGCTGCTATAAAGTGAGTCTACCTCCATATGCCCTCTTTCCTTTCCATTGTGAAGCACAGCCACATGAGACCACCACTAGATGCAGTTGTCTGACCTTGGACTTCACAGCTTCCAGAACATTAAGCCCAAACGAACTTCTTCTCTTCGTAATTACACAGTCTTGGGCATTCCGTTATAGCAATGAAAATGAACTAAGACACCTGCTTCAACCCACTAGATGCCAATAGCATCCACCACTTTCCCCATTTGGGACAACCAAAATCTTCCCTAGAAATTTCCAAATGTCCACTGAGTGACAGAACTACTTCCGTGGCTGGTTTACTCTTCACACTTTTGTTCCCATAGTCTCTGAGTGGCCAGAGTGACAGTCTGCACATGTAAAACAAGCCACGGCTTCCCATCCACCGAGAGTAAAATCTAAGCACTGAACAGTACCTATAAGACCCCCTCCCTCCTCCTCTGACTTAGCCCTCTGCATTTGCTGTCGCAGGCCTGCTTCTTGCTCATCCTTGGAACACTCCCTGCACCTGCCTGCCTCGGGCTTCTACACATGGTCCCCTCTGCCTGGAGCATCTGGTTCCCAGATGCCACATGGAACTTCCGGCCAATCTTCACACTGTCTCTCCTGTGGAGCGGCACCTTCCTCTCCGCCAACACCCATCCCTACCTCCCTCTGTCTCTCCACCGTACTCACCACCTCTTGGCTGATGAGTGTGTCTAGAGTAGTGAGCAGCTGGGCGTTGGTGCTTGCAAACTTGTGGAGTGATTGACAGATGGATGGTGGGTCAACATGGAAGACAGAGGGTCTGCAGAGGCCTCCACTCACCTCCTGCATCCTCTGTTCTTGGTTTTCTTTTGATTCTAGTCAAATCACGGGTGGTCCTCTCCTAACACTGAACAGATGAGCAGAAATCAACAAATAGTATAAAACAAAGTAACATAAACAACCAAAAGCCTCACGGGAATATCTTCCAGAAACCAGTTTGGACCTAGGCCCCTTTGTGTGCCAAGATTTGGGCCTTGGTTGGGGTGATCACAGTGCAGTGATCAGTTCGAGTTGGACTGCCTGGGTGCACACCCTGACTTCACTGCTTACCCTGTGGGATTAAGAGCAAGTTACTTTTCCCATCTGGGTTATATTCCCTTGTCTCTAAAATAAACAATAAGAAGACACAATTTTCAGGGATAATTACATGTGCATACACGTAAAGTGCTTGGGCATGTAGTAACCCTGGGTCAGCGTTTGCTATCATTATCAGCAGCTGTGTGGACATTGTTTTCATGAGGTTTTGATGCCTGGTGATGTGCTGAAGCTTTGAAACTTTCTGCATCAGATTCATTGATTCATTCCTCATTTATTGACAGCCTACTGTGTGCTTTTCTAGGGACTGAGGACATGGGTCAAATTTGATAAATGGATTTTTTAAAATGTATCTTGAGGATAAAGATAGTATCTAAAGAAAGAAAAAAGCAATCAAGTAGTGGCATGTACCCTGATAAATGGGGGATAAGGTGGGGAGGCTGGGGAAGGGGGGCTGCTTTGGGTTTCAGGATCAAAAGTTGTTCTGAAGCTGGCGGGGAGGGGGGTGGGAATGGGAAAGACAGTCGAATGAACTGGACATAACTTTCCCATGTTCATATATGAATACACGACCAGTGTAACGCCACATCACGTACAACCACAGGAGTGGGAAGTTGTACTCACTGGAATCACCGGAAGGTTAAACCAGGGAACGGCATTTTACAAAGCCCTCTCTGGCTGCTGGTGGAGCATGGCCCGCAGAGACACAAGCATGTAAATAAGGACACTGGCCGAGAGTGATGACTAGTGACACATGTGGGAAGTGGAGGTGACGGTGATGGAGGTGCTGCTGTAATGTGGGGAAGCAGTCATCCAGTCTGTTACTGATGCTGGGTGTCACACATCTGCCAGGAATGGTGGCAGGGAACAGGACTGTCTTTCACCTGCCTTGGGAAGAGGGGGTGGCTGATCCCTTCAGCCCTCTCGTCCACTTTCTTTTTTTCCTTCTCTGTGGAGGTTTAAATGTCAACTTATGATTAGTGCAGGAGGAAAGGGGGGAGGCAAGATTTCCTTTACTTCTAGAATGTTCTCCCATGGCTCCTGGACATATGAAGAAAATAAGCTTAAAGTGGTGTTTAATTTAAAGGGAGAGAGCAATGGCACCTGTGCAAGGGCTGACCAGGACTTCTGTTGTGACAACCATCTGATTCTCCACAGCGACAGTCACTGCATGTGAACATGTTTGTTTTAAGAATCTTGGAAAAAAACCCATGAAGACTTTCTCCAAAGGTTCAAAGTAGAAAGGCCCTCTGTGCTCGTATTCTGCAAATCCCATTACAAATGAAACTTTATGTTTCACATTTAATAAATAGTCGCTGGGTTGGATGGTTTCCTTTTGGGATCCGGTGGACTGAAGGCCAAAGGCGTCTGTGTGTGTTTTTGCCACTCTAATTTACACCACTATTTATAGACCTGCCACATTTGGCACCCAGAATCCTTTCTATAATGAGGGAAAGAGGTGAAAGCAGTTGCTGGAGGTTTCTTTCTTCCTGGTCTTTAAGACCTATCCCTGCAATAGGACATGAGTCCTCAAAACACTGGCATTTTATGTGCCGGGATTCCCCCCATCTGCCTATACCAGGTCATTTACCGGGTAGCCTGGTTTAGAGTTGTCGGATAAAGCACAGTGTTCTCAGGGAACTTTAATTTTAGGTGCAAGACGAACCATTTTTTAGTATAAGAATGTCCCAAATATCACAAGGGCAGATAGTCATTGTACAACTAAAATTCAAATGTAATTTAATTCAGATTTAACTGTGTTTTCATTTGCTAAGGTGGCAACCCTAGCATAGGTGGAAGGCTGTCTCAGAAGCAAAGGCCACTTAGGCCACACATCTGCTATGTCCTGGGACTGCCCATTTCTGGTCTCCTACTCTTTTCTACAAAACTGAACTTGTCAACATTTAGCAAGAGGATATGGTCACTGGAGTAACTCTCTCTCCTTACCTGTTCCATGAGTGTCTCTATTGTACTCCCATGGCTCTATCCACACATCCATCTATCCACCCACTGACCAGCCTATGTATCCATCCATTCATCCAACCATCTATCCACCCACCTACTCATCCATCCATTTAACCATCTACACACCCATCTGTTCAGACTAATATTTAAAGGATACCTTTCAAGTTCAGAAACCATGCAGCAAATCTATGATCTCCCTAAAAACATATTCTGTGAATGATTCATGTTCTGTCTTGGGGGCCAACTTTTTGGGAGTATCTCCAGATCCCAGGAAGCAGCTGTGGTGATGAACAGTATAGCTCCAATTCCAGCATTGCCGGACATGTCCACCTCTATCATATGTAAATCACATGCCACCAGTTGCCCTGGAACCAATGTTAATCTCTGAGATGTGGGAAACCAAAAGCTAGATGGGACTGTCCTCCTGTACCAGTTAGGGAAGGATAACTGTGGTCACATATAGATCCCAGTATTGTGTAGAGTCCCACTCAAAGTTCATTTCCTGCTTAGGTTATAGTGCTGAACTGGGGAAGGGCAGCCCTCCGCAGCACGGTCACGCAGAAATTCAGGCTGGCAAAGACTCTACCATCTTTAGAAGGTCATTCCCAAGTCCCCAGGGGTCATGGCCATTTCGGCCTGACAGAAGAGGACGAGAGCATGTGAAATCCACGGGTGATGAAGACCGGCCTGGAAGTGGCCTGCATTGTTTTTTTTTTTTCTCACTAGAAAACTCACAGGTAGCTTTCTACCTACCTGAGAAAAAAGATACCATCCACGGGTGTTTTAGTCAGTTTTTTTCACTGCAGGGACCAAAAGGCAGGACAAGAACAAATTAGAGGAGATAAAGTTTATTTGGGGGCTCATAGTTTCAGAGGTGTCATTTCACAGATGGCCAGCTCTGACATCATGGCATAGGGTGTGGCACAGGAAAGCGGATTGGGACATGGCACCAAGAAGCAGAGAGAGACACACAGCCCTTCTTACCCTGGACAAAATATATACCCCAAAGGCATGCCCCCAACGACCCACCTCTTCCCATCACACCCTTCCTGCCTACCATTACCACCCAGTTAATCCCCGTCAGCAAATTAATGCACTGATTAGGTTAAGGCTCTCATAACTCAATCATTTCACCTCTAAACTTTATTTCATTGTCTCACACATGAGCTTTTGGAGGACACCCCATATCTAAATCATAGCAATGGGTCTAGCCACCGTGCAACTCCTCGTTGCCAGGGAGACCTGGCTTTGCACTCCCAGGAAGAAGTTAAGAATGTGGATTTGAGTAGCTTTCTGGATATCCGTTTCCTCACTTGTGAAATGTTCTATTGATTGCCTTTCAAAGCCGATTGGGAAAATCCTGAGTCCTCCTCATCCTCCTGTTCATGTCCTCCTTGTAAGATGGGATGGGATCCCCCTGCATCCTACCTGAATTCTGAGCTCACTCTCTAGGCTGGGAGCCCTGTCAGTCAAAGGCCAGTGGCTGTATCTTTTTCCCAGGGTCCCAGTAACCACCACAGTGTTTGGCTTGCAAATGCTCAAGAAATGTTAGTTTCCAGGAAATGGAAACAGAACAATTTAGGGCATGTCAGTGCTGCAAATATCCCATCTCGAGCCATGTTCTGCTCCAGGCTGCAGACACAGACAGTTCCAGGCTTCCAAACACTGAGCTTCCTGAGAGCTTCTAGCCTTGGCTACTGGGTTCCTGGCTGTTGTGGAGGCGCCTTGCAGTTGCCATGGGAACTGGCCACTCACAAAGCGCCCTTCTCTTGGGCCCCTGAACTCCTCCCCTCCTCCCTGCTGCCTGTGCCTTCTCAGATGCTGCCATGGGAACTGCCCAGGTGCCAGCACCTCCCTCCAGCCCACCCGGGGCAGAGTGCCTGGGGCCACAAAGTGGGGGCTGGGCTGCTGGGGCATCTGAGCCACCTCACCTATGTACGGCTGCTTCTATGGAGAAATGCATTCAAGTTCCAAAATCGATCAGCCGGGAAATGTGCTACCGGAGCACATCCCAGCTAGTTAGAGAATAGTGAGAACCTAGGGAGCAGGCAGAATGGGAAAATGAAAGGGGGATCCGTTCTCCTCCAACCTCAGAGTGGCTTTTTGGGTGGAAGGGTGGTGGTCTATCTAGTCAAATGCTTTGACTCCATCTCTGGGATGGTGCACGGTTGGCAGGGTGATCACCATAAAGACCCCACATTATGTCTTGGTCCCTGAAGCATTCTCAGATGGGAGAGTCTGCAGAAGATGAGTCCACCTGTGCATATTTTCAAACATTTAACTAGTTTTAGATTTCTTGGATTCATAAAAAAGAGATGAAAACCCAGGAATGTTTCTTTAACCTTTGACCAGTCTTGCCCAACAGCCAGTTCTGCCCACACCCTTCATTGGTCCAAGTTGTGTCCTGGCCTGGAGATTGAACTGGGGAAGCCCTGAGAAGCAGAAGACTTTACCTTTACTCTCAACACAGTTGACAAAGGAAATTTTGACCCTCACTGTCCTGGAGTAGGAGAGGTATGCTATGGCTTGTCATCGCGTGTCATCTCTCCCTTGCTCCATGCAGCCTGTGTCCACTCTGTAAGCCTTGGCCCACCAATATATCCACCTGTCTATGCTTCCTTGAGAGGTGACCAACTGTCTGTTTTAGCACTGAAGATTCCAGGAAAACCATCCATCCCAGTACAAAGAAGAAAGACTTGGCCAGATTGACAGGCAGGAGCTGGCTCTGGAGCCAGGCTGGCCAGCCAAGACTTGCTGCCTCTCTGCTCGGCTGTGGGATGTTGAAGTTCACATCTTTCAAGCCTCCTTTCCCTCATCTCTTGCAGGGAGAAAGGGATACCTATCTTATGGGATTAGAAAGAATGTGAGTTAAGCCCTTTCACATGGGAAGTGCTCGCTCAATCAATGACAGTTACTTTCTGGGGGCAGGCATTTCAACAGTCACGATGTAATGGGTAAAAGCTGTATTGAACGTCTATCTGAAATGCGGAGGGCCCCAAGGAAGAGCATGCCATCACCTAGGGTGGCCACGGAAGTCTTAAAATTGCTCCCAGTTACTTATAGGACTCCCAGGTGGGGCTCTTCTGCCTCTCACATCCACTGGGGGTGTGAGGAGGTGAAGGTAAGGTAGAGTGAGACTGTCCGGAGGAGCAAGAGAATCTGAGCTGTGACTGTCATGGAGACAGTGAGCACCCTTCCTCTCAACTCCAGTCCAGTTCATGTGGGAAGAACCTGGAGATGGAGATTGTGAAGGCTCCAAGTGCACTGAAGCAGAGAGCTGGACTGCCTAATAGAAAGGTATAGAAACTTCTGGAATATTCTAGTCTATTCTGGAGTGCTTTCCCTGTAAGTGAAGCCAGAGGGCAGGGAGAAGTACGCAGGATTCTGCTTGTGAGGAAAATTGGGGCTGCTGATGCATCTGTCTGTAAGGTGTCCCTCTGAGGAGGCCACAGTCATCCTGTCACTACATCTGGATAGACTGACACCTCCAGAGAGTCCAGGAGTCCAGGCAGAGGCAAACCTCCTCCCAGGGAGGGCCAGGCCTGCTCTTTACTGTGATTTCTTCCCTGGAAACTCTGAAGAATGTGAAATGTGGAAAATCAGAACTTCCCCCGCCCCCAGCTGCTGTGTCCTCTTGGAGGTCATCCTTTGTGCTGAAGCTGTGGGAATGCTTTTCTTTCTTGTTCATGAGGCACAGTTCCTGGACTCCTGGGTTGTGTCAAGATTCCCGAGAAGCAAGCCCTGTGCTGAGAGCATCACATCACCAGCAATAATACTGAGCTAGAGTTGGGATGAGCAGGTCCCGACCATTCAAGAACATTCCTTTCTGCAGGATCCATGGCTCTTATTATGGTGCTGGGGATGATGAAGACGGGACTTCAAAATGCAATTATGCTTTTAGGGAACAGCTGATCTGGTGACACCGACTCTCCTATCATATAAAACGGTGGAGAATTAAATACCAGCCACTTCCTAGAGCTTCATGAGGAGGAGACTTATTAACAAGGCCGTTCTGGGTCTATTGTCCTTTGGGGACCAGAACAGATATTCTGCCTTCATTCTCCATTGAATCATTTTTCTACCACTCACCCCAGTGGGGGACTGAGTGTCCTCACTTGGGCCTTTTGCATCTTCTTTAATTGTTGCCCTCCACTTTGGGGACACTGATGAGTGACGATGACCCAGTGGCATTTATCTGAGTTCTTGAACACTGAAACTTCCTTAGCAGATGCATTATGCCAGAGTTTCATCTCACCAAATGTGGCCACTTGGCAAAAGGTGGACAGTGGGTTTATATATTTTGCATATTTTAATGCGCACTTTTTAAGTGTTTGATAAAATGGTAGATTCCTAAGTAGGAACCAACAATTCAATTCCCGCCCCCAAAAATGGGCTTTTGTTATAATGGGGTAGATGAAATGATCAAACGAGTCTGTGTAGAGGGCAGGAATCAATACCCCTCACTTCACATCCAGCTGTGCATTATCACAGAAATTCATAATGTACAGAAAAAAGATATCATTTCCATTAAATATAAAGCAAAATTTTTCTACATTTTGCAAATGTGGATAGTGTGGTAATGAGAAAGAAGCAGTTTGGGACAGAGATAGATCGTGGTCTGAGCTGGGAAAGGGGTCCTGGGACAAGCTTACATGTTTAGATGCTGTGACCCACGTACTACCATCCTTTTTGTGTTACCCACGAGAGGCTTCATGGATGGGGATCAGACGGACTCTGGTGCGCACTTACGAGCCCTAGGGTCAGGCAGTGGGGTGCTGGGGCAGGGAGCCCCTCAGAACAGTGCTTGCCTCCACTCTCCAGGGGCCTGCCAGGGCTTCTGGATCTCATTAGGCCACAGCTGCTCTGCAGCCTGGACCCCAGAGTGTGCGCCTGGTTTCCATCACTTGACTGTTGATTTGGCCTGTAATCATCATCAGAGGGCACATTCCAGGTTCGTGGTTTAAGAGAAAAGCATACTTGAGCCTACAATTGAGGAGGCGTTCTGCTTTGAGCATTTAATGATTCTCTGAGGCTCAGCAGCGCCCCTCCTTCTGTCTGCCTCTGACTGCTGTAGCTTTCGTTTCAGAGGCAGGCGGGCGGGATTCCTAGAGGCCACGTGCCCCCCCCCCAATCTGGATCCACCTAAGAGCTCAAAAGTGCCAACTGTGGCCAGATGAATGTGTGCTGTGTTATTTGTGACGGGAATCCCCAGGGAGTCCTTGGGCTCTACATCTTTATTGGAAACACCCAATAAACCGCTGGCCTGAAGGCTCCCCGTTGTTTTAGTGCAGGGCTTTCAATGTAGTCTCCTTCAGGCCGTCACCATTCCTTTGACCACGCTGCAGCTTGCAACCCCCCACCCAATGTGGCTTCTGTCCCCAGCCTGTATCCACAGAACCAGCTGGGCTCTGGTTTGCTCCCTGTGTCCAGGGATGATTTCTCAGGTTACTAGCTCACTCTCCTCTGTCCACAAAGACGACATGGTCATCAGGGATGGAGGATCAACTGTGTCCAGCCAGGCCCCCATCTCCCATATGAAACTTTCAGAGTCGGCTGGCGAAGGCTCAAGGGGTACTCAAAGCAAAAGGGCGGCTTGTCTTGGAGTGAAGCGAAAGCCCTCCATGTTTCTCTAGGTTGCGACCAGCCTACGCAGGAACCACTAGCATCTGATCCTCATGAAGCGGCAGGATTTCTATTGGCCAGATAACCAGAAAATCAAGGTCTCTGAGTTAAACAGCTTTATAAGAGAGAAAATAATGTGCTGTAGCTACAGGGAGGCCCAGTTGTTGCTGAAGGCCGGAGGAGCCCACTGACTCACAGTCGGAGTATGCCTTTGTGGCTGAGCTCAGCGGAACGCAGACGGGCTCAGTGGACACAGGCACAGAGGACCAGCGCTGGCTCTGGAGGCCGGTGATACACTGGGCTGGCTCCTGGCATGCAGAAATCTGGGGTCAACTAGGGATCAGCGGTGCCTGAGGATTTCAAACAATTGCAAGCAGCAGGATGAGATCTGGTTGCAGGGTGCACAGATTCAATTGTAATGTCCCTGAATTCAATTGTAGTGTCCCACCCTTGGCAAAGCCTTTTTCTCAACCAACAGGATTACCATAGCCAAAGCTTAACCACTGGAGGTGGTGATGGCCATTGACCAAACC
Source organism: Marmota monax (assembly GCF_021218885.2). Lineage (NCBI taxonomy): Eukaryota > Metazoa > Chordata > Mammalia > Rodentia > Sciuridae > Marmota > Marmota monax. Next base: position 5,727,570 of record NW_026693082.1, read on the forward strand.
CTAGTGTTTGGGGGAAGGGCGTGTAGGTTCCAAATTCTGAGGAACAATTGAATCTGATCTAATCTGATTTCACCCACCCTCACATTTTCAAGCTGCAGCTTTCCTTAATTCTTTGGCTGACAAGAGAGTTAGGTCTTTAGCTACTCTCTCATCATTTCGTATTGTTGTGTCCGCTCCGCACAATGTTCACTTGATGGGAAGGCTGAGTTTTGAACTGCAGGCATCAGTGACGTCAGAGAACCCAGCAGAGAGGGGAGGACAGGACGGGGTGGAATTTGACTCAAGGAAGTGGAAGAACAAGTGGGGTCTCTTAGGCATCAGGAAACCCAGGCAGGGGCACCTGTGACATGGTCACATGTCACATGAGAGTGACTGAGCCCTGGAAGGGCTCACTCCACCACAAGCTGGCATGAACGCCCTTCAGTTGGTTTCCTGACTCAGGGTGAGTCCTCAGTGTTCTTCTGCCTGACCCTCTTCTTGAGGGGAACTGCCTTTGGTCCCCCAACTGCAGTCATGTAGTTCAAATGGGGACTGTCATCCCTTTCCCAGTCTCTACTTCCCTGGCCACAGTCCAGTTAATGGGAGAAACCTGATCCAGTTATACTATCCAGGGTCCTTCCCTGAGATTTATCTGACCTGTAGCTAATGGGAACAGGGTGTTCTATTCCAGGGAAGCAGAGGAATGTAGAAGCTGTTGAAGGTTGCAATAGTCAGTTTTCTGTTTCTATAACAAATGCCCAAGATGATCAATTCATAAAGAAAAAAAGGTTTTTTTAGCTCACAGCTTTGGGGGTTTCAGCCCACGAACTCTTGACCCTGTTGCTTTTGGCCTGTGATGGCATATCACAGTGGGAGCAAAGTGAAGGAGGGAAACAGCTCACCTCATGGCCAGAACAAAAGGAGAGGGAGAGAAGCTGAGGTGCCATTACCTCTTTAAGGACACCCTCTCAATGACTTGAAAACTTTACATTAGGCCCTGCCTCTTAAAGTTTCTACCACCTGCCAATAATAATTGTTCCCCAATAAGGCCTTTGGGGAACAAATCAGATCCAACCATAGTTGTGGTCATGATTCCTGCATCTTGGGAAAAAGGGTCCACCGTGCTTAGTGAAAATAAAGCCAAAATGCAGAGGGAATGCATGTGCTTGATGCACCCTCTTTTTACAGCATGTTCTTGATATTGCACTCACAGTTTCTTAGCACTCTACATTAGAATAGCACTACTGTTATTTCTGGGCCACAATTTTTGGCACTTGTTCAGTTTAGCAGCTCTGAACATGTCGGGTGGGCTTGGAAAGAAAACTTAGAAGACTGACTATGAATCCTCCCAGACTTAGCAAGCTTCTGGGGCGGTGCTAAGGCTCAGACAAGTCTTCGCTTCATACCATCACCCACTTAGAAAACAGGAGCAAAGAAGTGTTCGTTCCATTTGCACTTATTGCAATACTTACCAGGAAAGGCTAGAAGCATCAAAGAGAGATCAACTTGAGATGACTTCATAACCTTTGTGAAGGCTGGGGTTTGTTGTCTTTATGGGGGTTGGCAACCAATAACCCCATCTCCAGTGAAAAGTAACCCTGGGCAGTTCAGACCAGATCAGATTTCCTGTTCTTTCCCATCCATCTTACCAGTCTCAATTCCATTCAATGACAATGATTGAGAACGCTGAACATCTGAAGGTGAGTTTTAATCTTACATACAGACTTGTTAGCATTCCTAACACATGGACTGCATCCTACTGTTCAAAAATCCTTCAACAGATGCCCCCTCCCACAAAGGCCCTCTGACTTAGTCCATTTTTGTGTTGTTCTAATACAGACTCACAGACTTGGTAATTTATAAAGAGAAGAAATTGATTTCTCATGACTCGGGGGTCTGGGAAGTAAAAGGTGGAGGACTGGTATGTGGTAAGGGACTTCTTGCTGCATCATCTCATGATGGAGGGCGGAAGGGCAAGAGAGGGCTGAATTTGCTTGTGTAATGAGCCCACCCTTGGGACATTAATCCTTCACAAGGGCAGAACCCTCATGATCTAATCCTTACCTCTCATTGAGTCCTACCTCCCATCACGGTTCCATTGAGGGTTAAGCTCCCCACACATGAACTTTGGAGGACACACATATATCAGAGCATTTTCAGAACAAAGTTTTAACCGGAAACAGCTTTCAAAGTCCTGTGTGACCTTTGGCACCTAGACTGCTCACCCTCACTCTCCCTGGCACCCAGAGGGAGCTCACCCAACGAGCCTCCACAGGGAGAAAGTCCTACCATAGGTTCCAGCCCAACTATATTCGACTCACCTATTAAATTCCTACTCAGGTCGCTCCTCCTTAAACCTCCACATCCAACTCCACTGCATATTTTTGTCGCCTCTGTTTTTAAACTCTCTGGAGTAGGAACTCCCATGGTTGTTTTAAACTGTAGCCCCACTGTATATCTGATTGTCCCTACAAAGACTGTATACTTTTGGAGTCTGCCGGCAAATATGTCAAGGGTGGAGTGTCCCCAGCGCAGCAGAAAGGGCGAGGTGTGTGTCTCCGCTGTGAGCTCTCAGCAAGCTGCTCCACCCCCTGCTGTGGAGGCCACTTTTGGGCACTGCTCCTGTCTCCTCTTGTCTGCCTGGTGGCCTCTGCTGTCTGCATTTCTTAGCTCAAAGCTGGCCTCACCAGAGGGACCTCTGCTCACCTCTACTCCCCACCAGTCTTCCTCTGAACTCCCCTCCAATCCTAAGCATGCCTCTTGTCACCTGGGCTGTCACCTGTCCTTGCTGAGATGTCTGCTCCCCCACCTGCCAGGTGCTCCTAAGGTCAGGTAGGCCATTCATTTCCTCTTGGGCCCCCGTGAACCTGGTGGATAGCGAGGTCTTTACACTCCTTCACGCAATGAATATAGGGATGAAGCAGACGTGCCTACACCCCAGGACAGGGTCTCCACACAAATCCCAATAAAAATAGAATTCAGCAGTAATAACACTATTGACGGACAGCTTGGCGAGGTGTCCAGCCCTGTTCTGAGCTCTTTGTGATCCACTCAACAGCACCATGCATGAGGCAAGGTTGGTTATCAGCTCCATCTCAAAGTCCAGCGTGCTGGCCATGGCGCTCGGGAACCGCTTGCTACCAAGAGGTTTTTTCCAAGATGAATTAGCTTACTATTGTGGCTGTGATAAATTATGGCATATTAGTGGCTGGAATCAACCCAAACTCTTTCTTACAGTTCTGAAAAGTCTAAAATCTGGCTGTTAGTGGGGCTGTATTTCTTCCAGGGCTCCAAGTTCATGGTGGATCAGGGAGAATCCCCTCTGTGGCCTTTGCAGCCTTTAGAAGCCCCCTGTTCTCCTTGGCTTAAGACCTCTGCTTCCTTCATGAATCCCTTATGACCAGCTATAACCCTCCAGCCTCCTCTGCCAGGCCCCTTGTGTTTACACTGGGTCCGCTTGGATAATTCAGGATGATACCGTCCATCTCCAGACCTCCGACTTAATCCTTCTACAAAGTCCCTTTTACCATGCAAGGTGATATGCTCCCTGGCTTCTGGGATTAGGACATGGACGTCTTTGGCAACTACTGTTCTATGATAATAAAGAAAACTAGAAATACAGAAGCAGTTCATGTGGAAACATGCTGAGAAGTATAGATCACTTTATATGTAGAAGATGCTAATAATTTTCCCCACGGTCTCCAGCCCTTGGTTGCTGCTCCATAAATACTTTTGAGTTATTGAAGAGTTATGAAAAGTAAGATGAATTGTCCCAGCTACCAGTTAAAATAATCTGCTTGGAGATTTAAAAATGCACTTGTTTATTATCTCTGAATTCTGGGAGTCCCCTTATTCTTGTTTGTTTATGATCTCGTGAAAATATATATCGGAGTATCATGGAATCGTTAGTTATCCCTCAGATGATCTCTATGAGGCAGTATAACCATATTTACTATCTGAGGAAACAAAGTCATAGCGACTATCTTTGACTGAAAAAGTGTTGCATTAAGTCTGCAATAAAAACAATGCTCAGATGCTTCCTGTCACAAAATGTGAATTGGAAATTTGAAGTTTCGATTCCCTGGCCAGTCTTCATCCGTTCAGTCACCCAGTTGGCATTTATAGAGTGTCTTCCAGGGACCGTGTCCTGGGGACATCCTGGAGGAGTGTAGGTGAACACAAGATTTATCTTCTGGTGAGCTGTAGTTCACAGAGGTATAGATAAATAAGAAGACGATTGACGCCATCCAGAAAGAGTATGGACTCGGTGGAAACAAGAAGGTCATTCCTTTTTTAATGAGCGTTTGTGTTGCTGTGGCCAAAAGAACTGACAAGAACAACTTAGAGGAGGGAAAGTTTATTTGGGGCTCACGGTTTCAGAGGTGTCAGTCTGTAGATGACCGGCTCCATTGCTCTGGGTCCAAGGTCAGCCAGCACGTCACGGGGGAAGGGCCTAGTGCAAAGGCAGCTGCTCAATTCACAGTGGGGTCAGGAAGGAGAGGAGTCAGGGAAGGGTCACAGGGAAGAGAACCCTTCTAGGGCAGGGCCTCAGGGACCTACCTCCTCCTGCCACACCCCACCTGCCTACAGTCACCACCCAGTCAATCCATTCAAACTAGGATGGACGGATTAGGTCACAGCTCTCACAGTCTAATAACTTCAGCTCTGTGCATTTCTGCATCAGCATAGGAATATCTTTGGGGGGTACACCTCATATCCAAACCCTAACATTACCATGGCCTGGCAGTGTGTAGGGAGGAGAGGTGTCCTGAAGCTGCAGGACTCTGAATGGATCTTTTAACCTGCAGAGGACACTGATGGACAGTAATGGGCAAGCTGCTCTGGTAAGCCCCGAGGCCCTGCAGGGAGCAGAGGAGAATGCCGGGAAGGACAGGCCGGGAGATAAAGGCGAGGAGTGGCCTCATCTCTGCTATAAACGGCTTCCCGGGTCCTGTTCGCTGCAGGCAGCATCACTTCATGCTGTATCTCTGTTTTCTGTTTCCTCTCATGTCTTTCCATCCCCTTGGGTCTTAATAAATACAGAATGTGAAATAAGACAGGATGTCTTTCACCAGCGGGTATCCGCGAGGCACCAGGGCATGGCTTCGCCTCTGCCCTAGTATTGGAACCCAGAGGCATTCCCTGTGAACACCAGCCTTCTCCCTGGTCTTACGGGCACTCAGTCTTTGAGTGACGTTGCCAACAGGGCTCTGGGCATGGAGTCCCCTTTTCTCCAACCCTGGCTTCATCCCTACCTCTGACACTGAGAAGCTATAGAATTCAGAGCAGATCATTTAACCTCCCTGAGCCTCCCTTTCTCGGTGACAATAGTAGTCCCTTCTCTGGCTGTTGTAAGGATTAAAAGACTCAATGTATGTAAAGTTCTCAGCCTAGCTTAACGGGCACACGAGCCCCGGTGCCAACTGCCTTCACTGGAAATTCTGCCCAAGGGAAGCTTTAATTACAGTTGCTTTCTTTCTCTCCACTCAAGGATTTGCTTCCAAGACAATTAACAGACCAGAGAATTCTGCTACCTATCAGCCGCTGGTAGCCAACAGACTCCCGATGTTGGCACAAACAACCGTCTCTCGGATCCGGGACACTCAGGCAGGTGCCAGCTTGTTGCTCGGTGGCTCCTGGTGCATCCAGATCCGTGACAGTTACACGAGACGTGTGCTTAAATATTTACCATGCTCAGAGGCACCCCAGCACGGCGGGGCTCAGAAGAAAATCTGAGAAGCAAGACGGTTTTGGCACTGGCCACTCCTAGCTTGGTGGAGCATATGCCTAGATGGGAGGTGTCCTCAGCAGACTGGGCAACCTGTTGCTTGAAAACATTAACAATAATGGTTTCCACTCGACTCAGGAATGGATTAGGCAAATCCGATTCCTTGTCAAACTCAGACATTTGGAATGGTTCCCTGGTAACATTTTCTCCAATTGTTCAAGTATATGCCTACATTCCCGGTTGGATATACCTGCAAAATGCTAGAGGGGATGGGAGCAGACACATTTTAGTCCTAGTTAAGCATCTGACACAAGCCTTTTTTAATCTAACAAATGCTGCAGGAACATTATCCCACCATTCTTCTTATTTATTTTTTTGGTACTGGGGATTGAACTCAGGGGTGCTTTACCACTGAGCCATATCCCCAGTGACCCCCGTCCCTTTTTAAAACTTAATTTAATTTTATTAGAGACAGGGTCTCACTGAGTTGCTTAATGCCTCACTAAGTTGCTGAGGCTGGCTTTGAATTCACGATCCTCCTGCCTCAGCCTCCAGAGCCACTGGGATTACAGGTGTGTGCCAGGGAGCCCAGCTGCTTCTTATTATTTTACACATAAAGAAAACTGGTGCAGAGAAGGTAAGCAATGTACCCAAGGCCACACAGCTACAAGAAGCAGGACCAAGATTTGACTCTTGTCTCCTTACATGTAACAGCAAGGCCTGGTGGAAACACTAATCCAGAAATGTCTCAGCACCCTTTCAAAAGTCTTTCCAAGGAGATGGGCCCCAAAAGGGTCCCACAGTGGCCAAGATGCCCCGGCTTCATTTGATTGTCAATGGTTGTTGCATTCCTTCCAGTCAAGGAAGCCCCAACCCTGTGCCTCCCTATTCATTTCTTCCACTGAAGACGTTCAGGGTGGTGCTTGGCTAAGGATATAAACAGGACGGAATCAGATCCCAAATACCAACCAGGCAGGCAGGGGAGACCGAGGCCCTCTCCAGGGTGAACTGAAATCTGTACACTATGGCCTTCACAGAGGGTTCCACTCTCTTGTTGAATCCTTCCCAAGAGCAAGGTAAGAATAGTGGCCACTGACACAGGATTTCCAGGCCTGGAGCTGTAGGGTACAGCCTGCTCCATGGGGAGGGGTCCCTGAGGGTCCCCTGTGGTCTCAGGTGAGCTCTGGGTCCTGTGGAGTCCAGGATCTTCACACCTGCAGTGGAAGTCCTCATCTTGGGGGCAGAGACAGGCAAAGGATCCCTTTGAAGTGTCTTTCCAGGAATGAAGACCCACCTCCCCTGCTGCAGTTCAAAATTCTGATTTCACGGTGCTGGATTTGTGGTGTGGAGAGAGACGGCATTTTTAACAGGTTTTCTCGGCCTGAGAACTTTGGTGCGGGGGAGTATGGGGGGCTGCATTTTGAAAACTGCTTTCCGCGACTTACTACACAGCTTCCTGGCATCTCCCTGGGGCCACAGCAGCATGGTTTATGGCCGTTTGGAGGCCCAAGTCAATAAGCATCTCATCTGGGCCCATGGTCACCCTGTGGAGGGCACTAAGGCCTCGGGGAAGGGTTGCTTCCTGGACAGTGTCCAGAGAACATGCCTCAACCTCTCGGCTGCCCCCCGAGCCCAGAGCAGGTGGCTCCTAAAGAGAAGGATGGCCAGGTGCTCAGAACAGGACGGCTTCCTGCAGCTCTATGCCCCCCAAAGGGTTAAGAGTCTCCCTGGAAACCTGGAATCCAAGGAGTAATTTGAGTCCTTGAGAAGCAGGGTCTCTTAGGTCAGGCTGCATTTCCTGAGCACCCCAGGACTCTGCGTCTGGCCCTAGGGGCTGCGACCCTGGTGATGTCTCTCCCTACAGTAACACCTGCCCTGGGAGTGAGGAGTCTCAATTTTGAGGACAAAGAACACCATTCCCCTGAGAAATACAAAGGAGGAGGGGAAGGGGAGGGGAAGGGGGAGGGGGAGAAGAAGGAAGGGGGAGGGAAAGGGAGAGGGGAGGGGGAGAGATGGGGAGGGGGAGGGGGAGAGATGGGGAGGGGGAGGGAAACCTTAGTGAGTCCGTACATTTCTTTCTTTTTTTTTTTTTTAATTTTTTATTGTTGGTTGTTCAAAAAAGTCCGTACATTTCTGAATGTCCTGAAAAGGAAAAAAAATAACAGTAATACACAAATGCATGAGGGAGTGATCCAAAGTATTTCCCCTTAAAACGGGAGAAATCTGACAGCCGAAAAGGAGCAATGACTTGCTGTCCCCCTCCCCACTCCCATTTCCATTTAGATTCCTTATTTCTTTCTTGGTCTTTCAGGGTTATAACTGCGATCTCACTGATTAATAGAAAACTCCATTAGGCTCTTTCTTTATGAAGGGAATTAATGACTTTGTAAATTTAGTGCTTTGTAAACATAGGGAAAGCATTTTCCCAGGCTTGGCGGTCCCTTGGCCCCGGGGAGGCTGGATGGGGATGGCTGGGTTTCCCCCTGGCCTGTGGGAGGTGGCCCTACTTCCCCCCAGATGGCTGCTTCCTTTTGTAGAGCCAGGTCCCTCAGTGTCCCCAAATCCTCAAGAGAAGGCAGGAGAGAGACAAGAGCCAGGGAGAATGAGATGCATCTGCTGAGTTGAAAAAAATATATACACCACCTGGTGAAATTTTCAATTATAAAGTCATATTTAAATTAAAAAGGTGTACCATCGGAGAGTCCAGCTTTGTTCCTGAGTTAGAGAAATGGGTTGTTGATACAGCTTAAGCTCCCAGACTGATGACTTTCTTTGTTCTTTAAAGATGTTTAGGCTTGGCCAATGATATAAAATGCTTGAAAGTAAAACAATAACAACAACAAAAAAAACCCAAAAACTAAAACTAAAAACTAAAAGGAGACGCATTCAGGAGGAGGCCTGGGAATGGGGCCCCAGAGTCAGGATCTTGGGTTTTGTTGCTGGTGTGAATAAGGAAAGTTACTCCTGCGTAGTAAAGCAAGGCTGGTGGAGAGGACTCTTTTAATAAAATCATGGCATTTCCAGAGGCTTCTGAGATCAGTTGGTGTCTTCCCAGTTCTTTTCTCCTAGAGAAAAACCACAGCATCAGTTTAGCAAATCCTCACATCTTTGGATCAGCTCCACCTGGAGTCTTGGGCTCTACAAGTGTCATTGACTCACCCAGTGAATCCATTAATCCCTCCCAGCAGCTTGGTTTTAACGTTTGCATTCAGTAAATAGTATCGAGACCTTACTGTGGTCTTAAGTTGGGGGCAAATCTTCGAGATTCAGGAATGGAAGACTTCAAAAATTTTCTCAATGCTAGTAATAACTACAGCCCAAGTATGTTGTGTTGGGAATAAATGAGTTTTTGAACCATCAAGCCATGACTTTCTCATTATTTATTGGTAGAGGTTTGAAAGCATTTGCCAGATTAGGGAAATGGTATTGCTGTTTTGTATTTGTCCATTTTTTGTTATTGTGACAAAATACCTGAGAAAATCAATTTAAGAGAGGAAAGATTTATTTCAGTTCATGGTTCCAAAATTCTGGTCCATGGTTGTCCATAGGGCCTATGGTGAGGTGGTACATCATGGCTGTGGGAGGCTACTCACCACATGGCAGCCAGGAAGCGGGGGGGGGGGGCTGGAATCGCTTTGAGGGCATGACCCCAATGAACCAACTTCCTTTCACTAGGCCCCACCTCCTAAAGTTTCTACCAATTCCCGATAGTGCCACAGGCTGGACACTGAATCTTTCACTTGTAGGACTTTGGGAGACATTCAAGATCCAAACCATAAGAGTGATACTTAGGCCCCTAGACAGAAAGAAATTTCAAATTTGTAAATCTCTCCACCCTAATAATCCATTTAAGTTCTCTGAGAAATTAGGATATATTTCCTGAAATTAGAAAATCAGGAAAATAAGGCTTTGTGTTCAATATGCAGAAGTGAAAAATCTAGAAGGCACTAGTTAGTGTGCCTGAGTCAAAAGTGAACCAAGATTTAGAGACAGAATAGAAAATGTCACCACTTGGGAAGCCTGGCAGAAAAATTGAAAATTCCCTTTTGCAGAAAAGACTTCAAATGCTCACAAGCACTTTGACCCAATCCACGGCCATAGAAAGGATGTCTCCGATGTCTGCTTTATTTTATGTGTGTTCCACTCTATTCCAAAAAGGACTTAAGGTAGTTTCCAAAGGAGGAAATGCAAAATATAGGTTAAATATATTCTAAAAACAGTAGCAAGAGAAAATGGAAAGGCAAGTATATTCACATAGTAGCATAGGGCCTGGGTGAGGTGAGGAAAAATGAAGGATGCATCATGCAGCTTTACATACTTCCTTCCAAGGGGTCATGAGTTTGACTCTGTGAGTTAACAGAGTAAGGGAAACGGATGTGTGTTTAGCATAAAAGCAGATCAATTGATCTGGAGACCACTATTTTTGGAAAGAGAGGCATTTCTCCTGCAGGCCTCTCCCTACTATCTGTGTAATGAACTAAGCCACAACCCTAATAGCATCCTGTATCTGATGTGACCTCCAGAGTTTAGAACTGTAGGTCCTACTTCGGACTTTAATTTTCTTTTCTTGGTGCATAGTCTGTCCCTGACCACCCCAATTCCTGTGTAGATTCTTATTCAATTCTGGTCTGCTTCGGTCCACGTCTTTCCGGGCAGCGTCCCTTTGCTGCAGAGGCCTCTCTACTGCAAACCCCAAGTAGACAGTATAGAAAAAACATCACCAGGGAACAGATGTTTCAATTTGCACATTGTAACTTGCATCCCAACATATTAAGTATAAGTATCCACCTAAGATCAGTAAAACAAAGTAGTATGAGGCAAGATCACCTGAAGTGACTCAATATCTGGGGACTGTACCTCTTCCAGTGCTGGGGATGGAACCCAGGACCTCATGCATGCCAGGAAAGCGGACTACCACTAAGCTACACCCCATCCTGGGGCGCTAAACCTTTGGAAGCCCACCACCCTCAGCCTGTCCTGGGCGAGACTCTGCTGAATCTTTGCAAATTTTTTTTTTTTTTGAAGGAAAAGATTATTTTTTTATTGGCTTCATTTTTAATTTTAAAATCAGGTAACACTTCATTCCATAAAACAGAATCAGTTTTCCTATGAGCCAAGCAGTCATCAAAAATAATTTGATGAGTTAACATCAGAGTATTTATTTTGCTTACACAAAATAAGGACAAGGAAACTTCACTATTTCGCCAGTTGAGAATGGCTGTTCTCCCTCCAATCCAGATTTCTCTTGGAGGACCAGATGTGTTAGCTTGGTTTGATTGACTCCATGTTGGTTCCCGCCCCCCCTCCCCGCTGAAATATTGTCTGTTGAAAAACTGGCTTCACAAAGAAGGTGGCAGCAGGAAAATTTCAGAATCTAAAGCTTAAAAATAAGTCTTGGGCAGTGTGGGATTATTTTCTGTCTCTGGGAGGGATCATCCAGTGTCTGAGGCCTGGGGACAGAGGCAAAGTCCCCAGCCCAGCCGCTCATCCAGGAGATGTCACTCTCAGTAGCGTCTGGTGTCCTGAACTGTGCTTGCCCAGGATGATGGTGGGTAAGGAGCAGCAGGTCACAGGGGCCCCCTGATCCTCTGGGAGACAGCGCTCTCTCTGGGCAGACCCCAGGGTTGAGGGTCAGTGGCCAGGGGAGAATCATATCAATGACTGTCCCTGCTTGTGGTCCCTGAGGTCCTGGCAGCCAGTGTCACAAGATGTCCCTGTCCCCAGCCAGGCCAGGCACCTGGCTAAATGAGGAGAAAGATGGTGTCCCTCCTCAGGGCCTGGCCCCTGCATCTGGTCTCACTTCCTCCCCGGCACCACCTGGAAGGGGAGGAAGTGACACCCAGGAGAAGGCCCGGAAGTGAGGCCACCGTCATATTCAAGTTCAGGGTGTAACAGCTCAGCCTGCCCCCCAACAGGCCCCATACTCAGCTCCCCTTCATGGGCCATGTCCCTTCTGAGAGTCACACCCTACCCTTTATAGGCATAAGGACCCAAAAGTTCCAGGGACACATCCATGTTTAGGCCCTTGGATCTGGAAGTGCCTCAAGCTTCCATGTTTAGGCCCCCGGATCCGGAAGTTCCTTAGTTGCACGTCCATGTTGAGACTCTAGGATCCGGAAGTTCCTCAGGCGTTCGTGTTTAGGGTCTCGGATAAGGAAGTTCCTCAGATGCACGTCCATCACCCGGAAGTGCCTCAGGCGTCCATATTTAGGCCACAGCATCCAGAAGTTCCTCAGGCGAATGTCCATGTTTAAGCCCCTGGATCTGGAAGTTCCTCAGGCATCCATGTTTAGGCTCTGGGATTAAGAAGTGCCTCAGGCGTCCATGTTTGGGCCCTCCAGGTCCGGAAGTTCCTCAGGCATCCATGTTTAGGCCCCGGAAGTTCCTTTGGTGCAAGTCCATGTTGAGACTCTAGGATCTGGAAGTTCCTCAGTCCTCCATGTTTAAGCCGTAGCATCCAGAAGTTCCTCAGGAGAACATCCGTGTTTAAGCCCCTGGATCCGGAAGTTCCTCAGGCATCCATGTTTAGGCTCAGGGATCAAGAAGTGCCTCAGGCGTCCATGTTTAGGCCCCAGGATCCGGAATGCCTCAGGCATCCTTGTTTAGGCCCTCAGATCTGGAAGTTCCTCAGGCGCACGTCCATGTTTAAGCCCCTGGATCCAGAAGTTCCTCATGTGCGTATTCATGTTTAGGCTCCTCGATCTGGAAGTTCCTCAGGCGCATGTCCATGTTTAGGCTCTAGGATCCAGAAGTTCCTGCTGCAAGTATTTTGCTGCCAGAAGGGGAACAGCTAGAGAATGAGGCTAACAGTAGCTCTAATTCCCTTTACTGTAGATTTGGTATGATGGATAATTTTATGTGTCAACTTGAATCATCACAGTTTCCCCAGATATTTGGTCAAACATTATTCTGGATGTGGCCATGAGGGTGTTTTTGGATGAATTCAAATCTCTAGTGTGAATAAAGCAGATTGCTCTCCCTGTTATGGGAGAATAGAGCAGCGGCCAACCCTCAGACAGTTAAAGTGAGCTCCTACCACCCACCTGACTGCTTGAGCTGGTCCTGCCTTCAGATGTGAACTGAAACATCAGCTCTTCTTAGGTCCCAAACCTTTTGTGTTAAATGTATATCATGAACTCTGTTGGTTCTCAGGTCTTTGAACTTGTATTGTAATTACACCGTCTGCTCTCCTGGGTCTCCAGCTTTCTGACTACAGATAGGACTTCTTCATAAGTCTCCATAACCATGTGATCCAATTTTTTACAAGACAGGCAGAAATGGTAGCCCCACCTAAAGGTGCATGGACTTTCCATCTCCCTCAAGGGGATTGATACTGCATTGTCTCAGGAAATAGTAATGGTCCCCCCCTGAGGCATTTGCTATGCAAAACAATGGTTATTCTCCTCAGGACTCATGCCTTCCATCCCTCTTTGTGTCCAGACCTAATTAGACTCAAGTCTCAGCAGGCACCTTTACTAGGAGGGTTCTAGGAGATACATCTTTCATCAATTCCTTGAGAAATAAATTTCCGGCTTCCTCTCCTCTGTAGGCCAGATATTACATTGGGAACCACACCACTTTATTAGAAAACCATTGGGTAGCAGAAATTGATGTACACCTGGGAAATATGTAAAGAAGGAGGAGATCCTCAATACATGTTGAAGTCTTAATCCTCTCTTGGGTCTGGCTGTTTTTAAGTGAGCAACTGACTTTTATGATGATACCACACTTTATCCATTTCTTTCAACTTCTCCCTTAAAACTCTCTTAATTGGTTGCCTTGGTATCTACCAATGCCAGAGCATATACAAAATAATGGTCTCCTTAAGGAAAAAAATCTTGGGCAAAACTTTTCACCAGAGCTGGGAGATTGATTTGAAGGTGGAGCTCCTGTCACATTAGCTCCATGCTCTCCGAATCTTTGCAAATTTAAGACCTATCCCAGGTCTATCCACACAGAATGGGCAGTTTATTTGTAAATTGCAAGCACTCTACATTCTATCCTAGATATTTTTTCACTCTGCTCACACTCACACTCCATATTTGATGCTATGTGGAAGATTCTTTATGTGAAAGAATAAATAGGCCATTCCCTTTGACAGGAGCCTGACGTTTCCCCTGCCAGGAGGACATATTGGCAACAGCCTTCTCATTCAAGGGCAATTAAAAACCTGGTCCCTTCATGCAGTGCTCCCGCGCGGTGCTCCTGAGTAGGCAGGGCGGACGCGCCATCTAGTGGCTGCTCCTGGAATGTCCACAGGCTTCTCTATGGCGGGCTCCCGTGGCCTGGGGGTGGCGAGCACAGGTATGCTAGAGGTTAACCAAGCATCCCCAGGTGAATCTTTCCGTGAGGGTGGGTGCAAAGGTGCCTGGACTAATGGGGGTGTCGAGCGTAGGCAAGAAACCCTTTTAATTAGGAGGTGACATAACCTTCTGGACAGAGCCCCTTTGTTGCAGGGTCCTCTCTGCTGCAGACACCTTGTCCTGGAAATCCTCCAGTGAGATGTGTCTCTACTCCCCAGAAGCCCTGGGACACCCCTTCCTGCCTAGCTCCCCACTTAGGTACTGCCAAGTTTAATCTTGTCTCCTGCTGTCCAGCTTCCACTTTTGCAGATTTCCCTGGGCAAGTCAGAGGGGCCCTGGGGGTGACCCTCTCCAAGACCTCAGGATGACTGCCCTGGGTCAAGTTCAGGACCTGGCAGCTGGGGAAGGGGCACAGTTTCTAAGTTGGTGATGGGAGACTCCTGGCTTGACTTAGCTGGGCCATTAGTAGTATTTAGATCTGCTCTGGCAAGTGGGATGGGCGGGCCCTGTTGCAGGCCAGAGACCCTCTTCCAGAAAGGACTTTAGGCTTCGCTCTAAGGAGCTGAGCTGGCTGACAGCTTTCTGCTGTAGCCTCCTCAGACTAAGCCTCAGCTTCCATACAAGGGTTGCTCTGCTTAGGAGTGCCCAGGCCAGCCTCAGAGAAGAGTAGGCGCCCAGGGGCCTGCCATGTCTGCCCAGCACAGACCTCCTCTGCTGTTGCTCTGTGCTCCTGAGTTCCCTGCTGGGCTGTTGGCTTCTGCCCTGTCCCTCCCACAGGAGTTACTCAGTTATACACTCTCTGTAACCTCTGCACCCCTAACTCCATCTCCAGGCCTTTCCTTGAGGATCCTACGAATGGGCTGACTCAACCTATGGAAGTCAGGATCGTGAACCTTGTTAGGGAGTAAGACGAGAACTAGGGGTTCTTCCCAGGATTTGCACACCCACTGTCATGGGGTGCAGACCTCCTGGCCATCCCAGGAGCCTTTGTGTCAGGTTTAGAGCCTCTGACTTGAGCCAGGTGAAGAGGATGTGGGCCAGGGTGAGGAATAGGGGAGCTGGGGGTGAGGGGATAGTAACGGAGCTTCAGGCATCTAGAGACGGGGGTAGTTCTAACTTCTACTTCAGATCTGACCCACAGCCTAGTATCCCACCAGCTCATAAATTTGGAGAAAAAAAACCTAGAAGTACTCTGAGGCCCTTCAGGCAGGCTGCCCGGCTCTGGCCCTGTGTGGGCCTACACAGTGACGCCTTCAGAAGACAAAGCGACTCTACCTTGACAATGCTGATAGCCTCAGCAGCAGGGTTGGTGCCCAATTGCCCATCACAGAGGCTGGGTGGGCACCACGCTATCTAAAGACGGTCACAGTGCCCTCCTGGCACTGGAAGCAAGACCTTCCTGAAGGTTGTGGACACCGCCTAAACACTGTCCACCTAGAGACCACAGCAAGGAGGTAGCCTCCTCTTGGGCCAGGATGTAGCTTAGTGGTAGAGCATTTGCCTAGCATGCACGAGGCTCTGGTTTATTCTTAATACTTTAAAAAAAAAAAAAGTGGCTGTCTCTCTCTCCAATGGAACACCCCCTTCCCAAAATAATTGGCTCAGGTTTTCAGAGAGTTGATGTTTTCCATTAGAAGGTGGAGACAGGAGCCAGCAAAACAAGATTATGCAGGAAGGAGAGGTAGACACAGAGCACTCCTCATGTGCTGTTTTACTAACTCATTTCATCTATATACAACTCCACACTCAAGGTCTCATTATTATTCTCATTTTATACTCAAAGAAAGTGATTCACAAAGAGGTTTAGTAACCCGTTGAAGACACATAGTTAAAAAGGAGAAGAGCTGGGCTTGGAGTCCAGCTAAGAAGGTACAAGGGACTGTGTTTCTATTTCCATGGGGCTGGCTCTGTGCTTGCTAATGCCCAGGAACTCAGACCCTGGGGCCTGGGAGCTCTGGGTTTATTCTCCTTCTTACTAGTTATATGATGTCAGGTTTCATGCCTCTCTTTGACTCAGTTTCCTAAACTGAGTGTAAAATGCTCATAAGCCTATACTATGGGATGTACCAGGTTTCAATGAGCTAATGGTGTCAAGAGTTTCTCTGGCCTACAGAAAGATGCTCACTGCGACATTGAACCAAATACGAAATCTCTGAATGTGTGCCATCCACAGAACTCCAAGTGGCTTCTTTATAGGACTTTCTGCCTCCAACTCCCCAGGCCAGCCCACACCAGCCCAGTCACACCAGACCTTGAGACAGGAGACCTGTGTCCAGCCGGGGGCTCTGGGGAAGCCCGGCAGGAGGCATTTTCTTGTGGGGTTTTGCTGGACCTGGGCCCAAGGCTTCCGGCGCTCCTGGTTGCCCTGTATTCTATTTTCAAGAGGTTTACATGCTGGCAGGCTGCCCACACCCCTGAACATTTCTACCAGTGCTCGAATCAATAATGCCCTTGTTTTCCTCAGAGGCAGCAGGCAGGCTGTGGGAGAAGGTTGAGGGCCTGCTGTCACCCTGCCAAGCAGTCTGGAAAGCCAGAGGGAGCACGAGCAGCCAGGTCTGCCAGGGAGGATACGCGCGGGGTAGGGCCGCCTGCCTGACATCAGCTGCACCCTGGCACGCACCACGGACTGATGGGGAGCAGCAGAGCCCGCCTTGGAGACGGGTCCCTGCCAGTGGTTAAAGCATCTGAGGAACACAGATCCAGCCAACGGGCCGCGTCTCTGCTCTGCGCTCTTAGTGTAGAGCCGTAGGCACTCACGTTCACCAATGCTGAACATCCGTTATGGAAAAACATTCCTCAGGAAGAAAGAAGAGGGAATCTCTGTTCTGGAGATAGGGAAGGGAAGAGGTCAGTGGGTGAGGGCAGGGCCTGGGAGGCGGTAGAGAATAGGTGGGAGAGTTTTAAAAACACGACAGGGGATAATTAGAAGCCCGGTGTAACTTCATTATGGTTTGAGTTCTGTTATGGTTAGGACATGAGGTCCCCCCAGGCGCCCCAAGCGCCTGTGATTGGATTATGAGAGCTGTAACCTAATCATCCCAGTGTGAATGGATGGACTGGTGGGGACTCTAGGCAGGTGGGGCATGGCTGGAGGACATGGTCACTGGCACTGTGCCTGGAAGGGTGCATCTTCCCTGAGGCCCCTTTCCCTCTCTCTGCTTCCTTCCTGGCCCTTAGGACTGGAGTAGCACTCTTCCACCATGTCCTTGGCCATGATGTTCTGCCTCACCTCGGGCCCAGAGCCATGGAGTCAGCAGATTGTGGACTGAGTTTCTATAACTGCACCAAAATAGACTTTCCTCCTCTCAGTTGTTCTTGTCAGGTATTTTGGTCCTAGTGCCCGGTGGTGTAAACCTAACCAACACGTTTCATTTCATGGGATCAACAAATACTCTAAGGCCTGGGGTGGGAATTTTTCTTTAACAAATCTAGGGCAAAATAAACACATACATTCACACACACACACACACACATACACACACGCACACATATGTATGTACATGTATAATAAGGATATAATATCTATATAGGCACATGTGTGCATATACAGATAGATAGATATATATATATATGTTATTAATATTATATACATTTTTATTATTCTGCAATACTGGGCATTGATCCCAGTGTCACACACATTCTAGATGAGACTACAGCTGAATCACATCCCCAGTCCTGGTCTCTTCATCTTTATTTATTTATTTAAGTTGTCCATGGACCTTTATTTTATTTATTTATTTGTGATGCCGAGAATCAGACCCGGTGCCTCACACATGCGAGGCAAGCACTCTACCACTGAGCCACGACCATAGACCTGGTCTCTTCATCTTAATGAACTTTCTAAACCATGATTTCCTTCATTCATGTCTGAGTTGGAGGCACGAGCCACTTCCGAAGACTAAAAATAGTCACGAAACCCTGACTTTCTATTTGCAGAATCAGAACTCAGGTCACTTATGGTCTTTCCCAGAAACACATGCCTTACTGTACAAGTTCCTTTTTCTCAAAAAATGAATTTGCATAATTTTTCTTAAATTGTATTCTAAATGCACTAGAGAAGTTTGTTTTTTAAAAACCTCCCTCCAGCTAATATTCTAAATTTTGTTCTTGTTTTACTCAATGGACATTAAGTGTTTATTATAGGCCAGGCATCTGTCTAGCCACGGGGTTAGAACATCAAATGAAATCGACAAGCTTTCTGCTTTTCTGGAGCTTTGATTTTAGATCAAGCATATTATTATTATTATTATTATTATTCGTTCTGGGGATGGAATGGGGGGGCCTTCCTTGCATGTGCTGGACAAGCACTCGACCAGTGAGCTCTGTCCACAGCCAGTTGGGCATATTTTTAAAAGGAGCCGACTAATTTCGTAGTGCAAAGGTGGAAAGTGGCTGGCTAAGAGCAGCATTAACCAGAGATGGACTTTCTGAGGAGGCCTTTCGGGAGGACTTCAGAGCTGAGCCAAGGCGGAGCCAGCCACCTAAACACGGGGCAGTAAGTGGCCTCAGCGGCAGGTGAAGTTCCTGTGGAAGGGATGTGCTCAGTCCAAGGAGCAGAAGGGCAGCCTTGTCAGGAGCAGAGCATGGGGACGCTCCAGAGAGGGTGGCAGGGGCTCGTCAGGCAGGGCTTGGGTCTCGTGGTAGATGCCTCCTGGAGCTGTTGGAGGTTTGTAAGGTCAGAAGCCACTCCATCTGTCAAGGATCTGCTGCAAAGTAGCGTGGAGAGAGGGGAGATGCGGGTAGGGGTTTAGTTCCGACGAGCCTGGTCTCGAGTCAATCAGCCACGGAGCTGGGCATTGTATCCTCTTTTGTTCGATGTGCACTTGAAAATGTCTATGCTGAAAGTTTACAGCCTGGCATGCTGGAACATTCCTGCAATCCCAGCGGCTCAGGAAGCTGAGGCAGGAGAATCGCAAGTTCAAAGCCAGCCTCAGCAACGGTGGGGCACTAAGCAACTCAGCGAGGCCCTGTCTCTAACTAAACTACAAAAAAGGGCTGGGGATGCGGCTCAGTGTTTTAGTGCCCCTGGGTCCAATCCCCTGTACCAAATAAATAAATAAATAAAATAAAGAAGCAGCAGCAGATCTGGGCTAACTGGGAGATGAAGCCAGCTGAGGGCCTGGATGTGGGGTGATGGAAGGGAGTCGCCATCTCCAGACGTGACTTTTGCCACTAGATGGGACTGTCATCTATTGAACGGCAGCAACTGGCTTGATTACTTGGAGAGAATGTGTTAATTGTGTTTTTAATTTTCTGATGTTTGGCATCGTGGCTGCTGAACATGGAAGTGTCACATGAAGGGAGGACCCTTGAGCCACCCAGGGAAGAGAACTGCGCGACCCAGAACATTCAGACTGGCGGGAGAGAGAAGACATTTTTACTGAGTTAACGTAAGCTTCTGAGACCTGGGGTTGTTTGTCCCGGCAGTTGGCCTATCCTGACTGTGACAACTGCCTTCTCTGAGTGGACAGAAGTCTCGTGGATAATTGAAATAATAAATGACCCCTAAATGACAGTGTAGCCAATGATTAGAACCCTGGCCAGATCAAGTCCCGTGTGGGATCAGCTAACGAGAAGCAGATTACTCCTTCTGCCCACTCCATGGTAAGAGTTGTTAACAAGCATTAAAATGACCAAAGACCGAGAACACAAGGAAAGAGGAGGAGGAATGAAGGGTGTTGAACAATGAGTATATTCCATAACCAACCTGAGAACATCACTACCTAATATATAGACGAAACTGAGGCTAAGAAATAAAATTTAACATAAGAAGTAAGATTTAAGATGGTAACCCCCTGAATCAAGTATGCATTGTTGAATAAACATTTAGTGAGCATCTACTATGTTGAGGAGAGCTTGGAAAATAAATTATACAAGGTGCCTCTGCTGAAGGAAATTATAATCTAGTTGTGGGAGATAGACAAAAATGAATGAATAAACCATGTGCAATGGCACCTGCCCATGAGTCCAGCAACTTGGGAGGCTGAGGCAAGAGAAATTGCAAGTGCAAGGCTAGCCTTGGTAACTTAGAGAAAACCTATCTCAAAATAAAATGAAAAGGGCTGGGGGTGTAGCTTAGTGGTAGAGGGCCTCTGGGTTCAATTCCCAGTATCAACAACATGCGTGCATGTGCACACACACACACAAATGAATAAAGCAATAAGTGAAATAACTATAGGTTGGATCAGGGATGTATTAATCAGCTTCCATTGCTGTGACAAAATACCTGAGATAAACAACTTATAAGGAGAAAAAGTTTGTTTTTGCTTAGGGTTTCAGCCCATGGTTGCTTGATCTTGTTCCTTTGAACCTGGGGAGCATGGTGGCAGGTAGCCCATGGTGGAGCAAAGCTGTAACCTCATGGCAGTCAGGAAGTAAAGAGAGTGAGAGAAAGGGGCTGAGGACCAAATATCTCCCTCAAGGGCACACCCCCAAAGACCTAACTTCCTTCCACTAGGCTCCACCTCTTAAAGGTTCTATCACTTCCCAATAGTTCTACAGGCTGGTGACCAAACCCTTAGCATACGGGCCTTTAGTGCATATTTAAGATCCAAATCATATAATAGGGCTATCCCTACTGCTGAGGCTTTAATGGGGAGCAGAGGTAGGAAGCCCTCTTCCAGCGCCCCAGTGAGGAGAAAGGGGAAGCAGCAGCAGGGGCAGGGTGGCAGTCAGGCCTGGGAGAGTGAGTGGAAAGTGAGAAAGGGGGCCTGCCATGTTCCAAGCAGAAGGCATAGCATGTGTCAAGGCCCTGAGGCTGTGGGGCTATAGGTGTCTGAGTAGCTGAAGAGAGAAGAGCAAGGAGAGGGAAAGGGGCCTGGGGGAGGCCCACAGGAAGACAGAGTCTAGACCACACAGGGCAGGGTCACAGTAAGCATTTTAGCTTTGTTCTGATGTCGGTGTCTCACTGGTTCCTGGACTTTCTGATTCAAAGGTCCCACCTCCGCCTTCCCCAGCCTCTCTGGAAGTTTTTAGACAGCCTCTTTCCAGGCTTGCCTGAGGGGTGGCCCTCTGCCTGAGGCTGAGGGGAGCCCGGGGGCGGAGCGTCCCTTCCCCCTTCCCCAACACCCGCTGCAGGAGGCAGGCCGGCCCAGACACAGCCGCTTGACACCAAAGACAGGAGGCAGACTGGCCGGGTGCCTGGACCTTGTTGGGACTTCTGGAATTTTCCAGCCTCTTTGCCTAGCGAGCCGAGCCGGCAAGTTGCTGTGAGGGATGTTCATACCCTGTGCTTTTGGGATCTGAGGGGGACATTGGCACACACAGCAGCAGTGACCCTTCAAGTCCCCGGAAGGAAGCCAGCATCTCTGGGAAGTCACCTGTCCTGGAAAACAATTGAAAATTCCCAGGGCATATGGGGCGCGTGGGTATGAACCTGCCTCAGGTGTGGTCAAGGTAGTGGTCCTGTCAGGGGGTGTCAGAGGGGACACCACGGCATGACTGGAGCCTGCCTTGGGACACTAGCTGGCAGCAGCCGCACCTGCCACCCTTAGGACCCTCACAGAAGCCCCAACCTGTAGTCGTCAACAAGCCCCATTGCTTTCAACAGGTCACCACCGCTGGGCAGGGCTTGTCATCGGGCAGGTGCAGAGGACACCATCCTGTGGCTCCTCTGAAGGCACAGCGTTTTTCTTCCCCACTGAATTAACTTCCCAGAGACCCATCCCGAGGGACCGGGTTTGCCCTGAGAACTGACAGGCTGGCTGCGGGAGCCACCGCCACTGTGTACTCTGTCCCTGTTTCCTGATGGGTCATCTGCACAGTCGGCCTGACTTCAGCAGAAATCTGCAGTGGGTGACCCAGAGCTGCGTGAGCACCTGCAGCCGAAGAACTCGGAATCACACATCGTGGGTCTGGACTGGCAGGCTGGCACCGAGGTCCCACCAATCTGCAGCGTCGCAGCTGCCACGGGTCACGTAACATGTTTGTAGCTTTAATATACAGCTCCATTTGCTTGAATATGAGCTTGGGTGCAGACAATCAAAGAATGGCTGGAGGTGGAGAATTTAATATGAGAATCCAGCCAGGGTGGCCAAGCCATATATGTGCTAATATTGCAATTTCAACCTTGGACTTAAGGTCAAGATTAATTTAGTGAAAAATATTATTTTGCAATGTAATAGACACCTTCTGAGTTGGAGATCGGGGAAAATTCAGGAAGATGGTGAGGTGTGAGGAGAGAGCAGTCCAAACAGCTAAAGTGAGGCATGAATTAAGGCAAGGTGCAACGAGAAGCAGTAGTTTTCTCTTAAAGAAAATCAGAAAAAAATGTCTTTGTTGGTGGTCTGTGAGTCCCTCTCAAATGTTAGTTTATGAACATTTAAGCACTTTTTTTTTTTTTTTTTTGGTACCAGGGATTGAACTCAGGGACACTGTACCACTGAGCCACATCCCCCAGCCCTATTTTGTATTTTATTTAGAGACAGGGTCTCACTGAGTTGCTTAGTACCTTGCTTTTGCAGAGGCTGGACTTTGAACTTGGGATCCTCCTGCCTCAGCCTCCAGAACCCCTGGGATTACAGGCATAGGCCACCACACCTGGCCCATATTTGGGTACTTTTGAGAAATAGCCACACAAGCATTTAAAACAACAACAATAACAACAACAACACCACCTTTTTGTTGTTGTTGTTATGGAAAATGTCAGATACATATAGACAATGGTTCAACTTCTGATTTTTTGACTCTCTAATGCTGCCAAAGTGATATGCATTCAGTGGAAACTGTACATGGAGTTTTGAATTTGGCTTTCTTCCCTGGGCTGCTATGTGTGACACTGGGCAGAGACAGCGACAACAGCTCCTAGTCAGCCCTGAGGTCAGGAGGGTGGCCACTGAACTCTACAGGGTGCTGTCTTGCTCAGCTTGGATGCTCAGTGGGTTAGATGGGCTAAATGAATTTTCAACTTGACAATATTTTCAACTTTGGTGGGTTTATTGGGTCCCACCGTAAGTTGAGGAGCAGTTATATTAAACTTGAGAGAACAGAATAGCAATTGGAACACTTCATTTGTGGAAAGCCAGTTAGTAAATATCTTAGGTTTCTCAGGCCAGATGGTCTCTGCTTCAGCTATTCAGCTTTGTTTTTGTGGCACAAAAGCATTTACAGATAGGACCTAATGAATGAACAGTAACATTTTATTTGTGGACATTGACATTTGAATTCCGTATGATTTTTATATGGTGTACAATATTACTCCATAATATTTTTTAAAAAATTTAAAAAAATGCCTAGCTGTCAAGCCATGCACAAAGTAGATGGTCCATGGTTTGCCCCTCCTGACATCCTGAAAGGGAACCCTCTTGCCATCACTGAGTTTTAACAAAATATCAACTCATGGCTAATCTTGTTTCATCTATCTCTCCATCCCTTCCTCCTCTTTCTGGATTCTTTGAAACAAACCCTAATCAACAAATTATTTTATCCATATCCATATTTAGTATTTGTCTCTAAAAAAGGACTCTGATTTTAAGTATAAACTACAATATCATTATCACATCTAAAAATGTAGCAAAAATTCTTTAATATCATCAAATATTCAATTAGTATTCAATTTTCTATCAAGAGGCACATGATGTGTGACTGCATCTCATTTGTGAGGCTAGCTGCTATGCACGATTATTCCCTAGAATCATTGGTTTTGATAAAATCAATAGATTTAATTTTTATAGCGATTTCAGATTTATAAAAAAATTAAACAGATAGTATATAGTTCCTTCTCTACAGGGAGCCCTGTGTAATGAACATAGTAGAGTTGTTGCTATTGAGGAAACAATATTGATAATACATTCTTTTAATTGAAGTCCATAGTTTGCATTAGGATGGACTATTTTTGAACATGCCTGTGGTTTTTATTTGTTTGTACTGGGGATTGAATCCAGGGCACTTAATTCCTGAGCCACATCCCCAGTCTCCCTGTTTTTGGAGACAGGGTCTACTCCACTGAGTTGCTTAGGGCTTGGCTAAGTTGCTGAGGCTGGCTTTGAACTTGCGATCCTCCTACCTCAGCCTCCTGAGCTGCTGGGATTACAGCAGTCTGTGTTTTGATACGTGTATAATGTCAGGTATCCACCCCTCCAGAATCACACGGAATAGTCTCACTGCTCTCAGAATCCCTTGTGTTGCACCCACTCATCCATTCTTGAATCACCAGCCCCCTGGAGACCTCTGAACTTTTTGCATTCTCTATAGCTTCTCCTTTTCCAGAATATTATATGGCAGGAATCATGGAGTAACAGCCTTCAGAGGGACTTCTTTCCCTTAGCAGCATGCATTTGAGATTCTTCCATGTCCTTTTGGGGCTTGAGAGTCCTGTTCCTTTCTGTTGTATGGATGTACCCGAGTTTATCGACTCACCTAATGAATGATACCTTAGTTAGTTTTAGGTTTGGGAAACTCTGAATTAATTACTACACACATTTATAGGCATACTTTCCTGAAGGCATGTTTTCAGCTCAACTGGGTAAATAGAGAGATCAACTGTAAGATTGTATGGTAAGAATATGTTTAGCTTCTTAGGAAATGCCAAACTATCTTAGTAAGTGGCTGTGCCAGTGTACATTCCCACCAGCTGTGAATAAGAGTTCCTGCTGCCCACATCCTGGCTGGCATTTGCTATTGCCAGTATTTTTAGATTCTGGCCATTCTGATAGATGTGTAGTGTGTTGTGGTGTCTCCTGGTTGTTTCAACTCGCATTTCCCTAAAGCCATATGTTGTGGGACATCTTTTCATGTATTTCTTTGTCATCTGTCTTTGGTGAGATGTCTGTTCTGATCTTTTCCCTCATTTTGAATTTTTTTTAATTAAAAAAAATTTTTTTTGGGGGGGGTACCAGGGATTGAACCCAGGGGCACTTGACCACGAAGCCACATCCCCAGTCCTATTTTGTATTTTATTTAGAGACAGGGTCTCACTGAGTTGCTTAGCACCTCGCTGTTGCTGAAGATGGCTTTGAACTTGGGATCCTCCTGCCTCAGCCTCCCAAGCTGCTGGGATCACAGATGTGTGCCATCATGCCTGGCTTTTAATTAAAATTTAAGAGTTCTTCATATGTTTTCAGTGTAAGTCCCTTATTGGATAGATGTTCTGCAAATATTTTCTCAGCCTGTGGCTTGTCTTCCATTCTCTTGGTAGTGTCACAGAGAAGTTTTTTATTTTAATGTAGTCAAAGGTATCAAATTTTTTTCATGGATCTTTCATATTTAGTTCACTTGGTGTTGTGTCTAAAAAGTCACCCCCCAAATGCAATGTTGCCTATATTTTGCCTGTGTCATCTTCTAGGAGTTTTGTAGTTTTGCATTTTACATTTAGCTCTGTGGTCTAGGTTGAGTGCATGTGAAATCTATAAAGCCTATGTCTACATTCTCCTTTTACAAGTGGAAGTCCAGTTGTTCTATCATCTTTTGTTGAAAACACTATCCTTTCTCCTTTGATGCACTGTCAGAGGTCAGTCAAGGGTATTTGTGTGGATCTGTGTCTGGGCTGTCTGTGCTGGTGATCTGTTTGTCTGTTCTTTCATTAATACCACACAGTGATTCCACAGTGGCTTTTGCTGTGGCTTTAGAGTGGGTACTAAAGTTGGGTGGTGTCTTTATTCTGTCTGTGATTTTCCTTAGTACTTTGTTGGCTACTCTGGGTTTTGGCTTTCCATAAAAAATTTAGAATAAGTTGCTTAGATCCACAAAATAACTTGCTGAAGTTTTAATTGGTATTGAATTGAATCTGTAGATAAAGTTAGGAAGAATCGACATTTTAATAATACTGAGTCATCCATGAACATGGAATATCTTATCTCTCCATTTATTTAGATCTCTGAATTCTTTCATTAGAGTTTTATAGTTTTCCTCACATAGATTCCATATCCCTTTTATTAGGTTTATTATCTAAATATTTCATTTTTGATGGTATTATAAATAGCTTTTTATTTCTGATTTCAAACTTCAATTGTTCATTGCTAGTATAAATCTATTAATTTTAAAGACTTACAGAACAGATATATTCTATCATTCTTTTTCCACTTATTAACAGATACTCATCAATAAAAATTTCTCCCATTAACTCTTCAGTTATCAAGAGATATGTATCATTTAGGTAAGAAATAGGAAAAGCTTTATTCCTCCCTTTGACTCACCATTTTTTTTCAAAACTATTGAATTGGTTCCTTAACACCTCTAAACTTGGCCAATGAGCTTTTTTTTTTTTTTTTTTTTTTTTTTTTTTAAGAATCACTATGAAAGAATGTGTTAGATGTGTTTTAATATACTGAATTTAGTATCCTTTTGGTATCCTTTTGGGGGCCTTTTCAATTGATATTACGGTTTCTTTTTTTCCTAATGTGGCAAGCTAGTCTGAGCTAGTCTTACAGAGATTCTTCCATAGACGTGATACTAGCCAGGAATCCAGTTCATTTTAGTAGGAAATAGCATTTAGAAGCCACTAAGGTATACATTTCTGTGTTTCCCATGGTCAGAGATAGGAATTAAAATCCATCATATATATATATATATATTATACATACATACATATATATATATATGTAGATGGACACAAAAAAATGCCTTTATTTTTATGTGGTGCTGAGGATGGAACCCGGGTCCCACCCATGCTAGGCGAGTGCTCTACCACTGAGCCACAATCCCAGGCCCTCCATTTTATTTTATTTAAGATAAAACATATGATGAGATTCTACTCATTCATACGTTCAATTTACAACTTATGGGATTTTTACTTAATCATACTGGCTTTTTTGTTTCTTCCGTGCTGAAATCGCTTTATCCAACAATATACATGCAAACCAGGATTACCACAAACAATGTTTTCCCTGAAAAGTTTAGTGTCCTCTTCCCCATTCTTGTCCTTAGAGTATATCTCTAAGATAAGCAATCAAATAATTGTGGCTCAAAAGTACCTGGTATGGTTTCAATCTGTGTGGTTATGCCAACTAGAAGATAGGGAGCTAAATTGATTTGTTTCAATTTGGTTTTGATTTTAGGGATTGCTTTTCTAAAATTTGGACTTTTAAATATAGTTACACACATTTGTCTTTTCATGTATCTTCTTAAATTTTTGGCCGTTTGTTTTTGGAATGAATTCCTAAGAAGTGGAATTGCTGCTCCAAAGGGCACATTTGTATGTGGTTTTGCTGGATGCTGTCAGATTCGCATCTGCAAACAATGTCCGATGCCCCTCTGTGAAGGTTTGTCCCTTACATTTGAAGACTTATTAGGGCTCATTAAGTATTTTCCTGAAAACATGTCTCATTTTATCCTGGCAAAGCCCTAATACCTAGGTAATGTTCTTACCTGACTTTCTAGATGGTTCTGTGGTTTGAATATGGTTCATCCACACCAGTGTTGAGGCTTGGTCCCTCTTGTAACAGTGTTGAGAGGGTCAAGAGGGATGGGACTACGTGAACAGACCGAGGTTTTGCTGGGGGTGGTAAGTTCTTGCTCTCTTGGGTGAGCTTGCATGGGGGTGAGTGGCTCTCAAAGTAAGTTCAGTTTCCGTGGCTTTTCCTTGCTTTGCTCTCCTGTGCTTGCTCCACCTCTGTACTGCTTCCCCTTCTTCGTCCCCACCCTGAAGTGGGGCAGCACAAGCAGAAGTTGGCACCATGCTCTTGAATTTCCCCACCTCCCAAACCACAAACCTAAATAATCTCTTCCAGAGCACTCGGCCACAGGTATTGTCCAAGCAACACTAAGCAAGCTAAGCCAGAGAAGGCAGCTGAGGCCCAAAGAGCTGAAGCGTCCTGCACACAACAGGAAGCAACCTGGCTGTAGCCAAAACGGACCTTTGCATGCAACCAGTGTCCCGCCCCTGGTGCCTCTAGCGTGGGTGGATGTCAGCTTTCTGGTCTTGTTTTTTCCCCCCAGCTGGATTTACCCCTCCCACACACAGTCTGAGAGTGAGGGCATGGGCCTGGCAGAAGTCTCTTGGCTATTTGAGTCTTTCATTCATTTATTGAATAAATGGCGCTGGGCCAGAGGCATATGACAGTGAAGATGATGTTGGCACAGCCCTGTGTGAGTCGATCCAGAGCTTCCGCAGGGGGGAAAGACACTTCAGTGAGTAGACATTGACAGTGGAGTCTAAGTGCCAGGGTAGGGGAGTGGGGGGTGCTGGGGAAACACAGAGGAGGGGCTTCACAGAGGAAGGGAGGTTTCCTGGAAGAAGCAACTCTAAGCTGAGACCTGAAGAGTGAGGTTGAGAGGCATCAAGAGGAAGCACAGGGCAAAAAGAGGATCCTGGATAGAAACAGGTTCAAGAATCAGAGGCAAAAGAGATGCTGGGGCCCTGGAGAAATTGACAGGGTTTCTGAAAGACTGTAGATGATCATGTGTGCCATTGTGGTGAACCAAATGACAGGTATATTCTTCAGAAGCACAGCGTCTGGGGTAACAACTTTTATAACTTCAAATCTGTAACATGATGATAAATAGCTTGGTCCTGGGGCTTTGGGCCTGGTGTTACATTCTAGAATACTTCTGACTTAGGCAGAAATGCCTGTCTCTCAGTAATCTTTTTTATCCATCTCTTCTTCTTGCAGTCTGGTGTTAGCCACTATGGACAAGTACTCTGAATGGTTAGCTAAGCTTATCATTAGGTTAGAGGCAACCTAAAAATATGCAGAATATTAAAAAATTAAAACATTGATTTAATGATTAGATACTAGACTTTGGACCTGTCTCTGGGAAGAAAGAGGGAGAAAAAAGTGTTTTAAGAAGCTGAATTTGCACTTGTAGAACTAGAACTAGAACAAAACAACGGATACATTAATGGACTGATAATTACACCGTACGTCCATCAATACGTTCTCAGGGGCATGAGAAATAAAAATACAGATCTTTGCCCCAAGATCAAATGTATCTTGGATCTGCCTGATAGGGGCAAATAAAATTGGTGATTAAGATAAAAGAGTAGGGATGGAGCAAAGGACTTTGATTTTGTATAGGAGAGCCATGAAAATAAAATTCTGGGGGCCATTGCATCCTGGTCACATCGGTAACCAAGTCTACCTCCCACTTGACAGTGTCTGCCTTGTTTCTCAGAATGATTCAGAAATGAGTGTGCACAGTTGGGGACGTGGAAGCACATTTAACTGAAACTTTGTGATAGATGAGTTAAGAAGATTGGAATTCAGTGTTATTATTGGTAGCAGCCTTAATTAAGCCTTTCCCATCTGTAGAACCACGGCCCTTTAATTCAGCTCCTACCATCATAGATGGGTTGCATAGAGTGACTGGGTTTAGATATGAAATTTTGGAGCTTTGATTTGAAGCTTCATGACTCATTTCGATTCCACATTCCAGAATCATTTTTCAGAAACTCAAGGATCATTCTGTTCTCTCCCTGGACTCACTCATGCGTCTCATGACATCAAGGACTATCAAGACAACATGGAATTTAAATTTGTATCTCCCATCCAGGTCTCCCCTGAATATCCATACAGGGCTGTGTATCACCAAGGGGGTGCCCTATCACCACCCACCCCTCAAACCTGGCTCGACACTCCACCCTCCCAACCCATGCAAGTCAGAAATGTAGGTGCTCTTATGGACACACCCTCTCCTCATTCCCAGAAATCCTACTCCTGGTCCTGTGCTTTTTACTCCCTGTGTCATTCTGATTTCCATTCTCTCCTTCCCAGTGGCCCCTCTGCCCTCTGTCCTGGTCTCAGACATCACCCCTCCCCTTCCGTAAGCTGACTTCATAATAGGTCTTCCTCTCTTCCTCTGTATTTGCACTTCAGCAATCTATTATCCACACTTTCACCTAAACATTTTTTTCTATGTGTACATC
Source organism: Marmota monax (assembly GCF_021218885.2). NCBI lineage: Eukaryota > Metazoa > Chordata > Mammalia > Rodentia > Sciuridae > Marmota > Marmota monax. Next base: position 5,757,379 of record NW_026693082.1, read on the forward strand.
TCATCATGTCACCCCACCTCTAAACTTCTGAAAGGGCCCCATCACTTTTTGGAACAGACTGGATTTTTTTTTTAAATCAGGGATTGAATCCAGGGGTGCTTAACTGCTGAGCCACATCCCCAGCCCTTTTTAAATTTTTAAATTTGAGGCAGGGCCTCACTAAATCGCTGAGGCTGGTCTTGAACCTTTGATCCTCCTACCTCAGCCTCCTGGGATTACAGAGATGCACCACCAGGCCTGGCACACACTGGGTTCTTGAAGGGGGCTCTCAAGGCTCTCTATGTCAGCTCCCCATCTGCACTTCTCCTGGCCCATTATGCTCCGGCCACAGCGTTGTCTTCTCTGCACAATGCGTCACAGCACTGGGTCCCCATTTACCACTTCTTGGTCTCTGCCACTCCTTGTGGCTTCCCTGCCCTCTCAGCTCAGCTCAGGTACATCTCTCTCAGGCACATCTTTCCTGTCCTCAGCAGAGACCTCGTGTCTGGCCATCTGCTCCTAGGGATTGGCTCCTTTTGTGTTAACATTCAGCCCTAGCTTGTGATTATACATTCATTGGTGTCATTACTTGATCCCCTTCAACAGTCCGGGCCTTCATGTGGCCAGGGACTGTGTCTGCTTTTGCTAGCAGGGAGCCCTCAGCCTCATGCCTGGTGCCTGGCACAACGTGCATGTACAATGTAGACTTGGTGAGCGAATGAATCAACTGACTTGCCTACAGAAAGGACCTTTGATGTCTCCGCCAACTCATCAGAACCATCTAAAATAGGCAGCTTGGGGGGGGGGAGTTTTTGACGCCACAAAGCACTCTAACAGAAAAGAATGCCCTGAATCTTCTAAGGCTCACATAATAGGGAGACAGGGTCTGGAATGAATAGCTCGTCAGTTTAATGATTAGTTCGGTGTTTCTTTTCCTGTAGGATTATGACTAATGTGACATGACTGTAGATATAATTAGCCCAGTGTTCATGCCTTACCTTTAACACCGATCAGTTTTCATGGAAGCAAATCTTGAATCCTAAAGCCGTCGTTGAAATGCTTGCCGAAATTGGCAATGACATCATGGCGATAATGATGTGGAATATTTACGACTGAGCTTTTTGGTGTGAGCGCTGAGCGCTAGTAATGCCTCCTCTGTTCAGTGTTAACAGAGCTCCAGGATAATCATTGGGATGGTTATTTGTTAAAACAATTTAGACACAGATTTAGAAGAGAATTAGGTGCCATTGAATGATAACCTGCTCTAAGCAGAGAACAATGAATACATTGAGATTGGTTCCCAGCAATTCAGAACGAATCCTGAACAAATAATAAACTAGGTCATCAGTTCAGACTACAGAGAATAAGAACGTCCTCTGAGCCACTACGACCTCTGAAGCCAATACTACTTCAGAAGGGAAAAAACTGTTAATTTCCACATATTGTGATTATCAGGGGAACCTCAGTCAGATTTTAGACATGTCACAAATAAATTGAACCCTGGCATCTCAGGTTAAACAAGAATCAATGTCACAGTGAGAAGAGGAGGAATATGTTTATGTGTGTGCATGTACATGTATGTGTGTATGTGGATGGGTGGGTATGCATATGTGCATGAGTGCATGAAGATGTATATGTGTATGCCTGTATACATACAAATGCATGCATATACACATGTGTGATGTGTATATGTGCATGCATGTTCATAGGCATGTGTACACTGAATGCACGTATACATGTGTGCATGTTTGTGCATGTGTATACAAGTATATACATGTGTGCATGTTTGTGCATGTGTATACAAGTATATTCATGTTTGCATCCTATGTATTTGTATGTGGCATGCCTGCATATGTATGCATGTGTGAATATATATGAATACTGGTATGTTTGTCAGCCAAGGAAAAATTTATAGGTGTGGTTTAAGCCTTTGATCTGAACACATATCTTGCACTGACAATAATAAGAATTGAAAACCCAGGCAAAGAGAGAATGCAAACCCATTCCCAGCTCAGAGGATAGATCAGCTATGCAAGAGAAAATGGAAACAGGCATTTGCTAGGCGAGTCTAAGAGGAGGAAAACATCTTGAAACATTAATAAGCCTTGCCTATTAAAAAGGGGGAGGGAACTGAGGAATGGAACCTGGCACAACCCTCTCCATGCTGACGGATGTAGTGTTGCTCTCCAAGCAGTGCATGTGACCAAAGAAATATGCTTCCCCTCATTTTTATGCATAGAACATCTTACATCCAAATGGACCTTTTTTCCTGGAATTGGGGACACAAAGTGACCCAGCTAAATAAGGGAAGGAAAATTAGCCTTCATGGCAGCAATTATTTATTATCTCCAAGTACATTCATCTAGTTGAGCTCCAATTCACTACCATCTCAGTGTTTCTAATACTTTAAATAAGAAGAAAACCTCTCCCATCATTTTCATTTATCAGGCTGTGCTGATGCCATAAAAGCAAATTCTAATTAATTTGGTCAAATCTTGACTATTTTGACTCTTTTAGGAGGTCAAGGAAACAGAGTGCGTTAGATTGATTTCTTTCTCCTGCAGATTCTCCAGGTTGTCTGTTATGGGGGTTTGTAGATAAACAGTCATTCCTATTTCCTGGCTTCTTATGCCTACACCTTTTATCCTAATCTCAGAAAGTGGATTCTCTCAAATAAATCTAAGAGTAGCTGTCAAACCATGTTGATAAGCAGGACCACTTGGAAAGCTTTTAAAATATGCAAATTCCCAGATCCTCTCCCATACCTACTGAATCAGAGACTCTGGTGCCAGGAGAAAAGGTCCCCAATTTCTGATACCTTCCCCCCGATCAGCAATTGGAAGAAGCTCCAGCTTCTCTCCCAAGACACAGTGACCTAAAGGAGGCAATTACAGGTTCATGTTTTAATATGTTTGAGGGAGGGAAATTAGCCTTCATGGCAACAATTACAGATCATCTCCAAGTCCAGTTCAAACTCTTCTACGTCGTTAGAGTGTTTCAAATTCTTTACTTGTGAGCAATCCTGGCCAACTAACTCATAACTGGCCTTGGAAACCTTCAGTGTTCCTTGAGTGGCTCTGGGTGACCACGTCCCTCTAGTAAAGTTCCACTCTGACCACTCTGCTCTGCTTTCTCAAATCCAGAGCATCCCTCCAGCCAACGATCACCTCTTCCATGAACCTGGCAATGACTACATTAGCTGCTTCTCCCTCTGAGAATCCCCTGGGCTAGGCAGAGGAATATAATTTAACACTTAATTGTTTTCTAATTGCTTCCGATCTGTTCTGTTCCCTCACCCTATTATAAGCTGCTCAAGGGTGGAGACCATGGCTCCCTCACAGTGTCTTTAATAAGGCTGGTTGTTTGCCTGGTTCACCATTGTGGCCCCAGAGGCCCAGACTAGAATGGAATCGGCTCTCCATGAAGATTTGTTGAATTAATGAATTTGTTGACAGAATGATCATTGGAACATTTAGTCAGAAAACCTTGGCTGGGAAACAAACGACCCTTTAACATGCTCATTCTATTCCATTGACATTTAATAAATATGTACCAAGAGCTTCCTCTGTGTCGGGCACTGTCCCTGGTGCTAGTGACACAGCACTGAATGTCCTTTATTGATGCACTAAGTATGAACTTCCAAAGGGGGGTACCTCAAATGCTTTTGAGAATGGAATTGCTCTTTCAGTTCTTGGAGGCGATGAAAAACAGGACCGAGGTCGTTTTGATTATAATCATAACTCAGAGAAACATTGGATGACAGTCCAGTGTCTGTGATTGGGTTTCACAATTATGCTGTGCCAAACAGCCCAATGTATGAGACAGAGCCACAGCCAGGACTGGCTTCCTTCCTTTCTAGAACCTTCCTCACCAACATTTAGAGGCCTTTACTGACGGGGTGGTATTGCTTATTCCAATTTTGGGTTTATTCTGTGTTAAAAGCTTAGCTCTTTAGCAGTGTGAACAAGATTTATTTGGGAGACATCCCCTTTCTGAGATTAGGATAAAAAGTATAGGCATAAGAAGCCAGGAAATAGGAATGACTGTTTGCTTGTGGGCACTTGATCTTCTTTGATGTCTTCTTCCTTTACGACCAAGAAAGAGGTCAAGACCCCTCCTCTAGGCACCTGAAAGGATGCCACCTAAGACTGGGTGACTCAGTCTATAGAAATAATAGTATTTGTTCTGCAGAAAGGAATCCTCCTTTTCTATTCACTGATACTTTGGTTTTTAAAATATGGTGGGTCCTTCTGTCCTGCTCTAGGTTCCACCTGCGAGCATACCTCCTTCTTTGCACACAGTGAAGGCAGCAGTCAACATCTCAGCCTCACCCAGGGCCACTCTCCCCCCAGCACACACTTCAGCTGCCCTGACTGTGGTAATTACCCAGCGAAGTGATTGGGGGAGAAGCAGCCCACAGAGCTTTCTACTGTGAAGTAATTAGGGACAGAGGAATTGGGCAGACCATTAGTGTCGCTTCGGGCAACAGGATTTTTACAAACATTGTGGCAGGCACTTGATCTCAAGTCCTGTGTCTTTTCAAGCAGCAATGGCGATCAGAAAAAGACAGAAAGGAGCTGAGACATGAATGAGGAATCAAAGGGAGAGAAATTCATCCAGACAGGAATGTGGAAGAGAGAGAGAAACAGAAGATACCTTAAGTTTAGGTTGTTGTCCCTTAACAAAGGAGAAAACTCCTATGTTCATTTAAAGGATCGATGATGACTTGTTTGACCCTGTAGCTGTCCTTGGATAAAGGGGTGGCTGCCACACAGGAAGGTAAAATTTGCTAGGCAAGTTGCTATGCAGAGGACACTGCTAAGTTCTTTCACGGTGGCTTCCTAGCATGGGGGCCATCTACTCTCTATGCTGTCCTGGAGGTCCTGGCATGGGACCTGGGGAGCCTCCCAGGTGCTTCATCTAAGGCACCTTCTGCAGGGGTCTGAGTCACTCTTCCCACCAAATGGTCTCATGCTGAAGTTTCAGTAATTATTCCAAAGAATTAGCAAAATGGCTTCGGTTTCAACAAAAGGTGTGTGGTGAGACAGGATTGGGAAAGGCAGGAAAACGACTTGTTTTCCTGACATGCTCAAAATATATTTAAATGTATTGATTTTCTGGTCTCCTTGAATAGAGGTGCCACTGCATTAGAGGTGCCAAGGCAAAATTATGAGCTGTCTCAGGGTGAAGTCCAGCACGGATTTCTGACAGCCTGCATATCAGGATTTCTTGATGTGATATCATTAAATGTTTTCAGTAAGTGCAATTATTGTATTTCAAATTAAAGAAGAGCTCATTTTTTTATGCCTTTTAAAGATGCAACAATGAAAAATAAAATGTTGACAGTCCGCAATGGGATTTTGGTCTCAGAAACTGGGACATTCAGAGACTCCTGAAATCAAGTCCAACTTGACTAGCCACCCTTCCTACCTACCTACCTACCTACCTATCATTATCTATTATTAATCTATACCTAAACTCCGTTAATCCCCCTATCCAAAGGGATATATTCCAAGATATTCTGCAAATACCTGAAATCACAAATTGTACCCAAACCTAAACATTCCTTGTTTTGTCCTAGACATACAAAACCAAGAAAAAATTTGATTTATAAGTTAAGCACAGGAAGAGATTAAGAACAACAACTAATAATAAAATAGGACAATTATGATAATATACTATAATAAAAGTTATTTAAAACTTTGAAGTCTTTATTTATATAATTTTTCATTTAATATTTTCAGACCATGTTTGACTATGGATAACTTGTTACGAAGCTGGGGCCTTCCGAGAAACTGAGTCAACACAAAGACCCCGTCTTCAAATCCTGATTCTTGTGATCAGGTCTGAAAGATTTCAGACATGTTGCTCAGAGTAACAGGAGTGAGTTTATTGAAGGAACAGGAAGGGAAAGGGGACAAACTCAAGGGAGAGACTGGGTCCTCTCAGAGACAGAGAGGTTGTGTGCCTCTCCTACACTCCAGTTTTATTTGGGATCCAAGAGAAGTTTCCAGGGAGTCCTGCCTAGGTCCACCTCTTGACTTCTGATGGACGAGTCCCCACTGTCTTGGCAAATCTAGGTCACCTTGGCCCATGCTGACCGGTTCTAATTGGATTCTTAACCATATATTCTTATACATTTTATGGTTAGGAGGAACTATCCTATCTCCCAGAGTTTCAAGATTTGGTCACAAAAGTCTCCTTCTTCAGGGTATCCTGGGTTCCTCTTATCAACATTATTTGGGGCCTGCATTCTCTTGCAGTGAGGGGTAGTTTGCTGAGGAATGTGACATGTCCTGTCCACTGAGGTCAGGCAGGGCTATGGATAAATTGCTTCTTGAAAAAGAAAGCATGTGGGGGTCAGCACAGTGGGCCAGTTTTATAGAATTATTTTCTTAACCTTGTGTTTCTCCCATTTGCATCTGTGTCCCCTAACCAACTGAAACCCTGGATAAGGGAGTACTACTGTATCTCTCTAACCTATCATCCATCTGTAGCCAATGTTTGTCGATCATTTATCATTCACCAACATCTCATCCATCATATGCCTACATATCTTTCTATTGTCTATCTGCCCCTATTTCCCTATTTTGCAGTGTTTGTTTTCCCCACGCAAGCTGCCTCCCATCACATCTGAAAGTGCAGGTGCGTGATCCTTGATGTTGTTCCTCCAGGGCAGCAGGCTCACCCCCTCTGTGTTCAGATCTCCTATAAACTCATAAAGCCCTGACCCAGCCAATCAACACCTCAGTGGGGGTTGTGCTAGCACTGCCTCCATTTGATTTGGTCAATGTAACTTGTCTCCGGGAACAACCTGTAACAATTCTATTGTGAAGTTCCCGCTGACAGGATGTTCTCCAGCGCAGCAGCGTCAAGACAGCCAGCTAATGACCTCCAGGCACCAGCAGGCAGCTCCGTGAGATGACGGGAGGCCCACAGAAGTGATGGCCTACGGTCTCCACTGATCACGCAGGGGCTCTGTTCCCAACTTTTTATGTCTCTCTTCTGTTCCTTTTTGGTCCCAGATTAAAAAAAAAAAAAGGATGTGAGACAGATTAGGGACTGGGGACAGAGGGTAGCAGATTGATGGACTCTGCTTCTATGTCTGCTGCTATAACAAAATGCCATGGACTGGATAGCTTAAAAACAACAGGAATTCATGGCTCATGGTGGAGTCTGGAAATTCCAAGACAAAGGTGCCAGTGGATTTGGTGCCTGGTGGGGACTTGTTTTCTGGTTCATAGATGGCACCTTCTAGAAGCATCCATTCATGGGGGAAGGGGCTTAGCTAGATTTCTGGGATCTCTTTTATAAGGGCACAAAGTTCTGCCCTGTTGACCTAATCAATCCTGAATACCCCACTTTCTCATGGTATTATATAAGGGATTAAGGATTAGGGTTTAACATATGAATTTTAGGGGGACGCAAATGTTCAGACCATATAGCACTAGGTGAGCTAATAATAACTCCCCACAATTCAATGTTTAAAAAAACAAAGGTTCTTGTCTTGTTTTATTGGGTTTGGTTTTAGATCGCTTACTCTAAATGTTCATCACCAGCTGGCTGGCCTCTGCTCCACGTAGTCTTCCCCCTGGGGCCTCCAGTGTCGGAGAAGTTCCCGTGTGCAGCATGACTGACAGACAGGGGAGCCTCCCTCACTGGCTCTTGATATTTTCTCACAAAAGTGACACCACCACTGTTCCTGTTTCATTGTCCAAATCAGATCAGAAAGTTACAAATAATTTCAAGAGAGATAGGAAATGCAGTTCTTTTTTTTTAAATTTATTTGGTTTTTTTAGATATACATGACAATAGAGTATGTTTTGACCTATTTATGTACCTTATTCTAAGTAGGATCCCAGTCTTATAGTTGTACATAATGTGGAGATTCTCTGTGGTGCATTCATATATGTTCATAGGAAAGTTATGTCACATTCACTCCATTGTTTTTCTTATTTTTATTCCCCCTCCTTTCCCTTCATTCCCCTTTGTCTAATCCAGTGAACTTCTGTTTGTCCCCCTTTTCCTTGTTGTGTGTTAGCGTGTCAGAGAGAATATCTGACTTTACTGGGGGGATTGGCTTATTTCACTTAGCATAGTAATTTCCAGATCCATCCGTTTTCTGGCAAATGTTATAAAGTCATTCATTTGATGGCTGAGTACTATTCCCTTGTGTATATCGACCACATTTTCTTTATACATTCACTAGGTTGGTTCCATAGCTTAGCTATTGTGAATTGAGCTGCTATGAACATTGATGTGGCTGTGTCATTGTAGTGTGCTGGTTTAGAATCCTTTGGATATATACAAAGGAATGGTGTAACTGGATCAAATGTGGTTCCATTCCAAATATTTTGAGGAATCTCCATACTGCTTTCCATAGTGGTTGCACCCGTTTGCAATCCCACAAGCAATGTATGACTGTACCCTTTTCTACACATCCTCACCAACATTTATTGTTTCTTGTATTCTTGATTGTTGCCATTCTGATTGGAGTGAGATGAAATATCAGTGTGGTTTTAATTTGCATTTCTCTTATTGCGAGAGATGTTGAACATTTTTTCATATATTTGTTGATCATTTGTATTTCTTCTGTGAAATGCCTGATCAGTTCCTTGGCCCATTTGTTGATTGGGTTATTTATTTATTTATTTTTGATGTTACGTTTTTTGAGTTCTTTATATACCCTAGAAATTAATGGTCTATCTCCTATTCTGTAGGCTCTCTTTCTCCTCCTGTTCTTGATTTTTCCCTTTGCTGTGAAGAAGCATTTTAGTTTGAATCCATCCCATTTATTGATTATTGATTTTACTTCTTGTGCTGTAGGGGTCTTGTTGAGGATTTCAGTCCCTAAGCCAACATGATGGAGTGTTGGGCCTGCATTCTTCTAGTAGGTGCAGGGTCTCTGGCCTAATGCTTAGGTCTTTGATCAACTTTGAGTTAAGTTCTGTGCAGATTGAGTTTTGTGCGGGGTGAGAGATAGGGGTTCAATTTCATTCTTCTACATATGGGTTTCTAGTTTTCCCAGCACCATTTGTTGAAGAGGTTATCTTTTCCCCAGTGTATGTTTATGGCACCTTTGTCTGGTATAAAATAGCTGCATTTATGTGAATTTATCTCTGTGTCTTGAAAGGCTGGTGATGGAGGGGGTGAAGGATTGGCTCTTCACTGCATGAATAGAACCCAGGGGAGATTCCTGGGGGACAGTTTCCCAGCATAGACCAGCAGCTGCTGGGCCCTGAAGGAAATGCAATTCTGCCATGTACCTAGAAGGAAAAATGAAAATATTTGGTGGAAGGTGCTAAAAACTATCACAGCTCAAAAAATGAGGTATCTGTTATCCATATCAGTCTATCTGTCTATCTGTGTAGAGAATGAAACTCACACCACACTTTCTATTTTGCTGAATTCCATTTTACTATGCTGGGGATGTCTTTTCTCCATGTTTATTGCCCCCCTGTAACACCTCTTACTATAAAATGAACCCCAGTTAAAATGACACCTGGTATTCTTGGTCCACTTTGAGCAAATCCTCAGATCTTGAGAACCGTCTTCTATGTGGAGCACTGTGCCTGGTCAAATTTTATTAATTCTGTTTCTCAGCTCCTTAAGCCAGGTTCTAGGACCCATATGCCCAGGTTGAGTGGGGAGACAGAGGTGGGGGAATAAGAAGCCCTGCTGGCCCTGTGGGTATTTGAAAGGCTGAGCCGGGACAAGGTCAGTGCTGGCCTGGCCAGTTGGCTTTCCGAGTTGGGCCCTCTCTGCAAATAGCCTGCTCATTGGGTCGTACTGTGGGTCCAGTCTCAATCCTCTCCAAACCCTTTCTCCTGACGGTCTCTGTCCCCATGGGTGTCCTGAATTCCAAATCTCATCACTTGTTCTCTTTAGACGGATCTCAGGTTTCCAACCCCAGCCCAACACTTCTGCCTCAATCCAAGGACAACTCTCAATGGACAGTGTGGGGGATTTTAGGCACTCCCCAGTGTTTTCCATTAGCTTCACTCTCCTGCACTAAATCTCTCCAAAAAAATACAACCTGATAAAAGCAGTACACCCTCAGAGGGATGCACTTCAAGACACTCATTCCAACCAGTGTGTCATATCTGCTCAGGGACTCAGTTAGTCCACGCTGTGGTTTGATGGTTCTGACAAAGAGCTGCTGTCTGACTAGTCAATCAGCAAGGATAGGCCTGCAGGAGCTCAGGTCCTGACAGCTGTGAAGACTCCATGGAGCCTCTTGGCTTCTTGTTGGTCTAGAGAAGCAACGAGGCAGAATCACTTTCTCTTGATAAGTCGCGGAGTGAGGGGGAGGGCAGTGTATCTCTTCAAGATTCTCCAAATATGGTCCCTCCCTGGACCAGGGCTTCATCACCTCCTGAGAACTTGCTAGAAATGAAGACTCTGGGGCCCACCCAGAACTACTGGGGGAAACTCGGGGGAGTCTATGCTCTAGCAAACCCTCTAGGACACAGATGCTCACTGATGGTTGGGAACCACTAGTCTGAAGCTCTCCTGCTGTGGGGTGTCTTTAAAACTCATGCTTGGCACCTACCTCAGTCCCTACCCGAGTCCCATCTCTAACGTGCCTGCAGGAGTTTACACTTTAATAAAAAATGACCACAGAAAGTTTATGGTCATCAGAGTTTGTAGTAAACACTGGTAAAAAGGCTAAGGTGATCGGAACCTGGGGAGTGGGAGTTCTGGGTCTGGGTCACTTGGGGAAATCAGAGAATTGCTTTGAGTGCAGGAAACAGGAAAGAATATAAACTGGGAAGTAGTGGGCAGCTGGTTAGAACTCATGGGTTCAGCTTTTGATTGTCCACCTGGAGGATTTATGGTCCTACTCTCTGAATATTCCCATGCTGCCCAATTATAATACCAAAGCTCCCACAGTTGACTAGCTAGACACTGGTACCTGTCCCAACCTTTCAAATCTTTATTTTTTTCAGTACTCGGGATTGAACTCAGGGGCACTCAACCACTGAGCCACATCCCCAGCCCAATTTTGTATTTTATTTAGAGACAGGGTCTCACTGAGTTGCTTAGTGCCTCGATTTTGCTGAGGCTGGCTTTGAATTTGCAATCCTCCTGCCTCAGCCTCCTGAGCTGCTGGGATTATAGGCATGTGCCTCTGCACCCAGTCCAACATTTTAACTCCTCTTGACAGCTGTCTGCTATGCCCTCATGTGCTCCAGGAGAGGCCCCAAGGCCTCTGCTCCATCTGCTTAACCTGCCACCATGTTGCTCCCTGCTTCTGGGGTCCCTGTGGAACTACTGTGCTATGCCCAGCTGTCCTACTCTAACCACAGGGTGGGAAGGAACACTGCACTCCTCAGGTATAGATCAAGTCCTTTTTCCCCTGGACAGAGGAGAGGCCATGCTGAAATTCTAACCTGGGCTCTGATGAAGGCTCTGGGATATTTGGTAGGAAGTACAACCCAGAGAAGATGATTCCTGCTTTACAGACCCAGTCCTGCCCTGGCATCTTTACTGAGCAGGCTTCCTCTTTTCTTCTAAACTTGCCCCCAAGTGGCTGCATTAGTCAGATTTCTGTTACTGTGACAAAATACCTGAGATATCCAACTTATAAAGAGGAAAGGCTTATTTTGGCTCACAGTTTTGGAGGTTTCAGTTCATGGTCAGATGGCCCTGTGGCTTTGGACCTGTGGTGGGCAGATCATCATGGCAGGAGCACAAACATGTTGGAGGAAGTTTGTGCAAAAGAGAGAGACAAGAAGGGGCCAGAGTCTCAACATCCCATCCAAGGGCAACCCCCATGACCAAGTCCTCCCACGAGGCCTCACCCCTTGAAGGTTCCGCTGCCTCTCAGTAATGCAAGGGTGGGGGCCAGCCCTTTTACACATGGGCCTTTGAAGGACATTTCATATCCAAATTGTAGCAGTGGCTATTGTAAACATTCCCCCAATCTCTGTGGGTCAGCAGGGGGGGGCAAAGTGGACCTGAGACTTTGAGGGGAGGGGGGCACCCTTGGCCTCAGGCCTCTTCTGCTCCCCGGAGTGGGCTGCTTCTCAGCACGACTGGCTGCAGGATGCTAGTTCCTTTCAAAGGAAGGCCCCCTTTCCCTGAATCCGCTGAGGTTGTCCAGGAAGTCCATACCAGGATGGGTGAGATGTACAAGGGTCCTGCTGGAAGGAGTGTATGTGGGCAGAGCTTCCAGAGAGAGGCAGGCCTGGCACCCTGGAAAGGAGAGAGGGAGCGAGTACTGGCAGCCAGAGCCCCCACCAGCTGCACCATTTTGAGAGAGCTTCTGGGTGTCAGAGTGAAGGCCATGACCCAAAGGTGTGGCTGCTGCAGCCAGTCGGTCACCCATGCCCCCTGCAGCAGGTGCTCTGGAAAGGGGAGCTGAATGGTACACTCACTTGGCCACTGGAGTCTGCTCCTTGTGCTGAACTGATCTATTTTTTATTCCTCTCCCCACCCTGTCCCCCCTTTCCACTTCCTTTTTGAGGACTCTGGTTTCTACAGGACTTTCTTCCTAAAGGGAAGCTGCAATAGTGTGACTGACATGCATTGTCTTTTCTCTTCCCTGTGCATCTTAAATTCCCCTCTCTTTCAGCTATTGCCTCGGCAGATCTCAGTGGCTTTCCTGGTGGGCTCCATGTCCCACTCCTGAAGGGTTGAGCTCTTGGTGATGGTACACTTCTCAGACCAGGTATGCTGTGTGCTCACTCACAGTTGCATTGGGCCAGAGAGGACCAAGAAGGACCAGGGAGATGGAATCTGTTGCACACATATTCCTGCCTGGCCCACGCACAGCAACACCCCATCATCCCCCACTGATTATCGTCACTTATGAGCATAGTTCCTCTTCTTGCCTGTGGGTCAGTGGACAGAAGGTGTTCAGGGTGCCCCTGGCAAGAGCACATTCCTTCTGGGGACTTGCTGCAGTCCGGCTGCAGCAAAATAACCAGGGGGTGACGAACAACTTGTGTAGATTGATACAGCAGGAGTGGAAGCCGTTTACTGTAGGACAGGAGTGGTATTTATACATTTCACACAGCTTATCTTAATTAGCATAAACTAGATACATCAGTCAACCAATAAGAAATCTCCACACTTAATGGCTCGCTGGTGTTACTTCACAAACCACCCCCTCTGGCATTTTGCCAGGCACCATCCAGACTTGTTTACAGACTCTAACATTTCTCTGGCAAAATGCCAGGCGCCATCCTGACTTGTTTACAGACTCTAACAGGGACTAGGATCTCTAGCCCTGCAGAGCCCAGAGAGGTGAGGGTAGGAAGCATGAAGTCCCCAGTGGGTCAGTGGGAGCAGGACCAGCTGGGTTTTTGATTTGTCATAAGAAACTACCACAAATCCAGGGGCATAAAGCAACACACATTTATTATCTGAAGAGTTCTTCAAATTAAAAGTCAAATGTGGGTCTCTACAGTCTAGGACGGAGATGTTAGCAGGGCTGTCTTCCTTCCTGGAGGCTGTGGGGGAGGATCTCTTTGTGTGATTTTTCCAGCTTCCGGATGCAGCCTGCATTCCTTGTCTCCTGGCCCCCTCCTCCACCTTCACAGTTAGCAAGGTTGCATCTCTTAGCCACATGTTCAGTCCAGGTCCCTCTCACCATGACCAGGAATGCTCCAATGTCAAGGACCTAGGTGATTAGAATGAGTCCACCCAGATAATCCAGGATAACCTAACATCTCAACAGAACTAGATCACAGCAGCAAAGTCCCCTTTGCCATTTTAGATAACATATTTATAGATTCCTGGGTTTGGGGCATGGGCATCTTTGAGAAGCCCTTATTCTGCCCATCACGGTGGGGCAGATGATAGGCCTCTGTCACATCTCGCCACATGAGCAAAGTGCTAGCTCTTTCTGTGGAGTGGTGGGCCACCTAGGGAAGCTCTGGGCACTCAGGGGCTCTGCAGAGCCTGAACTCTAGAGTACATCTACCCAGATGTCTCCATCCCTGTTTTCAGTATCTCCGATTTTCAACTGTAGCCTTGACCTTGATATAACATACCTGCTGCAACTGAGCATCTAGATGTCTGTGGAGCTCTGTGATTCTGGAATCAAACCCAGTGTCAGCTCCTCGACTGAGATAAGGATCTTTTCCTAAGCTACCAAAGAGGTCCCCTGGCTCTCACACTTAGTCTTTGTCCCCGTGTCTCATCATCCCTCTGCAGGTGTCAGAACAAATTAGTAACACTCAGTCAACTTCTCTGCCCTTGTAGGCAGTACTCCCTGCGTATGTTTCAATGCCCAGCAAGGGCAAGGGTGTCCCTCTTTGTCCAGGACATTTTTACTGGTTGAAGCCTTATGAGAGCTTCTGCAGTTGGACTGTCATTTTGAGTCAGGTCTCTCTAGCCCTATACACCACTGCAGTTGGGGATCATCGACTTGGCAGTAAGTGAGCCCGTGTCCAATATCTTAGTATCTCTTTCCCTGGTACCATTGGGGCCACCCGGGCCAGTTTGCATTCTCTTGAGAAGCCAAAGGCAGGTGAGGTGAGACAAATGATATGTATTGGGGGAGAGGCTTATGAAGGTTAAAGAGGGAGAGGAGGATCTGGCAGGAGGAGCCTTCAGACAGTACTGGCAGCGTGACTCCTGAGACAGGAGAGAGGACAGGAAGGATTGGGTAGGGGCTCAGCCTGCAGCACAGTTCTGAATAAATGGTGACCAGGCTAGATGGGTGGCCCAGCTCTGGGGGTGGTGCCGCACAAAGGCCAGGAGGATCCAAGGTGTGGCAGCTGGAAGCTGTTGGTCAACAATGTTCCCTGCAGTAGGTGCTATTGAAGAGAGAATCAAAGGATGCACGCGTCTGCATAGCTGCCACACACTCTAGGGGTGTCAGTCCCCAGCCCCAGGGTCCCTGGAGACATTTACACAGTCAGATCCTATCAGTCATTTTCTCAGTCTGGGACATGGAGTTGTTGGAGGCCCTCCACTGGGCTCGGCCGGCAAGCTCAGCGCGATTTCCTTAGCACCTCCTCAACCAGAGCTCCGGTGTGCTTGGATCTGCTCACACTCAGAGATGTCTTATTTTCTAACAAGTAACTTCATTGAAGGGGGAGTGGGAATTGCCTTGAGTCTTTTTATTTTAATAGCTGATCATCTTGTAGTGATGGGCCCTCACCCCCCCCCCCCACCTGCCAGTCATGATCCCGACAAATGGACACTTATACTAGCAAAATTCACTGAGCACTTATTCACAGAGTTGCGGGCAGGCTGCAGGAAAAGCACGAGGTAGCAAGTGCAGTGTCCTGGGTCAGTAGCAGCTAACCTCTTCACATCCCTAGGTCAAGGACAGGGAGGGAGGACAGAGTCAAACAGAGGAGACCATCCGGAAGAACACTGATCTCTAGATACAGGACACAGGCTGAGGCAACAACCCAGGGAGGGTACCTGGGGAGAAGCAGGCTGAGGTCACTCTTGGATCTGCTAGGGTTCCCACAGGCCACACACCACCAGAGGCCAGAGGGGCAGAAGCCCTTGACATGGTCCAAACAGGCAAGCTTCTCAGCCCTGGGGTGGAGGACCAATAGCCAGTACCTCCCCATCCTGTAAATGAGGTACAGTTCAAGGCCACACAAAGGGTTGAATAAAGAAGATAAGCAACTACTCATTCTTCATTCATCTACTCAGCAAATAGTTTTCTGGAGTCAGCGTACAGTTACAAGTGCTAACTTTGATCCTTGTCTGAGGAGTTAAAACCATTGAATGAAATAAGGTTTGGGAGCTGCTACCATTCTATCTCCTTCAATGTCACGGCCTCCTATTGATGACAGATAATTGACATATAAACTACAGTTGCTATTCTGAGGAAAATCCTGCCTGCCTGTGAAGATGAGCGATGTCAGGAAGGGTCCACTGACCCACGGAAGCCTGAAGCCCATGATTGAGTTCAGAACTGGGTCTTAAAGGGTTTTTTCACTTTTGAGAACCTTCTATGAGATGACACTCACTCCCCCACACATGAATGGGTCCAGGAGTCCGAATCCTTGTGGTTTCAGCTACCCACGGTCAACCACAATTTAAATGGGAAATTATATATTTTGAGAAGGCAGTGGGAGAGAGAGAGGAGCTAGAGTACACAGTCATGTAATTTTTATCACAGTACATTGTTAAAATTGATCCATTTTATTGTGTGATTGTTAATATCCTACTCTACCTAATTGATAAATTAATCTTTAGCGCATGTCTGTGTAGGGAAAAAAAATCATTTACATAGTGTTTGGTGCTCTCTATGGTTTCAGGCCTCCAATGGGGGGGGTCTTAGAACATGTTCCCCCAGGATAAAGGGGGCTATTGTAATTTCTTCCATCTCTGGCTTTCCACCTTGGCTGCTCTTGGGAATCACCAGGAGAGCCTTCAAGGACACTGCTACCTGGGTTCACCCCCAAAGATTCTGTTTAATGGATGTGATCCAGGCTGCTGCCTTGAGATTCCCTGGGCACAAGGTGGGGCCAGGAACCCTGAGAGACAAACCTGAAATCTTCATCGCTTGACTTTTTGAGAAGCAGCTATGAGCAAACTGGTGAGAAGCTATTAGCGAACTGGAGGAAGAGAGTAGCATGGAGGGGGAAACGGGGAGGCCAAAGCCCTGATTCCCTCAAGTGCAGTGGCAATGGGGTGGAGCAGTGTGAGCCTGCCTCAGGATTTGCTGTATTCTGGCGGGAGGCTGGGTCAGGTGCTGCTGCGTCTGTTGGAATGAAGATGTTTTGCGGCTGTGAAGGGGCCAGGCCAGAGTGCACCAAGCAGCTTAGGAGAGGTGCCTTCTAGGGCAGGGCCCATCTGGGGTGGGGTGAGTTGAAGGAGGACTCACCCCTGGGTTCTCCAGATACAGGGCTAGGTCCTTGATTTACAATTTTGATAGTTTCCTCATCCAGGGTATAATGCATGGATTTCGATTTACATCTGAACATTATGTATCTGTTTTCTGGCACTTCTTTGAATTTTGCACCAAAAAGGAGTTCATGGCAATCCTGGTCCTTCTCTAGGGGAAGGGAAATGGCATTTATTTTAGTGCTATTGGGCACAGCTATTGGTTATGGGGACAGATTTTGTTTAGGGCTGCGACAGACTTGGAGGTGAACCTCAGCCTCAGCTGTGTGACCTCTGGAGATCACTTACCTCTCGGAGCCTGTTTCATTCCTGCCTGGGGGGGGGGTCACAGTGAGGGTGACGTTCCTGAGTAGGATGTAGATGCAGTGAGTGTTGCAGAGCCTAGCACCCAGGGAAGCTTCCCACTGGGCCTCTGGGTGACTGTGACTCTGGGTGACCGCATCACACCTGGAACCTTTGCTAGTAAGCCGGTTCCCTGGTGGGTGGAGGGTTTGCTGGAGGGCTGCCCTGACACTTTGGTCCTTTGTTCCACCTAGCCTGGCCGCTCATGGTTCTGCCTCTCCTGTTGCTAGGTGCCAGTGATCCTTGGCAGCCAGAGCTCCGATCCAAGTTCCCTTTTCATCCGCCGGTCCCCCACCCCCACCCCCAGACTCCCCGACACCATTGTCCCACTGCCCGCATCCCTGTCCCCAGGCTCACAGAAGGCCGCTTTGTCTCCCGCCCACACCTGACGGCAGGCAGCTCAGCCAAGGGGTGACAGCGCTGCTGGCGCGCAGCCAGGGCACTTTGCAATAACATTAGTCATGCCTCCTCCAGAAACAGGCCTCACCAAGCTGCAAGGGTCTGGGTGGCCCTGGGAGGCTCTGGGAGGCCCAGGGATGTGTGTGTGTGTGTGTGTATGTGTATGTGTATGTGTGTGTGTGTGTCCATTTCCTTCCCATGCTGGTTTTCCAACGCTGCCTGCTTTTTGGTGCCAGAGACCCTCTGGGTCCGTCTTGGGCCTGCCCCCTGAGGCTCTGGCTGGAGGAGACTGGCAGCACTGTCCTCAGCAGAGCTGGACACTGAGTTGCCCCCAGTGTGAGCTGCTGGGGCTGAGGGCTGCCTATGGTGCCCAAATCCCCAGGCGCCTCCATCCGTGTGTTCTCGCCACTACTGATTTTCTTATCCTCCCAGGAGGATGGGTGTTGTTGGAAAAGGCACAAGAGTAGACCCAGTTGCTCCCTGTGCCTGGATGAAATGGCCTTGAACTAGAGGCCTCTTCCAGAGCACCTAGAGCACACAGGGAGAAGGTGTCCTTTGCATTGGGGACCCTGACACTGGGGGTATAGCATTGGGATCCTGACATGGAGAAACTCTTGGCATTAGGAAACTGGCACTTGGGTCCCTGTTATTGAGGGATCCTGGCACTAAGGATCCCCTAGCATCTAGGGATCTCTGGCTGGGGTGGGGGTGGTACTGGGGATCCCTCTCACTGGAGGCCCCTGGCATTGGGAAGCCCTTAGCATTGCGAGCTCCTGACATTGGGGAATCCCTGGTGCTGGGGGTTCCCTGGTGTTTTGAAGACAGGTTGTTGGTTCAATGGAAGTGAGAGCTGAGTGAAGTAGGCTATCATGTTGTCACCAAAGATTGGTGTGTTTTTGTGCTCCCAGGCATGGGGCAGAATTGCATTTTGTGGTTTTGTTGAACTTGGGCATGTTTTGGTGTCACTTCTGAGTGTGCACTTGAAAAACCTGTGCCTTGATTGGCAGCATTCTTTTCGTTTGCCATGGTAACTGGGAATGTCCTAGGTGGTGGCCTCCTCTTCATGTCTCTTTTGCCTTTTCATCAGTCCAGATCTGGAGTGAGGACGGTGAACTGCCGACCCTGGGGATGGCTTGTTATCCCAGCATAACCCAGCACATCCCTACTGCTGCCGGGACCCGCCTCCCAGCTCCTTGCAGGCCATGAAGAAATCAAATTTCTGGTCCTTTTGTAAATCTGCAAAGGATTTTCTTTGTGAGCATATAGAGGCAGGTCTCTGCAGCAGATCCGGAACATCCTGAGTGTGTGGCAACCATGGTTTTTCTGCCTCTGTCTCACTTGTCTTTTTAAAACAGATGAAATATTATTTATACCATAAAGCCCTCTATAGATAGGGTGAACTGACTTAGCACATTACAAACCCAGGACACCCTGTTACATTTGAATATCACATAAACAATGTAGACTTTTTAGTATAAATACAGTTGGCCCACGGCAACCATGCATTCTGTATCCTAGGAGTCACCTAACTACAAATGTTGAGAAGGTGGCTGGGTTGGTGATGGTTGTCTCTGTACTGAACATGTATAGATTTTTTTTTCTTGTCATTATTCCCTACACAATGCAGTAATTATTTGCATTGCATTTATATTCTAGTAGTATAAGTAATCCAGAGATCATTTGAAGTATACGGAAAGATGAGTGTAGGATCTATGCAGATGTTACACCATTTTATACAAAGGATTTGAGCACCCACAGATTTTGGTATCCTTGGGGAGTCCTGGAACCAGCCCCCCCTTGGGACTGGTATCTCAAGTAATATTTGTGACATACTAAAAAGTTATGCAGTATTATCTGAGATTCATATTTAACTGTTGTCTTATCTATAAATCTTTCTTTCCTCTAAATTACCTTAGTTAGTGTTTTAACTATCACTTCTGCCTGGTATTGGTAATGATTATGTCCCCAGTCTGTCTGGCCCACTGGACTTTGGCTTCTTGAGGTCGTACCCATAGCCAATGCAACTTTGTATCTCACCCAGCACCCAATCTAGGCCCCCATAGTGCAGGTATTAACTCAATTAAGGAGTTGATTTTGATGTGGCAGAAGGCTTTTCCCCTCTGGAGTAGGGTAGGGGGAAAGGCAAGTACAAAGGATTAGATATGTGTCCATTTTTTCCTTGCTCCCTTCCAAAAGTTAGCAGAATCCAGCATTTTACATTTTGCATTGACCATGGTTCTAGCAGCTGGAGAGAAAAGCGTAACTTCTCTTGTAGGTTGTTCTCTATCATCACCTAGCTGACTGTGCTAGAAACTGAGTCAGTATCTCCAAGGTTTCTGAACCTCTCTGGGAAGGTATGCTATAAATCCTTGCATCCTAATTGGTGGGAGGTAAGCTGTCTCAGAAAGTGAACATTCTTCAGAGGGTCACATGCAGGGGGCTTTCCTGAGCTTTCAGCACCTCGGTGAAGGATGCCAACTCTGCCAAAGAGTTCTGGGAACAAAGCTATCGATGGCCACAGTACTACAGCAGGAGCTTCTGGGCTGAACATGGTGGTACCTTTGATGTGGCACGAGCCATGCTTTTGATCTCAAAAGCCCAGGTTAAGACCAGTTAGGTTCCTGCAGGTTGGACTTTGCTGGTTCCTGCCCAGCCCTTAGATAAGTGTCAACATCCCCGGAGCAGATGTCCTGTACTCCTCGCTGCCAAGACGCTGCTGGATGTTTATCTCACTCTCCCTTGTGAGTCTGGGCTCCTCCTCCAAGCTGTTTTCGTTCATTCTCCAGTTGCAGAAGCCAGCTTCCCTCCCCACCCAATCCCCCCGGTAGCCATGTTCTTCTCTTGGAGCTGGGTTGTTGTGGGGAAGGCAGAAAAAAACCCAATTTTCAGAATCTTATGAAACTTTAGAGTACGATTGTTAGTAGTAGACAATATGCTTCGAGCTTGGCTTGCAGAATTAAACTTTCATAAACATTTATGTAGACAGTGAATTCCAATATGAACCCAGTTTCTTTCCAGCTCAGCCTTTTCCCATCTCCAAAACAACGTGTATCTCTGAATAAGAGCATGATCACCAGAGCTGCCACGGGGGATGTACGTGGTGTTTCTGATGTATTTTCTTTTTAATCTTCTTCTGGAAGGTCCTTGAAGATGGTACCTGCATTTAAATCCAAAAATTGGGCCAAAAATGGAGCTAGCAGCTCCCGACACGCTTGGCTCACGGGCCCATGTGAATGTTGCTGAGCAGCATGTACCAGGCACACAGAAGACAAAGCCCTGCAAAGACAAAAAGGGAAAGGAAGGGGACTTAACTCGGATTTTCCACTCATGTACTAACTCCACCCCTGCCCTTTACATGTCCTGTTGGAAAAGATAAAAAGTGGTGCAATGCCATGTTACCTCGTGGAATTAGCACTGGAGGAACCAGAGTCACTATTCCAAATTTCCTCCTGCAGGGCAGCCAGGACCCCCTCCACACAGGCACCAGGGGAGGTGCCTCAGGAAGCCCTCCCCACACAACACAGATGACCAGCAGCCACAAGACCTCCCTGGGGCAAAGACAGGGGGTGCTTTTGGTGTCCATGGTCTCCCCAGCACTCGCACCATGGAGGGCATGCGGCACAGGCCGGCTGGAGGGGCACGTGGTGAAGAAATGAACAGTAAGCTCTTTCCCTGAGGCTCTTTTCTTTCTCCTGCTCCCTTTTCCTCCACAGGGAACAATTCTGGATGTGGAGACAAGGAAAGAGTCAGGGAAAGGCCCCGAGGATGGCCCTGCCCCTTTTACACATCCCCATCTTCCCCTCGCTCTTTTGAATTCTCATTTTCCTCTTGGCATCTGCAGATGTCCCTAGGTCTCTGTTCAGGGTCAACCAGAATGGGGGACAGACCCATCACTCGTGACTTCTTGCAGCATGCCCCGCCCCCAGGCCCTTTATCCAACACACGAGGAATTGCTACTGGAATTGAGAAGAAAAGGCAGAAAGTGGACGTCAGATGGGGGTACCTCACGCGGTGGGAGGAGGAACACCAGGCTTTCTGCACTTCCAATCTCTCGTGGCCTTTCCCCCAGCTCAGTCCCAGCCTCACCCCGTGTCCCTGCTTTGGCCACCAAAGGTAGCACCCCTTGACTCCCAGTGCCTGTTCATTTGTTCTTTCTCTCTCTCTTTCTCTCTTTCTCTCTTTCTCTCTTTCTCTCTCTCTTTCTTTCTTTCTTTCTTTCAAGGAGTACTGTATAAGTTGCTGTGATGCAACCAGCTCTGTGCCTGGGCTTAGTGGGGCTCTCTGGCATATGAGTCAGACATGGTCCCTATTCAGGTGGTGCTTACAGCCTACTGGGCAAAGCACATAATGAACAAATACATATAAAATAAACATATAATTATAGATTGCAGTATAGAAGGGCTATGAAGGATAGGACAAAGAACACTAAAGAATAACAAGGAGGCTGAATTCAGAGACGTGTCTGTGGTTTGGTTGTGTGTAAGTGGGTTTGTGGATGTGCATGTCATGGTGTGTGTCTGTGGCCCTGTAAGGCTGAGACAGGGATGGGTACTTTTCTGGAAGAATGAGAATCTGTCAGCCAGGCTGGGTTAGTCACAACAGATAGTAACAGCCGACCCCCAAGTCTCAGTGGCTCAACATGAAAAAAAAAAAAAAAAACATCTTTTACTTCTCGTGCACATTAGTGGGCTGAGGGTCTGGGAAATTCCTCCCGGCAGCTGCCCTCCATATGCGGCTCAGCATTCCAGGAGGCTTTGATCTCGCAGCACGTCCATGTTAACTTGTCTTCCAGCAGCACGACAGCAGGGAACAGAGTGTGGAGAAATGCAGGCGGCTCTTAGATGCCTCCGCTGGGAGGTGACACGCGTCCCTTCCACTGACATTTCTCCAACCAACGCACACCTCACACCAGGCCTAATTCCAAGGGAGACGTGAACCTGGAATAAAAAAGAATCAGGGGTCTGGGTGAGTTCTAGTAATGTCTACCACATGGGCCAAGTGTGTGGAGAAAGGCAGGAAGGGA
Source organism: Marmota monax (assembly GCF_021218885.2). Lineage (NCBI taxonomy): Eukaryota > Metazoa > Chordata > Mammalia > Rodentia > Sciuridae > Marmota > Marmota monax. The sequence goes on from NW_026693082.1 coordinate 5,779,946, forward strand.
GCTCAGAAACACGGGGTGGCTGGAGGGTACGGAGCCAAGGGTAAGGGGTGAGGGTTGATGGAAGAGGTGAAGGGACCAGATCTCCCACAGAAAGGGTTATGGATTCTGTTCCAAGGAGAACTGAAGCAAGGGAGACAGGGTGTGTGATTTATAATGTCTAAAAAGGTGTTTTGGGTTATCATCTGGAGAAACGGATGAGGAGGCTCTTGAAATAGTCCAGGCTAGCAATGGCCCTGGCTTAGAACGAGGTGAGTAGAGGTGCAGAGAAATGGGAGCATGGAGAGATGTCTCAACGGCTGGGTGATGGATTGAAAGGGAAGAGAATATCAAGGAAGACAGCAATTTTTCTAGAATGAGCCATTTAATGGATGAAGAAGCCGTGTATGGAGGTGGGGAAAAATAGTTTGTGGGGTGTGTGTGTGTGTGTGTGTGTGTGAGTGCGCGCATGCGTGAGTGCATGTCCTCTGAGGAGGAGAGCTCTAGGGTTCAGTTAGGGACAGTGCAATTAGAGATACCTATGAGACGTCCCAGCAGGGATGTCAGGTGGGCAGCTGGTACAGTGTTTGAATCTCAGTATCAATATTAAATGAGCAAAAAAACCACACTGTTGCACTGACAGAGCAGATCCTACTACAACAAACCTGGATTCTCTCTCCTCTCACCCAAAGACCTCTCCTCAGTAGACATGCTATTGCCTGTGTTAATGGGAAAATGGAAAGAAAAAAGAAAGGCCACAGATCAGGAATGACTGCTATTGAGAAGACAGTTGCAGTTCACGGTTCCCAACAGGAAGGGGCAAGCTATGTGTTGTGGACCCCCAGGAGCAGTCCTGAGGTCGTCGCATTGGATCATTCAGAGGCAGAGGGAAACGGAGGAGCTGCGAGCAAGAGTTTTCATCGTGGTTTCCAAGAGAGGACCAAGCAAGGCAAGCCAAGTGGGCTTAGGATTGGCTTGTGTGAACACGGTGGGCCCTGGAGCACAGGGACTGTCTGTAGTTTTCTAATATCGGGTCCTGGGTTAATTAGGACAGGCAGATGGTAGCCCTGAAAGTGAAAACCCAATAGAGCAGGCAGTTGGGGTGAGATCCTAGAATTAGTTTTCATTTGAAAAAAAAAAAAGTTCCTGGAAGAGTTTTTGTTGCTCTCTCTAGGACTTGGCTACCTCTGGGAAGGGAGGTACTTCTAGGGTCTGCAAGTCCCCAGATGCCAAAGCATCAACAGAAAATAAAAGTTCCATAGGGAACTGCTACCCTGTATCACAGACACCCATACTGTGCACCTCCAAGTGGCCCGAGATCCACCAGTGCTTAAAGGAAGAATGTTCAATGACATTTTTAGGAGCATTTGTTGTTGAGAGCTACCCCAACACACCACCCAACGCATTTGTTAGTCATCAGCTTCAAGAGCCACATAGAACAACAGAGCATAGAGATCCCTCCCCCAAACAAGTACCTTTCTTGGCTTCAGTGACTCTGTAACTGAAGTCAGCTTAAACCAAACACATGAGAATGCTGGAAAAGCCTTGATTTTATATTTAATTGAATTTTCTCTTCCGAGAAGTTTTTTTTTTTTTTTTTTTTTTTATAAGAGAGATGTGTTGCCTGGGAGATATGGTTATCAGGCCAGATTTTTAGTTGCCTGTGAAGTAACTTGGACATTATAAGAAAAGGTCTCTTACAATGGCATGATTGGAGAAGAGAACACGGGGATGAATGAAGATGTTGGCAGGGCAAATGTGTGGACACTGAGCCTCCCTACATGCTCTGGCTGCGGGTGCTGGACTGCAGGGTTCACCCATCTGATGCTGAGCAGCGTCCAAGCTAGTCACACCGACATCTAAGTAGGTCAAGATGCCCACAGTGTGACTCCTCTGGGGCAGGAGGCAGAACAGTTTGTTTGCTGCTTCCTACCATGTTTGCTGTTCACTCCAAAGTGCTGGCCCTTGACCCTGAGTCCTTCAGCTACTGTGCGCCCCCATCTGTGTCTGCGTGGGCAGTACCCATCAAGGTCTGTCGTGTCCTGTCATGCTGTGGGATTTGTGGCCAGACACTGGCACAAATATGCTGACACTCTGTGATGTGAGGGTGTTGTGTGGAAGTTTTTCATCTCAGATCCAGGAGCCTCGTGTCTTGTGCCAGCAAAGTGAAACCTGGTGGCTCAAAGATGGGGGAAAATCTCAGACCCTCTGTAGGTCTTGACATAAGAACTCAACAATTACGTTCTAATATAAATATTATAGTTTACAAAGCAGTCATCTGTCCGACACGGGGGCCTCATGCCTAGGTGAGAAAGGCACTTGGTAATGAACACCGGTGTTGTAACAAGGAGACCAGCTTCTATTCAATTTGGTTCTTGGCTGTTGGACATTTTCATAAGACGATGTTCAGGAGAAGGAACGAGGCCAGATGTCATCAGAACACTCCACTTTTTAGCATTTCTTATGATTACAGTGTTCCTTGGGAAATTAATGCTGATCTGCTTGAAAAATAAAAACCCCTAGGGCAAGAAGTGGTTACTGGAAAGGGAAAACCTAAAATTAGCAAAGATGTGTGGAGTGATTTTCCTGAGAGGAAACCCTACTCTGCATTAGTGGCCGTTTTCCCAGTGAATTCACTTTGAAGCCAGGGTGACCAATACCCGAAGGTCAGCCTCCACCCCAGAGCATGTCTGTCTCCATTCACTTGGGCAGGTTTTAGAGGGACCAGTGATAATGGGGTGGGGGAATGGGGTAGCCTAGAGCTGAGAGTTCTTCCCTGTACCTTTCCTGCCTGACATTTCTGTCCTTCAATGGTGACAGTGACACTGTCTTTCCATCAGCAGGGAATGCAGTCGGCTCGACATTCACTCTGGAGAGCGGAGAACGTCACACTCCTCATTTCCTTGTCTTCTCAGCACAGCTCCAATGCACCTGTGTTCAATTTTAGCTTCAACATCTGTCCTTGCATTTCTGTGGGAAATTCATGACTGTGAGAGGGAGACCCCCAGGTGAAGGGATGATTCACCCTTTCCCTTGAGAATCTCAGTCTCCAACCTGCCAGTGAATGGGTCTTGATGTGGCTAAAGTAAGCAATTGAATATTTGTGCAGACAGTCATTTAGAGTATCTTGGTTGGGAGTAAAATAATAAAAACCCCAAAACAACTCCAAAAACCAAACAAAACCCCAAAGCCTTGTTTTGGACCACGACCCGTGCAGACCAGACAAACTGGGTTTAAACGGGCTGGTTGCGACATTAAGCTAAGAAGGCGGCGGTGAAAAATCACACAACACAGAAAGTAGTATCCAGAAAGTGGAGCAGGACGGCTCTTGACCTTAAGGGTCAAACTTTCATGCTGGAAAGAGGGACTGTGAGTTCATTGTCTAAGGGACATCAAAGGCAGGGACACGGTTTCAAGGGCAGAGTCTTGCATCCTGATGTCTTGTGGTCAGCAGATTGATGGACGTCTTTGCAAGTCACACCCATCTCAGGTGCTGGGTGGGATCTTAGGCAGAGCCTGAGGGGGAGGTGCACCTGCATCCTGCGGTCAATCCCTGAGGGGGTGCTTCAGGGAGTTCACAAACCCATCCCCTCATCTGGGTGCCATGCGCCATAGTCCACACAGAGCCCCAGGACAGCTGTGACACCTTATGAAGCTGCACAATAGCCCATCTTTACCTGGTTGCTAGGAGAATCAGAGTTGCAAAATGCAAAGAGGACAAGCACTGAGGTCCCCTGGGAACTCCAGGGAGTCCAAAAAGCCACAGCCACTGGCGAAGGGCCTTGCTAAGCCTGAAGCCACTAGCACCTTTCGCTGGGAGGTGCTTGCCCCTCTGGCTGTGTCATTCCACTCCTATCTTCCTGGCTGGCTGTGTGTCCATGTCCTGAGTCTCCTCTTTGCTCTCTTGCTCAGGGGCCACCTTCTCTTCTTCTTGGTCATGTTTTCAATTTGTGCAGCTCTGTTTCTGACCTTTGGCGTCTCTTCCTCTTCCTTGTGTTCTTTGCACACAGGTGTGTGTATATCTGTGCGAGGCATAAGCCTTTTAAGAAACCCAATACAGTCGGCCCAAAGCCCCAGAGGGGCTTGGAGACAGATGAACAGCCTTGGCCCATTATTTGAGATTTGGTACCTTGCTCACGTTGCCATCCTATAAAGTATTAATAGACCCATTTTATGGATGAGAAGCCGAGCTCCCAGAAGATAGGTAACTCGCCCAAGGCCACACAGGTGACCTACTGTGAAGCCCGTCCAGCTGTAAGCCTTCATCCCTCCAGCATGGTGCCTGGGGAAGGGTGGCCGTGGGGGATGTGAGCTGGGGGAGGAACTTGGTCATTGGAGGCAGCACACCTGGGCTTGTGACTTGGCCCTGGGAGTCTCAATAGTGGATCTCTGAAGGCCTTTGCAAGGATTAGAAGCAGCAATGGAAGTAAAAGCACGGTGGCTGGCGCACAGTGAGTGCTTGGCCTGAGACCCTGGGTCACCCCCAAGTCTTCTCTTCACCTCACACACCCCCCCCCCAATCCATCAGCAGGTCCTGCCAATCTTACCTTCAAACATATCCAAACTTCATCGCTCCTTACCACCTCCTCTACATGTAGGTTGCCACCTTTCACCAAGTGACAGACTTCTAACTGGCTCCCAGTGTCCGCTCTTCTTCCCTTTCAGCTTATTCTCTTCACACCAGCTGGGGGATCCTCAGGTCATGTTCCTCCAGTGCTCGAGGTCTCCATTGGTATCCCACCTCGCTCGCTGCTCAAAGCCAATAGCAGAGGCCTCACCATGGGCCCTTCAGGCTGTGTGAACTTCCAACTACCTATGAGCCAAGATCTTTCCACGATCTTGGGAAGATGCAGCTCTGCCTTGGTGCCTCTGGGGTAGAACCTAGGACTCTGCATTTCAACCAAGCTTTCAAAGGATGCTGATGTTGCCAGGACCATCCAGAACTCATGTGGTCTGCACACCCACTTCCCCCCTTGTCTCTTTGCCCTTGCTAAACCCACTCACCTTCACTGCCCTTCTTGCGCCTCAAGACGTCAGGTAAGCTCTACCTCAGGGCCTTTGCATATCCTGTTTCTCTCTCTCTGGGACATTCTTTCTCCAAATATTCAATTGGCTCACTTTCCCTAGGTAGTGGCTCCAGTGTCACCCTCTCAGCAAAGGGTCACCTGTCTTCTGTTCATGAAATTATACTCCACCACCCCCTAGTGACACTCTCCATCTCCATTAACTGTTTTATTTTATCAGTAGAACATACATCTGCCTAACATCATACATCTTACAAGTTTTTTATTTTTATTTTTGGCCAATCTTTCCCAGCTAGAAAGTAAACTTCAAGAGGTCACACGATCTTTTTTGTTCACCTCTGTATTGTCTGCTCCTAGAAGAGTGCCTGGTACATCACGGCACTTAATAAATATTCATCAAATACATTAGTATTTGAATTTTGTTCTTGTTGTTGAGAAAGTGCTTGGTTAAGGTCAGTAAAAAAAAAAATCCCAAAAGCACCTCAAAACAACAACAACAAAAATCTTGTGGCTAGATAGCTCACAAGAGATTCAGCAATTTCTTTGTAAACTGGGAATAAGGGTGGCCGTGGGGGCTGCGAGCTGGGGGAGGAACTTGGTCTTTGGCAGGTTGCTGGGAGCCATTAGCCAAGTAGGTATGACAATTTCCTTGCCAGCGTACCCCATGTTGCTGACATGTTGCAGTGACATTGAATGTAGGTGACCTTGCTCAAGGACCAAGGCGGATTAGGGTGTTCCCGGTTTAGGTTCCAGGCTTAAGGTTTAAGATTATTCCTGCTGGGAATAGGGCGTATCCTGCTGCCTGAGTTCCCCTTGAGTTCTCACGGGATTCAGACAGTATTTTTTGGGAGATAGAAGCCCAGTGGAGGTGGATTTGGGCAGAGAACGTGGATTTGGGCAGAGAACGTGGATTTGGGCAGAGAACGTGGATTTGGGCAGAGAACGTGGATTTGGGCAGAGAACGTGGATTTCCCCAGAACGTGATTGTAGACGGCTGGTGTGAGTTCGGGAATAAAGAGTTGCTGTTTGAATCTGCAAGCTGTGTGGTGGCTCGTGATTGTGCGCCCAGCCAGACTGCGGCAGCAGGTGCCTATGGCAGGGGTTCAGGTCCTGGAGCTGTCCTGAGGCAGAACGTGGTGGTCTGGAGCACAGAGTGGGCGTGGGGTGCGAATGACCAGCACAGCTGGGGTGTAGGCTCAGGGCCGGCTCTTGCACACCCAGCGTGCTCTCATCCTCTGCTTGGTTTTGCTCCTTTGTTGCACGTTCAGGTTCACTCTCCAGGTTGAGCCTGAGTCCCTGCGTGTGCAGGAGGCCCTTGGACCTGTCTGGTTTCTCCAGATCCTGGCCCCTGAGTAGGGACCCGTCATCAGGGCAGCCCTTCGACCTCCTCAGGGAAGACAGTCCCCAGTCTCCCTCTCAAAGGCACAAGTTAGTGCCCAGCCTCTTTCTATCGTCTTGCTGGTGAGTGTTGCCTCCGAGCGTCCTTAACTGCCAGTTCTGAATATTTCTGGTTAATGATGTGGCCTCCCTAGCCGCATCATGAGCCTGTTTATTTTTGATCATCTCACTTTGGATAATCAGCTTCCTCTTCCTTTTGAATTCATATCTCATTTGAAGTGCACACACGCGCACACACACATACACACACATACACTCTCTCTTACACACACATACACTTTTTCTCTCTCTTTTACACACACACACATACACACTCATGCACTATCTTGGTATAAAGTTTCCCTAGAGAACATGCATTGGGGTTTTTCTAGATTGGTTTGAGCCATACTCTGCAATCCTAATCACCGTAGTCCTGAATTTTGAAATCCCCAAAGATCAAAATCCCCAAATACATACTATCTAGAAAGAATAATTTAAAAAATATTTAAAAGACATTTATTTAGATTTTAAGAGGGAATTTATTTGAGAAGCCTATAAAAACCTAACAGAGCACTTTATAGGCCACTTTACACAATAATAATGTATTTTTGCAAGCACAGGTATTCTAACAACAGTCACATAGGTATATACAATATATGGGCAGATGAAATGTATTTACAAATAAATAGGTCCAAAATTGAAATATACAGACACATATCACTAGGGTGGTAATTGTGTGTCTCCAGCTTTATAACTGTGGTCATATAAAATCCTATGTTGAGCAACCTGAGATTTTTGATGAGATTGGCCCCCAGCCAGGATGGGTCACCACTCTATATGGAGTTGTCCAAAGAGCCAAGACCTCCAGAATTTAAGTTCCATAAATGTGTGTGTGTGAAAAGGACATCCCCTCCTTTGCTGAGGATAATTCAACATTTTCACATACATGCATCCTGCTTACCCATAAAGGTGATGTTGTGGTAATGCACCTTCACAAAAATGCACAAAAATAAATCTAGAGCTCTCTAAAAGTCTTTATGCAATTTACATGGCCAGTATTTGAAATGATGCAAAGATATTTTAAAGATTATATATGTATATAATATTATATATATCATTATATATAATATATCATATATATCATATAGTGAATTGTGAAAAATGATACTAACAATTTAATACTAACAATTTAAAAATTCGTGGGAAAAAAAACTAAAAAAAAAAAAGAAAAGAAAAAGGAAACAAAACAGAATATTCTCCCCCAAAACAAAAGAAGAAAGCTTGACATATGAAAAAGTGTATCTCAGGGATAGATGAGGGGCAGGTGTATGGAGGGGGTCCTTGCAGGAGGCCGGAGGTGGCTTTTGCAGTCACATTAATTATATTCTGAAGCCTTGCATTACTATTTTTACTTTCAATGGCTCTCTCCTGAGAGAACACGTTCACACTCCTGTTCCATGTGGCAGACCTTCCCCACCTGGTCTGCTCAGATTTACAAACTAATCCCCCTTCTGGAAACTCCCTTGCAAACACCCTCAAAATAAAGCTTTCTGGGTTGCTAGGTATTTGTTCAACTCCAAGAGACAGCTATCCTGTGTCCAACAGAAGGTGCACTAATCCCTCCTCCAAGATTCAGTGCTCCACCCTTCTTACAGAGCTTCCCACCTCAATGGGAATTGATTTTTAGGATTTCAACATTTGGGATTATTCCATTTGGGATTGTGTCGTTGGGGTTTATGACCAGGTTTGACTGGACACTGCAGTCTAAGTGTTTATTGGTCTGTCTTCCCCCATTTCTGTCCAGAGGGCAGGGCCATGGGCTGATCTCTCTCACCAGTGAATTCCAAGCACACAGCTCAGCACTTGGCACATGATGCCCTTCATGAACCGGTGGAGAAGGAAGTCATGCATGGCACCTGAGAATGGTTCTGCTTAGAAAGGGTGATTAGCGCTGGTCTCCATTCTCCATCACTTCAGGGACGTTTGAGCAGGGACCTTGCAGCCTCCATCCGGTATAGATCTTCAGCTCAGATCTCAGCTGTTGGATTAGCTGCCAGCAAATGAATGAGTAGCCTGCTGCCCCTTAATGGTGAAGTCCCCGGTGCCTTCTAGGAAGGCACAGCCAGAGAACCTCCCTGCAGCTCCTGGGTGGTCTCCACACAGGAAGTCTGTGCTCACTCCATGTCCCTTGGAGCATGCTGTCAGAATCAATAAACCAGGGATGGATTTGCAAAGACCTGTCATTTCACGTATTACGAGAGCAAACCTTTAGGAAATGAAGATTCCTTTAGACTCAGTAAACATCCGCAGGACAGGCAGAAACTGGCATTTAGAAAAAATCCAGCTGAGGCAGAGGGGGTGGGGAGAGCTGGGTGTCTGTCAAGTGAATGTCAGGCTGTCACCTCCAGACAGCTGGGGAGTTCTCCGAGTTGAGTGATCTGGTGTAACTTGGAAGATCATGACAGATAAAGAGAACCCTGGAATGGGAGTTGGATTACCTGGACAAGCCCTGGAACTTCATTTCATAATCAGAGTCCTTGGGGACCTCCTTGGATTTTGAAATAGGATCGTCCCAAATCTCCAGTTCTATAGCTTGAGTGTCTAAAGTCCTTGCGGAGTTTATGGAAACCTAGGAAGATTTTTTTTTTCTTGGTTCTCCCTCTGCCTTCCTGTGGATGCCGACTCCCTTTCCCTGTGCAACAAACTGGACCCCAAACTCAGCATCCTTGGTTGTCTCTCCCCCTCCCGGCCCCCCATGGAACTCACCCATTCTCACAAAGATCTGTAGACCACGGGATGCTTCATCGGTGAGGCCAACAGCTTCATCTTGTTGCCATGGCGAGCGTGTGAGGTCCACAGTCAGCCTCCAGGTGTGGCTGAGGTGTCTGTGAACACAACACTGTAACCTCCAATGCCACCTCCCGTTACCCATCGCCAGTGCTGCACCTGAGACCCTGGGACTCCTGAGGTGCCGAGGCTCCCCAGACCTCTGCTCTGCCACAGGGGAAGTTCCTCGCTGCCTTTTGCACTCATCCCCTTGGGCTCCACTCTGTGTGCACACATCTTTCAGGCCCCTGAAACACTGGCGCTGGAGAAAAGTCCACTGTCCACCACGAGGTCCTGCGGGGGGGGGGGGGTTCTCTTCCCTCTGACCACCACAAGCAGGACCCTTATGTCTTCCTCTGCTCCCAGGGCACGTTCATCTCAGGAGGTCCTTCAAGGCTGAGAGGTCTGATAAACATGGTTGTGGACAGTTTTGATCTCTGTCATGCTGGGGGAAACCTGGGGTGGATACAGCTCAAGGTCACCCCGGGGCCTCCGTTGCAAAAGAACAAGTGAACACCTGGCTTAGCTGTCAGGAACCTGATTCCAGAACAAACCAGCCGCGTGATCTTAGGCAGGCCACTCACCTTGCTGAGCTTTAGTTTCCACTTAAAGTGGCCTCGAAGTCATGGATTCTCTTTCTTTCATGGGTTATGGGAGGCTCAAGTGAGCTAATAGAGTGAGGTCACAGACTTCGGTTTACAAAACATGATCTCATGATAAAGTGTTAGGAAAACAAAAAACAGACAGAAGGAGATTGCGTCCTAGTTTTCAGATTTGGGACTCTCCCTAGAGTCTGCCCAGAATGGAGGTGTGCTGGGGACGAGCTAAAATTTTGCCATTTTTTATTGAGGGATCCCAGGAGTGAATTCCAGAACCGCTCATCTAAGCAGGGAGCATTCCTTACCTTTGTGAGTGTTCAGTCGCATTCTCATCAAAGAAGTGTTTAAACAGGTGACTGAACATTAGGTTTATTTATTCTTTTTAAAGGTTGAAATGTGCACCTGGTGCTGTTTTGGTGACTCTGTGTCATGGGGGCCACCTCCTTTCTTTCTCGGCTCAGGCTGTCTGTGCACCCAGTGGACAGCATCTGTGCAGGGACCCTCACAGTTACCCGTACTGACCAGTCCACGTGATGTAGCCAGATGATCAGCAGGAGGTTTGACCCAGATTTCCCCAGAGTTGGGGTGCCCATGCTGGCACCCCAGACAGATTTTGTTTTCTGACTCCCAACACGAGCTATTTCCTCCTCTGAGATCTGTCACCAGGAGGGTCTGCAGAGCCCCCCTCACTGTCTGCAGCATAGCGATTCCACTTGTGTCTGTGTTTCTCTTCTTTCTTCCCTCTGGTCTTATGACAGGAAATGGAGATTTGGTTTAGCAGTGAGGTGTCCCCTAGCCATCCACGTAGAGCAGGTAGTCGGAGGTAGCACCAACGACCTATTACCGTGTGATAAATTACCCATGAATGTAGTGGCTTAAAACAGCACACAGTTAGTATCCCACAGTCTCTACAGGTCAGGAGTCTGGGTGAAGCCTGGTTGGGTCCTGACCTCAGGTCCCTTTCCCAGAGCACGCCTGACCATTGTCTCGTAGCTTATGTGCTCAGGGCTCAGCTTGAACAGCCTGGCTCAGGGTCCCACAGCAGGCTGCCCTCTGGAGCCATGTCTTATCTGAAGGTTCTACTGGGAAGGAGCTGTTTCTGAGCTCCTGTGGGCAGCTGCGGGCTCATGGCTTGTGCCAAGTCCTTACTAGCTGTTGGCTGAAGACTGTCTTCAGTCCCCTGCCATGTGGGCCTCTCCATGGGGCAGCTCACAACACCAGCTTCCATCAGAGTGAACAAGCAAGAGAGAGAAGCCTCATCCCGAAGCAATCCAGCCCCCACTGGAGAAGATGCATGAATAGCTGAGCACCAGGCACAGGGGACCTGAGGACTGATTTTTCTTTTTCTTCTCCTTCTCCTTCTTCTTCTTCTTCTTCCCAGAAGTGCTTAACCCAGCCCTCTATTTAGAAGCAGGGTCTCCCCAAGTTGCTTAGAATCTCGCTAAATTGCTAAGGCTGCCTTTGAACTCTAGATCCTCCTGCCTCAATCTCCGGAGCCACTGGGGTTCCAGGGGTGAGCCTCTGCGCCTGACTGGGGGGGCCCATCTTAGAAGCTGCCTTGTGCAATATGCACGGTTGGTGTCCCGGGGAGGGTCTGGGCTGCACGCAGACCTTGGGCTGTCTGGGTCAGATCACCTAAGGAGGGGATCACGAGGAGTGAGTGTTCAGAGAGGTGCTCTGAGCCCTGAGCGTAGGGCCCCCGACCTGGAGAAAGCAGAATCCAGGAAGGAACACAAGAGCGAGAAAAGGAGGCCCACAAGTTCCCATAGGTGGGACAGGCTGGGAGGAGCGCTGTCAAAGGGACGGGAAGTGAAGGCATCCAGACAAGGGAGCACAACCGCCCTCTCTCCATCTTTGGGTTTTAAAGAGGTGGTTTTCTAAGAAGAGGAGTCCTCAGATTTCTACAGGCCTTCCCCACCCCCAGACTGCATAAAGAGTCCATTAGATGGCTGTCCTGCCCTCCTGGGTCTCCTCTAGCTTCTGGCTGGTGGGGGAACAGGAACAGCTCAGGCAGAGGGCGGCCTGTGCACAGCAGACAGCCTGGGCCAAGGGAGTGGAGGCCGGCTGCGTCTGCACACCCCTTCCTGGGACCTTGCTCTGTGTGGCCTCTGGGCTGCTGAGTCAGTGCCAGAACTGCAGGAGCAAACAGTCTGACTGCGCGGCTCCCCCAGCTGAATTCCCAGACAGGCAGCCAAATGAGAAAAGGTGCAATTTAGCAAACAGAAACAAAGAAGAGGGGGAACGGCAGGCAGGCAAGGAATTAGCTACAGTGTGGGTTGTTTCCTCTCTTCCAGGGCATTCCCTTAGCTTGGTGTATACAGTGTTCCGTTATTCATCTAGTCAGTCGGATTTATTTTTTATTTTTTTTAATCTTTATTTTTTTATTGGTTTTATTTTTTAAATACATGACAGCAAAATGCATCACAATTCTCATTACACATATAGAACAATTTTTTCATATCTCTGTATATAAAGTATGTTCACACCAATTCGTGTCTTCATACATGTACTTTGGATAATGATGTCCGTCATATTCCACCATCATTGCTAATTCCCTGCCATCTCCCTTCCCCTCCCACCCCTCTGTCCTATCTAGAGTTCATCAATTCCTCCCATGCTCCTTCTCCCTACCCAACTATGAGTCAGTCACCTTATATCAGAGAAAACATTCGCCATTTGTTTTTGTTTTTTTTTTTTTTGGCACTAGCTAACTTCACTTAGCATTATCTTCTCCAACTGCATCTATTTACCTGCAAATGCCATGATTTCATTCTCTTTTATTGCTGAATAATATTCCATTGTGTATATATGCCACATTTTGCCTACCAACCAAGAAAAGCCTAGGACTGGACGGTTACACAGCCAGAGTTCTACAAGACCTTTAAAGAAGAACTGATACCAATACTCTTCAATTTATTTCAGGAAATAGAAAAAGAGGCAGCACTTCCAAACTCATTCCATGAGGCCAATATCACCCTGATTCCAAAACCAGGCAAAGACACATCAAAGAAAGAAAACTTTAGACCAATATTTCTAATGAACATTGATGTAAAAATTCTCAATAAAATTCTCTCAAATTGAATACAAATACATATCAAAAAGATTGTGCACCATGATCAAGTAGGATTCATCCCAGGGATGCAAGGTTGATTCAACATAAGGAAATCAAAAAATGTAATTCATCACATCAATAGTCAGTATTGAAGAACACTTTTGATGCCTCCAATCCAGCATAGATGCTGGGATATCATGAGGTCTTAATTTATCTTTTTGTTGCTATAACAAAAAAACCGAAACTGGTAGCTTCTAAAGCAAATAGGTTGATTTAGATCATCGCTTTGGAAGCTGAAAGTTCAAGGTCCAGCAACTACATCTGGTGAGGACCTCTTGATGCATCATAACATGAAGGGTGGCATCACATGGAGGAAACACGTGCAAGAGTGAGATGGTACATGGTCAGGGCAGAAGTAAGAGAGCAAGAAGAGAAAGCTGAAGGGTTTCTTCAGCTTGTGGTAACCAACCCGTTTCCTGGAGCTCTAACCAACTCCTTCCTGCAAGACACGCATTAATCCTGCTGAGGTGGTGTCCCCCATGATGCAATTACCTTCTACTAGGCCCCACCTCTTAAAGGCTCCACCGTCTTTTAACACCCTATGCTGGTATCCCATAATATACCAGTCTTCCAGCACATGAAACCACGCCCAGATCATAGCACATGGTAAGCAGAGGCAGAAGGGCCCTGTGAACAAGGAGCTCACGGTGTAGAAATGAAGACAGAATTTCACGGCCACACAAACACATAAACATAGAGCAGTGGCACTGACAACCTTAGTTGGGCTTCTCTCTGCTCTCTCCTCAGCCAGGTCTGGAACTTAGATCACGCACTGGGCTCCTCTTCTGCCCTTACTGGGCCTGGACCACCCACTCTTTGCTATAATCCCGCTAAGTTAGTCTGGTAGGCGTTCCCTGCCCCTTGATATATGATCACCCTCCTCGTAAGGGATCAAATGCTTCATCCCCACTCACTCCCTGATTGCCCCTGTCTGCCATCCAGAGAATGTTGTTCAATTGGTTTAGCAAGAAACCTCCCATTCTCCAGGTCTCTTCTTCGTCGTTTTTCATCTGCTCTCCCCTTAGCCCTGCTCATTGGCTGGAAGTTTCCACTTGTCCTTCTTGTTTTTGGAGGGGGCTCACTCTCCCCTCTCATGATAATCGCGACTCCTTTTGCGATAATCCTAAATAAAGCCTTCCTGACCATTTTAGCAGGTGTCGGAATTGACTGACATAACTGCTGCAAGGGTGAAACCTGACTTTGTGGAAGCAAATGAACAGAATGAATCCTTCAGGGAGGCCAAAAGAAGGTGGTGCTATAGTTTGGATGTGGTTGGTCATTTCCCAAACTTGTGCTGAAATTTGGTTGTCAATGTAGCAGTGGTGGGAGGTACGGCCTTTAAGAAGGACTGACACCTTCCTCCTTTTATGGACTGATTCTTTATGAGAATTAGCTTCTTAAAATGTGTTTAGCTACTTTGTACCTTCCTCTTTTCCACGTGTGCTATGTTAGTCAGTTTTGTGTCACTGTAACAAAATATGTAAGATAATCAAATTATAAAATGGAAAGGTTTATTTTGGCTTGAATTGAGATCTAACCGCTTAAAGCAGGATGGAGAAGTTAGAACTTAACCAAAACTTAGAAATAAAGCTAAAGGATAACTGTGGGGCCTTTCAGTATCATTCTGGAATTTGTCTAAGAGGCCCAGGCAAAAGGGCCTAGCTTTTTTTTTTTTTTTTTTTTTTTTAACCCAGGGCCTTGCACATGCAAAGCAAGCACTCTATCAACTGAGCTATCTATAGCCCCAGCCTCTAATGACATAGCTTTCTAGGGAACTGTGCCTACAATTAACTAGTGAGTAGGGACCAAACAGTGCAGAGTTAGACATTAACTTGTAAAAGATTGTTAAGTTGCAAATTATTTTTTGTCCATTAGAGATGCAAACATTTCTGCCCAATAGAAAAATAGCTTAAAAGGATAGTTTTACAGCCCTGTAGGACAGTAAATCTTTTTGTCTATCTAGCTTAGCAAACTTACTTCCACATTCCTTTCCCAAGGAAACATGCAAGCGCCTGTTCCACAATCCTCTCTGAGCTGGGCTTTCCAGTTGGCCCCTCGTCAGTCAGCAAAGCAAGTCTGTGTCAGGTGCTCAGTATACATTTGCATGAGAGTTATGTTTTTCCCCCTTTTTTATTTGTTCTTTTTAGAGCTACATGACAGTAAGAGTATTTTGACATTATACATTACATGGAATATAACAATTAGGGTCCCATTTTTTATATCAAAGAGACTTTAGGCCTTTGGCTTTTTGAGATTGGCTTATTTCACTTAGCACGATATTCTCCAGTTCTATCCATTTACTGGGAAATGCCATAATTTCATTCTTCCTTATGGCTGAGTAACTTCCACTCCTAGGTTTATATCCGAAGGACTTAGTATCAGCAGATTATAATGACGCAGCCACGTCAGTGTTTATAGCAGCTCCACTCACAGTAGCCAAGCCGTGGAACCAACCCAGGTGCCCTTCAACAGAGGGATGGATAGAGAGTCACGTTTTCATCCTTTAAAGCTCCCAGTTGGACAGAGGTGGGTCTCATGGCCACAGCCAGTGTTTCCTACTCAGCAAGGGTTGGGGACTGTCAGGATCCACCTCCTGATATGGTTTAGATGTCTAGACTGGATACCCTGCTGTCTGTGCCCTTCTCATGCTTGGCTGTTTCTGTCAGGGAGGCCCCTTCCTTCCCATCCCCAGGCTCGCAACCTCAGTGTTGCCCTTCCTCCTTGGTTGGTCAGTTACTAAGCCCTGTCAATGCTCCCTGTGGCCTGTCTCTGGAAAAGAGCCTTCTTCTCCAATCCATGGCCACCACTCACTCCGGGTGCCAGGATCACGAGGACCTTATTCGATCCTGGTGAGTCCTCCCGTTTCTAGGATCTTCCTCTCCAATGCATCCCCCAAATTATTGCCAAGTTCATCTTCTGTCACCACCCTGTTTAGAATCCTTGGGGACATCTACGGTTGTAATCCAGACTCAATTCCTGGTTTCCAAAAGCTTTGTGTGGGAAGGGCCATGTGAAGGGCTGGCCGGTTGTGTTTCCTCCTTCTTGGAATCCTCAGAAGGGTCTCCCCACCTGGACCTCCCCCACCACCAGGGGCTCTGAGCATGGCTTGCCAAGCCATGAGACTCACTATTAAACTGATTAGACCACGAGGGGGCATCTGATTCCTAGGCAGCCAGCATGGGGCCTGACATCAAGGGCTGCCCAAGAACAGCCAGGGCTGGATGAGCCTCAGAATCAATCTGATCCTCTCCTGGGAGTCTCACTCCAGATGGGAGCACAGAGGAGAGTCGGGGAGGGGCTGAGGATGAGTCACCCAATCTGGGCACTGCCGTGGCAGTCATGGGGATAACAACAAGATGGCTGTGTCCTGAACTGATCTCCACAGTGTTGACCATGACCATTTTCTGTATTCTGATGCTTTGAGATCTGGGGCCTCACTGACCTGACAGGGACTGCTTGTCCCAAGAGTAGTCAGTCTTAGAGATGGCAATGGCTTGCATTCCCCACCGCCACCCAAGCATGCCTTTCAGAAGCAAACCAACAAATCCAGAGTCCCTACCCCTACTACTCTCAGGACCACTGCGGACCTGCCCTAATCATCCCCAGGCCAGAATCAGACTAGGCGTAGCCCCTACACTCCGGGTCCCATGCGAAGTATTCGACCTACAAATCCTGGGCCTGCTCAACTTGCATCACCCTTCCCACCTCTGCCTTGGGCTCCTGCCCGTGGTTCCCCACCCTTCCTCTCACCCTGGTGAGAAGGTGGTCCCCAAAGCATGGCACCCCCTGTCCTCTTGGGAACTGTGAGTAATAAACTAAAATCCCAACGGCCGTCTCTGCCTGATCTGTTGGCTTTACTAGACCTTAACGTCTCTAAGTAGCTCTATTTTAAAGCACTCAGTTTTCACGGTGTGTGCCTATCTCTAGAGCTTGGTGACGTGCCTGTCCCAACTTTTCTTAGAGGCAGGGCTATGTTCTCTTGCTGAAGTACCTCCTCATTGTCTTAGTAGATTCAACCCCCTTCACTTAAGGTAAGTCAAGTATCCTTGTTGCTTGCAATCTTAAAACAAAACAAAACAAAAACAAAAACAAAAAAACCAAGGTCATCCACAGGGATGCCACGGCAGATCTGTATCGATTCTCCTACCTTTTCTTCTCCTGTGCTTCTCAGACCCTTCAAATTCAGCCAGATGGACCGTCTGTGTCTTCCCCTATGTTCTGTGCTCTGGACCTTGTTAACACCGGGTCTCCCCCAGGCATGCCCTCCTCCAGTCCCTCTGTGGGTTCCACCCCCGCTTCCTCTGAGGTCTGACTGGAGGTTCACCTCCAATCATGAGAGTCTCCTGTGATGACTTTCATGACTTCACCTTCATGGGCAATTGCCTCTTTCTGGGAACACCTGCATCATCTACCGCCCGTATTCAATATTAACTTCTCAATATTCAGGAACTCTCTCTCCTCAAGGCTTTATGTTCTCTCAGTTCAGGGGCCAAGTTGTTTGATATTTTGCGTGATGACAGGATGCACTTGATACCGAATAAATCCTCACAGTCTCCCTTCTCGTGAGTTGTAGGATAAAATCCCCAGAGGCTGCAACAGTGGTTACCTTTAAAGCCAGGGTCTGGCCAGGTGAGGAGGCCAGGACTCTGCTCACTTCCAGTCTAGGCTGAACCCATCTGGGAGGGAGGGGGGGTCAGCCTGTCCCTAGTTTTCCTGAACTGAGAGCCTAATTCATTTCCTGTGATTCCATGACGCTTGAGAAGATTTTTCTTTCTTTATCTCCTTTTCAGGCCTAGAAGGGAAGGTAAAGCACAGTGGAAAAAATGGAGAACCCCAAGAGGGGAGGGGGCCACCAGTGAGATGGAGGGGACCATTTCCTGTGCAGAGGTTGGGTCTGGGCAGGAGGCTTGGCAATTGAGCGTGTTCTTCTCAGTTTGGTCCTGGGCTGCCCTGTTTATAATAAAAACATTTGGCTTGAATTCCACAGGCTCCAACTCCTGTTGTAAATGTTGAAGCATTTCAGGCTGCATTTCCTTTCGTCCCCTGAGAAATTCTTTACAAAAAGCACAAGGGCTGAACCAAATAGTTCCTGGGATCGGCTCCAATCGGAGGCATCACATTTAGAGTCTGAACTATGCATACAATTCAGATACTAAAAACCAAGCCCCGGATATACCTTTTAAATGGCAAACAATTATTTGCATCCAAATCCACGGACTGTGTCTCTTTAAATGTTCTTTCCATTCCTAGTACATGCTGTAATCAGCAGATGGCCTACCTTCCCCCACCACCCCCCTTAAAACAGACCCTCCTAATAGCTAATATCCTGCAGTGACCAAAGCCATTAGAAGGATTAGCCATTACTATCCTGTCCAGCAAACACATAATGCTCATGGGAATTGCCTTTTTCCCCTTTGCTTGTTGTTTTTATGGATGAATCAGAGCCCAATGGTGGGTTGAAAAATCAAAACGAGGAGGGCAGAGGGTTATGTCCATTCTTTCCCAGGGTACCTCCCAAGCCGACTTCAGATTTGTGATTCCTTTGTTAAAATGATGGCAGATGTCAGCCTGGTGGATAGAGCAAGCTCTAAAAGGACACAGACAGTACGCAGACCTCTGTCCCTAGTTACCATAATATCTAATACTCATCCTTTCCCAAGTGCGAAAGCAAATCTGTGCTCTGCCTGTTCACACAGTCCTATTTGTGCTGTAAAAGATGAGCAATCAGCCGCCCAACCCAAAAGCCACGTTGCAGGGCCCAGGAATGCTCTGAAACACTGCCACCCAGTGGCGCTTGGCAGCACAGCAAGTAAGCAAGGAACCCAGCTTTCCAGGCTGAAGAGGCGGCGGCAGCGGCAGCGGCGGAAGCAGCAGCAGCAGCAGCCGGCAAGGGGGCAAAACTGGCCCTGGAACAGGAAGTGGAGCTGCAGGAAAGCCCACTGTGTGGCACAAAGACACGAGCCAGTTTGGAGATGGCTAAATAGGGCAGATGACAGAAACCCGGAAAAAGACAGCTGGCATATAAAGAGAGGAATTAACAAATGTAATGAGGTGGTACATCTGAGCAGTCTCTTTTCTAAAGGGAAGAAACACATGCTTTCTCTAAGCGAGAGCTGGAGAGAGATGATGGGAAGATGAGTCAATGGAACTCCTTTTGGAGTCGGCCTTAATTTGGATGAGTCAGTCTTGCGCATGTCTGGGTTCTTAAGGATCCTCAGTCTCTTCTGACCGTAGGGAAGTCACAGCACCTTGGTTTCCTCACCTGAAGAAGCTGAGTTAGACCTCGAAATGAAGCCCTAACACTGTATGAATATATTATCTGAGACACCAAGTAGGCAAAAAATGCAGAGATACAGAAAATGCAAGAGCTGGGTCATTTGTGTGACTGGCAACTGCTCGAAGGGAGAACCTAAAATGATATGTCACCCATTTTCACCTCTTGGTGGTTCAGGACTTGCTGGGACAGTGCAAGGAACAAGTCACAAGCCATTGGGTGCAGGTGATTCTCAGAAAGAACCTGCCATTCAACCTTTCAGCATCAACAGATGAAGGCCCGCTCGCTCCTGGAGATCTGGAAGCTTCCAGCATATTCAGTGCATGTGGGGGAAGTGTCGAGAAGGAATTGGGATCGAAAAGGAGGTTGTACTCCATTAAAATTGAAGCTGAACCAGAAGCTAATGGGTTAGTAATTTAATACGTCACTCTTCTCAGTCATATTTTCATTTTAAAAAGAAAATTTCTGTTTGAGGGCCAAGCAATTCCAAAGAAATTAGATTCTGCTGGTTTGAAATGTAAGAATCCAGGCGGGCGGTCAGGAAAATGCGGTTCTCCTTCCTTCTTATCTGATCGTCCCTGCCCTGCCTCAGTAGTGCATATTTCTTGGGAAAAAGCATATGTGATCACTGTTTTAAAGACTGTTAGAATCACTTCCGTATCCAAGGTCTGAAAGAAGATTTGGGCTCAGGCTCCATTTGAAGAAATCCAGGTTGTATTTCCCCCAGCATTTAGGGTTTGATGGTTTCTGCTTATCTAAAGTGCTCACATTGCAAACAGGAGCAGCAGGGCTGGGGATTTAAATTCTGTCTTGATGGGAATTTGAACTGAAATGCTCTGCCCAGTGCCACTTTATAAGCTGGGAATCATCAAGCTAGCTACAAATACCTCGAGGGGTCCTTGCAGTTGCTCAACATAAATCAGCAAAATGACAGGCAATTGACTTTGAAGACAGCTCTCACATGGCTGAGTGGCTGGAGCTGCTGGAAGCAGATGAGGGCATTTTCCTGTAAACATGATTGTGATTAGCACCAGAGTAAACAGTGGATTGGGTTGTATCTGTCAGACTCCAGCTTGCTCTGGATTTTTCATTAGGTAGAAATCAACATGTGCCTCTGTATAGCAAAGTTGGCAACTCCAAGAAATAAGTTTGTATTTCCACACCTGGTGAATACTTCTGATTTCCCCAGAAGGGAAGCAGGAAGGGAACTTGATTCTGCCATGTTTTCATGGAGAGTTAAAAAAATAGAGTGTGGGAATCAGAACCGTTAATGCAAAAGCAGTTCAGCTTGTACCCTGTACTCTTATGCTGTCTAGTGAAGTTTGGCAAAGCTCAGATTTTGGCTTAAATGGAAAGGTGCATATTGGAAAGGTTGACCTGATGCATATTGTATGAGGTCACCAACTCAAATGCTTCATAGGCCAGGAAAGTAGCATCTGTAGCTGAGTTGCCCTGAGGGGCCAAGGCCAAGAGAACGGGCAGGACCTGTCCAAGGAGGCAGACTGACCTCACTCCAGCAGGCATTGCAGCCAACCAGGGCAGACAGCCCTGGGTTGTCATATCAACTGTTTTGTTCAGAAGAAGCAGAAATTAGGATTTTCATGGGAAACACTAGGCATGCCAAACCAAATAGGTCTACAAACCCAAAGCATCCACCCTGTTTGTAACCTTGTTCAGGGTTATTTCTAAGTCAGATCCTTCCCAACTCCTTCAGTTTCTACCAGAACACTGAGGCATTTGAAAAGAGGGGAATGGGGAGTTTGCATTTAAAGACTCTCTTAGCAAGGGAGTGCAAAATCTACCAGCCACCACCCACTCACCCACCCTCCGAATTTTTTTTTTTTTTTTTTGGATACCGGGGATTTAACTCAGGGTTACTCAACCACTGAGCAACACCTCCAGCCCTATTTTGAATTTTATTTAGAGTTAGGGTCTCACTGAGTTGCTTAGTGCCTCACCTTTGCTGAGGCTGGCTTTGAACTCACTATCCTCCTGCCTCAACCTCCTGAGCCACTGAGATTACAGGCAATGTACCACTGTGCCCAGCTCTAGAATAAAAAAAAAATTATATATATATATGTATTTAAGCTTAGATCTTTCATATTGCAACTTAAACTGCTTTTCAGTACTGGAAATTGAACCCGGGGCCTTGCCAATACTAGGCAAGCACTCTACCACTGAGTTATATCCGTAACTCTAAACTTCTATTTATTCTCAATCCATGGAAATGAACAGTTGCCCACCATCACTGGGATAATCATACCTAACACATGGAAATTTTAAACTCAATAGTCACTTAACAGAAAGAAGCCCTGGCAAATGTCTTGGAGGCCCATTCCCACAAGGTAGATTGTGCTATACGAAATGAGAAGAGTAGCTTCGGTGGACCTAGGATGGACAGGTTCTCTCCACCTCCAGGGGTCCCCAGCAAGGAGAGCAGGATGAGTGTAGGAAGACATGTACGCCTCCTTCTGGTCAGCTCACACACAACAACCAGTGGACTCTCTCAAGGCAAAGTACCAACTAGGACGTTAAATTAGCCTCAGACAGTGTAGACATGGGAAGGGGTTCAGCAAAATGAAGACCCTAGAGGCTGGGAGCCAGGAACAGGTGTGTATGAGCTGGTTTTCAGGAAGCAATGAACCTGGGCCAGTACAGAGGCAAGGGAGGGGCATCTGGATCAGAGTGAGCTGGGGACCAGGACAGGACAGGAGCAAGCCCTGTTCAGAAGTGATAGATGACTTCAGGCAGAACTGTTGAGACGTTTTGCTCTCTTGGGGCAAAAATAATAATAATATTTCTCCACATAGGGACTTTGTTCCCCTATTGAGTCAATTTCTCTCGTTTCAAAAGCCACTCCCTTTCGTATGGATTCCATTCCTTAGCTGTCTTCTCTCATTTGGAAGACCGTTTCTCCCTACCTCTTCCCTCTGAGTAACCCCCTACTCTAGAATGAGAAATGAGCCATCTGGGCTGGTTTGTGTTTCCCTGGGAGCCAGGAGGGGTGGAGGGGTGCAGAATCCAAGCCCAGGGCCCTGGGTGGGAGCTGCTGTCAGTTATAAGCTGTGACCAGCAAACGGTGGTACTTGGCAGTCTCCTCTGGAAAGATGATGTTGTCCTGAGATGCTTGTGGAGGTCGTGGAGAAACTGCCACGCAGGGTCACGAAGGTGAAGCCGATTGGGAACAGGAACAGTGACATCCGAGGCGTGGGAAGCCACCGGGCTCGGTGGCCCACCGTGGAGTGAACTGGTGGCATCTGTGGGGCAGACTCAGAGGCTCTTGGGGCTGGAGTGCAAGTGCGCCTTGGCCTGTGGTCTGCTTGCTGATGGGTTTCTGCGCATGCGCGGGAAACCTCAATGGGCAGCAAAGACCCCTTCAGCGCGTGTTCAGTGCGGAGAGTGCGCGCTCCAGAGAGTGGAGAAGGGCATGTGGGGGAGCCCCAAGTCCTGGGAGGACAGCCGAGGCCTTGGCATCTTGGCATCGTGCTCCTTCATTCTAAGGGCATCAGAGAAGGGGCCTGGGAAGCAGAGGGGTGGTGGATGTTGGACCCCTGCAGATGGATGGAGGGAGGCTGAGATGAATGGAAAAGTCCTCAAAGGTGAAAAGAGAATGCTATTTCAGAGGGGAAAGCTCACTGGGTCCTGGAAGGCAGCTGTTGAATTTTGTTGAAAGGAGAAGGAACCTGTCAGACAGCGCTGGAGGCTGCAGATGGGGTGCCCAGGGCGGGCGAGCAGGCGCCCTGCACCCCACGGTCGGTCCATCTTTGGCTCTGGGCAGGCGGGACCAGCCCTGCTCCCCAGGGAAACAGCGAGGCTGGGGTGGCACTGCCCAAGAGGGCCATCCAGGTGCCCGGCATGGGCCCAGAGCACAGAGACAGGGACAGAGGACAGGGCTGCCCAGGGGGAACCTACCTGCGGGAAAGAGCCCAGCTCTAGAGGCAGCCGCCAAGCAGCACGAGCCCTTCCCAGGCCGCACAGGCTGCAGGGAAGCTCCAGCTGGTGATGCTTCAAAACAAGCATCTGCTTCTTCACTCTCCGTGGCTCCCAGGGAACTCGAGCCCTCCGAAGCCCTAACAATAATAATAGAAGCAGGTGCTGGGCAGAGGGCAGGGGCCAGGCGACCCGGGGCCTCAAAACATGCCACTTTGGTTTCTGTGCTTTGAATTTTCTCTTTCCCGCGTGAAACTGCTCAGGACCCAGGGCAGCTCCGAGATCCAACCAGGAAAATATAGCAGCACACAATATGTTGTTTTGGCAGGAAGCTATGAATTTTAGTAAGGAATGTCTGTCACAGGGGCTCATCCAATTAACTCACTTGTCGAGAAATCAGAATAAATAGTTTAGAGGAGCCGACTGCAGCGTTGGCTCAGCTCTTCCTTTCTTTCTGATTTGTTTTCGTGCTTGGGCAGGTCTGCAGTCACCAGGATGTACTGATTAAGGGTAGAGAAGTAAAGAAAACACATCTTCATGTGGGTTCTATCCTTGGAGAAAAAAAAAAGGGGGGGGGTACTTTCCATGCATTTTGGACTAGAGAATTCTGGTGTTCCTCCTTACAGATCTGTGTTATGGAGTCAGGTGCGGTGTGGCACAGGCCTGAATTGCAGTGGCTCAGGAGGCTGAGGCAGGGGGATGGCAAGTTTGAGGCTGGCCTCTGCAGTTTAGCAAGACCCTGCCTCAAAATAAAAAGTAAAATAATCTGGGATATCCATAGCTCAGTGATAAAGCATCCCTGGATTCTAATGCCAAAGTTCCAAAATAAAAACGAAAAAAGCAAGAACTAGGAGGGGTTATAGAGACAACCCTGGGAAATTCCCTTGGGTCTCAGACTCAGGGCTGTCGTTGAGACTGAGACAAGGCCTGGGCTGACCTGAATGGAGAACCTTCCTTGCTGTGCTCTTCTTCCTGCGTTTCTCTGACTTCAGGTCCTTGCTATGGTGGAGATAAAAGCAAAGCCATTTTCAGAGTCTACACTCTAGAATTCAGAAGGAACCTAATGTGATGAGTGAGTTTTATGCAGCCAGAGGGTGGTCAGCCAGGAGAAGACTTCAGCTGCCGAGGAAAACTTTGGCCCACAGTGCCTACGTACCTTTTTCTAGCCCAGAGTTTCTGAACACTGCCTCCCCTCTAATCCGGAGGCTCCCGGCCTCCCCTTTCAAGTACTCACACCTCTGGGCTTTACCTCGGTGTTTCTCCTGTAGTGGAGGATGAGGCTGATCCAAGGCAAAAGTGTTGTTTAACTTTTGCTCTGGGAAGCAGAGTGCCTCCAAATAATGAGGACTGGAAGCGGGGGAGGACATATTCTCTGAAGCCTGCCACCTTCTCCCTAGACTGTCAGCCTGGAGTCACAGGCATAGCCTTCAAGGGCTGCAGACCAAGTTCCCCTTTGTGTTCTGAGCTGCTTGCATTTCAAAGGCTTTACCAGCGGATCTGTGAGTCATTCCTGGAACCTTCAGGAGTCTCCATGGTGACGGGGTTGAGTGGGCCTGAGGGAGACCGGCATTCACTCTACAAGTTCCTCTGTGCTGATGTTTTTTTCTTCTTTTTCAATAGGGACTGGGGCTGAGGTTTGAAGGTTTTTTTACTTTTTTTTTTTTTTTAACAAATAATAAAATGGGAACTCCCCCAGCTCTTATTCTATTTTATCAAAACCCCGTTCTATATAAATATACATTCTAGTCTTTACCTGTCTCTGTTGAGACCATAAAAAAAATCATGTGTTTGTTGTGTTTATTTATTTTTTTCTTTGCAAGTGTTTTAAAAAGGGATCTGCTTTTCCTGTCTCCCTCAGTGAAAAGGCTCTGGGTGAACTGCTCTGGTCTGGAATGGAGATGCCTTTGGCTTCTGCCCAGGGCTTGGAGGCCTCAATAGCCAACCTTGGTACCTGTAGAGGTTGACCTGGAATCTGCAAATGTCCACTTGTGGTCATATATTCTTACAGTCTCCAGTGATGTCCACATGTGTAGATCATGTAGAGTGTTGCTTCATGACGAGGACGTGTTTCGAGAGGTCAGTTGTTGGTCTATTTCGTCACTGTGTGAACCTCCTAGAGTGCACTCTTACAAACCTATGTGGTGTGGGTCAATCACTCAACATGGTCTCTTGCTGCAGTTCAGAGAGAGACTCAGTAAATACAAGATGTATGGAGCTGCTGTCTTTGAACATTCTGTTGAGTAAAGACTTTAGTCAGTAGAAGTGCACTCTAAAATAACCATAATAAGTACAATAAATACATAAGCCAGTAACATAGTCGCTTATCACCATTACCAAGTATCACATACTGTAAATAATTGTATGTGATGTACTTTGATACGACTGCTAGCTCAGTGGGTGTGTTTACACCAGCACACAGCAAACATGGGGGTGATGTGTTGTGCCACGTGTTGTGTTGGATACAATATCTCTGGGTGATAGTGTTACGGAGCTGGGGGCTTTCAAGAAACTGAAGCAACTTGAAGACCCTTTCCGCAAACCCCAATTCTTGTAACCAAGTCAGAAAGATTTCAGATGTGTCACTTAGAGTAACAGGAATAAGTTTATTGAAGGGGTAGGAAAAGGGAAAGGGGACACTCCCAAGGAAAAAAGTGGGTCCTCTCACAGAGGAGAGGGACAGGGTGCCTAGCTGGCATTCCAGTTTTACTGGGGATCCCAGAGAAGTTTCCAGAGAATCCTGCTCAGGCCTACCTCTTGACTTTGACGGACATCAGACTTTCAAGTACCCCACTTCCTTGGCAACCCTAGGTCACTTGAGCCTGTTCTAAGTAGATTCTTAACTATACATTCTTATAGGTTTTAGGGTTAGGAGGAACTACCGTTATCTCCCAGAGTTTCAGGATCTGGTCACAAAAGTCTCCTCCTTCAGGGTAACCTGGATTCCTCTTATCAACATTATTTGGGGCCTGCATTTCTCCTGCAGTGAAGGGTAGTTTACTGAGGAATGTGACATATCCTGTCTATTGAGGCCAGACAGGGCTGAAGGTAGATGGCTTCTTGGCAAAGAAAGCATGTGGGGGTCAGCACCCTGGGCCCATTTTATAGAATTATTCTCTTAACCTCGTATTCTCACCATTCACACCTGTCTGTCCCTTAACAATAGGAGTTTTTTAGTTCCACTATAACCTTACAGGACTACCTACATATATGCCGTCTGTCGTTGACTGAAATAAATGACTCTATTTTGGGCATGTTAGGTATAAGCATTAGCATTACTATTTGGGTTACAATAATCTGAAAAATATTCTTTGGGATTTTTCAAGTGGGCCTAAATATTAAAAGTTGTCACCAATGTAGGATGAACTGATCTGCATACATAAATATATTTGTATGATTTTGGGCAGGTTCAAGTCCTGTGTCACCTTTTATAGTGGTGAGTTTTCCAAGTATGCCCTTGTCAGGGTGGCGATGAGCTCACAGTAACATTAAACCCAAATCCTGCTGATTGTGTGATCCCTCCAGGTTAAAGCAGGACATTCAGCCTTCCTGATCTACCCTCGTGTTTCTGGGCGTCTCTAGGGCCATCTTGTGTGTGCTTATTTTTCAGGGTGTGGCCATATTCCTTGGGTGACTCTGGCAGGCTCTGTGTGCCAAAGCTTTGCAGTGAGCTGGCCCTGTGTGTGTGTGTGTGTGTGTGTGTGTGTGTTTGTGTGGATGTGTGCACGCATAAAATGCCTTTCTCTGCTGTGTGAGCCCCTGAGAGGGAGCCGTATGCAAGGCTGCTTAGGTTTCCCTGGGCCAAACTTCTCATTTTAGCTTATAATGTTCTCCCTGCCTTGCCCCTAGAGTGGGCTCCTGGAGTAAGTCAACATCTTTTTTTTTCTTTTCTAAAATAGTCTCTCTTACTACAGGTTTTTCTGGTAGTTCAAGCTCACTCGGGCTTCCTTTGCATTCTTAGGACATAATTTCTTACATTTCTGGGAGCCATGGAGACCTTTGGAAAGATGATAAAGGCCCAAACCCTCTCTCAGAAAAGTGCACACAGAGCTAATGTTCCATAGAGAGACCCAGGGGTTCTTGGCCTTCTGGTGAGAATCCTACCTTAGGAGGAATTTTCCCTCATGGGGAGACTCATCAGTTGCCAGACCCACCCAGGAAGGGCTCAGCCCTGCAGTGGGTGTGGCCCAGGCCCAAGTCAAGGGACTCACAAGGTGAACATTTATTTTCCAATCTCATATTCATTCCCCTTGAGCTGGGTACAAGTGAGCATGGGAAAGACATGATTTTCTCCTTGCCGCAGTCTGGCTGGGCACAAAATCACGAGCCACTCAAGGAGGAACAAACTTTATTTCCAAAACTCCCGGGAATGCCACGCACACGGCCTTCTCCCGGGACACACTACACCAACAGGAAATCCCTCCTCCGGAATTCCCTCCTACCGTACTTCCCCAACCAATGGGAATTCTCCGGGAGTCCCATGAGAGCTCCAAAGTAGCAGGTGGAGGCGGACAGCAGGGGTCTGATCTCCAATTGAATGCACATCTTAACATAATCACTATCATCTCAAGGACTTGCTGGCGTCACCTTTCAACCAAAAATGCCATGCGTCATTCCTACTTGGCTGTGGCTCTCAGCATCTCCTCAAGGCTGCTCTTCTAGGTCTCTCGTGGAACTCTGAGAGGCTGAGTACCAAGGCTGTGGCACAGAACTCCAGCATCTGGTGTTCAAGGGTCCTAAACACAATGACTCTGGGAAAGATATTTCTGGGAGCCTTAATCTAATTAGAGTTTTTTTTTTTAATCACACAATTAAATTTTTCTTCTTAATGTTTTCTCTGTTGTGAACTAAAATCTACCTAACTTTCCATTGTCCTGCTTGTTATCCTTCATCTTCTAGATGTTGGGGTGCTATAGGTATTCAGATCCAGGGGCTGCTATAGCAAATGAACGCAACTTGGTGGCTTAAAACAACAAAAAATCTCCACAGTTCTGAGGTCACACTTTGAAATCAGTGCGTGGCAGGGCTGTATTCCTACCGAAGTTTCTAGCAGGATTCTTTTGAGTCTGTTCTAACTCTGCTGAGTCTGTCTGCCCGTGATTGTGGCTATGACATCACTCCTGTTTCTGCTCCTCCTTCTTCCTGTCTGTCTCTATGTGCATCTCATGGAAGGACACTTGTCATTGGATTTAAGTCTTCTTGGCTAATCCAGGATGATTTCATTTAAAGATCTTTAACTTTCTTACTTATGCAAAAGCCCCTCCTTGCTTTTACTAGGATTGAACCCAGGTGTGCTCTTACCACTGAGCTACATTTCCAGCCCTTTTTAAATTTTTGACACAGGGTCTCACTAAGTTGCCCAGGCAGGCAAACCTTGGATTTGTGATCCTCCTGCCTCAGCCCCCCACGTCACTGTGATTATAGGTGAGCACCACCACCGTGCTTGGCCTAGGGCCCCTTTTCTAAGTAAGGTTACATTCACAGGTTCCAGGGATTAGAATGTGGAATATCTTTTCGGGGCAGGGGTGGGGGGTACCACCCAACCTTCTACAATATTGCTTCTTTACATCTCCGTGTCAGACACTGCCTGGCTCAGAGTCAGAGTTCACCGCTCCTTCATGTATTTGTTTCTTTCTGATGGTTTGGATTTAAACTTGGACCCAAGTGCTCTATATGCTGCATTCCCAACTCTGAATAAAGGGTGGAATGTATTTGAAATAAACTCAATGTCTTTGGCATTCCTTGACTATAAAAATAGCTGCCAGACTAATTAGAGTAAATAGTTTATTTCCCTTTGGGATTTCTGTTAGAGAGTATTTTATTTAAGTATGCAGGAATTACATAGGCATAAAGAAAATATGTTGGAAAGTCTTTTTCTTCTCAGAGCCTCAGTGTGTGAAAATAAAATTGAATTTTATTTACAAGATAGCTCTCACGTATGTATTTCATTATGTTTATGAGGAAAAGCAATACATTGTGTGTGTGTATGTGTGTATGTGGTACTAGTGATTGAAGTTAGGGGTGCTTTACTGCTGAGTTATGTCTCCTGCTCTTTCTATTTTTTTTTTATTATTATTCTGAGACAGGGTCTCACTAAGTTGCTGAGGCTGACTTGTGATCCTCCCGGCTCAGCCTCCTGAGTTGGCTAGAATGATAGACATGTTCCACCTAGCTCAAAACAATATTTATTTATTTATTTATTATTTTTTTAATCTTTTTTTTTTAAGAGAGAGAGAGAGAACTTTTTTTTTTAATATTTATTTTTTAGTTTTCGGCGGACATACATCTTTGTTTGTATGTGGTGCTGAGGATTGAACCCGGGCCAGACGCACGCCAGGCGAGCACGCTACCGCTTGAGCCACATCCCCAGCCCCAACAATATATATTTATAAGAGTACAATTATATGTTTATATACAGGTCACCTTATTTTGATTGTGCGGCTATTTGTTGACACCTAATAGTGACTTCCATGTGCCCATTTAGAAGATACATGTACAAAGATGTGACATGCTTTATCTTTCTTTAAAAATATATAGCTTGGTATCATGTTTCTAATAGAGAATAAATGAATATAATCATATTCTACCCTACTTTAGAGTACAAATTCTAAGCTTTTACATTAAAACGTACCATGAAGTATTCCTGACCTCACAATCTGGAACAGTTTTATTTGACAGGGTTAGAAGTGGCAATGAGAATAAATCTGTCTTTGCAAGCCAGAATTTTTTTTTTTTTAAAAAAACAACCTCTCCCTGTGTATGTAACTCACATGGTATGTAGCTTGCAATTTCCACAGCTGGTCATATTTTATTTATAAATGTTTGGAATCTGGAACCCTCAAACAGGGAAGATCTAAATTCTTTGTCCCTTATTCAGAGTGAAAACTAGTTCAAGTTGCTTGATTTTCATTGTTTTTATTTCCTGTTCTTTTAAATATAAGTCTCCTAGGCACAGGGCTTTATTAATCATTTTTGATCGTTTTATCCATTTTCCAAGAACGCGCCACAGAAGCATCACAAAAAAGAGTCAGGGAAAAAGCGAGCTCCCTGTCTGCAGAGCTCAAAGCATACCACACACATTAGGGAATGGCTAAAACAAATTCAGCCAATCAAAACACCTCATCCTGCCAGCCAAGTTTAAATGGGAGTGTGCGAGTCTTGAGGTTGAAGATGCATTAACATCATGACTTTCAACTTCCCTTAGTAATAAAACCCAGCAGCAACACAGCGTCAATCAACAAAATCAGACTTTGCTAAAAGAGCCTGCACTTCAGCCCAAGGGAGCCAGAGTCCATGTCAGAGTTGAAAGGATGGTTGGGACGGCTGCCCTCCTGTTGATTTCTCCATTCCACAAGGACTTTGCAATTCTCTCTTTTTTCTGGATGTATTTTTAGGTCATACACAAATAGCAAATTCATCAGCAAAAAAAAAGTACTAGCCAACTGATAAACCACAGAGTTAGTAAATCTCATTGTTTCAAAGTACTTTGTGTTTTACTTTTGTGTGTGTTTGTTTTATTTTTAAACTCATTGTCAGCTGTGTGTTTTTAAACTGAGTTGTTTGAAATGCAAAAGTGGTCCTGTATAAAAATGAGCTATGACCTATGTTGTATCAGTGTGTTTTAACACTGCATTAAGCTTTTTCTTACCATCTGCTAATTGCAGATAGATGGGGAACTACTTAGCTATTAACACTGGCTTTTCTTGCATATCTTTGTGAGAGAAATTTGCAGCTTTTTTTTTTTTTTTTTTTAATAAAACTGGGCCCAGACAAAACAGGGTGGAGAGAAGAAAAACTGACTCTAGATTCCCAAACCAACTGTGTACAAGTACAGAAATCAGAGACCTCAGTGCTGACACATCTTTGCGGGTGTTGTGATGCAGACTTTTAAAAACATGATTTATTAAGTACCTTTAGTACACCTGAGTTTTGGACCCTTCCTTTCAATTTGCCAGATACAAGGCAGCTATATAATTTATTGTTAGCTCTTTCAATTTGTCAGATACAATTTCTAGCTAGCTCTTCCAATTTGCCAGGTACAGGATGGCCCTATCGTTTATTGACCATGCAAGGACCTTCCTGAGAGTGGACAGGGGTGATGGACAGCAGGTGTAAGCCAGCGCTTTCTTGCAACAGTATGAACCAGGATGTCTAGATATATGCAACTCTCTGATCCCCTCGGCCACTACCACCAAGGGCTTTTGAAGACTGCATAGGTTTTGGAAATGAGGCAAAATTTTACCTGCTCATTGTTCAGATAAACTCAGACATTTTTTCTTCCTGGTCCATCAACTCTTAGTAACTTCCTGTTTCTGGACCCGAGGATGCTTTATTACATCAAAGTGCTTTCTTTGCTTAGACTACTCTGTTTGTCTTCCCCATCTCCACTGGTGGAGAGCCCAGTGATTCCTTGGGACCTTGCTCAACAGTGCCTCCCCTGTCACTTAAGCTCCTAGAGGAATGAATTTGAATCCTTCTTAGGAAATTTACCTCCTCCTATTTTGATACATTTTATGTATAGTATCGTGTTTACTACTGAACCAAGAGGAGGGGCTGACCACAAAGCCAAGACCACACAGTTCTCATTGAAAGAGTACCCCTCATTTTAACTACTTTGCATGAGTCTTATTTTAATTCTGGTGTTTTGGCCATTTTTTTTTTCTAAATTGCTGTAAGAAACAAGCACACCAGAAGATTGAAAGTCTTGTCCTATTTGGCTCATGCAAGAAACAGGCTCATGCTATTAGGACTCAAATGCCAAATGTTTCCACTTAAGAGCTGTAAAGTCTTAGGGAAATTATTAACCTTTCTGTTGTGCCTGTAAAATAGGAATAATAATAGTACCTACTTTCTAGGGTTGTTACAAGGACTGAGTCCTCATGGAACAGAGATTAACAACATTAAATACTCAATATCTTAGTGATTTTTATTGTTCAGTCTGCGTATTTGTTGAGGCTTTATTCACATTTTTGAATTACATTGAAGCTAAAAGAAACCAAGAGTTATCTGCATGTATAATATAATGAGGTCAGATGTCCACCTGCTCATCAGGTACACCAAATGGTTGCCACTGGGGAACTATAGCCTTGATGACCCAGAGGACACTTGATGGAACAGAATGAAGAGTTCCCTTAAATAGGAAGGGTTGACCAGACCTTCCTCACTCTCTCAACTTGAGGTCAGAGAGTCGAGGTGCTGGTTGTCTACCCTGCTGTGTTCTTATCTGTAGAACAGGGACAATAATAATGCCTACTCGTGAGCTGAAGTAAAGATGAAGTGAGATCACCTATGGCAACCACTGGGCATAGAGTCCAGTGCACGCAAAGCGCTTGCCATCTACTTGTCGTCCGTCGTTCCTAGCAACTATCCTGAAACACGAACCCATTGCTGAAGGCGGTGTGTGCAGTGTACTGGGGAAAGTGTCCTCATATTTCCCCCAACCCCTGGAACCTGGTGGCTAGCTCCACCAGGGGACGTTCAACCACACACTGAGAATGCAAAGCCTCCGCTTGGGTAAGGAAACTACCTTTCCCCTCTCTGGGAACACACAGTGTGGAAAAGCCAACATCAACAGCTGGGAGAGTAATTAGGTCAATTCTGATGCAAGACTGACCATTAGCAACAGAAATGATGGCAAATTAAGGCCACTGGCAGGCAGGCTGGAGAGAGCCAGGAAATTGTTAGTAATTGCCAAAGAAAGGATGTGAGCTCCCTGAGACCCTGCTGGGAGAGGGGGGCTGAAGGCACCCACAGTCCTCCTGGATGGGGGGTCAGAGCCCGTGGACTTTCATTAGCATGGTTATTGCCTCCTGTATCCCTAAAATGACCCACCAGATTGTAGTCACCTAAAGAATTAAGGGACACACAGTACTGAGTTACATCTCAGGGAACAAAGTTAGTTCGCTTCCAGGTGCATCTACATCTAACTCCTACCTCTGTGCTGTTCCCACGTCTCCAAGGAGGGAAATCCCGCCCCCACCTTTTGTTGCCAATAATATGTAATTTTTCTTTATCCATATCCTTATTTTTGCCTCTTCCTTGTTCAGCTGTGTTCATGCAATGATAACTAGCGTGGTTGCTCTCTCTTACAGCAAGTGCGTCTTCAGAGAGTCCATTTTCACCTAGATCTTAACCTTCAGAGTTTATTTCCACTTGGACTGTGGCTATTAAAGTAGAAACTGTGTTTTGTGACCTTCAGTCAGGGCGCCAGCTGTGTCTCCACCCTTTCCCCTGGGGTTTGGAGAACCACACAGCCTTTCTGCAATAGCCTTGTTTCTGGAATTCAAACCTCCTTCCCAGCAGGGAGTGACTAATGTTAATAGCCACCTCATGCACCAAGGGTTACTGGGCAGAGCAAGTGCTCCTTGGAGACTTTCAAACACTGACATCTGTCCTTGGAACCAAGGTTGAATATAGTTTTTTTTTTTTTTTTTTCCTTAAGTTCCAACTTTGCCCCAATTCCTCTTCAGCTCCATCTCCTTTACTTCTCCAAGGATGTGATGAGAAGATTTCAGAAGTGAGCACAATGGCAGTATCCATTACATCCGGGCCAAGTTCCATGAGTAATGAATGATGTTACAGGAGGCATGACTTCAGGGTGGAACAAACTCACCATTGGCAGAAGCTGCCCACCATCACCATTTTTTGCTCTGGCCAAAGTAGATTTCCTTGGCAGCTTAGGAAGGATCCATACTGGGGATGGGAAGGCAGCGAGAGAACCTTCTCTAGCATTCCCTGAATCTGTCAGAGCCAGCTTTATTCTGTGCTACCACTTCACCCAGAAGTCTCGGTGGGACGCCAGTTTTCTGAGGCTGCCACTGCTCCCAGGTTGATGGATTGGAGGAGGCAGGGAGCTGGACTCCCCAGCCAGGAACTAAAGAAACTTGAGACTCCTATAATAATTTGTACTGGGATCATCACAGTCTCTACCCTCTTGGTCTGCCAAAAACATGACAAGGACTTTGACCCTCGGTCAAGTGACAATTCTGTGATTTAAAAAAAATGGACGGAGAGGGATAGAAGGAGAGGAAGAGAGAAACTATGAGATGGACTCAGAATACACAGGAGAGGATGCTTTCTTAAAGTATGCTGTGGATTAGGTCCATGGATCGACTTTGGTTTTAGGAAAATTGGTAAAAGATCCAAGTTATTTTGTATGTAGGACTGTGTTTTTCTAGCAGATCCAGGAGGGGTCGAATGTGAGGGTCACACATGTGAGGGGATTATGAGCTGACTCATCTCAACAGGGCAGCCTGGGACAGTTTGTGGCCTTCCTGAAGCTAAACTGAAAGGCGGAGGAGACAGTGAGGCTGGGGCCCTGGGTGTACCCAACAGGCAGAGGTGGTGGGATGGGGGATGGCCCTGGTTTACATTCAAACTGGGTTTGTTGTTGACTTTATATATATATATATTTTTTTCTGCCAGGAAACCTGGAATCTTGGTTGCCTGGCTACCTGGCCGTGCTGGGGTGGATAACTTCATTTTATTGTATTCTTGTAGTTGTCTCCATTGTGGACAATTGGAAACGGGAGGGAACAATACAGGGACAACCAGAGTTCAATGTCCCTTTGTTGCTGACATCTTCCTCTTGGAAAAAGACATTGATTCATGGCTGAACAATTCCTACAGACAAAGATAAAAACATCCTTTTAGTCTCTTAATTCCTTTCTGTTTAGGGGAACTGAATGGTTTCCAGAGGCTATTCAGAAAACGGCTGCTAGAAATCAGTAAAAAAAAAAAAAAAAAAAGAAAGAAAGAAAAAAAAAGTTAATGTTTTTATTTCTTTCTCCTTCTCCCCACAGACTAGTTCAACATTCTTGCTTGAGGCCATATGGAGTGGATACGCCAGGAGGAAATGACATACCTCTCTCTGTTTCTACTCAACAGGCTTTTTACTGGGTAAGTGGTCCCTTTGAAGTGGCCTTTTCCTTACCTCGGATTCTGACATGAATAATTGTTTAATTGCCTTTCAGTCTACACAAGATAAGGAACCATGTCTCAAAATTGTCTAATTCTCTTAACTGAAACAATATCCAAACCACCAGAGCAGTTTTGGAAGAAAAGACTTCCTCACATATGTTAAGCGTTTCATTCTTTCCCAAGTGCTTTGCACCACATTATTTTGTTAAACTGGATAATGTATAGGAAAGTGCTGTGTAAATTGTATCACAGAACCAAAAAAAAAAAAAAAAAAAGCAAGATTTTTAGGACAATTATCAACTTGATTTTCCACGTAGGACACTGAGGCCCGGTGAGGGAAAGTCACAGACCCAAGTTACAGTAGGGAGGTTCTCCCTGGCTGGGGTCTGTTTTGAACCCTGGATGGGCTCCCTCCTCTGCAGAGGATGCCCCTGACAGGGGTGTTAAAGAGAAAATTACGGCAAATCTTGTTTTGCAGGTTTAATTGGCTTTCTTTGCCGTTCTAGAATCCCGCAACAGTTTGGACTAAAAATGTTTCAGAATGCTCACCACATGGGCAGGTGGTATTTACAGTGAGAGAAAAGGAAATGAGATGCAGAAACTGAAGTGAGGTAGAGAGGGCCTGATTGGTGCTTTCAAAGGAGGGCTATGGTGATTGGCTGAGATGGGCTACTTCTTCCGTGAGGAGCCTACATTCTGTTCACACATCCGTTAGGCTGCATTGGATTAGGCAGGAAGAAACTTTCAAACCAAACAAATCTGTAAGAGCCTTCCCCAGTGGATGGTCTGGGTCCTCACCAGAAGCTTCCCAGAGGGTGGGGCCTGAAGCCCTGTCCTTGGGGCATTTCCTGACCTGGTTTACATCCCACTGAACCTGCTGTCTCCCTTCAAACTAGTGACTTCACTTTTTAATCTAGTTCAGCTGCTGCCCATGAGTCTTCCACAGACTTATTTTTGTCAGACTGGGACAGAGGAGTTGTTGCTTTCCTGAGCAGGTGAAAATTTCATCTATCTATCTATCTATCTATCTATCTATCTATCTATCTATCTTTTACTTAAAGAAAAAAAATATTGTCTCTGAAATGAGCTCACAATGAATTACCATATTTTTAAAAAGGTGCTAAAACCCACCTCTCTTGTGGGGTATTCCATTCAGGTTCCTGTTTGTTGGGAGACAACCTGGGACAGCACCCCTGGTGGCTGCAGAAATCACAGCCGACTGAAGCTCCCACCACTTCCCACCCTCCCACCACTGGTCAGGGTGGAGCCCACCCCAGGAGGCAGCAGGACACAAGGTACAGGATTTTCTTTTAAAAGAAAAAAATTCAAACACATCAAATTGTACAGAGTTTGAGAAAAGAACGATTAGAAAATCAGGCAGCCCTTAGGACCAGAAGGGGTTCACAGCAAGTCAGCTGCAGCCATATGGTAGAACAACATTTATGAACAGAAAAAGGGAAGTGAGGTACAGTACAGAGATTGGAAGTGGGGTACAGAGACTGCTAGTTGGTCCCCAGGCTTTCGCTATTGGCTGAGACTTAGCTATTTGTTACAAAAGCAAATTTCTAAGATAGGTTTTCAGTTTTTCCATGTGCTTACTCAGGTGGCAGTTCATTATGTAGGACTCTAAGGAGGCTCCTAAAGCCCACATTTACTTTGACTCAACACCCCCAAGACCAGAGAACCCTGCAGGGGATGAGACTTACCCTGGGAGAAGGGGCTTCCTCACTGGAGGTGAAGACTTAAAGAGGCTTTCAAGGGCATTGAAGGACACAATCAACAGAAAGGAAAGGTGACCCGTAGGAACAAGAGAGAAGATATTTGCAAATCATGTATCTGATAATGGATTCATATTCAAAATATGAGGAACTCCTGCAGTTCAACACCAGCACCACCAATGATGAAAAAAAAAAATCAGCAAAGAGTTTAAATAGACATTTCTCCAAAGAAGAAAGCTCCCACCACTTCCCACCCTCCCACCACTTGTCAGAATGGAGCCCACCCCAGTAAATAAACACATGAAAAGATGCTTAGCATCTCTAATATTAGGGGAACACAAATTGTAACTACAAGGAGCTCTCACCTCATACCCATTAGGATGGCTATTATAAAAATAATATTAGAAAATATTGTAGAGATAGAGAAACTGGAACCCTTGTGCATTGTTAGTAGGAATGTAAAATGATGCAACTGCTGGGAAAAAAAATATATATATATATATATATATATTGTAAGGGTAAAAGAAATTGAAGTTAAAGCGTAAAAGTTAAAGGGTAAAAGACCGGGTGTTGTAAAAGTTTCTAAGCTGCAAGGTCTGAGTTAAAATGTAAAGGAGGTATTGTTAGGTTTCTATGTTACCTGCAAAACCTGAAATTTCTGTAGCTGTTAAGACAATGCTTAGAACCGCCCAGTAAACATTTCCCCTGATTGTCTGGTTGTTTAATAACTGAAGGGGTCTGTGTGGTTGCACGCAGGCCTTGCAGGGCCTGAACCAATCAGTTTGAATGTGTACTCTCCTTAGGAATGACCTATCACTCCAGCCTGACCTGTTCCCGCCAATGAATGAACTAATCATGTTTAGGAGTTGTTGTTCAATTTTCCCGCGCCTCATGATGATTTGTTCTGATGTATACAAAGCCCTCCGCCCTCCCCAAAAAGTGTACTTAAGCAGTGCTCAGCCCTTGCTCAGGGCTCTGGGCTGCTTTCCCTTCTTGAGTGGGCACGGAGCCCCAGCATGCTGGTTCAATAAATCCCCCTTCTGCCAATTGCATGAGTGGTCACTTGGTGGTCTCTTTCTCCGACGTTTCGCGGGACCCTTACAATATATGAAAGTTATACATCCAAAAAGTGAACCATAGTATTCCCTATCACTCAGCAGTTTCTGTGTGCATATATGGCAGAATTAAAAACAAGGACTCGAACAAGTATCTGTACACTTATGTTCATAGTAGCATTATGCATAATAGCAAAAGGTGGAAATGAACCAAATGTCCACTGATGATGAATGAATAAACAAAATGGGGACTTGTTGTTTACTGAGACAGTGTTTCAGTTGGGAAATTGTATCTAGCTGAAAGTAAACACTATGTAGTTTTTTTTTTCTAATTCATTTCACTCAACAAAATGCTTCTGAAAACCATTCATGTTCTCAAACAGTATTAGTCACTCATTCCTCTGTATTACTGACTGTTCACTGTATGGATACACACAAAAGAAAGCATCGTGTGTGACTCCTCTTATAGGAGGTACCTAGAGTCATAAAATTCATAGGGACAGAAATTAGGATGGTGGTTGACAGGGTCTGGGGAAAAGAGGGAGTGGGGGGAATGCTTAATGAGGATAGAGTTTCGGTTTGGAATGATGAAAAAGTTCTGAGATGTTTTGGTGGTGACAGTTGCCAACAGTGGGAATGTAGCTATTGCCATTGAACTTAAAATGGTTAAGATGGTAAGAAAAGAACATTAAAAATTATTTTTAATCACAATTTAAATCAACTCTGGAGAGAGAGAGAGAGAGAGAGAGAGAGGAATTACTAGTGAGATGGAGGTGTCTGGAGGAGAGAGAGAGAGGCTCTGAAGTCCTCTCTAGGGAGGATGCTGTCTGGGTGCTGCTCCGTCGAGGCAGAGGCTGACTTGCCCCTTGGAAGAGGAACCCACTCCTGTTCCGAGCTCTGTGATAGAAGATCCATTCAGGACCCCTTTCCAGAGGGTGCTTGGTCTGGGAGATAAAGGAGGATAGATCTGGCCATGCTCATGTCTCAGATGGGTCATCTTTCCTGACCCACTGAGATGGCAGAGAGGACAGACCATGCCCATTAGGGACGGTAAGGCCAACTTATTCACATCCTCCCTCCAGAGGATAAGTGAAGTTAACAACCTGTGAGCAAGAGAGTTGGACGCTGCTCTGGTTTGGACAGTGTCCACAAAGACTCATGTGTTAAAGTTTTGGTCTTCAGTCTCATGGTATTGGAAAGTGGTAGAGATTTTAGAATATGGGGCCTGTTGGGAGGTCTTTAGGTCTTTTGGAATGAATCTGAAGGGGATTGTAGGTCCTCAGCTGCTCCTTTTACTCTTTTGTTTCTTGGTTATCAAGTGAGCAGTTTTCTCCACCACGTGCTCCCCACCATTGCTATCTGGCAGTACCATCAACAGCCCAAAGCAATGAGTCTGCAAGTCTTGAACTGGAAACTCCAAACCACATGCCAAAAATAAACCTTTTCTCTTTATAAATCAACTCTCTCAGGTATTATATTATAGTGATAAAAAACTGATGAACACAACCACAGAGCTGACAAATGAAAGAAACTTTCCTTCTTTCTTTCTTTCTCTTTCTTTCTTTCTTTCTTTCTTTCTTTCTTTCTTTCTTTCTTTCTTTTTTCCTTCTAGGACTTTTTGAACTTAAAAAAAAAAACCACCACCAACAACAACATAGCAATTGCTTCCAAATCCTCACATACGCACAGTCATATGTTGCATAATGACATTTGGTCAATGATGGACTTCACATATGATGCTGACTCCATAAGATTATAAAGGAGCTGGAAAACTCCTATTGTCTAGTGCTGTGATGGCCATTGTAGCATCATATGCAGGACTCAGTGCATTTCTCACATGCTCATGGTGGTGCTGTGTAAACAAACCTACTGTGCGGTAGCCACATAAAAGTGTAACTCATACGATTACATACAGAACCTGTTATAATGATAAATAACTAAGTTATTGGTTTGTGTATTTACTTCTATTTATTTGCATTGTTATTTTGCAATGTACTCCTGTGACACATGTGCTGTGTTACACAGCAGCCGCCTCATGCACCTGTTTACTGGTCTCTGTGTCACATCATTTTCTCTTGTGCTTCTTTATAATCACGTTTCCTTCATCATGGCCTTGGGGAGCACTAGGCAATACTATATATGCCAAGTAGCCTAGGCATGTGGGTGCTGTGCCCCCGGAGCTCCTGTGTGCACACTCCACGATGCTCCCACAACTACAGAATCGCCCAATGGAGCGGTTCTCAGAATGTGTCCTCCTCGCCAAATGACACAGGACTGTATATAGTTTTCCACTCCATCGTTACTAGCCTCAACTGTAACACTTTTGCTAATTTCTTTGCCGGCCATATTGCTGCTTCTACTACTGTTATTCCCTTTTGATGAAGTTTTCTTCAGGATGGACTATGTCTTCTCATTGGTAGGGGAGATGCTTTCTCAGATCAGATATATCCCCCTCCAAAAAAAAAAAACTTGATGTTTTTTCCACACCTGAATGATATTGTGGCAAGGCATAGAATCCTAGGACAAAGTCACTTTTTCTCAGCATTTCAGGAACTGACTACTCCACTGTCTTCCTGCGCTGAGTGTTGGTGATGAAGTGTGACATGAGACTGATTCACATTCTGTGGTGGTGACTTGTTTTTTTCCCCCCCCCATGAAGAGAGAACTCTTTCTTTATTCTTGATATTTTGACATCTTACTCCAATGTCGTTAGGGGTGGATCTGTTTCATTTTTGTTTTTAACTGCGTCCCGTTGTGTCTTTCCAGGGTGCTTTCAATTTGAGGGCTTCTGTTTTAGGAAATTCTTCTCTGTCATTTCTTTAAAGTTTAGTTCTGCCCTCTTCTCTTAAATCGTTCCTTCTGGAACTCTTGAAAGAGGACTTTCTGACCTCCTGAGTCCATAATTCTTACTTTTTGTTCTAACTTCCCATGTCTTTACCGCTGTGTGCCGTTTTCTGGGCGAATCCCCCCTCCCTCGCCTGTGTTCTTGGGATATTGAGTTCCCCGTATCCACGATGCTACATACTGACACCATTTTCACAGACTGATGGCCGAGGGGTGGTCACGGCTGCCTCATTCTGTGCTCTGTTCTATTCACAGTGACGATGGGAAGCCACCAGGGTGGCTCTGTTCTTTCTCTCCCAAATAAATACCCTGCCTCCTTGGGCCCAAGCCATCCTGCTGCTGGATCCCACCCACCAGATGGCTCACATATTGGAGGCTGTTTCTACCTTCTGCGGGACAACCCTTTGCACACATCCTAAGCTGTGTTTTCTCCTCTTCCGTGTAAATCTTTTAGTGTTTTTACAGACTTCCAGTTTTTAGTTTCCCAAGCCCTCTTTTTTCTAGTTTTCTGAGTATTGTAATGTATATTTTCTATTATGTCTGAAACCCTAGTGCTGGCAAGATGGCTGTGGTGTGTTTCAGTCATTTTGAGAAAAAGAAAGCTTCATATAAAGCCTGGAGTTCAAGGTCTAAAAGAGAGAAAGTGAGGCCTAGTGGTTAAGGCAGGGGCAGAGACTCCAGAGACCTTCTCCTTCACAGCGGCCTGTGAGGAGGTTGCAAGGAAAACCTTTAGATTTTTAGTCTGTGAGTTTATTTGCAGAGAACTGTCCAATTAAGCACAAAACCATTGGCCTGAGGCTGCATCTCTACTGTGACTTCTTATGTAAGGAACTGTCATCTAACCTGGTAAATAAACAAACGGAAATCTAACTTTTGTAACCCATAGCCAGACTCAGCCAACCACATGCAGCTGAGCTTCAGCCAGGCTCCAACAGCCAACAGATCAGACCAGATCCAAATAAGATAAATGCCCTACCTGGAACCAATCAAGTTATGTTTGCACTTTGATAAAATTCTGCAGCTCATGCTGCTGACATGGAGCTCTCTGAATTTCTTCTGCTTCTGAGTGCTGCCCGATTCATGAATTATTCTTGGTTCATGTAAGCTCAGTTATATTAATTTTGTCTGAAGCTTTTCTTTTAATAGAACTGACATTCTCTGAGCTCAATAAATTCTCATGCTATAGCTGGCTGTGTTTACTCAGATCATCTTTCCCCCAGGTTCTATCTAAAGACTTAGTAAGGTGGATTCCCATCCCTCCAAACTAGAGTATTTAAAACATGCAGAGAGGATCATGCCTGGGCTCTTCCTGTGGAAGAGGTGCTTTGTGATTATTTTATATGGAACTCTTCTGGCTGGAATATGACCCAGATGCCAGAAGCACGGGTGAGGGTCACTGTTGTCTCATGCTCATGTAATGGAGCATGGTTGAACACAAAACCCGTTGAAGCTCCTCTGTGTGTTGCTCTATGTAGAGCCTCCCTTGGGGCCTTTGAGACAACTTCACTGGAGAGTTATAGCACTTTAAAACTTTGAAGGATTTAGTCTTTCTTCTATTTTGGCTTCTATCCCAACCTTATTTTGGTCTTGGGGAAACACAACCATATCCAGATAACTATTCAGAGTTAAAAGACATTTTAACTTCCTAGAAAAATCACTCATCATATCTAACTAATGATTCCAGTAAGGGCTCCAAACAGGGAAAAAAAAATTTAAATCCTCAAAAATGTCTATCATTAGATTGGCAAATTTTTAATATATCAAAAATTTGCTTAAACGAGATGGCCATTATTTAGAGTTGAATAATGGATTTTATCAATAAGTCTGTTCGTTATCTTATTTTTAAGTGTCCTATTTATGTATGTAATCTTCACTTGTCATAGAAAATCTAATCATGATTTTTTTTTTTTCTGA
Source organism: Marmota monax (assembly GCF_021218885.2). NCBI lineage: Eukaryota > Metazoa > Chordata > Mammalia > Rodentia > Sciuridae > Marmota > Marmota monax. Next base: position 5,822,511 of record NW_026693082.1, read on the forward strand.
ATACTGAGTTTTTAAGTTGTTGCTGATCATCAAATGGACTTCTGGCGGGATTGTTGCCTGACTCTTGCTTCAAATCCAGTTAATCAGGAAGTTTGTTCATCATCCCTTCTCCAATCCTGTTCTTTTCCCAGCATCCAACTGCTTCCCACTGGGAGGTTCCAGGAATTTCACTTCCTCTCCTGGGTGGAGCCACTCAGAGCTTTCCCTGCTTCGGAACACAGAATTGGTTGCAGGGGGAGAGGGACCAAGCTATCAACACACGAGCATTTGGAGGACATTTAAGATCCAAACCACAAAAATGTGACCCTCAGGAGGCCCATAAGGAAGAAGCTTCAGATTTGTCTTGGAGAGGTTGTGCAGGAATGTTCTCTTTTCTTCCCTTCTGGACTAGAGTAGGGAAGTACACAACCCTAAGAGTTGCTGGAAGCAGAGGAAGTCTTAAGGGAAGTAAGCCTTAGAATTGACCTCAAAAAGGTCAAAGGGAAGAGCTGGGGAGAAAACAGGTTAGTGCTGAGCTACTGGATCAACCCACATCTTCCCGGACTGGAACCAATCACTTCTTTTCATCATTTGAGCCATTTTGAGTGTATTCTAACTGACATACAGTAGTGTCATTCACCCTTAACGTTAGGGTTGTGGGCTAGGGTTTGAGATTAGGGCTAAGGAGTTGAGGTTAGGGTTGCAGTCAGTGAGCTTGGCCTCTGACTGTGGAGCCTGTTCTCCAGGGGATGGTCCTTCAGGGATGGACTAATTGCTGAACGAGGAAGATGTTACTTCTGAGGTCCTTCATGCCCAGATATAGCAGCACATACCAGAGGGGTTCTGCTCCACCCACATATGGGCCCTGATTCCTGAGCACCGTCTCATCTCCATTTAGCTGGAAGTCTGGGAAAAATCAGGTCCTCCCGGAAAAAGTACAACACATCCCTTTCCCCTTAGCCTCGGAGTTCAGTCTATCCCGAGTCCACGAGGGATGAGAGGGCTGGGAGAGATGGCTCCTGCTTCTCAGCCACAGCTCCATCACTGTCACAGAGAACAGATGTGACATTGTCCAGTGGCCTTTCCACTGAGCATCTGACACGTTTTCTTTTGAAGACTGCTATTTTTCTTATATTTAATATCCTTACTAATTAGGAAAATTAGCTTTTGAGGATATAACTTGCAAATATATTTGTCCAAGTGTGCCATTTGGATTTAATATTTCTTTTTTCTTTCTTTCTTTCCTTTTCTTTTCTTTTTTTTGTGGTGCTGGGGATTGAACCCAGGGCTTTGTGCATGGGAAGCAAGCATTCTACCAGCTGAGCTACATCCCCAGCCCAAGAATTTTTTTTGTAATTTAGAAATTTAAATATTTAAAAATAATGTGAAATATCCACCTTATAGGCTCACGCATATAAGTATGTGCCATTTTTGTGTTTGGCTTCTTTAACTTAGCATAATGTTTTCAATATCCATTCTTGTTGTAGCACGAATCAGTAAGTACTTTGGTCCTTTTATAGCCTAATAATATCCACTATTTATTTACGCTACTTTTTTTAATCCATTCATTCACAAGTTGATGGACATTTCATTTGTTTTCACTTTTAGGCCATTATGAAAAACAAACATTCTTTTACTAGTTTTAGTGTGGACAGATCCATGTTTTCCCTGGGGGACTGGGGAAAGGATGCTGAGGGTGGTGGGACACAGCCTTGCTTCCCTGAGAAGGGGTCTAGCAAGGGTCTACTTGACTTTCTGCCACCATGAAGTTGTCCTGCTTTTGTGACCAGAGTTCTCAGCTGCCAAGTCCCCACTTCCACTCCGGGCAGGGTCACAAAACCCAAAAGTCATCTGAAGACGGCAGAGGCTCTGGGGCCTGGGGTGTCTGCTATCTCTTTTCCATGTTACTTGGTTCCTCTTGTCACTGTTGCCATGGGGAAGCCACAGTACACAAAATAATAAATAAATAAATAAATGAATAAATAAAGCAAGCAAGCTGCGTGTTACCTGGGCTAAATGCACTCGCTGCTTTGGTGGGAGAAGCCAAGTATGGCACACACTTTCTTGGTTGACATTTGACTACTGCAGTCCCTCTTTGCAGCCCTTTGTCTACCTGGTCTGCACCCTGAAGATGCAAAAAAAAGGATATACATCTTTGACTTGCTGACCATCATTCTATATCTTAAGTATGGGACCAGTTATCAGCAATGGAAAATAAAACTAGAAGAAACGTCCCTATCAAGCCAAATTTTGCAAAGAATAAAGAAGGGAAATAGGAAAATTCTGCTGCCTCTTGCTGTTCAGCATGCTCATTTCCAACCCGCCCGTTGTCATGTGGCCTTCAGGACAACCAGCAACATCTACACTGATGAGGCCCTGGAGCAGCTAAGTGTCAAGGTCAAGAACTTCAGAGACAGGTGGACTGATGTGTTCTTCTACCAGCAGGACATCATCACCCTCCGGGACCTCACCAGTTTGGACAAGTTCCATGTCTCCAATTTCTTTTGTTAAAAACAGTGATCATGAAAATTACAGACTCTGATAAGAAAAGGCCAAAACAAGACCCTTCTTATTATTTGAAAAACACAAACGTGGATACCTGAGAAATCCTGCAGGGGCTCGACTAGGAGTTCAAAGCACATGAGATTCTTGAAGCCACCATGGAAGTCTCAGAAAGTGGACAACACCGTCTCTGGGCGGATTGCGTGGGGCTTTGATACACTGACAGCCTTGGAGAAGGTGGAGTGTGACCCCCACCACTGCCTTGAGGAGTAATTCTGTGCCACCACTGTTGATGCTCAGATTGCCCATCAGAAGTTCTGGGAACTTCCAGCAGCAACAGGGCCAGTCACTGGGGAGCCTGTTAGAATCACGATGAGACCAACGATTCTGCAGGATAAGCAGAGGGTTCCTCACCAACACTCTGCTGCCTCCTACTTGTGACTAAGGAGGTGGTTGTACTGCTCTCAGGGCCTGTCCTTGTGCTCAAAGACTCGGATCCACAGTCAGCAACTCATCCGGCCTTCCAGGCCAACTTAACGTCCCTCCTTGACCCCCTGTCCTTTTGTTAAATGTGTCCAAAGAATGAAAACAAAGAATACCTGGTAGCTAACAGACATACTTTATTGATGACACATTAGTGTACAACTCGACAGTTTACAAATCATATTAGTCTACTTTATTTCCACAACATCTCCATAGGATTATTCTGAAAAGCTGCTCTTCCCCTCATTTTACATGAAGAAAAGGGAGCAGGAAGGCATTGCCCCCAGTTAAACAGATGGTTAAGTAGAAACAGCAAGTTAAATGCGAACAGGAAGTGTGTATATATTTAAAAGTTGTATTCTCAGCATCATTTATGGTACTTGTCACCTAGATAAAGTGCATGTTCATTGAATGAATGAACAAATCAAAGAATGGAGTTGGAATCATAAAAAGATAATGGGTTTGTTTTTCATTATTGCTACAGTTTGAATATCATTTGTCCTTTCTGAAACTTGTGTTGAGATTTAATCCCCATTATGAGGTTTTAAGAGGTGGGGTAAGGTGGAACCTTTAAAAAGTGACTTAGGGCTCTGCCCTTGTTAATGGATTGTGGCGTTCATGTGGTTAATGAGTGAATGGGTGTGGGTTATCTGGAGAGTGGGTGCACACTAAAGCCAGCTTGCCTGGGTCTCTCACCCTTCCTTTTTCTTGCTATATGATGCCCTGCACTGCTTTGGGACTCTGCCATCAAGAAGGCTGTCACCACATATGGCCCTTCAACCCTGGAACAGAACCATGAACCAAAATAAATATCTTTTCTTTAAAACCTACCTTGTGTAAGTCTGTGGTACTGTGTTATTAGTGGCAGAAAATGGACTAAAGCAATGATCCACTCATTTTTCCAGAAAATATTTACCAAATGCCTGGTATGTGCTAAGTATGAGCTTAAGTGCTCAAATTCAATACTCTTTGTGAAAGCATCCTAAGTGCAAAGAAAAAAAACAGAACTGTTGATACCTTTAATGTTCTATTGCCTTTTTTAAAGTTTCAAACAGATTTTTATATTTAAAGTCTTGAACTGACTTGCTAAGGAGATTCCTTTGTTAAAATCCATTTTGTATAGGCTATATGGAGTTTCACCTTGTTTAGCTTGAGAATGGGCACTTCTCGGGTAGAAAGCCATGCCAATTGTTTTATATTATAAGGGCTTAGTACAGTCTGACCTTCTCAGAAATGTTGAATTATATTCTTCTCAATCTAAGTCTCTGGAAGTATGTTAGGTTGTCTAGTCATTCAAATTTATGGTGAGCCATTAAGAGTTGAATTTACTATTTCAGTATGCATCATAGTAGGCAAAAAAAAAAATCTATACTTCTTAGGTGAAGGCAATATATAGATTTGAGACTGTCAGACTGTAGAGTAACAAGAGAGTAGAAGGAAGATCAGTCTGCAGAAATGAGGGGCTAACTAATCAGGAGAATGGCCTGACTTGTAGCTCCCCAGGGATGGGATGTAGACCAGAAAGAAGACAGGACCAAGTAATTTAGCTTCTTATATTACATGGAAACTTTGAAAGATTAAATTCATGGAATTGATTAATAAACATTGTTTCAAGATTTAAAAACTTAGCATGGTTCAATTTCTTCTTTCCCTGCCCTGCTCGGGAAACAGAAAAGTGAAATGCATGTTCAGTGTGTTTTGAAGGTCAAGTTTGGCAAAGTCAGCCCTGAGAAATGTGAAGAGGAAGAGCTTTGGAGTGAGACCAACCAGGGTTCAAATCCTGGCTCTGGCAATTTAGGCAAGTTATTTAGTCTCTCTGAGATCCATTTTCCTCATCTGAAAAATGGATATTATTTACTTTAGTAGGGTCAGGGATGTAGAAAATGGAGGCTGTTATTTTGTACCTTTTATGAAAGTAGGAAAAATTGGGCCTCATTAGAAAAAGTGTTGTCACACTTATTTCCTGCCTTTCTTAAAAGAAAAAAGGATGTCTCCTAGAGTGTTAATGGTTCAGAAAGAAAAACGAAAATGAGGGACACATGGTACTTTTCAGAGACTCAAGATTTCTTACTCAAATTTAATCATAATTGCATAATAAGAATGGAACCCTGCCCTCTTGTATCTCTTATTGCTAGATTTACTAGCTTCATCTGAAAAAACAAGGGAGGCTTTAGTTCATATCCTTGAATGCCAACCCAAATGTCTCATGTTTCTGATAATGTTCTTTGGGGCCTTGAACAAACTAGCAATAAAAGAGATGGAAGACTGGATTATTCATTCATCAGTTTCTATCTTTCAGAATCTTTAAGAAGAGTTTTTTTTTTTTTTTTAAACTCTTCTCTCATAAACTTGGTTGTTTTCTCTTGGGTAATTTTTCTAGTCTTTGAAATGTCCTGTCACATGTCAATGGAATGACTTGCTCTTTGCTCACAGCGCTCCCACTGGCCACTCCCCACACCCTACACGGGAGTGAATGGCGGACAGCATTCTAGAGCTTGATTGGGATGAGTTGAGGCTGCTCTGGGCAGAGCCCAGGACAACAGGGTGGAGCCTGGACCTGGCTTGACACTTGGACCTATTCCTTATCTGCATTTTTTTTTCCACAGCAGGGCGAATGTTTGCAAATATTGTGCAATAGAAGTAGCAGTCTTGCATAATACTAAAAAAGTTGGCATGAGGTTTACAGACAATCAAAACAACTTAGGCAATTGTTTTCAGCTGAAGTACTTGATAATTAGCCACATCGTATTTTTTTAATTCATAAAAACCTAACTCTTTTTTTAGTATATAAAAAGTCAACTCTGTGATATTCTAAATACCTAAAGTGACATTGGTATGTTTAAACCTCGTGTTTATCTTAAACATCCCTGTGCCTTATTTAGGAACCTTAGAGAGCTTATCAGTCCTTCAGAATCAGGGAAACTGACAGCTGAAGATTCTCACTTCCCCGGGTCTTGGGAGAAATTCCCAAACTTTTCACTTTTGTATATCACTCTTTTCATATCTTGCAGTCAGAAGACGTATTTATTCACAATGTAACAAACAGAAGAATTTCTTTTTAAATTTTCCTATTTTAGAGGAGGACATCGATGTTCAAGGCAATTAAAAGATTTTTTCATATATTCATTAGTGGTTTGGATGATGATGATGAGTTTGTAAAATTACTGAGTCTAGAGGAGACACTACATGTATTGGATTCAAGTTGCAAAATAATTGAAGTAAATTTAATCTTTCAGTATAAAAATGAAATTATAAATGTGTCAGAAGAAAGTAAAAAATAATGTTGCTATAATTTGGAGGGAAGGTAAAGAAGGACTTTATAATTGGGACACCCAGAACAAAAATCATGATGGAAAATATTGGTGGAGTTGAATACTGAGAACTTATATCACACACATACCACACTTGTGCGCATGCACGCGCGTGCACACACACACACACACACACACCTCACACATAAATTGAATGATGAAAGTATGATTTGGTGTACTTTGGCATTTTTTAAACAAAAAAGTAAATGATAAACTAAAAAAAAAAGAAAAAAGGTAAACATCTTTATAAAGAGCTCTTACAAACCAATACAGAAAAAGATGGATCCATATGTTAACAACACACAAACAGCAAATTCACAATGGAAAAAAAATGGCTAATGAACATAAACAAAATGTTTACTTTTCCTGGGACCAAAAATTTAAAACAATAAAATTCTCCAACCTAATAGGAAAAAATGAAATAGAATGAAAATACCCAGTGTTGTTGGCAAGGATATTGGAAAATAAGCACCTTCATATGATGGCATTGAGAATTTAAATTAATACAACCTTCTGGAGAGCAATTTGGCATTATGTATCAAACTGCTTTTAAAAAGGCATAATATCTGACTCAGCCTAGGGATGAATTCCCAGCAAGTAATTGAACGAGTTGTCAAAGATCCAAGCACAACAATTTTTCTAAATCACAATGTTTTTGTTTATAATAATGAAAAATAAGAAACAGCTTAAAATATTGACAATATAGGGTCTTATATATCATAATCAACTCATAAAAACATTACCAATGCTATGAAAAATTTAATAAAATTTTTTTAAAGAAAAATGCATATACACTAGTGAATACATGCACACACACACACCAGGGGGTGTGTGGAGAGAGTAAGAGAGTATGTCACTGTTCTTAATGCTTTTTACATAGCAATGCATTTAATCCTCACTGCTTTATTATAGCAGGGGATATAATAAAGTCCATTTCACTAAAGAGGACATTGAGGCAGAAAGAGGAAAGCACTTGCCTGAAGCCAGATAGCTGGCAAGTGACAGAGACAGGATTCAAATCTAGGTCCTGTGCTCTTGAGTCCTGGCCGTGGACTAACCCTGCTATCCCAGGTGAATTAATATCCTCTCTGTGCTCTGCTTGACACAGGTATAGGCTTGGGAGACACACTGGCCAAACATCGGTACTGACCTTGGGTAGGGATGATTGGAGGGGTTTTCTATTAATTAAAAAAACGAAATCAATATTTTCTAATTTTTCTGCACTTAGCGCAAGTTACTCAGTGGTAAAACATTGCAAGTTTTTTTTTTTTAAGTTGAAAAGTTGAGGAAATATTCATTCTTCCCTGCCATCCTGTTCCATTCCTTTGGTAATTTAAAGGTCACAATAAAACTAAGGAGGCCTGGCTCAGCTTCCCTTAAACACAACTAAGCTAAATCCTTGATTGTAAGCCTCACAAAAAACACAATATGTGTGGGAGGGATTTTTGCTTTTTCCATTTCATTTCATATCTTCCTGAACATTCTGTGCCTGTCAGTTTTTTCTCTAAAGCAATTATTCCACAAGGCCCAGCATTCCAGAGACCTGACGCCCAGACCCTGAGTTCAGGCGCATGGTGTGAGGCCCATCTTCCACCACTGTCAGCCTGGCGTTGCCTAAGATCCTTGTTATTTACGCTCAGTGTTTCTCAAGTCCCAGAGGACACTGGTGTGAGGAAAATTCTTGTTTTTTTCCCCTAATTCAACACAATTGTGCCTCTTGCGATTGTAACAAATACCAAGAGGGACTAGAAATAGTACAGTGTTTCCTGGTATTAAAATATATAAATTTTTAAAAAAGAGAGAACCGTAGGAGTTATTTTTTTTCTGAAATTGGCATCAGCTTTAACAACTCCTTGTTCTCATTTGGAAGGAGGTGGGCCTAATAAGATTCTTCAGCATAATAATGATGGTGATGGCTGCTATAACTCTCTGGAGACTGGTCCTGGGCCCCACCTCATGTAAAGTGCTTTGCACACACTAGTTTAATGACTGCTCTTAGCAGGCACGGGTGAGAGGTAAGGGCATTCCCACTTTTTGCAGGGCTTGGTGGCTCAGTGGCTGGACCATAGTCACAGAACTCAGAAATGAAAGACCTATAACTCAGGTCTGTCCAATCTGCCCAAGTTCAGTCTCTGCCTGACCATTGAGAGACCAGAGGTGACTACTGATGATGTGGAGAGCTAGTGTCACTTCCCACTCCTCTACTCACCCTAGAAAGCACCAGAGTTAGAGGTATGATCTGTGTTGTTTGTGGAATGAATGAATGAATTGAATTGAATGAATCAATGCATGCATGAACAGGGCCACCACCAAAAAAGACTGCGGACAATTAGAAAAAAAAATAAAGACGTGAACATACTTTATATACAGAGATAGGAAAAATCGTGCTCTATATGTGTAATAAGGATTGTAATGCATTCCACTGTTGTTGCACATTTAAAAGAATAATAATATCAATAAATAAAAAGACCAGTATGTAAAGTTACTCTTTTTTAATTTAGAAAAGATATTTCTCTTAAACAGCAGAGTAGGAGGTCTTGGTATTGGTGGTGGCTCTGATTCTCTTTTGGTCTGAAGTCTCTTAAACAGGAAGGTCCTTGAAGTTCTGGAGAGAGAAGGCTACGAGCGGTGTAGAGAAGGAACAACTCATCTTAGATCCCAGTCTGGACTCCAGAGCAAGGAATGGCAACCGTTTTCTGGAAGGGGTCAGGCAGTAAATGTTTTGGGCCTTGGCAGCTAGGAATTCTTTATTGCCACTCTGCAGTTCTGCCTCTGTAATATGAAAGCAGCCATATGCAAATGAACATGTGCCGCTGTATTTCAATTAAACTTTATTTATGGCCATTGAAATGTGAACGTCAAATAAATTTCATGTCATAAAATATGACTCTTCTTTAGATTTTCTGTGGGGTGCTGGGGATCAATCCCAGGCCCTACTCATGCTAGGCAAATGTGCATACGCTCTGCCACTGAGCTACACTTTTTTTTTTTAATTTTTGCTATTTAAAAATGTAAAAAAAAAAAAAAGAAATTCTTCACCATGGTCATATAAATGCAAGCAGCAAGCTGGGCTTGCCTGGGGACTATAATTTGCCCACTGCTGCTCTAGAGGCCAGGCACACAGAAAGAGGGACCTATCTATCTTTTCTTTTATGTTGGCTCAGCTGCTGCTGTGGATAAATATTTGTGTGCCCTCAAAATTCATATGTTGAAGTTAATTACCAAAGCGATGGCATGAGGAGTTGGGGCACTTGGGAGATGACCGGGTCATGAGGATGGAGCCCTTATGATGGATTCAGTGCCGTTATAAAGGAGGCTGGAGGACATGCGAGGACACAGCTAGAAGGCTCCATCTATGAAGCAGAGATCAGCCTTTGCCAGACCAGGTCTGCTGGTTCCTTGATCTTTGATTTCCCAGCTTCCACAAGTGTGAAAATGTTCCTGGTTTTTATAATGTTACCCACGTCTAAGGTGTCTCATGAAAATAACTCACACCAAGATAATAAGGTGTTTCATGAAAATAACTCACACCCTTGGAATGGCAAACTTTTATGAAAAGTGCTCCATTGTCCCATATGTGTGATTTGGGAAGCCCTCTATGTATCTGTTTGCTCTTCCAGAAAATGGGGGTAAGAATAGTCCCTAGCCTGAAAGGGACTAAATTAAATAAGATCATCCATTGAAAACACATAGAATGGTGCAGAGAACTCTCACTAAACATTAGCTATTATATTAGCCATTACCATTATTACTCTCATGGTTGGTGCTTTAACATGGATGCAGAAGGATGTCAAATCCCTACACCAGCTTGGCCCATTTGTTTCTTCCAGGTATAACAATGATGTTGAGTGCATAGTCGGAGTCCCCTGGGTCCATCTCTTGTCCCTCCCAAATTGCTCGTTTTAGAGTAAGAAACTCTTAGAGTTTGGAAGGGATCTCAGAGCCTTCTGGTATACCCCTCCACCATCCAAGGAGGGAATATTATCTCAGCTGTCATTATAAAGAGCCAAACTTTTGTTTTGCATGTTTTTAATAAGATGCTAGTCAGGTACAGCTACAAGAGGAGACACAAGGAGATGTTCAGAAAAGAACAGACTTTATTATATTCACAGGTCCTAGAGATGGGGCCACAGCAGGCCACATACAGCCAGCCATGTACAGTCACATGGGAAAGACACCAGGATGGTCAGCAGACAGCAGACAACAGTGAGAGGAAGCTTTGGTCATGGCCTTTATTGGCTTCTTCTCCAGAAAAGCAAGGCAGGGCAGGATAAATAGTTTAGGATGGGTTAGGATAATTATGGCAGACTTTGGGCTAACCAGACTGGTTTCTAGTTGCCTGGCATCTGGCCTTGGAATGAGTAAGGCAGAGGAAGATTGCCATCTAGGGTGCGTGGGGTAACTAGAAGAGTCCAGCTCTGCACTGGTGAGCTTGCTTATCAAAGGCATGATCCTGAATCAAAGGCTGAGTCCAAAAAAAAAAAAAGAAAATATTTACAATATACCCTCTCAAATGCAATTTCAACTGCATCTAACCTCATTAAGATTTTTGGACTCACCCTTGGTTGCCTCCCATACCTAACCAACACTTCTGTTCCTTGGACTTTATTGCCTTCCACCCTGACATTCTCCTACATATCTGGTTGTCCTCATGTCCCCATTCTTCCTCCTTTATCACTTCCTCCAGAAGTTATTGACCACTTGTAGCTTTGAAGTCCCTGGAAACAGGTGTTAGGGGACAGACAGATGAGGATGGTGAGAACATGAGGTTAAGAGAGTAATTCTATAAAACGGGCCCACATGCTTTCTTTGCCAAGAAGCAATTTACCCGCAGCCCTTCCTGGCCTGAGTGGACAGGATACGTCACATTCCTCAGCAAACTACCCTTCACTGCAGGAAAAATGTAGGCCCCCAAATAATGTTGGTAAGAGGAACCCAAGTTATCCTGAAGGAGGAGACTTTTGTGACCAGATCTTGGAACTCTGGAAGGTAAGGATAGTTCCTCCTAACCATAAAATCTGTAAGAATGTATGGTTAAAAACCCAATTAGAATGGGCCAGCATGGACCAAGGGGACCTAGAGTTGTCATGATAGTGGGGACTTAAAAGTCTGATGTCACCATGCTGTCAGCCAAAAGTCAAGAGGTGGATCTGGCTGGGACTCTCTGGACTTCTTCTCTAAAACTAGAGTGCAGGAGAGGCACTCTGTCCCTCTCTTCTCTGAGAGGACCCACTTTCTTCTTTGAGAGTATCCCCTTTCCCTTCCTATCCCTTCAATAAACTCATTGCTGTTACTCTGAGCAACATGTCTGAAATCTTTCTGACTTGATCACAAGAATCAGGGTTTAAAGAGGGAGTCTTCACACTGCCTCCGTTTCTCGGAAGGCCTCCAGCTCCATAACACAGGAAACAGACCTTAGTCACCTTTAAGTCCCCATCTCCTTGCCTATGCAAGCATTCAACCAGTGCTTGTAGGATCAAATGGTACCCTGCACGCACCCTTGTCCCTCACTGACCGACTCAGTCTTCTCATTTGCAGTTCCTTTGGACTTTGTCCATGAGACACTCATGGCTGTATCCATATCCTAACCTACATTTGCTTCAGTGCCCCACAGAACTGAGTGTCCAACCCACCAGCAATTAAAAAACGTAACGAGGGTGCCAAAGAACATACGTAAATAGGGTCAACCCCCTGGCCTGGGAAGGCTTCCTGATGAACGCTGGAGGAGTGTTTACTTGGGCTGAGAGAAAGCAGTGAACTCAGAGAATAACAGCTAGAGCCCAGTGAGGTCAGCACAGAGGGAAAGAAGGAAAATTTTCCATTCTAGTTCAGCCATGACTAAAGTTGTCAGGAATCAGTGCAACAATTACGGATTTGAACTTATTTGCATGAATAGATCTCTTTGCAAATCTGGGCCTTTATTTCTCCATATGTTCCTACTTAGGTTTTCACAAAACTTCAACAGTTACAATTGCAGACAAAAAAATGATCCAAAGCATTTTCAGTAGATTTTGTTCATTTATTAAACACGCAATAGTACTGATTTATGCCAGGCAACTGTTCTAGGAATTTAATATGTAACCATGATGCGATGCTGCTTATCATACATTTATTCATTCATTTAAGAAGAATAAATTGGATAACTTCTGTGAATCCACATTGTGCTGGGACCGAAAAGGCACTAGATGTAGTTATTGGTGGTGTTGTTTTCCTCTCATGGGTTTAGCGGGAGAGAAGAACAAGCCAATCAATAACAACACTTGTAGTAGATGGAGTGATAGCAGCAGGCACAGTGTGGGTCAAGGAAGGGGGACAGTGTGGAACAAGGAAGGGGGACATCTAATTTAATCTCTAGTAGATGATGTTTAAACGGTCTTAAAAGATGAGCGAGGGTTTGTAAAATGAGGGGAAAAGGGCCACAACGCAGGAACAACCTGGGCCCAGCATTGAGGGAAAGCCAGTTTACCTTCCAGAGGACGGTAGGCAGGTCACGTTCCACAAGCCTCAAGCCCGGGGTGTGTATCTGAGGGTGAGGGGGTGTCTTGTCAGCTTGGGCTGCCATCATGAAGTACCAGAGACTGGGCAGAAAAAAAAAATCAAACAAGATACCCAGAAATTTAATTTCTTGCAGTCCTGGAAGCTGAAAGTCCAGGATCAAGGTGCAAATTCTGTTTCTGGCTGGCCTATGGCTGCTTCACACTGTATCACACGTGGTCTTTTTTCTTTGTGCCCAACCCCCCTGGAGTCTTTCTCTTCTTATCGGGACACCAGTCCTATGAGATTAGGTCCACACTTTTGACCACATTTAACCTTCATTACTTCCCTAAACCATCTACAAATAGAGTCCTATTTTGTAGTACTGGGGGTGGTCAGAGCTTCAGTATATGAATTTGGAGGCAGGGGGACCCCGTTTGGGCATAACACATGGGGAGGGGGATGGAGAGCAGCGAGGGCTGATAAGGTAGCTGCTGAAATAGTCCAGGCAAGAGAGATAGAAGACTCAACAAAATCAACATGGAAGGAGTGGGAAGGCAGCAGGAGATGCCTGAAATTTTTGGAAGCCAGAGCCAGCAGGTAGAGGCTGCCAGTTGGCCACAGGACTGGGGTGGAGTGTTAGGAGGATGATAGGGGAGGGAGGGGGTGGAAGGGAGAGGGTTCACTCTAGGATGCCTTCAAAGTTCTGGGTGGAGGCATGGAGATGCCTCCCTGGAAGAGGAACACAGGAGAAAAAGAACTTCAGTGGCAGGAAGATTTCCCATTGGAGGTGGCCTTGGAAAAGCACGGAGAGACTGGGCAGAGAGCTGGGTAGATCAGTCTGAGGATCTGACAAAATGTCTGGCCCGGAGCCTGGGGAATCATGGGTTTTATGGGTCACTGGAGTCAAAGGCTTAAACAGAGTCACCTAGGGAAAGGGAAGCTGGCAGGAGGATGGAATCCTGGAACTCAGGAGAAAGATCAGAAGACAGGGAGCTGACACTATGAAGTGAGGGTGTGCTATGTGTCAGGCACTGTGCTAGATGCTAGGCGTGGGCTGTCACCTCACTGAACTCTTACAGAAGTCCCCTGACGTAGGCATCAGGCACACAGTGAACATGACACTATGTGCCAGACGCTGCTCTGAATGCTTTGCAGTAGCTCATTACATCTTCACAAAGCCTGCTGTCTACACAAGAGGAAATGGAAGCACACGTGAGTGATGTGTTCAAGTCAGAGAGCTAACGTGGAACTTGAACCCATGTAAAGTTACACCACAGCCTGAGCTTTTCACTGTGCTGCTATTCTGCTATTCTGTGTGTATTGCATGAATTTTAGAGTTGAGTAAAACCAGGATCAGAGAGTTTGAGAAATTTGTGCAAGATGGCGTGGCTAGCAAATACAGAGTTGGTTTCCAACTTTAAAAGCTTTGAGCTTTTTAATAACTTGGTGCAACTTCTTCACAAGCTAAGGGAGGAGAGAACTTCAGGGACAAGTGTGTTAAAACAGAAAGCACGCGTAAGATTTGACAACACGGAGGCTACCAGCACTACATAAGGTGGGTCCAGCGGTGCCATGGGGAGGGGTCAGGGTTTAAAGTCTTGGGGAATGAAAGGCTGACAAGGAATGCAGACAATTCTTTCAGGGAGTTTAACCACAGAAAGAAGACAAGACATGGAAAAATAGCTATAAAAAGGAATGTGGCATGTAAAACTGTATAAAGATGAGAAAGACCTATAGGTATTTGTGTGCTGAGAGAGAATGGAAGAATGAAGTTACTGGTGGCATGGAGTTGGTTTCCAACCTCTGTGTTCAGTAGACTTCAGTCAGGGTCTCTGACTTTGACCAACTTTGAGCCTTTCAAAGCTGAGAAGCTGAGCCTGTAAGTCAGTGATGTCACTAAAGCACAGCCAATAGCTGTTGAAGTCCATCTCGGCTGGGACTGGGCAGGGCTCTGTAGTAGACTTGCCTTCCTTGACCTTCCTAATTGGGAAAGTAAGTTTTGTAGCCATCATGTTGTTGCTGAGGGTATACTCTACCAATTGATCACAGATGTGTTGTAAGCAAAATATAACTAGATTTTAGCATCGTGTTTGGATATGGAGCCAGAAGATAAGCTTATGCTGATCTGGGCATTCCCTCTGTCATTGAAGATGAGGGCAAATCCTCTAGTCACTTCCATATATTCAGTAAAGCACTTTCCCTGGAACACAGCAGATGCTCAATTACCATCTGTTGAAATAAACTAAAGTGGGTTCAAATTCCTATCCTATCACTTACTAGCTAGTTTGAATATTAAATTTCTCTCAAAAACCCATATGCTAAAGGCTTGCTTCCCAGTCTATGGTGCTGTTGGGAGATGTTAGAACATTAGAGAGGTGGGACCTAGGGAAAGGAAGTGTGGTCACTGGGGATGTGCCTGTTATCATGAGCCAGCTATGCCATCAACATGGACCAAACATGTTTGCGCCTTTCCGCAATGTCAGAATTTGTTGAATAGCAATAAATTCACAGGTTATACCACTTTCATTGATGGCAGTTCACCAAATACTTTGTGGGTCACCTAAGAGTCACTAGCTGGGCAATCATAAGTTCTTTTATTCCAATCTTAATTTATAATAATACTCAATATAACTTAATTTGTTATGATACTCAAGTCACATATCATACTTTACAGTGTGTATATATATGTTACAGAAAGGTTAAGAAAGGATTAAGGCCACCATAAAGGTTCAGGAGGCTAAATTGAGAGTAAAGACAGATACAAATGCAGAGAGTCACTGTTGGTGGTCAGGTAAGTTTATGAACCAGCTAGCTTTTCAGGTAAAGAGCTGTTAAAGCACAGGAAATGAGTCTAGGTCAAGGTCCAAAAGGATGGCAGTTGCAGACCATTAGCTTGAGATGTCAGCTTGGAGTGGGTCCTGCATAGTTGTCATAGGTAGGAGAAACCATGCTCTGTTGAAGCCCAAAGACAGAGATTTGGAAATTCATTGCTGTGGCAATTTTCTTGGGCAAGGCTCATGACAGGGAGTGACTAGGAGATTGGGTCAGTGTGCTGCCATGTCCAGGGGTTCAGGTGCTCCTCCTTTTATGGGTCTTGAATGAGGGGTTATGGTATGTTCAATAAGGTCTTGGGCCTGGTTTTTCCAGTATGAGTTTGATACACCCATGCATGCATTCATGTGCTTCTGATTAATTCAATAAGTTCACAGGTGGCCATTTTTATTAGCATAATTGATTTATCAGTTTGTGTTTATGGTTGTGCCAGGCAGATGGTCATTTCTTACTTGTACAAACAAAGTGTGGAGTCATTCAATCTCTACACTTAAACTCAAAATGGAGTCGCTGATGGCAAACTATTGCTTTATAGAATAGAGTAACACAGTTTAGGAATAATCCGAGAACTACTGCTCTATACATTGTGGACTAACTCAGAGCAGGGCACAACCTGCTTTCCATGCTCTTGAAAGAGATGTTAAGACCCTCTTCCAAGCCCCTCTGGTCTTTCCCTTCACTTTCCAGATGCCATGAGCTGAGTAGCTTTGCTCTACTGTGCACTCTCTGCCATGATGTTCTGTCTTGCACAGGTCCAAAAGCAACCAACATGTCAACCGACCATGAACTGAAACCATGAGCCAAAATAAGTCTTTCCTTCTTATAAGTTATTTCACTCAGCTATTTGTTACAGCAACAGAAGGTTGACTAATACATACCCTTCCACTTCTCTGGAAGCTAATGACCCCATCTATGAGCTAATGACTTTCAAATCTCAATCACTAACCGTGTCATCTCTCCAAAAGTCCAGCCCTAGCTAACTAGCTAGGTGCCTCCTGGACTCTTTCACTTGGACATATCATAAGTAACTCAAAATTACAATGTCCCCACCTGAACTCATTGTTTTCTCTTCACAAACCTGCTCCTTTTCTCAGAACACTACCTTCATTAATGGTAGCACCATCTGCCTATGTACCCAAGAGGAAGACACTAAATGTCATTCTTTCCTCCCTTCCATTTATTTGCTTATGAAACCCTGCTGACTGTAGCTCAAAAATGTCCCAAATTTGTCATCTCCATTCCCATGCCTTCTGTTACTTCAGACCTTCATCATTCTTGCTAGATTATTACATCCATCTCTAAGTCTCTCTTCTTCCTTCAATCTTTTTGTTTGTTTCAAAACAGCCAGATGGCCATAACCAAATGTATCTGTCTTAACTTGGGCATAATTATATTATTTTCTTCCTTAGAAACACTGAAATCTCCCCATTGCCTTAAGGACCAAATTCCTAGACAATTCCCAGTGCCTGTCATAATCTGGCCCCAACTGCCCTTTCTAGCCTCATGTGTTATACAACTCGCCTCTCTCACTGGACATGTGCTCCACTTTAGCCACTCAAAGTTGACCGCTCTTCTCCAAACAGAACATACCTTCTCTTCTGTGCAGAACTGGTCCAGAATCTTTCCCAACTTCTTATTGAGGGTGCTCCTTCACCCGGGAGCTCTCCAAAACCATTCAAAGTCCAGCCCCTGCCTCATCTCCCCTGAGTATCTGTCCTGGGGACCCCTGGCAGAATCAACCACTCTCTAGAACAGGTGAAGAGAATGGAGATCACTTAAGTATTTAAGTGAGATATGGCTGGACTTTCATTTGATTTAATTAAGCCTAAATAAGGGACCATGCTGGAGGCACCCAAAGACAAAGATATTTTCTAAATTTCACTTAACTTTTGGGTTCTACCTTAGAGATCTAAATCACAGTAATTTGGGAAGCCTCAAAACTGGGCTAGATTATCTTCCTATATTGTTTATGTTTATTTGAGGCACAGACTTTTCAGTTAGTGCTTTCTTCAGTTGTTGGAACACTAGCTGCCTCTCTATTAGACTGTACCTTAGGGGATGGCAGGGATTGTGTCTGCTCATTTTAGTCTCCTCAGAATTTAGCTTACTCTCTATCCACTATTAGATGCTCTGGAAATAGTTGTTTAATTAAATTGAGTGACATATTCCTCCTTTCATAACTCAGGAGGATAATGAGCACATAGCTAGCACTCAAATATTTATAGACTGATTGTACAAATGCAAGTATTCCGGGACTCAAGGAGTTCATAGACTACTGGGGGGCAGGGGAGGAGGAAGACATCTAGGGCCCTTCCAGCTCCAGTCTGTGGCACACATTGGTCTCGGGTCCATCAGGATAGAAACAAGAGAGGCAAGTGGTGAAGTTCATGGCGCATTCGCTTGGACCTTATCGAAAAGCGAAAAGATGATCAGTGGAATTTCTTAGTGGGAGGAAATCTGGTACAGGAACCAGAGTCAGGAAAGTCTGAGAGGAAGAAAATGGAAAGCATGATCTGGAGGGGGAGGGCAGAAAACTGAGGCCCAAAGAGCAAGGAGGGAGGACAACTCCAACTCACAGTGGGGCTGGGCTGGGGAGGAAGCTTCAGTCCTGCTCTGGGTCAGCCCCTGGGTCCCAGTGAGAGGGTGGGCCGGGGACTGTGAGCCGCCCTCCAGTTGGTACCAGAGGGGTGGCGCCTTAGGAATGGGTGGGTGCTGCGCGCCGCCCACTCGGGGCCAGGCCAGGGCAAGCGGGGAGCTCTCCCCACCCCTATCCCCCCCCCCAGTGTCCTGCAGGCAGGGCGGGGCCCAGCGCGGGGTTGAGTAGCTGACCCCGGAGGGATGACTAAATCTTGGCTGCGAGCAGGCAAGACAGAGCTGGAGCGTGCCAAGTTATGAGACGACGAGGATAACTCGGCCCCCAGTGTCTGGGGTCGTGCCGGGACCCGGAGGGGCGCGGCGGATGCCTGGAGGGCCATAAAAGGGGCCGCGCGGCGCGGGGACGGCTTTCGGTTGGCAGCGCTCCTAGCGGGCGGGCGGCAGCTGGGGACAGTCAGCCGTCCCGGCGGACAGAGGCTACCTGGACGGCCACTGCGCCAGGACGCGGGCAGGCGGACAGAGCGATCCCGGTTCCATCGGACGCCGGCAGGACGCGGGGCCCTCTCGGGGGACAGTCAGGTGCGGGCTGGGCTGGGCGGGGCCGCGACGCCAGCAGGTGGGGCAGCTCCGATTGACCCCGCATGGCGGCGGCGGCGTGCGAGCCGATGGCCAGGCCGAGTCTGACCTCCATCTCGTCGGGGGAGCTGCGCAGCCTGTGGACGTGCGACTGCGAGCTGGCCCTGTTACCTCTGGAGCAGCTGCTGCGCTTGCAGCCCGGCGCCTTCCAGCTGCGCGGTGACCAGCTCGTGGTGCCAGGGCCGGAGGAGCCCGCGGTCGCGCGCGGCGGCTTCAATGTCTTTGGCGACGGCATAGTGAGACTCGACGGGCAGCTCTACCGCCTCAGCAACTACATCAAGAGGTGGGTGACCTTGCCGCGGGTCCTGGCCAGCCGCCTGATTCCCGAGTACTTCTCTGCTCTATCTTGGTCCCTGCGAGCCCTAGCTATCCCGTCTGTCCCCAGTCCCGCCTGGACCCTTCCTGTTTTGTGCTTCTTTTACATGTTCTCATTGCCAACATCACCTAGAACCTGTAATCTCTCCCCACCTTGGCTTTTCTGCCCTTTGCACAGATATTTTGCAGCTGTAACTTGAAGCAGATGAGCACCAGGCCCAGCGCGTGGGGACGTGCAGGGTGGGGGTGCTGCAGATTCTCTGGGTCCCCACCCAAAGCATATAACTGGCCATCGCTTTTTCCATTTTGGCTTCTTAACAAGGTCAGATGAGCTCAGATTGAGGTCACACCCTGAAGGGGATGTTTGCCGTGCAAAAACTCACACCCTGGCTCAGTCTGGGGGTGTGAGTGTGGGGTGGGGAGGTGCATAGTTTCAAGCACTGCTAGCTTTATCCAGTGAGAAGACCCAATAGGGAAGCCCACAGAAGTTCAAGATAAAGGTTTCATCAACCAACCAACCAACCACCCAACCAATCAGCCAACCACCCAACCACCCAACCATGGTGTGGAAGGAAACCAAGCCTGGGGAAGTCTTGCCCAGGGCTGTTGAATGGGCAGATAAATTATGAGGAAATAAGTTAGCTTCCTGGAGTCTGGTGCAGAGTTTGGGCCAGATCTGCAGTCTTAATTGAGTAGATGTGCCCAAAATGCTGAACTCTTGTGACCAAAGTGACTGAAGCACTTGGGCAGACCTGAAGCCATAGGGGATGTGCTCCATCTAGCTGAAGCAGGCTTTGTGTGGCGGTGTTATGGGTGGTGTGAGGACAAATCAAATGTAATTCTGTCATCTCAGGCCTTCAAGGGTCATCCTGTGGAAAGAGATTGCAAAGCCCTCTTCTATTCATGCTGTAGGGCCCAGTGCTCCAAAGAGCCAGGTGCTCTGCAGTTTGAGAGATGAGTGAGCCAGCAAGCTCTTAGATATAATGCCTTTGCTCTGGGAAAGAGCACTGGGCACACTGTGTGTGGGATGGAGCAATGAGGGGCAAACACAGAAAATGAGATATTTTGAGTTTGTTCTTTAAAACTGCTTGGGTGGGGGAATCAACCTTGCTTTTTCCAAACAAAGATAGTGAGGGCTTTGAATGCCTGAAAAAATCATTCAGCAGCAAGAATTTTTTCATTTTTAGTGAAATGAAAATTCCAGTCCATGAGCAAGGGATAGTGGGAGGAACTGAGTCAGAAATCAGATTTACAAAAATTTAAAAAGAAAATAATAATTTTTTTTTTTTGGAGAAAAGGGTATGAATATTTTTAATAGGCAGAATTAATTGGAAGCCATAGGGTAAGGCTTTTGAAGAACCAACTGCCCCAATCTTAGCAAACAGTGCTACAAAATTTAGAACAATTTTGAAGACTGCTTTGAATTCCTCCTACGTAAAAGAAAACTAAACAGCAGTGGTCTCTGGGCAGTTTAGAGTTTAGAATCAACACCTAGGCCACAATGACCAGCTGACACAGACTGGGATACAAACACTCCACACAGTTGTTCTGCATGGGATAAGCTGGTTGGTCAGTTGTGTGAGGGCTTTTGCACCCTGGGAAATATCAAGGAGGCGTCTTCCTCTGAGGGACACACTGTGGCAGGGGAGAGAGATTGTATAACTGGGTGTGCAGCCCTAAGGATGACTGGGAGGGGATTTGGTCTAAATGGAGAGAAACTTCTAGAAAGAGAGGGAGGACTAGGTTATGTGCAGAGTGAGAGAGATGAGATGTTTTGTCCTTGTGAAACTGGAGGTGGGGAACGTACTAAATTAAGATATCTGAAGTTGCTATTCCTCTGATCTGCAAAAGGTCCCCAGTTGTCTTTGTGGTTGCATGAATTTATTCCCTCAAAATATTGCTCCAAAGCACACACACACCACACACACACTTCTCCATCTTTCTCTCTGCCCCCATTCCCTTTCCTCCCTACTTTTCTTCTCTCTTCCTTTTTTTCTTCTTCTCCAGCTCTGACAAGGTTTATTAATGAAAATACCTGTGGGATTACTTTTCACCAGTCTGTTCAGGTGTACTTCAAAAACTCAGATCATCTGGGTCAGTGTCAGCCTGGGTACATCCTCCATACTATTCTCCACATGCTGGGCCCAGTTCCATCTCCTTCCCTCCGTGGTATGGGAGGCACCTGCGTCCAGGGCATAGCACTCTGCATTTTCTTGAGGCTGGGTAACTGGCAAAGACGATCAGTCTGGCTTTGCCTGTTCTGGTACCTCCAGAGTCTGCTTGTCCCCCAACGTGTACTTCCACTTGTCTTAATGAGCCTGGAGTCCACGGACTCCACAAAGAAGCTTCTTTGTGGCCACCCCATTCCTGCCTCAGGTGTGGGATGGCCTCCAGCCAACAGTGGCTTCCTAGACTGTCAGGGATAGAGAACGGCAAAGTGCTGGTCCTTAGACATTTTGGGTCATACAGTTTTTGAAAATTATATGCAGACCTTCTCCTCAGAAATTCAGATGAATTCCCAATGTGACCATTCGGGTAGTTCATGAGATCCTGGGTTCAGGTTAAGAATCCTAGCTCTATTAATGAGGATTAATTAGGATTCTCCCTATTTAACACGTATTCTTGGTGTGGAATAAGCCCCTAGTATAATCCAGGACCTCCAAACTGTGTGCTGTACCTTTTACAAGGTCCTTTCCCCTAAAATTAGGCTTTGACAGTCACATGATTTTCTTGCTCAGAGAACAAGAGGATGATTTTGGTCCTACTTACTTAGATTTGTTTTCTAATACGTACTCATTGTTTCTAAATACATACCTGCTAAATAAACCATGGAGCCCTAGGGTAATGGTATGATTTAATAATGGCCACCAAGAGCTGTAAAGCAACCTAGATGCCCTTCAATAGATGAATGGATAAAAAAAATGTGGCATTTATACACAATGGAGTATTACTCTGCATTAAAAAATGACAAAATCATAGAATTTACAGGGAAATGGATGGCATTAGAGCAGATTATGCTAAGTGAAGCTAGCCAATCCCTAAAAAACAAATGCCAAATGTCTTCTTTGATATAAGGAGAGTAACTAAGAACAGAGTAGGGTCGAAGAGCATGAGAAGAAGATTAACATTAAACAGGGATGAGAGGTGGGAGGGAAAGGGAGAGAGAAGGGAAATTGCATGGAAATGGAAGGAGACCCTCAGAGTTATACAAAAGTACATACAAGAGGAAGTGAGGGGAAAGGGAAAAATAATACAAGGGGGACAAATGAATGTCAGTAGAGGGGGCAGAGAGAGAATAGGGGAGGGGAGGGGAGGGGGGATAGTAGAGGATAGGAAAGGCAGCAGAACACAACAGACACTAGTATGGCAATATGTAATTCAATGGATGTGTAACTGATGTGATTCTGCAATCTGTATATGGGGTAAAAATGGGAGCTCATAACCCACTTGAATCAAAGAGTGAAATATGATATATCAAGAACTATGTAATGTTTTAAACAACCAACAATAAAAAAATTTAAAAAAATGATATGTTTAAGAAAACGGGATACATGTTTACCTTGATTTAAATATTATACAATAAATATATACACTGAAATATCAAAAAAAATAAAATAAATAAAATCAGCTCTAAACCAGTAAAAAAAAAAAAAAAAAAAGAGTCTAGAGAGAATCCAAGAAGTTTTTAAGGTTGAGAGCAGTGTGTAGTAGATTGCTTTGAAATAATGGTTCCTCAAATGAATAAAGCTGCAGAGATTTGTTGCTGGAAAAAAAAAAAAGAGCTATAAAGCTCCCTTGAGAACCTGCTTTAAACATATTTGTCTTCCTTTGCAGCATTTGTGGCAAGATCTTTATAGTTATTTTTTTCTCTTTCAAGCTCTGGACTTCCATCTATGTTATCACAAAAGCCTGCTCAGAATACCTGATGTATGTAATTCTTATCCAAGAAGCTATTCATCCAAAGTCCAATTCACCATTAACTATCTCTCGAGCACACACGTGCACATGTGTGCACGCATCTACAAGCACATTTCCATCCTTTTTCCTGTAATGCATCCTCTAAGTGACATGTAACGGCTACATCTGGCAGAGAGGACCTCTAATTCCTTCTTTCGGCTGGTGCCTTGGCATGAAAGAGGTGGCTTAAGTAATCAAAATAAGTGCAAGAATCATAATGGTGGCGGCTAGTATTTACTTGAGTACCAGGAAAGGTGTAAAGTATTTCACAGATATTATCCCACAAAAGTTTAAAAAGTCAGCACTATTTTGGTTGCCATTTTTTAACGACAGGAACATAGAACTCAGAAAGATTGGACAATTTACCTAAGTAAGATGCTGGGGGCCATAGACCCAGGCCTTCTAAGTAACCCTGTATGACTGCAAAGCCGATGCTTTCAGCAAATTGCCACTACCTTGAAATAATTCTGCCTTCCGGTAGCCCACAGCAGCTTCTCACACTTCTGGAGCCCACAGATTGATACCTGGGATTCCATTTTGTATAATCAGCCTAAAAGAGGGTGTAAGTGCTCAGGTTTTAAGGATGACTCTTAAGAGCCAGGGTTTAACCTGTTGCTGCCCGCAGCCATGGCTGTCAGGGAGATGGATGACAATCACAAGCCCCCTGAACCCTGGGGCAAGCTGCCTGGGCAGAGTACAGCAGAGCTGGAATGGGGCTTGTGCGGTAAAGTAGGGCTAGAACATGCTCAGAGGGGAGCTGGGTGAAACCTCACCCCCGCCTCACAGAGGGAAGTGCCTGGCTCCATGTGCTGGCCCAGGCCCTGTTGTCACAGCTCTGGGTGGGGCTTGAGGGTGAGTGCGCTGTCCTGTAATCTCTCCTTCCCCTGGAGTCTCAGATGTGGAAAACTGCCCAGGGCAGCAGCAGCCCCTTTGCAAGACACTTCATGACACTGATGAAATAATACCCATCTGTGTATTGAGCTGTGATTTTTTTAACAAGCGTCCACAGGAAGTGGGGATGAGTGTGAGTGCCGGGTTCTGCACTGTCCCAGCTGAGTGAGCCTGGGGACAGACTTAATCTCTCTGAATCTCTGTGTGACTCAGTTTCCCAGATTTTAAATGGGAATAATAATCCCCTCAACTTTACCAGGTTGTTTGTGTAATTCAAATGTGCTGGAAAAATATATATAGAACTGGCACATGCTGACAGACGTTAGTTTTTATTTTATTATTAAGTAACTCCATAAGCCAAGTGTTTTGTCCATGTTATTTAATCTGCTAGCCTCCTCATGGAGTATCTTTTGTTACCTCATTTTTATAGGTGGAGAAAATGGATCTCCGTCAGGCTAAACACTTGGGTGGGGGGGGGGTGCGGGTCTTGGAATGATGCTCAGGTCTGAAGATTCTAAGCCACCGGCCATGCTGCCTCTCCTGGCTTCCTTCCTCTGGAGCCTCGCTCTGACTTCCTGCCACAGCCTGGTCTACTTCCTACTCTTAGCTCACCTTGTCATTGTCTGATGCCTGCTTGTCTTCTTGGATGCAGCCAAGTCCCCAAGGCTTGGCTAAGCTGTGACTCCTCCTGGGGTTCTTGTCTTCCCTCTTGCCCAGACCTTGATGGTGTGTTTGGACTAACAGAACAATCTCTCTTGGAGCATCTGTCTCACCTTAATAAATGGCTCTCACTCCAGGCCTCTCTCCCTTGCTCCCTTGCATTTAAGTAACCAGGACACAACCCACTGGAGCTTGGACACAGAATACAAGGAACTATACATTTTTTGGCATTTGTACATTTGAAGGATTTACCAGTTTGTAAGTCTCTGAGTGGCAGGAATTGTGTCATACACCAGTGTTTCTCAAAGTTTAAATAAGCATGCAAGTCTCCTGGGGATCTGGATAAACATAAATTCTGATTGAATAAAACTTAGAAGGTACTCAGATTCTGCATTTCAACAGGCTCCCAGCTACGCTGGTGTTTTTGGTCCAAGGATCACACTACGAGCAACAAAGTTTTATACATCCATCATTTTATATTGAAATGGTATATTTTATCTGTCTCTCCAATAGAATATATGGCTCTTGGACATAAAACTGTTTCCTTCCTCATCTTCGTATCCTCAGAGCCCTACACATAGTAGGTGCTTAGTAAACACTGATGGCATGCATGAATGGATCACGTTCTGCCCCAGTGCAGTGTTTCATATACACTCCGTATCCATAAACTGCTTAGTCAATGAGAGAATGAGCAGGTATATCCTGGATTCAAGCCACAGATGTCATATAGTCATAAATCTGAAACTTTTGCTTAGTTTCACTACCATTGGGGCAGAAGGAGGAGGGAAAGAAGTGAAAGGTAAGGAATTGTTGGAGAGCCTAGGGGATGAGGCTGTGCAGAAGGAGATCAAACAAACAAACAAACAAAAAACTGGAAATAGAAGCTTGCCCCCCAAAGTAGACTATCCCTGCAAACTTTCGCTTAGTGTCCCCACAAAGGGTTATGAACACCACAATCAATCTGTGGGGCTCCTTCACAAAAGCATTTGCCGTGTGTGCTCCTTTTTCCTCTGCTCCACTTTTCATACATTTTTGCCTTTGTCTTATCTTCATTTTAATTGTGGTAAAATGTGCACTGCATAAAGTTTCCTATTTTAAACATTTTTAGGTGTGCAGTTCAGTGGCGTGAAGTATTGGCACACCATTGGGCAACCCTGGCCACCATCCGCCTCCAGAACATGATCTTCCCACACTGAAACTCAACACCCATAAAACTACAGCTCCCCATTCTCAGTCCCCCAGCCCCTGGCAACCACCAGTATTCTACTTTCTGCCTCTATGAATTTGAATACTCCAGGTATCTAATGGAATGGAATTATGCAATATCTGTCTTTTGTGACTGGCATATTTTACTTAGTGTAATTTCTTCAAGGTTCATTGATGTAGCATATGTCAGCATTTCTTTCCTAAGGCAAAATAATATTTCACTGGAGGTATAAACCACATTTTGTTTATCCATTCATCTGTTGGTAGACATTTGTGTTGCTTCTATCTTTTAGCTATTGTGCATAATGCTGCTATGAACATGGATGTTCAAATACCTGGTCCCTATATTTAATTTTTTTGGGGGGGGCAAAGTTTTTATTTAATTGATAAGTAATTATATATAATCAATATACATATATATGTATATTATATATGAGGTTAAAATGTGATGTTTTCTTATGTTTATCTGTTTTAAAATATACACACACATGCCCACCCCCTTGGGTGGAGGTCGTGGGTTTGGATTCCTATTTGTCTTTGAGCAATAAATTGTTAGAGTCAAAAGACATTTGGGGCAACTTTCTAGACCATGCTAGTGATGATGTGAAATTTGAAGGAGACTGAAGGTGGGTATCTTAGAGGACAGTGGATCTTTCAGACACTTCTAATTTCGATGGAAGCAAAACACAATGCTCTTTTTTGGTTTCAGCTATTAGAGGTTGCCTCTTTAAGCTGTTCTCTCTAGCCTTCCAAATGGAAAAGATGAGGAAAGAAGTTGGAGCAGGAAAGTGGAAATTCTTGCTCATTTACCTTTCAGATATTCATTTTGTTCTCACTTCCTGGTAACTCAAGTGAACACAGCCCAGTTGGGAGTCAGAAATTTACAGAACTTCACCTTGTAAGCCAGCCAAGTTGGTCAGGATGAAAAATACTCATAGTGTTTACTAGGATCTATTATGGGCCCAAGGACATGAGTTCATGTTCCCCAACATGCATTTAAACATCAGGCTCAAGGAAATACTATTTTGCCCCTTTGACTGATGAAGGAGCAGGTTCAGACAAGTAACTCACTCAAGGTCACAGTGAGCTTGGGACGGCCCTGGGAAAGAGTTCACACAGTCAGCGAGTTAGGACATGAATTAGGTCTTATTTAGAATCACTCTGCTTCCCCTGACATTGTCTTGCCTTCTAATCTTTGCGCTCAAGTCAAACTTAGAAAGTTTTAACCTAGAAGCATTTTGGTGCTGGGGTAAAAGCAATGAAGAAATGAGAGTTTAAAGGAACTATCTATCTTAAACTGTTTGATTTTCATCCCTAATGGTAACTTCAGCAAACATAATAAATATTCAATACACAGAGGTGATATTTGCATTACTAATTCAGAAATATTCATGATTAAAGATCAAATAACCAATCCCTAATGTACTCTCATAAGGTTCATCTTAAACCAGTGATTAAATGTCAGATACTTGAATATCTACAGGACTTAACAACTAGATCCTCTGATCTTTTCATATTTTAGTGACTAAGGTATCCAAACTTTGTAACAGTGAATTTCAAAGGAATGTTCACATTGACTTATTTCACTGGAATGTTAAGGTATTTAACAATTGGACCATAACTGGCAGGCTAGAATGGGGAAATTAATGAAATACAGTAGTAGTTCCCCCCTTATTTGTGGTTTAGCTTTCTTTGATTTTAGTTGCCTGTGGTCAGAGAATATTAAATGGAAAGTTCAACAAAAACATAACTCGTAAGTTTTAAATTGGACGCCCATTCTGAGTAGCATGATGAAATCTCCTACTATCTATTCCTTCAGTGCCCAGCACATGAATCATCCCTTTGTCCTGTGTATCCATGCTGTATATACTACCCACCTGTTAGTCACTTAGTTACTTTCTAGGTTATAAGATCAGTACTTGTGGGTAGGATTTGGTACTATCTGAGGTTTCAGGTATTCACTGGGGATCTTGGAACTTATCTCTGGAGGATAAGGAGGGCCTACTCTAGTTCTTATTTGCAGTCTCGTTAGAGATAAGGAATTTATTAGGTAAGGATCTTGCCACAATCTCTTGTCTGTAAATTCTGGCATTAAAGCTCTGGGATAAGCAGGTTTTCGCACATGTGTGATACAGAAATAACTGACATAGTCTATGATGAGGTTTACAGCCCATTAATGTTCTTCAAGTACCTCCAAATCATCAAAGGAATATTAAATTATGTCACACATACTTTTATTATTCAGGCACTTTATTAAATTCAGACTCCAAAATGAATAGTTCCTATAAAGGTTATACATTAAACTCAATATGTGACTATCCAGAGGGCCCCCTTCTGTGATCATCCAAATAATCACTTGTTGAGTCTTATAGCATTAAAAAAAAACAACACATATTTTGCAGAATTCTGGTGGAAACTGATTATTCTTACAACATTGATAATTTCCTTCCTTCCTTCCTTCCTTCCTTCCCAGGGATTGATTAAACTCAGGGCGCTTAACCACTAAGCCACATCCCCAGCCCTTATTAAATATATATGTATATATTTTTTCAAGAGAAGGGTCTAAATAAGTTAAAGGGGCCTTGCTAAGTTTCTGAGGCTGGCTTTGAACTCCATGATCCTCCTGCCTCAGCCTCCCAAGCCTTTGGGATTACAGGCATGAACCACCACACCCAACTAACAACGATCATTTCTAAGTTGAGATTGCTGTATTTTTCCTTTAAGTTGTGGGTTCATTGGAAGAAAATCCAGTGAAGTCAGATTCATCAATGTCTCCAATCAGATATCAATTGAGTTTTATAGGCAGAGGGAAATATTGCACTGTCATTTGGTCATCAAAAAAAGTAATCAAAACTATAGATTTTCTGAGTGTATTGTACAGGCACTACACACTAGCTCTACAGAAGGACCATGGGATTATGGATGTTGGTGTTTAGAGGAATCACCTTGGGCAAAGGTGCTTACGTGACTGTCGACTCCATGATAAATGGGTAGTGGGAGGATGTGCGGCCTGCCTTGGATGGGTCACTGGTGGTGTCTGTCGCTCACACCTATCTTTTTGATATTGACACTGCCTGTGGGACTTGTCCCTTTTCCCTCTGTCACTACAAGTGTTTCTTTCCCTCTTTTGTCCTTTGCCTCCCTTTGTACCGCAGACCTCAGCTGCCTCTCCTCACCCTCTTCCCAGGCCACTCTGGGCTGCCCTGTGCCCAATCACTGACAGCTGAATGAGGACGAGGGCAAGTCCAGGAGGCTCTTTTCCCTGTGCGTTTCCTGGGCTCTGAGCTGCTCGGCTGTAAAGAGGCACCTGTGCCTCTGGCGCCTGGCACACCATGGGGCTTGATGAATTGTTGAGCCAATGGATGAGTGAGATGAACCCAGAAGGTGCTGGTTTTCTTTTTCCTTCCTTCTCCTTTGCTGCTTTTCTCCAGGACCTTTTGAAGTTGGTCCATTGGGACAAACAAGGATGGGAGGATTCTCTCCCAACTGATAGGAAACACAGCTGCCACCCCCTCAGTCTTTTGAGGAGCCCTCTCCACACCCCATTTTCATGTTCTGTCCAGATGAGGGTGAGGATGGAGAAGGGGCAAATAAAGAACTATACAACACCCTGGTCCACATTTTTAACCTCACCCATTCCCTTGGTATGTATGCTCCTTCTCCATTCCCAGCCTCTTCCTTCCTCCATCACAGACCTGCACCCCCTTTTCCTGCTCTGGAACACTCCAGTTCTTTGTCCCCCACCAACCCCAGGACCAGCCCTCCAGCGACCACCCATGCAGAAGGGTTTGGGAGGCAGAGATGACTTTCAGAGCCTGGTGAAATAGAATGCAGGAAACATTTCAGAGGCTCCATCAGGAGCTACAGTCTACAAGCTCTCAAAAATCAGGCCTGACAATCCAGCAGAAAGATAATGGCACAGATTTCTAAGAAATCAAGCTGGGAGACAGCCAAGCAGAAGCTGTGTTTTTCTGCCTCGGGGTGGATATTGTCCAGCTCGCTCTTGACCCGCGCTTGGTCGCTGTCTTGTAAGCCGGCCTCTCCGTGGGGTTGTGGGAAGTGGGCACCGGGGAGGAAGGCCAAGTCGGTTGTGTGGCCACAGCTCCCTGGGGCCACCCTTGGCTTTCCAAGGCTGTGATTTTCATGTCAAGGCGTGGGAAGGACAACCCCTCGGAAAGAAACGCCCGGAGCTGTCTGCTCGCCACCAGATAGAAGAAGCAACCACGGTGCAGCCAGCAGAGCTGTCAGCTCAGCCAGCCGGTTCACTCCAGCAGATGCTCACAGCTGTGTCAATGGGGAGCCAGCTCCGTGTTTCAGAGGGACTGTGGCAAAGGCGTCCTCCAGCCGCCGGCTGCCATTCAGCCTGTCTGCATTCACACAGCATCCGAGCTTGTAGTTAGAAAATTAGCCATCTCCTGGAGGAAGCTAATTTGCACTTGGATCTTTTTTTTTTTTTTATAGCAACGGAGGTAGAGACATGGAAAGGCTGCTTGGAAAATTTGTAGGGCAGGGAGACAAAGCTAACATGTTAGCTGACAGAATCGAGACTCAGAAAGATCTTTCTAGGCCGGAATATTGAACTAAAACCAAAGAGGCTAAATTTAATGAGGATATCGGGGAAAAAATCCAACAGTAGTTTTATGTTTTTAATTGTGCATTGTCTGAGAGTTGAGGACATGTGAATTAGGAATGGTTCATATGAATATTGGTTGATGTGTCATCTGCAGAGGGGGCTGGGTCTATTTTGGGATTAGAGGGGGAAGTAAGAAAGAGATGGAAAGGAAAAATCCCAAACCTACTAGTTAAAAAGTATGAATCCACGGAGAAGACCTATCCAGTTCTACTCACTGAGTTTAGTTCTCAATCCAGAGGGACTGAGAACTCTTACAGCTTCAAATGAAGCTGTTACCAGTTTCTGGTCCCAAACGATAGATAGAATTGGTCATCATCTAGTAAAGACTCCCCTGAGAGCCAAGAATTGATATTAAACCACCCTAAGGACCGTGGCTACCTTTGAGCTGTACACTGGACCCTCAGCCAATCAGCTATGACCAGGAGATTTACTTATAGTGTCCAAAAATATGGTGACCTCTGAAAGGATACATTTTATGGGACTTCCCACAAAAGGTCCGTGGCTGTGGCAGGCATATATCCAATATATTCTCATTTTAACTGAGGTGGGAGAGCATATTACAGTCCTAATTATCTCTGCTTTCTCATAGGTATGTGGAACTGACCAACTACTGTGATTATAAAGACTACAGGGAAACTATATTGAGCAAACCAATGCTGTTTTTCATTAATGTACAGACCACAAAAGACACCTCGAAAGGTAGGTACATACATAATTTTGGTGTGGTTCTGCTTGCTGGGCTGTGGGCTGTTGCAGGCTGATGAGGGAGGAGTGAGGCATGGACAAAGCAGGATAGATGTCAGCTCGTGACAAAATCAGCAGCAAGGAGCCTGGTGTCTAAAGCACTGCTCAAGCTTTTGGAACAAACCCCAAATGATCCTAGAGCAGAAGCCACCCATCTCTGAACTTCTTTCCTGTTTCCTGTCCAGGCAGGAAGTAGTCTGACATTCTGAGCCTTCAAGGGTTTCAAGGGTTTCTAAGCCTGGAGCCATGAGGATCATCCAACTATATGTCCGAGGCACACTCTAATGTCATTATTGGCACTGTAGGTCTATAGGTCTTAACATCCAAATGGGGACATTTTGAGCATGAAAGTCTTCATAGTTAGTAATCTCGGTCAAAGACATAAACTGAGATTGACTCAGAAAAGTAGGGTACATGGTTATCCTACCTATGAAGTACATATACTATCCCTATTTTATAGATGAGGAAATTAAGATAAAATAAATTGCAGTTGTAAATGCTTCAAGTTTCATGTTTCTGTATTTTAGACACAGAATTTCATGTTTAGACACATCTCATCATTGTTTCTTCCAAGAAAGCAGATTAACTGGTAACGACTCTATAACTCAAATTCCAATATGAGCATGTCTCCATTTTCCCATTTTCTTCCTGCTCAGAGCGACACATGGGTAAACTCATGGGAATAAGGTTCTGTGGTAAGGGTAGAATTTCTTCAACCTGCTTCTAAATGTCATTCTTAAAATGAGTCCAAGGTAATAAGAAATGATCTACAAATTTCAGATAGACTTTCTCAAGCATTCACTCTCATCAGACTGGGGAAGTTCTCTCTGCTCATATCATAATTCACAGTCAGGACACTCTCTCTCTGCAGGAGAGGCCAGAACAGAATGCACATAACAAACAGCGCCTGTTTGAGTATCTGAGCCCTGCGTGTCCTTTGGCTTGGTGATGACCAGAGAGCCAGTAGTTCTTTTGGAGTATAATTCACAGCTGTGTCAAGTACACTTCCCGCATTGATCTCTCAGGAGGAAAGAATGAGTGACCTCTCCATTTTAACATTTTGAAAGTACGGGATGGTACAAAAAGGTCCTTGTGGGGAGTCCTACAGAAAGTACACAGCTGTAGCACGATTGTTGTGGAAGGAAGTACAGAATCTGGTTAATTTTGAGAAAAGTTATAAAATGAAGATATTTTTATAGGATAGAAATGTAAAGTGATAACGTTTAGAAACTTGTGAAAATTGCAACTAAGGTAACTTGTCTGCCCTGCCACTGTTTTAAACTGCACTTATATGCAAATTAAAAAAGCCACCACTTCATTAAGACAATCACTAATGATTTCCAGAATTTTGGCATAATAAATACACAAACAGACCTGTCTGAAAATGTGAAGGGCCTCCTCTGCAGTTGTGTAGTGCACAACCTGCCCACCCAGCCCAACTGGGGAACATGGTAACCCTGGGTCTTTAAAGTCTAAATATTGTGGTTTATTTGTATAAAATACAACAAATTACAAATGGTTTGCTTTTTGCTTTATTTTATTCATTTATTTGTTTTTGGTACCAGGGATCGAAGAGGTTCTTAACCACTGAGCCACATCCCCAGCCCTTTTTTATATTTTACTTAGAGACAGGGTCTTGCTAAGTTGCTTAGGGCCTCATTAAGTTGCTGAGGCTGGCTTTGAACTCACAATCCTCATGCTTCAGCCTCCAGAGCCACTGGGCTTTTATTTATCTCGTCTCCCAAAAGATATAAGATTATTTACATCTGAAATACCCAAAAAATAATTTGGAGGAAGGCAAACAAGTAGGAAAAATAAGAAGATTCTTTGAGAATGCAAACATGTGTTATTGGCACTCGTTTGTTATTGCCTCTGAGCCATCTCAAAGCCAGTACCAAATGCTCAGTTCTCGAAATCACTAGGAGATTTTGTGAATGGCTGGTCCATGCCTTTAAACAGTGTGAAGTGGGTTTTCTGGTTTCTCCTTCAGGTATGTGCTTGAGTGATTAAAGTCATGGAGCTTCATTTTGGGGACTAGAAGAGTAAGAGATTCCAAATTTCCTAATAAGTAAACAACCTCCCCTTTGCTTATATTATGCAAGTTGAATCGAATCAGACTTAAGGGGTTAATAATACAAAACAAGATAAAAATAATAACAGGGGGAAGAAGTGTCTTCCAGGACAGAGATGTGGTGCTATTTAAACACTGAGAAAGATACTTTTTCTCACTTGAGATGATGTTGGGTCAGGAGCAGGAAGGAGAACCAATCATGAGTTGCCCTGATGCTTAGAACCCTAGCCTCGCCATTTGGCAGGAAGAACGCTGGGGGTGGAAGGCACAGAGCAGTTTTCTTCCCTGGACTTAGCTGATTTTCTGCTGTGCAAATGAGAAAGTGTTGGTGAGAGCCAAGTTGTGATTTAAATGTGCAGCAAGGCTGGGTCATAAAAACCGTTTTCTTTTCCCATGCTGGATACGTGCTGTGGGAGCACAGTTCTCATTTGCAATAATTATAGAGTGGGACTTTTGATTTCTGAGACATAAGTGCAAGCTGCAACTTGCTTCTACAGTAGCCCGGAGCTCCCTTCAAATCTGCAGAACTCTCTGGAACATTTCTAGAAATCTGGCTAGGTGTTGTGGTAAGGGTCTCAGGAAGCAGAGAGGGAAGGTTATCAATGGATAAAATCTCCAGAGAAGGTGGAGACCCCTGCTTCAGCAAATCCCGAGAAGGATGTTTATAACACAAGTATATACTTTTGAATTCTGCTTGCTGATTTCTAGAAAGGACCTATGCATTTCTTGTGAACACAAGGCACCCCAAGATAAGAAGACAGATAGAACAGGGGATGGACATGGTCATCTCCTCAGTGATCGGAGAAAGTTACCGACTTGAGGTAAGACTTAGCCTGTGAATCCAGGGCTCCCAGCCACACGGAAGAGGCCCAAGAACTCCCTGCAAGAACTGTGTCTCTAGGGCCTTCTCTGAACTACAGTAAGCGGCCAAGATCACACGGATGCCTGGAACTTCACAGAATACCACACGTTATGTAACTATGTTCTGTTCTATACCTACCTAAGACGGAGTTTAGCTTGAAATTAGCTTCAGAAAGAGATTAACAACAACTAATAATAAAATCCATCAATTCCAATAATAATAATAATAGAAGAATAGTAGTAAATAATAATAATAAAGTTATTTAAAACATAAATCATCTTTCTGGAATTTTCCATTTACTATTTTCAGACCATAGGTAACTGCAACTGCAGAAAGCAAAACCATATTTTGTTCTTTACTACATCATTATTGCTACCAATAAAGTGAGCTTAGTTTCTCTTTTCTTTAATTTTTTTTTGTAGCTGTAGATGGATAGCATGCTTTTATTTTATTGGTTCATTTGTTTATGTAGTGCTAAGGATTGAATCCAGTGCCTTACATGTGCTAGACAAGCACTCTGCCACTGAGCTACAGCCCCAGCCCCAAAACAAACTTAGTTTCTACTATCAACTTATTAGAAACAGAATATTAATACATGTAATTTTGGCCAAGCAGTTCAGAATCTTATGATACAAAAGCAAAGGTCTGTTTTGTTTTGTTTTTTTAAATAAAGACAACTGTTAAAAGGTATCTGTCAGAATGAAAGAGAGAATGTCATATTTTGGAGATTTGGGTAGTTTTTATTGATTCTAAAATGTCTACATGGTAATTATATCCACAAAGTCAATTAAATGTTTCTCTGTCTTTCAGTTTGATTTCCAAGATGTAGTGAAGAATTTTTTCCCTCCAGGAACTGAGGTGATTAATGGAGAAAATTTGAGTTTTGCGTATGAATTCAAAGCCGACGCCTTATTTGATTTCTTCTATTGGTTTGGGCTCAGCAATTCCACTGTGAAAGTGAATGGTAAAGTTCTGAATTTGTCGAGTACAAGTCCAGAAAAGAAGGAGACAATTAAGTTATTTTTGGACAAAATGAGTGAACCTTTAATCCGAAGGAGCAGTTTCTCTGACCGAAAATTCAGTGTAACTTCCAGAGGTATGTTAAAAATCCTCAAGGACAGGAGGATGCTGATCAATCAAAGGGTGAAAGAGGCAATGGGAGGGAGCAAGAGGCAAGACTTATTAATAAAACAGAAACATAACGTCACCTGATTCAGAAAGGACTGAAATGGCTCTCACCAAAACCAGAAGCCAGGCAGGGTTAGCATGCACCTGTAGTCCCAGCTACCTGGGGCACTGTGAGGGTTGCTTGAGTCCAAGAGCTGGAGACCAGGCTGGGCAAGAGAGCAAGACGCGGCCTCAAAAAGAGAGAGAGAGAGAGAGAGAGAGAGAGAAAGAGAGAGAAGAGAGATAAAAGGACTTTTCCTTTTAGTCTTCTGACATAATAATTACATTGTGCAGCCTACCTCAAAAATAATCTTAAAGATTATCATTAATTCAAATGAATATTAATGCCCAATTAAATATCATTGGCTTCTTAACATTATAAAATAATGCTTCTTTCCCTGTGTGCATATTCTGGACCACAGAATGTTCACTTAAGCTGCCAGTCGGGGAAGTCTAGATGGTCGTGGTATCTATCTTTAACAATTCGTAGAAGGGTTCTCCAGATTTTGTAAGACCACAAAAGAAAAAAGAATAACTCTTGAGAAGGTTTCATTTAATCAACTAGCAATGGCATATGGTGGATTCTTGATTTTGGTATCCACGCGGCTCATGCAGATGGCACGGATCATGTCTTGTCTGAGCCTGTCTTTTGCGTAGCCCGTTCTCTCTGCCTCATGCTAGTCTGGGCTGGAGAGCAGCTTCCTTGAATCGGGATTCTTGTTGCTAATTGCAGGAAACCAACAGTCTCTGTAAACTTGCAGTGTCCTCAAAGTGAAGATGGGAAATAGAGATTTTTCATTAATTGTGTTTAATGACAGTTGCTTTCTTCCAATGTTTATAGCAAAAACTCTTACTCTCAGCTGTTTCTTATTCTAGAAGTGATCCTTCTCTTAATTCCTTCATTTCTCCTTCTCTCCATCCCACTCTCTGTTAACGTCTGTCTCTTCATCTCTGTTCTCTGTGTTTCTCTGAACCTCTCTCTCTCTCTCTCTCCCCTCCCCACCCGCTCCCTCTCTGTCTCTGTTCCTCTGCAGACCTCTGTCTCTCATGCTTTCCATATTGTTCTAATCCATATTCCTCTGTCTGGGACTTTGTCACCAATAAGCTTTGCGCTCTGCTGCATTGCAGCCATGTGGAGACGGTCCCTTACGGGACAAGATTAACTGGCCCTTCTGTGACAGCATCACCCTTGTCCAGTCCTTCTCTGGTACCCTCAGTCTCACCCAGTGGCCACAGCAGCCTGGATAACTTTCCTGTTTCACTGTGGCTGTTCTCTGGCATGTAACCTACCTCTGGTGTCCACTGTCATCTTGGGGACACCAAAGTGCATGTGAAGTTGGCAGCAGTTCTTTGAAAGTTTACCCTGGACCATCCCTGAGTCCACTTCAACTCCTGACCAGAGCTTCCTGAGAGCTGTCACATGCACTGCAGATGGCATAGCTGAGATGTACCTGCTGGCCTGGCAGGCAGACTGAACTTGGCTCCCAGCCCCTGGGAAGAACACCAAACCCCTGATGCGGCTAATACAGCTTCATCCTGTTTACAAACTGACCTCTGGCCTGAGCATCTATTTTTCAAATGTGAGACTTTTCTGTTAAGTGAGAGAGTGTATGAAGCCCATTGCAAATCTCCAGCCTGCAGGAAAGCAAGTGACAATCATGTCCCGCTGATAAACAAAAAAGCAACACATTTCTGTTTAGCCTTTTGAGTTTTTCCGTGGAAGCCAGGATTCTCTATTAATTATTGAAATGGTTATGTTGTATGATTTTTTTGCAGTGCTGGTAATAATGATTGCCTTATTTACTGTGTTTTTTTTTTTTTAGGCTCAATAGATGATGTTTTTAACTGCAGTCTGTCACCCAGATCATCTCTGACAGAGCCTCTTTTGGCAGAATTACCATTTCCAAGTGTTCTGGAATCTGAAGAGACACCAAACCAATTTATCTAATTGGACTGAACATTCTAGCTGTCACTTTTATGTTGCAAGCCTGTGCCAGATTGCAGGTTGAGGGGACGAGAGGAGGTGGGAGGTGGGCACTTCCACCCCTTTGCCAACTCCTGGCTCCCCCATGGCTTCTGTGGGGGGCTCCTTTCTCCCATTTCCCTGGGTGTGATGCTGTGGCAGGCCCAATGTAGCTGGCTTCCTTCAAGGCTACGGTTACCCGGATGGAAGGGCTTTGGCTTGTGGCATGCTTTGAACATTTCTGCAAAGAGGCAGAGGAAGCCACAGGGTCCTGCCACCCTGAACTTTGCTCAGTACCCTGGCACCCTGGGAATTTTCCTGGAAACCTCTCTGGGAGTCCTCTGACTTGGTTGTCAACCTGTGATGCTTCATAATTCAGGGTTTGCTCTCTGCTTGAGACATCCTTATCCCTCAACCCAGAAAGCATGGGGTTCATAGTGCTCTTCTCTTGCAAACCTGGTGGGTAAAAAACCTGTGCCATCTTTCATCCAGGAGGCAAGTTTGTTTTTCATCCTGCCTGTGTGAAACCTTATAGGAAACATTCAAGGTAAGGTTTGCTGAATGACTGGCCAGGCAGATAGGACAGTAATCCTGCCACCCACAGCCTGAAATGGGAGCTCCCTTGGCCTTTCTCTTCTCCAAGTGGCACATGGAGAATGAGGCCAGGTCGTATAGTACCAACTATGACAGGGGAAGGATAAGGTACATGGCACTATCCTCCTTACTGAAAGTGCATTATGTCAGTTGGGCATTTAAAATAAGCTTTTTGCAATCCTAACATGAAAAGAAAAATAGAAGAAATCTATATAATTACCATACTACATTTTCTATCAATATATTTTTCATCTTATAGCTATGATGGAATTCTTCAAAAGGAAAAAAACCATATCCTACATATAAAAACTTGCATGAATGGATCACTACATTTGCTCATAATGAGGGAGACTTATAGGTTCTGAATATCATTTTTCTGTCTTTTTTAAAAAAAATGTTCCTGTATTATATGTTTGATAACACTACTGATGGTCCTGACATTTACATTTGAAATGTTATGAGGTACATTTGCACAATTAAAACTTTTCCTAGCATTCAACCTCGAGGTCACCAATTCCCTTGTGTGTGTGATCATTCCTTTGTGGTTTGCAGGTGGTGTCTTTGAGTGGTGTATTTGCCTTATAACTTACTAAATGGCAATAAGAATTGTTTTTAACAGTCACTTTCTCAAGAAGAGCCTTTGAAGAACAGAGCTATAAAGTATTTGGAGAAAGGAAGATCTGATACTGATCTTTCAGAAAAATAGGAAGAAATGCTTCTTAGTTGCAGGAGAGGATGAGCAGCATTAATTTCAGTAAAAAAATGCAGAACATTAATAATAAAATAAGCTTAATACCAGTGCAAACAAACCTTAGGTGGATATCGAGTATTAAATGCTTCCCAAAGGAAATAGAAACTCTTCACAAAATTGACAAAGGATTTTTTTTTAAGTAGCTGAACTGAGAAAAATGATTAGTAATTACCTCAGGAATGAACTAAAGATCTGGAAGATTTCTTTCATCATTAAAATCATTTTAGTTGACTCTGAACCAAATGCATTCAATTTCCACTTAGCCAAGTTTTATCAACTGCCTATAAGGAAATATGCACTGTGCTACCTACTGTATTTTATTAGCAAATATTACAAAGAAGTGATGTTGAGAAATCTGTAAAATTGATAAAAAGTCCAGGAAAGATCTACCTGGACAAAAAAGGCCTCAATCTCATACACATGTGGCCCAATGTGTATGTTTTAACAGTTTAAGATCAATAGAAATCTATAGGACAGTGCTATGGTTGGATATGGTTTGTCCTCATCAAAACTCATGTTGAAACTTAACCCCCAAAGTCAAATGTCAATGGAATTTAGAGGTGGGCCTTTGGGGGCGGTAATTAGGATTAGATGAGGTCATCATGAAGGAGCCCTCATGATTGTATTAGTGGATTTGTACATCCAAAAGAAACCCAAGCAAACTTGCTCTTTCTCTCCTTCTGATGTTGGGCACCTCAATACCTATAGAGTCCCCACCTGCAGGAGGCCCTCACCAGAACTCTAGAAGATGCTGGTACCATGCTCTTGGACTTCAGATCCAACTCAACCTCCTTCCTTTTAGAAATTTCCTAGTCTCAGGTACTCTATTACAGCAACACACAACTGTATAGATGAACTATATAGATGAGGACCTAAGCAATTTGTCTATTTGTTCAGTTCATTCATTCAATAGGAATAATTGAGTGTCTGTCATGATCTGTGCCTTGCATCGAGGTGATCCTGGTGTATAATGGAGCTTAAAATTGACCCTTGTTTTCAAGGAGTTTCCAATTGTATTAAAAGAAGATAGAGAACCACCATTTGACCCAGCTATCCCACTTTTCCGTTTATACCTAAAGGACTTAATATCAGCATACTATAGTGATGTAGCCACATCAATGTTCATAGCAGCTCAATTCACAATAGCTAAACTGTGGAAGCAAACTAGATGCCCTTCAAGAGATGAATGGATAAAGAAACTGTGATATATATATATATCATATATATATATATATATATATATGCACACACACACACACACATACATACAATGGAATATTACTCAGCCTTAAAAGAGAATAAAATTATGGCCTTTGCAGGAAAATGGATGGAATTGGAGAATATCATGCTTAGCGAAGTAAGCCAATCCCCCAAAACCAAAGGCCGAATGTTCTCTCTGATAAGTGAATGCTGATCCATAATAGGGGGCGGGGCGTGGGGAGAATGGAGGAACTTTGGGCAAAGAAGAGGGAGAAGAGGGAATGGGGGCAGGAAAGATGGTGGAATGAGGTAAGCATCATTACCCTAGGTGCATGTATGACTGCTAATATGGTACAATGCTATATCATGTACAACCAAAGAAATGAAAAGTTGTACTCCATTTATGTACAATGAACTGAAATGTATTCTGCTGTCATGTATAACTAATTAGAACAAAAAATAAAGACAGAGCAAGGGTGTAGCTTAGTGGTAGAGCACATACTTAGCATGCACAAGGCCTTGTTTTCAATCCCCAACACCAAAACAAACAAACACACCGGGGTACAAGCTTACAAGAACAATAAAATATGTGCTACAAGAGAAGTTCCAAAGGGAAAATGCCCAAGATACCTGTGATACAGTCTGGGCAATAAAATTAATGAAGTATAACAGCAAAATTTAGTTTAAAACAAACATGGATCGATTTACCCAAGTGATTGATTTATACAAGCTGTCAGTGTCCTTGGAGGCTATTGATTTATTCCAATAAGAATGCAAGTTCAGAAATGATTTACAGAATGAAGGAGCTGTTTTTTTTCTCATTACCTGATGGAAATAATTTGATTTCTGGCTAAAGGATAACACTGCCCAACTTGGTCACCTGCATTAATTGTCAACTTGAATGTATGCTTACTGTTTTAAATATCCAATCTGTACTTGGAGAGCAAAGTTATGACCCTAATGAAGAATTCTAAAGAATATGTGTGTCAGATTCTGAAGGGAGTTTCTAAAGAATTTTAAAAATGCTTCAAGCAATGGAAGCATCATTAAAATAAATTGCTTTGAAGAAGAGAACATTCATGTGCATGAACGAATATATACATTCGTTGGTAGAACAGATTTAAAACAAGTGTCAGCACTTGAGTAGGCTGATGTTCACTACTTGCATAGACCTGAAAGGAGAACTAACAATAGAAGCCATTGATAATAACCCAATGGCTGGCCCAGCCAGCTTCCTCCTTAAGAGTTCAGAGAAGAGAAAACCATAAGAACCAGGGGGACCACATGGACCAGGAAGGAGGTCACAGTTAAAGGGGACTGATAAGATTTTGATAGATTTAATAGTCTTAACTTGATGTTATGGTTTTATTTGGATGAAACAGAAATAAATTTGGTGAATTGCAAGTTACAAGCAGATTTTAGAATGTATCCCCATTATACTAGACTGCATTAATAAAATAGAAGATATCATAGAATTTTCTGGATTTTTCAATAAGATCATAGTAATTATCCTGGGACTACTTATCCACAACCCCTCTTTGTGGCAGCTATGATCTGGATGACACCAAGAACATCTGAATCGGTGATGGTTAATTTTTTATGTTAACTTGGCTGGGCTACAGTGCCCAGATATTTGGTCAATCATTATTCTGGATATTTCTATGGAGGTGTTTTTGGATGAGATTGATTAACATTTAAACTGGTGGGTTTTGAGTAAAGCACTCTTCCCTCTCTTCTGTGGGAGGCATCCAATCAGCTGAAGGCTGGAACAGAACAAAAATCTGCCCCTCCCCTAGGCAAAAGGGAATTCTGCCTTTGGATTTGAGATGCAACTTTAGCTCTTCCAGGTGTCTCCAGCCTGTTGGTCTATCTTATGGATTTTGGACTTGTCAACCCCCACAATTGTGTGATCTAACTCCTTAAAACAAATCTCTCAATAGGTTGGTAGATACTCCATATTGATTCTGTTTTTCTGGAGAATCCTAACATAGTCCTTCAATGAAATTGAGAATATGTTTTGAGTTCATCAATGAGAGAGAGAATAAGAAATATTCCATTTTTTTTAACATGAGGACACTTGAAGGAAACATTGCATATTACATAGCTGTAGAAAGTCTTTTGCATAGTCAGGCATGGTGGCACATACCTGAAATCCCAGCAGCTTGGAAGGCCAAGGCAGGAGAATCCTAAATTCAAAGCCAGCCTCAGCATCTTAGTGGGACCCTCTCTTAAAATAAAAAATGAAAAGTGAAAAGGACTGGGGATGTGGCTCAATGGTTAAGCACCTCTGAATTCAACCTCTGATACAGAGAGAGAGAGAGAGAGAGAGAGAGAGAGAGAGAGAGAGAGAGTTCTTTTGCCCAAATATAAAAATTGAGGCAGAGAAACTTCACTGAGTTTCTTTGTACACAAGAGAGCTGGACATCACCTTCTGGGCTTTTGGAAATAGGCACCTGTTGATTTTTGTTTACACATCCTTCATTAGCTTGTTCTACTAATTCTCCCTTCAACTATTTTCTAGTCTCCCTTTCATTCAGGAGATGACCTAGCCAGCCTCCTGTATTATCTAGAGCAATGCTTCTCAAACTGTGCCAAGGAATCTTCTGCAGGTCATGTGACAGTGCAGATCTGGATTCAACCCCTCTAGGTGGGGCCTCAGCTTCTGCATTTATAAAAGATTCCCAGGTGAGGCTGAGGCTGCCCTCACAAGGCTTTAACTTGTTGTTATGGTTCTACTTGGCTCTAAGTCTGTCTCTCTCTAACTTTGTGAGTCACCTAAGAGTTTTGGTAGAAATGCAGAAGCTCAGGCCCCACTGGACAGAGTCCATGTTCTCACAGATGCCCAGGTGTGAGGTGGTCAGGTGCAGGAGGTAGCTCTAGAGTATACCTGGGCCCCTCTAGTCTTTCCTGAAGCTTCAAGTTCTCTTTCCCTACTCCTTACTCTTGGTCTGTGAACTTGTTTACTTCTTTCTGTTTTAAGTAATTCTGCTTCCTACATATTTATTTTTCTCTCCACCTGTTGTAGGCTTTCTTCTCTTCGACAGCCAGAATTTGAGTATTCTATGCTTGCTATCTCCTCAGCCTTGCCCCCCATCCTTGTCTTTAGCAGTTCACATCATGTTCTCTCTCTGTGTGTGTGTGTGTGTGTGTGCAGAACTAAATTTATTGTCATAACTTTAGTTGGAAACAACCAGTTAACTTTTAACCCATTCGATAAAACTATTCTCAATTGTTTTGGATCAATGAGAAGCTTGTACAAGGCATATTTGTAACGTAGATGTTTTGATTTCTGGATGATTAACTTATTTTGGCAGGATGATATGGAACTTTGCTGCTCCTTGCCCTGGGAAAAATGTCAGAATTTATTCAAACTTGCGACCAGGCCTGTTCACTCTGCTGTTCAACCCACTCAATGAATCCTCCACCTGCTCAGGTGAAGTCCCAGCTTCTCAGTGTGACCTGCAGGGCCTTCTTCCCCTCTAGCCTCTTCTCAGTTTCCCCCTCGATCTTCTCAACATGGTAACATCAAACTTTACTTTGGGTTCCGCAGGCTATTACAGGCTCTACCCATATCACCTCTCCCTCTTCACCTGGTCAACCCTACACATCCTCGAGGACTCAGCTCAAGCATCTTTTCTTGCAGGAAGTTATCCCCAGGCTCTTATCATATCCAGGGCTTTGCCCTTAATGTCCCCAGACAGCTCATTTTCAGTGCACAGTCAGCATTAGTTGAAGGAAAGAAGAAATAAAAAGAAAAAAAAAAAAAACCAAAACCCTGCACTCAATCATGAAAAGGGATTGCCTCGGGTGATCAAAATTCAAAGGCGGAAACAGTGCCATACTACTCACAATAATGCAGACCCTCACTGAAACCACATTTTGAAGCAGAAATGGGAGACTATAAAAAGAAAAAAAAAGGATCAGAATAGTAATCAGACAAAAGAACAACACCTTCGATTTGCGTGGTCTCCTATTGACAGATTACAGTAAGGATCGGTATCTTGACAGCTCAGCACGGTGGTGCTAGTACATTCATTGTACAACAAGGAAACTGAGGCTCACAGAGGTACCTGCCTTACCCTAAGGGGTCGAAGAGGGAATATGACGGTTCTTTTGCATCTCCCTCGGTTCAGTGCATACCCCACCATTTCAGCTAGTCCAAGAAGAAACAAATGTAAGATATTAATAAGAATTCACTTTTAAAATTCTATATACTAACTGCTCTATTTTAAAAACACATTTCTCTTAAATTATGCTATGCTAATTAGCTCTACCATTTCCAGACAGTTAATCTGTTATTGGGTGCGACTTTCTTTAATTTAGATGCCACTACTAAATCTTAATTTAGACATGTTCCTTTAAATAACATTGACAGAAGTCTGCCTTCTACTGAGTTTCACCATTCATTGCTCGGAGAGTCTAAGATTTATTATATTCATTTGCAGTGTGGATGGGTCTCTACCCTCAGAAAATTCTAGTTTAGCTCTTCACTTTAGAGATGTTCCTTGCATATATGTTTGGGGTCTTTGGTTGGATGTCTATTCTGTCTCCTTTAATAAACTCCCTTGTTACATCTCCCTCTTTACTAAGGCCTAGGATAGCCCCTCTTAGGATGCGGGGCTGTTGTTGATTCCTTCCTAAACTGTTGCCAGCGGTCCCAGTGTGTTCCTTCGTCTCCTCACAGGAGTGAGTGGTGGCTCTGTTCTAACCTGGAGCTTTTCAATAGTTCTTCAGCACCGACTACGTGTCAGATTACCAGGGAGTTGCCAAGAATATGAAAATAAAGGAATTTCTTCATCCAGTTAAGCATCCCTAACACACATGGGAGTGGAAGGCACCACTCAGTCGATGGGGGATGTGGAGGAAGAACAACTAAATTGATAGTCACAAAGCACTATGATGGGTGCCAGGATCTCATGTCCTGCTAAGGAGATCTGGGACACATAGGTCCCCTCCCCTTGGTCTCTAAGCACATTTTTCACTTGCTGCTTTCTCCCCTGATTTGTGAGCTGGGATGCTATGGTTTGGC
The DNA here is from genome assembly GCF_021218885.2 of Marmota monax. Lineage (NCBI taxonomy): Eukaryota > Metazoa > Chordata > Mammalia > Rodentia > Sciuridae > Marmota > Marmota monax. The sequence goes on from NW_026693082.1 coordinate 5,867,369, forward strand.
TCTGAATAGTGTCCCCCATCCCCAGTTTCCTGGTCTCCATGGTGGTGCTCTTGGGACTTTCAGGAGGTGGGATCTAGTGGGAGGTCCTTAGGTCTTTGGGTGATCTGTTCCCCAGAGGCACTGTAGGACCGCTGTCTCTTCCTCTGTTTCCTGGCTGGACACAGGATTGCTGGTTCTGACATCCACTGCTGCCATTGGCTTTCCCAGCAATAAGGAGATGCAGTAAAGGGGCACCCTTGCCCAGCCTGTTCTAGGCCTTTGAAACCTCCAAAACCATGAGCCAAAATATACCTCTCTTCATAGGTAGCCTTAGTCAGCCGTTTCCTTGTAGTAACCTGAAACTGACAGATACCCAGGATGACCCCTTGAATAGCATGGAACATCACAGAATCGATGCTTCTCAGGCCCCACTGGTGATTTAGTGAGATCCATGACAACTTTCCCCCCATTTGCTTAAACTGAAATCTATGAATAGATGAAAATTATCAGTTGAAAGACTGACATTCCAGAAGTTGGAGAGGCTGAGGCAGGAGGATGGCAAATTCAAAGCCGGCCTCAGCAAAAGGGAGGTGTTAAGCAACTCAGTGAGACCCTGACTCTAAATAAAATATGAAATAGGGCTGGGGAATGTGGCTCAGTTGTCAAGTGCCCCCCCCCCAAAAAAAAAAAAGTCTGACATTACTTTCTGTTTAATTTCTTCCCCCTTTTTTTGTTTTCTGTCCCCAAATATACAACACAAGAATTGGGAGAGCTCATTGCAAGATCTATACAAATATACGGAAGTAAGGTATCCACAGGAGAAGAGGCAAGGATTAGCTTTCTGCATCGCATCTTTGCGCGGGCCTGGTCTAGCCATCTGGGTCTCCCGACTTAAGTTACCCAGTACCAGACCTGCGTCTCCATGGCGACGCGTCACAAAGCAGCCGCGTGCCGCCTGCAGAGCCCAGTAGGGCTGGAGCCTCAGCCCGGCTCCACTGCCTCCTCGGCAGGATGGCCCAGCCTGAGTTCAGGGCTTCGTGCCCCTCTTTAAACGACCACAAGCTCCAGCCAAGTAAGATTGTCTACCCTGCCTGTCTGCAGACAGGGTTGGGGTCTTTCCTGGCGAAGGGGTAGCGTCCAGCCAAGGGCCTTCGATCTTTAAGGGTGTTGTCTCCCTCTTGGGGATGGGCCCCACTGAGGGACTAGGGACGGCTGGGGAGTCGGGGAGAATGACCAAGTTCATGACCTTGTCCCTCTCCAGCCCTTCATACTTGCTGCTCAACCTCCTCTTTGACCTGCCGGTACTTCTTTCTAAAACACCCAGGACATGCCTGCCTAGGAAGGGACCCTAGGGTCAAAAGCAAAGAAGGAGCAGCGAGACTGGGACTCTCAGAAGAGAACAAGATGGGCTTGAGCCCCGCCCCCATGGAGGGTCTGGGAAACAGCCAAGAAATAGGGTTTGCGGTTTGGGGGAGCTAGGTGGTTACAGATGGAGCTAAGGTCTTCAGCCGCACCTTCTGAGTAGGACCATTTCTCTTTCAAAGAGACTCTGTCTGTAAAGATGGGGAACTCTGCATCCTCGTTTTTGCTCCCAGATGCAGCAGGTTACCAGCTCAGCTTTTCGTGTCTGCGGGGGGAGAGCCGCTCTAGCTGTGACGCTAGTGGCATGATTACTGTGTAGTCAGCTACACCGTGGCCTTTCCCTTGGCAATAATGGCCTGTGGCTGCTGTCTAGCTGGGTAATTGTGGCTGCACGCTGGCTCCAGAGCAGGGAGGAATTGTTCCACTGCAAATTCCCTAGAATTGTGCTCCCGTGAGAGTGAGTGAAATGTGTACTTTCATTTCAATTCATTCTTTGTAAATGAAGAATAGAAAGAGGAAATACTTAATTAGCACAAAAATATCAAATATACTCAGTTTCCATATAATGTCAAGGTAAGCAGAGAGGAGAGAGAAATGCTTTCCTAGGATTCCTGAGGGGTCTCCTTTTAATTTCCTCTTCCTTTTCTAGCTATGCTGTCTTGGTTTCTTTCATTGTCTCCTCTCCCTGTCCTTGGCTGGGAAATGCCAGAGTCTTCCAAGACTTTCCTTGCGAATTTGCATCCTCCACGAGTGGCCATATGCTGCCATACATTTTTAAGTGCTTCATAAAGGTGCCTGTGACTCTATTCTGTCTCTAACTTAGATCTTTCTTCCAATTTCCAGACCAAACTATCCAGCTTTCTGCTAGACTGTTCCATTCGGATGTCACAGAAAGGCCTCTAATTCAACATGTGCAAAATTATACTCCTTTCCTTCTCAAACCTTCCAGGCTTTGAGAGACCAGTTAGGAGGAGGGTCCCAGCTTCTGAAATCAGAAGCAGAGGCAGCTGCTTTGATATTTCAATGTGATCACCAGATTTCTTTGATTTGGCCATCAAGTTTTCCTTTCCATGGGCAGGTCTGACTCTTCCCCTCCAGTGTGGGGTCTCTGAGAGCCTCTGTGTGCTACTCCATCTTCCACTGCTAGGACATTCACCTTCTAAAAGGTGGGCTTGATGTGGCACTGCTCAATTTTGGTCTAAAAACAGGATAAAGTGGTTGACAATGATGGTTAACTGCTGATGAGCAGTCTCTGTAGACTGGACACTCAGGTGCAGTTTATTAATTTCTCATAGCTGCTAGAACAGAACCACAAACTAGTGGCTTAAAATGACAAAAATTCATTCTCTCTTGGCTCTGAAGGCCTGACATCCAAAATCAAGGTGTACACAGGGCTGCAACCCCTCTGGAGGCTCCAGGGCAGAATCTTTCCTACCTCCTGCTTCTGCTGGCTGTCAATATTCTTGACTTCTGGATACATCAATGTGGAGGTCACATTGCCTTCCTCTTCTAAGGACATTTATAATTGCATTTCAGATCATGAGTATGATCCATGATGACTGCTTTATTTTGCAATCCTTAATTGCATGTGCAAAAATCTCTTTTCCAAATAAGGTCAGATTCACAGATGCACATATCTTTTGGGGGTCCATCATTCAGCATACTACAAGCATGTACACTTACCAATGCCTTTAATCCTCAAAATAAGGTAAGGTTAGGATTAATAGATGTCATCAATACCTGCCTTATCCATCAGAATAAAACAACATAATATATATGGAAATACTTTGTAAAGTATAATACATATACATATTAATTATATTAGTTTTTTAATATTTTCAAAGCTTTATAAATTTATTTTCATAACTGTGAACACCTTTGGTGGGTCCTAAGTTGAGCAGAGTAGGCTTAGGCACAGGGGGCCCCACTGAATTATCCTTAGTTATTTCCTCTTTATTTCAAATTTGCATTTGAAATTTGCTGTCTCGGATTCTCATTCTGCCTGTTAAATCAGCCAAGAACATCTTTAAGTTTCCCTATCAAACTTCTACCAGATAAAATACAAGTTCAGAAAGCTGTCTATGTGGTAAAATCTCTCCTTGACCGGTCCTTGCTGTCCCCTCTTCTCCTTTGAGGAAGAATCACATGCTCCTCATGGTTCCTGTGACACACAATCTTAATCTGATGTTCATAGGATACATAGCTCCTCCACTAACTGTTAAGTTCTCCAAAGCCAGGACAAGATGTGTGTCCCAGTGCGGAGCACAGGACCTGGTCCATGGGAAGGCACAGGAAATGAGAGAGGAAGGAAACTATCAGCAAGACAGAAGTGAGAAGGGTAGAGGGAAGTGTGGTCTCTGCAGAGATCCTTCCTGGTCCTCCTAAAAGCCCAAGGCAGAGGTTCCAATCAAACTAAGGGAGGCTTCTTTAAGAGCAGCTACTCAGGATTTTGTTCCCCTTCTCCACATTTGCAATTCTTTTCACAAAGATCATTTAAATCCACTATTGGAATAAAATGCTTTCAAGCCTAAAGTGATTCCCACCAAAGCAGGAGTCTCCAAGGATAATGCCAAGGCAAGAGTTCTCCCTCGGGGATGCTTCTGGGTGGATGCGAAGCTTAAACCAGTGTGAAGGCAGCAGGGAATAGTCACAGATGAGCAGATCCCATTCCCTGCCTGGGGCCAGGGCCTGTTAAATTAAAAACGACCTGGCTGGGAGAGATGGGGAGATGAATACTAAGAAGTCCACAGATGACAGAAACCGTTAATGTTTAGCCAGGGCTTTCTATGCTAGGCAGGAGGCAGATAGCTTTTAAGAATATTGGGAAATTGAAAGATAAAAGGATACTTTACTGTCATTTTAATAGGATACAGGCTTGGAAACAAATTCAGGCAATGGGAATAGCTCAGTATTCTTGGGATGAGATGATGAGATCCTAGACAGTACCTATTCAAAAATTAGAGACATTCCAACCCAGTTATTTATGAAATGTAAAAAGCAACAGGTAACTGCCCAGATATTAAAAAAATGAGAGAATGAGTAAATTTAAAATATATATAGTAGCCCCCACTTATGCACTCCCAGTGCATAGCCCTGGGTAGCGCTGACTCCATACACGAGCATTGTGATACTGCAGCTACATGACTTAACGTGCAGGTAGTGCATACGGTGTGGACACGCTACACAAAGGGGTAATCACATTTCCAGCAGGATGGAGCTGGATGGCATGAGATTTCATCATGGTGCTCAGAATGGTGCACAATTTAAAACTTCTGAATTGTTAATTTCTGGAATTCTTCATTTCATCTTTTTGGACTATTGGTGTTGATCACAGGTATCTGAAACCATGAAAAGTGAAACTACAGATAAGGAGGGACAACTGTATTCTCAAGTAATTGGTGATACCTTGTTAAAAATAGGGAGTTGGGGTAGATCGGCTTGGGTGCTGCTAAATTCTCAGCTGGTATCTTTCTGGAGCCATGGATGATGCCTCCCTCCTTTGGAAGCACTTTCTTCTTTGGGCTTTTAGGACACCACATGCTCCTGGTTTTTCTTCATGCCCAACTGACTGTATTTTTCTCTGGCTGTTCTTCTTCTTGACCTTCGAGTGCCCAGGCTTCAGCCCTGGACTTCTCTTCCAACTCCACTCTGTCCCTCAATGCTCTTACCCACGCACCTAGTTGTCAATAACTTTTACACCACTGAATTTTACGATCATTATTACAAAGGGTGAACTAGCATTGCACCAGGAGTGTTTTTCCCCCAAGACACTGTTCGTCGGGACACTTGGTGTAACATGAGCCCATTTTTGTAAAACAAAATGGTGAGAACTAAATCACAATTTGCCTCTGTATTTATATACGTACACATAAATCCTCATGTGATTGCATATACAAGTATGGAGAGAAGCAGACAGGATTGTTAACACGGCCTAGCCCAGAAAAGGATAATGAAGGGTGGAGAGGAAAAGCAAAGAGGTGCCCGGGGTAAGAGCTGGCATGTCTAATATGAACTCCTGTGTATAAAATCATTCCGTATGTGCACAGATATACCTGATGTAATGGAAATGGGTCACTAGAAAGCAATAATGAGCAAAGATAGAATTTCCGAGGACTTCCTCCTTCATGGATTTTTATGTTTGGCTTGAATTCTTTAAAACAGCGGGTGCGAATGCTTGGGGAAAACAATAGGCCATTCTTATTTTGAGATAAACTCAGATAATTAAGTTGTGCTTCCCTTCTCTCCTATTCCAGGCCACCACTTGGCCTTTATGGCCCTTTAGACTCTCATATAAAATCACTATCCAGAAGGTTCCTGTCTTTTGAGAAATTATTTTAATTGTGCAACATTCAAGTGAGATATTCGGGTTCACCCCACTGAAAACGGCTTTATTGTCCTTTCAGCAGGTGGTACCGACTGGGATTCTTATGCCACCAGGATGAAGACAGATTTCACCCGCAAGACAGGAGCAGTGCCCGCTTTGATCTGGTAGATCCCCCTTCAGTCAGCCCGACAGACACTCGGGGCTTTGTTCACTTGTCTTTTCCGATTCAGAATCCTAAACAAATAGAGTAACTGGAGAAGGCTTATAAAAATGCAGTGGAGTAAGGCCATTGTGCTCACGGCTCCCCTCCAAGCGTCTTGAAAGTTCCTCCTCTCAAACAGCAGCCAGACCTCCCACAGGACCACCGAGAAAATGGCCCCACTAGTTCTTTATGATGTTACTGCACATTGTGTTTACCACTGACCCAGCATTTAGGTTCATTGACGACTGTGCCACCTGAGCACCACGCATGAATCAAAGCCACTCCCTGTTATAGAAGCAGGCCTCCATGGCTGAATGAATGGCTGAGTGGATGAATGAATGCTTGCTGTCCCTACTGTCACCAACACTCATCTCTGGAAGCTGAAGGAAGGGCACAATCCCCTTCTCCTTACCTGCACTCCTCCAGCTACAGCAGTGTTGGCTTGCAACTTCTCCACTCCCACCCAAGCTGAGGGCTGTGGGAATTTCTAGCCACCAGCTGCCTCTCTGAGCTCAGCAGGAGGGGAGTGCCAGGATATCCCTTTAATTGCATCCCTGTTAGGTAGGTGTGAAGTCAGAAGGAGAGCCTTCCTTGCTTGTGTTGACTCTGTGAATTGTTTCCCAAAAGGAGGATCTTTTCTCCTTGCAAGTTCAAGTTAGTGAGAAGTCAGATGAATTAGGGGCACGTCCAAGCCAAGGCTGACCCTCCATAGCTCTGCCCCACCCTCACCCTCAGGCGAGTAACAAATCATCCACAGCTCAGTTTTATTGGTGGAACGGGACTGATGATCCCTAAGGGAGTGTTTTGAGGAGGAGGACACAGGTAAAGGACTAACACAAGGGGGTTACTCAGTAATTTTCTTTCATTTCCCCTGGTAAAATATGATAGGCTCTCAAAAGTGCCAAGCTCCCAGACTCCCGATTTCTGAGTTACTGGTTATCCCACGGGGCCACAACTAACTCCTTAATTGGGACATTTATCATTTGATTGAAATAAATTTGCCAGGTTCACAGGCAGTAACAGTTTTCTAAAGAAGAAGCATTTGGGTTAAAAGCCAAAAATAAAGATGTACTTGGAGAATCTAAGTCAGTGATTTTCAAACTCACATTTTTTTTAAGTTCTCATACATTTAAATAGCTGCAGAAAATAAAACTTCCAGTCCATCCTAAATATTGACATTTTAAAATAAAAATTTTAAATGCAACCAATGCACAGTCTAAATGCCCTAGCAAATTAATACTCATTAGGATTCTTTTTTTTTTTTAAAAAAAATACTCAAACAAGCTCTTTTTTGAAAACTCATTTCATTCCTTTTCCTTCTTCCACTCCACTTCCTCAATAGAATTTTCCCCTGCTATAATATATTTTATGCTTGAAAGCAACTTACTGTCCACTCATAGTTCTTTGCAACTGTTTCAATATTTTAGTTGAAGTGAATTTTTAAACATGCTATGTGACTTTAAGTATCATCATCATTATTTTTAGTACCCAACTGCTCAGAGCAATAAATAAATTACAATGTTAATAATAATAATAATACTAAATACAAAAATTAATTTTGGAAACTACATCCCCACCACTATATATCTATTTATGTATATATTTTTCTTTCCTTTTTTTTTTTTTTTTTTTTTAGATGAGGTCTCCCTGTGTTGCCTAGGCTGGCCTCAACCTCCTGGACTCAATCCTCCTGACTCAGGCTCCCTAGTAACAGGGAGTCTAGGTGTGCACCACTATGCCTGGCTTAGAACTGCATCCTAAAAAGATAAATGGGCAGTTTTGCTTTCAGTTAGTTCATGCATCCAATTGTGAGTGTTATTATTTTTAGAATGACCCATATGTAGCATCAGTTTTTCTGTTTCTTTTCTTTTTTCCATTTTATAGGTGTTAGACTTGAGAAAGTTTATTCATATATATGAAAAGGAGCTTCAGCATAGCAGTGTCATCCAGTGCTCTGAACTTTTTTTTTTTTTTTTGTAGTAATAGGTAGGTATTCAACCCAGCGGCATTTTACCATTGAACCACATGACCAGTCTTTTTTTAAATTATTTTTTTTTATTTGTTATTTTGCAACAGGTTCTTCCTAGCTTGCTTAGGATGACCTTGAACTTGTGATCTTACTGCCTTAGCCTCCTGGGTGAATGGGATTGCAGTTGTGTGCTACTGAACCAGGCTCAGCACTTTGAACTCTTTCTTTGTTTTTGCTGAGTCAGAAATCACAAGGTGATTTTAATGACGGATCCTCCTCCTACTTGGTGGAGTACTCCTCTGATTTTATTGAAATCAAGTAATGAGATGATTTGTCATCCACTTATTGAGTTGTTCCCTATTTCAGTTTCTGAGAAATATCCCAGAAGGCATGGCTTGAACAAATGACCATTAAGTTACACCGTTACCCTCTCCCTCGAAGGTAGCTAGCTTGCTTAATATTATATGGTTTGGAACACAGAAACATTAATTTCAATAAATGTTTTCCAACACAATATTCTTTGTATAAAATACTTTTATCATCACTTACTTTAAATATATTCTTATCAAAATCTTGGAGCTGAAGATTTAGCTCATACAGTTTATATCACCTATAACTAGTTGGTTAAGTCAGTCCTATTTGTCAAACCAATGAGCGAAATTTGGTTCACTCCCTGTCAAAACCTACCTACTCTTTCAGTTCATATAAATGTTAATATATGTTTTGAGGAATGTTATGAAAATAACTGAAAAATAAATTATTGGATATATCTTTTATAGGGAAGGTTATAAAAATAGGGGAAGTAACAAAAGATTCAAGTCTGATAAATTAATTATATCTAAGTAACAAAAATAATGCATAAAATGTGCAAGTTACCTGTGAAGCAAGGGGTCTGATAAATATATGCTTTTTTTTTTTTAAGTTAAATGTGTTCTCATGTCTGCAGAACTCTGGTGCTTGACTTTCAATAATCATTAAATTATAGTCACACGTGAAAGGAAGAGTTTCATTGATTTCATCAGACATCAGGCATTTCCTATGCATTTAATGAAGGAAAAAGTTATACAGTGTGAAAATTAATTGGTCTGACAAGCCAGCATATGTTTTTACTTACTGTTAAGTATTTTATTTTTAAATAATTTTTATAGCATAAAAGGAAATAAGGATTGGCTACACTGGAGTAAATATTTCAAAAAATAAGATTTAAATACCTTACTAAGTGATGAATACAAGATCTGGAAAAAAAAAACGCACAAGATTTTAATCTACCAGTTTTACCCAGTAATCTTTAAAAAGTGTGATGTCCCAGAAAAGACTCTAGTTATATTTAAAGCGATCATCATCACCAACTTGTACTGCTTCCCCACTCGACGTGCTTTTCTCTCCAGCTAATGACATTTCCCAGGGATTTTTTTTTAAGCTGAAAAAATGCTTATCTTTAAGTACATGAGGAAAAAAGCCATTTGGAGCATTCTACATGCTCTTAGAGCCTCTCCCTGAAGATGGATGAGTAGTTGGCAATTAGTAGGAGACAGAAAACTGGGCAGGACTTTGAAGCACGCCTACCAAAATCTATAACACCCCACACAGGTGGCGATACCCCGGTTACAGCACGATCCCTCACTCTGCAGAAACTCCTAGATAAGACAAGCTCTGGACAAGGGTGTGGAGCTCCAATGACCAGGAGGCGTCTCTGAAATGGCTCTGGCCAAGCTGCCCCTCTCTGGAGGCAATGCACCCTAGAAAGATCCTACTGATAATGTAGGAAAGAGAGCCCTGGGAAAGGGGCGTGGTAAAGAAGGAAAGGACTTGCTTGCATAGTCAGCACACCCCCCACCCCTGCCACCGATCAGGCAAACATAATTTAGGAAAAAAAATATTGAGAAATTGAGATCTGAAAACTAATTCCTTTAAAGCTATTTCTGCTGTGTCTCTTTTGGAGAATCTCCAGTTTATATCTGAATGACAGGAAAATCATCAATCATCCAGATGTGCCCAACTTCCCAGATGTTTGTTTCTTTCGAACACATAAATCTGCTCAGACTCTTAAATTTTTTTTTAAAGTCAATGTGAACTATTTTAAACACACACAAAGGAATAAACACAATCACCATCTATGACAATAAACATACTGGATTTTGTAAAGATAAATTCAAGGCATATCATTTTAATTCTGAATATTTTCTATGTATCAAAATAGAATCCCAAAATCGGATGCTTTAAAAATATAATTTCATTATTTCATCCTCAAAAAAAATCAGTCCCTTAGTATCGAATAACCAGTCAGCAATCAGATTTATTCCAAAAATTTGTCTGAAAATTTTCAAAAGGTTTGAAGTAGAATCCAAAGTCCACACATTACTTTTGGTTATTATGTCTCCTTTCTCATTTAATCTACCTCTGCACATTTTTTTTCCCTCCCTGACCATTTTTTTTTCTGAAGAAACAGAATCATTGTTTGGAATTTTTCTGATTCCATCCCCATCGTGTGTTTTAAAATATTTCTCTTCTCTTCCATTTCTTGTAATTCAAGATTCTGCAGTCTTCATTTGATTCAGATTCCATATTTTGGCAAAAACATTTAATAGGTGGAGGTGAGTATATTCAACCAGAAGTACATAATACCCGGTGAACCCCTCCTTTTGAGTTCTTGGTGACATGGCTGATCATTGCCTAGATGCATCATTTCATTGAGAACTTGCAAGCCAAAAATGAACATCCTAATTTGCTTCTTTTTGTCTCTGGAATTAATCTTTTCCTTACCAACTATGTGGTTAGATTGAAGTAATTTTTGTCTATGAGAGTATCTTTAAAAAATATAATAAACTTAGGTTGTTATTCTTAATTTCATTTTAGATCCCTGTACATTTGCTAAAGCCATCCTAAGATTGTCACAGAATTGTTTCTTATCAGGGGAACCCTCAAATTAAATTATATCTGGCATCAAGTCTTAAGTTAACCCATCTTTAAAAAATATATCATTAATCAAATGGTTTGACATGTGCACTGTTGTGAGATTTGGCATTTAATCCCTTACTCTATTTTCTACTTTTTTTGTAGTCAAAAAAGTATCAGAAGATTAGGATATGCATATGCACTTAGTGATCCCATTCTGAATACACAATACAGTGACGAGTACGTTTGGAAATCATATTCTAAGGAAAATACCATAAAAAATGGGTCTTCAAGAGGATTAAGGAGACACAAAAAAGTAAGCCAATCAAGTAAGATAATAGCACTATATGTGTCGAATTTAATACTGTGTCAACAATCCATGAGAATAAGAGTTTGAATACGTCACAAACACTCTTCACTTTCTTCTGTGATGAGCTATATGGTCCTCTGGGACAATATCCTTCCTACCTTCTCATCTTTATTTCTAACTATCTTTTCTCTATCTCTATTTCTCTGTTTTGTTGCAGAACATTTTTATCATCCCAGAAAACAAAACAAAACAAAACAACTCATGCCCATTAAAGAGTTACCCCCCCCCAAAAAAAATCCCTGTCACCTTCCCCTTAGAAACCACCTATTTGCTTTCTATCTCTATGAATTACCTATTCTGGATAGTTTACATGTGGAATCATACAACAGGTGACCTTTTGTGCCTGACTTCTTTCACTTAGTGTAATATTTTTGAAGTTCACCTATGGTGTGGCAAGTACCAGTACTTTCTGTGATTGAATACTATTGTATGAATAGGCCACAATGTATTTGTCCGTACCACCCTGTTGGATGTTTGGGTTGATTCCACCTTGTAGCTATGGTGAATAGTGCTGCTATAAATAGGTATGCACAAGGTGTTTTGTGCTCTCTCAAACCCCCCTGACTTTTATCACTCTTGCCTTCCTCTAGAAAAGCCTTTTCCTCTCTACTAAGGAGCACTGCCCTATATTTCTTCAAGGCTCATTTTAAAAAGAGCCATCTCCCATCCTCTACCGGAAGAAAAATAACCATTTTTTCTGCTGTTTTCTTGGCACTGTACACCCTTCTTCCATCATATAAGACAATTCTCAGTCATAATAAAAGGTTTCATTTACCTGATACCTAGGATGAGGCTCTTGCATGCATTGAAGCGATGACAAAGTGGTAGAATGGACAGTATTTGATGACTAAAGGGATGTGAAAGATGAAGAAGAAAGAGGGAGGAGGATGTTCATATTTCTCTCTCGGAGGCTGGGTGTGTGCTGACGCTGTTTTCTGAGCTGGAACAAGGTGGAAGACCAGGTTTGATGGGGAAAGGAATAAGAGGGAATGGGAGTTCTGGTGAAGATCTGTTCGGTAGACAGGCAGCTGCACATAGAGGTCTGTAGCTCCTGTGAGTGAGAAGCTGGAGAGGTAAACTTGGGAATCCTTAGAACACACACACATACCCCATCTAACTTGGTTCCTCATGGCATCCATTCATTACCATCTATATGTGTCTTAAGTATTTTCATTAAAATCCTAAAATAAATATGAGAGAGTTAATTACAACATTATGCTGTATTTGTATGCATATACATACAAATAGGCATATGATTTTCATTTATCTAAGTGCTATCCAAGGCTCTCACCCTGAGAGGTAGCATGGCTGCCTCCCTGTGTTCTCTCAGCCAATGAGAGCTGGTGGCCGACTGTCCTTTGTGCTCTCAGCCAATGAGAACTAGTGTTATAGATGGTCCTTTGTACTTTGAGCCAATGAGTTTTGGCAAACCAGATTTGTTGACCCTACTGATCTGGTCACTGAGCCTCAACAACTGTTACCAAAGAGAAATAGCAATATAATTTCAATATCATTTCCCATGATCTTGCTGAACACCACTTAGAGAATGGTCCACGAGATGCACCCTGAATCTGAATCCTAAAGGCTTTTTAAATGGCACTGTGGGTATGTAATCAACAAAATCCAGACTTGGAACCTCTATGCATCAATAGCTGCTTCAATAGATGCTGGCATATTTACAATTGGTTTCTTCAGTAGATAAATGATAAGAGAAAGAAGGGGATTAAGAGGGAACCTGAAGATTAAAAGGGACTTAAAAGATAATTTGGAACAGTATGTATATATAACTATTCCCAGGAACTTGGCCAAAGAGAAGGGTTTCTTTACAAGGTAGAAGAAATAAAGACAGCTACCTAGCAGAGAGGAAGACACTGAAGTTTCTAGAAGTGAGGGTCACTGGAGTGCTGGGCTGGAGCACACTACAGGGAACTGGATCTAGCTACCCAAGTGGGTTGGGTCCTGCTGGCAGCACTGCAGATACTCTCATCAGAGATGCCAGGGCAGGTGTGGCGGATGGGAGTTGGTGTGCAGAGCTTCTCTCCTGACGGCTTCCATTTTCCTAGGGAGCTAGGGAGTGAGGTCATGAAAGAGGAAGATGGCAGCAGGGAGTGCAGGTTTCAAGTTTTATAATCATAGAATTGCTTTGGAGGTAAAGAGGAGACAGTGCCTTTTCTCCCCTGACCCCTACAGGTCTCTGCCTGTGAGTCAGGGTTTCTCTATGGGATGTTTCTCTCTGGGACTACCAAGGGGAAAGCAGCCACTTGTCTCTGCTCTTTTGGGAACAGGTAGCCATAACTAGAATAGTATGGGTTTTCTCCTTTTTTTTGGTCTTATCTGTGGGAGAATTCTTTTTAGAAGCACATTTTTTTTGATGCTTGCAATCACATTTTTTTTCATCAGTGTGAAAAGTCAAAGAAATGCACAAGTATCTGTGCTACAGCTAGGTAAACTAATGGATCCCATTAACAGGCTCCTTGCACTCAGGCAACCAGAGAGTTCTAACTGGATATAAAGGATTTCAGAGACTATGTCCACACCAGTGCTCCTATTCTTGATTCCATTAGGTGAATCTGTATCAGTTTTGTTGAAAATTGTATTTGCATTGATAGGGCTACATTGAATGGACACTACCTCCAGAGCAACTAAGTGAGACAAGAAGGGGCTGCGTTCCTTGGAAAATTCCTGCTTCTATGGAAGAAATTAAGAAGGCAATAGCAAATCAGTTTGTTTCCCACACCAAGAGAGATTTTGTGGATCTAGACAAAGGTAAACGTGTTTGTTCTCCTCTGGAGCCTGATCATGTTCTGGTCAATGAGTTGCAGTAGTTAGCCGCATGGTTGTGGTCCCTTCCCTTGAGGAACTCACAATCTAGACATGAAACAGGAAATGTCATGTGCAAAAACAGTCAAGCATAAACAGGTGCATGTTTTAAGAAATGCAGGTTGCTGTGGGCACAATATAAAACATCATGAGATGGTGAAGTGGGAGGTAGAAGTGGAGGTCAGGAAAGGCTTCCCTTCTGGACCTGAAGGATGAAGAGGAATGAGCCAGGTAAAGATGTAGGGGGGAGAGTGTCACTTTTGTCTTGTGAAGGCATAGAGGAACATTTGAGGAACTAAAAGGACTTCATGTGTAGAGATGAAGTCAAGGGCAAGTGGGAGGAATGAGAGAAGAAATCAACACAGGCAGAGAGAATTCAGTTTGAAAGGGCGGTGTACAGGAGTTTATCCCAGGAGCAATCAAAAGGTTCATATTAGAGTGGCGATATAGTTCAGATGTAGACTCTAGCATGAAGGGGGTGGTCCTACTGAGAGGAAGGAGGCCACCAAGAGGTTGTCAAAACAGTCCCTGGGGGAGAGCGGTGCCTGAAGCAGGGCTGTGCAGTGGGGATGAAGGAGTGGCACCAGCAGGATGATGAGATGGGCACTTCAGTCCACATCATCATGGTGGAGGATGGTTTACCTGTTTAAGACAGTGTACCACCAGTGTCCACTCCAGTGTCTGATTCATCATAAGCATGAAAAGAAATATTGGTAGAACAAATGAATGAACATAGGGTTGAGTGACTGATGGATGAAAGGGATAAGGAAGTCAAAGGAGCCAACTGTCTGACTGAGGATGGGATGGGATGGTGTGGTACCTTTTGTAGACAGGTATAAAAACAGTAGAGGGTTAAGCAAGGCCCATTTCATTTTCTCTGTAGGTAAGAGGTAGAGTCTAGCACTCTCTTCATGCTGCCTCCTAGAAAAACACATGCCTCTTTCTGGAATTGAGCTTTGGCTATACAAATCTTCCCCTGCAAGAATCCAGATTCTCCCATGATTCACTTGGCTCTGCCCTTAGGATTCTGTAGTTGGAATAACATTTGCCTTGGTTTTCTGTAGGGCAAATGGAGATGATGTGATAACTGTCGCCATTTCTCAGGGGCCTGAAATCAACTTTGTGGAGTCAGACCCATTTTCCAGAAATGAATATATACCCATACAGTGCAATTTTGGTCTTTTATATAGGCAAGAAATTTGCTTCATGAGAATTCATGAAAATAGATCGTAGGTATTTTAAAACTCTTCCCTCTAGTGGAGAATGCAGTGCTCTCTGATTGGCTGCTCCAAGCCTTGTGACAAAATGGTGGTTGGATCCTGGTGCTCTCCCACCTCTTTGGTAAGAACACATGGCCCTGAGGAAGCTTGACAGCCATGTGGATTTTAAACATAAACTGAGGAGCACGGAGGGCCCCCATCTCCCTGAGACTCTGGAAGGCAAGGGAGGATCACAATGCCTATGTTGTCCTCTGTCTCCACCTTCATTCCTGCCCCCTCCGTCTCAACAGCTCAGTCCACCCTGGAGAACTCAGGATGCTCCTCCCCTCTCCCTGAACAGGAGCTACTCTGCTCCAATTTTCTGGCTTTTCCTCCTAAGTCACCTTTCTGTCTCTGGTCGTCCTTGTCCACCCCCCACCAGCGTTTACTCGGCTCTAGTGCAGTGTTTAAAATACCAAACAAGAACAAGAGCTTTTCCTGACTCACATCTCTGTTTGGCAACTGTGCATTTCTCTGATTCTCTTCACAAAAACTGCTAATGTTTACTCTAACCCCTTAGTTTTTCATAATTTAACACATTGAATCTTCATAACAAGCTATGAAGTTATCACCCCCAATCAAAGATGAGAAATCTGACTCAGAGGGCGGAAGCAACCTGCCCATGATCACCCAGCTAGTGACAGGTGCAGTCTAGGATATGAACCTTGGCTCCCTTGTCAAAACCACATCCCTAGCTGGGCACACTGGTGCATGTCTATTGTCCTACCTACTCCAGAGGCTGAGGTGGCAGGATTGCTTGAGTCCAGGAGCTCGGGGCCAGCCTGGGCAATATAGCAAGACCCCATCTAAAACAACAAAGCAAACAAAAACAGGAACATCTACGTCTTTCAGAGTTAAATTATATATGCTATTTCCAATTCTTGTTGATCACTATTTTTAAGACTAAAAGTTATTTTTATTAAACAAATACATGCATATATTTAAGTGGTTACTCAGACATATAAAGAAATCACAATGGTTCCTGGCCTGCCACTCTCCACGGACACCCTTATCTGCCATTAGTGATCAATTTTAATCTTCTTAACAGTTTCTTCTTACGTGATTCCCCATAATTTTAAATACTGATGCTATTTTTAAGTCACCAATTTTAGGCATTATTACTGATTCTGCTGTAGGTAGTGGAGGATCTGGTACTATAACTATTTTTCATTCCTCCTCCATTCAGCCTTTCAGTAGAATTGTATTCCAAATTTTTGGTTACATTATATCATTACATTATATCATTACTGCTTACATTATGATTATAATGACAGGACGTATTATGATCACATAATATGATATGATTATGTAACATTTATCACTGAGCCAGTGTGTATTACATGATTATTATTTTTTTGTTTATTTTTACCATTTAATATTTGACTTTGTTTCCACATACCTCATTTTCTATGTGCCTGTCACTATTTTTTTCCCCAAATACTTTGTCATACACTTGCTGAGATTTTTTCCAAATAGTACATTCTGTCCATTCTAATAGTTCTCCTGGAGATCCTCTGATCCGCCCCCCCACCCCTCTCTCTGCCATCATTCTCCTCTAATCTAGGCTAGTTGAGATTAGTTAGTCTAACCATTAAAATATATGCCTACATTTATTTAATGAAAGTAACTTTTAATTCTTAAAAATAGTGATCAACAAGAATTGAAAATAGCATATGTAATTTGACCCTTAAAGGAATTTTAACTGTGAAAGACATAGATGTTTCTATTTTTGTTTGCTTTGTTTTTTTACATGGGGTCTTGCTGTATTGCCCAGGCTGGTCCTGAGCTCCTGGACTCAATTAGTCATTCAGTAGATTTGCCACCCAACTGGGCCCCAGGACCTTCTTTTTCATCATTCTGGAAATTTTCTTTTGTATCTTCCCTGCAATAGAACCCCTGTTTCCTGAGTCCACATCTTTCTCTTTCTTATCCTCCTTTTATTTTGCTGAAGCACATCTTCCAGTAACTTCCTACGAACAGGTACAAGGGAGAAATGTTTTTGCCAATCTGGGAAAGTCTTTTTTACTTTGCTACATCTGTTTGATAGTTTGGCTGGATATAGATTCTGGGTTGATGATTATTTTCCCTCAGAACACATTCTTCCAAATATGTTCTAGCATCTGGGATACAGAAGACTGATGCTATCTTAATTTCTGATCCTTTTGTATTTTTTTCTTGGAAACTTTTTAAAAAAAGTTCAGAGCTTCTTTGGCTCAGTTTTTCAGAAGATAAATTTCTAGTTAGGAAGTGTTATGGCTTGGATATGAGGTGTCACTGGAAGGCTCCTGTATGAACGCAGGAATGTTTGAAGTGAAATGATTGAATCCTGAGAGCTGTAACTCATCAGTTCCTCCTAGTTTGAATGGACCGGCTGATACCTGCAGGCAGGTGGGGCATGAGTGGAGGAGGTGGGTCACTGGGGGTGTGCTCTGCAGGGGGGCATCTTCCCTGTGTCCCCTTTTCTCATCTCTTTCTGTTTTCTAATCCCACTCTGAACTGAGCAGCTTTCCTCCACTGGGCTCTTCCCCCATGATGTCCTGCCTCCTCTTGGGCTGAGAGCAATGGAGTTGGCCATCTGTGGACCGAGACCTCTGCAACTGTGAGCCACAAATAAACATTTTCTCTTCTAAGTTGTTCTTGTTGGGCATTTTGGTCACATCGATGCAAAAGCTGACTAAAACAAGAAGTGTCTTGTCTTAGTCACTTTTCACTGCTGTGACTATAGGACCAAATCAGAACAACTGTGGAGGAGGAAAAGTTTATTTGAGGGCTCACGGTTTCAGAGGTCTGAGTCCACAGAAGGTCGGCTCCATTCCTCAGGGATGAGGTGAGGCAGAACATCATGGTAGAAGTGAGTGGTAGAAGGAAGCAGCTCACATGATGATCAGGGAGCAGAGAGCGAGAGTCTCTACTGCCAGATACAAATATGCACCACAAAAGCCACACCCCAATTCCCACCTCCTCCAGCCACACCCTACCACTTTGATTACCATTCTGTTAATTCTTATCAGGGGATTAATTCACTGATCACGTTAAGACTCTTATAACCCAAACACTTCTCCTCCAAACCTTCTTGCATTGTCTCACATGTGAGCTTTTGGGGGACACCTCACATCCAAACCATAACATGTCTTAACTCATTTTCTACTGCTGTACCAGAGTACCCAAGACTGGGTAAATTATAAACAAAGAAGATTTGGGGCCAGTGGTTCTGAAGGCTGGGAAGTCCAAGATTAGGGGCTGCATCTGGTGAGGGCCTGCATGACCATCATAACATGGTGGAAGGCATTGCATGATGAAAGAGCACATGAAAGCAAGAGAGGAAGGGTGGCTTCCAAATTTATCAAGAGTCCACTCCTGCATTAACTAACCCAATCCCCCATAATCGTATTAATCCCTTCTGCCCTTGTGATCTAATCACCCCTTAAAGGTCCCACCTCTTAATACTGTCACTGTTGCAATTACATTTCAGTATGAATTCGGAGGGGACTTTCAAACCACAGTAGGAAGGGGCCGTCATATGACTGCATGGGTTAAGAAGGTGAAGCAAGGACCCACTCTGCATCCAAGCTTCCAGCCAGGCCTCTGATTCCAGTCCTGAGCCTCTCACCCTGTCTTCCACGGTAGCTGTGATATCCAAGTCTGAGCCTGCTGGAGTTCCATAGAGTGGGTTAGCTCACTTATCTGTTATTTCCTTCTGCAGTCCCTCGGTTTCCACTTCCTCTGCTTTGCTCATTCAGTTACTGTATCTTGTTTGCTCTTCAGCATCTGGCCAAGTGTCAGCATTTCTCACATACAGTCACTCTGGTGACGTTTGGGCATGGAAGAGTCCTAAATGCAGGAATACAGTGGAGACAATCCACTGGGTTCAATGTGAGATACTGCTAACCCTTTGAATTTTCAACCCCCCCCCTCCAGGTTGGGTTTTGTCTCCATCCAGTTATTGAAACTCCTCTTGTCAAGGTGCTCGATGGCCTTTCATTAGGATCTTCCCATTTGCGTCTTTCCCAGCACATGAGCAGCAGTCAGTATTGCTGGCCACTCCCTTGCTCTTGGAACACCTTGGGACTCCCTTCTCTTTGAACTTCTGTGTTGTCACCTTCTCCCTGTGGTTTCCTATTTCCTGTCTCTTACTTTCTGGTCATTTGTCCATTTGGTATCTGCTAGAGGTCCTGATTCCTTAAATAGCAGCTATCCTGGACTCCCACACTCGGGTCTCTCCCCCAGACCTCTCAGTTCCATATATTTGGAGAAGTCTAGGAGGGTCCCAACACATGGCCTCCTTTCCCTCAACTGATCTTACTTTACCTGTTGGACCCTCCAGTCCCTCCACCACGAGGCAGATGGATGATCTTTAAACATCTAGACTGGATCCCGTTATTCTATGGCTTCTTTTCACTGACTTTCTATCACACTTTGAATAAAATCCCAGTTTCAGTTCCTTCTGTGGGTTCTTGTTAGGCCTTGCTTAGTTCCTTACCTATGTTTCATCCCCCTCATTCCTGGGGAATCCACCTTTTTTAGGTCCTGAAAGATGCCAACTTCCTTCCCCTTTGGCCAGTGCGTCTTCCCAGCTCCTCCTGAGGCTTTGATTTTCCATCCCAGCTTCAGCGCCACCTCCCCCATGAGGCCACCTTTTACTTCTTTATCTGAAGGGACCTTGGTCTCATTTCATCTAGCCTGTTGCACTTTGAAGTCATTTGTCCCTGATTCTTGTCTTGTGTTGTTCTTGTTTTACTCCTTCATCTCTGATGCAGTAAGTTGCCCACTCGGGGCTTAGTGCAGGGCCTGGTGGATGCAAGAAGCCCAGGACGTATTTGTTGAATGTCAGAGAGAATATATGGGAAATGCCCTTCTTGAGATTATAGATGGGCATGGGGTCAAAAGACCAGTGTACCTGCAGATAAACTAAAAGGATCCAGGAAAAACATTGGAAATGCCAGAATTCTTCAAGATGTGTTTGGGTTTTCATCAAAGTTGTCCATTCAGCAAATCACCATGTCCCCCAAGTGCTAGCAAATATTCAGGACCTGTCAAGACTCCCTCCTAAATTTCTCAAATCCATTGTTTCTCTTGCTGCCCACAGTCCTGCCTTAGTTACCGGTGTCTACCTTGGATGACCTCTGATCCAATTCCCTTTTCTAGTTCCTTCCCCCAACCCACTGTGCATACTACAGTCACAGTGAACTTCTGGAGGTGAAAACCAATGTCACCTAGGCTCTTCGTCCCTTTAGAAACTCCCCCATAGTCCTCCAGACAGCAGCTAAATGCCTTAATCTGAATAATGGATACCCTTGCCCCTGTCCAGCCTCCCCCCAGCCTCCCCCCGCCTGTCCCCACAACCCTCTTGAGACTGCACTGCCGCCCACACCCTCCGCAGCCTCCTCCTGCCTGCACGCGTTGTTGCTTCCTGTGCAGTGTGTCCCCCTTCCTCCTGTCAGCATGTCTTCTCACCACTGGAGTCTACACGCAGGTGTCATTTCTGTCCTGGAAGCCCTCTCTGGTCTCCAGTTTTGTCTCAGTGGCTGTCCCACCTGTTTTCCTAGCCCCATTCTAACCTCTTTTGGAGGATTTATCACATAGTATTGCAGTTATGTTCTGTGTGCTTATTTTCTCTAAGACTTTAAGCTTCTGAAGCACGGGGACTGTGTCTTAGCTTGGTATCCTCATTATTGAACATTGAATTAAGGCAAATGAATGAGAAGTACCAAAAGGTACTTTTTTGTATGTTGTTTGGTGGTACCTGGGGATTGAACCCAAGGATGCTTCACTGTTGAGCTATACCCCCTGTTGTTTTCATTTTTTAAAAATTTTGAAGCAGAGTCTCACTGAGTTGCTCAGGCTGGTCTCAAATTTGTAATCCTCCTGCCTCAACCTCCCAAGTTACCAGGATTATAGGCACATGCCACCATACCCAGCAAGATGCTTGTTTTCACATTCACACTTGGAGAACTTGGCTTTGATGAGTTAGAACAGTTGGTAAAGACACTAGAACCATATCCCACTTGGCTTTAGAGTATTGCTGCCAATGGTCCTAATTGTTTTGAATGTTCCTTGCTCTACATTACTTTTGGCTTGAGCCTTTCTGCAGAGGTCTACCTGATCTAAATGGGCCGGTTTCCTTTTTTAGGGAAAATTTACTGGTTTTCAAGTGGAAAGAAACCAAAGGGAACTGAGCCTCTGAGGAGCACAGATGACCCCTTGGGAGAGGCCTTCAGCCAGCTTAGCTCTGGATCATGGTTACCTCATCTGTCTCTACTTCAGCACCAGGATGGGGGGCTTCAGTCATTCATTTGGCCCCTATGTATGAAGAACCTCCCTTCTTAGTAATGCCTGAAGGAGCTCATTAACAAGAAATTTTTATAAAGACAACAAAAGTATTAGCTGAGAAACACTAAGCCCAGGCTACGGAGGAAGATTATACAGTCGACTGGGAGTTACCTTACACATATATCACAGAGGCAGTTGCCAGAGTGTGGTTCAAAAGACATTAAGTGCTAATCCATAACAATTATGTTTCCGGTTGGTTTTTGTCATTCACTCATAAATTTAGTAAATATTTAATGAGGTCTATTAATGTGATAAGTACAGAGAATAAATGAAGAATAAAACTTAATCTCTGCCTTCAAAGGAACTTAAAGTATGTGTAGGTCCTGAGTTGTGCCTTTTCTAGGTCCTCATCTCCACTGATCCCACTTCTGTGCTGGTCCATCCTGGTCCATGTAAAAAGACCTCCAAGACTCTCCCCAGCCAGCTCCCAAGTCACTTCTCCATGTCACCCTCAACTCCCCCTCCTGCCCAGGGCGCCCTGCACTCTGCCAGCCACACACCAGGGGCCCACTGTATGTTTTGCCCCCATGTTGGCCCTTTGTCAGGGCCCCTCCCAGGGTCTATCTGCCATTCGTCTTCCTCCTCTTTCTCTCTTCTCTGGGCTTCCGTGGCACCCTGTGCAGAGCTCTGACTCAGTGATTCCTAAAAACACGGGGAGTCTGTTCACAGTGAAGAGCCTGACACTCCCACTTCGGGAGCTGCTCAGGTCTGAGATGAGGATCTGCAGGGATCTGTTCTAGAAACCCTTCCCTGGAGATTCCGACATCTCCACAGTTCCTCCTGTTGTGGTTGCAAGACTTATCGTGTCCCATATCTCTTGGTCCTGGAGATATCTCTTTAATCACACTGGTTTGGGGTTGTCTGAAGGTAGAACAATGACTTCATTATTAATCACCTTGGCAAGCAGCACAGAACACATCTGGGGAATGAAAACATTTGCTATTGAATGGTTGCCCTGGGGGACAGGGAGAGAGACACAGGCATGATGTATTTCAACATAAATTTGTTTTTCTCCTATAAAGCTATTAGTAAATGGCAAAAAACAAGTTAGAGATGCAAGTTACTGGGAACAATACCAGATGGTTTTCCAAAGTATCTCCATGGGCAGTTTCTGAGGTCATTTTGAGGCTATTGAGCACCTGCATCTTTTTTCTCCTGGGTCATCCAAAGTTAGAGGCAGCTTGGTGCAATGAACTTCACCTTTGCTGGTCTAGACAGAGAGCTTATTTTTAAAAAATCAGTATTTTAAATGTTGTCATGTGCTGGTAGATGCAATAATGTATCCTTTGATACACAGTGTAGACCAGTAGATGCCATTGTATGAACCCTTTGACATACAGTGTTTATTAGAATTTTATTTGGAAAAGACCTATTGAAAATTAATTTTCAAGAGAATTGAGTTTAGTGTCAACGAGCATTTCCACTGTTTAGACATTGCTCATGAAACCCATCTTTTTAAATCTTTATCTTTCTGAATAAAGATGGTGTTTTATAATATGCCCCCGAACTAAGGCTTTGCCAGCAAAACTGAAGGGTGAACATAACTAAATGAGTTGGCTTGTGGCTCCTCTGTCATGTTTGTGAAACTCATGTTTAATCAGTGCTTCATTTAATGATGGTATATTTAATGAATGTTTTTAGTTAGATTATTATTTCAAACAAATAATGTTATTATCACTAATAACAATGATGTCCCCTAGCCCTATACCAGATAAGCTTTCAATGGTTCTTTTCCAGGTGATGAGGATGACACATACCACCCCATCTGGGGTTGTTAGGTTAAGCAAATAAAAATATAAGCTGACGGGCTGGGGGTGTGGCTCAAGTGGTAGTGAGCTCGCCTAGCGTGCTTGAGGCACTGGGTTCAATTCTCAGCACCACATAAATGTGAAATAAAGATACTGTGTCCACCTAAAAACTAAAGAAATAAATATTTAAAAAAATAAAAAATATTTAAGCTGCCCAGTTAAATATGAATAATGATATATAGTAGATAATGATTTTTACATACTTATATAGTAGATAATATATTTTTACATACTTATATGAAAAAAGTATTCATTGTTTGTCTGAAATTCAAATTAAACTGGGCATCCTGTGTTTCAAATGGCAACATGAGTCATATCCAAAATTTTTGTCCCTTCTCCCTCTCTGCCCCTCGCCCCTGCTCCAGAGACTGGCAGGGGGATAATCAACACCTTCTGTGCTCACAGAGCAGAACAAGGGGTACTCTAAGGGGCAGACAGATATATTCACTAGGGAGCATACCCTACCTTCTGAGAAAGCAGAAAATAATTTAAGTTTTCATAAAAAGCACACTGACCATTCTTCTAAATACAAGAGGCGTGTGTGTGTGTGTGTGTGTGGGGGGTCTGTCTGGCAAATTGGAAGCTATTGCCAGAAGCAAAATGGAAAGAAATGCTACTCAGAAATAGGTTACAAGGAGTGTTTTTTTTTCTTCCCTTTTCCATTCTACCCCAGCTCAGGAGATTAAGAACAGTTCTCCGGTGTGTGTAGACTGGAAAAAGTACCTTCCCCGGCCCCCAGACACTGAATTTCGACGGAATTACCAAATTCCAGCTAAAATTCCTGAGTCACAGGATTTTAGCTTCCGATATGGATGCTACTCAAACCTGTCAGTTGCTTCTAAAGGTCTAGGTAAGTACACCTTTGGTTTTAAAAATGACTCCAGAGATCCTGTAGATACCACACAAGGCTTGCTCCCTGGCACACACGGAAGCCGGTACCATGGCATAGGTCTTTGAACAAAGAGAGAAATTTATTGTAGATCAGTCAACAAGGGGGTGGGAGGAGGCCTACTCAGATCTGTCTCCCTGATGGCCCTTAGCAAAGGAATTGAAGGGACCCGGGGTGAGGAGTAAGAGGGCTGCCTGGGTGTAACACGGAGTCTTTGTGGAGCAGTCTGCACCCTGCACACCAGGCCAGGTGTAACTTGTGGGTGCTTTGTGATTGGGCCACTTCCCGTCTCTCCTTTATTCTGGTCCATCCTGCACCTGCCATCGGAGCCCCTGGGTTCTAATTGCCGTCGATGAGGCTGGGTTCCCTTTCTTCAGGTTTCACTGGTGGCAGACTTTGGGTTCCTCTTGGCTCTTGAGGTCTGCGCCTGTGTCCTGAGAAACAGCATACACAACAATTTTTAGAAATGGGCAGTTGCCGTTTTTTGTAGCCCAGTTTCACTATCCCTTTGCTCCAAGATTCCTTGATGCAGCAGCCCCGGCAGCCAAATTTGATAATGGTCACAGGGAATGGCCATGATCCTGGCGGGCAGTCTGAACCTTGCTGGGTTCAGAGGGCACCCTCCCTCCCTCCAGCGTCTTCAGATTTGGCACTCATCTGCTTGAGTGTTCTTGGGCAATCCCGAAAGTGTTTAAAAGTTCAGTCCCCTCCAAGGTATTGGTTAAGAAGAAAACTTGGTGTCTTCTGAAGAAGAATTGGGACCAGATAGTCCCTGAGACAGAAGAATTGCAGAATGGAAGCCTAGCATCCTGGGGCTAAAGGGTAGTCCAGAAGTTACCTCGTCTAGAGCCTCAGGGCACACGTGAATTGCCTGCACCCCATCCTCACTGAGGGTTGACATGCCTCCCCACCCCATTCAGGGTAGTGCTCCATGTTCCAAGCCTTGCACTGTTCCCATAGCTGGAATATTCCCTGCTAAACTTCTAGTCATTGATTCTGCTTCTTTTCATGGAGGTTAACTAGTAGCAGAAATATATTATTCTATAAAAAGGTCATCGTAGAACTTCTTAGTCTTCTTCTTTTCCAGTTAAAGCATTTCCAGACCTTATAGACACTCATCTCAGGAAGGAGCATCAAAACCCCTCAATAGTTTGGTCCTTCCATTTGGCCAATGGCCCCTTTAATAGACTGGA
This sequence comes from Marmota monax, assembly GCF_021218885.2. NCBI lineage: Eukaryota > Metazoa > Chordata > Mammalia > Rodentia > Sciuridae > Marmota > Marmota monax. Next base: position 5,892,769 of record NW_026693082.1, read on the forward strand.
AACAGTATAGAAAGTGTTTCCAAGGTTTACCAAAAACTTGAGAAAGTTGTAGGAATTGGATTTTTGTATCACGTCTTCATTTTAAAAACATGTTAGCTCCATAAGGTATCAGAATCCACATTAGAATAACAATATTCATTATCAAATGTAAGTGCCTTGGGGTTGCCCGCACCTCTTACCTCTCCTGGTCTGAACGGACAGGACAGTGAGGGCTGGCTGTAAATATCAATGTTCTTCCAAACTGCTCATCCCAAGACTGATTCCCAGGCCACCGGAAGGAGGTCTCTTAGTGCACCAACCCAGGTTTGCACAGGACATGTCCTGAAAGACAAAGGTGTTTCTAGGAAGGTGGTTGTTTATTAACCTGGCGGTGCCCACTGCCATCCCAACACACTGACCTGCATATGAGCTCACGTCAGAACAACTTCTTTTCTGAAAACAATGGCCAGACTCGACCTTCTGGCCATTGTGTCTCCCCATCCCTCCCTCTTCTAATGGCAACAGTCTGGAAGTCTCAGCAGCTTTGTGCAGCTCCTAGTTACCGGAGGAATCAGATTCACACAGCGCCTTAGTTTCCAGCGTCGTGAAGTATGCAAAGTGATGCAGAGTGACCTCCAATGGCAGTCAGGGTTGCCAGAGGCAGGTTCTAACAAGGGGGACAAGAGTTCTCTGCTTGGGTGACAGCCGCTGCTTCTGTCCTTCCCTTGTGTTTCTGTAGTCCCTTCGGTGCTACACAGCTACATGAGAACCCAAGAACGTACAAAGAAGCAGACCACTTACCAAAGCGACTACGGGAAGGACCACCTGGACTTCTTAATGATCTTGAACTCCATCACGCCCTGGCAAATCAGTAATTACCTTAAGACTGTTTCTGGCAAAGGTAAGATGGAGTCTAAAGTTTCACATTTCATTCACAGATCGTAGCACATTGCTTTATACTAAAATAGCAATTGTCCCCATTTCTAGCCATAAAAAATTGCTTTAAAAAAATCCCCAAGTGTAGAGTAAACCTCAACCTATTGAAAACTTTTTCCCTAAGAAGAGGCCCCAGTGACTTCATTCCCACTTATTAAAAAGGAGGTAGAGCTTTTCACTAATTCCCAACCCATTTTGCCTGCAGTTGAATTATTCCAGAATGGCTTCTCTTTTTTCTTCCAGCTATTTGATTTCTCTAGTGGATGACTGTATTATCTCATGTTTTGTTTATTTTTCCCCCACTATTTCCAATTTGGTGGCACATTTTTGTGACAGCTGTTGACAGTACCTGAGAACCTCCATTATTCACACCTGCCAAAGAGAGCCATTCCATTTTCAGGATGGCGTCGTTCCTCCTCTTCATAACACTTACCCATACCCAGGCTGAGCGGGGGTGGGGTGGGGATGGATTTGGGAACATCGCAGGGGTAACTGGTTGTCCGACTGAGTGTGTATAAAATATGAACTTGGGGACTGAAGGAGTGTGAGGAAGCAGAGCTCTTCCCATAGCTCCCTCTGTGAGGGGTCACAGGCCCCGTTTAAATACATGCCCCAAGACGGATGGATATATATATATATTTTTTTTTACATGAACTAGTGTACCAGGCCCATTAGAAAAGTTGGAGTTGAGGAAGTTAAAAACAAATATAAATAGAGGTTCTGCTATTTTCCCCGGCACCCAAAGGGTCATCTCCTGCACCCATATTTGTGCCCAAGGGCATGTGGCGTCATCAGCTCTTTCATGCTCCGTGACCAGGCCTAAGGTCGGGACTTCCCCCAGCTCCTCTGCAGCCCTCCAGCTGCTCTGTCACCACCTGCTTCTCTTGGGTTCCCAGTTGTCCCCAGACAGACACATGATTCTTCTGAAGTTTGCACTGAAACCCTTTGTTTCTGGATTTTCCTGCTCCAAGCAAGATTGAAAGGGAGGGGTATGTGCATGTGTGCATGCCTGTGTGTGTGCGCACACGCGTGTGTCTAGGTTGGGGAGAAAAAGCAGGTATTTTCCTACTCTTAAAAGTGCTTGAATGGTAGGTTTCAGGGAAACCCGAAAAGCAGATGTTTTGCCTCATACTGAGGCAGAAGTGGATATTTTCAGGTGGGATCCTGATGCCCCGAGCTGCTTTCTCACTCTTTGCTCAGCTTTGTGGCAGACATGTAAAACCATCCTCTGTACTTTACAAAGAGCTCATTCCACTTCCAGGAGGCACACCTGTGGGAGCCTACAGCAGGACTGTTTCTGTCTTTCCCTAAGCAGATGCTTCCTTCTGCCCAGGGACTGGCCAGAGAGTTGCAGCCACCACTTCTGCCATAGTGGCTGCTGGGCACCTTGGTTTCCTCTCTGTGTCGTATGCAGCCTGAGCCTTGGTGATGTCCCCTAAGGGTGGAACCTCTGCTCAGCCTGCATCTTCATCCTTCAAGGTGCCTGGGTTGCCTGAGGGCAGCACTGGGGACAGGTACCTGAAAGCTCATGGCCCAGCATTCAGCTATTTTTGTGCTGACGTGGGCGGACTGAGGAGCTGCTTCCTGTGGGTTTCTCATCTCTCTTCACTTTAGAATGGCTCACTCATCCGTGCTGGCTGGGCTAGACACTGACTAGCAAGTAGGAGGCTTCCTTTTCATCATGCCCCAAACCTCTTGTCATTTTCTAATGTCAGGGGTGACACGGATGCTTCTCAGCTGGTGAAGATATCAGAGGTGCTTTTTTTTTTTTCCTTCTTCTTTTTTTGATGGTACTGAGTGAGTAAGCAGAGAATAAAACACCTGGCAGATGTGGCAGGCTCAGTTATTATCAGCTCAGTTTGAATCATTTTACTGGATTACCCTTCATGGGTCGTAGGCCTGATGGAATAGGAGCCCAGAACAGGAATATTTTGAGAGAGAGACAAAGGGTGGAAAGACCAACCTTCACCTTCAGTAAAGGCCTGAGACAGGGTGGAGAATGGTCTGGAGAGAAGGAAAGGTGAGGACAGATAGGGAAGACTCCAGGAAGATGAAAGATACTGGGGAAGGAGACAGGAGGAGAAAGTAGCTAAGGGGAACCTTCTATTCCCCATTAACTCTGTTGCCACATTTGGTACAAGTTGAGCATCCTTCATCCAAACATCTGAAATCCAAAGCTTTGTGAGCACGGAGGTGATGCACAGGTGGAAAACTCCACACCTGGCTTCATGAGATGGATTGCACTTAAAACCCAGGTGCACCAAAAATATTGTATAAAATTACCTGTGGGCCATGTGGATAAGGTGTATAGGAAGCACAAGTGAATTTCATGTTTAGACTCAGGTCCCATCCCCAAGATATTTCATTGTATTTATACAAATACATTCTAAAATTTTTTAAAAATCAGAATTATGGAACACATCTGGTCTTAAGCATTTTTCATAAGGGATCCTCCACAGTTCATTTGTGACTTGAAGAGATGCGATTAGATCTGTTTAGTGACCAGTCTGTTTTCCAAATTGTTTTAATCCCTAGGTCTGATTCAGACCACCCAAAAGCTTATTACTCTCTTTGGGTGTCTGTTATCCATTGGTAAAGATTCTGTAATTTACCCATTTTTTTCCACTTAAAAGATAAAAATATCTGGGGCTGGAGATATAGCTCAGTTGGTAGAGTACTTGGTGCTTGCCTCACATGCACAAGGCCCTGGGTTCAATCCCCAGCACCGCCCAAATTTTTTTCTTTTAAAGATAAATTTTCTGGAGTCTGGTTTTCTATGAAATTTTTAAGCTACTACTCCTTCCCCATCTTTTTTTTCCAACCAAACTCCTGTGAATAGGGCTGTCAAGAAGGTATTTCTTTGTAGTATTAATTATAACGAGGTGACCAGCAACCCCAGCAGGGTAGGTTCTTACTCAGGAGGTATGAGCTGCCTGGGAAAATAAAAGGTCTGAAATAATCAGTAAGAAATAAAAACAAAGCCAGAAATTAGATATAAAAAGGGGAGCATCTGATGGGTCTTCCAGTCCTGATGGGAGCTAGGACTGAATAACTGAAGAAGGCCCCAATTCTTTAGTTAAGTGGGGAGTACATCAAAGGCAGGGATAAAGTTTCAGTGGGAGGAGTCTTGGTTCCGTGCTTGCTTCTTGGTAAGGTGGGGGTCCTTCAGTAAACAGGTTGAATGGCATTTTGGCAAGCCATACCCATCTCTCCATCTCTGGGAGTCTGTGTGGCTCTAATGGGTCAGTATCATCTCCATAGCTAAGCTAGAACTTAAATGGTGAGCTAGAACAGGGTACCACATGGGTCGGGCGTTCTCAAGCCAGTGGATTCTGACTGGGAGTTCCCAAAACCAGGCTTCCCTGCCTAATGGTTTCAACATCACTCAGTTTATGCATGGGTCATGGATGACTTCCAGTAATTAAGAATGCACTTGTTGGGCTGAGGATGTAGCTCAGTGGTAGAGCACATGTGGGACTTTAATCTCCAGTGCTATCCAAAATACATTTATTTAATCACTCAACAAACTTTATTAATTGAAGACCTATAATGTTCATTTGATACAAAGATAAATGATGAGTGAAAAATAAACCCTCTTATTGGGAAGCTTGTTGCCCGGTGTGAGAGACAGACGTGTAGTTTTAATGTTGTAGGCTGTAGGCTGTAAGCAAGGGATCTTTGGTTATATGGGAAGCCCATGTGGGGTACTCTTAACCCTGACGGTGCACAGGGGTTCAGGAAATGAGGAAAAGCTACTCAGAAGAGATGAATCTAGATGCACAATGAGAAGAGGCAAGGCCCTTTCTAGCAAAGGGAATAGCATTGATAAAACCATGGAGACACGAACCCGCATCTGTACATAATAAACATGGGTAGCCCTTGAGTTACAATTGGCAGTCTTTGGGGGTAGTTGTCAACTTAAGTTGACATTATATTTTACACAATCTCATCCTTTTCACTAATGCATGCCATACTTGATTCATCTTGTATGCATATCTTTGGTATTGGAAAGAGGGAATTTTTTCTTTTGCTCATTTTAAAATAAAATCTTTACTATAAAGTTTAAAGCTAGAGACAGTGCTTAAACTGAAAAGAATTGATGATAGCAGTTGTGGATGACATGGAGCAATCATGGAGCAATCAGAACTCCCAGACTTTGGGGGAATATCAAACAGTATAATCACTTTGGAAACAGATCAGGCAGTGTTGAACATATGACTCTTTCATGACTCAAAAATTCCTCTTCTGGATATTTACCTTAGAGAAAAGAAAGCACAGGTCCTCAAAAAGACTCATATGAAAATGTTTATAACCCCTTTATTCTCAGTACCCCCAAACTGGATACGACTCAAATCCCCATCAGCAGGAAAATGGATAGATCAATTATGACATATTAACATAGTGAGAATAAAAAGGAACAAATTACTGATGTATACAACAAAATACATGAGCCATAAAAACATGCCGAATGAAAGAAGCCAGACACAAAACACCACCTATATGATTTCACTGATGGGAAGGTCTACAACAGGCAAATCTTGTCTTTGATTAAAAGAAATCATAACAGCAGCAGTCTTGAGTGGGAAGAAACAGGGAGGATCTTCTGGGATGGTGGGATAGTTGAAATTTTCATGTGGGTGTGGCATATAAGTGTGTAAATATCAGTTGATCCAACTGTACATGGAAGATCAGTGCATTACTTTTTATAGAAAGGGAACCTCAATGGAAAAGTACAGGCATCAAAAAAGTATGGGTAAGGGTAGAAGCTGTTCAAAATTAAACATGAGACTGCAAAGACAAATAAATGCAAATATAGTTGGAGAGAAAACACATGCATATGTGTGCATGCACGTGCGCACGTGCGCACACACACACACACACACACACATCTAGGGATCTAGGGACTCCCGCTGGCTTTTGTGACATTGAGCGGGATGATGTAAACATTGAGCTTAACACGTTATCCCTTGCACTCTTCTTCTTTTTGGCTTTGGCTGCACACATGACAATTTCTAGAAGTGAACCAAATTTTACAGCTCCACTCTGTATTGCTGACAAGACATGAAATTAAAATTAGGGAATCACAGATGTTCAGAACCATACAAGACTCCTCCATTTCATAGATGAGGAAGTGGGAGCCAGGGAGCTTGAAGGACATTCCCAGGGTTCAACAGTCATCTCTCAAGAATAACAAAACACACCCGGCTTTGGTGGATAGAAAAACAGGCTAGCTTCTGTGAAACTTTAGGTGTAAGTCTCAGTTGTTTATCACCAATGTTTATTACCGGACAGCCAGGATAAAAAGGGTAGGGCTGTTAGATGTCTTTGATGGGCCAGGCATCACCTAGGTGCCTCACACACATCCTTAATCCATCCCTACGGGAGGGTAAGGTAAGTACTGTGGGCTGTATTCCAAGATGAGGGGGAATGGAGAAGGGGAGAGGTTAGTGGCTTGTTAACACTGGCCAGCACAGCACTGAGACTTACTTCTGTTCCATTCTAAAATCTTTCTAATACCTTGAATATTAAACTTACTCTTCTTAACAATTATACATCTGTACTTCTTTAGGTATTAGACATAATTATCCTTTGATTCTTTTGATTTGCCATCAAATTTGTAAATCTAGTACGATTATCAGATATTCGCCTTCTTCCTAGAATTTTTCTATTTAGCATTTAAATACTTGCATGAAATTTTCATCCGGATTTTCTTCTTCGTGATTTTTCAGACAGAGAAATTCTTGATCACTTTATCCATTCTCACTGTGGTATCAAGAAAGAAATGAAAGAGGGAAATTGCTCAGTGAAGAAAACCAGAAAATCAGTGGAAGCAATGGGGCCTACCTAGAAAAATCAAGAAAAAATGGATACGTATTACTCCAAATGCATTGTGATGGTTTTGAGCCTGTGGATTTGTTTTGTTTTTTAATAATAAAGTCATTTAAGGCTTCAAATTTCCCTCTGCACATAGCTTTGGCTGTATCTGATAGATTTTGATATAATGTCTTGTCTTTTCCCTTTGGATCTTAATTTTTTGTTTTCAATTTTGATTTCCTCTTTGAACCACGATTTGTGTGGAACAGATTTATTAACTTCCCAATAACTAGAAGATTTTAAAAAATATTCTGATTGTTGATTTATTTTTTAAATGAAGTAAAATAAATGCATCTGCTTTGGGAAGTTTATCAAAGTTTTTTTCAATGCCATTCATCCAATATATGATTAATTTTTGTGTTACATGAATATAAGGGAAAATCTTAACTTGTTGTACCTTTCAAATATTGTATATCTTTGCCTTAATTGTATACTTGAACTGTCAAATTTTGAAAGAAAAATATTAATATTAGAAACTTTCCACAACAAATAATTTTGTCAATTTCTCCTTGTATTTCTGGGATTTTTATTTTATATGTATGACAGCTATATTGTTTATTCTATTGGGGTTTATGTCTTACACAGAGCTTCTTTGCTGATTAAGTTTTCCCCTGTCTTCTTTAACCTGGTTAATGCTTTTGGGTTTGAATTGCATTTTACCTGATATTAAAATGTTGCCATTCATACTGTTTTTTTTTTTTTTAACCTTTGCATTTGCTTAGTACCTCCTTGAACCCCCTTTACTTTCCAGTCTTTCTTTGTAACTTTGCTTCAGTGTATTTATAGCAATACTTTAGGCCTGAGTTTTGAATCATAATTAATATGAAAATCATTCTTTTGACAAAGTTAGTACACAGTGATTGTCATGTTTTACGTACTGGGTTTTATGTTTTTCATACTATTTTTTGTTCTTTATTCTTTGTTCTCCTGTTTTATTTTTCCTAATTTCATTTTTCCCCCTCTAGTGTGAATTTTTAAAATATATTATTTTCTTTATACTTATAGTCTTTAACACATATAGTCATTACTAAATTTGGATTCTTCCACCAATATATAAAAATCACATAATCCCTATGTTACCAGTGCCTTTTACTTCCCCGTTCCTCCCACCCTTGCTTACCGAGAAGAGAACTTTTGTTTTCCCATTTAATTTTGTCCTTCCCACTCCATCGTCTGCGTGTAAATGCTCACACACGCACACGTGCGCATGCGCACAAACACACGCACACTCGTGCACAGGCATACATAGTTTTGCACGCTGAGAGAGTGTGGAATTTTGTTTTATTATTTTTCTGCTTAAAACCTATGACAGATTTTAGCCACATTACCCATGTTGTCTAGCTATTCGTTACTGTCATGGTTTTCTGCTTCCCCAGTTTTTCTGTGTCACGAGCTCCATATTCTGATTTACTCTCCTTGGTTAGAATATTTTCTATGTACCTCCTCTGGTGGGTTACAAGATGGGCAATACTCTTAAACCTTACTTGTCAAACATATGCTTTTTGGCTAGCTATAGAATGAGTAGGACTTTTTCTTATTTTCTCAGAGTTCCCAGTCACTGTGTTAATTTTCTTCTGGTTGAAAATATGATTTGTAAGTTTTATTCTATTACTGCTGTAAGTGACCTGTTTTTTTCCCCCAAAAGTTTATGATTTTCTCTTTCCATCATAGCATTTCAGTGTTTTTTTTTTAATTGATTTTAGTTTTTAAATACATGACAGCAGAATGCATTACAATTCTTGTTACACATATAGAGGACAATTTTCATATCTCTGGTTGTATATAAAGTATGTTCACGCCAATTCAAGTCTTCGTACATGTACTTTGGATAATATGTCCATCGTTTTTTGACGTTCATCTTTATCTGAGATCTTTCTCTAGCTTTGGGAAATTTCTTTTATCTCACTTGTTTTTATTATTACTTTTTTTCCCTCTGTCTCTTTCCATGTTTCTTTCCTGAACCAACAATCACATCAGAGCTCTCAGATTTTCTTTTTGTTTACAGATTTCCATTTTTTAAGGTTTTTTTTTTTTGTGTATGAAATTTCTTCCTTTTGTTGACTCAAAGCATCAGTTTGATTCTCAGCAGCGGCCGTTCATAAATCAGGGCATCGTGTTTTATGGAGCTTGAATTTCAGAAAGTCTTCTTTTTCTCTGTACTTGAATCCCCTTTGAGTTATTATGGTTTGTTCAAATGACTTTATTTTTTGCCTTCTCCATCGACTCTGCCCTAATTGCAGCCATGTTTCTGACGGTGGCTCTTGTCTTCTCCATCACCTTATGGATACCCAGAAATGGTAGCGTGGCTTGTCATTGCTCTCATGGAAGGTCAGTCTATTGTGGTCTCTTTGGTCAGAGAAAATGAGCCTCAGGGGAAGAATGGCTGGCTTTGGCTTAGTGAATGAGCTGCAAAGGAGCCGGCCTTAGAGAGAAGAGTTCCGTTACTTGCTGACATGCAGGTAAGAGTTCCATTCTGCTTCCTCCAAGTAGGGGATGAACAGCTCTCTCAGCTGCACAGAGTGGGAAAAGTTTATCTCATGATTTCATCTTCCACCAGGTTTTCCAGGGTCACCAGCCTTGGACAGATCCTCCAGCAGCAAGTGGGTAGCTGTGACCCTGTAGAAGGGGTCATCCCACATCTACCCATGTGGGGCCTGCCAGGATTTGCAAATCTGAGATCACTGCCTGGGATCCAGCAGACACCTCTCTTGCATGGCTTGGAACTGATGGCTGCAGCGTAGCACCAGGGTTGAAGGAAAGTAAAGCCTTCACCCACTCCAAATCTCTGGAGAATTCACGGCTTCAGATATGCCCAGTACCTGTGTCCTAAGCTGTGTTCTGCTGCTACGCCAACATATCCAAGATGGGGAATGCATAAAGGAGAGAGATTTATTTCTCACAACCTGGAGGCTGGGAAGTCCAAGGTGCTTAAGATGAGGGCCTTCTTACTGTGTCATAACATGGCAGAGGGCATCACATGGAGAAATCAAAGGAATACACTAGCTTGGGTCCTTACACCTCCTCTTATATAGGCATTAAAGTCATCATGGGACCTCCACCCTCATAACTTCCTTTAAACCTGATTACCTCCTGAAGGCCTCTCCTCCAAATACTGTCAAAATATGAATTGAAAGATTAAATTTCCAGCACCTGAGCATAAAGCTACTTTTATGTCTTTATTAGAGTGTTAGGACTGTAGCAGTAGTCACCCAAGAACTTTGCATGGATTCTCTTAGTTTAATATGCGTGGTGTAGGACTTCTCAACTGTCTTCACAGCACCCATGCTAAATCATTCTATCAGAATCCTAAACAAACATGACATGAATATTTATTTAATACCTACTGTGTGCCAGGAATTGTTTTAGGTGATGGGAAAATACCCAGAGCTTATCTTCAAGTAGAAGCCTCTTGGGAGGCTCCTACTGAGAACAGATCCTATAAGCTGAGGCTTCAAGTGGGGAGGAAGAGTTAGCTAGGTAGAGATGGGGCAACAGCTTTCCAGGCTTGGGGAGCAACAAGGAATTGCATTGAAAAGGAAAGACCTTGAAATGTCCTAGAAACCTGCAGAAGGCAGAGTGGCTGAAGTCTAGTGAGTTGGTCAGGAACAAGGGACAGAGGGACTGTTATGCACAAAAAGGTCAAGGAGACTTCAGTTGAGGCCTGGGGGCCTTCATATTCCTGAGATCATGGGCCCTTGTATTCTACTTGCTATATTCTAGAATGTTTACTAGATTTCTGTTGAGTCAAGTTGTGGATCACCCATAAACATGACTTGGTTTTGCACTAACCGTCTTTCAAACTGGGGGCAAAGCTTTGTACAGGACTCCAGTTGTTAGCCGTTGGGGACATGTCTGTGCATGCATCTTCAGCTGACCACCAACCTCCACATCCAAGTGGGATCCCTGATCACTTAGAGGATTTTTTAAAAAATTCTCATACATTAATGTTCACTATTTGTGCTGTAAAGTTCTATGGGTCTTCACAAAATCATGGTGCCATGATATCTACAACTGTAGCACCATGTCGGATGACTTCACTGCCCTAAAAATCCTGCGCTCCACCATTCTCATTCTCTGCTCCTCTCGAAATATTACTCCTTGGAAGATGGTTTTGGTGCTTTCAGGGAGGAGAGCTGAGAAAAACCAGCAGCCCCTTTGTCCTGAGGCTCCCCGCCAGTGGGTGAGGATTGCCATCATCCGTCGGGATTTAGAAAGCCATCCTATATGTGGGGTTCTAGAACTCAACAGCGACTGGCCAATCTAGAGCCAGAAATTCTCTTTACCATACATACAGGATTGGGGTGCACACTGACATATTTTTGCTTGAGGTATTGTGGTAAATTGAATTGTTGTCCCTATTCAATTCATCTCTCTGTATCCCTACCCCTGGCTCTGTAACCTTGTATCCCTTCCTCATAAAGACACAGTGTATTTCTCCAGCCTTCAGTTGTGATCCTGGCCACATGACTTTCTTTGGCCAATGGATGTTAGCACACATACCTGGGCTGCCAGTGGGTTCCTGGAGGAGGATGTGACAAGTGGAGGAAAGCCACCCCAGGCTGGCCCATCCCGGGGATCCACAGACAGTGGGAAATAAATGCTTTTGGTTTCATGACACAGAAGTTAATGGAGCACCAGCTGACCAATGTAGTATTTGTTTAGATGAGATATCCCTGGAACACTCAAAATGAGAAGGAAGCCTTGGTTGTACAAGTTCTCTTAAAAATATTAAATAAGTCTAATCACCACTAACAAACGTGTGTTTAAAAAATGATTGTGTTTCAAAGTAGGAGAGTGTGGTGCTGGTGAAAAACCTGCTACATGGTGAAGGCATTTTAAACACTGGACATCTCAAAAGTTCTCCCGAGGTCAGTGGCTGATGCTTATTTTAATGTGCAGAAGTTGTGAATGATTGCTTTAATGGGGTTCCTTCTCAGAGAAGATTGGAAAGATTGGATCAGCCATGCTTCTCATGTGAATTCATTGCCTCCTACTAATACCTCTATGATTATATTTCAAAGAGAATAGTTTTTGACACAGTGATTCAGAAATATTTTCTCTTATTATATCCTTTCATGGCTCTTTAATTTTCTTTTAATCCTCCTACAAAACTTAACTCCTCAAGGCACCCTATAAAATACATTTATATGTATTTTATTTAAAATATATATACATAAATACACACACATAATGTATTATACACACATATGTGTGTGTATGTGTGTGTGTGTGTGTGTGTATAGAGTGGGGGGAGACTCTGTGTTTTCTAGAAACCCCTCGAGAAAACTTAGGTAAATGTGTTTAACTTGTTCTATTTTGTTTAAAAAAATGCTTTCATGAATGGAAAAGTTGAAAACAATGTCACTTTAAACCAGAGATTGCAGTAATTTGTAGATATATAAAATAAAATGGGTTATATGCAGTTGCGTTCCCATTATGTATTAGAATCTCCTCTCTGTATGAGAGCCATATGAGCCAGAAGCAAGGCTTCTCACTTTGGTTGCAAAATAGAACGACCTGGAGAGATTATGGCCTCTCCATGGACCAATTACATCAGAAATCCTGGCAATGGAACCCAGGCAGCCGTGGATGCTAAAGGTCCCCAGGTGATTCCAGTGCCCAGCGGACAGGAAGAAGCATTAATTAGAGGAGTGTTCCAATGGGAAGTTCGCACCTGCTAAAGTTAAGTTGGTAGTTCAGTCAAGGTCTTGGCAAGCAGCACGATCACCCCATTTGTTCCAAATTTTGGGATTAAGTGAAGGGATCACCTGCTGAGAATATAAATAAGGGTAAAGCTCCCAGAGACTGGTGACAAGAAGGAAGCAGTTACTTTCTCGGGGTCTGAATGGATTGGAGCCCAGGGAGATCCAGAGCTATGGAGGAGCTGCTGTCCCCTGGGAGGGACTGAGCCACTGCTGGACACATGAGACAGGAGAGTCTGGAGAAATACCTCAGCTTTCCTTCACCTTCCCTCTGATACAGTCTCATCTCCTGCCAATGGCCAAGTCTGCTGGAGGGACCTAGTCCATTGGAAGCCTTCCAGCAAAGTCCAGAGAGGGATGGAGTCCAAAGAGTCAGGTAGCTTTTTGGTGGCACCCAACAGACTAGAGAAGGGTGTTAAAGGGTTGTGAAAGCCAGGCAAAATGTAACCAACACAGCTGGCCAAGCTTGCAGAAACCGAACCAACACAGGAGTGTATGACCAAAGACCAAATATGGTTTGGAATGTAAGGAAGCCTCCTGCTTGGGAGGGAGGAAGGAAGGAAAGAAAGAAAAAGAAAGACTGCATTCATATCCTAGGAAATGCTAGCCGTTATACAGAAGGAAAAACAACTCGTCCCTCCTGCTATGTACCTCTGCTGGCATTTAAGTTTGAGACTTGCTTTCGCAAATAGTAACTGTAGCGCCTGTGCCTTCAAAAAAGATCTGGATCTTGTCTTTTTCAAAAAACCTTTTCTGACCCTTCCGACAGGGTTAGGCAAACCTCCACAGAAATCTCATAGCACCCTGTGCGTGGCTCTGTGACTGCTCTCTTCATATTTTATTGAAATTATTATTGCATTATTAAGAACTCTGGAGTGCATGACTATGACAACTTAAACTTTATCTAACATCTCTTTTAGAATATATTTTTAAAAGATCTTTTCTTCTAGATGTCATGTTGGGCCAGATACAAAGATAAAGGACACAATAACTATTCTTAAAGATATAGGAGTTTATGGCTCAAACCGACAAACAAATGTAATAAAAACGTATTCTTTAATTAGTTCAGAGCAGTGTGCCTGCTTGGGGTTACCCTCTTATCCTCATCCACAGCTGTATGGTGCCGAGGGCGACTGGAGATTACCATGCCCTCCCTGGACTGGTACCTCACCAAGGATGCTACCCTCTGCCTAGGATGGTCCTCAGGAGGAGTGTGGGCTGAGCAGTCTTTTGTCTGTTGTTATGAGGCTGTAAGAGGACACCTTCAGAGCTACCTGTAGTCTTTCTTCCAACCTTTTAAGGACAAACAACTCCAGAGAATGGAGACATGAGAAAGAATGAATGAATTAAGGAGAGGGAAAGCTGCTGAGATTGGGGTGTCTGCTCCTGAGCCATCTGCACCCCAGGCTTGTGCAATTCATTTCTGCACTGATTCAAGCTGGACTGAGCTGGACTTCTGCCACTTGTGATCAGTGAAGTTCTTAATAATGCAGAAAAGGTTTTCTGAACAAAGTAAGACCTAGATCTTTTTTGAAGGCATAGGCACTGCAGTTACTGTTTGCAAAAGCAAGTCTCAAACTTAAATGCCTATAGAGGTACATGGCAGGAGGGACGAATTGTTTTTCCTTCTGTACAATGGCTAGCAGATCCAGGTTCTTGGATCCAGAAGTGGCGGAAATGAGACTAGACCCAGAGGAATTCAAACTCAGGCAAGGACTTGAGGCATCCGCTCAAGTAAAAAGGGAGACACAGAATGTGTCAGTGCCCCCCCCCCCCAAGCCAAGAAAGGGGGCCCATTTTTATGAATCCCTGCAGCTGGTGGGAGAATACATAGATGGGGGGTGGGAGAAAACACATACCTGTGAGTAACAGGCCAGGGCCCTGGGAGTTGGCCAGTAGCCCTCTGTGATAGTTCCCCGATGGTTTCTTTGACCTAGTTTGTCCTCAGAGACATTATGGCTAAGGCATCCTAGTTTTTTGTTGTTGTTGTTTGTTTGTTTGTTGTCATTGTTGTTAACTTTTTTTTAGTTGTAGATGGACACAATACCTTCATTTTATTTATTTATTTTTTTATGTGGTGCTGAGGATTGAACTCAGTGCCTCCCATGTGCTAGGCAAGTGCTCTACCACAACCCCAGCCCCGGCATCCTAGTTTTAATGATGGTTTTTGAAGTTTGGGTGAGGGGTTAACGGAAGAATGGGTGCCATACTTGGGTAATAGCTATGTGTTAAGGCCTCAGGAATGCATCTGCCCATTGTCCCTGAGGTGGTCCCTGATGGTCTCGCCACCATCCTCATTCAACATGGAACACTGCTTTGGCTGGGTATGTGGAGATTTCGCCTCAAACTGAGCAATTTTCCAAGACCAGATGCCCCACAGTTTGGTTCAATGTTGACACTAACTGGAGGTAGCTTGGGCCGGCCAGGTTGAGGACATGTTCCCACAAAGCAGCCCCAACTAATGCCACTGGAAGTAACAGGTCCCCAGGTCATCTGCAAGTTCTGTCCAACTTGGCTACAGATGGGAGGTTCCCAGGACCCTCTCTGAGGTTCTGCTATTTGTTAGAACACCTCACAGAATTCAGGGGAACACTTCCATTGCAGCTTACTAGGACGATGTCACAGGACAAAGAGCCAGATGGAGAAGGACATGTGCAAGATGCATGGGAAGAGGGCTTCTGCACTCTCCAGAAAACCACCCCTGGGCACCTCAATGTGTTGTCCAAACCTGGTCCTTTGGGTTTTTAATGGAGACTTCGTTACGCAGGGCAGGCATGATCCATAATTACGTGATGGGCCATTGGTGATCAACCCCCCTTCAGTCCTTCTCCCTGCCTTGGGGGTAAGGCTGGAGGTCACCATCCTCTCTCATGCGGTTGGTTCCCCTGGCACCAGCCCCCATCCTCAGACTGTCCAGAAGCCTCCATTTCCCCATCAGTCATCCCATTAGCATACCAAATGACAATTATCACTTCAGGGATTTTCAGGAGCTGTGTGCCAGGAAATTGGACAAAGACCAAAATATGTATTTCCTATTTTAAATAAAAATAGCATGAGGAGCCTGAATGAGGGAAGTGGGCCAGGAGAGAACAGTGAGAACTGTGGCAAAATTGGGAGTGCCTTCCCTTTTTAAGAGGGGCTGCTGCAATTCACAGTAGCTAAACTGTGGAACCATCTAGATGCCCTTCAGTAGATGAATGGATAAAGAAAATGTGGTATATACACACAGTAGAATGTTACTCAGCAATAAAAGAGAATAGCATCATGGCATTTGCAAGATAAATGGATGGAATTGGAGAGTATAATGCTAAGTCAAGTTAGCCAATCCCAAAAAACCAAATGCTGAATGTTTTCTCTGATATCAGGAGGCTGATTCATAGTAGGGTTGGGAGCAGGAGCATGGGAGGAATAGATGAACTCTAGATAGGGCGGAGGGGTGGGAGGGGAGGGGAGGGAGCTTGGGGGTAGGAAAGACGGTGGAATGAGTTGAACATCATTACCCTAGTCATGTATGAAGACACAAATGGTGTGAATATACAACCAGAGGTATGAAAAGTTGTGTTAGATGTGTACTATGAATTGTAATGCATTCTGCTGTCATATATAGAAAATTAGCATAAAAAATACAAAATAAAAAAGAGGGGCTGCTACCAACCTCTCTAGTTATTCTTGCCCCCTCAGCATGTGCCAGACATGCGGGACTTCAGGAGAAGCCAGAAATGTGTTCTTGAAGTTTCCATAAAATAAAATTCACAGTTTTTGCTGGATGTCAGGTATTTTTGTCACAGTGCTGGAAAGCTAACACAGAGTATGTGGCCCAAAGTTTCGGTGCTGGGAACTTGGTCATAGCACTGTGATGTTGAGAGGTAGTGGGATCTCTGAGAGGTAGGGCTCATTGAGAGGTTTCAACCCCGACCCTGCTCTGTACTCTGGCTTCTTATCTTGGGATCTCTTCTTTCCGCAAGTGCTCCTATAATAATGACATCTACCATCAGGCGATACAGCCAGGGTCCTCTCACCAGAATTGGAGCTACGCTGTTTGAACTTTCTGCTGCCCAAATTGTGAGCTTAATAATTTAGTTCCTTTTCTTTATAAGTTTCCTGTCTTGAGTATTTTATTATAGTAACAGAAAACAGATTAATACAAAAAAAATTCCCTTTATCTTGGGCACCTATCTGGGAGTGGGATTTCCATGTCATATGTGTGTTTAATTATGTAAGAAACTGGCCATTCAAGGTTGTATCATTTTGTGCTTTTTTAGCACATATGATTGTTACAGTTGTTTCCCATCTACATCAACAATTAGTATAGTTGAATTTGATTTTCTTTTTCTGTGTGTGTGCTTGTTGCTAGTCTAGTAGGTGTGTGATTATATTTTAATTTGCATTTCCCTAATGAAAATGATGTTAATGAATTTTTGTACAGGCTTTTAAAATTTATTTTATTTTGGGACAAGTTCTCACTAAGTTGCCTAGATTAGCCTTGAACTTGCAATCCTCCTGCCTGTTCCTCCTGAGGAGCTAGTATTGGAGGTGTGTGCCATGGTGCCCAACTTTTTAGGGTTCTTATTTTTGAATATGGGGAGTTATGTTAAAATTAATATTCTGGTTACAAGTTTTTTGACAAAAGTATGATTTGCAATTATTTTTTCTTCATCTGTGCCTTCTACCTTTATTATCTTAACAGTGTCTTTTATAATGTAAAAATCAAAACCAAAGTCACATAGATTTTCTTTTCTGTTTTCCAGAAATTTACAGGTTTAGATTTTACAGTTAAGTACGTGGGTGAGTTGTGATTTGAGGTTCAACTTATTTCATTGTTTTGCATGTGAATGTCTACTTGTTGCAGCAACATTTATTTAAAAGACTATCCTTTCTCCATTGAATTCAGTTGTTTTTTCATCTTTGTCAAAAATCAGTTCACTGTGTTGATGTAGGTTTAAATTTTAACTCTGCCATTGATCTATGATTCTCTCCTTCACTAACACCACGCTGTCTGGATTTTGCAGCTATGGAAATCTTAAAGTCAGGTAGTAAGTCCTCCTTGTTCTTTTTCAAAATTATTTTTGCCATCCTAGTTTGTTTTCTTTTCTATACAAATTTTATAATTAGCTTGCTGATATATATATAAAAAACCCAAAGATTTTTTAAAATTGAGATTATATTGAATCCATAGACCAAATTAGGAGGTAATTCATATAATATTGAGTCTTCCAATCCATGAATCCTGAATATCTCTTTATTTTGGTCCTTGATTTCTTTCATCAACAATTTATAACTTTTAACACATAGATCCTGCACACATTTTATTAGAGTATTTCATTATCAAATTGCTATTGAGAATGGTACAATTTTTTGAATTTTGAATTCCAGTTGTTCACTGTTAGTGTATAGAGAAGAAATAAAATTGATATTTCAATTTTAATACAATTGACTTTTTATTGATATTTTACCCTGTGACCTAACTAAACTCACTTGTTAGCTTAGAAGTATTTCTGTAAATTCCTTGTGATTTTCTATGTATAAAATCACATTATCTATGGATAGAGATATTTCTATTTCTACCTTTGCAATCTCTATACTTCAAGTTTCGCTGTCTTATATACTTGTGCTAGCAAACACCTCACGTATAACTTTGAATTGGAGTGATGAGAAAAAACACTCTTGCCTTGTTACTCAACTTTGAGAAAAACTATGCACTCTTTCAACATTAGGTATGATGTCAGTCGGGTTTCTGTAATTATAACAAAATGTATTGAGACAATCGACTTAGAAAGATGAAATGTTTATTTTGGATCATGGTTTCAGAAGTTTCAGTCCATGGTCAGTTGCTGCTGCTGCTTTTGTCCTGTGGTGAGGCAGCATATCATGGCAGGGACATTGTAGAGCAAAGCTGGAAGCAAAGAGGCAAAAGAGAGAAAGAACATTCCTGGGCTCCCAACATCCCCTTCAAGGGCACTCTCCCAGTGACCTAACTTCCTTCCATTAGTGCCTCCACCAAAGGTTCTGACAACTCCCTGCAGTACCACAGGCAGGTGATCTCAGCACATAGGTCTTTGGGAGACACTTATCCAGATTAGAGCTGATGTTAGCTATGAGTGTTTTGTGGACGTCTTTTATCAGGCAAAATAGAAATGTCCCTCTATTCCTGATTGGATCAGAGTTTTGCTTGGGTTTTTCTTTTTAATAATCATGAATCAGTGTTGAATGCTGTCAAATGATTTTTCTGAATCTTGAGAAGGTTGTGTGTATTTTGTTCCTTTGCTTATTAATATGATATTCATCGGTTGGTTTTAAAATTCAGAAACAGTTTTATATCCCTGGGGAAAAAGTCTTCTTCATGGCTGAGTAGAACTCCATTGTGTACACATACCACTTTGTCTTTATCCATCCATCCATCTGTTGATAGATACCTAGGATGGTTTCATAACTTATGTGAATTGTACTGAGGGACATTGGAATGTATGTTTCACTATAGTGTGCTTATTTTAGTTATTTTGGATAAGTATTGAGGAGTGGAATGACTGAATCACATGGTGGTTCCATTCCTATGTTTTGAGAAATCTCTGTACTGATTCCTGTAGTAATTGTAATAATTTGCAGTCCCACCAACCATGTGTAAGTGTTCTTTTCTCCCTACACCCTCATATTCATTTCTTATTATTTGTATTCTTGATGGTTGCCATTCTACCTGGGGTGAGATAAAAGTCTCACTGTAGTTTTGATTTGCATTTCCCTGATTGCTAATGACATTGAACATTTTTTTTAAATGTATTTGCTGGCCATTTACATTTCAAGACATGTCTGTATAGTTCATTTGACCCTTTACTGATTGGGTTATTTAGTTTCTGTGTTAAACTTTTTTGAGTTCTTTATATATTCTGGATATTAACCTTCTGTACAAAGAGTAACTGGTGGAGATTTTCTCTCTTAATTATTTGCTATGCGATCACAACAGCCTCAAACACACAAACAGAAAACCCTGAGAATAAATCTAAGCGAGGAGGTTAAAGACCTCTACAGTGAAAATCGTAGAACACCGAAGAAAGAAATTGAAGAAGACATCAAAAGATGGAAAGACCTCCCATGTTCTTGGATAGGCAGACTTAATATCGCTAAAACAGTCATATTTCCAAAAACAATGAGGAGATTCAATGCAATCCCCATCTAAATTCCAATGACATTCTTCACAGAACTAGATGAAACAGTCTTAAAATTCATACAGAAGAATAAAAGACCCAGAATAGCCAAAGCAATCCTGAGTAAGAATAAAAAGTCTGGAGGCATCACAATATCTGAGCTCAAATTATACTACAGAGCTACAGTAACAAAAACAGCAGGGTACTATCACCAAGACAGACATGAAGACCAGTGGAATAGAACAGAAGAAACAGAAATAAACCCACACAGATACGGTCATATCATCTTTGACAAGGGTGCCAAAAACGTAAGGTGGATTAGAGACAGCTGTCTTAACAGATGCTGGGAAAAGTGGGTATCTATTTGTAGAAGGATGGCACTAAATCCCTATCAATCACCCTGGGTAAAGTCAACTCAAAATGTATGAAAGACCCAGGAATTAGACCAGAAACTGCAACTGCTAGAAGAAAACGTAGGATCTACCCTCCAACATATAGGCACCAGCACTGACTTCCTTAACAAGACCCCTAAAGCAAAATAAGTAAAACTGAGAATCAGTAAGTGGGATGCTATCAAATTCAAAACCTTCCCTATTCTCTTAATGTCTTTGGGTTTCATAGGATGGCTCCTCTTTTGTTCCTAATGTAGGTCATTTGTACTTTCCTTCTTTATGCCTGGGTCAGCCTGGCTAGATGTTTACCAATTTTATTGATCTTTTTAAGAAATAACTTTTGCTTTCATTGCCTTTTTTTTTTTTTGGTCATTGCTTTTGTCCTTTAATATTATTGGCTTCTGCTCATATTTTTACAATTTTCTTCCTTTTGCTGTTTAGGGTCTAGTTTGCCTTTCTTCTCCATGTTCTTAAGCTCGAAGCCTAGATGACTGATTAAAGCACTTTCCTCCCTTCTGCTGTAAGCACTGAATGCTGTAGTCCTACCTATTTCCCTGTATGCAAGGTGAAAGCTGTATTCCACAAATTTTGGGGTTATTTGTATTTTTATTTTCATTCAGATTAATGCATTTTTTTCAAACTGCCTTGGGACTTACTCTTTGCTTGTGGGTTACTCGACAGTTAAATTTCTAAACATTAGGGGAACTTCTAGATAGATTTCTGTTATTGAATCCTAGTTTCTGTTCTCTTAAATGGTTTATTTGATGGTTGGTTTCATGGGCCAATATGTTCTGTCTTGCTGAATGGTCTATGTGCTGGAAAACAATGTACACGTGCTTTGGGGCAGAGTGTTCTATGAATGTTGGTGTGTCACGTTTCCTGAAGATGTAGTTAAAATTTGTATCTTTGCTGACTTCCTGTCTGCTTATTGATCATGAGAGAAATGTTCCAGCCTCCAACTATAAGGATAGGTTTATCTATTTTTCTTTGCATTTCTATCCATTTGTATCCCTTGTGTATCTTGAAGTTCTGTTATTGGAGGTGAACACAGGGCTGGGTCTTTTTGGACTACTGATCCCTCTTCACCATGTGACACTCTCTTTGTCCCTGATAATATTCCTGGCTCTGATGTCAACCTTGTCTTTCATTCACGTAGCTATTATATCTTCTTTTGTTTAATTTTAATGATACATTTTTTTCCATCCTTTACTTTCAACCCATCTATGTTGGACTAAAATTTGCTGTTTTGATATTTATTTTCCATTTTTAACATTTGTTTGTTGTTATTTTTCCTCTTTGTGTTCTCTTTGGTTAACTAATGTTTTTATTATCCTATCTTTAGTTTTTCAATATATATCTTGAATTAAACATATTCTACTTCCAAACACCATTTTACCAGTTCATGTGTATTTTAAGATCCTTATAAATATATTTACCTAATTCCTCTCTCCTTGCCTTTCTGCTACTATTATCCCATGTTTTATTTTTACATATTCTATAAGCAATACATTTCCATTATTTTAAACAGTGATCTTTTAGAAAAATTAAAAATAAGAAAAATTAAGATCTATAGCACCTTAATTTATTGTCTCTCCAAAATTCCTCATTTCTTTTGGTAGATCTAAATTTCTGTCTGATGTCATATTCCTCTTCCTAAAGAATTTTACATAATATTTCTAGAAGTTTCCTGCTGATAGACCTTAGTGTAATGACTGATGTTAACCTAGTTAGAAGTCTGGCTAAGTTTTGAGTTTGATTATTAGGAGAATCTTCAGTGCAGCAGTCTTCAAACCTGTTTCACTTTATGTTGGTCTAAAAAAAGTCTCTTTATTTCTTCTTTGTTTATGGAAGACATTTTCGCTAGTTATAGAATTCTCATCTGACAGGATTTTTTTTCTTTCAGTTATTTAAATGTGTCACTCCATTGCAGAATTGCTTATATCATTTGTATCCATGTGCTACAATCTTTTGTTCCTTCATTGTAATGTATTTTCCCCTTTGGTTGACTTCAAATTTTCTCTTTTGTTTGCAGCAGTTTGAACATGATATGATATATTTTTTATTAGGTTGAGTCGGGGTCTTTATCCTGTTTGGTGCTCTCTGAGCTTCTTAAATCTATAATTTGGTATCTATCATTGAGTTTGGAAATTTTTCAGCCATTGTATCTTCAAATGTTTTACGTTCCCAGTTACTCATGTATCATACCATTTGGTATTGCCCTCAGTACTTGAATGCTTTGTTTTTATGATTTCTTTTTCTGTTTCAATTTGGTTGACTTCTGTTGAAATGTCAACTGAAGTTCACTTCTACTAAACTTCTATCCGTTCACTGATTCTTTTCTTCTCTGTGTCAGGTCTACCAAAAGTGTTCTTCATCTCTGTGGCTGTATTTCCATTTGCTTCCTTCTTGTGGTTTCCGTCCCTGTACTTACATTTAACCTATCTGATATTAAATATTGTCCATATTGCAATTAGAGACTTTAACATTTAAATCATAATTATTTAAAATTCTCCATCAGTGAATTTCACCATCTGTGCCATACTGGGGTCTGTTTCTGTTGATTGTTTTGTCTCTTGGCAGTGTGTTAATTGCTTTTTTTTAAATTGCCTTTTCTTGGGTCTCATTATTATTATTATTATATTTTTTTGCTGAAAGCTTGATATCTTGTGTAGGACGGCAGAGGAAGGGATAAATAATTTTTATGCCTGACAATGTGTGTAATTTCTCTCTTGGTAGATATTTAGCATGGGAGCTAATGTCACAAGTTGAGCTTGGTTTGAGGTTTGTTGTTGCTATGCGTCTTACTCTGTTCAAGCTGCTATAACAAAATGTCATAAAGTTAGTGGCTTTTAAACAGCTGTGAGAGATTTATATCTCAAGGTTCTGAAATCTGAGAAGTCCAAGATCAAGGTACTATCAGATCTAGTGTCTAATAAGGGCCCATGTCTTGGTTCATAGACGCCACCTTACTGGGTCCTCACATGATAGAAGGTTATAAGGACACTAGTCCCATTTGGTAATCACCTTCCAAGAGCCCCACTTTCTATACCATTATGTGGGAGTAAGGATTTCAACACATGAATTCATGGAGTACACTAATGTTCAGACCATAGCACTGCAGTTACACTCAGTGCATATGTTTCAAATTCTCCTACAACATGTGTGTTTAGGGTAGGGACTGGCTTTTCTCAATTTCTCCTCTGTCTCAGTGTTAGGTCTTTTCTATGCACCTCAGTGTGGAAATATCTATATCTCTACACTCCTCCATTTTCCCATCAGTTGTCTACTGTTATTCAACGTTATCCCTGGGGTAGGAGATATTTGAGGTTCTAGTTAAGACCTATTCTTAATCAGGCACTATGCTCTGGTCCCCAGTTGTGGCCTTCTCAGGGTTTCTGCCCCTCCCTGGGCTGTAGTTGTGGGCCCAACACTCAGTGGTTTTTCACCTGTGCTCAAAGGGCAATGGTATTTCCCTTCCCCTAGAAGATTGAGGATTTTGTTCCATAGAGGAGATGGAAGAAGGGCCTGGGTAGGGCTTCATGCTCCTCAAGCCATAGCTTTGGTCCTCATTACCTGTATCAGGAAGGCTGTTGCCTCCCAAGGATCACCAGTCCCTTTGGTGAGCTCTGGGTGAAGTCTCTGGAGAAAAGTCTGCAAAAGGCTGTGTGCTCCAACTGTGTCTGCAGCCCCAGTGGGCTCATGCTCTCCTGCCAGCTCCTACTCGGCATCTGTCCAGGAATAAAGAATTCTTGCTGGGTTCTTCTTTCTGGTGTTCAGAAAGCTTCTGTCCAAGGTAAGCAAGTGATAATGTCTTTCCTTTCCCTGCATACACCTGTATCACCTTAGATTTGGTTGCCCAGTGACTATAGCTTTCTGATAGGCATGAGATGCTTGTGAACTTTTGGTGTGGACACTTTTCTGTTGTTCCTGTAAATGTGTGAATTTTCCGACTCTCTAAATTCCTGGGCAAAAACCAAATGTCAGAAACATCATTTTATTTTAAATCCTCTGACTTTTAACATTTTCAGTTAATTCAAAATTTTTATACACTTCATAAGGACTCTGAGAGTCATATTGGTTTAGGGCCCCCCTCTAATCCAGCAAGACCTCAACTTTAATTGCTTACATCTGTAAAGACCTTCCTTCAAAATAAGGTCACATCCACAGGTCCTGGAAGCTAGAAATTTAGCACATCTTTTTGGTGGACACAATTCAACTCAGAGTGTAAGTAGGATACAGTCTTCCCACAGGACAGTTTGACAATGTTTCAGAGTTCTACTTTTATAAGTTTACCTTAATGAGATCTTTACACAAAAGGGAAAAGTTACATAACCTTTTTTTGTTGTTGTTTTATTTTTGTTAAAGCACCATTTAAAACCACAGGAAAATGTTAATGGTCTTCATGTTGATCAACTGGGAACTGTTAGTAAATTCGGAATGAAACAAGTACACATTTGAGTCTACATTTATTGACATGGAAAAGTCTAAATATCTTGCTAAAAGAAAAAAGTAGGTTACAAAATGATGTGATCCAATTTATATAAAATCACACATCTTTGCACAAATGTGTAGCCTGAAATTAACCAATTGACAGTGATGGTGGCTAGAGAGAGGAGTGAGGCAGAGAGAGGTCAGCTCCACCTGGAACAGGATGGGCTTTCTACAGGAGTGCGTTCCTGTGAGCCAGAGATGGGAATGGAAGCTGCTCAGACAAACCAAACCAAACCAAACCAAAACTACGTGGACGCCCACCAAGAGCACTTTAGCTCAATATTAGAGTTTTACAAGGGGTGATACCTCACATGTTGTACTTAATATTGGGCATCTACATGTATTTTATAAAAATTCAGGAAAGGCCATAGATGATGCAGATTTAGTGTAGTTCCAAAGACGGAATGCTGAGCTGGCCCATCACAAAACAGAAATGGTTGAGTCCCTGATGAACTATAAAATCTCAGGAGATGCTCATCCCATCGGGGCTTCTTTCTTCCTGTATAAATGAGGATCACGGCACTTCAGAAGTTATTACAAGAAGGAAATAGATTGCCACAACCAGCGCGGCCAAACTAGCAGGTTCTGGTGAGGGGCCATGGGAAATTAGAAAAATAAAGACTCACATACTCAGATTTTTGAAGATAAGAGCTGGGATTGGGTGGAGCGCTGCTCTCTGATGGGAAAGCAGGTCTAAAGAATTATGCCAGCAATCTTTATTATATATGTCTCATCAATCAGGGGAAAGACTAGGCAAGCATTATTCTTTGTATTCATGAAATTTACAGAGTTAGCAACATAATGCAGTTTGTTCCTCAGTTACATACTATAATTGCAATGTGCAATGTTAGGAGATTTGTGTATCTCTCAAGAAAGTCCATTATTTAAAGTGACTGTTATGGGAGCAGGTTCAGGAGCAGCAGAGCCTGTGAAACATTGTGGCTGTTTAGCAAAAGAGTTTCTTTATTCCTAGGTACTGTGTGCCTGAGATCAAGGTTGAGGCTGATAAGACTCTAGCACAGAACCTCTTTATGGAGGGCATTACCATAGCAACGAGGAACCCTACACCTTTGTACAGAAACTTTCCCAGCACCAAGCATGCCACAGCCATGAAGTCATCAGGGACCCCAATCTCAGACACTGCTCTCCCATTCACTGTCACTACTCTCCACAGCACATGAAGTATTTGGGAGCAGCTGGCCAGCTGGGAAGTTTATCCATTTATTCATTCTTCACCTGTGCCAGTACTAGGCTATGGGGACACATCAGGAAAAGAGGTAAAATTATATTCATGGAGTTCTTATTCTGAAGGAAGAAAATTTATGACAAACTAACAAACAAATGTATGAGACATTAAATATAGTAGCATAAAACTTATAATACATACAAATATGTGTTTCTTATATGCATAATATTCCAGGTAAATATAATATAATGTTGAATTCAGAAATATGAAGAAAAATTCAGCAGACTAAGGAGATTGGGAAGCCCAAGGGATTATTATTTTAGGAAGGGTATACAAGAAGGGCCTCTCTGAGATGGTGTTGAGCTCCTTCTTGGGGAAAGTGAAGGATTAGGGAAGAATCTTGTACCTACCTGTGGGGAGAGTCTTTCTGGTACAGGGAACAAGTGCAGAATTTCATATGTTCTAAGAGAAGGTCAAGGTCGTCCCAGAGAAGTGAGTAGAGAATGATAGGTGAGGTAAGACAGGTAGGAAGACAGACCACAGGGTACCTCTGAGGCTATAGTAATGTCTTTGATTTTATTTCCAATGAGATGAGAAGCATATCAGGATTCTGCAGGATGGACATTATCCAACTTTTATTTTACAATGTTTGCTACTGTCTACATAGACTATGTTGAAAGGAAGCAGAAATCAAAACAGAGTGACAAATAAGGAAGCTGTCCCCAAGTCCAGATGAGAGACATGGGTTCCTCAGCCCCCAAGGTGTTGGTGGAGAAAGCAAGGAGTGATAGCTTTGGGCGAATCTACTATAAAAGTAAACCCAACAGAAATTGCTGGCGGACTCAGTGTGTGCTTGGGAGAGAAAGAGGAGAAGGGGATGATTCCAAAGTTTTGCCTTGAGCAATTGGAAGAACGGAGTTAGTTGCCAAGTTTGATGGGGAAGGTGGGGGAGGAATGGGACTGGGTGATCAGGGATTCAGTCTAGGATGGCAGGCAGATGGCACCCAGCCATTACTGATTTCACCCTGTCTGGGCAATTTCCTTCTGGCCACTCCCTGGCATTTCCTTCCCTGCTCCCCATTTCACCTGAGCATCAATTACCTTCACTTGTGATGGGATTAACATACCGGGGAGGAGGGGAGAGAGGAGAAACCCAGCCTGGTACTCCAGTTACAAACCCAGACACAGGCAGGAGCTGGCGAGCCACCGCCGTGGGGAGACCTAGTCAGCACCGGCTGCTCTCAACAAGAAAACAGTGTGATTTTCTTCACGGAGATCTCTCTGATCCTTGAGAATTGCTCCAAAGGACTGAGTGGACACTATTCTAATCAGTGAAGGAGTCCCTGGGAGGTTCTGCTATCTGCTACCATGAATTGGAGAGAGAGAAAAACAGGTTCTGCTTTGGGAAGACTAGAAACATCTCATGTTAACAGGTAAGAAAAAGTGATCTGTGATCTTCATTCCTTCATTTTTTTTTCAATGTCACAGAATTTTCTAGAAGTTCCTTAGCTTGGGGTCTAGGCATAGAATTGTTTGCTGTAAAAATGAGTGGCGTAAGATAACTATTTACATTGTCAAGGAAGTAGTCTTTGCTCCGCAGGAGAAGCTGGAGGGAGGTTTGTCCCTTTCATTGTGGAGCCTGACCACATGTCCCCTCGGGCTGGCACGGACAGCAGGTAGAGCAGTGCCACCGGCTTGGTGTGTTTAACCATTGTTCCTATGGAATTTGGTCCCTGTAATCAGAGCCTGTGCTTTGATAACTTAATTGCACTTAAAAATAACTTGAATTTGAGTAAATTCTAAGAATATCATGAGGGCTTTTGATTAAATGTAAAATTAAAGTTCTTTTGGAAGCATTAATTGAATAAAAAGAACACCATTCAAAGAGCTGTAAGAACATCCTAAACCATTTGAAGACATACAGTCATTATCTTAGAATCTGGCTAATTAAGATACTAAATGTCATTTCAAACATTTTGACTTCGGGGTACTTTATATGTCAGTTTCTATCTAATCATCTTTTTCTCCTGACCATTAGGTTTCTTTTTTTCTTTCTCAGATTGCTCTATCATGAATCTTTTCTTTTCCATGTTAGCAGGAAAATAAATTCCAGAGTATTTCCAACTCTGCCTCTCGGTGCATCCGTCTTACTTAGCAAGTGTTGATGAAATGGTGTGATTAAGGGTGACCCATTCCTTTAAAGGTCACTAAGCTAAAGCACGCTCTGAGTTTGGAAGAAGAATTTGGTTTCTGATGGTTGAAAGAGACTGCCAGCATAATATTAAGTTAGTGTTACAATTTAACAATATACTTAAAGGGCTGGGCAATTGCTGTTTCCTCAAATAAAGTAAGAGCCACCATCTTATGGATTAAGCATCACCTTCTGGTCTAATGAGACTAAAAGTGCCAATTAAGATGCTTTCTTGGAAGACACACGGTGCTTAAACATTTAGAAAGTTAATGACCTCACAACATCAATTTCGTGGTAGAGTTCTCTGCAGTTGGTTACTTCAGTGTGTGATTCAAGTCAAGTACTCTTTCCCTCCTCATTATTGGAGTTTTATCCTTACATCTGTTCAGTAGTGAGATGGCAGCATTATCTCCATTCAGAGGCCACATCTGAAGCAGAAGAGGAATTCAGTTTTCTTTTTTGTTTTGAGCATAGAAACCTTTCTCCAAAGCCACCCAGTGGGTATCTGCTCACATCTGCTTGGCCAAAGTCATGTCAAACACATCTAAACCCAAACCAGTGAGGAGAGTGTTACCATGACTGTCCCTGGCCTCTGATCCATGTCCTGAGACTAGGGGAAGCCCTTCCTGTCAAAAAGGGCAGGACCCCGACACCTACCTGGAGGGGGAGTTCTGTTGGCCCCGGGGAAGATGGCCACAGGATAGAGAGCATGGGACGCACACGCTTGTCCTCCACACGTTCTGCTGATTCTCCTTCTGTCCAGCTGCTCCTCTGGGGTTCCCTTGCTTACCCCTCTTCTGCCTACCCTCCCTCCGCCGACTCCTCACGACTCGGCCCAAGCCTTCTTCCTTTTCCTCACTTAGGAAACATCATCCAGTTCTCATGTTTTAAATGCCACCTACATGCTGGCAAACCTCCAAATCGGCACCTTCAGCCTGACATCTCCTCTGAGCTCCATACCTGGACATCTAAGTGCCCACTTGACATCATACTTTCGTGTCCCAGAAACATCTCAAATGTGATGTGCTCAAAATGGAACTTTGTATGTTCACCCAAACCAGCAACTCCACAGCTGTTTTCATCTTAATAAATTGCATCTCCTTCTGCCTAGTTATTCAGGATAGATACCCAGGGATCAATCTTGACTCTTATGTTCCTAGATACTTATCGAAATCATGTTTCTGTTGGTCAATACATTATTTATTCCCAGGGAACAGCCCACAGTAGGTTCTCAATAAACATTCAATAAGAATTGATCAACATACTTGTATAAGCTGCACCTTGGCTGAAGAGTGGAAGCACAGAGGCTAGAAAGAGCACTGGGGCAATCTTAGGTGTCATTCCGACAAAGATGTTCTGGGATGGATCAAAGGCCAATATGTACAATGTTCTGAGAGGTATAATGCCTTTCATTCCCCCCAGCTCAAACACGTTCCCACCAATCTTTTCACAGGACTTCTGTGAGCACAAAACATATGGTGAGTGGAACCTTGCAACCTACTTGGAGCTTCTCATGGGAGCACTGGTCTCTATAATGCTTCTGGTGGCAATGTCATATGACATGGCACAGTGCACAGCGAGTGCCGGTGTTAGTCAACTTTTCTTTTCTGTGATCCAAAAAAACTGACCAAAATGATATAGAGGAGGAAATAATTATTTTGGCTCACAGTTTGAGAGGCTTCTGTCCATGATCAACCAACTCCAAGACAGAACATCATGGTGGAAGGGCACAGCAGGGAAAGCTGTTAACTCATGGCAGAGAGGAAGCCGAGAGGGGGGGCAAGGATAGGATTCAGCCCCAGGGAAGGCCTCCACGGACCTACCTCCTCCAACCATGCCTTCCCTGCCTATAGTTTCCACCACCTCCCAGAAGTCCATCTAGCTATCCATGGATTTATCCACTGATGAGGTTAGAGCCCTCATGATCCAATCACTTCCCCAAAGGCCCACCTCTAAGCTTTGCTGTATTGAGTATCAAGACTTCAACACATGAGATCCTGGGAGACATTCCAGATCTAAACCCTAACAGTGCTCAATATGTAGAAAATTGTAATGCATAAAAAAACTTTATTTACCTCATAGTTTTGGAGACTAAAATTTCATACAATATAGCACAGACTCAGCAAGAACCACCCCTTGGCTATATCACCTCATGGTGTGGATAGTATTAGTAGGAGAAAGCAAGTGATTACACTTGGAACCAGGAACAGTGAGAGGGTGAGGGTTCCTTTTATATCAGTCCTCTCTGCAGAGCTCAAGGGTCAAGTGCCAATGATTTTATGCTCCCAGTGATATAAGGACCTGCCACTGGGCCCTCATCTCCCAAGTTTCCACATTACTCCCCATTACCACCACCTCTTTGGGGACACAAACCAAAGCACTGATGTTGGGAAGATGGAAGATTATTTCAGTCAGCTACTGCTGTGTAACAAACACCTACAAATTCTTGGTGGTGTACAACAATGAACATTTACTTCACATTCATCTGAAACTTGGCTGGAGTGATCAGTGAAGGCTGGGGCCGTTCTTCAAGTTGTCCATGTGGCTGGTGTTGTTGGGAATGACTCTGCCCCCATGTATATCAATTTGGGTTTCAGCTGGAGGGGCAGCAGCTACCTATGGCAGGATCTTCTCAGAGAGATGACAAAAGCAAAGAAGGGCAACTCTTGGAGACTTTTAAAGTCCCTCCTCAAAAATGGCACACTGCCATTTAGTCTAGTTAGTCAGAGCAAGCTGTGAGACCAAGGCCACAGTCAAGGGCAATACATGATGTCTTTTGTGGGAGGATCCACAGAGTTATAGGGCAAAGAGCATGGATGCAGGGAGGGTGAGGAACTGGGGCAATACTTCAATATGTTACACGTGGAAGAAAACAGAAGAGAAAGCCTGGCTCAGTGTGAATGGATCACATCCAGGTGGACCTGCATTTTCCTCTATTGGTGGCTGGTCTTCACTGCAGTTCCAACTATGCCTTATGTTCCCTTCAGACTAGATTACCCAATGCAGGTTCCATCCCTCCCAAATCCATTTGTTATTTATTCAGTAATGCCGGACTTCTTTCCGGGTGGGTGCCCTGGATGTTGATTCCTCTCCTATGGTTGTTATGGGAAACATTTCATTTCACATCTGCTGACACAATTTGCTGTCTCTCTAACATAAAAAATAAAAGGAGAAAGAGAGGGAGGCTCACACTCTGATGGCTGTAAAGGATAATGAGTAATTTATGCAGAGCTATATACAAATCAGACTATCGTCTTTCAGACAGAATCAATAATACAATTTTAAGCCCACACACATTTACAAATGCTAGCACTCCAGCGCAGCTGGGTTGCCATGGGCAACCTGATCTGAAACAGGCCGCTGTCTCCCAGCCTTGTAAGCACATTCTGCAGACAGAATTCCAGGGAGCCGAGGGCCTTCGTAGTGGCTCTGATCTGGCCGCCACACAAACGCACCCCTGTGATGGTTTGGATTAGTTCTTGTCTGAACTGCTTAGCTTTATTTAAACTCCTATTTGTGCAGGACTTCTTCGAGGCCCCTTCTGTGTGTCTGTGTCTCCGTGGACGGGGGGAAGAGCTGTGGAAGGCGAACAGGTGATGAGGGCCGGTCATGGGCGCTCCTCCTATACCTGCAGGGTCACAATAGCCAAGAGCAGAGTCCAGCCAGGCAAGACGGGGGCAACGGGAAAGGTGGATTCCCAATTAGAGGCTCTAATGGGATGCTGATTGCTGACCTATGTTCACTGGGAAAACAAGAGAAAGACCCAGGAGGGTGTGAAGGGGAAGGGGAGGGTGCTCTGGGAACAGGGCCAGGGCCAGGTAGGTCCCATTAAGAGGACTGGGGGAGGGGAGGGAACACAAGAATGAGCCGATGGCTTCATTTCAGTATGTCAATACCAACTAAATGCATCGTCAAAGGAGCCTGAATCACATCATTTCCCAGTAGGGAAGTAACAGACATCCATAAAGACCAAGAAAAGGTTCCATCAAGAATAAGAGAATTTTAGGGCTGGGGATGTGACTCAAGCGGTAGCGCGCTCGCCTGGCATGCGTGCGGCCCGGGTTCGATCCTCAGCACCACATACAAAAAAGATGTTGTGTCCACCGAAAACTGAAAAATAAATATTAAAAATTAAAAAAAAAAGAATAAGAGAATTTTTTTAAAAGTTGCGGGACAGGAATGCAGGACCCTCCTCCCCACACTGGACCTAGTCTTGGAAAGGTGGAGAGGGGAGCAGGCTGACAGACACCTGGGCTCCATCCCACATCCCGCTGACCCAGGGCAGTCCTGACCTGTAACTGAGGCCTCTGCCTCAGTTTACACACCTGCAGGGAGGGGCCTCAGGTGAGAGCAACAGGCGCAGAGGTGAGACCAGGCTGGAAAGATGGGTTTGTGTGAGCTGGAGACTGTGAGAAGAATCTTCAGAGTAGACCACAGAAATCATAGGAAGCAACTTGGGAATCACCTGGTTCTGCCACCTCATTTTATAGACAAGAAAATTGAGTTCACCTGAGTTAATGATGTGTCCAAGGTCAGAAAGGTAGAGAGAGGCCGGTATGAGGCTGGTATGGGGCAGAGGAAGTCCCTAAGCTTGAGGCAGAGGGTGACCTGAGGAATGGAGGCTTCAGGGAGGTAGATCTGGAGTCCACAAGGATCATGGAGGAAGACAGTAAAGGTCATAGAGGCCCAGAAACCACCAGGTTAAGGGTCATGATAAGAGAGGACACAGGAGGAAGAATAAGTGACTTGGGGAGTGTGTGGATCAAAGGGGAAGAAAGATGAGAAAGAGTAAAATCATGACCAAACTTCTGAATTTGGGCAGCTGGTCAAATGGTGGTTCCATTCTCAGGCTAGTAGGGAAGGGAAGGAGTGTACAGTGAGTGGTCAGAAGGCTGGGCAGCTGGGTGGGTGGTGGGGTCACCATGAGGGATGTGAGGCTGCAGTAGCTCTTGGCTTGCCTAGGTAAGTAGCCAGCCAGAGGGCCAAAAGGAGAAATCCTGCCACCGGGGAAACTGGACCCTTAGGAAGAGTGGGACCCCACCCTCAACCCTCATGCAATGGAGTGGGCCACCATGTCTTTAGCTCCAGGGTTTGCCCCTTGCTTTCATCTCAACTGTTCCTTAAAGCCACTGGTCTCATATTTCCCAATAGCTATTTGAAAGTGTGCACAAGGACCGTCACCATCAGATGGTTGGTCCTTGTGCACATGGACTTCACATGGACTTCTGCACATGGACTTCAGTTGCACCCACATTTCTGAGAACAACACAACAACAGTCTCCACCCGACCTAGTCCAAGGACTCCTTCCCCTGACAAACTCCAGGCAAAGCCTCCCAACTCTCTCAGGAGCCCCATCCCAATTTTTCCAGGTGTATGGTAGACCTGTCCATGTGGGTATCTCAAAAGGACCTTCAATTCAACGTGCTCCCAAAGGAATTAATTATCCGACACGGGTCTTCTTTCATTCTTGTTCGTTTTCTAAGACCTTTTCCCTGTGGGTTTCAGTCAGAACCCAGGGCCATCCTCTTTCTCCTGCAGCCTCTAGTCATGGAGGCCTGATATTTCATTCTCCTCACCTCCATTCCCACTACCCTATCTTGGTCCAGACCCTCTGCACTTTTGTCCTGGGCTCCTGAAAATGGTCTCTGCCCCTTCCATCCCTTCTTCATGCTAATTTGTCGGCCTCCTTTCTTTTCCCTCCCTGGCTTGCACCAGAGTTCCCCCAAGGGTAACAATGGGCAGCTCCATGACCCTGTCCAGCATCCTGCTCCTTCTTGCCTCTGTCGTATTTTATTCTCTCTGGCACAGCCTGGAAGGCACAGCCTCTCCTGTCTGCCTGGCTCTGTCAGGGAGCATCTCCCAGCCCAGCCTCACTTGAGTTAAGTGCGTCCTCTCTGTTGTCCAAGTGCTGACCTGGCTGTGGCTCACCTGTCCATCCTGTTTTGTCTTCATTGTCTCAGCATCTGGTGCAGTTTCCGGCACAGGATCTGTGATAGGCAATATCTGGTCAAAGTAAGAGAAGGAGTGAAGAGCGAGGGAAGGGTCCCCGCAGTGCTCCGTCACCGGGCCTGTTCCATTCAGAAGGGTCGTCTTCCAGGGAGGAACAGAGGCTGGCTCTGGGGTTAACCACCCTCTGGACACTAGCTGCAGGTTTTGGGAAGAGATTCTGCTACACAGAACGATAGTTGGATCCAGAATGGAACCTAGGACTTCCTTAGGAGACCTTCTCATTTTAGGGTCAAGGCTCAGAGAGGAATGTCATGTGACTGGATAATGAGAAAGTCCCTAGAACACAGATCTGACCTCGTGGTCCTTGGTCTTTCCCACACAACTTTCTTGCTGTAAATGGAAGATTATAAAATAAGTACTATAAAATCGGTGGTTTTAAAGTGGGTGGTTATTTTGTGGTTATGAAATAAGTGTTTGTTATAGAAAAACATGAATTACATAAGGTCACTGAAGTAAATATGGATTAGAGAGAAAAACAAAGAGAATAAAATAAGAACTCTAGGGAGAGTCTTCAACAGAGAAACTTCAGTGTGGCTTTTTGGATTGCAAGGAATAGAAACCCCCTTGAGGTAGCTCAAGCCAGGGACCTTGGTGATGGCTTCACAGAAAATCTTGTGGTAATCTTAGAAGAGGAAGCTCTCTTGGGATGGCTTCTAAGGAATAGTTTTGGATTCAGAGTATATCTAAGATCCAGGAACCAAAAGCTCAAAATATCTCCTCTGGAGCCCACTGTTCATACAACTCAGTTCATTCCTGTGTCTGCTTTTTTCTTTTTTCCCTGAACACTTTTCACAGGTACTAGTTTAAACACCAAGAGAAAGACTCACGCCACCCCAGCTCATTTTTTCAATAGACCTCAGATTGGTGGACATCCTTTATACCTGTCTTGTGGGCAAGAGAGTCACATTTAGACCTCTTTTCTTAAGCACTGAGGATTTTTGTGTCTATACTTTTTGTATCTATACAAGGCATTTGCCCTGTCTCTTATAGAACAGCCAAAGACAATTCTGGCCTAAAAATGGTGGTAGTAGTAGTAGTAATAATAATACTAATAATAATAATAATAATAATAATAATAATAATATTTCTGTCACCATGACAAAATACCTGAGCTAATTATCTTAAAAAGGAAGAAAGGTTTATTTTGGCTCACTATTTCAGAGGTTTCAACCTACAGACAGTTGACTATTGTTTTGGGTCCTGTAGTGAGGCAGTACATTATAGCAGGGGCGCACATGGTAGAGAAAAGCTGCTCACCTCATAGCAACCAGCAAACAAAGAGAGAGAATGTTTTCTAGTATCCTCTTCAAGGGTGAAACCCCAATAACCTAACTTCCTTCCACTAGGCCCCACCTCTTAAAGGTTCCACCACTTCCCAATAGTGCCACAGGCTGGTAACCAATCCTTTAACACATGGGCCTTTAAGGGACATGGGCCTTTGAGGGACATTCAAGATACAAACTATAACAATGACTAAAATGCACAGAACATGTACTGCTCTAAATACTGGACACATGTAGCCTTTGTTTTACTTCTCACTCTACAAAGTAGACACTGTGATGATCACTGCCTTGCAGTTGAGACATCAAGTACTATTAGCCATACAGCTTCTTCTCTATACTGACCAAGTCAAAAGGAGGTACACTTGTATCTCTCTCTCTCTCCCAGTCAGCCCCCATCCTGGAGAGGATCATGGGTCTCATTCTGGTTGCTCCATTTAAATGCTGCCTGCTGCAAAATCAACCTTCCTCCCCCTTTCTCTCCCACTCATCCAGATCCTCCTCCACTCAGTGCATCTCTGGTGTTCTTTCCTCCCCTTCACCTGACCCCAGAAAAGCCTGTTTTGGTTTGTTGGTGTGTAGAGTGTGCCATTAGTGATGGGGTCTTTCCTCCAGGCAGACTACATTCTATGCACCCAATGAAATAAAATTTCAGGGCACTAATAAGAAAGTCTTCAAAGAGTTTCATAGGCTGTAGTATCTATTCTTTTCTACAGCATCCAAGTATCATCTGGGTTTTAAGACCTTTGAGCCTACTCTCTAAGCAAGCACTTTTAATCACCTAATAATCCTGAAAATGGCAGTCCTCCTTATGACAGAGGACAGAAGACCATTGTTCTAGCCTTCAGTCAAGCCTCTTGGAGGTATAACTGGTCTACCCTCTGTTACTTTCCCCAGAGTCAAAATTATGGGCAAGATAAAATGAGATGACAGACTTCTTTTGCCTTATTTTGCAACCAGAGATGAGGTCCTCCAAATTTTCTGTATTTCCCAAGGATACAGCAAACAAGATCTTTAAGTGGATGAAGTTTAAACAAGTGACTAGCAGGTGACACTCTAAGTATAGATACAAAAATCCTCAGTGCTTAAGAAAAGAGGTCTAAAATCTATTATTGGTTCTATTTCCTTAAGATGGAAATATTCACATGGAAGAATCAGCAACTGCCAGCACCTTTGGGGATTTTCCTCATCAGTCCCCATAATACTATTATAAAATTAACAGTAATCTGGATTATTGCTTAAACATCCTGTCATTTATATCTAATTACCATGTACTATAATAAAAATTATCATGAAGTGCATGTCAGATTCTCTTTGTTGCAGACAATCCTTCATATCCATGAATTCTGCCTTAATACTTTTATTCTTCCTTATTACTTTGTGTGTTCAGAACAGAAAATACTTAGGGGGATGAATGTTAAGTCCCCCCTTTTTTTGTGGTGCTGGGGATTGAACCCAGGACTTGTGCATGGAAAGCAAGCTCTCTACCTACTAGATATATATAGGGGAGCTATGTCCCCCAGTTCCCATTTCTTTTCTCATTTTTCTTTCTTCTTTCTTTTTTTAGGGGGTGGGTACCAAGGATTGAACTCAGAGACATATGACCACTGACCACATCCTCAGCCCTATTTTGTTTTTTATTTAGAGACAGGGTCTCACTGAGTTGCTTAGCGCCTTGCTTTTGCTGAGACTGGTTTGAATTTGTGATCCTCCTGCCTCAGCCTCCTGAGCTACAGGGATTACAGGTGTGCAGTCACCACATCCAGCTCTTTTTTTCTTTTCTTAAAGCAGGTGGGAAGGGCTCAACTTCGTTTCCCAACTTGGCCAAGTAAGAGAGAGGGTCTGCTCCTACACCTCAAAAAAATCTCTCCTATCTTTAGGAGTCACCTCTGGGAAGGTGACCTCTAGGCTATTCATGAGAATTGCACGAGGAGTGGAGTGGTCCCTTCCAGAGACCCCTAATGGTTCCCATCTTTGGGTGGGGCCCACACAGCATCCTGAGCCCAGTCGGGATCCTGGGGGAGCCCATCGTGCTTTGAGCTCACACGTGTCCAGCTGCACTTCGGCCTGGGGAGGAGCAGGGGTGGCCTGGAGCCCAGCCCCCGGCCTGGCTGCTGCGGGCCTGCCTCACGCGGCAGAGCATGCGCAGTCACTCCACTGGTTTGGAAGAGTTGGCCCACGGGAAGACACCCCCACACCACACAGACCTGGAGCGGAGGCTGAGGGCTGAAAAGGTAAGAGGGCTGCGAGCAGGCAACACATTTGCAGGCCAGGGCGGACTCTCAGGCAGGGCTCTGGACTGGGCTGGAATCTCCCAGACATGGCCAGGAGGTGAGTCACCGCAGGGACCCAGTGTAAAGCTGGGGTCCCTCTCAGGTGTGTCGTGGTCTCCTCCCAGCCAGGTCCTAACCTCTGCTGTTCTGTAACCATCTCCCTCCCCTGGCACACCTTGAAGAGCATCTGTCACATCACACCTGGCTTCTACATGTTTCCTCTCTCTCCTTCCCAGGCCTATCAACATTTTCAATGTCCAATTCTTTTTCAGTTCCAGGTTTTTCTTTCCAAGGTGGCAATTACCCTTGGGATGAATCAGAGTCATGATAATAGGTAATGGGTATAAGTCAATTCCAGTGATCCATTTCACTTGATTTCTATTGGGCAAATATTTATGGAGCAATATCATGAACTGAGCCCTGGAGAAAACTCAAACTTAACAAAATCTAGCCCCTGGAGGCTCTACCTAGCTAGCAGTTTTTTCTCAAAGGTAATGTTTTTAGGTAGTACCATGATGAGATTTAAAAAAAATAATAATAGTGTATTTGTATTCATGTGCTCTCGCAATATAACAAGCACATCAAATATATGATTTCATGTTACTCCTGTTTAGAATGAAGCTAAAGAACATAGTATGTAAAATAAGCAAGGCTATTTAAAGAAAAATAGTAATAACCCAGAAAGGGCAAAATCTCTGCAGAAGATGAGCTCATGGTAATTTTTCAGGAGCAGGAACTGAGTAGGAGAGGAAAACTTATGTCCAAAGACACATGCTCCTAATGGAGATATGAGGGGGAAGCTGCTTCTGCCTTGGGGGACATGGAAGGCTTCATAGAGAAGGTGACACTGGATGTGGGCCTTGAGGATGGTGTGTTAGTCAGCTTTTCATAGCTGTGACCAAAATACCAGGCAAGAATAACTGGGAGGTGGAAGAGTTTATTTTGGCTCAGAGGTTCAGACCCTGGTGGGCTGACTTCTCTGCTCCTGAGGAGAGATAGAACATCACGGTGGAAGAGCTGGCTGAGGAGGGCTGCTCTGTGCTCATGGTGGTCAAGAGGGATGTCAAGGCACCAGGAATAAAATGTAAACCACAAAGGCATGTCCCCAGGGACCTGTGTCCTCTGATCACATCCAACTTGCCTATCTTTACCACCCAGTACAGTAGTTCTTTCAAATTATTAACATACCAAATGGACAATCTACCAACTAGGTTACAGCTCTCATTCCACCTCCGATCACTCCTGCATTTTCTCACACATAGTTTTCAGGAGACAACTTATATCCATCTTCTGGCTAGGGAATCTTCTACTGTGGTGAGAAGTACATGGGGTCTGGGGAGTAGGAAGAAGGTTCATGCTGAACAATGATAAGGAGGTAAGAATTAGTTTTTTTTTTTTCTTTAGAGGACAATATATCAACAGGGCCTCTCCCCAGGGTAGGGGAAATAAATCATGGGTGAGATCAGTGGGGTCAGGAAATTGACTTGCTGGGATATGACTGGCATGTAGAACAATTTCAGACAACAGTTAATGTTAAGGCACATCTCCCAGCCCAAGTGTAAGCAGCATCTTGTGAAACTTTTGTTTTCTGAATGTTGAGTCATGATGTGAAATGGGTGGTAATAAAAAAAAAATCTGAAGCCTGTTGCTTTCACACGATGAGACTTCCAGCCACAGTGGACCCTCAAGGGAATCTACTTCTGATCACCTCTTGAGTTAGCACATACAGAAGGCATCCACAGAGGTTCTATTCCATTCTTCCCTTTGGCCTTGAAAACTTCTGCAGTCTGGGATTAAGTAAGGAAGTTTTGGTGATCTTCAGAGGATGGCAGATCTTTGTGGGGCATTTTGTAGATCAGGATGCAATTTTTTTTTGGTAGTCAGCCTGTGGTTTTTTATATAGCTTTGTTGACATATAATTAATGTACAATAAACTGCACCTGCTCAAAATATACAATTTGATGAATTTGGACATATGATTACACCTGTGAAACTAGCACCACCATCAAGGTAATAAACGTACCCATTTCCTCTGAAGGTCACCAAAAC
The DNA here is from genome assembly GCF_021218885.2 of Marmota monax. Lineage (NCBI taxonomy): Eukaryota > Metazoa > Chordata > Mammalia > Rodentia > Sciuridae > Marmota > Marmota monax. The sequence goes on from NW_026693082.1 coordinate 5,932,271, forward strand.
TTCCTTACCTGTGCCCCGTTTATGTGCATGGTAAGAACACTGAGCATAAAATCCCCCTATGAGAAACTTCTAGTGCACAATGCAGTATAGTTGACTCTAGGCATTATACTGTACTATGGAGCAGATATTTGTGCAATGAACTTGTACAACTGACACTTCATAGAGATTCCTACAATATTAAAGAATAGAACTACCATATAATCCAGCAATTCTACCATGGATATAAACCCAAAAGAATTGAAGTCAGGATCTCAAAGAGATACCTGAATGACCCTGTTCATAGTACCGTTGTTCACCATAGCCAAAATGTGGAAGTAACCTAGCCTGGGTTTTGATCCCTTGCTAATTGGATTAACCAGTACAGGGAACAAGGTTTCCGAAGCTACATTGCTTGTTGACTGGACTGGGTTTGGCAGGGTGCCTCTAAGGCCTGAGGCTCTTCTTTGCCCTCTCAGAAGGGTGACGGGATCTGAAGCTCTTGGTGTGAGGTATGTGTGGGCTAGTGCAGAGTCCAGGCTGTGTGAGAGGATGTGGGATGATTCCACTTCACAGTGAAAGGATGGCCTGAAATTGGCACGTTTAAATCAACTGCAGAAAAATAGGCACCCAGCAGCTATTTTTAATTTGTGTTAGAACATACAAGAGCCAGCGTTGCTCATAGAGCAGAATATTGGCTTTGAGTATAGGAGACGAAGATATCCTCAGCTTTCCCACTCAATTATTTGCTGACAGACAGTGGGAAAGAGCCCTGGGGATGGACCAGGCAGCAGGACTGGCTAATGTGTGAGCTGCTACATGTTCATTACCAGCATCTCCAGACTCATTTCATCTCTGAGGACCTCAAACTTGTTTCTCCACCCCCCTTGAGCTGGTTCCTTCATATAGTACTCCTCCCTTCTTCAGGGCCTGCTCCCAGGAAAAGTTCTAGAAGTTTCTTTCTCAGTCTGGGGTAACAGATTGATAATTTACATTTACTTTTGCAGACACTTTTATATTTCAGCAAGGCTGAGTACCTAAATGGCCAGGAGTGCAGGTGCAGTTGAACATCTGGAACATTCCGTGAGAAGATCATCAACTTGATGACCATTCTTGACACAGTTAAGCACAACATGTAGTGGCTGGTGATTCTACTCTCTTAGTCTTGTGTTAATATAACAAAATACCTGATGCTGGGTAACTGCAGGAAGAAAAGAGGTTTATTTGGTTCATGATTCTAGTGGTTGGAAAACTCAAATGCCATAGCCCCAGTGTCTAGTGAAGGCAGTTAGCTGCATTGTAAGGTGGCGCCCCTATGACCTCATTACCTTCTACTGGGCCCCACCTCTAAAGGTTTCACCTCCTAAAAATTTTATCACCCAATGTTGCCATATTGGGGACCAAGCTTCCAGCACATGAACCTTCGGTGGATAGCTCATATCCAAACCAGAGTGCCTACCTATGTTGTAGGAAGTCAGGTTTGATTGATGGTGCTTAGAATTCAATTTTTAAACCTGGAAATGTCCAGGTATCATTTCCTTCTCTTAGAGATAAACTAAATCCCGGAAGCATGAATTCAGTTTAGTGCAGCTCAGGTGGGGTGTTTCTGAGCACCTACCATATGCTAGATCCCATGCCTGGCACCAGAGAGACAGGCAGGAGTTTGATATAGCACTGGTCCACCTCCTTCCCTCCCAAGAAAAGGGATGTGGGACACAGGTGTAGGCAGCTGGCGAGTCCTGGCAGGGCAGGGCTGGGTGCATGGCGGTCAGGAGAGGGGGCCTGGGGAACCTCCCTGCTCCTCCCAATTCTGAACTCATTTCCCATGGGGAGGGGTTCAATCCATCCACTTGTTCCAAGAACAAGAACTTGGTCCATTTCTAACATAGAAAGGAACAAGGCTCTGGTGCTGCTGATGGTCAGCGGGATCTTAGACATGTCACTTGTCATCTCTGGGCCTCAGTTTTCCCAGGGTGAAGGAAGGAGGATGACTCTGTCGTTCCCCATTGCCACATCAGGGCCCATGTCCCCAGTCCTCCCTCCAGGGCCCATGATGGACAAGCGATCCATTCTGGCATTTTCCCTGCCCGGTTTGAGTACTGCCTCTGCATCCTTCTCAACATAGTCCTCATGACGACAGTCGATGGCGGGCACATGCAGGGTGAGCCTTGCCGTTGTAAGGGTAAAAGAAATTGAAGTTAAAGCGTAAAAGTTAAAGGGTAAAAGACCAGGTATTGTAAAGTTTCTAAGCTGCAAAGTCTGAGTTAAAATGTAAAGGATTAGGTATTGTTAGGTTTCTATGCTACCTGCAAAACCTGAAATTCCTGTAGCTGTTAAGACAATGCTTAGAACCGCCCAGTAAATATTTCCCCTGACTGCTTGGTTGTTTAATAACTGAAGGGCTCTGTGTGGTCTGAAGTTAAAGCGTAAAAGTTAAAGGGTAAAAGACCGGGTATTGTAAAGTTTCTAAGCTGCAAAGTCAGAGTTAAAATGCAAAGGATTAGGTATTGTTAGGTTTCTATGCTACCTGCAAAACCTGAAATTCCTGTAGATGTTAAGACAATGCTTAGAACCGCCCAGTAAATATTTCCCCTGACTACCTGGTTGTTTAATAACTGAAGGGCTCTGTGTGGTCTCGCACGTAGGCCTTGCAGGGCCTAAACCAATCAATTTGAATGTGTACCCCGTTTAGAACTGACCTATCACTCCCACCTGACCTGTTCCCGCCAATGAATGAACTAATCATGTTTAGGAGTTGTTGTTTGATTTTCCCGCGGTGTATAATGATTTGTTAAAGGAGACTGTGATGTATGTAAAATCCCCGCCCTCCCCCCAAAAAATGTACTTAAGCAGTGCTCAGCCCCTGCTTGGGGCTCTGGGCTGTTCTCCCTTCTTGAGTGGGCACGGAGCCCTAGCATGCTAGATCAATAAATCCCCTTCTGCCAATTGCATGAGTGGTCACTTGGTGGTCTCTTTCTCCGACGTTTCGCCGGACCCTTACACCGTACCTATTTGATAAGACTGGAGGAGGCACAGCTCCCTCTTTTTCCAGCCACTAAGAGGCCACAGAATACCCCTAAGCAGTTGGAAAAGCAGCAACACAGCCATTTCAGATTAATTTGAGGAAGCAAGCTGAGAATGCCGAAGCTGCTCCTTAACAGCACATCTGGATCCTCTCAAAAGTTCCCCGAAGCTCGGAGCTAGGCCGATGGTATGGAATCTTACATATTTGCCAGGGAAGGGGAAGGATGTGACTTTTCAAAGGTCACCAGTACTTTTAGCCATCTTAAAAGAACACCGAAAGTATGCTCCCAAGCAAAGAGGAATTCGAAGTTTGTTTTTTAGAGGACCAGCGTTGAGGATTGAAACCCAAGCGATAGTGGGTGTCTTAGAGGCCTTGAAGTCCACAGTCCTCCACGGCTATCCCTCGGCTATGTTCTCCTTGGAGCTGTCTGTCCCACCCCTTAGGCCTAAGGGAGAGGCTGGAGGGCAGAAAGGAGAGCCAGGGGTCCTGATTCTAGCATATACTAGTTGTGGGAAGCTGGGCAAGTTCATGTACCTCTCTGAGCTTCAGTTTGTTGATGTATAAAATGGGAACAATAATAGACTCTTTCCTACAGAATTATTGTGAGCATTAATGGAAAACTGCATGTAAAATACTTAGCACCGGCTTCTCGGTCCGGGTCCTGCTGAGGGCCGGTCAGGACTCACCCGTTGCTTTGGTTGCCCGGCAAGGGGAACGAAATGCTGCCATTTGCATAGGATACCAACATGGCAGAGATCTGATGTCATTAGAAAGCGGCGGAGGAGAGAACTTCATCAATACCAGCGGCGACAGAAACAGTTGGTCTCCTGGTAGGGGGGGTGAGGCACGGACACCCGAGTCTCCTCAATTTGTCGTCGAGCCAGAGGGGAGGAGCCGGGCCGCCGCCAGCGCCCGGAGCAGGCCCAGCGGCTCGCCAGCGTGGTGTCCGCGTGACCCCAATTGGAGAGGGGGCGGAGCGGAGCCGCCACCCGCACCGGCAAGGTGGGCAGACCCGCGACCCAGTGGTACATGGGCGTGGTAGGAGGGGCAGGGCAGAGCCGCCGTTTGCGCTTGCAAGGTAAACAGACCTGTGACAGCCTGGCGGGTCAGGCCCAGTGGCCTGCCAGTGTGGTACACACGTCACCCCAACTGGAGTAGGGGCAGAGCAGATCCTTCTCCCACGCCCGGATCAGGCCCTGCTGGTGTGGTGGTCACGTGACCCCAATTGGAGTGGGGGCGGAGCGGAACCGCCACCCGTGTCCGCAGGGTGAGCAGACCTGTGACCAACCTGCAGATCAGGCCCAGGGGTCCGCAGGCGTGGCAGGAGGGGCAGGGAAGATCCGCTGCCCGCGCCTCCAAGGTAGGCAGACCTGCAACCGACCGGCGGATCAGGCCCAGGAGCCTGCCGGCGTGGTACAAACACCACCCTAATTGGAGCAGGGGCAGAACAGAGCCGCGCCAGCACCCAGAACAGGCCCAGTGACCTGCTGGCGTGGTAGACACGACACCCCAATTGGAATAAGGAGAGAGCAGAGCCGCCGCCCGCGCCTGCAGGAAAGATACGCAAGCAGTATGAAAAGACAAGGAAAAAAGGACCACAAGCAATGCAGGTCAACACAACTTTAGAAGAGGTAACAGCTGCAGCAGATGGAATGTCAGATAAAGAATTCAGGATATACATGCTTCAGATGATCTGGAGTATCAAGGAAGACATTAAACAGCAAAATCAGACAATGAAAGATCACTTCGACAATGAATTACGCAAACAAATCCAGGAAGCAAAGGATCAACTATACAGGGAGATAGAGGTTATAAAAAACAAACAAACAGAAATCCTAGAAATGCAGGAAGCAATAAACCAACTTAAAAACTCAATGGAGAATACTACCAGCAAAGTAGAACACTTAGAAGATAGAACATCAGACAATGAAGACAAAGTATTTCAACTTGAAAAGAAAATAGACAGCTCAGCAAGACTGTTAAGAAACCATGAGCAGAACATCCAAGAAATATGGGATAACATTAAGAGACCAAACTTAAGAGTCATTGGGATACAGGAAGGTACAGAGCTCCAAACCAAAGGAATGAGCAGTCTATTCAATGAAATAATACGAGAAAACTTCCCAGACTTGAAGAATGAGACAGAATCCCAAATTCTAGAAGCCTACAGGACGCCGAATGCACAAAATCATAAGAGATCCACACCTAGACACATTATAATGAAGATGCCCAACATACAGAATAAGGAGAGAATTTTAAAAGCTACAAGAGAAAGGAAGCAGATTACATTTAGGGGTAAGCCAATCAGGATAACAGCTGATCTTTCAACACAGACTCTGAAAGCTAGAAGATCCTGGAATAACATATTTCAAACACTGAAAGAAAATGGGTTCCAACCAAGAATTGTGTATCCAGCGAAATTAAGCTTCAGGATGGAAGATGAAATTAAAACCTTCCACGATAAACAAAAGTTTAAAGAATTCATAGCTAGAAAACCATCTCTTCAAAACATCCTCGCCAAAGCATTACAGGAAGAGGAAATGGAAAATAACAATGAAAACCAACAGTGGGAGGTAGGACAGTAAAGGGGGGGAAAATAATCAAAGAGGAAAACAAACCATGTTTAGTAACAGAAATAAACAAATATGGCTGGAAGAACAACCCGTATCTCAATAATAACCCTAAATGTTAATGGCTTAAACTCACCAATTAAGAGACACAGGCTAGTAGAATGGATCACAAAACAAGACCCAACAATATGCTGCCTACAGGAGACGCATTTGATAGGAAAAGACATACATAGGCTGAAGGTGAAAGGTTGGGAAAAATCATATCACTCATATGGACTTCGGAAACAAGCAGGAGTGTCCATACTCATATCAAATAAAATAGATTTCAAGCCAAAGTTAATCAAAAGGGATAAAGAGGGACACTACATACTGCTTAAGGGAACCATACACCAACAAGACATAACAATCATAAATATTTATGCCCCAAACAATGGTGCAGCTATGTTCATCAAACAAACTCTTCTCAAGTTCAAGAGTCTAATAGACCACCATACCATAATCATGGGAGACTTCAATACACCTCTCTCGCCACTGGACAGATCTTCCAAACAAAAGTTGAATAAGGAAACTATAGAACTCAATAACACTATTAATAACCTAGACCTAATTGACATATATAGAGTATACCACCCAACATCAAGCAGTTACACTTTTTTCTCAGCAGCACATGGATCCTTCTCAAAAATAGATCATATATTATGTCACAGGGCAACTCTTAGAAAATATAAAGGAGTAGAGATAATACCATGCATCTTATCTGATCATAATGGAATGAAACTGAAAATCAACGATAAAAGAAGGAAGGAAAAAGCATACATCACTTGGAGAATGAACAATAGGTTACTGAATGATCAATGGGTTATAGAAGACATCAAGGAGGAAATTAAAAAATTCTTAGAGATAAATGAAAACACAGACACAACATATCGGAATCTATGGGACACATTGAAAGCAGTTCTAAGAGGAAAATTCATTGCTTGGAGTTCATTCCTTAAAAAAAGAAAAAACCAACAAATAAATGATCTCATACTTCATCTCAAAATCCTTGAAAAAGAAGAGCAAAACAACAGCAAAAGAAGTAGAAGGCAAGAAATAATTAAAATCAGAGCTGAAATTAATGAAATCGAAACAAAAGAAACAATTGAAAAAATTGACAAAACTAAAAGTTGGTTCTTTGAAAAAATAAACAAAATTGACAGACCCTTAGCCATGCTAGCGAAGAGAAGAAGAGAGAGAACTCAAATTACTAGCATACGGGATGAAAAAGGCAATATCACAACAGACACTTCAGAAATACAGAAGATAATCAAAAACTATTTTGAATCCTTATACTCCAATAAATTAGAAGATAGTGAAGGCATAGATAAATTGCTTAAGTCATATGATCTGCCCAGATTGAGTCAGGAGGATATAGACAACCTAAACAGACCAATATCAATTGAGGAAATAGAATAAACCATCAAAAGACTACCAACTAAGAAAAGCCCAGGACCGGATGGGTATACAGCAGAATTTTACAAAACCTTTAAAGAAGAACTAATACCAATACTTTTCAAGCTACTTCAGGAAATAGAAAAGGAGGGAGAACTTCCAAATTCATTCTATGAAGCCAACATCACCCTGATACCTAAACCAGACAAAGACACTTCAAAGAAAGAAAACTACAGACCAATATCTCTAATGAACCTAGATGCAAAAATCCTCAATAAAATTCTGGCGAATCGGATACAAAAACATATCAAAAAAATTGTACACCATGATCAAGTAGGATTCATCCCTGGGATGCAAGGCTGGTTCAATATACGGAAATCAATAAATGTTATTCACCACATCAATAGACTTAAAAATAAGAACCATATGATCATCTCGATAGATGCGGAAAAAGCATTCAACAAAGTACAGCATCCCTTTATGTTCAAAACTCTAGAAAAACTAGGGATAACAGGAACATACCTCAATATTGTAAAAGCAATCTATGCTAAGCCTCAGGCTAGCATCATTCTGAATGGAGAAAAACTGAAGGCGTTCCCTCTAAAATCTGGAACAAGACAGGGATGCCCTCTCTCTCCACTTCTGTTCAACATAGTTCTCGAAACACTGGCCAGAGCATTAGACAGATGAAAGAAATTAAAGGCATCAAAATAGGAAAAGAAGAACTTAAATTATCACTATTTGCAGATGATATGATTCTATACCTAGCAGACCCAAAAGGGTCTACAAAGAAACTATTAGAGCTAATAAATGAATTCAGCAAAGTGGCAGGATATAAAATCAACACGCATAAATCAAAGGCATTCCTGTATATCAGCGACAAATCCTCTGAAATGGAAATGAGGACAACCACTCCATTCAAAATATCTTCAAAAAAAATAAAATACTTGGGAATCAACCTAACAAAAGAGGTGAAAGACTTATACAATGAAAACTACAGAACCCTAAAGAGAGAAATAGAAGAAGATCTTAGAAGATGGAAAAATATACCCTGTTCATGGATAGGCAGAACTAACATCATCAAAATGGCAATATTACCAAAAGTTCTCTATAGGTTTAATGCAATGCCAATCAAAATCCCAACGGCATTTCTTGTAGAAATAGAGAAAGCAATCATGAAATTCATATGGAAAAATAAAAGACCCAGAATAGCAAAAACAATGCTAAGCAGGAAGTGTGAATCAGGCGGTATAGCAATACCAGACTTCAAACTATACTACAGAGCAATAGTAACAAAAACAGCATGGTACTGGTACCAAAACAGGCGGGTGGACCAATGGTACAGAATAGAGGACACAGAAACCAATCCACAAAACTACAACTATCTTATATTTGATAAAGGGGCTAAAAGCATGCAATGGAGGAAGGATAGCATCTTCAACAAATGGTGCTGGGAAAACTGGAAATCCATATGCAACAAAATGAAACTGAATCCCTTTCTCTCGCCATGCACAAAAGTGAATTCAAAATGGATCAAGGAGCTTGATATCAAATCAGAGACGCGCCGTCTGATAGAAGAAAAAGTTGGCTACGATCTACATACTGTGGGGTCGGGCTCCAAATTCCTCAATAGGACACCCATAGCACAAAAGTTAATAACTAGAATCAACAAATGGGACTTACTCAAACTAAAAAGTTTTTTCTCAGCAAAAGAAACAATAAGAGAGGTAAATAGGGAGCCTACACCCTGGGAACAAATCTTTACTCCTCACACTTCAGATAGAGCCCTAATATCCAGAGTATACAAAGAACTCAAAAAATTAGACAATAAGAGAACAAACAACCCAATCAACAAATGGGCCAAGGACCTGAACAGACACTTCTCAGAGGAGGACATACAGTCAATCAACAAGTACATGAAAAAATGCTCACCATCTCTAGCTGTCAGAGAAATGCAAATCAAAACCACCCTAAGATACCATCTCACTCCAGTAAGATTGGCAGCCATTAGGAAGTCAAACAACAACAAGCGCTGGCGAGGATGTGGGGAAAAGGGTACACTTGTACATTGCTGGTGGGACTGCAAATTGGTGCAGCCAATTTGGAAAGCAGTATGGAGATTTCTTGGAAAGCTGGGAATGGAGCCACCATTTGACCCAGCTATTCCCCTTCTTGGTCTATTCCCTAAAGACCTAAAAAGAGCATGCTACAGGGACACTGCTACATCGATGTTCATAGCAGCACAATTCACAATAGCAAGACTGTGGAACCAACCTAGATGCCCTTCAATAGACGAATGGATAAAAAAATGTGGCATTTATACACAATGGAGTATTACTCTGCATTAAAAAATGACAAAATCATAGAATTTACAGGGAAATGGATGGCATTAGAGCAGATTATGCTAAGTGAAGCTAGCCAATCCCTAAAAAACAAATGCCAAATGTCTTCTTTGATATAAGGAGAGTAACTAAGATCAGAGTAGGGACGAAGAGCAGGAGAAGAAGATTAACATTTAACAGGGATGAGAGGTGGGAGGGAAAGGGAGAGAGAAGGGAAATTGCATGGTAATGGAAGGAGACCCTCAGGGTTATACAGTGGAGGGGGTAGAGAGAGAGGAGGGGAGGGGAGGGGAGAGGTGGGGAGGGGGGAGGGTGGAGGATGGGAAAGGCAGCGGAGCACAACAGACACTAGTATGGCAATATGTAAATCAATGGATGTGTAACTGATGTGATTCTGCAATCTGTGTATGGGGTGAAGGTGGGAGTTCATAACCCACTTGAATCAAAGTGTGGAATATGATATGTCAAGAAATTTGTAATGTTTTGAACAACCCACAATAAAAAATTAAAAAAAATAAAATAAAATAAAATAAAATACTTAGCACCTGGAACATAAGAAACTCAATAAAAGTTAAATATTAGCAGGAGGGCTGCCTAAGCCTGCATGAATTCTTTTAAAGTCAAAGCCATGTTACTGATGTTTTGGCACCGAACATAGCAGAAAAGACAGTGTCTTCTTAAAACCTCAGCTTATTGTAGTCTTTTGTTTTGTTTGATTTTCTTTTCTTTTCTTTTTTTTTTGTTCTTGTTACTTTTTGATGTGAGGGTGTTTTTTCTTTGTGGTTTTTGTTTTTACACAGATGTTTTCGCAATTGTGTTAGTTTTCCATCACTGCAACAATATACCCTGAGATAATCAACTTAAAAGGAGGAAAGATTTATTTACGCTCACAGTCTCTGAGGTTTCAGTTTATGGATGATTGGCCCATTGCTCTGGGTCTGTGACAGCAAAGTACATCATGGTGGTGACCAGAGGAGGCCTGGTTATGTCATGGCAGCCAGAAAGCAAAGAGAGAGGAAAGAAGTGGCTGAAGTCTCAACAGCCAGCTTCAAGAGTGGCCAAAGTCTCAACAGTCACCCACAATGACCTAGGACCCAGCTCTGTGTGCGTGCGCGTGCATGCGTGCGTGCGCGTGTTTGTGTGTGTGTGTGTGTGTGTGTGCGCGCGCGCGCGCGCACGCGCGCACAGGGGTGCTGGGGATTGAACCCAGGGCCTATAGCATGCTGTGCCAGCACTCTGACCTGGGCCCAGCCCTGGCCCCAGTTCCTGAAGGTTCTAACACCTCCAAATAGTGCCATGGACTTGGGGCCAAACCTTTAAATGTCCCCCAAGGGGGACATTTCAGAACCAAACTCTAGCAATTTGATCCAAGTTCACTGAAGAATCCCTGGAGTCTCCCTATGTTCTTCTTCATCAAGAAATGGCTATATAATCCTCCAAATTTCAACCCAGAGTCCCCCACCCCCACCCCATCCCCAGGCTTTCGGGAGCTAGTCTCTCTTTAATACTCTTAAGGACACTGGATAGATTTTTTTTTCCAAAGCTGTGGAGACAGCCACTCAAGAAATAGATTTTCAAAGGGATACTTTATTCGATTAATTAGTCAATTCCCTTGTCGTAAAGGAGAAATTATCTGTAAACCACCCCGACAGAGGAGACTCTTACACAGGGAAGCAAAGAAATGTTGGGTTGTAACAATAGGAGAGCTCATTTGCAATGCAAATGAGCAACCAGCAGGCAAATGAACCCTTATGGGAAAACCACTCTAATCATAAAACCCGCTCGCTTTGGGGAGACTGCGGTGTGAGGACAAGCAGAATCATAGCTCTGTGAATCCCCGCTAATGTAGCGTATTAGGGAATTATCCAGGTAGTTCTCTAGGAAATTGCCTTTGAATGAAACAAGATGCATTGCTTGGCAGTAGATAATATCTTTAAAAATCAACTCCACCATCGCAGGCTGAATTATTTATGATTGTCACTATAGCGCTATGATTGTTTGGATATAAAATAGTCAGGCTTTTCCCTCTGTTTTTATTTGTAGGAAAACAAGTCATTCAAGCTTTTTAGTGATACAATGTGACTTGCTATCGATGGCAGTTACGAATTTTCAAGCCCTGCCAAGCACAGGAGTACCCAGAAGGGACATATGTTTTCTCTGCTTTGTGTTCCAAATTTGCCTTAAAAACATGCAATTATGTGAAGGCCTGATTTATATTTGCAAGGAAAAGCACCATAATGGCCCTGTTTTGTAGTCATCCTTTCTCCAAAACGTATTTCTATGGCTGCCTTTTCAAAAGAATTTGGCTAATGATCATTGGATTTTCCCTCTCCTCCGTGACATATGAAAATTTGATGAGGTCTGTGAGACTTAAGAACTGTTTTCTTCCGTGCAGTGGAAACTTAGTTAACATAGTTTGGGAGGCCGACCAAGCCTGACATCTTCTATAGTTACCTTTCATCCATGGCTATGTTTTTGTGGACAGTGGGACGAGGGGAGGCAGGGAGCTTTGCTCTGTGTAGTCAGGAGGCAAAGATGAGCAGAAGACAGAGCCCAACCAAGCCCTGCCTGGCCTGAGGGTGTTGTGTGGGTCACCTCAAGCCTTGGCAGTGGAGGTGCTAGGCAGGTGGTATCTGTTGGGGCCATCTCTGGGGAGTCGTAAAGGGAAAAAGGAAGGCTTTTAAGTCGCATTTTATGCTTAGATGGAAATTATTGTGGAGCCCTTTATGAATTACATAATCACACTGGCTTTAATTTCTTGCCCTTCATTACTATTATTAATGATGGCTTTCACTCCATTTTCTTAGCTGCATTTCCAGGAAATCTATTGAGTGAAGAGTTGTTCGTCTCTTTCTGGTTTGGGGAGCCCCCTCCTGGGAGATAGGGCAATTTTTTTGGTTGTTATTGTTGTTGTTAATTGTTCTTCTTTCAGTAATGAAAATAAAGTTGAGAGGCCAATGTCACATAATGAGCTGGTTCATGAACAAGTAATTATTACAATATAATATTACAGAATATATTCATCTTCGAGAAACAGATATTTGAGAATGGTTGGGTGGGAAAATAAAAGTTTGGGGGGAGGGCAACATATACAGTATATTTTTGTTTGTTTGTTTTTTCCAAGCAGGATCTCACTATGTTGCCCAGGCTGCCCTTGAACTCCTGGGCTCAAGGGATCCTCGTGCCTCAGCCTCCCAGGTAGCTAGGACTACAGGTGCATGCCACTGGCAGAATGATTGCTTGGTGCAAATCTGATCACTTGGGTAGTTTAGAAATTAATCAGTCTTATGTAACTTATGTACAGAGGAAGCATTCCTATTGTATATTTAGAATGTACAATGTTCGGGAAAGTACTCTGTGAAAACAGGATGATTCACTGTGTGATGTTGTGACACATAAAGTATCCCCTAAAACCTGTAAAATCTCACTGAACTAAGGGCCAGGACTCACTCCCTGGGACCGCTGCATCGGAAACGGTTGTGAGTCCAGGCTCGAGCTTGCAATAAAGACTCTTGTGTGATTGCATCGGATTCAGCTCCTGGAGGTCTATTCTATCCCACGAATTTGGCATCCCAGTTCCTCCATGAAAGCAAGTTCAAAAGCAATCGTGAGATCATCCAAGAGAGCATTTGAAAGGTGCTTCCATTCTACAAAATGGTGGATCTCCCTGTAGCTTTGGGGTCAGTCTGAGTTTTACAGAAGAGGCTGCCATGTTGGAGGCTGGTACATAAGAATTTCAGAAGGTGATCCTATTGGGGGAAAAGCTAATTTCCTCCTTCCCTGTTTTAGGCCTCATGAGATGGTACAAGAATATTGTGTTTGACTTGGCTGTATCCACTGTTAGCAGTTCCTTCATTCAAAGCCAGAAGTTTGGGGATTTTCATTGCTAAAAGTCAAATTCTTGAGATCGTAACTAAGAAACCATTGTGTGAAGATGTCCTCTGATGATCTCTTATCAAGCAAAGGACAGGTGACTAAAAAGGAACACCAAGAGTAGCAAGAGCCCCCAGCCACGGCTTCAGATAATTTACCCCACAAAAAGAGATGGCCCCTCAGTTCATCCAGGGTCCTCCCTGGTTCAGTTTGCAGAGGGATGGGATGGGGCAGAGCAAGCTTTAACGCAAGGAACCTGGATGAGAATTATGTCCCTAGAGTGTTTGGAAAAAGATGTGGCAAAATATGTTCAGTCTCCCATTTCTCATTTTAGTCCAGTTCCTGATTTTTTTCCTCCTCTTTTCTCTCCCAGGTCAATGCCTATCCCATCCTCTATCACCTCCCACTCTCTCTACCTCCTTCTTCTCTCCAGCCCAGTCCAGACAACCATACCCCAGAATTTGGGGGGCAGAGAAATAAATCAAATTGGAGTAGAGACTTGAAATATGAGGGTTAAAATAATCTGTTACTTGGGTGGTCATTGGCCTTGTAAAGAGAGAAATTATGAGTTTCTAAAAAGTACATTTTATGGGCATTACTATTAGCACTGTGTGATTTTAATTTATTTTCTTTTTTTTTTCCGATGAGATTGAACATCAGTTGACCCTCGAAGAGCTACAAAACTTAAATGCACTCTTTCAGGTAGGAATTGACAAGGTAAACTTTAAAAATATTCCTGGAGGTAATCTGACTCCCTTTTCGACAGCTGAATTTTTCAGTTACAAAGTACAATCCTTTTAAATAAAATAGCAGTGAAAGAACAATTTTTTTTTGATTGTCACTTCTTAATGGAATTAGAAACAAATTGTGAATGCGTCAGAGAAATGAACAAAAGAGAGAACCTGATAGAAGTTGACAGAGTTTAGGTAAGTCTAATTAGACATTCAATTCTTTGGACTCCTTCTCCTAGACTAAACAAAATACAATGACTGTATGTTCATAGTTAATTCTTTTTTCCCCCCTTAGGAGCAAGCAAAGAAAGGAAGACAACTGCTGGATATGGAAACTTTCAAATGCATAATGAAGCAGAGTATGAGGTCACAGGATAAAGTAAGTAGGTTTTATAAATGTTGGATCATTGAAGCCACAGTCAAAGCTTTAACCATGTGAACCAATTAGGTTTGATGATCAATCTATAAGATCACTTCCTCTCTAAGCTATGATTTCAACTAAGACCTATATGATTTACTGAACAATTTATATGTAAAGATATTTTTAAATTACTTAGTATACAAGACCAACAAGACATTTAGAGACTGTTCTTAAAAGAGGAGAAAAGACGATTATTCGATGACTGCTTATTTATACACATGTTTTTGTTCCAAAGTCTGGGCAGGTCCCCTATCCCCTAGTCAGCTGGAATTAAATATTTTAAACACTCTCTCCACCATCTTGGTTAGCCCAGAATATGAAATCTTAATGAGTAAGATGTTTCTCATAAGGTAAAATACATATTATAAAGGGATAAGCTACTTCAGTTCTATTTGTCAGAGTTTCACGGTTATGTCTTAAATTACAGAAAAAAAAAATTTGTTTAAGGTGAAGCTCTACTCTATAAACCTGTCCCTGGAGTTTGAACAAAAATACACCCTTGTCATGTAGGACTGATGAAGTCATAAGCTGCCCCTTCCAAGGGCAAGGTCCCAGGATCTGATGGCCATCATAGAAGTTCAGATGTGCTCAGAGTCATACCTACTATGGGAAGGGAATGTTAAGTCCCATCTGTTTTTGAAAACTCTGCTTCCCAAGTCGACTTGGGCTCGCGTCATAAATACCTTGGACTGTGTGGCTTATAACAACAGACACCTCTCACAGTTCTGGGGGCTGGAAGTCCAGGATGACGGCACACTTATTGTATAGTGAGGGCCCACTTCTTGGTTCACAGAAAGAACCTGGCTGTGTCCCCACATGGTAGAAGGGGTCCTGGGTCTCTCTGGGGCCTCTCTCGTGATGCCTCTGGCTGCACGACTTAATCACCTCCCAAAGGCCACCTCCTAATGACCTTGGGGTTAGGATTTCAACATATGAATATTTTTGGCAAAGGAGCCTTCAGATCGTAGTACCTCCTTGTGTGCAATGCTAAAACCAAAATTTCCATTGGAAAGAGAGAGGAATGTTTTAAATGGATAAATTATCAGGTGTTTTAACAACATCCCAGATAAGACCTTTTAAATGAAAGCAGTCTAACGACCTATAATTTTAGAACGCTGCCTAGCTAATTATCTACTTATTCCCCCATTCCTTCATTCTATAAATGTCCACTGGGGCAGGCTTAGTCGCAGCCCCTGTGAAGCGGAGCCCATCAGGACCATGGTCTCTGGCCTCCGGGAGGGCAGATCTGCTGCAGAATGGAACGCAGGTGGTCTGGGAGCATGCAACCAGACAAGGGAGTCACAGGGGCCCCTCGCCCTCTTGCATGACCCTTGTGCTGGGTTCTAAGGGGTGAAGTGAATCACTCCATAAAAGAGGGAGAGGGAGGTGAGCGCTTCCAGGCAGAGGGGACAGCATTTGCAGAAACCCAGAGAACAGCACCTCCATGATACCTTCACCAATCACCCTGATGAGGGACCAAGACACACATCCCTTTACCAGGGACCACTTGTACTAAGCAAGATTTTACTCAGTACATCACCGCGGAGGCATGAAACCATTTCTTATTTAACAGTTATTGATTTCTGTCTGCTCACACTGCCTTAGGATCTTCATGTATTTTATTCCATAAGCCTCCCGGATTGCAGAATAGACCTGTTTAGAAGACATTCCTATTTCAAAGCTGAAAAGACAAGAGTTTTAGAGAATCTGAGTAACTTATCTGAAATTCCTTGGCAACCAAGGAATAGATTCGGGATTTGATCTCCAGTGTGACCCTCGAGATCATTATGATAGGATTAGGTTTGACTGTAGTGACAGAAAACTCTTAGCCACTAAATCATGAGATAGAAGTATTTTCCTCTATCATGTAGAAAGTCAGGATTCAGGTGTCTTCATGAAATTTGAGGGAGCCAGACTCCTCCTCCTCCTTTATCCTACTACCTTTAGTATGTAGATTCATCCTCATGGCCCAAGATGGCTGCTCAGACTCCAGTCAACATGTTCTCCTTCCAGCCAGCAGGAAGAGGGCAACTCTCCAAAGCTGTCCACGACACTCGCATTTTTCACGTATTAGGCAGATATGAATCACGTGTCATATCTAACTGCAGAGGAGGCAGGCAAGTGTGGTCTGTTCTGGGAAGTGATGGCCAAGCTAAAACTCAGAGTGCTCTACTGTAAGGAAGAATGCTAAGGGGAACAACTAACACCACGTCTTTTCCACTCTTCAAGAATCTCATATTCTAGTACCTGTTAAAAGCCAGGACGCATCTCCTTTGCTCTTTCTATGAAATGCTGACTTAGTAGAAATTCAGTACAAACGGGGACACCAAAGGCTATGCTCAGGAAGAGCATGCCTGGCATCAGTATTTCAGACATTGGTGGCCCCTGGAGGCATGGAGGCCTCAGCCTGGGGGTCATACCAAGCCCTATGATTCCCCTGGGAAGCCAAGAAGATGTCCTCACTTTCCTGAAATACTCTGATGCTCCTCCTTATAACAGATAGAGGCTGCAGCTATCTGTAGCCCTGAATTTATCACATTGCCCTCTAAGTGGATGTACTTGTCTGTGGCCTCACTGGACAATAAGTGCCATGAAAATCACCTGCCACAGTGCTCGGCATACCCTGGGTGCTCAATCTTTTCCTTCAGGGAGTCAACTGATGTGTGGAGGCAGTGTCCAGCATCCCTTGGTGACCACACGATCATGTCTGTTTGTGTAGGAACATGTACTGCTCCTCAGCTCTGGGCTAGGTGGAGACGCTGGGTCTCTGGGCAAAGCCAGAGTTCAGCAGGGCAGGGCCAGGGAGAGCCCATCTCATGGCCCCTGTCCTCTGACAGGCTCATGATACTGCATGGTCCTTGCTGCTGTCACCTTGTCCAGAGCTCCAGGGTGCACAGGCATACCCACAGGCCTCCCTGGTTTATGGCCACAGGGTGGTCTGGGTGGGCAGCCTGAGCGCGGTCTGTGATTATCTCTCCCTGAGCTTTTCTGTGTTTGTTCCACTTCTGATCTCAGGCTCTCCTTGGGGCCACACCTCTGGGAGTTTTGGTTTATTTGGACATTCATTCAAAAATATCTGAAGCCAGGTATGGTGGTGCATACACACCTGTAATCCCAGAGGCTCAGGAGACTGAGGAAGGATGATCGAGAGTTCAAAGTCAGCCTCAGCAACTTAGGGAGGCCCTGAGCAACACTGTCTCTAAATAAAATACAAAATAGGGCTGGGGATGTGGTTCAGTGGCCGAGTGACCCTGAGTTCAATCCCTGTTACCACCCCCAAATATATATATATATACACATACACATATATATGTATGTTAAATATTGTGTTCACAGCACTGTCAGAAGCCTGGCATGTCAACCTGGGAGTGTGATGTCTCCATTGCAAACTGACTTAGAGGAAACTGATGCTGAGCTTGGTCCCACATCCGGAGTATTTTTGTTCATGGCCCCGTCCCTGGTGCTGGTGTTGGCTCTCTAAGGAGTAATGCCTCATGTCTTGGAGACCAGGCCTCCTCATTTCTCCATTTCACTGTTATTTCTGCTCAAAGGCAGATGCTCCCACCCCTTATAAGACACTCCCCAGCACAGACATATGATCTATCTCTGTTAAAGCTACTTTGTGGATACACCATAAAATTATAGAACCCTGAGGTTCGGAAGGACCTTAGTTCCTTAACATATAATTTAATGCATGCAAGTATTCTTAATATATAACTATCCTAATTCTTAAATTGTCTTCTCTGTTAAGCCATGAGCCAGAATATTACCTTCATCTAGGGAGAACTCAGCACCGTGTAAGGCAGCCCATTTCAAGATTGGAAAGCTCTAGGTTTATTTCTTCTCCATATGAGCTAAAATGGGTTGTCATTGACATTCTACCCATTAGCTGAATTTATGTACTTTTGAGCCACTGGATCCACAATAAAGCGTCCATGGCTCCACAATAAAGTGTCAAAAACTTAGTACCTATGTTTTATTATTCCACAGTTTTTATAAGTTAAGAATTCAAGCATTCCCTGGATCCTTGAAGTATCTCATGAGGCTGGTGGGTCTCATTGAAAAGCTGACTGGGGAAGGATCTGCTTCCAAGATTGTCACAGGTTGTTGGGCTCAGGAGCCCAGGGATCAGCTCTTTGATAGCTGTTGGCCAGGGGCTGCCCTGATTTCCTCGCCACCTGGGCCTCTCCAAATGGCAGCTAAGAGTCTGGCAGCTGGCTTTATCCAGCCAGCAAGGGAGAGAGTCTTCTAGCAAGGCAGAAGTGACAGCCCCTCGACACCAAGGTGTTCTACTGGCTATAAGCAAGTTACTCCGGATGAGAAGTGAGCTAAGCCATGAATACCAGGAGGCAGGGATGACTTGGGGCATCTATTGCTTGCCTGCTATAGCCACATGGAAGAAATCTATTCTCTCCCATGGAGAATGATCCTTTTAATTGAAATACTTCTCAGAATTTGCTCATCTTTTTGTCTTGGGCTATATCCGAGTGAGTGTCCTCACCATACTTGACCTTTGGATTCACTTTGCTATTTATCTCAAAGTGGGCCCTAAGCACAGTCCATTGGCTGACATGGACGGGGCGGAGTGGGACTTCCTGTAAGTTCAGGCACTGAAAGCCATTCAGTTCCTCCTGAGCTGCTTAGGGCTCGGTATCAAAAATAAAAGTCTTAGGAGCCCAAGTCTCCCTCTGGGCAAGAGTTTGGTGTCAGCGAGCTGAGTTCTGATGAATGGTCCTATTATTGCTCCAGAGATCCTTGAGCATTCAACTTTTTGAATATGAAATTCATAAATTGAAAAAAGCGAAGATCTCCCCTCCTTCTTCACCCCTTTCCTCCACAATCGTGTGAAGTTTATAAACTAATTTTTTTTTCCTCTTTAGAGTACTGAACAAATAGAACAACTTTTCATGAAAATAGACTATGACGCAGTAGGCAGGATTCAGTGGGTAAGTCGGGTTGTGTTTTGTGGATCTGATTTAAAGTTAGCAGAGAAGGGGCCTAACATTTAGTCCTGAGTTTGGTCCTTTTTGAGGTGCTGTTTGCCCCTCAATATCTTTGCTAGCTGGAAGTTGAACCCAGGAGACATGCTTGCTCCTAATTTTCAAATTGTAATGATGTCCGGCTGCACTTGCAGTAGTTTAGCTAGGAGTTTCAGTAGCTGAGGCAGGTTCCATGAAGGGTGTCCCAAAACCAAGGTTGGAAGGACACGTCTACCACTTTACTCAAAAGCCAATGGAAAAACACCAGTGAGTAAGAAATCCTATGAGTAGCTACAGCTGCTAATCAAGTCAGGGAACACATGTAGTATTTAGAAGTGAGACTGTCACAGAATAAATTCCCCCAAAATATCACCATCATCATTTTTCTGACCCACTTGGTAGTGTGAGGAGCTGAGACATTTACTGTTAGTATTCATGGCTGTTGTGTCTGTCAGTGTCCTTCCGTTGTTCTGGGACAAATGAAGCTCAAAAAGGACAAATTCAGCAGTAAATCACCTCTACTCAGGCCTTTGGCCAGTTCCTCAGCCAAATCAAATACAAGTGTTCTTATTGTCACCTGATTTAAAAAGGAACATTCAGGATTCTGGGACAGAAAGGGGAAGCTTCCAGGGACAGAAAATGATTTACCAAGTTCAAAGACCACCCACCTTCTCCCCTCTTTGAGCACAGGGTTCTTTCCCATACGTACACTGCTGAGATTCTAAATGAGGCACATGTCCTGGTGTAAAGAGACTTTTGGAGTCAAATCAATGAGAACTCAAGCCTCTGACCAGCACTTGCTAGTTGTTTGATCTTAGGAAAGTCATTTAAAATCTCTAAACTTGAGGGCTGGGATTGTGGCTCGGCGTTAGAGTGCTCACCTAGCAAGGCCCTAGGTTCGATCCTCAGCACCACATGAAAACAAATAAATAAAATCTCCAAATTTTAGTTTTCAAAATTTTTAAATGGGGTGAACAGCAGACCTTACCTCCTACAGTTTTGGTGAGAATTGAGATGAAGAACCATGTTGCACAGAACATGGTACACTCCTAACAACAATCCTCCTCCTCCTCTTCCTCCTCCTCCTCCTTCTCAGCTTTAAAGAAAAATGGTGAGTAAAGGAAGGAAGCCCAGAGGGGCCGGCCCCACTGAAGGGCACACCACTTCTTTCCTACCAGGTTTTGAGAACCAAGTTCATGTGGTAACTATTATGCCATGTCCAAGAAATGAGTTATCCATTCCCTAATGGCAAAGAGAATTTTTAAAAGCCAGAAAGGCGGTGGGTTTATAATGAACTGCTCTTTATTCTCCAGGATGGCTTCTGCACATATCTGCAGCTAGAATATTTGGAGCAAGCCAGGGCTTTGGCGCGACAGAAAGAGGTTTCCTTCCTGCTGCCTGCTGTGCTGCAGAAGCTGTCATACGGGGGGCCCGTGCTGCGCATTCTCTCTGTGCCTGATGACACCTTAATCATGATCAGAGAAGATGGAGCTATTTATTTCTGGTCTCCGCAGCTGAAGTTGAAAAGAAAAAAGCAGATTTTTGTATGTGATTTTCATTTGATAAGGATGCTGAGTGCTACAGTTTGATTTTATTTGCTATTTTAAACTGCTCCTTAAGTGGCATGATTACATAAATTGTGCCCTTGAATATAATATATTCATGTTGGATTTTGCTGGTCTATGGAATGCAAATAAAATATGAGCTCTGCATGTAGTACAAGATAATGCTTCATTTTGCTTCTAACATCAGATGGAGTGATGAATTACATGTGGATCTATCGTGCAATTTATCATATGTCTTAATGAATGACAAATGGAGCAGAATCTTCCTTATTTTCCTTCTTTGTGGTTCCATCAGTTTAGGTGGTTGTGCTAGGATTTCTCATCAGAGAACCTATTGTATTATAGAATGAGAAATTCAGAAGGCATAAATCATTCGGGAACTACATTTCGGAATAACAATGTCTGGCCCACTTTAGGATATATTTTTCTCTTGGAAGTCATTCTTTTATCATCTCATTCAACAAATAGCTGAGCCTCTGTTGTGACCCAGGCTCTGGGCTGGGTGCTGGGGACACAGAATACAGTGTCTGCCCTCAGTTAACTTAAAATCTGCACTGGCAGTTATAGCTAAATCTTTCAGGGTACAGAATAAGCCATGTGCCTGGAGAGGGAATGAAGACTATGTAACAAGTTCTTTAACCTTGAAGGAGAAAATCAACTTAAATAAAACTCTACAACATGAAGCATCCTTGTTATGGACAACGATGGCTTGAAATAACTGAAATTGTTCACTTCTACCCTTCAACCCTCTAGGGCAAGTCCCGAAGTGGGAAGCCCAGGTGGGCGACAGACGTCATCAGCATGCCACAGTTCAACAAATTGATCGTTGGGACTGGGTGAGTGAGGGAAATCTGCCGGAAGAGGGTGATCACAGTTTTGCATCTGTTTCCCCTCAGTGCACACACACACGTTTGTGGTATGAGAATCAAGTCATGAAACTCATGGGAAAAAAAAAATACTAGACCTCGCATATTAGTCCAACTACACAAAGTTATCACTGGGGCCTCCTGCAGTGATGTTGTCCGTTGGGAAGGGAGAGCCTTCTGGTTTTGACCCAATGTCACCATCAGGGAAATGAGGGCGGAGTCTGAGCCCCTCTCCATGTGCCTCAAGTTGGGCCATGGCAAAAAGCGAGCAGCTTGACAGAAGGAAATTTGAAAGATTTGAATCAAGTTTGAAGCAAAGGCGATTTTGACACCGTGGGAGCATGAGCTGTGATGGGGTGGAGAGGAAGAGGCTGAGAAAATGAGGCAGTTTAAACTCTGGGCTCTTGGGGGCGTGGCTATGGGAGAGGGCGGAGCTTAAAGGAGTTCTCCCAGTCCCTGGACCCCCCCCCCCACTCCTGGAAGCCCTAAGAGTGTTTTCTCCTCTCCACCTGGTCGCTCCCAGAAATCAGTGGTTCTCTACGTATTAACCACTTCAATGAACCAGCTGCTATTCCGACCTCAGACCATCCATATATTTTTATTAAATATTATTTATTTCTTGTTAAGTTTAATATCATTGATTAATATATTTTTATTAAATATTATTTATTTCTTGTTAAGTTCAATGACACATTAATATATTATTTTGATAATTAAGATATGTTCATTAACATCAATATAATTAATATAATTAACTGTTTAAAAGCAGCAAATTTGGCTCATCTCAGTTTGATTTTTTAAATTTTTAAATTATTTTTACTTCTTATTAAAACAACATTTGGATGTCTTTATGGAGTACCTTATCATAATTTGATACATGCATGTAATATGCAATGATCACATTAGGGTAATCATTTACCACGACTAATAAAGTGTTCATCATTTTTATGTGCTGGGAATTTTGTACTTCTCTTTTCCAGTCATTTTGAAATCCATAATTACATTGTCTGAACTGGTAGTTACTCTACTACCTTACAGAAAAGCAGAACTAATTCCTCCTGAGCTTTGGTGCCCTTCCTAGTCTCTCGTGACCATTCTTCCCGCTGTATGCTATGAGATGGATTCTGTAGTCTCCACAAGTGAGTGAGAACACGTGGGTCTATCTTTCTGTTTGGCTTATTTCACTTAACATAATGGCCTCCCCGGGTTGAGTGTTTAAAGTGTGCTCAGCCACCTTTTCCTGTGTGCTACACACTGGGGTTCAGAGATGCCACAGTAGCTTATATGAGGCTCTGAACCGACAGGAAGACGAGGCAAAGCTCACCCTCCCAGATCAGGGAACCACTTTTGAACTGCAGCACAGGTGGAAAGGAAATGGGAAAAAAGACGTTTTACATCAAGGAGGCAAAAGCAAAAGGCGTGGGATTGAAAGTGACCCCTGGGTGTCCTACGGGAACAAATCAGAGCAGGAAGTTGCTTTTCACACACCACAAAATTGTTCCTGTCTCCATCAGCTCCAAGGTAGACCACCTACCATAGGAGAGAGGGGGTCAAGGGTGCGAGTTTCAAAGAGGGAAAAGGAGGGAAGCACCAAATTCACCCTTTCGTGCAGAGAAAGAAGCCTCCGACCCTCTGCTTTGCGAGTCAGATGACATTTACATTGTCCACATCCAATATTCGCTCACATTTTATGACTTGGCAGGTCCCAGGGTTGGACCTATTATTTTTTCACCCGTCTTCTCATTGAACCTCTAAGACAGGAACTGCGATGGTCCCATTTTACAGATGAGGGAACTAAGCCGTGGGCTGGGGTCGGAATCCCCCACTGCTGGCATCCAGAGCCCAGGTTGTTGGCAAGCCAGCCCCAGAAGGGGAAGGACTGGCTCTGTGGCCAGATTTAGAGCCAAGCTGAAGAGATGTCCCCCATGTCAGGAGCTGAGAGGGAGGCCCAAGCTCAGCTAGAGGGTGGCCCCACTGGGTGGCTTCTTCCTGGTCAGGTAGGTGCCACCGCTTTGTGAGCTCTGAGGAACCTAAACTATTCCTACAGAGGTAAAGCAAAAGCTGAAAGCTTGCTCCGACTGTGCTTGATTTTTAAACAGACGCTGTGAACTGCAGCTATACGAACTCTCTAACCTGGAGCCTTACTGTCAGATCAGCAGCCTGGAAGCCACACCTCTGAAACTGGACTACAGGTAAGAAGGGGCACCCAGGGAGGCTGGCTCGCACCCAGTCAGTGGAACCCGCCCTCCTGTCTCCTGAGGCACACATGCCTAAATCTTTACAAGCTAGGGTTTCATCAACACACACATGACCATGGCGCACCCACAGAGGGACCTTCTTGCATCTAGCAAGGCGAGGGAAGTCAGGAGGTGAAATTACTTTTAGAGTCATGCAAATTATTTATTACTCTGTGTGTTTTAATTGTGGCCAGATTAATGTTCCTGAAACTCAACTCTGATCATATTACTTATTATTTATCAACTTCCTGTTCAATAATATCCACAGCCTTTGAATGAGTCTATTTTCTGTTGCTGTAACAGAATGCCCAAGAGGGGGTAATTTATAAACAAAAGAAATGTATTTGAGCTTAAAATTCGTGGGACTGGAGAGTCCAAGATCCTAGCAACTAGCATCTGCTCAGCTTCTGGTAAGGGCCTCGTGCTGCTTCAAGTTATGGCAGAAAGCAGAAGAGAAGCACTGACATTCAGAAGAGATGAAATTAGAAGCAAACTGGTTTATAACAACTGGCTTTCCGGGGAAATAAACCAGTCTCCTGGGAGAAAGGCTTTAATCTTTTCTCAAGGGCTCCTCCCCCAAGACCTAAGCACCTCCCGCTAGGCCAATACTCCCAATACCTCCCGATACTGCCACATGAAAGAAGACTTGACGAGAGTTTTGGTGGGGACAAACCATATTTGAACCGTAGCAGATGACATCTGAGTCCCCTCTTTTGTCCCAGCCTCCTGCACCCTCGAGCCACAGAAACACCTACCTACTTGAACAGAGTGTCTGCCACACTTCAGGCACTGTCACCTCCACACTGTTCCTGATGCTGTCCCTTCTTCCAGCCTTCTTTCCGATGTTTGTGGAGTCCACTCTATGGAACCACATGCTGGATATGAAGGATGCAGGTAGCTCCTGCTGAAATCCCACCATTTTTTAGAGTGTAAGTGTCCTTTCTCTAAAGATTCTCCTGAATCTCCTTCATGCCCAGAAGCAACCCCCCACCCCAGGAGGTTCCCCAGCCTTCAGCTGTCCCACACCTGGCCACTGGTGTGCAGGTCCTACAGCTTAGGCTTGCTGACTACTCTCTGGCACCTACACCCTGACAGACACATAATAGGTGCTCAAGAAACATTTGTGGAATGACCAAGTTAGAAATCTCGTCTTGAAGAGGGGAAGGGAGAGTCCATTTTCTTTTTGCCTATTCCTTCCCCTGTCTTCCTTTTTCGTCTCCTCATTATAAAATACAGCCTCTTGAGCTACCCAACTATTTCAGTAAAATAGATCTCTCATTCATCGCTCTTCTACTCATCATTTTGTATATTGAGAAATACAGAGAAAAGTTAATAGATTTAGAAGAAAGTGATTGAAAAACAAAACTGTCAGGTTCTTATAGAACAAAAAGCATGGGCAAGATCACCTGGACCCCCCTGCCCTGCGACACCCTGCCAGCCCCTGCACTTCTCTTGCAAGGCAGAGGGAGCCTGCTCTTGCCTTCCCAACTCCTGCCCCTAGGGCCTGTCCTCCCAGCCCATCAGAGGCCCTGACTGCTTTGTACCTGCACTCCACAACAAGGGCTGTAGGGGGCGCTGCAGTGCTCTCTGCACCAATGGGGCCCAGGTTCCCGGCCTGCAGGGTGGCAGGTTGATGAGTTGTGGGGGTTGGTCGCCATTTACCTAAACTGACTTGCAGCTACCTCACATGACACAATGTGCTGTCACAGGAAAGGCCATTTAAGTATGAACAGAAAGAAATCATCTCTGGGAGAACTGGTGGGGATGGAGCTCAGCCCTGCTGCCCCTGGCCAACCGCCCCGCCCACCTCCAGGCAGGGGGTCAGCGCCCCGCCCCGCAGCAGGGATAGCTGAGCGCCTCTGGTGCAGCCCCCGCCCCCGGGGAAGGCAGGATGAGGTGGTGGCGACTCTGGAGCCCGAGAAATATGGCTCACATCTCACCCCCTTTACTCATCTTCGGGGACCTGGACATGTCACATCTTCATCTTCGACTCAGACGTCTCATCTGCAAACCACAAGTAATAAGACCTGCTTCCCTGCACAGTGGTGACGGTGAACCACGTGGTGTAGATCAAGCCCCTAACACAGCATCCGACAGCAAGCACCCGACACATGGAACTCCCCTTCTCATCTCCTCCCCATGCTCTGTGGGCCTTGAGGCTTCTTTTCTCTCTCTCTTTGCCCTTAAAGTCCCGGAGAGGCCTCCCTGCCCAGTCTCTCCCTGGCTTGCAGCCACTCTGGCTTTGTTCAGCTCTTCAGATCCATCAGCTCCTTCCTGTCTCAGGGCCTTTGCACACACTGTTTCTGCTGCCTGAAAAACCACGGTCAGTTTAAATCTCACCTTCTCTGACGCTCCTCTCCTAAGCTCCTAAGCATTAATGGTGTCCCCTCCAACCCTGTTCCTTTCTTTGTTGCACATATTATAGCCCAAGTATAAGGTTGTTTGTCTATTAGCTGGGAGGACAGGAACCACCAACTTTGTTCCCCACCCTACCTAGTAATTAATTTGATATTTTTTTAAAAAATGAAAAATCAAAAGCTTAGACTAGTCCATAAAACTGGTAAAATAAAAAAGAGTACCCACATCCCTGGTTGGTGGGAGGATTTCCTAAGATAATATTTCTCCATGATAGTGACGGGAGAACACTCCAATTTGATAAGTTCTAGGGAGACTATGGTCCCAGGAAGTCATGAGGACCCTGTTCTGGGCTGAAAAGTGTGTGTGTGTGAGTGTGTGTGTGTGTGTGTGTGAGAGTGTGTGTGTGTATGCTCGTGTGCATGTCCTTTGCCACAGACTAAAGATTCAGAGGCTAAACATATGCACACTCCTTGAGGAGACCAGTTTGGTGGGTGTCTTAGTCCACTCTGATGGAGTGGCTTAACCAACAGAAATGTACCTGCTTATAGCTCTGGAGGTAGAAGCCCAAGGTCAAGGTGGCCACCAATTCTTTCTCTGGTGAGACTTCTCTCCTGGTTTGCAGATGGCTGGAAACATGGGGTGAGGGCCTCAATGCATGAGGGCTGGGGGCTGCACACAAGCAGCTGTACTAACACATCGCCTGTCTGGCTGAGGACTTCCTCTGGGATGCAGCCAATGGCACTGTCTGATGGGTCGGCCAGTGGAACTGCCTGTGGATGATGTCATCCCTAGACCCCCTCCTCCAGGGCCAGTGTCCTGTTGGAGGACTGACCCAAGAGACTAGGAGTAGGGTTTAAGATGCTTCTCAGCTCCTCTGAAGCAGAGACAAGTTTCCTCCCTCTCTGTTTCTCTCTCTGTCTCTCATGTCTAGCTTCCAGACACACCCAACAGAAATCCACTTCAAATCCGCACTTTAGAATCCATTATAACCCCACAGACTGGGCATGGCCTGTGTACGTGTGGGAGGGACTGGGGGTCCTGCCCCTACCTCACCCTTGCAACCTCATGCGAAGTTGCCTGGCTTGTTCTTTACTGAGTCCTGGTGAAGCAACCAGAGCCCAAACTTTGCATTTTATCTCCGTTTCATCTTACCACCCCTCTCACACCCAGACCTAATCACTTAAAGCAATAGTACAACCAACATGGTATTTATCATAATCTGCTTGGAGAGCAGAGCCCTGGTAAGCACAGTGATAGTTAGTTACAGGGACCGCAAGCTCCAGGGAGCATTAATCACGGTGTCTGAGTGCATCTGTGGGAGCACATTGTAAACTAATTACCAGGTACAGTGCCACTCTATCATTACCTCTAATATATGATTTCAAATATAATACAACTTCTATTTTGCTGCTTTCACACCACTGTAGCCAAACTCTGAGGTATGCCTAGCCTGAAAAAATTTAGGTACAAATATAAAACAGGGAGGCAAGAGTTGTAGTGTGTGGGGGGCAGGGGGCCGGGGGGGTAGGTGGGTGTGTGTATCTCTAGACATTGGAACCCAGGGCCTCGAGCATTCTAGGCAAACAGTCTATCACTAGGCCACACCCCCAGCTCAGAAATATTTTTGACAAGTGACAAATGGAGTTCTTGGATCACAGAACACATCCAATGGCTATTTTTAAACAAAACAAATAAACACATTAACAAACAAGTGATTTATTTTTATCCCAGCCTTGACCTGCTGCTAATTTGTCTACTAACCCAGAGCAAGACATTGTCTTCTTTGAATATAAAATAAAATAATAAATAATAGAATTTTTTTTCTTTTTTAACTAAGGGACATGACATCAACCTCCTGCAGAGGATTTCTTGGGCAAGAACTTAAAATTTTAGAGCTTTTTCTTAAGACAACATATAAGGAAGAGAACAAATAGAGATTGATTTCATTTGCTAAATTAAACATTCCTGTTCTGTTCTGTATAAAAGGGATATTTGTATCTTGAATCCTGATTAACCCAGGAAATGAGCTCTTAAAATATAGATTTAGGAAACAATGCTTTTCTTTCTCAAAATTTTTGCATGCTGGAGGGAGAAGCAGACCAGCCAAGCCATTACTGCACGTGGGGACCCAGAGCTGGGGGGAGCTAAGCTGGAGTGGCTGGGGGCAGGGGGAGTCAGAGAGAATCCTCTCCCCTTCAGGCAGCAGCAGGATGGGGGCTGACAGCAGAGCCTTCCCAGGGGACTCACCTTTGAGTTGGAGGACAAGATGGAGGGGCAGACCTAGGGTCCTCCCAGGCCCCCTAAGCTGCATGAGCAGGGCTGGTGGAGGGAGGGAGAGCGGGGAGGCACTGACGTCTTTGGAGAAGACAGTGTGTTTTGGAGCGGGACTGCCTTACAGGAGAGAAATGAGAGAGGGTGAGGCAGGACCATCAGGGTGTCCTCATTTGCCATCTCGTCCCTGCTAGGGACTTCCACCTGTGTTCTGTACATCATGGAGATTTTAAGCAAATATTTAAGGAGACTTAATCAGGTACAGAAATGGGGGTGAGTTAAACCTGATCAGAGAACAGTGGGGAGAGAATTGCAGAAGTTCAGACTCTTCATGCACCTCCTGAAGCAAGGGTTTTCTTTCTAACGAATAAAAATTGAATGAATGAACACGCTATACGGCCTTCAAGCCTTTTAGTGACTGGTGTACAGTACGTGCTCACTAAACAGTGACGAGAATGATGATGATAATCCAGGTGGGGGATGTCGGAGGAAGCCACGGAAGGGCTGATACAACAGACAGGGGAGAGAAGGAAGGTTCCAGCACTCTGCAGGAGGCCAAGTCTGCTGCTCTTGTGACTGACAGGAGGCTACTGGAGTCTGCGGATGATGCAGTCGGCACCTACTCAGGGGCCAATGTGTCGTTCTGTTTGGTTCAGTCTGGATGAGATGCTCTTAAAGATCCCTCCTGTCTACTCTTCTTCCCTGTCACCTCTCCAACACCATATCTGCCACCATAACAGAGAAGGGACAGGACCTTGGAAGCTCCCACTGCTGTACCCCTTAGTCTGCCTGGGGCACTTAAGCGCTTCTCCTATGACTTCCTGTGGGACTTCCTTCAAATGCTGCAGACCTCAGGGCCATATGGCAAACCTGTAGGAAGCTGGCAGAGTCCCAGCCCTCCCAGGGGTCATGCCCTCAGCTCTGAACGGAAGGAAGTGAAGGGGATGAGCCTGAGTACACCTCAGCCACACTCAGGGACATGTTTGAGATTCCTGTGGGCCCCTGATTGCCCTGAGTAGTTGCCCACAAGTCCCAAGTGCCTCTGCTCCCCTTGGGGCCAAAAGTGATTACACTGTTTCTCTTACTCTTCAAATCCCCAAGCCCTCCCCACTTCATCTCAGCCATGATCCTGTTTCTTTCCTCAGGAGGACACTGGGGCAATCAGGACAGAACTTCCTCAAACATCCCCTCTGCCCACAGCACCTGATCACATGCTCTGCCTTCTCACCGGCTGCACCAGCTGGCCTGTGCATGCTTCTTTACAAATCTCTCTACTTAGGTACCAGATTTCAGCCTCTCTCACCTACTCAAGGACACCCCTCCTAAAAATTCCCCATCATTTTCCAAGAACTTTTCATTCCCCACTAGATCCTTCCCATGAGCTAATAAAAATGGCGGTGTTTCTTCCATATTGAACAAACAAAAAAATTTATTTTTTATATCCCACTTGTTCTGCCAGCTAATATCCCTGTCTTAGAACATTTTCTGTTGCTATAACAAAATACCTGAGTCTGAGTAATTTATATAAAGAACTGAGGTTTGTTTGGCTCACAGTTGCGGGGAGGGGGGGGGCGGGGAGGTGGCGCTGGGACATCCAAGAGTATGGTGCCGGACTTTTGCTTAGCACCTGGTGAAGGCCTCATGTTTCATCAAAATATGGCAGAGGGCGTCACATAGTGAGATGGCAATAGAGAAAGCATGCCAGCTCAGGTCTCTTCCTCTTCTTATATGTCACTAACACCATGATAGGGCTCCACCCTCGTGATCTTCTCTAACCCTAATGACCTCCTGACGGCCCCACCTACAAATAGTGCTAACAGATGAATTTGAGGATTAAATTTCCAGCACATGAATTCTGGGGCTGGGGGCATATTCAAACTAAGCAGCCCCACTTCTTTGGGGTAAAAATCCCTGAAACAAATCAAAATCATATACGTTTTTGTCTTTCCCATCTGCCCCAACCATTCTCCCCATCCACCTCCACCAAGTGTTCTCCCCCAGGGTTGCCAACAACACCTGCACTGAGCATGTGTCAGTCAGCACGCACCCGCGTGACCCGTCAGCGGCCACATTTGATCTAGTCGATCCTCACTTGCCTTCCGAACACTCCACCTGGTTTTTCTTTTGTTTTTTTTTCTGGTATTCCTTCTTGGTCTCCTTAGCAAGTTCCCCCTGACCCACCCTCTTCTCCCTGACCTCGTGCCCTTGAAGAACCCCAGCTCCCACCCTCGGTCCTCTTCTCTCTCAATACCCATCCACCCTGGTCATCTTCTCTAGTCTCCTGGCTTTAAATACCACCACGATGCCATGCCGAGGACTCTTCCAAGGCTGTGTGTCAATCAGGAGCTCTCGCCAAGCTCTGGCCCTTTGAATATTCCACTACATTCTTGCCCTTTCCATCTTGAGGTCTGGCAGGCGCCTACCAACACCTTGGCAGTGACCGGGGACATCTCTTGCCTGCCTGCGCTCTAAGCCCTGTAGCCCTCCTCCTAGGGCTCACCTAGGGCCACTCATAGCTCCCTGCCCACCCAGGAGCCTGCTCTCTGTCCTCCCTGCACACCCATCTACTTCAGATGCTTACCGTCCTGCGGGTCCCCAAGACCCAGGTCACATGCCATTCTTCTCAAAGCCTTTGTGAATCCTCTGATCCGGAGTTAATTTATCCTCTTCTGGGTCTCTGGAGTGTTTTATTATGATCTCTGTTCCCGACATTAGCACCCACTGTCCTGTGTGCTAGTCAGCGATGATCCATGTACTCAGTGAATCCTGTGGTCCAGATGCTGTTCAGGCTGCGGGGAAACTTCGACGCACAAAGCAGTCCTCGAGGAGATGGCAAGGCGTGATTGTTCAAGTCGGGAGAGGTTGGTCATAAATAAGACCTATTATAAAGGCATCAGTCACCTAGTACTAGAAGTGTCGCGGCTGTGGGCAAATGACAAAGGATGCCAGGGTGGATGTGTGGGGGCTGCTGGGAAGGGCTGGGGGCTGTTTGTCGCAGTATTAAGTAGGGTGGGCAGGGCTCAGTGGGAAGGGGGTTTTGAGCTAAGACCTGAAGGGGGCAAGAGAGGGAGTCAAAGGTGCCACAGGGACACATGGGAGCCAGCACTCAGCTAGAAGCCTGGAGGGATGCACCCTGTGCCCACCCATCAGGGAACCACAGCATCCTCCCGGTCCCCCAACTCGAGCCCACTGACATCAGCCCCACCCATTTATGACTCCCCGATCTCTCACTGGACCTAATATAATAACCTCCCAAGAGGCAAATCCCCCCAACTTTTTTTTTGGAGTCTTCATTACCCACTCACTAACAGGGTTCTGTTCCCTTGACCTTGGCAACAATGACCCGTCTGTGGTTCTCCTACTCTGCTTCTCACCTGTGCCCCGTTGGCCTGCTCCTGGTTCCACATTCTCTAGTACTGTCTCTCCTTTTTATAACTTTAAAACTTACTTCTTGATGCCTGCACTCTAAACACCAGAGTCACATCCCTGTGGCTGCCTGGGAGGCCTTGCACCCTAACTGAGCAAATGCAGCTGCACCACCCCGGATCCTGTGGCTTTCCTGGTGGTGGCTACCCTGAGGTGTTGGATCAGCCTGGCCTTCCTCATCCAAGTGAGAAACCTTGGAATTCTCTGGGGCTGCTGCCTTTCTTCCTCGACTTCCACTTCTGATCAATCAGTGATGTCATGTCCCTTCGGTCCCCTCATTTCTGTGAACACTGCCTCAGAGTGGGTCCCTGTCGTTTCTCACACATGCTGTTTGATCATCTTATGGCTTCCAGTATCTCTCTTTGCAGCTGAGCCTGTGAACGCTGAGCACATCTGATTATACTCTGCTCAAGAATCTTCAGCAGAGCCCCGTGGGCCTTGGCCACTGTCCTAGTGATCGAGGCCTTTCTGCACATGGACGCTCATCATACGGTCTGCGCTCGCTCCTAGCTTCTTTGATGTGCAAAAGCACTGAGCATCTCTATTGTTTTGTGGTTTTCACCCAATTTGATATTAAGACATTGGTTGGCTGTCTCAAGACACAGCAATTCTTATGATGACCCAAATGAGACTTCTTACGTACGTGACAAAATCCTGGCTTCCTTCAATGCGTTAGTACAATTAATTTGGTGCAAATCAAGCACAAGCTAAATAAAAATGACCTGCATTCTCTCCTTAGCTGGTGTAGGGGCAGGAAGCCGTGAGGATCCATTAACTTTCCTTCTGGAAAGCTGAAATCTAGAGGAGATTGAACACAATAACTAGAGACACTTCAGTGTGAGCTATCATTTGACTGGTCTTTCCCTCTTCATATCTTAAAAAAGAAAGAAAGAAAAGAAAACCCACAACGATTTGCCCCTGGTAGACAGTTTTCATCCATCTCAATCTCGCTGTCACCTTTCATAACTGAGAGTCAATTATTCTCTCCATTTTGAAGGGGGAAACACAATTTGCTCTGCGCTTTATGCTACTGCATTCTGTAGGGGGAAAAAGAGAAGAAAGGTTCTTTTAAAATCAAAAGTAGCTCCATTATGGAGATGACGAGATCATTAGGATTTAGAATACCAAGATTTGTCAGAAATTGACTCACTTCTAAGGCTCTGCAATTTAGAAAAAGTTCAAAGAAACAGAATCTGGAGCCAATCCAAACCTCCCCGGGGATTTCCAACTTCCCAGCTCCCTCGTTCTTCCCACAGGCCTTGTGCTGAGTTTGCCCTGGGCCTGGAGCCCTGTCCTAAGCACTGGATGAAAACTTCAGGTTATTTGATGTGGTGAAACGCTCTCTGGAATCACTGGCTTTTCAAGTCATTTGGGTTCAACTTCACTTTCTTATCCCTCCCTCCCAAACAAGATGCTCTCCTTTGCTTCTTTGATGGATATTTACACACACACACACACACACATTAATGAGAAATGAGAAATTCCCTGCAGGAAAAAAAAAAAAGCTATATCAATCTTAAATTGGTCCTCTTCACATCTTTAAAAGAAATCAAAGACGGACTGTTTGGAAATCTCTGTCCTTTTAGCTTGTTAATGCCTGCGTGTATGGCCATTGCTGTGGCCCCAACGAAATGTTTCAGATGCCTGAATCCCCAGAATCTGGTCTCTCGCCAGAGCTGCAGAGCAGTATGAATAATTTCTGGGCTCTCTTACTCAGGATTGATGCATTTCTGGATTTTTTTTTTTGGCAGAAATGCCATTGAAATCTCTGTCTCTATAAAAAGTCCGTGATTTTGCACTTTGAAGCACAAGCGGAGACTCCTTTCAGGGTGAGCAACCGCAGAGCAGAAGATCTCCACTCTGGACCATTCTTTCCATTTTTTTTCAACAGTCCTATGAGAAAAACATGTCAGCATCCTGGGGCAAAGATTCCTAAAAGACGAGCCAGGGATATGACTGCCGTATGCTGTGCCTTATTTTAACGTACTTAGAATAGTGCAGCAAGTGAGACTCTTAGTCCCTAACTCCAGATACGCAATAAATAGAACTTACTTCACTTTCCAAAACTCAAGTTCATTGCTATTTTGAGCTCCCACTACCCACCATAATCTCAGTCACTTCAGGGTTTCCCTCACCAATATCCTGCCCTGCTTCTGGGGCCCTTTGCTGGGACACCTCTGATCATGACCATGTAGGGTATATTCGTCAGCTTTCCATTGATTTAACAAAATACCTGAGATAATCGACTTGTAAAGAAAAAGGGGTTATTGGGGCTCAATTTTAGAGGTTCTGGTCCATGATCCATTGACCCTGGTGCTTTGGGTCTGCAGCAAGGTAGCATATCAAGGAGGAAGTGTGTGGTGGAGCAAATGAGAAATTGCCTCATGAGCCAGGGAGCAAAGAAAGAGGAAGAATCTAGGGTCCCACAATCCCCCTTGAGGGCATGCTCCCAGTGACCTGAAGACCTGCCTCCAGGCCCACTTCCCAAAGGTTCTGCCACCTCCTAACAGCCTTACCCTGGGAATAAGCCTTTAACACGTGTGGCTCTGGAGGACATTTAAGATCCACACCGTAGTCTATGCACTCGGCTACCAGGGCACCATCTGCTGCAGCCCCTGCAGCCGCTCTTCCTTGGGGGCTCCCTGTCCTCACACTCCTGGTAACTAGGCCTGGTAACTCAGCCTTTCTCCTTCTCACTCCCCTGCAGTTCTTCTCTGCCTAATATCTCCCCAACTTGGGGGGCTCATTTTTAGCCATGGGGAAAATCTTCCTCCACACCAGTCTGTCCTTACCTACTGCCCCCTCCCCTCACTCACTCTCTGCACTTCAGGACAATGAATTCCTTGATGTTCTTTGAACACCCAAGGAGTGCTGCCATCTCAGGGCCTCTACATTCACCGTTCCCTCCTCGGGGAGTGCCCTTCCTTCCTGGAGTCCATGTGGCTCACTCCAATGTCACCTGCTCAGCCCGGCCTTCTCCTCCCACCCTCTACAAAGTCGTTCTCACATCTACCCACCCCCAGACCCAGATGTCTGCTTTATTGACCTCCTGGGCACTTCCCAGCAGCTGACATGTGAGATGTTCATTGGTCTTTGTTGATTATCGCTTCCCCCCATTAGAATATAAGTGCACGGAAGTGGGGATTTCACCTATCACATCCCAGTGGGATACACAACACCAGGCACATAGATGTCGTCTGTCGGTATTTGCAGAATGCCGGAGGGGATGGGTCTGGAAGACGTGCCCTGACTCGGCCAGGTTCTTGCTACACCCTACATTCATTCAACTGGAAGGAGAGTGGGCAAGGCGGGTAAGGCTTCAGCCCTGAGCTTGGCTGGGTGGTGACTGGGGCTCAGAAGGCATCATGGGAATACCAGGACTGAGAGAGGAGGTCCTGTGGCCTCCAGGATCGATTGTGCTAAGAACTGAGGCTGGCCATGGCCCCGGGCTTGGAGGCCAGGAGGCTAAAGGTGACAGGCAGCCACCTGAGTAACCCGGGCGCAGCATTCAGGCAGACACCGCACAGGCCATGAGCACTGACATCAGCTAGGACACGCTCATGACGATGAAGTTCTGTCCCAAAATTTGATCGGGACCTGCTGTAAACACAGAGAGCTTTATCAAGCGTGATTTCTGAGTGGATAACCAACCCCCTCCCCCATAAACAGGTGCAGGCGACGTTCCCTGGATAGATAAGGGAAGAAAGAGATCAACACTGGGCTCTCGGGGGATTCAGACTGGGGTGGAAGGAGACAGGCATTATGGGAGAGCGAGGGTTAATGGGGAAATATGGCGCAGGAGTGACTAGACAGCTAGTGGATGGGGGAACTGGGCATAGCACACTGGGGACCTGGACAATAATGGTCCACAGAGCTTCCAGACTGGAGTGTGCAAGAAGTGTGTGTGGTGCCTGGAAGTGCAAAATGCATCAAGGACAAGGCTCAGTGTAACCTATTATGGGCCTGGCACTGTTCTGGGCACTTGGGATACATTAGTAAAGAAAATAGGCAAAACCCCTGCCCCAGTGAACTGGGCTCCTAGACAATAACCACACAACGCATGATCATGCAGGAGGTTAGAAAGGCACAGTGCTAGGGATAAAGAAGGGTCAGGTAAGTCATAAGAAATTCAGGATGGCCATCGAGTGAGCATTGGGGGAGTCCAAGCCATTAGTGCAGACAGATGGCGTTAACTCCACGAAGCTGAGGCATGTGCTCACCAGTGACTTACAAGGACTCACAAGCAAGTAGTGAGGACGGAGCCGGTCACTTGAACTTGGGGAGAACAGAGTCATAGGCAGCTGCTAGACAAATAAGAACCCTGCATTTCCACCGGCTTCAGCCTGGAGGTCGCTGCTGACTGGCGAGACAGCTTCTGTGAGAGTTGCAGGCAGAAGCTCTGTGGGGATGTTGTCAGAAGACACCAGGAAGGGAAAACTAGAGACAGCAGTGTGAAGTTCTCTCTCAAGTCACTTTGCTGTAAAAGAAAGGAGAAAAATAGGGCAATAGAGAGAAAAGGGGATTGAGAAAGATTCCCAAGGCTGTATGCTCTTGGGAATGATCCAGTAAAAACTGGAAAACTGAGGATACAGGAGAGATGCCAAATGACATCCTTGAGTGAATGAGAAGGGTTGGGACCTAGGGCACTAGCTTCATGGGGACCATGGGCAGCTCATCTGGTGGGACCCAAGGGAGGGCTGAGCAGGGGGTTCAGATGCAAGTGTGCATGTGCTATGTGGTGGGATCTGATGGAGGGAGGGTCTTTTTGGAGCAGCTTTCTTTTTGACTTAGGAATTTCTCATCTGAGACTGGCGATTGGGGACAAGATGTTGGAGATTTGCAGAGAAAGGAAGAAGTGAGTTGGTCTTGGAGAGTGGGAGATGAGGGGCGGCTGCCAGGAAGCACTGAGAACTCATTAGTGGTTTGTGGTCATGAATTTGAAGTGAGACCACTCAGCACAGTTCTGTGGTTCATCCCCAGCCACATTTCTCACATGGCTGCAGGCAGGAGGAAGGTAAGAAGTCAAGTCAGGCTTAACTCAGGGTGTGGTTTTTCCATGCAAGAGCAAAAAA
The DNA here is from genome assembly GCF_021218885.2 of Marmota monax. NCBI lineage: Eukaryota > Metazoa > Chordata > Mammalia > Rodentia > Sciuridae > Marmota > Marmota monax. Next base: position 5,969,414 of record NW_026693082.1, read on the forward strand.
CAGAGAGAGTGAGCAAGGAGATTGGGTGGGGGGGGGGGGATATGAGGAAGTGGTAATAATTGTCCATGAAGCTCAAGCCACACAAGAAGGAAAATGGAGCCCCAAAGGATCCGGGGTGGTGAAAATGTTTTGAAGTTTCAACCTCAGCTGTGGAGTCGGTAAATTGGAATGGTTGGAGGTAGAACATGTGAAATTGAGATTTAGTGTGGGATGGAGAGTGTGCCAGTCAGTACTAGCAAGGTCAAGGCCATGACCATGGCCATGAGTGACAGAAGCACGGAGGAAGACAAGAAGACAAGGTGACTCTAAAGTTCACGGGACAGTTATTTACAATCAATATTAAAATCGCCAAGAATTATGGAAAGGAAAGTGTTGGAGAGAATGGTAGTGCACAAGGACCTTTTCAAAATCTTCTGTGAAAATATTAACTACAGAAACACACACACACACACACACACATATATACACACACACTTTTTTTTTTTTTTTTGGTCCAAATAGGCCTTGTGATAGCTTGTCAGAGAGCCTCAGATCTTGGGCTTCTTGAAGGCCATGCATGAGTCCTACATGGACCACACGTGATTTTGCTAGGATATGTTCTGTCAAATCTTTTCAAGTGAATATAACTTCACAGTGGAACCTCTGGGCTACCAGGAACCTGGCTCTTCACTATCTTTCTCACTTCCTCTCTGTCTAAAGACAAAATCAATTGACCAATTATAAAGTACATCCAGAAATAAACTTAACAATAACCTTTCTAAAGACATAAAAGAAAATCCAAATATAGGGGAAGGATCTATGTTCCTAGATGAAAAAATTCCATGTTGTGAAGATGTCCCAAAATCAAAAGCCAAATTCAGTGTCCAGTTGGAATCTTGATGAGACAGTTTTGGAGCTTAACAAGGTGACTCTAAAGTTCACTTGGAAGAGTAAATATGTGGGCTGGGGCTGTAGCTCAGTGATTCAGCATTTGCCTAACACATGTGAGGCCCTGGGTTCGATCCTCAGCACCCCATAAAAATAAATAAACAAAATAAAGGTATCGTGTCCATCTACAACTGAAAAATAAAAATAAAAAAAGAGTAAATATATGATGAGAGTCGAGAAAATGTTGTGAAGGGGTCATGAGGAAGGCCTTGAATTACAGATGTCGAGTCATCTATTAAGTTACAGTAAATGAGAGAAGTGACATACTGGGGCAGAAAGGAGCCCACAGATTCACGATAGAAGTCTGTACACCCAGAAAAGAGCACTGGATGAAACTGATATTTCAAATTAGTGTGGTAACAATCTAGCAAATAACTGCTGGTTTTCATTTAGGGGGAAAGTTTAGTCCTTGCATCATACCATGTATAAAAATAAATTCTAGGAACAGCAAAACTGAAATGTTTTTAAAGTATATACTAGAAGACAATATAGGAGACACCTTAATAAAAACACAGGTGAAAGAGTCCTTTGCAAAAGCAAGACTCTGAAGCCAGGAGTGAGGAGCAGAAGTGACTACGACACAGCCAGAAGAGTATCTCTGCACAGTAAAAGATAGAGGTCTGAGAACTTTCGGGATAGGCAAAATGCATTTATTTATGTTTTGGGCTATTAAGGACAACATTGTCTAAAAAAGGATTTGGATATTGACAATAATGAATATAGAACAAAATAAAAGATGACATACACTTGCATATTTATGACTGGAGATGAAGGTGAAATATATATATATGTGTGTGTGTGTGTGTGTGTGTGTATAAATGAAGATAAAAATTAGTGAGCAAAATATCTCCCATAATACCCTAAATAAATAGCACCTTTCTCTTTGAGCTTCTTAGATGCCAGAAAAAAAAAATAGATAAGCAACATCTATAGTAGGCTTCGTACTGTCTGTAAGGAAATTATAATTAAGGCATTTAGAAGACATAGGTGTGTCCAATATTGACATGAGAAAAGTCTTGAGTAGATTCCCTTGTCTTTTGAAATAAAAGCAATATATAAATCTGATACAAGCTGAAAAGTTATTCATCAAATTTAAGGTAGCCACACAATATCCAACAAGTAAACTGGTAAACTGATAATCCCCAGATTATCAGTGGGGCTTCCACCGTTAGCATCCACCCAACCCCTTCAGGTTTTTGATGGGAAATCCAGCCATAGGAAGCATTTCTGTGTTTGTTTTTGTAGACAGTACTGAGATTTGAAGGTACACCGGTCAAAGCCACACCACTCAATGTCCTGGTCCCCCTCTCCCCCTCTCTCCTGGCCTCTTTTTTTCCTGCTTGTCACCTCTGCCCTCCTACCAGGCCCCCATGTTCAAATCTCTCACCATCAAGGGGCATTGCTGCCCCCAACTCTGGTCCTGGCACAAGTGGCATCCAAACCCTTGGAACCCAACACCCCACCCAGAGCTGTGGGGTTGCAGCAATTCCTCCTAAAAATCGAGTGTCTCAGAGGAATGTCCTCACTGACCCCCTCATGCACTGGGTTCAGGGAGCTGGTCGCCCCTGACTTCCCCCCATAATGCCCTGAACAGTTTTGAGAAACAAACAGCATCTTTCTCTTGGAGCTTCCTGGATGATGGAAGAAAAAGAGGGAAGCAACATCTCTCGGGGGCTCTGTAGTGTCTACAATTAAGGTATTTAAAAGATGGAGACATCTCTAATACCCACACAAGAAAGGTCTCAAGTCCACTTGAGCGTCCTGGCGCAGGAGTGTGGGGCCCCTCCTTCCAGTGGCTAAGGTGGCACCGAGTCTGCTTCCCAGAGGGCTCATCGGCCCGGGCATCTCCTTACAGCTCGCTCTCAGCTCCCGCACTGGTTTTTAAATAAGTTTCTTATTTTAACCATGAATCTGCACAGTGGAAGTAGGCGATCAAAGGAAGAGAGTCGGAAATCACGAAGTAAACAAGTGTCTATTTCCAAGAATGTTCTACAAATCGAGCATGACCTGAAGGCCCTTTGCCAGATTCCCCCACAGTCCCGCCTGTGGTTTTGATGCCATATCTGAAGATGGTGTTTCGTGTCCGTGTTCTTTGCTTTCAGCTTCCTGGATTCTGACAAGTGCCTGATTCTCTACGGCGATGACCAGGTAGGTGTGGGGGTGGAACTGAGTCAGGAACCAGAAGACCATCTGCTGTCCTTTGCAGAAGAAGTGAGGGGGAGGGAAGAGGCTGGGAGCATCTGTGTCTCCAAGCTGAGCTGGAATGAAGAGGAAGAGAGTCGAGGAAACGCGGCCTCGTGAGAACAAACACATTCAGGGGTCACACGTGAGTAAGGCTAGCTTGCGTACCTGGTGCTCTTACCACTGTCCTCTCACCTTGCTACACCCTAAGAGGTGGTCATTATCACTGCCATTTGTGAGAATGGGGAAGGTGAGCCACAGAAGAGTTATTTAATTTGCCCAAGGATCTGTGATTCCAAGAGGTGGCAGAAATAGGATTTGAACCCAAGCAGGATGACATGAGGAAACTAGACTTAATGATTATCAAGGGAACAAAAGGAACATTCCAGGTAAGTGAATGTATGCAGAAATGCACTTGGGAATGGAGGAGTTACCCTGAAAGCATGGAAGTCGGAGACAGGGGGCAGGGAAATGGCACAGCTGGCTTGCTCCCATTTGCAGGGAAGGTTCCTGCTATCCTGGGCCAGGAGCAAGGAATCCTTTCTCTGTGTTTTGCTTCCCAGTTAGAAATAAGGCTTACATGCAAATTACCCTAGGAAAGAAGACAATCTGTGTAAACAACTGAAGCTGAATGATTGGCTATTCTAGAATTTTCTGGAGAATAGGTTTGGACAGGGTAATGACAGGAGGATATCTGATTCTTGCATCAAGGAGGGAGAAGAGGAAGATAAGCAGAGAACAGAGGAATTGAACTTCACCTGGTCTTGCTTCCTAATGTCACACAGATGTTGCCTTTTTCTCCGTTCTCCTTAAAGCCTTTCAATGCAGATGTTATTAATTATGAGGAGCCTCAGGAGAGAGCAAGTGCCAGGCATTTGCCTCTACAGAGACACACAGCCCAAGGACCCATGGGGTGGGAGCAGGAGAGGATCTTCGCACGGCCCAGCTCTAGGGGGCGCCATTCACACAGGCTATACAATATGAATGGTGCCCTGGATTTGTGCCTGGGGTTGCCAGCCACTGTAAGCAGGGCTCCCTGGCTGGGCCTCTCCCTGGCTGCTCTCCTGGTTCTTCTCCTGCAAAAGCCCGAGAGGGAAGCCAAGGGCAGGTCCCAACGACACGACACTGCCTGTTCATTAGGATGCAGGTTCATTGGTAGAAATGCAAATGACTCATTTCACTTTATCCTTCCGACAGACCGTGCGGTAGTAATAACTGACTGCTCCCTACACCTGTCATCGCTGCCGCACTGCTCACTTTGTGTAAAGGGCCTGCCACCCTTCAGGTGTATATATAGTAACCGTCATTAGAGGCCGCAGGCTGGAGACCCGATCATCTACTGCCCCCTAGTGGACACCATGCGAATGAACCCGTACACGTAGCGTGTTCCTGCTCTGATTTAGTTTCTACGCAAATGAGGGTTGCATTTATCTCAGGAATAGTTTGCAGCTTCTGCTGCTTTCATCTCTTGCTAGTATCTGTGGTTCTTAATTAACATGCCTAAAATGGAATAAAATGTCAATCAGGGGTGACTCTTTGTAGAGCTATATTTGAATGTTAAAAAGTCATGACATTTTCAAGCAGTATTTAAGGCTTCATTTGATGCTCATTTTAAAAATCAAATTTCTTTAGGCTGGGAAAAGGCTTAAAGTGAGCATAGGATTGAAGAGATCAGGTTGCCATTTAGCATAGCTGCAGGTTGTGTGTGAGAGAAACAGGTTTATTTATGAGACAGAAGCTCTGGATTCTTCCTGCCTTGTCACCTAATCTGTCATCCAATCATCCTTTGGCAGCTTGCAAGGTTTTCATGATTTGCATACTTCTTGGTTGTCATGTGTCCCTGGAATCCGGGGCCCAATCATACTCAGAAGAAGGAGAGCCACATTTGCAATGTGCTGACAAAGGCTAGAGGAACTTCCATCAATGGCTACTACAAAGGCTGCCATTGTAGTAGTCACTCAAAGATGAGTGACTGTCCTTGCAGCTTCTCTAGGTTTGCACTCAGCCCAGGATCAGGTACTTAAAAGATACTTCAAAAATATTCACCAGTGTTACAGTTGGCATAATAGGAAAGGCATTTCTTAAGAAGGTTAAGGCATAACTTCTATACCTGTTTGGAGCTGTTTCCTCATTGTCAGGACTTGAATAGATTTGAAACTACCCCAGAGTTCAATTACTGTTGTTCTAACCATATGGCATGTCTATGGACTAGAACAAGTCCCTTTCCATAGACTGGACTCTTGCCCTCAAGATCTCCATCAATAAGTCTGGACCAGCCGTGTCCTAAAGCATTCCTCACATATATGGACCAGCACTTCATCTCCATTGTAGAATGTTGCTAGTTTTGTACCACCCTTAGAAGAATTGAAAAAATACTGTCTCAAGTAATGTTCCGTGCACCATGGTTCAGATGAGGAAACTAGGCTCAGAGCAGTCATGAAAAAAAGTGATATCTGGTGAGATAGCCCAGGGAATGATGCTACAGCCCCCTGATAACCCAGCAGACTCTGCCCTGATGGTAGGAAAGTTCCAAGACAGAAAAATGTTGGTGAAAAAGCTTTGGTATATCAACGCAAAGCAGAACTCAAAATTTTCCATCCTGTGTAGATCAGAAACCACAATAAGTGAAGCGCTTTGGGGTTCTTTCTAAGCCAACTGTAGTTTTCCCCAGGGTGTCACAGGAAGTGCTGCTGGTGATTCATGGGGTTAAACTTTTCCTCTTGAGTTAAAAATAAATGGAAGCTGCTGCTTAGTGTGGAGGGGGAAGGGCCACTGCTGGCCATCTAGCATGGGGTGAGTTCTAGCATGGGGTGAGTTCTAGCATAGGGTGAGTTCTAGCATAGGGTGGGACAGGACTGCTTACCTGATCAGACTGGAAGGGCTACTGAAGAACATGGCCAAATTCCTGCCCATGGAAACTTTTTATTATGATAATAAAAATAAAATAAGCGTGGGATATAAATAACTCATCAGAGTGAAACCAGTGGATAGAGTTGTCTTTTCTATATATCCACATTATAGCCCAGGGCAGTTTTCAGGCTAACTATTTTATTAGTTGGGTCAAATGGCCCTCAAGTGGCTCCATTTGACCTAACTCACTTCAGTTAGGCAATATGTGTCATAGACCTTGAGGCTGCACAATCCAACGGTTATCTCATCTACCCTGTGGTGTCTACAGCCAGTATCATTTCTAGCAAAGTCCTCAAACTGAATTAAGTTCCAGGAATGGGGAGAAGGCAAGACAGAGAGGAGGCATGGCTGAAAGCTAAGCACATTCTTTCATGGGTCTTGGGAATTTTAAAATGACGTAGACAAATCAAGCCAAAATACAGGTATGCAAAACGATTAAGAAGGGCCCATGAAAAACAGCAACATAGAAGATGCCAGTATTTTCTGCTGTCTGGTCTTAAACTCCTGCTTCATCCTAAGGTCTCCTGCCTGCCCCAGTGACCTGATCGGTGTGTCAAGTGGCACAGGGGGCAGTCATGCACAGAGAGAGCCCCTCTTCCAAGCTGGCCGTCATTCAGCCAGGAGGTAGCTTGCGCTATGCCACCATACCCGCCCCAGCTGATCTCTGGCCAAGCTGCCTCATTGGCGATACGGATCATGTTTTATGCAAGGGTTTCAAAGCTGCTGCTGCTGTTGCTGCCGTGGTGGCTCTAACCTGGCCTTTCGTGTCTCAGTCTAGACAGATGCATGATTGAATAAAGGATTCATCCAAGCCCCGTGTCACATTGGCCATCTGGAAAGTAGCCAACCACTCATTTAGCAAATTGCTCTGTTTAAATGCAGCTGCTGTGCCTCAGCGTTTACGCTACCAAGACAGATCGCACGATTCCTCTGCCTTCATTTATCTAAGCCGCTCCTCTCAATCTGCCTAGGAACTTAAAAAGCCTGTTAATGCATGACAAGGCACTTGACCCGCATGATTTCCAAGCCAAGGGGGAGCATCCGTCTTGTGCTGGGCCGTCCTTTCCTCAAAAGCAAGGGCACGTTGCCTGTGCTCCCTGTCTTAATGAAGGCTGCCTTTATTAAGAATTCCATTAGCTCCGCAGCGCCCAGCCATCCAACACTGTAAATATTACCCTTTAGAAATGCACCCAGGGGCCTGGCGCAGGCGGCTGGCCCAGTAGCAAGTGCCCGCCCTGGCAGTCGGGAGGCAACCTCAGACCTCAGATCTCTGTGGAGGGAAGGGTGTCCTTTGATGGGTTGGTGCCTCTCTCCATTTGGAAAGATGGATTACACTCGTTAGCAGATAATGTCAACAAAGCCCCTGAGATGATGTGAATAAGAGTTGGAAACAAAATGACTTCAGAATAGTAATGAGCTCTGAGGTGTTTTACCTGCAGGTTTTTTTGTTTTGTTTTGTTTTGTTTCCTGGAGTGGGCAATGGGAGAAAGGAGACCACTAAGGCTAAGCAGGTTGCTATCTGGGATGTCCCTGGTCACTTTGGCATGGTGCTGATTGTCACCTGTTATTTACCAGGGCTAATAATCCTGGTGACCATTGCTTCCATAAATTGCTTAACTCATTTGGGGTCCTGGTATTATTAAGTCTGGCAGCTAGAAATCAAAATCAGTGAGTTCATCAAATAAATATCATGTGCTCACCTCTTAGCTAGGCTTCTTGGAAAAGAATAGTACAATAAATCATCTCTGCAATCAAATGCTTTGGGGTGGGGGAGAAAAACACAAAAACAAAGCAAGATAAAAACCATGGGAATATTTGTGGGTAGGACTGCATGCGAGCTTTAATCCCAATGCAATTTTGGGCAAGTTCACCTTCTGAACCTCAGTTTCCACATCTCAAAATCAGATACACATTTTAGGAGTGGCTGAGTCAGTCCTTACATATAGTAAGAGCTCAACAAATCCTACTAGTGATAGTTAAAAGATACACCATCTCAACTTTTAATATTAGAGGAATTCAGAGGACACAACATTTTGGACTAGAGCAAGTGAAGCAACCTTTATGCACCAGTTGGATCCTGAAGGAAAAATAAACCTTGGGTAGGGAAAGGGCATTGGATGAGTGGAATAATGTGAGCCAGACACAAAGATGGCGGGCAGGGAAGGAGGTGGGGCAGCTGGGCGGACCAGAGGAAAGAGCTCCAAATTTGGAGCATAGGAATGAAATGGGTGAATGAATGAGAGGACCATTGCTGAAAGACCTGAAAGTCAAGGAAATGCATCCTGACCTAATCTACGTGATAACACGGTACCATTTTTATTTCTTTAGCAGGAAAGTGGCAGAGTGAGAGTTGGGAAGATTTACTTGGTGCCAGTGAATAGGGCAGTTTCCTGTAGAAATGCAGGGCTGGGAGATGGACTCCGAGGCCAGGCACTGTTGCAGGCCTGATGGACAAGAGGTGCCACGGGACGAATGGGATGGAATAAAGCTGGTCTCCCCTTCCACAGAGACAGATCTGATGCCTACATAGACATCAGACAGACAGAAGGCAAGGGAAAGAGAAATGAGTTTTGGGGGGCACCTTTTCCATGTCAGACACTAGGCTAAGATGCTATCTGAACCATTCTCATTTATCTAGTTGCAAGCATTGGACTCCAAGGAAAGAATGGGCCCCGGAAACCAGTGGACCCATTCAGTTTTCTAACTTGTGAACTAAGGCCACAAATATGATGATATAAATGTCGAGAGGGAGGTGACTATAGAGCCATCTATGTCCTCTATGTGCAAGGTCCTGACAGACGAGGTGAGTCCCAGTTTGGGGTTCAGGAGGAAGATACAGGCATGCACATCACTGGCTTAGGGGAGGCAGCTCAGCAGTGAGAATCCAAGAACTCCACAGGTCTGGAGTGTTGGCAGAAAAGAGCAGAGGGCTGAGAGCCCAACTTTAGGGACCCAGGGACAGAACTAAGAGCCAGCAGAAGCCAAGGGGGAGATATGTCCAGGAGGGAATATGTGACTATCAGCCAAACATCCAGAGAACTCGAGGAAGAGAAGAGACTGAGAAATTCCACATGATTGATTAGAAATGGAAGTGTAGTGAGAAAAACCGCAGTGGAGAGACAGGGAGAGAGAAAAAGATGCATGGACTAGGAGGAGAGACACGGAGGGAGGGAACAGTCCATGGTGATTCCTTGAAATAAAATGAGTTTCTAAACAGAACTGCGATGGCATGAAAAATTGACAGAAGCCAATGAAGCGGATGCAACTCCCATTAATAGACTCTGCACTGGAAAAAATCTTACATAAGACACACTAGGCACAGAATTTTTAGTGTATGTCAAACTGGCGTTAAAAAAAGCCTAGCAGAAGGAGATTCCATTTGTACCCGCACTGAGGTCATTTAGCAAGAAAATGACACTGTCTACCGTGGCGGCCACATGCTGTGGACTCAGCTGAGGTCACACTTGTTCCAGGGCTATTCTCCCCAAGCTCAGAAGACACAAATTTCTGTTTTGGTGAGCTTTTTTTCACTGCTGGGACCAAAAGACCTGACGAGAACAACTTTAGAGGAGGAAAAGTTTATATGGTGCTCCCAGTTTCAGAGGAGAGCCAGATCTGTTGTTCTGGGCTGGAGGTGAGACAGAACATCATGGCGGAAGAGGAAATCAGCTCAGGAAGCTCAGAGAGACTAACCTTGGCTCACCAGGGACAAAATAAACACTCCATAGGGACCTTCCCCACAACCTGCCTCCTCCAGCCACACTCTACCTGCCCCACCTAGTTAATCCCTGTCTGTGGATTAGCACACTGATTAGGTTAAGGCTCTCCTGACCCAAGCATTTCACATCTCAGTGTTCTGGTATTGTCTCACACGTGAGTTTTGGGGGGACACCTTATACCTACACCATAACAACACAGGAAGTCTTAGTAAGTTCTGCACTGCTGCTAAAACCTCTGTTACCTGGGCCATGTCATTCAACTCCAGTCTCTTCATGTGTCATATGGAAATTTAAAAGTTGCTGGCCCCAGAAGATTATTTTGAGGCTTTAATGAAATAAAATATGCAAATCCTTTAGTTTAGGGCAGGGGCAGGGCCTATATCCTCTGGTCACACTGATACTGAAAAATACTACCCAGCGCTACCAATAAATTAACAGAATGCACTTGACAAGGGGCGGGGGGGAAGGGCGGCAGCCAATTTCCTCTTGTGCATGCCCTGTTGTTATGCCCGTGTTTCCCACCATATCAAATGCTACTCCCAGGGCAGATCACTGTGAAGAGTGTGCTGGAGTGGTCAAGGTCCTCCAAGTGTCCAGCCAAGTGCCACGGGGAACTCCCCTGTGACTGTGAGTCCTGGCACCTGGACAGTGTGGTCTGACCAGGCTCATGTCCAACCCAAGGTTATGGCAGCTCCAGTGTCTCTTGAATGTGAAAGCCCAACTGTTTAGGGAGGAACAGGGAAGCCTTAAAAAAAAAACCCTTTTAAATAGAGAAACTCTATTTGCTGCTTCTGCTGAGAGAGTACAAGCTTTTACTGTGTGAGAAACAAATGTGTGGCCTTTTTACTTCTGAAGGAGATTTATTTATTTTTTTCTTTTTTAAACTGTATTGCAGGGATGTGTGAACATTCTGTTTCTGGCATCTGTAGGTGAACTACTAAGGTAAATATTAAAATTCAAATGCAATTTCAAAAGAAGGGGAAAGCACTTTTTTTAAAAAGTGAAAACATAATCTCTTTATATAACTATTGCCATGGACAAATTATTCTCAAGATAGTTTGGTATTGGGATTTGCTTTTCCTTCTCATTTCTCAGATGGTAACTTCACATTCTCACCCCATTTAGCTCTGATATTCCTATTATGGCTATAATACTGCTGCAGACCTCCAAAGTCGTTGTGTTTATTCATTTAAGAAATGTTTCTGGTGATATAATGGAGCATTCTATTTGATTGAGATAGAACAGTAAAAACAAAACTAGTTGCAGAAAAAGCCAGGGTGGACATTTCAATTAAATGTAAGATGTTCAGAGGATCAGGTATAATATGATCATCCTGTATAAGTCAGGGTAGGAAAACCGCATAACAAACATCCCCCCATCCCAGTTCAGTGTCTTCTCAAAATAGAAATTTGTTTCCTGCTTGAGTAGCAGTTCTTTGCAGGAATTTGATGGGTGGCCTCCAGATGGTGATTTGGGACCTAGGCTCTCCTAAGGCTTTTGGTCCTCTGTATCCAGACGGCAAACTAAGGGAGAGGCATGCGGGAGGAATTTATGGGTAATGGCTGCAGAGGCTCTATGTCACTTTTGCCAATATTCCAGAACTCAGTCTTGGGACCACCCTGATTGCCACTTTGCATCAGGAATGTGATCTTCCCTCCAACCTAGTTTTTTGAATTCCTTTCCTTTACTGTGGTCAGATCCAATGCCGTCTCTTCCAGCAAGCTCTCTGATCACAGCATGTAGCCATGTGTCTCTAAAACTCATGGTTTGCACCCCCACCAAGGGCCATGCCCATTCGCCACCTCACTGCCAGATTTTGTCGACATGCCTCCTGTTTCCAACAGAATGTGCACTAGTGAGAGGAGAGCGCCCAGTCTCTAGTGGGCACTCAGTACACAATTGCTGGGAGAAAGTGGGAGAATGTGCCACACCCACCTGTGATCCCTGCTGAAAGTTTCCTGTGACTTGGCTTTAGCCAGGTATTTACCCCTTCCTCAGGGTCCTCATTCCCAATCCTAAGATAATCATGCCTGCACCACCTGTGTCCCCAGAGGGTTTGAGATTGGCACGGGTAATTCAGGTGTATCCAGAAGGGGGAGCAGGTGAGATTAGTCACCTGGCTCACCCACACAGAGCATTCTGGTGGCCTCAGATGGAAAACCCAGCCCTGCCAGGAGGTGAACAAAATCCTGCCTTGTGTTGGCAGGACAGAGAGGTGGAGGAGGGGTCCGCGTGCTGTTTCTCAGAAAGTGATAAGTTTTCCTGCAACAAATAGGAGAGGGCAAGTCGGGAATGAACATCCCTGGCTTTATCTTTGAAGTTCTAAAGAAGTCCTTTCTCAAACCCAAAGGAAAGACTGGCTAAAATTATTCTGTGGTTGCAATGCAAGCTCCATTTGAAAGAATATTTAGCTGCTCTAAAGATCAGTTGTTCCTCAGTATTCTCTGGGGATTGGTTCTAGACCCCTGAGGATACCAAAAATCAAGAGTGCTCAAGTCCCTTACATAAAATGGCATAGTATTTATACAAAACCTATATCACATCCTCCTGCAGATTTTAATCGACCTCTAGATGCAATGCAAATGCTATGCAAATAATTGTTGAGTTGTATTGTTTAGGGAATGATGACCAAAAATGTTTGTGCATGTTCAGTACAGATGCAATTGTTTTCCAAATATCTTTTTTGTCTGTATTTGCTTGAATCAGAGGATGCAGACAGACCTGCAGGTACAGAGAGCTGACTGCAGCTGTCAGGCTCAGGACCTTAATAAACCCCATCCACTTGCCTCCTGGTGAATTTTGCTCTTGCTTGGGACTCTGGTTGGCTCCTGGAATGTGGTTCAAGTGGAGTGGGAGCAAGCACAGACGCTCTGGGTGGCTTGCTCAGTGGAGGAGCCCCAGGGAATCCCCATGCTGAGAGGTGGCTCTGTGTCATGACCTCCTTTGGCTCCAGCTTCCCCGATTCTGAACCCAAGAGCAAACACAAGCTGTGTCTTTAAGAGAAGCTCACTGCTAATCTGAGCACCAGCACCACACACTAAAAACAGATACTGACGCCTCCAAAATGGTCTCTTGGTGAGTAGAGCTCGGATTCCTCTGGGTGAAAGTGTCTTTGGAGCTTTTCAGCTGTTGGATAAAGTTGAAAGCACCCTCTCTGTGGACCCCTCATTTCCATTTAAGAGGAAGGCAGGAAATTCCCCCTGGAGACAGTGGGTAGGAGTCCAAGTGCTTCTTTCTCTCTGGTGTCACTTCTGGAAGCGGTCAGGCAGGAAGGGCCCTCAACACGCTTCCTGCTCTGTCTCCCCCAGATTAGTTCTGAGATGACAAGTGTGTGATTTTACGGGCTGACACAGTCACAGAGGTGTTCGCAGGAGCCCTGAGAACAGGTGTGATTGCCGTAAGGCACATGTCCGCACACACAGTGTCAGCAACAACTGATGTCCCCTACCAGGGAGCTGCCGCCTACATCAAGCCATCAGCCAAGGGCTGTTCATTTCATAGGGACTTTTGCAAATAGTTCTTGGTGAACAGGAGCCCCGAGGAGAGGGCTGCTGTGGCCTAGGAACTGGGTGAGCTGTGGTCACGCTCAGGACCCTGTAAAGTACCAAGATAGAATTTGCTAGTGAAATATGCAGAGGTCTTTTATGAACCACAAGCTCACAGACACAGATATCCACAGAGAGAGTCACCCGGAGAAGGCTGTGCTACCCCACATGACACCCAGCACCATCCGCGACAACAGCAGATACCTGACATCACCCTCACAAACCCCCCTTACACACTACACACCACCCAGAAACCCACTCAGAGACTTTAATGATACCCTGAGCTGTCCCAAAAAATCTCAAAGTACAACCCTGGTACCCTGGCAGACACATCCTCCTCGGATCTACTCGTGTTACACGCCCAAATGCATTTCCTAACTCTAACCCACGAATACCTCTGCTGACACACAAAGCACATGCCATGATCACACTCCAGGCATCCCTCCTGGTGCCTGACATACACACATGTACACACATTCCCTGGGTGCACACAGAGTTACCCACACAAATCCCCTATGTATGTACACACACTATCACCAACACTAACCCTTTAGACACACAAGGTCACCCACATACATGCACATGTACACACAAACACATACACGTACACAGATACCGGGGACTACCACAGAACATAGATTCTCTGTGCACACACACATGGTCACCAACACACATCGCCTATTCAGACATGCAGTAACCCCCCTGTGCACACACATCCATCCACTCACACAAACTTCCTGGCCGCACACACTCAGTCACCCACAATGATTTCATGTACACGCACAGTCACTCACTGGGATCCCTGTGCACACAGAGGCACAGACACAACTCAGACACACTAGCTGCCCCCGCCCTGCCCTGGCAATGTCCCACCCCACCCATGCAGACATGCGCCACTCAGAAACCATGCCCCTGCACAGATCCCTCCACAGGGACCCCATAGAAACACCCTCAGTCAGCTGGGTACAGGCACTTACTGGCCTGACAAACTCGGATGAAGACGCAGACACACAGACATCCCCCTCCCTTCTACAATTTGTCATTTCAAGCAATCTTCTAGCCACAATCTGGAAAATCAATAAGAGCCATTTATTGTGAACAACCAGGACTGCAGTACAGTGCTCCAGTCCCACAATGATGGAACAAAAGAGTGCTCAAGTGAGATCAGATGGCGCGTCCTCCTGTCACTCTGGCTGGCCCTTGAGGAAGCAGGCAGCACAGACCTCTCCTTGCCATGATTTCAAAGAGAAAGCAGCGCAGCTCCCAGGCTGAAGCGTGGCTTCTGCAGAAGGCTGGGTCCATGGTGTTGCCAGCAAGTAGTCTGTTCTGACCCCTGCGAGGTAGGCGGGTCCTGGGCCAGCTCTCAGAGACAGCTGTCCCTCTGCTGATGAGTAGAGCTGGGGCCTCTCTGCCCAGCTCTGCAGCTGGCTGTCCTCACCATCCAATTTTTTTTTTTTTTTTTTTTTTTTTTTTAGAAAGGGAAGATAATGCCTCCCAAAAATCCTCAGGATTTTCTTAGAAAATAGGTTCTTCCAAAGAGGGCATAGGATGGTGGGTGTTCGAAGGAGGAGGGGACAGACGTGGGAGATCAAAAAGGGACGGATAAAGGGATTAGAAAGCAAGAAATAGCCCTGACCAGCTGGCGGCCATCTGGGAGCCGCGAAGGAAGGGAAGAACAGAGTCGTGGGGCTTCTAGCAAGTGGGCACGTCTTCTCCCGGGAGGCCGTTACCGCTTTGCACGACAGGGAGGAAGTCAGAGTCTTGCCAGCTATCAAAGAAATAGATGTGTATATAAAAAAAACCCCAAACCCAGCGGCTCCCCCCAGGGTGGACTGCAGTGCGATTGCTCCCATCTGCAGTGAACTAGCTGAGGACACCCTCGTTGCAGGGTTCTATGGTGTTCTTACTCACTACATGTCCTACAAACCGACTGTGGGCAAAGAGATATATATATGTATGTATTTTAGCTTGCACAGAGGTTTTCAGAAAGCTTCAGATAAGACCATAAGGAAGGTCAATGGCCACTGGATAAGCAGCAAACGACTGGAATAGGTCGTCTCTGTTTTAGTGAGTATTCAATCTCATGCTGAGGAGTGGCCACTACAGGGGGAGATAAAATGTCATAAAGTCAAACCACGCTGTAATATTTAAGGACATTGTGTCCCCACTCAGTGTCCCACAGAGAAATGAAGCGGATCTTATCATGTGTTTGCCATCCACCAAAATGAGCATCTCTTCTCTCTTCTTGACTCTGAATGTCACCACTGTCCCCCCCTCCCCACACAGCCAGTGCCGGCTAAACCATGTACCTGGCTGGATCTAAAGTTTATCTCCCAGGTCGGGAGAGTGGCCCTCAAGTCCTGACCATTCTATCTTCCCAATAACTCTACCCTGAGCCTTCCTGTCCTTCCCTGGGGCCACTGTCCTCTCACAAGCCGGTGTCATCATCATAGCCACAAAACTCTAACTAGCCCCCACAATCCCAGTTTTGAACATGACTTTTCTTCTTTTCATGATGTTGTTGTTATGGGAAAACAAAATCTGTCTTACGTTCATTCACTCCTCAAACATGGACAGAGTACCTACGACGTGTGGGTGTTTGTTCCAAGTGCTTGGGATACCTCAGTGGACCACAGAGGTCTCTGCCCTCGTGGAGTGAGAGAAAGAAAAAGACAGCAAACAGAATAAGTTGTATGATATTTTCAAAGCTGGGAAATGCTCTGGAGAAACAAGGTAAAGGGATGAAGAAAGTGTCGTGTGGACCTGTGTGTGGACAGAGCTTCAATAGGTGGTCACCATGGGCCATTGAGAGGTTGGGTGTGTGATCAAAGGAAGTGGCAAGACAGGGGACAGATGGGGGTGGCTAGGGCAAAACAGGTGCATAGGGCAGAGGACATGAGATTGGAGCACCAAGGGAGGGCAGGTGACATGGGGCTTTGTGTTGGCATTTCAGGGTTTACGGCTGTGAGTGACTTGCTCAGTGTTGCATGATCCCTCTGGTGATGATGGTGATGCAGACCAAGGGGTCATAGAGGAAGGGTGAGAGATAGTGATGACTTCTCCTGCTCAAAATCCTTCAGCGACTCCCTGAGCTCACAGAGAAAATCTCAACTCTTTTGCGACCCACAAAACGTTTCAGGATTGGGGTGCTGCTTCATTTTCTTGGTTTGTTTCTTGATGATACCTTCATATTCCAACGCTTTGGAGCAGGTGGGCTTCCAACAAATATCTTCATCTCTCATGTCCCAATGCATCTG
Organism: Marmota monax; assembly: GCF_021218885.2. Classification (NCBI taxonomy): domain Eukaryota; kingdom Metazoa; phylum Chordata; class Mammalia; order Rodentia; family Sciuridae; genus Marmota; species Marmota monax. The sequence continues at coordinate 5,985,953 of NW_026693082.1, forward strand.
TCTGCCTTGGTGGCTTTCTTTGCCTGACTGAGGTCCTCTCTGACCCTCGGCTGAGCATCTTCCTCATGGGGAGGCTGTCCTCTCCTTTTATACCATGTGTCCTTCCTGCAGTCTGTATACACCGCCAGATTTGGAATTACAGCCCTGAACCTCAATGTTCTGTCCACAATCTGTCTCTCTCACTAGTCTTTGGTCTCCCATGGCAAAGGTACAATGATTTTTATTTATGAATCCCTAGTATACTGTGGATAGTTGGATGGATGGAGGATGAATGGATGGCGGGAGAGAGGGAAGACATATGGAGGATGGATGGGTGGTTGGGTAGTGAGTAGATGGATGCTGACCTGGAATTCAAGGGGTTTTATCTTTAGGTATTCATTATGAAGTGTTCAAACCCTATTAGGAAGACATTAACTTCTCTGTTACTGAGGAGATGGTAAAGGAGTACGTGCAGGAAACTTGTAAGCAAATGTGCACGTCCATGGCATTTGATGACTGTGTTGCCAGAAAGTTGGGGAAAAAAGGGTAATTTTGATAAATGGCATCTTATTTGCTCATTGACCAAATGTAATTTCAGACATGATTTACGTTTTTGACATGCGATTCAATTAGCAGTCGTTCATGTTATAATGTTAAGTCCTTTAGACGTCTTTCCCTACCAATCTCTGTCACACACATCATTCAGCTGAAAGTGATTGACTTATGTTTGGTGAAGTGCTTGGGGAAAAATCCTTTCAGAAAATGGAATCTTTTTGCATTGCATAAGTATCTCTGGTTTCTTTATTTTTTTTTCTTTTCCTAGTGTTGTCCTTGTCTAGTTTGAAAAGGCTTTCTTATCTTGAGAAACACTTAAACATGTTGACTGCATGTATTATTCAAGAAGCAGATTTCTTACCATTTCCTATTGTCTTAGGAAGGCACTAGGAGCAGCTCCTAGCAATAAGGAGGCTGACTTCTTGTCACTAGTAACTTTTTTTTTCTTTTCTGTGGTACTAGGGATTGTACGCAGTGTGTTATATCACTGAGATACATCCCCAGCCCTTTTAAATTTTTATTTTGAGGCAGAGACTGGCCTTGAATTTATGACCCTCCTATCTCAGCCTCCTGAGTAGCTTGGGTTACAGTATGTGTCACCACATCCAGCCCATTATTACTTGCAACTTTTTTGGGGGGTGGGGGTACTGGGGATTGAACTCAGAGGCACTCAACTCCTGAGCCACATCCTCAGCTCTATTTTGTATTTTATTTACAGACAGGGTCTCACTGAGTTGCTTAGCACCTCACTGTGGCTGAGGCTGGATTTGAACTCATGATTCTCCTGTCTCAACCTCCTGAGCCACTGAGATTATAGGCGTGAGCCACCGTGCCTGGCTGTTACTTGCAACTTTTTAATGACAACCAAGAGAGGCAAATTCTTCCCCAAAGTGTCACCTATTCAAAAAGATTTTTCTCCACAAAAGCACTCAGCAGGAGGAAAAATCAATCATAAAACAAACAAAAGAGTACATTTTTTTCAGAGATACCTGGAACTGTACATCACTCCAAGTCTAGAATAAGCATCGTATAATCAGAGGTTTAAATGGCAGATTCAAAGGATTCTGAATGGAAGGGCCCCATAGGTGGCTTATCTAACTTGTAATTCAATAGAATTTGGATTCTTTCTGCTGCTTCTCTGAGAAATGGACATCTCAACCAGATGAGATGGTTCCCGGAAGACAGAGTTTCTGCCTCACAAGGTAGTTTGTTCACAGGACTAAGATTCACAGTGGATCAGGACTTCCCCCCAGCAATCCTGGAGGCTCAAAGACAACAGAACCAGGCCTGAAAAAAACCTGGAGACAATTGGTCTGCACTGTTGAATTCTGTACCCACATAAAAGGGGCTTTTTTCTGAAGCGTGGAGAACAATAAAGGCATTTTCCAAGATCCAAGATTTCAAAAATTTACTTCTCAAAATGACAGAGGGCTTTTTCTCTAGAAAATGAGAAAACCAGAAGAAGAACCAGGGTACAGAAAGCAGAAGATACAGCAGAGAAGAGGAGCAGATAGCATCCCCAGGGCAGCAGTGAAGGGCGACGCGGGATGACAACTGTGTACCAGGCAGGAGACGGCCGGGCCTCCAGAAGATGAAATTGATGGTACAAACACTCCAGTGTGGCTGCATGTCTCAAGAGGAGACGTAGACAGCTGGCGAGGAATGCTCAGCACACAGAACGCCAGTGAAAACAGGGAGTCAAAAAATAAGAGCCTACACTGAAAAGCTAAGAATCAGGGAGGCAAGCCTGCCACCTGAGACCCCACAGATACCCGGATCCTCATCCACGGGCCGGGAAGGTGGAGGCCTGGGGCCTGGAAATGGGAAGAAGAGTCAAGTTTCTTAAAAACATAGAGCTGTTCGATTCTTTAATCAAGGACACATAGCTTCAACAAAAACCCCAATAATAAAACATAAAAGGAAAAGGAGGGCAAACAAAACAAAATTTCTCGGAATGTCCCAGTCTTCAGGCACTTGAAGATGACGAGTAGGTCTCCCTGCTCTCAGGGGACATTGCTGGTTTTTCCAAGATATCTGGTCATCCTGACATTCTCAAAGTGACCAGAGTGCTCAGGACCGGACACCACTGGCACCCCACGGCCCACCGAGGCCTGTCCTCTGACACGTTGCCATCATTCAAACCACGCACCCCTCATCCTTCACTTACACAGGATGTTTGGAACCTAAATCCATGGCTTTCATTCTTGCTAAATTTCATTCTATTGATTTTTTTTTTTTTGCACCTTCATTTTGTTGACATAATTTCAAATGCTGATACTGACATCCAGTCGACTATCCATCTCTCTGAGCATTGTGTCATCAGTGAATTATTAGGGCTTAGATAGATTCATCCAAATATTAGAGAAGAATGCTGAACAGAGCCAGCTGAGAACAGAGTCTTGGTTCCTGTCACTCAAAATCTCCCCCAGGGTGGGGTTCACCCCATAATATTCAATTGCAGTGTTCTCAAAAGATATAACCCACGTACCTCTTGAGGCAGGGGAATAGAAAAGCAGAGATACTGGGATTAGCAGTTCCAGGAACAGTCGTTACCCTGAAGAGTCACAGCAGGACAATTCACAGTATCCTTTCATTGTATCTGGAAGAAAAAGAGTGAAATCTTAGAGTTTTGTCTTAAAAGGGCCAGGCTGCTTCTCCCCTAACACACACACACACACACACACACACACACACACACTGCATCTGCCAGGCCCAGGAGTCTCAGGTAGAAGACACCTTTCGTTGCTAGGGAGCTGAGGTTTCTGGACACCCCTGCTTTTTTGGAGTGTGGGACTGGGCTCTCAAAACTACAGGAAGAGCCCTGCACCACCTCGTAGGATCCTGTGCAGGAGCAGGGACTTGGGGTGCCAGTTGCATAAATGACCTCTTCCAGTCTGTGTCCCCAAGGATCCATGTTGGTGCTCAAGTAAGGGTTAGAGTATTTTTTGATCAGCTGAAGGATGAAGTTTAAAGGGAAAGATTGGCTGATGTCACAAACATGCTTAAAGTCACCAAGGCTGCATCATGGAGAAGGACTATTCAGATATCACTGAATCGATTTCAAGTAGATGAAACTATGGAGAGAAGAAAGACCTTATGGATTTCTCCTATAGCTGCTCTCCCAGGAGAAACAGCTTTTGTCCTAAGTCCCAAGAAGTCCATCTGCTTCATGTTTCCAGGAAACTAAAAACATATTAAGAAGGGACTAGGGGTGTGGTTTGCAGGTAGAATGTCTGCTTAGCATGTGTAAGGTCTGAGTTTCATCCCTAGCACCACCACGGCAACAGCAAAACAGATTGTGAGTTTGTGTAACACTGGGAAAATATCAAAGGACAACACGGAAACTGTATCAGAGTGAAGAAAAATCACAATCCAGTTCTTCGAGACTTTGACCCCTTCTGTTAATTTGGACACAAATTGAATCTTTATTTTCAAGTAGTAACTTCAGAGTTTAACGGCTTCTCTAGTTTTATCTCCTGAAATATCAATGCGCGTTTCACATCAGTTACCTTTGATTGCTGATCACCATTACCATCTCCCTAATCCCACCAAGTCTGTAAACTTCTCTGGTGTTTCTCTTCTGTCCCGTTCAGAAAGCTCATCTCAAAAATTACATGTAACCAGAGAAAGGCAACATAATTGGTAAATGATATTATGATGTTATTACATTAATGGAAGAGGGTCAGAAAGTTTTTATTTGAGGGAAAATTAAGCAAAAGAAGACTAATTGACAAAGTGAGGTGAAAAATTCTCAAAGCACCACAGAGGAAGGAGCAAGCTGAGGAGACATACTTGATATTTGCTCTCCTCTTGGGGAAGAAACACTTCATTAAGTAATAACACCAGCTTTTTAAACTGCTTTCTTGAGCATTGTTCTTCAAAAAAAAAAAAATTTCCATTTTAACCAGTGAGATCAGATGCTGCATTGGAATATTGTTATGAAAGCCAAGTAAATTTATAGACACAGGCACACACATTTTTTGTGTGCAAAAAATATAAAATATTTTAAAGGACAGTTTCATATGTGTTAGTCAACTTACTGTTGCTGTGACAAAATACTTGAGATAACTAACTTGAAAGGAAGGTTTGCTGTGGTTGTGGTTTCAGAGGTTTCAGTGCATGGTTGCTTGGTACCATTGCTCTGGGCCTGTGGTGACAGAGTACAGCATGGTGGGAGCTCCTTGCAAAAGAAGGCAATGTCTTCCCTTCCTCATGGAGGCTAGGAAAAAAAAGAGAGAGAGAGAGAGAAAAAGAGAGAGAGAGAAATGGGCTGGGATCTCAATATTCCCAGTAGTGCCACAGGCTGGTGACCAGGCCTTTAGCATGTGGGCCCTTAGGGCAAAATCAAGATGGCCAAATAATCAGTATTTATTTCTCAGGCACCATTGTGTGAAACTGGGAATAAGTCAAGGAATAGATTCTATGAACTCTGAAGTCTGGAGATTAAAATCTACTTAATCTTCTAACTTTCTGGACTCTCGGGCTGAGCAGGTGAAGGACGCAGGAACTTGTGTGGGAAGTTGGAGAAAACTCAGCAATAAAGAGCTTCACCAGGGGCTGGGGCTGGGGCTCAGTGGTGGAGCACTTGCGCAGTATGTGTGAGGTACTGGGTTGGATCCCCAGCACTGCATAAAAAAATAAATAAAGTAGCAATATTGTGTCTATCTACACTAAAAAGAAACATTAAAAACAAAACAAAACAAAGCAAGATCTTCACCAGGCAAAGGAGGGTGTGGTGTCAATGCCTATCCAAGGTGTGGGGAACCTGGTGGGGGAGGGCCACCTGAAAACCAGGGAGTCCTCACATAGACCTCCCCCCTCCTCCAAGATGCCCGGAAGTCCAGCTACGGTTATGATCAAACCAAAAGCATGTGCAAGTGCCCAGTGATGGTTGATTTAGGTATCAAGACTATTTTTTTTTATTAGTCTGATAGAATGACTTATTTATAGAGGATTCTCAAGAAATCACTTGGAGCAGGTTGAAACATACAAACCTAATACTTTTCTAGTGCTGGGGATCAAACCCAGGGCACCCCAGGCAAGCACCCTACCACTGAGCCCTATGCCTAGCCAAAACTAATATTTGATAAATAGTGAAAAAATAATAAATAATTTAAACAAAAAGTACACTACTGGGCTAGTAATTAAAAATACACAGGAAGAAAGCTTTATTATGTCATACCGAATGCGGTGACACAACAATGATCACCTGAGCATCAATAATCCAAACTTCCAGAGTCTGAAAAGCTCCAAAATCCAAAACATTTCGAATGCCAGTGAGATGCCACAGTGGAAAATTCCATACTTGAACTCATGCGATGGTTGGCGTCAAAACACAGGTGCACTAACAATAATGCAGAAAGTTACATTCAGGCTACTTGTAGAAGGTGTTGATGAAACAAGTGAATTTCATGTTTAGACTTGGGTCCTATCTACAAAATATCTCATTATGCATATGCAAATATTCCAAAATCTGAAATATGAAACATTTCTGCTCTATGCTTTTCTGATAAGGGCTACTCAATCTTCATGAGGGAAAGATCTGATGTTGGGGCTGCTTTGGGGAATCCAATGCACTTGCGTGGTTTCTGGAAATATATATAAAAACATCTTGCCTACAGGCTTCCGTGAGGCATGGGTCACCATTCCAGGTTACACTTACTGTAAGATTTAATTGAAGTCTTAATGGTGTGATTTGTGGAAGCAAGAGAGCATCAGTGATGCACTGTTGTGGACAGTTGGTCTCTCCATTGAGAATGGCTCGTGCCACAATCCAGGATGCCTGGGTTTGAACCCCGACTCCCCTACTCGATAACTTCGGCAAGTTATTTATCTTTCTATGCCTCCATTCCCTCATCCTTAAAAAGAGAATAACTATAGTGCCCATCCACAGGGTCACGTGGAGGAGTAAATGGGTTCCTTGGTACAGAGTGCTTGGAACAGTACTTCACACATAGTGGGAACTTAACCAATGTTTGCTGTCACCAAAACAGAAAAAAAAATTACTAAGAGAATACCATGGTTTATAACTTTCTTGTGGGCTTTTTGTCCTTCATTCCATGGCCTCATATTATCAAAAAGGTTGCGGTAACTCCAGATATCTCAACTGTGGAGAGAGAGAGAGAGAGAGAGAGGCTGTTTCATACTACTTTCACATTTTCCTAGGGAGCAAAAAATGTTCTCCAGGCTCCTCTGCTGATCTCACTTTATCTCATTAGCCAGAACTGGGACACATCTTGGAGTATTAGTCCATTTTCATTGCAATACCAAAATACCTGAAGCCAGGTAATATGTAAATAAAGGAGGTCTATTTAGCTCATAGATTGGGGACTATAAATCCACACAGCATAGCACCAGCCCTGGCAAGGCCCCTACTCAGCTGCACCACCTTGTGGACGGTGGTGTCATGGCAGGCGGGCTTGTGAGAGGGAGGGATCATGTGGCGAGACAGACCCCAGAGAGAAGGGGAAGAGGCCAGACTTGTTCTTTTAAAACATGGTGAGAACTAACCAAAGTCCTGTAAGAACTGCTTTCATTTCTCCTGAGGAGGGAACCCTAGGGACTCCCACCTGGCCCACCTCTTAGAGGCTCCACTACCTTGCTATGGCCACACTGGGGACCAAGCTCCCAATGCTGCACCCTGGGGGACAAACCACATGCAGACCCTAGGCACTGGGCTTTGCTGGAGGGAAGAGGGGAGAATGACCTTGGGGACACAACCACTATGTCTCCACATGCCATCTCCCCAGTGGTGCCAACTGCTCTGTTACTGTCTCAGCTGTGGGAAGGACAGCCGAGCCCAGAGCACTGAGTGAATGACCCCATAATTCAAGAGCCTTTATAACACAGAAGGTCACGGATGGCCCCATCTGATTTCACACATGATGGCTAGGAGCGACGTCCCCTTCTTTGTGGGGCTGAATTAAAAAACCCAATATCTTCTTTTAAAGACTATTCCAGTTCCAACTGGAACACACAGGGTAGTCCTAGGAGTCTCACCCAGGCCATAATTTTTTGTTTATTTGTTATTTTTAGGTATACGCGACAGTAGAATGTGTGTTCACATATTATACATACATGGAGCACAACTTCCCATTTTTGTGGTTGTACATGATGTGGGGTTACACTGGCCATGTATTCATGTAAGAACCTAGGAAAGTTATGTCGGATTCAGTCTACTGTGTTTCCCATTTCCATCCCCCTCCCTCCCCTTCATTCCCCTTTGTCTAATCCAGTGAACTTCTATTCTTCCCTCCCCACCCCCACTTTTTGTGAGTCAGCATCCGCATATCAGAGAGAACATCCAGCCTTTGTTTTTTGGGGATTGGCTTATTGCACTTAGCAAGATAGTCTCCAGTTCCATCCATTTACCAGCAAATTCCATGATTTCATTCTTCTTATGGCTGAGTAACATTCCACTGTGTATTGTGCCACATTTTCTTTCTCCATTCATCTGTTGGAGGGCACCAAGGTTCCCATAGCTTAACTATCGTAAATTGAGCTCTATGAACATTGATGTGGCCGCATAACTATAGTACACTGATTTTAAATCCTTTGGAATATGCCAAGGAGTGGGATAACTCATTCAAATGGTGGTTCCATTCCAAGTTTTCTGACAATCTCCATACTGATTTCCAGAGTGGTTGCACAAATTTGCAGTCCCACCAGCAATGTATAAGTGTAACTTTTCCCCCCTACATCCTCACCAACATTTATTGTTACTTGTATTCTTGAAAATTGCCATTCAGACTGGAATGAGATAGAATCTCAGTGTAATTTTAATTTGCATTTCTCTAATTGCTAGAGATATTGAACATTTTTTCTTATATTTGTGGACTGATAATTTTTCTTTTTGTGTGAAGTGTCTGTTCAGTTTCTTTGCTCATCTATTGATTGGGCTATTTGGGGTTTTGGTGTTAAGATTTTTGAGTTCTTTATATATCCTAGAGATTAATGCTGTATCTGAGGTGCATGTGGTAAAGATTTTCTCCCATTCTGTAGGCTCTCTCTTCATGTTCTTGATTGTTTCATTTGCTGTGAAGAAGTTTGCTAGTTTGATGTCATCCCATTTATTTAGTCTTGATTTTACTTCTTGTGCTTTAGGAGTCTTTTTGAGGAATTTGGTTCCTTGGTTGATATGATGGAGATTTGGGCTTACTTTTTCTTCTGTTAGGCACAGGGTCTCTGGTCTAATGCCTAAGTTCTTGATCCACTTTGAGTTGAATTTTTTGCAGGGTCAGAGATAGGGGTCTGATTTCATTCTGCTACATATGGATTCCAGTTTTCCCAGCACCATTTGTTGAAGAGGCTATCTTTTCTCCAATGTATGTTTATGGCACCTTTGTCTAGTATAAGGTAAATGAATTTATGTGGGTTTGTCTCTGTGTCTTCTCTTGTGTACCATTGGTTTTCATGTCTGTTTGGTGCCAATACTATGCCTTTTTGTTACTATAGCTTTGTGGTATAATTTAAGGTCTGGTATTGTGATGCCTCCTGCTTCACTTTTCTTTCTTTCACTTTTGGCTATTTTGGGTTTCATATTTTTCCAAATGAATTTCATGATGGCTTTTTCTATTTTTATGAAGAATCTCATCAGAAACTTAATAGGAATTGCATTAAATTGGTGTAGTACTTTTGGTAGTACAGCCATTTTGACGATATTAATTCTGCCTATCCAAAAACATGGGAGATCGTCCCATCTTCTAAAGTCTTCTTCAGTTTCTTTCTTGAGTTTTCTGTATTTTTCATAGTAGAGGTCTTTCACCTCTTTTGTTAGATTGAATTCCATATTTTGTTCTCTTTGAGGCTATTGTGAATGGAATACTTTTCCTAATTTCTCTTTCAGTTGATTCATCGCTGTTGTATAGGAATGCAACTGTTTTATGGATGTTAATTTTATATCCTGCTATTTGGCTGAATTAATTTATGAGTTCTAGAAATTTTCTGGTGGAGTTTTTTTTTTTAATTCTTCTAAATATAGAATCATGTTATTGGAAAATAGGGATCGTTTGAGCTCTTCTTTTCCTATTTATATAGCTCTTTAATTTCTTCTTTCTGTCTAATTGTTCAGGCTCTGCCAGGAGTTTCTGAGTCCTGGCTCCCTTCTGGGACTTGTGGGGCTTTAAAAGAAGCACCGATGCCTTCAGATGTACATGTCTCATGAAAAAAATAAATAAATAAAAGCAGCACGCACCAACTTGATGATCACACACTCAACTTTTCGGGAATCCAGGAAAGGGAGAACTCAAATGGTCTGGCATATTCAGAGGGGTCCCCATGGATGAGATAGAGAGGCCCTGGAGAGGGGCAGATGGATATGAGAGAAGAGATGAGGGAGTGGGGGATGCCTGACCCCAGAGGTAACCCAAGAAAAGGCTCCTGGTTGGAAGAACAGGTCGTAGGAGGGTCGGCCATTCTCCTCTTTTTGATGGTTTAATGTTTTTCTCCTTAGAATTTGGAAGAAGATGCCCAAAGTGGATAACATGCCAAACATCACCATTCAGAATGTGATAACCTCTCCACATGTAAACTACATCCGCTGGAAAGTACATGGAGACTGGGTTACTCAGGTAAGATAGATAAATAAACTAGAGTTTGCTAGCCTGCCCTCTCCCTCTGCAGGTGCGTCACTCAAATCGCCAAACAGTGTACATTTTATCATAAGTCGTCACTGGTCCTGAGACAACTTCAGAAACCCAGCCGAAAACAAAAATAACAGTTACACGAAATGTGTAGGTTAGTCCTAAGAATGACAAACACTTGGTTTCTAGTGGAATTAATCAGTTTGAACTTCCTGGTGGGATCAGTTTGGGGGACCTTGTCCCAGGTATCCTTTGGGTCAGAAGATAGTGCATGGGTTGTCCTTCCTCTTGTTGGAGTAAAAGCCAACTCAAGTGACCAGAGTGTCTTAGGACCATTGGTGGATTATGGACATGACATTGAGTCCCTGAGCCTTCCTCTGAGGAGCTGAACTGGGGTTTATCCAGTGTATAACAAAGCAAGGCATTGTCAATTATGTTAAGAGAGCCCAGAGACCAAATGGCAGAGTGGACACACCAGCCCAAGGGACAGGCGGGGAGCAGGAGTCCTCAGGGTCAGTATGACGAGTCCATTGGAGGAAGGAACACAAGCTTGTGTCAGCAGCTGTTTCCTCCTCTGAAAACACCAGGCTTCAACCAGGTAGAGAAGCTTCCAAATTAACAAGACTTATGTGAGAAAGAACAGTAAGAAATCCTACTGAGTGATAGTGAGGGGCACCACCAAACGTGTTTGAACGTGAAAAGGAAAATTAGAGGGGAAGGAAACTTGGACCACGAAAACCACATTTGTTTAAAAGACAAATACCAACAAGATTTCAAACACAAATTGGAGAAGACCAAATACCAATCCTGCTGCAGAACAGAAATGTGAGTTAAGAAAGCTAAAAGCAAAAAGAAAACAATAATTTGACCAAATAAGCAGATGAAATACCATGATGTTTCTCAAAAGTGATTGAAATAAGATTATTTGTATTTCCTTCTTCTTTATTGGTTACAATTTATATATCATAAGTTCATCCTACATGTACAACTCATTGAGAGTAACTTTACTGAGTTGTAACATAATCACCAGGATCCGGTTTTAGAATGTTTCGGTCACTGGGTGACATCCCTCCAGCCCATTCCCACGCTCAGCAGCAGGTCTCCACCAATCGACTTTCTGTCCCCGTTGGTTTGCCTTTGGAAGCCCAGCTCACAAAAATGGCGTCATACTAAGCCTGGTCCTGATGCCTGGCTTCCTCCACGTAGCTTAACGGAGCCACACTTCTTGTTGACCTTGACCTCTTGTGGGGGTCTGGGTTGGGGACACAGAGTTCACACCATGCTTCCAATACTAGTGTGACTGTATCCACTCTGTATGTTCAGATTCTGAATTAGGACTTCTTCCGTGGAAGGTGGCCTGAGAGGAGAACTCAAATCCCTCCAAATCTCATTCCTTGTACCTAAGATTGACCTTTTGGGTCCTACCCCAAAACCCTGGTTACCCAGTCCCCACACACCTATCTCAGGACCCCATTCTTAGTTCTCAAAGACAGGGGAAGAGCCGATGCCTCCCAGGATCTATTCAGTATTGCTTCCAATTTAAAGATGATTTCTAGGGAAACAAATTGTTTTCTCTGTAAAACCCCCTGTAGCTCTGCAGGCAGCATTCAGCTTTTCTCGGAAAAGTCTAAAATAGGCAATAGGAGCTGCAGCAGACAGGGTGCTCAGGAATTGCTTGTTCTGGTGTTAGCCTAGAGCAGTTTGGAGGGAAGGGACCACCGTACACACTGCACTACCCCAGGAACACACATGGGTGCTTGAATTTTTTTTTTTCCTATCCTCCGCACAGTGGTTCCTTCATGAAATATGTTTTGGAAGAATGCTTTAAACATTATTAGAAACTCTTACTGACCTGGCGCGTGATCTTGTTTTAATTAGTGTTTTCTCACTTTTTTTTTTTCTTTTAGCTGAACTACTGTGATTCTCTGAAAGCTGTCATTTCCAGCTCCAACCACGAGCCCACAGCTCTGGTAATAGGTACTACGGACGCTCCTATCATGATTGCAGTTGTTCTCTCTCTGGGTCGTGAATCTCTGGAGGCCTCCCACCTTTTCTTTTCTGTATTGCTGTGGGCATCCGGCACCCTGCTAGTAACTCCTGATGCCATTCAAACATTAGGCCTCCTCCGCAGCTGAGTGTGTTTTTAATTTCATGAGCCTCATGCCCTGGGGCTGCTGGAGAGGCAGTGAGGGACAGCATGCCTGGCACTGAATTTGCATACACCAAGAGCTCCGTCAGTATGTGTTGAAATAAGCAAAATCCACTCTAAGCAATGCCAGGCTCTACTGTGTGAGCACCTCTAATGTGCTACATGGTATTGAATATATAATGATATCCGTATGAAACTGTTGAAATGGGGCATTTGTAGGATTAGGGACTTTTAAGGAATTCTAAAGGTGGGAAGATCCAGCATGGGTAGTTTCTAGAAGCTGGACATAGACCAAGTGAAATCCAAGAAAGGCCAAGGGAATACCCATCTCCCAATACATCTCTCAATCTTAGGGGATGACCCCAGTATCTTAGTCATTTGCTGTTGTAACTGAACACCACAGACTAGAGTAACTTATAAAGAAAAGAGTTTTATCTGGGTTATGATTCTGGGGCTGGGCAGTCCAAGGACATGGTGTCAGCATCTGAAGATGGCTCTCACACAGCATGATCTCACGATGGAAATGTGAACAGACAAGTGAGTACGTTTGGAAGTGTTCAATTTTGTAACAATCATTCCCATGAAAACTAACCCATACCTATGGGTGGAGCCCTCATGACCTAAACACCTCCCTTTAGGCCCCACCTCCCAATACTGCTGCCCAGTGAAGTAAGTTTCTAACACATGAACTTTGGGGAAACACATTCAAACCATAGTCCCTAATAAACAGCAAATCTGGGCATGAACTTGACCAAGCTGATCTTGGGTTTATGGTGTAGGGGTGTCTGTGCTATTTATGGGGGAGTTATTTTGTGTGGACTAGACTGAAGACATACATCCAGCATTGGATAGACTTGGAGAGGTCTGGCTGACCCCAAATTTTTTTTGGGGGGGGGCATACTGGGGATTTATTCAGGGGCACTCAACCACTGAGCCACATCCCAGCCCTATTTTGTATTTTAATCTAGAGACAGTGTCTCAATGAGTTGCTTAGTGCTTTGCTTTTGCTGAGGCTGGCTTTGAACTTGGGATCCTCCTGCCTCAGCCTCCTAAGTCACTGGGATTACAGGCATGTGCTACCACACCTGGCTGACTGACCCAAATATGAATCAGGAATCCACTCCCTTTATGATGGACGAGTCCCAGGGTATCAGCTCATGGTCTGCAGTAGATGCAGTCTTCTGCCTGCCTGGAGCTTCCCAACTGGAACACTTCCCTAAGGTCAGGCTCTGCCTTAAGTGCCTTACATGTATGGCCCTGTTTAACCACCGTTACAACCTATGGTTTACACCTCGCTGCTTGCCCCATCTTAGAGATGAGTGGGCTAAAGCACAGAATAACCAGGCGATTGGTCAGAGATCTTTATAACTGCACTTAAAGAAGTTCAACTCAAACTGATGGAAGCAGAAAGCAGAATCCTGGGGGTGGCTCAGGCAACACAGGAAGAACAGGAAAACAAAGCAGCTCCTCACTGGGAAATCCTGGGAACAGAGACTCAAATGCTTCTCCATCTCATAAAGTCTCATCTGTACACCAGACCCCTTGGAGGGTAGTGAGCCCATGTCTCACATAGCTTTGCCACCAACAGAGACTGGGGACTGACTGACACTCTTGGTCCCCAGTCCAGCCAACTTGGGAAGTGTCTTATTAAAATAGATTGGCCCATTGTTGGGACAATCATGATCCAGCCAACCCAGGAAGAGCAGGGGCCATCAGAACCTGGCAGTACTCATTAAAATTATAGCATCAGAGTGAGGGAAGACCTGATCTCCAAGCAGGAACTGGGAGGGGAGGTTTACTAATGGCCAAAAAAGTAGAGAATGACTACTACCCTGTGTCACACAACTCAGAACGGAGCCAAGGCTGGAATCCAGGCTGTGCCCAAAGCCTTTCCTTCTAACCCTCAGACCCATAGCCAGGGAATTGCTTAGGAGTGTGTTGGAAATTCAGAGTCTTAGGCTTCTTCCCAGAACGACTGAATCAGAGTCTGCATTGAAAAGGACTGTGGTGAATTGTGTGCCCCTCAAAGCCCAAGAAAGATTCTTTCCCCACAACGACGTACTAACATTTGTTAATAACCCACCCCTTGAAGACCTTCTTAACTCTTCATACTTACTTCATTAAACTTCATAATTATTCTGTGAAGGCCTCGAGGTTATATTGGAAAGCCCCTTCCAATTATTCAACGTCACCATCATCATATTTAATGTTCAAGTTGATACAGATGATGATAACTTACATGTGTTTGGCACTTACTCATTTACACTAATTTTCATATTGGATATTTGCCAGTGGTTCTCAGTTTGGGGTACCCATTGGAATCACCTGGGAGACTTTGTAAAATCTGCTTACCTTGGGTTTTACCCTCGGAGATTCTGATTTAATTGGTGTGAGATGAAGCCTGGGCATTGCAGCTTTTAAAAATTTCTGCAGGTGATTCCAATATGCAGCTAAAAGTAAAAACCTCTTTTTCAAAGAGAGACTGCCCAGGCATCTGCATTTTTAGATGTGACTTTATTTTGCAGCAAAGATCACGAGCCAATCACAGGCATGACGCTATTTGATCTTCACAGTGGTCAGGGAAGGTGTGAATTCTATGTAAACATATTTTATAGATGAGGACACATAAGCTTAGGTAAGCTTGCTCACCAGGTCACTTAGGTACAAGAGTCCCAAAGGGACTGGGCTCTGATTTTTCTGACTCCAAAGCCAATGTACCACTGCCATTCCCTACAGTTGGGTTTGTAAAGCCCTTCACATCCTGGGACCTGTTCTGGGACAGCTTCTCACCTTGGCTGTAACCTGAGGGGGGGTAAATAATGGAATCATTTATTCCCAGGGCATCGAGAAGTTTATTGCCAATAGAATATGCCCAGGATCTCTGCATGGATTCCCTACGTACCTTAAGCAGCAGCAGCTTAAGAAAGGAATCCATGAATACCCAAATACCCTGAATCAGAGTCAGAGACAGCAGACTCTCCTGTCTGCTGCTCTTACAGGCCCACCTGATGGGGCAGAGGGATAATCAAGAAGTGTCAGAGTTGTAGGCGGCCACGTGCCACAGTACAAGATTCTAGTCGAGAACAGGCTGCATACACAATAGTGGTTTTTGAAGATTATAATAGAGCTCAAAAATTCCTGTTGCCTAGTGACATGATAGCTGCCATGATGTCATAGTGCAATACAGTACTCAGGCGGCAATACCAGTGTAAACAAAACCTACTTCACGGCCAGCTGTATAAAAAAGGCAGAACATGCAATTGTGCCCAGTACAGAATATTTGATAATGATAGTAAATGCTGTGTTACATTTCATGTATGTACACTATACTCTGTCTTGTTATTTTAGAAGTTACTCCTTGCACTTATAAGAAAAATTGACTGTGAACGGTATGCTGGGTTCTCTTGGGAACAGGCTTATGCATCTGTGTTTGCCTATCATTTCTTGATCATATAAGAAGTCCTGTGAGTGACCTACACACTCTATGGTGTTCACCCAATAATGAAATGCCTGAGGAAGCATCTCTTAGAACTTATCCCTGCTGTTAAGTGACACATGCTAACTAATATCTCTCCCTCCTCCCATGCTCCACCCTCAGTCCCACCTCTGGACTTTAATTAAGAGCTGGTTGGAGCTCACCAGCGGTGCATCGGGGATGCATAAAACATTTAATACACTTACAGCAACTCAGAAGTCAGCCACCCACGGAACAATGTAAGCTTCTCCTTTTTTTGATGTCTTCTAGCCTCACTGTGCCTGAACATTTCTGAGCCTTTGGGAAGACTGAAATTCTAGTTTCCCCCTTCTTTTATCCTTGAAAAATCTAATTCCACTTGCCACTGAACATCATGGAAAATCAATAAAGACTTGTGCCAAGGTCTCAGCCTAGTATGAAATACCATCTTGCTTCTTTCTTGCTAGGAATCTTCCCCGAGGCCCTTTCATAGCCCAAGAGCTCACATTATCTTTCAAGGAAAGTTTCCTTTATAAATTTCTGATACACTGACATTTAAATCACCAAAGTATTAGGAAAAAAGAGGTACAGTGCTTCAGTTTCTTGGGAACTTCCATTAGACTTTCTCGGAACTAGGAAATTTGGCTTTCTAGAACAATAATGAATATGAATTCTAAGAAACCGAAATAGCCTTTGGAGATTGAAATAGCTCAAAATTCAGTATTTGAGCAGATCAAAAGCAATGACTCTAGAACAAGGAACAGGGAGTTTTAACTGTGGCTCGGCTACTAACAAAACTGTGATGTGGAACCTCCATTTCCCCTCCAGTTCAATATGTGCTAAGGTTTGGATATTATTTGAATTTATGCCCCAAAAGTTCACATGGGAGAGGCTTGGCCCCAGTGTCACAGTACTAAGAGATCACGGAACTTTTGAGGTGTGGCCTGGTGAAACTGGTTAGGCTATTGAGGGCACTAATCCTTGCAAGGAAATAATGTAGCTCTTGTGAGACCCTGGTTCGTTCCGAGAGAGTAGATTCTTATAAAAAGAGCAAGCTTGGCCCTTCCCTATTCTCTGGCTTCCTGTCTCTCCATGCAATCTCTCTCACATGGGCTCCCTCCATGATGTTACCTGCTATGTTGTAATGCAGCCCAACAGATCCTTCATCAGAGGTTGTGCAGACGGATACCCAATCTTGGGTTTTCAGCCTCCAATACTGTAAACTAAATAAACCTCTTTACTTGCTAAGTACCCAGCTTCAGGTGTTTTGTTATAGCAATAGAAAACAGACTAATACAACAAGAAAGTTGGATACAAGTTCTATAGATCCTTCCAGCTCAGATTCAGAGGCCTCATTATGCTAAGAGTCCTGTCCATCCTTCCTCACATCACAGAAAAGGAAGCCACTAGAATTGCTTATAGCTCTAAACTACTATGATTTCACCAATTAAATCTCTCTTAATAGCTAGATATCCATATAATCAAAGGATCAGCCCCCACATCTATATCAATCTAATGATTTTTATTTGGTATTTATAATGTGCCAACCATAACAGTAAGATGAGAATGTGAAAGTTCAGAGAGCCTCTGGAGTGAAACTTCTGAGAAAAGTTACCTGTACTTGCTTTTCCAATTCTTACCCTCCCATTCTCGCTAAGAACCCTCCAACCTGGCCTTGGTCCCCAAGACCAAGCACCTAAACCACTTGTATAAGGGGCCACAATGCCTGTCATGTTGCCGATTCCACTGACCAATATTCATCTCATTTTCTCTTTCTACATTTGAAGCAACTGACCACTCTGGCTTCCTGAATGAACTTCTCTCACTTGGCTTCAAGATCCCAATCCTTTCTCTCTTGCTTGTTCCTCCACATCTGTCTGATTTAATGTTGGAGCCCCAAGAGTTTAGTTCTTGGTCATCTCCTCCACGTCTGCGTCATTCCCTTGGTGATCCCTTCCAATTCCACTGTATGCTGTCCACTCCCAAATTTTTATTTCTATCCCAGTTCTTTCTGGCATTTCCAACTGCCCTGGCTCACTAATGGACATCTTCACTAGGATAGATAATGGAGATCAAAATTAAGTCCAAACCTGAATCCAGATCTTTTCTGCACACCTGTTCCACCATCTTCCCGATCTCAGTTGATACTAAGTCCATCTTTCCAGTTGCTCAGGACAAAACCACGACTCCTCTCAAAACCCACCTCCAACCTACTGGCTCTGTGTTCATAGTACACCTCACATGGGGCCACTTCTCACCAGCCCCACTTCTACCACTCAGTAAGAATCACTGTCTTTTCTTCCCTGCGTTACCGAGAGAGTCTCCTAGATGGTCTCCTGGATTCCATCTATTTTCTGCACATCAGCAAGAGAGACCTCATAAAATTAGGAGTCAGACCTCTGCAGATCCTGCTGTAGGCCCCTATCTCACTCAGTAAAAGCCAAAGTCTCCTGGTCCCCAGCCCTTTCTTTACCCCACACCTTATCACTGTGGCCTCATCCTCTTTCCCCTCCCCCTCTCGTCCCACCGACCTTCATGAATGCTCCCCTCTACCTGGAAGGTTCTCCACAAATGTCCACAGATCTCACTCCTACACCTTTTCCAAGTCTTTGCCTGATTTATTATATGCTGGGAAAGTCCACCCCAACTTCCTTGCCTTGTTCTGCCCTGATTTAAATCCTTTCCTCTAATCAGACTCTGTAATTCAGACAGCCTCTATACTTCACCCACTGTGTTTGGTTCTCATGGCCTGTCTTCCCCTAGAGGCAGGGATTCGTGAGTGCTGTGTTCACTGTTGTGCCACAAGGGCTTAGAATAGTGCGTGGCACCTACTAGGTGCTCGATAAATATTTACTGAATGAATGTATTTGTGAAGTTCAGAATTCAGACTCACACTGACCTCTCTCCCAAGAGTGCTCTGTAGTGTCCGTTCCAGGAGAACCAGAGGACGATACAGTAGGACGGTAGGAACAAGTGTGTTCGATGTTTTCCTCCTGTGCCTTTCTCCTGATAGCTCCCCACTCCCCTACCTCCGGCATGTCTCCTCGGTTCCCCATGACCACATGACTGCTGTGGTCAGGGTGTGTGTCCACTGTGGGCCCTAGCACCAACCCTCACCCCAAAGTGGCTTCCAGAGAATCATTACTTAGGAAACAAGGAGGGAATTTCCCCCATTCCTGAGACTCCCCTTGAATAGTTCTCATCTCCACTTTGGGCAAGAGCTCCTCACAACACCTTGGAGATCCACCATGACATACTTCTGGACTTCAAAACCTGACTCACAGTCAGCCACTTATTCCCAAGAAGACTTACCTTGGCCAAGGAGGAAAACCATCATACAAAGACCAACAATTGCCTCAAGAGCTCTGCAGTTAGGAAGTGCTTGACTTTGCCTTTCTTTATTTAAGAGAGAAATCTCTGGCTTCATTTTTGCTATTAATGAATATGCAAAGAGGATGCATCTTGGTCAAGGCCACAGAAACCCCAGCTGGACCTTGAGTGTCTTGCCTCCTGCAAATAAGAAACTGGCTCAATTTTGTGACTCCAAATCCATGAGCTCTTGCCATACTGAGAAATTGGTAGAGAAAAGCATCAGGTAAAGGTGGGCAAGCCTGGCCACAGAATCCAGGTTGAATCAGGAAGAGTGAAATCCTGAGCTTCAGGGCACACACACACACCCAGCTGCCAACTCTGGGGAATGCTCTGAGCCCACAACTGTGGAGGTGGCCTCTGGACCACCTCTGATGGCAAAAGCCATAGTGGATAGTCTGAATTAAACTTCCACCACGACCTCAGTGCCTGAAGACTTACCTGCCAGTTAGTGTGCTGGGATCTGAACCCGCCTGGAATCCGCTCCAGGTTTCCATGGAGATTACTTACACTTTTCATCATCCTTCTTTCAGTCCTTGGAGAAGAGCTATGCACTCTGGTTTCCATGACAACCACTTAAAACGTGTATCTCTGTCTGGCTCTGTTGGAAAAGAACTGCTAGCGATCATGCAAATGAACCGGCTGCTCTCCCCTTTACTTGAAAAAAAAAAACTAAAATAAAAATAAAGTGACACACCTGCTTAGAAGTTTCAGATCTCTGTTCACAACACGAAGGATGAATGTGTCAAACTGCTGTTTGAGGCAGGTTTGCTGCATCGCTTTGACCTTAAAAGTGCTCACCCAGATTCTTCAGCTCATTCTATCATCTCCTGTAAATATCTACACTCACGAAATACCATCTCTCCCCTCCACCTGGTGGCTGAAGAGTTGCCAGTTCAAGGCCATCTACCTTCCTACTGCATGTTCAAGGAGGGGGCGGGGGAAGGACAGAGCCAGAGTGACAAGCCAGCCTCTCTACACCACTATGGAAAGACACATGCAGAGCAGGGTTGTCACCTCAATTCACTGTCCACGGATTGTCCAGAAGTGGCCCAGAACTCAGATTACAGCTTCAAATAATGAGGAAATTATATATCTCGTCATTGGGAAAATGATCCCATGTTCTCTAGTGGTACTCCTTCAGTGGAGGGCAGCCACTCTCAACATCAGGGCTTTGGGCCCCTCAAAACGAGAGAGCTCAGGAGAAGTCAAAAGATGATGAGTGCCCCTCCCGCTTCCTGGACGTGTCTCTGAACTCCACTGCAGGACGTGCCCCTAAAACAAGGGGTCCCCAGAGGCAGCAGTGGTGTTGTAGTCAGCTTTTTTTGCTGCTGTGACTTAAAAATCTGACAAGAACAATTAGAGGAGGATCAGTTTATTTGGGGGCTCACGGTTTCAGAGGACTCAGTCCATAAACAGCCAGCTGCATTCCTCAGGTGAGGCAGAACAACAGGGCGGAAGAGTGTGGCAGAAGGAAGCAGCTCACATGATGAACAGGAAGCAGAGAGAGAGACTCCACTGGCCAGATATGAAATATATTCCCCAGAGGCACTCACCCAGGGACCCAGCTCCTCCAGCCACACCCTACCCGCCTTCAGCTACCACTCAGTTAATCCCTATCAGCAAACTAATGCACTGATTGGGACTCTCATAACCCAATCATTTCTCCTCAAAACCTTCTTGCATTGTCTCACACTTGAGCTTGGGGGAAACCTCACGCCCAAATCATAACAAGTGGGCTAAAGGAGCCACCAACAAGCAGACTATTTAAAACATGTTTGGAAACTGATACTGACATTCTAAATCCTGGAAATTTCCAAGTAAAATGAAGATTTCCCACTTCTCTTGAAAGGTTATAAGGTCTTTTTTGTTGTTAATTTGTGTGTATGTGTGTGTGTGTATGTGTGGTTTGTGTATGTGGTCCTGAGGCTCAAACCCAGAGCCCTGCATGTGCTACATTCACAGCCCCCCAAAATTATAAGGCCCATGTTAGAGTTCTACAGGACAAAGGTCAAGTGAATAGAGCACCACATGATCTTGCAGATAAAGCATGCACTTGCCTTAGTGGAACTTATTTGAATTGCAAATTCCTCTCTCTAATTCTGGGAAAATAGTTGGACTCATAACTTGGGGTAACAGGCAGAGATCTCAAACAAAACTATCCTTCAACTCATAAATTAGGTCATGAGCAACAAAAGAAAGTTCTTACTTGGAGGATAGGAAGTGGAAGCTGAAGACGATTCTTTGTCCTTCCTCCAAGGGCCCTTGGACATGGTTGAGGTTGGTGATCAGGGTAAGCCAGGCGGTAGGGATAGGAGAGGCTCTGGTGAATGTATCGAGGATTTCTTTCATTGATTTTCTGGTGAAACCCATGTCTGAAACCTATGAGAGGACCACTAATCGCTTCTAAATGATGTGACCATTATGATTCTATTGTTCAGAAGATTCATAAACCGATGAATATTTGGCTGAAAATATCTGTCAATTGTAGGACAAAATTTTCTGGTTGATTATGGAACTGATAAGTCAACTGGATGAGTCCCAATGTCCGAGTCAGTGCTGAATTTGATGCTTGCTCCATTCCCTCCATGACAAGTCTCTTAACTTCTCCATATACGTTTTCTCACCCCTAAGACGGAGGTAAATGTGTTTGAATGAGTGAGTCTGTGTTCAGATCAAATAAGATCCTTGTTGGTGCTGGGTTTCCTCCAAATAGGATGGCCTTCATGCTACCTCTGTTCCCAGGTGACTCTTCTTGTCTCTCTTTAGGAAAGGAGGGGGGAAATCTTACTTTTCTCACACACACCGCTTTTCTTCTTCAGACTATCTGTAGTTAACACCTGGAGGTGGAGGAAGAAGAAAATACCCGTTGTTGTTGTTGAAAATGAATCAGGGACCTTTTAGTGATCAGCAACCCTGTCGGGAAATTGACTGATCTTATTAAGAAACTGTGTTTTGCTTTTCTGTGAATATTTCCAGGGTGCACAGTGGGAACAACAAATGTCAAGCAAAAGATGAAAGAGATAAGGAACGTTAGGAAAGATGTCAAGACAAGAAAAGGCCACGCATCCCTTGCTCTGCCCCCGAGGCGAGCAGAATATGATCAAACAGTTTTTCGTATCCATAAAGGAGTGAAGGCATTCTTCTTCTGCAGGAGAAAGAACTTATTGCTGACAGGTGGCCTGGATCAAATAATTCGAGTCTGGAATCCTCATCTGCCTGGGTAAGTTGTCTTTCTCTCATCAAGAGGGCCATCGGTGTAGGAAGATAATTGGAAGCAGGACTGGGGATTCCCTATTAGAATGACTTAAGAACCTCTGACCAAAATTAATACCCCTTACACACCGTCTGGGAAACTTCTTTCTGTAGCCTGTAAAGGGATTATTTTGGGGGGCTGGGGGAGTTCATTTCAAGTCATTTAAAAATGTAAATACCTTACAAGGACAGAGAGACTGTGTGGAGCTACCGTTCACCTGCATCTCAGCGGGTCCCTTTAATCACATTGCTGCCTGCCCTACCATGAACCCATCACCCTCTTGGTCACAGAGAGCTATTAGGGATTTTGATGTGTAATGGATGTTTTTAGTGCACCTTACTCAGCCCCCAAGTGTACACTCAGTTCTCCACAGAGGTTGTTTAGCCCTGTCAGATTTAATGGCTCTACAGAATTAATGGTAGCACCCCTCAGGCACAGCAGAATTGACATGAAAGGCAAGTATAATTGACATAAGAAATGAGAGTTGTTCTGGGAAGCCTGGAATTTAGGGAGTGAACAGTGTGACCATTGAAGGTACCTTCCCCTCTCCCCCTCAGTGGTGATCATTACACCCTAGAATCAGATACATACCTTTCATGGTAGACCCTAGGGAGCACTTTCTTGATAACAACAAAAAAGACCATTTTATTAAACACCTACTCTGTACTGGGTACCATACAGCACATACAGCCTCTCTGATCCTCACATCAAGCCCATTTACAAATGAAGAAACTGGAGCCCAGAGAAATTAAATGACTTCTTGCAAGTAATGGCAGAGTAAAGGGTCAAAGGCAGGTTTGTCATTCCCACTGAGAGGAGTTGAAGATGGAGACTGGGAGATGGGGAGCTGGTTCTCCTGTGCTGGGCAGTGGAGATTCAGGGATGAGCACAAGTCACGTGGGACATGCCAGGATTCCTGGCCTAGCCAATCTCCCAGGCATCTTCAGGGATCCGCAGGTGACCCTGTGCCCTTCAGTCATGCAGAGACACCCAAGTTGGTGCCAAGCAGCAATTGAGCATGTGGGCTCAGCTGGTGCCTCACTTCCTGGCCAAGCAATGCTGACCAAGAGCTACAGCTGCCATTTCCTCCTCTACAGTGGTGATCACTAAAGGACCCACCTCCTAGAACAATAATGAAAATCAAAAAAAAATGAGATGATCCACATAAAACCCTCAGCACAATGTCAGAGACATAACAAGAAAGAAAAATCATTGTCCATCTACTTCTGTTACCTTAGGTTCCCATTTGTCTGGCAATTGAGAACAGTTTGCTTCCTCACTTGGTTATGTTATGCTCTCCCTCCTGAACCCCTGTCCTTCCTCTCTTCTCCCCACCTCCTCACCCTCTCATGGGACCCAGCCCTGAGATCCTCCAAGGACACTGTGATCCCTCCTATTACAAAGCCCTTCCACCCAGGTTTTAATGCTGTTCTCTCCAGCCTACAGAAAGCCACCACCTACCACGGAATCCGTTCCATCCCCACCTTGGACAGTTCCTCGCGTGTTCCTTTTATAGTGTTATTGTTAACAGAGGGAGAAATGAGGCGCAGGGCTTCATCTCACCACGAGCCCTGTCACTATCACTGGGTATTATTTGCTTCAGTCCTTTTATCTCACAAGATATGTACTTGTGCAATTTCAGAGGGAAACATAACCCTCTTCCAGGCTGAATAGAACTGCCAGATCTGGGCCAAGTTTAGTTTTGCATTTTTATTTAGAAATAGCAGACAGAACTGCTTTGTGTTCATCTGTTCTGTTTTCATTCTAGAAAACCAACAGGTCTGCTGAGAAGCCACACGGCTCCGGTGATCTATATCCACTTATCTTCAGAGGATAACAAAATATTCTCCATGTCCACGGACAACACAGTCAAGGTCTTTCCTTTCTGTATTTTGTTGCATGTGTCCTCTAAGCCAGGTTCAGCAGAGAGGTGATTTTTTTTTTCATGGTTACCTTGCCCTCTTTGACAGCATGAGGGGCCTCTGCCTGGGTAAACGCTCACGTGGTGCTTATGTGTGTGAGTCTGCCCTGGCAAGGGAGGTTATGCCAGCAATTGAAGGCTCAGGGAGGCCTGGTGTTCAGTGTTGGGGTGAGTAGACCTTCCAGAATTTAGGCCCCTGCTTGCACACTTCAAATATTCCGTGTCCCGAGTATTCCCTGAGTGTTTAGAGGACAGACAAGGGGAGCTGGGAATGGAACAGGAACCTTAGGGATACAGCAGCCCTTTGCCACCAGTGGTTGTCTCTTATTTTTTAATACCCACAGGGCAAGCGTACCCATTCCAAAAGTCACCTCTCGGCCTTAGAATGGTAACATTGCTGCTTCATTTTGTTTGCCTGCACATCTCTCTTTATACCAAAGATCCTGTTGACCTCTAAAGTTTGGTTATTGTACAGCCTTTGTAACGTACTCTTTTTTTTTTTATACAAAAGAAGTCTCACTGATTTTCTCTGCTCATCATTTCCCTTGCTCATTAAATGAATAGGACAAGTTTTCATGATTTTTCTACCTTCTCTACCGGGCTGCCTGGGGCCAGAGGGAGGGAATTTGGAGTGAATCTGTGGAATGTGGAAGGAAACCAATGTCACTGCTTTGTGTGGATATATAAGCCAGCTTGCTGACCACTCGTAGCATAAGTGATTGATGGGTACCATGGATTGAATTGTGGCTCCTTCAAAAATTCATCTATTTAAATCCCAACCCTCAGTGCCTAGAATGTGACTACATTTAGGTTCAGGGCCTTTAAAAAATTAATTGAGGTCATTACAGTGGGCCCTAATTCAAGATGACTGGTGTCCTTATAAAAAAGGAGGATTAGGGAAAACATAGACCAAGAGGTGGCCATATAAGGTCACAGCAATAGACTTATAAGACAAACATCTTGCCATCTTGCAAGCCAAAGACAGAAGCATCACAAGAACTCAATCCTGCAGACACACCTTGATCTTGGACTTCCAATCCCTATAACTGTGAGAAAATACATTTTTGTTGGTTATGTCTCCTGGCAGAAATGTTATAGTGGCTGTAGTAAGCTAATACAATAGATTTGCCTTCTCTGTGATCACAAGAAACAGGCCTCATTCATTCAATCATTCATTTAACAAAGCTACTGAGTGACTACCATGTATCAAGCAGTCTTCCAGCAAAGAGACAGCCCAAGTGTCCTATTTCATGGAGGTTACAATCTGGGGTGGAAGAAAGGCATGCAGAAAATAATCAAAATAAAATGAAATACTGATACGTCAGGTGGTAACAAGTGCTATGGGGAAGGCAGGTAATAGGGAAACAAAGAGCAGGAAAATTCGGTTTCTGTTCCCTATGGGTTTATTAGGAATGAACACACCAATGAGACATTTAAGGAAAGGTCTGAAAGAAATGAAGGGACAAGCCACACATTTATTTGAAAAAAAAAAAGGAGGTGGGAGCCACCTAGGACATGAGATTGAAGCAAAAATGGAGTAGCACGGGGAGGGGGGTTTGAAGGGCCACACAGTCCTGGGTAAGGGCTTTGGCTCATAAGGTAAACTATGAATAATTTCAATGTCAACACATTAGGTAACCTAGATGAAATATACACATTTCTAGAAAGAGCTGAGCTATAGTAACTGGCTTAAGAAGAAAAAAAATCAGAATATACCTATAACATGTAAAGAGTTAGAGTTATCAGTAATAAAAAATTTACTCAAAGAACAGTTAGGCTCAGATGGAAACACTGGTGAATTCTGCCAAACACTTTGAAGAATTAGCATACCAATCCTTCACAAACTTCCAAGAAAGAGAAAGGAGAAGACTTCCCAACTCACTCGAGGAGTCCAGTCCATCATCTGATGCCAGACTCAGATAAGTACATTCCAAGAAAATTCTAAGCCAGTATCTTTGGTGAATATGAATGCAAAAGTCCTCATCAAAATGCCAGCAAACTGAATCCAGCAACATATCAAAATACTTCTATCATAGGACCAAGTAGGATTTATCCCAGGAAGGCCAGGGTTGTTCAATACATGAAAATCAATGTAATAAACCATATCAGCACATCAAAGGGCAAGATATGATATCTCAATGAATGCAGAATTCAAAATGCAAAATTTATGCTCCCAAATCTACAAAATACTTTGGAAAGAAATTACAAAGAAGACATAAATAAATGAAAAGGCATTTTGTTTTAAAGATGGGAAGATTTAATCTAGTTAAGATGGCAATGCTTTGCAAATCAATGAACATATTCAATGTAATATTTTTTAATCAAAACCTTGGGTGCCTTTTTTTCCCCAGAAATTGGTTCAATACTAAGATTCATATGGGAATGCAAGAAACTCAGAATAGCCAAAACAAACTTGAAGAAGAAGAAAATTGAAGAACTCACTTTTCCCAACTTTAAAACTTATTACAAAATGATAGTGAATAACACAGTGTGGAGATGGTATGAAGTAGATGTATAGCAATAGGGAGTTAAGAAATAATTGGGAATCAAGAAATAAACCCTCATCTTTATGGTCATTTGACTTACAACAAAAATGTGAAGACCATTCAATGGGAAAAGAATAATCTCTTCAGTAAATTTGCTGGGTCAGTTGGTTATCCACATTAAAAAAAAAGAAGAACAAGATAAAGTTGGATTCCTGCCTCTTACCATATGTAAAAATGAGCTTAAATGGATCATAGACCTGACTATAAGTGCAAAACCATAAAACTCCGAGTGAAACATATGAGTAAATCTTCATGATGTTGGATCGGGAATGATTTCTTGGATATGACACCAAAAGCACAAGAAACAAAAGAAAAAACATTAGACTTCATCAAAATTAGAAACATCAGTGCTTCAAAAGGCATACCATTCATAAAAAGAATAGACAACCTACATAAATGGGGAAAATATTGTGAGTCACATATCTGACGAGGAACTTGCATCTAGGATATAAAGAACTCTTAATGCTCAGCCATATAAAAAAATAACCCAATTAAAAATGGGCAAAGGATTTGAATGAACATTTCTTCAAAAGTAGCCATAAGTAGATGACGAGATGCTCAACCTCATTAGCCATAGGATTCATTAGCCATGAGGATGGCTAAAATCAAAATATAGACAATAACAAATGTGGACAAGAATGAGAAGAAATTTCAAACCTTACACGTTGCTAGTAGAAATTTTGAATTATTTTGAAAAACATTTTGGCAGTTCCCACATGTTAATTATTGAGTGGCCATGTAACCAGCAATTCTAGTCCCAGGGTTATACCCCTGAGAATTGAAAACATGTTCACACCAATATTTATATTTGAATCCTCATAGCAGCATTGTTTATAATAGCCAAGAAGAAGAAATAAAATGCATGTCCATCACCTAGTGAATGAGTAAACAAAATGTGGAACATCTATACATTGGCCAAGTTTAACAACAACAACAACAAAATACTGATATGTGTTACAACGTGGGTGGACCTTGAAGATGTTGTGTTAAGCCAAAGCAAGCCTTCTATTATATTATTCCATTTATATGAAATGTCTAGAAGAGGTCAAGACATAGTGACAGAAAGAAGTTCAGTAGTTGGCAGAGGCTGGAATGAGGTATGAATAAGGGTGATTGGTAATGGGTAAGGTTTTAGAGGAGGGTGGCAAAAATGCTTAAAAATTAGGTAGTGGTGATGCTCGCACAACTCTGTGAATACACTGAAGACCTCTGAACAGCACACCTTAACAACGTGTTGTGATATGTCAATTCTATCTCAATAAGGCTGTTTTTTAAAGAGTAGGGCAAGAGTCAAGATCAACACCAAGGCTTGGGGTCTGAGCCAAAAATTGAGACAGGGATTATGGTGGGCGAGAGAGACAGGAGACCGGGAGCTCAATTGTGGATGTGTTGGATAGAGTCGTCCTGAGTCTAGGGGAGATGTCAGGGCCAGAGATATAAATTTGGGAGTCATTAGCATTTAGATGGAATTTGAAGCCTTGAATCGGAACTGAGATCACAAAGGGAATGAGAGTCAACAGAGGAGGAAAAAACTCTCTAAAGACCAAGTGCCGGGGCCCTGTGATGTGCTAGGATTTTCCACTGGGGGGGGGCGGGTCCAATATGGCTCCTGTATAGGGAGCTTGGAATCCATCTCATGATGATGATGAGATATTCTAAATAAAACCAGCTGTCAAGATCATAGTCAGCGACATTCAGGGCCCAAACTCAATTCAGTCTTCTGAGCAAACTTGATTAAAATGGTAAGATTTATGAACTTTGGCTTTTGATTTATTTTGAAAAATCAAATTAATCCAAAGGCATCATCCAGAGTCACAAAGTGGGGAGGCTTCATATTTTTAATGAGATTTTTAAATTTTTTCCCCCAAACTTACGGCCCTCAGATAATCATAATTCTGTATGTGGGGACACGTCTTCTATCCTATTTTCTTTTCCTAGTGCTTCTCCATTTTCTTCCAATCTAAACTCATGATTACAAGATTAGCATCTTGCCTGTGATGATTCAGGCATATTGAATCACTTCCCAATGTGTATTTAAAATATATTGAAATCCTATCTTGGAAATATGGTGTGTAAGTTATTTCAGAATATATTATTCCTATCAAATAAAAACTAATCAAGTAAGAGCCAAATAGCTAGATTTCTAGCATGCCTGATCAGATAGTCCTCATTCTTTGAATTGATTTTTCAACCCAAATATTTTACTCCTTTAAATCATGGGGACACACAAGACATTTGAGGAGTCTCCTGGTTTCTGGCACTCTCTAAACGAGAGTAAAGTGACAGATTCAGATTTTCTTTTTCACTTGTTGTTTTCTGTAGTTCTAACATTGAAAATCACAAAGAGGGCTGTTTTGAGTCAACTGGAATTAGGATGGAAAGTTATTTCTCAAAAAGAAGTTAGCATGGTGTACTACTTAGCATAAGCAGGATGGAATAAACCAGTGCCTTATTTTCTACAGGTTAAAACAACAGAAGTTTGTTTCCGCAGCAATCTGTGGTCAGTGGTCCTGGTGAGTGGGTGCTTTTTCTCCCACTCAAGGGACAAGCTCCCTCCAGCTGGTGGCCCCACCCTGACTTAGGTTCTCGGGACTCTTCATCCCCATGCCAGGGGTGTAAGAACAGAGAAGGCACACCTTCTTCTTCTAGATCCCAGCCAGAAATGACACACATCACCTCTCCCAGTCCATGACCACCCTTGGATGAATGGGAGACTGGGAAATGCCTTAATTTGGAAATCATCTTCCAGCAATAACTCCACCTGTGGATAAAGAACTATGGATTTAGGGGATGGAGGGTAGAAAGCTTTGGAGACATGCAACTTTTGAGTTTAAAGTACAAACCTAGCACAAACCATGTTACTGTGGGTGAATTATTGGATCCTTTTGAACTCAGCAACTGAATTTTGAACATTGGCTTAATCTTCTCCAAAATGGGAGAAAGATCCACCTCATAGGGTAGTCATGCTCACAAAAGGCAATGCAGAAATCGTACTCGCCAAAGAGTAGCTTTACCAGGTAAGACTCTTTTGAGCCTGAGAGACACATCTAATGCAAATAGGTTAAGCTTTCAAGGGAGAATTGGATGGTTGTTGAACTCAGATTATTGGACAGACAGCCTCTTGGGCAGCAGGGTGCAGAGATGATACTCTCTGCCTGTGCTTCTCTCTTCTGCTCTTGGTACACCTTGACCTCATTGGCTCCTACTGCAGAAATCTTTTCTCCCTCCAAATGGTAAGGAACAGAGATGCCCATAATCTAAAATTTACATTCAGACTCCAGTTTTACTAACAGGCCCATCCTGGAAAATCAGACGGAATGACACAAATTGGCCAGAGGTGAGTGCCATGTCTCTTGCCTGAAGTCAGAGAGGCCAATCTCTGGACAGGAAGATGCTGGACAGACACCAGGCAAGTCAGTGATAGCCAATTTGTGGTAGCTATTTTTATCCTCTGGGGATTTGATGCCAATTTGATGAGTCAACCTCAACTTCAGTTTGAAGAGTTTATCTCTACTTTTCCCTTCTTGGACTTTAGCAGGCAACCTTGTGCATCCTCCCACCTGAGATAACTGTTCCTGAGCGCCAGAATTATCTATGTGCTCCTGCCCCTCATCAAAATCTCTTCTTCCGTAAATTTATGTGTTAGTGTATTTTCTGTTGCTATAATAAAATACTTGATATTAGATAATTTGTAAAGCATAGAGGTTTTCCTAGCTCATGCTTGTCAGGTTAGGAAGCCCAAGAGCATGGCACTTGCATCTGATAAAGGCCTTCTTGCTGCACAACATGGTGGAGAGTATCATATGGTAAGACAGAGCAAGCATGCTAACGTGGGTCTCTCTCTCTCATTAGGAAGTCACTAATGCTTTATAAGAACCCCATGATCATGCCTAATCCTAATTACCTCCCAAGTCGTACCTCCAAGTACCATTAACATACTAATTTAGGGATTAAGTTTGGAACACACATTTTGGGAGAAACATTCAAACCCCAGCTACTGATGTCATGAGGTGAGAAGAAATCAACGGATAAGTGGGTTCCCATGGAGACGTTAAGTGACTGATAACAGCTGCACGTCTTACCTTTCTATCAAGGAAAATGAGCATCTTCAACCAACCAACCAATATTACAGAAAGGAGAGAGGATGCCCCTTGAACTAGCTGGCCCTCGGGGATACCTTTTTCTGTGGGATTGTTTGATTTGGGTCACCATTGTGGCTCCCATGCTGACCCCCTAGGGGGCACAGCTTCCCCCCTTTTATGCCATGCCTAGAAGTACAGATGAAAAGACAGGCTGGAACTTAGGTAATCCGTTTGCTAACTGCTGGGAGAACCAATGGGAAGAAAGCACAGAGTGTAAATACAGCAGTGTAGACTAGTTGAGGAGGTAAAGGCTTAAATTGCATCATAGCTAACTGGCTTCCTGGAACTCCATGGAGAAAAGAAGCCCCGTCCAACCACATCCCACCCTCTCTCAACCTTGGGTTTCTCTGTGCTGCTCTGAAGGCCGGTGGGCCTGGGCCTGCGGGTGATTTCTGGTTTAGCTATTTATTAACTCTTTAAATTCGGGAGAGTTCTTTAACTTCACTAGGACTCAACAGATAATCTTTGCCTCCCAGAGTTGGTTTATGAGAGCATGGATTTACTAGAGCTGTGCTGTAGTTTGGACCCTAAGTGTCCAGCAATAGTTCATGTATTAAATTCTTGTTCCCAGAATGCCATAGGAGGAGGTGGAACCTTTAAGAGGGGTGCCTCGTGGGAGGTCTTTCATCATGGGAGGGGTGTGCCCGTGGAGGGGATTGTGGGACCCGCCCTCCTCCTTCCTCCCTTTTGTTCCACCACACACTCCTGTGATGATGTGCTGCCTCGCACAGTTCTAAAAACAGCAAGGCCAAGCTATGATGGACGAGAACCTTCCAAACTGTGAGCCAGGATACACATTTTCTCTTTATAAGTTGATTTTCTCAGGTGTCTGTTAGAAACCTAACATGGGTTGACTAACAAGGTACCCCAGATTGGGTAGATTAAACACGAGAAATGTCTGGTCTCGCAATGAAGGAGGCTGGAAGTCTGAGATCAAGGTGTCTATAGGGTTGGTTCCTCCTGGGGGCTGTGGAGAGTTCCAGGACTCTTGTCCAGCTTCTGGCAGCTTGCTGGTGATCTCTGGCATTCTTTGGCTTAGAGATGCATCTCCCCAATCTCTGCCTTCATCTTTACTCGACTTTCTCCATCTCTACACTTCCCTCTTCTTACAAAGACACCAGTCATATTGGTTTTAGGGGCCCAGCAGGACCTCATCTCAACTGATTTTATTTGCAATGACCCCATTTCCCAATAAGACTCTAGTCAAATATAAATTTGGGAGGGACACAATTCAGCCTATAACAGAGTAAATAAGAAAATGCACGTAAAGCAGCCGACATAACATCAGATGTGTGTTAGCTGACGAATCACCATTGCCTTAATGACAATTATGATCTTCCCAGTTTTATGCCTGGCCCCTCTGCTCCTCCCCAGCCCCCACGGCTCTCACAGACCTTGCCAGGTCACAGTACACTAAGATAATACAAGAGCCACGGCATGATTTGCACACCCACCTTAATAAATGACAGACGATAACGTTATCATTCTAATCATGTTACACCATTACTTTGTTTAAACCTTGACGGTAAACATTGTGTTTTTAAATTTTTTTTTAATTTCTTGCAACAGCTGTATAAGGGAAGTGCTATCATTATTTTTCCCATTTTGCAGATGAAGAAACGGAGGGAAAAAAAATGATAGGAACTTGCCCAAGGCCCCATGGCCATTTGGTAGGCTCTGAAACCCCGTGTCCTCAACCCTGAAGTTTGTTCCCTGTGTCTTCCAAATATCTGTCCAGTGACTGGTTTTGAGGATCTGTATTAAGAAATGGGGATGAAGATAGTTGTGTAACACAAATTGGATTCATGATTTCAGCTCCACTCTGACAGTTGGGTCCATGGGAAGAGATGTGACTGGTCATCCCTTGTAGGGGGAATAAATCACAGTCCCCCTCCTCGGGTCACTTCAGCATGGATCAGGAACACGGGCCTCACTCTGCCTCCTTGAGAAGCAACAAAAAAACTTCTCCTTTGGTGGGAGGGTCTGGGGCGGTGTTTTGAGTTGGTGGGACCAAACCAGACACCCCAGCAGACAGCAGCTGGGCACACAGCATAAAAGGCGACTCAAGCTCTATTGCTTGTCCCCTTTCCTCCTCAGATCTGGGATCTGGAGACCCACAGCTGCTTGTTTACAGCCTCCTCCAAAGCCAGCGGCATTCAGGGGGAGCTGGCAGCCTGCCTCTATCTCCCGGGTCCCCGAGCTCTGTGCGTGGCCGCCGACACCGTGGCACTCTTACACCTCAGAATGAGGTATGAAGCTGTTCTCTCAGCAGCAGGCACTCAGCTCTCCAGAGGGTTCTGCAGAGCCAGCTGTTGTCAGCCCCCTCTTAGCACTCTGTTGGGTCTCCACGGGGCCTCCCCACTGCAGGCCAGACCTGGGTCTGTAGCTCACAGTGAGTATTTGGTGAGCCCTCTTGAATATTTCCCTTTAATTACTCCAGCACCACCTTCTCATATTATCCAGAAGTCTGTGATCTACCTCTTAGGCCTGTCCCACCCACCTTTGTATTAAATTGTTCAAAAATTGATTATATAGGGGCTGCTTATCCAGACCAAAGACAGCGTCAGCCAAGCAGAGAGAGTTCTGGGGGTGCTGGTCAGCTCACCAATACTGTGGACTGTGGCCTCAGCTGTGCCCCATATCCCAGGCCCGTAAAGTGGGACAGCCATGCAGGGCAGCACATGCCCACATGAGACGGATCTGTATGGAGAAGCCCCTGAGTGGGCTTCCCCTGGCCAAGGCCTTGGTGTCCAGGAGTGTTAATGCTCAGGACGCAAGTCTTTTTGATTCTTTTGCAAACAAGTGCACTTGGTTTCTTTGGCACAGCTTTGCCAGGACACATGGCCTTGTCAAGGAAGACAGGTGCCTACCTGCCTGCCCTTCCACGCTCATGAAGTCCACTTAGCATTGAAACTGAGTCAGCTCCAGGTGTCTTTTTCTGCCCTTCCTGGGCTGAGATGTTCACTGGTGAGTTTGGAGTTATGCCTCTAACTCCAACCCTGAAGATGAGCAAGCAGGAAACTAGAAATGGGAAGGCTTTTCCCCCACGGCACAGGGGAGCCAGGAACAGAGCAGGGACTAGACTTCCAGTCTTTGGGTACCTGGTCTTTTCCCTGCACCTGCCATGCCCACTGACACAATGAAGATCTCTGAGACATCAAAGGGGAGAGGGGGCTTATGTTTAAACAACAACAACAGCAATCAGACAATTGGAGTCCTACTTCCTGGCTCCCTTCCCCAGGGCCTGCATAGAAGGCTGCCTTAGAGGGCCCTAAAAGGCCTTGCAGGCCCCGGATAAGTGGCTTCCCTCCTCTCGGGCTCTGCAGGGGAGGAACTCTACCCTGCAGCAGGCAGGGACAGCAGGGTGCAGCACCTACACTGTGCTTTGAGAGCTGACAGGCCTTCTGCATCCCAAAAGTGCAGACATCATGACAGCCAGCTCCTGGGGCTAGTGTGGCCCACTCTTACTCCCCCGTTATTCCTCTCTGGCCGCACCAACAAAACATTCCTCATGGGCACTTTCTCCCTCAGTGTTCAGCAATCCTGAGTCTAAAGTCAGTCGTATGTGTAATGCAAGATGAGGATGCAGGAAAGCTTTTCGAGTAAATATCATAGTTTGCATATTTCAAGTCCCATCTCTCTCATCAGGGTAACTGAATTTCCTGAGCCCCAAATCATGATGTGTGGCCTCACAAATATTTTTTTTCCTTGAATTGTGAACATAGAGTCTCAAAGACATTCCCTAGACTCAGCGATCGAATCACATGTTCAGAATTCACATTATGGAAAAGTGATCCCTTTGCACAATATCAGAACACCATGCAGAAGGCCAAAATGTGTGTCTCTGGTCTGTGGCCTTCCAAATCTGCTCACTGAGGTGGTGAAGCAGGCTTGCATGGACCAGGAGCGCCCAGGCAGGGCAACTGCCAAGTGATTGTTACCACTGGGCGCGGAAGCAATCTCAGGCTCTTCACTCAAGATGCCAAAACAACCAGCCCCAAACGGAAGCTTCAGTCAATCAAACTGCTGTTTGTTCTACATGATAGCACTGTGTAGAACAAACAGCCGGCTTGATTGATTTCTTTTGGAGCGAGTCACTGAAATTCCAATTCATGGCAAACATAGCCTCCATCTTCAGCACCAGCACTTAGGAGCCAGACAATGTCCCCCCCCACTACCCCCTAGCCCCGTTCCCTGCTGTCACTCAGGAGCTGTGTGACCTGGATTGAGTTACTTAGCTCTCATCAGTGAAGTGGGGAGCGTAGCTCTCTCTTCCCAAGGCTGGAAAGGGAAATGAGGTTATCTGCCAGGCCCAGAACTTTCTGTTTGCCCTGGGCTCCCTATGGACCTCCCTCTTCCACCTTCACTTCCCAAGCCCAGGGACCCTTCATGGAGAGGTTCTCAACATCCTTGTGCCAAATCCTAGTTTTCCTTGAAGAGGTTTTGGGGCATGATGTCTAGGGCTTCAGATCCATGGAAGGCTCAGCAGCAGTGCCTTGGGGCTACACAGCAGAGGGACAATAAAGAGAGATGGCAGAACAATGGCATGCAGCGCAGACATTCTGTATAAGTGCTCTCTGTGTGCCAAGCCCCTCCAGACTCTTCTATGTTCTTACCCCATTTATTTCTCACAAAATTTCCACAAGGGATTCCATTTTGCAAAAGAAGAAATTCGTTCAAAGGGGCCAGGGTACTTAAGCCTGGGGGCTCTCTGTTCTTTGTTCTGACCTCCTCAAGGTGGCTCCCAGGACAAGGCTCTGAGTGTTCAGATGTGCCCTTTGTACCTGGTACCCTTGGAGTTGTGCCACAGGGCTTCCCAGGATCTGCCTGGCCTCTTCCTCCTTGTGAGTAAGAAGTGCTGTTTTCTGGGCACAAGGGTTTACAAGTGGGATAACCCCTATGTGTTTTTTGGGGGAAAGGTCTGAGTTATTAGTGAAAAGACCCATTCTGTAATGCCACAAAATCACATTTCTCCTGCCTTCAACAGGAGACATGCCTCAGTTTTCCTGTTTAGCAGCTACTGTGGCTTACTGCTCCCAATTTTATATGTGCCATTTTGTGCTAATGACATTATGTTTTCTCATTGAATCCTCAAAACAACCCTTTAAAGTAGGTACCATTATCCCTATTTTACAGATAAGATTGGGATTCTAAGCAGTTAAGTGATTTTGACCTCAAAGTGACTTTGTAGCTATTCCTTAATGTGCCCTCCTGGGTACCTGTGTCATGAAGTGGCCTTAGGTTTTCACTGTCTCTCTTTTACCTGAGCAAGATCTGCCCCAGAGCCCCACCTGGCACTTTCCCACCAAGAACCCGTTGTGTGTTGCGGGTACAACTCAGCCTTCAGGCATGTGGTCAGCTGTTCAGAAGCATCTGTAAGTACCACTCCTGCTCTTCTAGGAATAATGTATTTGTGGGTGTGGGCCCGGCCTCTGTGTCTTCTCCTTAGAACTGAACAGTATGTTCTGGGGATTTTCCATCTCTGTAATAAACAAGGAGAGGCTAACTCTATTCTGTGAATGATCTGGTACCCTCAAGACATTCTCCTAGGAGAGTCAGATGGAGGAGCCTGCAGTTTCACCAGTGGCTTGCAGCATGAGCTATTCAGAAGGACCATTCTGGTAATATGGTTTCATTGAGATTCTCTTCCATAGTGTAAGACAAGGACTACCCAACCCCGTACTATCCCCCAATCCGTGTTGGTAGGGACAGACTTCTATGTCCACTTCCCCTCCTCCTAAAGGGTCCCTAAGGACCATACCATCTATATCCTTGATGAGTGGCACAGTATGAGCCCACTGGAGATGGGGACAATCAGTACTCATCGAATAAGGAAAAGACACACATCCTGTGATTCATCTTCTTATGTCCTTGTGCTAATGGGAGGGTACAGGCACACTCCAATTCCATGCATGATGTTTTGGTGTTCTGAATCTCCAAATATATCCATGTGTCATTGAATGACGGGATGTGTTCTTAGAAAAGGGGGGATGGCTATCTTATCATAGTGCAAACATATAGTTGCCCAAACCTAGATGATAGAGCTCCTATATGCCCAGGCCTTGTGTGGTTTACATTTATATGTGTGTATGTGTGTGTGATCGCCTATTTTTTTCCTGCAAAGATGTGTCCCCTATTTGGTCACAAGGAACAAACATCATAAGATTAAATCAATCACAGGAGAAAATTATGCTGTTGAGAGAGGTGGTGAACATGAGATAATGAGGCAGCCGCAGTGTCACCTGGCACGCTGTTGTACAACAAAAGTTTTTTCATAAGAGTATACACCAAAATAACAACCAAATGTGGCACAGAAATACAGAAGCCAGTAACATAGTTATTTATCATCATCAGAAGCATCACATTCTGCACATAATTGCATTTTCTATGCTTTTATATGTCTGGTGGCACAGGGGGCTGTTATACCTGTGTCACCACAAACATGTGAGTCACGTGTTACCCTAGGGCATTACAACAGCTATGATGTCACTGTGGGAGATAGGAATTTTTCGGCTCCATTACAATCTTATGGGACCTCTACTGGGCACGCAGTGGGGCAGGGGGTTGATGGAAACGTAGTTATGAAGCGCATGACTGTATTAGTTCAGTTGCTTTTTGAATCAATGACCTGGGTAGCTGTACAGGTGAGTGGCCAAGGCATGTGGCCTCGCCTTCTTTCCTGCTTCCTTCCAGAGCCAGGCCCACCAGTCTTCAGGGATTACGGCCTCAGGTGCATGCCCACGCCACCCCGCCAGTCCACTCCACACTCTGCAATTTCCTCCCCAGAGAGACTCTGTGGACCTCACCCAGGTTTTTGCCTGGTGATGAGTGATCACTATGATTTTAAGTATCAAAAAACTAAATTACCTGATCTGTGGGTCAGAAAGTGTTTACAATGACTCAGTCTCAATACATCTGAAAGAAGAGGAGTTCCTGCGTATTTGGGGTGCACACCCACCAGGGAGTATTCATCTTGCATATTTATCAGAACTTCCTGAGACTCCCTGAAGCACCCCATTTTACCTCCTCAGTAGCCTGCTCATCATGTCCAAGCTTTTCTATGTCTACCCCAGAATTTTCCTGCTTTTCCTACACACACCGCAGCCTTCACCCCCTTCCTGACCACCCATGTTCAGTACCCCCCACGATGGTGCAGGATTGTTTCAGAGAAGAGAGCCTCCTCTTCGGCAAGACAGTGAGGGAGCTTGAGCTCAGGGATCAGAGCCCCTGTGTCTCCCCCTTCTTCTTCAAGGCAAATACCAGCTCCTCTGAGAAAAGTTCTCAATCTCCCCCGCCTCACCCTACAGCCTAGGCTTCTAATTCTATGGGAACGCAGGCTGCCTCTTTCAATAACTTTGCTTTTAATAAGCATCCCTCCCCCTGGCAGTAGGTGGTAAGTAGATGTTGAATTGAGATATAAATATGCTTACAGCTATTGTAGTAGACACATGCTGGTAATAAACTCTCCAACGCTGAGTGAATTAAATTACTGATCTCAGTATGTGCGCACCTTGCGGATATGTTGCTGAGTGAAATCCTTGTAATGTCATTATGCCACTGTCACAATCCATAGCATCTAAACCACGTTACACACTTGACATTTATGGAGTAGGGAATATAACCCAAGATCTTCACAGAGCCAGGATTTATGAACATGGTGATACCACATTTTGTCCACTCATTCATATAAGCAGAAGCACTAAAGACCACCAAATTTTGGTGCCTCTGAAAATGTTTGAAAACAGCACAACGAAAATTCATAAATGTTTAATTCAATGCTATGTCATATTACATTCTAACTACGACTTAACTTATGTATATATAGTTATATATATGATATGGAAGCTTAGTTTATAAGAGTTACAGATAAATTGTCATCAACAGACCTTGAAACTATAACTATTTTAAAATTTAATATGAAAATTTTATTTAGCCATGCATGGTGGTGCTCATCTGTAATCCTAGCAGCCCAAGAGGCTGAGGCAGGAGGATCAAAGCCAACCTCAGCAACTTAGCAAAACCCTAAGCAACTCACTGAGACCCTGTCTCAAAAAAAATATATATATATAAAGGGATGTGGATGTGGCTCAGTGTTTAAGCACCCCTGGGTTCAGTTCTAGTACCAAAAAATTTTTCATTTAATTTTAATTAAGTTTTTAAATAAAAGATTAAAATTTTATATAACTTGGGATATGGTTACATTTTACTATGTGTGATTTGATGGTGTTTCCAAAAGGAAGAATAACTTGGGTTGATGAGATTCTCAAAGGACCTGCTATGTATGAAATTCTTCTTACAAAGAAAGAGCAAGTAGGCATACCTGAAAACATGTGGCTTTTCTTTAGACTTTTCTTGATTCTATAAATAAAACTCTGAAGTCATTTGGAGGGATATTTCCATTTTTCACGCCAGTCTTTTCACTTTCAGATAGCTTCCTTTGAGGGACTTTGAAAATTTGCTCTCAAAGATAGGTCTGTTTAATCGCATAATGGGGGCCCAAGAGGTGGATGAAGAAGGAGGGTTCCCCTTGGGTGTGGGTCCTGGGCTCTTTGGTTCATTCTTCCAAGCCAGGCCTCACCACCAGCTGATAGGTACTTCGTTCAAGTCTGGTCCCCAACCATATTACCGAGGAATGCAGGCTGTGGAACTCTGGTTTATATGCAAATGGTTGACAGCTGTAAAGTGAATCCCAGCTGCGCCAAGGGTCTATTGCAATGTTATAGGGAAGAGATGAATGTACCTGAGTGGCAGGCACCTCTAGGGACCTCGACCTTGCAGGGGGAAAGAAGCCAAGCGTGCGCCACTGGAAATCTGTTCTCAGGCATTTAAAATCCTGAGACAATGGGAGAACAACACCTTCTGGCTTCTGGCTTGGAGACCTAGAACTTTCTCTCAATGAAGGGCACTTCCTCTTCTACAAAGTGGCAGGATAGAAGGAATATTCCCTAGTCCTGAGAAAAGATGCACCCCCTTGGGATTTCTGTCCCCACAATCACATGGTCTCGTAGAGATTTTGCAAGTCAGAGAACTCTGGGTGTGTCTCCAGGAAGGCTATCCCAGGAGAAGCCTTCCTGAGGGGGCGTTCACATCAACCAGTCACAAAAGATGCTACTGGGGCTCTCTTGAGGAATATGGGACTGAAGGAAAGTAATTGAAAGCCTGAAACTCATCGGACCAAGTAACACAGTAAGTCCCAGGGCTTAGAAGATGTAGCCACCCCCAAAATATCACTTTCTTGTTCACCTTTGCCCTCACGGTGAATAAATTTTGCACCTTAAAATTCAATGCACGCCTATATTCTCTGAGCCTAGATGGTTAGAGTTGTAACCTTGCTTTTGAAATCTTCCAAACTTCTCACTGAGATATGGGCTGAACTGCATAACCTCAAGTTCATGTTCAAGTTCTAATCCCAGTCCCTCAGAATGTGGCTGTATTTGGAGGAAGGACCTTTATTTCATATTTACCTTTTTATTTTGAACTGGGACATAAAACATAAAACTTTTTATAGTAATATGGCAACATGTGATATTTTAAAGACCTATCTCTTTAAACATGTATCTTTTTTTTTTTTCTGGTGAAAACACTCAAACTCCTTTCTTCTAGCTTTTTGAAACGTACATCAGATTATTCTTATCTGTAGTCACCCTACTGTGCAATAGCACTCCAGAACTTCTTGCTTCTAACTGTAACTCAGCACCCATTCTACTGTAACTCAGTACCCCATCCCTCCATTCCCTCTCTTTTCTCCAACCTTGGTACCCACCATTCTACTCTCAACTCCTAGATCTATATTTTTAGATTCCACATACAAATCATATGGTACTTGTGTTTCAGTGCCTGTCTTACTTCACTTAGTATAATGATCTCCAGTTCCATCCATGTTGTCACAAATGATTGAATTTCATTCCTTTTTATGGCTGAATAGTATTCCATTTTATAGATGTACAACATTTTCTTTATTTATCCATCAATAAATGAACACTTGAGCTGATTCCTTGTCTTGGCAATCATGAATAGTGCTGCAGTAAAATGGGAGTACAGAGGTCTCTTCAACATACTGATGTCCATTCATTTATGCATATATATATATATATATATATATATATATATATACATACATATATACAAATGTGTGTGTATATATATATATATATATATATATATATATATACACACACACACACACCTAGTCACCTAGTAATGTCATTGTTAGATCATTTGGCAGTTCCGGTTTTAATTTTTTAAGGAACATACATATTGTTTGTCATAATGGGTGTACTGATTTTCATTCCCACCAACAGTATGCAAAGGTTCCCTTTCAGAGATAGGATCTTTAATGAAGTGACAAAGTTAAAAGAAAGCCAACAGGGTGGATCAGTCTGACTAGTATCCTTTTAAGAGGAGACTGGAACCTAGAAAGAGACCAGATATGTGCATGCACAGAGGAAAGACTGCATAAGGACACAGCAAGGAGGTGCTTCTTTGAGCCAAGGAGAGAGGCCTCCAGAGAAACCAACCTTGCTGGTACCTGGACCTTGAACACTCAGCCTTCAGACTGAGACAGTAAATGTCTATTGTAGAAGCCGCCTAGTCTGAGGTGCTTTGTCATGGCAGCCACAGCAAAGGAATACACTGGGGTGAGCCAACTTGGGCTGGAAATACAGATACCTTCAGAGTCAATTTGTATCTTTTATATCTACGATGTTAAACTTCTGAATGCAAATTCCCTTCCATTTTGATAGCCATTATCTCTCAGTTATTTTTCCCCCCATTTTTAAATCCAGATAGTGAAAGTATGGGACTTTGAAACAGGAAGACAGTTGTCTGAATTTTGGGGGGCTCACGGCAATGCTGGGATTACTTGTCTGACCTTTGACTCCAGCGGAAGAAGGTAAGTGCCTTGTCCAGTGTTGTTGACCAATGGGCAGGTGACCCCTACCATGTCCTCCTAAGGGACCACTCTGTTTTCTAGGCTAGTGACCGGGGGCAGAGACGGCTGTCTGAAAATATGGAGCTACAATAATGGACACTGTCTACACACCCTGAAACACGGTAAGTGATGCTGGGGTATTCCAAGTGGTCCCCCTAAAATATGGATGCAAGATTAGTTGTAAATGTAAAAGAAATCAAATGAGATTGATCTAGAATTTGTATACCAACCCCACACCCTTTTTCTCAGTCATATTACAATACTCCATGACTCAGAACTCATGCTTCATAGGGATGCAACCCCATAAGTCAAAATCTAGATTAACAAATTATAGGCAAGTATCTTGTTGGATTTCCTCCTTCCCAAGGCTGCTCACTCCACCCATTCATTCACTCTGTCTGTTCTTGGCAAAATTTCCCTGCTTCTGGCTTTGAAATTTCCTGCAATGTCGATAAAACGCAAACATTCTTCAACTATCACTGGAGAATAAATGAAGTCCAAGTAAAAGAGACAAAAAGTGATCAAAGCCATGATACTGAAGCCGCGAGTCTGTGTTTTCTAGCCCTGCGGTGACTTCTGTGCATTCATTTACTTGTTCGTTCCTCCACTAGGAAGCGCCACGTTCTCCTAGGGACCTATCAGGAGAGGCTGGCCCCTTCCCATAGCTGAGCAATGGGCAGAATCAGAATCATAGGACAAGGAGGGCAGCAATAAACCAACAGTGCTTAAACGACTTCAAAGACATTTAACTGTGATCTGGAAGCTAGAAAGTCAATGCTAAAATCTCCCCCAGCATCAGGAAATCAGCTGATTCGAGAATTGATAAGAAAACTCTTCACTATAAAATAGTATTATTTTCTTTCTAGATGAAAAACAAAGTGAAGTCTGCGATTGTACCTACATGGAGGTGAACCAAAATAAGTGAGTTAAACTCAGCTGTAGTAGGAGAGGTGTTTTATTTAGTGGAGTATCATTTTCTGGCTTAAAATTTCGTCCTAGGGGAAGACATCAAAACAGTGCAGGGAATTTTCCAGAAGAAAACATGTCAAAACATTTCTGAGGACTCTGGTTGTCTGTCTGGTGCCAATTTAGGCAATAAGGCTTTTTCTGGAACATTGGAGCAATTCTCTGCACATTTTGACAACTGTTTAGAAATACAGGGAGAAAGCACGACACCTCCCTACCTAATGCTTTATGAAGGAATAAATCAGAGACTGGAGCAATTAAATTCAACCCCCACAAATCAAAGAACAAAAATTCAATAAAAATTCCCTCCTGAACATTACAAGGTGAAGCAGTTTGTGGACAGTTTCCATTCATACCCTTGTCTCCAGGGATCCACTGTGCCCTGGGGATCAGGTCATCCTCCGGAAGGCAGCTGTGCATGAAGGAGCTTTTGTTGATCTCAGAAATGATGGGATGTCCTGTTTCTATTTCCTGATCTTTCAAGCACCAGTTCAAAGACAGACCCTAATTTATCAAATCACATTCCTCTTGTTCTCAAAAGAAACAGAAGCGCTTATATTCTTCTTTTAATGATTCTTTTTTATTGGTTCTTTTTAGTTACACATGACAGTGGAATTCATTTTGATATAATTATACGAGCATGGAATATGTCTTATTCTAATTAGGACCTCATTCTTGTGGCTGTACGTGATGGTGGGATTCACCGTGTGCATATTCATATATGTATATAGGAAAGTTATGTCAGATTTATTCCTCTATCTTTCCTATTCCCCTCCCTTCCCTTCATTTCCCTTAGTCTAATCTACTAAACTTATATTCTCCCCCATCCCACCCATTGTAGGTTAGCATCCACATATCAGCAAGAATATTCAACCTTTGGTTTTGGGGGATTGGCTTACTTCACTTAGCATGATAGTCTCCAGAGCCATCCATTTACTGGCAAATGTTATAAAGTCATTATTCTTAGTAGCTGAGTAATACTCCATTTGTGTATATATCACATTTTCTTTATACATTCATGTATTGACGGGCACCTAGATTGGCTTCATAGCTTAGCTATTGTAAACTGAGCTGCTATGAACATTGTTGTGGCTGTGTCACTGGAGTATGCTGACTTTAAATCCTTTGGATATATACTGAAGAATGGGATAGCTGGGCCAAATAAATGGTGGTTCCATGCCTAGTTTTATGAGGAATCTCCATATTTCTTTACAGAATGGCTGCACCAAGTTGCAGTCCCATCAACAATGTATGAGTGAACCCTTTTCCCCACATCCTCATCAATATTCACTGTTACTTGTATTCTTGATAATTGCCACTCTGACAGGAGTGAGATGAAATCTCAGTGTAGTTTTAATTTGAATTTGTCTAATTGCTAGAGAGGTTGAATATTTTTTCATATATTTGTGAACCGATTGTGTTTCTTCTTGTGTGAAGTGTTTGTTCAGTTCCTTTGTCCACTTACTGATTGTGTTATTTGGGGTTTTTGCTGTTGTGTTTTTTGAGTTCTTTGTATACCTTAGAGATTAATGTCCTATCTGAGGTGCAGGTGGCAAAGATTTTCTCCATTCTGTAGGCTCTCTCTTCACATTCTTGATTGTTTCCTTTGCTATGAAGAAGCTTTTTAGTTTGATGCCATCCCATTTATTGATTTTTTTTTTTTTTTTTGCTTCTTGTGCTTTAGGAGTTTTGTTAAGGAAGTCGGTTCCTAAGCTGACATGTTGGAGAATTGGGCCTACATTTTCTTCTAGCAGGTGCACAGTTTCTGGTGTAATGCCTAGGTCTTTGATGCACTTTGAGTTGATTTTTGTGCAAGGGTTAAATTTCATTCTCTTACATATGGATTTCCAGTTTTCCCAGAAGCATTTGTTGCAGAGGCTATCTTTTCTCCAGTGAATG
Source organism: Marmota monax (assembly GCF_021218885.2). Taxonomy (NCBI): domain Eukaryota; kingdom Metazoa; phylum Chordata; class Mammalia; order Rodentia; family Sciuridae; genus Marmota; species Marmota monax. The sequence continues at coordinate 6,030,700 of NW_026693082.1, forward strand.
TTCATTGAGCCTTTTTCTAGTATGAGATAAACGTATTTATGTGTGTTTGTCTCTGTGTCCTCTATTCTGTTCCACTGGTCTTCAGGCCTCTTCTGGTGCCAATGCCATGCTGTTCTTGTTACTGTAGCTCTGTAGTACGATTTAAGATCTGATATCGTGATGCTTCCTGCTTCACTTTTCTTGCTGAGGATTGCTTTGGCTATTCTGAGTCTCTTATTTTCCCAAATGAATTTTATGACTGCCGTTTCTATTTCTGTGAAGAATGTCACTGGAATTTTGGTGGGAATTGTGTTGAATCTGTACCGTGCTTTCGGTAGGATGGACATTTTGACAATATTAATTCTGCCTACCCAAGAACATGGGAGGTATTTCCATCTTCTCAGGTCTTCCTCAATTCCTTTTTTTAGTGTTCCATAGTTTTTATTATATAAGTCCTTCACCTCTCTATTTTAGATATATTCCGAATTTCTTTGGGGCTATTGTAAATGGGATAGTTTTCCTAATTTCTCTTTCGGCTGACTCATCATTGATTTACGGGTGTTAATTTTATATCGTGCTACTTGGCTGAATTCATTTATGAGTTCTAGAAGTTTTCTGGTGGAGTCTTCTAAATATAGAGTCTTTTTGGATCTTCTAAATATAGAATCATGTCACTGGCAAACAGACCTAGTTTGAGCTAGAAGACCTTATATTCTTGCTGTCTTCATTTATCACATGGATTAAATTAAAGCACAACATTCATTTCACATCAAACATATAACAGATGGAAATGTGAAATTCTGTTATCATCCTAGGTGTATCATAGCTGTTGGATGGGACAGAAGAATAAACGTGTATTTTGTAAGTGAAACATAAAAAATGATGATATTTCAAAGTCTTCCTTCAGATCTCTCTCTCTCTCTCTCTCTTCCTCTTTCTCTCCCTCCCTCTCTTCCTCCCTCCCTCCCTCCCTCTTTCTCTCCCTCTCCTTTTTCTTTTAATTATAGATTTTGCAGTGCCTTTGCTGTCTTTCACAAGTTGAGTTGTGGCATGGACAGAGGGTTTTCTCTCTTTATTCCTTTTGCTGTATTCTTGCATCTAAAAATATTTTTGCCTTCTTTGTTTCCCCGTTTTTCTCATGTTGCTCCTTCCATGGGCAAAAGCTTAGCTAGAAAACTCGGTTGGGGCTGCAGAGGGTATCTTGGGAGCACAGAGGGTGTCCTGGGAATCCAAAGTAGGCTCTGCCCTGAACACTGCAGCTCTGCACCTTGACCCTCACACCTTGTCCAGCGTCCTCACACCTCATGTGGTCCCTCCTCCCAGTCTGCGGGGTCTCAGCTGCATGCCTGCTCTCCTGAATGAAGGTTAACCAGTCTGTCAATTGCTCAGCTTTCTTTTCTTCCTCTTCCTCCTTTCCTGTCCTTATGTCCCATTTTTCACTAAATGGAAAGAGGAAATGAAATGCCATCCATAAGCTGCTCTCAGAGAGACCATTCTTTTTTTTTTTTTCTTTTTTTAATGGCTGAGAGGTGGGGGAGGGGCTTACAGACAGGGGGAGTTGAAAGCGCTGACTACAGCGAAGTTTCCAATCTACCTGTGGCATTATATTTGCCCTGCTTGCTACGCTGGGTAGTCATAGATTTCTGAATGTCTTTAAACACTCTGAATTCTTTATTCATTTGAAAGTGCACTATATTTCACAGTCTAAGCCTTGCCTACTCAGAATGATTTGAGAGATGACTACCTGTGAAGTCTTGGCATTGAATTTGTCCTTTGGTATTACAGGTTCCTGGGCTGATGGCTTTGGTTTTAGCGTGTGCAACAGCTCTGGGTTTTATTATGAAGGCGAAGCTAGGCAGCCCATCTGAGGCGAGCTTGTCAGTTGACATATGATTTGCTGAAATGCAATCACCCAGACGTCGGAAGTGGATTGCTTTTTATTCCCACTGGCACTGGGGAAATTTGCTTTGACATTTCAAAAATCTGCATCACCGGTGGGGTGAGGGGTAGGGTTATGAAATGTGCCAACACCTTCTCTCTGAAATTGTGAGTGCGTTGGCAGCTCATTTTATTGCTTGTACAATGTGTCCTCTTCCGCTTTGGATACAGGATGCACCATGTGACTTTCATCACTTCTGGAAGCCACAGCCACACTGGCAGGATGACCTGGTAAGCCTTGATCCATTGTCTGACTCTCAGTCCTCACAGTGGCACGTGACTTGGGTCTTCTTCATTCTGGGAGCTCTCTTGCTGCATCTCCTGGGACTTCCTTGGTTGGTCACAGCAACCCAGAAGCTTCTGTGATGGCAGGACTCATGGTTGGCATCCAGGTAGAGCCAGGAACACTGAGGTCCAGACAGCCACTTCCTCTCCAGGAAGGGTGAAGGCCCCATGTTTAGGCTTGGGTGTGAGACCAGAGGGGCAAAGTCCGTGCAGCTCTCCATGAGCCCAACTGGGAGTCCTGAAATGCAGGAAGAGCAGCTCAGGATGGGGTGGGCACCATTTTCCTCAAAGATGCACCCAATCACTTCCTGCCTGTGCTTGGTGGGCCAAACTCTCTGAATCCACTCTACTGTCCTTGGATAGCCAGAGAGCCTAGGAGGTGCCATTCCTGCTCCCCTGTGACTTGTTGTGCATCTTACTGGGATTCAAAATGCCTCCAGTTTTCTACATCTTCTCAGGACCAAATGGCCTCCATCAAAATTGTCATTATGCTAAGCCAATAAGACAAGCGTCAAGAAAGCAAGGCCACCTCATCCACATATCTGCCAGTGCCCCACTACCTTAAGTCCCCTGTAAATATTCTAAAGTTCAAGGCACTAGAATACAAACTCCAAGGAGAGAGACCTCATCTGTCTTCTCACTATGGTCTTCCCAGAACCTAGCCCAGTGCCTGTCCTATACTAGTTGCCCTGTAAATATGTGTTCACTCAACCAGCATCTGTTAAGTGCCTCCTGTGGGCCAGGTGTGTGCTGTTCACTGAAGACCCAGTAATGAGCAAACCCGGGCACAGTTACTGCCTTCCTGGAGCTTTGGGATTAGTGAAAATTAAGTTACGATAAAGAGCCTTGCCCAAAATGCCCCAGGGAAGCCTAACCACTGCAAGAGCAAAAGTCACCTGTGAGTAGTAAAGTACAGATTCATTCCCCCACCCTATGCACTAGCATAGGGTTGCCCCTGGTGGACAGGCACAGAAGACACAAATGTGAATCAAAATATGATTTCTGGCCTCAACCATCTCACAGACTGGCAAGGAGATAAGCAACTCCTTGGAAATAAGAATGCGCAATGTAACTGAGGACGTAACAGTGTATAAATGTTGAGGGAACACAGATGTGGGAACCACTGACTTTACTCCCACATCAGATGGGGGTATGAAAGATTACTAGGATTTTTCCAGCAGGCAAGGTAGAGAAAGGCTATCTCAATGAGGGAGAAAGGGAATCATGAGCAAAGCCTGGAAGCACAGCAGTGTGTTGCTTAGAAGGACCGTGGAGAGTCTGCAGGGCGGGTGCATCTGGTACAGGAGGAAAATGAGGCTGAAGAACTAAATTAGAGCTTGAAAGTTATGCCAAAGTATTCTCTTGGCCTGCTTGGGCTGCCTCAACGAAATGCCAGACTGTGCGGCTGAAACAACAGAAATTTATTCCTCACAGTTCTGGAGGCTGAGGTCCACTATGAGGGTGCCAGCAGGGTTGGGATCCCTAAGAGGTCTCCTCCTGCCTCGCAGACAGCTGCCTTCTCTGTGTGCTCACATGGCAGAGAGGGTGAGCTGCCTGTCTCTTCCTGACACTAAACTCATCATGGGGACCCCGGCCTCATGACCTCCCAAAGGCCCTGTCTCCAAACACTATCACTTTGGGGATTAAGGCTTCAACTTATGAATTTGGGAGGAATACAGACGTTCAGTCCATACAGCTATATAAAATTTATTCCGCAGGCAAGGGGCCATAGAAAGAGGAGCCCAGACCTAAGTGGTTTCAAACGGGGAGGAGTGGGGTGGGAGCAGGTATCTGTCAGCAGAGGATCATGGGAAGGCAATGACCACTGGTCTTCTCTTTTCCAATATTTTGCAATGCCATCTTCTCATAAGGGGCAGAAAGGGCATTTTAGGTGATCACAGACATGTCCTCAAGGGACACTCTGTAGCAAGTACATTAGGGCAAGGGTAAAATAATATCTTCATAGGATCAAGAGGAGCCAATTCCCTTCATGTAGTAATTGCCCCATAAGGAAAGGGGTGAAATGCTTGTGGCCAGGGACTCTAGACTCTGTAGCACTGGCCTTCAAACATCTATTTTGGGTTCTTATCTTCCTTAAGGTTGCATATCCAAGGCTCCTCCTTTTGAAGGGAGCAGATGATTCAATTCCTAACAGAATATGTAAACCACAGTGGGGGGTACATGGGAGCCCCAGAGAGACTGAGTCACAGTTAATCCAACCCTAGAATGTTGTTCTAGTCAGCTCTTACACTGCTGTGACTAAAGGACCCGATCAGCACAACTGTAGAGGAAGAAAAGTTTATTTAGGGGCTCATGGTTTCAGAGGTCTCAATCCACAGACAGCAGACTCCATTCTTCGGGGCTTAAGGTGAAGCTGAAAGTCATGGAGGAAGAGTGTGGTGGAGGAAAGCAGCTCACTTGATGATCAGGAAGCAGAGAGAGATCTCCACTTGCCAGATACAAATATATATCCCAAAGCCATGCTCCCAATGTCCCACCTCCTCCACTTACCACTCAGTTAATCCCACTGGGGGATTAATTCACTGACTGGGTTAAGTCTCTCAGTCATCATTTCTTCTCTGAACTTTCTTGCATTGTCTCACATGTGAGCTTTTGGAGATGCCTCATATGCAAGCCATGACAAACTTGCATATGACAAACGTAGACCTCTGGCTGATGGTAAACCAACGACCTAGGCCAGAGCTTGGGTTCTGTTTTCCCATTTCCTTCAACATTTCAGCCCCAGTGAGGGCACCTTGTCAATAATCTGCCTTCCAGCAGTGTGGTGAGGGACGAAAGCTCCCAGAAGTAGCACTGTCCTGGGAAAGGTAAGGTCCAAGGAAAGGATAAAACTCACCTAAGGAGAGGCAGCGCCTCCCTGGATGATCTTGAGAAAGATTCCTGTCCAGAGAGATGGAGGTTCCAGCTGAGCCCTGGGTGTGGGCAGCCCCAGAAAGAAGAACCCCGTGTCCCATCTCAGGACAGATGAAGGAAAGTTAGCTGTGGATGATTTGGCACTTGATATCTTACTCCGGTCCCTCTCTCTCTCTCTCTTTCTCAGAACAATGGGCACAAGGAGGACATCCTCTGTGTGGCTCAATGCCCACCTTTTCTTCTGGCCACCTCCAGTTACGATGGAGAGATTATCATTTGGAATGTGGTCTCGGGCCATGTGTACTGCAAGCTGAACACTCCCAGCCCCTCAGATGGGCCAAACCATAGGGAAGGTAGGTGAAGGGCCAGGCTCTGCCTCCACACTGCATGGGCTCCTGCCCTGTTCGACCTGGCAGATTGACAGAGTCCCAATCCTGGACCACCTCCCACTTAGAAGGGATTGGCCTCATTTCCAGTTTGCCTGGTATGATGAGGATTCCCAAAGCTGAAGCTCAAGGGTTGGATTAGCTGAGCTCACATTCCTGGGCACCTGTCCATCGAAGCCCATCTCCCAGCCAGCCCCAACCTCCAGGGTCCTTTCTTCATCCACTGTCAACCTGGAAAATGCCGAGTCCCTTAGGCGTTGTTGGTACAGCTCATAATTTTCTTCCTCTGTTTTCTGTGACCACTCACCATGTGCTCCTTCCACCTGGCTGGCCAGCCTGCTCCCCCAGCCCAAGACTTCACCCCTGGATGCCTCTTCCAACAGCAAGTCTTCAGGCTTCTATGCTGTCCCCATCTTCCGTCCTTTCTGGTGACCCATGATCCACAACACCCCTACTTGGATCTGTCCTTACTGCTTGCATAGGGTGATACAAAAGTTCCCCGCCCTCCCACTCCACTCTTCCTAATTGTTCTGTCCTGGTTCCCTGTCTTCAAATTTTCTCTCTCTCTCTCTCTTTCTCTCTCTCTCTCTCTCTCTCTCTCTCTCTCTCTCTCTAGTGTGATCATGGTTTTTTCCATTCATTTATTTATTCATTCAAAAAATATTGATAAGCACCTGCCAAGGACTAGGCACCGTGCTAGGTGTTGGGGCTTGGGGCTGGTAATCACATCTCTGTCCCTCCAAGTCCTGAACCATTTAAGAAACACACACGGGAAACAATCGCAGGGTTCAGATATCTTCCAGTTTCACTGCTGGATGTGCAGGACTGGAAAGTGGCTGGAGTCCACAGCCAAGTGAGCCTTCTTCCTACTACTCCATCCCACCTCCAGAGTCTAGGCCCACCCTCCCAAAGAAGCAGCCTGAAGACACTCATCTACCATGGAGCCCCAGTAGAAGAGATACAGGGAGTTGGAAATTTTTGCATGAAATAAGAAAGTTTCTACATTTCCTAAGGCCCAAAAAACCAAATCCTTTAAAACCATGAAGCCCAGATCACGATCCCTTTGCTTTGGGCATTTGTTAAAACAGTAGCCAGAAAAGAAAACAAAAGTCCTAATGAGTCCTTCAATCAGAAAATCCCTGAGCTGCTCTCATGGGTCTAATGCTGTGGTAGATAAAGGGTCGGTAGATTTGAGGCCTGTGCTACCCTCAAGGCCTACATTCAGAAAAAGATGTGTGTGACAATCTCAGTCCTGCTTGAGAGTCACCTGGAGGGCAAGGGTCAGAAACTGAAGCCACTGGAAACCAAGAGATCAAAAAGAGATTCATACCTGTAGATTTATCTTCAAGTACACATTCCCCTGGCCAAAAAAAGTTATCCTGTGAAACTCTTTCTCAGCATGTCTAAGTTTTCAAGACCTTTATGGGGAGAGTGGTATTATTTCTTTCCAAAGGTTTATTTCCATTGCCATTAAAATGAAAATAAAGTCATTGGCCAAGAATGCGATGTTGACTTTTCAGCCAGCAGTTGGGAGATAAATCCCCATTTGCAGCAGCATTTTTTGCTCAAAGTTATGTGACTGTTTGGTGGTTTCAAGAAATCTTCTTCTTCATCATTTTTTTTTGCCCCCAAATGCAAAGCCAGCCATTGCCACCAATAACTCATATTGTGAAAATTACAAAAATGAGATGAGACTAGATGGAGTCCCATACCTTCCCAGGAAAGAGCAGCCCTGGCTCGTCTTGAAAGTTGAACCAAAACAAAGTGGTCCTTCTCACAAGGGCCTGGTGAAGAGGTTGCCTTCTGATATGGAAAACCATCTGGAGGGTTCTTCTGAAGCCATCCTCAGGAAAGTGGAGAGAAGGGAGAAAGGCAAAGCTGAGAACATATTTTTTCTGCTTTTAGCTTCATTCTTTCTCATAATGGGAATTGTTAATTTTTCTATTACATCAAACAGAAAAAAAAAATCGATTGTGAAAGAGAAAGATCAAGAGATACCAACCAGGCGAAAATGAAGGAAATCTGTGTGTTCACTTGGAGACAAAGGCTTTTTTTTTTTCAATCTAGGAAAACAACGTAAAGCTATTTGTTAGCTACCTCTAAATGTCAGTAATGTTCCTACATGCTTTTAAAATTTTCTCGCATTTAGTGCTCACCTTGACCCTGTTGTACCCATTTTCATAAATGAGGAAACTGAGGCTAAGAGTTAAGTGACAATAGTTGTAACAGCTGCCATTGTTGAGTGACACTTCCAGGCACTGTAGGGTCATAACCCTTCCCAGCCTTCACTGCAGGGTTATGGAGGACTATTCACATAGGAGCCTCCTTTGTTTCACTCTAAAACCCTGAGGAGTAGGTCACCGCCTTATCACAGATAAAGACAGCTGAGGTGTAGGGAATGGAATTCTCCCCCAGACCCTGGCTGGGTAGCTCTCTCAGGTCTCTCACCCACTCCCCTGTGCCCGGCAGTAGGATGAGTGTGGGCAGGAAGAGAGGCTGTCTGCTGCACCTGCCCTCTTCTACTTCTTTCCACCTGATTCCCCAAGTTCAAAACTCCTACGAGCTCAGTAACTGAGGGTGACACCGTGCTTAGCCCAAATCACCAGCAATCTCTTCTTTCAAGCATCAGAGAAGGACTGGAACCCCAGAGCCTGGCAGGAGCCACACCACCAGGAATGTAGGAAATCCTCCCTCCTCCCTCTGAGGACTCAGCTCCCTGAGGACCACCACGAAGTGCATTGTCAAGGGCACCGTCTTTGGAGGCAAAAATCTGGGTTTGAATCTTCTCCCTTATATTAGTAGCTATATAATTTGGGGGCACATTGTGGTTCTTTCTAAATGGTGGACTCTCCTGTAAGATCAGAGTTATAACCCCTGCCTGGGATCCTGATCACAGAAGTTGAGAAAGTGCCTAGCTGGAATTGTAATCGACATCCCCTGGAGGGCAGGGCTGAGTCAGCTGTGTCCACCATGGTTCCCTGAGTGTACGTCTCAGGGCCAAGTTTGCAGTCAGGCTGAAACAAGTATTGTTGAATGATTAACAACCTGAGTCACCAAGGTGGGGCATGGAGGCACGCTTCCTGTATTTAACTGCAATACCCACGGATCCTGCCATTTATATAATTACTGTCTTAATCTGTTCAGGCGGCCACAACAGACTACTACTTATTATTTTAAATAACCAAAATTTATTTCTGATAGTCCTAGAACTTGGAAATCTGAGATCAAGATGGTTGGGTTCTGGGTTCTGGGGAGGGCTGTCTTCCAAGGTACAAATTGCTGACTTTTTGTGTCCCCACATGAGGAAAGAGAACGAGGGAGCTCTCTGAGGTCTCTTTTATAAAGCACTAAACCATGTATGAGGGCTCCACCTTCATGAGCTCACTCCCTGCTAAAGGCCTCATCTCCTAATACCATTATGTTGAGGATCAGGATTTCAACCCATGAATATTGCAGGGACACAAACAGTGCATAACAATGGATATGGCCATCCATTTCCCCTCCAGTACAGCAGTTTGTCTCTGGAGCCCCCTCAGAGAGGAGAGCTCTTTTCCCAGGCTCCTTAAGTTCAAGTAGCAATCTTCTTTGCAGTTCTTGGAGATTTGGATCTAAGTAGGATGGTAGGATTTCTATTCAGTTCTATATTATCTGAGTTCTATAAGAAGTAAAAGGAGTCAGGTATGGTGGCCCACGACTGTAATCCCAGCGACTTGGGAGTCTGAGAAAGGAGGATCACAAAAGTTCAAGGGCAGGCTCAGCAACTTAGCAAGGCCCTCCAACTTAGTGAGACCCTGTCTCAAAGTAGAAAAGTGAAAATGGGCTGGACATGTAACTCAGTGGTAAAGCACCCCTGGGTTAAGTCCCCAGTACCAAAATAAAAAAGAAAAGAAAAAGAAGAAGAAGAAGTAAAAGGATAGATGTGGGCTCTGTGTGGATGGTGCCTGAAACTTAGCAGGTGAGCAGAAGCCTGGGCAGGTGGGGCTGGGTTCAGTTCCTAAGGACTGAGTTGTGTTGTGGAGATGGAGGTCCGACACCTGCCTTCCTGGAGGGCCTTCTCCACCTTGGGCGTGGTCCAGAGTAAATGCAGACCTTCCAGACATCCCTCCTCTGACCCTCCCCCTGCTGCATGTGCCCGTGGCTATATGTTCATTTCTTAGGGCTTGTTCTTGTTGGTTTTCTTCTGATCTCTGCTTCCCCTTCTTTTCACCCCACCCAGCACGATGCCTTAACCCTACGACATGCTTAGATAGAGATGAAAAATAAATGAAGGAATAAACATCGACTTGTGGTCCTGAGCCAATCTTTTAACTTGTCTAAATTTCCATCTCCTCTTCTGACGATGGGAATGATATTCCATCAGAGTGTCTGTGAAAGTCCGTGGTTAATGTAGGTGCCATAAAGGTTCATCAGAATTATTCCAAGCCAGGGGCTCTGAAGAGGGGCATCTTTGGGGAGGTGTCTGCAGAGTCCCAGGCCAAGCCCCCCAACACCCATCTGCATGGGTTTCTCTGATGTCTCAGGTCTCCCCCCACCACCACCGCGAGGCCAAGTTCCCAAAGTCCAAGGTTCCTGGGGCAATGTTGGGGATCCCTGGGCCACCAGAGCTTTTAGCCTGCCCATCTGACTTTGACCATCATCTAGGTTGGTCGGGTGCTTAGCCAGTAAGGCCACTTTGCTCCATTTGGTTTCCAAATGCTGTGCAGGCAGCCACCTAAGAGAGGGCTGAGAGTGTGAGAGTAACAGTGAACCCCAAGTGAGCCATGAGCTATGTAGGGAGCCCCAAAATCAACTAAACGGGCTCTCCTTCACCCCCCAGGCCCAGACCCAAGTGTCTCTCGCCTCGCCTTCCTGAAGACTCGGGCAGCCAGGTTGGACTCAGTGGCTGCTTCCCTCATTTCCAATGGGCCAGGAGGTGAGGTCAGAGCCCCATGGTGGGCAGTGCCCCAGTGTCCAAGACATGTCCATTCCAGGCTTAAGTTGGGTGAGGAAGGGTCCCTAAGCTTCACTACTCACCTCGTGCTGCCTCTGCTATTTCTCCATTAGCTTTTTTCCTCTTGTTAGGGCTCAAGCTGACACCCCAAGCTCTGGCCCCATTCCTGCTCTCCAGGGAGGCAGTCATGTGGGGAGTAGGAACTCCAGCTCCACTTCCTTTAAATCAAGCCCCCCCCCCCAGCAGCAGGTTTATAGTTATCAAGTTCCCTTGGATGCCCCCCCCCTACCGTTCCCTCTCTGCCCTCCTCTCTGAGAGGCATCCATCTCCTCTGCTTTACATGAGCAGGAACACAGAGCACTCTTCTTCCCTGGGAGGAGAAGGAGTCCACATTCTGTGACTTAGGGAACTCACAAGAGGATTGATATACTTGAGGTCCCCATTTCACAAAAGCTAGCACCTATATACCCACATGTAAACCACAGGCAAGACTGTAACTGATAGACCACGCAAAACCCCCATTCCATCCCTCTGACTAGGCAAGTTTCATAGTGTTACATAAATGTGTGCATGCATGCACACACTCACACACCCTGGTGGAAAGACATTAATCACACCATGTCGTAGTGGTATGACATACTTTTCTCTACAGCTGAAGCTATATCCCTCCTCTGTCAAGAATCCTGCCCTGATTAGTAAAGAAGGGAGAGGATTTTGAGTCATAGAAATCCACAAAGAGGAAGGACCTTGTTCCCCAGGATATGCTGAGAATCCCAATTGATCAAAAGCAACCAAATAAAAAAGATGTCCCACTCCCCCTGTTGTGAGGTTGCAGCGGCTGCAATGGCTTCTCAGCACAGGCTCAGAGACACCCTGGGGTGGGCTCAGGAACCAGGGTTAAAGAGCAAACCATCCCTCCTTATCGATTTCCTCCCTCCCAGGTTCTGTCACCTTCTGGAGGCTGTTCGGTGGAGCTGGCCTCATCGCAAACTTCACTCCTGTAAGTTGAGGAGCCAGTTGGATAACTGGCCCCCTCGGGCTTGGGTTTTGTTTTTGTTTTGTTTTTTTTTTTTTAATGCTAGACCACCCAACAGAGTAGCTCTGCCATTCTCCAAGCTCTTAGCTTTGTTCGTCTTCGTGGCATTTCTAATTTGCTCAGGGATTAACACAGGCACAGCAACTAGTCCTTACCGTCAATCAAGTACAGCATTTCACGTGCCATTGTGTGTATGTGTGTCTCAGTCCAGAGAGAAAGCCCAGGTCAGCAGCATTGCAGTGACAACGGAAGATGCCCTCGCCTACCTGGCTGACCAGCAAGGCTTTGTGCACATCTGTGACATCAAGGAGTATGGCCTGCAGGGACCGGAACTGCAGCCGCCCAAGAGTAGGCTATGCATTTCTTCCTCTTAAACACTACGATGAACACAGATTTGGTTACCGTGCAATATTCTGGCCGGTAAAATTAAATTGTACCAGTGTGGGGAGGGAGTTCTCTTAACACTCTTTGAAAGTAGATATATAGAAAAAATATTTTAGTGAAAAGTTGGCAAGGGTGCAGGAAAAGAGGCGCATGTACAGTCTTGAATAGAGGGTAAATTGCTGTGTGCTAACTGAAGGGCGAGTTGATATTTAGGATGTGTCTAAAGCTGTAAGTGGCAATTCTACTTCTAGAAATTTGGCTGAAAGAAATAATAAATGTGCACAGAGATTTAATTATAAGATTATGCATCAGCACAATGTTTATGAGAGAGAGAGAGAGAGAAGAGAGACAACCTATATGCACAATATAAAAGAAAATGATTGAATACCTGAGGGTATAGTACATTGGAATAGATAGTCATTAAATAATGATACTGTAAATGAAATGCATTCATGGGAAAATATTCATGATAAAGGTTAAATGGAAAAAAATCAGATAATGAAGGAATATTACATTGCAATTATATCTTTGTTAAAGCAAAGAGGATTAAAAGACTAGAAAGACATACACCAAAGTTTTAACAAACATTATTTCTTTGTAGATGAAGTTAGGGGTATTTTTAATTTTCTTCTGTTTGGAAAGCCGTCTTTTGAAAATGTTATGCATCCATACTGCTTTAGTAACAAAAAATATGTTTAAAAATGTATAACCCTTTCACACAATTATAAAAGTACTCATGTTTATAAAAAAAATAGTAAACAGTAGGAAGTAATGAAAAATGAAGGTGTTTTTCTGATCTCCCCTACCTTCCTAACCTCCATTAAAACTGTTAATAGGGGGCTGGGATTGTGGCTCAGTGGTAGAGCGCTTGCCTCACACGTGTGAGGCACTGGGTTCAATCCTCAGCACCACATAAAAAGTAAATAAATCAATAAAGGTATTGTCTACAAATAAAAAAAAAAACTGTTAATGAAATTGAATTTATTTCCAGATATACACACATGCATACCCGTATATAAGGGCACACACACATTTACAATACGTTAATTTTAGAACTTATTTTTAAAAGCTGTATCTCTTAAACAACTTTCCAAATAAATATATTTAGCTCTACCTCATTTTTAAGTAGTTTTATAATTCCATCAAATATTTCTCAAAAGCCTATTTAGAGATAAATGATCACATATTTATTTCTGTTCCCCACTAAAAGAAATGAGAATTTATAGATAAAAATAATCTGCCTTGTTATTGTTTTAATTCCAAATATTAGAGGTATGTGAGTCAACTTTCCATTACTGTAACAAATAGTTTGGCTAATAAAATTACAAAGACAAAAAGATTGTTTGGTTCACAGTTTTTGAGCTTTCCGTTCTGGACCAATTGGCCCTGTTGCTTTGGGCCTATGGTGGCACATTATAGCAGGACCACATGGCAGACCATGTGTTTCACCTCCTGGCCAGGAAGAGGAAAGAAAAAAGAAAGAAATGAGAGTGGTCCCTTTGGGGGTATGCCCCCAAGGACTTAAAACCTCCTCTAAGCCCCATTTCTTCAAGGTTCTTTAAGCCCTTAACACATTTTGAGATTTAGGGGGACATTCCAAATCCCAGTGTAACTTTCACTAGCCTATTATAAAAATCATTTTTAGGGTTGAGAGTGTAGCTCAGTGGTAGAGTGCTTGTCTGGCATGTGTAAAGCCCTCGGCCAGATTTTCCCACTGCAATAAATGAAGAAATATGTTTTTAAAAATCACTTTTTACTACTTGCATATTCCTGTACACTTACCAAACCCTAAGCACTGAAGAAAATCACAGCATAAGTATCTTGCATGGGTCCCATTTCACATGCCTTCGGACCTGGTATGGGGTCTGACACACAGTAGTTGCTCCGTCACTGATTTTGGAACCCACGCAGCAAGGCGGATGACTCACCACACCCATGCCTCTCTGCCTGCCCCACGTAAGTCGGGATCCAGCCCTGACCTGCAGAGACAATCCTGCAGCTCCATGGTAGGTATGATGCCAGTTCCCCATCCCACTCAGATTGTGCTCTTTCTTTGCATCTAGATGTGACCTTCTGGAGGGCTCATGTCAGCATGGTGACATGGTGAGTACCACCATCACTTTTAGAGTTCAAGAATTTGTAAAAGAGTGAATATGATTTCCCCAGGGTTGATTAGATCAATCTTCTCAAAAGCCCTCTGAGGGAGTCAAAAGAGAAAAGCTATTCTGCTACTGATGAAAACAAGGACAGACGTGGCCACACACAACTAAAGGAAGAGACTGGAAATCATTTTTCTCATAAACAGATGATGGTTTTCCTTGACTTGGCCTGCTGTTGTACAAATTTATAAGCTTAGTAGGTTTAAAATTTTTTTGTTTGGAGGAATTCTAACTCTTGCTAAATGGATCGTTTCAACCTCTTGATCTTCCACTCGGACTGATCCTCCACAGAGTGGTTTCCAGGATATCTCATTTGATATCTTGGGGCTTCAGTTGGGGAATTTGGAGAGAGTGTGGTAAGGAAGAAGGCAGGGAAAGAATGGTTCCCAGAAGAATCGAGAAGAACCCGGCTTCCATGCTCCAACTTTAATGGAGTACACACATATTGATCCGACGGCCCTTCAGTGCGGTAGCTTGAATCTCTTCTCCTCTCTTACCTCTTTAGTTTGGAGCTGATAGAGGAAGAAAATATTCTGCTATCATCCTCCCTCGACCACACTGTGCGCCTGTGGAGCATGGACGGGGCATACATAGGTAGGGAATGTCCACCTGGCTTCCATCTCAGCCCCAGTTTAGAACCAATGTAGCCGCCATGGTCATTAATTCTCTGAGGTAAGGTGTATGAGTCAGCTCAGGCTGCCATAACAAAATATCATAGATGGGGAAGCTTAAGGAACAGAGGTTTATTTTCTCTTTGTTCTGGAGGCTGGAAGTCCAAGACGAAGGTCCCTGTGTGGTTGGATTCTGGTGATGGCTCTCTACCTGGCTTTCAGAAGGTCTCCTTCTTATATGCACACATACTGGAGAGAGAGCGCTCTGGTGTCTTACTGTAAGGACACTAACCTTGTCCAATCAGGGATCCTCTCTTATGAACTTATTTAACCTTCATTATCCCCCTAATGGGTCATTGGCAGTTAGAGCTTCAACGTAAGAATTGTGAGGAAACAATTCACTCCATAGTATAATCTAAGCTTATTTTCCCCACAATTAGTAAAATCAAAGACATTTGAAATTAGAGAACTCAGTGAAATTGAAGGCAGTGAGTTTTGGTAAGGAACTGTCTCATAAGGATCATGTCTTGGCAGGGAAAATTCAAAACTGGGGGAAATTGTGTTGCCTGGCACATGTGGGCCACTGTAACTAGAATACCCTGACTTACTGCTCAGAGGGCCTGTGGACCTATTCTAGTAGTCCATCTTGTCCTGTAGCTTATGTTTCTTGAAGCAGGTCTGGAACTATTTTGAACTTATCCTGCAAGTCCTTAGTATCTTTGAGTAGCCTCTGCACCCAGGTAATACATTGTGTAGATGCCGTCCCAGGCTTCAGCCTCCAAGACCAATTGCCCTGAAATATTTTCTTTGAAACTAGAGAGGCATAAAATAGCTTGATGAAGGTGACCTCTTTAGGATTAAGAAGACCTATCCATTTTCGTAGTAAGCTTTGCTCTGATTGGAAGATAGGTTACCTGCCATCATATGCATATTATATTTCAATTTATCTCTATTGTTTCAGGGACCTTTGGGCAGAGTAGCCCCTGGGATATTTCTACTCCTGCTTCTTGGAGTCATCCACGAGTGCCCTGTGAAATTTTGACAGATCCCCGGAGTACGCCTGCTCACTCCGTGCTGGAAGGAGATGCTCCTCCTGGGTGCACGGTGGGAAGGGAGGAGCAGGACCAAGTGATGGAGGAGAAGACTTGTACTGAGGTTGGTGCTGGCACATCCAGCTCAGCTGGATTTCCTTTGTAGCTTGCAGGTGGATCCGCATGAAACAAAAACTGCAGCCTGAGACAGACGAGGCATGATCCAGGAATGCAGGAATAAGTGTGTTCCCCGCACCCCAAGCTCATGTTAATGACCAGGACCAGGAGGATGTGTCTTTTTATCTATGGGAAGGCAGGACCTGGTCTCCCAGCATTTCTCACATTTTGACCCACAAAAGGCAGCTGTCCCTGGCCTGGGAACACTAGGAGACTTCACACCATGCTCAACCCAGCTGTCACACCTGAGAATAGACCCTATTCACAGGATCATGGTTCTGAGGTGCACTTAAAAACACAGGGTCCTAATGACCAAAAGGAAGAAATGATTAGCTTAATGCCCAAATCTATGAAAGTCAAAGTCAGAGCAATAGATTCAGAGAGGGCCCTGGTCGATGCAGTCTTGATTTACAGCTCCATGAAATATATGGATTTCCAAGAAATGCTCGCCCTTTAATAAATTGAAAAGAAGGTCATTTCATGAGCTATTGCTCACCAGCTATGTTACAACTCAAAGCAGGACACCTGCTCTGCCAGCAAAATCATGTGGCGTGGGTTTTTCCTTGGCAGCCTCACAGAATACTGATCACACAGTCTAACCAAGGCACTAGCTCTGACTTAGAGTTCCAAACACGTTCAAAATAGGGAAGAAAGGAAGCAGGCAAGCACCAATCAGGAAAAGCTCTGTCTCATCTGAGCCTCCTGCATCTCCTGGATCCTGTTCCCAAGGTTATCAACAGCACCCCGGTGGCTCTCACGTGCAACTATAGGCTCATTTGGAAATCACAGTCATTTTGGTGTGCTTCTGATTTGGAGAAAACAAATGCCTTCATTAATTGTGATAGACCTGCAATTTGCGAAGCAAAAGCTCAGTGGGAGGTGGAAAGAAAGGAAGGAGGAGAACAAATAGGGTACAATGTGCTGATGGGGAAAACGGGCTTGTTGGATCTTTTGCTGGGGGCAGACCTAGAGGAAAATCAGGCTGCAAGTTCAAATACAGGTGGGAGGACACTCAGGAGGGCAAGGTGGGAGGAAGAGGAGAGAGGCAGGCAAAGCAAGAAGGAGGAGTGAAATGCATTTGTTCAACAGATGTAAAACACTGTAATTCACAGGACACTTGCTCTCCAAGGGTGGAAAAGGGCGAGCAAAAGCTTCAGGAGTGAACTTGATCTTGTGTAAAGAAACCAGAGGGTGATTCTTTGCTTATTCTTCTGCCCTACTTAAATGCAGTCACCTCAGGAAGCAGCCTAATTTTTTTTTTCCCAAGAACAATACAGAGAAAACAAGAACTCAGCCTTCACACACTGTATCTGGGCCATTCAATAGGAACCCGAATTGTAAAATTACAGAATAAAATGTTTCAGCTCCTGTTTATAAGTTGGGGATCCTGAGTTCCACTCTCGAGTTCACCTTAATTAACCATAAGACATCCTCCAGCAATCACTTCTGCTGAGCTCTAAAACGAAGGGGTGGGATTAGACGATCTCTTAAGTTTCATTCCAGCCCTGCAAAATTGTGTGTTTCTCTGAATGCCTGTCTCGCAAAAACAGGATGTGTTGATTGGACCCTGGATGTCAGTAGTGATTCTTCCAGGATGCCAGCAGATCAAACACCCCCACAGCTGAAAGCTAAAATAAGCTGACTGAATGCAGAAAAGCATTCACCTGGAAAATATCACATCAAGTTGGTAGTTGGAAAAATCAAGCAAAAGCTCGGGGGAAAATGCTCTTGTTATCTTGCCGATTCAGTCAGCTTGAATTTTGTTCTAACACAGAAAACCCATGTAATCTACGGGTGGTCTTTACACCCTGCTACCAGTGCAGTCCTAGGGTTCCCATTCTCATATCCACTCCTTCTTCTTCCAGCCGGAAAGGACCTCTAACCTTCGTACTCCAGAAGTTTCCATCCTTGAAGTTGAGATGAAAGAAGACATACACTGGTGGTATGCACTTGACCATGGCAGGTTAGTCTGAAAGAAATGGCCCCTACTCCCTACCCCCATCAAAGAAGCAGCCTTCCTGAAATAACACAATGTGGGCATCCTAGGCCAACCCTGTCATCTGCATATGTCACTTGTCTCCAAAGTTCCCTAGTCTGTGTGTATAACTGAGATCACAGCTCAAGTCTCACCAGTTGAATGACCTACCTGCATGACTCAGGACACTCCAAGGAGCCCCCCTTCCTCATTTTGTCTGGTCGTTGCACAAGGTCAAGGGCCTTACTCAGTTCTTTACTGGCTGATGCTGCCGCCCTCTGCACTGCTTGAGGCTTCCCCCAGGAGCCCTGTGCATTCTCTGACTTCTGGAGGGCCTGGGGTAGGGGTCTGGGCCCTCGTACTCCCAAAGCTGGAAAACTTTGAGTGCTTCAAAGACTCAGTGTGTGCCCCAGGTCACCAGAGAAGCAGGGCCAACGAAGGCCTCTCCCTCCAGCTCTGTGGGGTGTTCTGTTCCCTAGGTCTCACACTGGCTGTCTTGGGGCTCAGTCCCAAGAGGCCCAAAGCATTACCTTCAGTGTCACCTGCTGCTCCTGTCATCACAGGTTGTGGGTCTAGACCATGGGGTGCGGGAATGACTACAGCACTTCCACCTCTCCAGCTCCTGGCCGCAGAGGCTCCATGGTCACCAAGAGCCCAGGAACCTTCCTTGCATGGCTGCCCCACTATCTTAGCTCTTAGGTCCATTTTCAAGGTCACCTAATGGTACAAATAGCTCCAGGAGCTTCCTGCCTTCCACCTGCACACTAGGAAGTGCAAACAGGGATATATGGAGTGGGGGTCTTGGCAAAGGGTGCACCTTTCAGCTGAATAAGAATCTTCTATGGAACTTTCCTGTAAGCTTCCACTCACTTCTGTTCACATCTTGTTGGCCAGCACTCCAATGGCCACACCTCATTGCAAAAGAAGCCGTGAATTCCATGACTCAGCAAGGAAGGGCACAAAAGGATTTGGGGTAGGCAACTAGCAAATTCTGCCTCAGCAGATCAACAAGGAAAAGGCTTTGGCTGTTGTCAGAATCAGAGGGGCTTCTCACATAGAAAGACCACAAATCATGCTATGCCATGCCAGAAAATACCTGAGAGCCATGAATCTAAAGTTTGGTTGGAGAAAATAATTTGCCTATGAGACTGCCGCAGTCTGGCTGGGCACAAATCACTAAGCCGCCACAAAGCACTTGTATGTTCAAACAGGAAACTTTATTGCCTGAACTCCAACAGCACTCCATGCACACTCCCCGGGAACTCTCCTGAATGCCACCCACGTGGCCCCTGTCTGGCACACACAACTGGAACTCCCTCCACCAGAACTTTACCAACCAATGCGAACTCCCCAGGAAATCCCCAGGAGAACTCCAAAGTAGCTGGTGCCAGAGTTGGACAGCAGGGGTCTATATACAATTGAATCAATCCAGCATCATCTTAATGGCTTGCCTCTCAACCATTACTTCTGGCAAAATGCCAGGGGCTATTCCTACTCGGCTGTGGCTCTCAACATGAGACAATGACATGGGCTTGGGTTATAGTCACAGATTTGTCTTTGAAAACAATGTGGCCTTGGGCAAGTCATTGAAACTTCCTGGTGGATGTGGAATCCAACAAGATGATGAACAGGATGGTGTACTGGGGATGGAGATTGAATAGAGGGGGCTCCTTCTCTGCCTGCCGACATCTGAGGACAGACATCATGAGCATCTTCCTCCGTGTGGCTAACAGTGTCAGCGACAGCAGAATGGGCACCTCTTTAACCACCTTCACAGGACCCGTTTTGATTTTTAAGTGCTTCTTTCCTCAGCTTGTACTGCTTCAGGGTGTGGGATGGGGTCAGGCTTCAAAACAAAGTAACTGATGAGGCAGGAGATAATCAAAATAAGATGTTGTGTGACTGTCTCTTGGGTCCAATAATGGCAGCATAAAATGGTATACAAAAAGTTGGCTTTAAACTCAGAACTGGTTTTGGTTCCCCATTGGTTGACAACTGAGTGGAATGCAAAGTGAGAACGTCAACCAATGGAGAAGAAATGGGTATGAGGGGGTCAGCTTAGAGGGTCCCAGGTACGAGCCACAGAAACCAACTCAGTCAACACCAGTGGTTGTTGGATTAATTTAAAAATAGGTACCTTGCCAGGTGTGGTGGGACACACCTATAATCCCAGTGGCTTGGGAGGCTGAGGCAGGAGGATCTTGGATCTTGAGTTCAAAGCCATCCACAGTAACTTTAGCTTAGGTCCTAAGCAACTTAGTGAGACCCTGTCTCTAAATAAAATATTAAAAAGGGCTGGGAATGTGGCTCAGTGGTTAAATGATCCTGGTTTCAAGCCCCATACCAAAAAAAAAAAAAAAAAATAGATATCCTGTAAGGCATGGAAACATTAAAAAATGACACATTCTACAAGCATTTTATTTCAATTTTAAGATGTTCATTCAAACTTCAACATTAAGCTATACATTCATTCATCCATCCTCTGATGATGCCTTCCATAATAATTATGTATGATTTTCAATTTCTGATGTGTATGTATGTGTGTGTGTGTTTGTGTGTGTGCACGCGCATGCTGAGGATTGAATCCAGAGGTACTTTATCACTGAGCTACATCCCTATTACTTTTGTATATTTTATTTTAAAATGTGGTTTCACTAAGTTGCTAAAGGCCTTGCTAAGTTGATGAGGCTGGCCTCAAAACTTGTGATCCTCCAACTTTGGTTTTCCAAGCCACTGGGATTACAGGCATGCGCCACCACATCTGTTTAATTTCTGATTTGTTTTTTAAAGTAGAGTAAGAGCTTACGGATATTTGCAAAGCAATAAGAGTGCAGTATACATCCAGATTTTTATAATTTTTCCCAAGCTTTAACAGTTATTTCATCTCTCCTCAACTCAATATTACCCTCAAACAAAGTGTCCATTTTAGCCTTCATAAAGATTTTTAAATTATTTTTACTTTAATTTCATCAATTTTTCTTTGGCTTCCATACAGTCATACAGTTCTGATTAAAAAAACAACAACAACAACAAAACAAGCATACAATAGGCGTAAGCAGGTTTGAAAACAAATAGTGGATTCTGGTTGAGCAAGTATTTGACTCCTCAACTCTTGGGGCAGAAGCTCAAGTATACTCCAGTTGTTTGCCAAATATGAATGCTCAGAGGGCTGTGGGCGTTTGCAGGGTATTGACAGATAATCCATTAAACCATTTAGTCAGTTAGGAGAGCACCTTCTGCAGCAATTCCATTGAGCAATAGGGATTCCCTAGAAATCAAATAAATCTTTCCCTGGGCTGCTTGGCTCTAGGCCCCAGGACATGGAGAGAAACCACTGGAAAGGGGAAGGCCATGACCCTGTTGTCTATCTACAGATGTTCATATTACAAGATACCTCCCCTGCATTGTCTTAATGGGGCCCCACCTTCTTAAGTAACACATCCTATTTGATGTTAAAAACAAAAATGTTGAGGATTTTCCAACTTCGGAGGATCTCGGACATTAGATAAAGAATTCTACAATTACTTTGTTGAGTTCTCACATCTCTGGAGATGTTCCGTTTATTATCTCCATCTTACAAATAAGGAAACTGAGTCTTAGGGAGGACATATGATTTGCCCAAAGTCAGACCACAAGCAGGTGACAAGGCAAGCACAGGTCCCCCTGCTCTTCTGCTACCCCACCCTGCTTTGGAGAACAGCTTTTGTATGAGCATTAAAACAAAGGGCATGTCTTACTCATGTCCCCCACACACGGAAGCTATGGGCAAGTGGCAGATTATTTTCCCTGCAAAACTCAAATCTGACTGATGATATTTGTGTTAACTCCGCGGAGTTAACACAGCAATGTTGTCTGGGGCCAGCTTAAACAGAAAGGTCTGGAGGTAGCTGGGAGTAGGTGTTTCCCAGGTTGTGTGTGGTGAAGTGAGACATGGACAGGCAGACTTGAAATCATCTCCAGAGAAATGGTGTCAGAAAGGTCCATGGGTGACCCAAGGGACTGTGCATGGAGAAAAGGGGCATAGAATACCTCCAGCCAGAGACTGTAGAACAGACCAGCAAAAAACAGAACAAGTAGACACCGGGGCCACGGAGACAGAGCATGCTACAGGAAAGCATGGTTAAGTACACCCCATCCCCCTGATGTATCTAGAGCATTCAGATTTTAGGTCTCAAGTTTTGATTAGATAATTGTCCATGAATACCACCAGGGTCAGTTTATTTAACATTCCATCTTCAATATTTCTTGAGGACCACTCTGTGCCAGGCACTGTACTGTGATACAAAACTGGGCAAACAATCATGAGGGCAGAGGAATCTGTGTCCTGAAGGAGCTCACACCCCACTGAGGGACCAAGGGGTCTCCAGGATCCAGCACTTCAGTGCTTGGCTCCCTTCCCCTTGACAGGAGGGGCACAAAGCACTGTGGGAACTTGGCCAGGGAGGTTGGGAGGGAGGCTCCCCACAAGGAGGAAATTCATACACCTAAAAGATGAGTAGGACATGGAAGAGCTGCTGCCATATAGATTAACCCTGAGAATATTAAGCTAAGTACAGTGAACCAGCCACTAAAAAACAAATGCTGCACCATTCCACATATACAAAGTTTCTAAAATAGTCCATCCTAGAGATGAAAGTAGAATGGTCTTTGCTAGGGGAGAGGGGAATGAGAGGTGGTTGTTTAATGGATACAGAGTTTCAGTTTTGCAAGATGAAAAGAAGTTCATGATGGCTGCACCAAGGTATGAAGACGTTTTTTTTTGTTTGTTTGTTTGTTTAATTTTTTATTGTTGGCTGTTCAAAACATTACATAGTTCTTGATATATCATATTTCACACTTTGATTCAAGTGGGTTATGAGCGATGTTTTTAATGCTCCTGAATTATGCACTTAAAGTGATTGAGATGGCCAATTATACAATGCATATTTTACCACAATTAAAAATAAAGAGTTGGGGCAGCACATGAAAGAGCAAGGACCCTGGGCAAGGTGGGGATGGGGGAAAGTCCTGGGAACTTTGAGGAGTTCCTTGTAGATGAAACAAGTCAGGGCGGCAGGGGTTGGGGGGCAGGGGTAAGTGACAGCAGCAAGAACAGAACTATGAAGGGAGAGACTTGCAGGGGAGAAGCAGATGGCTTTCTAAGGTGTTTAGAAATAGCCAGGAGGAAGGGAAGACTCAGTGCAGCAGACCAAGTAGAAGGGATCAACATAGTCTGTGTTTTTGCTAACGGAAAACTGCTGTGATGCTCAATTTGAGGTTTCCATTGAAGCTGATGGTGGCAGGGAGACCCCGGGTTACCGGAGAATCTGCACACCAACTTGGCTCTTTTCCACCAGGCTGCTGCCAGCACAGAACAAGCCTTACCAGCAAGTGCCAGAGCCTGCATGGCCCAGCATTTACCAGACCCTCCGGTGCCACGAGATTGCCTGCCTGTCAGCTCCTGGGGAGAAGCCAGATTTGTCTATTATTGGCTCGGAAATGTCTGAGGTCAATTTTCTAATGCAGGAAAGAGAAGGAAGTGGAGCTGCCCAGAAGGAGCACGGGTCCGGGGCAATCTCCTTGTCTGAGCTCTAAGGGTCTCAGCTGCTATTTTCTCTTCTTGGCAAAAATTCTTCTTTCCTGTGTAATCATAAGGTCTGAATGAGATTAAGCTTTGCCCGAGAGGAGCAAAGAAGAGTGAAACAAAGAATGATTTCAGCCAACATGGGCTTCTTCCCAAAGCAATTAGACCTTGAATTTAAGAGAACAAATCGGATTTGAGGTTTTTCTTCCTTGGAGGCCCTTATTTCACAGAGTGGGAGAATGGCTGCAGTGAGTGGCTCCAGAAGCAGGTCCACCACAACCCAAAATATCTCGGACACCATCTGCTTACAGGTGGCCAAGGACAGGAAGAGAGTAAAATAAAAATAGAGTTTTGCGAGTTTGCTCTGTGCCGGGTAGGCCCTGTTGAAGAGTTTAGAGGTACTATCTCATCCATTCCTAAGAACAGCCCTCTGAATAGATACTGCTGTCCTCTATCTTACCAACAGGAAACTGAGGCTCTGAGAAGTCAAGTGACTTGCTGGGGGTTAGCAATTTTTAAATGACACTGGAGAATCCAGAGTTCACCAACGATGCTGACGCTCAGCCTGAGAATAAAACCGGAGAGCCAAAATCATCTCCTTTCTAAAGAGCAACCTGGAGCAGCTGTTTAAGCTGGGAATAATCTCAGAGATCTCAACAGCAGTAGAGAAAGAATAAGAATGGAGTTTAGGATAATAGGCACTTCCTGAACTCATCTCTTTACCAAAGTTGTTTTAATCCTCACAGCAAGCCGAAGGAGGTGCATCCTACTGGACAGATGAGAAGACTGATCCTCAGGGAGATTAAGGATTTTGCCCAAAGTTACACAAACAAAAAACTCAACACATGAGTAAGGCCCTGGGTTCAATCCATGGCACCACCAAAAAAAAAAAAACCCTCAAAATTGAAACCGTAGTTTGACCTCAACTCTGGGCTAGAAATCTCTACCTCTAACTCAAAATCATCATATTGTCAAGTGGAGGTTTTGAGGTCCAGAGACCCAGACTGCAAAGATAGGAAGTTTCTTGGTTCCTGTCCCAGTCTAGAACTTTCCAGTACCTTCTCCTTATTCTCTGGTTGACCCACCTTTGACCTGGGCACGGAGGCCCTGCCCTGGCCATGCTCTTCCCCAAAGGGCAAGGAGTCCACACAACCCAGAAGAAGTGTCCACCCAACTGCCCACCCTTCTAGACCGCAGTCCTGGTCCTGGAACCTGGAAATCTATGTCCAGATGGCCCAAAGTTCACCTCCAGGGTCTGTGCAGGCCCTCCCAGACCCATCCATTCAAGGAAGGACCACAGATCCCCAGGCCCAGAGACTAAGAAGCAAGGGTTTGCTGAGGAGCAGCAGACATTGGAGAGTCTGGCTGGGGTGGGGGTGTCCCTGCAGTGCACATGAAGTCCCCCGTGGCCCAGAAAGCAGTTAGGCATGGAGAAGAAGAACAATCTGGGGGCTGGGAGCCAGTCTGGCTCTCCCTGCATTTGCGATGGAGCTATGAGGACTCTGAGAATTGAACATCCCGCTGGCCTTCGGGGGCCTTCTGGTGTCTCTGGTGTAGGAGGAGAGAACATTCTGCATCTGATAAATATTTATTGAACAGTTTGTTAACTTGATATTTAACTTTTAAATACTGGGCCTCCATTCATACCAGTCCTCTTTGGGGGCCTTTAAAATCTTAAAAATGAACCCACCTCTACTTCCCTTTCACTGCTCAGATTCTGCTAATCTCTTACTCCACGGCCCCTATAAACATCCCCTTGTGAAGAACGCAGGACTCTCACTGGGCACACGTTAGGAGCCCCCACACCCACCCGCAGTGTGACTGACTCTCAACAGACCGCTGTATTTCCAGCAGTCCATGGTGAGATACTGCCCTCGTTCCCGGCAAAATTGCTCATTTTTCCCCCCAGGGATTTGTCAGACCCAACTGGCTTAGAATGCAGCTCCTGGCTTCTTAGCGGGGTATTCGTGGAGCAGCCTCCACATAGGGGGGACTCACTGCAACCTGTGAAGGAACATCAACAAAACAGCCTAAGCAAAATGAGAAATTTGTTGGCTTCCAAAACCATCCGGAAAACTCCCCCCAGGGACTCAAACCCCTCGGGGACCGTCTTTCTATCTCTTGCCTTGTGTTACCTTTCTCTCTGCACACCAGTTCTCTCCACAGTGCAGAAAACATGGTCACAAATGTCTCCAGATGTCTTTGGCAGCTTTTGCTCCACGGAGAGACTGAGTTTGAGTTCTCCTGGGTTCCAAGTTCAAATCCCTGGCCAGAGGACTTGCTGGCACATCTTGGGTCAGTACTTAACTTGACCCAGCCAACTGAGGGCTCCTTAAAAACGGCTGCCCTCAAAGAGCCATGGGGATGTGGGGACCCCAACTTTGTTGGGAGAAGAGGAGGATGGGCGCGTAGATAATCGTGTACGTTTCTCCTGAGGCTGGACAATTGATCTCCATCGCCACAAGACAGACCGTCTCTCCCTCTCCACTTCCAACCCTTTTTTCTTCCTTTCTTTTCTTTGTTCCTTCCTGCTTTGTTTTGAATATGGTTTGAGCAGGTCCCTGTGTTTATGTTTTGAAATTTGACTTCAATCGTGAAGTATTGAGAGGGTGGAAACGGAATCTGACTACGGGGATTGGAAATGGAGCTTTGGGAAGCTGCTTAGGAGTGGATAAGATCTTTAAAGTAGAGTCCCATAATGGGTTCCGGTAGCTTTGTGAGAAGCGGGAACAAGGGGCTGGGGTTGTGGCTCAGTGGTAGAGCGCTCGCCTAGCACATGTGAGGCCCCGGGCTCGATCCTCGGCGCCACATAAAAATAAATAAAATAAATGTATTGTGTCCAACTACAACTAAAAAATAAATGCCAAAAAAAAAAATGACGATGAAGAAGAGGGAACAGGATCAGAAAGCACTCTTAGGTTTGTGTACAGGCATGTTCTCCCTCTTGCCATGTGATGTCCTGTGTCCCCTTAGGACTCTGCCAGCAGAAAGCTGTCACCAGATGTGGTTTCTCACCTTTGGACAAGCATCATGAGCTAAAATAAATCTTTTGTTCCTTCTCACTTACCCAGGCTGTGATATTGTGTCATTAGAAAACAGACTAATACCCTTCCTTCTCCCTCCTTCCTTCCCATGTGCCTTCCTGCTTTGGATTTGAATCCTGGCTTTTCTCCTTGCTGAATCCACACTCCAGAGGCCTAGGGAGGACCTGGCCCCAGGACTGCCACCAACTTGCTGATGAGCCTGAGCACATTCCTTTCCCCTGAGCCTTAATTCCCTCCGCAGTTGGTTCTATAGCACATCTCCCTCTCTCACCAGTCTTCAAGCCTGCTCAACAGTCAACCTAACTTTTCCTTCCCTCTTTCTCCTAAACCTCTAACCAGTGGGTTTCTCTCTGTCCTATGAGGTGTGTGTCCATTTCCAATCCTTGATCGTGGACCATGGCTCTTAGAGTTCTATCCTCGGGTCATGGCTGCCCACCAGGACAATTTTCAGTTGAGAGACCCATGTGGAGGCTGTTTTGCAGGGGCCACTGTTCCCTCCACTCACGGGTCTTTGGAGGAAATAAAACCATTATGGGAAGCCAGTGATGTTCAAACCAAAACCCACATCTGTAGATCATGCCAAGCGGAATTCTAGGTAGCTCCAGATCCAGGTCCAGCCTTGAGGGAAGAAATTGCAGCCAAATAGTGAAATGTCTGACTTTTCCTTCTTCCTGCCCTCTTCCCACTCTCTCCTGCTGCCATCCAGCTGCCAGCGTCCTGCTTTCTCACCTACCCTCATGTCCATCAAAACAGGGGCGGGAGCAAAGTCCAACTATTATCCTCAGTTCCCTGAGTCAAAGTGGAGGTTTGTGGGTAATGAGTTTGGGAAATGAAGGATTAAAGAAATTTCAATAAGTTTATTTACCTCAGTACTTCTCTGAGCTCTTTATATCTTCTGAACTCTTTGTATGTGGGAAACCACTAGGTAAAGAACAGTTTCCCAAATTTACTTGGCCAGAGAACCCCTTCTCCAAGGTACATCTTGTAGGATGAGTGTTCCAGGGACTATGCTTGGGAATACTATTTGAACTGCGGCCCATCTGCATTTGGAGCAGTATCCAAGTGCAGACAGGTTGCAGTTCACATAGTATTTCCTGCTCAGGCTGCGAGCCTATGATAACTCCAGCTCACTCCCTGGGAAGGCACCTACCACAAGTTACCCTAGAACTCACTGATCTAGTGAGGTGTGTGGCAGCACAGCCTGTGTGCACGGTGGTGAGGTGTCCCAATGTTCCAGAAGCCCAGTTGTCCTGAGTTATCCACAGACTGGTTTCTCAATGCTTCCCTTAATTGCATGCAATCGTCCTCTCTGCAATTCCTCTCTTTGGATCCAAGTACTTTCATGTGCATTTTCTTACATTTTACAACGGAGTGACCTGGTCAGTGGAGGGAAGGCAATACCTCCCCTCTGAGGACCAGAGAATAAAGGTAGTAAAGAATGTCAGATAAGTAGGTGCCCTCGGGGAGCAGGACCAGACCCCAGCAGCTGTGTGCACATGCAGGACACACATGTCATAAACACAGGAGAAACAGCACAACTGTAGACTCCAGCTGTGCTATTCTAGATTTTATTCTTCAGGCTCTTAAGCAGAGGGAAATATTTGCTCCTAAATATATGCCATCTAATTCTGGAAGGACAATACGACTCTAATCAGTAGATCACCTCTGTAGCTGTTTTAAAGGTTAGTTGACAAATACTCTCTACATAATTTATATTAACCTTCCGGTCAATGGGCCATATTTAGTGCTGCTTTTTGATATAAATGGATAGGCATTCTTTCTGGCCAGAACTTGTTTATTACTAAAGAACCATCTTCTAATTTCTTTGACAAAGCTATCCTTAAGGTAAAATGCTTATGTTTAGTAACTTAAAACTTGCAGTATTTAAAAAGTGTCAGGCTAATCAGGCCAAATGAAACATACAATCTTTGGTTGTACCCCAGAATTCAAAAAAAAATTGTTGTAAAGTACATTTCATGGGACAATTGAACCTGTTAATAGTATTGGGTCAATGAGAGACTTCTTGGGTGTAATGATGGCCTGTGTTTTGGGAGGAGAAGGTCCCTGTTCTGGGAAGGCACATGATGGGGTGGAGACTGGTGACTGGTCACATGTTCACCACGCTATTTTTTTTTTCAACTTCTATGAATAAAAAGGTGGTACTATTAAAATAAGAATGCTGTTGTGGCATTTGTTGTTGTTTAAAGGGTATAGGAATATTACTAAAAGTTTCAGAGTGTGCAAATTGTCAGAATCAAAATGGAGTTACTTCTGTCAAGACATAACACATAACACATAACCCAAATCTAAGCAAATAAACCCAGGAGGTCATGAGGAGGGATCTCATGCATGCAAACCTGACACCAAGAACTATCACAAAAGACTCTACGGAACCACATCCTTGCACAAAGGCTACTGCAACCTTATACAGAAAATACTTCTGGGATGTTTGTCCAGTAACTCTCTTCAACCATGGACTGGCACCACCCCTGTTATTGATGCCTGGACTCCCTGGTTATAAATCCCTGCGGCTTCAGATTCATATTTCAAAACTAACTTATGCAAGCCTCTTCGTTTTGCCTCCCGAAGTTTCCTCTCCTTAGAATACACCATCATTTCCATGGCATGCATGATGCTCATTGCTCTGCTCTCAACTTATTCTCAGATAAATACTATTATTCTTTGGGGACTCTGTTTCTTAGGCTGACTCTAGTAAACCAAATGATTCACAAGTCCCATTGGTAGTTAGCAGATCTTTGGGATTGGGAAAAATATTGCCATTTGCTCTGGACTATGAAGTCACGATCCTCCAGAGATGTTGTTGGCACAGTTTGTCTTTCAGAATGTTCCCAGACCCAGAAGTGGGCAGCAAAGATGTAGCCCGGGGTACCCAACAATGATAAATAGACCTCGGGTTTCCAGTAAACCCACAGCGGCTGGTTGGTTCACTGAGCAGGAAGAAAGGCATGCTCTGACTGCCTGGTGGTGTCAATTTAAAAAGTCACATTTTCACAGAACACATAAAAGGGGGGAGGCGGTAAAAACAAAACAAACCAAACAAAACACAGCGTGCTTGTTTGCAGTGCTGTCAGGGAGGAGTGAAGATTAAACACAGATGTTGGGAAAGAAAACTAGTGACAGACAAGGAGCTGGAGCAGTGAGCAGCTCTCCAGGGACGGCCATCCTAAACCTGGGTTGGGTGTCCACTCTGGGCTACGATCACAAGCACTTAACGCACATACGTCTTCAATCTTCAATAACTAACTTGAGGAGGCAGCTGGGGGGTGGCTAATGCCGAGGCCACGTGGATTGGGAAAAGTGGAGCCAAATGTAAACCCATGTGTGTTTGATTTTAAAACCAGGCAAGCTTGATCTACTGCCCAGTACTCCCTCCTACTTAGTTGGGCCCGTACTGGGCACATAGGGAGTTGCTTCTCCCTTCTCTGTACTTGTCTGTATTTTATGAAGTATAAAGGCAAAAGTGACTATCACGGGCACATTGGTAGGTGCACTAGTTTGGACGTGGTTTGTCCCCCCCAGCGTTCGTGTGTTGGAGACTTGGTCCCCAGAGTGGAGATTAAGAGGTGGTGGACCTCTAAGAGGCAGAGCCTATGGGACGTCACTGGAGGTACTGTTCTGAGAAGGGATTCCTGTAGTTCTTGTGGGACCCTGGTTAGGTTCTCAAGAGAGGGTTGTTACAAAGAACGAGATAGGTGCCGTGTTGGTTTCCCTCTGGCTTCTGGTCTCAACAGTCATCTCTGCCTCTCGCACATGCTCCTGCCATGACACCATCTACCATGATGTAATACAGCCAGTGGGGTCCTTGCCAGCTCTGGTGCCACGCTGCTTGGACTTTCTGTCTCCAAAACTGTGAGCTAATTAAAGATCTTTTATTTTTTAGAAATGCTTCTTTATTATTGTATTATAGTTATACATAAGAGTGGGGTCCATTTTTATATAATCATATTTGCATGGAATATAATCTGTTCCATTTCAGTCCCCAGCGCTGCCTCTTTCCCTCTCCTCCCCCCTACCTGTTCTGTTCTTCTACTCTTCTCGTCTTCTGTTTATTACTTATTTATTTTTAACGGGAGCTTTGTAGACATGGAGTTGAAAGGCACTGTGATATATTCACATACGTACATGGCATAATTGGATTTCACTCTGAGGTTCCTCCCTTTCCCCATCCTTCCTCCTTCCCCCTCAATTCCCTTCCTCCACTACACTGTGATCTCTCTTCTATTTTCATGGGATACCCCCGCCCACTTTTCTTTCTTAATTTTGCTCTAGCTTCCAAATATGGGAAAAAGCATTCAACCTTTGACTTTCTGAGTCTGGGTTACTTCACTTAGCGTGATGTTCTCTAGCTATTCCATCCATTTATCTACAAATGTCATAATTTCAATCTTTATGGCTGAGTTAAACTCTATCATGTATTTATACCACATTATTTTAATCCATTCATCTGATACCAGGCACCTGGGCTGGCTTCATAACTTGGCTATTGTGAATTGCACTGCTGTAAACATTGATGGGACTGCACAACTATAATATGCTGATTTTAGTTCTTTGGATAAATACCAAGGACTGGCATAGCTGGGTCACATGTTGGTTCCATTCCTAGTCCTTCATTCAAAGAATCTCCACTCTGCTTTTTGAAGTGGTTATTCTAAGTTGCAGTCCCACCAACAATGTAGGAAGATATACCTTTTCCCTGACATTCTCACCAGCATTTACTATTATTTGTATTCTTGATTATTGCCATTCTTACTATAGTGAAATGAAATCTCAAGTGCATTTCACTGATTGCTAGGGATATTGAACATTTGTTTCATGTATTTATTGGCCATTGTATTTCTTCTTTTGAGAAATGTATTTTTAGAGCTTTTACCAATTTATTGGGTTATTTATTTTTTTGGTATTAAACTTTTTGAGTTCTTTATATATTCTAAATCCTATGAGGAGTAGCTGGCAATGATTTTCTTCCATTCTGTAGGGTCTCTCTTCATGCTTCTTTTGCTTTGCAGAAGCTTTAAAATTTGATGCCATCCCACTTAACTGATTCTTAAATCTCTTTTCTTTATAATGCACCCAGCATCAGGTATTTTGTTATAGAAACAGAATTTTTGTTCTTGTAGGAAATCTCTAGGATAGTATGTCTGTGCAGATACTGGGGAATATGTTAGTTTCATATTATTAAAATGAAATACCTAAGATTAACTAATAAAGAGAAAAGGGTTATTTTTGCTCAGTTTTAGAGGTTCCTGTCCAAGATTGGGTGAACCCATTGCTTTGGGTCTCTGGTGGGAATGCCAGATGGTAATGGTGGGAAGCATATAGCAGAGCAAACTGCTACCTTATGAGCCAGGAAGCAAAGGGAAAAAGGAAGAAGGGGTTGGCCCCCAATCTCCTTCAAGGGCATGTCACATGACTTATGGACCTACTGCCAAAACCCATCATCTAAAGGCTCCGCCATCTCCCAATGCACCCACCTAGGGACCAAACCTTTATTATATAGACCTTTGGGGAACAAGTATCCTAAACAGAGTGGGTGAGAGGTGATGTTGGTGCAGGGAAGATTTCCCCAAGCAGAGCAGCAGTCCAACAGCCTTCACTCCACTGGCTGCAGAGTGGCTCACTCAAGGCTTCAGTGAAGAATTACAGAAGCCAATAAACCAAAATACACAGATCTATGGAAAGGGGAAGCGGCCATTTGACCTAAATCCATAAAGCAGCCAGCCATTTGACATAAATCTCTCTAGTGAGGAGCCAGAAGATATATAATGAAATTGGGTAACTTAAAACATCTATAGCCAACATGAAAAGGCTAAGTATGGAAAAAGTGTAAATAAATGAGTACAGCATTCATTTATATATAGAATTGAGCTTCAGAAAAGAAAACCTCAAGTTCTTAGATCAAAATCACCACATGGGACACCCACCTATGGTCAATAGTTCTGTGGTTCTTGATCTTGCATGTCAGCCCCATCTAGGGAGCTTTCAAAATCCTGATTCCCAAGTCCCGTGCCAGATCAATTACAATCTCGGAAAGTGGATGTCGGAATTTTTAAATTGGCTCCTGAGAAATTCTCACATGCAGTCAGCCAGTACAAACAGCTCCTAGTCCAGTGCTATACTCGTTTTGATATTTTGTTTTATCTATTTTCTTTAAAGAAAAATACTGGTCTCAACCAGGTTTACAAAACAACGAAAACACTGTACTAAGAATCTATATTTAGTGAAGAAAAGCTTTGGTGTTTCATATAAGCATGAGTTTAGAAAACTGGATACAGCTGGGTGAAGAAACAGCAAATCTTTACGTGGTCCAATTTTATGGGTAACTTTAGAGAACAGACTTTGAACCTCCCATGAAGTTCTCAATGATGTATTTTAGTCAACTTTTATCATTCCCCCACCAGAAAGTACTAGACCAGGGGTTTTGGAGCCAGTCAGACCTAAGGTCTTAACTTTATTTTAACTTGTCCGATCATGTCCCACCTGTAAGACAAAAATAATACCCTCTGGAGATTATTGTAAGGGCACCATGAAACCATAGCATTTGAGGGGCAGAATAGTTTGGACTCTTGTAAGGAAATTAAGCAACCTAAGAACTATTAAATAATAGTCTAAGAAAACAGAATCATCAAATGACTGGAGAAGCTAACGTATCATACAAACTTATGTACAAATCACATGCTAATAAGAGACCCAAACATTAATTTAAAAAAAATTTTATTTATTTGTTCTCATCAGTTATACATGACAGCAGAATGCTCTTCGATTCATTGCCAAACCTTAATTTTGACAGGTTGACTTTTGGGAAGTTCCCAAGGTAAGCACAACTAGACAACTACAGCACATGTACCAGGGCCAAGAAAGACTTCTCATCCTGCCCACAAGAAGAGCTTAACCATGTCCGAATTATACAGTATTCTGAGACAGTGAACCCCTCTCTCCAAATATTAAAATTCAGTCTACCCAGAAAAGTATAATGTGGTCTCTGCTTTGATTTCATGAAAGTAAGCAATACTCATTCTCAGCAACCAAATACCATCGGCAAGACAGAAGTCTAGACATAAACTGACAAAGGCTTATAATGTAGAAAAAATATTTTGAACGTGGCTCACAAAAAAGTAAATTATTGAGCTAAAGTTTAGTTTTAGGCCTTAACTAACTTCTGATAGGCAATTTTGTAAAGAGGCATTAGTCAAATAATTACACATGACACTTTCTGATGAACCAGGACAACGAAAATCAAGTAAGCACTGGGGATTTTACCCCCTAAAACTAGTTAATCATTACTTGGGCACAACCAAGTAGTCCATAGTCAGGATGGACAAGACTACTAGTTGAATTTTGTTCACTGTGGTTATTAAAATGACTGGCCATTTTTAGAACTATTTTTAGAAATTTTGAAAATACAAAATTGAATCCTTTACTAAACAGAGCATTTATATAAACTGGCATACATCTGGGGGATTCTAGGTGATAACTACACATACCACAATTGAGCCAGTGATATTCTTATCACCCACATGAGGATATATTTTTCCCCACATCCCAAAATGCAGTTCTGAGTTCTCCAAACTATAGCCAGTTGTCATTTTTTTGAAACACTAATTCATCTTCACAGAGAAGCAATGCTGCAGTTTCTGACATTTAACAAGGACTAATTTAGGCCAGATTCTTCCTTCATTATCATCAGATCCTATTTTGGAGTGTCATGTATAATAAATTTCGGACATCTTCTCATCTATTTTTTTTTTTTAAAACATGGTATCATTTTTTTTTTTAAATATATTTATTTTTATGTGGTGCTGGGGATCAAACCCAGTGCCTCCCACGTGCTAGGTAAGCGCTCTACCACTGAGCCACAACCCCTGCCCGTCATGCATCCAGTTTTATAAAAACCTTTTTTGTTACAATTCTGGATCCTACATGACTGCTGACGGTCTTGCACCCAAGGCTTGGTTCCAGCCTGTCCATGCTATTGGAAAGTGGTACAACTTTTAATATGGTGGGGCCTTATGGAAGTTAGGTCACTGGGGTGGCCTTTGAAGAATGTACATTGGGACCCGAGCTGCTCCCATGACTCTGCCTTGCCACAGGTTCAAAGGCAATAGGGCCACGTGACCATAGGATACTTTGAGCCAGAAAAATCCTTCCTTTTAAGCTGATTTTCTCAACTATTTTGCCACAGTGTCTAAATGGTTAACAGTAAGCTTCCCAGCTGTGGTCAGAACTAATAATCTATTTTTACACTGGGTAAAGTATTAATCTGAGTATATATTAATGTGCATTAAAAAAATGAAGCAAGAACTTACATCAGACACATATATGACCAGTTGCTTGGCCTAGAGGCATGGGTTTTTAAATTCTGAGTAGATGATTTGGGGTTATTTCAGTGTCATCCTATAATTCCTAAACCTCATTGCTTGTTTTGAAGGTTATTCTGCTTTACGTGAATTACATGATGAAGTAGTTATGAGAGACTGGCTACAGTTACAAGATGAGGGAGAGTTGACTTTAGTAAGTAGCACACACTGCACACCATGGCATGGTCATCTAACCTAGAAGTAGGTGTCTGCTTCCCACCCCATGCAACACTTCAACTTTGTCCTTAGAAAATGACCAGATAGACAAGATTCACTGCAGCGTTATTTAGAATAGCAAAGTTGAGAAACACCTAAATCCAACAATAGTGGGATTGGTTAAAATAATTTTAGGTTATGTGTTAATAATGGAATTCATCCAGCTGTGAAATTATAATGCTGAACTATACTTACTGAAAACTCCTCCGATATTTAGTCTTTCAAAAAACACCACCTTGCTGATCTTGTTGTGCATGCCTGTCATCTTTGTGGCTTGGGAAGCTAAGGTAGGAGGATCACAGGTTTGAAGCCAGCCTCAGTAACTTAGTGAGACACGGTCTCAAAAAAAAAAAAAAAAAGGGGGGGGGGGGTTGGGGATGAGGCTTAGTTGTTAAGCACCTCTGGGTTTGTTCCCTGGTACCAAAACAAAAACCACCATTATGACCATCATGTGTAACAAATATTCACACACACAAAAAAGTCAGTTTTTTAAGAAATTTTAAATGTGATAAACAGATGCTACTTTTCTTGCAGGAGAAAGTGATTTTCATTTAAAGGAGAAATATTTATAGTAAGTAACTTAATTTCTGATACAATAATTCATACTTTTCTTCTCTTATCCCATTTTTAAGTCAGTGACAAAACTAATAGTTTAGAAATGACACCATAGGATGAACTTTATTTTAAAGCTCATAAAGTTTTCACAATCAGTTACAACAGGATCAACATTTCTTCCATTTCACGCCTTCACATGACAATGTACTGTGTAATGAGAGAACTTTTAAGTTTTTGTTTTGCATGCTGCTAAACACATTTTACTAGCTTTGTTATTCACTGGATTTTTTTAATAATGAAAGCAAAATCATTCTATTGGACAGAATTAATTTTTGAAAGCCCTTATAAAATCAGACTTAGTCTTGTTTATAAACATCCACACCCACACACATGCTGAAATGGAGAGCAAAATGCAAGAAAACTACCTTGGCAGAACAAATGCTTAGATTTTAATCCCAGCCCTCTTGAATAAGCAGTACAGTTTTGTTTCTCCAAAAGACAGAAGTCAGTTTCATCCTCAGTGATGCAAATGGTAATACTGCACAGAAGCTTAGTATGAATTCACAATTCCACAGGAATCTCAAAGTTACCAAGGCAATTTTCCCTTTTAGGATCATAAAGACTACAGACTTAAGCTTTTTTCTTTTCCATATAATACACAAAATCTCTAGACATCCTTAAAAAAGAAAATATAAATAGTCTCAGTATGTTATGTAGAATCACATACTATGACAAAAATATTTCATTAATTGAAGGAATATGCCGATTTAATGTCACCTAGTCCAAGTCCATATTGACAGAGCTTTTCTCATTAGGGTAACATTCACCATTCTGATGTGGAGGTTCAGCACCAAAATTATTTTTGCCTTCTAAATCTTCTTCCTTTTTATCAATATTTGGGCCATTTGGAGTTCTTTCCAGTTTGGGTGATTCGATTTTTGGTTTTGGTTGTGTTACAACAGGCTCACAAGCATTGTTCAATTCCTAAGAAAACAAATAATCAGATTTACTCGGATCCTATCAGTTTACTTTCAATTATTTCTCCAAATACCTGACCCAGCATTTTTCTATTAATTCCAATTATCCATATAAGAATTTCATTTTATTACACTTGCCCCAAACCATATAGCTCGCAGTCCAATCAAAAGAAAAGTGGGCATTCTTCTGAATCTCAGAAAGTCATCGTATATTCACCTGGGTCCTCTCCACAGCATGGGATTTCCTAGCCCTTCTTTACCCTAAAGTGTCTTCCAAGAGCTCACGTGTGGGACAACACAGGAAGGTTCAGAGGAGAAATGAATGGGTTGTTAGAGTCTTAACCCAATCAGTGAATTGATCCCTGATGGGATTAACTGAAATGGTAGGGTGTGGCTAGAGGATGGTGGCTTTGGAGTATATTTTTATCTGGCAAGTGGAGTCTCTCTGCTTCTTGATCACCATGATGTGAGCTGCTTCCCTCTGCTACTCTCTCCTGACATGATGTTCAGCCTCACCTTGAGCCCTGAGGAATGGAGCCAGCTTTCTAGGGACTGAGCCCTCAAATAAACGCTTCCTCCTCACAGTTGTTCTGGTCAGATCCTTTAGTCACAGCAGCACAAATGCTGACTGAAACACCCTACTTCATTTCCCCCCTCAGCATGTAACACCATCTGACACGTCATGTAACACCATCTGACACGTCATGTACCTGGTACTACTGGTCTTCCTGCCCTAAGAACATGAGTGCCAGAGAGGCGGGGATATTACTTTGTATACAGAATGTTTTAAGTCCTAGAAAAACTGTTGACACGTGACATGAACTCTACAAACACACAGTTGAACTCAATCAATAAATGGAACTCAACTGAAATCTATGAAGCCATCTAAATTTTGTGATAGCAATAATGAACTAAGAAAGTCTGTCTTACGAAATCCGTAAGAGAACCCAGTAGTACACATGAGACATTAACACTTACCTTGACTTTTGCTTTTATTTCATGAGCCCGTACAACTGGATCCTGGTCAAGACTCTTCTTGGCCTGAGCATTCATGATACTGTTCATCCACTCCATCACCTCATTAACTGACTTCTCAACCTTTTTCATTTCAGATTCATCAATATGGTTATATTTCTCATCCTAAACAGAAAAAAATATACACTATAAAATTACATACTTAATAGTAAAAAAATAAAAAAATCGAATTTGGCCCAATTTTCCACAAAGTTCAAATCTACTACCTGGTCTCAAATACCAAAATTTCCTCACTTATGAATATTTAACCCTTGATCAAAACTGCTCAGCCTAAATGCTAGCTTATCAGAATCCAAGTTAACCCTCAGTATGTACAAAAAAGCTGGACTACCTTGTTTCTGAAGTCAGCAGCTATCTTGGCATAGTGCTGCAGCCTCTGTCCCAGTTCCTCAAACAATTTTGGTCGTTCTTCAGCTTCTTGAAATCGGACTTTAACTGGTGTGCCAATTTTCTAATATAAAATACAATAAATTAATAGTTGCTACAATTGTACTTTACACATCTGTTGTTTAAAACACAAGTACCACCTTTTTAGGGGAGAACAGCCTACCATCAACTCTTCCAACTTGTCAACATATGCCTGCTTAGCCTGATCCTCTCCTTCTTCATAGAGCCAGTCCTCAGTCTCCGTGAGGAGTCTCAAAAAATTCTGGTGTTCCTTATAAGGAAAACACAAGATTAGAGGCAGTCCCGCTTCAGGAGTCTTTACAACAAAACAAAAGGCATCTAAGAAACACTGAAGACCAGCCAGCTCCTCCTCCAGGAAGACACTCGAGTTAGCCTGGCCTCCCTTCACTGAAAAATACCAACACCCTGTTTAGCTCTAAATATTTGGCATGAGGAACTCACAGATATTGTGTAGCTTCTGTCTGGATACATAGGGACTTTTCAGTGTTTTTGGTAACCAGTCTCCTAACTTAACATACTGCATCTTAGAAGCCCACTTTAAGGCAATTTATATATTGAACTACAACTGGTTATAAATGAGCAATTATGTGATTATTCTCCAAAACAATGATGTCTCAATTATTCATTTTCTATTCACTTCCCAAACTCTCAAATATTGAAAGGGAAGCTATACCAGTTATTAATCCAATCACTGAACACATTTAAAAAGATCATTACCAACCTATTCATACGAGGTATGTACTTCTAGCCTCTTGAGACGTAGCTTGTTGGGTCCCCCTAGTTCAGAATCCCAATGTAAAAACCCCAGGAAATGCCAGGGCAGGGCCAAGAAGTGAACTACACTAGAAAAGCCCACAGACCTTCAGACTAGTACTTCAGAATTAACCCCTCACACTATTTTAAAGTCTCCTCCTTCTCAGTCGTGCTTCTGGGATTTACTCAGA
Organism: Marmota monax; assembly: GCF_021218885.2. NCBI lineage: Eukaryota > Metazoa > Chordata > Mammalia > Rodentia > Sciuridae > Marmota > Marmota monax. The sequence continues at coordinate 6,069,582 of NW_026693082.1, forward strand.
GCCACACTGACCAGGAAGGGGGCAAAGCGCTAAGAAGAGCAATGATGCTGATGACACAGTGAACGGCTGGGCAAGTCTTAGGGGAGAAGAGAAGGCTGCTGAGAGCACGGTGTCCTCTAAAACCCTGATAAAAAGGTCTGAGGCCTTTGAAACAAGGATTATCTTTATCTTTTTAGCCTCTGTAACTGAGATGCCACAGAAGTGAAGTGAATATCTGACAGGTTCTCTTATGGATGGTAAAAGCAAGTTACTAAACTCGCCGGGGTAAACCAGAATAACATGAAACTGCACGTCACTAGAAAGCCTCACTTCTCTACAACTTTGTTTACATAATTTCTACTTTTGTATTAATTTATATTTTTGAAAAGCTCAAGTTACATAACCTAGAAGTATAAATGTCAGAATCTTTACATGAGACTATCTGAATAAAACAGCTCTAAAACTTACTTGCTCACATATAAATTTTTCATATGGTCCACACAGCTTGTCCCTGAACTCATACACATATTCCTCCACTGCATTTTTAGCATCATTTCTTTCTTTTTCCAATTTATCCTGCATTATCATCTTCCCCTGTCAGCAAACAGAAAAGGTTATTATGATCTTGCAATAACCAAGTTAATTTTTTAACTAGTTGTTATTTTTATGGTATTGGAGATGGAACCCAGGGCCTTCCTTGCACATGCTAGACAAGTGCTGCACCACTGAGCTACACCCTGGCCCCAACTCTAGTGTGAAGTTGTTTCCTTTTTAGCATATAATAAATACAATTTTGTCTTCCTGTATGGTTGTACCATGTTGGAATTAATACCACCAATGTATGATCACACCACTTTGCACTACATTTAAAAATGTAAATAGACTATAATTTACTGGTAAGAGTTCTAATCATGATGCTCCAACTCAGTAAAAGGGTATATTATTTACATATTATATATCATTTACACAGAATCCTAGAGTTTCAGACTACAAAAAAGCACCAAATGTTGTTGTTAGAATTATTTCATGTGGACTAGATTCCACCCTACTACATGCACTCTGTGCTGGGATAGTCTCATCCAATTTCTTCAAAAGAACAGAGACAATCTTACAGCAAGAAGAACAACCCAGGAGCTCAATTAAGTATGCAAATTCATTGATTTTTATTTCATCCCTAAAACCATATAAAACTTGAGATATGGGAAAGAATTGTAACCCTTTATCAATTAGCAATGAGTAGTAACAGGGCCAAAACAGATACATATACTCCACAATAAAAAGGATTTAGTACTTACTTCTGTCTCAATATACATGTTAAGAAGGTCCTTCCCTAACTGCCAGACCAGGTTGGCTTCAATAGGTAGTTCTACATTCACCACCTTTATTTTGGGTTTTTTAGCTTCTGGAGGCTGGTCAACTTTCTTTTCATTTGCCTTGGGAAGAAGTAGAAAAAAGAAATGGAAAAATTCTTAAACAATTCTTGAAAAACAAAAATCCATCGTACTTACTGATAAAACAAAATCCCTTAAATCACCAAGATTATCTATTCCAAACTACCCATTTTAAATCAGGGCTTCAAGTAAACTTAAATATGCCCTCCTTTATAGATTGGGATTTTTTTTTTCTTCTTAAATCTTTGCTGTTAATGTTTTTCTACACAGGTCTTTACTTTCCAATCCTTTTAAAGCAGGTTTGTGAATCTCAATAGTTAAAATTTTTAAATTACCAGTAACTTTATAGTCTAGAATCTGACAATAACAAACTTTTTACCTTTACTTTTTTGATGTTAAGATTTACTCAATTCCTAACATTGTATTTTGGTCACTATATCCCAGTATTAGCACTACACTGAATGCCTTTAAAAATTCATTATGTAGACACACACTTGTATTATTTCCACCATTTGCCTTTGAGTTATGTGATTCCTTAGCAATTCTGCAAAGTGACAAGAAATTCTTAAAAGTTTTAAAGTAACGAACAGGATGATGATGCAAATAATACAGGCTGAACATCCCTAATCTGAACTGATCCCTAATCTGAATAGGATGATGCTGCAAATAATACTGAACATCCCTAATCTGAAGTTTCAAAATCTGAAACTCTTTCAGTATCCACGTGATGCCTGCCACAAGTGGAAAATTCCATAGCTGATTTCATGTGACAAGTCACAGTCAAAACAGATGCACTTCAAATACTGAATACAATTAACTTTAGGCTATTAAGTATATATGAAACACATATTTAGTGTTAGATTTGAGTGCCATCCCCCAAATATTTCATCATGTACACTAAATAGTGCGGATATTCTAAAACCCCAAATCCCGTGCTTTTCAGATAACGGATACAGTAGGTTTTTCAAAATATGTAAATACAGGGCTAAAGAAGTATTTCCTGGGACCTTCAATTTTCCAAGCCTTTTCTATGTATTTCCATTTCTTCAGGTACATAGCACATTTCCTGCCACAAATGACAAACAACATAATTGAGAAGATTCGACCATAAAACAAATTAGATGATAACCAAGGTGTACAACATGTATCCAAATGGCTAGAACTGGAAAATGGGAAAAGCACAGCCCACGAGATACAATAATCACTGTCATGAGATGATTCATGTTATAGAGGACATTAAAACCGTAGGCACTTGACTCAAGAAACTGGGACTAGGACAGTCAATAACTTGACTAAAATTATTGATGGGACTATAATCACGTCTGCCAGACTCATGTTCCGGCGTTCCTTAGAGATCACTTATCCACTAAATGCCATAAGCTGAATCACCAGTGGTGTTCTAGTCAGCCAGCCTGTGGGCCTAGGTCTTCTTCCTTCCAGTGGATATGCGACCCCTCACATAGTGAGCATGCTGAGGGCATGATCCACAAGAAGGAAAAGTGAATCAGATGATCCCCAAACCCTGCAAGACACACGAATGCAACAGATCCTCAGGGAACAAAATAGATGACAGGACACAAATGGCAGCTGAGTAAAGGTAAGGCAGAACAAAACAAACCAACTACCCACGAAACCAAGATAATCACGAAATGGTATCCCAACACAGAACGGAAGAGGAAACTCCAAGTGAGTGTGATAATGTTCTAAAGGGCTGAGACTGTAACCCCACCTACCACTAAGAACACAAGATTCTACCCAATGCCATCTGCTAGACAGGTACTGAGACTATTTATCAGCACAAGCTAGTTAATGCTCAACTCTAATCTAGGGGATTAGTTGAAATTAAGTAGGTATTTTTCCAAATAACCACCCATCACCACATGACTTGTTAACAGGGGAAAAAGGCAGCAGTTGTTAGAAATCAGTCAGAACCTACTGAGCATATTAAGAGCCCTGGAGATTAATCACAGCAAATTAAAAACTGGAAACTCTTAATTCACATAAAATTCATCTTAACCCCTATAAACAATTCTGTGACGTGCCCGAGTTAAAAAACAAAACAAACAAACAAAAAAAAAACACCCTTATCTTCAGAAAGGAAGAAAATCCAAACTACCAACAATAGACTGGTAATTTACATGCCACCTGGAGAGAATGAACGTCTGCAAAGTAAAAGGGTGTTTATTTCTCGATATCCATCAGACCATGAGCTTGAAAGATTTGATTAGAAGCTGTCATTTTCAAGGGACACTATACAACTACTTAATTTAGCTTCCAATACTTATGTGGAAGAAGGGAAGAATAATTTCTTTGAAAATGCGATCTGATTATTTAATTACTCAAATTTGACAGATAACTTGAAAGGAGAAAAAAGATTTAACTCCTATAGCCCATGTATTTATCATCTGATTAACTCAAGTGAGACTGATCATCCACAGTGGGATGTATCTTTCTGCCTCTGGCCTTAGCAAATACCTCTCCGCCCTTTAGAAGACAACAAACACTTTGCATTAGTCTCTTGTACTTGGGGTAGCAGTTAATCAAGAGACACTTTTAGGTCTAAAGCAGAATATTCAATTTCCTTAGCTGAGCTTGAGTACCTCTATATCTGGTTTTAGATGAATAACACAGAAAATGAACAGAAAAAAATCTACACAGAATAAAATCATTTGGAGCTTGCTCTTAAAACTTCAGATTTAATATCATTAACGATTACATGTTGCAACATCGTCTAATGGAATGAACTAGAAGAGTCACTCACTTTGTCAGCATCTGGGATTTTGTTTTCTTCTGAGGTAAGTTCAGGTGAAGGGGGAGACTGTGAGGTTTGTTGACCATCAGTTTGTACCTGGGGCTGTGTTCCAGCTTCACTGTTGTCTTGCTGGATATTTTTCTGAAATGAAAGCCCAGGCACAAAGGATGTAGAAAGCAGGTGTACTTGTATGAATTTATAAAGTCACAGGGCACCAAAGACAGTACACTCAATTTCTGAACTCGTAACAGGTGGGCAGAAAAAGTACCGGATAAAAGCAAAACGAACACAAAATACCCGGAAACTTCTTAGAAAATTTTAACCTGTAAGAAATTCTGTGAATGTCAGCAGTTAATACAGTTAAGTAACACAGCTAAGCATTTGACTGATTGTGACAATCAAGAACTCCCCTCCAAGAAACTTTCATCTAACTGTATACAGATATTAGTTCTCAGAAGCACAGGCAACAGGCTTTCCACTCAAGGCCTCTTTCCCAGAAACAAAATTTCCAAAACCTAGTTTCACCAGCAGCCGTCATGCATCGACATTACCTCCATTTCCATTTATTAAATAGCTTCATAAAATGGCCAACTGTCAGTCATTCCAGGGCTTATCATTCAGCTTACAGATATCTGAGACCCTCTCCATCCCACTTTCATCTTGTGACTCAGACATTTGTACCTCAAAGACTCTTTAGGATAAAGAATAAATGCTACATGCTACATGTTACCAATCCTGACTAAAACTCTGCTAAAAGGAAGAAAAATGAAGCCTATTAATTTTCCGATCTTTCTGTAGTAGCCCCCATCTCCAAACAATCAGTGCTTGTTATGATCTTTGGGAGAAGCTTAAAATTCTAAGTTAACATTTTCTGTCTAATCTTGAAATCACCCATATCTTTCTTTCAAAGCTTCAAAAATCTAAAGCAGACACTGAAGTACTGAGAAGCAAGGCACCACTGATATCCAAAAGGTACTAAGAGACTGAGACAGTGACACTAGCCATACAACTCATTATTGTAAAGAGTTTCTAGATGAGACTAAAACTAAGGGTTTAGATGTTGCTTCAATATTGTGGGAATGATTTAACAGTGACCGCTTGATACCAACACTGCCCTTTATCTTAACCAAAACACTACACTACCTGTTCATTAAAGTGATTTCTGATTAAAGCCCAGAAATAAACAAGTTCTGGAACACCGAAGACAAATTTGCCATACAATTAAAAACATTTTCTTTTTCAGCTTTACAATACTGCCGAATAGATTAAGTAGTAGTCTTTTTTTGATATCCATCAGTCAACATTTGACTTAATGTATAGTCTTAAAAAAAACTAAGGAAACTTTACTTCAATTAAATTATATACCAGTTATTTTAAATTCAGTTATAAAGAACTTAATCATAATACCTAAATTCTTGTATATTACCATAAACTGGCGAACTATTATTACAGAAAATTCTGATCAAAATTATTCATGAAGAGAAAAACATTTTGACCCTTCTCTGACAGCTTAGAATTAAGTCCATTCTATATTCAAATGCAAAGATTTATCAGCTAACTTACATCAGTGTCCAAGTTTTCTGGTGGTCTCTGATTTGGACACTCCATGTCTGTTTCAACAGAAGATACTTCATTCTCCTCAGTTGGTACTTTCTCCACCATAGATGCTGTAGAGATGGTAAAAATGCCATGGGTGTTGACTCGCACTTTGACTTTCACTCTAGATTTTTCTCCATCCTTCTGTGCAGAAACATTCTGAACTACAAAGCGGCCTAGAACAAAAAGAAATAAGACAATTTTAGAGTTCAACCTAAACCTCTATACAGTAGGCAAATGCTAAGAAATATAGCTTAGAAGTACAATTTCAAAATCTTCTCCCTTGACCCAACTTATAAGGTACACTATGATCTCAAAATACACATATTAATTGTACAGCATACATACAATTCTTAAGATTAGTCTTGAAATACCATAAAAATCTCACAGGGAAGGATCTTCTCTTGGCTATTCAAGCATACACTAGGCAGATATGGGTTTCAGATAACAGTAATCAAAAGCAATTTCTGTTTCCTTCTATCCAATTTCTGTAGATGGATAAGCACAAACAAGACTTGAAAATTTTTCAGGTTTAACATATGTGCTGATTTTTAATCCCATGATGTCTTTTAGCGAATACTACTTTTCTGATTAAAAAAACAAATATTTTAAATATGGAAAGCAAGCTAAAACTTGTATCAATGCCTAAAATTATTATATGTAATAGAATGATTCCACATCTTTATTTAGTTAATGCTTTACAGTGGATCCTGGTTGTGTAACCTGCAACAAGTTACCTAACCATCAATTATTTCTGAGGACCAAGTTAATTTTTAAATGAGCACTTTACTATAGAACCAAGTGTTTATCATCTCCAGCAATAGTATGGTTATTACAGATACCACTGAACTTTTGGGAAATAGTTTGAAGCTATTATGTGCAAAGCATCAAATTAGTTGAGTATTAAATTTAAGGTGCTATCTACACAAAAACACAGAAAGTTACAGATTTAATTACTGGGTCAGTGAAAGATGCCAGACTAGACCTTGATCAACTGTCACATCACTAGTTCAGGAAGTAACATTTACTCTCAGACATCCAAGAAGACTCTCAGGAGAGTGGGATGTAACATGGCTCTTTCCATGTGTACAAGGTTTTCAGTTTGGGTAAACATGAAAAATTAGATATGCCAAATTTAAAGGTTAGATTTTATCTTCTGCACAATGGAGAATTAATGCACAGAATTCAACCTACCAAAAATCTTACAGTATAATTTCTCATGCTATTTTGCTACCAATAAATTTGTGACAAATGTTTGAAAATAAAACAAACTGTGGGTCAGAACATTTTAGTCTTTAGTCAAGAAACAAAACACAACTGGTCAGGTTGGACCCTTCAAAGAGTTTCTTCAAAAAAAGGGATGAGGGCAAGGTTAAACCCCGAAGAGGACCTAGCAATACTGCAAATTTTATCTGTAGTCTAGGAAACAGACAGAATTTACTATGAGCAAAAGTGGATGGACAGTGTCCAACCTCCCAAAGAAAAATGCTTCTCTAGAAAAGGTTACAGTACAAAATCCTTAACAATCTGAGTGATATTTTGCATTGGAAGTGTCATCCTGAAATAAATTTCACCGAGAAGAAAGGTTAACAGTAGGAGCTGGGATTGTCGCCCAGGGGTAGAGCACTTGCCGAGCACGTGCAGGGCCCTGGCTTTGATCCTCAGCACCATATATAAATAAACATACAAATAAATAAATGTATTGTGTCCAACTACTACTGAAAAAATAAAAATAAAATAAAAAAAGAAAGGTTAACAGTAAAAGTAGCCAGTAATCCTTTTAAGTATGGCCTACGTCAGAAGTAGGAAAATACCTGACATGTTCCTCAATCATTACTTGAAAACGACAACAGAACATGCAAGTCATATCTGTATAGGCCAGTAAAATGAACCCGTTTCACCATCAACATGATTCTAAACTGAAAATGTTTTCACATGGAATTCTCTTTCACTGAATATTACTAAGAATAAGAAAAAATTTAAATGTCTACACTGAATGGTAAGCTACATCTTCAACTCAAAGAGCAAAATATATAGAATTAACTTCTTACCTATTTTTGCTTCTGGATATGGGACTCCTAGTGGATCAGAATAGAAAGCTTCTAGCTCAAAAGGCCCCCTTCTCAAGAAGGTGAGAACTTTGGAGAAAGGAGCAGCATGGTTTCGACTAAACACTTCATGAACACTAGAGAAGAAAGGAAAAAATACTCAGTATTTCAAATATGTGAACTTATTTTGCTATATAAACAGAGAAGAGACATTCTAAAATCTGTCAATTTTATCTTATTTTAAAGTACCAAAATTAGAGATGTTTTAATAGATTTGGTTGTTGAAAATCACAGGTAAGCACTCTACCATAAAAGTTATTTGTTCATTTACCTTTTATATATTAAAGACAACATCTACTACATACCCTTCAGTATCTTCTGAGTCGTGGTTCCAGACCAAAGATATTGGAAAAGGAACTGCATCTGTGACGGAAAATTCTCTAACTTTAAAAGCTGGGGAAAGGATCGCACACTTGAAGGAAAAATATGAAAAGAATTATCATGAGCTTATGATTAATTTCCACTCATCTTTTAAAATAAAACTCAATTCTAATGGGATGGACAGGTTTTAGGTGAAATTCAAAACTACTTACAGCATATGTCATCTTAAGCACAAATGATTTATTTACTACCCAAATACCATGTCAACCACTAGAAAGGCAGATCATACCTTAGGACAGTAAATGTTAATCAATACCAAGCTTTATAGGATTAGGAAAAAACATTGGTTTTTTCCAAAAATGCCTTGCTTATAGCAATGTCACTTAAAAGCTGTTTCTCTTTTGAATGTGTAGATGCACAATGGAATGTGTAAATACACAGACAATTCTGTCCATATTACTTTTCAAATGTTTAAAAACTAAAAAGGGGACTAAGGAGTGGTAGCAATTACTTGAGACGCTAAAGTAGGAGGATTATTTCAAGTTTGAGACCAGTCAGGGTAACTTACTGAAACCCTTTCTCAAAATATAAAATAAAAAAGGGCTAGAGATGTTGCTCAGTGGTAGAGCACCCCAGGGTTCAATCCCCAGTACTACAAAGAACCAAACAAAACTGAAAAGGGTAAAACTAAAAATGTCCATATTTTCTAGTAGTTTTATGAATGAAAAGAATAATTTCAAAATTGGGACCAATAAACATCCAAGTCAGGTGGAAGGTTCACATTTAGACAAAGTATATAAAAATCATAAATAGATGAACCAAATATCTAATTAGTATGATTTCTTTCCAAAGAGATGCCAAAATTAGGTCTTTTTTTGGGGGCGGAGGGGGAGTGAACTTAACAGTACTCAACTACTGAGCCTCATTCCAGCCCTATTTTGTGTTTTATTTGGAGACGGGGTCTCACTGATTTGCTTAGCGCCTTGCCATTGCTAAAGCTGGCTTTGGACTGTGATCCTCCTGTCTCATGTATCAGCCTGCCGAGCCGCTGGGATTACAGGAGTGTGTCACCACACTGGGCTCAGAATTAGCTTTAAGAAAACTAGGAACCTCCAACATTTGGGGGAATCAGTTAAGGAGGCTTGTTCCAATACTAAGTTTTTAAAAAAACCAAAAATCCAATAAAACATACTATAACAATACAAAGGGTATCATTACTAAGTATCTACATATTTTTCCTAAGTATTAAAAGGCAGACACTCTGAAGATCTTTGTTTACAGAATCTCATTTTATGTTATAAACCTTCTAACTACATCACAGTTAATCCAATGTGTTAACTTTAGTTAAAACTATTTAATTATTCATATTGCCTATCAATACTCTAAATATATGTTTTATTGTACTAATAATGTCTAGGTTTGGTGCTTTTGCTTCACTAAACTAACTTTATACTTCTGGGCTGCCTTCTTATTCTATAAGCAGGTTAAAAATCAATTTGGGGTGTAAGAGGGTCCCTATTTTCTAAAACCATGTGAAAATCTATTCCTTGTGACATCCCACTTAATTCTCTCCCGTGTTTTACCATTAACTGTCACTGCCACACTGCTAATTAGTGCTTTACAGCTGTTTTCTATGATCCCCTCAGAAACATATCTTTTCTAATTCTTGTTTGAGAAACACCAACTTAGTTGTTCTAAAGTTTATTGGCTCTTCCAGATTTGAACGTCCTTGTCTCCTCCACAGCCTATGGATTCACTGAAAAGTAACTTCCTTCTGCAATCTAATTAGATACAAGGCTCTGTTTATTAAATTACCCATCGTCATGAAAATCAAGTGGGAACTGTTTAGGAACGCACACCAAGAGCAAGCAGGGCTGAGAAAATACCTGTAGCGCACATCCTCTGGCTACTGCTTCATCGGCATTGAGAGTTGTGCTAATATCTTTTCCAAAGAATTTGGCAATTTTTTCTTTCACTGCTGGAATTCGTGTAGTGCCTCCAACTATCTCAACAGCACTCACATCTTCTACTTTGAGCTGGGTTTGTTCCATCAATGAATAAAGGGGTACTTCTATTTTTTGCAGGAGTTCAGCACAGAGTTCTTCAAATTGTGACCTTAGCGAATAAGAGAAACACTTTTTCATTCTTTCCTCCAAATACCCTAGATAAACCTAAATTAAATGCTACCATAGTTTGTAACCCCTTTTCCTTTGTAAATATGTAAAATAGGTACAGGAAATGGGCTGGGAAAAAAAATCAGATCTACAGTTATTATTAGAAGAAATTACTTTAATATTCTTACAATTGCCATGTTAGTTCCCAAATGTTTTATGTGATCTGATTCTCATTACCTTAAATATTTATTTCCATTCACATCAAAATATCTATGAAACTATTATTTAATTATTGGTCCAGGACTACCAAAAAGTGGAGAACAAAAACAAAAAAACTTTCTCATCAGATTACTTAGAAGATATTTTTGAAAACCCTCTTTGAAGAAGTGCCCCTAAATTCTAATGGTGATAAAACACTGACTTTTCAGTCATACGCCATGTAGCACAGGATCCTGAAATGTACCCTAAGAATCCTAGTTACAAGTGACACCTGGGCTATAATTTCAGCAAGAAGTTACATTGATTTCATCTGCAGAACTCAAGACACACCTGTTCATCTTTCCTGAAACATCTTTGTCATTCATAAAGCATTCAATATTCAGTGGTAGGTCCGTGCTGTTAGAGCTCATTAGCTTTTTCAATTTTTCACATTCCTGATACAGACGAAGGAGTGCTCGAATTTTGGATTTTGCATCCAACTTGTACTTAGTTTTAAACTCTGCACAAAAATGTTCCACTAACTTTTCATCAAAGTTCTTTCCTCCTAGGAAAGGATCAAAAGCTGTTCCCAGTACCTAAATTAGTTAAAACAAATAATCTGGTCATTTCCCATCATTTGTAATTAGAATCCTAAATATTGCTACTTAAACAACTGAAGACTAACAGGTTCACAACTTCTCATTTAAATTACAATAACATGAAATTCATCAATTGAAAGTAATGTAACTACAAAATACTAACAAAACAAAACCCCACTAAATTTCTAAGGTACTCTTTACTTTTAATTACTACGTACATCATTTTTATGTAGATCAATCTTAGCAACAATTCATATTGACATCTTTACCTAGAGCTCTTCATTACCAAGAATAGTCTGGGCTCATTAGCTTAAAAATCACAACAAATTCAACACTTCCTATATCTGGTCACACAGTTCCAATATATGCTTACCTTCAATTTTCCCTTGTTAAAAGCACAGGCAGACACTTGAAAAGCTGAGTGTCCCATATCAACAAAGACCACTATCCGAGGTTTCTCATCTGGGCTTGGGAGATCCTGCTTATAAATTCCATAATTCAAAGCAACTACAAAAAGTAAACTATGTTTCAATTCTTTGGTTTATACTTAGATATTTCATTGTTACAAATAATTACACACGCAGGAAAATTGACTATAAAACAATTACAGTGAAACCTTTTTATGTCTGACTTTACAATGACTTTCTGGAATCTATTATTCTCTTTCTGACTTTAGAACCATGAATGCTCTATCCTTTCTCCTTATATGGAAAACAATAATGGACTTACTTACATGGATACAGTATCGGACTCATTACACAATACTTACTTTTAACCATAACCTGCAGTGAGATTACTTATCAAAAAAAATAAAAAATAAAAAAATCTTACATAATTACAGCAACTGCAGTGCTTCTTGTTTCCTGAAGACTGGAGCATTAAAGGGTCTGTTATTTTCTGAACTTTGAAATCACTATACTTCTAAACAGGTATACCTAATAGCCTTTTAAAAACCTATTAGAAGTACACTGAAAATAACTCAAGTGTAAAAACTACTCTCCCTTTTTAGTTGATCAATAATAGTAATAAACTGATACAGGAGGAAATAATAGTAGTAGGCAAAGCAGTCACTGTTATCTACTGCATCTAGCACAATGCCTAACAGAATGTGCTTAAATCAATACCTGACAAATAATCAACTCCAGTTCTGAAAATATGAGGAAAAAATGTTACCATAATCAATTACTTGTACTCAAGGTAGCTTTGATGCCTAAACGTTAGGATTTGGGGAAAAAACTTGTTTCTTAACTATAAAAGCAATGTAAGGAAATAGTTAAGTTAAATCCAACCTGCCTAATTAAAAAAAATTATATAGGCCAGGCATGGTGTATGTACTCCATCGTTATATTCCAAACACCTGTATTCAGAGGCAGAAGGATCCCAAGTTCCAGCCAGCCTTGGCAATTTACAAGACACTACCTCAAAATAAAAAATACAAGGGGCTGAGAGTGTTTATTCAGTGGTAAACTGGCCCTGGGCTCAATCTTTAGTACCAAAGAAATGACTTAAAAAATAATTTAAACACACGCTTATATTTTATATACATATGAAATAATTTTCTAATAAGACTCATAAATTTAAGAAAGCACCAAACTCTCATTAATGACAAGTACCTAAAAAGCTGAATTTTTGCTTTCAGATCTAACGTTTTTTATAAAAGTGTTTTTACTTCTACATGAAAAAGTGTTTAGTAATAGCACCCAGAGTGTCATAACTTTTATGGGTTTTGTCACTTCTACAGACACACTTTCTTACCAGCTGTCATGTCATTCATGAGTCTTAAGCAGTTTAGGCCAACAATCTGTGCAGCATCTAATACAGATCGCCTCTCAGCATCTGTGAAGAAGGAGGGAACCTACAAACAAGGAAAAAAACCTTTTAGCTCACCTAGAACACAAAAATATTTAAATTCTTCACAAACCACTTATAATAAATTCACAGGAGTCCAACTAAGTAGGTGCCTAGCCAGGTCCCAAAACAGAAATAGAACTTTACACTTAATTTCCAGCAAGTTCCTTAACTTATAGAAACAGTAACTACTTTTGAAAAGATTGCCTTAAAATTATAACAGATTCTGAGTTACTTTATAATTCAGTAGACTGGTTAAGATTACAAATGTGCTTTTTGGCAAAGCATGTTGATGCTCCTGAAAGATAAAAGCACAAAAAGAGCAAAGGCTGAAGTTTCTGATGGTACTGGCTTATACCTCTAGCTGTAAGGACATTGATGAGGAAGAAAAATCAATACATTCATAGGATCACTCTAAAGTGATATATATATCATTAATAAAGGAAAACACCTAACACAAAACTTAGAGACTTCCTCATTTTTTTCCAAGTAATCATTGATATTTCAGAAAGAAATATCTCAATGACTACTGACTTAATTCTTTATTTTTACTAGAGATTAGTGATAGTGATTATTACTCTAAGCAACAGAGACAGGACTCGGCGTTACAGGAAAAATTCTAGCTGTTCTGCCATACACTTTCACATCCTAGGATATGCTGCCATAAAGGCTTCTGACTGTTCTGGGCAAGTCACAAGGCTCGCTATAATGCAGAAACCATGCTGAAATTAAGACCATTATAGACAATCCTACTGGAGAACATAACCACAGCAGACCAGTGATGCTAGTCATTTGTGAAAGCAGAATTTACAAATGCCTTTCTGGTATCAAAATAAAAGACTTTATCCTCTTCAAGTATTCTCTGATAATTTGCCTCTCCACTGAAGCTAGCAGAATTGCCAGTGATAAATATCTAGGTTTTACCATCACCACTAGGCTACAGTTTAAAACTCCTAAAGCTCTGGTTCTCAACTTTTGAGTTCTTTCACCTGTGGAAAGCTGAAAAGTACTAAAGCTGTCTGATACTGTTGCATTTAACTGCTACAGTATGTGACAGTCAATCTATATTTTCTAAATGCCCCACAGATTTCCACCTCCAGTTAAAACCTGTGTAGCTTCCAACAGGGTGTGGTGGCACATACCTGTAATCCCAGAAGCTCAGGAGGCTGAAGCAGGAGGATCACAAGTTCAAAGCCAACCTGAGCAAAAGCAAGGTGCTAAGCAACTCAGTGAGACCCTGTCTCTAAATACAAAATAGGGCTGGGGATATAGCTCAGTGGTGGGGTGTCTGGGAGTTCAATCTCTGGTACCAAAAAACAAACCCCCAAACAAGCTTTGTAGCCTCTAGCTAAAATACCACTCAGACCTACTTTAAAATAGTCCAGAACATTATTATCAATAGAATTTTGATCCCTAGTAATAAACCAGTTTTCACACATTTGATATTTCAATACAAGGCAAATTAAAACACAATTCCTTGCTGAATTCTACTTACTGAAATAACACAATCTGTGACTGGTTTTTTGAGGTTGTTTTCAGCCGTTTCCTTTAACTTAGTCAACAACATAGCTGTTATCTGTTCAACACTAAATAGATGTTCTTCATCCATGTACATTACCTATATTAAGGGAAAAAAAGGTTGTGAACGCTGTAATACTTAATGGTAAATGCTAATATTAACACAAAACATTCTTTCCTACAAAATCTGTTTTGTTGTTTCAAAAGGAGGAATAAAGGAAGGAGGAAGGGGTAAGAAAACCACCAAGACAGATTTCCCAAAGTTCTAGTCAAACCATTATAGATGGTAGTAAATTTCCATTGAAAAGATGAATCACTAGAATAAATATTGTCTGCTGATCATAAGACAAGAATGCATCTGGAAGTTAAAAAAAGATTCCTGGTTGTATTACACTATTGCTCTTCAAATCCAGCTGGATTGTCTTTGAACAGACATTTGTTTGATTCATGAACACCGTTTAGACTAAACACTATCAAATAAACCTAAAGTTTCCAACTGCCAAAAAGTTAGAACACAAATTATGTTATAGCAATATAATTATTGTCTGAATAATTCTCAATTTAGCACATACTTAACTATACTTTAAAAGGAATTATATGACAAACAAAACAATTAAGATATCTGAGGCACTCTTAAGAGCTAGTACTTTTCTCAATAGATTAAACAGTCTTCTTATTTAGAAACCAGTGGTTGCTCAGTTATATTACCTTTATTCCAACTCCACCATTTTTCATTGGAACCAAATCGTAACTTAAATTTTCCTTCTCCTTCTGAATGAAGGGGTCATTGAAAGTTCGACCATGAAATCTCTTAAAGTTAGACACGGTATTATTTGCATGAGTGATTTGCTGCAAAAGAAATTTGAGATTTTAAATTTCCCTAATTTGCTATCTACAGCAATTTAGCCATTTATACAACTCACACCAACCCTAGGTATGGACATAAACCCTCTCTAGGGCCCTACATTCCCATCATTGAATAGCTTATTTGTACTTTCTTCTCCTATAGAAAACATCTAAGGAAAACAGACGAGGGCAACCATGTCCGAACACACTTTAAAGCAGATTTTTAAAATCTACAAGATAAATTCCGAGACAATGCCAGTAACCCAGTAACTTTATTATTACTTTATTTTATTCCCCCCTAACTAAACTTGTTAATTTTTATATTCAATGAGTGAATGAAAAGGAGATTTGGAAGCACTACGGTCAAATCACATTTTTTTAAAGTTCACTTATTACACCAGGATACACGTTACTCCAGAATACATATGGATGGCTACTCTTCCTAGCAATAGTATGAGATAATAACTATATTAGAAGACGTAAGTTAGGATCATTCAAAATGTTTTAAAATGGCAATATTTTCAACTGCATGTGCTTATTTTTTTTCATTTGGGAGCCACAGTTTTTAAGCATGAGACTAAATTCATAGTATCTTACAACTGATACATGTTTGTTAAATCAGAGCATACTTAAAATTTGCTCAGTTTCTTTTGGCAACTTATTTACTTATATCTCAGATACAGAGGTTAAACAGAAATATTTGGTCAGAAATAGAAGAGAACTGGAGGGAAACATGCCAAATTGTTATAAGATGGTAATTTTTTAAATCCACTGTTTCAGTTAAATATTTTGGTTAAACTCTGGATTAAAAATTCTACTTTAAAGTATTTTTCATGCAAAGAAAAAAAACAAAAACTGGGACCCTTGTTTACACTAAGTAATTAAGATAAGAGACAAGAGCTATGACTTCTGTTAGCTTGAAGACACTTCGGATTTTTACTCCACTGAAGTTCCCTCTCCTTGTGAGTACCTCATTTTGAGTATGTATAACTATTTTTCTTCCCTATTCCCCTGTCATGTATCTCTTCCAACCTAATTAGCCACAATATAGTAGTAAAACATATTTCAGGGTTTAGGGTTTTGTTTCTTTTTAGCAATATTATTTTCTGTAATTAGACTTGTTTATGTTATTTCCTAAAGTCCCTGAAAAAGTATTTCATATATTAAAATCAATGTTGTTCAAAAAAATGTAAATTTTTTTGAACAACATTGTTCAAAAAAATCTTTCAAAAAAATTGTTCAAAACAATGTAAAACATAAATGAGAGCTTTATATATAACATTAAAAACTAATTAATAGGTGATAAAAAAAAAAAGGAAAAGTCTTCTTGTATCTTATATACTTCCTATTTCAATTCAGAACAGTCCCATTTCAAGTACTGACTATGCAGCCACAAGTAGCAAACAGCTACCATATGAGCACAGGTTTGGACAAAAAGTTCTCCTAGCCCCACTGAATTATTAAGTAACCTCAAAAAGCTTTTAAACACAGAAGCTTAGAGGTTTTTTCTATAAAAAGAATATTTAATTCTTAAATGAATATTGAGAAAAATGTCACCAAAAAATTTCAAGTGTCTTATTGGCAGGTTGGGAGGTTAAAGCAGATCTTATTCAATAGATCAAGAGAGAAGGAACACAACAGGAAAATAATCACATAAGGTTTCAAAAAGAATACCTGAATTACATTTTTAAAACTCAAAAACAGGTAAACTTAAGAAGACACTTGATACTCTTGTATGTATCTTTCAAACTCCTCCCCTTAAAAAAAAAATGGGCCAGAATTCTCTTAAGGAACATACCTGATTTTTGGCTGCAACTCCAATTGTTCTGTTTTTTGATCCAAATGATATGACTGATCTAGAAGAAATAAAAACCAAATGTTTCAAAACTGTTAAAAAAGCATAAGTGTGGACATTCTTAACTGACAAGGAAAATTCTAATAAAAATTGCCTCAAGGGTTATGTGTGGGTGTTTTGGAGGAAAGGTTCCCTTGAACTCAGTTCTGAGAATAAAATCTGGGTTGCAATCCTACTGCCCCAAGTCTGCTCACATCTTAGGAGATATTTCTCCCCACCTCAAGTACTAGTATCATCTGTGTGGTTCCCAATTACTAAGAACTAACATTAATTCAGGAAATATTCTGCATACTTAAAGAATATTATTAAACTTCACCCTATACAAAAATAACATAAATGTCACTGTCTACCTGTTTTTGTGCTCATATACCATCTGCCTCTCTAAGATTCAAAAGCTTTTATGTAAACCCAAGTAATGTACCTAAGTTTATGACTTTAGAGTTTAAAGAGCACAATAGAGGTTCCTATCTGGAGACTCTACTTAAAAAGTTACAGCAGAATGGAATATAAATGTTTGAGAGAAGAGATTAAATGAATTACATTAATTTAAATCTGCTTTGAAGAGATGAAAATGATTTGTAACCATGAGACAGCTTTCTCAGTAACAAGAAATGGAAATGCATAGCAACACAACAGAGGCAAGATCAAGAAAAGTCTTTTGAGGAGGAGGCAGTGATTAAGGTTTTGGATTAGAAAAGAGATCTAATTGTGCATTACTAATCCAAATCTAATCTAATTTTGGATTACACTTACTCCTACCTAGGTAAATGAGAGGAGTAAAATGGGAACACACTGAGGAAGTTTTAACTTGCTAAAACAGAATCATCCTGGACCTAGATTATTCCACCAGGTGCTAAATAGCATCCTAAAAGCCAGGGAGACATTCAAACAGAAGACAGACCTTTACAGTAGAGTCCAAACTGGTATCCTTCTAAACTCACTTGCAGACTGGATCTACTCATTTTCCAAGGGAATAATCAAATTGAAATAAATAGTAATTAACAGTAGTCAATGCAGTTGAATCAACAATCTGGTTTAACAAACATTCCCTCCTAGAATAGCTTTTGAATAGCTTTTCTTTTATTGGATCAAAGAGAACAAAGATGTAAGCTGCATAGGGATGAAAGTCTGAAATACTGTTATCTTTCTTACTAACCTCCAATTAAGAGTCCTGCACTGGCAAAAAAACAGACCACTATGGTTTTGCAACTCAGATGCATGGGAATAAGTCATCAGCAATATTAGCTTTTTTCCTCATTTCTCATTCACTTTAATAAGCGTTCATCTGCCCGCAAATAACTGTATAAACTCATTTTACCTTTGGGCTTAATGTTGCATTTTACAAATCTCTAGAAGACTTTAGCACATTTGAAAAAAAATAATTTCCTTGAAAAGCAAACAAATATTTTCATCAATGCAAAAATGCAGGTATGTTTGCATACATTTTCTTCAGAAAATAACCCCATGAAATAGTTGCTTTTTTAGTGTTTGCCCACCCCACGCTGCTGTGGAACATTAACATTTAAGTCAGAGAAAAACATCCTTCCTTCTCGTGGAGTTCCGGCTACAAAAGCAGGCAATTTTTATTGTCTCTTATTTCAACTCCGAAATTAAAAAATAAAAACTCGGGTCTAGAATTCTTATGAATGGCTCCGATAATGAACAAAAAAGGACGTTTACATCTCCCCAAAACGATTCTGGGTACTTGGACAAACAACATTAGCAACCGTGACAGCGGGTAAGGAGAGGTGGATTTATCTTTCACAACAGTGTTTCTGCGGTCGCTAACAACAGACTGCCGGCTCCCGGGCCAAGCAGCGGCACACAGGCTCTGGAAGCTTCCAGTTCACTTCGAGATTCATAGTGCGGAAGAAACGGCTCGGCCGCCCGGGCTCCGCGGTGTGCACAGATAGGCGCGGAGGGAGGAGGGCTGCCGGGGGCGGCTCAGCCAGCACCGAGAAGCCGGGTGGGGAAGCGGGGGCGGCTGCGGAAGGAGCCGGGCGAAGGCTGCCAAGCAAGCGGAGCGAAGTCGCGGGCTTTGCTGCCGCAGCCGGACCCCCAGAAATTCTGCCCAAATTGGCGACCCCGGGAGACCTGAGCTCCTGAGTGTCTAGCCTCGGCAAATCTCCGAGGCACCCCTTCCTCTCCCTCGGCGGCTGCGGCGAGCCTACACCCCTTCCCAGCCCCCACGAGGGGCGCGCCACTCCCCACGCCGCCTCCATCTGCCCGCGAGCTCCGAGTCCCCGGCGCTCTCCAGCCCCAGAACCTGTCCCCCCAGTGCCCTGCAAACTCCCACTTACGGGGTGCACCGGTCGCTGAATTCGTTGGCGATGGTCTCGATGCCCCCGGCCCGGGCCACCGCGATGTAGCAGCTCTGGGAGCCCACGTCCAGCCCCACCACCGACATGGCCGGCTCGCGGTCCGCCTCCGCCTCGGGTCTGGGTCTGCGCGCTGCTCCTTCTCGGCCGCTGCCGCTGCCGCCTCTAGCTCCAGCCGCGGGGCCGACTGCGCTTCTGTCACTCGGACAGACACACGGACACTCGGCCGGACGGGCGCCTCCGGATAGCCGGGGACCGCGGCGGCTGCAGGAGAGATGCCCCGGGAGAACGCGGCGCTCGGCCTCCGCAAGTCGCTACACAGCTCGGGCTGACTGTCTTGCTCGGCCGCCGCCGCTCGCTAGCACACCGGCGCCGGCGCCCAACAACCGACCCAAAAGGGGAGGTCCCTGTTCCTCAGCCTTATGTATCGCACTGATCAGAACTTTCCAGAATCTGCGGCATTTACTCACCGGCGCCTCCACCGGCCTCTCCACGTGCCACTTCCGCTTCCTTCTCGAGCCTTCTCGAAAGATTCTACCCAATGAGTAGCTGGTTCCCCGGGGAACGGCTGCCGTTGCCATGGTGTCAAGACAGCCGCGGCGATGCCATTGGCTGTAGTCAACCAGGTTGACCCTCCTCCGTCCCCGCCCACCCTAACCAAGGGCTCCTTGTCGTCTTAATAACAGGAACAGAAAAAAATGACTCGGAAACTCGCAGCATTCGTAACTGGCTACTGGGCGGTGATGCCCACCCTTAGACTATAAAGGGAAGCTAATCCGGCGGACGTGGACCCCACTTTGGCGTAGCCCCCAGACCTCGAGGCTCTGGGGAGGCCAACCTGCTGTCGGGAGAGCATGCCGGGAAGTGTAGTCTGGCCGGGAGATGAGGGCGCATTGCATGCTGGGATGTGTAGTCCCGGCCGCAGTGCGTGCTGGGACCTGGCTTTGTCTTGGGGGCTCAGGGGAGAGGCCGAGTTCTGTCTAGCGCTTTCGCGCGCCTTCTCTGGCGGGGAACGTTGTTTTGTTTATGTGTCTGTTAGTTTTGTGTTCTGTGCTGTTCTGCCTTAGATTGCCCCGACAGCTGACCCATTCCGACTTTAGAAGAAGGAACGTCAGTTTAAACCGCTTATTATTAAGCACAGGGTTGTGTTTACTGTTTTGCATTTATTCATCACCCGGCAAGATATGTTTTTGTAGAATAAAATGTGAGAGGTTGTGTGTTTGGGGGGGGGGGGGGGTTGTTTTTTAAGAAATTGGTTTTTAGTTGTGGTATAACTTGGAAAGCTGTCCATGGTGTCACTTTATGCTTTTTAAATATTATTTTTAGTTGTTGATAGACCTTTATTTATATGTGGTGCTGAAAATCGAACCCAGTGCCTCACACATGCCAGGCAAGTGCGCTACCGCTGAGCTGTAGCCCCAGCCCTGTGCTTATTTTTGATAGACCTGATTGAAGCAGACATTTTTCCGCCCTGCCACTCCTAACCACGAATTGATACCTAAGTACCTAATTGATACTTTTTTGATCTGAAACAGCTTTTTTTTTTCCCCCTCCTTTCCCGGGAAAGCAATGCCCACTTTTGCCTTTTGTTCAGTGAAGTGACAAGCAGACAAGGGAAAGGTGGAATGGTGCTGCTGGTATCTTCAGGTCTTTCTACCCTTTTGTGTCTTTTTAAGGTCGCCTCAGATCTAAGTGTTTTTCCTTCCCTCAGGCACATAATTCAAATGCGCGTCATTGAATAAGTGTGTAATTTTGTGATCTAAAGTTAGAAATTTCTTAACTGTTAATCCAGAGTGTGGCAATTCCTCATTAACACAGACAGGAGTGTAAGTCAGAGGCAAAGACAGAGTTCCATGTTTATGGGTGTGTAAACTAAACTGCTTTTTGATAGTTGGTCTACCACTTAAGACTTAAGTTACTGAACCTTAACACTTAACACACCTTTAAAATGGTCATGATAATAGTAGCCATCTCAGGGTTGTTGTATTCTTAAATCTGAAAAAAAAAAAAAATGGTAGCTGTAAAGAGTTTTGTTATGCATCCACAATACCTAGACGGACCCCCGCCCCAACCTCTTTGTGTATAAAAACATTGCAGTCCATTGAAAGGTAACAGTTTTGAACAGAAAGGACCTTTGAAATTATTATTTGGTCAGTTTCCCACATTTTATATGAGGAAGCTGCAGAGAGGAGAGCAGCCAGACTGATTTGGGTCAGGTTCAAATCCTGGCATGCACTGCTAAGATGCTTTATATAAAGTGCAGCTTATAAGAGTACCAGCCCTCCTGGAGTTGAAGTTCAAGGGCTTGAGTCCTAGCTGTCCTTATTAATTTGTGAGCTGTGTGATCTTGAGATAATTACTAACCCTGCCTGTGTTCTACCTCATAGGGTTTATGTAATGTTCAAAATATATGTGAATTACTAAACATAAGCCATTATTCTATAGTATTACTGTCTGTTTAATCCTGGGCAAATTTGTAAAATGGAAATAATAGCATACTTTTGCTGGGATTTTGGAAGTATTAAATGTACACAAAACATCTAGTATGGTAATAAGCATTTGACAAATTATACTAAGAATAGTAATACTATTCAAGAAATGTTGGTACTGGGCACTTCAATCTCAACTCATACTGCTGTGGATGCTGAGTTGTATAGTCATGTTTTAGCCCTCTTGTGTTTAATCAGTTCACCTTAACTATTTACAGAACAGATAAATAATGAAAGGCCATAAGAACCGCCACATTTATTATATAATGAAAATGCTTCTTGTTTTAACTTTACCACATTTCATTGCTCTGCATATTTCATTGTATTTTTGTCACACAGAATTTCCCACACTATTTTTGTCATAGTGTCAGAAGTTTTAGATTGAAACTTACCAGATAAAAACAATCTCCACAAATCCTTGTTGTGTAATTATGAGGTAAACATAGAATGAAGGTGAGTTTATCTTGTCTGCTAGGAACCACCATTGCAGTCATTGAATTTTATTCCATATTTGTTTTAGAGAGAGCAAGAAGGTCCACAAAATTGGAAGCAGAGACAGCTCCCAAAGAACAATAAAACGAAAATGTGAAATTGAAAGTTGACAACTCAGAACAAAAACAGTATTCAATGCAATAATGAATGTGCAGTAGCTATAAAAAGCTTCGACTAAGCTTCCTTGAAAGGAAGAGAGAAACGGGCATAGGAACAGGTATGTAGATGAACATGAAAGTGCACATGACCTTTGACTTTTGGTGTGAGTCAGTATTTTGGTGCCCCTATCTGTATTCAGCATAGTGGCAAGTGCTGGAGGGTTATAGAAGTAGCATAAAATTTTGTTCCAAATAAAGGCATGTTCTGAATGGCCTCTCTATAATGCCAATGCATTATGAATGTTCAAATAAGTAAAATCTTGTCAATTTGAGCATCTTTCAATATTTGTTTATTAAAGGGTTTTGGTTTTCTTCTTATTTAAACTTGCTTTTTGAAAGGTAATGAGTTCTGCTAAGATCTGTTTTGTCCTTATTTTAACTTATATTAGAATGAGCACCTAAAAATAGAAGTGCATAAGGATATTGTGCTGGGAGCAGAGACTTATAAAAAGATATATATAAAATTGGGGGACTTTTATCCCATCTGCTAGCAGCCAGCATATAGGAAAAATACATAAAAATGTTTTTTTCTTCTAAAGAGGGGTTTTCTATTTTATTATAAATGTGGATAATAAAAACAATGCATAGGAAACCATTCATGCTTGCTGCTCCAGACTCCCTGTAAACCACTTTCTCAACATATTAAGGCAACCGGCCTTCCTCCTAAATCAAAGTGTGTGTGTGTTTGTATTTATTCCCCTTCCTAGGAAGCTCTTCCCCAGGCTATCAACGAGGCCAGCTTCTTCATGTCCTTTCAGGTTCAATTTGAATCCTACCATAAGGGAAGTTTCTAAATGCTTACCCAGGAAGCAGATTGTCTTTCCCAAAGGTACACCCAATATTTTACTCTTACTAAAGGAGAAACTGGTGCCATCCCCAGTGCCAAGGACAGTCACATTGGCTTGGGCTAATCAGCACATCCTATTTCCCTTGACCTCAGGAGTCACTGATTCAGGGATGAGCATATGATCTAGGCAGCCCAATCAGATTCTCAGGACTGTGGCTTAGAATGCTGGGACTTGAGGGTTCTCTCTGTGCCCTCTCCATTGCCCTTTCCTTCCCCCTTCCTCTATCTCGTTCTTCCTCCAGGCTCTATCTTACTACCATCCTAAAAAGGAAACTGACCTGCAAAGGTGGCTAGAACTAAGAACTAATTGTAACTGGGGCCAAGGATTTTGTTCAGTCCTGAGACCTACCCTATCTCAGGATTTAAGTTGTATGAACCATATTTCCTCACTGTGTAAGCCAGCTTGAACTAGGGTTTCTGTTTCTGGCTGCCAAGAAAGAAACAGAAACCTCCTTAAAAAAAAAAAAAAGCAAATAACCTCCTTTGGAAAGTCTTCCTTAACCATATTATCTAAAGGTTTTGTCTTTTGTTACCCACTTATTTACTTCACAAATATACACCACAGTCTGCAGTGATCATGGTGGTGGGGAACAGTGTTTTACTTCCTTGTTTTTGATTATATGGCTCAGGGGCTCAGTGGCTGTTTTGTTTTGTTCATAGTGTTCTATAGATGCTCGAAAAACATTTGTTTAATGATTGAATGAAAAAACTATCATAAACTTATTAGGAAAAGGAACATTGATTCACTTTCCTCTAATATGAGTTTATCAACCCTGGCACTCTTGACATCTTGAGCTAGATAATTCTTGGTTGTACAGGCTGATCTGCACATTGTAGAATATTTAATTTCATCCCTAACCAGATCCACTAGATGCCAGTAGTAATATCCGCTTTTCCCCTGCCCCATTGCAACAAAAAAGTCTCCAGACATTGCCAAATGGCCCTATGGGACATAATTGTCTCTGGATCAGGGTTCCCACTCTCAATCTAGAAGCTTTGATTTATGCTTTAGTGGTACAAAAGGGCATAGTCTTAGGACATGTTTTTAGAGAAATCAAAACCCTTTTTGCACCACAGAGGCTAAGAGATGAGGAGATAACCCAGCTCTGAACAAATCAGACAACAGCCAGTATAGATCCCATACAAGAGGAAAGACAGATGTCTCTCATTGGACTATAGGACATGCCCACTGTTATGAAATGTACTTACTCCAAGGAGATAATGTTGACTGTAGTTGAGAAATATTTTGTGTGATTTTAAATTATTTCTTCCAGAAATGTACATGTAACTCATTTCTTTTCGTTAGCATCCTTTATTATGACATAATAATTAGAAAGGCTGCACAGGTAAAGAAATTAAGAAATTCTTACCTTTCTGCTACCTTACCCATTCTATCATAGAGAAAGAAAGCACTCAGATAACCAGGATCATTGTTGCCCTACATAACACTCTTGATTTTCCACCCTGAGAACTAAATTCATGTCCAGAAATAGATTCTTCTTTTCTTTGTTTCTTCAGTGCCTGTGAGAAAAAGGGAAAGGGAGGAAGACTTAGTATCCTGTGTCTTTTCTATTCTGAACTCTAACAGGGTAAATTCAAAGTCCTTAAACATAGAGATGAGTCATTTGAGTACAGTCTTTGGGTTTGCCCTATCAAAAGGAAGCACCTACATTTTGATGGGAAAGTAACCACCAAAGTGTTAAAGTTTTGGTGTACTTTACTGTGGGTCAGATAGATTTTGGAGCTTGGCTGTCTGAGCTCTAGGATGTGAACATCATTACAGATGCCGTTGTTAGATGACATTAAGTCTTGGAACCTAAGTTGTTTTACTTCCCCAGAAGACTAATTAACAACTATCCACTCGGGAGCATGACAATGGTAGGATTTTTTTTTTTTTTTTTAAAGAAAGGCAGGCTGCCACATGCAGCACCTCATTTGGATGTGTCAGAGTCTTGGAAGTCTGACTACCTTATGTTCTTTCACAACAGCACTTGGGAAGCTTGTTTGGAGGCTCTAGAAGAAAAGAAAGTGATTTATATACTCTTGACCAAAGAACAGTCTCCTCTGTTGTGAAGGTGGTTCTCTTCAACCTAGCATGAAGCTTTAGGAATGACACTTGTGGAGCATGTGGAGCAGTGAGGGAGGAAGGGGACACCCCCACCCCCAACATCCAGCCAGATCAGTCAAATCAACCCTGGCAATGAACGGGTTGATAGATGTTGCAGCCAGATTACCCTCTCATCCAGAGAAGCAAGTCAGACTGTTCTTACCTGACTTGTTCCAAGTAAAATGAAATTCTTCCTTCCATTCACTTCAAGAGAGCTGACTACCTGATTGTAGAAACATGTCTTGTCAAGGATGAATATAATCACAAAGTCTTGTATCTATTGAGTACAGCTAGGATAATGGGAAAAAGAGAGACAGATAACTAAAAGCCCCATAAATTTGAGTTGTTTTTATTCCTTGACCTAAAGGGGAAATAGCAAAAGGAGAATTTCTTGCTAATTCTGAATAATTAAGCACTCTAAAATAATTTCATGTGCCTTTCAACTCCTTTTGTCACCCAGAAACACAAGGTAAAGAAATAAAACATCAGAGAAGATGTAGAACTCCAACTTTCTAGGAAAAAAAACACAGTTAACTCTTGGAAAGCTGATGCACATTGAATATCTCTTCTTCAACCTGCCTGGGACTGCAAGTGTTTCAGATTTCAGATTTTTGAAGTATTTGTATGTACAAATTAGATATCTTGGGGATGAAAACCAAGTTTAAACATGGAATTCATTTATGTTTTATATACACCTTATATACATAGACTGGAAGTAATTTCATACAATTTTGTGATTTTGTGCATGAAACAAAGTTTCATAGTATGGAATTTTTCTACTGCATCATGTCACTGCTCAAAAACCTCTGGATTTTGGATTTTGGGATTAGGGATACTCAACCTGCATTGCTGACCAAAAACCCTAGCCATTAAAACTAACCATTTGAATTCTGAAATGTAAGTCACATTTTGTTTTTCCTGGAGTTTATAAGTTGTTGTTTTTCATTTTTAAAATGTGTATTGTCAGGCTGGGAATACAGCTCAGTTGGTAGAGTGCTTGCTTCTCATGTGCCTACCAAGGGGGCCCCTGGCTGTTCAGTCCCCGCAAAAGCACACTGTAATGTGTAATATGTTAGCCCACCTAATTTCCTGCTTGGCAATAATGTTCTCTTAGCAGTTCATCACTTACCAACTCTCTTTATAGTTTAATAATATACACTTCTTCATCTTGTCTCTAAAGAAAGAGGACTCCCCCCCTCCGCCAAGGCAAAAGGTCAGGAAAGCAGCGTCATCTTCTTTCCCTGCTTTTCTTTGCTTGTCTCCATCTTCCCCCATTTTTCTCTTCCAGTCCCAGGCAGACATCTGGATCCAGACTGCTGCCTCCCAGCTCCCCAAAGTCCTTGCCTCTGGGCTCCTCTGTACCTTCCCTGAGCATCTTTTGTGCTCTGCCTTGACTACACCCAGTGCAGGCGGACTGCCAGCCGGCCACCCTACTCTGCCACACCTGCTCCCGACACTAGCACTGCTGCCTCTTATAATAGGTGCTCTCCATTGTTCCAGGCCCTGTGAAGAAGCACTCATGGGGATTTAAATGTCCACTCTCAGAATGGAGATATTTTAATTAAGTAAATTCCACCCAAATCTCTTTCTAGTTGGTCACCTTAGAGAATTCCTAGGGAAGAAATCTTTGGAGCTTGTGCTTTTATGGTGCCCCCTCCTACACCATGTTAAGCCTGGCTGGGCATGTGGATGATCTTTGATCTCCCTTCTGAATCCACCCCCTGTTCCTCTTCTAGAAGGACGGGGGCAGGGGTGAGGTGGGGTGGGGGGACACCATTCCATATACTCTGCTTTCCCTAGCTGCCTCAGGTTGCAGAGTCCCTGGACTTTAGGGCCTGTTTGTTGATTTCCCCAGAGGCTGAGAGCTCCCTGAATACTGCTTTCTCTTGTTCTTTCTCTTGTTTATAGAAGGAAGGAAGGAAAAAAAGAAAGGCATTTCCTTATTCTTTCTTCCTTCCTCCCTTCTTCTTTTCTTCATTTGTTAGTCATTGGCTTTTGGTTGTCTCTCTGAAGGTCCCCAATTGCAATCCCTGCCCTACCTCTGCCAAGGCTCTTAAGTGATGTGCTTTCTTTTTGGCCTGCCAAGGGCTGAGGCCTAACCAGCAAAAGGCAACCCAAGCCTTCTGACATCACCAGCTGCAAGGCCATAAACAAACCATGAAAAACTGCTTCCTGTGGGTTCTGGCTTGGCTTTCCAAGCCAGCATTTTAGAAGAGGGAAGTACCAAGTAGGTGTATCATTTTGGGGGCAGACATGAAGGAAAAGGATTTTTCTGCTCCTCTGAAGTACTAAAAACATGACCCTTACTGCTGAGACTGATAGCATGTCCTTGGGGACCTCATTTCTCCTTGAACAGATTTAGAACTCTTCCCCAGGGACAGAGAACAGTGTGTCTGCTCTTGTGGGTAAGGGGATGTGGGGTGCTTGGCAGGGTTGGTAGGGAGGGGCCTGGAACATCGAGAATGCTCTGGCTGCTCCCAGGAAGGGTTCCAAGGTCCTTACTGGCCTCTTTCATTTGTCTCCATGAAATCAGTCACAATAAATAAAACCAATATGGCCAAATTTTTATGCTTTTAAGTTCATCTTTATAGATTACATAATGAAAATGCCCCCATTAACCTTCAACTTGAAGCAATTTTTTTTTTCCAATATCAGTCCATTTTGTGTTGCTGCAATCAAAATAACCCAGGCTAGGTGCTTTATCAAGAAAAGAGGTTAATGTAGCTCACAATTTTAGAGGTCCTAGATCATGGGTGCTGGTACCTACCAAGGGGCCCCTGGCTGCATCACATATGGCAGAGAAGTAGAAAGAGAAAGCACATGGGGTGGCCTTACTTGTAACAACTTGCTCTTGTAGAACTGATCCTGTTACACGAAGCCCAACCCACTGTCACAAAGCAGCATTAATCCATGCAAGAAGGAGGAGCCCCCATAACCTAATTATCTTCTCCCAGGCCCCATTTTTTAAAGTTCTCAGCACCTCCACATTGGGGACCAAGCCTCTGGCACTTGAATCTTTGCGTGAGGGGCAAACACTGAAACCACATTCAAATCATGGCACAGTTGAACTCCACACTTTTCAAGCAGAGTGACCTGGGTGAGCTCTTCCAATGTGGTGGAACCTCACTTTGTGCCTGGGAGACCATGACAAATAGCCTTCGGGTGCCACAGGGGAACCAGCTCTTAGAACTGCAGTAAGGCTAAGAGCCAGGCCTACCTGACTGCGTGTTTGATGTTACAGTGACAGTCATAAGGTAACACCCTGGACACTGTGTCTGGAGCAGACGGAGCTGAGTGGGAAGCCTGGCAGCTGCACTCTCTTGGGCAAATTACCTAACTTCTTTGAAACCTTACCTGTAAAATATGGATGAGAAATCCCACTTCCTGGTGGTGGTATAGGGACCAATAATGAAATAGTGTGACATAAGCAACATGATACTACAAAAAGGCAGCCCAAGAAGTGGCAGCTATGGTTACTAATCTCTTGATTACCTCAGGATTATAGGAAGACTCCGAAGCCATTTACTTTATCTTTCATAGTGTGTTGTTCACATGCATGACTGCTTAGGTAATCAACAGTCCACAAATTTTAAAAATGGTTCTGTGTTAATATCTTTGCAGCTAGTTCTAAATCAGAGAATCCAATTTAAAAGGGAAGTTAAGCTGAGTGTTGTGGGGCATATCTCTAATTCCAACAGCTCAGAGGCTGAAGCAGGAGGATCACAAGTTTGAGGCCAGCCTCAGCAGCTAAGTAAGGCCCTAAGCAACTTGGCAAGACTCTGTCTCAAAAATAAAAATAATAAAATAAAAAGGGATGGGGATGTGGCTCAGTGGTTAAGCACCCCTGGATTCAATCTCTAGTAAAAAGAAAAGAAAAAGGGGAAAATAGGAAGTTAAAATGTCTCCTTTCTTTTATGAAAGATTCATAGGAATATTCTAAATACCACAAATTTTAAATGTCACCATCTGGAAAGGTTACTTTATTTTATTTACTTTTGTCTCTATAACATTGTTCTTATGGCCCTCTCCTCTCCGCATGATGTGCTGTAACACACGGTGGGTTGCTATTGTGATCTTGGTATGTCTTTCAAAGGAGTATTATGGTATCGCGCATTAAATAGATGAGTCACCTACCTTTGTTCATTTGGCACTGGAAGTTTCCCAAGTTTATTCATTTATCCATTCATGCAACAAATATTTGTGGAATTCCTCCCACGAAAATCTATTATGTAAAAGTGTCACAGTGGTTTCAAAGATCATTATCAATGGCCACAAAAAAATGTTTGGCCTGCCTGCTGGGACGAGGAACATAAAAAGGTTTAATAAGGAAGACTACAGAGAGGCATAGCTGAAGCCAAGGGGTTCAGGACCAGAGAGGGCTATGTTCAAATCTCACCTCCTCATTTTAATTGTGTGACTTTAGGAAGTAGCTAAACTCTCTGAGCTCCGTCGTTTTCGTCTTCAAAATGTGGGTTCTCCCATCTTTCATTCAACACACTTGTCTACTTTGGGGTACATCTCCCTCTTATTTACTCAGCCATTTTTTTTTCTTCTTCTTCTTCTTGTTAAATTCTCATTCCCGTGCTATAAGCTATAAGCCTCTGAACAGCAGCTCCTCAATTATTACTATGTTATCTTCCCGTGCACTTCCAATTTGTATATTCATTCAACAAACTTTTTGAGTTTCTGCTATGGGCCAAACCCTGTGCTAGGAGGCACTTAGCTTAAAGAAAAGAAAAAAAGAGAGAGAGAGAGATAAATATTATGCCTCAAGTTTCTCAGTCTAGTTGGGTACTGTCTTAGTCTGTTTCTGTTGCTATAATAGAATACCTGAAACTGGGCAATATGTAAAGAAAAGAGTTTTTTTGGCTCATGATTTTGGAGGCTGGAAAGCTCAAGATCAGGCAACCACATCTGGTAAGGGTCATGTGCTGCTGTGGCTTATGGTGGAAACTGGAAGGGCAAATGGGCATGTGCAGAAGAGGCAAAATGTGAGGCGTCCCGCTGCTTTATAACAACTCACTCTCAAGGTAACTAATCCGGTCCTCTGAGAACAAGAACTCAGTGACTCCTGAACATAGCATTCATCTGTTCACAAGGTCTTCATCCCCAAGACCCAACACCTCCCCCTGAGCCCCACCTCCCAACACTGCCACAGTGAGAAATTAAATTTCAACATGAGTTTCAGAGGGGACAAACCATATCCAGACAATAGCAGGGACAGAGGCCATCAACAAATAATTATTCACTGTAATCATTGTAATGACAGCTCTGAGCACAGGACATTACTGGAAATGGAAGTAGGACACCTAGTCCAGCTTGGGCCAAGGGTGTGGGATGGGGGATCAGGTCCATGATACTGGAGCTGAGGTGAGTAGAATGGACTCCATTTCTCTGCCAGAGCATGTGAATACAGAGGAGATAGATGATACATGTTAGGAGAATCACGTCAGTGTTTCTGATGTGCAAGGGTTGAAATGAGAAATGAGCAACTCTTGTAAATGAGTAAGCACAACACAGAGTGGCACATGCCAAAGATGCCTTTCCAGGTTGTCTCTGAGTGCTAAAAGGTTGGTAAGAGTTCCAAGGGTCTTTTTTGCAGTAGCAATGACTCCTCAGGATATTAATCATGATAAAATAAACCAATATGGACAAATTTTTGTTTGTTTGTTTGGTACTGGGGACTGAACCCAGGGGTGCTTTACCACCAAAGCATATTCCCAGTCTTTTTTTTAAAATTCTGAGACAGTGTCTTGCTAAGTTGCTGAGGATAGCTTTGAACTTATGATCCTCCTGCCTCAGCCATCTGAGCTGCTGGGATTACAGATATGCACCACCACACCCAGCCAAACTTTTGTTTTTAAATATGTTCTTACAAATAACATAATGAAAATGCCTGTCAGTCTATAGTTTTTTAAATAGTCCAGTCTTCCTCCAATAGAGTAATCTGGAACAGCTCGATTCCCATGGCTAGGACATCTAAAAGGCTGTTGGAGTCTGAACTGGTTCCTGTAGCTGCCTAAAAAAACCTTCTACTAATATCAAGATGGTGCTTTGGGTGTCAGCTGCTTCAAGAGGAAGAAGGACCTGCTGCCCCCCTGACTCGGGCCGAATGGCCACTTACAACAGGACACCTAGCTTGCTGCAGTTCCAGAGCCACCACAACTGGAAAAGCAGATTAAAAAAGAAATCCCTGCGGAAGCACTCTTGAGCCAAGTAAAACAGTCTATTTGAGAGTAGAGGAGTAGAAAGGTAAATAAATTGTAGAAATGAGCATGCTTATGCAGCGAGCAGGAATCCTGGAGATGTGAATTTATTCTCTTTGCCACCCAGGGGAGCCAGAGATTCATGAAAATCTTATATGAAGCTGCCAAAGTTAAGAACCTGGCCAGGGAAAAGCAGTATTTTAGTTTGGTCTTATGAAGTTGCAGGTGACAAAGACCCAAACAACCAACGAAACCAAATAAATCAAAACCAGGAGCTCTTTCGCTTCGATCCGGGCGGAGAAGCTGAATGTGTAATCAGCAGTGGATTGTAAGTACCCGAGGCAAAGAAAGCTCAGTGCGCCCCGCCTTTTTTTTTTTTTTTTCTTTTTTTTCTCTTTTTTTTTTGAATATTTTTTATACAGGGAGAGTTTGTGGATTGGGATTGCTGGCGGGGCTGTGGTTTCTGTGCCGAAAATCCACTCCGCGGGAGCCGCCATTTGCTTTCTGCTTGCTGTCTTGATGGCTCTGTATACACTGTCCCGCAGCCGGACCTAGAGGTTGGAGCTGGGCTGCGTGCCGAGCCCTGTCCTCCGAAGGCTGGACTGCAGCCTCCAGCGTCTCTGTGGCCTGTTCGCTGCTGCACCTTCGGGCAGAGCCTGCTCTGGGGTCGTTCTGCACCCCCCTGCCAGGGGACCCGTGCTCCGGAGGAGGGGGACGGAGAGCCGCGGCGGCAGCCGCTTGGGCCCCTGGGGCCTGGCACCGGGCTGAAGAGCTGCGGAGGCCAGGGCGGCTCTGCTATGGTCGCAGACAAGCGCGGACGCTCGTCAGTGCGGCCCAGAGTTTCATTGCTAGAAATCTGGTCTGGAAACAGAAGCAGCAGTTTGTATAATCCCAAGAACTTGCTTATACCAGGAAGCTGTAAGGGCAACATGAATATCACTGAGGAGATCTAACATGGTGGCAGGCGCAGAGAGATCAAGTCTCTGACATCTTCAACTGCGCGGGCATAGGGAGCCGTAAACTGTCTAAATGCTGTTTGCTCAGGATCACTAGGCAATGCTGAGCTGACGTGGATCTGGGGTGTACAGGCTGGGCCCCTCAGAACACACACACAGAGCCCGAATCGGAGGCAATTAAGCTCCGGTTCGCCTGCTTCGTGTGACTCAGCACTAACGATCCCGCTGAAATAATTGGCCGGCCCTTAGGAACTTACAGAGGTAAAAGCCAACCGAGCCTTCATAGGCAGTGGCCACAGGACAGAAACGGGGATTGGGAGAGACAGTCAGGACCCACCCGTTGCATTGGTCACCCGGCAAAGGGAACGAACGGTCACCATTTGCATGGGATATCACCATGGCAGAGAAATGGCGTCACGGGCGGAGGAGATAACTGCATTGAAACCAGCGCGACAGGTGTGTAATCCCCTAGCCATCTCTCTCCACACAGCGGGGAAACCTTAAGGGCCACTCCCAGCTCTCCTGTGAACGCAATAACCAGACCGAGGGAATCAGGAGTGGCGCGGGACTCGCGGCGCGGAACTCCCGGCTACCGCTCCCACCAGTGCTGACAACTGAGGTCTCTTGCACCAGCTACCGGGGGCGTGGCTACAGGAGGGCAAGCAAATTCGCTGGGGGATCTCAGCCCCAAGCTCTACAAACTTAGGGTCTGAGGGAGGCAAACAGGGAGAGTGAGCCCAGGTGTTCATGAAAACAGGGCTCCCAGGAGCAGCAGACCTGGCGTGTAGCCAGTATTGTGGTGAGCGCCACAGGTGAGCACGGCCTGGCTTGAGGAAACACAAGACAAGGCCCTAGACACTCAGGATTGGAGACCCGCCCAGTCTAGGAGAAAGAGCTGCTGCACAGTGAATGGTTCCCACCTATTGAGAGGAGAAGCTTGGCCCAGTTAATAGAACGCTAGGACTGCATTTATTATTATTATTATTATCATTTTTTTCTTTTCTTTTCTTTTTCTTTTTTTTTTCTTCTTTTTCTTTCATTTTCAATTTTTATTTGTTGTTGTTCTTTAATTTTTTTTTCAATGTTTCTATTTTTTTAATTTTTTTTTTATTTTATTATTATTATTTTAATTTTAATTTTCATTTTTTATTATCACTATTATTTTTGTTAAAATTTTTTTTTCGTCTTTTCTTTCTTTCTTTATTATCTAATCTTTGTTATTCTTGTTTCTTTTGTCTTTTCATTTCTTCTCAATCTTCTTATTCCCCCTTCCTTGAATTCTACCTGCCTACTCTCATTCTCTTTAGTGACTTCTTCCCTTCCCTTCTAATATATTTCCTCTCAAGCATCAAATAAATCTATAAGAGTAAACAGTAACTCAGCAGTCAAACAGAACAAGAAGTAACATGAGCAGCATAAAAAAGCAAGGAAGAAAAGGAGTACAAACAATGAAGGACAGCCTAAATATTCAGGAGGACCTAGAGTCAGCAGAAAAATGGTCATATAAAGAACTCAAGGAATACCTTAGACAGATGGAATGGAACCTTAAAGAAGATACGAGACAGCAAATCCAAACAGTGAAAGATCACTTTGAAAATGAATTACATAGACAGATAAAAGAAGAAGTTAAGCATCTTTATCAGGAGATTGAGATTATAAAAAAAAACCAAACAATAATTCTAGAAATGAAGGAAACGATAAACCAAATTAAAAACTCAATTGAGAGTATCACTAACAGAGTGGAGCAAGTAGAAGCCAGAACATCAGATAATGAAGACAAAATATATCATCTTGAAAAGAGCCTAGCCAACTCAGAAAGGCTGGTTAAAAACCACGAGAAAAACATCCAAGAGATATGGGATAACATAAAGAAACCAAACCTACGAGTCATCGGGATAGAAGAAGGTACAGAGATTCAAACCAAGGGAATGAGTAACCTGCTGAAAGAAATAATTACAGAAAACTTTCCAGAAATAAAAAAGGAAACGGATATACAAATTGTAGATGCATACAGGACACCGAGCACACAAAATCACAGTAGACCAACGCCAAGACACATTGTTATGAAGATATCCAATATACAGAACAAAGAGAAAATACTAAAAGCTACAAGAGAAAGGAGGCAGATTACATTCAGGGGTAAACCAATAAGGTTAACAACGGATTTTTCATCACAGACGCTGAAAGCGAGAAGATCCTGGAACAATGTATTTCAAACACTGAAAGACAATGGATGCCAACCAAGAATTCTGTATCCAGCAAAATTAAGCTTCAGGTACGATAACGAAATAAAAATCTTTCATGATAAACAAAAGCTAAAAGAATTTGCAGCCAGAAAACCAGCATTGCAAAGCATCTTGAGCAAAACACTACACGAGGAAGAAATGAAAAACAATAACCAAAACCATCAGTGGGAAGTGCCTCTATAAAGACAGAGGGCGGGGGGAAAGCTAACCATGGAGAAACAAACTAAATTAAAAAAAAAAAAAAGAAGATAAATAATCAAACATGGCTGGAAGTACAAACCATATATCAATAGTAACTCTAAACATTAATGGCTTAAACTCTCTAATAAAGCGACATAGGCTGGTAACATGGATTAAAAAAACAAATCCAACAATATGCTGCCTCCAGGAGACACATCTGATTGGAAAAGACATACACAGGCTGAAGGTGAAAGGTTGGGAAAAAATATACCATGCACACGGTCCTCGTAAGCAAGCAGGGGTGGCCATCCTCATATCGAATAAAATTGACTTCAAGACTAAATTAATCAAAAGGGATAAGGAAGGACATTATATACTGTTAAAAGGAACCATTCACCAACAAGACATAACAATTATCAATATTTATGCACCAAATAATGGTGCTGCGACGTTCATAAAACAAATTCTCCTCAAGTTCAAGAATCAAATAGACCACAACACAATAATTATGGGTGACTTCAACACACCTCTCTCACAATTGGACAGATCCTCCAAACAAAAGCTGAATAAAGAAACTATAGAACTCAATATCACAATCAACAACCTAGACTTAACTGACATATATAGAATATATCAACCATCATCAAGTGGATATACTTTTTTCTCAGCAGCACATGGATCCTCCTCAAAAATAGACCATATATTATGCCATAGGGCAACCCTCAGTAAATATACAGGGGTGGAGATAATACCATGCATTTTATCTGATCATAATGGAATGAAACTGGAAATCAATGATAAAAGACGGAAGGAAAAATCCTACATCACATGGAAAATGAACAATATGTTACTGAATGATCAATGGGTTACAGAAGACATAAAGGAAGAAATCAAAAAATTCTTAGAGATAAATGAAAATACAGACACAACATATCGGAATCTATGGGACACAATGAAAGCAGTTTTAAGAGGGAAATTCATCGCTTGGAGGTCATTCCTCAAAAAAAGGAAAAACCAACAAATAAATGAGCTCACACTTCATCTCAAAGCCCTAGAAAAGGAAGAGCAAAACAACAGCAAATGTAGCAGAAGGCAAGAAATAATTAAAATCAGAGCGGAAATCAATGAAATTGAAACAAAAGAAACTATTGAAAAAATTAACAAAACTAAAAGTTGGTTCTTTGAAAAAATAAATAAGATCGACAGACCCTTAGCCATGCTAACGAAGAGAAGAAGAGAGAGAACTCAAATCACTAACATACGGGATGAAAAAAGGCAATATCACAACAGACACTACAGAAATACAGAAGACAATTAGTAATTATTTTGAAAACCTATATTCCAATAAAATAGAAGATAGTGAAGACATTGATAAATTCCTTAAGTCATATGATTTGCCCAGACTGAGTCAGGAGGATACTCACAACTTAAACAGACCAATAACAATAGATGAAATAGAAGAAG
The DNA here is from genome assembly GCF_021218885.2 of Marmota monax. NCBI lineage: Eukaryota > Metazoa > Chordata > Mammalia > Rodentia > Sciuridae > Marmota > Marmota monax. Next base: position 6,106,170 of record NW_026693082.1, read on the forward strand.
CAATCAAAAGACTTCCAACCAAGAAAAGCCCAGGACCTGATGGGTATACAGCGGAGTTTTACAAAACCTTTAAGGAAGAATTAATACCAATACTTTTCAAGTTATTTCAGGAAATAGAAAAAGAAGGAGCTCTGCCAAATTCATTCTATGAGGCCAACATCACCCTGATTCCGAAACCAGACAAAGACACCTCAAAGAAAGAAAACTACAGACCAATATCTCTGATGAACATAGATGCAAAAATCCTCAATAAAATTCTGGCGAATCGGATACAAAGGCACATCAAAAAAATTGTGCACCATGATCAAGTAGGATTCATCCCTGGGATGCAAGGATGGTTCAATATACGGAAATCAATAAATGTTATTCACCACATCAATAGACTTAAAAATAAGAACCATATGATCATCTCAATAGACGCAGAAAAAGCATTCGACAAAGTACAGCATCCCTTTATGTTCAAAACATTAGAAAAACTAGGGATAACAGGAACTTACCTTGACATTGTAAAAGCTATCTATGCTAAGCCTCAGGCTAGCATCATTCTCAATGGAGAAAAATTGAAGGCATTCCCCCTAAAATCTGGAACAAGACAGGGATGCCCTCTATCACCACTTCTATTCAATATAGTTCTCGAAACACTGGCCAGAGCAATTAGACAGACGAAAGAAATTAAAGGCATAAAAATAGGAAAGGAAGAACTTAAATTATCACTATTTGCAGATGACATGATTCTATACCTAGAAGACCCAAAAGGGTCTACAAAAAAACTACTAGAACTAATAAATGAATTCAGCAAAGTGGCAGGATATAAAATCAACACGAATAAATCAAAGGCATTACTGTATATCAGCGACAAAACTTCTGAAACGGAAATGAGAAAAAACACTCCATTCACAATATCCTCAAAAAAAATAAAATACTTGGGAATCAACCTAACAAAAGAGGTGAAAGATTTATATAATGAAAACTACAAAACCCTAAAAAGAGAAGTAGAAGAAGATCTTAGAAGATGGAAAAATATACCCTGTTCATGGATAGGCAGAACTAACATCATCAAAATGGCGATATTACCAAAAGTTCTCTATAGGTTTAATGCAATGCCAATCAAAATCCCAACGGCATTTCTTGTAGAAATGGATAAAGCAATCATGAAATTCATATGGAAAAATAAAAGACCCAGAATAGCAAAAGCAATTCTAAGCAGGAAGTGCGAATCAGGCGGTATAGCGATACCAGACTTCAAACTATACTACAGAGCAATAGTAACAAAAACAGCATGGTACTGGTACCAAAACAGGAGGGTGGACCAATGGTACAGAATAGAGGACACAGAGACTAATCCACAAAGCTACAACTATCTTATATTTGATAAAGGAGCTAAAAGCATGCAATGGAGGGAGGATAGCATCTTCAACAAATGGTGCTGGGAAAACTGGAAATCCATATGCAACAAAATGAAACTGAATCCCCTCCTCTCGCCATGCACAAAAGTTAACTCAAAGTGGATCAAGGAGCTAGATATCAAATCAGAGACTCTGCGTCTGATAGAAGAAAAAGTTGGCTCCGATCTACATATTGTAGGGTCGGGCTCCAAATTCCTTAATAGGACACCCATAGCACAAAAGTTGATAACAAAAATCAACAAATGGGACTTACTTAAACTGAAAAGTTTTCTCTCAGCAAGAGAAACAATAAAAGAGGTAAATAGGGAGCCTACATCATGGGAACAAATTTTTACTCCTCACACTTCAGATAGAGCCCTAATATCCAGAGTATACAAAGAACTCAAAAAATTAAACAATAAGAAAACAAATAACCCAATCAACAAATGGGCCAAAGACCTGAACAGACACTTCTCAGAGGAGGACATACAATCAATCAACAAGTACATGAAAAAATGCTCACCATCTCTAGCAGTCAGAGAAATGCAAATCAAAACCACCCTAAGATACCATCTCACTCCAGTAAGATTGGCAGCCATTATGAAGTCAAACAACAACAAGTGCTGGAGAGGATGTGGGGAAAAGGGTACTCTTGTACATTGCTGGTGGGACTGCAAACTGGTGCGGCCAATCTGGAAAACAGTATGGAGACTCCTGGGAAAGCTGGGAATGGAACCACCATTTGACCCAGCTATTGCCCTTCTTGGACTTTTCCCAGAAGACCTTAAAAGAGCGTACTACAGGGATACTGCTACATCGATGTTCATAGCAGCACAATTCACAATTGCTAGACTGTGGAACCAACCCAGATGCTCTTCAATAGATGAATGGATAAAAAAATGTGGCATTTATACACCATGGAGTATTACGCAGCACTAAAAAAATGACAAAATCATAGAATTTGCAGGGAAATGGATGGCACTAGAGCAGATTATGCTTAGTGAAGCTAGCCAATCCCTAAAAAACAAATACCAAATGTCTTCTTTGATATAATGAGAGCAACTAAGAACAGAGCAGGGAAGAAGAGCAGGAAGAAAAGATTAACATTAAACAGATACATGAGGTGGGATGGAAAGGGAGAGAAAAGGGAAATTGCATGGTAATGGAGGGAGACCCTCATTGTTATACAAAATTACATATAAGAGGTTGTGAGGGGAATGGGAAAATAAACAAGGAGAGATATGAATTACAGTGGATGGGGTAGAGAGAGAAGATGGGAGGGGAGGGAGGGGGGATGGTAGAGGATAGGAAAGGTAGCAGAATACAACAGTTACTAATAGGGCATTATGTAAAAATGTGGATGTGTAACCGATGTGATTCTGCAATCTGTATTTGGGGTAAAATTGGGAGTTCATAACCAACTGGAATCTAATGTATGAAATATGATATGTCAAGAGCTTTGTAATGTTTTGAACAACCAATAAAAAAAATTAAAAAAAAAAAAAACCAGGAAATTTATTGCTTCATATAACTTGGAGTTTGGGGGTGCATCTGGGTTGGGCTCAATCATATCCAGGGGCTCACAACTTGCTCTCTTTCTCTGTTTCTCTCTCGGATGAGCAGAGCTGAGCTGTGCTCTGCGTTAGTTTCCTTTGCAAGGTGGCAAAGACAGACCTTTGGAGGTCCAGAGAGACACTGTTCTTAAGGCCTGGAAGAGAAAAGCGAGTAGGCGTGACCTGGAAACTCCCCCTGATGTCATTGTGTAGGGTCACCTGTCCATGCTGCCAGTGAGGCTCAGACCTCACAAGCCACCAGGACCTCAGGATTCCCGCAGAATGGGTAGGCGTGGTACCCCAGAGACAAGCCTGGTAGACAAATAGAAAGCCAGCCACAGCGGGGGAGGAGGGACGCCCATTTACAGAGCAATTCTGCACAGTGCGGGGTATCAGGTATGCTTTCTCAGGTAACCTCCCCAGGGCCCTCTGAGATAAGTACCCTCCATTATCATCCCCATTTTACAAAGAATAAGGCTCAGCTGTGCTAAGTAATTTCCCTGAAGACCACCAGGTAAGTGGTGGAGCCGGGATGTACTACGGAAGCTATTGCTCAATCAAAAGGGGAAGGGAAAGTGAAGGGGAAGGGCAGACCCTGGGTGGGGATGAGGCAGTGTGAGGAAGCAGGACAGAGTGCCTTCAAGTAATGGGTCCCTTTCTTTGGGTGGAGCCTCAGCCACAGACTCCCTGACAGGTAAGTGCCAGAGAATGAGACAATTTTTTTTGTTTCGTCAGAGGCAGAAATTAATAACTGGAGCTGGGCAAATTAGGATGGGTTGGAATGATGCTCATGGAATCTGGGTGGGACATTCCCTGTCCAACTCACCCAAAGCAGACATTAAGGCACCCCTTGGCAGGGCCCAGAAGGGTCTGGAGGCTGCTGCCAGATGGTGTGTTCAATCCCAAGAGGCTCTCTGTTCACAGGGCCCTTAGCCTCCTTATCCCCTCTCCCAGAGGAGCTGCATTGTGTCCCCCAGGGGCAGGGGCAGCCCACAGAGATGAATCTGGAAGCCAGGTGGGACAGGGAAAGGGGACTGACTGGAAGAAATGGGGATTAACCCTGCTTAGAGCATTTGATTATGAACCATGAACTTCGGGGGTCTTTGGAAAGCAAGAGTCTATAACAAAAAAAGTTGGCATTTCTGTTTCTCCTTGAATTGAGAGTATTCAAGAGGACACTAAGCAATGGGAAATGAGATAGAACATTGGGGGCCTGTGACCTGAAGACAGATGAAAGCCAAAGCCAGAGGAACGCTGGTCTCTTAAAAATTTAATCAGATTGCGACTTGACTCTAGTTGTCGTAGGATCATGGTTCAAGCCCTACAGGAATTGGTTTTATGCTATCTGTATTTCTCATCATCTGGTTTTGATTTTACTTAAAAGATTTTAAAATATTATATTCTATTTTAGTTGGGCAAAAAAAAAAAAAAGAAAAGAAAATGAACGCTGTTGGGTCGCGGGTATTTGGATCGGGCCAAGCACAGTCAGTCTTGTCTTGCCACCTCCCCCAGTTTCTATGGAGAACAAAGCCAGGCAAAAGAATCTGTTACTAGGAAACTTCTGCTGCAAACCACAACGTAGACATCTGGTGTGGGACTGGCAGGGATCTTCTGCTTAGGCTAACGGCATCCTGGACTTTTTACCACTGGACCTACACTCATTTCTGCTGTGGTAATTCATGCATTTGATAATCATGTGAGAGTCTATTGAGTATCCACTGAGTGCCAGGCACTGGGGATCTAGTAGTGAATAACACAGACAAAGTCCCTGCTCTCATGAAGTTCATATTCTAATTGAGGGAGCTCAACAACAATAACAAAAAGGGAAAAGAAAAAAGAAACGGTAGCTTGTGTTAAGCACTATGAAGACACTGAAGTGAAAAGAGAGATGGGAGGACAAGGGAGTGTATATGTATGCACTCCTACTATGTGCACTCCTACTTTAAATAGGAAGGTAACAAATGAGAAAATTAAAGAAATAGGGTAATGACATGCAGATACCTGGGGGAAGGGAATCTGAGCAGAGGGGAATACATATGCAAAGGTCCTGGGGTAGAAGCATGGTTGTCATGTTCCATGGAATAGAAAGGAGGTAAGGCTACCTTGAATGGAGAGTCAAAGGTAGGAGTGATAGGAGGCGGGTCAGAAAGCTAGTTAGGATCATCCAAGTTCCTCTAAGCTCTGAAGGGCTGCAATAAAGACTTTTATTTGCTTCTGAGTGAAATGCAAAGTCATGAGACAGTTTTGAACAGAGGAGTGGCATGAGATTCTTGATTTTTCATGTTACATGATATCTAGAAAAGCACTGTCTATCTAGTACAAATAGAATGTGAGCCAGAAATGTGAGTCATATGTCACTTAAAAAGTCTCATAGTAGTCATGTTAAGAGAAAAAAAGATGTGTACTCTTTGATTTAGCATCATATATCTAAATCATTAACAGGTCCATGTTAATGCTTTGAAATCAGGCGTGATTTTAGTCTTACGCATCTTAACTTAGAATAGTCACAGATCAAGCATTTCCTGGTTCTACATGGTTGACCATATGGTACAGCCCAAGTCCACTACAGGAGGCAAGGGTGGAACTGGGGTCACTGGAAGAATATTCTTGGAAGATGCATCTTGCACTGTCCAGATGAGAGACAATGGTGAGGAAAGCAAGGCCAAGTGCAAAAGCTCTCTCAGGATGAGCAATGGGAGAAAGAACTGCTTCTGCCAGGGCCTGAGGTAGAACACGCTGACTTGCTCACCCCTGCTCCCTGGAGGGAGATGGCAGGACTTTTGGGAACAGCTCCAGGCTTGACAGGTAACAATCACATGGAAGAAAACAAGCCAAAGGGGACCACATTCTGGAGAGCAGTGCAATATTTTCCTCATGACACATATGCCCTCACCTCGCAGGCCCCACCACCTCATCACTCCTGGTTGTCACATAGGAGTTGGGCGACCTTATCAGCACTCTTCCTCAGGTTGTGCCTGGGGTGGGGAGCCGGGGAGGCCCTATCTTACCCCAGACACCAGAATTTTCTCATATCTATTCTTGCTTGTCAACCCCGATGCATCTGATGATCAGGTGGGGTTCAACATCTTTTCATTGCTTTCCTGAGGAAACACTGGGGGAGAGTCCTGGGGATCCCTTCTAGGGCTGCATAAGGTCTTTCACTTGTGTCTTCATTGATCACTTTCTCCATTAAAATTTTCTTTAAAAATATGCAATTTTATATAAAAACTCTAAAAATGTATAATTTGTATGTGTATATATGTATGCTTATATGTGTGTACATATACACTTTCACGTAAATATACATTCACACACACACACACACACACATATATATATATATATATATATATATATATATATTTTTTTTTTTTTTTCTCGATGGGTAGCAAGCACATTGAAGAGAAGACTCTGAAAGGAGACCTCCTGGATTCCTTTCCTTGTGACAGCCCCTATGTCCAGCAGGCTCACCACCTCTTCACCCCCAGATTACCAGGGAGAATGGAACCTGGTCATCCTTATCAGCACTGTTCCTTGTGCTGTGCCCTGGGGTGGGGAACTGGGCCTATGTGTGCTCATCTATTACATCCTCCTCTGCTGTGGTTTACATGTGTCCTCTAAAAGTTCATGTGTTGGAAGCATAATCCCCAAATTCACTTGTTGATGGTGTTTGGAGGTACAGCCTTTGGGAGCTCACTAGGATTAGATGAGGTCATGAGCATGAGGCCTCCATGATGACATTAGTGAGTGGCTTTAACAGAAGAGTAGAGACCCATGCTAGCATTCTTGCTGGGTCTTATCACATGGTGCACTCTGCCATGTGATGATGCAGCAAGGTGCCAGTGAAGTGGCACCCCCTTTTCTCCACAGAAAAGCCCTCTTCACCAGATTTTAGGACTGTCAGAAAAAGAGTCTCTGCAAAAGAGTCCAATGTAGATAAACTTCCTATTTTCATGTCACCCTGTTTACTTGGCCACTGGCCGAGAAGATACCGGCACTCCAAGTGCTGGACACCCCCTTACTAGTTTTTCACAAACATATCCATGTAGTACTTTAAAGAAATGTGCAAATAAGGCCTCTGGCCTTGAGCTGGGCTTCACAGAGATGTCTACATTTTTAAGATAAGTTACAAATGGGCTCCATGGTAACAGCTGGCAGGGGGAGGAAAGACAGGGGAGAAGATGCTCTCCCCTTCTCAGGTGCTGTCCTTGAAGGGGTAACATACCCAGAACAGTGAATCAAAAGCTGCTTTTATGTGAACTTCTGCAGACTGTGAACTTCTGAGCCCCTCCCCTTACATGCTCAGTATAAAACTCTGAAACTCCCTGAACTCTGGGTTGAGGGGATTAATTGATTACAGCCAAAGCTGTGCCCTCTGAACCTGGCTGCAGCCAAATAAATCTGTTTCCTGCTGTCTTTGGTGCCTTGCCCCGTTTGTCCCTACAACACCAGCACCACATCACATTCTTTCTCTTCCATCCTCCAGAATTGGGAGCCAAATAAGCCTCTATTTTGTTGTTGTTGTTTGTTTTTTGTATCAGGGATTGAACCCAGGGGTCCTTAACCATTGAGCCAATTCTCCAACCCTTTTTATTTTAAATTGCTCACAGCCTCGATAAGTTGCTGAGTTTGGCCCTGAACCTCCCAAGCCACTGGGATTACTAAGCCTCTATTCTTTTTTTTTAGAGAGAGAATTTTTTAATATTTATTTTTTAGTTTTCGGTGGACACAACATCTTGATTTTATTTTTATATGGTGCTGAGGATTGAACCCAGCACCCCATGCATGCCAGGCGAGCGCGTTACCGCTTGAGCCACATCCCTAGCCCAAAGCCTCTATTCTTTATAAATTACCCATTCTGTGGTATTCAGTTATAGCAACAGAAAACAAACTAAGATACCCTTTGTGTTGAACTCATATGTGGCCACGCAACTTACTTTGACTAATGAAATGTGAAAAAAAAATATGGTGTGTAGTTTTCTGTAGTTTTTCTTCCCTTCTGCCACAGAAACTGCTAATGTTCCAGGAAGACGCTCCTCTGTTGTCTGGGGTGGGTCCTAGAGTCAAGATGACATGAAAAGAGTTATGCCTAATCTTTGATAGTTAAGTAGCATAAAGGAGAAATAAATCTTTATTATGTAAGCCTCTGAGAGTTGTGAGCTCATTTGTCACTGAAGCATAACATAGCCTAACATGACAGATACATACATAACACAACCGCAAACTCTCACTATTCTAAAAACTCTAGTACATCATAGAACTGAATATTACCTTTACCGGGAAAGGAAATTTTTCAGATCTTCTCATTTTAGGCCTCACTCCCTGCTGTGGATGGAATATTTAACCCATCTTGCTCCTTCTGCCCATTTCATTTAATTAATGCTTTCCCAGGAGAACTGCTGATCAGATTGGTTAGACTTGAGACCTTCCCTGAACTGTGCTTTGCTAATTGTCTTAAAGGTCAGAACTGATAGGGGTCATATGCTTCTTTACTTCCTGCATGCACAGAACCTTGCTTCTGAGGGTGTGTGCCCTTCCTGACTATTGGATTTTCTGGGCAGGTACATTCCTCTGCTCCATGGAGCCACATTCCTGGATTTGGAAGGAAGGAATAGGAAGCAAGAGTCTTCCTGGCCTCAGGGAGCCATGCTTATCTAGCTTACTGGAGCACAACAACGTGGACCATGGGTGATTGGCTTGCCCAGTTTTTGTTCAAGTAGGACTTTGGCTATACTTGTGATACTACATGGGTGTCTGTCATGTAGGAATGAATCCCTAGAGGGAAGGATGAATGAGTGGTCTCATCACCCTAAACCAACTCAAACCCTAACTCCTATAGGGACATTCAAACTTTTCCTCTCAAAGTTCAATAATTTTTGTCTATAAAATAAAATTAACAATAGATTAAGTAAGAGGAGAGAAAAAAAAAAAAACCCAAAATTTGTTAACCTGCTCATGTGCATGGGAACCATGTAAAACATGAAAACTCAAAGAAGGGCCAGATGGTTGAAGCTTAAATATCTTCTCAAAAGGGAGAGCAAAGTGGGGTGAGTTGAGGCTGCAGGCAATTCTGGAGGGTAGTAAATGATTTTCAGAGAAATGAATGAGCCTGGAGAATACCTCACGGCCTGAGACAAAGTTCCCTGGGTCTGAGTGTGGTATTTGATTTTCATTCTCTCCCTTGTGCTGAGTTTAATTTTTCTTGATTAATGACATTTCAGTAAGAAGAGTTGAAGGCAATTGTGTTCTTTGGCAGATGTGGCCCATAGGTAGGTAGGGGGGAAAGCTCTTCGCTGCTTTTTATGCTCCTTAGGTGCTCCAAAATGGCATATTTTGGGGGTATCATTTTCTGAGCCCTAATACTGCTTTAACAGTATTCAGTACATGTATTAATTTCCTTACCAATATGTTTCCCCAATAAAAACAGCATTCCAAGGAGCCGACATATGTATTCATCCATATTATTTTCACCAAGTAGCCTTTAGCAGAAACGTAATGTTGTCTTCAGGGAGACGTGATCAGAGAACAACAAAAAGAGTAAGTGCTCAGTGGAGACCTTTTACAGACATATTTCAAATTCTTCTTTTTTTATTCAAATTAAAAAGGTTTATGTTTTGGGAATTCATTGGAGAGATGCTGAGCAATGAAGCTCTAGTGCATCACAGTCAACATAGCCCCCCACGGCCACCTTGCCATCAGGCAGTCACGTTGCAAGCCAGTATTTGGTCACCCTCGTGGAACTCCCCCATCTAATTATTAACACATTAATGCATTGCTGCCTATGTAGCAGGGTGACTTAAAAAACTAAAGGGAATGCTGTGGAGGACCACAACATAATGGTATTTTTTTTTAAAGATCCTATTTTTCTACAAGAATTTCACAGTCAGATGATTCTCATAAGAAAAAGCATTGAGCCTTGAATGCTCAAAGTGAATAGAATTTCAGAAATGGGAACTGAGACCATTTAAAGTGCATTTTCATTGTTTATTTCTCCCTTTCATTCAAAATCTGCACAAATAACAGGGCTTTTGGTTTGTTTGGGAAAGACTTTCAAATCTGCAAATTAATAACCCAGACCTAGCTGAGATGGTAATATCCAAATACTTCTTTTAAAAAACAAACCCAGAACTGAATTTTTAATAACCTGAGACTGTGAACTGGATTGTCATTGTTTTAAATTGCATGCTGTTCAGAGTAGTGGGATGAAATCTCCACCACCCTGCCCCTGTCACCTGGGACATGAATCATCCCTTTTTCCAGCGCTGTTTATGTTTTCTATCTGTTATAGTTTGGATGTGATGCGCTCCCCCCAAGCTCCTGTGCTAATGCAGAAATATTCATAGGTGAAAGATTAGATTACAAAAGCTGTAGACTAGTCGGTACATCCCAGTTTGAATGAACTCAGTGATAACTGTAGGCAGGTGGGATGTGACTGTAGGCAGGGCGGGGGGGGGGGGGGGCGGGTATCACTGGGGCCTGCCTTGGAAGGGCACATCTTCCCTGTGGGCCCCCTTTCTCTTTTTCCTTTCTCTGCTTCTTGACTGCCAGGTGAAGTCTTGACTACTCTTCCTGGTACAATCTGGACTCTGCCACAGTCTCTTTAATGGAATACTTAGATGAGTATCCATCCCTTAACAATACAATGGTTCCTTACTGACCATAGGCATTAAGCAAGCTTTCTGTTACTGTATCAAATACTTGAGAAAAAAAATTTATAAAAAGAAAAGGGGCAGGGGTTGTGGCTCAGCAGTAGAGTGCTCACCTAGCATGTGCGAGGCCCTGGGTTCCATCCTCAGCACCACATACAAATAAATCAATAAAATAAAGGTATTGTATCCAACTACAACTAAAATATATATATATATATATATATATATATATATATATATATATATAATTAAAAACAAAAAGATTAATTTTTGGCTCAGGGTTTTGGAGATTCTGGTCCATGATGGATTAGCCCCTTTACTTTGGGGCCTGTGTGGAGGCAGCACATCATGGTGGCAACATGTGGTGGAACAAGACTGCTCACCTCATGGCCAGGAAGCAAAAGACAAAAAAGACTGGGATCCCACAATTCCCTTCAAGGATACACCCCTAGACCTAAAGCTCTCCCACTAGGCCCCACCCCTTAAAGATACCACTTCCTAATAGAACCTCAGGCTTTGGTCTAAGCCTTTAATGGGATTTGGGGGAACATTCTAGATGTAACTATAGCACTTTAGGAGAAATTAAAGCTTTGTAAGCCTGACATTCAAGGCCTTCACAATCTTGCTTCAAAGGCCTTCACAATCTTGTTTCAGCTTCCTACCTGACTCTAGCAGTATGTAGTCTAAGGTTTACTTCAACTATTTAAACAAACTAAGAATTGTTATCTCATGGGGACAATAGAAAGGAGAATCTGTTGATTCCAATCATTCAAATGTCCTTTAAATTCTGCACTTGCAATGTTTGTCCTTGTTAATCTTATCTCTTCTATTCCCATTGCTCTCCTTCTGTTTACGTCTATTCCTTATTGGCCCCCAAGTCATTTCAATTAATCATGGCAGCTTCCCTGAACAAACACATAAAATACATCTCAAGATTTGAGGTTTTCTTCCTCTTTTTTTATTTTATGTCCCCTCCAGAAGTAGACATCAATGCACAAAGCAGATAAACACAAAACAGGATTTGCCTACTCTTGCTTGAAAGCCAAAAAAATACCACAATTTAATTTAAGCAAGATACTTCCAACATTCACTTGACTTAATGCTAGTAAAATGCTATTTCTGAAGATTGTGTTTTCGTTTGTGAAAGACTATTATAGCACAGTTATTTTATTGTTATTGAAGTTGAGAAATTATGAAGAAAATAAATTTTTTAGGAAAAAAAAAACATAAAGCATGTTTTGGCTCTGGCTTCTTCAATTAAAATAAATGGCTGTATCTCCAAGCCTAACATTTCCTTCAGATGAAAAGAACGTTCTCAAGGGTGGCCTCCTTTCCTGAGGGCCTATGTGGCTGCATGCTCTCTCCCTGGAGACTTAGACCCTCCCAGGGCCAGAGCCCCCCTCCTGATCTTGCTACTATCTTCTCCAGACAGCTTTCCTGCCCCTCTTCCCTGATGCCGTCTTTGTGTGTAGCAATATTTTTTCCCAACATGCTTCATTGCCGTCACTCTGGTCTATTGGCCATCCTGTAAATCTCTTGCTTACTTTACTGACTTTATATCTCCTTAGCCCCCCCTCCCCTTTTCCATTTCTGCCAATTTGAATGCTTCCCTCATTTCATGACCTTTACTCAAATCCCATCTCTCCCCTGAAGTCATCCTTGATCATGGAAATCAGAGTTTTTCTTTTCTGCCATGAACACTCAAAACAATTCATCTGGACTTCTCTTGAGTAATTATTTCTGTGGCTCCTGGGTAAATCATGAGGAGCTATACAACCGTAAGGTGCCATTCTTGTCCTTTTATCCTTTCAAATATTCTGTGAGGTCCTGGAGTGTAGATGATAAATTCTCAACCCTGCTTTCTGTACCAGTATTTAGCATAGAATCTTTTCAGAGGGAAAATAGTTTTAGGTTGTGCTATAATTTGGATGTTGACTGTTCCCCACAGGCCTGTGTGTTAAAGCCTTGGTCCATGGGTTGGAGCTATTGGGAGGTAAGGCCTAGAGAGAGGTTTTAGGTCAGTGTGGGTATGTTCTTGAAGGGGATTATGGAATGCTGGACTCTCCCTTTTGTGTCCCCACGGAGAGGTTAAACAGGCCTTCAACCTGCATTCCTATCATGGTGTACTGTGCTGCCAGAGGCCTAAAGAAATGGAGTTAATTGGTGAAAGCCTGAAGCCTCTGAAACTTTCTTCTTTATAAGTTGATATCATAGGTATTTTGTTATAGTAACGGAAAGCTGATTAATGCAGATTGGAAGGGTGGTGTGGGGGCAGAAGCAAGGTGATTGGTAATACTGTGTTCACCAGTAGCCAGCTCTCCTCTATTCTGGGCTACACAGCATAGCAATCTTTTAACCTTTTGATGAAACATGAAGTGACCTGTGACACTTCTGCTGGTAACTTTTGATGTTGGTGCTTGGCTTTCCACTATATCCTTCCTGTGCAACAATGATTGTGAAGGACTTGAGTGAATTGGCCAGTAGCCTGCTCATTAACATTGGGGAACAGCTGGACTGGAGGGTGACCCAGGCCTGGGCAGATTTGGCAAGAAAGACTTTGTTATGTTAAACTATGGAAATTTGGGGATTGTTGCCACAGTATTACTTGTCCCTTTTTAAAATCTCTAATGACTGGGGATTTAATTAGGTGACTGAGACAGAATGGATTTCCTGGAAATCTGGCTCCCGGAATATAATAGATCTGAAATTGAACACAGAGTGACCCAGTGGGGCGGATAAGAGAAAGGATTCTGGGGTCAGATTGATCAGCGTTTTCATTTTGGCTTCCACAATTTAGAAGTTCTATGTTGTGAGCTGGCTCTTTTTAATGTTTTTTTGGCCTTAGCACCGCTTCACACCCTGAAAAATTAATGAGGATTTCACAGAGCTTTTGCTCAGGTGGGCTGTGCCTATGAATATATACTCAGTTGGAAATAAAAAAAATTTCAATATGCTTATTAACTCATTTAAAATTATTAATAATAAACCTATCACATTAACATGCTGTATTTTAATGAAAATTGCATTTTATAAGAGGAAACAATTAGTGAGGATGGCACCATTGTTTTATACCTTTGTAAATCCCTTCAATGTCTGGTTTAATAGAAGACAAATGGATTCTCACATCTGTGTCTTTGTTCTATCTGTTGGGATAATAAATAAATGAAGAAAATCCAGCCTCACACATATAAGCAGTTCATAAAGGGAGTTAAAAATATTTTAAAAGTCTTCTCATATAGTTGGGGACATTCTTTGATATTAACCCAAAATTTGGGACAATTGAGAGTTTAGTAAAGGTTTGTTGCAATGTGGAATTTAAAATCATATTGGTTTTTGTACTTACATTAAAATCCACTATCTATCTTAAACTTTGAATGAAAATTTTACCCATGCCTGCTTTTGCAACATCATCCCTAGGTCATCTGGACAAAATTCCACTGAAGTATGCAGATCTTCCAAATATGGATGCACTTCCTTACACAATATCTGGGGGAAAAACCATACTTGTTAACACCACCATTCATCCTGGAAGCTGTTAAGCTCACAGCAGCAGATACAATGTTTCAAAATTCTAATTTTATGTGAAAGTTTGAATTTTATCCTTGGCAATGTATTATATCAGTTGTTTCTTTGAATTGACAGGCTCACTTTGCCTTAGACTTGAGAAAATGTTTGCCCAGATTCTAAGCCTGAATGACAATAGTTTGTTGGCTTTTCTATCAATCAAACATGGTGTTCCCTGAACTAAGCAACTGGTTTGGCTAGCAACTCAAGCAAACTCAGGTGTGTTCTTGACACAATATCTTACTATGATATGCATAATTGCCTTTATGCTTACCCCTCAATTCATCATGTAAATTATAAAAATGATGCATATTCAAGGATGTAATAAACAGTAAAATTTTCACTGCTTCATCATGGACCCTCTTAAGTAAATCCCCTCTCCCTGATGCAGGTATGGTTTGGTGTCCTACCTTGATTAATGCTGTGATTCTAGATAGCATTTGTATCCATAATTGCTTTTGTACCATTTGTAGAAATTTCACAGACAGAAAAAAAGCATGAAACATTTTAGTATTGCTATAAAAACAGTTTTGACCTTGCAAACCTGGAGAGTCTCAGAGACCCTCTAATAGAATTGTGAAGCTACTTGACCTCGCTAAAATAAGGATGATACTAATAAAACTATTTTGGAGAGTTAAATGAAAGATTACCTAACAGGAAAGAATTCATGCAAAGCACTTAGAACAGTGGCCTGTACATAATAGGTGCCCAGATTGTGGCTATTAATCTATTGATATTGTGAGGGTACAGGAATCATTTGTTCTAGTAGTCAAGATAATAATCTTTCATTTTTCTCCACCAACCCTTTCCTCTGGCAGATCTCCATTTTAATTAATTGCTTCACGGGTCCCCTTCTGTGATCTCTCTCTTAGCTCCAGCCAGTATTGAGGCACAAGTACAATTGGTTTGGCCTCTGTTGCACTTTGATGGTGATCCTTTCCTCCAATTCCCTCTTGCAACAATTTCCACTGTAGGCAGTTCTGGTTGTTGGTATTTGACCTGCCTGAAACTCAGTTTACTCATGTGTAAAGTGGGAGGCTGGGGCTGTAGCTCAGTGGCAAAGCGCTTTCCTGGTATGTGTGAGGCACCGGGTTCGATCCTCAGCTCCACATAAAAATTAACGAATAAAATAAAGGCATTCTGCCTGTCTACAACTATAAAAATTAAAAAAAAAACTATTCATCTTATTAATGTGTAAAGTGGGAATAAGAACAGTTCTTTTATGTTTGTATGTTGAGTAGGCTTGAATGTAGAATATAGCAGTGCTTAGTTAGAGCATGCATTTCTTGTATTTTTTTTTAATCCAGTCTTTTTTCTTTTGTTCCCCCTCTCTAATCTATCAGAACATTACCATCAAATTAGCCATTAATTTATTAAATCACAACATACATGAACTGGGTGCTTATCCTGTGAATTCATCACGTGTTGAAATATTCTTTATTTCTCCATGAGGGTCACAGGTAGGTCACAAGATAGGCCTCAAGGGCTACAGTCTTGGAGTGGAGGATGGGTTGTTACCTGCTGAAACATTCTCCCTGTCTCTCCACGGCTCTCACTGCCCACATTGAAGATCAGTCTGCTGACTGTGCACCTGAGGTCCTCCTCTATGGGGATTAAGCTGCTTCCCCATGGACAGCAACCAGAACTCTTCCTGTCTCTGAACAATTCCACCTCCCAGCTTCCACATCAAACCCCACCTGTCCCTTTTGCACGGAATGCCTTTCTCCATCTGCCAACAGCCTGTCTGCAACTGTCCCTTCTCTGTTGCTGCCTTCTCTAGCCCTCTGATGGATGTACTTTCTAACTTTGTTCCTAGGCTTCTTAGGGCACTGATCTGAAACATCTCTCAAAAGCTCATTGAGGTTTGGTACCCAATGCAGCAATGTTCAGAGGTGGAGCTTTTAGGAAAGGATTGAATCATGAGGGTTCTAACTTCATCAGCGGATTAATCCATTGATGAAGTTATTTTTACTTTGGGGAGGTGGTAGAAACTGTAGGTGGTGGGACCTAGTTGAAGGGAGTGTTTCCTTTGGGCTCATGCCTTTGGAGATTTTATCTTGTCTTTGATCCTTTGTGTTTGTTCTCTCTCTCTCTCTCTCTCTCTCTCTCTCTCTCTCTCCTTCTCAACCACTATGAGATGAGTGTCTTTGCCATGATGCTTGTCATAGACCCAGAAACAATAGAGACAGCAATCATCAGTGAAGCCTTTGAAACTATGTGCCAAAATAACTCTTTCCTCCTTTAAGTCATTTTCCTCAGGTGTTTTATCACAGCAATGACAAGCTGATTAACACAGGGATATATATGTTTATGTACATGTTGGCCCTCCTAACTAGACATAATAGCTCCTAGGAAAGTGTAATTTCTTCCTAACCCTGTGTCATAGGAAGGTCTCACACACGCAGTTCCTTGGTGACATTTGTCCATGGGTATACAAAAAGAGTTTTTATTTATTTTGTTAAGTGTATTAACAAGGATCCTACATCTGAAAGCAACTGTTGTAAAATAAATAATTACTTATTAGCAATAGCACCAAAAACACCCATAGGTTTTGTGTCAGCTGTTGAGAGGTCATGCCCCACCCTTCTCTTCTTGACAAAGTCACATGCAGACAGTTCCTTCCTATTGCTTTGTTGATATACCTGCTCTGAGTGATTTCTTATCTTCAAGAAGATGCCTGACTCTAGAGGAGAGAGCAAAATAGCCAAGTAGATCATCTACTTCTGACTATAAGCTTCTAGGCGATAGTTTCTTCTCATAGAGGGGCTGCACACTATTCACTGTCTTTCAAAGAATGGAAAACCAAATTTTGATGAATTCAGGTTTCTGGGCTTGTCCCGAAGGCCTGCTATGGTGGTGTAACCTGTGTTTTATTTCCTGGACTTGGTTCAGGGTTGATAGTCTGGAAGTTCCTCAGTTAAGCCTCAGGGTAAAAATCTTAGTTGAAAACCTGATTCGACAATGGGCTTTGCCTATAATTTCTTTCTTTCTTTTTTTTTTTTTTTAAGAAAGAGTGAGAGAGAGAAAGAGTGAGAGAGGGAGATAGAGAGAGAATTTTAATATTTATTTTTTTTAGTATTTGGCAGACACAACATCTTTGTCTGTATGTGGTGCTGAGGATCGAACCCGGGCCGCACGCATGCCAACCGAGCGCGCTACCGCTTGAGCCACATCCCCAGCCCCTGCCTATAATTTCTTAATAGCTTTGGAAGCAAAATGAACCAAGCTCCTTGAAGTCACTGAAGACACTCCTTTAAGTCATCAAATTATTTTTCTCAGCACCTGTAGGAGGTTATGGAACCTGGATTTGCTAGGAGTGATAGGAGTTTTGGCTTGGTCTCTTTTCTTCCTATCTCACTCTTCCTCTATGGAAGATAAAGATCCCCCTGTTTCCTTAAAGGTTAATGCATAAGGTGAAATGATCGGTTACTCTCCTGTTGTCCAGGGTGCAAATTCTGGGGGTGAGGGGATGGTTAGCCCAGGGTTGAAGTTCTGCATTGTGGGTCTGGTATCATAATGACTTGCCAGGTTTCTGTTCTTGAAACTAAAAGGCTCAGGGGTCACTCCAGATAAACTGGGCTAAGTGGGCAGCATGAAATAACCACGCAAGAGACACAAATAACTTTTTCTTTGGGGTCGCTGTGATGGCTCCTCTGACCTTAAGAGTCCGCAGAAAGAGAGAGAGCAAGAGCATGCGCTGACCCCTTTTATTGAGGAGAAGCTATTCAAATGAGGCAAGGGGTCAGGTTTCAGAGGGCTGAATATCTTCATGATGTCCACTGTCAGCAGGTTGACTGACAACTTGGTAGGCCACACCCAAGGGCACAGTAAGAGAAGGGGACACACACAAGGCACTTCCTTGGAAGATTCTATCCTAAACAGGGCAAGGGGTTATATTACAAAGGAACAGGCGAGCGTAGCCTCACCCATGGGGCTGTAGCAATATACACCCATGCACGAGACAACGACCTTGGAACCCAAGAAGGGTGGGAAAAGTTCTGCCACATTTCTGCAACTGAGCGCCTCAGCATCCAGCCAGGGAGTGTACTCAGTCATGTGTAAGGTTGGTCTCCCACAATGACCTTAAGCTCTAGGAAGACAGTTTTAGGCAATCTATTCCACTGTCAGACTCTAGGCCTAATTTTAGATTTGGGAAACAATCCCCAAGATCACTTGTAATTTATAAAACCACTCCCCACTGTGGGAGGAGAATGGTTCTCCTGGAATGTCTCTATTTCTAATTTGCTTTAAGTCTGAAACTAAGTGACAAGGTCCCGAGAGGGTGGGAGAGTTGGAACCAGGTTCTCGGTCTTTGTTAGAATGGGAATAGGATGCACAGGGTGCTCCTTCCAAGTCACAGGTGGGAGCCAACCAAGAAGCCACTCTGCTGCCCCTCCCCCATCCCACTGTGCTGCTTTGGGCTGATTTGCCATATGCTTACTGGGCCTGTGCCTGGAACTGGATCCCTTCATTTTTTTTTTCAGCCCAGACACCCACTATCTCTCCTTGAAGACCTTGCACTAAAGTCACTTATACTTTTCTGATCCATTCCAAAGCACCTGATAGACTCATTTTTCTTCTTTGTGTTCCAAAGTGTTCCCATCCACCTGTGCTATAGCATTTACTGCACAGCAGTAAAAAGTCAGTTATGAACATTTTCTCTCCCCAAATGGACTATGAGTTCTGAGGCTCAGTATCATGTTTTGCACTTCTCTCTACCTGCCCCACAGCCTGTCAATGGGCATGTCAACCAGGAGTTCACCATCAGTTGATTGACTGGAGTTCTGCCTTTTGGGCCCAAAGTAAATTTGTTATAAAGACAGAAACCATCCATATGGAACTTGATAATTAGATTATTTGGCTCTCAATGACATAATGAATATGTCTTTATGTTCTCCTTTTGCATTTATAAAATTACTTTAAAAGCTGCGAGGTTGATTTGATTATGTTACTTTAGGGTTCCCCCAAAGAGGCAGCAGCCTGTTTCCTCCACTGTCTGGGAAGTGGTGCATTCCCAGGAGCCAGCGAGGGGACACACCTGGGATTAAGGTGAATAAACCACAAGAAGACAGCTATAGTCTGCTCTTCTTCATATCCCAATCTTAAGAATTGATGAGATTTAGTTTTTCCTACCGAAAGTTGTCCCTTCACAGTTGGGTGTTACAGGCAAGCAGTGCCTTATTGTGTATCTGTTAATGTTCTCATGAGCATGTCTGCTCCAGGAAACTCCCTTAACTTGTGATAGGGGAGAGAACTCCCAGCACGTCCATTTATCATATGCCTAGAGTAACTGGGAAGTGATCCTTTATCAAACATGAGTTACAGAGCTTCCTAATGTGCCGTTTATCAATGTCTACTGTGGAAGGGGAGAACACAGGGTAAGTTTATTACTTAAAGAATGTGCTCTCTGTTGTCCTTAGAGCCCAATTTCCCACACCTTGTTCTAGAACATAATGATGCTGAATCTTGATGAATATTGATGAAAACATTGATTAAGTTCCTAGAGTTACTTGCTACCAAACATGGAATAGGCATTTAGATTGGCTTTACTTTTAGGCTTCTGTGTCTACCTAAACACATCTTGGTTAAATGTTTAATATCTAACGTAGGCAAGGGATATTTCCTCAGATGAAAGCTCAACCACTTTGAAGTTGGAAACAATCTAGAACTCTGAACTAGGCAAATTGGGTTTTAGAATTTCTCTGCCACTTCTCAAGAAGGAAAAAAAGGACCAAAGCTTCACTAAAAAACAAAATGGAGGGCTAAGATTTTGGCTCAGTGGTAGAAAACTTGCCTGGCACATGTGAGGCACTGGGTTCAATCTTCAGTACCAAATAAAATAAACAAAATTAACACATCGTGTCTCTATATAACTAAATATATATATATATATATATATATATATATATATAATTTTTTTTTCTTTTTTAAGGAAAGAGTCCTACATTTCTTTCCCCTCCCATCAAAATGTTACTTACATGGGGCTACAAGCCTTGGCTGAGTGGGAAAGAATGTCACTGCTTGCATTCACATGAAATAGTTAACACAGGAAATACTTCCCGCTTTAAGGAGTCAATATAAACAAAAAACTCATTGCCTCCAGATTTCCTTTTCAAAAAGCTGGTAGCAGTGTGTGCCTGTGGTATGAGTATGTGGGAGGCTAAGGTGGAAGGATCACTTGAACCCAGAAGTTCAAGACCAGCCTGGGCAAATTAGTGAGACCCCCAACTCAGAAACAAACCAAACCCAAACAAAAACCCAACAGCTGTTGTGTGGACAGATGAGAATTTCAAGCTAAACTCCCTCATGCCACTCAAGCTTATGGGTTCACCTCAACAAATATTCATTTACCACCTACTTCTTTATCTCCCTCACATCCTACTTATACCCCTGGGTCCCAGGCCCTCATTAATGTTGAACAAGGGTGAATGTTGAGGTTTGTGGAGAAGAGACTCGGGTTAGTAGGTACTTAGTGGAGTGGCAGACACATAGAAGATGTCTGAAACATATGATCAAATATGAATGACCATATGGACAGTACCTCCAGGAGGTCAAGGTCTAAACATAGGCCAGGGGAGTGCCCTTGGAGACACATGAGAGAAAGTTTGGGGGAGGCCCCAGGGTTAAAGGGGGATTCCTAGTTCTTCATTGTAACTGTTTTCCTTCTTCAGTTCACCATACAACGTAACTGGGTCAGCCCCCTGTTAGGACTATGACTCTTCTAGCAAGGAAGGGAGACACTTGATAGTCCTTTGGAGACAGAGGGACTCCCTCATTGAGGTTTTCTGACAGATGTCATTCCCCTGCTCTGTATTCCAGTTTATTTTCATCAGATGTTTCTTGAGAGCCACAGCCGAAGCAGCCTCAGCAAACTTCCAGCTGATTGGCTCACCGCAGCCCCAGCAAACTTCCAGCTGATTGGCTCCTCTGCGGTGACGCTTATTGGGTTGTTTTCCCGCCCTTTCAGATCATGGACCTGCTCATTGGGGGACTCTTTTAGCTCCGCCCATGCAGCCAAGCCAATCGGCCTCAAGGGCGGGAAGACAGCCGATTGAGAGGCTCCCGGAAGAGCCCCGCCGTTGGGCTCTGAGGGAGTTCCTGGAGAGCTTGTGTGGTATGGCATAGTTCCTTCCTGCTTGACAAGTGGCTTGTGAATTGTGCCCAGCCAGACTGTGGCAGATGTTTTGAATAAAATCATACCCTTTCTCTTTCATGATGGTGAACGTTTAAAATCACAGTCACGGAAAATCACCTTTACACAAACATCTTTTAAAAGCAAACTCCAGGCCCCAGCCAGTGGTCAAATTCCAGTTTTAAAAAGGTTATTAAGTAAAATAGTCGATCTGATTAAAAACACTTTCATCGAAGCACAACATTGCTGCCAACAACATTAAGAGTTGAATCATTGATTTTTTTTTTTTTAAACAGCACATAGTCCATTAGCAAGGAAGAAAAGAAAAAAAAGAAAAGAAGAGTGATTCCTCCTTCACTTTTGGTGTAACAGGGTGAAAATAGTGACCTACTGTTGGGGACCCAAGCAAGAGGATGGCTAAGTGTGGGAGGGCGAGAAGGCAGAGGAAGGGGCCTGGTCTGGGGGCTGTTGGGGAGAAGGGACGGTAGCCAGAGGCAGCAGAGGTGAGACGCCTATGGGAGCAAAGGGGCCCCTTGTGCCCGCAGCCCGTCGGGCGCACGGTGGCCACAGCCGCAGAGGCGCTCACCGGGGTGCTGCCGCTCCCGGCCACCAGAGGGCGCGGCCGGAGCCGGCGCGGCGGAGCCGGAGAAGGGAGGAGGGGAGCCGGTGGAGAAGGGTCAGCGGCGGCGGCAGGGCGGCGGCAGCGGCGCAGCTCTGCTCCCAGTGCGTCTCGGTCCCCGCGTCCAGGCAGGTCGCTTAGCCCCAGCGACCGGGATGCAGCCGCCAGCCTGCCGAGTCCGCCGCCTCGCGTCCCCCGCGCTGCTGGCGCTCCTCGCGTGCTCCGCTGGTAAGTAGCGGGCGGCCCGGGTGCGCGCGGGCGAGGCTTGGGGCTTCTCGGGCGCAGCTGCCCGAGCCCGGATGAGCCCCGGGAGGGAGGTGCTGGGTGGCCCAGCCTTGCCCCGCTGGTTTCCGCGTCCCGCTGCCCCGTCCTCGCCGCGCCGCCTCTCAGCAGCGCCATCTCCCGGCGCCCAGGCGGGACCCGGGGCGTGCCCGCCCGGTGCCTTTCTGTCCCGGGTCCCCGCCGCCCCTGCCGGGCCCCAGACTCGCGTCTCCCCGCCTCCTTCCGCCTGGAACAGGCGGGCTGGCGGGCGGCCGAGCCGCCGGGGCGCAGCGCCCACCCCCACAGGAAGCCGAGGGGAGCTGTGCAACTGCGAGAAACTTTGAAAGAGGTTGGCTGCGGCCCCTCCCCCCGAGTCCCGCCGCTGTTCGCCAGTCCCGAGCCCTGAGCGTCCGCGCTGTGCCCTGGCTGCGCCCGCGTGGGATGCCAGGCGGCAGCTGCCCCGCGCGCACTCCGCGACCCGGCGTCCCTCCCTCTGCGCGGCCTCGGACTTGCCCTGGCTCGCTAGGACGTGTGGCCAACTTGGCACCCTCCCTACTCTGATTCTGGGACGGAGGACGGGGTGCCGGGCCGGGCCTCGGTGTGCGCGGGAGTGGTGTGGGGACACCATGGGGAAGCTTTCTGAAGTCTGGGATCTTCACTGGGCAAATTAGAAAACCCGTCTGAAAACAATGCTCTCCGACTCTCCTGCTGTGGTAGAGGTTTTCTCAGAGCGCAGGAAAGGATAGCAGAGAATTCTGCAACATTTCTTAGCGGCTCCTCTGGGATTCCAAGATGTTGATTGTCACTGGGGTGTGGGCCCCCCATGCTGGGAGAGGTGACCTTGACTGGCATCAGCCAACTGATCCATAGGAGACAAGTCCTCCTGGTATGCCAGGGCAAGGACCCTAGGAGCATAAAGAAACCCTGGGCCCAGGAACCAGTGCAGGGAGCAACGCCCACAGGACAGGTGGGAACCTGGGTTCAAGAGGTAGACCTGCTCCTAAATGGCAGAAAGGGAGACTGAGCACTGCCCAGGTAGTGTTGATTGTGCAAGATGAAACTGCAACTCTAAGGTACTGGGCCGCGGGCTGAAGACATGTTTGAATTCGAGTAAATGGGGACCAAATGAGATGGGCAGAACCTGAAGCAAGTGGAGAGTCCTGATCCTTGGTTCCGAGGCGATCCTCATATGGCTTAGGGCAGCGCTAGATCGCCTCTACCGGCCTGCTCTGGCTCGGGAGTTTATGCTGACCTGCCAATGTTAAGAGGCATTCCTGCTAGGAAAACAGCTGGAAATGGACAGAGCAGTTGCTCGCCCCTTCCCCATTCCCTTTTTTGCTTGTGATTGTCATCTTTTGGGGGAGGAAATAGGTGATAAACAGAGTTAGGTCAAACCCCCCCCCCCCCCCCCCCCCCCGAGTGTATGGTAAAGAATTTAAAGGGGGGGGGTACTCTGGAGATTATGGAACTAAATTGACTCCCGGAGAACTTCAGACCTTCTGTGAAATAGATTGGCCTTCATTTGGAGTAAGTGGGCCCTCTGAGGGATCACTAGGTAAAGAGCTACATGAGCAGGTGCCCACATTAGTTTGAGATCAGAGAGAAGAAAAAGTGTCACTTTTAAATCCAAGCTGCTGTGGGACATAAATGGCGGTTTTATCTATTCTTGTGCTCTGGGATTCTGCCAAGTTCCTTCCTAATGCTAGAAAATAGGAGAGGCAAATGGAGGGGATCTGGAAAGGCCGGGTAGACCAGGTCCTGGACATTTTAAGGATGCTCAGGAGGTCTGCATTCTGCCTTCCTGGACATTTTAAGGATGCTCAGGAGGTCTGCATTCTGCCTTGGAACAATTTAGGTGTTGCCCCAAGCCATAGAGGTTAGCTCTGTAATTTTCTGCAAATGCCTGATAGGAGAGTCTGATGGGCCCAGGAATATCAGGGATGCTCTACCTCCTGAAGTGTTTTCCTCTTTGCTGCAGTTGGGCACAAGGTGGGATTGAGCCCTGACTCAGAAACACAAGACTATATGCAGGAGAGCGGGATGGGGAAAAGTGCAAGAAACCACCAGTTTGGTGGTGGTGGTGGTGGTGGAGGGTTGCACCTTTACATTAAAACAAAAACAAACAAACAAAAAACTCTAGAGAAAGAGGGTGCTGGCAGGGGGAAAAACACTGAAATTCCCCCAGATAGCTCTCTGGGGCTTAAGTTAAAATATTAAAGAGTCCTAAGATACAAGGGAAAAAGAAGCCATGAGATGATAGACACTGTTGTTTTATTTGGACTCAGGAAGCTATCCTAAAGCCTTCACTATTTCTGGCTCAAACTTTAGGCCTCCTCAAGGCCCAGACTCCCTGACTTCTGCCTCTGGAAATGATGCCAACAGTAGGGCAGAGGGGGGATCTGAGCCAGCTGCAGTGGCTCCTGCTTCTCCACTGCCCTGTCTCCTTTACTATCCAAGTTAAGGAAGGAGTTAAAACAATGCCAAAAGGATATTCAGATTTTATTTTCTGGGGAGGAGCTAGAAATGAATTGGAGAACAACAAAGGCAGTTTGGGAGTAATTATGGCCATATCATTTTTTCCTTCAAAACCTCTGTCTTGAGCTCATGGTTTCTGTGTTGCAATCACACTTGGTCCTGTGCATCTAAATTTATACTGTTTTGCTCCGATCAGTCTTGTTTTGTCCAACTTGAGTTTTTAGTCCTTTGTCTTTCCTTCTGTCTTTATTCAGAGATCAATTATTCAAGGAGAAGCTGTAAAATCTTTGTTTCCTGTTAGTTTTTATGTTTATTTCTGTGCATCTGTGTACTATATGTTGTGTCTGTATATAATATCTATCATGTACACGGTATCAAAATTGGTTTATAGATAAATGAGTACTCATAAATTTAGTAAATGGATCCAAATGTTTTTTAGTTCACATGACTTAAACATTTCAGATAAAGTTCAATTTAAATTGGCTGAACAGGTAAGAATAAAGATGTCTTTAAGATTACTAATCCACATGTTTTTCTAGGTGGTCAAGCAATCAATAGTGTTGCTTTCTACAAGATGTTTATAGTCTAATATCCATTGCTTCTAGAATTTTTCTTTAGCAGAAACTGATGGCATGTACCTGTAAACTACACTTGTCTGATAGCTTGGTTTTCATGAGTAACCTAAAGTTAACAATTAAAAATGAGTAAACTAGATTAAACATAAATGGGATTAGTTTTCATAAATGTGTTTGTTAGAGGAGACATTTGATCAATTTTCAAAATTAAAATACTAAAACATCAATTGCTAAATATTAATTCAGGTACTCTTCTTAAATTCCATAAGATAATATATACTTTAGTATTATATTGTTTTTATAGATTGGTAAATGAAAAAAAGGGGGAATTTCATATTGCTTTGTTTCTGCATCTTCACTAAAGCAAGGTTACTAAAGGATAAGATTCTAATACATGTAATTCTATGTGCAAAGAGTACAAAAGGTTTCAGCTGTGTTTAATTAAAGTACTGCAAAAAGCATATAAAGTATTTCATGCTATTAAAATGGAGTAATTTGTCTAAATTTAGAAATTTCATAAGGATTGTTCCAAAATGTAAATTTAAGAGTCAGCAACTAAAAAGATATAAAAGGTATGGAAATACATTTTAGTGTAAAAATGTTTCTGGAGGAAAAAATATTTCATGAGGTGAAATAAACAAGTCATAAAATGTCCAAGTAAGTTATGCAAGGATTTTGGAGATGAATCTCAAAAAAATTGTGTGTGGTTAAGTTGGCTGTTATGAACATGATTAGTTAATATATTTAAGGGTTTTTCTTGAGGTCAAATATTAATGTACTAACAGAAACCAGAATTTAATTCTGTATGTGTTAAAGTAACAAGGGTTTCTTAAAACATTGGTCTGGTCTTATCTAGCAGGATAATTTTTTGTGTCTTTTAGGTTCTATTATTTAGGAGAGATAGTCTTAGAGGAATTAGGGGTTGTACAAATCAAATTGAATATACAACTAATTTTTAGATTATTACACTACATTGAACATTCTATTTTTTTAAAACTTAAACTTGGTTAATCTGAGGACATCAATGTAATTGTGATTCTGTTACTAGCTTCTTTATATATCAGATATATTTATGTCCTCCAAGTATACAAGTCTTTTTTACAGCATTTTACTAAGCTGGTGTTCTCCAAAATAAAGTCTATAATAATAGTTTCTTTTAGGCTTATTTAAAAAATAACAAATTTAGTTATTTATTTATATCACTATTTTATATTCAGATAAAAATGACTATCATAATAATTATACATGTATATAATTTTCTGATACTCCTTACACTGGGATGGGAATTTAATGTATTTTTAGAAGATAATAAGGAGAGCCTGGTTTGTTTAATTGTTGACAGTATGAAACATAAGACATTTTGCCACTTTTCCCAAAAAGAAAGTTGGGAGCTCTCTAATTGCTTTTTTTTTTTTTTTTTTAAATTATTATTATTATTATTATTCATGTTCCTGATAAGATGATACATTGTGTTAATTGATATTCATATAATCTCAGGAAATAATATATAAAAACTTTATAAAATGACATCTAAGAAATAAAACACTTTCCTTGTCAAGAGGCCACCTCCTCTGTGTTAAGACTCTGCCTCTTACCTTATAAGTACATGTTAGAACAACTCCAAAGAGGGCTAAATTTAACTTTATTTAAAGTTAAGTTCAAAAGATAGATTTTTTTGTTGTTAAGATTACTGTGATCTCAAAATAAATAAGGGATGTAATATATAACTAAGTAAAGGTTTGACATTATAAAAATTATGCTTCTTGGTTTATAGCTATTATACAAACTACATGTTTTTGTTCTTGTCAATTTCATTATATATTTTCCTTGTAAACTTTATAACTGCTGTTAGTGGTTTACAGAAGTACATCTTTTAATATAACAATCTGAGTTATTTGAGACAAAAAGTTATCAGATAGGATATAAGGCTCACTTCCAGCACTAACACTAGCCCCTATTAAATAGAAATGTTAAGTAACTATAACATCATAGACATTAATAGTACTCCTACTCTAGGACTGGTAAAATTGGCCTGCTAGGTGTTTAAAACCAAAATTTGGAGACTAAAGTTAATGAAATAAAGGTCAAGGAAAAAAAATAGCCAATATTTTGGCACTTACCCTTTAAGTCAACCAGAACCTAGAACAATGAGATCCTATTATTATTATTATTATTATTCCCAATAAAATGACACATTGTGTTAATTGATATTGGCCTTGCACTTCTGGTGAGTCACTCTGAACTCCTCATCAGGGAGACTGAGAGGACCCTAGAGAACAAGAAGCCAACCAATGCACATGCTGCAAAGAAGAGGGTCATTGGAGAGGGGAATGTCCCTAATGTTTCCAAGGGAAGCCAAATGTAGTCAGCAAGACCCTCATCTATTCTGGCAGATGGCACAAATGGTAGAAGAAACTAGAGGAGGTCAGAGGCTTCTCACTCATCCCCAAGAGTAACCCCCTGAGGAATCTCAGCTGATTTTTCACAGTAGATAGGAACAAGGTTAATTCTGACCAACTTGGTCTTAAACACCTAGTAGGAAAATTATAACCAAAGTATAGCCATACATGGGCTGGTGTTCATGGCTAAGGAGGTATAACTGGTGCATAGGGGTTAGAGATCACCTGGAAGTTACAACTAAGCAAACTGTGTCAGGAAACCCACCCTTACTGGATCAAGTGTTGCCAATTATCTTGTTAATGCTTAGGTCTAGCCATACTAGATAGACAGGATTCTCCCCTTATGAGATTCTTTATGGACCTCCTCCTCCTATCATAAGAGATATACAAGAAGCTCTTTTAAATATTGGAACACATTACTCTGAGGTAGCAGAGGCAGGCTCTAGATTCAACCTTGACCACTATACACCATTAGGTTAGGGAAAAGCTACTTGTGACCCTGACCACAGATGCCTGCTGTTTAAACCAGGAGATGCTATTTGGGTAAAAGAGTGGAATGTCCAACCCCTAAAGCCTCTTTGGAGGAGTCTGCTCACCATCATTTTGTGCCGCAGTCCGGCTGCAGCAAAATAACCGGGGGGTGACGAACAACTTGTGTACGTTGATACAGCAGGAGTGGGAGCCATTTATTGTAGGACAGGAGGGGTATTTATACATTCCACACAGCTTATCTTAGTTAACATAAACTAGATACATCAGTCAACCAATAAGGAATCTCCACACTTAATGGCTCGCTGGCATTACTTCACAAACCACTCCCTCTGGCATAATGCCAGGCGCCATCTTGACTTGTTTACAGCCCCTAACAATTTTGTCCACCCCTACTGCAGTAAAAGTGGCCAATGTGGCCCCTTGGATTCACCACAGCAGAGTGCAACCAGCTTCTTATGATTGGGAGTACATTCCCAGTCCAGCTACACCATGTAAGTTGACCATCCAAAACAAGCAAGCTACACCCCGAGAGGCTCCCAAGGACTACAGCCCTGCTTTAGTCACTCTGGAAGCTGACTAATCTACGCATGGCAGAAGCTTGAGGAATCAACCGCTGGCTGGGATAAATGGACAAGTCTTATTTTCTATGTACAGTGAGGCTTTGGTGCTGCCCCCCGCCCCACCCCCACTTTATTCCTCTCCGTTGTCACATTCTTAGCCTTAGTTTTCACTGTAGGATCAACAGCAACTGCTCCAGCCAGCTGGCACTGGGTTGAAAAGCTTCTATTAGCAGCCTCTCATCCGCTTTTGACAGGATGCTTTGTTACTCTTGGTTGTGTTTGATCTGGCTCCCGATTGTGGACTTGAGTCTCTTACCTTGTGACCCATGTCTTCATATGACTCAACAGGCCAAGTTGTAGCCACAATCCTACTTGATCATAACCATTTCTCCTACTAGGAAACTATCTCAGGAATCTGTAGGTTGGATAAAAAGGTCACCCACATCTCAGTCCAGACCTGTGAAAGGTTAGAATCCCAGGGAGTTATTTGGAGGATGGTTTTCAACTTTGGCGGGGGGGGTGTTCAAGAGTCTCCTAAGTATTGTGGCTTTTATGTTAGGGGGGTCTGCCTTCTCCTGCCTTGTCTGTTACCCCTGGTTATAAGATCTATTTCTAGTTTCATAGAGGCTCTGGTTAAAAGGAAAATGGTCACTTATGTCATGATGTTATGGAAATATAAACCATTAAACTCTTTGATCCTGAAAGGATCTTAGCATCAAAGTGGAAATTTGGTAGAGATTTTATCAGGGCGCAGAAAAAGATAACTTGGCACCATCAGTATGAATGTGAACCTTCCCCAACTCAGTTGCAACACTATTGCTACTCTGTAGTATAGAAAATAGAAGGCCTAACCTGAAATATGTACTACCTCACACGGGAAACAAAGAACTACTATGTAAAAGGAAACTGACAAGCACATATAAAGCTATACCTCTCTATGCTAAATTCTCAGCCTTTTGATGAGAATCCACTGAGCCTGTATTGGCACAAATAAACACTTCCTGCTCAATGCCGTGGTGTCCTGTGTCTCTAAGCGCGAATCCTGCTTCCACAATGTCCATTTCTTTTTCCAATCTCCTCACAAAGGCCTATAACCCCACCCTTTTCTCATAAAAGGATGTGGTAAAAGTCTTTTTTTTTTTTTTTTTTAAATCCTTATGATTGACTATGATGTGATTTGTTCAAGTTGAAAAGCTTGGCTGAAACAGTTATTTCCTTTCAGAGTGTTATAATGACACTGTCCTCTCAGGCTTGCTTGAGTTTCTAGGCTCTAAAAAGGCAGTAATTTCAAATTTTAGAATGTTGCAGTTGAGGAAGAAACCTAGCATTATTGCACACTGCTTTCGTTAGCCACTGGAACCTTGACAGTCTGTGTTTAATTGTATCGAAGTTCTCCAAATAGGGGCCTTATTTGCTGTTTCTGTACATCCCAGACATTTCTGTAGGTGCTCTGTAAGTGTGGGAAAATCGAATGACATTAGTTGGTAATTGTTCACACACATGATTAATTTGCCGACTCTGTAATTAAAGTTGTTAGGGCACCTTGGACAGAGAAGGCTGTAATTGATCATCTTTGGTGGAAGAAAGCATTGTTGGGTGGTAGCCCTAGGGAGAAGGGGAAGTTGAAGATTTACAAAATCGACTAGGTGACTGCTGGCTGTATCAGTTGGCTTATTGCCTGGAAGTTTGTAACTCACCAAATGAGTGGGTGGTAGCAGAAACTGGCATTCTATTTACAGCACTGCACTTAATAATGCTGTACTGGGGATATTATGCTTGTACATGATGCCTACAATGTATAGGCTGAAATGTACATTTGCATTTCTATGTGTAATCTTTTATTACCGTTAGGGGAGTATTTGCACAGTCCAAACTTGATATTACACTGAAGGACATTCAGAATGAACTAAATGTCAACACATTTCTAGAGATGTCGATTAGCCTTGTGAAGTTGTCAGATAAGCACAATAAATAAGACATAAAACCCATTAAAAGGTCCCTGTGAGACATTTGGGCTTTGTGAACTGGCTTTCATGGGTTGGTAGAGACAGGAGGCTGTAGTCTCTGGGGTCGGAAGTAAAACATGACTATGTTTTATTGAGGTTTAGTTTGATGTTAAGGGAGGGATATTGAAACATATGAAAACAAAGAAACATATAAGGATATCATGAGTGGGGCCTGATGATTGCCTTAAAATTCTGCTAAAACAGTGTAATAAGAGTTCTGAGATGGGATCAATCCTGAAAGTTTATGAATACCTTAAATATTCCCTTACAAGATTGGTTCAGCTATGGATAGTTTCTTGACAGACTTAACATTTATTTAAAAATTTTTTGGCAGGGTGGTGCAGGGAGGTCAAGATAGCACACATCTGTAATCTCAATGTCTCGGGAGGCTGAGGCAGGAGGATTATGAGTTCAAAGGCAGCCTCAGCCATGGTGAGTGGCTGAGCAACTCAGGGAGACCCTGTCTTAAATGAAATACAAAATAGGGCTGGGATGTGGCTCAGTGGTTGAGTGCCCCTGAGTTCAATCCCCAATACCAAAAAAAAAAAAAAAAAAGAAAAGAAACATTTGTTTTAAATCCATATTCATATACAGACAAAATTCACAGTAACTTCTGTCCTAATGTCTGGCACCAGTTGTGGAGTCAGATTTATTCAAGCCTTTTGGTCACTACTTATTTATTAGCTGAATGACTTTGAAGCCTCATTTTTCTCATGTAAAACTGAAGACATGTATTGGTTAGGAACCTGGAAACTTTTCTGTCTCTTATAGTTTTAAGGAAATGATTCCACAGTAGCAGAAACTGCTAATTGCCTACACAAGAGTCCTTTGAACCCTCTTTTCCTAACAAAACTCAATGGGATTATACTGAGGTTGAGGGGATGGTTAGAGGAATGGTGTCAGTGGTGGCAATTTTCAGTAGCTCTTGCAAATAGGGGTGTCTAGTGATGAATCCATAAAGATTATTGGATAGAACAATCCAGTAATCCTGCTCGAATGCAGGCCCTTTTTGCCATGTTTCATTCCCCCTTCTCCTTATTGCTTGTTCCATGGATCTGATGGCTGGAGCTGTGGAGGCCATGTTGTGGCTAGGAGGTGACCTTG
The DNA here is from genome assembly GCF_021218885.2 of Marmota monax. Classification (NCBI taxonomy): domain Eukaryota; kingdom Metazoa; phylum Chordata; class Mammalia; order Rodentia; family Sciuridae; genus Marmota; species Marmota monax. The sequence continues at coordinate 6,137,944 of NW_026693082.1, forward strand.
AAGACAGAGGCAGGCAGTAGTAAGGATGATAGAATGGAAAGAGAAGAAGCCTGGGTGCCAGGAAGATGTGGAGCATCCTGTCAGTCCTGTCTATCACCTATTTGCAGTTTTGCCTTGTATAAGACTCTATGCAGCCAAACAGTCCTAATTGATACATCTGTGAAGAAGCTGATTCAAACCAATAAATAATAGGTATTAGCTTGTATCTTTCACATCCCTGTCTCCTCTCGGTAGGAGCCAAGATTGTATTTCTTAGCGCCTGCCAAAATTAGGGATGATTTTTTGTTCTGAGCCAATTCTTGCTCAGATTCCTTTCATTGCAGCGAGTCAGAAGTTTTAAAACAGCAAGTCAGACCTAATTCCAGGCTGTGTGTGTGTGTGTGTGTGTGTGTGTGTGTGTGTTTTAAACCCTCCCTTTATCACTGAGGCAGTACACAGATATCACCAGTACCGATTTAATCTTACAGGTGCATTCCTTGTCATTCAGGACCCCCAAGTTAGCATAGCCTCCTTGGTCCTGAACTTGATCCATGGGGGTTTGCCTGCAGTTGACAGTCAACCTCCAGGGTACAAGGAGCATCTCCTGCAAGTGGGACAGGGGATAGAGAGAAGATGTTTGTACCCTTTTTAAAATTTCCTTGGAACTGAACATTTTGGGGCCCATAATAGAGCATGCCCTAATAATTAACCTCATTTGAAGCATCAAGGTCAAAGATTTTTGCTGCTGGTTAGATACATTGTAAGAAAATAAGCAATCATAATGTCTAGGCATAAAGATAGTACATATAAGGACTTTGCAACTGTTTTTCCTCTTGTAGCACTAGGTGCAATCTGCATTTGGCATTGTTCAGGTTCCTGCTTAAAAATAATGTACTGGAGTCCCCATAGGTTTACCCCACCTCTCCCACGATAAAGGAAAGTTGTGGTGAGTGTCAAACTCCTTGTGCCTAGTATTGATTGAGAGTCTCCCTTGCTGCCATGATTTCAAAGTATTGTTCACTAAGTGACTCCCGGAGAAACACCATTGTTATTGTACAGGCTCACTTGAATTGCTAGACAGTGTTGATTTCCTAACATTAAAAAGAATGTTACAAGGAAAAACTACCCAAAGTTTGCTTCATTTATTAAAAAGTAATTGTTGAGGACCTACTATGTGTCAAGCATCGGGATATTGCTGAAACAAGACGGATCTGCCTGTCTCCCCCCTTGTAGAGCTGGCAGTGTAGGAGGGAAGGTGACACCAAACAATAACTACATAGAAGCTCACTGTAGCTTCTGTGGAAGACACTTTGAGAACATGTTGCAGAAAGATCTATGGCTTTCAGCGAGTCTGGGGCAGGGGTTTTCTACTGAGAAAGATCTTGTACTCAGGGAACATTCATCAATGTCTGGAGACCTTTCGGATGTCATTGGATGGTGTGGCAGTGGTTGCTGCTAGCATCCAGAGCCAGGGATGTAGCTGGGTGACCTACAATGCACAGGACAGCTGTGCCCCACCACCAAACAATTGATTATTGGGCCCCAAATCTCAACAGAACCAGGGTTGAGAAACCTTGGAATAAGAGCTTAAAGAAGGCCTCCATGAGGAAGTGAGACTACCTCTCAGACATGAAGGAGAAGTGGAACCCATGAAGTGGAGGGGAAAAGAGCGAGCCAGCAGAGGGACCCAGCTAGGCTGTGAAGGAATCCTGTGGAGGAAGGACAGAGCCCCAGCGAGTGTGAGAAAGAGGCTGGCGACATCAGCAGGGGCCAGCTTGGACAGGGCTTGCAGACTGGGTAATGCATTCAGGGCTGTGTTGAAGGGCTGTCATGGGACAGTGCGTGACTTGACTTGATGGAGCTCACTCTGGTCGTCCTGTGGAATGGGGGTTGGAGGTTGTCAGTGTGGACCTGGGGAACCCTGAGGAGGCTGCCCTAGCAAACTAGTTGAGAGATGATTAAGCCGCTGTGATAGATTGGGCACAGTGGGCTGGGAGAGAGGGTGGGGGCAGGGATGAGTCATGGATTTCTGTCAGGAGCTGCCGGTGTGTTGTGTACCGACTTAGGAGCTAATGAGGAAGACCAGATTTAAGAAAAAAAAAGTTCTTATGGTTAAATATGCATAGCATAAGATTTATTCAGCCTCATAAATCTTAGGCATATAATTTTGTGGCATGAAATACCAGACTTTTTTTTTTTTCAGATATATTTTTAATTTTGGGGGGAAGTGAAGCTGATCAGTTCTGGACAAGTTCAGGTTTTGAACTGTTAGATATTTGGGTCAGGAGCTCAGAGGAGAGGTCCTGCTGGAGAGGTATTTGGGCTTGGGAGTCCCTGCACTATGTGGCAATTCGGAAGTTTTTTTCTTTTCTTTCTTTTTTTTTTTTTTTTGAAGAGAGACTTGATTGACAGAATAAATTCACTTAAGCTTTTATTCCAAATGTGTGTGTACAGAGATTTGGTAGAAGTTGGGTAAGAAAGCAGTCTTTATCTGTATGGTGGAAAGCTGAGAATTCAGACAAAAAAAAGAAAAAAGATTTTAGTCTCATCAAAGAAGATTTGCATGGATTTGAAGTCTAGCAATACCATTTCCTCCTAGGGATATAACTTATCTTTATTCCTAAAAGACTATGTTATGAAACGGAAAAGGTGATATATTTTAGTTTACATCATTACTTCCCATAAGCAGCTCAAGGCTTTTTATGCATCATGTTAAATTTATCTCCTCTAGGTCCTTGAGGGGTTTATGCAGGAGGGCTGTACTTTTTACAAAATAAAGGAAGTTAAGTGGACAAGACCAGCTGTGAAAATCGCTTCATTATTTCCCTAGATTTCCTGTCTAGCTGTCCGTCCCTGTGCTAAGACTTTGCTGTTGGTAACAGGAGCAAAGGGCTCTTTGCCTTTTACTGTAGGCCAGGTACTGTTCGGAACCTGAACGTACACTGCCCTCTTTTTGATTCTTATTTCATTTTCCCCTCTGCAGGGAGAAAAGCAGGCTCAGAGAGGTCAAGTCACTAACCTGAGGTCGCTGAACTACTAAAAGGTGGAGCTGGATTTGAACCTAGTTGGTCTGAGTCTAGGGTTTGTGTTTTGACCCTGTGCTGTTCTATTTCTCATAGTCAGGGAAGGCTGGGGTCTAGGTCTCTTAGACTGTGACATCTTTCTATTGTGTTTTGAAGCTTTAAGGACACAGCTCCTGGAAAGAGCTTGAAGATTTCTTCAAGAACTGAGTTCCCTCCTGTTTCCCTCCCTGCCTGGCTATTCCTTTTTGTCTTCTTGTAGGTTTTCCCCCTGAGATGTTGTGGTCCCCTGCCCTGATTTGGCTCCCCATGTTGTTCCTGCATAGGTGCACCCTGTCTTGTGACTTTGTCCTCTGCTACTGCGGAGACATCAGCATTGGGACCTCTCCCTGCACTCCTCCATGCCGGGCTCCCCATCTGGAGGCTGGCTGCTGTGGGAGACTTCCACTTGAACGTCCACACCTGCTCACCCACCCTTAGGATTAGCCTGTGTGTGATGTCCCAGTCAAGGTGTCCTCTCCCTCCCGCCCTCAGCAGTATGCTCTGTCAAAGGCTCTAGCTTCTGTATCTTCAGTCTCAGTCCTCTGTGCCTGGACACTGCCCCACCTCGGTTCAGGCCTGGATCTGTCCTTGCCTTAGCTGGCCTGTTGGAATCCTTTTTTTTCTCCCCACAGCCGCTCTCCACACTAGCTCCAGAACATGCCTGGGACACAGAGCTTAATATGGTATTTTCTCTCTTTGAATACTTCAAATGATTTTCCAGATTCCCTAACACTAACCCCTTTCATGATATGGCCCCTGCTACTCTCAGCCTCATCTCTAGCCCTAGTCAGTCTCCCTTAGATGTCTCCACCCTAGACTACCCCACCTTCGCCAGGTGTTCCTGTCTCTGAAGTCCTAGGCTGTGGGGGAGGAGTGGTGAGTTCAGGGAACTCTGACAGATCAGGTCTGCCCTCTTGCCTCAGAAATCAAATGGAGAAAATATTCAGCATTTGTTTTTTGGGGATTGGCTAACTTCACTTAGCATTATCTTCTCCAGCGCCATCCATTTACCTGCAAATGTCATGATTTTTTCTCTTTTATTGCTGAGTAATATTCCATTGTGTATATATGCCACATTTTTTTAATCCATTCATTGACTGAAGGGATCTAGATTGGCTCCACAGTTTAGCTATTGTGAGTTGTGCTGCTATAAACATTGATGTGGCTGTGTCCCTGTAGTATGCTGTTTTAAAATCTTTCGGGTATAGTTGGAGGAGAGGGATAGCTGGGTCAAATGGTAGTACCATTCCCAGATTTCCAAGGAATCTCCATACTGCTTTCCATATTGACAGCACCAATTTGCAGTCCCACCAGCAGTGTATGAGTGTGCCTTTTCCCCCACATCCTTGCCAACACTTATTGTTGTTTGTCTTCATAATTGCTGCCATTCTGACTGAGGTGAGATGATATCTTAGAGTAGTTTTGATATCTCTGATATAAGGAGGCTGACTCATAGTGGTGTAGGGAGGGGGAGCATGGGAGGAATAGACGAACTCTAGATAGGGCAGAGGAGTGGGAGGGAAAGGGAGTGGGCAGGGGATTAGCAAGGATGGTGGAATGTGATGGATATCATTATCCAAAGTACAAGTATGAAGACACGAATTGGTGTCAACATACTATATACAACCAGAGATATGAAAAATTGTGCTGTATGTGTGTAATAAGAATTGTAATGCATTCTGCTGTCATTTAGTTTTTTTAAAAAATCAATAAAAAATGAAAAAAAAAATCAAATGGAAAAAGTAATGGTAAGGCAGGGAAGGAATTCAATCAGTATAGCTATATCAGAAAGCAGAGGGACCAGGCATCCTTAGTCCTGTTCAGACAAGGGCTTCAGGTTTACATGGGGGTAGGGACAAAAGTGGAGGGGAGGGGGAAAGAAGGAGAAGGGTGGGAGTATGCTCAGATACGCAGCCTTGGTCAAACTGGGATCTGGTTGGTTATTTTCCCAGGTCTGGTTCTGAGGGCTCCAGGGAAGTCATTTTTGCTTGAGGGGATAATCTGGTTCCCATCATGAGGTGACGGCACCTGCTGAGGGGGACAGCCTTGGTTCCTGTCATGGGGTAATTGTTCCCTTCAGAGGGCCAGTCCCATCATGGGGTGATCTGTCTGCAAGGCTTGCTGTTCCTGGAATCTTGAAAACATCTTATTTCCTCTTATCTGGGTGCCTTCAGCCTTAAAGGGGGAGGATTATCAGCTTTAGACAGACACTCCTTAAATAATTAACATGTCTACCTGCAGAGTGGAGCAGGAATCTGACCCACAGTTTAAGACAGAAAGGAGGCAGATACAAAGTGAAGGCAGAGACGCCAAGCCAAGCTTTAAATTACCCATCGGACATCTGCAGGCCAAGTGCAGAGTCAGTGCTTTTAGCAGAAGCAACCTCTAAGCCCCGTCACAGCCTCACCCCAGCAACTCTCTCAGGTGTCCCTGCCTCACTCACTCCCCCACTCAGTGGTGGTCCCTGCCTCCCCTCAGCTTCGTTTCCGGTTACATTTTTCTCTTGCAGGTGTTCATGCCCCGGGCACACTGGACTGTTGACCCTGCTTTGTGTGTGGAGGTCTGTTTCCAGGTCTCCTTGGCTTTGCACTGGAAGTCCCTGTTGCACCTGCATTGGATCTGCTGCCCCAAGCTGGGCATTGAGCTCACACCAAGCCCTGCTTCCCTCCCTGGTAGCCTCCCTTCTGCTCCCTCCGCTCGGGCTCCCTTGTGACTGCCATTAGAATGAGCTTCTCTCTACTTGTTTTTTGACTGACTGGCTCCTCTCCTCCATTAACGGGTAAGCTCCTGGGGAGCTGCACATACATCTCCAGTTTCCCCACTTCTAGCATAGCACATAATGTGGGACACCTAATACACACACAGCGACTCTAGTCTATTGAACTCAAATGATAATCTGAGTGAGTAACGATAAAGACAATAGCTGCTGACACCTTATAGCACTTAGTATGTGCCAGGCCCTATTCTAAATATTACACTAGCTAAGCCATTGGGTCCTTAGACACCTTGTGGGCTGGTTCTGTCATTTAGCCCCAGAGTGGAGTGACAAGGCCCTGCACTCTGGGGAAGTGGCTGGAGCTGCTACCCTGCGTGTCTGCAACTGCAGGGCCAGTGGATGAAGGGAAGCGAGGCAGGCTCTCTCCCTTGTCACAGGGCCACACTTTTTTCCTTCTGTTCCCTTCAACCTCTGTGGATGACCTCCAAAGCATGTAATTGGAAACAAATAAACTGGCCTTGGGCCACGTGTGCATCCTGGAGCTTAAGGACCCTTCTAGAGGACCTGGAATTAAACCTGGAAAGCTCCCGGGATGGGGAGCCCCCGGAGGCTGGAGTGGCACTTGGTGAAATATTTTGTAAGTAGGTCACAGAAAAGAAAGTGAAGCCAAGGGTTTCCTCCCACAGTGCGTTAGAAGAAAAAGTCTGTGTGACATCCTAGCCAGAGCCAGGCTGGGCACCTGCTGCAGATTTCCAGGATGTGTCCCTGTGAGCTTTGGGCTGGGTGGCAGTGCCACAGCAGTAGATTTAACCCACCCTCTGGCTTTTATGCAGGGCACACACTGACAGACTGACAGTCATTTCCCTGGTCATCTGTATGACCTCAGCTGTTGCCTGAGCTTTTACACACGAGGGCTTTATGCTTCATTTAATTTACAACCCCTCTGAGGTGGAGTTATTTGGTGACTTTGTGAGTTCTTTTTTTGTGCATTGGGCTGGTTTCTATGTAGATGCTCCTGGAAGAGAGTTCGGGAAGACAATTCAGGAGAATAAAATCGAGTCGGGAATTAGGAAGCAAAATTATCTTCCCTGTCTGGAGACAGGGGTCCCTTGCCCCCTCTCAGGAACCAGAAAAGAAAGTTGATTAGTGTTGCTTAAATGCATTGCAATTACCTCCTCGAGTTTTCGTACACTCTGGGGTTTAGGCTAGTCTATAAATCTTAGTCCCAGGTTAGTTGTAAAACCTTGATTTATCCTTCCGTATAGGTGTGCTAACACATTCATCAGCTTGAATTATTTAGAGTTATCATGAAAAGGATCTGATTTCTATTGCCTTCCTGATTTGCACTTTAAATATAGTTCCCTGTCTCCAGAATTCATGTTGAAAATAGAAAGAGAAAATTACTTTTAAGCAGTGGTTTGGCATATAACAGCATGATTTACCTTAGAGTGTTTCTCCAATTGCTTGTTAAGGCACTCAGACCAAGTTTGTAAGAATCTGAATCTGGAAATTACCATGAAACCAACACCAAACATGGAGCCCCAGGTGGCCACTGCTGTTTGCTCCTTTGATCTGGGTCCCTGAATTGGGGGACTCTTCCTCCCTCCCTCTGTCCCCCATTGGATAGCCCAGGCCCACGTGGGTTTTCAATTCTCAGTGTGAACTCCCCCCCTTTTTCTTTTAGCACTGGGGAGACTTTAATTTTTGAGAAAAATTAAGCCCATCATATACATAAGAAATATATGTCATTTCCTGCAGGCTTGAAATTAACAATTCAGCTTTTGTGACAACTTATAGAATGAGAATTACCTATAAATACAGCATACTTACAGTTCTCATGCATCCTAATCTTATACTGTGATTTATACAGCTTCTCTTTATATTTTATATATCCCACCATGCTCACTTGATTAATATACCCTAAATCTGTGCCGCTTTGGGATTTAGAAATTTAAAGAGAGAGAGAAAGCAAGCACAATGACCTATCTCATCTTGCTTTATGAAAATGAAAACATTTATGTAATGAACTAATTTAAGAAATTGAGGACTTACACATTTTAGTAGCTAGGACTAAACATAAGCAATACAAAATTGAATAAATCCTGTTAGAGTTGTGGAAAGGAAAAGAAATAAGTTCTTCCTTGCAATTTTTTTTTTCTCATTTTCCTCATTTATTTGCACTATTTCTACTTCATTTTCATGAAACCGGGATGTTGTTGGTAGGAATTCTGCAAATGATTCATTATTTTAAGATTAGATTTATTAGTGGCAGAGCCTATTCTGTACCTTCAGAATACATTTAGGTCCTTGATGATTTCTTTTGTTTGATGGAGATTTTGTAAATGTAACAATAAAACCAACTGGCACTTTAAAAATACATATTTAAAAAAATATTCTTCTAACGAGGATTATCTTGCCGTATGATGGGTTCTTAGGAAAGCACTGATGGATTTCTTATGTCATTGCTTTAAATATTATATAATTTGTATCTATCATGAGACAAGGGAGTTTATAATTTCACAGCAGAATGATAGGGAGAAATGACAGATTTTTTTTTAAAAGATTTTTAAACTCTACATCTGTGTATTTTGGATGGAACTAGAATCTAGTTTAACATTAGCTCAGTAAAGCCTTGCCTGAATGAAGGAGTGGTGTCTTGATTTCAACAAACAGGATTGCTGGAACTTGCTTGATTTATTAGCAGTATCTTTCCTCTGGGTAATTCCCACTTTAAACATTTCGTTGTCAAATGATATTTGCTGCTTACTTATGAAAGGCGACGTGTGAGTAATTTTCAGTGCTTGAGAGGCACCTTTCCCACACCTGGCTCTACATTCCGAGGGCCAGGGGCTTTCTTGTGGACACGTGCTTCCTTGTCTGACCTTGCAAAGAAGTCAGGTGAAAGTCAACGCTGGTTATTAGATGATGTCTCCAAAGCTGTTAAATCGAGAAAGCAATTTTACTTCCTTAAGGAGGAAATTCTAACCCCTAGATCTTTGTCCATGTTTGGAGTAGGAGTGGATTGGGGTGAGGAAGACGTAGTTTTTGAATTATAGTCATGTATTAGTTTGGTCATACTAATTCAAATTTTTATAATTCTCAGAATGCTCTGTTTTCCGAAATTCTGTGGCACTAAGGTTACAACAACCTTAGTTGTAACCTCCCTGGAAGATGCTTCTCATTTATTTATTCATTTTTGGTGCCGGGGATCCATCCCAGGGCCTTGCACAAAGGAAGCACATGCTCTATCGCTGAGCTATGCCCCCAGCTCCTGATGTTTCTTAAATAATTATATTTCGGTATCTTCTTAGGGGATTTAAGTGTGCAGAGTACACTAAATGCAAATGGAATAAAACAAAACAAAAATATTAATTATGCTGAAACAGAATTTAAATGGCATTTGGGGTTACATCTTGCCTCTGTTCTTAGATCTTGATGGATAAATATTTGGATTTTGCTTTTCCTCTATGTGTGCACACACCTGTGAGCATGCATCAGCGAGAGCATGGATCAGACCCTGGTAAAAAATAAGCACAGGGTTAGGGGGTGGACCATGAAACTCCTTCCTTCTACTGAGTAGGTGCTACTGTTTTAGGAGTAGGCAGCCCTTGAGTGATATGAACCCAGGACTATAATGAAGACTTGTATTCTTTCATCCAAAATTATTGAGCTGCTTCTATGTTCTAGCTGTGCTCTTGGTGTGTGGGGCAAATAGTCCGTAAAACTATTTCTGGATAAGTAAACTGATGTATAAGTTGAAAAGACATTTGATAATTCTCTGATGAAAAGAGTGAGGGGATGAGGAGGGTGTGGAGTTGGGGATTTATTGTTTTAGACGAGGAGGTCTCAGAGAGGCCTCCTGTTCTATCTGCTCGTATCTAAATTCCACACGCAGAGGTTCATTTGGCTTGCATTTCAATTTTGCCCTGCCTTTTGAAATGTCATTCTGGAACTAGAAACGATTAAACCATGTTATTCATTTGCTCTTTAGTGTGAGTATGTTTTAGATTATTTCCTTTGCGCAAATGTTAATGGGGAATTTGAGGCAATGGATGTCTGGGGGCAAGGAGGTATTAGGTGGAAGGGAGACCCCACTCCCCTCTGAGTGGGGTCTCCCTGCCCTCAGGCTGCTCTACCTCTGACACTTCTTGGACTACATCACTGCTCCATGGTATCGCTGCTCTGATTCTTTAAGTGCATTCCTGCACCTTGGCATTGCCCATTCTCCCTGGGAATGCTGACTGGAGAAAGCTAAGGCTTTGCAATGCTTGCCGCTGGGCTCTTCAGGAAAAGTGCACTGTACAATGAAGGTATTATTTTTTTGTTCATTAACCTTCTTGACTGTTTGGATTATCATTTTGCTTTATATTTTTAATGCAGAGCCCAAGTGTGTCTCTAGGGAGATCTTTGTCTATTTATGGGCTCTGACTCAAAACATTAAATCATTCTGAATGGGGAGTGATTTTAATTCTCCTCACTCCTGCCCTGTGGCTTTAGTGGGTTCTCTACACTCTCCTTGCCCACTAACAGCGGCATCTGTGTTACACTTCTAACCCTGCAGCACTCCTACCCCCACCCCCCAAAAACAAAACAAAAACTCCAAAATTAGTTCTGTTGCCTGCCAGGCTCTGGTAGTGATGGCAAGGGTGGGAATTTGTACTTCCCCCTGGATTCTCAGGAATTTGCCTTTGCTTGTGAAGGCACCAGAATCAAGGTTTCTAAGAAATATTTTGTATACATATTGTGTGTGTGTGTTTGTGTGTGGTTTATGAGCACAAATGGCATACACAGATTTTAATTTCTTTGATGTTGTATTTCTTTTCCTTGGTAGTGCAAGCAGGTTGACTTCACATCAATGAATAATTCTAGGTCTGAGATGAAAAAAAGCCAACAATACTACTTTGCAGAGATGCAGCTGCTTAAAAATGAGCAAAATGTATCTTGTGAAAGTCTCTTTTTTCCCCTCATTATAAACAAAACTATTGAATGTGAGAGTAAACCTAGATTGCTATTTTAATTTTAAAATATTCCTTTTTTTTTTCTCTTTTTTTTTCAGCTTTTGCTTCGATGTCAGAAGATGTAAAGAAAGAGGTCAAGGTACTGATTCTAATGTTCTTGTCTGCCCCTCATCTCAGAGACTCTTTTATATTTAATGGGAACTGTAAAGATTTTGTCCTTAAGTAGTTGATGTATTTCTTTTGTTGTACAAATTAATGTAATGTTGACTCACATAGATTTGAAACCCTAACAGCAGCCTACAGGTAGACTTGCTTAAAAAAAAAATCATTTCATAGTCATAGTAGATCCATTAGGTTTTGAAATCATTTTAGGATCAAAGTTATTTGGCATGGGCAGTAGACGTTTTAGAAGTCTTGCTTGAGCACCAGTTTTCTCCAGTCTTACTCTATCCTAACATTATATTTAGTATTTTTCAGTCTGTGAAAGGATTTTGCTTTGTAAATCCATGCATATCATTTCTTCATGATAGTTTAGTGAACATTTTTCTGGTCTGAAAAAAAAAAGTTAGCACATTAGTTGTTATTGATTAGTACATTAGTACATTAGACTGTCAAGAGCCTGATTACTGTTACCTTGAAGGTGGGAGGGGATGCTGGGTTTTAGACCCCAAAGGCAACCAAGCTGCCATAATCTTTGCATGCTCAGAATCAAAAACCAGACTGGGGGACCAGCAGAGAGGGGGCAACAAATCTCAGAGCTGCTTTGCTTTGATCATTGGTTGTGTTCAAGAACCTCGTCTAAATGTTTACCGTTTGCACTTTGCAAGGGACCAGTTTAGCACACGAGAAAGAGAAGAAGCAGTTCAAAACAATTTGTTTTTGTCATATTAATTATGGTTTTGTTGAGTCTGACTTACCCCACAATTTGTATAAATGTGTTTTATCTCGTCTAACTATACTGTGAGGTTCTGCCATAGGGGAACTGATAACAGTAATGTCTTATGATTTTAAAACTCTTTATGGCTAATAAAGCATCTTCACACATTTCATTTAATTTGATCTTCTCAATGATTCTGTTATTACAAAGTAAATATTTCCAGATATAACAGAGAAAATAAAGCCTTAGAGAAGTTAAATGATTTTTACGAAGGTCACGTGATTATTAAGAAATGAAGTTAAGTTTCTGAATCCTTGAATTTTTCACCCTTTACTATTTTATGTTATATAGTCCTGTGCATTCTAATATGTATTTGGCAATTCTGAGGTTATTTAATGACAAATTTACTATAATTTGCCATATAATCATTGCAGATTTTACAACGATTTATTTTTTCATAAAAAAGTGAGTTGTGACCATTATGTGAAGCTTTTCTTTCTTTTTTTTAATGTGCTGGTGTTACTTAAAAATAATTTATTACAAAACTCCCCTTTGTATAAGATTAGGATGCACGGAATACTTATGGATAAATAATAACAAAATTGCATAGTCCAAATCCATGCATATAATTTCTTCATGATTGTTTAGTGAACATTTTTCTGGTCTGAAAAAAAAGTTAACATATTAGTTGTTATTGATTAGTACATTATAGCTGAAATATTACACTTGAGAAAATTTAGTATAGTGTTACAAATTGTGGACTTCGAAAATTTAATCTTCCGTGTCTGAAGATTTGCACCACTATTTTCTTATCTCATATTAGACCTGTGTACTGTTAGTACTGCAACACTCTAAAGCCATGCAAGTGGCCTTTTTCTAATGTTCTGACGATGTGCTCATGCTGAGCATTCTAGGCAGTGGGTGAGAAGACAAATGTGCATCCATGTGCCACTGTGAATACATCTCTGCTCTGTTCACCTTTTAGTGGGTGAGGAACAGAAGTAGACCATGCAATGATTATATGGTGAAAGGGTATAAACCAATTTTTTGATTAAAAAACAGGAGTGTTATGGTTATACAGTGGTGACGATTATGTGGGGAAATATGGTAAAGTGCTATCTAATGATTATTAATAGGGAATTAAAGTTTTGTTTAATAAATTTAGAAATTATAGGGCAGTCTTTTAAATATAAGTTTAAGGTATTTTTTCAAATATTATAAATGTATATATTGCTTTAAGTATATATGTAAATATAAATAAAGATAAACAAGTCCTATATTTTAATGTCATCTTTCGTTCAAAGGTATTGATGCACTTGAAAGCTGTCATTAATTGCACCTATGCATCGGCTTCCCAGCCAAAATAGCTGTTATTCCCATGAGCAGAGACTATGATAACATGTCTATGCTATAATCAATACACCTGAAACTGGTAGATGGAGAAAAATTAGTTTGTACAATGTTGTCCAAAATCTGTAGTTGAACCTGGAGATAAAATTTAAGGCTCTGAATATTGACCACTTGAATTTTGTTGTCATTAATTTGTCACCCAAGCAGGACTGATGGAGATCTTTCCCGCCACTGTGGCCCAAGGCAGCTGCCTCCAGTTCACCTCACCTCATGCTTGCCTTAGTCAGAGGCCCCATGTTAGACTTTTTGTCCCATGCAGGCCATCCTAGTTGGGCTGGGTTTCTGCCCCCAAGCAATATGTACTCTCACTATTGGTATTGGGTTTGGCTCCCTATCAAAATCCTGAGAGCTGCCGGTGACCTCATGTACATTTGTGGCCCGACCTCTGGGCTCTCTCCTCTGTCAGGTTCCTAATGCCTGAACCACCTTGGAGTCTGACCTATGGACAGTTTCAGGGAAGCCTGCCCACTCCAGGCTGTAGGTGCTGCCTCAGTTGTGACTGTCCACCTGCCTTCAGACTGCGCTGTTGTAGCCTGTGGTGGCAGGTGTCTTTGCATCCTGTGTGGTGTGAGGTTAATTGTGTACACTCGAGGCAAAGGGCCATCATCTCTTCTTCACCACATTGTGGGACTTAGTCTCCCTGTTTCTCAGCTTCCTCATCTCTAAGATGGGGTAAGAGGATCTACTTCAAAGGGCTGTTATGAAGGTGTGTGTGAGTGTGTGTGTGTGTGTGTGTGTGTAACTCAGAATAGTACAGGTCCTAATTGTTTACCTAATAACACGAAATGTCTTATGCAACCTTTCAAGGGGTTGCTTAAATAATCTCTTCTGCCTAGGCAAGTCAAAGCAACAAAGTAAAAGACCTGATTACTTTCACTAGTTAAATTTCTTTTTGTGGTAGCAATTGAAGTCATATGAAATAGATGATGATGATTACAAGAATTGGAGCCAGATGAGAAACTGAGGCCTGACCCAGTAATTGGTGGAGGCAGAATTAGAGAACAGGACCAGCTTACAACTGGGTGCAATACTGAGAACACATCTGGAATAATTTACTTAAAATCTAGAGGGGGGTGGTGAGGATAGGGTTGGAAGATGGCATTTTATTTCCCTTTCATCATCAAAAATTACATACCAAATATTTTGAGCATGTTATACTTTGTTTTTGTGAAGAAGTTACAAATTAAGCATTGCATATTTTGATTGCATGTATTCAAATCTATTGTGGCTTAAAAACATCAAACCCATGTAAAAGAGTGACACGGGTGTCTGTTCCTGGCTAGGGTGGGAGCTGTTGGCAGAGTAAATGCATTAATAACCAATGTCTTTCCTGTCTGAATGGTAATTCAGTTGACTTATACAACCTTGACTGTGAGCACATTCTGATTAATATTGATAGTCAGTATAAGAAATGTGGCAGCAGAGATAATAAAACAAGCCATGTGTTTCTTTCTTCTTAGAAAGAACTAAGACTATTCACGAGGGGCGCTGAAGACAGAATTTTAAATGTTCTGTCAGTTTGTTCATTTACTCTCATTTTCTGTCTCAAAGGGGAGATGACTCAAGACCATTCTGGTTCCATTTCAGTTCACCTAATGCAACCGTTCCTCGGGTGTTTTATTTTAACAGTTTACAGATTGAGTCATTTGAAATAGCTAATCATTTCCTAGCTATTGTGTCAGCCCATCTGAGCTACAGTGCTCAATAACAACTAGAGATACATAATTTGGGTTCCTGTTCTTAGGTTTCACAAAGCTATCTGGTGGAAAGTTCAGCTGGTGCCCCAATTTGTTGAAGTTGGTCTGGAAGCACTGTGTTCTGCTATTTTTTTTTTTTTTTTTTTTTGTCTTTCAATGTGTTGTTAAAGGTGACTTCTGTTGTAGATGTTAGTTTTAGCTTACTCTCAAAATAGGTTCATATCTAAAGGACGCCTCTGGGCAAGGCTGTGCGTGCATGGTGGTGTGAGGAAGGGGCATTACAGAGGGCTTAACTTTCATCCGGGTTTTGTGGCTAGTGACTTGGGCCCTGGAAAATTCCTTTATCTTCCTTATGATAAAGGATTGTCTTGTTGGTGAAAGGGCTGTGCTGGATTTAATCAGCTCCAGTGCTCTTTCTAGATGGTAACATTGGACCTTTCTGTGAGCTTTATCTGGCAGCCAAATTTGTGGCCTTGCAAGGAACAGGCAGCTTTGGTTCAAGGGCAAGCCTAAGGTTAATGGTGGGAAGCAGTGATGCCCTGAGCCAAGGTCAGTGCTCCCAGCCCCCAACAGCAGGTGGTTCTGATCAGGTGTGGCATTTAGGGGATTTCGTGCAGGGAGTCTATTATCACTTACTTAAGATCTAACCTGGCTTTGGCTCCCTACATTTAGAGATGTAGGTTAAACTCTCTGGGCTTTTTAAGTGGGTTCTTCCAAAAGCCTCTTTTATCAGGATTAAGTGACATTAGATCCTGAGATCTAACAAATAAGCACCTAACTGTGAATTCTTCCCTGGCTCAGTGGCATGTCTAGTCTTGAGACAAAGATAATTTTGTAAAATGCCATGTGAAGTTGTCATTCCCCTGCGTTTAGCTCTCCCGCCTCCCTGCCTATTGTCCCTGCCTCTTTGGCATTCTTAAAGGACACACTGCTTTGTGGCTGTATCTTGGCTTTTAAGCTGCTCCTGGTTTTGATGGCAGAGGCTCACAATCAATCCTTAGTGCAGTGTGTGAAGGAAATTGAGGGATATTTGCCACCATCCAGGTAATTACAGCATGTGGCTGTTGAGAGTGGAAAGGGCAATTAAGAAGAAAACGCCTTTTCAGTCTGTGGAGGAGATAACAGAAATGGCAGATTCAGCTGCTGATTCCTTGTAGTTTGTCAAAGAATCTCTTGGAGAGTTCCTCCTTGAATTGCATAGGGTCAGAACCAGGTATGTCTGTGGCAGCATCCAGATTTCTGTGTCTGGAGATTGCCAGCTCCAAAGTTCCTCTTTTATACTTGTGACTGTGTGTGGTACTATCTTGACAAAATACCTGAGACTGGTCATTTGTAAAGAACTTCTCACAGTTCTGGAGGCTTTGAAGTCCAAGGTGGGGGCATCCAGTGAGGGCTTTTTTTGCTAGAGTCATCCCATGGTGGAAGGCAGCAGGGCAAGAGAGCATGTGTGAGAGCAAAGGACTGAACCAGGATTTATAACAACTCACTCTTAATGACATGAACCCACACTAATGACATGAACCCATTTGTGAGGGCTGAGCCCTAATCACCTATTAAGGGTTCCATCTCCCAACACTGTTGCACTGAGGATGAAGTTTTCAACATGTGCTTTTGGGGGAGCATATTCAAGCCATAGCCACTACTATCAGCTGACCTCCTCTGCTGCCCTGTGTAGGCCCCTAGGGCTGCTTTGCAGGAAGCAGAGAAGGTGGTGGGAACCCTCCTGGTGACAGTAGGTCCAAATTCCCAAAGAGCACTTTTTCATGAGGAATACCCTGCCAGTAAGGGGACTGTCTCTAATCGGTTTGTGATGCTTTAGAGTTGACAAGGTTTCTAAAATTAACTTTCAAAGAACATCATCCTACACAGGAGGAAAGAGCTTCAGCTCAATTAAGCGATTTGCCCAGGATCATGTAAGAGAAGCGCAGTTCTGATTCAGCACTTCTGGGTGAGGCGGAAGTACTCCGATGCTGCTTTCCCACCTTATGTTGTGGTCTTCTTTCTTTAGGAAAGTGTTTCCAAGCTTCTATCTTCAAGTCTTCCCCCTAAGTGTTAATATGTACCATACATATTTATCCATAGATTGCTAGCTCTTGTTATTCGATGAGATTTATCATTTTCTCTTTTATTTTAAACATAGGATTTGAAGAAAAGTGGGATATCAAGAAAAAATGGCATAGGTAAGTGATTTTTTTTTTTAACCTAAGAGTGTATGTAGGTAAATTTTTGTACATTATATTTCATAGATAGTAGATTTTTTTTCTGTTTTTACTTATGGGATAAATTTTATTGTTCAAATACTCTTTCCTATTATGCAGAGGTGGGGAGAACGCTTTTCAGACTGGCATATTGGCATATGATAGGTGCTAGAGGTAACTATTAAAGTCTTAGATTTAATTCCCTCAGCCATCACTCACTGAGCTTTCATGAGGGTATAGCATCATGCCTGGTGGGTGCTGAGCGGGGTGCAGAGCAGGACAAGACATAGTCTCTGTTATTAGGGGCTGTGTTAGTTCATTTTCTGTTGCTACAACAAAATACCTGAGGATGAGTATTTATGGATAAAAAATCTTTATTTAGTTCATAGTTCTGGAGGCTGAAAGTCCCAGTACATGAGGTTCCATTTGTTCTGACTCTGGTGAGGGCCCCCCTTGGCTGCATCAGATCATGGCAGATGGTATCATGGCAGGGATGAGTGGGAGAAGCAAATGTCACATGGCAAGATAGAAAGCCAGAAAGTTTCAGAAGTTGGGCTCACTCTTTTATAGCAGCTCATTCTCAGAGGAATTAACTGGGCCCTCAGGAGAGCTACATTGATCTCTTCTGAGGGCAGCACCCCAATGACATAACCACCTCCCATTAGGCTCCACCTCTGAAAGATCTTACCACTTCACAGCCCTGCCTCTCTGGGGACCAAGCCTCCAGATCATGAGCCTTTGAGGGACACATTCAAAAGATATCCACACCATAGCAGAGACTCGTACTTAGTGGGAAAAGAGGACCAGCTGTGGCCTTTGCTCATGCTGTGTTCTTCTAGAGCCGGGCTCCGTCCTTGACTGGTGGATGGCTGTGTGCCCTTTAGGGTCAGTTCAGTCACATCCTCAGACTCATCTGAGGGACTCTGGCCCGAAAGTTGCTCCTCCCTCCTTTGTGACACACCGCCCTTCTCTCACAGCCCATCTAAGCCGTTGTTGGTACTTCCCATCCCAGCATGTTGCAATTATCCTTAGGGATGCGACCATAAGTTTAGTCACCTGTTAATGTCATCTCGTGTGTGGACAGAGGGCAAGGCTGCACCTCTGGAAGTTGGAGTGGGCCTGACCTCCAGGAGTGTGAATTTTGTCCTTGTCCTTCATCCCAGGGTAGGCCATGAAGATCTGGAAGACAAGCTTTGGATAACAAGGAGAGGGAACGCTCTCCTTTCTAGGCCTTTCCTTCCTGAGCCTGGATTCGGAGGATGCAGAAGAGCAGGAAGCTACCTCCCCACCCCTGCACATGGAAGGGGAGGTGCATCTGGGGCCTATGGGGGCAAGGTTCAGGGTCTGTGGGCTCTGAGAGTAGCTGCATTTAAGGGGCCATGTCTGTTCATTGTTTTTTCTTCTGTTACAACATTCCCTTTGGTTCAGCTGCTCCTTCCCACGAGGAGATTTCTCTCTGCTGCCCCCACTGGTGTTTTTGGATATTTGTAGGTTTATTTCATGGGAGCTGTTGGGTCTCCTCATAGTGCTTGTGTTTAGAGACCTGAGTCCGCAACATGAGCTTGAAACTACCCAGGGGAAGTTACCTTGGACAAGTAAATTGACAATCTTACAACTGCAAACTGCAAATCATGGTGATACCCAACTTGGTATCAGTTCATCTGAAAAAGACCCAGGGGGCTTCTTTCTCCCAAGTTTTCCTGTGCACCTATAGGACTAGGAGGCTACTAAAAAGCAATACTGTCATAGTCATGGTGTCATCAGAAAAGCCAGAGTGCCTCAACTCTAGGCTCACAATACTCAGAGCAGGTTACAGCCTTCATACACCAGTTGGTCATTTTTCCTCTTTTGGCTCACTGCCTAATCAGTCGACTCACTAGTGTGCAATTGCTCTTGCTAAGGAAGACACACTTGGAGTAGTTCTTCCTGTGTATGGGTGTGTATGTCTGTATGCACGTTACCCCTCAGTTATAGATCATAAGGCTACTTGTTAGTCACCTTTTTCAGAAGAAACTGTATTGATTTCTCATCAGAAAAGCACCAGTATGATGAAATCCATTCTACGGGGTCATTTCTGAGTGCTTGGCCCCTCTCCAATGGGTGCTCAGCCACAGATGAAGTTGTTTCTCTTCCAAGCATCCTTTTCTAACTTTACCCTTGGCCCTGTTGCCTTTCCTGAATTTTCTCTGCAGCCCACTGTTAGCTGCAGTATCTCCTTGGTCCTTTCCATATCCTTGACTAAATCTTTATCTTCCCCTTCTTCTAGCCTGTCACATTGATAGCCATTATCAGGCACTTAACATGCAGCCCATTTATTGCACATTGTCGGAGGAGAAATGATGGCAGTCTGTCACAGATTGTGCCAGTGTTTGCTGAAGGCGAGTTGCAGTGAGTTCAGAGAAGTGCCACCAAGATGCAAAGGAAATAGTACAATCGTCTTATTCAGCTGTGTCCAGTGGGCAGTGGGAACCTGAGAGTCCGGCGGCTGAATGGCATCAACAGAGAAAATGGCTGCCCAGATGAACTCTGGGACCTGGACTTGGCCAGAATGTGATTCGGTTGAGGGAGGGACTAGTTTGTATGTCAGAAAATAGTTCTTGGTGCTGATGTAAAGAACTGCTGGGATTTAAGCATGTAAGCTGTTTTTTAGCACTAACTAAACTCTACCAGCCTGATTATTCCCTGGAGTGGGTTGGGGCTGAAGAGCATGTTAGTGATCTTCTGTTATTCATGAATGTCAGGTGCCCCCTTCCTCTTTAGCCTTGGCCCTGAAATAACTCTCCAACATGCATCCTATTTCTTAGCCAGTTCCAACTGTTAATATTTTCAGAGTCCTAAATTCAACTCTCTGTTCCAAGCCTTCCCCGCTCTCTCTGCAGGGAAGGTCTCCCCCCATCCCTTCTTTTTGTGCCTGTCCCCAGGACATAGTGGCCTCATTCCCTCCTATCGGCAGACCCTGCTGCCTGCAGCCACACTTAGCTCCTAAGACCCTAGCCAGTTTAAAGGCAGTTCATTTGCATTCCAAGCCTCATAGCACAGAATATAAGTCCTTCGTGATCTGGTGGGGCTGAGTCTGACTCTCTCTCTAACTTTATCACCCACAGTGCTTCTCATTCTTTTTTTCAGAGGGCCTGCCAGATTCTCTGGGTAGGTACTCAGGAATGCTACAGAAATAAGGCAGGCTGCCAGCTCTGTAATAACCCCTTGTTTTCCTTCCCTAATGATCTGCTACCCTCTGTGTGTGAGACAGCAGAACACCGCAGCGTTTTGAAGGGAACAGTGGAAATCCCTCTTTCCAGGATCGTTTCTTGACCCAGCCTCACCTGCTTCCCATGCATGCTCCCCTAGTACCCTGGGCTTAGCTCTGGCTTTCCAGCTCCTGGTGTGGTTATCACAGCCTGACTTCTGAGCTTTAGGCTCAGACATTTCATTGCTGTTACTGGGCTCATTCATCTGTGCATTCCAGAGCCTTGCACTTAGTGGGCACTTGGAAGATGGTTGCTGAATAAATGCATGTAGCATGCAAGATTGGAGTACATAAAAAGGAAGGGGTGAGGGTGGTTTCTTAGTAGTTGTGTTAAAAAATGAATGGCAGAAATTCACAGGCATGACTCAGATATATGAAAAGGGGAAGAATTTGCTTTTGTTCTTATAAGATCTCTTCCCTGCATGGAAGAACTGTGGTCTTTGTGAGAACAATGAGAAATTTGCTGGGCTGGTAGAAGCATCAAGAGTCAGTTACCATGGTACAGGTAGGGTCAACTTTTTGACAGACAGATCTTCTATTCTTTTGAAGATTTTATTATGAAACAATTTGAACACATGAAAAGGCATAAATACGGAGATACTGAATATCCATGTATCTTCCACTTAGATTAAGAAACACAGCACTACTGCTACAGCCAAAGCCTGTTAACCGTTATCTTCATGCAGTGTTTATCATTCTCATATAATCTTTTATACTTTTACATGATATGAATGCCTACATATAATATAGATCCACTTTTGTGTATTTCTTGTTCTATATTTGCAAACTGTGATTTATATTGTTATTCTTAAGCAATTTGGTTTTTTTCCCCAGGATTATCTTTTTGGTATTCAACCACAGTATATGGATTGATACATATCATGCTAGTTAATTTTTACATGTGGCTACTTTATGCTCAGAGTGCTAGTTACTTTTTACTGCTATGTAGTATTCTGATTTATATATCTTGTTAGTGGATATTTGGGTTGCTTTCTTTTTTTTTTCCTTTTATACAATGCCACTGTGAACACTCTTTTTATATGTCCTTGTATACACATGAGAGATTTTCAAGGATGATTAATAGGAGTGGAATTTCTGGGTCATGTGCATCACCTTATTAAATATTGAAAAAATTATCCCCTGAAGCTCCATTCTTATAAAAATAAATTTTTATCACTTCTATTTTGATATGCCACCTTATATTAATGTTTTAGATATAGTGGATCGAAGATAACATTTCAGTTGAAATGTGAAACACCCCTTTAAGCTTTATCCATGTATTTGGTGCACAGAGCCAAGAAGTCGATTCAAAGTAGATGGAATGGTTATGTTTACCTAAACTCCTAAAGGGAAGGAATTAGGTCATATTCAGTAGGTTGTTCAGCATTTCCTTTTAAATTTTTTATTGAGTTTTAACCAAGGAACATTTCAGATTATTTTTAGGAACTAGGTGGCTCACTGCAGAGCTGTCTGTTGTATGAATATTTGAGTGAGTGAAGAAATGAATGGAACTATAGAACCAAACATAAGAACAAAAAGACACAGTGGAATACAATTAAAACCAAATTGGGCCTGGTGGTGACACACATCCCTGTAATCCCAGCTACGTAGGAGGCTGAGGCAGGAGGATCGTGAGTTCAAAGCCAGGCTCAGCAACTTAGTGAGGCTTTAAGCAACTCAGTGAGGCCCTCTCTCTAATAAAATATAAAAAAGGGCCAGAATTGTGGCTTGGTGGCTAAGCATCCCTGGGTTCAATCCATGGTCCAAAACAAAACAAAACAACAAATTAGTGTCCTTGAGCAGAGGTGTTAAGGAGACAGGCTTGTGGTGGGAAGAAGGTCCCTTGTATTGGTCTGCTATACATGTGGCTGGAGGTCACAATATATGTGACATCTTCTTTCTTCCCACACCCTTGTTTGGTGGCAGGGTGATAACACCATGGCTGTTTCTATCTATTCCTGTATTATGAGTTCAGAACCTCAGCGGCCCAATGTGCTTCTTAAGTATATGGCTTGAGCATCTGCCTCTAATGGCAGGACCTCTGGGAATTGTCCCCGCTAGGTGGGCATGACATCCTAGGGTTTTGCTTGCTATTGTAAAAGACTGGACCCTCTTAAAGTGGGCCCTCGCGGGCTGGCAGATGCTGCTGGGGTATGGTCATGGGCTTTTGTGTGGCACTTTGGCCAGTGCCTGTGGTTGTTCATTTTTGCAGCTGTCTGCCTGGAGAGAACCTCTAATCTGGCTAAGTTCCTTGTGATGTATGGTAGGGATGATTGAGGCATTTATTTACAAATACTTGTGAACTCATGGGACATATGTATTCACTGTTAAGTGTCACTGTAAAAGGCTCCAGAACATTCTCAAAATGGCATAGTAGTGGTTCATTAGGGCTATGTTCTACTTTAGGTATGAACTATCTCCCACAGGCCCCTGTGTTAGACTTGGTCCCCAGACTATGGTGCCACTGGGAGGTGGTGGGACCTTTGAGAGGTGGAGAAGGAAGGTAGGTTATTGGAGGCATGTCCTTCAAGGCTCTTTGTTTCCTGGATGTCATGATGTACTGTGCCACCAGAGGTCCAGAGCAACAGGGGCCAGTGGCCACGGGCTGAAGTTTTCAAAACTATGAGCCCAAATAAATCCTTCCTCCTATAAGTTTGTTATCTTAGGTGTTTTGTCACCGAAACAGAAAGATAGCATAGGCTGCATAACAAAATGTCCCAGAATGGGTGGCTTAATCAGATATTTATCATCTCCCAATTCTGGAGGCTGCAAGTCCAAGACCAAGGTGCTGACGGGGCTGGTTTCCTCTGCGGGCTCTGAGGAAGAGTCTGTCCCAGGCCTCTCTCCCTGGATTGTGGATGGTCATCTTCTCCACATGTTTTCATACCACTTTTCTCCACATGTCACCTCAGTGTCCAAATTTTCACTTTTTATAAGGACCCTGATCCTATTGGATTAGGGCCCACACTAACGACCTCATTTAACTTGATTGCCTCTGTAAAGATTCAATGCCATAAGGTCACATTCTGGGCTCTGAGGGTGAGAACTTCAACCTAAGTGTTTTGGGGACATACTTCAACCCATGACAATAGCAGCACAGCGCGGGAGTATGTGGTTGTGGGATTTTCAGTCACTAGGGAAGTGGTTATTCTAGTCACTTTCGAACTTTGGCACATTCTTTTTGACAGATGCAGGAGCACATTCTCCATTTGTTACCACAGCCTTGGTCTAGTACAGTGAGCTTATTTACTTGCTAACTTCTAGGAAGTTCATTTCAGAAACCAGTTTAAAAGGTTTGTCTCTGAAATTTTATATAAATAGATTTCCCCTGCTGAGAGTTCATTGCCTGGAAGGATTATTTTGTAGTTGATGCTGTTTTTTTTCCCCCTTACTTATTTTCAAGTTTATTTCAAACATTGTTTTAAAATACCTGAAAAAAATTTTTTTTTTTTTTGGTTCTAGACTTAAAAGAAATTGTATTTGTCATCCAGAGCCAAAGTAATTCTTTTCATGCAAAGAAAGCAGAGCAATTGAAAAAGATCATCTTAAAAGAGGCTGCAAATCTTACACAGGTATGTGGAGATGGTTTGGAGTGTCTAATTATATATTTCTTCATATATTTTATGTTTTCCCAAACACCAAATCTGTAGAAAATCAATTTTATTTAGATGAGAGTAACTCATCTGACTCATTTGGCTTATTTAATATTGACTCTTTGTTGTTGAAAATGCTCTCCTTAATTCCTAATGCTCAAAGCATCATATACTAAATTATTGTGCATGTGTGTATAATATTTATATATGTATTTAACCTAGAATTATACAATCGTGTAGGGCTTTGTATGGCTTTGCCATGAAGTCTAATAAAACAAAGTAGAAGAAATGACTTTTTAAAGGCAGGACTTAAAATAGAGATAATTATTATTCAGAATTTTGGTAACAAGTTCTAAAGGCAATTTTCATGTTGAAATAACATTTTCATTAATCTTAGTGTGGTGCTCTCTCTGTGAGCCTCTTAATCTGTTTTTTAATTGGATGTCATTAATTGAACTTTGATTTGATTTATAATGTAATATCCCAGAAGGATTATGGAGAGGAAAATCTATACATACAGGTACATTTTAATGACATTTAAAATAGACATGAGCTGAATCTAAAGTTGCTACGAATAATGGTGAGGTTTGACACAAAGGAAGATCTACTTTCTTGTACAGGAGTCCCCCTTTATTTGTGGGAATGTGTTCCAAGACCCCCAGTGGATGCCTGAAACTGCAAATAGTACCAAATTATATACTATATTTTCCCTTTACATACATATTTAGGATGAAGTTTAGTTTGTAAATTAGGCACAGTAAGAAATTAACAACAAAAACAATAAAATAGAATAATTACAGCAATGCACTGTAATAATATTGTCAGCACCACTGTTGTTTTAAATTGTGCACCATTTTGAGTAGTATGATGAAATCTTGGACTATTTTGCTTAGTCCTCCTAGGACATGAACCATCCCTTTGTCCAGTGTGTCCTTGCTATATATGCTACCTGCTCACTAGTCACTTAATAGTTATTAAGTAAAGTAAAGGTTACTTGAACACAAACACTATAATTCCACAGCAGTCAGTCTGATAACTAAGTTGACTATTGTGACTAGTGGGTGGGTAGCATATAAAGCAAGGATATATTGGACAAAGGAATGATTCATGTCCTAGGAAGGACTCAGGAAGACAGCCCAAGATTTCATCATACTACTCAAAATGGTGCACAATTTAAAACTTCAGGAATTGTTTTTTTTTTACGGAGTTTTTCATGTAACATTTTAAAATTGTGGTTGATTTCCAGTAATTTAGATCATAGATAAAGGGGGATTTGTGTATTGCTGTATATGTGCTTTCTTCTTTAACCAAGTGAAAAAAAAAAAACTTCCTTCAGGACCTTTGCACCAGATTGCTATGGCCTTCAAGACAGTATATTTGTCTGTATTCAAATGCTGTTTCTTAGTTTTCTTAACAAAGAACTTTTTTGACAAGAGACATGTATGTTTGACTGATTGCTTTCTTCTCTTGGTGGGGGCTGGAAAATAAAGGGTCAGAAATATCAATGGAGTTAAGCATCCTTAACAATATTTGAGACAAAGACATTGCTGAGAGTAAGGTTTACTGTATTTTGTCTTTAAATGATTGACATAAACTTCAAAAACCTCTCAGCATCCCTACAAGAGCAAGCTCTCTAGGTTGCCCCATTTGGAACATTATAATTTCTCAGGGAGAGAAAAGAATTACATGCTTTTGACAGATTATTGTTTTTGGTAATCAGAGATTAGATGAGCCTCATAGGTTTAAAATTCATCTTTGTCCAGAAACCTAACTTTTATTTATTTATTTTTTAAACTGGGTCTTCCTGATCTCATGAGAGGGGCAGACATACAGCAACCTTGACTAGCTAAGGTCCATCAGTTCTGGTGGAGGCACTAGGGGGTGGCCAAATGCAGGCTGCTGCAAAGAGAGGAGCACCAGTATCCTGAATAGTCCTTCCGTTGTGTCCAGACAAACTTGAACTGGATCTAGCTTCACTGGACCTTGGCCACTAACCTAAATCATGTGACCACAATTACACAATATTGGCAGGTCAGTGTACAGTTAGGCATCGCTTACTCATATATGAATTAAGGGTACCCTTTTTCCTGTGTGCCTGCCTGTTCTCAGAAATGCCTTCCATCTTGCAGAGAAAGACCCGTGTGTGGATTATGTGTCATCCCCATGTATTTAACCCACAGGAGTAACTTTTGCCATTAATGTGGATAATAACATTCTTTGCCAACAAAATCTAGTTGGTTGAATTTACCCCCATACTTTCTCTGCTATTTGTCTACTCTTATTTTTCTTCTTTTGTGTAGATGAGTACACATCATTGACTCTCCTACCTTTCCCCTTCACTCATCTGGGAAGCTTAGTTTACAGGGCACCTTGGAGCAGAACAATGTTCCTGAGACTTGGTCTGCAGTGGGGATAAGGCATGAGAGTACTTTTTGGTGGGAAGTAATAGAAATTATATAAAAAATTATACAAAGAAAATTCTTTCTTTTTTTTCTCATTAGGACAAAAGAGACTTGGGAGGGTCATTCTAGGGGCTGGATGTGCCTACCCTTCTTTGGAGGCTCTGCAAAAAGTAGGGCCTAGAGGTGCAAGATTGCTGGGTGATTAAAACTGACCATAGACCCTGTGGGAGGGTGGTTAAGGTTCTCATTGAAACAGAACATGACAAATTTTTATTTAGGAATGAAAAATGTGTGTTGGCTGGAGCTTCTTGGTGTCTCCCAGTGTTTTATTTTGTTAGTTTTTTGGTACTGGGGATTAACCCAGGGCCTAGTGCATGCTAAACACATGCTCTACCAATGAGCTTCATTCCCAGTCCCTTCCAGGATGGCAGGCAGCTGAGAGGGAGTGGATCCAGCAGAGTGGAGGAAGGCTTCCATGTTTCTTCCCCTTTGCCTGGGTAATTATACCAAAGCTTATTGACTGATGTTTCTGCCCCTGGATCCCAGCATTGTCTCCTGTCACTCAATTCTTTGAGCTTTGCTTCTCAGCAATTTCAAACTTCTTCTGGTCACCTTGCCGTGCCTCTGTGGCTCTGCAGGAGTTGAGCTTATCTTCCTCCATATCCCCAGGAGGCCTTTCTGTGTCCCTTCCTGACCCTCCCTTGCATAGCACTTTCTCTGTGGTCCCGCTTCTGTATCTTGTACAAATTCTTTTGTGTACTTTTCACTTTGTATTATTGCTTGTTACCATTTTATCTTTCCTACAAATTTTGAGAGCAGAGAAAAGAATGTGTCTTATTAAGTTTTTGATTTCTCAGAACCAAGCGCAGTGTGTGTACTTAGCCTGAGTTTTCGGTGAATATTAATTGAATTGCATCCCGAAATTCATTATCTCTTCTTTCTCAGAGCTGCTTTCTTTTCTATTGTAATAGGAGTTCCTTTTCACTTCCCTTCCAGACAGTATAGATACCTTTGGTCATGCACAGGCATACACATGCACCCAGGTGTACACACACACACACACACACACACACGCATGCACACATATTGCATTAAGTCACAGGTTCTCTGAAGGCAGATGCTTCTTTGGATCTCTTCACAGCACTTTAGACAAAGGAAGTATCTAATATATGGTATTCAAATTGCAAAAATTGTTTAAACACAGACAACATAAAAATGGTTTAAGGAAGGTAGAAGATTTACTTCCCCTCCCAAACAGCCCAGTCAGTGGTCAGGCTGGGGTAGGAGGCTCTACTCCAGGTTTCTTGCTCCAGGTTTCTTGGATATCTTGTCCTTGTCCACCCTGCAGTGTGTGGAGGACAAGGATGAGGACCTTGAAGTTATATATGTCCCCTTTCCTTATGTACCACTGTCCAGAACATAATCAGATAGGCATACCAAGGCTGAGAAACGCAAGGTCTGGTTTAGTGGCCTTGGGTCCGGCCAGAACTCAGGGGGTCTAACCATTAAAAGGAAGATGGTAGGATGGGTCCTGGGGAACAAACTGATGTCTCTGTTAAATTTAGGATTTTTTTTTACACCTGAAGGACTCACCTAGTCTGTAGAAGAATTTATCTATGCATATCTCATCATTCAGTATTTACAGATTTACTATGGGCAAAGTACTGGGAAGATGAAGATCAGGAAGATAAAGTCCAGGAGAGGAGACAGGCCCGTCAGCAGGCAATCTTACAGCAACGTGGGAGTGCCGTGATGGAAGAGTGCATAAAAGAGGGGTCCCCATCATGGCTGGGAGGGGAAGTGGGCAGCTAAAGAGGAGATACAGGGCTTAAGGAGGGACTTGTGAAAGCCAAGTCCTGCATATCAGGCTCCAGTTAGGTTGAGGTCAGGGATGGGAGGGGAGGCCAGCAGGTAGGACAGCCAGGTGAGAGGTGTGGAATGTGAGGGCCTGCCATTCTGAGAGGGTATCAGCTGGGATTCAGCCATATGGGAAGCCAGCCTGGGAAGGGAGATGGAGACATGGTCACAAGGAACTGTAGGTACCTGGGGAGCCAGGCCTTCTCAGGGCTTCTTAGGGGGCACTATTGGCATTTTAAGGACCATCCCTTTGATGTGTGAGATGTTTGGTGTCTCTGGCTCCTGGTATCCTCCAATCACTGTTACAGCTAGAGTGACCCCTGGTTGAAGCTTCCTGCTAGAGAGGTCCGTCGGGAGTAGACCTGGTTGGATATGTGTCTTAAGCCCAGCCTCCATTAACTGTGGGACAATGGTGTTAGGAGAGCCAAGACCAGGGTAGGGGCTTCACTCTGAGGCCGTCAGATTATCCTGGGGCAGGGCTGCTCAGGGGCATGGCCCATGCTGCTGGGCCTTCACCACAGCCAGTGGGGAAGCACTGGATCTGGACAGGAGTGACATGGAGGTTCATGGGCCAGATGGTAGGATTTAGGCATGGGCTGAGGAGAAGGAAGGATCACTCCCAGCTAGGACTCAGGTGAGGTAGTGCTGCTAAGTGAGGCTGAGGATGGCTCTTTGCAGGTTCAGTGGGGGAAGCTGACTGTGTGTTTGCAGAGGTCATATCCTCAGTGGTATTGTCAGTGGCCAGAGGCTGGGTATTTGTTTGAAGCTCATGAAAAAGGCTTGGCCAGGAGCTGGTGGACTTGAGCCTTAGCAACACATAGGGCTGGTATCTGGAAAGTAAAAGGGCAGTGGACCCTAGGGAAGACAGGTGTCTGGGGGCCAGGTAGAGCAAGGGCAGCCCTCTAGGAAGGCTGAGGGGTGGACAGAGAGGTGCAGAGAGAAGGGTGAAGTGTGATGCTGGGAACCCCAGGTTCAGTCTTTCAAATTGTGTCCAGTCCTGTGATGTTCTCTAGAGAGGCCTCTTAGGGCATCTCAAGCTGCCCATCTTACAGGGCTTTCTCCTGGGACTCCTGCCTGTGCGCTTACCCCAGGAAGCATTACAAGCGAGTGTGTTGTAGCTGGCTCATGTTACTGTCATTATTATCTCCATTCTAATCTTTAATTGTGGTTCAGAAGCACCTATCACAAAATCAGCCCCTTAAGTGTGCAGTTTGGTAGTGTCAAGTACATTCAGGTTGGCAACCCATCTCCAGAACTTTTCATCTTGCCACACTAAGGCTCTGAACCCATCAAACAACAACTGCCCATTTCTCTTTCCCACAGCCCTTGACAACCACCATTCTACTTTCTGTCTCTGTGAGTTGGGATACTCTGGGTCCTTCACATGATGGAGCCATACAGTATTTACCCTTTAGTAATGGGTTTATTTCACTTAATAATGTCTTCAAGGCTCACTTGTTTTATAATGAATGTCTAAATATCCTTTTAAAAAAATGTTCAGTATTATTATTTTATTTTGACAGACTATGTTGTTGCTGGTAACCCCAGCGTACCATAATGGAAAATTTTATCTTCTGACACCTGGTTTCTGGGGTGCCCTTTGGCATTTTTCATGGACTCCCTTATGGTTAACTTGATACTGTGCATCTGCCCTGCCTTCAGACAGCAAACTGCCTTCATATTTCCCATGGCACCTAGTAGAATGTCAAATGTACAGTGTTAGAAACTGTATTTACATTGATGCATTTTTCTCAGCTTTCAAAACTCAGGAAAAACTTAATTCCTCAAAGTATTTTTCTTATACTTTATTTTATGCTTCTACTCAGTTTTGGTATGCGTGCACTATATTGTCTTTTATTTATATTTACACTTTGCAGCTTGGACAACCTGTTGAGTTAGGGGACTTAGATGGCCACTAGGTGGCGATATTGATATTACTTTTAAAGACGTGTAATTAAGTATTATCATTAAGCGACCCCCTCCAACATTTAATTTTTGTGATAGTAAACAGTCTATACTAAAGGGATAGGGAACCCTCCCTCTAATTACAAGATAGTCTGTTTTTATTTCAAAATTCTTTGCTTGCATGGAAGTCAGCTATGAGTACTGAAGGAGTTATCACAAACTTGAGCGCTGGGATTTAATTCATTCAAAACATGCTGAGTGTGCTGTCAAGGCCTAGGTAGTTTCATATTTGGATCAAGTCTTTAGGAAGTTAAAATGGCTAGCAAGATTTTAAAATTTGAAACTATACTTGATATTCCATCATTTTTTTTCTGTTTGTAGAGATTTTTATCATGTGATGAAAAGTCTAGTTTAGGGCTGGGACTGTAGCTCAGTGGTAGAGTGCTTGCCTTGTATGTGTGAGGCACTGGGTCTGATCCTAAGCACCGCATAAAAAATAAACAAATAAAATAAAGGCATTCTGTCCGGATACAACTACAAATTTTTTTTTTTTTTTAATTCTAGTTTATTCCACGAATAGCATTTTAGAGATAGGACAAGCAGACAATTCTTGGGGGGCAATGATGATATGTCCTGCCCTGGAACTGCATGAAGATAGAGAAACAATATCAACTTGTGAGAAATAAATGCTGAAATGCATAGGTTGGTGGGGGGGGGGGGCGTGCAATGTCATCTTAAAGAGACAGAATGGCCCCCTAATTGAGGTTTAACTGGGACCTTTTTCAAGAAATTGATATGCTCTTGAAAAAGAATTGGCAGCCCAGTCTGCTGTGGAAGCTGGGATAAGGGAAATCTAAGAGGCAGATACTGTCTCTTCCGGGGAGGACCACAGGGTGTGGCAGTGTGTGCTGTACTAATGTGTGAGATGTATGGGGCCCTCCTGTCATGGGGTCCTGAATTAGGAAGCCTTCAGATTGTAAATTTTGGTTTCTCCATAGATTTTCCCACTGTGAACATTCACAAATGTCGCTGGGTGGGGGAGGGGAAATCAGTAGTTAATTTAAACCATTTGCATATTTATTTGATAGCTCAAAATATCTATGCCTCCCACAATACCAGATGTCTGAACTGCTGTTTATTTATTCATTACTCCTGTCAGGTTGCACTTGACTAGAAAGTCTGCCAAAAAAATTAAAGTGCAAAAATTTAATGGATTCTGTGATTATGCATCTGCTTCTACATATTCTCTTTGCTTTGGCAAGTCATTACCTGTGCCTGTTTTGCCTGAAGGTGCTAAAATGCAGTCTTATTATAAACACAAACATTTTTCATCATTACAATGGGAACAAAAAAGACCAAACAACCAAAAACAAAAAAAAAAAACCCAAAACAGGAGCCTAAACTAACATTCTATCTGAAATTTAAACTGTATTTTTTGTTGTTACAAGAGGGGTGAAACTTTTCCTCATTTTCTGAGATAGTTTGGATCCTTATAGGTTGTCATTCCCATCTCCAGTTTTGAAGCTTGTAATGCAGTATATAGTCACTTTGAAGTGTATATGTTACATGTTTTTATAATTTTTTCTAATCATTAAGTCAGCAGACTTTATTGACTATTATTCTACATGGAGAAGGCTGTTCTAGATAGCTGTGGTGCAAAGGCTTAAAAAGGAATTTAGAAAGGATATTTCAGTTGTGTGAATTACTTATAAGATGGTACATTTTTTCATACCATAAGTGAGGTTTTCTTACATGGAAATTAGAAGTACAGAATAAGTGTACTAACGTATTTAATCAGTAATTGGTAATTGAGCATTGGTAGTTGTATTAGGCACTTTTGTCTATAGTAAAAGAACACCTGTAGATAATACACAGGGTCCTTGAGAATTCTGATACATATCTGAAGCCATTTAAGAAGCGTAACATTTTGTAAAAATATGAGTTGATATCATGCTAATTGTGCATGTGAAGCCAGAAAGGATAAAGAGAAGACTTTGGTGAAATCAAAGAAAAGGAAAAATTAGAATATAGTTCTGGAAGGTGAAGACCTGAGTTGCTGTGGAGGTCAACTTTTGTGATGCCAACGGAGACTGGAGTTTGTGCAGGCACCACTTGCCTGGTTTCACATGCATAATTCACATGATACTAACTCACATCTTGACACAGTGCTGTACATCTTGGCTTCAAATAGATATCACAATTGTCAAGAGCCTCATGGATTGTCTTCTCAAGTCTTTTTACTATAAAATTTGTGCAGACACCATTTGCATGCACAAAGTATGTGTTTGGAGCACTAGTGATCCTTTTAGGTTACCATGAAGGAAAAAGAAGATTGAGAATATGGGGTGTGTGGCTGATCAATAGGGGGTTCCCAAAGGCATGTCTTCAGATAGAGGAAGAGAGATTTTGAAGAAGTGCCACTTTTTTCCCTGAGTTCTTTTTTTTTTTAATTTTATGTTTTTTTTTCTTTTTAAAATTTTTGTTTTAATTAGTTATACATGACAGTAGAATGCATTTTGACACATCCTACATAAATGGAGTATAACTTCTCATTCTTCTGGTTCCTGAGTTCTTTTTTCCCCCCTCCCTCCATTACAGATGACAGGGTAATGTGAAATTTTAAAGATTGATCATTTTAAGAGATACACAGTCAAAAAGCAAATTGGAGGTGAAATCTGTCAGCTGAGTTTGTGGGACACTCTTTTAATAAGTCAGGCACTTGGATTTATTTTGTTTTAAATGTCTATTATGTGAACAGCATCTGTGTGCCAATTATGATTTGACTTCTATTTTTTGAGTGTAACAAAATCCTTCCTGAAGGGATGTTTATGTGTCAGCTCTTATTTTTTATTACATGAAATGGGAGAAAACAGCTCAGTCTTGGGGGACGACTCTTTGGAGTGTCTTGAATTTTCGTTAGGGTGGAAAGAAAGGCTGTCATCCGCGCCTCTTTAGTTTTTCCTTCTTATCCTACACTGAAATAACCTTTCCTAGAGCTTCAGAAGTATATGAATCACCTGCCTAAAATTATCAAAACCCATTATTGTTCTCCAAAGGAATTTCACAATAAGATTAAGTTGGGAATAATAAAGGGAAGAATATGAAGGGCTTAATTGTGTTGTTTTGGGTAGGCACTAGTAAAACAGCGATCCAGGCACCCTTTGAGGAATCTGAAATGCGAACTTTAACCTTAGCACAAGTTGAAGGTCGTGTGTGGTCAGGGAATTGTGTGGGAACAGGGATGTAAGGCCCTGCAGAATGAGGAGTCAGAGGCAGAGGACAGAGTGTGGAATTAAGGTAGGACTGGGGAAATGGGCAGAACCATGGATACATTATGTTTCTGTTGTTTTTTTTTTAATTTTTATTTTAGTTGTAGATGGACACAATGCCTTTGTTTTATTTATTTATCTTTTTATGTGGTGCTAAAGATTGAACCCAGGACCTCAAATATGCTAGGCAAGCATGCTACCACGAGCTCCAGCTCCAGCCCTATATTTCTGTTTTTTTTTTTAAGGCAATTTGCCAAAAACATAAAATAATTCCAAAAGTGGGAGATGATTAAAAGTTTATTTGTGGGGTGGGGGGCGGAGGGAAGGCAGGGAATGAGGAACAAATATTAGATGACCTGTTCAGCTTTAGGACAAATGGAGCTAACATAGCTGCTTAGAAACCTCTCCATCCTCCCCACCCCTAAGTATATAACTTTTGAAGGGAACAGACATTTCTAATTTTGTTGCCTTCTATTGCGAGGAGACTCTAATCCTTATTTAAAATCTGGCAGAATCTCAACCTTACAAATAAATTATACTTTTTTTGCTTGTTCGCAGGAAAGTTTTGGAAATCACCATGTTCTGGAGATGAGTTCATCAAGCCTTGGCTCATTAGATCTAAAAAAAAAAACCAAACCCTAATTTCCATAAAATAAGCCAGGAGAGCTGGCAAAACCTTTAATAGATTAGTGTGAAGAAGCCTGAGAAAGTTGGGCTGGTGCTTTCTATTTTTAGAAGTTTGCTTTATTGGAGACAGTGTGAAGTACTTCATTAAAAGGTTAGCTTTGAGAATCATGTATGTAATTTATGGCCTCATCTTTTTGAGGCTATCATTAAACTTTCCTTTTGAGATGAAAGCAATTGAATGTTTAATTACTTACTAAAAGTCCTTTGCAGGGAGGTACAAATTGTCAGGTGTTATGTAGTCATATTCATAGTTTTTTTTATTAAACTGGATACTTTATTATATTGCTGTTGAATAAGAATTTATTCATGTATTCACTTAAAAAATATCTGTCAAACATTCACTTTGTGAAAGGGCATGGGCAGGATGCCCCAGGAGCAAACAGATTGTTTTTACACATTCTTTCACTAAAATAACACTGTTGCTTTTCACATATACAACTGGCATTCTTAGAAGCATCTTCTGTACATGTGTCTTTACCTAGTATATTCTGTGCAGCACAGGAAATAGAACATTGCAACTCAAGGTAGTTTTGCCCAGCAATGATGACATCTTTGTGCTATTTGAAAGACCATGTTATGAACTCATGAGTCTATTTTGGCTGCCCAGTCTTTGAACCCCTTCCTTATCCTGGAGACTCCTCCTGTGACTCTGGAGGAAGCCAGAGCTTGACTACTAAGGGGGCAAAGGCCAGATGTTGTCTCCCTGAGTGCATAGGGGGGAGGCCCTGCGATGGGTCGGCATGGTCAGTTGGATGTTGTCAAGCAGGGTTTTGAATCTGGAGCTAGGGTCCCAAAGTAGAAGGTCACTTTAGAACTCTCTTCTGGTGGTGACATAGGGGCTGGTGGTGACAGTGGGGTCAAGTTAAGAGCCAGAGCATGCAAGTGTATAGAGGAGACAGGTGCTTCATGCAGGTGCAGATGGGACCTTGAGTGTGATGTCCAGCAGAGGTGGCCTCCCCAGGCTGTGGGTCACTGTAGACGGCCACACCCTGTGCCAGGTGCTGGACGTGGCACTTGCCTTCCCTCCAGGATTCCCATTCTCGTCAGGGGAACATGCTGTTCCAGCAGCTGCATTGCTGCCTAAATCCCTGCAGACTTGAGAACACAGGCGAGCACACGTCCACCCCTGCCTCGAAAGGCAAGCAAGGGTTTATGGCATTTGAACTAAGCCTTGAAAGAGTTAAGAGTCTGCAAGAGTCCTCCCGCAGGCAGCTGTGAGAACTCCCATGGATGGAGGCAGTGAACCAGGGGTCTCACCGAATGTGAGTGAGTGCATGAAAGGAAGGAGGATGAGCTCCTCTGGAGAGTTTGAGGAGCTGGGGAAGAATCTAGTTTATGGGGCTGGAGTTGGGAGTGGAGACGGAGTTGGAAAGTGGAGTCAGAATCAAAGCCGACTTTTATTGATTCTCATCAGCATCATTTTTATTTCATGCTCACGTTGTTGCCCTGTTGTCTGCTGTTTCCAAGCATGAGCTCATTTAACTGTGAGTGACTGTTATTCTTCCTGATTTGCAGCAAGGAAGCTGAGACATAGATTAAGTGATTTTCCCATGCTCACATCACTCCTGTGTGGTGGAGCCAGGCCAGCATCTGTTCTGATGGGCCCCAAAGCTCTTCTCTGCACTGCTGGCGGGGCTGGAATCACCCGCACAGCAGCTCAGCCTAGCAGATGTGTGGAAGTGATTTCTTTGTCGGTCAGTAAACTGTGACCTTTCATCCTATCCCTTTACCTGGCTTTATGTCTTCATGGCATTTGTCCCTGACATTTTCTGGTAGATTTATTTACTTACTATTTGTCTCCTTCGTTAGAACATGAGATCCAGGAGGACAGGGACTCTGTTTTTATCACAACTGTTCACTTTGTCCCTAGAACAATGTCGGCCACATAGTAGCTGCTCAGCAAATATTGTAAAACAGTAGGAGTCTTCACACCATTACCATGTGCGAAGTGTTTGGCCGGTACTAACTTATTTGATTTTGTTATCTCATTAGAAATTGAGATAGAGCACCAGCTGGGTTAAGGAACTTCTTCAACATCACAAGCCTAGAAAAAAAATAAAAGCTAGGATTCAGATGCAAGTACTTAATCTTCAGAAATCAGGTCCTTAAATGCTAAGCTTTACTGCTTTTCTGAGAGAATGAATGATTAGTTAAGACAGATTTATATAAGCCATAAAATGTACTTAGTAATGTATTTCAAAGTAAATAGCTTGTCAAGTAAAATTTATAAATAAAGATGCCGTATTTTTCTTTTTAGGAAAGGACAATTAATGAGTAAGACAGGGGTCTGGAAAAAGCAAAATAGTACATATATTTTTAAATGTAGACTCAGATTCCTGGAAAGTGTATTATTATAGCATCACTTATAATCTACTGGACCATAAATGAATACTGGATTTTAATGGCTAGTAAACCTGTCTCCAGTATGTTCCAAACAGCATTTTACACATCCTTTATCTTCATAAGATGTACTTACCTCTTATGGAAGAAACTGTAATAATAAACAGATGTTAATTTTCATCATAATTTATTTGTTAGTTTTAAAAGCTCAGTTCAGTGCCTCAGAACTATATGATAGTTGGAATTTGGAATTACAGTTTAACTGGAATTGGTCTTGAAATAGAATTCAGTCTTTTAGAACCTCTGCCTAATACTTAACAAATGTATTGGCTTTTGCTTTCTAATTTAGCATTCAGTCTGAACGAGACAGTCCATATTCTTCTAAGCATAGAGGTTAGATTAAGGTAAGTCCAAATTGCAAATACTAGGAAATTGTCTCCTGACCAAAGGAGAGATCAACAGCTAAATCGTTGAATTCTTTCCAGACATAGGC
Organism: Marmota monax; assembly: GCF_021218885.2. Lineage (NCBI taxonomy): Eukaryota > Metazoa > Chordata > Mammalia > Rodentia > Sciuridae > Marmota > Marmota monax. The sequence goes on from NW_026693082.1 coordinate 6,174,634, forward strand.
AAAAGTGTTTCAAAGTCAATTGTACCAAATAATTAAAGTTATCTATGATATTTTAAATATTCATGTTTTAATCCATTTTCAAACATTGACTTTTTCTTTCCTGCAATCAACATTTCATTTGCTTTCCCTTTTCTGTCACCTGCTCACATTTTATCATTTAATTTCTAGCCCTTTCATGCTTGCAACGGTTAGGACATTTTCTCATTATGGGTGGAATTTTGCATCACCTTTTAGATTTGAAATAGTAGCAAGGTCTGGTGCTTAGGCATCATTTAAATTGATATCAGATGATTCCTGCATACAGGAGTGCCTTTACCATCTTCCAAACAGCTCCCGATAATGTGCATAGAACATTTTCTTACTCTTCCCTTGATTTTTTTTTTCATTTGAAATCTCTTCATCCCTATCCAATGACTTATTGAAAACCCTTGCTTTGAAGCTTAAAGTGTTGCAAGATGGTGGCATAGCACTTTTAGAGGAGGTCTCAATCATATATAACATCTGTGACTTTAACTCCAAGTGGTAAGAAGATCCGATCATCTGATAGAAGATTTAATTGTGACCTTTTTGATTTTTTATCTCAGAAGCACTAATACATCTCCATATGTGTGTGTGTGTGTGTGTGTGTGTGTGTGTGTGTGTGTGTGTGTATGATAAGAATAAAAGTTCTTGGGCCTTTTGAGGATTAGTAGATTAAAATTTATTTATACTTAAGATGACTATGGCTTACTCTATGGTAAATCAAAATTAGGATTCTGAGTGTGAAGGTAGAACCTACTTTATGTTTTGGAGTGCTCACACACCTTTGGAGCCTGTTCTCGACAAGTGTGCAAGTTTTTGAAGTGTTTCTATTTGGAGATACAAGGAGAAGAACCTCAGTGGCCCTTATTGTGGTCACAAATAGAAGCCTCTATGAAATCCATTGTACACTTTAGTGAATGAAAGCTAACAAAGCCAGGGATGATTTTGATCCACTAATAATCCACAGGGTTTATTTCATTCTAGGATTTGACTCCTTTGTTCTGATGAAACCATTGTGGCATTTTTATTGTGGTGGGGGAAGTTATTCATAAACTTATCTCCTGGTATCCGTCAGGAAAGCAGACTTGCGGTGGAAGAGGGAAGCCAGTTAATATCTGAGTTAATAATTGTTAATATTATACATGTCCTATAAGTAGGATGAGCATACTTGTTTGGAAGTCACATTTTGAGTTGCATTTATTTTCCCTCAATTTTTAAAGAAAGTTAACTATATTTTAACTCCTAAAGGACTCTTAAAATGTATATCTCATCATTCTATCATCTTGATACAAATATTTTCATTTTCTCGTTCCCTTAGTTCCTGTTCATATATGAATTTGTTTTAATGTCGAAATCGTGTCTATTTTTTCCCATTTAACATAAAGATATTTTCACTGTTAAAAAGTTTTCATCATAATTTTGGTTCTTACTTTGTAACTCATTAGCACTTATCTTTATGTAAAACTTTAAAAAGTACTTGCTAAATTTCTTTTCTTGTCTAGTTCACATTAGCATCCACTCATCATTATTTCAGTTTTATGCAAATAGTAATATCATTAGTTTCTTTACATATGAATGTTTGCTCTTATATAATCCTTCATGAATATGTGTGTGTGTGTGTGTATGTATGTGTGTGTGTATATATACATACATATATATAGCAAGTTTTAAAAGACAATGAAAATTACTGCATAATTCAGAAGTGACAGTAGGAAAGGCCTGAATTATTTATCCTGTACTCTCTTGGGTAAATGCTAATTTATCCTTTAAGTTTGCTTTTTTCTAATGTGCCACATTTTTTGCCTGATTTAATTTGATTACTGTTTTTACATTTCATATTTGTACTTGAAAGTTGAAATAAATACTATATAAATGAAAGCAACGAGGTTTATTTGATATTCGGTTCCAGTGATTTATGATAAAAACTATCTTTAAGTAATAAATATATATAAACTTGAAGATTGATGTGGAAACCACATTGGTGCACTAACTAAATATTTAAGATTTATTCTTAAATTGTGTCTGTGTTGATGGTAACTGGAACATAATCTTATAACTAGTATAAACACAGGATATAATAAGTTTGTTGGAAGAGGAGGTGTAGTCATAGCAGATATGAAGACTTTTGGCTTTGGTAATGACTTGAAACATAGTGAATAGTGCTTTCCTTCAAAGCTAACACCCATATCCTTGAAACATTACTCTCTGTACATATATATGCATATTTATTTCTGTAAACCACAACCACAGTTGTGCCTTATTTCTGTATCTTAGTTCCTTCTATATTTATAAATTTGAAGATTCCAACATTATGTTATCCCTTTTTTTGCTTGAGTAATTAAGAAGTATAGGTCTAGTATTCAGGCCCAACTTTTCATTTCCGTGGTGCTTTAAAGTACTTTTAAATGTTATTATTTTTAAATCACTTTAAACAAATAGTTGTGTTTTTTTTAGCATGAGATAGATTAGATATTGTGTCCTCTTGTTTAGCCACAGGGTTTTATTTAACCCATTTTACATATCTTGTGTATAAACAAAAAACTGAGTTATCCTGACTGCTTCCCCTGGGCTCTTGCCTTCTAGTTACCTTTGCAAATCTGCCAATTTCCAGTTAGTACTGAGTGTCCCTGAAGGCCCTCCTTGTGTTTCTTGAGCACTGTCGGGTGTCTGGGTGGTTGTTTAGATTCATCCAAGATACTTCACTTGCAGTAGCTTCTGAAGAAAACCAGAAAGAAGAGACCATTGTGAAGAGTAACCTGTTTGGTCTCTAGATGTACCTGTCTGTATCTTTTATATTTTTGGGAAGGGGAACTGGTCAGTTGCATTCTTTTCTTTGAACACTGTGGTCAAGAATCTGATCAGTTGTATTTATTTTCTTCGTTCCTTGTGTTTTTAGGAGCTGCCTACAGTCCTCCTTCTTCATGAGCTGGCTCAGCAGGAAGGAGCATGGACCATACTCCCCCTGTTACCGCAGTACGTGCATTTAACGCCAACGTGTCAATTACTGACATTTCAACCTGATGACTTTTGTGCTCCCTGGTTTTCTTATTAAGAAGGTGTTTTTCCTCAGTCAACAAGTGAAGTGAATTTGAGTTTTACTTTTTATGATTACCATATTACACAGTTTTCTTGATTGGTTCTTATTCATACATAGCTTTTAATTGTAAATGTGCTGTATTCTTAAAAGATTGAATGCTTCAAGTTGATATTTGAAAATTATTTTTCTTGTGAACTGGTGTTGTTATGGAGATAATTAACTTTAAGAACTCTGGCTGCTCTGTAGGCGATTGGTGTATGGCTTTACTATAAGTCGAAACTCTAGACGTTGGAGAAGAGTTGAGAGGAAAAACCCTCTATTGTCGACCGTTCTATTTGAACTTCATCCATTCCTTACCTACCAGTTTTAAGTCTTACTATAAACTCATTTTACACAGATGATGACTGTAACTTATTTCTTTTTGTTAGCTTTTCTGGAACATATAGCCGCAATTCATCATGGATTTTCTTCTGTGAAGAGGAGACAAGGATAGAGATTCCCAAACTCTTAGAGACACTCAGACGATACGATCCATCTAAGGTGAGTAAACTTCAGTGCTAGTATGTATACTTTCCAGCCAGTGCTTCAGAGAAAATGTTTAATTTTGATTAAGAGGCATTAGAATAAAGACAATTAATAATTGTAATAAATTCTAATAAAGACAATTAATTTAAAGTGAAAAGGAATGAAGGAATAGGTGAATATCTGGAAGCTATGTTAAAAAAATTCTCTGGGAGGCTTATGGCTTATGGAGAGATGGAATGTAGAGTGAGCCATTATACATCCCCAATGAAAAAAATCTATTTATATGTGCTAGCAATTTCAGAGTCAAAAAACTACACAGAAGAGTTCATAAACAGTTTACCCTAGAAATAAATTTAAATTGGTTATTTTTATTTTTACTAATCAGGAAGTATATGTATTATTTTATATAGAAGGATTTTTGAGTACCAGCAGTGTGTTAGGCACCCTGGACAGCAGGAGCTAGGATAACACAGGCAAGGATCCTGACCACATGGATGGTATAGAATAGGTGCCTTTAGTGAATCAATCACAGTTAAAAGAGATCTAAAATAAGGAGAAGCTTGAGAGGCCCTGAGAAGCATATAACAAGGTGTTGAGCCTAATCTGGGAGGGTCAGGACAGCAAAGGATGCTCACTCTCATCTGAGTCCTGCAGGATGAGCAGGAATCAGCAGAAGAGGATGTTCAGGCAGAAGGAACTTATCTGAGAAGGACTGAAGTGAGAAGGAATGGTTCTTGCATTAGAGGGATTCAGTGAAGTTCACAGCCACTTTCATATTTTCAGGTCTTATTTTGTATAGATTTGATCCAGCAGTGGGATCTTGTTTCCCTCTGAATCCCTAGCTTTGAGCAGAGGGTTGAACATTTAGGAGGGGTCAATGACCCTTTGTGAATGGCTGAAAGTCCTAAAATATCAGCTTTCCTTCCAGATTGTGTTCAAAGGCTCAGAGGGCTTAAAAGCCTGCCCTGGACATAGGTCAAGAGTCAATCAAGGGACTGGAGATATAGCTCAGTTGGTAGAGCGCTTGCCTTGCATGCACTAGGCCCTGGGTTCAATCCCCAGCACCACATTCAGTTCTCTTAGAGAAGCCCAGGTTGCAACCTGGTTGCTTTATGGGATCCTTTAGACTTGGGATAAGCAGAGTTGGACCCTTTCTGGTACCGCTAGTTACCTACGCCACCTGGAAGCCCACTCTAGAGAAGAATGTGGTTTAATGACTTTCTGGGGAATGAAAGGCCAGTTCTGGCTTCCTGCTTGGTTTGTTGATATAGATGTAAAGAAGGGCAGCGGTGGTGATCAGATTAAGTTCTCAAATATGGGGTAGTCTGTTACTGTAATATAAACCATTGATTTTGATGATCTTTAAAAGCTGGAAGGATCTACATGGTTTCTCTTTTTTGCTTTTGATTTTGGGAAGGTATAGATATAATTGGATGAGAAGGTTGTTAGGTGAAAAAACAAAGTCTTCAAAGAAGAGAAAAGTTATGAACCCGACTCCTCCAGTCTTTTGAAATGATGCTAACCAGCATCTGTGTACTTGGTTGCCATGTTTTATATAAATCCTTCATTAAGCTTTTATGCTTTTTTTTTTTTTTAACTTGAGAAAAACTCCCAAATCTTTTTTAGGATGTAGGAGTTTCAGTCTCCTCCTGGTGTTCGGTTCACCTGGAGATTATTTTTCCATTATCCATGGCTCTAATTCTGTACAGGAGATGGTGACTCACTGTGCTTTTTAATGAAAATTGGGATGATAAATGTAAAAGTTCAAAACAAGTTCATGAAAAGCAAGTACAGAACAGAGGTGAAATGAGATGTTTTTTCCCTCTTTTCTGAACTCTGCCTCCGGGAGAAAAATGTCTAGGATGCTTTATTTCTTTTGAAACTAACATTGAGGAATAAAGATTACGTAATTTGAAGTGAGCTCAAACCCATATGATTTTTTTAACCCCTTTATTCTTTTTTCCTAAGATTTAAAAATCTTAGGAAAAAAAGCACAAAGCAAGCCTGACTTTGATATTGACACAAATAAGCCACATTGAAACAATAACTATATAATGTGTTTGAAATCAGGTCTTTTGTTTGCTTCTGATATTTTCCTTTAATATCATTCTGCCATTCTTACAAATGCAAATTTATGTTGTTTATACAGTATTTTAAATATAAAAATAAATCTTTATTAAATGATCTCTGCTAAATGGCCTTCCTAGGTGGTTTCTATAATTTTCCATATCTTGTTTGTTGTCTTTTTTCCCCAAAGCACGCTTTTCATGGGTGTGTGTTTGATGAAGTGTATTGACTTCTTGTATTTATTTTTAATAGAGGTGAAATGTCCTACAGTGTGTATCACTATCCTCTCTGTGAAGCCATTAAAGTCATGAAAAAAATAGGGGGTTTGGCTCTTTCCATAGATTCTATATTAGTTACTTCCTTAAAGTTGTGTATAGCCTGCACAAAAATATTGAAAAACATTCTTACATTGTTTATAATAGATACACACTGCAATTAGGAGATAAAATATGACAACATGTTTTACATAAAATTATGTTTGGAATGAGAGATTTTAGTATTAAAAGATTGGTAAGAAGGTTGCCAAAATATACCAAGGTGTTTATTTTCTTTATAGGCTATAGAGGCATGGTATGATAAATGGGTGATTTTCTTTTTTTAAAAAAGTTTATTCTAATTAGTTATACATGAAAGTAGAATGCACTTTGATACATCATAGATGGAGTATAATTTCTCATTCTTCTGGTTGTACATGTTGTAGAATCCCACCAGTCATATAGTTATATATGTACATAGGATAATAATGTCTGATTCATTCTACTATCTTTTCTATTCCCATAACCCCTCCCCCCCTTCACTCACTTCTACCTAATCTAAAGTAACTCTATTCTTCTCTAGCACCCCACCCCCTTATTGTGAATTAACATCCATATATCAGAGAAAATATTTGGCCTTTGATTTTTTGGGATTGGCTTATTTTGCTTAGCATCATATTCTCCAGCTCTATCTATTTACCAGCAAACACCATAATCTCATTCTTTGTTAAGGCTGAGTAATATTCCATCATGTGTGTATGTATGTTTATATATATGTTATATATGTGTATATATATATGTGTGTGTGTGTGTGTGTGTTTGTGTGTATATATCTCACATTTTTTAACTCCATTCATCTGTTGAAGGGCACCTAGTTCCATAGTATAGCTATTGTGAATTGAGCTGCTATAAACATTAATGTAGCTGCGTCGCTCTAATATGCTAATTTTAAGTCCTTTGGGTATAAACTGAGACGTGGGATAGCTGCGTCAAATGGTGGTTCTATTCCAAGTTTTCTGAGGAATCTCCATACTGGTTTCCATAATGGTCACGCCAATTGGCAGTCTCATCAGCAATGTATGAATGTACCTTTTTCCCCACATCCTTGCCAATATTTATTGTTGCTTGTATTCTTGATAATTGCCATTCTGACTGGAGTGAGATGAAATCTTAGTGTAGTTTTGATTCTCATTGCTAAGGATTTTGAACATTTTTCATGTATTTGTTGATCGATTGGATTTCTTCTGTGAAGTATCTGTTCAGTTCCTTAGCCTATTTATTGATTGGGTTATTTGTTGTTATTTTGTTAAGTTTTCTGTAGCTCTTTATATAACCTGGAGATTAGTGCTCTATTGGAGGTGCATGTGGTAAAGATTTTCTTCCAATCTTAGACTCACTCTTCATGTTATTGTTTCCTTTGCTGAGAAGAAGCTTTTTAGTTTGAATCCATCCCATTTGTTGATTCTTGCTTTTACTTCTTGCACTATAGGAGTCTTGTTAAGGAAGTCAGTTCCTAAACTGACATGGTGAAGATCTGGGCCTATGTTTTCTTCTATTAGGCGCAGGGTCTCTGCTCTAGTGCCTAAGTCTTTGATCCACTTTGAGTTGATTTTTGTGCAGGGTGAGAGATAGGGGTTTAATTTCATTTTGTTACATGTAACTTTCCAATTTTCCCAGCATTGGCAAGAGTTTGATAGTTTTGATAAAGAGCTAAGTTATTGACTTTTTAAAAAGCTATTGAAATCCATCTGAAGCTGAGGTTATTTGTCTTGATCATTACTGGGCATTCTTCTCACCTCGTAATGACTTAAACGAGGGCTCTGGGAGTTATTTGGGATACAACCACAAGTACAGTAAGACTCTTAAAAGTTATTGAAGGGCACATAAGCACTGTATCCCTCCCACTTTTATATTTTTATAAAGAATAGAATAATGTGGCATTAGTTGAATCAGAAAGAAAATACATCAAAATTTTTAGAACTTAGGGTAACTTGATTTATTATGTTTTGGTTTCTTCAGTCTATCCCCAGGGCTTTCTCCATTCATTTAACAAAAAAGCAACTAAGTGCCCATTACATGGTAGAGATACTAGAGGGATAGCAGTGAACAAAATAGATGACATCCATGCCCCCAAGGAGGTGATGCTGTGTTTCAGAGAAGGTAGTGATCAAAATGCAAACAAATATATAATACATCAGACGGCAACAAGTGTTATGGAGAAAAAGCAGAATGGGGGTACAAGAGATTGAGAATGGCTTCCTAGACCATGTAGGGTGTTCAGAGAGTACCTCCCTGATCAGGGCTCACTGGAGCAGAGTGAGAAGGAAGTGAGGGAGTGAACCTTGTGTTCCCCACTCCTGTATCAGACCTGCCACTTCATACCTCTGCTTATCTAAAGAAACTTCAGATTCAATACGTTCAAAACTGAGCTTTTCATGCCCTCCAGTGCCCCTTCCATGCTCAGTCCTCCTGTTCTCAGAAATGGCATCACTGTCTATCAAGTTGCTCATAAAAACAAACAAACAAAAAACCCTAGGACTTGTGATAGTTTCCTCTTTTTATCTTCAACTCCACGTTTGTCTGTCCAGCTGGATCTACTTTCAGAATATCTCTGTCATCCATCTTCTCTCTAGTACTAGTACTGTGGTCCAAGCCACCACCATCTCTTGCCTTGACCACTAATAGAGCCTCCAAATTGTTCTCCTCATTTCTGTTCTTCCCATCCTAATAATCTAGCTCCTCTATGATTCAGATCTTACCACTCACCTGCTCAGAAACTTCCAGTGGTTTCCCATTTCACCAAAGATGTTTTCACTGGGTATCGTTTCCTAGATGGGCAGTCATTCTTTAGTCTTTAGTCACTGTAAGGATGTTGTACCATCGTCTTAACCTCCCATTATTTCACTTGAGAAGTCAACTGTTTATCTTTTTTTTATTCTGTTGAAAGAGATGTTGTACATATTTGCCTCCTTCCTTGAACACTCTTCACTAGCTGCTTTTTAAATTTCTCTATCTTTGGATTTCGATAGTTTTACCATTATGTGCTTGTGTGTGGTTTGCTTTTGTTCATCCTGATTTGAATTTATAGAGATTCTTAAATCTATGGCTTGATGACTTTGGTTAGTTTTAGAAAGTTCTAAGCCTGTATTCAACTAGTGCTGCATTTTCCTCCCCTCTCTTTTCATATCCTTGGTTTCCAATTTCATGAATTTTTCTGTCTTTTCAATGTACCTCATATGGCCTTAAGTGCTTTTCTGTATTTTCCTCCTTTTGGTGCCTCAGTCTGGATATTTCTTTACTGACTTACCTTCCAGATCACAAATCTTCTCTTCCATTATGTTTAATATCTTTTTGAATTAATCATTCAGTGTTAGTATTTCCATTTGATTCTTGTTTATAGATTCTAGTTCTTTGGTGCAGTTCTCCATCCTTTCATCTATTTTCTTAAACATATTAATAATGTTGAAAGTTTTGCTTGATAGCTGCAAAATTGAATTTACCTGTGCATCTGTATTTTTCACTTAATCTCTTTGTTTTTGATTTGGCCTTATTTCTTGTCCTGCCTTTTAGTTTTTGACTGAATGCTACATATTTTATGTGAAAAATTAAGGAGGCTGTGGATGATAGAAACTTTCTTTCTGTGGATGATAGAAACTTTCTTTGGGAGAATATAATATTCTTCTGTGTCACAGGCCAGGTTTGGGTAAGTCTGTTTACAGATCACCCTTACTCTTAGCACCCTTTCATCCTGGTAGGGTCTTCCCAGAACCATAGACTGCCAAAGGCTTTGCTCAGCTTTTTAGCCTTTCCACTTCTGCTTCCTGTTTGGTTCTTATTTTTTTACTTTTTTTTTTTTTTTTTTTTGTGCAGCTGAGGTAATTGAGTGAAAATTGCATGCCAAAGCTTACCTCTTCAGTCCAGTAAGATTGCAGAAGTTTCTAGCTGCAACTTCTGCTACATGCTAGCCACAGCTCAGAAGCCAGTAAGTTTCCTGTGGGAAAGAAGAGGCCAATCTTGGGTTCCCACAGATGGGTTTTTCAATTGTGAAATTTTAGCCCTTCACATCCTGTCTGCCTTTGTTGTTTTCCAAGGACTTCAATCATTTGTGTTACATATTTCTCCAGCATTCATACCTGTTTTTAATGGTGACATAGATCTAATCCAGGCTATTCTGTTGTGGCCAAAAGTGGAAGTCTTTTATTGCCCTTAGAATAAATCTCATGTTCCTTTCCTCTGATTCAGAAAACCAATCTGGTCTGTCTTCTGCCTGTCTCTTTCATACCATGTTCCCCAAGTCCAACATCTGCTAGCCAACCTAGATGTTTTTTGTCATCAAGTTTTTTCTTACCTCAGGGACTTTTGCATTAACTTCCTCAGATTTCTGCAGAGTAGGCTCCTTGGTATTATTTCATTTCCATTTATTTGTTCCATAAGGTATTTCCCTTTTGATCCAGGACATCCCCCAGTCAATTGCTGTATTTATTTGTTTAATTCCTATTTCCCTGTTATAGTGTAAGCTATATTGCTGCCTGCTGGAGATTCTCAATAAATATTAATTGAATGAATGAATGAATGCTTAAAATAGACCCTGATTCTCAAAAGAATCTTTCAGATCTTTCTTTGAAAACTTTAGTGAAGCGTAGGAGCCACTATTCTCTTTGCTTTCATAATATTTTTACGTGGAATATTCTATAAAATACCACTTTTATATACTTATGGTATAATGATGACTCACATTTTGTTCATTCCGATGATCTGATCTTTAACTCCATATATATATATAGATAGATAGATAGATAGATAGATAGATAGATAGATTCATTGTCATAGTGGTTTAATTATATTTTTGTTCCAATTCTGCCAAAGTACATAATCTGTGTTAACTCTATCTCCCATGATATTTAATTAATTAAAACTAATGGTACGAATTTGCTTTGGGTTTTACATGAATGGCCTTTCTATAAAATGACATTTTATATTTCTATTTAACAGGAATGGTTTTTAGGAAAAGCATTACATGACGAAGAATCTTCAGTAATTCACCATTATGCCTTTTCTGAAAATCCTACGGTTTTTAAATATCCAGACTTTGCTGCCGGCTGGGCCCTTAGTATTCCACTTGTAAACAAGTAAGAATTGATTATTCGACTTTTTTTTTTTTTTTGGTGTATGTACCAACTTTTACTTTGCTGAGTTCTGTTCTTGCTGGATCTCAGGATCTCAAATGAGTTTTTCAGCCAGAGGCAGTGGGTGGTAAAATGAAAAAAAAAGGGACATGGAGCGAGAGCCCTGAGGGCTGTTGCTTCAAGTCTTTCACTTATGAGTCCCCTCAGACAAATCATCCCACTTCTCTGTACTTCCTCTTACTCACCTGCAAAGTAAAGCAGGCAATAAATTGTGAGACCAAGGAGAGCACGTAAGGGCCCTGAGAACTGTGTTCAAGGAAGCAACATGACTCTTTTGAAGGGACTTGGTTTGCTTCTCAGTATTACATTGATTGCAAGTAAGAAAGCAAATCAGTAGCATGCTGAGGTGGGGGGGCGGATGGCATTTTATGTGCGTGGTTATGCATGTTAAACATGGGCCCGGCAGGAGGGACGGCCAGCAGAAGGTGCTGTCGGTGGTCATACCCAGGTGTGTGTGTGCACAGCTGCAGCGGTACTTGATTACATATGGAAAGTGAAGATGATTAAGTTGCAATTCAGGAGAAGTGTGATTGTCCAAAGGCTCTTGTCAATCTGAATACTTCATACTCCTTAAAGAATGAAAAGTTGACAAAACACTTGTAACATTTATATCTTCAGAGATGAAAGGGGTTTCGCTTCTCATTCAATGTCCTGCTTCTAGGGCTTGGGGTTTGAAAAGAGACTGTGTTGTCCCAGCTGGCCAAAACTTGTTCACTATTCTCTTCACTTTCGAAAGTTCTGTAGAGTATAATATCCTTCTTCCCCGTGTAGAATCCACACCACCACCACTAGAGCAAGACTTCCTCTGTTGGGCGAGGGGTCTAGTTCAGGAGTAGAGTTCTTGCCTAGCATGCACGATGCCCTGATTACATCCCCAGCACCATAAAAAAACAAACAAAAAGCCAGTAGCAGCGAGACCTATTTTTTTTTCGATTTCAATTTATTTTTAACTGGTATACAAATACATAAAGTTGTATGTATTAATGGGATACCATGTGCTATATGATATACATTTTACAGTGTGTAAAATTTAAATCATTATACAAGTTATACATGTCTCTGACTTCAAACATTTATCACTTGTTTATGGTGAAAACATTCAAACTCCTTTCTTGTAGCTTTTGATTGACAGCACATAATTACCCGATTATAGTGAAATCACACCAGAACTTCTTTCTCCCATCTAACTGTAACTCAGCACCCCTTGATCTACCTTTTTCTCTCCCTTCCTCTCACTTCTCTTCCCAGTCTCTAGTAACCACTATTCTATTCTCATATTCTATAAGATCAAATTTTTAGGTTCCAAATATGAGTGAGATCATACAGTACATGTCTTTCTGTGCCTGGCTTATTTTATTTAACATAATGATCTCTAGTTTCATCTATGTTGTGGCAATTGACAGGATTTCATTCTTTTTTTTATGACTGACTGGTATTCCATTATACATATATACCACAATTTTTTTTTTTGTCCGTTTATCACTTGATAGACACTTAGGTTGTTTTCATTTCTTGGCTATTGTGAAAATAGTGAGCTGTTTCAGCCTTTCCCCATTCAGCATTATGCTAGCTATTAGTTTATTATACATGACCTTTATGATGTTCATCTGTATAGATGATCATCTAGTTTTCGACCTTCATTCTGTTAATGTGTTGTATCATGGTTATTGATTCATGTATGTCAAACCTTCCTTGAGTTCCTGAGAGGAATCCCACTTGATCATGGTGAATAATTGTTTCAATATGCTGTTGAATTTGTATTGCCAATATTTTGTGGACGATTTTTACATTAATACCCATCAAGGATATTGGCTTATAGCTTTCTATTTTGTTGTGTCCTTGTCTGGTTTTGGTATCAGGGTGATGCTGACATTGTATAATGAGTTTGGGGAAATTCCTCTCTCTTTAGTTTCTTAGAACAACTTAAGAAAAATTGGTATTAGTTCTTTTTATATTGGGTAGAACTCAGCAGTGAAGCCATCTCATCCTAGGCTTTTGTTTGATGGGAGACTTTATTCCAGTTCTATCTTGTTGCTCATTATTGGTCTGTATAGTGTTTCTTTTTCTTCGTGTTTCAGTCTTGGTATGGTGTGTGTGTCCAGGAATCTATTTCTTCCTCGCTGTCCCCCCTGGATTTTCTAACCTTCCTTGCTCCTAGGGAACAGCTATGTGATGTATCAGGAAGTTGTGTCACATACAATTCATTTTGGGAACTGAGTTATGTGGGAAGGAGGCAAAGCACAGAGGAGGATGTGGCTTGAGGGATCTTAGCAGGGGACGAGGCTGGCAGCTAAAGCAGTGAGCTGCTGATGTAGCAGCTCCCTGGTGAAGCTCCTTGGCTGCTTATTTCTGTGCAAATCTCGGTTTCGTTCTTGGAGTCTCGCCCTAGAGTTTCTTTACTCAGACATTCCAGCAATTCTTTGAGCCTGAATAAATGCAGCCTGTGCTTCAACTATCCAGAGTGGATTCTTTTGTCTCCAACAAAGACCCCTGACTCTGTACCCTGTCCTTAGGCTGCTGGGCAAGAATGCCCTTCTCCCAGCTGGGGCCGAGCATGCCTAAGAGAGTCTGCCTGGTTTCCCTGCTCTTGTCTTGGGAGTGTCAGGAAGGAAGGGAAAAGACGATAAGAAGAGACAGTATCATTCCCTCTCGCCCTCCACTATTTCACCTGGCTCTGCTCCCTGTGGGGGAGAGGGGAAAGTGTCTTCCTTCACCTGTTCAAGGTCATATTTATTCTTACATTAAATCACTTTTGGTTTGTTGCAAATTATAGGCCAGGAGCTGCCAGCACCCTTGTGTTTGGAGCCCAGTTTAGTGACCTTCTTTTTGGTCTGAACTCTTAAAAAAAAACCCAGCTCTAAGCTTCACGTCATAATCCAAAGCACTGTGCCTTGTTGCTCGATTCCTCCCAGCCCCCAGTCAAGGAGGCTTCCCTCATCCTTCCTTGCTCTCTTGACTTTGCTCCCTAGTGTGGAAGGCTCAGGACTGATTTCTCCATGGGAAGAGGCCGGTGTGGCTGTGATTTCTTTGACTTGGGGGTTATAAGCTCTTCATAAGCTTGTTTGTCTCCTGTTCCCCATAGTTCAACCATGTTCCTTTAGAAAGGCACAAGCACAGCTCCCTCTGCCCCGTGAAGCGCTGTGGCACACCACTGCTTCTCCCTCCAGGGCTATGGAGCTCCTGGTGGACCTAGGAGCCCAAGTACAGTGTACATGGGGACGGAGCTATTTCTCTGAGGCCAGTAGATCTTCTTTCCCCATCCCTGCCCTCTGACCTGCTTGGCCTCTCATCCTGAGGGCAAATCCTGGTTGTCTAGAGAGTTCTGCCTATCAGTTCCCCCATTTTCCTCTGGCAGACTTTCATAGAGGCCTCTTGGTGCTGAATTCAGTTTTGAGTTAGGTGTAGAACTGTTTTTTGCTTCCCTTTTGAGTATTTTTTTTTTAAACCAGGTGGATGGAATTAATCTCTTTGAACGCCTCTTTGATTCCTAGTATCCTCTTCTAGGACTGCTCAGCCAACTCTTATTGCCTGACTGGCTGGAGTGAGAATACGACTTTTTCTACAGATCCTCGTGGGTCTCCCTCTGCCCATACTCCTCATCAGGCTTGGAGACACCAAAGTCCTGGCTGGTTCCATTGGCTCTGGCGGATGCCAGCTTCCTAACTACTGTACGTTTCCCATACAAGTAGCTGCCCAGGCTTTGCCAACTAGGCTGTAGGTTGTACACTAACCCAGGTGCGAGTCCTGTTTGTGGGAGGACTTTCTGTTATGGATTTCCTGGCATTCTGCAAGGAAGTCCCACAGGAGACCACAGTCATGACTCCCTTCTCTCATGTTCTCGAGGTTGTTGAACACATCGGTTGACAAGGGACAGAGCCATGTACACAGCTTCCATAGGAGGCTCAGGTCTCTTTGTGGTCATGCTTACCAATATTTTCCACTGAGATATGAGAGAGAACTGAGGGCCTCATCACCGCAGCAGGGTGGGTAGGTGTCTTAGTCGTTTTGGGCTGCCTGAACAAAATACCATGAACTGGTGGCTTATAAATTACAGGTTTATTTCTCAGAGTCCTGGAGGCCAGGAAGTCTAAGATCAAGGCACCTGAAGATTCGGTGTCTAATGAGGCCCCCTTTCTGGTTCACTGATAACACATCACGGTTATCCTCACATGGTAGAAGGATCACACAAGCTTCCTCAGGCTTCTATTATTAGAATTCTATTCCCATTCATGAGATCTCTCTCCCTATGAGCTAATCACCTCCCCATGCCCCCAAATCCAGTCTCCTAATAACATCATCTTGAGGGTTAGATTTCAGCATATGGATTTTAGGGGAATGTAGACATCCAG
The DNA here is from genome assembly GCF_021218885.2 of Marmota monax. Classification (NCBI taxonomy): domain Eukaryota; kingdom Metazoa; phylum Chordata; class Mammalia; order Rodentia; family Sciuridae; genus Marmota; species Marmota monax. The sequence goes on from NW_026693082.1 coordinate 6,190,073, forward strand.
ACCCTAGGAATAGGGAACTATGGCTAAGGAATTTAGGGCCAAGAGACTAATCTTTCGCACAAAGTTCAGAAATGTCCATCACTTTCCCCATAACTTAACATCATAGAGGAATGAGGTACCAGATAACCTGAATCGGTCTCATCTGCTCTTCACATCACTGAACAGTGATCAATAAACTATAGCATGCTTTTAGTGGATTAATTCCCATGATCTTCTCCCTGTTTTGCCTCCCTTTCCCCTGCCAGCAAAAACAAACCAAAACTTTAAATTCTACTATAGTAAAAGATTCAAATTCCAGTTATTTTAGACCATATTTATTCTTTTCCCCTGATGCAGACAAGTAATCAAACCAAATGATATAACACCTCTGGCATAGCAACTCTCTCGTGACCAAGGTATATTGTTAAGTGATTTTCTAACAGGAGATTCTTATTCTATAAGAAATTGGTATTGCACTTAGAACTAAAGGGGAACAGAAGATCTCCATTAGTCCCATCAACTGCAAAATTTTCCTAGTTGTTTTTTCTCAGTTCTGAACTAAAGCACTGACCTATTTCCTCCTGTTATTAGGAACTATGTGAGTTGGCACACTTTGGGGTGCAAATATCAATAAACAACTCAAACTGGATTAAGGAAATGTTTTTTTATTGCTGTAACTGGAGGTGAGGTCTCTGGTTGGTTGACACAAGAGTTCAGTGGCATCATTGAGGACCCAAGTTCTCTCTGTCTCTTGCCTATAGGTCACAGTGTCTGTTTATCCTAAATCTGTTTCCTTTTGTGGTTTCAAGACAGTAAGGACTTCATGTTTCCTTTTTCTTTCCACCAGCAGAGGACCTCTCCCCCAGGGGAAGCTAATCCCTTATCCTGAGTCTGGTTGGGCTCTTTTAAGGCACACACCAACCTTGGACTGACCATTAATAATTACCAGGGATTGCAGTGCTTTGATTGGTCCAGAATTTTCAGGTTCTGATCTTGAAGCTTATTTAATTGTTTGGCTTAATAATTAATCAAAATCAAAATTTGTTTAGGAAGAAGGAAGGGGGAACTGCAATGCATAAGAAGGAGCAATGCCTATTACAGGGACACTGATTCCTTTGTCTGATGTTATGCCCACTTCATAGATAAGGCAACAATTTAGAGATACTAAGTGCTTCTTTTGCCTAAGTCACCGTGACAACTGGTTACTTAAACACATTTCATGACACACACTTCCTTAGACTTTTTCCTAGGAGAAATAATATCTGTTTTAATGATCCTACAACAATGAGTTTTGAATTAACACGGCTCAACATTTCTAACAGTCCATCCATGGGATCCTCTGACATGCCCTGGTGCTCTATCTACATGATCTCTTGAAAAAAAAATTGTATCTTTGGAGAAACTCTAATAATTAAATTTCCAATAAGATGATTTCTTCAAATGTATGTTATTATAGAAAATTGTTACTGGTTTTCTCCATTGTTTTTCTACCTTCTACCTTAGATTTCCTGCAATATCTTGCTCTGCTGACTGGTTCCCAAGTGATACTAGAAAAGTCAACTTAGAAGTTTGCCTGTTATTGAGTTGAAGGGGCCCATGATCTTTTACACATCCTCAGTCTAGCTGGCTGTATCATTAGAACTGTGCTATCAGGTGTGTGGTTTAACAGCTTCTAAAAATTAGGAAAACTGAGTTTCAAATATCATAGATATAAAGAACTGAATATTTAATGAGAAGATATTGTATCCAAGTAGAATTTCTGACCTTCATTGTTTGTTTGTTTAGCATTGTTTGGTACTAAAATTGACATTTGAAAAACCTTGTGCTATGATGCTTACTGCATGAGAAAATGAAAGATAGTTCCCAATATTAGGGGTTGCCTTTTAAAATAGATGAGCATTCTATATATTCTTAGGACTTGTATATATTTGCAAATAACTGACTTAGGCCCCAGGCAGCACTAGAAGCTGATTTCATGATGTTGGGGTAATCATAGCTTGGTTTGTGTGGACTCCCTGGGCTGCAAGAGATAGCCACTTAAACCCTATAGGTTATGTTTTTATTTGTTCTCTAATCCATCATTGTATGTTTCAAAGAAATTCTATCAGTGGTTTTTATTTTTTATCCTCTGAGCTGTCCCTCAAACAAACAAAAAAAATAATTCAAGAATTGAATGAGAAAGAAACTTGAAAAATAAAGCATATATTTAAAGCAACAATTCAAAGGTCGATTGTCTATTGAGAAAGGGGAGTATGAAATAACCATCTAACAATGGCTGTCGCATGCCACTTGGATTCTGATCCCTTCTGTGTCCCTTGTCTCTGGCAATAAGCCTGGGTAGGACATTTTTTGTCTTTGGAGTTGAAATGAGCTGAATATTTACTGTATGTGGTCTGATTAGCTTTTGAAGGACTGTGGTGTGACTCTAAATCCCAAAGTTACCTTGATATAGTTTATTTGGGAAATCAGTCTCCAACTGAGCAGAATTCAAATTGAAATAAGATCCTGCTTGCCAGAGCAGGTTTTTTTTCCCCTCTTACTATATATCAGGAATGCATTGGAGGATGTAGTTTCTCTATGAATTCTCACCCACTCTTACTGACAGATTTGTGGGCAGATATTGAACAGGATTTTGACAGATACCACCTGGGTCTTCTTTTGTTGCTACCTGCTCTTAATACATTCATATCAACCATGAGATAAATGCTTTATGACTAAACTTAAATAATAAGCTTTCTCTTCCTCCTTTATCTTCTAATCAGAAATGAATTTTTAAAAATAAAAAAAATTAAGAGTTCAATTGGTACATAATTGTACATATTCATGGAGTATTGTGTAATATTTTGATACATGTATATAATGTATAATAATCATATCAGGGTAATATGGCATATCAATCACCTCAAACATGTATTTTTTTGTGTGTTCAGATATTGAAAATCCTCTCTTCTAATTATTTTTAAATTCAATTATTACTTGCTGTAGTTACCTGGCTGGGTTATAGAACACTAGAACTTAATTCTCTTATTGAATGTATCTTTGTACTTGTTAACCATCCCTTCTCTATCCCTTCCTGCTCCCTACCCTTTATAGTGCCTGGTAACCACTATTTTACTAAAAAGCGTTTTGGGGCATTTTTTTTTGCACCAGGTTTGAGGCTCAAACCCAGGGTCTTATGCATGCTAGGCAAGCATTTTGTCACTGAGCTACTGCCCCAACCCTCTAAGAAGTAAATATTTGTACAGAAAAAAAATCTTTCATGACCCAAATGGAATAAGATGTAATTATAAGCACAGTAAAAAAATATTTTGAAACTTAGTACTATTGTTCCTTTTAAATCACTATTATTTCTTTGTAGTTAAAATATGTATCAGGAGGTTTATAATTACACTGGGGGAATATTCAGCTATAAAAACAAATATGAAACCATATGGTATTTAGGTGACCTTGGTAAATATGTAATTCTGTCTTGGCCAGTTTGCAATCAAAATATATATCCCCTCATTCCTTCAGGGAGCCTGTTAGTGATCATTCTATCCATGTAGGGTGGATAGCGCTGTTGAGAGCAGCACAGAGAGGGATGTGTCCATGACAGATGTGAATGCATGTAATAATGCTGTGTTTGTTTGAAGCAAAGGAACTTTCCATTCTGGTGGGCAGGTCTGGTAAAGTTTCCCAGGGAAGCTGTCCTTGTGTTTGGTCTTGAAGTAGAAAATGTTGTCAAGTGAAGATTGGGTATAGACACAGTAGGCAGATATCAGTGGGAAAGAATAGTGGGAAGGCAAGTTCTCTTTAGAGTAGGTGGGCACTAAAGCCCTGGGTTGGGGGCAAGGTAGGATTTTCAAGACGGGCCAGGAATGTAGGAATGTAGCTTCTTTTATTTTTGCTACTGGGGATTGAACCCAGGGGTGCTTAACCATTGAGCCACATCCCCAGCCCATTTTATTTTTTATTTTGAGACAGGGTCTCACTAAGGTGCTCAGGGCCTTGCTAAGTTGCTAAGGCTGGCTTTGAACTCACAATCCTGCCTCAGCTGCCGAGTCACTGGGATTACAGGCATGTGCCTCCACACCCAGCAAGGACTTTATTTTATATGAAAGGAACTGTGGGGGATTTCTTTTGAGTAGAAAACTGTCTTAAAAAATGTTGTTATTCTTCCTTGAAACCACATGCTTTTTCTCTCTAAGACCCCACTACCTAATAATTTATTAGGATTATTAAAATTTTAAAATTTTGTAGGAACTTTGGTTTCTTTGTCACGCACACATCTTTCTTTTATTCTCTGGAGTCAGTATTTAATGCAAGGCTTATCACAGCCGAACCTCGTGGCTTTTTTTTCCTAAGGCATTTTAATTATTATATTTTATATTATTGGCAGATGTTGAAATAATAAATAATAAATGCGACATCTGCAGCAAGTGTTGCATTCTTGTTCCTGTCGACAAACCAATGCATTTTTCTCAATCCTTTCTTTCCCTCAAGGAAATTAGACTCTTGCTTTTATCTTAAAATTTATATTTTTCTGTTTTCAAATATTGGAAAGTCTCAGGAATGTCTTATTCTCATTGGAAACTTCTTTTGATTAAAAAAATAATCAGCGTGTCTCTATTTTCTAGGCTCAACAAGAGGTTAAAGAGTGAACCCCTAAAATCTGACTTCACAATAGATTTACAACATGAGGTATGTCGTGGTTGGTTTGATTAAAAGTTTCAGTAGTCAAGAATTTGTGTACTTTGATATAAAAGCTATTTTGTATTCCCGAAGAGTGCATTTTTCTCTACTCACAACCATTTTCTCTCCACTGAAGTAATTTGACAGCACTCCAGTAAACTAGGTTCTTCTATTTTTAAGCTGATTTAATTATTTAGGTAGAGAATGAGAAGTGAAAAAAAATGTATCTTATGATTCATGATTCTTTGTTTTTAAAGTAGGTGGAAAGGTCCAGAGGTGAATTTTTTAAAGTATGCAAAAATGTCATTCAAAGCACTGGTAGTCTTACTTGTTTTTTTTTTTTTTTTTTCTTTTTTTTGGTACTGGGTATTGAACCCAGAGGTGCTTAACTACTGAGCTACATCCCCAGCCCTTTTTTTTGTATTACATTAGAGACAGGGTCTCACTGAGTTGCTAAGTGCCTCACTAAGTTGCTGAGACTGGCTTTGAACTTGCAATCCTCCGGCCTCAGCTTCCGGAGCTACTGGGATTACAGGCGTGTGCTACCATGTCCAGCTTACTTGGTGTTTTGGTTGTACACTTGCTGTTATAAACTGAATGTTTGTGTCTGTGCCCGAAATTCATATGTTGAAACCTAGTCCTTAATGCTGTATTCTATGGGGAGGTTATTAGGTCATGAAAGTGGAGCCCTAGAAATGAAATTAGGGCCCTTATAAAAGAGACCCCAGAGAGCCTACTCACTCCTTCTACCATGTAAAGGCAAGAAAGGGGCCATCCATGAACCAGGAAGCAGGCTTTTATTGGACACTGATCTTGAACTTCCCAGCCTCCAAATCTGTGAGACATAAATTTCTGTTGCTTATTAGCCACTCAGTCTATGGAACCAGCCCTAATGGACTAAGACATGTGCCTTTGTTGTGTGTCTATTTAGCTGTCTGGAACAGATTTGAGCCAAATAGCCCTAAGCAGGCAGCTATAGTGTGCCATGCTGGGCAACAGCACCTATTGTTCCCTTGGCCTTTAGTGGATATCTGTGATGAGTTGTCGTGGAAGCACCTTAGACTCCTATAAGAATGCCCCTTTTGACATTTCATCCATGGGCCTGAAACAGACCTGAACCATGGAGGTAAATCTGGATGTTTTTCAGGCCAGCAGTACTGGTAGCCTTCCAGAGGTGAAAAGGCACCACCCCATGAGCTGGGGCCGGGGCTCAGTGGTAGAGCACTCGCCCCGCATGTGTGAGCCCTGATCCTCAGCACCATAAAAATAAATAAAATAAAGATATTGTGTCCATCACAGCTTATATATATGAAATGGCTTAGTTGAGAGAAATATACTTTTTTAAAAAGTCATTTTTCTCTTCTATGGAAAGGAAAGAATGACTTAAAAACCAGGTCTGTTTCGATATGTTTAATGAGAAGTAAGTTCTGGAACAGATATCCAAGCTTGAACAGATATCTAAACATTGAAGGGTAGTTTTAAATACCTGTGAGAAAATGACATCACTTGCCCTGAGGCTACCTGTTCACTTCTCCCAGTTGTAGTACTCTTTGGAAATAGATAAGATAATATTTTGTCCCCAAATTAGAGAATATAGACCATTTTTCCACTTCCAAAATTTAAGCATGAACTAGGCCATAAGGTATGCCTAAAAAGATTTCCTATGACTGTCTTATAGACTAAAATAATACTAAGTTAGACATCAATAACAAAAGCATGGTAATAACACACACAGGTGTATTTGGTCATAATGAAAAAAAAATTAAGTGGGTCATTCTTAAAAAATAAAACCCAGAGTGAGCACTCTTGAATTCTCTCTCTCCCTTACTTTCGTTCATGCTTTATGACATTTTGCATAGTTTTTCATCCTTTTGGACTTTATATAAACAGAAATGCACCAGGAATATTGTTTTAATTTGAGACTGATTCATGTTGATTCTGCAGCTCTAATGAGGTTACTTCACACACTATGGCTCTCTTCTGTGGCCTTACCACAATTAATTTGTTCTTCCTCCTGTTAGTGGGCTTCTGAGTGGCTCCTGGCTTTTTGCTCTTAGGATCATTGTTCCTATGACTATTTTTGACATGTGCCATAAGGATCATCTGCAGGTTTCTCTAAGGCAGAGGCTTATAAACTTTTTTTTTTTTTTACTGTGACCCACTTTAAAAAAATACATTTTTCATTGTGACCCATATTTGTGTGTGTTGTTACTGATGTCTAAGTTTAGTGTCATTGTCGTCTATATCACAGTCATTTGAAAAATTTTTAGGTTTACTTTATGGCCTAGTTCATGTTCGGTTTTTATAAGAAGAGAAAAAGATGCATATTTTCTAATTTGGTGTATAATTCTCTTATCAGTCTGATCAAAGAAGGTATTAATTGTTCCTTTAAGATATTTTACTTCTTCTTCCTTTGTTGCTTCATTTCATTTGTTTTGTCTGCTTGATTTATCATTTACTAGGGGAGCAGTGTGGTGCTCTTCCATAATAATGGTGAATTTGACAGCGTGTCCTTGTGGAACTGCAGGTTCTTGCTCTTTGTCCTCTGAGGATATGTTATTTGGTGCATGCTATTTTAGAAATGTTTTATCTTCTTAGTGAATTTATCATCTTTAGTGATGCTCTTTGTCATAATGCATATTTGTCGACATGATACTTCTACACTAGCTTTCTTTTGCTTCATAATCATTTTTCAATTTTTTTCTTTCAACTTTGTTTTGTACTTTTCTTTAGGATAAGGACATGCTTTTAAAGAGGACATGCTTTTTTCCTCTCTTCCTGGTTTGATTATCTTTATGCCACATAGCAAATTTATACTTACATTGATTTTCATTACTAATATATTTGAATTGATTTCTATCACTTTATCTCTCCTCCATTTCTCTCTATTTTTCTTTTTAAAAACTTCTTATTTTTTTACCTTTCTTCTTATTGGTCCATATTTTTTCTGCTTTATTATTTAGGAAATTTAATCCCTGTCTTCTGTACTTTATAGGTTAAAATGTTTTAACATGCTTTCCTAACCCAATAATGGCTATTTAGTAGCCAGAGAACCAAAGGGCCTGAGAGTAATTTAACTCAAATTGTGGCACTGTTTATATGTTATTATTATCCAGTATCTCTGTGTCTTCTCCCTTTTTATCCTGAGCCTTAGCTGTGGTCATTTCTTCATGTAGTTAACCTTTGTGTTACCATCATTGTGTGTTTGCCACCTTTGGTACCATCCCATCTTGCTTTGCAGACCTCCTAACTAGGGGCACCTTTATTCTTCCTGAAACACATATTTAGAATCTCTTGTAGTGAGGTGGTAATCCTGTTAATCCTTTTTTTTTTCTTTTAGTATTAATTTTTAACTTCATTGACACTTTGATCCATTTCAATCTAACGCTCTTCTGAGAAGGCATGTTACACTGACCCTTGAGATATTTTGTACCTTCTTACGCTTGTGGTGTTGGCTGAGTTCCTTCCTCACCGCTGGTCTCCTGTCTTTGCAGATTGCCCTCTACATCTGGGACAAAGGCGGAGGACTTCCCCTAACCCCTGTGCCTGAGTTTTGTACAGACCGTGTGGATTCCCACTGTGCTACCCAATTCCGTTCTTTTCTACCGCTTTGTGTAAGTAATAGAAGAAAGACTTCCTTACAGATCAAAGGAAAATACATGCTGTACATAACGTTGTCCTAGTATACTTTAAATACTAGTGTGTGTGTGTGTGTGTGTGTGTGTGTGTGTGTGTGTGTGTATGTATATATCAACCTTGCCCAGGGCCAGGCCTGGACCTTATTTGTCAAGAAATAACAACCCTGTAGGTAAGTGCTGTTATATCCCGTCTTCCACGTGAGAGAAGGCTTCGCAGCTAGAGGGAGGGCATGAGGATTGTGTGGGCGTCTTCTCACTCCAGAGCAATTTTCTTTGGCCATACAGCATCTGTTGATTGGCATTTTTATTCCATGCTCTGGAAAGGCAGTTTCAAACATTTTCTTGGGCATGTAGGCCTTGCCCACAAGCCCATCCCCTTTACTCTCTCAGCAGGTAACCCTGCTCTTGACCTCACCTGAGACTATTCAGAACTTCTCATGTCAGATCTGTGTCCCAGTCCCCAGAAGGAGCCTGAGGACCCCAAAACTCACTAGATTGTTAGCAGTTTTTTCTCATGAGGGAAAATATACTCAAAACACTCAAATGGTGTATGTTGCTCTTAGCTCAGTCACCCAGAAGGGGGTGTGTGCCATCTTAAAAGGTACACAGACACAGCACAGTGCGACCATGGAGGGAATCCGCACTGTTTACAGTCCCTGAGGAGGAAACTGTTTACTGGATGGTACCAGAACTACCCAGGGAGGGGCTAGGGGAAAGGTTAGGCTGGGCTACAATCTCACTGTTCCAGAAACATTCTAAGAGTGAAATTGGTAGGAAAATAGGTTTTATTCAACACCACCTTTAAGGGAAGATAGAAGAAGCTTACTGTTTTCAAAGTTCCATCTTCAGCTGGGTGTAGTGGCCCACGCCTATAATCCCAGCAACTTGGGAGACTGAGCCAGGAGGATTGTAAGTTTGAGGCCAGCCTCTGCAATTCAGTGAGACCCTGTCTCAAAATAAAAAAAGGGCTGGGGATGTAGCTCAGTGGTCCATGGTAAATTTAACCCATGTACCTGGGTTAAATCCCTGGTACAAAAAGAAGAAGAAAAAAAGTTCCATCTTCAAAATCTCTGAAAGTACACAAGCTTCCAAAGGAGAGGAGACAGTGAAATGTGACAAAGGGCAAGAAAAGTAGCTGTGGGGATTCACTTGCCCGGTGCTGCTGCAGAGGCCTGGTTGGGGCAGGGTGATCTCATTCTCAACTCCCTTGGCACTTGAGAGAGAGTGTGTGTGAGTGTGTGTGTGTGTGTGTGTGTGGGCGGGGGGGGGGGTTTGCCATCATTTAGTTTCCATTCTTGGCTTGAGGAAATTATTCTTAATTCGCGGAGAGGGGAGTTCAAATTCAAATTCATCCTGTTTAAAAGCCAGTCTTTCTAAACATAATGCCTGCTTGCTCTTTAATGCTACTGGTGCTCTGAGTGACATGACAGGGCTGGGGTTAGGTGTCACTATAAATCAGCCCCAAATGATTGAGGAAGTGTGTCTGAATGTTATTACAGGCCTAAGACAGGAACAAAGGGGTCAGAACACCTGCCCCCAGGAAGCAGAAGGTGTGCTGTGTGCTGTTGACAGATCCCCCTGTGTGCCCCTTTCTTCTGCATGATCCTCCCTACCCACGTTTGAAATGATCCATCTTTGGCAGAGGGCAGAACATCCTTGGCTCAGACCTGGGAAGCCAGTAAAAAGGCCGTAAAAATAACTTTCAACATCAAACTAAGGCCAGGCCCAGAAAACAGAGTCATCACTGGTTTTGTACTAAATCATCCGTCTTCTTTCTCCTTTTGTCAAAATCTTCACCAGCTGGGGAAAGAAAAGGAAACACAAGTAACATTTATTAATCACCTGCTATGTGCTTAATTATTACAGTATCAATGACAGCCATAAGGGCTTATTATTTCTCTTTTCTAAATGAACAGACAGTTCAGAGAGCTTAAACATGGCACACAGTCTATAAATGGTCCATCTGTGACCCAGGTCCAGAGATTATGCTGTCAGCTGGATGACAGTTTTGGAATTTTTTTTTTTTGTGTGTGTGTGTGTGTCCCTGAAACTTTACCTTCAATATAGGCTTGACATTCCTGATATTGGTTACCTTGAGCTCTAGCACTTGTGAGATCTAATGTGAGCAAAGATAACGCTGACTCATATGTATTCTTTTTCTTTTTCTTTTTCTTTTTTTTTAGGGACAACCTGTGAAGAAGGAGGATATTTTTGTTGCAGTAAAAACATGCAAGCAATTTCATGGTGAAAGAAGTATGTTTTGGGTTATTCATTTTTATTGAACTTTTAAATCCAAACTGCCTTTGAAATAAAGTGCAAACCCGGTATAAACTCAAGAAAGGCGCAGGATGCTGAAATGATAGCAGTTACCTAATCAGCATTCTTCATCCTACCTCTACAATCACTGAGCTCAATTAGGAAGGAAAACTCTGTATTGAAACACGAGTGGCCAGTGCCCTTCTAAATACCGTTTAGAGCAACGTTTTAATTAGAATGGAAAAGCTCAGCTGTGGCAATCTTGGAGACAATGTGTGAACTTTGTATGTCCATTTTGTCCTATTGTGTCCATTCTCTGAACTGCATGAAGAATATCAGAGAGAGGGGATCTCAAATAACAGAACCAACAAGAATATCTTCTTTAAGGCTCTGCCTTTTTAAAAATACTTATTCCAAATGCACATGTTGGCACTTTTTAATAAAGGTATATATCCGCTCATGAGTAGATTTATTGGAGAAAAAGGAAACAGCTACTTTTGGAACAGGGGCCCTTAAGGAAATCCTGGCATGCAAATGAAGGTTGTTTTGATTCTCTCTTGGTGTCATTACAGAATTGCGCTAGTTATGGTGCTAATGTTTTTTTTTTTTTTTTAAACCCGTCCTAAATATAAATAGACATAATTTCTCTCTTTTTACACCTCACTTCAAGCAGCACTTTTCTGATATTGAAAATTAGGCAGTCTTTTGCATTTTCTAATTTTAACACATATTTTAATTTTTTTCCCCATGAAAAGGCTGTCGATTTCACCCAGGGTGTGATATTTATGTAGGAGAGGCTTCTAAACCAGCTGTCATGTTCATGGGATGCAGCAGTGGGGGAAATTCACTTACATATTTTCTGTGATAACATTATGCATACAAATTATATTTTAAAGGGTAAGATGTTTTCCAAACAAAGGAATATAATAACTTGGGATTATAGTATTGCTTAAGACATCAAGATAAATTAAAATCTTACAATCAGCAAATCTCTTAAAATATCTTAAAAACCTTCATATTTGCCAAAAACAGTCATGTCAAATTTCAGATCCTATTAAATCTGACTAAATATATGCATTCATTATGCAAGAAGTTCTAAAATAGTCATTCTTAAATATTAGTTCTTAATTCTAAAATATTCTTAAAATATTAACAGTGACTGTAGCAATTAAAATAAGATTTTTGTTTATTATACTTCTAATCTAAATTTATTTTCTTTTAAAATGCTTTTTTCATAGTCCAGAAGTGCTCTTTGTGGGTTGTCTTGTGAATAAGTATCTTTACAAAAAGGTGATTGGGAAGTGAACTAGACTTTTTTGTTTTCTTTTGTAGTAAGCAGAAATAGTTGAATTGATGTCATTGATCTTGAGGCTGCTCTGGAATAGTGATTATTTTTGTAATAGAGATGTTAAGAATGCTGGTGTTGAGGGGTGGGGGCAGGGGTGGTATTCTCCTTCGAAACACATTTTTTTCAGGTTACAGTGAAGCAGTGAAATTAGGGACCCTCTCTGTTGTATTTTTCCTATTCTACAGAAATGGGGGGAAAGTTTGTTAATTTTTATTTAGTAATTTTGAGTAATTTTGTTTTCTGATTCCTTTGTTTATATAAAATTGAGATGATCTTTTCAGGTATCTGGCATGCAAATGAAGGTTGTTTTGATTCTCTCTTGGTGTCATTACAGAATTGTGCTAGTTATGGTGCTAATGTTTTTTTTAAAACCTGTCCTAAATATAAATAGACATAATTTCTCTCTTTTTAACACCTCACTTCAAGCAGCACTTTTCTGATACTGAAAATTAGGCAGTCTTTTGCATTTTCTAATTTTAACATATATTTTAATTTTTTTCTCATGAAAAGACTGTCGATTAGGGACCCTCTCTGTTGTATTTTTATATTTGAATTTTTTAATATTATTTTATATATTTTATATTAAAATCCTCCTGAATTTTATATTTGAATTTTGAGTCCAAGACCTTTAAAAATCACAACATCTTAAAAACCTTTTAGAAATATTGGAAACAAACCTCCCAGATACATTTAGCTTTTTTTGTTTGTTTGTTTATTTGTACCAGGAATTGAACCCAGGGGCACTTAACCTCTGAGCTACATACCCAGCCTTTTTTTTTTTCTTTCTTTTTTTTTCTTTTCTTTTTAATTTTGAGTCAGGGTCTTACTAAGTTGCTTAGGGCCTCAGTAAGTTGCTGAGGCTGGCTTTGAACTTGCGATCCTCCTGCTTCAACCTCCCCCAATTGCCAGGATTATAGGTATGCACCACCATGTCCCACTTATGAGGCTTTTGTAGTTGGGTTTCTCTCACCAGACATCTGTTAACTTAGGTGCATGTATTTGAAAAGGTAGCTTAAGGTGCAGCATAAGGATCTTTGGTCTCCATTTTGCTCTATGGAAATAAAGCCTGCCTCACCAGTGGGTTAGAGTCTAAGTAACCACTCATTGGCCCGAAGAATGAACCATCCAGTCATCCTATCAGTGACAAGGCCAGTGCTGAGGTAATGGCTTCAAACTGCTGAACCTGGTTTATGTCTTCGGTTGTGTTTTTTCTTATATATTTGATCTTCTAATTTCATGTGGACAATTCCTCAAGATGTGATAATTGTTGGGAATTATCATTGGATATTGTAGGGAAAGCTGAACATGGAATGATCTACAACTGGTCAAATCCTCAAAGCCCATTGCATAGGGGGGACAGGACTCGGATTTCCTGGCTCCTGAATCCCTGTGTTCTTTCTACCAGAGCACAACTATGCTGTAATCTCCTTGGATGTAGGACAAGCTGACCTTGATAAGTTGTCTTTAATATTCATGTTGATGCCCTTCGGGGTTCAAGGTCAGTTTGGAGTTGGCAGGAAGCTAGGAAAGTTCAGACCTTTCATTTTCAGGGGCAAGGAATTGAAACCTGAGAGGTCTGCAGTACACCTAGGGCTGGGAATTTAGGCTGCCCTCTTCCAAACCCGTTACTGCTAATGTCAAGCCCAATACATGGTCTAGGGTATTTTTAGCTTTTTCCTATTCTCTGTGCACTCTGGTAGAAATACTTGAAAGAACATCAGGCCAAATGGCACCAGAGGGGGAATAAAATAGAAAAGAAACTCTATTTATCTTTGAAAAATTGAGAGTGGGCCATACTGTGAGTGATGAGCACTCCCTTCTCTTTCATTAGTATTGGTTACCTCCCTGGATGAAGATGGGGAATGGACAAGCAAGGAAAAATACATGTTGGATTCTTTTTTTTTTTTTAGTACTCTCATGGACAAATTGATAATAAAAGGAAGTTCAAAGTTTTTTAAAAATGTTTTACACTTTGTTTTTGTTTTTTGCCTAACCATGAAACATCTATGTTATGGCAATTGTCTGGATTCTGATATAAATGAAATAGAATAATCTTAGAACACAGAAAAAAATGCATTTAATATTTTGGCTCCAGAAAGTAATATATGTTGACACTGTTGAAACCGCACTCTCTCAGAGAGGCAAACATTTAGCAGGATTTTAAAGAACTTTCAAAGTGTTACATATGCTGATGAATTGGGTATAGCGTGCAACATTATATGTAAGCAAGAAAAGATTTCTGGAGTTTTAATATGCAGCTGGATTACTTCCTGTGGGGTCTGTGTTTTTCACTGCATGGTAACATGAGCTGTCTGAGAACCTCAAGCACATTCCTGACACCTTCTGCTCTGGGGTGCATGAGTCTCACCTACCTCATGGTGAACACCAATTTTGCTCATCAACTGATGGATTGTGAGCCTCTCCCCTCCTGCAGTTTTGCCCTAATTAAAGAGGTTAAATTGCTATTTGCTCGGCCTTTAGTTCCCTATCACAGCTTCCTGAACTCTTAAAAATATATATACTTTATTCCTTTCAGATGTAAAGAAAATACAAAACCCATTTGCTATCTTTACTGCTGTGATCTTGTCTAAAAGAGGCCTGTTGGAACTAATTTATTAAGAGGAATGTTGGGTAGCTGGCGTTTTCTTTGATGAAAGAAGCTGCAGGTACCAGGCACAATATGCTTATGTGAAAGGTGAGGCTTGCACTGAAATGCAGCCAGATGGAAGGCCCCGCTGGGGTCAGAAGAGGGGATGAGATGAGCTTTTGAAGAGCGGCAGGAGAGTCAGGCGAAGGCTGGCTGTGTTCTTGCTCCAATGTTGAATAGCTGATGTTCCAAATTGCCTAAAAATGTTGTTTTCAACCAGCCAGGAGGGCGGCTTCCCAGTCTTAAGTACGCCTCAGTGTTAAAATGAGGAATTAGAGCACACTCCTGTGTGCCCCTCTCTCTCCTGAGAAGCACAGCCAGGGTTTCATTTGCGGTCACTGAATCGTACACAGGGACACAAGGTTCATTTACCAATCAAAAGTAGCAGATTCCTCTAAATCAAAATAGCCATTCACAGTTGATTAATTGAACATTTATAAAACATTCAAGGATCAAATTCATTTTCATTCATAATATGATACAGTTTTGCAAGTGCATTCTCCAGGGGTAGAAACATGTGTTTCTGTACTTCATAGCGAGACACATCTTCTGCTTGGAAGATTTATGCCATCTGTGCAGCTAGGATTTGTTTTTAATAGCAAAATTTTTACTTTGCCCCTATTCTAAGTTTTCCTGTGGCAAACTTTCTTGAAAGAGGCATTCTTTACTACTTTGTTATGTGGTAGAAAGTATGATTCTCTTTCTTGCAAGCAAGATATGTAGCTATCTTGAAGGGTTTTTTGTTTTTGTTTTTGTCTTTTAAAAATTTTTTTTAATTTAATATTTTTAGGAGTGCAGTGCCTTGGTACAATCTATAACATTTTGTAATAGTAGGATAAATTCATTTTAGAATTCAAACAGTTCTAATAAAATAGGCCAGTATTCTAAAAGTTTATTTAGAATCAAAGTTGGAAATAAAGCTGTAATTTGTTATTATAGAAGACTTAACTTAGTTTCAAATTCTTTATGGCTAGAAGGTATGATAAAAACACAGGAATTATATTGATGAGGGCAGAGACAGAACAAATTGTTTAATGATTTGGCATTATAGAATCTTACAACATTAGAATGTTTGGCCTGTTTTTAAATGATTGATAATGATGGTACCATCCTTGTATCATAGGATGTATTGTCATTATGCATAAAATCTTCCTTTTTTAACTAGTTTCTAAAAAACAGTCTTAGGCCTTTTATAGAGACACCTATAACTACAAAATTCAGACCTCCTTCAACTGTTTATTGAGCAACTACTATGTCCTAGGCACTGTATCAGGCATTGGGGAATAAGTCACAGACACACAGTAGCTCTTACCATTATGAAATTTCTATTTCAAACTAAAACCAAAAGTACACAGGAACACAAGTTTTCATAGTCAGGTAGTAATAGTAGAGCAGAAGTAGTTAGGTAGAGCAGAGAGCTAAGTCACACTTGATTTTTATTTCAATTTCATTTAAATCAACTAATTGAGAATAAATACCTGTGCTGTTTAATAAAGCTCTTAGAGTAAAAAAGATTGGAGGCTAAAGTCTGAGGAAATTGAAAGCAGAATTTGCATTGCCTGCTGGACCCATGCTGGGGTCTGAGGAAAGTTCTTGACCTTACCTCACAGCTTCTTCCAGGTTATGCAATAGGCATTTTACCCAAGAGAATGAAATTTTAGTGAAGATGAACTGCAGGGTGCCTTTCTCCGGTAAGCCCTCTTACTCATTATGTGCAAAGTAAACTGCCGGCTTGGCTTGCCTGGGTTAAGATTTTTGTTGTGCTAAAATTTGGGAAGTAGAAGTGTGAGGTGTTTGAAATTTTTTATTTTTTTGTCCTCCAGCATCTTTCTCTATTATTTATGACATCTCTGACCATTTTGGCAGCGAAAAATCTTTATAACTATGTGCCTTTCTATAGTTGCAAAACAGTTACACTTTAATGTTTAAAAATATTTAGTGGATAATTTGGTGATTATTTTATAAATATTCAGAATTCATAATCATTTTTCTTTCATAAAAGTTGGTGGATAGTGGATTTTAAAAGAACACACTTTTATATTTTGTATATAAATGTTGTCTGAGCTGGGCTCTACATTTGCTGATTTCCATAACTAAACATTTAAATTTTACATTGCACTGAGAATTTTTGCATATAATGGGCTTTAATTTGGGTTGGGAAAAAGGAAAAGAGGTAAGATCTGATAAAATCTCAAAAAAGGAAGTGAAGCCCGGTGTGTGCAAGCCACACCTGTAATCCTAGTGGTTTAGGAAGCTGAGACAGGAGGATCCCAACTTCAAAGGCAACCTCAGCAAAAAGCGAGGAGCTAAGCAACTCAGTGAGACCCTGTCTCTAAATAAAATACAAAAATAAAAAAGTGGGGGGCTAGGGATGTTTAATTTGGCTCAGTGGTCGAGTGCTCCTGAGTTCAATCCCTGTACCAAAAAAAAAAAAAGCAAGTGAAGATTTGCTTCATTAGTTAAAGATCTTAAATTAACATGGTTAAAACAACAACAGAGCTGGATTTGTTGGCACATGCATGTAATCCCAGCAGCTCAGAAGCTGAGGCAGGAGGATTGCAAGTTTGAGGCCAGCCTCAGCAACTTAGTGAGACCCTATCTCAAAATAAAAAGAAAAAAAAGAAAAGGACCGGGGATGTGGCTCAGTGGTTAACTGTGCCTGGGTTCAATCCCCAGTACCAACAAAAACAAAAACAACAGCAGAAACCCCTTCTCAAGGTTCAGAGATGCTCAGATAGTAATTAAAAAAAAATTTTTTTTTTGAAGAAAATAATTACTTAGATAGTCAGCCAGGTGAATGAATGTGAACTAGGGATCATTTTACACATAAGATATGCAGACCACTACTGTTGAGCATCTAAACCTAAAATACAAAAATCCAGGAAATTTTTCTATTGTTTGTGTTTATTGTGGTATAGAAAAATAATTTATTTGTTATCGACAAGAATTTTAAAGTCTTCAGTGACTCTCAATTTTATTTCTCTCACGTTTTTCAAAAGTGTGACACTAATATAAGTCATCACATACAGCTTCTCAGAGGCAAGGCCATGCTTTCTCTGGGGTTGAGGGATCCTGGTGGTGTCTCGTGTGGGAACATGCATGGCTTGACAGGGTCCTCCCGTGCTCCACTGTTAAGAGGGTTGAATTTGCATCTCAACCAGAACCACAATGACTATTCCAGTCCTTAAAAGCATTTCTGTTTCCTACCTGCCCACAACACATTTAAAAAATCCATTTGTAGGTAGAATAACCTATTGGGAAAAGAGAGACATTAGTTAAAATTCTCCGAAACACAAGAGTAGTATTAGACTAGAAAATTGGTCATTGTAGGGAAGTAAGTGCATTTATCACAGGAAATGAGAACTGCTTGGTTCTAGGGGACATTGAAAATGCTCTAAGAAGAGGGTTTTGGTTGTGTGCAGTTAGCAGTGAACAGTGCTGGGACTTCTCAGGGCCCTGGGACAGGGAGAGGCGGAGGTCACCTTTGTCCTTCGCAGGGGATCCTGCTGCCATTTTGAGTTTTTAAGCTTCCTGTTATACTGTGCCAGTGACTGTCACCTCTGTTTTTCTCAGTACCCATCATAAAGCTGACTTGGGAGGGACAGGCGAGCCTCATCGAGTACTACAGTGACTATGCGGAAAGTTCCATCCCTACTGTGGATTTGGGAATTCCCAACACAGAGAGAGGTGAGAGCTTTGTTCTTACTCTTCCCCTTAAATCAAATCCTCATTCTGAAATATAGCAAATAAGGATAAAGATAAAATATTTTTAAGTACTGAAATTTTTCCTTCTTGTCAGTTTGTTTTTTCTTTTCTTTCTTTTTTTTTTTTTTTTTCTTATTCTAACAGCCAACATCTATACCCACAGATGCAGTCTGGTTCCTCAAATTAAAGACTCTGTAGTACAAACAAGGACATTGCAGTCTATTTTGGGTCTGTTTCATTGCTGTGATCCAGAGCTGAGCACTAGGTCTTTCATTCTGCCACAGTGCAGCCCGGACATATGGGACGTGCAAAGTTAACTTGTCATCTTCCCACAGACAGCCTCCATCTTTTTAAGCCGACGGTCCAGTTCACATCTCGTGTGCCTCTCTGAGTAGCTCCTGTCCCTATTCGGCACTGTTAGCTGTAGAGTAAGCTCTATGTTATTTTTTAGTATCTTGATTAGCAAAGCGTTGGAAATATACCTGCTTTTCTCTTCAGATGGCAGGTTTTCTAGTTAAAAAATTCTTATTTTTTTAAAAAAGGAAAGTAGACATTTGGCCACCTCATTATAAGATGCTTTTTGTCCATCTGACTGTTAATCTAGTGTTCCCCCCCACTCCATATTATTTTAGTCCCCCACCTCCTTTTATGAATAAAACAAAAAAAATTGCAGCCTGTAATTGCTGTGAGATTGAAAACTTTCTTATTTGTCTGGACTGAAGATACTAATTTTCTACTGCAAATTATCTGTGTGACCTCATGTAATTCCCCTAAGCTCTCCCACTTTCCATTTTCATTTTCTCATGTGTGAAATGACTGGCTTAGACTTCATGGCCTCTGAAGTTTTTCCTTGTTCTCTATGTCTGTGAAAATTTTTTGAGAATGCTACTTTCTAGGAAAATGTCCAATTTTTAAGATCCATGTTAACATCCAAGCTTGTAATTACTTATGAGAGTTTCAAACTAAAAACTTTAAAAAAATGAATTTACCTAGGTTAGAGAAAATAATGCATTTTAAGTTTTCTTCTTACCTTTCCTAGGTCATTGTGGAAAAACATTTGCCATTTTAGAAAGATTTCTGAATCACAATCGTGACAAAATACCATGGCTCCTCATTGTGGATGATGATACATTAATTAGGTAAGGAGTTGTTCTCATCCCAAGTGCTTTGAATTATACATATATCCATATTTGAAAGCTGTGGTGCCTTTGGAGTGTTCCAAGCCACTACTTAATGAGAGGGCAGCAGGAACCTACAGACTCTTGGTTGAAGAGATGGGGCTGAGAGACTCAGGAGACAAAGTTGTTAGAGGTTTTAGGACAGAGCACCAGAGAGGAGAGAGCACTAAAGATGGTCTAAGGAAGCTTTCAGAGTAATTAGAAAGGAGGGAGTTGTGGTGGATGCCCAAAGGGGCTGGGCTTGGGGCCTGTTGCCACCAGCCACACTGGAAAGTCCACGATTGGCCGAGTATTGGGTAGAGTACACAGGAGAGTCTAGCTTCAATAGCAAGGACTAGTTAACCCTAGACCAAACACCACTCTAGTCCCACTTAGCAAATCTGAAAAAGAAAGAAGAGATGTAGGTATAAATCAGTCTGAAATAATCTTCTAGTCTTTCACCTTCTACAGATGAAAATTACATGGTCTGGTGTGCAAAACCCCACTGGATTGGATTAACAGCAAATTAGGCATTGTGGAGGACAGTGGTGAAATTCAAAACAGTACAGAAGAAAATGGTGAACTTAGAAGCATTGCAGTAATAAGTATCCAAAATGAATGAAACACAAAAGTAAAATATAATTTTAGAAAATGAACAGAGCATCAGTGAGACAGTTTCAAATGCATTTGGAGTCCCCCAAGAAGAGGGAAACAACATACATTTCAGGAAATATTTCCCAAATTTGATGAAAATCATAAACCCACAAATCCAAGAAGCTCAGTGAACCCAAGCCCAAAAGCAGAGCAGTAGTGCCTCCAAGACTGCAAGAGGGATGTCCTCTTCAGTAACATCTCAGATAGCAGTTATTGTACCCATAGCCACGTCACTTAGGTCCCCAGTCTTTAGCCACTCCACTGGAAATGTTGCCTTATGATCAATTTGAACCTTGTTACTGTTCCTTTCAAAACTCTGATATCATCCTTGGTAATAATGAACTCTCTAAATTATCCTAAGTCCTGAGACTAAATAATCTGCAGGATTCAGGGCCAACCCCTCTTCTCCATGAAAAACAACAGCATGGAGGTAGTATTTCTGTTTTCACAGAAACATGGAGCTTTGACTTGTGGAAGATCAACACGTATTTGGGGACATGAAAAAATGCCCTGAATGCAAAATTTTAAAAAAAGGACAAAACAGGAAAGAGAGGAAACTAGTATTTAATACATTCAAGAAAGAAATAGAAGGCAAATTCATATCAGCAATTATAGCTAAATTATAAAACAGTCCAAAGCAAACAAATTACAATGAAATTTTAATAAGAATTATTAGAATCCTAGGTGTTTGTCTTTTTGCGAGTTGTTTATTTCACTTAGTGTAATATCCTCAAAGCTCATCTGTGTTGGAGCACATTGTTCAGTTTTTTTCCTTTTTAAGGCTGAATGATATTTCATTGAATGGATGTACCATGTTCTGCTTCTCTATCCGTCTGCTGATGGACACTCAGGTTACTTACACAGTTGAGCTTTTGTGAATAATGCTGCTATGAATTTGAGTGTGTAGGTGGCTCTTCAAGACCCTGGTCTCAATTCTTTGGGGTGTATAATGAGAAGTGGCATTCCTGGATCATAGGACAATTTAGTGTTGACTTCGGGGAAGCATGCTAATATGTTACACATTTAGAAATTAGTTAACCTAGATAGAAAAAAAAATCAACAAGGATGGGGCAAAAACGAAAACAAACTGGACCCAACTGTACTTCATGTGAAAATATAATCACGCTAAGAAAGAAAAAAAAATAACTAATGCAAGTAATTTTTGAAGATAGTATTTAAATATATACCTTCAGTTAAGAGTGAGAAGAAGGGAGGAACTACAAACAAATCCTGATTTTTTAGTATAGGTCTGATTTTGGAAGTGGTGTGGGCAAAGCAATTCTGAAATTATTTTAGGTACATTATAGACTTGAATAGATGTTGATATTTTGGGGAGCCAGTTTTCTGAGTATGGAAGAGAATATGAATAAAGAACAGAGGAGGTCAAGGGAAAGCTTTATGGGAAGAGCCTGAAATTGAAAGAATTTATAATTTTTGTAAGAACTCACGATTTCTGAATTTTGTGTGTGTGTGTGTGTGTGTTCACATATATGTTTCCTGGCTTTTTCTTCTGCAAGAGGCTAGAAGCAAAGATACTCCAGAGTATTGAGACACTATTGCCTAGAGTTAGTAGTACAGCTTTCCTCACTCAAAGGAATCAGGGCTTCTCGGAGAGATGGCGAATGCCAGGGCCAAGGCAAGGCAGGCACAAAATTCATTCCAGGACATCTTTTTATATTAGAAAGCCAGGAGGTGTTAGGAGAAAGAAGTTGGGGGCTGGGTGGCAAAAAGGATGAGGAAGAAAAGAACATGTCATGAGGACACAGAAGGCAGCTTGAATGGGTTCCCTTGGCCAAATCTGGGACATGTAAAGCATCAGTGTAATTGAAGACAGTAATGAATTATGAGCTATTAGAATTAAAAATCATGAGTCCATCCTTATAATAAATACATACATATGTACATAAATGGAGAGAAGGTGGGCTCTTGCTCGCAGGATGACAGTGAATTCTGGTCGATAAAGGTGCAGGGAGGGGTGGTGTTGGAAAAGTCATCACTTAGTAACCATCATAGTGAAGTTTGATTCAGGCAAGAATTGCTAATGCAAAACTAGAGCCCGTTTTGATGAGGACTGGGATATTTGTCTATGTTAAAGTTTCTACACAGAGATGCCTAGTAATGGCAGGGGAAATATAGATACTGTCCCGTGGGGCAACGAGACAGTGCCTTACTTGGATATCAAGTAAGTCTTACCAAGGATGGGCAGACGGACACATCTGTGCCACACACACACAGAGTCACTCATGTTATACCATGACTGGGCTGCGAAACATCCGACAAGCCCAACATGCAAATGGTTCTGTTTGAGGAAAGGTGAGGGGCTTGTAGCATTGAAAACTACCAATGTTTCAAAAGACAAAGCATAGCTATGGAGCTGGTTCTAGATTAAAGAAGATTAAAGTGAAATGATTAATACATACAATAAGGGATCCTGGACTTCATTCTGATGCTATACATGACATTACTGAGTTAATTGTAAAATTAGACTAGTGATTGGCTTAGTAGAAGCACTGTGTCAGTGGTTCAGTTTTGAGTCATTATAACTAAGGCTTCTGTCTATATTTCTGTACAAGTCCATACAGACACCCGCCTTCTTTTCAGCTAAAATGCATAGGAGTGGACCATCTGGGACATATAGCAGGTGGAAGTTTAACTCTTTCAATAACTCATTGTACCAATGTTAATTTTCCTGAAGTTGCTTGCTTTTACCATTCTTAGGAAATATGCATGGATGTATATTGGAGGAAAGGAGCATGATATATACAACTTGCTCTCTAATATTTCAGAAGAGGGAAATATGCATGTACATATAATCAACATGTATGTGTTGTGGGAGGGTATACACCTGCAGAATCCATAGAATGATAAAACCGATAGGGTAAATGTTAAGCACTGGTTAAGTCTGGGTAAGGGATATAGGAGTTCTTTGTCCCAGTCTTGTAACTTTTCTGTAATCTTGAAATTATTCCCAAGGAAAAAGTTCAAAAATAAATACCATAATAGGTCAGGGTGGAACATCCTCTTTATTTTAAAGATCAATATTTAACAGTTAAAATGTGTCTACGCTACTAAGAAGCATCAGTGTAACTCTGATCACACTTGCTGTTGAGCGTCTCCATGCTGTTTTTCTTCATTTCTGTGCCTCAAAATTGCCTGAAATGGGAACAGATTGTTAAATGAAGTTCTTTTCCTGGATCAGTAGCCAAATCTCCATAGATAGAATTGGAGATCTATCTGCTTTATCCACATTTCCACTTTTTAGCGAATATGAAGTATGTGATAATTATCAGACTCCATTTGTGATCCTTCGGCTTTAAAGTAATATTGTGAATATGGAAATAGTGTTATAAAGAAAAGAAACCCAGAGATGTTAAATTCCCATTATTTTAACCTTACAATTGAAGAAATTGAAGGTTTCGGTTTAAATCGACAGTTTCACAATATGCAGGAAAAAGAGAAATATCACAAAGCTCCTTTTCTTTTTTTCAGGTCCAGAAGTAGACATAAATTTGCCCTAGAAAGCTCTGGGTTTTTGCAGAACCTTTTTACAAACAAAAGGCTACAATTTCCTTACAGATCTTTATGAGTATATTCTCCATCACTGAATAGTATCAGCATACTTATTTGCCTTTCTCTGGAGCTATTTATCAGATGACTTGAAGACTGATTTCAAATTAGGTGTTTAGCATGTTTAAGATGTATATTGAATATAGCATAGTGTCCAGAGATGGTGTTCTCTAGTCACTCAGAAACTGCCAACATTTTCAGAAGCCTTGACCTTCAGACAGAATGTAAACCTAGTCTGCAGACTTATAGACCCTTTGAGCACCAGCACTTGCAGGAGATTTTTTTTTTTATATATACATTCAATATTTTCTTCACTTTCACCTTCAACTTTATCAGCTGGGGCATTTCTGAAGGATGCATAAGTATGGATGGAAAAGGGACCTCTTTTATACTTCTCCACTAGTTACTGGAGGGGGTCCAAGGAGATAGATACCAGCAAAGGGAGACCTCAACTCCAGATGATGGGGTCCTTGACAAATGACTCAGAAAGGAATTTTAAGATGTGTCAGATAGAGGCATAAACAGAGATTTACTGGGAAAGCAAGGAGTACATATTCAAAGAGAGTGGAGGCAGTCTGAAGAGTGAAAAGCAGCCTTTTGGGGTCTCTGGCTTTTCTCTTTAAAGGAAACTTTGTGCGATCCTTGGTTGTATCTTCTTCATTATTTGATCAATAGTTAGTGTGGGGAAAGTACCCAATATATAGGTTTCCTCTCTCCCCTTGCTCAATCTAGTCTAAAAATACATGGATGAGTGGGCTCATTAATAGTACACAGGGCAGTGTTCATAAGTGGGTGAATTTTTAGTAACTTTAAGGTCAGGAGTAAAGATTTATAAATTTCCCAGAAATTTGGGAGTGACAGGCCTGGAGAACAATTGGCTAGGGGAGTATTAAAATTACAGTATCCTTGTCTTCCTTTTGTCTCCTTTCTATCTTTTTATTCTACCTCATTATCACTACCCCATCCCCTTACAGAGAAGAGAAATTAGTCTTTAGAAAACCTGTGTGCTCAAGTTAACACTGCTTGTGGGAAAAGCTTTCACCAATAGAGATTTAGAGAAACGCCTCATATCAACCCACCTCTTGGAGATTCATGATGCTCATGAATCACAGGCTGAGACACATGCCAAAGTTTGGCTCATTAGAAATTTTTGCAAAGTTATTGACCATGGAAACTTTTTTTTTAAGGATCAGTGATTAATATCTTAAGGAATGCTATGACCTGGTGATGTGGGACCTCAAAATCTCCAGAGGCAACAGTAGGAAGACTTTACAAGGCATCTCTAAGTGATGGAAGTCCTTAGAAGGGAAAACTTGCCTTTCTTCTCACCAACCTTTGCCACTGCATTAAAAATTATTTCTAGTTTTTATTTTTCTGGGAAATCTTTTTATTTCATCCTCACAGTAGCTATAGTTGCAGGCATTGTTCTGTCCAGCTCATGGATATTCTCACTGCCCTTTGTGAGCTGTTTAGACACATAACAAAGACTGATGGGGGCAAAGGGCATTTAAAGGGATGCACAGAGACCAAAAGTTCATGCCCTGGGGTGGTATTACTGAGTATTGGTGGGTGTGTGTCATACTCTGAGGATTTCCAGGAAAGCCTCACTGTCCCAATTCTTTCCTTACCTTCCAGCTACATGCTGGGCATAGCTGTCCCCGAACACATTTATACCTCACAGTTCTTTTTGGAACATTTAAGGATTTAAAAAACAGAAACAACCAAGTCCACCTGAAAGGGTGTAAGGATTAGTCCATACTCACCTGCAGGTAGGATGGGTGGAAGTGAGGTTTATAGCACACTGGCCACCTCACGCCACTGACCCGCCACCTACTCCCCCACATGAGGCAGCCAGGTCCTGGCAGAGGCTGCTTCAAACTGGGTAGTGAGCATCTGGTTTCTCAGTTTCTCTTTTACTTCCAGTAATGTACAGTGTTCATACATTTATTTTTTTTTTTTGGGGGGGGGGTCTTTAGTAATCCATTTATTCCATAAATCACTTGAATTTCATCCCAGCATTTTCCTTATATAGAGCTATGTAACAAAAAGAGGGAGATGTAGGAACTATGAAATATTTATTTTGAGACTACACATGAATTAAATAATTATTACTTATGTTCTCTTTGGCATCTCAGCATCTCCAGGCTCCGGCACTTGCTTAGCTGCTACGACTCCAGTAAACCCATAGTCCTGGGAGAGCGCTACGGATACGGCCTGGGCACTGATGGCTACAGCTATGTCACAGGAGGAGGAGGGTAAGTGTAAGCATGGCTTTTTACAAATACAGTCAACTCTCAGTGTCCGTGGGGGATTTGGGTCCAGGACCCCAGAACGGATATTCAAGTCCCTTATATAAGTTGAAGTATTTGCATATAATCTATGTACATCCTACTGTATACTTTAACCTCTGGATTGCTTGTAATACCTATTACTATGTAAATGCCATGGATGTAGTTCTTATATTGTGTTAGTTAGAAAATAATGACAGGTAAAAATGTCTATGTCACCCTAAGAGGTTGGAGGGGTTCTCAGTTGGGAGACCTCAATTCAGCTCTGGTGGGTTCCTTATGCAGAAGAATTTCAGCACTTCAGTCAGAGACACAGAGATTTATTTAGAAAAGAAATGTATATTTAAGGGAGAATGCAGACTATCCAGAGCGAGAGATGCACTTTGGGGGCCCTGTCTCTTCTTAGAAGAAAACTTGGTAAGATGTGATGTGTATGGGGATCATGTCAGTCTGGGGCTCAGAGACAGTTTATGATGGTCTGGCCATTTTCAGGATCTTAGGCTGCTGTGGTCTCCATTATCTGATCAGTTATAGGTTTCTTAATATATCATATCTCTTGGCTTAATTGGTTTATTGGTGGGTTAGTTAACAGTGCCCAAGGTAATTATCATGAGTGAGTGAATTTTCAGTGACTTCAAGATTTATAGATATCCAAAAAATTTGGGAGTCACAGGCCTGGGAGAGAGGTAGGCTCAAGGAGTGACAGGCCTGGAAAGATATGAGGAATCTTAAATTAAAATTATATTTCCTTGTTCTTCCTTTATTTGTCCTGTCTACCTGTCTCATTTCCTTTATCCTACCTCATATTACATGTTCAGTACAGGTGCATTTAAAAAAAAATATTTTGATTTATGATCAGTTGGATCCATGAATGTGGAGCCTGCAGGTAGAGAGGACTGAACTTCCCTTTCTACAAGGCAGAGGAGGGTCTGTGGAACTGGGATCTATACTGACATACGAGTCTCTTTAAATAGTAGTTGTTCCTCTAATAGGAAAGTGAATATTATATTTGTGAAACCTGAACATGAAAAGAACCCACAATAAAGAAAATTTACCCCTTGAAGAGACAATATGAAAATATTTTTCAAAGTACTTGCTAGAAATGTCCCTATAATAACTAGTGCTTCTAGGCAGCCAGTTACTTTGGATTGTCTATTTAAAAAAATTGCTTATAGATTTTAATTTTGAAAAATAAGCCATTATACTCTAAAATTATCCAATGCTTAATAAATCACATTTAGAAAAAGAGTAGTATAGAAACTTAGGCAATTAAATAACATTTGTATAGGATTTATAGGTTTTAAATAACAGTAAAAAATCAATCTTTTTAAATGAAGCACCTGCCTCATCTCTTATGGGGAAAGACCTTAATTTGATTTATATGGGTAAATCAATTGAGCAGTTAGTTGTTTCTATTACTGCTATAGTCTTTGCTACTAGGGTATTTAGGGAGAATGTTAACTCGTCTTCCACTCTAGTCATTTAAATTCATTCAATTGATTTTTTTTTTGAATGTTCACTATATACTGGGCAGCATTATATTCAGTGATTATATACCTCTGAAAGACTAGGACCTTTTATTTCTATTTTTTAATCCCTTAGATTAGAACATGTCTCTCTTACCATTTTTTTCTCTCACTTTAACAAAATACCTGAGACTGGGTAACTTATATTTATTTAGTTTAAGTTTTGGAAGTCCAAAACCATAGTGCTCGCACCTGCTCAGCACTGGCGAGGCCCTTCTGGATATGTCACAGCATGGCGGATAGCGCCATGGCAGGAGTATGTGCAAGAGGGAGAGATCACATATTTAGTCAGGAAACAGGAGATTAAAGGGTCAGGCTTGATCTTTTTATAATAATCCTCTCTTGTGGTAACTAACTACAGGGTCTCTTAAGAATAAAATTAGCCTCTTCTGGGGGCAGTGGCCCTAGTGACCGAATCACCTTCCACCAGGCCCCACCCCTTAAATATTTCACTCTCTCTCAACACTGAGACTCTGGGAACCAAGCTTTCAACATATGAATCTTTAGAGGATGCATTAAAGTCTTATCCATATCACAGCAGGTTTCTTCTGCAGGTTCTCAAGTGTCTTACTGCAGGTGTTCTGGTTAGATCTAGCCCATTCAGTGGTGAATGCAGAATGGTTATGGAGTGAGGTCTGCTGTGGTGATAACTGAGCCTGAGCAGGAGCACTGATCTTTAAGTAGTGCCCTGCACCTATCAGAAGGCACTAGCAATGGGAAATGGGGGCCCAGGGAAGTCAAGGAGGGTTGACCTTTTTGTTAAAAAAGGGTTTAAGCTGTTTTCAGCCACACAGTGATGTGTGTAGCTTTCTGGGTAAGGTATTAGGTCCAATTAAGGATGAGGCCATGACATCCATTGAGCAAGAACTTGTCACTTTTGGAAGGGTCCTGCTGTCTGTACATGGGTTTATATATTTTGTAGCTCAGTAATATTCATATACTCTTAACAAAGAATTGCCTTTTTGTGTGATTTCTGAGAGCACGTGGTTTCGTTGTCCTTCTTGCTTATTGGATTTAACTGTTATTTGTGGGACCAGCACTTGAGACCTTCTGAAACCTCATTTTATGTTACCTAACCAGTGTGGTCTTTTATGATGCCTGGGCGGGTGGTGCTTATTCACTCCACTAGCCGAGTATGTGCCAAGCACTGGCCACGCATAGATGAGAGCCCCACCGCACATCCCATGCAGGAGGCAGATACTTTGCATAATTGCCACTACTCCCTTTCTCTTGTCTGTGACAGGCTCTGATAGGCCACCAAGGTAGCCCCTTTAACCTTTTCTGTGTTCAGCCTCTACCTACCTGGCTGGTGGATATTTCCCGCCACCTCTTGTTTTCCTACCTTGTAACCTCTTCCCCTCACAAGGCATCTTCCTCATTCACTTTGGAACATCGCGGGCATTCTCTACTCTTGCTACCTGCATTTCCTCAGCTCCTTACTCACCCTTCTGCCTAATTCACCTTGTCAAGGTCTCATGGAACCACACAGTGGTCAAATCAAATGAATCGTTTCCAGTCTTCATCTGTATTTTCCCCTGAGCAGCCTTTGACAGATCTCACAGTTTACTTAAACACTTCTTTCTCTTGCTTTCCAGAGCACTATCCGGACCTTTTCCATTACTGTCTTTCTGGTCAGACCTTCTCAGTTCTTTTTGTCTGTCCATTTAAAGTCTGTCTTTCTCAGCCAGCTTTTCTAATTTCCCTTCTCTTCTCCCTCTACATTCTTCCAGAGTGATTTTATCCGCCCCCATGTACCCAGATCCCTGTCTCCAGCCCAGGATTCTCTCCCACTCCTGATGCATACATCCGCCTACCAAAGGACACCTCCACTTGGTGATTCACAGGCACATCACCTCCCATGCTGAACTCATCTTTATGACATTAGCTCCTAACCTGGCCCCTTTCCATTGGCCCTCTCTCAGGGAAGGCATTAAGAAGTGCAATTTCCTATCCTAGAGACTGCAAGGCAGCTGTCTCCCCTTCTCTTTATCTTTCCCACTCTCTGGCCGTGGACTGAATTCCTGAGTCGTGTCAGTTTATCTCCTGAATCTCTCTCCCTTCAGTACTTCTCTTCACCTCCTCCACCATCATGGCTTCTACCCTCTCTGCTGGGGCTTCCTGCTCTCCCTCTTTCTTGTGTTCATCCATCCCACGTGGTTATGCACACTGTAGTTAGAGAGCCCATTCTAAAAAGCAGATCTCATCCTGTCTCCCCTGCTCCCAAGCCATCAGCTGCTTCTCCTCACCTTATCTTCCCCCAAAGACACGAACCCATTTTTTAACATCTGGCATCTAAGACAAGGAGACGACCAATCACATTTCACCAAGAGTCAAGCTGGTCTTGGATGAGGCCTCAGTTTTGACCACCTAGAGATCACCTAAGCCGCAGACTCCTGGGTGCTGCTGAGCCCTCTGCAGCCGGGCTAAAGGTTCCAGCAGGGCCTGTCTTCCACCTGCAGGCCCCGGTCACCCCTGAAAGCTACTTGGCCCCTGCTCATCTGGTGGAGATTCCGCTCTAGAAATTTGTTCATCAATTTCCTCGTTTCCAGTTCTCTTCAAAAATTCCATAAATGAGTCTGATTTTTACTTTATTTAAAATAGTTTCGATGTATGAACGCAGCGTGAAAATCTCTTGCATCCTTTTATATCCTGAGTGGACCTAGAACTTTCACCCTCACCTGTAGGACAAAACCTGACCAAGGCTCCCAAGGCCCCATCTGGTCTTGGCAGATGTATTGCCATCCTGGCTCTCAGCCTGAAGAATTCATGTGGAACTTATTGCTCTTTCTCAGGAACACTGTCTTCCCCTGCCCCCCTACCAAATATGGCATCTGTGGATCTCTATAGTTCCAGCTTTCTGTCTGCCTAATTCCTTCTCATTCTTTTGGACTCAATCTAGCTGTTATTTATCTACACCTAGAAGCCTGTAACCCAGCTTAGCCCCTGAAATCTGGGCTTAATGCCTTTCTAATGTACTTTCATAGCATATTATATAAACCGTTATCATTTAATTGTCTATTTACATTCCTATTTTCTACTTAAATTAAGAATTATTTGCAGGTAGCACCTGTGTCTTATTTCTCATTATATCCCCACTTCAGAGCAGAGGGGCTCATTTTTGACAAGGTACGGTGAATAAATGGATAAACAAACCACGAAAACCGGGCATTTGGTTTTTACCTAAGCAACATGACGCATGGTGTATTTGGGTTTTTAAAGTACTTTTATACGGAAACATTCTTCATGAGATTGCTTCTTCTGCCAACCTTTGACAAAAGTTGCCTATATAGTTCCTTCCTCCAGCACTACAGTAGGATTTACTGATGTTCTAGATGGAGAACCAATGTACTTTTTTTTTGCAATAGTAAGTCAGGATCAGTGGTTAGGAAAATCTGTTCATAGACAGTAACAGCATTTTTAAATAATGAAATATAGAGCAGAATAGAATAAAATGGTATCGGAGAGCATCCTATGTTGTAGGTTGTTGTCTTGTGAAATGTTTGTTTCACTTCTATTCTCTCTCTCTCTCATGCACACAACACACACACACACACGCACACACACACACAAATGGTTGCAGTGTGAATTTCTGGTTTTCTAATTATGTTACCATCAAGTACGTTCTTGACAATCACACCCTCGAGCGCGACCCCCTCTACCTCCCTTCCCCATCCCAGGCCCCGCATGGCAGGGCAGGTCAGAGGCGTGGACTTCAGTGAAGTGTGTGTGTGTTCTGTGTTTGGAAGGTACGACCTTTATAGTGTTTGAATGCAAGTGTCTCCTTTTTCCTTTCTTTGTTTGCTCTGTGGGAGTTTGGCTATTTGGAGAAAATGAGTCAAGTGGCTCTTTTCTTTTTTGAACATGTTTGTTTATATATATATATATGAGTTTGGGCAGGAAGCTGTGCCTGGGGAGGTCATAACCTCTTGGAAAAATGACTTCACCCTTGGAAGAGGCCATAGGCAGTGTTACCCAGAGACATCCGTGACCTGCCCATCTGCTGGAGGCTGGAAGGCAGGTGTGGTCTTGATGCGTGTCATCTTCTGTGTGTGCTCTCCTATATCTACGGGCATGATGTTTTTGGGTGCGCCCTCGCCTCCCATTTCATTTTTTCTCATTTTTAAAATTCATGGATTATGTAGTAGAGGCAATGGAACCATTTACCTTGCAGCTTTTCTTGCCTTCCCCACCCCCTCCAGGGCTGGGGATTGAACCCAGGGCCTCCTGGTGTCAGGCAAGCACTCTATCACTGAGCCACATCCCCAGCCCTTAATCTTGTAGCTTTTTAACATCTTCTTAGTATTTAAAAGGTGGTGGATAGAGCAGACCGGTGTTCTTTTCTACCATCCTATGATTGGTAATTTCTCCTTTGGGGAGTCAAGTTGGCTTGGAAAGAACTCAGGAGCTTACTAATAATTCAATATTATTAAAGGCCCATGTGCACATAGCTGATGTGAATAATTAATGTGAGGCTGTTCCAAGTGAGTAGGCAAAAGCACAAACTAATAAGAAATTTCACGCTGACAGTTTATCTTCCTGTGAAGCTGGTTTTTCAGAGAGCAGACCAGAATCAAAGGCTGTCTTTTTCTTTCTCATCCTACCAGGAGCTGGCAAAATTAAAAAAGAAAGCATTGTTCACTGTGTTCTGTCAGCGCATCCCCCACACAGGCCATTTCCCTGGGGTGGGTAGGTTGAGGCCAACCTGGGGGACTTGGCACAGGTGTTTGACTCAGCCCCAAAGATGTGTGACCTGGGAGGTGTTCACTGGTGGACAGTAGACTTTCCAAGAGAAAGGGCATTTCTGGTGGGTTTTCAAAGTTGCAGTTTACCTTTCTGTGTGATTGAATATTTCTTCTTTCTAAACACTTGTATTTCCCTGTACCATCTAAAATAAAGAACTTCTGTTATCTTGAGTAAGTCCCATGCCATCGTGACATCTGGTATCTTGCAAGGGCAAGGGACAAGTGTTCTGTGTGGTTGCTTCCTCAGTACTTGGTCTCAGGTATGAAACTGCATTGTACTGGTCTCAGATCGCTGTGGAAACTTCATTTTTGAATCGGATTGTATTCTAATCTGTCCCTTTTTTCCCTTCCTACCAGACTGACTCAGAACTCTTCCTCCGGGAAGATCTGTGCAAAGGCAGCTTTGTTCTCTCTTGTTTGCTACATCAAACTTTTATTGAGTGCCTACTACATGTGTGCAAGGCCGTATGTTTGGCTTTGGAATGTGTGCATGAATTTTAGGTAGTTTTGCCTTGGAGAAAGTCTTCAGTGATTGGGAATAAACTTGTGAACCATATTAATCCCTTTAGACCTGTCAGCTTTGGGGCTATTCCGAATCTGAAAAGATTACTATTATAGGATCAGAATGGAAACCAGAAACCAATCAATATTTTAAAAGAAGAGAATTTATTGTGGGAACTTGGTACCAAACTGTTAGAATGGGCCAGAGGGCTAAAAGAGAGCTGGTGGTTTTCCCTAGAGATTAGTAGCTGTAGAAAACTGCTATTGCCCCTAAGGCTGGAGGAGCAGAGAAAA
Source organism: Marmota monax (assembly GCF_021218885.2). NCBI lineage: Eukaryota > Metazoa > Chordata > Mammalia > Rodentia > Sciuridae > Marmota > Marmota monax. The sequence continues at coordinate 6,223,046 of NW_026693082.1, forward strand.
CTATTTGCTGGACCCATTTCTGCAGCGTTGCTATAACTGTTGCCACTGTTGAATCACCACCTTGCATAAGAGCCAGGCCCAAGGACTGGCACCCTGCATATCTCCAGAGCACGCAGCTGCCCCTGCTGCCTGCCTCCGCTGCTGAGACCAGAACCAGGAGCAGATGGTCTCTGCTAGTATTGGGCCCATTGTTGTCTGTCAAAAGCAGGACTTAGACGGCAAGGGAGGCTGGAAAGGGATATTTCAAAATATTTTAGCAAGAGCACAGAAAGACTGGAATGAGGCTTGAGTTCCACCAGGATGCCTGTTTTTTTTTTTTTTTTTCCCTCTATTTCTCCCTCCATCACCTTAAAGAAGCTTCTGTAAAATAGAATCGCTGGTACAATGATGGTTTTTTTTTTTTTCAATCACATTTTATCTCCTTGTTAGTCATGACATGTGAGTAAGATTCAGTGTTTCTGAGTCCATCTCTCTGATGGGAACACTGGCAGAGTTTGTTATTTGTCTCACTGAGGATTTTGAAATTCCGGGACTATTCTAATATTCCAAATGTCATACTAAAAAAAGAACATTACCTAGTGTGAGTTTGCAGAAATACACCTAAAGTCACCTAGTAGGTAGATAAACATCTCTTAGAAGTGATTTTGCTTTTCACAGAAGGCACAGAAACATTTTCCCAAAGTCACTACTAAATGGAAGTCAGCTGATCCCCGTCTCGTGCCTTCCCCAGCAGTGTGACTCTGAAGCAGAGTTCTCTGTTGAGATTGATGGGCTCCGTGGAGTTGCTCTAACCCACTTCTCTGTCTGCTCTGGCTCCCACTAGCATGGTCTTCAGCCGGGAAGCCATCAGGAGACTTCTCGCCAGCAAATGCCGATGCCACAGCATTGACTCTCCTGACGACATGGTCCTGGGCATGTGCTTTAGTGGGCTGGGCATCCCTATGATACACAGCCCCCTCTTCCATCAGGTGAGACCATGGGTTTTATTCTTACAGGGGGAAGGGGGAATTTCCCTCCCATTTAAGGGCTCTGCTCCTTTCTCTTCTTATATTTTGGAAATGATCTTAAGAACTATATTGACAGGCCCCAGGGGACATTCTTAACGAATCTTGCGTCCTCCATGAATGCTATGAAGATGGAAAGCAAATACATCTCGGAACCCAAATGGTGCGGGGCTAGTGTCTTTGTGTGTAGGACCTGGCAAAAGCTTCTCTCTCTCTCTCTCTTTGTTTTCAGTTAAAACAAATTGATGACATTTAAAAAATTTTGGATATTATCTAAAAATATATAGGACTGACCTAATTTTGTCCTAGTGGTCACCAACTGTGTGTAGTTCAACACTATCCTCAGGTTTTATACTATCCACCTTGCTTTGATTTAACCAGGACTTCTCCCTTTTGATTGTCATTAAACCAACTGGCTAACATCTATTAATTTCCAATATGCTACCTGAATATATTTTGAGGGCTACAGAAAAGAAAAGATGATATTTATCAGGCATGATTAGTGGTTATAGCGTCACCATATGCATTTTGGGGTTGGAGAAAGGAATCCTTCTGCATTGTTTTTAGTACTATTTCATGAATCTAGTCAGTGAATGTCCTTCTATTCTAAGACTAATAGCAGGTGTACATAAACTAAAAATAACCATAGATCTATACCCATCTAATGTACTCCTTCAAGAAATTCAAAGCCTTTTGAAATCTGAATGTCTTTTAGGTGCCCTTCCTTACATCTAAAATATATTCTTCATGCTTTATTTAATGACTAGGAGGAAATGCTATCATAGTAATTTAGAAAATGGAGCATGAGAAAAACAACACTATAGAAAACAACTTGAACAAAGCAAAGAAAGTGTTGCATTATCAAGAAAGGCAGACTCCATTTCTGTGTCCTTGAGACAGTAAGGGAGGATAAAAGTAGACCTTTACTAAAAAGAAATTCATGGTAAACCTCCTTGCTGGTACCAGTATGAAGGCACTTATCCATCCTCGAGAAGTCTGACCCATTTTAAGCCAATGAATTGTGTTCTGATGACTCAGAAAAGCAAGATATTCTCTGTCTCTTCCTCTTTTGCTTTATCTCATGATGTTTCACTCATAGAAAAGGAAGGTTAATTAAATCTGCTGGTGTATAAGGAAAGTAATTTGTCAAGGTTATATAGTGTGACAGGTCTTAGATTGTTAGGGTCACTTTTTCTCTTAGGAAAGAACACATTAGTATATAAACTAATAAGGAGAAAAGAGAGAAGGAAAACAATCTAATCCTTAAGCAAAAGTCCTTTGAAGGTAATTTAAAAAAAGTTTGTTTTTTTTCCTTCACTTTAAAACCCTTCTCTAAATCACATAATCAATTTTAAACCTTTCCAAAATCATAAAATATGTTTAAAACCTACCCTCCCCCAAAGAGAGTGCTGTATCTTCCAATCCTTAAGCCTCTTTTAGAGTCTGACATGATTTGGACAGTACTTTCAGTTTGTAATGTTTGAACACAGATCCAAACAGCTCTTTTATTCATATTGACAGTGACATAAGAGGCAAAGTAATAAAGTCTAAGAGTGCTGATGAGTCAGAGGGAGAGAGATTATTTGGAAACAGCCTGGCACTGTTGCCTGGGCCATATTCCTTCTGTTTCCAGTCAGGGGATATAACCATGAAATCGTAGATTTAGAAGGGGACTCCAAGGGATGTCTCGTATATCCATTCAGTAAAAGCGAAGTATCTAGAGTGCATGGTTTTGTTCTTCCAAAATTATATGCCACTAATGGATCTGGTGGTGTCAATGGTATTGAATTCCCTGCACAAAGTACAAGCAAGCTGGACAAAATTGTCAAAATAACGATTTCAAGCCTCTGGAAATCAAATAAAGGCTAACAATAAATTGAGAAACATTGATTTCTGAAAAATTGCTACACTTCAAGGTAAGAACAGTAGATCTGAGGCTTTCTTGCCTGAAACCACTACCATCTTCAAGTCCTCCCCAGCCCCTTAACTTAGTTAGAACAGCAGATTTACCAGAATGGACCTGGATGGAATAAACAACACTTTGCTGCCAGAGGGGAGGGACTTGATTGGGGAAGGGGAGATGAACACCCACGGATATATCAGCTAAAAGTGTTAATGTTGGTAGGAAACAAACAAAAACAATCTGCATCTTTACTGGTCTGAAGTTGCAGTCTGAGTTAAGGTGAGGGTGTATTAGCCAGAAATGTGACATCTTATGCCCTAGAAATAAGAGTAGCTACATGGTTAGGTAAACTCTTCACACTTATCCCTAGCCCGTTTGAAAACTATGCAAATGTGTAAGAGTTGAGTCCAGCAGAAAGCAAAGTCAAGGCATGTTTGAAAACTGGCTGAAGCTGTAGATTGCTTTCCAGCCCACACACAGATGGAAGCCCTGCAGACTGGAGATGTTTAAGCACAACTTCTGTGTATATGTTAGTCCAACTAAGTTATTCAGGGGCAGAGATGACTTGATTCAGGCCAGGTCAAAAGTAAAAGTAAGAACTCTAACTAATCAGCATTTGTACATGATAGGGAGAAAGAGCCCATAGTATAAGTCCACGCAAGTTACTTTAAAAGGAAAGCAATAAAAATGAATCAGATTTGTGGGTTGATATAATACACTATCTAAAATTACCAGTTTTGATCAAATAATCCTGAGACATACAAAGAAACATCATCGGGGAAAATGCAATGAATAGAAACTAACTCTTGAGTAGGGCCAGATGTTGGATTTGATAAGTGAATACTTCAGAGCACTAATAAAAATATAGTCACAGAATTAAAGGAAACTCTGCTCAAAGAACTAAAGACAAATATGATGACAATGATAATAAATAGGGATTCTTTTTAAAATACCTTTATTTTGTTTATTTGTTTATTTTTGTGTGGTGCTGAGGATCAAACCCAGTGCCTCATGCATGTGAGCCAAGCATTCTACCACTGAGCCACAAGCCCAGCCTAAATAGGGATTCTTAATAGAAAAAAAAATAGAAATCATCATAAAGAACCCAACGAAGTCTATAAGTACAAAATCCAATAACTGAAATTAGAAATCATATAGCTGAATTTAACAGTACATTTGAGATGGCAGAAGAAAAATCTCAGTGAATTCGATGAACGATCAATAGAAATTACCTAATCTAAAGGAAACTGAGGACAAAAAACTGTAGAAAAATGAACAGACCTCCTAGACATATTGAGCCACAGAGTGCACCAACATTCACTTGAGGGCAGTCCTGGAGAGAGCTGGTAGGGAAAATGGGACCACAAAAATTTCTTTTTAAGAAATAACTGTTGAAACTTTCTAAACGTAGTAAGAAAGAACTTGTGGAGCCAACAAATTCCAAAAAAGGGTAATAATGAAAAGAATCACATGTCAAACTTTGAAAAGACCAAAACAAATAGAAAATCTTGAGAGCAACAAACTGATCATCATGAAGAGCGGAACAAATATGATGATTAGATGGGTTCTCATAAATAATGAGGCAAAAAGAAAAAAACAACAACTGTCAATCAATCATTCTCTATTCAGTGAAATTATGCTTCCAAATGAAAGTGAAATAAAGACATTCTCAGATGAACAAAAAAAGATTTCTTTTGCTAGTACACATTCCCTACAAGAATGAGATGGAAAAGTCCTTAATTAGAATTATTTGTATTAATCTGATAAGTTAGATGCATGTTGTCCCTGGAGCAACCTCTAAGAACCACCATTTGACCCAGTTATCCCACTCCTTGGTACAATGTAAAATTGTGTGAAGTTAAACATACACCTGTGGAATAGGATAAAGATTCTAGAAATAAGCCCTCCCATTGATGTAAACTGATTTTTATCCAGGGCATTTCAGTGGTGGAAAGAAACAAATGGTGCGGGAACAATTATATATCAATATACCATGAGAAAACTTTGAATCTTGCCTTACACCATGCACAAAAAATTAATTCAAAATGGGTGAGAGTTTACAATGTGGGAAGTAAAGCTTAAACTTTTAGAAAGTTAGGGATAATTTGCTGTGACCTGAATTTAGGCAAGGATTTCTTATTAAAATTAAAAGCATGACCCCAAAAGGAAGAATTAATAAGTCAAACTTCATATAACCTTTATTCCTTAAGAGATATTGGAAAAACCAAACCAAACCACAGTGTAGGATAAAATATTTACAAATTATATATCTGATAGGGGACACGGGTCTAGAATATAATGTCCATTTACAACTCAATGAGAAATGAAATCTTTTAGTTTGGAGTGGGCAAAAAAAAATTGAATGGACATTTCACTAAAGAAGATGAGTGAATGACTAATGAGCAAAAAAAAAAAAAGATTCTTAGTATTATTCACAATAATCTAAAATTAGAAGCAACCAGAATGTTTATCAACTAATGACTAGGTGAATAGAATATGGTATCTTTGTTTTGGTCAGTTTTTTCAATGCTGAGATGAAAGGACCTGACCAGAACAATTTTGGAGGAGGAAAGGTTTATTTGAGGGCTCATGGTTTCAGAGGTTAGCCCACAGAAGGCTGCCTCCATTTCTCAGGGTTCCAGGAGAGACTGAACATCATGGCGGGAGAGTGTGGTGGAGGGAAGCAGCTCACATCATGGTGATCAGCAAGCATAAAGAGAAACTCATTTCCAGATACAAAATATGTACCCCAAAACCATGTGCCCTAGTCACACCTCCTCCAGCCACACCCTACCACTTCAGTTACCACTTAGTTAATCCCTATCGGGGATTAATCCACTGATTGGGTTAAGATTCTTACAATGGGATCATTTCTCCTCTGAACCTTGCATTGTCTACAATTGGGGGGCACTTCACATCCAAACCATAACAATGTTTATGCATGGTAGCATTAGTCAGCAGCACAAAGGCATGAACTACTGAAACATGCAACAGTGCTGAGCCAGGAACAAAATATTCACATTGTGTGATTCCATTCTTAAGAGAAAGGCGACACTGTAGAGATGAGACAAATCAGGGGTTTCTTGGGGCTGCCAGTAGGAGTGGGGATTAATTGCAATTATACACAAGGAGATTGGTGGTGGTGGTGAAATTGTAATGTTCTAAAACTGGTTTTATGCTTGCCCCCAAATCATTTTTTTCTTTATTTGTTTTTGGAAATTTTTAAAGTGTTTCAAACACTGTTTCTCTGGGTGAACTGTAGAGTGTATAAACCATTCTTTTTGGGTGTATTGTATATCTAAGGAGATACAATTTTAATCTCCATTTGTGGAACTGCTCATTGAGCTCTAAAGAAGGATAAGAAGGTTTTAATGTTTCTCAATTTATGTCCTTGACAGTTGAAGCAGTCTCTCTTGCCTATCACATTCCTTGTCCTTCCCCACCCCTGTACCTGCCTGTTTGGGATTTCCTTTTGGCATTTTGGACAGAGATGGGATAAGAGGTTCTATAGACTTCTCTGTGTTATACATGCTTCTGGGGATGGATTTTTTTTTTTTTTTTTTTAGTTTTGCCTTATTCTTTTCTGTGACCTCATGCATTGAAAACGACAGCACATTCTAATGCTTAATGAGCCAACTGTTCACAGGTATGCATGGGCTTGCTGAGATGCTATTAATCACTCCTGGAATCCGTGTTAACAGAGGGATTTTTTCCCTCCTGTTCGATGCATTAATATCTCTGGCAATTCATTTTCACTTGTGAAAAATAAGCCAGGATTTCTTTTCTTTGCTTTTACTTCTTTCTTCTGAGAACATTGTGGGAATTACCCCAGAACTGAATTGAGAGCCTGTTTCTCTCTGGTTTTCTTTCCTGCTGGTAAACTCTCACAGGGCCTCACAAATAAGCATCATCTAATATATGAATTCCTTCAACTAATATTTGAAATTTTCCCAGTGCAATTAGACTATATTCCAGTATGTATTTTTATTGGTCTATCTTCCCTCTTAAAATTCCCTTCTTAGACTTTTAACTCCATGAGTCCTTAGAATCCTTAAAGGGCAATACAGTAGCAATTGTGAGAGTTCTTCCCCTGCATTATTTTAACTTTTCCTCACATTTGAGCTGTGTCTTTGTGTCACTCCGAGGAGCATCCCAATGAGGCTAGGCTCATTGAGGCTAGGTTTGGGTGTGTGGCTGGAGCAGTGGGCCAAGGACAGGCAGCAGGTGTCCTGGTGCAACCTTAATGGGAGCTGGCCACCTCTTTCTTGTCCCCATTCCAACATTTGCTAATTTGATTACTTCTGAGAGCTCCAGTTTCCTCATTTCAATAATATTCTGTCCTTCCTGGAAGGTTTCAAGGATTAAATGAGATAATATTTAATAAAGCTAACACCATTTAAGAGAGTTTATTTAAATATCCACATCAAAAATGTAGGCAGATTATACTAAAATACTAGCCTAGAAAAGACTTGTTTTTAAAATGTATTATATTTAATTTTAATAGTCAAGATGATTTTCTGTTGATAAACCAATGAATTACTCTATAAAACAGATGGGCCATATAAATTCATAAGCAAATTAAGAAAATCGAGAGAAGATGATTGCTCTGTTTAGAGCAAACGAAATTGTCTAGCTCTGATTTTCCTTCTAACATTATAGTTTGTAACTTCAGTCTCTAAAGCATTCTAGGTTATATCTGATCCTGCTTATGGTTTCTAAGTTCTAGAGAATTCTGAAATGATGATAACACAGAAAAACTTTACAGTCCTCTTGCAAAGTGCTTTGGTTAACTCACATTTTTTAAAATTCATATTTCTGGAACCAGAATTATATAACTTCTCTCTGATGAACCCCATGTTGTCTTTCTTTGAAAGATATCACTCCATTATGGTAGAGAACTAGATAGGCCGAGGGACCTTGAGAACTCCTCACCCCAGTGAACTGCATAACCCATGTGTGAAAGGGTTTCCCGAGAGGGACCTGGGAATTAATTTTGCTGCTTTTATTCAGAGATCATAATACTAAGTTAAATGACTTACCTAGGAAAACTTTTCACGTTTACTGCCATGCTTAAAGACTCTTCCAGAGACAAAACTATGGGATCTCCAAGCAAAAATCAAAGCATCTGGGATATTAAAGTAATTGGAGACTCAAAATCAAGGAATCTGGAGTTAGAAGAAGGTGGTAGAAAATAAGGTTCCCTCTTGCTTTTTGATTCCCATAACCAGTAACAAGTATTGAAATGAAGCATTTGCTTTTTAAATTCAAATGTTATTCGGAAACAGTTATTTTTGATCACCAAAAGAGCATAATTCTTTGGTCTTCATGCAGGCTCGGCCAACAGATTACTCAAAGGACTTACTTTCTCATCAAGTTCCTATATCATTTCACAAATATTGGAACATCGATCCAGTGAAGGTGTATTTCACGTGGTTGGCACCCAGTGAGGAGGAAAAAGCCACACAAAAGACACAAAATGTTTTTAGAGAAGAGCTGTGAAGCCTGGCGGCCAGGGAGCATGGATTGGGGTAGGGAGCAGAAATGGAGACTTGACATTGATGAGAGCTGCAGCTGAGTCGGGATGGCACCTGGCATTTTGCCAGGGGGAATGGTTGAGAGGTGGTGCCAGCGAGCCATTAGGATGGTGATGGTTGAATTCTCGCGGAGTTCCCATTGAGTTCCGGTTGAGCTCTCGCGGAGTTCCTAGAGAGTTCGTGTGGGTTTGCGGAGTTCCCGTTGAGTTCCGGTAGAGCTCTTGCGGAGTTCCTGGAGAGTTCACGGGGGTGGCGTTCGCGGGGTTCAGAAATAAAGTTCGTTCCTGCTTGAATCTACAAGTGGCTCGTGACATCCCGGTTATTTGTGCCCAGCCAGACTGCGGCATTTGGTGGCCCATGCGGGGAGCGCCTGAAGCTTGGGGGTAAGTGAAACTGCTTGCCCCTGAGGGCAGGGCGAGAGAATGGGTGACCATTTCAAAAAACAATGTGTTCTTGTTTTGATTTGTTTTGTTTTTGTTTCAAGCTGCCTGTCCCTAGAACTTTCTCAGGCAAACTGGGGAAAGTGGTTGGCTCAAGGTTTGAAGTTGTTTGGCCCTGAGGAAGAGATAGAGATAGACCACGGATACACATGTCAAGAAAATAGAAAAACTGATACAAATTTTTGTTCCATTCTGTTTCGGTTTTGTTTTGTGTTATCTTGTTGGGTTGCGTTATCTTTGTAGCAGAAAGATGGGGTCAGAAATTAGCAAAAAACAAATCGAAAGAGTGTTAAGTAAATTGCTAGAGGAAGGAGGCACCCCAGTAAAACCGAGAACAGTTCGGGCATACGTTGATACCATACAAAAATGTAGCCCATGGCTTTTTAAGGAGGAGTTGTTGAATATATCACAATGGGACCATCATGGTGAAGACTTAAGGAAGAGGGAAAAGAAAAACCCAGGGACTTTGCCAGTTGGCACATTGTCATTGTGGATGATGATACGATTTTGTTTGCCTAGTCCAAAGCTTTCAGTTCAGATTATGGTAGAAGACATATTAGATCAGGAAAAAGAGGAGGCCTCTTGAGATAGTCAGAAAGGGGAAGAAAGTTTAGAGGAGAAAAAGCTGTAGGGGAGAAGTTACAACAGGAGGCTGCTACTAACACCATTCTATCACCAGAGGGCATAATTCAACCAACAGCTCCACCTATGGAGACAACATATGCTGAGTGGCCCTCAACCCCCATAGTTGATAGATGGGATCCTGAGACAGGACCCAAAGATTAGCATGCCCTGTATTTGAAGAGGCAGGAGGGCAGCGAATTCACCATGTTTTAGATTTCAAAACAGTGAAGCAGCTGAAAGAGGCTGTAACAACCTATGGTCCTCAAGCACCCTTTACTGTAAGCATGGTCGAATCCATTACCAACTTGAACATAATGCCAGCAGATTGGGCTAGTATGTGCAAAGCTGTGCTAAAGGAGGACATTATCTGTTATGAAAGGTTGCTAATCAGGAATTTTGCATGGAGACGGCTAGGCGAAATGCAACAGCCAGTTATACTCAGAGAAATCTAGATATGTTGTTAGGAGAGGGACCTTATGAGGGTCAGCTGCAACAAATTAGATATGATCCTGCCATATACTCACAAATTGCTTCAGCTGCGGTTAGGGCATGGAAAACTTTACAGGGGCATGGAGATTTACAAGGTCAATTATTTAAGGTAATACAAGGAGCTAATGAACCTTACGCTGAATTTGTAGATAGGCTTATACAAATAGCTACCAGAATTTTTGGGGATGTAGAACAAGGAATGCCATTAATAAAACAACTAGCCTACGAACAGGCAAATAGATGGTGCAGGGATGCCATTAGACCATGGAAACATGGAGATTTAAACACATATATTAAATTATCCAGAGACATTAATGAACAAGGGCAAGTCTTGGCAGCTGTAGTACAACAGGCTTTAGGTGCCAGACCAAAAACATGCTACAATTGTGAACAAACAGGACATTTTAAAAGGAGTTGCCCCATAGGAGGAGGGTTTAACAAAACTAGGTATCAAAGGGGTAGAATACCGGGTATTTGCCCACGATGCCATAGAGGGAGACATTGGGCTAATGAATGCCGATCTCAAACCACTATAGAGGGTACTCCGTTATAAAAAAACGGACAAGGACCAGGTGTTTACCCACGATATTGTGAAGAAAAACATTGGGCTCCATTGCCAAAAAAAGGACAGGGGGTCCCCATGCTCCGGGGCCCATGACCACAAATACACGGGGCACTGGAGGAACCCAGCAACACCATCAGGGTAGTGCCCAGGACACATTATCCATTAGATCTCTCATCAGACAAACCAGAGGGAGTGCAGGGTTGGACATCTGCACCTCCACCAGAACAGTACTAACTCCAGAGATGGGAGTTCAAATCATTCCCACAGGGGTAAAAGGACCTCTTCCCCAAGGAACAGTAGGCTTATTATTAGGACGCAGTTCTTCTACTCTAAAAGGACTTATGATAAGTCCTGGGGTAATTGATCCTGATTATGAAGGTGAAATAAAAATTATAGCCAGTTCTCCAAGGGGTATATCAGCAATTTCACCAGGAGATAGAATAGCACAGTTATTAATAATACCCAGCCTACATGATAAATTTTCCAGTCGTACTGTAGAAAGAGGTTCCAAGGGATTAGGCTCCACAGGTGTAGATTGGGCTATGCTTTCTTTAAATTTAGATTCTTGCCCCATGCTAAAACTAAATATTCAAGGACATGAATTTAATGGGCTACTGGATACAGGTGCAGACCTTAGCATCATATCTCGTCAAGAATGGCCAAAACATTGGCCATTACAACAAGCCACTCAAACGCTTTGAGGCCTAGTAGTGGCAACTAATCCCCACAGAAGTGTGATGGTATTAGATTGGAAGGATCCTGAAGGATATGAAGGAACTATACAGCCATGTGTATTGGATCATCTTCCTATAAATTTATGGGGACGAGATGTCCTAGATCAATTAGGACTAACATTAACAAATAACATCAATTCAAATGCACCCACTATTATGGCTAGACAAAGTTTTAGGAAAGGAAAAGGATTAGGAGAAAAAGGATAAAGTATAGTGGCACCAATACAAATAGGTCAATAAATAGATAGACATGGATTGGGTTTTCAGGAGGGGTCACTGAGACAATAAAAATTACTTGGAAATCAGAAAGATTAGTATGGGTTCCTCAGTGGCCCCTGACTAAAGAAAAGATACAAGCAGCCCTTGACCTGGTCAAACAACAATTAGCAGAAGGACATATACAACCCTCTGTATCTCCCTATAATACTCCCATTTTTGTCATCAAAAAGAAATCTGGTAAATGGAGATTATTGCAAGATTTAAGAGCTATTAATAACGAGATGGTTATTATGGGACCTGCTTAATCGGGGATTCCTCAATTGTCTGCTTTGCCAAAAACCTGGTGTATTTTAGTTATAGATATTAAAGATTGTTTTTTTTTTTTCAATTCTAATTCATCCTGAGGATAGTCCACGTTTTGCATTTACTATCCCTGCGCTGAATCATGAAGGTCCCGATCAGAGATATGAATGGAAAGTACTCCCTCAAGGGATGGCTAACAGCCCAACTATGTGTCAAATTTATGTTAACAAAGCAATCCAGCCACTTAGAAATCAAAATCCTGAACTACAAATATTTCACTATATGAACGATGTATTATTAGCACACAAAGATAAAAACACATTGCTAGAATGTTATGCCACACTTACAAATTTATTAAAAAATTATAATCTAGAGATAGCAATAGATAAAGTACAGTTAAATTTTCCAATTAATTATTTAGGAGTTCTATTATCCTCGACCATGGTCCGTCCACCAAAAATTCAAATACGAGTAGATCAACTCAAATCACTTAACGACTTTCAAAAGTTACTAGGAGACATAAATTGGATAAGGCCTTATCTAGGCATACCAACAGGAGAGTTGGGACCTTTATTTGATATCCTAAAAGGTTCATCAGATCCAAATTCAACCCGAATGTTAACTCCTGAAGCAAGAAAGGCATTAAAAATTATTGAAACATATATGGAAAATATGCATTTGGATAGAATTGATATAAGTTTGCCTTTATTATTTATTGTACTACCAACAAAAAAATATTCCTACAGGAATATTTTGGCAAGAAGGTCCATTATTGTGGATACATTTATCTTACTCTCCTAACACTATTCTTACTAGGTATCCTGAGGCTGTAGGACAATTAATACTCAAAGGAATAAAAGCAGCAAAGGGAGTGTTTGGAATTTCTCCCGATAAAATTATTACTCCATATACAATAGATCAAATTGATGAGTTATATAATGAGTTAAATACTTGGGCAATAATCATGTGCAAATCTAATGTTTCATTTGATAACCACTTACCATCTAATCCTTTGTTGTCTTTTTGGTCTTCTCATCCTGTAGTTTTTCCAAAAATGACAAAAAACCAAAACAACAAAAACAAAAAAACACCTATCATGAATGCTCCAAATGTATTCACTGATGGGTCAAATAATGGTACAGCAGCAGTAGTTACACCTGATCAAACTTTTACATTTTTAGTACCCAAATAATCAGCTCAAAAGGTAGAGCTTAATGCCCAGTATTACAAGCTTTTGTGATGGTTAAAGATTCTCTATTTAATTTATTTTCCGATAGTCAGTATATAGTTAATGCTATAGTATCCCTTGAAGATGCTGGTAGGGTTTCCCCTTCCTCTACTGTTTTCTCTTTGCTTTCCACTATACAAAGTCTAATCTGGGACAGAAAAGATCCATTCTTTATAGGACATATCAGGGCACATACAGGATTGCCTGGAGCCCTTAGTTTGGGCAATGATTTAGCAGATAAAACTACACGTGACATACATATTTTTTCTACGCTAGAAGAAGCTACACATTTTCATAAATCCTTCCATGTCAATGAAAATACTTTAAAAAGGCGTTTTAAAATAACTAAGGAACAAGCTAGACAAATAATAAAACAATGTCAAAATTGTGTGACCTTTTTACCACAAGTTAATCTTGGAGTCAATCCTAGAGGACTGACACCTAACCATATTTGGCAGATGGACGTCACACACTTGCCAGAATTTGGAAAGTTAAAGTATTTGCATGTTACAGTTGATACTTCTTCCGGATTTTTGATGGGCTCCCTTCATGCCGGAGTAAAAACTAAAGATATTATAGCTCATTGCTTACAAAACTTTGCCACTGTGGGCATTCCAAAACAGTTAAAAACAGATAATGGCCCTGGCTATACTTCTACCTCTTTTAAGCAATTTTGCTCATCATTTGGCATTACTCATATAACAGGAATCCCATACAATCCACAGGGACAAGGCTTAGTTAAAAGAGCTCATGAAACTATTAAAATGTACTTATTAACGCAAAAAGAGGGAATTAGGAAGGGGTATATATCCCCCAAAGATAAACTTAAAATAACCGTTTTTACTCTAAACTTTTTAAATTTGGATTCATCAGGGCTTAGTGCTGTGGAAAGGCACATGTGTCCAAAAAATGTACATAAGCCCAAGGTACTTTGGAAGGATATTCTAACAGGACAATGGAAAGGTCCTGACCCAGTGATTTTCTGGAGTCGGGGTTCTGTTTGTGTGTTTCCACAGGACGAACAGCAGCCAATTTGGATTCCAGAGAGACTAACTAAAGCGATTTCTACAGACCAAAAAGAAGATGATTTGGCTCAAATCCATAACAGCTGATATCCAGAACTCCAGTTTGGCTATCCTTACATATGCGACAGTGGTTCTCCCACACCTAGAGGCTAATGAATAATGAACACCATTAAGGCCTATTTCAAATGTAAGAAACCTTGGGGCTTGCTTGTGGGAATACCTTCAGACCCATATGCAAGTTACAGGAAGAAGGATGGGATATCAAAAGAAGAGTCAAACCCAGGTGGTAACCAGGATGCTTTTTTCAATATCTATTTTATTATTGCCCTTTCCCACATCATGAAGTTCTATTTTGTTTTTTGAGCTCATACAGACCTAGGTTAATGTTTTTCTGATCAGTTCTATTTTTTGACTGTGGAGTTTTTGAGCATTGCAATGGGGATTTCACCTGTGAAAAGCTACAAGGCCTTTACTATTATGTTATGTGTTGTATGTATTGTGTTATGTGTGCACACTTGTGTTATGTGTTGTATGTCTGTATGTGCGTATGTCCATATATCATTTATGAGGAGCGCTCATGAAAAAATGGATCCAAATTTTTTTTTTTATTCACGTGATTTAAATGGTTTAATTTAAATTAGGTAAATAGCTGTTGAGGATTGTTTTAAAAGGTGGTTAACAGATCTGTTTGTTTACTTTCACCTTTCCTTTTCATTATATCTAATTCTGTTCAGGATACTAAATTGTTTAGAAAATTGTTTTTTTTTTTTTTAGTGCCTGCTGGAAAATGTTACATAATTTTTTTTTAGCCATCACTGCCAGAATTTCTATCTTCATCCCAGTGCTGGTGAAGACAAAGATAAAACCAAACTACAGCTTCTGCGATAGCTATCACTACAAACTGTATAAACTGATGCATCAATGAATAATGTAACTCAACAAGTGATACTCAATCAAGGAGTCGATTTACTTTGGGAGGAAATGGATATATTAATGGATTCCTCTGCTTTGAACTACTTGCAAAACTTGCCTGGACTATGTATCACTTGTATGCATTGTGAATTATCTGTTTGTGCAGCAAATTGTGGTAGTGCCGGGGTATCTTTGCTGATGGTGTCATCAATGGTACAATTTTTCCAAAAGGAGCCATCAATGGCTTGGTATCGTGGTGTTTTGTATCCTCCCCTTTCTGCTTGTAGCAGGTTATTTATGGTGTTTGTGTAAAAACCACTATCCACAACTATGGCTAAATGCTGGGCCGGTAGTCAATGACGGGTAAGATCCAATTGCAATGGTACCAATCTAAGACAGGAGGCTGACGCCTTGAGGTCAGCTCATCCAGTGATGGGTAAGGACCATATATAGTATTGGACAACCTAAGACAGGCACGGTCCCTAAGCCACATGCTTGTTGTTTAATTAAACAGAAGGCGGGAGATGTTGAGAGCCGCAGCCGAGTGGGGATGGCGCCTGGCATTTTGCCAGGGGGAGTGGTTGAGAGGTGGCGCCAGCGAGCCATTAGGATGGTGATGGTTGCGTTTCCACGGAGTTCCTGTTGAGTTCCGGTTGAGCTCTCGCCGGAGTTCCTGGAGAGTTTGCAGGGGTGGCGTTTGCGGGGTTCGGAAATAAAGTTCGTTCCTGCTTGAATCTACAAGTGGCTCGTGACCTCCCAGTTTCTCATCAAGATCCTATATCATTTCACAAACATTGGAACATCGATCCAGTGAAGGTGTGTTTCACGTGGTTGGCACCCAATGAGGAGGAAAAAGCCACACAAAAGACACAAAATGGTTTTAGAGAAGAGTTGTGAAGCCTGGCGTCCAGGGAGCATGGATTGGGGTAGGGAGCAGAAATGGAAACTTGACATTGTCCCACTGTACTGAGCTCATACTGCTACTGTGTGCCACCTGGCATTGGATACTTCCTGACTTTAGGTGCAAATCATGTATATGGCATATATTTTTTTTTGATGGGGGAAGAGAAGGAATGATGGGTGAAAACAATGTTGTTGTTCTTGTTTTCCTGAGAAAATCACGTTTTTTTGACTAATGCAATTATTGTAATACGGTGATTACTGCACATTTTTTAGGCTGTGATATAGCAGCTTTATTACTGTCACAGGAAAATAAATGGTACCAGAAGTCCCTTTCTTGTTCTTTCTCTTCATTAAATGAGTTTCATTTGGGCAAGGCACTGAAGAGAAGTGATTATCGTTCTGTATAAAGAAGAGTGAATGTCGTTTGACATGGATATTGCCAATGATATGAACTTTTAAACCTTTTTATTGAAGGTGAAAATTTTTTCCTGGGAACTCAGTAGGAATAATGTTGTATTAAGGATCATTCAAGAAAGCATCATAAAAGTCTAGCTCTGCAATTCCTTCTAGTCTATATGATCATGTTGTTTTATCTATTCTTTTACTGTTTGTACTTCATAAAGAGAGAATATGAGGTCCGCTAGAGCTTCCTATTTCTTTAGAAGTTCATCTGTGGTCTCCTTTGACCCCAAAGCCCTATCTTTATGGCTACCTGTAACAAAAGTATTGGGTGCTGACAGAAAAGTGTTAAAGTATTTAAAAACAAAATGCTGATGTGTCATTCAAGTTAACAAACCCCATGTGAGTCTCAGGAAGTGATATTTGAATCTGATGTTTTTACTCTTGTTTTTCTTTTCATGTTACTTAATGATTCTCTTCTGGCTCGGAATAAACATCCCTAGCCCCAACCAGTGCCCAATGAGACCCTCCTGGAAGGACATTATGGTGATTTGACAATTTAGCTGGGATCTTAAAGAATGAAATTTAAACATAGCATTTTAAATCGGCTCTAATTTTCAGATCATATCTTCAATAAATAGTGATTTAGCATTCAGTGTGGATGTATAAAAGGTATTCTATTTTTCATGTTTTCATTATAGAATTCAGTTTTGTAAAGATATTTGCATAAGATATGATTTTAATATGTCAAACTTATTTTGGTATAATAGCACACCTTCTTTTTCTTTATTTTTTTAATAACTGCTAATCATTAACTTTGCTTATAATGTTTTTTATATAGCTCAGCACAGGGTTTTAAAGTCATACCACCAAAAGAAGCTTTGTGTCTTTTACGCTAATTAATTTCAATAGGAAATCAATTTTATTTTAATTAAAGTAATGTAAATAGTTGGAATTGATATCTGATTTCAAGATATTGGGGAACTTCTTTATGTTTTTATTAGTGCATTATGCATATGCATCATATTCATACTTGAGTGGAATATAATTTGCTGTATTGCAATCCCCACTCCTTCCACTTTCCCTCCACTCCCATCTGCCCCTTCTCCCCTTCCTCTGCTCTACTGATCTTCTTTCTATTTATTTATTCTTTTTTAAATTGGTGCTTTAGAGATATACATGAAGGTGGAATTCACGGTGGTATATTCGTATCTGTACACGGCATAATTTGTTTGATTTCATTCAGCGGTTCTTCCTTTTTCTTGTCCCACCTCCCTCCCTCTCCTCTGCTAATCTCTCTTCTAATTTCATGGGATTCCCCCTTCTTTTTTTTTAATTCCTTATTTTTCTCTACCTTCCAAATCTGAGAGAAAACATTTGATCTATGACTTTCTGAGTCAGGTTTATTTCACTGAGCATGTTATCCAGTTCCAACCACTTACCAGCAAATGCCATAATTTCATTCTTGTTTTTATATAGCTGAAAGACCTCCATTGTATTTCTATATCACATTTTTTTTCTTGATCTGTTCATCTGTCGACAGGTATCTGACTGGCTCCACAAGTTGGCTATTGTGAATTGCACTGCCATAAACACTGACGTCCCTGGATCACTATAATATTGCTGAGTTTTAGATCTTTTAGATAAAATACCAAGGAATGGAACAGCTGGGTCTGTGCTTCCATTACTTGCCTTTGAGGAATCATCATACTGCTTTCCAAAGTGGTTTTGCAGTCCCATCAAAAATGTCTATCTTTTTCACCAAATCCTTACCGACATTTATTATTATTTGTATTTTTCTTTTGACAGATGTCTGTTTACTTCTTTTGCCCACCTTATTGACTGGATTATTTCTTTTTCTGGTGTTAAGTTTTTTGAGTTCTTTATATATTCAACATATTAATCCACTGTTGGGAGAGTAGCTGGCTGGCAAAGATTTTCTCCCATTCTGTTGACTCTCTTTACACTCTTATTTCCTTCCTGTGCAAAAACTTTTTAATTTGATGCCATCCCACTTATTGATACTTGGTTTTATTTTTTGAGCTTTAGGGGTCTTTTTGAGGAAGTTGGTTTCTGTACCAGTATGTTGGAGTGTTGATGTTTTCTTCTAGCAGTTACAAAATGTTTGATCTAATTCCTAGGTCTTGAGTTCACTTTGAGTTGACTTTTGTACAGGGGGAGAGATAGGGATCTAATTTCATTCTTCCACTTATGGATATCCATTTTTTTCCCCACACCATTTCTTTAAAAGGCTATCTTTTCTGCAACGTGTGTTTTTGACAACATTTCCCTGATGACTATATATGTGAGTTTCTCTCTGTGTCTTCTAGTCCATTGCTCTTCATGTCTGTTTGATGCCATTACCACGCTATTTTTTTTTAGTATTTATTTTTTACTTATAAGTGGACCCAATATCTTTATTTTAATGTGGTGCTGAGAATCGAACCCAGTGCCCCACACATGCTAGGCAAGCATTCTACCACTGAGCCACAACCCCAGCCCCCATGCTATTTTTGTTACTATAGCAAGGTGGTATAATTTGAGATCAGGTGTTGTCAGATGATCAGGTGATGCCTCCTGCATTACTCTTCTTGCTCAGTATTACTTTGGGTAATCCAGGTCTGTAATTCTTCCATATGAATTTTAGTACTATTTTTTTTCTAATTTCTATGAAGAATGTCATTGGTATTTTGATGGGGATTACATTGAATCTGTATGTCACTTTTGGTAATGCAGACAATATTAATTCTGCCTATCTAAGAACATAGGGGGTCTTTCCATCTTCTAGTATTTCTTTCCATCTTCAATTTCTTTCTTCAGTCTTCTGTAGTTTTCATTGTAGAAGTTAGATTTATTCTTAATTTTTTTTTTTTAGGTTATTGGAATAGTTTTCCTTTTTTTTTTTTTCCCTCGGCACATTCACTATTGGAGTACAGGGAAGCTATTGCTTTTTAATTTTTGTATATCTTTTTTAAAGATATTTTAAATTAATTTTTTAATTTGTTTTAATTAGTTATACATGACAGTAGAATGCATTTATGCACTTTGATATATCATACATAGATGGGATATAATTTCTCATATTTCTGAGTGTACCTGTTGCAGAATTATATTGGTAATGGAGTCACATATATACGTGCAGTAATAATGTCTGTTTAATTCTACTATTTTTCCTATCCCTATAGCCCCTCCCCTCTCCTCCCTTAAGTTCCCTCTACCTAATCTAAGGTAACACTATTCTTCTCAAGTGCTCCCTACCTTATTGTGAATTAGCATCCTCATATTAGAGAAAACATTTAGCCTTTGATTTTGGGGGATTGGCTTATTTCACTTAGCATGATATTCTCCAACTCCCATCTATTTACTGGCAAATGCCATAATTTATCTCTTCTTTAAATCTTAGTAATATTCCATTAAGTATATATATAGCACATTTTCTTTATCCATTCATCTATTGAAGGATATCTACATTGGTTCCATAGTTAAGCTATCGTAAATTGAGATGCTATAAATATTGATGTGGCTGCATTACTATGGTATGCTGATTTTATGTCCTTTGGGTATATGCCGAGGAGTGGGATACCTGGGTCAAATGGTGGTTCCATTCCAAGTTTTCTGAGGAATCTCCATACTGCTTTCCATAGTGGTTGCACCAATTGGCAGTCCTACCAGCAATGTATGAGTGTGCCTTTTTCTGTACATTTATTGTTGCCTGTATTCTTGGTGATTGCCATTCTGACAGGAGTGAAATGAAATCTTAAAGTAGTTTTGATTTGCATTTCTCTAATTGCTAGAGATGTTGAACACTTTTTCATATATTTATTGATTGGTCATATTCTTTTTCTCTGAAGTATCTGTTTAATTCCTTAGCCCATTTATTGATTGGGTTATTTGGGTTTTGTTTTGTTTTTTTTGGTGATAAGTTTTTTGAGTTCTTTATATATCATAGAGATTAGCGCTTTATCGGAGGTGCATGTGGTAAAGATTTTCTCCCAGTCTGTAGGCTCTCTCCTCATATTATTGATTGTTTCCTTTGCTGAGAAGAAGCTTTTTAATTTGAATCCATCCCATTTATTGATTCTTGATTTTACTTCTTGCTCTGTAAAAGTCTTGTTAAGGAAGTCAGATCCTAGGCTGACATGGTGAAGATTTGGGTCTATTTTTTCTTCTATTAGGCACAGGGTCTCTGTTCTAATGCCTAAGTATTTGATCCACTTTGAGTTGATTTTTGTGCAGGGTGAGAGAGAAAGGTTTAATTTCATTTTGCTGCAAAGGGATTTCCAGTTTTACCAGCACCATTTGTTGAATAGGCTATCTTTTCTCCAGTGAATGTTTTTAGCACCTTTGTCTAGTATGACATAACTGTATTTATGTGAGTTTGTCTCTGTGTCCTCTATTCTGTACCATTGGTCTACAAGTCTATTTGGTGCCAATACCATGGTGTTTTTGTTACTATAGCTCTGTTGTATAGTTTAAGGTCTGGTATTGTGATGCTTCTTGCTTCACTTTTCTTGCTAAGGATTGCTTTAGCTATTCTGGGTCTCTTATTTTTCCAAATGAATTTTATGATTGCTTTTTCTATTTCTATGAAGAATGTCATTGGGATTTTGATAGGAATTGCATTAAATCTGTATAATGCTTTTGGTAGTATGGCTATTTTGAAATATTAATTCTGCCTATCCAAGATCATGGGAGATCTTTCCACTTCTGAGGTTTTCTTAATTTTTTTTTTTTTGTTTAGTGTTCTGTAGTTTTAATTGTAGAAGTGTTTTACCTCTTTTGTTAGAATGATTCTCAGTTGTTTTTTTTTTTTTTTTGAGACTATTGTGAATGGGGTAGTTTTTCTAACTTATATTTCAGTGGATTCATCACTGTTGTATAGGAATGTGTTTGATTTATGGGTGTTGATTTTATATCCTGCTACTTTGCTGAATTCATTTATTTGTTCTAGAAGTTTTCTAGTGGAATTTTTTTTGGATCTCCTAGATATAGAATCATGTCATCAGTGAATAATAATTTTTTTTTCCTATGCTGATCTTAAAACTTGCTTCTTTGTTCAGTTTTTCTACCAGCTCTAGAGGTCTTCTGGTAGAGTTTCTTGGAACTTCTAGATATAGGATCATGTCATTGCAAACAGAGATAATTTGATATCTTCTTTTTCCTGTTTATATCCCTTTAATTTCCTTCTCTTGCCCAATTGCTGTGGCTAGTTTCAAGAACTCTGTTGAATAGGAGTGGACATCCTTCTCTTGTTCCTGATTTTAGAGGGATGCTTTCAGTTTTTCTTCATTCAGTTTGGTGTTGGCTTGGGTTTGTTATATATAGCCTTTATAATGTTGAAGTATGTTTTATCCCTAGGTTCTTCAGCTGTTTTAACCTGAATGTGCTGAATATTCTCAAAGATTTTTTGTTATCTATTGAGATGAAAACGATTCTTGTCCTCAATTCTATTTATGTGGTAAATTACATTTAATGATTTTCATATGTTTAACCTTGCATCTCTGGGATGAAACACTGTGGAGCATGGTGTACAATATTCTTAATGTGTATTTGAATGGAATTGCTAATGTTTTATTAAGTATTCATCAGGAATATGTTCTCTGTAGTTTTTTTTTTCTTGATGTGTCTTTGTCTGGTTTGGGTATCAGGGTAATATTGACTTCATAAATGAATTTGTCCTCTCCTTTTCTATTTCATGGAATATTTTGAGGAAGTTTGGCATTTAGTTCCGCTTTAAAGGCCTGGTAGAACTCAGATGAAAATTCAGCTCATCCAGGGCTTTTCTTTGGTGGAAGACTTTTAATTGCTATTTCAATCTCATTGCTTGGTATTAACCTGTTTAGGTTTCTATATCCTCTGGGTTTGATTTGGGTAGTCATATGTGGCAAGAAATTTTCAATATTGTCTAGATTTTTAGTATAATGGGATATAGTTTCTCAAAGTAGCTCCTAATGATCTTTTGAATTTCAGAAGTGTCTGTGGCGATAGCTCCTTTTTCATCTCTAATTTTGTTGATTTGGGGATCTTTCTCTCTTTTGGTTAGTTTAGCTAAGGGCTTATCTTATTTATCTTTTTGAAGATCCAACTCTTTGTTACTTTGATTCTTTGTATATTTTACTTTCAGTTTCATTAATTTCTGCTCTGATCTAATTGTTTCCTGTCTTATACTGCTTTTGGAATTTGCTTCTTATTTTTCTTGGGCCGAGGTATAGCATTAGATTATTTATTTGAGATCTTTCTTTCTTTATTTTTTGTAGACAATACTACAAACTTTCCTCTTAGAATTGTCTTCATACTATCCCTGAGATTTTGATATGTTATACTTTTGTTCTAATTTCTTTATAAGAATTTTTAAATTTCTCTCCTGATTTCTTCCATGACACATTTCTCTTTCAAAAGTATATTATTCAGTCTTCCCATGCTAATATGTTTTTTTCTGTTGTTGTGTTTTTTTTATATAGATGTTGATTCTAGCTTATCCCATTATGTTCTGATAGGATGCAAGAATTATTTCTATTGTTTTGTATTTGCTAAGACTTGCATTGTGTCCTAGAATATATCCTATTTTAGAGAAAGTTTCATGTGAAGCTGAGAAGAAAGTGAATTTGGTTGTTGATAGATGAAATATTCTATAGATGTCTGTTTGGTCCATTTGATTAATGGTATTTTTAGTTTTGAAGAGCCTTTGTTCAGTTTATATCTGAATGACCTATTTGTCATTGAGAAAGGTATGTGCATTATTGTATTGGGGTCTACTTGAGTCTTTTTATTGCATAGGACTTGTTTTATGTACATAGGTGTGTTGAAATTTTGGGCATAAATATATGCAATCATTGTATCATGTTGTTAGATGATTCCCTTAACCAGTATGAAGTGACCTTTTTGTCTCTCCCAATGAATATTTTTCAAATATGAGAGTAGTTATCCCTGCTTGCTTTCAGTCTTTACTCACATAGTATCCATCCTTTCACCTTCAGGCTTTGAATGTCTTTGTCTGGTTCTCTTGTAAACAACATATGGTTGGGTCTTATTTTTAATCACTCTGCCAATCTATGTCTTTTGTGTGGAGAGTTGAAGCCATTTCCATTCATCGCTATTATAGAGATGATTTTTATTTCCTGCCATTTTGATTTATTTCTAATATTTCATTCAGATGTGAGTCTCCTTTAATTGATTTTTATTCCAGTGAGATTCTTCCATTTGCTGCCTTTGGTGTTTATTTTTCACTTCTTCTGCATATAACGTATCATTAAATATGTTTTATGGTGCTGGCTTGCCGATTATAAATTCTTTTAGTTTCTGCTTATCATGGAAGGTTTTTTATTTTATCTTCAATTCTGAAGGATAGCTTTGCTGGTTATAGCAATCTTTATTGGTACACATTATCTTTCAGAGCTTGATATATTTCATTCCAAGGCCCCCTGGCTTTTTGAGTTTGGGTTGAGAAATCAGAGGAAATTCTAAAAGCTTACCTTTAAATGTGACCTGCCATTTTTGTCTTGTAGCTTTTAAAATTCTATTCTTAAAATGAATTCCACCATTATGTAAAATTATAATGTACCAGTAAAAATATGGCAAAAGTGAAATAATATTCTATTCTTGTTCTCTGCATTAGATATTTTAATTATAAGGTATCTTCCTCAGTATCTTTTTTGGTCTTATATCTTGGAGGCTCTAAATGCCTCTTGTATTTGGGTTTCCATCTTTGCTTTCAGTTTGGTGTTGGCTTGGGTTTGTTATATATAGTATATACACTATATATATAGTTTGTTATATATAGTATATATACTATATATATAGTGTATATATATATTTGAAATTTTTTTCTGATATAATTTTACTGAAAGGCTGTGCATTCCTTTAGTTTGTATTTCAATGCCTACTTCTATGCCAGTGATTCTTACATTTGGTCTCTTAAGGTTATCCCAGATTTCTTATATATTCTGATCATTGTCTCTTATATTTTTTTGTTATTGTTGTTAACTTTGTTTTCAAGATTATGTATTTTGTCTTCATGACTGAAATTCTGGCTTTGTGGTCTAATCTGTTAGTGATATTTTCAACTGAATTTTTAATTTGATTTGTTGAGTCATTCATTTTCAGGAGTTCTGTTTTGTTGTTTTTCAGAATCCCTGTATCTTTTATTGAAATGTTCTTTCACTTCCTGTATTTTTTTCTCTTAGTTCATCAGCTTCCTAAATTCTTTTTCTGGCATTTCTTCTACAGTGGTATTAGTGGGTATTCTGGCATTTCTTCTATGGTGGTATTAGTGGGTATTCTGGCATTTCTTCTATGGTGGTATTAGTGGGTATTCTGGCATTTCTTCTACAGTGGTATTAGTGGGTATTCTGGCATTTCTTCTTCAGTGGTATTAGTGGGTATTCTGGCATTTCTTCTACAGTGGTATTAGTGGGTATTCTGGCATTTCTTCTATGGTGGTATCAGTTGTGTTGTGAGCTGTTTGGGGGGGGGGGGCTGCTTCCTTGCTTTTTCATATTGTCAGTATTTCTTCCAATCTGCTGGGATGATTATCTCTTCTACTTTTATATGTGAGTTTTTAGTGAGCTGATTTCTCTTTATTATGTGTCCTAGGTTGGGTAAATGTCTTGGTGACAATGTTTTCACCCAGTTTGCTCTTATGTTCAGTCTGGAACAACACACTGAGAGGAGTCATGAATCCCCAATAATTACAGCCACTTCAGAACAGAGCCTTCTACTAATAAATCTTTAAAATAAAAACTTACTAAAATGTTCTTCAGCAATCTACTAATCTGAGAGGTAAATGGCAGCAATTTTCTTGAATTGGTTGAGAAACTGAATAATAAGAAAAATAAAATTGCTCTTGAGCTCTGTTTGGCTCTCTGATCAGCTATTCTCTCACTGCCTCAATCTGGGCTGGGGAACAGTTCAGGCTTACATCTGTTTCACCTCCACCAGTTTATTTATTTTTCTTGCTGGGGTTTTTGAAATAGAGTCCCCCTTTTTTCTGGGGTTTAAGTTGTTGTGCCATTTATTTATTCTCAACTCTGGTCCATAGTGGTCAAATTTGTTTGGAGAGTCTATACAGAGTTTCAGTCCCTTTTTGGCTGGCCAACTCTGGTAAGCCCCTCTCTCTGGAAGTCTCAGACCATGTACAGGGGCGAAGAGAGTGAATGTGTCAACCTATTCTCTAGCCCTTTCTAGGCTTGAAAGATGTGACGTAGGGATCACCAGATTTGCTCTGAATTTAATTGGTCTCAGTTCCCCAACCCCCACCATGAAAGGTTTTTTTTAGGCTCAGTTTGCCAGTGTGAATTGCTGTCTTGACTGAGTCTTGGGGAGATGCTGTGATAGTGATGCTTCCTTTGAACCGCCTTAGTCCTTTCCCCCAAAGGATAAACTCATAGATTAAATGAATGTTAAAAAAAAAATAGCTCACTAGGAGTAAAGAAGTTGGGGTATGAAAGCAGAAGGAAGGTTGGAGTATTAAAAAGGTGGGAAGAGAGGTGATACATGAAGGCTTTAAAGAGGGAGGAATTAAAGAAGAAGAAAAAGGGAGAGAACAAGATATTTTGCTATTAGAGGTTGAGGCAAGGAGAGTAAGAATAATAAAACAAGTAGAGCAAACAACACCAACCCTGCCCCTAACCTGAATTTTAAAAAAATCTATTAAAAAATCAAACAAATCACTGCCTCTTAGAAAAAGAAAACTAAATAGTGAAAGGTTAATAAAAGGAAAAGACATGATAAAATAGGGGGGAAATTATGTATATATGTATGTACTCATATATACAAATATAACCACAACAATTCAAATAATAATAGAAAAAGAATAAAAGAAAAATTCTTAATTAAAAATGCTGGAATTTTTTTTTTTTCACTAGATGTCTCTACCTCTTAGAGCAAGAGCTGGGTGATATTAAATCCAACCTCCTTTTATGATTTTGACCATTTCACTCACTGGAATTCACTGGAAGTGTAGCTGGTTAAAATAGCTCTCAGCTTCTCTGCTCACCAGCATGGGGGTTGGGGATAAAACTAGAAGTAACTTCTATTGAGATTTTGTCCAGATGTCTTAGATCTGTGCTCTTCCTATTTGGATGTGGTGCAGAGAAATATTTGTGTAGTTCTTTTTGCTGGGGTAGTGTTCTAAATGGAACTTTGGACCATCATTTGGAGAAATACTCTGGAGATATTATATCCTTGTACCCCCCTCCCCCAGGGTAGAGTAGATGAGTATCTCAGCAGAACCTCAGGATTCTAGCAGCTCCCCAGATTTCTACTCATAGGGCAGGGTACCCGCCACTCTGGGTGGATGTTGCATGGTACCCCACCATTAAACATGAACTTCCAAGCCTCCATCCCTAAATATAATCTGATTCTTTTCAGCTGGTCATTTACTCCAGTGTTCAAAGGGATAGCTGGTTGTCTTCCCCTATAACACACTGACTTGTTCAATGTCCTCAATCCTTTCCAGTTGGTCTTTCATATCACAGAGCCCAGAGGGAGAGCAGGTTGCACTCTCCCCCGTATCTCTGTCTTGAATCTCCTGTATCTACTACTGTTCTCTATAACTGCTTTTGCCAGGTGCACTTTTAAGTCACTTTGTAATCATTGCCCAAGGCAGAGTGGAAGTATTTGCCAAGAACCCTTGGGTTCCCATAGGAACAAGATTCATTATAAACCCCTCAAGCTGGACCTCCATCTCAGTTCTTCACTTATCAGTTGAGAATCATGGAGCACAAACAACTCTGCTGCAAGTCTTTGTTTCAGCTAATTACAGGCTGCCTTCTTCAGGTTTTTATGTGCCAAATTTGTTCACCACGTTTCTCTTTCCCTTTGTGTTGCGCTTCCCTTGTCAGTGACAGAGCAGCCCTGCTGCTGCTGGGCTCTGGTGTATTTCCTTAGACCCTTTGTTCACAACACCAGACTCTCTGGGCTTCTCCTAATCTCTGCCAGACAAATATTGACTCACATTGATTTTCTCCAGATGCCTACCTTGTTACGAAGCAGTATTCCTGTTGTTTCAATTCCAAACAGCAGAGTGTGGGAAGTGCCTTCTACTTCACCATTTCAGATCCTTCCCGTGTGTATTTTAACAATTTCTTTTTCAAGTAGCTTAAGTCTAACTCATTTTTCAGAATGATGCAAGAGCATTTACTATTTTTTCAAAATAGCAAGTACCAGATCTAGTGTGTTGCCATCCGGTGTGTACCTGGTGTCTCAGTCCTACAACAAAATCCACTGGACTCAGTGTTGTGGGAATGGGTTTTGTGACTCAACCAAGGAGTGGATCAGGGACAGTCAGTTGGACGAGAGGCACCATGAGGATTTCAGATGGCATCAGCATGGTTGTCTTTACAGCTGGAATGGTGGTCACTGCCACCTTTGTGTTCTCTGCAGTGACACCCCTGGAGGACCCTGTCTTTCTATACCAGTGAACAGTCTTCAGTTCTTTCTGCTCCTGTCGACTACTTGTTACCAGCCTGAGAACTCCGTTTAACTTAACGGGAAGGAACCCGGCCTGTCTGCACTTGGAGGTCCGTCTCAAGCTTTCTTCTGTTATGATCAGTGCCTTCTGCTGATCCTGGAGAACCTCCTCTCGTATTTTAGGTGTTTTGTTCATTATGTTTACTTTTTTGGAACTATGTAAGCCTGACCACAAATAAAACATTGTTGCCTAAATTTCTGATCTTTCAAATGTTCTATGTGTTGGTCCACACCTAGAGCGAAAGTTAGGAGGAGTGTGAGGAAAAGGGGTCAATGAAATCAGGGTGGAAAGTTGGCAATTCAGTAAATACAATTTTAAGAGAGAAAAATTAATAAAAGCTATGCTTTTTAGAAAAAGAACAGAGGGTGAAAGTTCAGGTTATTAAGCTATTTTCCTTTACTATATAACAAATCAGAAATGCTATTTGAGAGCTGATCCCCATTTAGTTCATATCTAAAGAATCAGTTTTGAGTCCGAACTTTCCAGGACAGCTACTGTCTGTCCTCTTCACCTTTCCTTTGGCTTTTAAACAGAGATTTCTTTCCAAATGGCTATTTTTATCTTATGGAAGTTAACCTCAAGGATTTAGGTGTGGAAGGTCATTTTTACTTTTAAGCCATTGCTGATGATATAGCTAAAGCAAGGATTTTTTTTATATCTTTCTTAAATCAGAAATTCATTGATACCGGGCTGGGGATGTGGCTCAAGCGGTAATACAATCGCCTGGAATGCGCGGGGCGCTGGGTTTGATCCTCAGCACCACATACAAATAAAGATGTTGTGTCCACCGAAAACTGAAAAATAAATATTAAAAAATTCTCTCTCTCTCTCTCTCTCAAAAAAGAAAGAAAGAAAGAAAACCCTTATACATTGCTTGGGAACCCAAAACAATAGTATGTACATGGATATTTTAATACTGCTCTCTACCTTTCCTGATTTATTGAAGACCTTTAAGTGTTTCCACATGATAGTTGAATATATATATATATATATATATATATATATATATCTCCTAAAAAATTTACATGTAGATGTTTGTAAAAATGTTTTTGATGTCTTCCATTCATAATTAGAGTTGTAATTTCTATGGAATAAGATGAAGCAGTCAAGAAGTCATTCAAACACTGTTTAGTGAACACACCACTCACCATTCTATTCCTGCCATCTTTGAGTGGCTATGATATGTAACTATTACTCTTGCAAAATATGTTTTCCTTATACCTACAGAGTGAAGAGTTTAGCTCATGGTTTCACTTTAAAGGCACTGATATTCTAAGAGTTTGTTCACCTCTTTTCCTACATTAATGGGAGTTTTTTGGGGAGGGGCACATCATGGACAAACCATAATATTCTATCTACCCTTTGACCGCCAGAGTTTATGTCCATTTCACAATACAACATGGATTTTGTTCACCTCCAAGAGACCTGTAGTCTTGGTTTTAGTCAGCTTTTGTGTTTCTGTTGAACAAAAGACATGAAAAGAACACTGTGGAGGAGGAAAGGTGTATTTTAACACACAGTGCCAGAGGTTTAGTCCATGGCTGGCTGACTCCATGACACTAGTCCTCAGGGGAGGCAGAAAGATACCTTCAAGGTATCTTTCCTATTGTGTCTGTGCATCTTAGCATCTCTTCAGGGCCTGTGTGCTCTTCAACAAGCTTACCTTTCTTGTCCCCAGCTTTACACATAGTTTTCTGGCCAAACCTGAAATTTTTAAAAAATCCTTTAGCTGTTTTCTGCTCCTGATTCTCAGAGTAAACCTGGCTGAAAGCTTCCAGCAATATCCACTGATTGAATGCTGTGCTGCTTTTGAAAATTTTTCTGCCAGATTAATTAGTCCATCACTTTTAAATTGAGCCTCATACAATGAATGTCTCAGGCATGGGCTTAACGTAGCCAAGTTCTTTAGTAGAATATAACAACAGTGGCCTCATCATTTTTCTCTAAAAGCTCATGAGCACAGTCTGCATTCTTATTAGTAATCTGGTTTTCTGAACTCCCACCAGAATTTCCCATTAAGCTCCACTTACAACATTATAAAGCTTTTTGCAGCCTGTAACTTTAAACTTTTAAAAATTTCCCCCCACAAACCAGTTCCAAAGGCTTCTGAAACACATGGCCAGGTTAGTCAGAGCAAAGATCCCAATTCTAAATACCAATTTCTGTTTTAGTCAGAGTTTGTGTTGTGACCAAAAGTACCTGACAAGACCAACTTAAAGGAGAAAGAGTTTAGGGGATCATGGTTTCAGAGGTCTCAGTCCATAGATGGCAGCTCCTTTGCTCGGGCCCAAGGTGAGTGAACCCTGGGGGACAGGCCCAGTGGAGGAAAGCCGTTCAGCTCATGATAGGGCTCAGGAAGCAGAGAGAGGGAGAGAGGATAAGGAGCCACAGGAAACATGCACTCTTTCAGGGCATGACCATAGCGATTTGCTTCCTCCAGCCCCACTCCCCTGCCTATAGTTACCACCTCATTCATTTGAACTAGGATGAACTGATTAGGTTACAGCTCTCACAATTCAGTCATTTCACCTCTGAATATTCCTGCATTAAAGGAGCTTTGGGAGGGACATCTCAGATCCAAACCATAACAAAGAGAGGAGAAGGGACATTAATGAACAAGATGGTTTCTGATAACAATGATGCTACAAAGACACTAAGAACAGAATAGTGTGATGGTAAGAACAGGGTAGAACTACTTTGGGAGGAATGGGCAGAGAGGTCCTATCTGAAACAAAGGAAGCAGGAATACAGAGTTCTATGGCAGGAAAAGGGAACAGCCAACATTAAGGCTCCACTATGGGAACAAGCTTAGATGTCTGAGCAAAGAAAGCAAGCCTGTGTGATTATTTCTTTGATAGGAGAATTCACCATCAAATGAAAGAAGGGGGTAAGCACTGATATAGGAAGATTTTTTTTAGATTTGTTGACATAAAAACATGGTGTTTATATCTGGTCATTTCTAATGTGAGATAATGTTATCTATAGTGTCTTTTTATATATGCTTGCTTTTATGGAGAACAGCAGCATGAATTTTAGTAACAGCAATGACCAACACATCGTGCTCTCTATATTTGGCACGAAGTGTCTCCTATGTTAACTTAATTAATCTTCATAATAACCCTTTTAAGTGGCTATGTTTGTTTTCTCCAAACTATGTTGGAGTAATTGAGACATTCAGAGATTCTATCATCAACTGAAGATTACATATCCAGTAAGTGGCAGCACTAGGTGAACTCAGACATTTTTGACCCCAGGGTCTATGCTTTTAATCCCTTTTCTCTTTCACCTCTATCAAGAACATGTAGCCCCCTCCCAGATGGAATGTATATCCAGCTCTAAACACCTGCACAAGTAAAGATGATGGAGAATCCAAGGATTAACCATGCATAACAGAAGAGAGATTACAAGACAAAAATATGGCCATCTATCAAATAAATTATAAAAGTGGTATGTGCTGGGAGATTGAAAAAGGAAGAAACTGGCTAACTGGGGTTGGATTTTAAACATTTGTACTACTCCTTTTGAAAATAACATATCTAGTAAAGGTAAATATATTCATACCCACTGACTTGGTAGTTTTTCTCAGATACTCACCCTAGTGAGTTCTTCCATCTATGATTCAGGAAGCACGCACAAGAACTTTCACGGCCACAAATGTTGTTTGTCAGAGCTGAAAGCTGAAACCAACCTATGTCTCCATTCCTTTAGGAATGGGTAAATAAGTTGTGGCATATCTTTTATAGTATCTTTATATTGTACATATGTATATCTTTACAGTGTAGTAACTAACATGAATGACCTGCAGCTAAATGCAATATCTGAATGTGAAACAAATTAAAAAGTCAGAATTTGATTGAAATCAAATTCTATGCATGTATTATTGTATCAAAATGAACCCAATTCCTATGCATAACTGTAATTCTCTAATAAGAATAAATATTTTAAAATAAGACTTTTTGTAGTATTTCAATTACATAATTTAAAATATCCAAGATGAAAAAATAAGTATACATATACATATGTACACATATATCTTACATACACATATCTTTAAAAAAAACCCCATAAAGTTAGAGACGAAAAGCACAGAATTAAAGATATTGGTTATGTCCACAACAAAGAAAGGGGTATAGAGTAAGCTCTGAGAGTGACACCAGGGGGACTCAAAGGTAATGGTCATATTAAAACGGGAGTGGAGGGCCATGCCCTCCGGGGTTGCAGCAGACCCCAGCAATTCACCATGAGATTCTTCTTCCTTCAGGATTCTTGTCAGGTAAATTTGAAGAATGAAATCCACAGACCAGGATGAGTGAGTGTAAGGGTAGGATTTATTGACTAGAAACAGGAATAGAACTCTTACACTGAAGAGGGAACCCCAGAGCAGGCTTTTTCCCTCAGGGTGTGCTAGTCTAGGGGTTAAGCTAGCACTTGGGTCACTGCTATTGGACCAAACTTATGCTCATTAGGGTTTGAAAAAGTGCTAATGCTATCCGTCCAAAATTATGCCAATTAGAGTTTGGAAAGGAAATTGCGCTATTGATTATTCCTGAATCCCATTTAGGTTTGCCTTACTTCCATTTTTTCCCCCTTACCAGGAGAGGGAGAAGTCATTGAATTGCGCTTGCTCAGTGGGAAGGCTGGCAGGGCAATGCGCTTCTGCATGGGCATCCCTACTGTGTGCAGGCCCGGCTACTGCAGGGTGACAGGGTAGACTTGTCCCCGCTCATCTCAGTGCTTCAGGACCACCATGCAGGCTCCACGCCCCGGTGGGCTATGCTTGCCACCTGCGCTCCAACCCACCAGGGTTGCCACTTGGCTGCTCCACAGCTCTGCGGCTGCTGCTTTGCAGGAATCAGTAGGCCGGCTACCAAGCTTGGCAGCCCTGGAGGAGTGTCAATTTCTATTTCTTAAACAGGTTGGTGTGTGTGTTTTATCAGTACTCTTTACACTATATCTATGTGTATGTTTGTGTGTTTATAAGTGCTCTTTATACTATATATATGTATATGTGCATATATATGCATGTGTGTACATTTTGAATATCACTTGAAGTTTGTTCAACACTTAATTTTAATGTAATTAGTATTAATAGTGACTGATCTAATTTTCTTAAAAAGTCTCATTTTGCACCTAGTGTGCATGAATGTATTTCCTGTGGCTGCTGTAACATTTATCACAAACTGGTTGAAATTATCATTGTTTTGTGTTTGTTAAAATTGTGAGAGTCCAATAGCCTTATTGCATGCTCTTCCACTTCTTCCCCTTTCGGTCCAAGCTGGCATGGTTTCTGCTGATATAACAATCTCAAAAACTTTGTGAGTCTCCTATGTACATTAAAGGGATCCATGTCATTATATAAGGGGTTGCTTCACAGATGGTTCTGATCATATCATCTCTATTCCTGAGTTCTACCCAGTTTATTGGGGAATTCATGATCCATGCACTCCAAAAGAACCCTTCGTGTGAAGGAATATCTAACTTTTTGATCCTTTTCAAGGTGCTATCTTGATTGTCTAGATGTATCTTTAGAGTTTTTCTCAGAGCATGCTTTCCTAATAGTGAATCTCCTCATTTTAACATTTTTTACAATCGGGATCACCTGAGGCTTTGCCAAATTGTCAAGGCCAGGTTCCTTTTTTGCTGAACAATTATTCACTTAATTTATCTCTTTCCTCTCAAATTTTACTATGGATTGAGTATCTCAGATTCCCAAATGCTTAGGAGCAGAAATGTTTCAGAATTTAGAGTTTCTCAGATTTGGGGATATTTGAATGGACTTTACCAGTTGGCACTCAAAGAGTTTCAGATTTCAGAACATTTCAAATTTCTGAATTTCGGTTTAGAGAAGTTCGACCTGTGCAGCTGTAAGAAGAAACCACATTGTAACTTCAGTACTTTGCTTTTGCACCAAGTATGCAAGAGTTAGTACATGGCTTACAAGCTCTTCTTTCCAAAAACTGTAGGACATAATTAAGCATCTAGCTTAATTATGCTCTCACTAGCATCCCCTTTCTTCCAGTTTCGAAAACCATTTTCTTTACTTCAAAGCTCTCACCCACAGTGTTGTTAAGGTTTAAATTTTGCCAACACTTGGTTTCTGATGTGGCATTTTCTCCATGCTCCTCTCTTCTCTTGCATCTTCCCCTGAACCATTAAGGTCCTTTCACAACAGTCTGTTTAAAGGAACGTAGGCTTTTTGTCACCAGGGACCGCAAACATTTTCTAAGATTTTATTCATTACCTAGTTCCAAAGCCACTTCCACATTTTGAGGCCTCCATTACAGTAGTACCTCATTCCCCAGCATCAAAATAGGTATTTTGGGTTGTTATAACAAATTACCCACAATGTTGGTTGCCTAAAACAATGGAAATTGATTTGCTTAGAGTTCTGGAGGCCAGAAATCTGAAGTCAGCATCGTTGCACCAAAAATCAAGGAGTCGGCGGGCAGTGCTCCCTCCAGATATGCGACTTACCTCTAGCGGCTTCTGGTGGCTGCAGCATTCAGCCATTCATGGCCACATTGCTCTGTGGTCACATGACTCACTTTCCTCTGTGTGCAAATCTGCCTCTCATAAGATATGTGATTATGATAACGATAATCCCCTTCTATCTCTAGATCCTTTACTTAAACACATCCACAGATTCCCATGCTCCCTTTTTTGCCATATAGTTCATAGGTTACAAGGACTAACGTGGATTTGCGGGGTGGAGGAATGGGAGAGGCATTCAACCTCCTGCAGGATGCGCTCCTTGTTGTAGCTCATGAGGGAATTAGGGGAGGTTAGGGAAGACATGCTCATTTATTCATTCATTGGACAAATGTTCTTTGAGTGACTTAATTGTGCCCAGCAACGTACTAGACACTGTGCATTGCACTGGGGACTCAGTGGTTCCACCCAAATCATCCCACACCAAGAAAAGCCACATGTTTTCTTTCTTTTTTAATTTTAAATATAAGCCTAGTTCTTTGGGCAGAGAAGAAGTTAAAGACCTGCCTTGTGGCATTCTGGGCTTTTTTGCACACCTCTGCAGGACATTTACACACATCTCTAAGTGTAGAATTCCTTCCACACTCTTACCTTCCTGCTCTATTCCTTCTCTGGGTTTCTCTTAATCCCTTACCCAGACTGGAAGCTGTTCTGCTTCTCTGTATTGAGGTGGAAGAGCACTGGATTAGAAGGAGCCAGTGCTAACTTTCCTATGCAGTTTCGGGAAGTTTCACTTTGTATCTTTGGGCATCTATTTTGTAATCAAATGAAGCGATTTGAACTTTAAAACATTATTATTTTACCATCTAAATATAGGACCTGCATCACATCGCTAAATATTCCCCATAGGTGCAATTTCCGCATCTGTACTGCTTTATAAAAAGACCTTAATTTCAAGACTTCAAGATTCTCTAATTAAAATGAATTATCTGCTCTATCACCTTGGAAAATCTTGTCATACTGAGTTTAATCAATTTGAATATAACTGACTTTGATTCATGGATGCACAAACATAGAAAAATTCTGTAATAAGAAAATTTTAAGACAACATGTTTTTATGGATGCAAAAGTTAACTTTGGCTCTCTCAGTAACAATTTCTTCAGCATCTATTATCTTCCAGTTTTTGGAGATGTAAGAGTGAGCAAAAGCAGAAAGTTTATGTCTTTGTTGAATTTATAATGTAGAGCATGGGTAGGAATTAAGAATGACTACTACTAATGAAATGTATAAACTTTGATAAGTGTATATTAGGAACTGTGATTTTAAAAATTTTTTAAAAAGCAATTATCTAGGGGGGGTCAGGGGAGAGTGTTCCAAGATACATCATGTACAAATGCCCTGTGGCTGGAATGTTCAAGGATCACACTTTACATACCCCTTGTGTCTTGCTTTCTTCATTTAATGTATCATTGACATCTCACATTGTATGTTTATAATAGAATTTATCTAAAGAAGTCTGTATTATTATTTTAATTCTTTGCTCTTTTCACACTTTGAATCAATTTGTATAAGAGATTTGATTGAAGCAAGAAAAGGATGATTTAGCGCAGACATTATGGCAATGATTTTGACTTAGTTACATTGATCATATTAGGTGCGTGAACTATAGAACTTTTTTTTTTTTTTGGTACCAGAGATTGAACTTAACCACCAGGGAAATTAACCACTGAACCACATCCCCAACTCCTTTAATTTTTAAATTTTGAGTCAGTGACTCACTAAGTTGCATAAGTCCCTGGTATGTTTCTGAGGCTGGCTTTCAACTTGCAATACTCCTGCCTCAGCCTCCTGAACTTTTTTCCTTTGAATATGTTACTTTGAAATAAGTAAAAACAAAATAATAAAAACCACCTGAAATCCAACTCCTAAACATGAACCCATCTCCTAACTTCCTTCTCTCTTGCCCTCTCTCTTGCTTTATGTATTTACATGTGTGCTCATAAACACACACACACACACACAAATGCAGTTGCTTTGTACATACCAATAGCAAAATTTGGGGTATCTGTTCAGGATTATTTATTTAGACTAAATCCCTACTTGTGAAATAGTAAATAGAATAATATAAACATTTTAATGCATTTATTATCAATCACCAAAGAGCACTCTAGCAATATACCAAGTTCTACTTCCACCAATTCCGTAGAAATTTTCATATTTCATGATAATCTTCTTTATGAGAGCCTTCTGTCTTCTTCTATGTTTCATTCTTCATTTTGATTTAAATCTAACTGTTAATTATTATACCGGAGAGTTCCCAAATGAAAGGACTTCAGCTCACTCATTTTTATGCCCTTGACTGAGAGCGTGTTCTCAAAAAAATACTGAAGACTATTACTCTGTAGGTCAGCCAGAATGGTCCATACAGGGCTGACTACCTGCTCCTTTTACACTGAGGATGCTCTCTCTGTCCTTTATTTAACATTTTAGCTAATGTAAGGGGTTTTCCCCCACATATTTCCGCAATATATGATCTAAAGTATTCCTCTTTTTGAGATTCTAAGGGTATTACGTATTGAAGTTAAGAGGGCAGTTTATATCCTTCCAAAAATAAGTGGAGCAGATTTTTTTTTTAAATTGCTGTCTAGAACAAAAGCCCCATCATAACAACGCATTGTGGGCAGGATTTGTTTCTACCAGGGAAAGTGCCTCTCCATCTCTCTTCTCTCATTACCTACCCCAGGCAGATCAGCTGCTCCCAGTCCACCATCAACCGTGGGACTCCTTTCAGCTCTTATCACCTGTGGTGAGGTGAGACACGCAAATAGGGCAGAAGAGATGGTTTGCCACCCATTGACCACCTGTAAAGCTGCTGCCCTCTGTGACGGCTTTCATCTCCTTTATAGACAGGCTTGGTCCCTTCCTCTGTTCTGTGTCTCCACAGGGGCCTGGCTGGCACCCTGCACATGCATCAGGCTTGTCAATTAATTTTATATATGGCTTTTCCCCTCTGGTCTTTACCCACTCTGGATATCTGGATTGTCAGGAGGGAATTTTCTGTTTTGATCTAGAAAGAATTTTGTCTTTCTTCTCTTGCCAACTTCATCCTGCCTTGGGTTAGATGAGATTTGTGTCTAATCATTGTAACCGTTGTTCCTTCTGATATCCCAGCTCATTGAACAGTGCCAACCCTACTGTCCAGGCTCAGGAAGCCTTGGAAGAGGGGATGAATAAGGGACTGGACTCTTTAGTGCTTCCCATGTCAGCTCAGCAAAAAAAGGGAAAGAAAAAGAGGCACCCAGTTCTCCCCCAGAAGAAGGCAGGGTAGCTGGCTGCAGCAGCCATGTGGAAGGGGGACGGAGACACCTCCTGCTGGCTGCAGGTCTGACTTCAGAGGGGACACGTCCTTCACCATGTAAAGCAGATCAGGAAAGGACTTCTTGGGAGCTGGGTCATTCCTAATCTTCAACCATGTTTTCAAGGGGCTTTAAGACCCAAATGTCCACAGTGGTCAAGAACCCAATCTCAAGGTTCAAAGTCCTGATTTATAGATCTCTAGATATATTCTGGAGATTTTGAGAGATCTCTGTGATAATGTGTGAATTTTTCCCCCCTTGTGGTTAGATAACGCGATGAAAATAAACCTTAGCATCTGGACAACCAGTGACAAGTACAATTTATTGTGCCTATGATTGTGTTGGTACCAATCACCCACCAATGCCAGAATGAAAACTATCATGTTCTTTTACCAACTACAAAGTTAAAATTTTCCTTTATCAGAGATAATCAATTAATTAAAGTCATTTCACAAAACATTATTTGATAGATTAATGGTTTGAGTTGATGCGGAAACAATACAGTAGTTTAGGGTGAGTAATATTAAACTGTGTCACTAATTTGTCCAAAAAATTGGGGATGGATTGGTCCATAGATGCATTTGTGTATGGCAAAGTCCAAGTGAAGTCATGATACATTGCAAAAAGTAGGGTTTGTATTAAAGACAAAATAGAAGCAATAACAATAAAATTAGATGTATTGTTTACACAGAGTGAATAAGCCATTTCCCTTATTACTGTTTTCCTTAAAGAATCTGCATGTTTTCATTATCTGTAAGCTTGCAAATAAACTTTAGATAGTTTCTAGGTCTTTAATTCCCCTAATAATTTGATTAGAGATATTAATTGAAAGTGGATTTCAATAATATCAGAAAGCTAACCTGTCTTCAAAAGATCTAATTGCTGTAACAGTGTTGTCATATGGTCCTATTAGTGTTGTTTGGGTTACCTGAGACATTTAATTACCGGGAACCAGCAAACAAGGTGTTTGTAGAGAGACAGATGGGACGGTGTGCGCAGGATCCCAGAGGTCCTCGTCCGGTTGCCAGATGTGCTAGATATTTTCTGGTTGCCTTTCAGATCCACTTCCTGCACTTCTTTGCATCCTTGGGCTAGGTAGGCGAGTGGGCCATAAACAGATGGGTGGGAAAAGGACAATGAAGGATGGACCTTAGGTGTGTGTATCGAGGAAAATCCAGGAGTCATAAACTGAGACTGCAGGGAACTTTCTCGGAACAGGCAGGCATCTGGGGAATGAGAATGCCCAACTTTCCCCCAAGTGGCAGGGAACTGTAATTTAAAATCAAGGGGAACCTTAATTGAAGCAGAAAAAGCAGGGTCTGGTATGTTAAAACCTCCCCCAGCCAAAGTTAATTATAACCCCTACTGCTTCCAGGCCATGTCATTATCTCTTGGAAGCAAGCCACCATGACCCTCTATTGTCACCAGAACTGCCCAATCACACTGCCGACCAGACCATGAAGACCCTCACAAAGAAAGTTTGCTGAGGGCTAGTCAAAGGGTAATAAACTGACTGAGGAGGCAGGAATATTGAAGCAAAAACAGGGAGACTCGGGCTGGGGATGTGGCTCAAGCGGTAGCGCGCTCGCCTGGCATGCGTACGGCCCGGGTTCGAACCTCAGCACCACATACAAACAAAGATGTGTCTGCCAAAAACTAAAAAATAAATATTAAAAAATTCTCTCTCTCTCTTTGAGAAAAAAAAAAAAAAGAACAGGGACACTCAATCTCCTTAAAAACTCCAACTCTGCGAGTGCCACAGGGCCCTCTGTTCCAGGTGGTTCGAAAGGTTCCTAGGCTGTATGTCACCCTTGCTTATCACTCTAATTGTTGTTATTACTAATTCTTACTAGATAATTATCTAGTTGCCATGGTAATCAGGACCAAAGTGGCTGCCTCAGTTCTGGAATGGGCCCATGTCCTGTAACCCTTGAAGGGTCACTGGATCTCTGGCTTCTTCTTGGGTTTGGCCACTACAGGGAGGTAGTGGGGAGTGAGGCATCTCACCTCTGGCTCCCTCTCTGCTGGTCCGATGAGGGTTGAGGTGCCACCTGTCAAGGGCCTCTGTACCTGGCAGGGAGCCTTTCCCATACAGCTTCTCTGTATCTGGTCCTGGAGCAGCTGCTATCCTGCCCCTTCAGGTGAGGGGTGTTAAGTAGCTCCACACAGTTGCTCATATAAAAGTGCTGCATGATTCCTGGACATGTCCCTAGGCTCTGCATGCTCCTTTGCAAAATACCCAGCCCTTTTCTAACACTGCTCAGTTCTCTGATTTGACTGTTGCATGCTTATCAAATGTCTTCCCTGGCAGAAAGACCAGCGAGTTAGCTGGGCCCAGGGGCTCCCCTCTCCTCAGCAGGAGAGGCTGTATTTCCACAAGATGTTCTCAATTCTGTCTCCAGCATGCAGCTCCCCTGAGCAGCTGCCACTCAAACCCAGTCTGTTCCCAGCTTGCAATGCAGCTTGCATGTATGCAACAGAGAGCCAGGGCCGACTGGGGGAGAGGGGGTGGAGTGAACTGGTGGGTAACCTTCCTTCCTCTCCTGGAGCACAGCCTCAGGGCCCTCATGCATCCAGTGTACTCTGCCCAAGCACATGTTCCC
Source organism: Marmota monax (assembly GCF_021218885.2). NCBI lineage: Eukaryota > Metazoa > Chordata > Mammalia > Rodentia > Sciuridae > Marmota > Marmota monax. Next base: position 6,263,187 of record NW_026693082.1, read on the forward strand.
ATGGGATGCCAGGAGGATAGGGAAGGAGTTAGGATCTGCTGTCCCTGTGCCTGTGATTTCCAGCCAGCACTGTGGGACAGTTCTTAGTGTCTGCCTGAACCCTTTTACTCAAAGTCTTGAAGTTATTAATAACATTTTGTAGATCTATGTGAACAAGAATCTTAGGTAATAGCATTATTAGAATCAGACTATGAAACATTCACAACAAAACAAATATGAGGTTCTGTTTTCTGCTATTAAACCTAACCCCAGCAACTTAGTTTTAAAACAAGAACTAGAGCAAAACAAGCAAATAAAAAAAAAACCCATCACATTTAATCAATGTTGTAGTTCATTTTATTGGCTTGAGGATGCTGTTTGTATTTTCTTTGCAAATTAGTTTTGCTTTTATGGATGTATAAGAAATGTACAATAAGAAATGTACATAAGAAATGTACAATCATTCTTATATTTGTACATGCTTAATAAAAATAATAATGAAAGTAATTTAAGCTAACGGTCAGAATCCATGAGCAACATTACTTGGGAAAGTGCCTCATATTATTCAAATTTGATAGACATGGATTGTCATTATAATATGAGAGTGCTGGGAATCACAGTCTATGGATTTTAATCCTGTTTCTACAACTCACTATGAGACAATGGACAAGTTAATTATAATTCTACAACTCACTGTGAGACAATGGACAAGTTAATTGATCTCTCTGCACCACAGGTTTCTGTAAAATGTGTACGATAATAGTTCCTGTCTTTTAGGGCTGTTGTGAGGAAGAAATGAGTTCAATGATATAATGAATCAAAATATATAGCATGCTGTATACACATCGACTTGAAAGCGATGTATGGTCTTAAGAAATTACTCATGCCATCTTGCTCCTAATCTTCCAAATTCTAATAAATTTCCCTAGTCACACAAAAATGTATTGAGAGTACCACATATCTATTTGTAATCCATGTGGGTGCTATTATCTAATAACTTTCATTACTGAAAAATGAATAAACATCAATAAAGGATATAGACCATTCTGAAATTTCCCTGCACAAGGGATTTAGTAAGGTTGCCAATAAAAAATCCTGAAAAAAAAAGGGCATGAAATGTGTGCCTGGGGAGGATTTTCTGATTGTAACAGGTATTAATTATTTGCTTATGAGCTTGCACATGCTCTTTTGGTATAGAAAAGGTGTCCTGGCTTGCTTTAATTGATGACTTTCCCAAGAACCCAAAGATTGATTAAAATTTTTGATTTTGTTTTCATATTAGGCACCATAATCATGAAACTACCTAAAGATACTTCACATTTAAAAAAAACATATTCATATTTTGGGGAAGGTTTATATCTCTAAATAATATGCTCAAGGTTTCAAATTGCAAGTGGGAGAATTTGAAAATAAACGTGGAAACTTTTCACTGAGCCAGAGATTTCCAGGTGCCGTGATTACTAGCTTTCCCAATATATCACATTTTGGTGGCTTCACACACTCAGATTAATTATCTGACACCTCTGAGGTCATAAGTCTGAAATAGGTCTTACTGAGCTGAAAATCAAGTGGTCTGCAAGGCTGCATTCCTTTGGGAAGTCCTGGGGAGAGTCCATTTCCTTACCTTTTCCATCTTCTACAGTTCACCTATATTCCTGGGCTCCTGGCTCCTTCCTCCTGGATTAACCTTTGCTTTGCTGAACATTCCTGTTGAAATCACAATCCACGTTCTTGCTCTGGAGGAATTGCTTGCTATTGGATTCATCTCTCAGACGAGAATCCCCCTGGAAAACAGCAACGAGCTCAATTTTACCACAGCTTCTAAAACTGTTTGTTGGAACTTTATATGACTATAGTTTTGATTTCCTTCATGAAGTTATTTTCCCTTATGTGTATTTCCTAAAGAGTCACTGTGGAAATTGACTTAGCAGAAGCTGAGGATCTTAAGTGTGAGTCCAAAGATCCTATTATTTGAAAGCACCAGCTTAATGGAGGAGGTTGGCTTACAACTCCTTCTGGTCAGGTCAAGACCTCAAATCACTGCACATTTCTTTGATGAATTGCCCTGCCTTCCATGGTGAAGTGTGAGAACACCAAGGAGTGATCATATGCACACAGACACGTTGATGAGCTGTTATAGAAATGTTAGTGGTCTCTGGTGTGTAGATTCTCAATCTTCTGTGCAATAACAGGGTTTATAGATATTATTAAAAAGTTATAGGATAATACCAGTTGCATTCAAGGTGCACATAAATACATGTGGTATTGATTTGGCAGAGAAAGTACTGGCCAGACACATAACATAATCAAATGTGTAACCCAAAGCAGCATTTAAGAGAAGTACACCCAAGTAACTTTGACTTCCAGCCACTGAAAACACCAACCTCATCCTAGGGACTTGTAAATGCATTACTTTTCATAGCAAAAGGGACTTGTCATTAAGAATCCTGAGATGGGGAGAGAATCTTGAATTATTTTGGTTGCATGGCATCTTTGTGATTACAATGGACCTTATAAGAGGGAGGCTTGAAGATGCTAACACTGCTGGCTTTGAGGCTAGAAGAAGGAGCCAAGGAGCCAAGGAATATGGGTGGCCTGAAGATGCTGGAAAAGGTAAGGAAGTAGATTCTCCCCTAGGACCTCTGGAAGGAATGCAGCCCTGTGGGCCACTTGATTTTCAACCTAGAAACACCTATTTCAGACTTGTGACCTCCAGAGATGTCAGAGAATTAATTCGTGTTAAGACATCAAATGCAACTGTGTTAAGCCAGTTCTGTTTTTATGTTATGTGATGATCAAAACACACATCCTCACTGCAAGACTAATGAATGTGTTTCCCTGGAAGGGGAACTCGGGGGTGCTGAAGAGGAAGCTTTCAAATGATCCTGTGTTATATCAATTGCACTTTGAGGGAATAAAGAACCAAATGCATTTTTGAAGAAACAGAAAGCTTATATGGGCAATGTGTTATCAAACATCAGAGCAAACAGGCCTACAGAGAAGTAGGAAGTTTTAATCCACAAAAATGAACAGTTAGAGGGAAAAAACACAAGTCAGAAAAGCACCGTGCATGTTAGTCAATTTTCTGTCACTATAACAAAATACCTGAGATACAAAGAGAAAAGGTTTATTTTGGCTCAAGTTTTGAAGGTTCTCGTCTATGAACAGTTGACCCCTAATGTTTTGTGCTTGTGGCATGGAAGCACATTGTGATGGGAGTTCATGGTAGAGCAAAACTTCTCACCTCATGACCAAAAAGTAAAGAGAAAGAAGCAGCTAACAGTTCCATAGTCTCCTTTTTGGGCATGCTCCCTAAGTACCTCCCAACAGGATTCACCTACCTAGGATTTCCATCCCCTCACAATAGCACCCCAATAGCTGGGGACTAACCCTTTAACACATAGACCTTTGGGGACATTGATACCTAAACCACAGCACTGTGCATTTCAGTCAGAACCATTCCTTGGAAGTACAACTTCTACAGGAAATGAAGGGGGTGGAATCTTGCAGTATCTGTGCAGAAAGAAGGTGGTTAGTCATAATCGAATGCTAATGAAACCACTCCTGAAAGAGGAAATTCCACATCAAGCAGGGAAATTCTAAAACAGGTCTGAGGCTTGGTACACCTAAGTACTGATGAATGAGGACATTTTTTTTTTTTAATGTTGGTGTTTTTCCTGAGATCTGGCAGATGGTTTTCACTTCTACCCAATGCCAACTCTGAGTCAGGCAATTTTTCTTAGGGATAGGGTAGAGAAGTTCTACTTCAAAGTTACCCTGAAGTTATAGCCTTTTGTGGTCCCAGATTTATTGGGGGTGTGTTTTTTTTTCTTTTTTTGTATTAGATTCCCCAACCTGAGCATGCCCTGGAATTTATCTCCTATTCCCTTCCGAAAGGAGTAGGATGCCTGAAAACCAATATCAAGTTAATCCAATTGGGACAAGATCCCTCAGTGTGAAAACAACCTGTACCATTCCATTGACTTCTTCAGTTCCCATCTCCAATTAGTTTTCATCTTGTACATTCTTTACTTATTTCCATTCACCTTTGTATTTACGGAGATGTAAAAAAATATTTTATCCATTCCATCCTAGTTATTTTCAGCAGTGTGGTTGACACCATTCTACTATCCTCCTGGGAACAGAAATTTCTCATTTTTTTAAATATTGCAAAGGCTTTAAAAAATAAATGCAGATAGGTTAACATTATTATTCTAAAATGCAAAAAGCAAATTTATGGCTTTTGTTTGCTTTGAATTGATATAATGATTTGTTTAAAGGTTTGACGTGGCAATGCCATTTACCAAACCAAAGGGAGCAGGTTTGCCATCATGGGCTGGTTGAAGTTACCAGGCTAGAGGTTTAGACTAGGAACTGGTTACTCAGATTCAAGATGAAGACACAAGAATTACGTTAGCTACAGAGGAAGACTCTGACAACCAAATCATTGATGCCTACAGTGTAGATGGTTACCCCCAAATGGCCATGTCTCTTGGCTTGGCTAAAGTATGTCGTTGGGATCATTGATGAAATCTGAATATGAACTGTGGATCAGCTAATACAATTATGTCAAATTTTCTGAGTCTTGACTCTTGTGATTATTTATATTATTTTTCTTAGAAAATACACACTGGGCAAAATAGCCTACCAATCTTTTTAAAACATAGCTAAAAATAAATCGAATACATCTATCAGCAGCAGCATTGTTCATGCAATCCCTAAAGGAATTTTGAAAATTTGTTTCTCTTCTTACCTTTTAAAGCTGGCATTTAAAATATTCCATCATCACTTTTACTGAGGGGAATTATACAAAACTTGTCAATACTAAAAAAAAAAGTTGATTATGTGACCTTTCAATGTCTTGCTGAGAGCATTCCCTAACATGTACATTTCAGGATAATCTAATTTTCAGGGAGTGTAACTTTGTTAGACTTGGCTTTGTGCTTGATTAGGGCACAGTCCTTTTACGCTTCTGTAAATGCAAAGGTTAGCTTGTAGGAAAATGCTAAGTCATGTTGATTTTTCTTCTCTGTTAGAGCAGATAACTTTAAAGGTTACGATTTTATTGCCCTGTGGTTTATTAGTTTTGCTTCCAATTTAGCAATCTTACTTCAGCATCACCCCCGCCCTTGACTTCATAAACTCTCCTTTCTCACATCCTCTTTTAAATGGTTTTGTCTCCTGCTGGTTCCTTATGGATTAACTGAAATGTTGGCTCATCTATTTGTATGATATTTGACATCTATTTGTATGGTAATTATATTTTTAACATTTTGTGAGTTATGCTTTGACAATTCAAATAGTCATAAAACTTGTAATTATAGTATCTTGAAAAAAGCATTTAAATAAAACTGTTAAATCACTCTCTTGGTCCATCCACACAAATCTAAATACCATGGTGATTTAATAGCCACCATCATTCATTTAAAAAAACACAGGAACTAGCTCTTCCTGAAAAATCAAAAGTTTTAAATTTTTGCTTTTTCTCCTTGAACTCATGCCCAAGATTCTTTCAAGAATCATATATTAATAAATCCTATCATACCTTTTGGTAAAACAGTGTGAAAAAGACAATGAGAATTTGAAAATTATCTTCTGGCTCTGAGGTTTTTAAATATTAAAAAATTTCTGGGTTGATTTACCATTAAAATTATTAAGAATGTATAAGTTGATCCAAACTAGAGTTGTATTAGATTATTTGAAAATTATTAAATATAAAAAGCTTTTTGGGGGGAAATGCAACTCAGTAAGATTGACATATTAAAATTATATTTTAATATATTCGTGGATGAATGTCATTTATGGCTCTTTTAATTTTTTATTGATAAAAGCACATCAGTAAGTGGATGGGGATGAAAACAATATTGCTATAGCATTGTCATTTAATCCTTGGAAATCCTCCTGAGTTATGAGCAAAGACTACATAATGTCATTTTTTTTTCATCTGAAATAATCTGTAGTAATTTATTAGCTAGTTACTCTGTCACCTTTCAATTTTGTTGGTAGCAAAGAATTGCAAACTATCCGACTTACATCAGGATTTTTACTTAACCATTCTCTTTCTCATCACTGAACCCAAGATTTGAAAAAGGTCCTTTGGCACCCAGAGTTTTGTCCCTCTTGAGTGATGGGTGACAAAACCAGGCCCGGATGTAAAATAAACGATAAGAACTAGTGCCTGGGAAAGGGGGAGTTCTCTTCCTCATTTAGTCAGCCCTTCTTCAGAAAACCTAATTAACACCTTTTGTGTTATAAATAAATACCTCTAAGAATCTAAGGACTTCCCTTTGAAGTATAACCGTCCTTGTTGAGGCTTTGTGAGAGGAGTCAGTTTTTCCCCTTATCATCCTCGGCTTCTGTAAACCCCATCCCCCCAACACACACACACACACACACACACACACACACACAGCCTTCTAGAGTGTAGACTCAGAAATTTTAAGGCATCAGATAGCCTATAAAGGTTGTGAGAAACTGGAGATGGGGGCTCAGAATTTGGAGTCTGATCTCCTCTGGGCTTGAGTTCTCCCACTCTCTGAGTGCCCTTTGATGCCTCTTGACCAGTCTGATTTCCTGCAACATCAGAACATTATAGTTATCCTCTCGTATCTGTGGGGTTTGGTTCCAGGACCTCTTCCCCCACAGATACACAACTCATGGAGGCTCAAGTCCCTTACACAGCATGCTGTAGTATTTGCATATACTTTATGTGTGTGCTCCCCTACTGCTCCTCTACATCCTCTCTAGGTGATTTACCGTACCTAATACATCATAAATCCTGTGTAAATAAATAGTTGTTGTACTGTTTTGTTTACAGAATAATGGCAAGAAAAAAAAATCTGTATATGTTCAGTACAGATGAAGTTTTAGAAAATATTTTGATCCAAGGTTGGTTGAATCTGTAATTGCAGATCCCACAGATACAGAGGGCTGACTCTATTCTATGCTGAGATCAGGGGTTGGAGGGATGCAGACCTTTCTCTTGTTGAGTGAGAAAGGAGATGAGGAAGGAAATCCTGTACCTGTAGCACAAAGTTCAGAATGTGTGTGCAAGTGCAGGTTTGCAAGTGGATGTGATTAAACAGCCATAGCTACTTACTAGATTTGAAGACTGCGGCTCAAGGGAATTTGGTTCATGATCTTGTGATATGTAAAGTAGAATTCCTTTTGCCACTGATGCCACCTGTCAGTGGATTTAAGTAACTTCCCAGTACTGATGCACTGGATCCGCTATATCTGCTGTGTATTTAACCCAAATATGCCTCCTAATAATAATAGTCCCAAAGAAATTTACAAAATAAAGAAAATACAACTTATAAATTTATATCTGCTTTTGAAAAAAAAAACCTAGAAACTTTTTTTTTTTTACTTAAAGCACTTTATAAAAATGAAAACTACTCCTTTTATCAGATGGTGATATTTTATTCTGAGGCATCAATAGAGAAACTTGCCTTGACTCACTTGCCTGGAATTAAGATTCAGAGATACTTTATTTCCCCAAATGATACGAAAAAGGCATTCAACCACAGACAGTTAGCTGAACGCATTGAAGTCTGAATGGTCTAATCAGAAATGTATCATCCTTTGCTGGATACTCAGTTCAGACAACACAAAAGGAAAAAATTGTTTTTCTCCCTTCCTTTCCCTTCTTCCTCTCTCAAAATGCTTCCAAGAAGTTTAAACCTAAATTCCAGTAAGCGGTCAGCTTGTAATTCTCTCTCCAAAACTAGAAAGGTTTTCCCTTTCTCTTGTCACAATCCATTCCCAAATCATTTTATCCCATAACCTCACTTGGAAGCCAGACCTGATTTCATTAACTGGAAAAAAGAAAATACATATAAAACCCCCCTGAACCCATCAGAAGGCATGCTATGTGAACTCGTCAGCTATCTCGCCTCTTAATGTCTTGCTAATGAGGTCCTGCAAGTATATTCCAGGATTCCAGATTGTGAGATTTATCTGCCTAGTTATTTTAAGAAAGTTAATTAATCCAAGAAGATGAAGAGGCTTCCCTACCACGGAAGCATTCCTGGACATTTTAAGACTAAAATAGGTATGGGGTGGGAACAGACCACTGTGGCAAGAGGATGCTCTGTGGCATCTATGAGGGGCTAGTGAGCAATATACTCTCATTCACTTCTTTCTTTTTCTGTGACTCCTCTGTGGTTGCATAAGACCAGCTGGGAGAGAAATGAGGCTGAGGAGCCTCCTGCTGTGATAGTAACTGGCTGAACCTCCTGTTTGTTTAGCAGTGAGGATGGAGGGTCTCACAGTAGTAGCCCATGGCTCAGGGGCAGAAGTGAAGTCAAGATATCCCCTCTGGGATCCCATTGCAGAATGCCCCCTCCTACCTACCTCTGACTCAGGGAGCAGGGAATTAGGGAGGAGGTGGTATAACTTTTCAAGCATGTAGAATTGAGCTGGAAGGGAGAAGAGGACAGATTGTTCTCATAACTCTTGTCTTTCCTTACCTCGAGATGGGACTAGGAAGGGAAATTATCCATTCACCCATCTGAACAAATGACCTGGGTAGAGACAGAGGATAAAAACAAACAAACAAACAAACAAAAACAAAACTGTTACCCCAAAGCTTTTTTTTTCTCTTTCTCAAATAATTTTTTCATTAATACCTGTTGGTCTCTCCAGCACTCTGAATCAGACAAGGCAGGAAGGTAAAAGAGGAGGTGATATGAGAGGAGGTGATATGAGAGGAGGGCAGAGGCCAGGAATATGACTTCGTCTTGAAGAAAACCCTCCTCTATTTAGTCACCAATGTCTTTTTTTTTTAATGTTTAACTTAGAGATTCAAATTCTCAACTTTGGATAATTAAAAGGGTTTCCTATATGGCTTTCCTTGCAGATTCCTCATTCCTGGACAATTTAAGACTAAAATAGGTAAGGGGTGGGGACAGACCACTGTGGCAAGAGGGATGGTCTGTGGCATAGCAAGGACTTGAGTCTATAGATTAGGTCCCTTTGGTACTTTCCCTGACATGACTTGGGTGGCAGGAGGGGGACCTGCTCTTCCCTCCTGGAAAGTTGGGTCCATGGCCTGACACTGCCTAATGGTGTTTAATTTGTTTTGGGCGATCTTGTCCCACTTAATAATAAAAAGACTTTTCTTCTCTTCTGAAATAGTTCCCAGCTACTCCAGGAATGACAATCTCCTAAATTTATAAGAAATATTTTTGTTTTCTATTAAAAAAAATAAGAAGCGTTTCTGTGGACTGGAATTTTTTGTCCACTCAAAAAATTGAAGCCCCTGTAATATTATTAGCGGGCGGGTGATTTGGGAGGAAGTTTGGTCATGTAGGCAGGGCACTTACTGATGTATATGACTAGTGCCAGCATAAGAGGGACCCCAGGGTGTTCCAGCTGTCTTCCCCGCCAGTGAGGATATGAGGAGCCTGGGGTCTGCATTCCAGCAGAGGACCCTTGCCAGAACCTGGCTGTGCTCTCCTCTGAGCTCAGCATTCTGGCCCCTAGAACTGGGAGGAAGAAATTGCTTTTGTTTACATGGCATTTAGTCGACGGTACTTTGTTATTACAACACTGAGGCCAACATCTTGCTTTTCTTTCTGTTTCATTACTAAACCATTGGAAAATATAGAATATGGAATGAGGGGAAAAGACTTTGAAGATAATAAAAATCAGAAGTAATATCCCTACCCGTAGAAACTACAGCTCATGTATGTTGTACAGCGTACGTTCATTGTGTAAAATTATGATGGTATGATATATGTGGTGCACAATGGTTTATTACTTCTTTTACCTGACAGAATATCAGGAATATATGTGAAGCCAAGAGATGCATACATGCACGTGTGAGTGTGAGTGTGTTGGATTTACCTGAATGATTACATAATATTCCATAATATACTACAATTTATCCCACCTTTTATCTTGTTGGATTTTTCATTATTTCCAAGGATTAATATTCTTTTTTTTTAAATTAGTGCCTTATAGTTGTACATACTGGTGGGACTTTTTGTTACATATTAGTACACACCCACAATAGAACAATAGAGCTTGGCTAATGTCCCTCCCATCCTCCTTGTCCCTTTCCCCTGTCTATGGATCTTCCTTTCTTTCTCATGTGATCATCCTCCGCCTTTCTTTTCCTTTTTTCTCCCTAGCTTCCTCATAGGAGAGAAAACATACAACCTTGATGATCTGAGTTTGGCTTATTTCACTTAACGTAATGTTCTCGAGTTCCGTCCATTTTTCCTGTGAGTGAAATGACTTCACTTTCCTTTATATCTCTATAAACTCCACTGTGTATAAATGCCACATCTTCTTTGTCCAGTCATACATTGATGGACATCTAGGCTGGTTCCATAGTTTGGCTATTGGGGGATTTTGTCAAGGTTGATAATAAAAACACTTTTATCCTGCTAAATAAAACATAAAGACCCTTATGTCCTGCTGTAAACGTGGGTATGCATGTATCACTGGAGTAGATGACTTTGATTCTTCAGGATAAACACTGAGGAATCAAGTGGGCCATATGGTGGTACCCTGCCTAGGCTTTTGAGCAACATCCATGCTGATTTCCATAGAGGTTGTAATAATTTGCAATCCCATCAAGAGTGTAAAAGTGTTCCCTTTGCCCCACATTCCATCCAGCATTTATTTTCGTTTGTATTCTTGATGACTGACGTTCAGACTGGTCTGAGATGAAATCTCAGTGTAGTTCTGATTTACATTTCCCTAAATGAATATGATGTTGAACAAGTTCTTTTACATATTTGTCAGCCGTTTGTATTTCTTTTGAGAAATGCCTGTTTGATTCATCTGCCTATTTATCAATTGAGCTATTTGTCTTCTTAGTGTTATATTTTTTGAGTTCTTTATATTTCTAGATATTAATCTGCTGTAAGAAGAGTAGCTAGCAAAGATTTTTTCTCACATTCTATAGGTTCTCTCTTTGCATTATGAATTTTCCTTTTCTGTACAGAACTTTTTAATTTGACACCATTCCATTTATTAACTTTTGGCATTGTCTTCTGAGCTTTTGGGGCTCCATCTTCTTGTTTCTTCTTCAGTGTTACACAGTTGTCATTGTAGAGGTCTTTCACCAGATTCTTGGTTACATTAATTTTTTTTTTTGAGGCCATTGTGAATGAGATTGTTTTCTTGATTTCTTTCTCAAGGAAATAGGAAAAGCTAGAATATAGTACATAGGAAAGCTAGAAATTTTTTGATTTTTACATTTATTTTTATTTGTTATTTTTAGGTATAAGTGTCAGTAGAGTATATTTTGACATATTATACATGCATGGAGTATATCTTATTCTAATTAGAATCCCATTCTTGTAGTTGTACATGATGTACATTCACTGTGGTATATTGATTTATGAGCATAAAAAATTTATGTCTGATTCAGTTCATTATCTTTGCTATTTCTAATCCCACCTCCCTTCCATTTATTCCCCCATTTTCTAATCCACTGAACTTCTATTTTTGTCCTCCCCAATTCCCTCATTTGGGGAGGATCCACATAACAGAAAGAACATTCGACCTTGCGTGTTTTGGGATTGGCTTATTTCACTTAGCATGCTAGTCTCTGGATCCATTAATTTAATGGCAAAATTCATAAAGTCATTCTTTTTTATGGCTGAGTAATATTCCATCGTGTACATACATTTTCTGTAACCATTCATCTGTTGAAGCACACCTAGGAAAGTTCCATAGCTCAGGAATTGTGAGTTGAGCTCCTGTAAACATTGATGTGGCTGCGTCGTCGCTGTAGTATATCTTATTCTTTTTTTTATTTTTCCGAATTAGAATCTGATTTTAACTCTTTTAAATATATACTGAAGAGTGGTATAATTGAGTCAAATGGTAGTTCCATTTCTAGTTTTTTGAAGAATCTCCATACTGCTTTCCAGAGTAGTTGCACCAATTTGCAGTCTCACCAGCAATGTATGAGTGTAGCTTTCCCCCCATATCCTCTCCAATATTAGTTGTTGCTTATATTCTTGATTGTTGCCATTCTGAATAGAGTGAGATAAAAATCTCAGTGTAGTTTGAATTTGCATTTCTCTAATTGCTAACAATGTGGAACATTTTTTCATACATTTGTTGATCATTCGTATTTCTTCTTCTGTGAAGTGTCTGTTCAGATCCTTTGCCCATTTATTGATTGGATGATGATGATGATGAGATGATGATGATAATGATGAGATGATGATGATGATTTTTGGTGTTAGGTTTTTTTTTAGTTCTTTATATATGCTAGAGATTAATGCTATATCTGAGTTTCAAGTGGCAAAGATTTTCTCCCATTCTGTATGCTCCTTCTTCAGGCTTTTGATTGTTTCCTTTATCGTACAGAAGTTTTTTGTTTGATACCATACCATTTATTGATTCTTGATTTTACTTCTTGAGCTTCAGGGTTCTTGTTGAGGAATTTATTTCCTAAGCCAACATGATATAGAGTTGGACCTTTATTTTTTTCTAGTAGGTGCAGGGTCTTTGGTCTAATGCATATGTACTTGATCCACTTTGAGTTGATTTTTGTGCAGGGTCAGAGATAGGGGTTAAATTTCATTCTGCTACATATGGATTTCCAGTTTTCCCAGCACCATTTGTTGAAGAGAATATCTTTTTATTTTTTAAGAGAGAGAGAAAGAGAGAGAGAGAGAGAGAGAGAAAATTTTTTAAATATTTATTTTTTTAGTTTTTGGTGGACACAACATCTTTATTCTATTTTTATGTGGTGCTGAGGATCAAATCCAGCGCCCTGTGCATGCCAGTCGAGCACACTACCGCTTGAGTCACATCCCCAGCCCTGAAGAGGATATGTTATGTACATTGTATGTTTATGGCACCTTTGTCTAGTATGAGATAACTGTATTTATGTAGGTTTGTCTGTGTCTTCTAGTCTGTTCCACTGGTCTTCATGTCTTCTGGTGCAAATACCATGGTATTTTTGTTATTCTAGCTCTGCAGTATAACTTAATGTCTGTCATTGTGATGCTCCTGCTTCACTCTTCTCACAATGAATTGCTTTGGCTGTTCTGGGCCTCTTATTTTTCCAAATGAATTTCATGACTGTTTTTTCTATTTTTATGAAAAATGTCATTGGAATTTTAATAGGAATTGCATTAAATCTGTATAATGCTTTTGGTAGCCTGGCCAGTTTGACAATATTAATTATGTCTATCTAAGAACATGGGAGATCTTTCCATCTTCTAATCAATTTTTTTTCCATCTTCTAATCAATTTCTTTCCATCTTCTAATCAATTTCTTTCTTTAGTGTTTTGTAGTTTTCACTGTAGTTTTTTGTAGTTTTCACTGAGGTATGTTCTACTATCCCTGATTTTTGTTAGATTGATTCCTAAGTATTTTTTAAGGCTATTGTGAATGGGATAGTTTTCCTAATTTCTCTTTCAGCTGACTGATTCATCACTGATATATAGTAACACAATTGATCTATGGGTGTTAATTCTATGTCCTATCACTTTGCTGAATTCATTTATGAGTTCTAGAAGTTTTCTGGTGGAGTTTTTTTTTGGGGGGAGGAGGTCTTCTAAATATAGGATCATGTTGTTGGCAAATAGGGATATTTTGAGCTCTTCTTTTCCTATTTGTGTCTCTTTAATTTCTTTCTTTTGTCTAATTTCTCTGGCTAGAGTTTCAAGTATATGCTTATAGAAGTAGTGAAAGATGGCATCTTTGTCTTGTTCCAGGTACTAGAGGAAATGTTTTCAATTTTTCTCCATTTAGAATCATGTTGGCTTTGAGTTTAACATATACGGCTTTTACGGTATTGAGGTATGTTCCTACTATCCCCGGTTTTCCGTGTTTTGAACATGAATGGATACTGTATTTTGTCAAATGCTTTTTCTTCATCTATTGAGATAATCATTTGATTATAGTCTTTAATTCTATTGATGTGGTAAATTATATTTATTGATTTCCCTATGTCAAACTAACCTTGCATCCCTGAGATGAACCCCACTTGATTTGGTGCACTATATTTTTAATATGTATTTGCATGTGATTTGCCAGAATTTTATTGAGAATTTTTGCATCTATGTTCATCAGGGATATTAGTCTGAAGTGTTCTTTCCTTGATGTGTCTTTGGTTATGGTGTCAAGGTGAGACTAGCTTCATAAAATGAGTTTGGAAGGGTTCCTTCCTTTTCTATTTCATGGAATATTTTGAGGAGGATTGGTGTTAATTCTTTGAAAGTGTGGTAGAAGTGGGCTGAAAATCCATCTGATCCTGGGCTTTTCTTTGTTGGTAGGCTTTTGATGGCATCTTCAATTTCAGTGCTTGAGATTGATCTATTTATATTTTTATGTCCTCCTGATTCAGTTTGAATAGGTCATATATCTTTGGAAATTTGTTGATGTCTTCAAGATTTTTTATGTTATGGGAGTACAAATTTTCAAAATAGTTTATTGTCTATATTTCAGTCATGTTTGTGGGGATGTTTCCTTTTTCATCAAAAATTTTAGTAATTTGTGTTTTTACCTTTTTTTCTTGCTTAGCTTAGCTAAGGTTTTATCAATTATATTTATATTTTCGAAGAACCAACTTTTCATTTCATTGATTTTTAAAAAAAATTCTTTATTTTGGTTTCATTGATTTTGGCTCTGATTTTAATGATTTTCCTGTCTTTTACTGCTTTTTTAAAATTTTTTTTTTGTTGTTGATAGATCTTTATTTATTTACATGCAGTGCTGAGAATTGAACCCACTACCTCCACACATGTGAAACAAGTATGTGACCACTGAGCCATAGCCCCAGCCCCAGCCCCTTCTACTGCTTTTGATGTTGATTTGGTCTGTTTCTAGGGCCTTGAGATGTAATGGAAAGGTAGATTTTTGTGTGTTGGTTTTGTAGCCTACCACTTTCCTGAATTTATTAGTTCTAACTAAAGGATCATGTCATCTGCAAACAGTGATAATTTTACTTCTTCCTTTTTCTATTTTTATCCCTTTCATTTCCTTCTCTTGCCATATTGCACTGGCTAGAATTTCTAGCACTGTGTTGCATAGAAGTGGTGAGAGTGGACATCCTTGTTGTGTTCCGGATTTTAAAGGAAATGCTTTCAGTTTTTCCACATTTGCTGTGAGGTTTGCTCTGGGTTTTATGATGTTGAGGTAAGTTCCTTCTATCCCTAGTTTGTTCAGTGCTTTTTCATAAATGGGAGCTGAATTTTGTCACAGGCCTCCTCTGTTATCTATTGAGATTATAAGGTAGGACAGAATGAGTGCTATGGATTGGAGTTTTGTCCTCACAGACCAGCACGGTGCACTCCCAGGGTAGAGTTCTAGAGTTCCCATAGGTGGGGTCTATGTCTCATCAGGTCTTAGGGACTTGGCTGGGTGGTATCTGCTCTAGGGAGATTAGATCAACACACCCCTAGGGCCTGGCACTTGTCAATCTCTGCTGGGAGTCTGGATCTCAGGAACTTTCCAGAAACTCCATTCATTGGCAGGGGCATCAATCCTCCACCCCCTCTGGCTGCTCACAAACAGAGCCTTCCACAGCCCCTGAGGGTATTCACACCCACCAGTTCAGATTCCTGACCTGCTTCTGCTAGGTACACCCTAGGCCACACAGTAGGTGCTTGAAAGACAGTGTGGCAGTGTTTGCTGTGACCTCCCTGCTGTGCCCAGGCGCTGCAGTATATCCACCTTAAAATGGTGATGCCTCAGCTCTTGGTGGCCTGATGGAAAAGAGCACTTTTCAAACCCCAATTCATGGTGCAGCTCCTAGATCAGTGATTTCAGGTTGCTTTTCTGCTTAGGTTTTTCTGCACCAAATCCGCCCGTTTCCTTTCTCTCTGTGTTCCCCCTCCCCGGGTGGTGAACCAGCCCTGCTACAGCTGCTGCAGCCATAATTAGCTGGGGCTCTACTCTGTCTTCTTTGTACTCTTTCTTCTTTGCTCTATGTACCCAGATTTGAGTCTCTAAGACCCTCTGACTGGACCATATAGAATTCTGGTGATTCCTTCTTTCACCTACCTCACGGTGAAACTACTGCCCTGTTGAATCCTGAGCCATGGAGCCACTAGGAAGGCAGCCTTCCTCAAACCTGCCACCTTCCCAGTGATCAGCATTCTTATACAAATGGTTTTACACAGCTGTCCAGTTATGTTCTCAGTGTAAATTCATAATCACTAGGGCAGCTTGTGATATTTGTGGCCAAATTGTACTCCAGAAAGTACATTGCTGGGACCCCCAGTAGCAATTCATGAATGTACCCATTTCTCCAAAGATTACCTAATTCGAGTATTGCCATACATTAATTTATATTTGAGTAATCCGTGCCTTTTAGTCTGATGGGTGAAATTGGGGATTCTACATGATTATTGCAATGTACATTTCTTCTGTGAGTTACCTGTTTGTGACCTCTGCCGTTTTTTCCATACGCTTATATATTATCAATGCATAACTGATGTCTTTGAATGTTCTAGACATGAATATTTTATGTCATACATTTTTACCAGTTTGATGTTTAACTTTTGTATGGGATCTGTTTGCTTTTCTTTTGCCATAGGGAAATTTTAATTTGTATGTAGTTAGACTTATATTTTTCTCTATTTCTCCTTTATTTTTGCTCTATTCTTGGAAAGGCCAAACACATGAAAATTGTTCACTTCTTCCTTATGTTTTCCTCTTCACTTTGCTTGCATTGTCAGGCAGTCAGGCATCTAATACCTTTTGTCCTTTTCCTCATCAGTAGTCCTCCTCGTCCATATCTTTGTCAACATTGCTATTTTCAGTCTTTTATTTTAGCCATTATGATGAGTGTGTAGTTAATTATATCTGTTGTTTAAATCCTTTGTGAGGATGAGCACATTTATTGACTATTTGGATAATCTCTTTTGTGAAGTGCTTATTTAAATATTTTGCTTGTATTTGAAAAATAGTTATGTGTGTTTTCTTCTTATTGGTGTGTAGGAATGTGTTATATATTCTGGGCATGAACCTAGGTTGACTCAGCATTGATCTTTAATATCTAGACACTTGTCTAAATTCACATATTAGTTCTAAAATTATTTATATGGATTTAAAATATTTACTATGTGTGTGTTCAAGTCCTTTTAAAATAATGAGTATAATTTTTAAATTAATTTTAAAAATTAATTTTTCCTTTTCTTGCCTTACTGTACTGGTTAGGACCTCCAATGTAGTGTTGAATAGAAGTAGTAATAGTGGACATCCTTATTTCTTTCCTAATATCAAGGGCAAAGAAAGCCTTCACAATTTTATAAGTATTTATTGGTGTTTACTGTTGTGTATGTGTGTATGTGTACATGTATATACTTTCCATTAGATTAAGATTTCAATATAAGCAAAGTTTTCTTATTCCTTACACATAGCTTTAAAAATAACTAGACATTTGGAAAAAGTAATAGCTGTCAGAACCATCCAGACATGAAATCCACCTGAAACATACAAAGAGTGATAATGTTTTCACAGAAACCAATTACTGCTGCATCTTCTCCTGGTCACCAAGATTGGGAGAACTGGAGGCATAAAAAACAAAGTAAAAATTTATATGACAGAAGGGTCATAAATATCACGTGTATTCTCAGTGGTGGCATGAATTCTCCTGCAAGATGATCTATACCCCAAACACTCAGAAACGCAGTTTCTACATGTCAAATGTTACATGATGGCTTTTCTCCCATTAGCCAAACTCAACCTCTGGCCTTATTACTGTAGACTCAGTTTGATGAATAATGTTCCCTTCATTATTTTATAGAACTTGATTTATACATTTTCATCTTAAACGAACCTGCAGAAATATTGGTTTAAATCATTTTGTCGACCTGAGACTGAAAGATACATCATTCAGGTCAATGCACACACTCTCTCTCTCTCTCTCTCTCTCTCACACACACACACACACACACACGCACAAACAATAGTAGCACAAAAACTCACGTACAGCCATCCCCAAAGAACCCACTATAGAAATTCATTTGGCATTAAGTCAAATGTAAATAAATTATGTAAGTTTTCCCACAGAGGAGCAACTATTTTTTAGATGGATCTAGACAGAAATAGTCTAACTATAGGGTTTTGAGTGTGGCAAAACTAGATGAGAAAGTCCGTGCAGGAGACTATGGGAGGTGTGACCTTATTATAGAGTTTTGACTCGCTTTCATGTTCCTTCAGAGATCCCTTTTGAGATTGGGTTAGTTGAGGAATTTTGAAGAAAATGTAGAGTGATGGTGCTTTTCTGGCTACATTTTAAACATTTTATAATTTCACATTTATGAGGGGACATTAGCCTACGTTGTGGTTTGAGATACCGAATTACAACTGTCTTTCCATAGTAAAATAACTAGAAACCAAAGATTCACTTTTAGAAATCCAGAAATATTTCCTCATGAAACCAGGAACCATTTGGGGCATAGGGAATGTTGTCTTGGGGAAGAAATGCAATGAAATTCAGCAAGATCCCCTGACTCTAATTCTTTTTCAATATCTGTTTGCTGTTGCTTCGTCCCATTTGGTCTTCTGATGCACTGTGTTCACAGAGAGCAGCAGCAGCTTCCGGACGCAGGAACACTATTTGCGAGAGAAAAATCTAGAATTGAGGAAATGCTTTCCATCCACCTAGGACCGCCCTCAGGTCATTGGAAAAGACCTGTTGTGATTTTAGCAGTCGAATACATTTGCCCATCTTAACTCTGAAGTACCTTCTTGAGCATCGCTATTTCAGCCACTATGGAGAGCCGTGCCTGGTGTCAGAAGTGTGTGACTATTGAGTCTTCAATTTCTTTGTCATTGTTGCTGTCATAGCCAGCAAATTCTGTCTATATGAAATGGTTGAAATAATAGAAAAATATATCACCTTGCTTTAGAAATTCAAAACACTTTGGGGTTCCTGCTGTGCCTTAAAGTAAACAAGTAAAAGTAAATTAGAAACTGATATCACCCTCCCCACGCTGGTTTGCAATATCTAGAATTCAGGTGAGAGGGAGATGTCAGCCTGTATAAGGTAAATGCAGTAGATCGCAGGTGAAATGGTGCGGAAAGCTGGCCACGTGAAGACTAAGAGAGGCGGAAGGGAGGAATACGAAGAGCACAAGAGAGAACAAAAACATGCACAAGAGGTTCTGAGTTTTGGAAAGAGATAAAAAGAAAATTGTCAAATTTCCCTTTAACAAAATGTTACCTTTTTTGGTCTCCCCTTCAAATCTGGCAGGGCAAGGAAACGGGGGAACATGATCTTGGATCTAAACATTATAGGATTCATCAGACTGGAAATCAAATCCACAGAAAGCACAGTCTCAAAGCACCTTATAAAGTCCATGCAAATCCAAGACAAACCCTTGTCCCTGATCCTCCCTCCTGCTTCACACCTGGGCAGAGCCATGTGCTATAGGTCCTCTCCTTGGACTGTCAGGGTTGGCTCTGCAGTGCTGAGGAGGCTCTAGCAAACTCACACAGGGCCAGACAATGTCTGTACTCACAAATGTCTCCACCCGTCCTCAGGAGAAATCTTCAAGATGGTCTTCTGGATGTTGGTGGGAGAACCTTCACTAAGCCTGGGTTGACTTTATGGCTACGCTCTCCTGAAGGCTTAGCCAACCCCTTTGGTCAAGTCCTTGGAGCATGCTAGAACACTGGAGAAATAGGCAGAAATACTCAGGCCAGATGGTGGGGTAAGCACACCCCACATTTGTTTTTTTTCTCTATTTCTTTTAATGTAGGAATGTGCCTTCCTGTGTGTTAGGCCACTATCCTTGACACTGGAGATGGTGTGTAAAGTCTCAAGGATTTTGCATTCATAAGGAGGGAAAAGAAAACTTAAGATATACAATTGAAATTTTTTCCAGACATACATTTCTATGAAGGAAATGGGATCACGTAGTAGACAATAACTTGTAGACAGATGAGTCATGAATGCCCTTTCTGGAATGAAAGTGGCCTGATATATAAACCCTATGACAGTGGAGACCTCCCTTGACTTATGACTTAGTTTGTTAGTTTCACGGATGCTGACAGAAGACATGAGACCCTGGTTCAGAGACAAAGGACTTTATTTTTCACAGGACAAACAGCAGCATGCAATTCATGTTTGTATCAATTCCCCTTGTCAACAGTTCCAAAGGGGATGTGGGTATTGCATACACAGTGCATTTGTACCGTGGGTAAGGAATTCAAGAGTTTAGGGAATCCCAAGATGTTTAATGGGATCTAGGAAAACTGGTCCATCTATTGCCTCAGAACAAGACAAAAAATTTTTTCTGCTATGCTAGATGATAAACAAACCTGTCCCAGGATCCAGAATGAGGCATAAAGAAATAAAGATATATAACTGTTCAGAATAGCCCTTTTCTTTCCCTAAGGTTGAACAATGTTCTAGATACAAGGATTCCCCCTTTTGGTAATCTGCCTTCCATTCATTCTTTTCTGCCTTGCCCCCTCTGTTCTCCTAGCCAGATATGACTTCAGACACAGTGTAAGACATGTATGCCTCTTCTCAGGGCTGTCCCTGGAGTGCACGAACCCCCCCAAAACATTTTGCACACCTCCTGTCTATGTAAACAAATTGCTTTAAACATGTATTACAAAATTAATGGGCTTGTGCAAGCTGTAGTGACTTATCAATGAAGATTTAGATTGATTAGATTGATGGGTAGAAAAGAGGTACTTACATATTTGTGTGTCTTCCAGTATGTGTATATGAACATCCCTTGTCCTGTGTCCTATGTGAGTGAGAATCTCCAAAAATCAACCATGACATCTCCATTCTGGTGACCTGTTGAGAGTCACGGCCAGGTCAAGATGGTGCCTGGCATTTTGCCAGAAGGAGCAGTTCCTGCTGCCTCGGGTGCCCGCTATTTTTGAGCTCTCTGGGAGTTCCTAGAGAGTTCGCATGCGCAGCATGCAGCGTGGGTTCTAAAAATAAAGTTCATTCCTGCTTGAATCTTCAAGTGGCTCGTGATTTGTGCCCAGCCAGACTGCGGCAGTGACCCAAGCTCATGTGATCCTATGAGAGAAATATTATAGCAGCCAACCAGTGAGAGGAACATGCTCTCCAGGTGGCCCTCTTGGAACTGGGTCCCACTACTGGGCCCTCGCATAACTCCAGAAATGTAAGTTTTGACCTCCGCAGGGATTTTGTTCTACTGTACATGTGAGGTACAGGACTGGGGAGAAGGCTTCTGAGAGATAAAATGAGGGACAGGCCCACATGGGCCATCGTCTGGTTTGGGGGCACCATGTACAGATGTATGGCTGGTTCTAGAAAGTGCCAGCACTCAAAAGGGAGCCTCTTTCATAGAAGACACCCCCCAAAACACTGAGTCCCAAGGCCTGGGGGCCTCTGTGTTCCTTATCTATGGGCTGTGGTGCCTCAATTCATGTCTGTCTCATTATACCTTATATCACGGAGATTATCCATTAATTCTTTTTATTTTAACTGAACATGTGCAAAGCATTTAAGCCACACTTCACCACTCACTACCTTGTGGTAGGACTAGACCAGAACTCTGGTCCCCAAACCCGTACTCTTTTCTTTATGCCACATTGCTTCTATATGCTTTTCTCTGCTCCTTTCTCCTTGATATTTAGCACTCAATTCGGTTCCCTGGTGTTATGGAATGATTGTGTTCTCCCCTATGTTAGCACATGTTGAAGTGCTAACCCCCAGTATGACTGAATTTGAAAATGGGGCCTCTGTGGAAGTAATTAAGGTGAAATGAAGGCATGTGGGTAAAGTCCTGATACGGTAGGATTAGTGTCCTTTTATGAAGATTCTACACCAGAGAGTCCTCACTCTCTTTCTTGATATACCTACGCCAAGGAAGGACCCTGTGAGGATACATTCAAAAGGTTTCTAAGATCCAGGAAGAGAGCCTATACCAGGAATTGAATTTTCTGACCCATTGAACTTGGACTTCCAGCCTGTAGCACTGTGATCAAAGCCACCCCATCTATGGTATTTTATCATGGTAGCCCAAGCAGATGACTCTACTTGACTTCCTAGAGAATATTATTTTACTTCCAAACTCCTTTTTTTCAATATTTATTTTTCAATATTTATTTTTAGTTGTAGTTGAACTCCATACTTTTATTTTTATGTGGTGCCGAGGATTGAACCCTGGGCCTCGCACATGCTAGGCGAATGTTATACCGCTGAGCTACAACTCCAGCCCTCCAAAACCTCCTTCTAAACCTCCCTTTGAAACATCTTTCAGATTCTGCCTGTTTGTCATCTAAATACTTCCAAGACTTGCTTTCAGATCAGACTCTTGTATACAAACCCACAATGGTGGTTATCGATGTTTTACCTTAGATTTTCTCACACAGTGTTTCAAGTGGACCTTCAATCCCTCCATGAAAGCAGCTGCCCTTCTGTGTTCACTTTTCATCACTGTGACAAAATAATCCAACTAAAAAGAGGAAAGGTTTATTTTGACTCATGGTTTCACAGTGTTTAGTCCATGGTCACTTGGGCCTCACTTCTTTGGGCCTGTGGCAAGGCAGAAGATCACATCAGAGAGCACGTGGTGGAGCAAAGTTGTCTGCTCATGATAGCCAGGAAGAGATGGGGGGAGGAGAAAGAGAGAGAGAGAAGACGCAGCCAGAATACTCTTAAAGGGAATACCTCCAACAACCTACTTCCTCCAGCTAGACCTCAAAGTTTCCACCAGTTACAAATAAAGCCATCAGCTGAGGCCCAAGCCTTCAATACACGAGTTTCTGGGGAATATTTTAGATCCAAACCATAAAATTTTATCTCTGGCCCCCAAAGACTCATCTCCATTTCACAATTCAGAATGCATTCAGCCCATCTCACAAGTTTCTATAGTCTTAACACACTTCACAATACTACTGAAAAGTTCAAAGTCCACTGAAAAGTCTTCTCTGAGATCTGGGGCAAGCTCTTAGCTATGAGCCCCTGTAAAATTTTTTAAAAAAATTATATGGGTTCTAACATAAAATGATCCTGTATAAACATTCCCATTTCAAGTGAGAGGAATAGGAAAATAGCAAAAAGGAATTGGAAAAAGCAAGACTAAAAACCAGCAGGGCAAACATTAAATCCTGTAGCTCCACGTTTGGCGTCCACGTGGTGTGTGACGTGAGCTACAAAGGGCTTGGGCAGCCCTGCCTCTGTGGCCTCACCAGCCAGCCAACATGACCTCTCCCTTGGGCTGGCTCTGCTTTTAGTGGTAGCCTTCCCTCAGCAGATACTCCATGTTACTGGCATCTCTAACTTCCTGGGGTTTCCACTGCAGCTTTGGGTTCCTCCGTGGGGCTGTTTGCAGGGACTCTGACTCTGCCACTCACTGCCTGGCTCCCAGGTGTTCCTTTGAAATCTCTGTGGAAACTTTCATGACCCCACGACTCTTGCATTCTGAATACCTGCAAAACCAGCACCATGTGGGTGACAGCAAGTGTCACTGAACCCGGATCCAGAAGCTCATCCCAGGGGAAAACTTCCATCTGAGAGATGAGCATTGGAGGGAAAAAGCAAGACTTTATTCGGTGGCCAAAGAATGGAGAAGTAGGGGCTCATCCTCACAAATCATCTTCTTAAGAACTTGGGGGAAGTTGAGGGGTTACTGAGATACAGGATAAGAGTAATGAGGGAGAGAGAGAGGCTAATAAAGGGGAGGAATATTCATGTCTTTTACAGAAATAGGTGAATGTTGTAAGATTAATGTTCCCTTTCCTGTTAAAGTTAAACCTGTAGTCTGAGTTTCCTACTAGGTGACAAAAAATGTGTTTGCTGTGATCTGAAACTTAAATTTCACAGTGGGCAGTTAGGTGGGGGTGTTTTCCAGTTGCAAACCCGAGCCCCAACATATCTCCCTTTGCCCTCAGTCTTCCAGTGTAATGCCTACAGTGGCTAGCTAATCCAGTCGTAACCATAGCCTTTCCCCTTGCCTTCCCCAATTTTAAATTAGTCCATCACATAGATTGTAACCTTGAACTTCTCTTATGAAGAGTAAGAGACAGTGCTGTGTTAGGGATAAAAACCTGGGCAGACTTCCTGCCCAGTATGCTTGCTTGCCAGATGATTTTTGGGTAGCATACCCTTCTACAGAAGAAAAGTGTGCCTTACCGAGTAGCTTTGGAGCAAATGTCTGATTTCTTGCAACACCCTGATATTTCTAACAATATCTTTCAAGAACTTTGGTGCCACATCTTCTCTCTCTTTTCATGGTTTGGTATTTCCAGTTATGGTGACTAATTTGCCAGGACTGGCCTCAAACTTGCTATCCTCTTGCCTCAGCCTCCTGAGTTGCTGGGATTACACATATGCACCACCTTTAAGTTCAGCTTCACATAAAGTCTTAGGGCATGGGCAAAGTGTGGTCAAGTTCTTTGCCAGAAGGTAAAGGGAATGGTCTCTGGTCTAATTCCCAATAGCGTCCTCACTTCCATCTGAAACTTCATTAGCAAAGCTTCACTGTTCTCATTTCTGTCAACCTCTGGTCTTCTGAGCTTCCACCAATTGTAATTGCTCATTAACTCCACTTATAGCATTCTGGGCTTTTTCTGGCCTGCCCCTCCAAATGTAACTCCTTCTGCAAACCAATTCCAAAGGCTTCTGAACCACATCCATCAGATATAGTTATGGCAATGGCCCTTCTGGCTACCAATTTCCTGTGTTAACTTTCTGTCGCTGTGACAAAATACCTGAGAAAAACCAACTTAAAAGGAGGAAAGATTTATTTTGGCTTGTGGTTTCAGAGGTTTCAGTCCATGATCACTTGGTCCCATCTCCATGAGTCTGTGGCAAGGCCAAAAAATCATGGCAGAGAGCATGTGGTGGAGCAAAACTACTCACCTCATTTAGCCAAGAAGCAAAGGATGGGGGGTGGGTCAGGGTCCTCATATGCCCTTTGAGAATATACCCCCCCCCCCAGTGATCTATTTCCTCCAAAGAGACCTCAACTCCTAAGTTTTCCACCCACTTTATTAGTGCTATCATCTAAGGACCAAGCCTTCAACACATGAGATTTTGGGGGATACATAAGATCAAATCATAATACCTTCTATCTTATAAGTGCCATCAAACTTCATCTTAAAACTGCTTTGTCTCTCACTTTTAATATCCAGGCAGGGAAAACTTATTTTTCCACAGAAAACAGGAACAATTGTTTTTTAAATAATCAGATTTAGAAATATTAGTGTTTACTATTGCATAATTAATCTGAAACGAGACTTTCAGATATCATGTGTTCACTTTCACTTTTATTGACATTTTCTCTTTGAAAGATGGTGTTGTAGTTCTTCAAGGTAAGACTCAGGTTGTGAACTCCTTTCAATAGTTAAAGAAGTGATGTAAAATCCTCTGTATGACAGGTGTCAAAAATAATCTGCTGACTAAATAACTGAAGCTGAACTGAAGTATCAGTCATTCAGTGAGTTGTAAGAAATAAAATTAAAACTTACAAGATTTTAATTGAGCTTTGTCTCACATATAAAGTATTCTTGAAGTAAGAGTGTTTGGATTTGAATTAGGTGTTCAAAAATGTCACCAGGGAAACATATATTTTACCCTGTAATCCTTAGTATGCTGACTTTTCATTTGTACTTTATGATAAAAACAAACAAAAGCCCCCTAAACAAACAAACAAACACAAACATCATCGTCTGCAAACACAGATTTCATACCTGCCACATCTGTGATCAGTAGCTATTAGTTGCTAAGGAGGCTTGGAAGATTTTTTTTTTTTTTTTTTTGGTACTGGAAATTGAACTCAGGGGCACTTGACCACTGAGCCAAACCCCCAGCCCTACTTTGTATTTTATTTAGAGACAGGGTCTCACAGAGCTGCTTAGCACCTTGCTTTTGCTGAGGCTGGCTTTGAACTCACAATCCTCCAGTCTCAGCGCTCCAAGCCACTGGGATTACAGGTGTGCACCACCACACCTGGCAGAAGATGGGCATTTTTTTTTAAACTGTTAAGGCAGCAAGAGCAGAAGATAGCTAGAAGTGGGTGTTGAGTGAACCACAATTGGGAGCAATCAGTTTGTGTTTAGAAATAAGGATGTTCTCAAAAGTAATAGCTTTTGTACATGATGTTTCAGAAGTTTTCTCTAAATTAACAGAGAATTTTTTTTTCATATTTATTTTTTGGTTATAGGTGGACACAATATCTTTATATTATTTTATTTTATGTGGTGCTGAGGATCAAACCCAGTGCCTCATGCAAGGTAGGCAAGTGCTCTTCCTCTGAGCTACAACCCCAGCCCTTATTTTCTTATCTTTGAATGAAAAACTAATATTTTTGACCTCTGCCTTGAGTTAAGATGTAGAAAGTAGCAGCACACCATGGTTTCTACTATAGCAAATAGAAAATATTGGAGGAATTACAAAATTTGGTGTTTATTGATACTGTTGATAGAAAGATATCTAGAGGGATTGAATTCAAGAGTAGAAATGCCTCCCAAATCAGTGTAGATCTATAGCTTCCCCCCCCCCACCACCTTTTTCAGGCATTTGACAAGTGTGAGCATGACTGAGAATTGGACTTATGTATGGAGGATTACCAATTACTAAGTTATATTCCCAGATCTTTTAAAAAATATATTTATTTATATTTTGAGACAGAGTCTTGCTAAGTTGCTTAGGGCCTTACCAAGTTGCTGAGACTGCCTTTGAGCTCACAATCCTCCTGCCTTAGCCTCTCAAGCTACTATGGTAGGGTACATCATCGTGTCTGGCTTTCTCATAGAAATTTAAATGAGTGTTTTTTCGGTAAGAAGTATAGGAGCTTGAAAGGTAGAATATAAGTTTTTACATTCTCATGGAGTTTAAAAGCCAAGATCATTCTAGACAGGAGTCCACAATAAACAAATCACACATTTCACCTTCAAGGTATTTAAAACCAGAAATGAATTGAATTCGACAGTATCTATAACCTTAGCCCCACTATCTTCTTGATTGGATCAGAGTGACTCAGCATCTCCTGCTGTCTTCCTGAGGAAGGAAAAGGCAAGCCTTCTTTGAGGGAAATAGTATCTACTTGGTCCTTATGCAACTTCTATATACAATTTCTGGCACAAAAAATTTTAATACATGAAAAAAGCAAGAAAAAATGTAACCACAAACAAGAGACATAATAATCTAGAGAGAACAGGTGACTAAGATATTGAATTTATCAAACAAAGGTTTTAAAATATTATTAATGAAACTATTTTAAATATTGTCTAATGAAACTAGGGGTTAATAATGAGTGAAAATGATAACAAGACAGAGATATGGAATCTACCACTATCCATCCATCCAACCATCCCAGATATATGTTCTAAACCTTAAAATTTCAAAAATAATATAAAAAGGATATATAATAATATAAAATTAAATGGGCTTAAATAACAGACTAAGCATGTGAGAATATAGCATGAATTGCTCTGAATGAAATGTCAGTCAATAAAAATCATCCAAATGTAATTGCAAAAAGACAAAGACATTTAAAATAAAAATTGGTGAATAAGAAATGTGAAGAACACAGTCAAATAATCTAACACATGTAGTTGAAGTCCTAAAGGCCAGGCAAAATACTTGAATTTTTCAAATTTGATGAAAGACAGTAATGCACAGATTTAAGAATATCAGTGCACTCCTATCAAGAAAAGTGCTAAATACATCAAACCTAAGTACATCATACAATGATGACATCATAGGAGAATATCTTAAAAGAAACAAGAATAAAAAGATACGTTAACTTCAAAGAAGCAAGCATGGGACTGACACTAGACTCTTCAGTGAAACTCTGGATTACAGATGACAATGGAATCTATTAAAAAGGTGCCAAAGGGAAAAAGAGGGTGGGGTGGTGGGGAATCCTGCCATTTAGAATTGTTACCTCAGTGAAAATAATTATTAGACGTAAATGGAAAATAGAAATGTGAAGATAAGAAATCTAGATATACCATTGCCAATAGTTACAGAGGTACTAAAGAAATAATTTGTCTAGATAGATGGATTGTGAAGAAAACAGCACTGCAGAAAAAGGAGAGAACACTTAAAACAGTAATTATAAAACACTATGAAATACTATTGACTGCTTAAACAACAATAATAATGTCTTGTGACTTTTAAAATTGCTACAGAAATAAAATATATGACAGCCAACATTCAAAGAACAGAAGAGAATGAAGAAAATTGTACTGTAAGATTCTTGCATTATTTATGAAGAGGTGAAGTGCTAATTTATTGTACATGTGAATAAATTAAGGGCGCATATCGGACTTGTTAGAATAAACATTAAAATTGAAAAGTGAAACTAGAAAAAGCTAGTAGAGGAGATAAAAATGGAATATGAAAACAATTTATCACCATAAAAGAAAATATGAACAAAGAACAGATGTGATAAATATAAATGAAATAAAAAGATCTAAGCCTAACTATATCAGTAATTCCCTATGTGCAGATCAACTAAAAATGTTCATTAAAAGATAGAGATTCTTATACAGTATTAAAAATAAATTTCCAACTTAATACTGCTTAAAAGGATCGTACTTTTAACTAAAGGATTGTGAGTTCAAAGGCAGTCTCAGTTTTACATAAAACTATGTAAAAATATGCCAGGCACATATTAACCAAGAAAATAAAACCTTATTTGCTATATTATTATCAACACAGTGAATTCTGAGGCAAAATAATACTGATATTTCATAACTATAAAAGGGGAAATTAATTGGAGTGCATAACCATCCTAATTATGAATGTGTCTAACAACATAGCCTGAGAACATACAAAGCAAAAATTGAAATGAAAGAATAGATAAATTCATAATTATAGCAAGTAATTTCAGCAAAATCATTTTGGTAATTTATAGTTACTAGCAGACAAAAAATAAAAGTGAATAAAACTACTACCAAACTTAGCCCAACTGAGGTTCGTAGACTCCCCCCTCCAACAGCAGATACAGGTTCTTTTCAAACAGAAACATTATGGAACATTAACCAACATAGATCCCAGTAAGTCATATGATAAAGAAGTTGATCATGCAATTAACCCATTAAGTCCCATGCTTTTGAGTCTGCAAATATATCAAAGACACTAGTGTATTAAAATACATTGGAAATCAATCATAATCTACAACTTTTATATTATCAGAACAAAAATACAGGTAGTCCTATTCAAGGGACACTGGAACAATATCATATCTTTTACACATTTATAACAGGACTCGTGCCAATAAAAAAAGATATGGGCATTCATTATGTAATATACAAAGAAGTGACTTTCACAACCAAAGTTGAATTTTGGTGTACAGACCAAATGAGAAGGGCAACTGGAAGTTACTTCTGTGGCCCAGAATAGCCAGGTAGTACACTGCACCTTGCTTTGCAGTATATCTTGTCTCAGTGTCTCTCATTCACAGCACAGCTGTTTTCCACCATTGATCATTTAAAATACAGTGCATTTTTAAAATTGATTTTTTAAAAATAAATGACAGCAGAATGTATTACAATTCTTATTACACATATGCAGCACAATTTTTCATATCTCTGGTTGCATATACAGTATGTTCATAGCAATTCATGTCTTCATACATGTGCTTTGGATAATGATGTCTATCACATTCCACCATCCTTGCTAATCCTCTACCCCCTCCCTTTCCCTTTTACCTCTCTGCCCTATCTAGAGTTTGTCTATTCCTCCCATGCTCCTAGTCCCTACCCCACTATGAATCATCCTCCTTATATCAGAGAAAATTATTCGGCATTTGTTGTTTTGAGATTGTCTAACTTCACTTAGCATTATCATCTCTAACTCCATCCATTTACCTGAAAAATGCCATGATTTCATTCTCTTTTATTGCTGAGTAATATTCCATTGTGTATATATGCCACATTTTTTTTTATCCATTATCTACTGAAGGGCATCTAAGTTGGTTCCACAGTTGAGCTATTGTGAATAGTGCTGCTATAAACATTGATGTGGCTGTGTCCCTGGAGTATAACTCCTTTGGGTATAGGCTGAGGAGAGAGATAGCTGGGTCAAATGGTGGTTCCATTTCCAGATTTCTAAGGAATATCAATACTTCTTTCCATATTGGCTGCACCATTTTGAAGTTCCACCAGCAATGTATGAGTGTGCCTTTCCCCCCACATCCTCGACAACACTTATTGTTGTTTGTCTTCATAATAGCTGCCTTTTTTTGAATAAAATGACAACCTGGTTTCTAGTTTTATAAAATGCTTTCATGAATGCATTTCTTATGTATCAGATATTTATGTTATATTTTGTTTGGTTGAACATTTAATAGAAATAATTTTTTTTATTAGTTGCTCAAGATAATACAATGATCTTGACATATCATACATATGATTCAAATAGTTTATGCCATTTTCATAATGAATTTAACAATATTTTCAAACACTCTAATCATTCACTTATTATTTTTCTCAAAAGAGTAGGCCTCTGACAACAATGGTCATCTCAGAGTTATATCAATTTGATATTGTTGCTCAATGTAAGTTTTTATAAGTGTTTCATGTCTGCGATGGTGGGACAAAATGGATTATCAATTTTCTGACGAAGAAAATTCCAGCCCCAAGTGGCTTCATCGATGACTTTCCCCAGGCATTTGAGGATGAGGGATTACCTAAGGTTTATGTCACGGAAACTCTACTGGAGCAGAGTGAGAAAGGAATAATTTTCCTATGTGGTTTATGAAAGCCAGAATTTCCCTGATACCCAAACTGGACAAATAGAAAGAAAATCACAGACCCTTGTCTTTTGTGAACATGAGAACAGTGATCCTAAACAAAATGAAATTTGGCAATGTATAAAAAGGATATAAATTACAGCCAAAGGATTTATTCCAAGGGTATAATACTGGTGGCAGTATTCAAAAATCAAGTAATTCACCACAGAAACAGAATAAAGGAGAAAATGTGACCATTTTAAGAGCTGAAAGAGAGCAAGAGAAAGTTATAGAGAAAGAAGTGTTTGCTAGAATTCAATAGCCAATTGTGATAAAAAGTCTCAGAAAGTAAGAATTAAAGGTAAATTCTTCACTATTAATAGAGTGTTGACAAAAAAAAAAACACCTATAACTATAATCCTACTTAATGTTGTCATATCGAGTTCTTTCTTTACTAAGTTTTGGGAAAAGACTCAGATGTTAACAATCCACACTCTTAGGAGATCCCTGTCAAAGCAAAAAAGACAGAGAAAAGAAATAATAAAAAGAAAGAAGACTCATTTTCAGAGCAGCATATGATCAATATAAAAATATTGTGTTTCTACATATTAGCAACAAACAATTGGAAAAATAATTAGGAAAATAATGTAATTACGTGCCATCAAAAATAAGAAATATTGAGGTCTTAAACTTTTTCATCATCCAAAAACAATGGATATATTAGTTTAATTGTGGTAAGCATTTCAGAATGTATACATGCACAAAATCATCCTGTTGTATACTGTAAATATACACAACTTTCATATGTCAGGTTGATTTCAATAAAGCTGGAAAAATGATCAAACATGGAGAAATAATTTAATGAAATAATTGAAAGGCTTCCACACTGAAAACTATGTTGAGAAACATTAAAGAGGAATTCAATTAAAAAGGGGGTTATTGCCTCCTGTACCAAAATATTCCATATTCTATGTTATTCTATGATCACAAGTTGATCTATATATTCAGTTCCAATAAAAAATCTTAACATTGTGTATGTGTAAAAATAGACAAATTGATTCTAAATATACATGGAAATGTAAAGGATAGCCAGGTCGATCTTGATGGCAAAATTTCAAGATTTACATTAATAAGTTTCAACACTTCTCAGAACAGCACTGTGTTTTATTGGCATAACTTCTGTTACACAGAACAGCATTCATATGTAGACCTTTTCATCTGAGAAAAAGACAATGAATTCAACTCGAGAAGGAAATGATGGTCTTTTCAATAAACATTGTGGAGAAATCTGATATCAATATTGAATTCATTGTGGAACAACCACAAACTTTGATGAACTGCAGACAAATTGAAAGAATAAGGTGTAAAACATCCAGAACAGTAGTTATCAAGTGGTTTTATTTTTCTTATTTAGTTTTTTAACATCAGGAGGCATTTGGCAAGGTTTTTTCTTGTCAGGACGAGGGAGGAGATGCTGCTGAAATCTGGCGGGCGGAGGCCAGGGATACTGTCAAACACGTTACAATGCACAGGAGAGTTCCCCATGACAAACTTACCCAGCCCACAATATCAATACTGCCTGCCGAGGTTGAGAAACCCTAGTCAAGAAGAAAACTAGATCAGGAGAATATCTTTGTGATTCTGTAGGTAATGAGTCATTAAGCAGGCCATGGAAAGCACTCTTTGTAAGATTAAAAAAAATAAAATTAAATAAAAATAAATTTAAAAATAGGTAAGCTTTAATGTATTCTGAATGAAACCACTTATTTTTCTATCAAAGCAAAGGAAAAGTCAAGTTATAGATTGGCAAACTATGTATGATATACAAATTATGTATCATACAAATTATGTATGATCATGTGTATGTGCAGGCACAATCTAAAATATTCCCCATGTCAGGACCCCTGAACTCCTGGTACTTGTGACCCTATGCAGTCCTGTCACCTGTGATTTGCTTCTTAGAAGAACTTGGCAAGCATGAAGAGTTAAGTATGATTATATTCCCTGAGCCTGTAATGTCCATCTCATGAGCAGGCATTCTCCCTAGATAGCTTTGAGAAAACAAGCAGTCATGTTGAGAAAGCCATGTGGCAAGAAAGTGAGGGCACCTTCCTGGCAACAGTCAGCAAGACACTGAGGCTCAGAAACTGACAGTCCACAGGAACTAAAGGTTGCAATTAAACACGTGGGCTTGCCAGCAGATCCTTCCCCGTTTGAAATACATAAGAGACCAGAGTCCTGGCCTACGTCCTGATTGCAATCTGTGACAACGCCCTCAAGCAGAGTGCCCAGCTGAGCTGTGCTCAGACTCTTGACCCACAGAAACTGTCAGATAATAAACGTATGTTGTTTCGCACTACAGGGTTTGTGGTGACATTGCCATGCAGCCATCGATAATATGGATTCATAGCCGGGTTGTCTCCTAAAAATCTAAGACAAACACATCCCAATCAAAAAAGTCCCAAAGATGTGAACAAGCACGTTCCGAGAGAGGACATTTAAGTGGCTCACACATAGATTTTAAGTGCTCATCATCAGTAGCATCGCGGAATCACAAGTTAAGACCCACAACTAGATATACCACACGCACATGACAATGACTGAAACTAAAACTAAAACGATTGACAATTCTCTGGAAAGGAGATGAAGCAAAGACTGAATTCTTGTAAAGTGTAGCTTAGAGTGTTAGGTGAATAGACCCAGGGAAAAACTATTTAGCATTTTTCTATTAAAGCAAAACAAACATCTACACCAGGGCTCAGGATACAGTAGCCCCTGGACAGAATTCAGCCAACTATCTGCTTCTGTAAATGAAATTTTATTACATAGGCATATGTATCGTCTATGGCAAAGTTAAGTCATTATGACAGAGAATATATGGCTTGTAAAATGTGTGTTATTTACCATCAGTCTTTTAACAGAAAAAAAAAAAAGTTTGCTGGCCCTGGACTTCATATTTTTCTGGACTCTACATTTTCAAGAGAGATCATGAAGCTTTATGATAATAGCCCCCAAACTGAGAAAACAAATTCCCCCAAGGAGAAAATGGATGAATTATGATATATCCACACAGTGGCCGACTTCATAGCAATTAAAAGGAGCAAACTATCAGTAGACATAATAACAAATAAGAAGGCAGACTCAAAAGAGAACATATTATATGATTCCATTTATATGAAACTCACAAAGAGTTAAAAAAATAGTTGATAAAAGTTGATTGAAGACTGGTAGTTGTATATAAACAGGGAAACCACCTCAGGGACTCTTCTAAGGTGTTGGAATTAATTGTTCAATGTTGTGATCGGTGTGCACATGCAAATAATCAAGTCATATACTTTATGTATATTACTATATTATAATATTCCTCAACTAGAAAGTGCATATCTATTGTAGGATATTTGGAAAGTATTGTGAAGTTTTAACAAAGTGTTTTTCAAAAAGTCATACATCATCCCAGCTCTCAGGCCAGCTACTCTTAATATTTTGGGTTATTTTTTTTCTAGTCTTTGTTTTAGTGCTCCCAAACCTACTGAAAAATTGCAAAAGCAGAACAAACATCTATCTCCTCCACCCAGATTACTTACTACCATGAAAGTATTCTGGGAATGCTATGGTTTGAATGTGACCCCAAAGTTATGTGGGTTGGAAATAGGATTCCCAATGTAGGAACTTTAATGACTGATTAGCTCCCAAGGGATCTGCCCTCATGAAAGGATTAAGGCCATTGTCCTGGAGTTGGGGATGGGTTCCTTATTGTGGAAATGTTCCCTTAGGAAGGCTCGGCCCCCTTTCTTATCATTCTCCACTGCCCACCCCACCCCACCCCACTGCCTTCCCTACAGCTATGGGATGATGCAACAAGAAGGCCCTTCTGCCAGATGCCAGCACCTTGACCTTGGACTTCCCAGCCTCCAGAACTCTGAGGAACAAATTTCTGTTCCAAGTTACCCAGTCTGTGGTATTCCATTATAGCAGCACCAAACAGGCTAAAGAGGGTGGTACTTCCCAAACAAAGGCACTAACTTAACTTACATCACCACTGTGCAAACTTCTGAAAATCAGGAAGTAGACCTTGGCACACACGACCCTGCCGTCCAGACCACAGACCCCATGCAGCTCTCCCCAGCTAACCTGCTTGTGCCTCTCATTTCCCTTTCTGGCCCAGAATCCTAACTGGGAACATGTGCTGTATTTCACTGCCTTGTCACAGCAGTGTCCCTCAACCTCAGTCTTTTTGTGTCACCTTAGAGAATACAAGTGATCTGTGTTTTATTTACCTTAATGTGGATTCTTTTATTCAATAGTTTGTAACCCCATCTTGTGTGTGTATTTCAAGAGAGGAAACTAATTTCTGACTGAATTCATTTGGACTATTTCAAAAGGTGAAATACCTTTCTTCATTCGTCAGTAAACAAAATTAAACTTTCAAAACAGCATATGTCAAACCAATTGCTTTAAAGGTCACAGATACTTATCTGGCCCATTCTAGCAAAGAGGAGAGGTGAGACAGTTCCATCCACTTTTACAGGTTTCATCCAGCCCTGGACCCACTCAAGGTTAGAGAGAACAGGAAACTTTCAAAAATGAGTATGTGCATTAGCCTACGAAACCCTAAGTTTTCAATTCTGTGAATATTTCAGCGACACAGGTGCATTAAAATAGATTGGAAATCAATCTGTAGCTTATATATCCTTTATCATCAGTGAGGGCAAAAATATAATCCTATAAATAGGTACATTGAGACAGTATAGCAACTTTTATAAGTACAAGCTCTTCTGCTAGTAGGAAACTAGGCACTCTTTACCTAAGTGACTTTCATGAACTGTTCAACAATTATTTTTGGTGGAAAGGGGTAAAGCACTTCAAAGGGTTGCATTACATTTTTTGACAACCTGCTGCCTGTTTCCCAAAACGTGGCTTGCTTCGTTTGTCCTGGTCACCCAGGCTGCCCAGCCTGTTACTGTGCAGTGTAAATCATCCACTATGTAGGACTATGTCCCTATGTAGGACACCTGTTTTTTACCATTGAAACTTTGACATATAGTGCCTTCTTTGAAATAAAATGACCTAGTTCTAGAAAACACTTCCAATAATGCATTTCTTCTATTACATATCAGTTATGTATGTGATATCTTGTTCAGTTGAGCATTTAGTGGAAGCCCTTTTGGCAGCCAAGTTTATATCATTTTTACAATAAATTTTAAAATATTTTCAAACACTCTAATCATTCACCCATGTATTTTTTTTTTACTCAAAAGGAATAGACCTCTAAAAATATATTATTTCAAAGTGTCCAGTTTAATTTTTCTAGGTGTTTCATGTCTGGGCGATGGGATACAATGGGTTAAATGACACATTGTATTTTTTTTTTCTTCACAACACCTTCCTGATGGCAAGTAATAGCACCAGGTGAAGATAGTATATCTTAAACTAGATCCAGGAAGTGGCACTGAGTGCTCAGCCCTTCCTCCTCTCTACATCTACCAGTTAATTTAAAAATAAGTAAAAAATCAGTTTCAACAATTCAAAGCCAAGATTTTCTCTCTTATGAGTCATCACAAGCATGCCTTGCTTTGAAACCAGTAAAACTCTTTGAAATAAACAAAACAACAAATGGTCGTGTCGGCTCCTCTCACCATCCACAGCAGGGCAACGTTTGCTAGTGTGTGTGGACTGGGGGCCGGGAGCCCACGCCTGTGGGGCTGGTCTGACAGGAGTGTGCGTGGAGATGGGGGTAGGGGAGCCATTGTCATCATCACAAGAGAAAATGTGTGACCTTCAGTTTGATTGAATCATGGCTTCTAGTGCGATACTGACAGTATCCTGCAGCAGGGCTCTGGGGGAGGCTCGCAGAAGCACCAGCATGAAGCACGAGCATGGCTCCTGTGTTCTGGAGCCTCCGGGGCAGCCCAGGGGTTTGTCAAATGGACTCTGGGGCACTCCACATGCTTCATAGCCTTCAGGTCAGAACACTCCACATGCTTCATAGCCTTCAGGTCAGGGCCGGGAGCTGTTGCCAGGGCTACAGGCTTTTCTTTGTTCTTAGGAAGTTTTTCAGTAGTAGAGGGGGGTCATCTTTAAGTTCAGTGGAGGTCCCAACAAGCAACAAAGGAGTTTCCGCACAGTGGGGGCCCAGGTACCCCCATTTCTTTCATAATTTCTAATGAGGACAGAGAGAAAACTGAAAAACAGACTAGAACTACGTCTGTGTGTGGATAGGTGAGAGGTGACAGTTTGTCTCCACTCGCCTGGTAGTATCAAAAAAGCCCAAGAGTGCCTCGTTGTCCAGCGGCCGAGACTGTAACTGCATGACTGTCTCATACGGCTGCTGTATATTCAGGTGAGGACTTGCATGTCAGATGGGCTGTCATGTTAGGTGACGTGCCTTACCAACGGCTCTTTCAGTGACATGTTTCAAATTCAGTATTGGCCTGAACTTCTCCACCAAGTCCTTAGCATCTCTGTGGGCATTTTTCAGCTGCTGGACAGAGGCTTGCTCATTACATACTCAAGACTCTCACATTATTCTAGATTTGACCAACTTTTTTGTCGTCATAAATCTCCACAAAGCTGTGCTTTTCCTAAGCCAGCAACGCAAACCACCAATTTCTCTGAGGAACTCTGGTTCTTTCTAGTGAAGGTTAGTATTTAGAAACCAAGTTTGAGTACTCAGTGTACACATTGCTACTGGACTGTCATTCCTTCCCTATGTCTATACATATCCAGGAACACATATGTGACATGTGTAACTGTTTATATGTCTATAAAACATTAAAAATTACTGAGTTAATACTAATATATCTAATCCTAACTTGATACTACAGTTATTTCAGCCTTTCCCTTCTCAGACCCAATATGAAGGTTA
Source organism: Marmota monax (assembly GCF_021218885.2). NCBI lineage: Eukaryota > Metazoa > Chordata > Mammalia > Rodentia > Sciuridae > Marmota > Marmota monax. The sequence continues at coordinate 6,300,640 of NW_026693082.1, forward strand.
TTTTTTTCCCCAAGTGAGATTTAAGGAAGAGGGAGAAAAGTCAAAGTCAAGTCTATTTATCGTAGATGGTTTATCTCACATGGAAATTAATTATTATTGGCTTTCTGTAACTCACTTATATACCTAGTATAAGCACTTGCTGAAGACATAAAGGCTCAGAATTGTACTGACTGCTACACAGCGTAAAGGCAGGAATCCTAGAACCCTAATGTGGGGCAGGGTGTGGCAGGAAGTATGAGGTCATACCAGGTAGAAGGTTGACCTTCTCCAGCCTAACCTTTGTATGCTCTAGATTGCATGCACCCACCTGCAGCCGCCCAGAAGTGGTGTCTGGTTTCCTGTACTTTTTGTGTATCACCCAACATCTGAAGTCTTATTTTAAGGTCAGGTTGATCAGAGGTGCACCTGGGTGCATTTCCCCTCTGCCCCTGTCCTCTCCCTTCCTTTGATGCTGGCTGTTCAGGAGGTGCCCAAGACTGACTTCCTCTTCTCTCTTATCAGATGCACAATGGTGATGAGGTTAGAGTTCCTGGAGTCACATTCCAGAATGCAAGTTAAAGATGACATGGTTAGCCTATTGGTGGAATTTGGCTCACACAAAACTTTTGCTTGAGCCAAGTTTTTAAAACACGGAGTGTGTTTTCAAGTAAAAAAAAAAAAATCCCAATATCTGGCTTTTCTTAAAAATAGGGACAATCTAGCAATAAGGGGCCCACATTTGCATGCACTGAAGGGCAAGTATTCTGCAGTGTCCCCTGGTTTCCTGACTTCGCTACTCACCGATATCCCTTAAATGACCACCTTTGCCAGAACTGCCACACAGGGGAGCCTTCACAGGAGGCATGGTGCTTTCTCTTGTTAAGTGTTTCCTTTGATCCCATAATCACTTCTCTTATTTCAGGGTCAACAGAGGACCACCAGTTTCCTTGAAGGCAGAGCTCCAGCAGCACTGCAGGTCGAGGCCAATTCTGGGCCAGTCAGGAGAGGACGTGGATCAGGGGAGGGATGAGAGGCTATATCAAGACTGAACTTCAAGTTCATCTTTGAGACAAAAGAAACAAAGAAACCAAGAGGTTTGTATCTGAACCGCTTCATTAGTGAGCAGAGAAACAACAAAGGGTCATGACGGAGGGGCTCAAAGAGAGGGGTAACTGTGTGTTACTTCTCTTCACATTTCCCAGAGTGCTCTCTGGTAAGAACTCAACTCCCGTTGGAGTAGCAGCCAGACACCCAGGAATGGAAGTGATGGACATCATTTCTAAGCCCAGCCCTCACTCCACCCTTGCGCATCCTTGTCTTCTACTCCCAGCTTGTTCCCTTGCTTAAAGAGTAAGAGATTCAACAGAGAGAAGGTTCTGAGTTCTTAGGAGATGCCTGGGCAATCCTCCTGTTAGAAGGAGCCTAGTTCCCTGGATGACTGTGTGGAGTAGAATGCTCTCCCTTCACAAGCCTGGTTAGACTCTAATGAGAGCAAGAAATAAATGTCTGAGGTTCAAAGTGTTTGGGGGGGGGATGTTAGATATTTGGGGACCTATTAAAGCATCTAGTTTTTTCCTTATCTGGTTCACTGGCCTCGACCAAGGATTACTAAGATAATTCCAGAAAATTCAGTTTCCTTTGAGATCAAATTTCTCAAATAAATGTTACCTACCCAACTGCTTCCAAGTCCTTTCCATCCAATTACTGCCTCATTACTAGTAATTTGGTTTCTGCTTCTGCAATTCAACTTGAAGTGCACTTTCCAAATATTTTAACTGCCAAATCAAAAGTAGCTCCCAGCCCTCATCTCACTTGTGTTCCCGTGTATTTGACACCATTGACCACACTCTGCTTCCTGAAGCCCTTCCCTCACTTTGGTACCTCCACACACAATTCTAGAGTTACACTGTTTGATCTTCCAATGCCACTGCCACTTACTTGCTGTGTGACCTTGACTAATTCCTTAACCTTACTATGCTCATTTGGAGGCTCCCGTGAACATTCGATAACGTCAGCCTTCTAGGAGAGACCAGGGCTTGCTAACAGTTAGCCACTGCTGCTATTAATAATGCAGTGTCTTGGGTTTCTCTTCTGTTTTTTTTTTCTCTGCAATACATACTGATTTTGGTCTTCTTTCTCCCCTTTCTCATTAAGTATTGATTCCTCCAAAGGTTATTGCCTTGGATCTCTGTCAGATTCTCCCCAACTTTATTTCCGATTTGCCTCCTCTATTCCTCCTTCCCTCACATGTCGTCAAAGTCATAGTCCATATGTAAGAGTTGATTAACTAGGTCTCTTTCCTCATGGCCTGGGAGACAGGCCCCAGCAGAGACAGGAACCAAAGGAAGGATTACTTAAGGCAATGAATATTGTGCCAGGTATTCTGTTTATAGAACCAAGTGACTAAGCCGCTGTATACCCTACTGATCCCAATGACCCCATTGACATCAACAAATGAGATCTGTTGATGGAGAGAACTTTATGTGCCAAAACCTCAAAAATTCTCATTCATGGTCCTTGAAGAGTTCCTCTCTTCTTAATACAGCTCAATCTAGAATTGACTCTAGTTGGATTTTTTTTTTTTTTAGAAAATGGGTTTCCCAGGGTGTCCTCACCAGAATATTTGACCCTTAAGATATTTTTCTCAAAATGTTATTTTCATAGTTAAAGTGATTTTGAAATACTCCTCTGAAAACTCACGGAGCATGCTACCATATGAGAGGTTCTAACAAGTCCACTGTAAAGAAACCTAGAACTTAAGTCCGCCTACCATCTTCCACCCATGTTTGGCCACAGAACCCTACCGATATTGGTCTAGGGTTGAGCCCAGTGTGTAGAGGTTCTTTAGTTGTCACTGGAGGGCTCAAGAGGGGTAGAAAGAAAATAGCTGGAATTGCCTAGGAATCCTGACAAACAGGACACCTGTGGCGGATCCACGTCCATGAGATGCAAAGATAAACTCAGACTATGTGGTCAATCATGGAAAGTGCGACAGACGTCAAAGAGAATTAGTTCACTCCTGCATCAAGCTGTTGTGAAAGAATAGCCAGAGTACTAGCCCCGGGAGTTTGTGCTGGACCCCTGGCTAAGGTTTAGCTGAGTCACATTGGATAAGAGGAGACCAGGCTCCAGCTCCTCCCATAGGGGAGGCTGGTGGCACTGTGGGTACCAGGGACAGGCTGAAACCCAGTGTGACAGCTCAGACTGAGATGAACCGCTGGTCTGGGGATCCCTTAGAGCTCCAGGAATGGGGCACCATAGTGCAAAGCTAGAGGGGCATCAGGTTCCCCAGAGTCAAAACAAAGAGAATGCCAGGGAAGTTGGTGAAGGGGGCGACCCAGGCACAATGGCTGCCCGAGAAGGAATCTAAGAAGTGTTGAGCATAATCTTGCCTCTTGATCACTGGTTCAAGGGGGTGATTCTGGGGAACGGTTATGGAGTTTACCCTTTATTTCCTCTCACTTTTCCCAGGAACAAATAAAGCAGGCATCATCCAAGAAGTGCTTTCAAAATGTCTTGAAAGAAACTCCAAAGAGGAGAATGTCCTCTGTGCTCACTGTGGCTCACCAGAGGGAATGGGACTCACCACCAGGCTGGAGCCCTTGATATGCTGCTTCTCTGATTTTCACAATGCCCGGCCCTTGCAGAGATCTGGGCTTGTGACGTTTATCATAAAGCATTGTTGGGATTAATACTGAGATGGCTCCATATCTATTTTTTAAATCAACTTTTCAGGTGCCATTCTTAAGCCCCTAGTACTAAAACTATAAATTTTAAAGTAGGCCAACCTAGCCCCTTAGAAAAATCTTCTCAAATATATTCAAGATCTCTTTGCAGTTAACATTTTTTCTTTCTTGTCCTGACCCGCAGGGCCCAGAGCTATAGAAGCTATGACTCATGTCTCCCATCTGAAGTAGAGATTTCAATAATATCCATGTCACAAACATTAGGACAAATGAATTCATGTTTGCAAAATGCTTCATTCAAACAGGGCCCAGTATACCTAGTAAGCAAAATGTATCTGTGTTTTATCAAATTTACTAAAAAGCGCAATTTTGTCAGTATTTAATGAGGTGCCTGGCTCAGGGGCTCGTAGTTACTTCTCCTACTACTCTCTCTCCAGTCTGGGTTCAAGCTGAATCCAGAGGCTTATTCCTCAGGCTACTGTGTCTATTCTTTGTCCTATTGGGGAAAAAAAAAAAAAAAAGACCTGTCACTGTGTCTGTACCAGACCCCTCCTGTCTGCCTGCCAAATCACAGTAAAGTAACCAAATATGAACAGAAACTTTCATCGTACTCATCGGTACTTATTAAAGAAGGGATATTGCTGTTGAAGAGACCACGCAGAATATTAATCAAAGAATACCTCATTCCTAGGTAGTAAATAAGCCATAATAGATATTATATGTGGTAAATAAACTACATGTAAGTAATATTTTTATGGTTTATTTTTCTGAGAATAGAGAATTATCTTCCTTGTCTATTTTTCTTTACACTTTTAAGAGATTATTGATTTCCCTTAAGTATTACATTTGATTGTGATATTAAGATACCACCACAATGAAAGGATATAAATATTCTATTTAACATTAAAACTTTATTTATAATGCATAAATATTAAAAGTGGTGCCGCAGTCTGGCTGGGCACAATCAGGAGCCACTTGTCAAAAGAAACTAACTTTATTTTTAGAACCACACACGCCAAACAAAACAGCCTCTCAGGAAAAACCCTCAGAGCCTCAACTGCCACCACCGGCTTTCCACAAGCCTCTCTCTCCCACACAAGCTTCTCTCCACCTCCCACAATCCTCCTGCTCTTGAGGCCGATTGGCTGGGTCACGTGGGCGGAGCCAAAAAAGTCCCCCAATGAGCAGCTCCGTGGTCTGAAAGGGCAGGGAAACAGCCCAATGAGCATCACCGCAGAGGAGCCAATCAGCTAGATGTTGCTGGGGCCGAGGAGCCAATCAGCTAGATGTTGCTGGGGCCGCTGTGAGCCAATCATCAGCCGGCAGCTGGAAGTTTGCTGGGGCCCCTTCTGCTGTGGCTCTCAACAAAGTGGCATGTAGCCATAATGCTTTAGGGGAAATGATATTCATAACTTTGTGCACATGTACTTCTGTGAACAGCGATCAACATAAACTCAGCCATAATGTAATGAGTGCTCAAGAGGTACTTCAGTGAAGATCCTGCTTCTGCCTAGTGAGCAGAAAAACCATTTCCCTTTTGCAGATGAAAAAACAGTTCAACAGATTTAGTGACTTGCTGAAGGTCACATTGAAGGTCAATGGCAGAGTTCAGGTCCATCCTCTGTTCTGCTGGGACCCAAGTCTTAGACCCACCCCCCCGCCCCCTGTGAATTGCCAGCTCTTCAGCTCTCAACCCAAGAAGAGACACAAGGCTCTGAGACCCAAGACAGTGCTTACAAAACACAGTCGGATTGACTTTTCATAAATCTACAGCCAGGCTGGGTCTCTGCCCTGTCCCCAGACATCATGCTCAACTATGTTGTTCGATTATAAGAAGAGTATACTGCCAGCAATTTGATCTTAGAGGAGGGAAAATAAACTTACTAGTTCTTTTGGAATTTGAGAAATGGATGTTGGTAGAATAAAACATAGGTTAAAACACTTTCCAAAAGGACCTGGAAACTAAGTCAGTGATACTCTTCTTTAAACAATCCAGTTCTAACAAATTCAGTTTCAATACTTTCATTTAAAGGGTTTGTTTGGAAGTGCTCTAGGTGAAGTCAAGAACACACCTGCAGACTCTCTGGACAGTATAGGCCAAGAGACCTAGACATTGAGGGAGGTGGTGGGGCAGGTCCTGGCTAGGGAAAAAGTTTGGCCACACTCAGTGCATCATGTAGATCATTGTGAATTATTGTAACAGAGGACGTCATGGTTTCCAAGATGTGTTGGTGATGTTAGAATACACTGCTCTACCTCAAATATTGGGCGGCTCCTCCGAATTCCTCAGATACATATTTCTAAACCAAAATAGCCTGAGACCTTCTTCCCTACTTTAGTGTGTGGCATCTTTGGACTATTTTAATACTAGCCTTCTACATGGGTCCTACAGAGGGATGTAAAACTAAAAACTGCCCTTGACACTCAGTGACATATACATATAGTAGGAGTGTTTATATTGTTGTTTCTTCCAATGATTGGCAATAAAAACTCATAACATTAAGTGGAAATTGATGATGATAGTTTGGAAAGATATTCTTAAAGGTATCAATTTCTCGGGGGGCTCACTGGATTATATTTCAACATGTTTATCTCATTTCTCTCCTTTACATCAAAGTAATCCTTATTCTGCTCTCTCTTGTAGTCCTAGTCGAAACTTCAGTGTTCATCATTACTGAGATTTCTCACAGGATCTTGCAGGACCTCACCCATTCCCTTGTACAGAACAGAATGTTTGGTGTGGGCCTCCGTCTTTGCCCACACTAGTTTCTTGTGACATCCGGACCAGAGACCCAGTTGCCTCCCGTGATATCTTTGCCTTGCTCCCACTTAGCTAGGCCGAACTACATTTCCCAGAATTTCCTTTTTAAAAATCTGTTTCCAGTTCATATGGGCCACGGAGGGAGATTTTCTCTTGAGGTTGAAGGAGGGAAGGAAGTCAGTAGCCATTTTGTAACGTACGCACATTATTTTTGACTTGTTAATCCATTTTGTTGGCCTGAAGCAGCAACTTGGCCTGCAATTTCTCTCCCTTGTCCCTTGATCTTCCTTTGGTTTTTCTGATTCCTAAGTCAGTGGTGTGTGTGTTCAGCTCCTGACAGAGAACCCTGGTCTCTGCAGGATACTCTTGTTACCAAGGTCAGAGGCCACAAGAACCCCTCATGGATCAGAGTTTGGCCTTGTGGGGTTCCAGCTCATGCTTGTGAGACTCCAGTCTGCCATATTCTACCTTCCTGACTGGGCTTTCAGACTAGCTTTGGATGTAGAGACAGCTTTGCAGAGGCAGCTTAGCAAATTCCCATGAGGACTTAAGCCAATTCTGTTTTTTTTTTTGTTGTTGTTGTTTTTTGTTTTTTTTTGAGGAGGGGCTGGGTACTAGGGATTCAACTCAGGAACGCTCAAACACTGAGCCACATCCCCAGCCCTTTCTTTGTATTTTATTTAGAGACAGGGACTCCCTGAGTTGCTTAGTGCCTTGCTATTACTGAGGCTGGCTTTGAACTTCATATCCTCCTGCCTCAGCTTCCTGAGCCACTGGGATTACAGGAATTTTAAAATAATCATTGTGCATCTATCTCCTATTAATTCTGCGTCTACGGTTGAACCCTGACTAATATGATCTACCCACAAGCCTTTGCCAAGGATGGAACCCAAGATCTAGAACAGGGAAGGGCTGCCTATCCTTAGACCTGCAGCCTGTCCTTGCTGAAGCCCTATCACACCCAACTCACTGTAGTTCTCTGCCAGGGTAGGACCTGCGGCTTCTGTTTCTCTGCCAGGGGGAAACACTGCTGCACCATTGCTTCATCATCTTCCCTCTGGAATGGCTAATGTCACTTCCTGAGTGGGTCGAGCCTCTCACAAAAGGACAAGAGAGTGGGATTCCAGTTATAGTTCTTTCAGCATCAAAAGTCCCACAGCACCTGGCAAGAATCTGTGTTTTTAACTATACACAGATTTAGTTTTAATGTTCATCATTAAATGTTTCACATGGTTCACATGGTTTCACATGGTTCTTAGGCACAGCTGAGCCAAGAATGACTGCCCCATACCATCTTCTCTACCCTATCCTGAATCTCAATGGAGACTTTGATGGCAGTGGCTAGCAAATAACCAGAATTATCCTTCGAGGCTTTATTTAGTATGTTGGACACTCCACGTGGATAAATATATATTCGTATGTTCCGGAAGCCAGAAGAGGCACAGATAGGGTTGTCCTGGTATTGTGGAATTTAAGAAATGCTTGTATCCAGTGTTCTTTTACAATTAGGGGACAACCGCAGCTGGGAGAGAACATGCGTGGAAGAAGGTGTAATCAGATAACACAACATCGGGATCCCACTGATCAGTCAGTGTATTAGAAGCCTATGGGTCGAGGGATCCGGGGTCAGAACGGTGCACAGTCTCCACTTGGGCCTCCCTATGTGCCTGAGTGCTCTTCCATGGTGAATGGGCTGAGATTGAGGTGCCTTTGCAACCGTGGACCAGGTTGCCCTGAGCTGCCCTGGCAGGGTTGAGAGAACTGGAGGAGTCTCAGCACAGTGAAGGAAAACACCCAGGGCCATGATGGAGATCGTCCAGTGGGGAAGCTAAGTCCTACTGAAGAGGAACTCTGCACTGGCTCCCAATGGGGACATTCTTAATGGGTATTAGGATGTAGAGGGTCACAGGGTACTTCCATACTCTAGTGGCTTTTCTGCATTTGGCATGAGAGGGCTTCTTTGTCAAGAAAGGGACAAGGCAAATGGAAAGTCTCACCATGGAGGTTTCCCCTGGGAAGTTGCAGGAGGTTGAAGACAGAACAATTAATGAAGCAGTTGGAGATAACAGCAGAAACGTTGCTTCCTCCAGTCTTGTCTTCAAAAGAATTTGAAGAGGGAATTGGAAAAAGTTTCTACAAAAGAAATGAGCGAGTCCACGAGTCTCTGTTGCATGGAGTTTGTGGCCTGGGAACATTTCCAGGAACTTCTTTTGGTGTCAAAGCTGTCACCCAGAGCTACAAACTCTGTAGAAAGACAGCCCCACGAACACATTGCTGCTGCCCCCTCAGCAAAGAGGGATGCCTGTACATTGGTTCAGAGGGAACTTCTGGCACAGAAGTGGTAGGTTTTTAGATGGCTTCTGTGGCCATGCGCCTACCAGCCTGATACAGGGACTTGACAGTTTTTTGAAATGGGTGTAATAATAGCTCTACCTGCCATTTGGACTGAGGCTCTTCTTAATCTAGGTAGTCAATTTATTGAATTCAAACTCTTGCCAAGGAAACTTAACTCAAAAGCTGTTCTCTAGGAGGTTTACTAAAGGCTTGGCAGATTGTGGTCTCTGCAATGGCAACCATCACTTCTGCCACATGCCCCACTCTCCAAACCATCAAAACCTATGGAGAACCTTCTCTTTAAGATGAAAGGAAGGCTTTGAGAAAGAACACTGCTCATGCTCCAACGGGGCCTGCATGCTGGGTTGCACCCTAGCTTATACCCTAGCTGGGGGCTCTGCTTACCAGTATGACCCTTAATGTGATCCGTGAGAAACCAGGAAGAAATCAGGAATCTATCCTCCTGTTTGGACATTGAATGGAGGCCCTGGAGTTTGTACATTAAGCTTGTTGATTAAGTCCCAGGAGAACCACCGGCTCGTCTCTTTTGACTCTGAAAATGCAGTAAAAGTACAAAGAAGAGTTCTCCCTCCAAGGTTTATTTACTGTGTGCTTGAGTTTTCTTCCTTGCTTTCTCTTGCATAATTGACAAGCCTGACTGTTCATTATATTCTCAATTTAAGGTTTAAGTGATCCAAAATTGGGAAGGGACTCAGGGACCGACAGGCCACCAGAGAGGGCAACCTGGTTAATCCTGATTAAATGCCACATCAGCCCCACCCAGCATCACAGCGTCTATAGAGAACAAAAAAATGACATTTCCATTAGCAAGCTGAGTTTTCATTGAGGGTTAACTTGGAAAATGATTCTCTTAACTGCAAATGCATTGGCAAGTCACTGAGACTTACAGAAATTGTCAGTTTGCCTGGTAGTCGATTGTTTGTTCAGTGGACCCTTGGTGGTTTCAGCTGGCAGGGAAACATCTGACTGAGGTGGCCTTTGGGATATGTGGGATCGAAGTTTTTAATTTCTCCAGAATAGCTCTTCTGTGGGGAAAGAACACGTAGTGAAAAGTGCAATGACAATTCCATGACAGAGGTAGAATATCTGTTGTGACATAGCTGGCCCTTGTATCACACAACAGGAAGCCATTCCCATTTTTTTGTTCTCTTTCTCCCCCTTAGTAAGAATCGAATTGACTATTTGTACAGGAAAACAAAATGCCAATAGAGATGGATTTTCAGAAAACATCCCCGAGTTCTTCTTGACACCCAAGCTGAAATCTTGTCCCTTGTTGCAGGTGGCATAGAAGAGGCCCAGGTCTGTTCATCCAGTGGATTTCTTCTCTCCCCTGGTGTCCCTGCTCCTTCCATTTCTGTCTGCATGGTTAGGGAAAACAAGGTAATGCTTACTATTTAAAAGCAACATTTTATGTCAATGCAGTAAAACGATGCAGACTGCACACCAGTGTTGAGCAGGTGTAACCTACTTCAACTCGGGGGTGGATGTAAAGCTGTCCTTCTCCAGAATGTGTTTGAAAAGCTCCTGCCTCAAGATCAATGTCATGGGATCAACTTTCAAAGGTTTTTTTCAGAGCTAAAAACTCATTTCAGACAACTTATGTTTTTCTAGATTCTTTGAGATTTTCATTGGCTCTAAATTCAGTGAAACACTCAGAAACAGGTAATGAGCCTCTAGTCTATCTGATCTGTATACTTGTTTCATCCCCCTTTATTTGCATAGTTCCCTGTGCACCATGTCGGTTGCCCGTATTTACAAATTTTGTAATGAAGTATCTTGCTTAAGGAGCACATCTTTCTGTCTTTATGCTGTTAGAAAACCTGAAAAGAGCCAATGTCATTCTTACAAACTCTCAGAGTACTATAAAGCATTGAGAAACATTCCCCCTTCTACCAGATGACTTTCTGTAATTTGTCCATGTGTGTTGCCCTGATCACCCTTTGGCTTGCTACATCCTCCAAATAGAAAATAAATTTATAATATAAGTAGAAATTAAATTTGTATAAAATATGGGGGGAAAACCCCCTCATTTTAGTACTAGAGCGCCTGTCCAGTGAGTGTTAGGGTAGAAAGTGTGATGGTGACTTCCTAAAACATGACTAAAACACGATACTGTTCCTCTGGAATCTAGGACAACTGTTGGACAGGCCTCTGAACAAAGGTCTGTACAACTTGAAGGAGGAAAGAGGGATCTCTAAACAAGACTGTCACACTGTAGCTAGAGAGAGGAGCCAAGGAAGATTATTACTGTCCAGACAGAATTTGTTTCAGGTGTCTTTTTCTAACATGACATTTATTTTCTGCCAGAAAATAATTGTCTTTTTGCATGTATTTGTGAAAGGTGATTTCCTTCTTCCTGTGATATTTTGCTAGTTTATTTCATATTTCATTTAGGTATGACTTCTGAAGCATAGATTTGTGCCTGAAGAAAAAAATATATCGAAAACAGATAAAGAAAGTTTAAGTATGGGAGCAGGACTTTTTTTGGGGGGAGGGGTTGTTTTTATTTTTTGGTAATATGGGAAAAGTGAGCTCAGTTCTCTGAAATAGAAAAGGAGAAACAGCTACTTATTCTTGTACAGGCTACAGATGCAAACCTTGGAAAAATAATTAGGCTTGTAGCCAGAGCTACGAGAAGAAGGTCTACTAGTATTTTTTTTTTTGAGTTGTAAAACTGTTCTTTTAAAAATACTAACTAGAATTGTGTAGTAGTAGGGAAATTCGGAAGATCCTGTCATTCTTTAAAATGAAAATGTCACATTTGTTACATTTTTCGATGAAACTTTATATAAAGATTTGGAGGAGTTTAGTTTCAATATCATCTTTGCTGATTGTTTCAAACACACATGAGGGATAGCTGTATTCTTTGTTTAATTTTAGGTTAAAACTGGAGTATTCTGGAATCCAGACAAGAGTCTTGGATCTGATTGAGTCACTAGCTAGAACAGACAGCCTCAAGAGTATCTGAGCTTGTTTCTTCTTAAGTGTCACTTAAGTGTTGAGTATTGTAGATTTCTATATATTCTATAGACTGGTACTATCATCAGCACCACTCGTTCTTTCTGATGCTCAATGTCCCAAATTTGACCCAATGGTGGGGCTCAAGCTGGCTTTTGTGTCCTTTTTGACATGACCCATTATTATCTGGGGACTTGCATGTTTTCTAGAATAAGATTCACCATCATTCCCCATCCCGCATCTGGAATTAGATTTCACCTAGTGGCCAAGGAGTAGGATGGTGGCTTGAAACCAACATCTTGGCACTGAAGGTATATGATATGAAGGACCCAGCATCACCAGTGACATACATTTTTCAAAATCTTGAGCTCAAATCTGATTAAACCTTTAGAACTTAATTTTAGCTTACTAGAAATGGGATGTGTGGAGGGAATAAGGCATAATCTGGAATAAAGCAAGCAGACAAATGCAGACTCTCAGGCATTCTACAAGTTACCTGGTTTGGTTTTTTTTATGATAATGTCATAAAAAAATGTGGGGTGTATTGTAACACATTTAAAGGGAATTGAATTTTGAGACAAGAAAAGCAAAATGAGATCATTATGGGAACTCTGTTTTGAAAAAATAGTATAAAATGAAATTCTGGAGACTTAGGGAAATTTTAACTTGGACTCATTATAGATGCCAAGAGGCAATGGTTAATTTTTTCAAAGTGTGATGATGTTATTATGATTACTTGGCTAAATATATTTTGGTGCTACATGCAAATTATTTAAGGGTAAAGGTAATGATGTCCACAGTTTATTTTAAATGATTTGACAATAACCCCCCCCAAAAATATTGTATAACTGTAAATATATGTTATGTAGATGTGAAGCAGATATAACTAAGTAAATATGTTATGTAGACGTGAAGCAGACATGGCAAACTTCATAGTTATGGAAGAGTTACTGAATCTAGGTGATGGGTAGTTTTTGGTACTGTTTCTTCTACTTTTCTATGTTTTTTTTTTTTTATTGTAAAAGAAAGATAAAAAACAGGGATGAGGAACTTTCCGAGTCTGGGACAAAGGCAGCTTCTTGCTCCTGAGAGCCTCAAGCCAACTCTTCTTTCCACAATTCCTGCCTGGGAGATGGACGACATTTCCCCCAGCTCCACATGAGAAGCCCAGGAGACTTTCTCCTTCTTCCTATCAGTCTTTTCGCTCAATTGGCACCAGTTTTTTTCAATTCTACCTTTTAAATATGTTGTGAATCTGTCTGCATTTGGGGGCATGATCCCAGGGGCACCGGGTGGAAGTCAGAGGTCAAAGGTTGGGAGTCAGCTTGCCGACTGACTTCCCTGGTCCCTGGTCATCTTCCCCAAGTCAGTTCAAGCCTCAAGAGAAATCCTACTAGAGTGCACTTCCTGTCACACTGCTTCCCTGTGACTCCCCATTGCTTAGAGGATAAAGTCCAAGCCCCTAGCATGGTGCCCCATGCTGCATGACCCGCACCAGCCTGCTGTTTTGGTAACTCGCAGCCGCTCACCCGCGCCTCCTAGCTCTGTTCACCTTTTCTTTCTGCTGCCCTTTGCCACCTCTTCTCGTGCCACCTCCTCCAGAGCACACCGAGATTCCCAAATGCAGAAGTCACCCTTCCTCGCCTCCCCGTAATAGCATGTGTGCCTGATGGCCGTCCCATTTGCTCACTCTTGTGGCAGCAGAGTGCAGCGATTGGAGCCAAGCACCTGGTTTTCCATCCCAGCTTTGCATTAATTCACTTTACACGTGAGTGACCTTTGGCAAGTCCCTTAATCCTTCCATGCTTGGAATTCTCATCTCTGGAGTCGGGATAAAAAAAAAAAAGTCAGAACCCAACGTCACACGGTGTCTCTGCGCGTATAAGGTTTAGTACAGTACCCAGCACATTATAAGCACTCAATAAATATTAACCATCATCTGAACTGCATTTCTCTTCCTCACTCAATGGCGAGCCCTTTAAGGGCTGTGTGTCAGGTTTGCATTCCATCCAGTCATTCCAAATGCAGTAAGAACCAATTCTTTCTTCCTCCTTCCTTCCCCTCTCCCTCCTCCTTCCCTTCCCTCTTCCCACTTTCCCTCTCCTTCCTTCCATGACTAATTTCCTGCCAAGCCTGTGTTAATCATCCCCATTTTACAGATGAGAAAACTGAGTTGCGGAGACTCTTGTCCTTTTGCACATAGCTGGTTAAGCAGCAGCCCCTTTGGGTTGAATTTCTACCTGCTTAACTCTGAGGTTGGTACATACATGCCTGCACTATATTACTACTCTTCTAACACCACAGCATGTAGCATCCAGACTACCATTAGTGCATATTAAGTATTTGTGAAATAAATGAAGGAATGTGTCAATTAAAATAAGGGACATTTGACGGGGGGGGGGTACAATGAACTTGGGTTTGGACATAGGCCTCCTGTGTTCTGAACACCCATGTCAGTGGCCTGCAGTGCAGGTATTTGGGTTTGGGGGACTCAATGTCAAGTTGACAGTCTGCTGAGCGGGCCAGGGGATCCCCGAGGACATAAGCACTAGTTCCTCACAAGCCAGTCCTGCATTTGGCTGAGAATTCTCATTCATGTCTGCAACCTGGACCAAACTTCTTCATTCTCTTCCCCTGTGGGGAATAATCAAGCATAATTGTTTTGGGCTCCCCTCCTGTCCTCCCCAATTCCTCAAAATCATGCAGTTTCCAGGATTATGTCTGTGAATTCCCTCCAGATCTTAGCTCTTCTGAACAAGGATTTAAATCATTAGCTGCTGGGGCTCTTCTCCTACTTCCACGGTCCACCGTCTTCTTCACTGCCTCTGCTGGGAGTCTCCATTCTCCTCCATGGCACTACCTGGGGAAAGGGAGGCTCATTTCCATTTTGGTTGTAGGCCAGTGACCAATGCCACTTCATTTGGAAAGACTCCCTTGAATGTCTTTCCCAAAGTTGTCCCCAGGTCCCATCGCTGACTACATTATCACATCCTACCTTACGGCCTTGAGAACATCTAATTTCTTATAAATCATCTTAAGCCATTAAAATGGTGTGATTTCAGTCCCTTCCCATCAGAATGTAAGCTCTTTGAGGGCAGAGACTGGAATGTCCTGTTCACCACAGGTGTGTCCCGGAAGCACCCGATAAATACTTGTTGAATGAGTGAGACGGTGGTGTCTGGGGCCAGGACGGTGGTGTCTGAGGCCAGGATGGTGGTGTCTGGGGCCAGGACGGTGGTGTCTGGGGCTAGGATGGTGGTGTCTGGGCTGGGGATGCAGAAGGGCACATGTAGAAGGGAAGGGCAGGCAATGAAGCTTTTCCATGGGCTCCCAGGGTGCTGTGCTTATTGCAGCCAAAGCACTTTCCTTCTCTGTTAGAATTTTCCCTTTTATTCAATAATGTTTCCTATACTCTTCTGTCTCCCTTACAGGATCTTGGTAATGTATGCTCACTTTCTCATTCATTTCATTCATTCCTTTTAATGCACTCATAAAAGGTCTATGGACTGTGACTATGGGCAAAGCAATGTTCTGGGAACCGAGTATCTTTATGTTGTTGATAAAGAGGGACCAGATGTTGTAGGACCCTCTTCTGACTTCATACTTCTGTTTCTGGCTAAGCCTGTGATATCACAGAATTAAAACCTGCCCACCACCCCTCACCCTTTGGGACAGGAAGGCTAGGTTTAGAGACTGTTAGCTATAGGAACGCCATCAACTCCCTGTACCCAAACTCAGCTCCCGAGGAAGCTATAATCAACCTATTTGAGAGGATTATGTTTTTAAAATTAATGTAACTTAATCATTTCTGCAGACATCACGCATATGGGCTTTCCTTTATCTGAATGAGGCTAGCAATTTATATTCCTTTGTGTTCTAAGTGGAATGATTTATGTGTATCAAATTTAAGCATAGGTTAACAGACCAAACTCAATGATGACAATAAAGTATTTTCCTTTTTCATGTTTTGCTGTAATAAATAATTTAGAAGTTACTTTTATTTGGGGGGGGATGGTTAAGACATGTCATGCTGAGGATATATGAAATATGGAAAAATTACTTCTAAGAAATCAACTATTCATGTGAAACAATACTCTCAGCTATTAGATTCATGAGTGTCAGGTGTGGACCAGACGATGATGTTGACACGTGTCGAGAAGAGCTAGGCCTGCAGTGTCTCTCAGCAACGGTCCTATAACTTATAGATTCTTCTTTTTATTTTCTACCGTCACCTCCATCTGGACCTCCAGGGTCTCCATCTCTACTCCAGCCTCCTCCTCCCTTCGTCACTACCTCCCGTTTCGGAAAACTCATCACATTCTTTCCATCACTTTCTCTTCCTACCGTCCCTCCTCCCCATGGTCCAAGCCACTTCTTTTCCTCCCATCCCCTTTCCCACCTCCACCACCACTCCCCAAACGCCCCCATGGCTGTTTGGTGTCTTCCTCATCTCTACCAATGGCCAATCACTTTCCCTCAGCCTTCTCCCCGGTCACGCACCTTTCCCCCCAACTAATTCCTTAAAAATGGAGTGGGGAAACCTCCCCTAGTCAGTGCCACTACGTGTCCCTGTGACTGATCAGGTATCCACTAGGTGTCCAGGAACACATAGATGGGCCAGCAGAGTTGTCTCAGTTGTCTCCACGGACACTGGTAAATTCCTCCCAGGTTCACCTTTGCTCTGGGGCAAAGGGTCACAGCCTCACATCTGTTTCATTAATATCTGAAAATGGCATTCATTTTCACCCATGTGAAAAGACAAATGTTGATTTCTTTCACTTCTTCCACTTCTGTTGGATTTGTGTGTGTGTGTGTGTGTGTGTGTGCGTGCGCGCGCACACGTGCTTATTTTCCCACTTATTCTGGACTCCTGAGAGAGAGCTGTCTCTTTGATTCCACCTGGTTTAGGATGAGAGGAGTTCAGAAATGGATGATTTGGGTTTATCAGCAGTATCACAGATCGCGCTAAAATACTTGCTCCTGCATTGCATTTTTAAATTTTGATTGGATTTTTATTGTTTCTTATTCCATAACATCTGTAAGGTGTAAACCTTTGCTTTTGAAAGCAAAGTTTGAAACATTCTTCAGAAATTATCTTTGATATCTTCTGATGTGAGGGCAGAACATGGACATGTCGTCTCTTTTTATAGATCACTGTGCTCAAGCTCTGAGCTTTCTAGATCATCTCTTCCAGGTGAAGTGATCCTTCTCCCATCCCACATAACAGGCACATTTCCAGAGGATAACCGTGCCTCCCATACGGGGGGGGGCAACAATCATCCTTCTAGTATGTCCAAAATGACACTGTCCATCAGAGGGTCAGCACTCGACTCTACCAACTCCTGTTCCTTTTGAGAAGTGACATTTTAAATGGGGGGAAAAAAGTTCATGTGTAGAAGGGAGTTGAAAGGAGATCCATCACCACCATAAATATCCAGAATCCCTTACCAATGGGCAGAGAGGGAACTCAAGCAGAATTGAAGTTTTAAAATATTCCTCTTTTCTTGCACAGTGCCCTATGGCAGTGCCAATGGAGTCATCCCAACATATCTGAGGCCCGAGTCCAAGTCAAAAACCAGAAAATTTCAATGCAAGAAACTAACGAGCGTGAGACTTCCGTAACAAGGCTATGCAGATGGCTTTATCAAGCAATGCGTAGCAATGTTTCAGAACGAGGGAGAGCGCACAGGAAGGGACTATCAGCACTGGTTCAGAATTCATGCCTTCTCCAATTTCAAGACATGAAAAATGGTCGTTTTTAATTCCAAGTCTAAGCATCCAAATTCTAATCCCTTCTAAAAAATTGCAAGTAAACATCTTTGTGAAGAATAGTGTTAAAGCTATGACATCCGGGGCTGGGGTTGTGGCTCAGTGGCAGAGCGCTTGCCTTGCTTGTGTGAGGCACTGGGTTCGATTCTCAGCACCACATAAAAATAAATTAATAAAGGTCCATCAACAATTTAAAAAATATTTAAAAAAAACAAATATGACGTCCCAAAGATGGCTTATGTCTTCCCTGCCTGTGCCCTGTAAATTCACTCAAGTCAGGGTCTTCCAAAGGTCTTTCTAAATCAAAACCTCGTCCATTACTCCACTGACTAGCATCCTTCCCACAGTTCCCCATGGCCTTCTGGGTAAAGTCTGAACTCTGTCCCCTGACGGGTGAGGCCTACCAGGTCCACCTCTGCTCTCTGCTCTGACCCCATGAGGCATCACCTAACCCAGATCCCCAGGGTTGTTCTGAGGGATCACACTCCCTGCCTGGGCTTGGCCCGTGCTCCCTATCACGCCACTCCTTCCTGTCTCTCCCTCTTCTACCCTACTCATTATTTTTCTCTTTAAAGACAGTTTTATGGAGGTATAATTGACGTCCCTCAAGCTGCATGTTTAGATAGTTTAGTCAGTTCTGACACATGTGTTACGCATGAACCTGTCACCACAATAAGGAGCAGGAACATATCCACAACCTCCCTAGGTGTCCTCGTACCACTTGGTCATCCTATCCTCATGGTCCTCTGTCCCTACTACAGGCAACCACTCATTCACTTTCTATCATTTATAGATTGGCTTATCTGTTCAGCGGTTTTATATAAATACAGTTGCATTATGTATACTCTTTTTTTGTTTGGCTTCTGTCATTCAGCTTCTAACTTTTAACATATATCGTACAAATTAATGGGCATCATTGTGATATCCCCATACATGCACACATGGTAGTGATCATGGTCAGACAGCCTTTGAACTTTCCCCACCTCCCTTCTTTTCCTCTCTCCAGTCTTCTTCCCAGTCCTTAGCTATCCCTTTCATATACTTTCATATCACTTTATTTATTCTTACTTTCATATCACTTTATTTTTTTTGGTGGAGCGGAGGGTATCAAGAGACTGAACTCAGGGGCACTCGGCCACTGAGCCACATCCCCAGCACGATTTTGTGCTTTATTTAGACACAGGGTCTCACTGAGTTGCTTAGTGTCTTGCTGTTGCTGAGGCTGGCATTGAACTCACGATCCTCCTGTCTCAGCCTCCTGAGCCTCTGGGATTACAGGCGTGTGCCACCACGCCCAGCTCATATCCCTTTAGTTTTTTGGTTTCCACGTATGAAAGAAAACACTCCTTGTCTTTCTGCATCTGGCTTGTTTTACTTAACATAATGTCCTCTAGTTCCATCCATTTTCCTGCAAATGATAAGAGTTTATTCTTCTTTCGTGCTATAGTTTAGACATTCTTCAGGAAACCTTTACTGTCAATGATAAGGTCATACACCTTTCTCACCGGGTTATAGCATATTTGTCACTGTGTCATTATGTCTTCTTTCGTCTGTCTGCATCAGGAGGCTGTCAGCCCCAGGAAGGCAATAATATTTTATTCATTGTATTTCAGAATCTGGCAAGAAAATATTTGTTGAATGGATGAACCCATCAGATGCCATAAAGGAAGTTGTGTGGTGGGTTCAGTGCTTCCTGAGGGTCTCTTGAGAATAAAAAGAAAAAGGCTATGAATATGATCTATGATCGTGGAACAAAATAAGTTAAGAGTTTGGTTGATAAGAGTTTCCGTCCTGGTAGGGCAAGTTGTACCACAATCAAGAAAACCTTGGGGGTGAAATCAATGAGCATCACAGAACACCCTGGAGACATACCAACCACCATGCTTCCTGGGGCTGAGGCCCTCAGAAACTACATGGAGCTGAGTTTACCCCAGAGGGTCTTCTTCAGTCCCTGCAACTGGATCGAGTTGAGGAGAAGACCAGAACTGAGGACGGTCATCGTTGGAGCCCTACCCACACACACCACCCCTTTTCGAGGATTATACAGAGGAGGGTTTCATTAACCCATTCCGTTTCCATTTGTGACCGAAGAACTGTGATTTGGAATACACCAGAGGACCCATGCAGTGGGATACAAGGAGAACAGAAGTTTATATGGGTCTGGAAACCAAGATAAAATAAGCACTGAGTGCCACTGACTCCCACAGAGACAAACAGCCTTAGAAAATATGCGGAAATTCAAACATTTGAAGCATACATCTACTCTGTATGTGGGGTGCTGTAAGGAAAGAGCCCTCTATAGCCTTGTAGGAGTCTCAATTCTCCACGTTCTGCTTCTGAATATAGGAAGTTCTTATCACTCCAAAGTATTTTGGAGGCGCTTAGAGACTCCAGCCTTTGTAATTTAGGGGAGATACTGAAAAGACGAAAGTCTCACAGGAACAGTGGGGCTGGGGATCCGTGCGGAAGGTTGGAGTCAAATCCAAACAGTTCTTGCCATCCTGCCATCACCTTGAGCAGGTTTGATTGCTCTTAGCTAAATCGGGTGAGCAGTGGGAGAAAAACAAAAACAAAATCCCTCCTTGATGGTCACTTCAGCGAGGCAATCTACAGCCGCCTCGATCGTGCAATCCTAATGTTAGGGTTAGGGTCAGGGAAGACCTGCAGAAATAGAGTCACTTGGGGCCTCTGACTCCACAGTTGCCAGCTTACCAGGCTCCTCTGGGAATCTGAATCCGTTTCCTACTTCCTCTTGAAAACCTCCATTCATTTCCCCAAATCATCATCATGATCATCTTCCCCTCTCCTGGTTCACTTCCCGATCCTTTGGCAGGTCATCCCCGGTGCTCACCGTGGGGTCTTGGTACTCCGTCCAACTTCCAGACTCCCTGCCTCTCGGCTCCTGAGATCATTTTCTCTTTTCACTCTCTATTTTTGGCTCCTGGGCCACCTCACACACAGCACAACTTCAGCTGCCACCTGCGTGTTGATGGCTCCCAATATTTTGTTTCCTTTTTAGATCTCTGCTCTAGTCCCTGGCTAGCAGAAGTATTCAACAGAATGTTCCCAGGAACCTCATATCCAGCATGTCCCACTCCCCGCCGCTCACCATGCCCCCTCAGCGCTCACTGCCTTTCCTAGTAAAACTAGTGAATGGCACACTTCCATATGCTCAAAATGTCCAAATGAGCCGGCCGCAGATTCTCCCGAACCTCTCGCCTGCTCTTTAGTCAAGCATTGCACGCAATGCTCTTTTGCTTTCACCTTCCAAAGTTCTCTAGAATTCATCCATTCCTCTGAGTTTTGTTAACTCATGTGGCCTGGATTGGTAAGGTAAGTAGCTTCCTTTCCGGTTTCTCTACTTCCATTATCACCACCTTCCAACTTGTCTTTATTGCTATCTTTGTGAATTTTTCTAACTTGAAATTCATTTAAGTGGTTTCCTAGCTTCAGGACAGCACTGTCCCACCATAGACCCCGCTCGCAGGACTAAACCCCCTGGCGGGTGGATTCCCACTTCTATAGAAGCCTGCTGCTTTCTGCTCCCCACCCCTGAAATGTTGCTACAATACTATTTTCTTTGACCTCCCCCTTACCAAATAAACATCTGTCAGACCATCGTAGACTGAAGGGTGAACAAACATGACATTATTTTCAAATACTCAACCCTGTAAAACAGAACTCATTCTTTCCTATTCTAGCATATTCAATCTAAATCCATTTTTTTTTTCCCAGCCACACTTAATGTGACTTTCTCAATCACTGTCAAGTTCAAAGCCTATCTTTACAGGATAAATGCTCTGTGTTTCGGGGGTTGTTTTTTTTTTTTAACCCTTTTGCCACTTTCTCCTGTTTTTCTTCCCAGAAGTTACATAAGTGCCAAAGGATACCACAGAAAACTGAAGTATTTTTACGGCATTGAAAAAGAGGTGCCTGGCCATCCGTGGGCACTCTTTGAGGTGCTCTGTCCTGCTCAGTCCCTGCGCATGACTCTCTGTTTCTGCACTGTCCGCTGCAGCATGATTTAGTCGCCTGGGCCTCAGGGGTCTAATCATGGGATCCACCAGGATATAGCTCTCTCCTCTCCCCTGCTGATGACCAAAATCTCCACCATTGTCCTCTACAACTTCCTCCAAGTCTCGGGCCCCCACAAGTCACTCTTCCTCTCGAAATTCCAATCGGGGAATCCAAAATGGGAATCTGGGAACATTTTTCACCTTTCTCCATACCCCGTGAGGACAGGGAAGGAGGGATTGTGAAGGTCCCCTTTGGCCGTGTTAGCTGTGGCTGCTCTCCTGTTCTGTCATGGCATGGGCAGTGCACGCCAAACATGGAATAAGCCCTCAGAATAATCAACCCAGAACAAATTTGACTATTCTTGCATAAGATTGTTAATCTCCCTTTTGAAGAGATGTCTTCAGCAGTGACAACCCAGGCTCAATGGTTTATACAAAGCACCACGCACACGCATAGGATGCACGTGTATCACGGACTACTCAGAAATATGTCTTCCAAATGCAAAGCTCAGTGTGTCCTGTAAGCTGCCAGTCTGACAGGGGGATAGAAAATTAATCTCTTCCAAATCAAGGATTCTTTTCCTCTTACCCAGGGTCTTGGCTAAGGCCCAGAGGCTTTACAGAAGGGACAGGAAGACGCCCGGTATGCCTGTGCGCACAGTGTCCACTGTGATGTCCATTGTTGCATTAGCCCACAGTTGTCAGAGTGCACGGGGAGCTGTGGGGGTGCCCCTGGGTCCCAAGCCCAGACACCCTTCCAGTTTCATTGATACATACCATGTCTCAGGCACACAGAATCAGCTTCTGATTTTCAGCTAATCTGAGCTGCATGGAAGTTTCTGGAGGCCATCTGAGGACCATCCATCTTTGTGGATACTCCTTTTACCCATCTATTTTTTGGGCCATTTCTCTAGGGATTTGTCTGGGAAATAAGGCACAGGTCCCCTCCTCCTCTGGTCCCAGTAGTCCCTGCAGGGCTTTACCTGGATCGTAGGGTGTCTTCCAGAGACACCCAGGCTCAAGTCCTCACACCTCTTCCTCACTCCTCCACGGCCAGGAGAGGTCTCCAGCTATCGTAGGAGTTATGGGGTGTGGGGTGGAAAAGTCTGCCTCCTACTTACCAGGTTTACTCCTGAATCTTTTCAGCCAAAGGTTTTGTCATTCCCATAAATAGGCTTTTGAAACTCAAAAAAAAAAAAAAAAAAATAGGAAGACATTTTCTCCCTCCCTACTCTCTATCCATGGTCCCTTGTCCTTGCCCAGTGCTTTGGGTCAGGATTAAATGCTGCAGCTGGGAAGCCACAGTGGGCCAGCACTGCCCAGAACCCTGCTCTGTGAGCTTCTGGGCCTCTACCCTTGGTATGGTCCGTGAGGAGGCTGCTCTGCGAGTTTTGATGCCTTGCTTGGAAAACAGCTCCAGGGATATCTTTGGGGGGGGGGGTGTTCTAGATGTGACCTACAATGGCTGGTCACACCGTTGAGTCGGAACCACGTAGCCTGCCCTGCATCTGGGGAAGACATTTCCAGATCCAGAGGAAAAAGCTGTGCATTTGGCTTTTTCTCTTTAGTCTGGAAACTCTGAGTATCGATCAAGGTGACAACCCGAGGCCTGGCTTGCCCCCTTCCAGCCTGATGTCTCCTCTGCTCACCTGGGAGAGGCGAGTCTGGAAACCATGTGCTTCAGGAAAGAGAAAAGAGAAGTAGTTATGGCGCGGCCCTGGGGGAGCCAGTAACTGTTTCTTTTCAGCAAGTCTCTGCCATCGCTCACAGGCTGAAAAACACGAGCAAGAGCCTCAAAGCCACTGAAAACAAATGGACTCCAGTTCAGAGAGGAGAAGCTTCTGACAAGAAGATGAGTCGGCGTCCCTGGAGGCCCAGGCTGAGGTGTCTGCAGAGGACAGCAACTTTCCCTCCTGCCACTCCTCCTGTCTGTGCTCCAAGACCTCCTCCTGCTGCTGCTGGCCAGCATTTACTGAGTGCAGACTCTCTGCCAGGCACGTTCCAAGACTCTCACACAATTTAACCCATTTAATCTTCACAACAACTCTATGAGGTAGGTGCTGTTATCGTCACCCTCACTCCCCGCCCCCCCAGACGGGACTCGTTTCACATCTGATTTGCCCAAGTTGATGCAGTAGGTGACACGAGCTGGGACATGACCCCAGGCAGGGTGTGCTTACAGTTGCTCATCTTAATTCTGTGACAACAGCCTCAGTGGCTTTCATTGGTGGGCATCTTGCCCCTCAACTTTATTTTCCAGAGGCCGAGCTGAACTTGGGGAATCTGAGCTCAAAGCTTAGATTCACCAAAGTGTTCAGAGGCGAATGGATTCATATCATCTCTCCTTCCCCGGCACCAGCCGTACTCTTACAAATCTCACTCTGTGCCAGCCCAAAGCTGCCCCAAATCATTGACTCTGTTTCTGAAATCTTATATTTTAATGTTTCAAAACTTCAGGCAGCTTTATAACTTACTCTATAGTATATCTATGCTTAGTTTTCCACTTCTACTATATTGACAAATGGCAACCAGAGGTCCAGGTTGATAGGCTGGGCACAAGCCTAACAATAAGATCTGCTTCTCTAAAGGACAAAGAAGAAATCTGGGCAAATAGAGCAGAGGGCAGAGAGAACAGCTCTATCCTCTTGTGAAGGAAGTCTGACTTCCAGGGCCCTCAAGTGGGCTTCCAACAGCAGATACATAGCGCTTGAAGACTCTCCCTCAAGCCTGGCCTCAGAGACAGGGTCTGTGTGCTGAGGACCCTCCCCTGAGCAAGATGCATGTCATCACTGTCAGATGATGTGATACAAGGGGCCAGCGCAATGCTCATGGGCATGAACGGTACCCTAACTTGCCATCCTCAGTGCCCCAGGCCTTTTAATACCACCTGCGATCTTTCCTGATTTCAGAGCTGTGAACTTGAGAGCAAGAGTCTGATGCCTGGGGATCCCTTGGAATCAGATTAGGGGAACAGTCCTTGACTGTTTCAGGAAAGTGGACATGCTTTATCTTCTGGCTTAAGCTCTACCACTTATTCCAAGCCTGAGCTTTTCTTGAGAAGCATGGAAGTGGTATTATAATATCCGAGTCATGAGCTTTGAGGGTTTTTGGAAACCAGATGGAACACTGTGGAGTAACAATTTCCTCAGGACTCATGGACTTTGGATGGAGGACCCTGGGGGTCATTTATAGTCACTCATGGCCCCTCTCTCCTGGACCTCCACTCCATGTGTGCTTATGCCAGCCTTGCCTGGAAGCAGGCGATGGTGCCTGGGAAAATATTCCCAAGGCTGTGGCTCTCCAGGGTCCCCAGATCCAGGGTCTGCTCCCCACACCCAGGGTCTGCTCAAGTTACTTCTCCTCATAGGCAGAAGGTCAGTCACACAGGGACTTTAAAGTATCGACTGGTGCATTTCACTGGACAGCCAGAGGTTGAACAGGAAGACAGAGGGAGTCAGTCTCGTATTTGTATTTTGATACATACATCAGCAAAAGTAAAAGCCACTCAAAGCACTTGAAACTGTTCCATTTCACGCAGAGAACCTAACAGGTATTTTTCTTTATACACACAGCAGAAACCTCAGTTACGTCAACTGGAAGTACACCCTTAAAAGCAATCACAATTGTTGTGCTTAATTAGGCAGATCATGCCCATGCTTACTTGAAAGGATGCCGTCAGGAACGATTACAATCTTGCGAGATGACCTTTTTCTGGACTCGACTCCAAGGAGGACATGACAGTGTGGCTGCACGCATATCAAGCCTGCCAGCAACGAGCTGGCCTCATAAGGCACAATCCATGTTGATGCAGAGGGCAAGCTTGGGGGACACCTTCAGGGACCTTATCATGTCCCCAAGTGACACAGCCTCTCAAGTGTGGTGTGACACTCACTGGTGGCCTCCTGAACCTGCTGGGGCACTTTCTTTCACTGTGGAACAGACTACAGCATCATCTCACTTGTGGGACTGTTGCATAAGGCAAGTTTAGGACAGGGACACAGTTGGCATCTCGTAACTTCTATTCAGATTTTTACTGCCCAAAGTCCTATGGTTACTAAGGTGCAAGGAGGTGTCTCTCCCTGTTTTGCTCATGTGCTCTCTTCTGTTTGAACATTTTTTAAAAAATGTAAAATAAAATGGCATACAGGAAAGTGCATAAATCCATTCAAGGAAAGGACATCAGTGATATCCAAGGAAAGAGTCTCTTGGAAGTCCCATCCTCCTCCTCTCTTCTTGTCCTCTCCCCACCTCTTTCCTGCCTGACAGGAGCCCCTCCCCACTCCTAAGACTAGGGGTTGCCTTTCCCTCACACAGCTTCCAAACAGAGCTGGTGTGGCTCTTTGAAAGCAGCCCTTCGCTGGCCATGAGCAGTTGTCCCTGCTGCACAGTGTCTTGAACACTGAAGGATCACAAAGGAACCACACCCCCACCTACCTGCCTTTCCACCCCATCATACAGTTGGTGCCCAAGTCAGGACCTCACAGGATGTGGCTCCTCCCCAGGGGCGAAGGGGACAGCCGGGCGTGCGTGCTGGGCTGAGAGTCATAGTCCAATCGTTTTTGTTTGTTTCTATGTCTCCCGACTATCTTCTAATCCATTTGGAGACCAAGTTCTTTTTCTCCTGATGCATTTTGTCGCTTTCCTGTTGCCCCTCATACCGCACTTGGAGAGTGGCTCTGGCGACTTGTCCTTTGCTGAATTGCTTAGGTTTTAGGTCTGTCCTGTGAGGACTTCAGTCCCTTTTTGTGTCCATTCTTGAGTTTGGTTTCATTTTGTTTCAACCTTATTCGCAAGCCTTTCAAAAAGGGGCTGGCTTGATCATTTAGGACAAACTGGTCTCTTTTGAAAACCTTTCCACTTCATTTACGAAGTCAGTATTAACGGGGGGCCTCTGTGAATGCCGGGGTAGGATGGGATGCACAAGGCCTGCCACATGGAGTAATGTCTTCCAGGTGGGGAAGGGGCAGTGGGTGATCTATCAGGAATACCCCAGCCCACCCAGTGCACAGTCCCCAGCAATAACTTCATCAGTATGTCAGTTCAACTCCAGGAGCTCTTGGGTAACTTGAAACTGGGGATGCTGAGTAAATATTGTCTGGAAACTACCTTGGTTGGACTGACCTTGGTTTGAAGAACTATGGAAGATATAGTCTCGTGAACTTAATGCCACAAACTCCTCATTCCCATGGCCCATCCAGGTAGCATTTTTACAAAAGCACTGAGTGACAGGCGACATCAGCCACACAGCCTCTCAGGAAGAGGTGCCCAAAACAAAGCATTGGGAGGCTTGGAGGTGGCCTGCCCTTCAGACATCCTGCCACCTTCCAGAGGAGTCCTGTATCAAGGTCAGTATTTGATCGTTCACTCTGATGTGTCCTGGACACACCTTGTGATCATTCACAGAGGTCCAAGGAAATGAGGGTATTTTTAAGGGATGAAGTCATGGAATACAGTAAATCCTTAGTAAAAACTCACGGAATCAAAGTTGGGTTATGTAAAGGTGATGCTTTGGGGGCATTAAAATACCTGAATACCAAATTCAGATCATTAACCAGGTTGTTTTTGCAATAACCAATAGCCAACCCAAATTTTTAACTCCTACTACATATGTGGGCCTGCATTTCAGTAATCGAGAGTATAAGCTGAAGGGTTGAGAAATAGAAATCATTTTACCTGAGCAAGCAGAAAGTACTATGAGGCTTTTTCTAAGGGCCTGAGGAAACTGTCCAATCTATTAAAAATCGGGCAGGCAAATTATATTTCATTATTTCTCAAGATTATCTTCCTGCTAATTTAGAAAATGAGACAAATGACCTCCCTCTTTGGTGAATTACACGTTTTGTCAATGTTACTGTATACTCTTAGTCAAGACCGAGCCGTATCCAACACAAGACAGATGGGGCCATCACATCTTATCTCATGAGGGTACAATTAAAGGCATCCGGAGAGGTGGCTAGAACACTCTCGGTAGTAGAGTTGCTTTTAATTTGCAACAGCATTTATTTTGTAATGTACACGTCAAACATTCAAACTGATTTGGCAAGGGCGGGAGAGGCGAGAAGGCAAAAATATCAACAGTGTTTAGAATTAGGAGTCAGTTACTTGTGGACCTGTAACATCACTACAGAATTGTAGTGTGGAAGAGTGAAATCTTATTCAACATTTAATGTACAGCTATACGGGTGGGTTCTGTGTCACCACCCAATGCGCTCATTCTTACACGGGCTTATGCAAACATATGTGTCTATACAGTGTATGTGCGTGCAAAGTCACGTCCACAAAGTAGAGAGCAGAGGAGGAGGGATGAAACACTGGAGACACAGAGACAAGAGAGTGTACGGGATTGAGGGATTCTGAACGTCGCTGGCGAGCAGGGAGGAGGTATGAGGGTGGTAGTTATAGCTGGGGAAGATAAGAAAATCAGAGAGGGGCGTGTACCAGGACCCAAGCCTCTGCAGGGTCTCGTAAGCCAAAATAAGGAATTTGGACTTCATCCTAGGAGCAATGGAGGACCTCTGAGCAATTTTTAGTAGAAAAGTGACACGATCAGATTTACATTAGGCAGAGATGCTTTGGTGTGTCCCGTATAGGAGGACAGATGAGAGGGGCAAGGGACAGGGCAGCTGGGTAGAGCACTAAGAGTGTTGTGGGCAAGGGCGAGGAGAGAATATTTGCCATCCCTCAGTGACTATAGGCCTGCAAGTCACCAACCAACATGGTGAAAAATAAGATGGAAATTATAAATTGGAAATCCTCTGGATGATTTAAACCTAATCCAGCAGATCCTCACTTCATCGAAACCCCTGTCAGCATGCACTCTTTCAACAGTGCTATCCAGTATCTGTCCCGAACAGGATTATTTAAGGATGAAATGATCGTGTATGTGACTACCTCTCCCAAAGTGCCTTTGGATTAAGTAGGTTTTAACTCGGTTAAAGAAAGTGCACAACGACTTATTTTGATGTGCATGGCAAGCCACTAACTGCCTAAGAACCCCAGAGAAACCCCAGATCAGAGGGCTCACATATAAAATACTAAAGTGTACACTGGAACGTAAACCCAGTGTGTACTGTCAGTTTCCCCTTAAATTAGAAAAAAAAATATATATAATAGCCTTTCATTGAAGTCTGCTTTTCTTGATTGAAGAAAATCTTCAATCCCCAAACTAAAATATCCTAAAAAATCCTTCACGTTGTACTGGGGTGACCTTGTCTTATACTCTGTTAATATCGAGATCAAGATCTTTTAAGATAGGGCAAATGGTATAAGCCCTCCTGGTTAAGGTGAGTTCATCCTGCTAAGCAATAAAAATATAGTTTTGAGATTGCTATGATGTATAAATATTTATAATAAATGTCCTGGGAATAGCTGGTAAGAATGATCTAAAATTCCATCAGTGGCTCTGCTCTAATTTCAAACATCATTCTGCTTTCAATTTTCAATTGCTTTCAGTTTCCCATAATAAACCCTCCTCCCATCTTATACCTCAGAGAAATCACTGGAGAAGAGACAGTTTCCTTTCCTTTCATTTTTTTTAAGAGGTATATAAACCAAAACTTTTAGGGCATCATTTGGCACCCAGGAGGACAAACCGAAAAGTAGAAGCCATAGAGGTCTCAATTTTTGTCCATTTTCTCAAAATCTCCATTTTGATCTTTGAAAAAACAGTTTGCCTCTTTAAGATCAGAGGAGCTGGATGGATTCTCACTCCCCACTTCCCTCTCTGTAAGGCAAGAGCTTCAAGGCTGCCCCTTGGTTTTTTTCTTCCTCCCGTGACTTCTCAGTCCACATTGGTCTGACAGATTCAGGCATCCAGAAAGCAATGCGCACAAGCTTTCCCCTCTCCTGTGGTTTACACCTGGAGAGCTGGCTTCTGTCCCCTCTGCTTCCTGCCTGTTAAATAGTGGACGGGGCGGCCGTTCAACTCCTGTGGGTCCACTGACGCGCACGCAGAGAGCAGTGAGAACATAAGAAGATGGGAGAGGGCCCGGCCAGCACAGAGATGGGGCAGGCCCTAGCAGGAAAATGTAAGGTTGGCACATCCTCAGAGGGGTTTGGTTTGTGGGCTGCCGACTCCTATGTGTTTATTCAACATTTAGTGTACAGCTCCACGGGTGGGTCCTGTGTCACGCCAGGTGGGGAGTATGAATGAAATTTAAATAAAAAAACTGTCCCTATCATCCTGAAAGAACGTTGGGAAGATAAGACATGGAGAAAAAGCTTGCATACAAAAATGAGAATGACACGGACTGACATGAGAAGGCCGTGGGCAACCAGCGGGGCTGCAGGCGCCTCTCCAGGAAGACGGAGGTGGGAGGGCTGTCAGATGATGTGGTTGAGGATGTGGGAGCCGGGACGTTGCCCAGGAGAGGAGGAGAGCAACCTAAGCAAGATCACAGCTGCACGGCAGCGTCTGGCAGCAAGGCTCCCTGGTGAGCCTGGAGTGGCTGGGGCAGTGGAGCGGCAGAAAGTGCTGGGGATAATGGGGAAGAAGAAGGTCGGGCCAGGCCACAAAGAATCAAGTGTCCCACACCAATGAGTTCAATCTGTGGACGATGGGGACACCATCTAGGGTTTTAAGTGCAGGGAATGTCATATGCCTGAGAGAATATATCTCTTTTCTAATAAAATAAAATCGAGGATGATTTTAAATGGTCAAAAGAGGAAAAGATGACAAAGTGGGGCTGCTCTGGTCCCAGACTTCAGGGGGAAGTGTCTACTCAGTGCTGTTCGACGGCTAGGGGACATGATGATGGTAAGGACAGGCGTGGAGAAGTAGCCTTCTCTGGGCCAGCTTTTTAAGAGGTTCCGAGGATCTTGGAAGCAAGCAACTTAATGAGCTACTGAAGTCAGGAGACACAGGGACATGTCAGCTTCAAGGGCTGTCACAGGCCTTGTACAAGCGGCAGGTCTTAGAGAACAGAGCGCTGCAACCTGAGGCCTGCCCGCACCCTTCCGCTGGTCTCTCTCTCCCCTCCCTCTGCATCTGCAGAGACTCAAAGAGCCCAGGGACTACCCTCTTTGAGCTTTCCTCCAATCTCCAATCTGAGTAAAGAACTGAGGTTTAAAGATCAGCAGCCTGCCCAAATTCACCCAGCAGATGACGGCAGAATAAGAACTGGAGCTCTTCTTAGTGTCATGGGGCTTTTGCCAAAAAAGAGTGAGCTTTGCTCGCCCTAGAGGACTCTACAGGAAACCTGCATTTCCACACTCTGAACCAGTCTCTGTACACTCTTGGTGTCAACATTTCTCTTTTAACTGCTGCAACCAGTTTTGGAGTTCAGTGCCCTAACAGCACCTTCCAGATCTTTCTTCATGTGAGCTAACTCCTTGTTTTCTGGGTCCTGTCTGCACTCGGAAGGGGACAACGAGGAGGAACAGCAAGAGTCTAGTCCAGATCACGGTTTTCAAAGGGTTAGCTATCAGGATAGGGGATGGCAAGTTAAGAAGCAAAGAAGCAAAATGATCAGAAGTGGGCAGAAAAGTCTCAGGGCTGTTCTTAGGACCCCCACTAGGTTCATCACAGGCACAAAATCCACAAAATGTTTGCCATTAGCTGCTATGTCAGGGGTATGGGACCAGAGGCTGGAGAGACTCCTGTTGCCTTTTGTTGCATGAGGAATAAATTGGTATCCATCTTTTGGATTAACAGGGAAAATTTTCACCACCAATTTCAACTAGGAACTGACGTTCTGTACTAAAGTTTTAAATCCTATACCCATTTTTTTTTTTTGTCTAATAGCAAATCCTTTCAGGATTATGTTCCGCTGCTGAGATAGGTTTAAAAGACCCTTGTGATTACTGTAGCATGTAGGAAGAAGCAGGATCCCAAAGAGAGAATGCAGTCACCAAAGAGAACACAGAAACAGGCAAAGCAAGGGCGGGGGGCTAGCCAGAGAGAGCAGCCTGCCACGGCCATCGCCAACCTCAGCATAGTGGAGGGAGCAGAGCCTGCCATCAAGTAATCCACAGAGACATCACAGAGACTGTTCTTCCAGCAACTGCCTGAGCAAAATTCAGGTCTCAGAAATAAGGACCCAAAGCAAGAAGAGGATCCCCAGTGAAGATCAGATCTATGGGACATGGACACATCACATGGGACATGAGGAAGAGGAGCCAGACTAGACCAGGATGATTCCCTTATCCACCCCAGCAACATCACCATGGATGCCTTAAGAGGAAGATTTCCAGGTTCACAGCAGCACCCACAGCACCACCTTTTTAGTTCATGGCCACTTCCGTTTGCCCAGTGAGCACGTACGCATTCACACTGGACCTGTAGTGGCTCCTCCCACTTCCTTTCCCAGCAAAAATTCTATTTTGTCTCCTTCATGATCCCTCTTTCCAAAACATTCCTCAGGATTTCTAAGCATGTTTCTGTTTGTAATTCTGAGTACCCCCTCACTTCTAAGTTAGATCACTTTGCTACCAGGAACCCCTGCAGGGAGACACGGTAGACCACCAGGAAAGCAGACCCTCTGCCTCCTGTCCAGCCTCTGCACCCCTCACAGAGGTGGCTGCTCCCACACTGCTGCCCCACACTGATCGCCACTCCATTGGTTTGGGTGAGTGAGGCACAGACTGTTCCTTAATATCATAACCCCCTCCCCTTCCTGAAAACGCTCCTCCTCTGGGGAAAGGGGAGACAGGAAGGACAGCTGGGGCGGCCAGGTCCAGGCTGAACTTCTCCTGAGCCTAGATGTCTGGTGGACAGGCATTGCTGCTCTGTCACATGCAGCTTTATTCATAGGCTCGTCTCTCTCAGGACTCCTACTCTCCACCTTCCGTCTGGTTTTTTTGGGGAGTTGCTCGATCCAGCAGAAATATCTCAATATACATGAGTTTCAAAAGTCATTCTGGGCCTCCTGCTCCTTCTGGTACATCAAGAGATGTGGCTGGACATGCTGTTAGTGACAGTTAAGAACTCTCCCAGTGTTCTGTGACAGTTAAGTTGCAGGTCTGTCTGGAGCTTTGAAGCTGACCTCTTGGTCAGAGGTCAAAATCCTCAATTTCCTTGGTTCTGGCCTGGATAAAATGCCCTGTTGAGTATATAAGCAAACTATATATCATTTTCATTTCAAAATATATCAACCATTTTCAGCATATTCTTTTTATTATTTTCATAAAAGTGCCAATTTTAAAAGTCCTCAGTCTTGTTTTTTTTGTTGTTTGTTTGTTTTTACATCAACACTTGACACTTGTATTGGGTGGATCTCAAGACTAGAATTTTAGAGTTTATAAGCCTCAGTGACTCTCAAAGTTTAGGAAAATGAGGGCATCTCTGCATGAAATAGATTGTGGAGCATGGAGTCTGGTAGGAGAATTTGATCAGAGAGGGTGGCTGACCTGACAGGGATCAGGGACCTGGGTGATAGGCAAATATAGGCAATAAAGGAATGTACTTTCAAAAAACGGAAGGGTGAAAGTTAACATTTCTCTCATCATAGAACGTTTTCTTCATTTTTTACTTTTTTGAAGCTATAATACTGAAGAACACTGAACTCTGTCTGTACATCTTAAAGAATATTGAGCAAACAACTGTGTGACTTCAATATGTGTTTACTGAGGCCGAATCTTGTCCTTGACTGTCATGCAACTTGCAGGGTGGTTAGCAGGAAAGGGCCACAGAATGTAAACATGCAGTGGTGTGGATTTGGAGTGCAGATAGGAGGGGATAGCAGTGTGTGCCCTCTCTGTGGTGCATGCCTTTAGAGGCCTGAACAGATGAGCCTCAGCAGGTCCTGTGTCCCTGGAAAGGGCAGCAGGGTTGAACTCTGGTCCTGGCTTCTGAGCCCTGTCAGTAACTGATCAAGGCATGGGATTCCACTGAGCCGAGCTCTCTTCATCTAGAAAACAAGGCAACAGGATTGCCTCTTCCTGTTCCATAGGATGGTTGTGAACAGGAACAAATAACCTACTGCTGCTTTGTGAAGATGGAAATAGTATATGACATATAAACACTACTGTCCACTCTTACCTTCCCATGATGTTTTTGTACTGTTGTTTAATACTGCAGGAAGGTGACTTTTAGAATCTGATAATAGATCTTAACCGTCTTGGGGAATTGGGATCCATATGAAGAATTTTGGTAATCTCTCAAGACTTCTGGTAGGGATTAGCTGAGGGGTAGCTGAGAGAATTAGAACAGCTGTCAAGATGGGAATCTGGCTTTGAGCTTTTCCACCTAACACAAACGCACCTCTCGCCTACCTTGGGAAGGGCCATATTTGCTCTTTAACTTTCGAGTTTTCTCCTTTCTCTTTTTCTCTTTAAACACAGATCACAAGATATTCCCTTGTATTTGCTCTCAAAGGGCTGTTTATTTTTATTCCACCAGGGTTTGTTGGATTGGAGCCTCCATAGTCTGCCTTAGACCGAAGGGAGGGTGATTCCAGTTCTCTATTTTGGCAGACATTTTGTTAGAACTATCACACTCCTTAGTTTTATTCCCAATTTTATAATTAAGTAGGGTGTAATTGTAAAGGGTAAAAAAAAAGACATTGCAATTCCATCTCAATTGTTTGTAGTCCAGAGACCAACTGGTGAAATGTGTAGTTTTAATGTGGTTTCCTGGACTTATATGTAGGCTGATATCTCCTGGGTTCCATCGCAGTCCACCTGAGAAGGTCCACACCCATCTCCACAGAGTGGTGAACACCCTGGGCTTTGACTTCAGACATACCAGGGGCAAATGTTGCTATACCTCATGTATATCCTTCTGATTACTTTTCAGTGTACCAACCCACATAGGCAAAATTAATCCATTTTTTTCTTTTTATAAAAGTAAGACCAGATTTTATAATTTCTTTTATAATCTATATTTTCCCCACTTAATTTATAATATTCCTACATTGCTAAATATTTATTAGCAGCTTATAGTGATTGCATGATATTTTATATGTATTTAATCAATTGTCTATGATTTAGATTCTTTACATTGTTGTCTTTTATAAATAAATCTGCAATTTGTAACTGTGTCGGTACTACTTAGTGCTGATTTCTGATAACTTCATAAGTATTAAGGACAGGCATAGGAGTTTTTGTAGATGTGAGAAGGTTGATAGGGTAGTAATAAGAGTCAGAAGTTCTTGTCTGATTGCTCCAGTCTTCCTAGTGAATTAGGAAACCAGGTCATGAGTTTGAGGGTAGAAGACAAGATGTTGAAGGTTTGAGGTGAAGAGATGAAAATACAATAGATTTCCATCATTTCTGAATTTACAAATGTGTAAATTTGCCTACTTGTTAAAATTCATCCACAATCCCCAAATCAATACTAGCACTGATTTTGTGGTTATTCACAGATGTGTGCATGCTCAGGGCTGCAAAACAATTTGATTCCTATGTGCATGTTTCCCAGCTGAGGTTGAACAAGGCCACATCCCATCTTCTTGTGGCTACTCTTCTGCTCTTCTGGTCTCTTTAGAGCCATGATTTTTATTTTTACATTTTTGTAGTTTGTATTGGTGATCTAGCTATTTAAAATGTTCCCCAAGTATAATGCTGGAGTGCTGTCCAGGATTCCCAAGCATAAGGAGGCTGAGATGTGCCTTATGGAGAAAAGATACAGGTTAGAGAAACTTCATTCAAGAATGAGTTATAATACAGCTGACCTTGAGAGTTCAATGGTAATGAATTAATAATATGTATTCAATAAGGTGTCTTACACAGAAACTCACATAACCCAAGCCTAAGTACTTACCTGTTGATGAAAATGCTGTGTCAAGAAGCTCACAGGAACCTAACTCTATTTTCCATGGGAATGATAATCTAGTGTTTGCTAATTCAGCACTTGTGAAAACTTTATAGAACCTAACTATGGTATAAAACTATGGTATATAATCAATGATACTTGTATAGGAAGATAGGAGAGTGAACTAGGGAAATAAAATATGATTTGGGGGCAGCGAGTAGGGACCTCTTAACTTTAAAGATCATGAATTTTCAGTATGATCAGTCAGTGTGATAGTGTGTTTTAACTGTTGAAAAAGGAGGAGGCTCGAGCCAGCATGGGAGTTGAGCATGTCTGTAGGGGAGAGAAGATGATGATTATCGCTATGATTTATGTCTCTCTGTGTACATGTGCGACATATAGCAAAAATTTTGTTTGTGTTGCAGGAGCCAAGAGTATCTTTTGTTCCAAATGTAAATGAGTTTTAAAAATTACTTATTTCTCTGGCATGTCTCCTAAAACACATAAACTGTGACCAATATACTTGATTAGTAGAGACTAGAATTTGGCAGCACCTACTGATGGACAGCTTAGCTTCCATTGTGTGCTTTGTACACAGTGAGAACTTTCTGCCACATCCGTCACAGTACCATTTCTTGCCTCTTTTCCTGTGCAGAGTTTAGAAGTTTGTGCTTCCAGGGTCAGGACTGGAATCCATGTTCTTCCAAATAGCTTTAAGATAATAACCTCTTTTAATTTTCTCATCTAGAGAGAATGCTGGAAGTAGTGCCAAACACATAGTCAGTACCCACAAAATATTAGCCATTGTGATTGTGCTGATGATATTGGGAAGCTAGTCAATAGTGAGGAATGTAGGAAAGTGGTAGCTGCCAGTTTTTTTTAACTGCTTTTATTTTTTAAATACTTGACAGTGGAATGCTTCGCCAATTCTTACTGCACATATAGAACACAATTTTTCATGTCTCTGGTTGTATATAAAGTATGTTCACACCAATTCATGTCTTCATACTTGTACTTTGGATAATGATGTCCATCACTTTCCACCATCATTGCTAATCTCCTGCCCCCTCCCCTCCCCTCCTGCCCCTCTGCCCTATCTAGAGTTCGTCTATTCCTCCCATGCTCCCTTTCTCTACCCAACTATGAGTCAGTCACCTTATATCAGAGAAAACATTTACCATTTGTTTTTTGGGGTTTGGCTAACTTCACTCAGCATTATCTTCTCCAACTGCATTCACTTACCTGCAAATGCCATGATTTTATTCTCTTTTATTGTTGAGTAAAATTCCATTGTGTGTATATACCACATTTTTTAATCCATTCATCTACTGAAGGGCATCTAGGTTGGTTCCATAGTTTAGCTATTGTGAATTGCGGTAGCTGCCAGTTTTTACTTCAGAAAATAGAGACTATATTCTTACTGGAGAAGAGACAGTCTGGGCCCAGATTTTGGAAACATCAAGTTCACAATGGGACTCTTGGGTATCTCAATATCACAAAAGAAGAAGATGCCAGTAAAAGGGACATCCTAAGTGTGTGTGTGTGTGTGTGTGCGTGTATATGTGTGTGTGTGTGTGTGTGTGTGTATAGTGGCCTAGAACTCTGGGCCAGGTCTCAGCCTGCCTTTGGGTCAGTCCACAAAGACATACAGAGAAAGAAGAAAAGAGAGGAACCCCCCTGGCTGGGTCCAGAGGCCAATCCTGAAACAACTGTCAGCAGAAATTTTTTGGCAAGGTGAGGTGATAAGTCACAAATTAAGCTATGGAAAAAGCCAGAGAATGAGCTTTGGAACCACATGGGCTCAACCAAGGCACCCAAGGAGGTAGAGAGAGGCGAGTGGGTTGAGCAAAGACAGATGATCCTCATGAGACAGTGGAGATGGGATGAGATGCGGAATTGGGTTCAGACTTGTTGGCATGGGTCCCCTGAGCCCAAGCTGCAGTGGAGGGGAATTCCCTTTTTCTCATGTGGAATTTGGCACTGTCACTATCAGACTAGAGGCCAGTGGTCAAAATGAGAGGGCCTATTTGGATGCCAGTAGCTACCTGCCACCCTCTCTTCTTCAGAGTAACTTGACAATACTTTGCATTCCATTATGTCCCAAGTTTCATTACTGAAAACTACTGTTTTAATATAGATTAGGATGGTTAGAAAAATTAAGGTGAAGAGATTTTTAAATTTCCTTTGAGTTAGTCAGGAAGGGTTCATGGAGGAAGGAAGAGGGCAAAAGGATCTAATAAGAGGGCAGATGCAATTGGTCTCCAAAAGAGAACTCTGTTGAAGGTGAAGAAAGATGTGGAGAGGGTTTGGAACAAGAATTGAAGACAGGAAATAAAGACAAAGCTCTAAAGCTTAGGGTAGCTTGACATCCAAAGTCTGTAAAAATAGAATTAGCAACTGACAAGATAGTTTGGGGAAGGGACTGGCAGCCCAAGGAGGCATTATGAACTGAAAGATTGGAGAAACTGAGAGAGCGATCTGACCCACACCTCTTAACTACATAGACAACTAAAAGCAGAAGGAGATGCTTGCTCAGCTGGGGCTCTCTGGAGTGTGGTTGAGGCCTGAGCCTCCTGGGTCAGCCAGGGCAGGTCTCTGATCTGTCTGGTAAAAACAAAGTTCACTGTGCAAACACACATACTCTGCAGAATACAGACTCGCAGAAGCCCAGGAGAAAACCTCTCCTTAATTTCTCCTTAACATTGTACACCATATCTGAGGTGTACAGGACCATACACGTAAGTCATAAGGAATAATGCACACATGAGGAGTTGCAGAATGGTAACTGGAACATTAACAATACCACTTGGGTGGTCTGGGCTCCTCCTGGATTCCACTTTCATCCTGGCTGAGGCACCCACACTGTTCTCATCAATGTCTGGCTTCCATTACTGAGTTCAAAGCAACTTCTCCAGTTCTGTCCCCTGCCTTTGGGCCAGGAGACAGAAAATCTAGAGCCAGTGTCTTCAAAGAGTTGACCTGAAAGTTGTACAAGTCACTTGTTCTCACATCCTCTTGTCTGAAGTTGATCATTTAGCCACAGCTATCTGAAGAGACTAGGAAAACTTTGTAGTGAAATGGCCATGTGTCCAACTAGAACCTGGAGGTGTTCTATTCCTAAAAAAGAAGAATGGACACTGGGGGACACTTGGCAGCCAGTTACCACCATGTGGTGTATTCCATGCCAAATTGCTCTTCAGAATACTTAAAATAACTTACACCCATCAACAGGACATAAAAATCTCCATTAATGCACATCTTTAACCATCATTGTTATTTTCAAATGTTTTATTTCTTACCCATTTAAAGGTGTAAAGTGGCATTTCATTATGATCTCCATTTGCATTTTCCTGATTACTAATGAGGCTGGGTGCCTAATGTCCACGTCTTTAGTGAAATGAATATCTATTCAAATCTTTTGCCCATTAACCTGTTAGTCTATGTATCTTTTGATTTGTAAGGAGGTTTTAAGATTTTTGTATAAACTTTTCCGTAATGACCACTTATCCATGTCTCTCCCACAGCCCAGTGTGTCAGGGCAGTGGGGTAGGTTGTAGAGAGACCAAAGACAGTGCCCCCAGACAGCATGGGAGACATAAGGTCTACTGGGGAAAGCTTTCAAAGATCAGAGGCTGCTCCAGAAAGAATTCAGTGACCGCAGGCTGACAGAGAGCACCTCCATTCCTCACAGCACTTTGCCAAGCACAAGTGCCTCCTCTCCCTCACATTGTTTTTGTACAGTAGCCGCTAGCTGGACAAGTATCATGTGTCCTTTCCATGGTGCCCTCAGTTCCATGCCCGTTTTATGTGTCAGGCTGCAGAAGCAGTGACATCACCAGCATTGGCTTCCTCCATTTGCTTATAGGACCAGCGTCCCAAGGAGCAACTGTCCCAGTGTAGGTGGAAGAAAGCTTTTA
The DNA here is from genome assembly GCF_021218885.2 of Marmota monax. Taxonomy (NCBI): domain Eukaryota; kingdom Metazoa; phylum Chordata; class Mammalia; order Rodentia; family Sciuridae; genus Marmota; species Marmota monax. Next base: position 6,339,771 of record NW_026693082.1, read on the forward strand.
CAGATAACGATAACTTGCCCTGGCTCCCAGTGTGCATTAGAGGGAGACAATCTCTCTCTCTCTCTCTCTCTCTCTCTCTCTCTCTCTCTCTCTCTCTCCCCCCCAGGGAGTGAACCCACAGGGTTCACATACTCAGCCCTTTTTTTTTTTTTAAGTTTTATTTTGAAACAGGATCTCACTAAGTTGCTTAGGGTCTTGCTAAACTGCTGAGGCTGGCTTTGAACTTGGAATCCTCTTGCCTCAGCCTCTGGAGGTGCTGGGGTTACAGGAGTGTGCCACCACACCTGGCTAATTCAAGTTCTTAATTTTAAAGTCATGATAATGTTAGAATCCTGTGAAACCATCATACCCATCTTTCCCCAATGATGACATCTTACAGAACTAACCCTAAACACAATATCAAAACCAGGAAATTGGTGCTGCTACAACACTGTTGACTAAATTTTAGACCTTATTCAGTTTCCACCAGTTTGGATGCCAACTCATTGTGTGTATGTTGCCTATGTGGTTTTATGGGCAAGTTCCACCAAACCTTTAAGAAACAAATTATCCCAATCGTGCGTTAGACTGCACTACATGAAACATCAGTATTCAATCAGTTGAAAATTGACTATGAGTAATAAATTTGATATGACTCGAGTTATACTGGGATTTACAATATTGTGTTCTTTGATTTTGCTTGGTTATCAAGTTGATTCTTTTATTGCTTTTCCATTGGAGAAAATAGTGTATCTCTGAAAGAAAATGCAAATACTTTTTTATATCAATTTAAACTGGAACAGTGTAGATCTGTGGCAGATGCAAGCATCAGGTGGCCTTTGGGAAAGCTCTTTTAATATAGGAATTATTCAATGGCAGTTTGAAATTTTAATTCTGGAAATTCTTATTTCCAAAACTGAGTCTGAATAGAGATCTAACTCTGTTTGAGTAAAAATCAGTGAAAAGTTAACCCACAAAAAAATAATTGAAATATTTATAGCACATCTAAGGAGAGTCCACTGAGGCAGTAAATCAACACCTGGGTACAACAGAGGAGGAAAAATATTGGCCAAGGGGTTCTAAAATTATTTAAAAACAAAAAGTTAAAAGCACAGATGGGTCTGTTTTTTCCTACTTTCATTTTCACATCATTGATTTTTGTTGTGACTTCAAAACTATTTAAAAATAAAAATTAAAAAGCACAAACCTATTTCCTACTTTGATTTTCATTTTGTACTTTATTTATTATTTTTTTGTGTGAACTATATGCAAAGCAGGTAGCACTCAATCTATCTCATTGTTGTGCATGTTGAATAGGATTGGAGTCTTTAAAAAGCCTGTGTCAAAAAGCAAAGTTTTCACATTCATCGTTCTCAAACTTTGCTCTACAGAATTTGACATCTATGATGTTAAGAATCAAGAGAATCCATGGTTGTTGGCTGTGAAAACATCCCAAGAAAGTTACACAGAGCTCTCTTAACCCCAAGGTAGTCCAGGTAATCTACTTTTAATTATAATTTCAGAGACAAGGATAGATGGTGCCGTCCACTTCATGAGGTCCAAAGAGCCCCACAGAGAGGAGAGTTTAATGTCAACTCATCCAGAGGAGGTAATAGCTGGAGCACTCTGGCAGCAAGTCCTTTTACAAGGTTCACATTCTAAGGTTTCTAATGCGGGTTTGGAACCACTTTGATTTCTCTGGCACTTTCACAGTTCCAATTCTAATCTCTATAGAGTTTGGAAGATTACTCAGTGCTCTAACTTGAAAGGTTTCTCTGTTCCCAGGGGGAGAGGTGGCTCTGCAAAGGACTGGAGGAAACCTTCTATTGTCATCTCTCCTACTAATGATGCATTAAATGCACTCGGCCCACCATAAGGCCCTGGACCTGTCCTTTTGATGGACCACTGGGCAGCTGTTATAAGGGAGTTGTCCAAGAAGCACTGTGATTGGAGACCACATTCACAAGAAGCTCCAAGAAGAGGGATTAATAGGAAGCTTTAGCTCTTACTGAACATCATCCAATTTTAAAGTGGATTGTCCAAGGCTTTGAAAATAAGCTGCATGCTGAAATGACACAGTTTTGTCCACCCCTATTTGAGCAATAAAGAGTCCATTTCATTTATGCAGTTTGTTAGAACTAGCCATCGGGCTACTCTTGGTGTTAAAAGTCTTCCTAGTATTCTAAAATTATAATGCAGGAATATATCTGCACACTTTGTAATTTCTTTTTCTGCCATGGGTGTCTTTGAGCGACTCAGGCTGGTCAACATTTTCACTGTCCATTTGTCTGTTGATGGACACTTAAATTGCTTCTTATCTTGCTTCTGTGAATGATGCTTCAATGACTATGAGAGTGCAGACCCCTCCTACAGATTGGGATCTTATTTCCTTTGGGCATATACCCAGAAGTGAGACTGTTATGTCATATGGTAGTTATTTTAAAATATTTTTGAGGAACAACCCCTACGCAATTTTCCATAATGGCTGTGCCAATTTACAGTCTCACCAGCAGGGTGCCAAGGGGCCCTATGTTTTATATTCTCATTATTTTTCTGACTTTCTGATAGTAACTATTCTAGCAGGTGTGTGAGGTGATATTTCATTATGTTTTTTATTTGCATTTCCCTGATGATTATTGATGGTTGAGAAAATATTCTCCAGCTTTATCCTATAAACCTATCATCTTATTTCTTATATTAACTCATCCTTGAGAAATAGGTCATACTTTATCAATAAATAAACCAATTTTCATAGACCAGTGTCCTTCCTTTAAATTGCCCTATGTTCCCTGGTCCATTGCCACCTTTGATGTGGTCTAAGTCAAGATCTCGAATAATCTTTCTCCTGATCTCTTTTTTCAAAAGGTCACCTGACGATCAGAAAATAAAAGAGTAGAATTCCTGACTGGCTTTTAAGTGTGACAAGCAGAAATTGATATTGCTGGCTCTTACCTTCATTGGCCTTCTCTGAAAACAGGCAAGCAAGGGAGGGTTCCCATCAGTGAAGGGCTGGGAGGGCATGGTGTCTTCTATAACCACGTAAGGAGCAGAGCTCAGTGACAGTGAAGCCAAACAGGAGAACTCCTGGTGTCTTTGTCCTGGTTAGCAATCCTCAACATTGTCAATGATCAGATAACTGCTCTGTGCGGTTTCGTTCCACTGACTCTGAATATGATTGTTTTGTGTCTAAATCACTTAGTTTGCATGATCACAATAAAAATAGTGAATATTCACATAAGTGACCCAAGCACACTAAATAAAAAGCAGGGATCACTGTATGGGACAAAAAAAAAACAAAATAGAACAGATCAAACTCTGCTCCCCCCCAAGAAACCAAATGTGTACCATGGAGAAACCCAGTTTAAATGTAATATTATAGGTAGTTTAAAAGTAAAAGAAGGGAAATATATATGCCGTGCAAACACTTACCCAAAAGAAAGCTTGAGTGTCTATTGATATTACACAAAGTAGATGATTTAGTACAAGGGAAAGTATCAGGAATACAGAGGCATTGCAGCATAATAACAAAAAGGTCAAGAGACTAAAAGGGCATGCAATCCTTGATATGCATAAGCGTACTCTCTTTCTTCACCCAAGTATTTAAAATACAACCAGCAGAACTGCAGGGAGTAGTAAACAAATCCACACTTATAGTCGGAGGTTTTCAGTTTACTTTTTTACTAAAAACAAATAAGACCCAAAACAATAAGGGCGTAGAAGAGACCCAAAACAATAAGGGCGTAGAAGAACTGCCATCACCACTACAGCAACCCACAGCAGAATACATGTGGTTTCAAGTGCACGTGGAACACTTATCACGATAGGTTATACCCTAGGTCATAAAACAACCTTAACATATTTAAAAGAACGAGAGTCATACAAAGTAAATTCTCTGACTGTAATGAAATTAATGTAGAAATTGATAATTGAAAGATATTTGAAAAAATCCTCAAATTGCTAGAAACTAAATTGTATACATCTAAATAATCCACAGACCAAAAACAAGTCTCAAATTCAGAAAATATCTTGAACTGGATAAAATTAAAAATAGAACATATCAAAATTTGTAGGATGAAGCCAAAGCAGTACATAGAGAAAAATAGGTCATTAAATGCATCTATTAGAAAATAAGTGAGGCCTCAAATTAATAGTCTGTCATTCCACCCCAGGAACCAGAAAAGAACAAAATAAACCAGAGTTATCAGATGCAAGTAAATAACAAGGATGAGAGCAGAAATCCATAAAGTTGAAAATAAAAAACAATAGATCTATAAAACCAGAAGTTAATTCTTAGAAAATTCAATAAAATTGGAAGACCTTTAAGTAGACTGACAAAGAAAATGAGAAGAAACAAATGATAAAGCTTGAGAGATTTTTATTGCAGACATTAAATGTTCCAATGAAGGAATGCCTTGAAAAACCCTATGCACATACATTCAACAACTTAGATGAAATGGAGTAATTGCTTGCAAGAAGAAATTACTAGAACTCAAGAAGAAATAGATCTCCTCAATAGATTAAGTCTATTGAAAAAATTGAATTCATAGTTAAATCGTGCAGGTCAGTACATACGAAGAAAATCAGACCAACTCCGTGGTGCAGAGCCCCACATTTTGCTTCTGTTGAGGAGTGGCTTGTCCTCACAGCTGACACTTTCTGTTGTTTGAATCTTTATTTTAGAAGAAATGTAATACACATATAAAACATCATTTTAATCATTTTAAATCTATAGTTAGTAGACTTTGTGTGGATTCACATTATTGTGTGACCTTTAAAAAGGTTGCACAAATTCACATTATAGTTGTACATAATGATGGCATTTGTTGTTGCCTATTTGTACCTGCACACAATGTAACAATATAATTTGGCCAATATCAGCCCCCAGCACTTCTGCCCACCTGCCCTCCCTGCCTCTATATTCCCTATCTCTGTGCATTTGTTTTCTTCTAGGTACTTTTAAATGAAATTATGCAACATTTGTCCATATTGCACTTAGCATATTTTCAAGGTTTATCATGTTGTAGCATATGTCAGAATCTTTTTCTTTTTAAAGGGATGATATATATATATATATGTATGAGTTCTTTATATATTTAGGATGTTAGCCCTTTATCAGATGAATGATTTGTAAATACTTCCAATCTATAGCGAGATAGACACACACACACACATATGTACACATACATTTATATCCAACATTTTGTTTATCAATTCATCTATAAATGGATACTTGAGTTGGTTCCACCTTTTGGCTATTGTAAATAATCTGCATCTGTGATGATTTTGGGTGTACAAATATCTATTTGAGTCCCTGATTTCACAGTTCGGGGGTATATACTCAGAAGTATAATTTTTGCACAATTGCCATTCCACTTTTATGTTTTGAGGAATTGCTCTACTGTTTTTCATAGCACTCTTACTATTTTACAATCTCAACATCAGTACACAGGGTTCCAGTTTCTCTGCATCCTGCCAACACTTGTTATTTTCTGGGTTTTGTTTGTTTGTTTTATTTTTATGTAGACAAACAAATCCACCTAATGGATGTGAAATGGTATCTCATTGTCTTAATTTAACTTTATTTATTTATTTGGATACCAGGGATTGAATTCAGGGCACTCAACCATTGAGCCACATCCCCAACCCCTTTGCATTTTTTATTTTGAAACAGGTCTCACTAAGTTGCTTAGGGCCTTGCTAAGTTTCTGAGGCTGGCTTTGAACTTGAAATCCTCCTGCCTCAACCTCTCAAGCTGCTGGGATTATACATATGTGCGCCACCGCGCCAAGCTAACTTTATTTTTAATTGAGAAATAATAATTCTGTATACTTGTAAGGGACAGTATGGTGTTTTAATATATTCACACTATGGGTGATTAAGTTGAGCTAATTAATATATGCAAGAGTTCACATACCTATGTGTGATGAAAACATTTGAAATCTATCATTTTAGCTATTTTGAAATACTCAATTCATTATTGTTGATTATAGTTAATATGTAACTATGTGAAATCTCTCCCTACCAATGTAAATCTCCTGTCTAACTGAAGTTTTGTACACTTTGACCAATATGTATCCCCTTTCCCCATTCCCCATTACCCCAAGCCTCTGGAAGCCACCATTGTACTCTGTACTTTTATGAGTCAATATTTTAGATTCCACGTACATATATGAGATCATGAAATTTGAGTCTTTCTGTTATTCTGGGTTATTTAACTTCATCAAGTCCTCTAAATGGGTCATCCATGTTGTCACATGATAGAATTTCTTTCTTTTTAAAGGCTGAATAGTATTCCATAATGCCTGCATCTATCTCATTTTCTTTATCCACCTGTTGATAGACTCTTAGGTTCCTCCTCTATCTTGGATTTTGTAAATAATTCAGCAATGAACATAGGAATGCAGATGCCTCCTCTACATACTGATTTCAATTTCTTTGAATATATGCCTGGAAATAAAATAGCTAGATAAATGGGTAGCTCTATTTTTAATTTTTAAAGAAAGCTTCATACTGTTTTCCATAGGGACTGTACTAATTTACATCCCTACCAATAGTATAAAAGGGTTCCTTTTTCACATTCTTATAAATACTTTTTATCTTCATCTTTTTTGTAATCGCCATATTAAGAAGAATGAAGTAATAGCGCATGGTGATTTGGATTAGCATTACCCTGATACCTAGTGATGATGAACATTTTTTTTTCATATACCTTTTGTCCATTTGGATGTTGTCTTTTGAAAATGTCTATTTGGGTGCTTTGCTCATTTTCCTCAATTGGATTATTTGTTTCCAAACTATTGAATTACTGGAGTTTTTTTTTTATTTATTTTGGATATTAGCTCTTTATCAGATCAGGATTTGCAAATACTTTCTCCCAATCTGTAGGTCATATTTTCACTTTGCAAATTGTTTAATTGTTTTCTTTGTTGTATGAAAACTTTTCCACTTGATGTAATGTTTTTTGTTTTTTTGCTTTTTGTTTTTTGCCTGTGCTTTTGGTGTTGCATTCAAAATACCATCACCTAGACAATGTCAGAATTCTTTTAGTATTTATACTTTCAGGTATTACAGGCCAGTCTTTGTCCATTTGAGTTGGTTTTTGTATATAGTGTGAGAAAATGGTCCAATTTATTCTTCTACATGTGGATTTGTGGTTTTCCCAACACCATTTACTGAAAGACTGTCTTTTCCCTGTTGAATATTCTTAGCACCTTTATCAAAAAATCAATTTACTATATATGTATGGTTTATTTGGGGGATTTCTATTCTGCTCCATTGGTTAATACAACTGTCTTTATGCAAGTACCATACTGATTTGATTGCTATGTCTTTGCAATATATTTTTAAAATCAGAGAGTATGATCCTCCAGCTTTTTTCTTTTTTTTTTTTCAAAGAGTACTTTGGGGTCTTTTGTGGCAGCATACGAAGTTAGAATTGTTTTCTCTATTTCTATGAAAAATTAAATAAAATTTGGATAGGGATTGCCTTAAATTGGTAGATTTTGTTTGGGTTGTATGGATTTTTTTTAACAATATTAATTTTTATTTATCCATAAATATCCATAAATATGGTATATATTTCTATTTATTTGTATTATCTCCATTTTTTCATCAACATTTTATAGTTTTCAGTGGTTACATATTTTGCCTCTTTGGTTAATTTACTCCTGAATATTTTATTTTTTGATGTGATCATTAATGGGATCATTCTCCTGATGTATTTTTCATATTTTAGTATAAAAATGCTGCTGATTTTTGTTTGCTGATTTTTAAAAATTTTTCAACTTTACTGAATTTGTTTATCATTTTCAACATTTTTGGTGAAGTTTATAGGGTTTTTCATATATAAGGTCGTGTTATCAGAAAACAGAAAATTTTACTGATTTCTTCTCTATTTGGAAGCTTTTCATTTCTTTCTTTCCTTTTCTTCTTCCTCCCCCTCCCCCTCTTCTTCTTCCTCCTCCTTTTTTTTCTTTTGCCTAATTGCTCTATCTAGGACTTATAGTACTAGGTAGAATAGAAGTATAGAAGTGGTGAAAGTGAGTACCCTGTCTTGTTTTTGATCTTAGAGGAAAAGCTTTCAACTTTTCATTATTGAGTATGTTATTTATAAGCTCATCATTTTTGATCTTCATTGCATTGAGGGACCTCCCTTCTATAGCTAATTTGTTGAGAATTATTTATAATCAAAAAAGGATGTTGGATTTGGCATATGCTTTTTTGCATTTATTTAGATGATCACATGGATTTTGTCCTTCATTCTATTAATATGGTGAATCACATTTATTGAGTTTGTATGTGTTGAACTGTCCTTGTGTATCTGGAATAAATCTCACTTGATCTTGGTGAATGATTCTTTTGATGTGCTGTTAAATTTAGATTGCTGGTAATTTTTGCATCTATGTTCTTTAGGGATGTCAGCCTATAATTTTCCTTAATGTGTTCGTCTGGCTTGATATCAGGATAATGCTGTCCTTGTAAAATGAGTTTAGAAATATTCCTTCCCCTTCAATGTTTTAGAAGAATTTGAAAATGATTAATATTACTTGTTAAAAATGTTGAACAGAATTCAGTGGTGAATCCATCTGGTTCTAGGCATTTCTTTGATGGGAGACATTTTTTAAAAATTTGGAATTTTTCTGCCATTATTTCTTTGACTATATTTTTTCCTCTTTTTCTTTCTCTTTCTGTAACTCCTGAATTGCATATATTATTCTGCTTGATGGTTCCCAATAAGTACCTTAAGGTATCTTCACTCTTCAAAATATTTTGCTTCTCAGATTGAATTATTTCCCGTAGCCTGTCTTTGAGATCACTAATCCTTTCTTCTGTGAGGACCAGTCCTTGCTGCTGAACCTCCTATTGAATTTTTCAGTTCAGTTATTATAGTCTTTAGATCCACGGTTTCGGTTTGGTTTAATATACTATCTTTCTTGAAATACTCAGTTTGTTCACACATTGCTCTTCTGATGTCATTGAGCCTTCTTTGACTGTTGAATCTTCTGTAAGGAAAATCATATATATTTATGATTCAGATTTTGCAGTTCTTTTCTTATTTTATTTAGAATATTTTTTTTTCTGGTGTTGTTTTCCATGTATTAGCTGAGACAATGCTTCTCCAAGTTGTGTTAAGCTGACTTTGTAGGAGATGGTTGCTATTAATTAGCTCAACAAGAAACTCTTGAGTCCCTCTCAAGTTCATACCCTTAAATAAATGAGTTAGAAGCCAGTTTCTTGGGTTGTAGTTAGAACATTGGGTTGTTAGATGCACGTTCTAGTTCCTTTGTTTCTCATGGGAAGCTGAGAGCTAGTTTATCTTATACTCATTCTTCCTTACACCAAGGAGAGGATCTACTCCAGAAGCTTGCACTTTCACTCAGCCTGCACCTTCTGAGGCTGGGGAGATAGCTACTGTGTACACAAGTCTAAAAACTACCTCTTTGTTCTCTACAACCTAGGGAAATTGAGGAATGCAGGGGGTCATCAGTTCCTAGTACGGGGTGATTTCGGAATTAGTCCCTCAGTGGGAACTTTAAAAGTTGGGGCCCTTGATGCATGCACAGACTGTTTCTGGGGAGAGAATAATTACCTGGTTTAATTTCTGGAGCAAGCCAGGGAATGAGATCCCATGAGTGCCCTTCCTACCCTTCAGGCTTACAGAGGTCTCTCAAACTCCTCCCAGATTCAGGGAGAATCTGAAGGCCTATGTTTATTGCTGGAACAAACTCAGGAAGAAGGTGCAGGGATTGCCCTCCTTTTCAGGCAGACTCTTTTCTCTGTCCTAAAGGCTGTCAGATACAAGGTAGCTAGAACCCAGAATCCCAGGGAGCTGCTGGAAATATGCGGACAAACTCCTTCCAGAGAGAATTTAGATGCTGGACCGAACTTGAATGCTTATGTGGTTCAGACCCACTTCTTGGTTCCTTGTATTTCAGAGAGATTCCCCAGGGCTGAGCTCTAGCCGTCCCCATAAGCAGGGTGATGTTAGTGTCAAACGCTTTGGCAGGTATTGTAAAAACGAGGTGCTGTGTTTGGGTTACAGTCCTTTTACTCCTAAGAAGAAGCTGGGAATTGGGTGTTCTTTCCTGGTTATAAGAAGCTCTGCCCAAGGTGGGGTGTATGGGAGCAGGGGCTTTTCCTACCTGTTTAGATGTGAGGGTTCTCTTGCTATTTGGTGTGCAGAGGTCTTTCTCCTGGTTTCTGACTTACTCTTGGAGGAAATTGATCCATGTTGGGTGATTATTTGTGGAAGGATGGATAGTCATGAACTTCCTATTCTTTAATGTTACTAATATTACCCTCCAGGGCTCTGGGTTTTGAACAAATACCTTGAGATAGGAGAACATAAAAAATGTTAAAAGTCTTAATCTCCTTGAATTAAGGAGATTGTTCTGGAAAATGTATTTGGCAATAGATATCTATTTATAGTAGATAGCATCTAAAGATAGGAATACCACCAAGAGGACGTTCTGGAAATGCAGGTGGAAAATATTTGATCTAGGAAAGTCATTTTCAAAAATGAACATAAAGTATAAGTTCAAGAATTAGCATAGTTTATATGTAACATAGTGTTTATATTTATTTTCCTCCAAATAAGATATTTTTTCTATGAAAGATAATACACAGTTATATTTCTTGCATAAAAGGAAATATATATTAAGCATTCCTAAGGCATCTAGAAAAATACCCCCTTGCCCCATCTATTGTCATTGGTTAAACATGCTGTGGACCAGTTGATTTTTCCACAGTAGTTTCTTTGGACATTAAAATGACTGAATTCTCCAAGCAGAAAATGAAAACCCTGAAACAGAGGCAGAATAAGAAGTATTACTTCTATTCAATCAAATATATAATTTAAATATACAATTAAACTGCTTCTGTTTATGTGCCTTAACATTTAAATCTTTCTATCCTGTGCAATAATTGAAACTGCTCAGTGGAAAAGAGCCAATTTGAGACCAAATAAAATGAGCCTGGTGGTCTCAGGGACAAGTAGATTTAGTGAAGCAGTGCGGGAAAAAACCCATTTTTATCTATAATATTGAGAGTAAGCCATTAGTGCTTTGCATTTGTGTTTGTGCTGACAGCAAAAGCAACGTCGACCCCGAGAACAGCAAAAACCTGATGTTTCCGTTTCTAACTTCAGCCCCATCTGGCTGATAATTTCTGCAGTGTCCCTCAGAACAATCTGGAGGTAAAATCAGAGGATCCCTAGGGGTCACTGTTTCTAAGGACCAAGTAATCTTCATTTCTCTCAAGAAAAAATATCAAACGGTCTTCTTTTTTATTTTTTATTTTTTGGTTCTCTTTAGTTATACATAACATTAGGATTCATTTTGACATAATTATAAAAACATGGAATACAATTTGCTCGAATTCAGTCCCCAGGATTTCCCCTATTTCCTCCCTCTTCCCTCCCCCTGTTCCCTGCCCTCTACTCTACTGATATCTCTGCTATTTACTTTTAGTTTTTTTTTTAATTAGTGTCTTGTGTATATATGTGATGGTGACATTCATTGTGGCATAGTCACACGTATGTACACAGATCAGATTCATTCTCCTCTTCTTTCCTATCCTGATCCTCCTCCCTACTTCTCAATTCCCTTCATCCAGTTCACTGATTTTTTTTCTATATTGATGTAATCTTCCCTTTTCTTTTCTTTTCCTTCCTTATATTTCGGATTAACTTTTGCATATCAAAGAAAACAAATTTGACCTTTGGCTTTCTGGGTCTGACTTATTGTACTTATGATAGTCTCCATTTCCATCCATTTACCAGCAAATGCCATAATTTCATTCTTCCTTATGGCTGAGGAATACTCCATTGTGTATATAGACCACATTTGCTTAATCCATTCATCTGTTGAAGGGCACCTAGATTGGCTCCACAGTTTGGCTATTGTAAATTGTCCTGCTATATACAGCTACAACCCTATAGTTAGCTGATTTTAGATCTTTTGGATATACACAGAGTAGTGGGATAGCTGAGTCATCTGGTGGTTCCAGTCCTAATTTTTTGAGGAATCTTCATACTGCTTTCCATAATGTTTGCACTGATTTGCAGTCCCACCAACAGTGTATGAGTATACCTTTTCCCCCCACATCCTCACCAACACATTTAGTATTGTATTCTTGATAATTACCATTATGATTTCAGTAAGATGAAATCTTCATTTTGATTTTCACTTCCCTGTTGCTAGAGATATTGAACTTTTTTCATATATTTGTTGGCCATTTGCATTTCTTTTGAAAAGCTTCTATTTACTTCTTTTGCCCATTGTTTTTTTTATTGATTTTATTTTTTTTAAATACATGACAGTGGAATACATTACAATTCTTATTACACATATGGAGCACAATTTCTCATATCTTTGTATATAAAGTATGTTCATGCCAATTCATGCCTTTATACATGTACTTTGTGTTTGTTTTTTTTTGCATTAGAATTCTTATTACACATAAATACCACAATTTTTTGTATCTCTGTGCCCATTGGTTTTTGAGGGTTTATTTTGGTGTTCAGTTTTTTGAGTTCTTTGTACATCCTGGATATTAATGTCCTATCTAAGGAGCAGGCGGCAAAGATTTTCCCCCATTCCATAGGTACTGCCTTCACACTCTTTGTTTCTTTTACTGTGGAGAAGTTTTTTTAATTTGATAATCCTTATTGATTCTTGGTTTTATTTTTTGAGATTTAGGAATCTTATTAAGGAAGTTAGTTCTTGTGCCAATATTGGAATATTGGGCCTACATTTCTTTTAGCAGTTGCAGATTTTTGATTCTAATTCCTAGGCCTTTGATCCACTTGGAGTTGACTTTGGGCAAGTTGAGAGGGATCAATTTTCATTCTTATACATTTGGATACCCAGTTTTCCAAGCACCATCAAACGGTATTTTGAGACCTTGCTATGCAAAATGTAGTTCATGGACCAACGGCATTGGCATATCCTGGGAGCTTCCTAGACATGCAGAATCTCAGACCTCACCCAGACTTACTGAATCAGATGTGCATTTAATAAGACCCCTAGGTAATTTCTATTCAAATTCAAGACATGATGGATTTTAGGCTCTTTGAACAGGTTTTTTGGAGTGTGGATTGGAGGGTGAGAGGATTCTGTGTTTCAAGAAATGAATGTTGATTCTTTGGGAGGAGGTTTGGCACTATAGTTATGTAATTGAAAAACACACAGGGAAAATGCACAGGAGAAAATGGCCTCTTGGAGGACATAGACTATGCTAGGAAGTATTCTCCGAGGACCAAGGCATCATGTGGCACAGACAAGCTTCTGTGCCAGACAGATATTACTGATACTTTCTCCATGAATACACAAATCCACTTGTTTTTGTAGCAATGCATTTATAGATTAATAACCACCCATAAGGGGCTAATCTTTTTACCACCCAACTGGACCAAAGGAAAATTATTAGACCTGCAATCAGTATAACTTTTCAATTGCACAGAAGCATCTCCCTTCTTCCACAGGAGAGACATAGAGTGCAAAGGCTTGCTCAAACTACAGGAACTGGAGAGATGTTAACTGAGTGGAGTGATGGGATCCAAATTCAGTTTTGGGGTTTTTTTCTTCCAATTTTCCAGAATGGACTCATGGCCCAAACCTCTGGACACATTTAGAACCTTGCCAGTTACACTCTGAGCAGTATGAAGAAACCATCTCCATTTCAGTCTGGCAGTCAGGAGCCCTCTATTTTGTCTCAAAATTAATTATCTGGATGAAACTTTGTACTTTTTGTTCCCAAAGATCTTTACTGGGGGAACAAACTGATCTTGACCCTGTAGACGAGGAGAGGTCCAGGTTGCCAAGAGGTTTCACACTACGTGGGGATCATGGAGGTGGGCTTGAGTGGGTGGGTCTTGGTGTCTTCTTTCCAAACCCTTCATGTCCTCATTCTTGCAAAAGTAACTTTCATAATCTGTTGTTGGCTCATTAATGTGATTCCATTCAGAAATGTCTATATAAAGTGATATCTAAATGTCACACAATAGCTAAACTGTGGAACCAACCTAGATGCCCTTCAACAGATGAATGGATAAAGAAACTGTGGTCTATATACACAGTGGAATATTACTCAGCATTAAAAGAGAATAAAATTATGGCATTTTCAGGTAAATGGATGGAGTTGGAGAATATCATGTTAAGCTAAGTAAGCCAATCCCCCCCAAAAAAACCAGACCGAATGTTCACTCTGATAAGTGGATGCTGATCCATAATGGGGGGTGAGGCTGAGGAGAATGGGGGAACTTTGTTTGAGCAAAGGGGAGGAGAGGGAAGGAAGGAGAGGGGGATTGGGGCCAGGAATGATGGTGGAATGAGATGAACATCATTACCTTAGGTACATGGGTGGCTGCACCTGTGGTACAACTCTACATCATGTACAACCAGAGAAATGAAAAGTTGCGCTCCATTTGTGTACAATGAATGTATTCTGCTATCATGTATAACTAATTAGAACAAATTAAGAAATAGAAGGAAAAAATAAATGTCAGATGATAATGGTAGTTCAACTATCTGCTTTAATTGATTACTCATCCTGTCATTGTAGACCTTTACCATGCTCTGCTTTGACATTTAAAATATTGTTCACTACCTCATTCTAAATCTTCTGAAAATCCCACTTCAAGGAATTCCTAAGCCCCAATGTCCTGATGTTAGAGACAGTCAGAGATGGTGGAGAAGAATACTCTCTCTGAAGCAAGACACACCAGAGTCAGCATCTTATCTCTCCCCCTTCCAGCCGTGTCCTCTTGGGTGAGTTATTTACATCTCAGTGAGCCTCAGTCCCTTATTATAATAGGAGGAAAATCATACCTATTTCATAGTTTTCTATGAGATTTGAAAGAGATAGCGAATGTAAGTCACTTAGTAAAATCACTGGTACTCAGAGGAACCAAGAGGGTCTATCCCCTTTCCTTTTCTTGATGAATGGTTTCTCTAACCTGATTTCTCTGGAAAGCAGAGCCTAAGTCAAAACTGAAGGGGTTTTTGTTTGTTTGTCTTTAGGGCACAACCAGGGAAGCAAATGGGAAAGGACCACGTAGGTGAGGTAGAGGAAGAGAGGCAGCAACTACCAAGTAGTCATCATCAGGCTCTCCAGCCTTGACCAGAAAGCATGCTGCCTGCTCCATCGCACCAGGCGTCTCCAGAGGGACAGATGGGACCCAGCCCTCAGGGAAGAGGAATGGAGGAAAAGCTACCTGTTGGCTTCTTTCTGTCTCCTGTGGCTGACTGGTCAAAGCTGCCCCGCTCTGACACTGGAATGTTAACCACGATTCCAGCTACGTCTGCCACTTGGGCATGAGCCAGGGGTATTTTAGGCCTGCCTCCCTGCAACCTGCAGCCTCGAAGACCCATCCTGAAAAGCCAGTGGGTTGTGTGGGTGGGCGGGGGAGTTTAGAAAGCCCTGACGGCTGCATGTTAGCAGAGACAGCTCAAGGGCTGCAGTTGAGAGCCCTGCCTTGTGAGGGTGGAGGGGGGGGAAGTGAGGAATAGCCTGGTCTTGCCTTGAGCCGCATAGGTATCAGGAGTGGCCACTGCCTATAGCAGGGCCAACTGCTGGGTGGCCTGAGCCTCTCTCCAGACATCTGTACGTACTGACAAGAATACTGATAATGCTGTGCTCTTCCTGGAGAGTCCCTTCCATAGCACTGAGTAGAAACATCATGGCTGAGGAAACCTGAGAAACTCAGAAACTGGGTCTGGTATTGTGAGAACAGGATGTGGACTTTCAACAATTCGTGGATGTGAATGGATGCAAAATTGGCTCACAGCATAGTTATGACCTGGGTCAAGATTATTTTCAGTGCTTCTTTGATTAAAATGTAGAAGAAAGAAAGGATTTGGGGATTTTGATTTGCAGAGTTTGATTGTCACCTCTCTGACTTCAAAATCCATGCTGAACCAGGTCACTAGACTAGTGGCCTCAGCACAAATTTGCTACTGAAGCCATGGGACTGAATACCATCCATCAGTCAGCATGAGCAGAGATGAGGTCCCAGGGCAGCACCAGAGGCCTGAAATGACAGAACAGAAAAACCACAGAAGACACTGAAAAGCAAAGTTTTAACAACACGAAGAGAACCAAGAGAAAGAAATTAAGAACTTAGATACCCGAAATTTACATAATGAAAAGGTTAAATTAGGTATCATAAAGCAAAAAAAAAAAAAAAGGACAAAGATTTTCAGGTTTGCAGTTCAATGTCAGAGAGGAATAGAGGCCAACCAAGCTGGAGAATGAAAACCAAGATAATAGAGTGCTGTCACTGCTGTCCCAGCCAGAAAAATTTCAGGGAATAAGGAGCAATGGAGGTGAGGAAACAGAACTACCACTTTTTTTTTTTTTTACCTGAAATGTTTTTCTTAAAATTGGTAGATAAGGAAACAAAGAGAAATTCTTGGTAGCTTGAAGGGGAAGCAGAGTTGAAGCGAGTGTTCTTTTCATTTTTTATTTTAATATTACACTTTTTTTTAAAGAGAGAGAGAGAAAGACAGAGAATTTTAATATTTATTTTTTAGGGTTTTTTCCAGCGGACACAACATCTTTGTTTGTATGTGGTGCTGAGGATCGAACCCGGGCCGCACACATGCCAGATGAGTGCACTACCGCTTGAGCCACATCCCCAGCTCCCTAATATTACACTTTTTATATGCAATGTGCCATGATACCTGAGGGCTATATTCAGGTTTTGACAATTACAAATAATGCTGCTATAAACAGTCTCATAAATGCTTTTGGTTTTATCTGTGTGACTAGTTCGGTTGAGCGTGTCTCTAGCATGCACTTCAGTATTCCCTAGGTAGCCCAGTTTTGATTTGTTAGATCTCATTGATTAAAAGGTTGATTATCTTCTTATTTCAGTGTGAGAAGGTCTGGTGGTCCTGTAAGTCACTGATGAAGGTGTGTTAGAGCCCACGCAGTGTTATTGATGGCTGTCAATAATGTTCATTTTTGCTATTCATATTTAGAAGAATACACAAATTTTAAAGTATATATTTAAGCATATATAGAACTAGAATTTGCTGTATATTCCCTGGTAAGTTGAATTTTTTTTATCACTGTGAAACGTCCTCCTTTATCTCTAGTTAACATGTCTTGTCATAAATTTTCCTTTATATGATATCCACTGTTTTAGGGAATTTGGAAGAAATAGCTTTCTCTGTACTGTTTTAATCTTTCTATGCTCTTGGTTAAGATATGTCTCTTGGAATCAAAATAGAGTTGATTTTCAACCTATCTACTCAGATCAAATGTTCCCATTTCTAACGCACCAGCACAGGTCTGCAGAGGAATCCTGGGAGGGTTGGTACAGACCCAGGCTTAGTGGCTGTGCAGAGAGATGTTTAGGAGAGTTATTTCTGCTGACCTTTATTTTTCTCCTAAGGTGGGAATAACATGGTTGACTTATAACAGCTATTTTTTTCTCACAGTTCTAGAGGCCATGAGTCCATACAGCCTGGCACTGGCCTGGCAAGGGCTACGTTGGCTGAGCCACCTCATGGTGGATGACATTTTTGCGGGAATTCTTAGGTGGGCAAGAGATCACATAGTGAGACAGGAAAGCATATGGACATCCAGGGTTCAGGTTTGCTCTTTTATAACAACTTATGTTCATGAGGTCCTAGGAGGACTACATCAATTCTTTTTTGGGGTGGGTAGGTGGGTACTGGGGATTGTACTCAGGGGCACTCAACCACTGAGCCACATCCACAGGCCTGTTTTGTGTTTTATTTAGAGACAGGGCCTCACTGAGTTGCTTAGCGCCTCACTTTTGCTGAGGCTGGCTTTGAACACATGATACCAACATTCACTCTATAAAGGTCTTCTGCTAAGATGTCTATAAATAGCTAAGAGCTTTAGGGACATGGAAAAAAATTTAGATGCACAACTCTGGAGTATGGGAAAATGAGGAAGACGAGGGAGATGCTCTGGTTTGGGGATAAGGGAGCATCCTTTGGCAAATCCCACCTCATCAATCTGCCACTGGGATAACAAGCGAGTGCCACTGTGCCCGGCCATCAATTTATGAAGGCAGCACTTCTTTCCATGTCCCTGCTCTCACAGCTCCAAGGGGGAACCGTTACCTGCTGTTGCTAATACTATTTCTGCTCAACTGAGATTTTGGAAGCAGGCTCTTTGGAATGGCAGAAAAAGTGACAATTTCATTCATCTCCTGACTTTCCATATATGATCCTGTTTGATCTGATTTTCTTTCTTGACATAAGCTGGTACATGTGTATCCACCATATTATAAGCTTCCCTATATTCAGAGAGTGGCTCATTTGCTAAGTACTCACACTTGTTGCATGGTCGGGAGGGCGGGGAGGGTCAGGAAGGAGGCTGGATGTATGAGTTGAGCACTTAACTGTCTAGCCTCTGGCAATTGAGAGCTTCAGAGGGTCTGATGCACAAAAGCCAATGCTGGCCTGCTCTTGGCTTTGCTGTTTGCCTGATTTTCTTCACTCAACTCCCAAATAAGAACATCTTTAGCAGGAAATCCTTGCTCCTTGCTGCTTGATGAAACAGGAAATCCCGGTTGTTAAATCCACAGGCTCTAAAGTCCTTGGTTTCAATGCTTGACTCCATCCTTTTGCAATCTCTGTGACCTTGAACAAATTATTTTACCTTCTTGAGCCTGTTCTCCATCTGTCAAATAGGGATAAAATGAAACTTCTTATTGATTTTTTTTCATGAGGTTAATAATAAGCATATACACTGTGATTACTGATTTTGCCTGTTGACTTGGTCAGCCCATATTGACCAGTTATTCAGTAAAACACCAATCTAGGTGTTGACCTGAAGGCATTTTTGTAGGTCTGGGTAATGTCTAGAGTTGATTTAAGTAGAAGAAATTATCTTCCATAATCTGAGTTGGCATCATCTAATCAGCTTAAAAGCAAGATTAAGGTTTCCTAAGGAAAAGAAAATTTTGCCTCAAGATGGCAGCATCCTAGGACACAATGGCCCAGGGCTGTAATCCCAGCAACTCAGGAGGTGGAGGCAGAAGGATTCCAAGTTCAAGGTCAGCCTCAGCAACTTAGCAAGACCATCAGCAACCTTATATCAAAATAAAAAGGACTGGGGATGCGGCTCAGTGGTTCAATCCCCAGTACCTGGTCCCTTCCTAAGAGATGGCAGCAGCATCTCTAGATGACTTATAATATGGACTACAGTGCTGGACAGTTCCCAGCCCGTTGGTCTGTCCTGTGGATTTTGAACTTGTCAGCTTCACAGTTGCTATGGCAAATGTGAAATAAATCTCAACAGTTCTGTGGTTCTGGAGACCCTGACGGAATCAACACTTAGCATGACGTCTTGCTGGTCATCAGTCCTCAGGAAGTGTTTGCCGTGTCATCATTTTTATGTATATCTGCTTTGTATAGAGAATACTCTGGGGGAACACGGGCCGTCAGAGGATGATGCCTAGGAAGAGGCCAGCTCAGCAATCACTCATTCTTGTCATACCTCCTGCAGTTGTGATGTGCCTCTATTTTAGTGTCCCCCACATGGTGGTGACACTTACCATGCTCTTCATGTCTTGGGTCTTGCACCACGCCCTAGCAACAAGCCTAGTTTCACCCTGTCCTGCTTTGCCATTTCTGTGGGGCGACCATGAGTCACCAATCTGCACTTCAGCTTCAGCCTCCACCCTCCCACCCTGCAGCACCCATGCCTTTGTTATTTGCACACCCTTGGGAGCTATTTTAAAAGTGAGTCAAAATTGAAGCCCAGATTATGTCATAATGGGGGGAAAAAGAGGCTAGAGGAAATAGAATTTCATTCCAGCTGAGCAAAGCACCCCGTGAGAGTTCACAGACAGAGAGCTTTGGATAACACTTGATTTCCTGCACTCATTTTGCTTAAAACATTTGTGTAGGCCAAAGGGTTGAATATTGGTAATTCCACATGCCTCACTCTAATAATTGCACTCTTCCTCATGGGAATGGATTTATATTGTCTATATTTTCCGTAAAAATTGTTTCTATGATGAGAATATTCTAACAAGTCACTGTTGTGTAAGGCAGTGCTGAGCATCTGCCATAAATATGTATTATTGTTTTTATTATTACTTCAAGGAGCAACCCAGAAACAAGCGCCGTCTTTAACAAGCTACTTTACTGGTGCTGGTCTCCTGGAGATGGTGGGGTGGGCTAAACATGGAGGCCTGGAGTTGGAGAAGATAATGCTAAGTGAAGTTAGCCAATCCCCAAAAACCAAATGCCGAATGTTTTCTCTGATCTAAGGAGGCTGATTCATAGTGGGGTTGGGAGGGGGAACATGGGAGGAATAGACGAACTCTAGATAGGGCAAAGGGGTAAAAATGATGGTGGAATGAGATGGACATCATTTCCCCAAGTACATGTATGAAGACACCAATGGTGTGAATATACTTTGTATACAACCAGAGATATGAAAAAGCGCACTCTATGGGTGTAATATGAATTGCAATGCATTCTGCTGTCATATATAACAAATTAGAATACAAATAAATAAATAAAAATGGAAACAAACAAACAAACATGGAGGTTTGGGAAATTCTCTGGTTGTTGTCACAGACAGGTAGACTTGGAGCAAGCTGTGCCTCTGGCCCAGAGAGAGAATTACAGAGCTATTCATTTGCTCTGGCTCAAGTATTCACCGCAGGGATGGGTAAGCACAGTCAGTCCTCTCTATGTTCAGATCTGCTCAAACCAAATGTGAATCAAAATATTTTTTAAAAATTGCATCTGTACTGTCCCTGTATGGATTTTTTTTCTTGTCATTATTTTCTCAACCATACAGTATAATACCTATTTGTTTAATATTTATATTGTTTAGGTATTATGTCATCTAGAGAGGGTTTAATGTATACAGGAGGATGTTTCTGGGTTTATTCTAAGCCATTTTATTTAAGAGCTTTGAACATCCATGGATGTAAGATTCCACAAAAGACCCTTGGAGAAGTCCCCCGTGGATACCAAGGCATGACTGCATTAGCTGCCGTATTATCCACTCTTCTCTGCCAGTGGGCTGTTTTCACTGTTTCATGGATTTTTAGTACAGATGACTTCAAAGACCATGTGGCAAAATGCTAAGCATAAGTGCATCGGCTTTTGGGAAGGAGAAAAATGCTTAATCTTGCTTGTTAAAAATTGTAAATGCTATCTTGTACATCACACCATCTCTATAGCGTGCCATGACTCAATAAAATATCAGCTGCAATGTGATGTGGTAGTTTCAAAGTTTGGAATTTCAGCTGGACTAACTGGGCTTAAGTCCTAATTCTGTCACTGCCTAGTTGTATAACCTTGGGTAAGTTAACCTCTCTGTTAGAGTGGAAACTCGGTTTTCTCATCTATAACATAGGGGTAGAAATGATTCCCTTAAAGGGTAATAATGGGATGACATCTGTAAACCGTGATGCCAAATATATAAAAATTATGGTGTCTGCTGACTAGTGTTAAATGAATGACTTTGGTGTATAAGAGACATCTTTTCTTCCCCACATTTATAAGAGGCATCTTAAAGTTCGAATTGTATTACAGAGCAGCAAAAAGAAACAAATCCTAAAAACAATCCACAAAATGCCCCAAGAGCTACAGGCTTTGTTCTTGTTTTAGAATACTATTGGTTGTCGTGGTCTATGCTGTAGGTCATAGATCATCTTGTGGCTTCCAGAGGACTTTCATTATAACTTTTTACCTTAACTCATTTCTTCCTCCCGGTACCTGGTACTTCTGTGAAAAATGCTTGCAATGCCAAGGGCCATATTCTTTCCTAATGGTGGTGACATTGGAATTGCTCACTAAACTCAGTCAACAATACATATCTTGACTGGTACATCCAAGTCCACCCACTTATCCTGAAATTAGACATTGAGACTCTTACCTATGTATTTTGTCCATAATGAGTTAGAAATGAAATCTTTTGCTTCTTTTTGCTCTTAAATTGCTATCTAACATTTCAGAAGCTAACAGTGTATAATCATAGAGAAGTAGAGTAACTTCTTTGAATACCACATCTCACAAGGAGTCAGCGGAAACGTAAGCATCTTCATCTGTTATTTTCAAAAGATTCCCTAGAGGAAGCCTGGGATCTCAACTCTGCATGACTTTTCTCACCACTCTGAAAACTGCATTCAGATTCACTGCAAAGCTACTGAATTTGCATCAAAGAATTTTACCTAAGAGGAGAGAAATGGTCTTTTCAATAAAAGTGATAAAAACAAATTTCCAGGGTGCCTTTCTTCTGAAGAACTCCTAAAGCTTTACATGATTTGGTCAAAGTTTTTTCTCTCGCTTTTTTTTTAAGTTTAGGTTTCTTTTCTTGGATAGCATTTGATTGATCAAGTTTCTCAAAGTTTTAATATATTTTTAAATGTCTTATTGCATTTTTTTTGGTCTTTTAAGCTTTCATACATCTCAGATTAATGGACATCTATTCCATTAACCATAATTTAAAAACCACCAAGAAGCTGAGTCACCTTTCTTTGTCCCCTTATCATTCAATTTCTCTGGAAAGCATCTTTGTTCAAAGTCCTTGCCTCTGGTCCAGTCTCTCCTACCTTCATCCTTTTTATGTGGGAGCCCATGAGCTGGCAGCCGTGGTGCAGTCTAGGGTCATGGGCTCTGGTTGATGCCTCGCGTTTTCATCAAGTGCTGCGTCCTGTCATCTAATAAGTCTTTTGCTGCCTTCTCCTGCCCTCCGCCAATTATCCCACAGTTAATTCTATTGCCCATAATTCCTCTGTCTTCCTGCACATTGTTTCTTTGTGTTGTTAGAGGAATCAGCTTACATTCCCACACCCCTGAGTTATCAACTTCTTAATATTTTTCAGTGATTCTTTAATCTCAACTGCATTACCCAAATTTTCCAGCTCTCTTTTATTTGCATATTATAAAGCCAAGTATTGTGATTTTTTTTCTCTATAACAGCTACTTATGCTCCTTATTAAAAAAAAGGTTGATGAAAACGTTTTGCATAAAATCCCACCTCAGAGAGATTATCTATACCGACTTTCCCCCCAAGCTTTATTTTTATTCTTTGATTGCTTTAAAAAAATCAAAATTGGGGTCATACTTTCCCAGAATGAAATTTTAAAGCCACAGAACTTAAAGGAATGGCATACCTGTCATGATGCACCAATTATTTATAAATTTTTGAATCTTGAGTTTTTAAAGTCTACATTATTTTGTGAGCAATTTACCAGGTCTTATTACTTAAAAAAAAATATTCTCCAAAACTGCATGAGTTTATTGTTTGAATGGTTTAGGTTCTCCTCAGTGTTCATAAAACTGTGGTCCTTAAATGATGGATGTCACATGTAAAATGATGGATGTGGTCTCTAAATGATGGATGTTGCATATAACTTCAAAGGAAGAAAGCTCATAACAGGCATTGGTCTCTGGAAGCTGAAGGGACAGTTATACCTGTAACCAACTTGGGGTATGTATATCCATCGGGGTTCTCCAGAACAGACCTCTGATTGATAGATTAATTATAAGAAATTGGTTCAGGTGCTTTGGGGGCCTGGTGAGTCTGGAATTGGTCGGGCCTGCAGAATAGAAACTCCGGCAAGAGTTGGTGTTGCTGTCTTGAGCCTGAAACCCACAGGGCAAGCAGGCAGGCTGCAAATTTGGCAGGGTTTTGTGTTGCAGCTGTGGTTTGAGGGAGGTGGAGGCCTGTACCCAAGTGAGTCACTCAGCAATCTCTTAGATAATGGTGCTCATTTGAAGTCCTCAACTAGCCATTCAACACCAAAGGCTCAGAAGACACTGCCTTGACTTAGATAGCAAATAATAGAACAACAATGCAGAAACCAAAGAAGCTCTTAAAGTCAAACGTTCCTTCCTGGTTCTACTCCTGGGTCCATGTCCACTTAAGTAACCTCCATTTCCTAATGATTTTCACTTTCAAAGGCCAAAACTCCACATTAAAACCAACCAGCGTGAATCATTATAAGACTTTTAAAGGATTGCTAATTTCCCTGCTGAAATTCTTTAATGGCATGAAAAGATGAAACTCTTCCCAATTTATTTTACAATTTATTTTATCTGCAGCCAAAGCTTTAGGAAGTCTGTGGCCAGGTCAATATTGTTACTGCAATGATTAGAGTGTGGTTCAAATCAGACCCTCCTATGGATACTTATTGATCTGAATAATATTACAGAAAACTTCAGATTCATCTGTCTCATAAAATGCACAGAAAAATCCTGTGTGCACCTTAGCGAATTGAATCCAGGTTTACCTGCTCAGGTGTTGGCACAGAGAAGGCAGAGTCAAGGTTAATAGATAGGAGGAAGCATTCAGGAGTCAGAGCCCTGTCGTCAGTTCTAAGGCAATGGCCCAGGTAGCACCTGCTCCACAGTGTTATGGGTCTTCACCACAAGAGGGAGGAGTAGTGCTCTAGAAAATATTTTGAAGGAGTGTGGAGGTCAATGACCCTCACCTCCTGACCTAAGGAATAGCAATGATAATTACAATGGTGGAATATTAATAGTTGACCATTTCTGGGGACTTTACTAGGAATCAAATTGTGGGCTAAATATTTTATATATCCTATCTCATTTAACAAGGATGTGAAAAAATGAGCCACGTGTTGAGGATTGGTGTCCTCAAGAGAGAGCTAGTGACAGCTGAGGTGGAGAGGCAGGGGAGGTTCAGAGAGCCATCTGAGAACTCCGGGAGTTTGTAGATCCTGGGGAGTAGGGTACAAGGGTTTGTAAGGGCAGGCAGGAGAGGGAGTGGGACCAAGCATTACAAGAATGGCAGTATTGGAGGGGACGAAGAGCAGGGACTTGGGGCACAAGGACAAAAGATTTGTATGATGGCTCCAATGTGCTTGCTTTAGTATATAAACTGAATGTTCCCTGGAGTTTAGGGATCCACAAGAAGAGACTGAACAGGGCACTTGGTGACAGCTGTGTGGTTTAAAGAAACAGGGCGGGTGAGATGTGTTTGACAGATGGGGTCTTGGTGAGTTCTTGTGGCTTTCAGACGGGCGGGCCTCACACTCTGGCTTCAAGCCCATCATAAAACTATCAAGGTCCGTCCTCCCAACCAGGAATGATGACATCACAACTTCCTTCTTGTGCACTTATTTGCTTTTATGGACACAGGGCCATAGGAAGAAGGAATTGTGTGCACATGTATGTATTAAAATAATTCTTGACAATGGCACAGGCTTGACCTGAACTTGGACTGTGCAAATCAAAGCAGACCCTCTGAGGAGTAAAGGAATGTTGAGTGAAGACAAAACGCCCACTTAATGTGTGGATTTAATTACAGGAAAAAGAATGTCCATCGCCACTCCTGCACACCTCCATAAATTCCTTAACATCTTTAGGTCATTGCTGTATTTCTATAAGCATGTTTTAATCATAACCCCCTTGCATTCTGATTCCTAAAAGACAATGGAAATCATGCAATCTGGAACAAAGCTCTCAGAATCCCACCTCACTTCTACATCCTATGAGAATGTTTGGAATCTGTTTTTCTATTCCTTTTTTGGAGGGGGAGGTACTGGGGATTGAACTCTGGGGCACTCGACCACTGAGTCACATCCCCAGCCCTATTTTGTATTTTATTTAGAGACAGGGTCTCACTGAGTTGCTTAGTGCCTCGCTGTTACTGAGGCTGGCTTTTAACTCGTGATCCTCCTGCCTCAGCCTCCCGAACTGCTGGGATTACAGGCGTGTGCCACCATGCTTGGCTGTTTTTCTATTACTTTATCACCAGAGCCTTTTCATTCACCCTAATCTCTTCTATTAATAGAAGAGGAATTAGGTGGGAGAAAAATATACATGTAAAATTGAGGAAACTAATTTATAAGGATATGAAAGAGGGGAATTCACTAATCAAGCCTGCTTATTTATTAAAGCCTTGTCCCTTACAGATGATATAAACGTGTACCTCAATTTTGTACCTTGTACTCAAGCTGCCATAACAAAGTCCCACAGGTTAGGTAGTTTAAATGGCAGAAATTTATTCTCTCACAATTCTAGAGGCTTGAAGCACAAGATCAAAATGTCTGCAGAGTTGTTTTCCCTGAGGTCTCCCTGCCTCCTTGGCTTACAGATGACCATCTTCCTCCTGTGTCTTCACATGCCTGTGTGTCTGTGTCTTAATCTCCTCCTTATAAGGAGACCATCACATTGAATTGGAGCCCACCCTGATGGCCTCCTATTTTTCTGAAGCTTCATTGTCTTTTTGAAGGTCTTAAGTCCAGATAATTCACATTATGAAGTACTTGGGGTTAGAATGTCAACAAATGAATTTTGGGAAGGATACAATCCAGCCTATAACAGTGATCTTCTAAAAAGACTCTGAATTTTAAGCTAGTGTAGACTTTTTTGAAATCTCTTGAGCTTTAACAATAAGATTTCCTTGGAAACAGATATGCAGATAGCAGGGTCAGGTCCCTTTAGCATCCCTATCCTTGCTCTGGGAATGCTGGATACATCACCAACCCAAGAAAAGCAATCAGTAAGCTTCTCAGAAGATGTCTAGACCCTGTAGAACAGGCACTTGGGGAAGAAGCAAATTCTCATATTGTCCAAATTGTTGCCACTTGACAAAGGGCAGAGAGATACACAATCACAACTACATGAATCCATTACTGAGCACCATCTTGTGGGTCACTCCCAAGCTACTTCTCAAAAGAGTTTGGGACCTGAGATCTAGATTTCTGTCACAATATTAGGTTTTTAGCCATAAGATGAACCTAGCATCTATTGAATGAGCCACTAGGCTGGGCCTTGGAGTTGTTCCTGACCTTCGTCTCTAGACAAACAGTGGAGGTGAGCCCTGCCGTGTGTGAAACTAATAGACCTCACCCTCTGAGATGGGAACCTTAGGGCTGGAAATGGGAAGCCAATTTTGAACATTCCCAGTTTAATACAAATAAGGGACAAAGGTATCTGATTGGAGTAGAGGGTAGTGGGTCTGAAGGCTTTAGGGAGAGTAGGAGATAAGCTCTCAGAGAAGGCCCAAGGTGATATATTTAGTTAACAAAGGTGAAATTACTACCTATCTTCCGGGAAGTGAGTCAAGGATTGGAAGAAGAGGTGAGAGCTTTATGTCTTTCAGCAAAAGGAAGGAGCTTAATGAACTGTGATGGAGGATGTCAAGAGATGTTCCAGGCAAACATTCACAAAGTGAATCTCTTGGGACCAAAGAGCTCCATCCAGCATTAACTGGCCCAATATAACTCCTCTCCTCCTTTCCAGACTCCCATCTCCCCATTCTTCAGAGACACTGGGCGGCTCCATGAATGGACACACACTTCCCGCATTCTCTCTGCACGTGCTCCTGTGGGTATCATTTCCTCTCTTGAAACTTCCTTCTCTTTGATCCTTTGTAAGCCTCCCTCTGTGTCGACTCCTTTATAAAGATCATTCCGATTCTTCCAATTTGAATGCTTTTTTCTTCTTCTTCTGGACACGTTATCATTTTACACTTATGATGAAGTTCAACCTGTTTCTTCATCTATCAGGATTATTTTGCCCTCATCTATTTTCATTTCTGGTGGATTCTTTAACTTCAAGAAGATAAGGATTTTAAAATTTTTTTTCCATTGTTATTTTATCAACACCTTGTTATTGTTACAAAGGGAACGTGAGGTATTGAGGACATAGAATATGGGTCATGCCTATGGGTGACACAGGATCTCTTGAGATCTTGGGAAGCAGTGAGCACCTGGTGGGCCTTTGGAAAATAGAAAAATAAGGAAATCCAGTAAAGAGGCCAGTTTAAGAGAGACAAAAAGATGCTAAGAGCTGCAAAATCTACCTGGAGCATAACAGAGGCTAAATGAGGTAATCATTTCACCTTTGTTTTGGGGGAGGGGGTGGTCCTGGGGATTGACCCCAGTGGCTCTCTACCACTGAGCTGCATCCCCGGACCTTTGTATTTTTTATTTTGAAAGAGTCTAAGTTGATGCTGACCTCAAACTGTGATCTTCCGCCTCAGCCTCCCAAGTAGACAGAATTATAGGCATGCACCGGTGGGCCCAGCTCAAAAGACATTGATTTTTATTTTTATTTTTGGCTGTGTCTACCATACATTCTTTATACAAAAAATGTGCATAAATATTACTTTTGGAATTAAACAGAATCAGCATTTGTCGAATGACCTTGAATCAGGCTGGGAAAATGACTCCCTTTCTGTGGGAACACCCTTTTGGGAAAGGGAGGCCAGGTTTCTATACAGCGTGGGGTTCTGGGCGGTAGAAGTGCTGGGGAGAGTTTGGTGCGAGGGTTATAGAACGTGGTATTGAGGGCATTCACAAGACATTATTTCAGAGTGAAGCCAGCATTGAGAAAGAAGCATTCCAAAAGAAGCACGGCAACTGAGGAGACAGCAGCCAACAGTTCACCAAGGCAGCATAACCTGGTTGGGCGGAGGAATGGACAGGAAGTTTGTTGGAAAGTCTTTTAAGAGGCACTTGCGGGAAAAGATTGGGACCTGGCTGGTGAAGAACTGTTAATGAAGTAAGAAGTCTTTAGGACACTTTCCTCCCTTATTTTCCTATCCACTGAGATTTTAAACCCTTCTTTGCCTTGGTCCTAGTTCAGGTCATCAGCAAAGTTTGGGAGAAGTTCTTACCAGTCAATCTGTGGTGGGTTATCTGCATGACTTAGAATCCATTTTTCATATCATTTCCTTCAACAGTAATCCTTCAAAGTGCTCTTCCAATGCCTTGTTATCTGCAAGTTAATATAACCCTGCAAACCGGGTGAAGTGTGGAGATTTCTCTAACCTCCTTCATTCAGTGGGTGGGGCAAACCACGGGGACCCATCCTCTCAGTGATGTTCAGCCTGACCTTATGCAGGCTCCTGGAATATGATGGTCAGGTGGTGTCTTTTTTTTTTAACTTTTTTTTTCTGGGTTCCAGATCTAGTGAATACTGTGAGGTATGTTGAAAAGGGTTCTGAAACTACACAAATACCTAGCCCATGTTCCACTTTTTACTCTGACATTAATGTCTATGGGCTTTAGATTACTTGCTGTTAGAATGGGATGATAATCCCAAATAGCCCCTTTTTAAAATCATGGATGATGGGGGAACGGGATACAACAGGTTCTTAAGGTTCCTTTTTTCTCTAATTAGTTAAGTTAGTTAACATTTCTTGAGCAGTTATTGGTAGGGGCTGGGGTTAGAGACTGAATAATAAATAGATAGCTATTCTTCCTAAATGCCTACTCTCTATGCCTTGGACTACTGATCTCATGGGATCAATTAGTCTTGAGAAATAGATGCTTTCCATGATTCTGGCAAGTCTCTGTTTTAGAGGAGTATTGACAGTGAAATCAAATATATTTGTCTCATTATTTTGTAAGTATTTTTTTTAATGAGGATAACAATAAACTTGACAAGGCTATGCCAAGGACCAAAAGAAATGTGATTAGAAGGGGCTCTTGGCCTGTGAGTGCTGTGGAAATGTGAGTGGTCATTACTCTGATTTGTTCTGCAGACCCAGGGGTGCCACCAGTCCTGTTCTGAGGGAGGTCAAGAAAGCCAAGGGAAGGGCGAGGTTCCTGGGTGCCCTGGTGACTTTTCATGCCATGCTGCCCTCTGGTGGCCACGCTCCACAGCCACTTTGCAGAAGCCACGGGAGAGGGATGGAGAAAGCAGACCCTAAAGGCAAGATGTTCAGTTGGGAAACCAGCCTCGTCCTCAGTCTCGTCCTGGGTGGGACACAGGGCCTGAGGGCCTTCCACTTGGGCTCAGTGCCTGGTATAATGAAAGGCACGAGGCTTGGGAGGTATGTAGACTTGATCCTGACCCTTGACACTGACCAGAGTCAATTCGCCTAACCTTTTATTTGCATAATTGGGAAGAATAATACCTAATTTGAGAATTGTTAAGATTAAATGAACTAATTGAAATTAGTAATATTCCCAAGATCTGGCACATTTTGTGCATTTTTAAAAAGGCTTTTATTTTCTTTAAATTTCATTCATATTTCAGGGTTCATATTGTCAGGCCATGACTATATATTGAATTCCTATTCAGATTATTTTATTTGCTTCTCCAAGATGCAGAATATTCTCTTTATAATCTTTGATAGAGAAAACAGTTGCCTTGGAACCGCTGTGTTCTACAATTACAGAGTTGGATAAATCTGCTCATCTCATTTAGCTCTCATTTCTCTGTTCAGATTTGTGAGTCTTCTTACTGCTTTGAGTGGGGACTGCTTTTTGATCAGCAAGACTTTTGACAAGAACATCCCATGATCTGGCCTCTCAGGTTAAAAAAAAATTGTCTTATTATGCAGTTACATGTCGAGAACAAGTATTCTTATAAAGTGTGAGTGACATGTACTGGGTAATAATTCTCTCTGCTTCACCTCTGGTCCACACCCAACACCAAAGGGTTGAAATGAATCACATCGCTCTGTGCTTTGTTGGGAAGGGCACATTAAAGGAAGAAGACATAATTTGGTATTTCCAAGGTGGATTGTTCTAGTGTTCTCAGAAATTTTTAGGCACTTGAGGGGATGGATCCTAAAACATCAGAGGTAACAAATTGACGCAGGCAAGATAAACTTTGGGTGGTGTGCTGTTCCGTGCTGGGAGTAGTCCAAGGGAGCCACTGTGCCTCTCCCCAACCCCACATTGGAGCAAAGATACAAAGTAGAGAAGGGAAGGAGCCATGCAGCTCCCTGGGAGTAAACTGTTTCAGTTGAAAGGAGCAAACAGGTGCCTGGCATGTTCCACAGACTTCAAGGAGGCTGGTGCTCCTGGAGCACGGTGGGAGCACGGGTGGGAGAAGCAGTTAGGCCTTGTAAAGTCTCTGACCTCTTCTCCTAGTGAGGTGGAAGTCGGGTCTGAGCTGAGGAGGGATGTGTTTTATAGGATCATCCGGTTTCTCCTCTGGTTTGATAAGGCTGGAGAAGGGCAGGTGTAGAAGTGGGGAGAACAGTTAGGAATTCTGGCAGCTCTCCAAAGAAGAGATGACTATGACATGGGTGAGTTTGGTAGTTGCTATCATTTGGATCCGAGTGTCCTCCAAAGGTTCACAGGCTTGTCACCGGCCTGTGGCACTACTGGGAGGTGGTCGAATCTTTAGAAGGTGGGACCTGGTGGAAGGAAGTTAGTTCATGGGGCAGCGGGGCTGGGGTGCTCAAGGGGACATTAGGACCCCAGCACCTTCCTATCTCTTTGCTTTTTAGCTACCATGAGGTGGACAGGCCTCTTCTGCCACATGCTTCTGCCATGGTGTACTGCACCACCACAGGTCGAGAGCAACAGGGCCAAGTGACCATGAATTGAAATCTCTGAAACTGTGAGTCAAATTAAACCTTTGCCTTTATTGTTTTTCTCAGGTATTCTGTCACTGTGACAGAAAGCTGACTGACACGGTTGTGGTGAAGAGGATGAGCTCTTGGGTACAATGTGACACAAAATCCTAAAGACTGTCTGATAGATTGTGTGGTGTGAGAGACAGAGGGCAGCTCACGGAGGGCAGCTCAATATGCGTCTAAGCATTTTGGCCTGAGCAACTATGAGGTCAAGTTGCCATTACTAAGTTGGAATGATGTGGGAGGAGCTGTTTTTTGGAGAATAGTCAAGAGCTGGATTTTGGATATGTTATGATTGACATGCAAGAGCAGATGTCAATTTGCTATTTGTTTACATGGCCTGGAAGTCAGGGAAGATGTTCAGGTTTGAGGTAAAAATGTGAACAAGTTTAGCATATGGATAGTATTTCAGGCCAAGACACTAGATGAGATCACCAAGGAGGGGGGTATGGATATAGCACTCCAAATACTGAGCTCTGAGGGAGTCCATGTTTAGAGTTCATAGGGATGAAGAAAAATCATCAGGGAGACTTAAAGAGGTATAGCTGGTAAAGCAGAAAACAATCCAGGGAGAGTGGGAAGGAGGATTTACAAAAGTAGCAAGTAATCAACTATTTCAAATGGTATTGACAGGTTAAGTAAGAAGAAGACATAGAATCGACTATTTAATTTAGCCTCATCGCCGTCATTACTGACCTTGACAAAGCCATTTCAATAGAGCCCCACATCTAGATTATAAAATCAATTTTGTAGCTTGTTAATCTGTTCAGACTCTTTCTGTAATACTGATATGTGCACTTCTTAGAGAGAAGGAATATGACGTCTCACTCATTTCCGTGTCCCAGCATGCTAAGTGACTATTTATAGAATGAACACGTTAATACGTGAAAGGAAATATTCTAGGATTGGCCTACGATGACCAGAGCAAAGCGGCCATCAGTCCCGGGACTATTGGGCCAGAAAGAGATCTGTCACCAGACAAGACTCTACTTGAATCACCTGGGGATATAGAAGATCATTATCTTATTCTTTTTTTTTTTTTTAAAAATATGTTTTTAGTTGTAAATGGACACAATATATTTTTTTAATTTGTTCTAATCAGTTATACGTGACAGCAGAATGCATTTTGATTCATTGTACACAAATGGGGCACAATTTTTTATTTACAATACCTTTTTATGAATTTATTTTTATGTGGTGCTGAGGATGGAACCCAGTGCCAACACGTGTGTGAGGCAAGTGCTCTGCCACTGAGAGCTACAGCCCCAGCCCTCATTACCTTCTTCTTACTGACATTATCATTCCTTACATATCATTTTGCAGATAACCATCACCACCACCACCACCACCATCATCCAATAATGACCATATTTTGTCTATTCTTTCCCCTGGTTCTTCTCAGTTGACTCTTCTACTTTCACCTGCCACCTTCTCATGCATTCCATTCCTATAAGCTTCCTCATACCTCTGCATATTTCTACAAGGCAGCTAACTGTCTTTATGCTTTCAAGGATCTTTGGTGTTTTCTTCTTGCTCTAGATCATATTGTTAGCCTTTTCTTGATTCACAGCATGCCAGTCACTTAATCACTCAACTGGGGATATTCATTGAGTGCGGTTTGTGTGTCAGCTGGATGTGACTCTTTGGAGACGCAGTGATGAGCAAGCGAGACAGGAGACACGCTCTCAGGGAGCTCTTGGTCTGATGGAGTTAAATGATGGAGACGTTAAACAAGCAATTACAATAGCAGGTGATAAATGCCTCAGGAGGGGAAGTGTCCTCTGTGTGCTCCAGGGCTCTATCCCAGGTCCTCCTTTGCTGCTGTGTGTTACCAGGTCCCTTCATTCACTCTTTTGCTTTCAGCTAATGACTCTCTAATAGAGAGCCCCAGGTCAAGTCTCTCTAAACATGCCCCGACAATGACCACTGGATCTCTCTTCTGGGGAGTTTCACAGTCACCCTCAAAATCAACATGATAAAAATCAAACCAGTCACCTCCCTCATCCTCCAACACACAGAGAAGCCCTGGTGTTCCTGTGTCCTGGTCACCATGATGTCATCATGGTGTCATGAAGCCAGCGGCCACCCACACAGGAGCTCTGGTCTGGGCGTCCTGGTCAATCTCATCCCATTTTTTTTTTTTTTTTTTAGCAACTGTCCCTAGTTCATATTATGTTCATTTCCTCAATTTCTCTTGCATTCTTAACTGTGGATTCTTTTTAAATTTTTAAGTAATGGTGTAAGCAATAATGTGTATATTTATAGAGCGTCGTGTGATTTTTTAAAAAAATATATGCAGACATTGTGGGAATGACTCAGTCGAGCTAATTATCCTAGTCATCCCTTCACGCTTTTGTGATAAAACATTGAAAATTTCCTCTCTTGGCAATTTTCAAATGTATAACACATTGCTATTAATTATAGCCACCCTGCTGTGCAGCAGAGCTCTGTAACTTTGTCTTCCTAACTGGGACTTCATACCTTTGGCCAGCCTCCCTGACCCTGTTCTACCCACCTCCAGGTCGTCACCATTCTTACTCTCTGCTCCAGTGAGTTGGATTCTTTTAGATTCCCCATATAAGTAAGGTCATGTGGTATTTCTCTTCCTGCGCCTCGATGGTTTCATTCAGCACAGGGTCTTCCTTGTGGTCCATTTTGTCACAGGTGACAGGATTTTCTTCTTCTAGGCCACCTTCTCCAGGGCATCCCATTATGTGTACATACCACACTTTCTTGACACATTTATCTGTGGATGGACATGTAGGTTGCTTCCCCAGCTTCTTGGCAATTACGAATAACAATGCAATGAGGAGGAGAGTGCAGGTTTCTCTTCAAGATCCTGATTTCATTTTCTTTGGAAGTGAAATGTATTTCCCAATAGTGGGGGCTGCTGCATCATATGATAATTCAATTTTCAGTTTTTTAAAAGACTCTCTGTACTGTTTTCCATAATGGCCAACCAACAACCAACAGCGGGTAAGGGCTTCCTATTTTCTAAATGCTTTGCACTATTCATCTTTTGATAATTGTCATGCTCACAGATGTGAGGGGATAACTCATAGATGTTTAAATTTGCATTTCCCTGACAATAGTGATATTGAGCATTTTAAAAATACACCCATTTTTAGTTTGAGTAAGTCCCATTTGTTGATTCTAGTTATTAACTTTTGTGCTATGGGTGTCCTATTGAGGAATTTGGAGCCCGACCCCACCGAATGTAGATCGTAGCCAACTTTTTCTTCTATCAGACGGCATGTCTCTGATTTGATATCAAGCTCCTTGATCCATTTTGAATTAACTTTTGTGCATGGCGAGAGAAAGGGATTCAGTTTCATTTTGTTGCATATGTATTTCCAGTTTTCCCAGCACCATTTGTTGAAGATGCTATCCTTCCTCCATTGCATGCTTTTAGCCCCTTTATCAAATATAAGATAGTTGTAGTTTTGTGGATTGGTTTCTGTGTCCTCTCTTCTGTACCATTGGTCCACCCGCCTGTTTTGGTACCAGTACCATGCTGTTTTTGTTACTATTGCTCTGTAGTATAGTTTGAAGTCTGGTATCGCTATACCGCCTGATTCACACTTCCTGCTTAGCATTGTTTTTGCTATTCTGGGTCTTTTATTTTTCCATATGAATTTCATGATTGCTTTCTCTATTTCTACAAGAAATGCCGTTGGGATTTTGATTGGCATTGCATTAAACCTATAGAGAACTTTTGGTAATATCGCCATTTTGATGATGTTAGTTCTGCCTATCCATGAACAGGGTATATTTTTCCATCTTCTAAGATCTTCTTCTATTTTTCTCTTTAGGGTTCTGTAGTTTTCATTGTATAAGTCTTTCACCTCTTTTGTTAGGTTAATTCCCAAGTATTTTATTTTTTTTTGAGGATATTGTGAATGGAGTGGTTGTCCTCATTTCCATTTCAGAGGATTTGTCACTGATATACAGGAATGCCTTTGATTTATGCGTGTTGATTTTATATCCTGCCACTTTGCTGAATTCATTTATTAGCTCTAATAGTTTCTTTGTAGACCCTTTTGGGTCTGCTAGGTATAGAATCATGTCACCTGCAAATAGTGATAATTTAAGTTCTTCTTTTCCTATTTTTATGCCTTTAATTTCTTTCGTCTGTCTAATTGCTCTGGCCAGTGTTTCGAGAACTATGTTGAACAGAAGTGGTGAGAGAGGGCATCCCTGTCTTGTTCCAGATTTTAGAGGGAATGCCTTCAATTTTTCTCCATTCAGAATGATGCTAGCCTGAGGCTTAGCATAGATTGCTTTTACAATATTGAGGTATGTTCCTGTTATCCCTAGTTTTTCTAGAGTTTTGAACATAAAGGGATGCTGTACTTTGTCGAATGCTTTTTCCGCATCTATCAAGATGATCATATGGTTCTTATTTTTAAGTCTATTGATGTGGTGAATAACACTTATTGATTTCCGTATATTGAACCAGCCTTGCATCCCAGGGATGAATCCTACTTGATCATGGTGCACAATTTTTTTGATATGTTTTTGTATCCGAGTGGCCAGAATTTTATTGAGGATTTTTGCATCTAGGTTCATTAGAGATATTGGTCTGTAGTTTTCTTTCTTTGAAGTGTCTTTGTGTGGTTTAGGTATCAGGGTGATGTTGGCCTCATAGAATGAATTTGGAAGTTCTCCCTCTTTTTCTATTTCCTGAAGTAGCTTGAAAAGTATTGGTATTAGTTCTTCTTTAAAGGTTTTGTAAAACTCTTCTGTATACCCATCCGGTCCTGGGCTTTTCTTAGTTGGTAGTCTTTTGATGGTTTCTTCTATTTCCTCAATTGATATTGGTCTGTTTAGGTTGTCTATATCCCCCTGACTCAATCTGGGCAGATCATATGACTTAAGAAATTTATCGATGCCTTCACTATCTTCTAATTTATTGGAGTATAAGGATTCAAAATAATTTCTGATTATCTTCTGTATTTCTGAAGTGTCTGTTGTGATATTGCCTTTTTCATCCCGTATGCTAGTAATTTGAGTTCTCTCTCTTCTTCTCTTCATTAGCACGGCTAAGGGTCTGTCGATTTTATTTATTTTTTCAAAGAACCAACTTTTAGTTTTGTCAATTTTTCAATTGTTTCTTTTGTTTCGATTTCATTAATTTCAGCTCTGATTTTAATTATTTCTTGCCTTCTACTTCTTTTGCTGTTGTTTTGCTCTTCTTTTTCTAGGATTTTGAGATGAAGTATGAGATCATTTATTTGTTGTTTTTTTCTTTTTTTAAGGAATGAACTCCAAGCAATGAGCTCACCATCTCTAGCAGTCAGAGAAATGCAAATCAGAACCACCCTAAGATACCATCTCACTCCAGTAAGATTGGCAGCCTTTATGAAGTCAAACAACAACAAGTGCTGACGAGGATGTGGGGAAAAGGGTACACTTGTACATTGCTGGTGGGACTGCAAATTGGTGCAGCCAATTTGGAAAGCAGTATGGAGATTTCTTGGAAAGCTGGGAATGGAGCCACCATTTGACCCAGCTATTCCCCTTCTCGGTCTATTCCCTAAAGACCTAAAAAGAGCATGCTACAGGGACACTGCTACATCGATGTTCATAGCAGCACAATTCACAATAGCAAGACTGTGGAACCAACCTAGATGCCCTTCAATAGACGAATGGATAAAAAAAAATGTGGCATTTATACACAATGGAGTATTACTCTGCATTAAAAAATGACAAAATCATAGAATTTGCAGGGAAATGGATGGCATTAGAGCAGATTATGCTAAGTGAAGCTAGCCAATCCCTAAAAAACAAATGCCAAATGTCTTCTTTGATATAAGGAGAGTAACTGGGAACAGAGTAGGGACGAAGAGCATGAGAAGAAGATTAACATTAAACAGGGATGAAAGGTGGGAGGGAAAGGGAGAGAGAAGGGAAATTGCATGGAAATGGAAGGAGACCCTCAGGGTTATACAAAAGTACATACAAGAGGAAGTGAGGGGAAAGGGAAAAATAATACAAGGGGGAGAAATGAATGACAGTAGAGGGGGTAGAGAGAGAAGAGGGGAGGGGAGGGGAGGGGAGGGGGGATAGTAGAGGATAGGAAAGGCAGCAGAATACAACAGACACTAGTATGGCAACATGTAAATCAATGGATGTGTAACTGATATGATTCTGCAATCTGTATATGGGGTAAAAATGGGAGTTCATAACCCACTTGAATCAAAGTGTGAAATATGATATGCCAAGAACTATGTAATGTTTTGAACAGCCAACAATAAAAATTAAAAAAAAATACACCCATTTGAATGTTTTTATATCTTCTTTTGAGAAAAGTCTATTCAGGTACTTTACCCATTTTTAATTGGGTCCTTGTTTCTTTCTGTTAAATTCTTTGGATTCCTTATATACTTCAGATAAGAACCCTTTGTCAGAAGCACAGTTTGCAAATAGATTCTCTCACATACGTCAACTCTTCTCTCTGTTAATTGTTTTCTTTGCTGTGCGGAAGCTTTGCAGTTTGCTGTGGCTCCATTGGTCTATTTTTGCTTTTGGTTCCTGTGCTGTTGAGTTTATATCTTAAAAATCATTGCCCAGAGCAATTTTTTTCGTCTGTGTTTTTTCTTGTAGTTGTACAGATTCAGGTATTATGAATATTCTTACTGAATATTAATATTAAACTTTAATTCATTTTGAGTTGATTCTTCTATGTGGTGTGAGAAAAGGATCGAATTTCATTCTTTGGCATGAGGAGATCCAGTTTTTGCCAATACCATTTATTGAAAACACTGTCCTTTTTCCATTGTGTGTTTTTGGCACCTTTTTGGGGGAAAATCAATCAACTCTAAATGTGTGTGTTTATTTCAGGCTAAAACATTTTCTTTTCTACAAATGTTATTTCTTTCACCTCAGAATCTTCTCATGGGTTTACTTTTGGGGGACATCTTTTTCTCTCTATGACTGACCTGCTTCCTTTACTTTTCATCTGGAAATACAATTTGTTATCAGTTAAATTTTAGCTCAGATATCACTTCCTCTGGGAAGCCTCCTTGGTCCCCCAAGTCCGGGTGAGATGGTGTGTTAGAAGAGTGGTATCCATGTTGTAATGTTCAAGTCCTGTAAATGTATTACCTTACATGGTGTGCTAGTCAGTTTTCATGACTACAATAAAATACCTGAGGCAGGTTAACTTTATAAAGAATAGAGATTTATTTAGCTCATAAACTTGTTTGTGTTGTGGTTTTGGGGATCCAATGCAAGGCCTTGAGCATGAAAGTTAAGTGCTCTACCACAGAGCTCTGTCTACAGTCTAGATTACAGTTTTGGAAGCTGAAAAGCCAAACAGCATGTCATAGGCTCTGGTGAGGGCCCCCAACTAAAGACAGGAATTTGTGCAAGAAAGAAAACTCACATCTCCAAACAGAAAGGCAGAGAGACTGCATGGGGCCAGGCTCAGGCTTTGTTAACAGCCATTATCACGAGAACTAACCAGGGTCCCACAAGAAACCCCTCCATCATTTCTGATGGCATGCCCCAACTGACCCAAGGACCCTCACCAGATCCCACCTCTTAAAGTTCCCACCATTCTCCAATACCACCACCCTAGATGCCACCCCTCCAACTCGCAGACCTTTGGGGGGACACCCAAACTATATTCAAACCATAGCACTTGGCAAATGGTACTTTGCAGATATGATTAAATTAAAGATACTGAGACAGGCAGATGATTTGAGATTATCCAGATGTGCCTAATAAAAAAATGTAACAATGGAAGGCACCAGAAGATGGAAAATGCAGGAAAACATTCTTCCCTAGAGCTACCAAAGGAGCACAGCTCTGCGAACAACTTGATCTAGTCCTGTTAAGACGCATTTTGGGCTTCTAAACTCTAAAACTATAGCATATTAAGTTTTTGTTGTTTATAAAATTTTGTTTTCTTTTTTTTTAAAGAGAGAGAGAGAGAGAGAGAGAGAGAGAGAGAGAGAGAGTTTTTAAATATTTATTTTTTAGTTTTCGGTGGACACAACATCTTTGTTTGTATGTGGTGCTGGGGATCGAACCCCAGCCTCACGCATGCCAGGTGAGTGCACTACTGCTTGAGCCACATCCCCAGCCCCAAAATTTTGTTTTCTTAAGCCTCTGGACTTGTGGTAATTTGTTACAGTAGCAGGAAACTCACAGAGAGCTTTCTGTTCCTCATATACCTCCCTCTCCTTTCTGTGTCTTAACATTTATCAGATTGTATTTTTATTTATTTGTTTATTACTGTTCATCTCTCCGGTATCCTATAAGGTCAGTAAAACAATCAGTCTTATTCAACTCATATTATGAAGAACCAGCATTGCTCTTGGAACATAACTGGCGGCAAATTAATATTTGTTGTCCAATGTATGGAAAAGCTGTCGTTGATTTCCTGTGTTACTCAGAACACCTTGTGATGAGAGGGTAAGGGTCGTGTTTCTTGGTAGTCTTGCCTCGATCTTCAGCAGATGTTGTAGTCAGCTTTTCCATCACTGTCACCAAAAGACCAAACAAGAGCAGTGCAGAGGAGGAAGAGTGTGCTTGGCACTCACGGTTTCAGAGGTCTCAGTCTATAGATGGCTCCCTCCACAGCTCTGGGCCCAAGATGAGGCAGAACATCGTGGCCACAAGGCCTGGTGGAGGAAAGCAGCTCTGGACGTGGCAAGCAGACAGCAGGAAGAGCCAGCTTTGCTCACCAGGGACACAATAGAAACCCCAAAGGCA
Organism: Marmota monax; assembly: GCF_021218885.2. Taxonomy (NCBI): domain Eukaryota; kingdom Metazoa; phylum Chordata; class Mammalia; order Rodentia; family Sciuridae; genus Marmota; species Marmota monax. The sequence goes on from NW_026693082.1 coordinate 6,379,770, forward strand.
TGCCCCCAGGGACCTCCTTCTTCCAGCCACACCCTGCCCACCCACAGTGATGGATTGATGCACTGATGAAGTTAAGGCTCTCAAAACCTGATGATTTCACCTTTGAGAATTCTTGCATTGTCTCTCGGGGAGCTTTTGGGGAACACCACACATCCAAACCAAATGGCATGTTTACCTAGAAGGAGCCACAGTTACTGCTTTTTCTCCCTGAAAGCATTCAGATCTCAGGTTGGTTTAGGTTTGGTTGGCTTTGCACACCTGGAAATTGAGTTGGATAACATAATGTCTTGTCTTTGCACCCCTGCAAAACACAGATCCCTTTTTATGAAGAGCTTAAAATCAAGACCTTTTATTCCAGCCAGGCTCTCTTCTTTGAACCCTCAGGTGAGAGGCCTCAAACTATACTTTACAACTGGCAGGTGACCTAAGAATCATGTTGGAGATCTCCTAAAACTAAATACTCCCTGGTCTTAGCCTGAACGTGTAATCACAATACCTCCAGGAGAGGAATCAGTTCTCCAAGGTGATTCTAATGCAAACCCAGGTTTGGGAACCTCTTTGACAACCCTGCAGCAGCAAGAGGTGCAGTTGTTGCTTTGGCCACTAGATGTCAGGCTTTACTCTCTACCCTGTGGTTGTAGCACAATACATTTGCCAACCTGACACCCCCACACACAACCCTACACCCCCCCCAAAAGACTTATCATGCTTTGGGCCAAGTACTAGGATAGGCATTGTCACATGCGTTATTCTATTGAGCTTCAAAAACACAGTTAGGAACTGTTATCCCAGTTTACAGGTGAGGAAACTGAGGCCCAGTGAGATAACAGTAACTGGTTGATTTAGGATAACTCCAAAGGCCATGCTATTTCCTTTCAGTCTTAGTCCCTTAATTTAGATGACTTAGGTAACTAACTGTCTTGAATGTAGGATATGAGTTTAGTAAATATTAGTCTGACACTTTAAAAAAGCAAACAAACCCCAAAACTTAAGTCTAGGAGCCGAACCAGGTAAAATTCTTAAGTTCCATTTTAAAGCAACTTTATAGTGTTGTAATTTATCATTATTTTTATTCTGTTTTCACAAAAGGGAAAAGAGAAATAAAAGAGGGTTAAATATAATGTCTTTTAGATTTCCAGGATAGTCTTTGAATGAGTAAGTCAAAGTATCATTTGGGGTCGACTGAAAAGGTCATCATATTCAAGATACCCAGCATGGCCACCTGTAGTAGAGTGTGCTCTGTGAGACAAGGAAAAATGAGAGCCCTCAAGAACTTTGGTTCTAAAATGATGTGCCTTGGAGCCGGGAATTCAGGGCCTGTAAGGTATGTGTGTGTCTTGTGTGAGCAGTGTGGCGGGGGTGAGGGTGGGAGGGGCGTGCTGTATGAAAGGCAGGGAGCAGGGGGGATGGGAGAGAGGAAGGGAGCTCTTCAGTTCCTCAACACCCAAATATTACTGATTTCATGTTGATATTTTATACAAGATTCTGCCTGGAAAAAGAGTTTCCACACCATTATAAAGTAGACACTGTCAACTAGAGTCTCTTCCAGACGAGAAACCAATTGTAATTTTGTGAGTAGTATTTTTATCTACACTTGTAATATAGATAGGTTAAATAAAACACTTTTAATTTATTTTCAAGATGCTTCAAGTTAAGGAAAAAATAGTAAGGTCCTCAAGAACAAAAAAGAAACAAAACACATTACCTTGAAAGTTCAAAAGGTGTATAAGAAAGAAAGACCCAAAGAGAAATATTCTCTAACCTAGTCTTCTTTTTCTTTTTTTTTTCTGTAAAAGGCCAATAGGGCCTGGTACAGTAGTCCATGCATTTAATCCCAGTGACTTGGGAGGCTGAGACAGGAGGATGGCAAGTTTGTGGCTAGCCACAGCATCTTAGTGAGACCCTCAGGCAGCTTAGCAAGACTCTTCTCAAAATAAAAAATGAAAAGGACTTATGATGTTGCTCAATGGTAAAGCACCTCTGGGTTCAATCCCCTGTATTTCCCCCCTGCCAAAAAAAAAAACAACACACAAGTCAATAGGATGTTATCATTGCAAATGATGAACTAAAAATGACAAATGTCACTTTTGGGAAGGAGGGGTTATTAGGGATTGAATTCAGGGGAACTCCACCACTGAGCCACATCCCCAGCCCATTCTGTATTTTATTTAGAGACAGGGTCTCACTGAGTTGCTTACCACCTCACTGTTGCTGGGGCTGGCTTTGAACTCGAGATCCTCCTGTCTTGGCCTCCTGAGCTGCTGGGATTACATGCGTGTGCCACCTTGCCCGGCCAAATGTCACTTTTTTTTTTTTTAAAGCAACTTGCCCTAAATCAAGGACTTGATAATGTGTCCAAGGACCCTGTAAAGGTCTACAAAATGCCCTGTGTGATCCAAATCATTGTTAAGTGGGCAAGTGGCTTGGCAGGCTTATATGCTGGTGACTGAAGATTCCCTAAACCTCCATCCTGACACTCTGCCCAGATTTTAAAGCTTGTTAGGAAGCATGCGGAATGAAGATGGTGATGAGTTACCATGGTTTCCTTTTTGTTCTGCTTAAGATCAACGACAATGAGTCAGAAAAAGTCGACTGTCAGGTGATGGGGTATCCTCAAGTCTCTGCTGGGCCTCGCTCCTGAAGCCCTTTCAGCTACACCCATCTCATCTTTTCACAGGGATCTGTGACTTTTAGGGGCAGAAGTTAATGGTAGCATTCCCTGGCAATTTTGTATACACACCAAACCTCCCCTGGTGAGTGTATAGGTACCTTATCATCCCTTGGGACCACAGGGAGGCACAATCAAGACCCTTGTGTTGAAAGGAAGAGAGCCCATTTTTAAAATGTCGTGTAACAGCTCTGTTTAGAATATACTTATTTTCCCTCTTGCTTAAGTTCTCCAGTGTTTTACCTTACAAGCGTGCATATCTGAATATTTGTGCACATTTGATGATTGTTTAACAAAGCTTTTTATTTTGCAGAAATGGAAGACCTGCTTTCTGAGCCGTAACATAGCCGAGGAAGAACAGTTGACATGGGACAGGAGTTGGCCTGAAGGGCCTTCCCTGACTTCCTTTCTGACACCCAGCAAGGTCACTGCCTTCACAACATCTTATTTCCTTTTTATTTGTAGCACTTAACTCTTGAGGTAAAGAGATGTCTCTCTTTTCCCCTCAATTAGGACGTGCATTCCACGAAAGTGAGGACCTAAAATAGTACCTGGCATATAATTGTTGTTCAATAAATATGCTGGACAGTGAGGAAGGGGATTATTCAGGTAGAGAACTGGAGGGTGGTGGTGAGCAGCCCGCTGCCTGGGTGCCATCTGGGGAAGGGAGGGCATCTAAGCAGCATTCCAGGTCTCAGGCAGGATGTAGGAGTCTCAAGGTCATGCTCTTAACATCTGGATGCATCTGGGATGTTGGATGACAGTGTCACCTCCTCCCCTGGGTCCCAGTATTATCAGATCTAGGTCAGTGAGTCAGTAGGTTCATGAGCACCCCTCTCTCTCAGAACACCAAAGCCGTTCAGAGTACAGGAAAAGGCTCAGTGAGTGCAGTTGTGCATGCAGAAGCTGAGAGTCGTAAAAATTGTGAAAGTTTTACTGAAGTCTATAATTGTTAGATCTCTCTTTTCTCCTCTTCCCCTTCTTATTTTCAAGGTTTTGGGGGAAAAGGAGGAAAAATTTAAGTACACAGAGATGAGGTGAAGAGGAAAGGTAAATATTTAGGTCTTGTGGAAGGAAGTGAAATGGATTTTTTTTTTTTGGTCTTTTTTTGTGTGAAGTAGATTTTTCGAGAGAGAGAGAGAGAGAGAGAGAGAGAGAGAGAGAGAGAGAGAGAGAGAGAGAGAGAGAGAGAGAGAAAACACGATAATTTCCAGTTTAAAAGTCTCACTTTTTGAACTCAGAAAGTAGTGATAGTTCATTGACTGGATATTCAACTCAATAAAATTGCTTTTTAAAAACAACTAATACTGTCTTTCTTGTGACAAGTGTTTTTAAATATTTTTTTTCAACTCAGTTTTTGTTTTTGTTTTTTAATAAGCCACAAAGTTTATTTCCCTTTAGGCAGCCTTCTGTAGAAGGCTTTTGGTGTGCATTAAAACAGTTCTTAAATTTCTGTATCCCAACTGCTATTCAGGGCTTCTTTCTTTTTATTTTAAATTTCTAGTGCTTCCTTCTTAAGCATGCTCTGAGCTGGACCTGATGACTTTTATTTATAGTATTTCATTAAAGCCAAAGCAATGTGACTGACTCTTCAAAACTGTCTTTGTAACAGTGGGGATATTGAATTCACCCAGCCACCAAGGGCAAAGGGAATCCAGTGTGGTAGAAGAAGCAACTCTTGCCTGGTTACAATTGTGGCTGCAGCGGGCCCTGGTTGGCATCACATATAAACTGCTGTTTATATGAAACAGAGGGTCTGTTTCCTACCTCGGAGTGTTAGGTGAGGTTGTTCCAGAAAGTTCTTTGAGCCAATTTTACAGTTTGCCCTGGCCCCTTCCTGGCAGCATGGTGTTCTTGCCAGGAGGGGGTGAGCTCTCAGTGACCCCTGGGGGAGGCAGAAGGAAACCTAGGAGCCCTAAGGCAGAATCCTTGAGATGTGGTTGAGCAGACAGGTACGCTGGCATTGTGGCTTATGGGATAGGACAAGGGACAGACTGTACAGATCTTAAAGTTGCTTTGGGTTGGACAAAAACTCTGTGATAGACACCTTTCATGTACTTTGTAAAAAAGAAATTTGATACACTCTGTTTACATATTTCTAGCACTGCTGGAAATGTTCATTATCACAGCTACAGGAAGACTGACGAGCTTTATTCTGCACCTGGATAATCCGAGTGTCTGGTGGGAAAACCTGTCATTTCTAAATGGTGGTACTTAGGCAGTCCGGATTCCATATCTGCATGTGAATCCACACTGCGGTTAAGCAATCCCTATCTGATTCTTATTAATGTTTTATTGTTTATTTGGAGGCTCTTCCCCTAAGGAGATAAAATTATTATTTTTGAAACGCTTACGCGATATCATAGGAAACAGACAAGCAGTATCCATTAGCTCTGCCCTCCCCACCACCCACCTCACCCCCTCTTCCAAAACAGACAGAAGGAGTCTTAAATATACATCAATATCACTCAAAAGACAGAATAGAAGGACAGGGGTGGCTTTGTATGTATTGTGACAAGCCCTGGCCTGCAGGTGGGAGAAGTGGCAGGGCACCCTTACCACCCCCACCCCCCCGACAGCAGTGTAATATGGATAAATCTTAGTTCCCCTCTCAGGGCCATGATTCCCTCAAAGACAAGACAAGAAGGGCAGTGGCCAGAGGATGCCTGTGGCCTCTTCAAGTTCAAAGGCTAGACTTTGTGTTCAGAGGACACCAGAGAGCTACAGTAAGGGCGTAGCACACCACAGACAGACAGTGTGCACACTATGAATTGCAAAATAGAACATTCCACGGACAAACATGTTGTCCTCTGTGTGAATGTAGTTCCTAGAGGAAGAGAGGGAAGGAGGGGAGGGAGCAGGGCAGGAGGAGGGGAGCCAGAGAAGGAGGAGAGCCTAACCCAAGGAAAAGAGAGAGAGAGAGAGAGAGAAAGGAAATTTATGATGAGTTGAAAAACTAAGTTGTTCGTGCATCAGAATGCACTCTCATGGTGTATGGATAGATAAGGAAGGTGAAAGATGATAGATAATTTTTCAAAAGGAGAAAATATTTACATATAATCCAAGATAGTCTGCACAGTGCTTTACTTCAAGTATTCCATGACCCAGAATGCATAGGAAATGAGAGCTATGGATGGCCAAGTTCACCCAGATACTATCGGTGAATAATACTTTAAAATTTTGTAATTCCTTTTCAATAGAAAGTTTCTTAAAGCGCACATTTCCTTGCTTCTGAGATGGAGTTGACGAAGTGGGATGTATCATTCCAGTATAATCTGTCTATTGGAACTTTAAATATCCATCTTTTCTCAATTTGTAGCCCCAATACAGAGTCAGATGTAGACATGGGTTCGTTAGACTGCAGGTCGAAGGAGGACCGACGCAATGGTGGTTCTGAAATGTGTTTTTGTTGTTATTTTGCTTTGGAAATTTCCTGATATTCAATTTGAATCATAGTCATCTGCTTCCCTCTCATGGGTGACAGAGGCTACCAAAGCTCAGTGGATTCCCCAGTTCAACTTAATTGCCTCAGAACATTAATGACCTAATTAGGCTAGTCCTTCTAATTACTGCTATCTGGCCCTTTTACTGGTGAGCACTGTTCAGTTCTTTGTTATTCACATCCTGGACCACAGGCTCTTTGTCAGCATGCCCCCCGCCAATGTGCCTTATCATGCTTCTTTCTAGTCCATTCTGCCAGGGCTTGCTTTCTTTGTTGGGGTATCAACCTGCATGAACGTAATGGCCAATCAGGATTCTATTTTCCTTCTGGTCTGTAAATCAACCTGTTGAGATGTGTCAGGATAGTCTTTTCCGTATTTGACTAAAGAGTTGGGTTTACTGGCTGCTGGTATTTAAGACCCCCTAAAGAAGCAATTCAAAGTTGGGCATGGTGGCCCACACCTGCAATCCTAGCGGCTCAGGATACTGAGGCAGGAGCATCATAAGTTCAAAGCCAGCCTCAGCAATTTAGGGAGGCCCTAGGAAACTTAGAGATACATTGTCTCAAAATAAAAAATAATAAAATAAAGAAAGCTGAGGATGTGGCTCAGTGGTTGAGCACCTGTGGGCTCAATCCCTGGTACCAATAAACAAACAAACAAATAAATAAAGCAATTCAGTTGATTAACAGAATACCTCTTTAGTATGTCAGGCATTACTATAGTTCTCCAGGTACACTGAATTTGTTGGCTTATGACATATATCACTTCCCTCTACCTCAAATATGAAAAGCTTTCCCTACACCCAATGGGCTTCTATTATAATTCTCAGGCCAGGTCCCCATGGGGCAAGGGGTGGTGGACAGCAGGTGATTCTGCCATTCCAGATGGTGGAGCCAGGCACTCCTGGGGAGCGATTTGCTATTTCTTTGTGTGTTAAACAATAGCAACTACTCCACCAAAACCCAAACTTCCAAATAACAAAAGCAAAACAAACACAAACAAACAAAATGAGCCCCAATCCTACAGCTAACAGGCAGTAGATTTGGAGCTATTTCACTAACCTTTTAGATACAAACTTGCCTCAACATAAATTGCGACTCAAAACCAATATAGAACCATTACCATTAGCAATGGGTCCAGGGACATCTATTTAAATTCATGTTTTACCTGGTTTTCTTATTGCTGACTCCTAGTCAGGGAAATATTTGGTTTTGTTGCATGTATAAGCATAATATTGGAATTCTTTCAAATTTATTATTGAGCTTAAGTTCTCTATTAATTATAGTTTTTGTTTATGTCCACTAAAATTCTATATCTAGGAATTAATTTCAAATTTATTATATCCTGCTAGTTGTTTTTTTTCAATTTTTGCTGATATATTTACTCTGTCCAGAGTACTAGATGAGAATCCATTCACATATATTTTATATTATGGTTGGCTTTTCAGGTACCAGCATTTTCTGAAAAGCAAGACTGTTATTTGCATTTATAGTATCACATAAAAGATGTAAGATCTCATTCAGCAATGTATTCATTGCATTTTATATTTATTGATGCCAGTATAGTTCTCTTTAGCCACCTGGTTTTATTCCTTTCGCCCAGAATTGTTGGAACATAGCCTCATCTTCTGCAGATCATGATTTTTTTTGTACCGGTTTCAATGAATATATACCACATTTTTAGGAACAAAATAATATTTCTCCAACAAAGCCACAATGAAATTGCTTTCAACACTTACATATGATCAAAAGGATTTTAGTTTTAATCCACAAATTCTTCATAAAATTGAAAAGTATCTTATAGGCATAAGATGTCTTAGATGTGTCTATCTGGCATGTGCAGATGTTCACTGTGTCAAAATTTCTTTAGCATCTTCTAAGCAACCTGTGCAATACACCCCCCACTTCAAGAGCAGCCTAATTCAGCTTCCCTCCAGGTACACCCTGAGAACTGATACTGGAATAAGCTTGCAAAATACATATGTGTGGGGGTTTCTGGGTCCACGAAGGTCATTCCCCATACTTTACCTTCCAACTTCCACCATAGTTTTTCTTTAGCCAGATGACTTACTATAGGAAGGATACTTGTATAAGCTTGCCCTGCTAAGTGAATTCAAGTGTGAAATATCATCCAACAAAGTAGAAGAGGTTCATTAGTCCTGGACATTTTTGTGACATTGTGATTTGGGTTCTTCACTAGCTACTATGTGTGACATCCCTGAGAAAGTGATTTTTAAATTCCTGGTTCAAATTCACTTTCATTTAGTAATTATTTGTGTGTGTGTGTGTTTGTGTTTCTTGAACCATTTTTGCTTCTGATTCAAATTTGGACACAGAAATGAAAAAAAAAAACAAGTGGCTTATGTTTTATGAGGTTAGTATAACTCGGTGCAGAAATGTCTCATTTATTTATAACTTGAGATTTATACCACCATCTAATTCCAAAAGGGATTTGAGGTGGTACGTGGGGATGTTGACTTTGCTCTTATCTGAGAGTCTTAAAATGTAATTTATGCTGGTTGTTTTGTCTCATCTATCTGCCTCTTCTTGGCATTCAGTGATTAATGCCTGTGAGTGGAACAAAACTTATTCTGGAGGTATAAAACATCCTCTCATCTGTGGGATTTTGGCAAGCACTGTGAAAACTGCAAGAGGAAATCATTTGAAATTGCACACCAGGAGCAAGAGAGTCAAATGGCTATTTTAATTTTAAAGAGGAACTCCACTCTGATTGAAAGATAAAATCACTTTTTAAAAGGCACTTTCACTAGAAAACTGTTAATGCCTCCCTGTGGACACTCTCTGTGGATGTGACACCCGATCCTCAGTTTCCCTTTGAGAATAGGAAATGCAAACTGAGGCCAAGAAGTCAGGACTGTGCTGCTGCATCATTGCTTTTGTGCTTTGGGATCCAGGTGACATCTTTCCAGATTTTTGTTTGCACAAGGTTACATGAAAGAGCTGGGTGAAAGCCAGATGTGGTGGTGCACATCTCTGTAATCCCAGGGGGTCGGGAGGCTGAGGCAGGAGGATCGCAACTTTAAGGCTAGCCTCAGCAACTTAGCAAGGCCCTGTCTCAAAATGAAAAATAATATAAAAGGGGCTGAGGATATGGCTCAGTGGTTTTAGTGCCCCTGGGTTCAGTCCCTGGCACACACACACACACACACACACACACACAAAGTTTAATCAAGTTTAATGTCATTCAAGAATACAACTTTTGAACTTCTCTCTTTTCACATCCTGGTTTTCCTATTACACACAGGGGAGTAAAAACAAGGAAGAAAGGGGGAGAATGAGGACAGAGGAGGAGGAAGATGCAGGTGGAAGAAGAAATAGCCGAATGTGTGGAGTCTGATTAGCTGAGCGTCTCCTGGCCGCACATGTACTGGGCTGGCAGATGGCTGATGTCTGCTCAGCAACATAGTTGAATGTTTTGGCTCAGTCATGACCTCTGGCAAAATTAGGTGGTGATGAAGGCTGTCTACACGACTCATTCAGACTCCTTCAGTCCCCCTGAGCCACTCCCACCTCACATGGTTGGCTTTCTCTCTGCCCTCCACGTGGGCAATTTTCTCGGAGCACAGCCCAGCTCTGTAAGCCAGGCAAGAAGACACAGAGGGAGAATCGTAGAAACCAGAGGAGATCAGGCCATGCTGGGGAAGGAGCCAGAGGGAGGCTCCTCTCTGCCTGGCTTGGGGGGGGGAGCATAGCCTTCCAACTAAATGGAAGACATGCTGAGTGCCACCTTCAGCAGTATAGGGAGACACACAGGGGAAGGGAACTCTGAATCAGAATCACTGGTGTTCATTAGAAAGTCACTCTCCTGGGTTCTGTTGTGCACCAAGGAAATCACAATGCCTGTAAGGGGGGCCCAGGAATCTGAACTTTTAACAATCCACCAAAGTGACTTGGATGGATCTGGATGGATCTTATATCTGATACCCACTCAGCTCTCATCTAGATTAGGCCTCACCATTCTGCACTAACATTTTCTGGTTCGGAGTCCACTTAAGTTTGTCTCTCTTTGTTTCTCTAAAGAGAAGACCTGGGCCACAGATGTCCAGCAGGAACTCTGAGATCCTCATCCTCATCCGCCCTAAGATCTGCAGATGACTCGCCCGGCGCGTCATGTCTTGGCAGGCACAGTGTGCAGGTGTGGATGGCTCATCAGTCCCCGTGGAGATGGAAACAAAGCGAGGAGACTCCACTGGGGGCTGGTCCAAATGACGCCTGGCCACGGATCCCTGTCAAGGGCACCAGGTGGCATCCCAAGGCACTGGGAGGGGCAGGATGGGGTCCCCTGCTGCTGGATCAGTAGGCAAATCCCATGGCAAGGAGAGGAGCGTCAGAGGCAACAAGAGAGAGAATCAGGTCAGGCTAGAGGGAGAGCATTCTGGAGGACATCAAGATGGCCAGGAAGCTGGAAAGGAGAATGCTCGGTGAGACCATGCCAAGAATCGGAAAGGGTCAGAGGCAGAGTCAGCCTATCCCTGAGGGAGCACAGATCCTCTCACGATGACCCGTGCGGCTGGACTTCTGGGGCACTGCGGTGGTGCAGGAATAGTCTGCCACCCCGAGACACGCCATTGACGTCAAGTCCTAGAGACACGGCCAGGTCCTTTTCCTGAGGATCCCCCCCACCCCACCCCGAAAACTTGATCTCTCTGGGTCTCCATTTTCCCGTCTGTAAGATGTGAGTGTTGAACAAATTAATCCCCATAGCATCTTCTAGATCCATGTTTCCATGGAAATAAAACAAAATTAATAACAGAGAGAGGAAATTAATGAAAACAAATTGTTAAGTAAGATGTGAACAGACTTTTCTGGAGAGGTTTCTAGGGTCAGCAGGGAGTCTTAAACAGAAAGGGAAGGAATTTGGCAGGCCAGGTGTGGGGCAGGGCTCATACACACTTGGATGTCACAGGGGAGGCAGGTGCTCAGCTTGGGGCCTGTAAGATCAAGGTATAAGCAAAATTACTCAATGCATCAACTGCTAAGAATATCCTCCAAACAAAATCACTCAAACTCCTCAATTTACTTTTATGGCTCCATTGTTGCTTTCTGTAAAAGATGTTCATGCATTAAGGCTTCAGGGAATAGGCACTTTGCTTAAATCCTAAGGAGTGGCAGTATCAATCTTTCAAATGGAAAGTATTGTGTGTGTGAGTGTGTGTGTGTGTGTATACTGGAGATTGAACTCAGGAATACTTGATCACTGAGCCACATCTCCAGCCCTATTTTGTATTTTATTTAGAGACAGGGTCTCATTGAATTGCTTAGCACCTTGTTTTGCTGAGGCTGGCTTTGAACTCATGATCTTCCTTCCTCAGCCTCCCGAGCTGCTAGGATTCCAGGTGTGTGCCACCACACCTGGCTCAAATGGAAAGCATTTTTTTTTAAATGCACATAAACTGAAAGAAAATTCAATAAATTTATTCCATCCTACAGTCTCAGTCCTACAGCATCCCTCAATTTCCTGGCCATCCTTTTAGGATCTGAGCAAAGAATGCCTTTTGGGGAGAACCACTGTCCCAGGTGGGGTATATCAAGATAAGCCCTCTCAGTTGGGAAGAAAGTAGTTTTGTTAGCAGGGGATCTGCTTCTAGAATGTAGCACCAGATACGATGCTCCTTCTGCTATATCCTATTTTCCATGTACTTAGAGACTCAGCCAAGAATGGGATCACAAAGTCACATACACAATCTTTATTTAGGGGCACAAAACCCATTAGCACTGTATGAATGTATCTTCTGTTGCTATAATAAAATACTTGAGGCTGAAAACTTTTATAAAGAAAAGAGGTTTACGGCTGGGGATGTGGCTCAAGTGGTAGCGCACTCGCCTGGCATGCATGCGGCCCAGGTTTGATCCTCAGCACCATATACAAACAAAGATGTTGTGTCCGCCGAAATCTAAAAAATAAATATTAAAATTCTCTCTCTCTTAAAAAAAAAAAAGAGGTTTATTTGGTTCACAGCTTTGGAGGCTGAAAGGCCTAGGTCAGAAGGCCCATTGGTTTGGTCATAGGTGAAGGCCTTCTTGCTGCATCATAACATGGCTCACAGCATCATGGTTGAAGAAGCTGTGAGAGGGAGAGATCACACAACAAGGCAGGAAACAAGAGAGATTCAGGATCCAGGCTTCCTCTTTTTGTAACCGTCTTGTCTTGCAGAAACTATCTGGGATCCTGCAAAAGCTACATTCATTCCTCTAACAGCTGTGCCCCCAGTGACCTAATCATCTCCTACTAATCTCCATCTCAACACCTCCATGCTAAGGACCAAGTTTCCACCAGGGAAACCTTTGAGGGACGCAGGGAAACCCTATGTGAATCCGGGAAATCGCCCAAGGCTCTCTCTTGTCTAGGTAACCAAAACTTCTAATTCTCAAACTCACTCCTCCACATCTTCTGGCAACAGACAAATGCTCCAACTTGGTGTTGAAGAGTCTTCCAGGCCAGGTCCCTTCCACCAGGGGCTCCCATTAGAACATGAGGATTTGGCAGGACGCGGTGGTGCACACCTATAATCCCAGCAGCTCAGAAGGCTGAGGCAGGAGGATGGCGAGTTCAAAGTCCAGCCTCTGCCAAAGCAAGGCACTAAGCAACTCAGTGAGACCTTGTCTCTAAATAAAATACAAAAAAAGGGCTGGGGATATGGCTCAGTGGTTCAGTGCCCCTGAGTTCAATCCAGGGTACCAAATACATAAATAAATATGAGGATTTGATCATTGAGTCACTCAGGACTGGAGTCTCCCATCCCCAGTCTCTAAAATGGGCCTGTGGAGAGTAGTGTGGGCAAATCACTTCTCACTAGAATTCTTAGTCTAGAAAAGTGGGGCAGCAGGCACTTGTACAATGTCTGAGCCACCCTAAGGTACAGAAAAACAGAATGCCTTTGCTCTTAGAAAGGTATGGCTGCTACACTGAGCCTGGGAGCTCAGCTGGGCCCAGGGAGTCACCTCCTACAGGGTTAGGCCGTCTTTGGGAGGAAAAGACCAGGTCTGTTAAGTATTGCTTCCTGCTGCGAACTGAAAAGCAGTCTTTGCCGTCTCTGTTCTTGTCCAAATAACCCATCTTTCTCCAACTCTGTCCCATTGGAAATTCATCTGTTTTATTGTATTTCCATTTTGATAACTTCACTTTTCATTTCCAAGTTTACAGTTTGTCCTCTGGCCTTGCCACTTGTTTCTTCTTGCTTGTGTTTTATGGCGTCTTTTTCTGGTTAAAAGAAGTTAGGCCTCATTTATCTTCTTGGACACATGTTAGCCTGCTTATTTAAAGGCTTTGCCAAATATACTCTATCAAATTCAGTCTGGGGTGAATTCACATTTTTACCATTGATTTTGTTGGCTGTCTCTTTTTGTAATAGATTTGTCATGCATCTGTCTCTCCTTACACTAGCAGATTTGCGATTGCTTCTTCCTGGTTCTCTGAGCCTCCAGAATCAAGAGGTTTCAGAGCACCTTCAGATGCCACTCCACCTGTGACATGGAGAGAGTAGAGTCCTTGGAAGTCAGCAGGCACCTTGACTTACTGTCCCAATTCAGATGAAATCTATGAGCTGCTTTGTCCAGTTTCCAGCTCTCAAGAAAGCCATACCTTCTAGAAGGTCTTTGCTGTATTATTTGTTACTTATTGTTTAGTGTCCTTTCAGGAGAGGGAGATCCACTCCTTGGCCCCGGCCTTCACACCACGAGCTTGGCTCCTGCCCTGTATTTGATGGAGAACTTCCAGTCCCCTTTATTCCTTGGAACATTACCTCCTGGTAGCTACTGCCTTAAATTTTCCAGAAAAGTCTCAGTCTTAAATGCAGGTAGAGCACCCTGAATCCATTTAGGCATGAAAATAAACTTGATTTTAGAGGATTCAACTATGAAGAAGGTAGGAACTCACCATCATCTGGGCATGTTGCTGTATACCTCTAGTCCCAGCTACCTGGGAGGCTGAGGCAGGAGGATCACTTGAGCCCAGGAGTTGGAGGCAAGGCCAATCTGGGCAATGTTCTAAGACTCTGTCTCAAAACAAAACCAAAAAAAAGCCCAAAACCAAAACCAGAACTTGTCCCCCACACTTTCGGTGAAACCAAGGATGGGGTTCCCAGGGCTCAGACCCAGGATCAGTGACACAGGAAGTCCTGGGTGGACAGAGGTAGAAAAGGAAAGAAGAAAGGAAAAGCAAGGGAGAGGAAGGAGAGGAACTCTGTGTGAGCCCATCGGAGAGAACTTTTGCATATTTGAGAAGTGACCCAATGAACAAATGCAAAGATGTTTTCTACCAGCCTCTGGATTCTAAGAATACGATTGGCTGTGAGCATGAGGAGGCTTTTTCCCCCCCTGGTAATGAGCTATCCTTGGATCCACTGCAAAAGATGGTTATTGCTCATTTTTACAAGAATGAAAGCTTCATCCCTAGCTGGACGCCCTAGGATACCAGATGTCAGAGAATGCCCTAGGTCACCACAGGCAAAGTTAATTGTGAAGACTGGTGAGACAGTGCCTATACCACACATTTCCATCACCCATTTATGAATACGTTGGTTCAACTGTCCTGGGGTTGCCACTTTGCCGCAGTCTGGCTGGGCACAAAATAACCGAGCCGCCACACAGCCTTGAAGGTTCAAAACAGGAACTCCTTTATTCTCCGCACTCCCGCCAACGGCAGGCACGCGGCCTTCTCTCTGGACACACCACACACCAACCGGAAATCCCTCCTACGGCACTTCCCCAACCAATGCGAACTCCTCAGGAATCCCCACGAGAGCTCAACTGGAACTCAACGGGAACTCCGGGAGAACTCAAAAGTCATCATCTTAATGGCTCGCTGGCGTCACCTCTCAACCACTACTTCTGGCAAAAATGCCAGGCGTCATCCCGACAAGGCCGTGGCCCTCAACACCACTTCACACCCAGTGTTTTACTGCAACTGAAAGACACAGTACAGGCTGAATATCCTTTATCTGAAAACATGGGATCAGAAGTGTGTTAGGTTCTGCACTTTTTTGGATTTTGTAATATTTGCATGTATAGCTATGTGCCATATAACATTTCACTCAATGACAGGCAGCATTTATGACTGTAGTGGTATATGATCATATTCCCTAGTGACATCATAGCCATCTTAGTTGTATAAGCACACTCTTTGATGTTTGCACAACAATGAAATCACATTAAGGTGCATCTTTCAGAACATATCCGTATGAGGTTAAGCAGTACATGAAAATACATAATGAGATACATTGGGAATGGGACCCAATTCTAAATGTGAAGTTTGCTTGTGATTCATTTGTAACTTATATTCATAGCACACATTTCATAATTTTGTTTATGAAACAAAGTTTCCTAATGGGGAATTTTCCACCATGAAATCTTCTACGGGGACATATCATACATGTCAGTGCCCAAAGTTTGAGATTTTGGAGAACTTTGAATTTTTGATGTCCAGATGAGTGTTGCTCCACCTGTAGTTAAGACTGAGACACTTCTGGAAAACCTAAGCTGAAGGGACACTGAGTCAGGTAAATGCTCCACAAATTGTTGGACCAGAGAAAACCTTACGTGGACCAGAAAGGACCTATGCATAAGGTACCTGCAAGGTCTTCCTAAGCAAATTTAGTGATTTAAAATTGAACAGTGATGGACAAGGCGCTGAGAGGTATGATCCATTTATTTATTTCCAGTTTTTATATCCACAAGTAGAATATGGGCTGGTGGCCCATTTTGGTGTTTAAAGTGAGAAAACTGAAATGAAGGTTTAAAAAAAAACATGCATCTGTAGCTAAGTGCAGCTGGAATCCTGCCACTACTTCCAGATCATTTGGGAGAGCACAGAAAATCAGGAAACCTTGAACAGAGGCCAAGATTTAGCATGGATTTGAAGAAAAAATATCAATAGACACTTTCATTTTTTTTTTTTTTACTCTGGGTGTCAGTGCAAGAATTTTTTTGACATGTTAAAGCTTCTATAAGTTAAAACAGCCCTTTTGAGCAGTCATTTTTATTTTAGCAGGAACAAAGTGGTGTTGAGAGTCTTTGTTAATGTGCTCTTTAGTGTGGAGTAGATGGGAGGTAATAATGGCTGTGAGTTTTGCGGAATTTCTGAGAGTGTTTGTTGAGTCCACTCAACTCTTAGGTATTAGGCAATGTCCCAAGACATGTGGAGTGATTTCCTTGTCCCCCAAATGCAAGATGCTGAAGTTAGGACTTTATTAATATCCTCAAGCAGGAAGCTGGAAAATTTGTTTTGTTTCCTTCAAAATTTGTCTTCTTCCCCACAATGCAAATTAGAAAATTTGTAAAAGTGGTTTACTGCTTTCCAGAACTTTGAATGGGCAATAACCTCTGTGGCTGGGAAGACCTGGCATCCTGCTCCATTGTCAGGGTAGACACGGGTTCACTGATGTCTGGGTGGTCTGTAAATGTGGCTTCATGGTTTAGGTTCAGTTTTATGTTTCTATCCTGGAGTTTAAAAAATAAGACCCCGTTGAAATAAAGCATGGTCACTTCCATCAATCTAAATGGAAAGGAGAGAAATTGGAAAATCATTAAAGTTTGTGTTCAGAGTAGATCTGAGGGTCCGAAAATGCCTAGCTCTGCCAAACCCAAATCCAAAATAGAGTAATGTTGAGATGTTTTTGGTCAAACCCAGATCCAGAACATTCATGCCTGGGATGGCTCAGATTTTGTTTTCAAATTTGATCTGTTTTTCAAATATCAAATTCATACAATGTCAAAAGAGAAATTCTTAAGCTGCAATAACTAAGACTTCCAGTAGAAAAGCAGGTAATTTTCCACATAATGGTTTTAGCTGACTAGTCCCTCATAGCATCTGGTTCAATTTACAGTGTTACAGAATCAGGATTCAAAACATTTCTGTGTTACTTTTAAAATAGAAATTTGTTAATTTTCTTAATTTCTTCAACTTTCCTCTTCACAACTTTATTTTACATCCATTATTCTCATTCCTACTTTTTCAATTCCTTAATTCTTAGTCTGGGCCACTTTCTGGATATCATTACATTTTGATGGCCTCTTTCCCATAGTTTTGATGGATATCTTTGTTCCTGTATCTGGTCCCTGTGTCGAATGTTCTCTGTGCTCCTTTCACAATAGGTCGTTTTTGGAAAACTGGGTTTTAACATTTTCCAACTCTTTAAAAATGCTGTTTTACTATTTCATGTTTTCAGAATGATCCTGTTCTCAAGTATTGCCAGAAGGAATCAATTCGTATTTTCTCTAGACTTCATCTGGGAAATAAAAAAGTTAATAAATAAAATTCTCCATGATAAAAAAAAAATGGGACAGAAGGCTGTCCTGTGTTCCTCCTGGTCAAGTCAGAGTTTGGACTTGGAAATAATATCTGTTGAAGAAATTCATGGACAAAGGAAGGCTATTAAAAAAAAATCACTGGGCTAAGTGGCACACACCTGTACTCCCAGTGGCTTAGGGTGCTGAGGCAGGAGGATAGCAAGTTCAAAGCCAGCCTCAGCAACTTAGCAAGGCCCTAAGCAGCAATTCAGCAAGACCCTGTGCCCAAATAAAATATATGAAAGGGCTGCAGATGTGGCTCCGTGGTTAAGTGCCCCTAGGTTCAATTCCCAGTACCCCTTCGAAAAAAGAAAAAGAATTTCAAGAATTATTTTTTATCACTAAAAAATAATTAGTGATAAAAAAAAGTAAGAAAGGAGAACAATCATGTGGTAGCCAGGCTTTAATTGACTTAGATTTCATGTAAAACCTCTGTGAGTTATCTGAATGGAGAAAGGTAGAATATTCCCTAAAGTATGGACCAATATGGACAAATATGCATATTTTTTCTACTATTTCTAATATTTCACTTTAGTGATTCTAGAGCATGTATTATTATGAGGTCTATTTAGGAACAGGAGCTCATTTATATTTAAAGTTTTAATAAAAATAATAAAGCAAATGTCAGATTCAACAGTAAAGTCTGATGTCAGCTTAACATCTTGGGCAAAAATACCACATTTCCTGGATGTGGACCCTGATATCGTGCAGGAAGAAAGCAAGTGAGGAGAAGAGTTGGTTGGAAACTTTCTGGGCCACTTCAGACTCTGTCACCCAGAAGTGACTGTAACCATCCTAAAAGTCTCACCCGGATCTATAGGATTAATTGGGACCAGGTACTGCATTTAAAAGTCAGCCAGAGGCAGGTGCCAGCCCTGGCTAATTTGCCTTGGGCCTTTGCCAAATTTTTGACAATATACAACTTGCCATTTCCCCAAGTTATACCCTGAAAAAATGTTAATGCCTGTCACATGTGACAGTTTAATTTGGTTCATGATACGTCGATACCCTTATCAATGCCAGTGTGTTAGCGAATTTCCCTCCTTGTTAATGCCAATAGTCTCCCAGTTACTGAAGTCAGCCCACAGTTTGAGCCAATAGTTTCAGGTGATTGAAGTGAACCACTGGTGCAGTAGATATATAGGGAAATCTCTATCACGTTTCCCCACTGCTAGAGCAGTGGTTCTCCATAGGAGAAATTTTGTGCTCTCCCCAGCCTCTAGAGAATATTTCGCATTGTTGGGAGTTATCTATGTCCCATTTAGAGGGGTTTGTGTGTACTGTGGGTATCGAGTGGTAGTGTGAAATTCTGCTAAGAATCCTGGAACCATCAGGAAACCTGACCACAAGAGAAAGAAATACTTGTCCACAAATATAAGTTGTGCTAAAGATGAGAACCCATGGGTACAGATACCAAAAAGCATTTGCTCTTGTAACGCTACTTAACAAGGCAAGGCTGCCTCACACCTGCTAGACACTGAGAGAAGCCACCAGGATGGCAACATGCTGCCAGGGATGAGGGAATCTTTGTCCTCCAATGAGCTGGACCCACTTTCACCTCCCTGCCCTGGCCCAGGCTTTTTTGCTGGGAGGGCATTTCTTCCATCTGTCTCTCATCCTCATCTTCTATACCCTCATGACCCTCCCCAACTGTCATCTCCTCCATACAGTCTTCCTTCTTAGATAATGCCCAGCTCAGAGGACTTTTTCCTGGAATTACCATAGACTTTTAATTTCTATGAGCAAATCTCATGTTTAACGACATACCTCAATTCCTACACCAGTTCCTTACTCTATGTTGTATTATTAATAGAAGTAATTCCTTACGGAAATATATTGTCTCTTAAAAAACTAAAACTTTCCCAAGATACTTGAGTGGTCAGAGCTGACCTGACATAATTCAAAACCTCTTAACTGCTTTCAGTAAGTTATCTATCTACCCATTTCCCCCAGTACTGCTATATGGTCCCTCCTTTTCATTTGTCTTCTACCATGTCTTTCTTTATGTTTTCAGTTTTCTAACATGATATAAATGCCCTTCATCTTGTTGAAGTGTTCTTCCTGGTAGTTACTCCCTGGTTCTAAATAACATTTGATGCTCTTTTCCGTTTATTTTCACTCTCAGGCGTCTCTTGCTCCTCTGTTAAATGCCAGGTTTTGGACCTCATGCCTTTCCATTTTTCCTTCTTCTTCTTCTCTGGCGGAATAGTGTTACACCTGTGTTTTTGCAAGAAGCTGTCTTTTCTCAAAGGAGAACTCAGCTGCGTATTTCTTCACTATAGTGTCAGTTCAAAAGCTTCTGGAGGTATGTTCAATTTCAGAAGTCCTGACTTAAAGGTAGGTCCACTGTAAGGTTTGCCATTGGTTTCAGAGGTTCCTTCCCAGGTCAGCTGGCTCCATGGCTCTGGACCCAAGATGAGGCAGAACGTCATGGCAGAAAGGTAGGGTAGAGGAAAACTGTGCAGCCTCGTGGCAGCCAGAAAGCAGAAAGCAAACATGCACTTTTTATGCTCATATATAAATATCCCAATGTCTGTTGGCAAATGTCATCACAAGGAATTATTAAAACATGGTCATTTTATATGAAGTTCCCACATCTTCCTCTTTGATAACATCTCCTTTGGTTTAGTGTGAAAATATATAGTCATATATTATACATAGTGTGAAAATATATATCTTATATGTATTAATATATATATTAACATTAATGAGACATAGCTTGCTTATTTTTTTCTCCAGGGTATCATCTTTTTCATACTAAAATTTTTAAATTAATTTCTTTTTTCATTACGGGCACCCCAAAGCTATAAAATCAGATATTAGCAAGGGTGAAGATTTATTACAAAAGTTAAGCAATGAATTCCAAGAGACATAATGAAGTGAAATTCCCAGTAGAGTGAAATTCTTGTACAATTATTTGAACTTTTAAAAAAAATTTCCATAAAAATCAACACTGTTTCATCTATCTGAATGTAGTAAAGCCTGGCAAGCAGATTTAGAAATCTTTCCATCTTTTGTAAGCATCCATATGTACTTGAAAATCCTTAGTACTTATGAGATCTCCTGTTCTTCTCCCTATATTTTATTTTAAAATAATATTATATGCCTCTTTAAATTACATGTTTAAAATAATAATACATTCTGTGAAAAATTCAGACAGTATGGGTTAATTTAGTGTCCCTGCAACCCTCTACTTCTAGTCTAGGTTTCCTTCCTAGAATTAACCACTATTATCAGCTCATTGTATATAATTAGGATGGGTAATTACATTTTCCCCTATTTTGCAAATGTTTCCGGGTATGTATGAGAATTATTGAAAAGTCATAGCTAATTTCAAAGTAAATGCATTGCTTATAACCAAATCCATTCAATAATTGGAACAGTGTGTCCTGATATTTAGAACAAGATTTTTACATTTAATTTAGGAAAAAAGTTCTTAAGCAGGTGGAAAACAGTGCCTTCAAATTTTCAGATTATCTATAATTTACAAGCTTCTTAAAACAGCCCTGTAGAAATACAAAGCATTCTTTTGGGCAAGTATTTTTGTTAAAACTCGCTTTGCTCACCCAAATGCTTTAGAGATGTTTAGTGTAAGTAGATATATATCCATCTCCTTGTTTGGTAACCAAGTGCTAATATTTCTTACAGCACTCCTCAGAATAAGGAGGTATGGGTGGAGGATAGCTGTCAGTGGAAATCAGTGGATAAAGTTGATACTGATCTCCTGGATTTGCTCTATTAATTTGTTCCTTAGATCTTCTTTTAGTTCATTAAAATTCTAAAAATCAGTTTTTAAAGTGTCTTTCTCAGGACCTTCATCCTCTTCCATATCTGTGGGATTTTTCTTTTTGAAGGACTGTGAGTTTGGGGGGCGGGGATTTATTTGCCTGTTTCCCTTGTTTTCAGAGGTCTTGGACTTGTGCATTGGTGGAGATGGATTCCCCCTCCTCTTGTACACGCGTGTCCTTTTGTGTGTAGCTTTTTTTCCCTGGGACTTCTTTGGTTTTGACATATGAGCAGATATCCAGGAATGAGATTTGCGGTTCCCCCTGATTGTTCCTCATTGGGGCCTGGTTGTTGGTTAAGGGTTTTTTTCTCCCCAGTTCCATGTGTTGAAATATTTCTGAGGCTCGGGTGGGGCTAGATCATGTGTCAGGTGAGAGTTGCTGTTACTTGATTAAGCTGTGAATATTCTCAGCAGTAGGATCTTTACTCTGTGAACTTGAAAAGTCCCAATTACTTTCCAGCCACTCTTAGAGGAAGGAGGGAGCCAGGAATAGCAATGTTAGTGATAAATACCAAGTGTCTACTTGGACACCTATAACCTTAATTGTCACCTATATTGGAATGGTGGGATCAGTATTTGACATCAGCAAAAACAAAACAAAACAGAACAAAAATCCCATGAACTAGATCAGGCATAAGCAGCAGGTGCCTCCTATGCCGTCCACTAAATGAATAATTACAACAACATGAATGGGGTGGGAATTACATACACTATATAATTCTCTTAGATAGTGTCATCCCAGTTCCTTAAGTGAAGGGAATATACAGTGGGAAGACAAGAAAAACTGAAATATTTAAAAAGTGAACAGAGGAGAGGCAGGAGCTACGTAGCAAATGACAGCCATAAAAAAGGAGGAATAAAAAAAACCTAAAATCAATTTTAAAAAAAGGAAGCAGGAACAGAAAAAATTGACTATTAGTGGGGGAAGACAGGGAAGAAGGGACCATAAGAGGGACAAAAACAAAGGTACAAATAAACAAATGTAAGATTAAAACAGCTCAAGACCACATTTAATTATACCCCACCCAAGTCAAACCAAGGTTAAATACTAAATGGGTGAAGAAGAGAGAAATTAAAATGAAAGTAAAATTATGTGAAGATGTGTGTGTATTAGATAATACACATATATGTATAATATATGTAATATATGATGACATATGTGTATATACAAACATATATATTAGAACCTACATGCATAGTGAGAACACACACACACACAACCTTGCAAATGGAAAAAAGTGGAAAAAATACAATAAAATAATTTTTGAAAAAAATTTTTTAAATTTAAATTAAAAAAAGTAAAAAATAATTGGGGGGACTTGAGGGAAAAAAGTAAAAGATTAAAATATCTTAATGAGGGCTGGGGCTGTAGCTCAGTGGTAAAGTGCTCACCTCGCATGTGGGAGGCACTGGGTTTGATCCTCAGCACCACATAAAAATAAATAAAGATACTGTGTGACCATCTACTATATATATTTCTCATTCAGATGTTTAAAATATATTTATTTATTTATTTATTTATTTATTTATTTTTAAAACATCTGAATGAGACATAAAGGGCTTTTTTCCACTGAGGTAGTCACAGCTGTTGGAAGGGTGGATTTTCTTTCTTTGTATTTATTTTGGGGCTCTGTAACCATGGGCCAAGGGCTGGGAGTTGTTAAGTCCAGTGTCTTTGTGTTCCTCATCTATCTGCCGGGCATTGTAGCCCAGACCTAAAGCTGGTTACAGTAGCTCTCAGCTTCCTGTCTCCAGGTAGACTGGGAAGTGCTGACACATTGTATATTGAAGTTGGGGTGGTGCAGAGTTCTACCCTGGAAGTCTCACAGTAGCTAGTGTTGGTCCTGGCTGACCCTTGGAACTTTGTTAGTGGGTACTTGAGATTTGATCTACACCTGCTGCTGATAGGGAGATGCCAATATCAGCTGGATTTCTGGGGCACCAGCCACAAAGAGAGGTCTTTTGGGTATCAGGGCCCATATGCCCTAGGCACAATTTTATTTGCAACAATTTCAGTCACCCTGGTCCAGGACGTGATGGGCCTCATATGAGGCAACTGCTGGGCAAGCTGGCAACTTCCTTTACCTGTTCCCGATCTACTCACTGTCATGTGGAGCTTACAAATTGTTTGTTCACCTGCTGGTGACCCCAGTTCCTACAGAACTCTCTGCTCACGGGTCGAACAATTTTGGTTACTTTCCACTCAATGACTTCCCTCCCCCCACAACCCTGGATCCTTTCAGATCATCCTCCCTCTCTGTTCTATGGGTTCCCCCTGGCCAATTTTCTCATTCCTCCGTGATTTCCTCCCTCTCCTCAGCAGTCGGCCGCCTGCTGAGCTGGCATATCTCTAATGTATTATTTCTTATGTTATGTTCAAAGTTTCTGACTTTCTGTGTCTCTGTCCAGTATTGGTTTTTAGTGAGTTATCTGAGTTACCCACTGTTATGGTTTGTATGTGAGGCGTTCCCCAAAAGTGTGAGACAATGCAAAAGGTTTGGAGGAGAAAAAGTTGGATTAGGAGAGCCTTAATCTGAACCAATAACCAATCACCTGAGTGGTAACCGGAGGCAGGTGGGGTGTGGCTGGAGGAGGTGGAGCATTGGGATGTGGCTTTGGGGTGTATATTTGGGTTTGGCAAGCGGAGACCTCTCTCTGCTTCCTGATCATCAAGGGAGCTGCTTCCCCTGCCACACTCTTCTGCCATGATGTTATGCCTCCCCTTGAGCCCAGAGGAATGAAGCCTGCTGTCTATGGATTGAGACCTCTGAAGCCGTGAGCCCCCAGATAAACTTTTCCTCCTCTACAATTTGCTGGTCGGGTCTTTTAGTCACAGCGGCAAAATAGCTGACTAAAGTACCCACCTTGTTGAGGAGCAGTCGTCCCCCTTTTTAAGTCTGGTGCTAAGGAGCTGCTGTGAAATGGACCTTTTCTCTAATCAGCCATCTTTCCATCCTCCAGGTAAGAGATTTGACTTTCCTCTGGTGTCTACAGGAGAAAACTCAAAGCATGGAGCTTCATCAGAGCATGGCCTGCCATATAAGAAATAGGTGATATGTTGCGTGTGCTGAACAAAATCATTTACTAAACAGTCCTATTTCATGTACCAACTCCTATGTATTACATCCACAGAATGTCAGTCAAATTATACATTGTTCGCTCAAGAATGATCTCAAATATGTAATCAAAGTAGGACCTGTAAGTTTGAGCAACATAGCTTCCCCTTTCCTGTCCTCTCCCTTCAGATTGCTCTGGGAAGAAGCTTAGGATAAGCTTAGTGATCATTTTGATTAGAGAGCATTTCATGGTCAATTTAGAGTGCATAGCCTTGTTGCTTTTCCTAATTATAAAATGTCAAGCCAATTACCTGGTTTTGAAGCTGCAGAGCCTGACAACAGGGCACATCTGTGCTGCCTCTTCTTGGTTCTGGTAGGTCTTGGATTAAAATGAAGGTCCTGACCCATCTGGTCCTCAGGTGTTCCATATTTGGAGGATGGTGCCACACAAAGAGAAGGTCCCATGTTATACAGGAAAAATGGGGGGCCTGGGTTCCCTCATCCATGCAGAGCTGCCTAGAAGTGTTCTTGTGCATCTAGGCCCGGCATGTAGTAACTGGCATCCCCTAGAGCCCCCACAAAAAGAATTGTTTTATCCAGAGTTTTTCTTTTTAAAATGAATTAACCACCAGTATTTTAATACTGTCACATCTTATATTGAAATCTGCATTTTGAACCTCTAGAAACATCACATCTAGCTACTTGGCTTCCTGCTCCTACCTGGTATCATCCAGCCTATTTAGATGAGGCTGATGCTCTTTCCTGTGCCACATTCTGAATGTCGTTTTCTAATGACGGTGTCTGTGGTTTTGCATTTCTCACATCTATCCTGGATTACCTCATTTGCGTTTTCTGCTTACATCTACAGGCATTTAAATTTGTGCTTCTTATTCTAGTATATTTTATTTAAAACCTCTGATTTTTTTAATCTGTTCTAGTGAGTTTTACATGACAGGAGAATGCATTTTGACATATCATACATAAATGGAGTATAACTTCTCATTCTTCTGATTGTACATGATGTAGAATCATACTGGTTTTGTAATCATATATGTACATAAGGTAATAATGTCCAATTCATTCTATTATTTTCCTACCCCCATACCCCCTCTCCTCCCTTCGCTCCCCTCTCCCTAATCCAAAGTACTTCTATTCTTCCCTAGCGCACTCCCCCTCCACTTTATTGTGAATTAGCATCCACATATCACAGGAAACATTTGGCCTTTGGTTTTGAGATTGGTTTATTTCACTTAGCATGATATTTTCCAGCTTCATTCCTTTACTTGCAAATGCTATGATTTTATTCTCTTTTAATGCTGAGTAGTATTCCATTGTGTATATATGCCAAAGTTTCCCTATCCATTCATCTACTGAAGGGCATCTAGGTTGGTTCCACAATTTAGCTATTGTGACTTGTGCTGCTATAAACATTGATATGGCTATGTCCCTGTAGTATGCTGTTTTTAAGTCCTTTGGGTACAAAAATGTTCAGTGATTTCCTACAGCCTCCACCAAGGAGTGGGATAGCTGGGTCAAATGGTGGTTCCTTTCCAAGTTTTCCAAGGAATCTCCATACTGCTTTCCGTACTGCTTTCCATATTGATTGCACCAATTTACAGTCCCACCAGCAATGTATGAGTGTCTTTTTCCCCCACATCCTGTGACCCAGCTATCCCACTCCTTGATTTATATAGCATACTATAGTGACACAGCCACATCAATGTTTATAACAGGACAATTCACAATAGCTAAATTGTGAAACCAACCTAGATGCCCTTCAATAGTTGAATGGATAAAGAAACTGGTATATACACACAATGGAATATTACTCAGCATTAAAAGAGAATAAAATCATGGCATTTGCAGGTAAATGGATGGAGTTGCAGAATACAACGCTAAGTGAAGCAAGCCAATCCCCCAAACCAAATACTGAATGTTTTCTCTGATATAAGGATGCTGATTCATATGGGGATGGTGGGAGGAGCATAGGAGGAATGGAGGAACTTTAAATAGGGCAAAGGGGAAGGAGGGGGAAGGAGAGGCCAAAGGGGTAGAAAAGATGGTGGAATGAGATGGACATCATTACCCTAAGTAAATGTATGAAGACACAAATGGTGTGACTCCAGTTTGTGTACAACCAGAAACATGAAATATTGTGCCCTCTAATATGAATTGAAATGCATTCTGCTGTCATATGTAACAAATTAGAATAAATAAAAAATAAAACAATTATGTTAATAAAGGCAAAAAAATACAAAATAGGGCTGGAGATGTGGTTCAGTGGTCGAGTACCCCTGAGTTCAATCCCCAGTACCAAAAAAAAAAATCTGAAAAACAAGGCATTAAAACACTGCAACCAACAACCCATGCTTTATTGGGCTTTGCCATATTGGAGGGGTATTCCACTTGCTTTGAGAGGCAGGATAAAGGTTTAATCTATGCAAGCAGAACTTTTTTTTAAAATTGCAATTTAAATGTAATAAGGGAGAATCAACTAAAAGAATTCTACCCTTTGGTTTATTCTCTGTATCATCTCTAA
Source organism: Marmota monax (assembly GCF_021218885.2). Taxonomy (NCBI): domain Eukaryota; kingdom Metazoa; phylum Chordata; class Mammalia; order Rodentia; family Sciuridae; genus Marmota; species Marmota monax. The sequence continues at coordinate 6,406,569 of NW_026693082.1, forward strand.
AATTATCTTTTTCTAAAAAAGAAAATTACAAATCCGAGCATGCCACTCCTGTTCGTGCTAAAAATGTTCAGTGATTTCCTACAGCCTCCACTTGACCTGCCTTCAGGGCCTTCAGTGTCCCCACTCAAGTTGCAACAATGAACTTCTCGGTCCTGATAAAGTGGGGATCACTGCTAATCACACAGGAAGCCTTCAGTTACTGTATCTAAGGGGTGATTTAAGTTGGAAGACCATGACCACATATGCAGAGGAAACCATGGCAACGCTTTGTTTTGTTTTTTTAACACACACTGACCTCTCCACTTTGTCCCCCTTGAGGAGAGCTCTCTTTTTGTCTAGTGAACTGGTGCATTTCCACTCAAAGCGTCACCACCTTTTTGTCAACTGGCCCAATACCTGCAACCGTTAACGGTTCTGATCCATCATCCTCAAGGGTTTCCACTTCTATTGTAACAACTGAGTGTGACTGTCATTAGCCAGATCTGTGGGGACTGTGGGACCTGTTTTGAATCTACAGTGCCTGAAACAGTATTTAACTGACGGCCTGTTGAAAAAAAAAATCATTTCATAGAACAATGGTGCATCCTCTTCTAAAATGAATAGCTGTTTTTGTGGTGCATATAACCTTAACCCAATCCATTCGGTTCCGAGTCAGAACATTGGTCTGCTAGGATTCCCTTAAATGGGGTACAAGACAACATCATGGAGCTTTTCAGGGAACAACAGGAAAATTAGCTCAGACATTACTATAGCTGTTCAGATATTCCCATGACTGCTACGGTGATTTACCCACCAGAGTGTCAAAAATGATGAAGGAAAGTGATGGAAAGGAAAGGGAAAGCCCCAGGCTTCAGTCTGTTTTGTGACTAATTTCAAGTGCTGTCTTTTTAACAGACTGGAAGAAGTGTAACATTGTCTGGGCCAAGCTTTTCCCCCATCCCTGGAGGAGCTCCATCATCTAGAGCCCTGTCCAGAGGCTGGGGGTTCAGCACTTCTAGGAAGGAGGCTGTCGCTCAGTCATCCTGGGTGCCAGGTGTCAATGTCCTATCCTCTCCTTGTCAGCACTGCAGGGTTAGGGACACGTGCCAAACACGCCTCAAAATTCACTCCTTCTAGGAGGCTTCCTGGACTCTCAGGCAAAAATTGCAAATATTTTGGGGAAATATTCTGTTTTATTTTTATTTTTGGTCTATGTATTGAACCTAGCCGAGCTCTACCACTGAGCTACATCCTGGTGCTTTTTATGTTTTGAGACGGGTCTTGCTAAATTGTCCAGGCTGGTCTCGAACTTGTGAACCTCTTATCTCAGCTGTCCCAGTGGTTGGAATGACAGACTTGTGCCGAGGCATCAGGGTTTTTAAACATCCTTAAGCATTCCAGGTGTCTGTTTAAGATTCCTAATTAGAGTGAAATCTTCCTAGAAAAAAAGTGGGCATATTTCATTTTTTAAAAAAAATATTCCCTTTCCACACACAAAAGCAATCAGCACAGGATTCACCTCATGTTGACAAATGTAATATTTATGTCTGCAGGAGATTTTGCTATGTTTTCATCTCCTCCCCATCCTGCCCACCAAGTGATTGAGATACAGATATAGACACAGATATCATCTAAGTTAAATTATATACATCCAAATTATTATATATAAGTCCTCCAAATTATTAATTATTAAATAGCATATGTAATTTAACTAGATGATTCCTTTCCTCCTTTCCCTTCCTTCCCCAGCCCTCCCCCAACCTCTCTTTTATAAAATATTGTAGCACTTCTTAAAATTAATTGGGGATCTCCAACTCCTGTGATGCTGTATTTCAAAATCGGGAGAGAACAAGTGTGGAGCTAATTCTGGACACCTGGTTTTAGTCCTTGTTCTGCTCTAATAGTTAATTTGAATTAATTACTGAACGTCATTGTTTGTTTCCTGATATGTAAAACAGGAATGATAATACTCGGCTACTGCCATAGAATCTGTGCAAAGATTATTTAGTTTGGATAGAAACACACTTTGGTAAAAAGAAGCATGAGCACCTCCTCCACACATGTGCTGCTCATCCCCTCTCTGGGAACAAAGAAAAACCTCAATTTGTACTGCTTGCCAATTTCTGTGGCATAAATACTCCCACCATTGTTGATTTCAAGACATCCATGGCTTAATATTTGATTTGCAAAATTACTGAATTGGTTCTTGATACAGACTGGCTTTATCACACGGCTGCATAGACCTCAGACTCTGAGGCCATTAATCAGATTAGGTCATTGTAAAACAGCATCATAAATTAACAGATCAACTGTTTGCAATGTGATGAAGTAAAGATCGCGCCTGACCCTTCCACTGTTAAACGTAAGCCATCTTCCAGGTGTGGACACCTTGAATACAGGGAAAACATGGCGACACATCAAGATTTAAAAAGACTTGTTTATCCTTCTATTTTACAACAGATAACAAAATAAGATTTATCATAGCCACCCAGTTGGAGCTCAGTGGCTGCAGCATTCTTTGCCCAGCTAATTATTTTATGTTTTAAGTGAAGTGCAGAAACCATATTAACAGTGATTACTACAGCTAACATTTAATGGATGCTATTCAGCTCTTCTTCACAACCACCTCGTGTGGCATCATTATCATTCCCTGTGTAGCACAGCAGGAAAGTGAAGCCCAAGTGCGCACCGGGCAGAGGGAGGAGCAGGAAGGCAATTTCAGGCAGCTTGGTGTCAGTCAGGGCCCTTCCTCTGATTTCCCTGTGAACTATCTTCTGCACAGCACTGAGGTAAGTAAAATAGTCAACATTTCAAACTCTTTTCTACCAATAAGAATAGCTAGTTTCATTTTTTTCTTTCTTTTTTTTTTTTTTGCAATACAATTACATTTCATTTCCACTCAACTTTACAACAGGAAGCCTTCTTGGAAAATTCTGCTCATTAAGGAAGTTAATTTGTTACTATTAATGGCTCAGATATTTATCTCATCATCTGATTTTAATTTAGACTATTTTTTTTCTGCATAGTGACTGCAGAGTCCCCCATATGCGATGTGTAGTAGGATAAGAATTTTCTCCAAAACAGTGGAAATGTACAGCAGAGTGCAAACCCGTTGACATGAAGTGAACAGTGCTTTGCTTCTTTACTGCCAATGCAATGCCTCCGTCTCTGTCCCTAAATGAAGTTCCAATTTGCACTTTGTATGATTCTTAATGTCTACAAATAGAACTTCACATTTTCCCTTAACTACACTGAATAAGAGGGGAATAACGTTTAACACTGAGTGCCCATTAGGTTGGGAAGGAGCATCAGTTATGGAGAATTTGGGAGGGAAGTCTGGTTTCACAGAGAGAAGGAAAAGAGGCATGCAGGCTGGAGCTAATGTTCACAGCAGAGCAAAAACTATGAGAGTCTAAGCTGCAGCTGGGTTCTCCCAGAGGAACAGCAGGGAATAAAAACATAAACCAGCTCCATTTAATTACCACTCGTTTTGGTTAGCTTCTAAAGGGGAAGAATTCTGTTGGGCAGAAGTGTTTATTGTCATGGTATACCATGCCATATTTGGAGGTTTTCTATATAGAAATGGAATGAAGGGTGAGGCACCTGGAGTCCCATGGGAGAGTCCTACCCATCTTCTTTGTTATGGAAGGCTTCCCCAAATTTCTTCCTCAGTGCACCCCAGGGAAAACGTTTCCCTGCCTGTGCATCTCTTGAGTCTATATATAACATGTGGCACTATGAGGCCACTGTTCAAAAAGCATGATTTGACCTGTGACCTGTGAGCACCTGCCTTGAACAAGCAAACCGGAGCCACATTCGATGCTACCACTATTTTTTAAAGTGTCCTCTTCCAGATAATGATTTCCTCTTCCTTCCCTTTCTCTCATTGTTACCAATCTCATTTTAGAGAAACTCCTTAGATTATTTCTGAAAGTAAATGATGGTAAACATAATCAATAAATACTTAAGTCAGTTTTTGGCCAAAAAAAATTTCTCTCTTGACTTAGACTCAAAGTTCTAGACATACTTGAATAGCTACAAATGGAAATAAATAATAAATATAATTAAGCATTCATGATATGAAAACCGGTAATGCTGAATGAACAATGAAATTGAGAGGCATGGGTAAACATGAACGCTCTCATTTGGTTATTTCTGGTTTAGTTTGGTACAAAAGCTACATAAGTAGTAATTCAGGTAGAACCAAAGTTGTACATTCTGGAACTACCTAACAAGGAGAAGTTTAAAAACATTCCCAGTTGTAGGAGAGATGTTCATATGAATGCTTCATTATGTTTGTCATTTATTTCTATATTTCATTTATTTAGCTTTCTTCATTGTAATTTTTATTAGTACATGTAACAATATTAACAATAGAATAATAAAGGAGATTTGCTCCACAGTTGGTGCTTAATGAAGCCCTATAAATGAATGCATGGGTTAAAGAATTATGCTCTGGTCATAGCCAATTTCAGTTCCCATCCCAAAGCAATTACTTTTAACAGTTTGTGTTATCTTCCTGTACTTTAAATAGTATGTTGATATGATTTATGCATTTGACAGACGTAGATTAACTTCTCACTGGGGAAGAGGAGGATTTACCCCCATAACTTCTTCCAGTTTCTGTCTTTCGATTCCAGTTTTTGATGGATATTGTTTTAGTTGTTGTTTGCACTTATAACTTTAAATGTCATATTTAAACTAGTGTTTCTTGACCCCCCAGCTTTAGATATTACATCTTGACTTGCGTGCCCACTTCCCTCTGCCTTCTCTACCCTCTCTGTTTTGATGACAAGTTATGATGTTTATATCCTGTTTTCACACTACACGTAAGTCTTGAAGGTTTATTCACTGAGTTATCCCTAAAAGTTCAAAGATAATAAATACATTTACATAAGTCTAACTGCTTTCACTTGTTCACTGCCAAGCAAACAGAGCAGCAAGACCATATCACAATTATTTGAGATTATTTGCAGGAGACATCTCACAGCATCCAAGTTAATTTCCTTTCCTTTTCTTATATTTCCCTTATTCAAAGTCACGCATAGCTTACTTTGTATGCTTTTGAACGTGCCTTCTTATACAGTTTTATAGTTTCCTAGGCTGTTCTGCTCACTTCCTCCTCCTCCTATGGACAGTAGAAACGTGTTTTTGTTTGTTTTTATTCTCACCACTTTTTACTAATGTAAAATCGTTCTGTAGTCATTGATACTGCATGGAATGCATCCTGTCTCTTTTTCTTCTTAGAGTGCAATGGCTTCTTATTTTGAGTGAGTCACTTACTAGAAATTTTATATAACTCTTATTCTGGGAAATATTTTCATTGAGCTTTTCAGAAAGATTTATTATTTCTTCTGCTTGACTTCCTTTCTCTTTACTCTTGTTACTCTCCCCAGAAAACTTGCATGAGAGATAATGTCCTGAGTTCTTTATTGTCTAAAAATTATTTTGTTTATCTTAACTTTTGTTGAAAAATTGGGTAAGGGCAGTAGTCAAGATTTAAAATCTTTTCCTCTCAAGACTTAAAAGCCATTGCTCCAATTTCTTATGTCATTTAATGCTGTCTGAACCCCATTTTCTGGGTTTTGCTTGTGGAAATGTGAGGGCCTTCTCCTTTCCTTTAGTGTTATGAAATTTCATAGTAATATGTCCAGAGGGTTTTTCATTACTTTTCTTGGATCTCTACAGACTCTTTAATATGAAGAACTCATGCTTATTTTTAGCCCAGGGAAAACTTTTGCTCTTATTTATTGTAAAATTTCCCCTCTCCATTTCTCCCTCTCTGTGTCTGGAATACTTGGTGTTGTAATCCATGATTACATTCTCTTTTATGTTTCAGTCTTTCAGTTTCATATTCTAGGATATTTCTTGACTTTACTGTTTCAAACTTCTATGCTATTTTTGAAAATTCCCAAATCATGTTTGCTTTCTATGAATTCTTTTTGTTCTTCCTATTTCTACTGATAGTGTGCTGCTCTTGTTTCATGAATGGAATATGTTCTTTCTTTAAGCAAGTTTATTAAGGCATACTTCGCCAACTTTAGAATTCACCCAATTTAAGTATACAGTTCATTTTTCTTGACTACAAGCTCATCAATTTGTTGCATTTTTTACTGTATGGTAGGTACTTAAATGGTCCATTTAAACAATTTTGTCCAGTTTTAAGATTGCTTTCTGGGGACAGGGTAAGCTGCCCTGGGGTCATATTTTATGTTGCTACATAACTTTGTGTCTCTCTGGTAATCTTTTGCTACTTATTCATGGTTAACCATGGAAACTCCTCCTACCCCCATTTTTATGACACTGTTACTTGTCCTTTCTCTCTCCTGCAACTTCCCATTCTTTTGAACCCTCATTGGGACCTCAGGCCTTTATTCGCTCCTTCCCTTCTCCAGAGATAGATGTCACTCCAACCTGCAGTCCCCCTTTTAATTAAAGGTTGCCAAGTCAGGAGACAGGGGGTCCCAACCGACAGTGGAAGCTCCAGTGGATTGCTTTGTCCCATGGCAGTCACTTGTCTCCTAAGTCCCTCCATCAAGGGGCGATTGGTCTCCAAGGTGGAATCTGATCAAATAGGGACATTTTTTATTTTCATGCACAGAATCACAAGCCAAGTTTCCAAGACTTCCCCAGACTGTTGACCAAAGCAGCATCAGATCCTCCTTCCTGATGACACTAAGTGTGCTCTCCCCAGTCCGTCATGTAGGAGAGCAAACGGCAAATGTGGCCCACAGGGGCAGTGTGTTTTAACCCTACATCTTGCTGCTCAATCCCTACCCTGTGCCTGTTCATTACCAACAATGACAGTGGGAACCACTTGGTCCCTCCTGTCTTTGAACTGCTTGGAGTTCCTTATATCCTTGAAACCTGACCACAGGGTACATGCTTTATCCCTTCATAAATAGTCATTGCTTATTTGTTTATTGTACCAATCTCTGTTGGGAAAAAATCTCAACTTCACAGAGGAAGGAGAGGAAGCTTGCCTCAGCTCCATGAGTCCTCCATGAAAGTAGATAATAAACTTAATGAACTAGAGCAAGAGTTGTACATGGAAACATATGGAGCATACTTGTGCCAGTTTGCCTTGTCCTCAAGTCCCATGGATAATGTGATGGACCTGGATAGAAGCTCTGCCTGCAGGGGACTGCACAGTGGTTAAGGAACACAGGTGTTAGGGCCCAGAATATTTTGAAGCAAGCAGCAAACATGAGTCTCCATGCCCTGACAGGCAAGTAGTTATATAGTGATGAAGCAATGGTTGTCTTACGTATTATCTTCTCTTCTGACTGTGGAAGCTACTCAGATTCAAAGGATGAACAATTCTTATAGTTTGCCACATGCAGCAAGAATGCAGGGCTACTCAGAGCCCATAGTAGACCATCTTGCCCAACAACGGTAGCAGTGTAGCTTGTGGAAAATTTGTTGGATTTAGCATATATTTAAAGCTAGAGTTGATAGGATTGTTTGAAGGATTTTACTATCATTTTTTAAAATCTGTGCATTAAGAACTCAGCACTAAAAAATAACAAGATCATGGCATTTGCAGGGAAATGGATGGCTTTAGAGCAGATTATGCTAAGTGAAGTTAGCCAATCCCTAAAAAACAAATGCCAGATGTCTTCTCTGATATAAGGGGGGGTGACTCAAAATGGGATAGGGAGGAAGAGCATGAGAAGAAGACTACCACTAAATAGGGAAGAGAGGTGGGAGGGAAAAAGAGGGAGAAGGGGAATTGCAAGGAAGATGGAAGGAGACCCTCATCGTTATACAGAATACATGTATGATGATGTGAGGAGAAAAAGAAAAAAAAATGTGTCACATTAGATTGGATAGAGAGAAATGATGGGAGGGTAGGGGAGGAGTAGGGGGTATAGGAAGGGCAGCAGAATAGAATAGACATTATTATTGCTGTATGTATGTAGGTGACTCTATGACCAGTGTGATTCTGCAATCTGTACAATTAGAAAAATAAGAAATTATACCCCAATGATTTAAATGTATGAATTGCCAAGATCATTGTAATGTCATGTGGAGCTAATAAAAATATTAAATAAAATTAAAAAAAATAATATATTCACAACATGTTGCATGTTCATGGCCTAGTTTAGCCCCTGGGTATCGAGCAAGCATTCAGCAAATATCTTAGAACTGACCAAATGAGCAGAGTGCAGTAGAACATGCTTGTGATCCCAGCAGCTCAGGAGGCTGAGGCAAGAAGATGGCAAGTTCTAGGCCAGCCTCAGCAAGTTAGTGAGGCCTTAAGCAACTTAGTGTGACCCTGTCCCAAAATAAAATACAAAAAGGGCTGGAACGTGGCTCAGTGGTGAAGTGCCCCAGAGTTCAATCTCTCATACCAAAAACAGACCAAAAAGAACCTAACCAAATAAAATGAATTTAACTGTCAACCTTATTAATATGTAAATATTATTCCCAGTGGCATCATGTAGTGTACTATGATTATATTTCTTTTACATGAAACATTTTGCTTCTGTTTGGGTTTGTCACTGCTTCATTTCTTGTTTGCTTACATAACTGGAACTGTCATTCATCCCCAAACTGTCTTCCAGAAGTTTAACTCTCTTCTCAAAATATTCAGATGTCTGATGTAACCTTTCAGATTCATTTTCTTAGAGACACCCATACTGTCCTCTAGCACCCATGAGCACACCTTGCTCTCTGGATTTCTTTCTAATTGTTTCTGTGGCCTTCCTGGGAGGAACCCCTTGTTTCTTTCTTCTGAATTTACATCCTTCAGAACTTGAGTGGAAAATGGCCCAAGAGAGGGACACTTGTGAGATCTTCTATGTCTGAAGTGTCTTTTTAATATGCTAACCCTTGACACACCTGAGATTGGTTGGCTAGAACAGCGATATGGAAATAAGTCTCCCCCGCCCCCCAAATTCCAAGGTATGTCTCCTCTGTCTTTTAGCTTCTACTGTTGCTAATGACAAGTCCTCTGCTGTTCAGTGACAATCCTTCTATGTGACCTGTTTTCCCCCTCTGGATTATCTGTGGATCATCTATATTCTAACAGTTCACAAAGACGTTCCATTCTGTGTGCTGAGCACTCAGTCAATTATTCCTTTTGTAATTCCATACCATTCGATATTTAAATAGGAAAGGGTCTGCACTTGTCCTCCAGTTCTAACTTTTTACTTCTGCTTTTCATCTCCTCTGCTTTTTCTTTTCTGCGGCCATACGTAACATACACAATGTTATGGGTAACATTATGTCCCCTATGAAGTGACAATGAAGTCCTAACATCCAGTACCTCAACATGAGACTTTCTTTGGAAGCATTATCTTTGCAGAGTAGTTGAGATGTAAGGAGGTCAGTAGGGTGGGCTGAAATCCAACATGACTGGTGTCCTCACGCGGGGGACAGAGGCACGCAGGAAGAACAGCACATAATGACAGAAGCAGAGACTCTGGTGGCACAGCTGCGAGCCAGTACATGCCAAGGATCATATGCCCTCAGAAGCAGGGGGACAGGCAGGGAGGTCTCTACGCAGAGTCTCAGAGGGGGCATAGCCCTACATACTCCCTGGTTTCAGAATTCTAACTTCCAAAACGTAGAGAATAATTTTCTTTTGCTTTCAGTCCACTCATTTGTGGTAATTTGTTATGGAAGCCCTTGGAAATAAATATGTAGGTTTAAGGTCCAAGATCTTTCTCCAAATTCTTCTTTTGTTTATTCATACTATATATTTCCTCAAAGTTCTTTTATTTTCATTCTAATTTATTTGTCTGATTTCTTTCTCCTGCGATTAGTAACATTTGAAAATATCCAGCACTCCTAGCTATCTGTCTCATTTCAAAATTATGATGTTAAAACACTGATTGGAAATCTTTTCCTACAGATTTGCAGTCCCACCAGAAATGTATGAGTGTGCTTTCTCCCCCACGTCCTCGCCAACACTTATTGTTACTTGTATTCTTGAAAATCGCCATTCTGACTGGAGGGAGATGGAATCTCAGTGTAGTTTTACTTTACATTTCTCTAATTGCTAGAGATGTTGAACATGTTTTCATATGTTTATTAGCCATTTGTATTTCTTCTGATGAGAAATCTCTGTTTAGTTCCTTTGCCCATTTATTGATTGGGTTATTTGTTTATTTGGTGTTAATTTTTTGAGTTCTTTATATATTCTGGATATTAATACTCTGAGAAGCAGGTGGCAAAGATTTTTTTCCCATTCTTTAGGCTTCTCTTCACACACTCCATTGTTTCTTTTGCTGTAAAAAAAAGTGTTTTAGTTTGCCATCCCATTTATTGACTTTAAAAAATTTTACTTCTTGCACATCAGGAGTCTTGTTAAGGGAGTCAGTTCCTGAGCTGACATGTTGAAGAATTCAGCCCACATTTTCTTCTAGTATGTGTAGGGGTTTTGGTCTAATTCCTACGTCTTCGATCCACTTTGAGTTGATTTTTGTGCATGGTGAGAGATAGGGATTAAATTTCATTCTCCTACACATGGATTTCCAGTTTTCCCAGCACCATTTGTTGAAGAGCTATTTTTTTCTCCAATGTACTTTTTTGGCACCTTTGTCTAGTATGAGATAACACAGAGACAAACCCACTTAAATACAGTTTTCTTTTCTACTCCATTGGTGGTCTTGCCTGTTTGGGTGCCAATGCCATGCTGTTTCTGTTACTATAGCTCTGTAATGTAACTTAAGGTCTGGGTTTGTGATGCCTCCTACTTCACTTTTCTCATGAAGGATTGTTTGGGCTATTCTTTGCCTCTTATTTTTTCAGATGAATTTCATGACATGACTGCTTTTTCTGTTTCTATGAAGAACTTCATTGAAATTTTGATGGGAATTGCATTGAGTTTGTATAGAACTTTTGGTAGGATGACCATTTTGACAATGTTAATTCTGCCTGTTCAAGAACATGCATGGGAGGTCTTTCTATCTTCTAAGGTCTTCTTCAATTTCTTTTTTTAGTGTTCTCTAGTTTTAACTGTAGAAGTCCTTTACAACCAGTCTGGAAAGCAATATGGAGAATCCTCAAAAAACTAACAATGGAACAATCATTTGATCTAGTAATCTCATTCCTTGGTCTCTATCCAAAGGATCTAATATCAGTATACTACAGTGACACAGCCACATCAATGTTTATAGCAGCAAAATCAACAGCTAAGCTATGGAGCCAACCTAGGTGCCCTTCAACAGTTGAATGGATAAATAAAATGTGGTGTATATACCCACATATACTACTTGTATTCACTTGTAATAAATTGATGAAGAATGACTTTGACACTTGCAGGTAAAATGGATGGTTTTGGAGACTATCATGTTAAGTGAAATAAAACAATTCTCCAAAACCAAAGGGCAAATGTTTTCTCTGATGAGTGGTAGCTCATCCACAAAAGGGGAGCATGTGGATAAAAAAAAAGGAATTAGAAGTTCAGTGGAGTAAACAAAGGGGAATAAAGGGAAGGGAGGGAATGGGAAAGGAAAGACAGTGGAATGAATCTGACATATATGACTTACCACAGTGAACCTCACCAGTGTGTTCATCCACAATAAATTAATTGTAAAAATGGCAGAAAGATCAGTAGAGGGAGGGAAGCAGCAGGTGTGGGAGGGAGAGGCACTGAGAAATGAATTATAATAAGATATAGTCAGTGCTTTTATAATTATGTCAAATGGATTCTATTGTCATGTATAATTAAAAGGAACCAATTTAAAAAAAAAAAAAAAAACTTCTTTGTATATGAATGGGACACATGGACAGTGGTGCATTGAATGGTTGGTTCCCTGGGGGACCACTGGGTGGTGTGTCTGAAGTATCAGTTACTAGTAGCTTTCTTGGTCAATTTCCCTGGAATGTAGTTCTTTAATTTCCTGCATGGGAGTGGGGTGGGGATTGGGGTTGGGGTTGGGATTGGGATTGACAGTCTCCTTGATTAGTGTATAAACCTTTGCTTCGATGTCCCCAAGATTAGCACCTCTAGCTCAGTCTCCTGCCAGGTAGAGGAAGGATGATTACCTGGCTGTCGGAGAGAGAGAGTGGATCTAAGAGTCCAGCTGCTTTTGATTCAGAGTTTCAGTAAATTCTCTGCTTTTAGCTCTTTCTCTGTGCCCCCATTTACTGAGGTGACAGGTGCTTCCACTTCCTCTGTCTGGGCTTCTGAGAAATGATCGGTTCTGGCGTTCCACCAGGATTTCTCCACTGCTGTTTTAGATCCCCAATTTTTGGTAATCTGTAAGATCGATTAATATTGATGTATTAGTAAAATCTTATTGCCATCATCTCTTTTCCCATTTACAACTTTTTAAAGTTCTCTTTTTTTAGATGTGAAATGCTCTTTATTTTTTATTATTTTTAATTCTAATTTGTTATATATGAGCAGAATGCATTACAATTCATGTTACACATACAGAGCACGATTTTTCATATCTCTGTTGTATACAAAGTATATTCACACCATTCGTGTCTTCACACATGTACTTAGGGTAATGATGTCCATCTCATTCCACCTTCTTTTTTTTACCCCCATGCCCCCTCCCTTCCCCTCCTACCCCTTTGCCCTATCTAGAGTTCAGTATGTTACTCAGCAATAAAAGAGAATAAAATCATGGCATTTTCAGGTAAATCAATGGAGCTGGAGAATAAAATGCTAAGTGAAGTTAGCCAATCCCAAAAAACCAAATGCAAAATGTTTTCTCTGATATCAGGAGGCTGATTCACAATGGGGTTGGGAGGGGGAGCATGGGAGGATTAAAGTTCTTTTTAAAGCAGCATTGTACAAAAAAAGAGGAAAGCTTGTGCATTGAACTCTCCATGTTTAACCCAAACATTCATTACTTCATTCTTTGTCATTATATCTTCAGTATTATTTGTATAAATAGCAAATTGCTTTTATTGAAAATAATCTGATATGAGAGTCTAAATCTTTTACATGGAGGTTCCATTAAATAACAATGTGATTACCAGTATACTTGGATTTATTTTTTTTCCATTTTATTTTTCTCTTATTTACTGTCCCCTCCTCCCACTTTCTTGACTGGTATTGAGTTGATAGAGTTCCCCTCGTTCCTTTTAATTTCTTCTACTTTTTACTTCCGGTCTTTAGTGCTGACTATTCTGTGGCCCATCTGTGCACTTAACCAATATTCTAAGTCAATCAACACTTTGCCCTTCTTCTTAGCAACATAAATACCCTTGACCATGTCAGCTCAGGTATTCTTTCACATGACTCATGCTTCTTTATCCTACTCTGTAACAGCCATTTGTCATTATTGTCATTATTCTTAAAGCTTATTTAGAATTACCAATAAATTGATTATGCTTACCATTGCTTCTTACATCCTCTTTTTTTTTCTTTCTGTTTTAATTTTTCATCTCATATATTCTCTCTCTTTTATTTTTTCATCTTTATATTTAATTTTCCTTCTATTCTGAAGTTTTAAGCAGAGAGACTCTGCTTGAACTTCACATCTTAAGTTGTCTTTTGAAATCTCTTCTGGAAATCATTTTCCCCTTCAGGTACATTAAGTTTTGTTTTATTTACACATATATCACTGTGTTAAAGATAAATGGATAACGCCCATACTTCATTTGTTATTGGATAAGAAGAAAAGTGCAACTTTCAGGAAGAAAAAAAAGGAGGAGGAGGAGAGAGAAAGAAAAGATGACGGAAGGAAGGAAGGGAAAGAAAGGGAGGAAGCAACCTACCTCTTTATAATTTTAGGAAATAATTAAGTTTCTTTATGAATCTTTTTCTGACACTGTATTCAAGAGACCCTAAGGACATGTGGATTTTCTTCGTATCAACAGAAGGAAGCATAAGATTTTCTTGGGGGGGGGGGGGAATTCTGAAGAAGGGAAAAGAAAGGAACTTGTTGTTAGAGGACTGATGCTCTGGTGGTCCCATGAAAAGCTGGGTGGGCCTCCCGGGCCTCCCACCCTCCTCTGCTGAACTTCAGCTCTTCTGGAATGATGGAAAAACAGGTTGAATAATGGCAGAATCAGTACATAAAATAACTTTTGAACAGCTTCTTAGTCCTGACACACAAGAACTTCTTCAGTAATGCATTCAACTGAGTTCTAGTTCAGTAGTTCAAATACACTTGTCTCAAAAACCAAACCCAAACAAAACAAAAACACATTTACTGGCTGGTGATACAATTGCTTCTCGAGAGAAAGCCCTTGACCAAGAGAAAAGGTTCTGTAGGTTCCCAGAAAAGATTTGTAGTCTAACCCTCTTTTGTGCTATACTCAGAAGTGTCCTCGACTGGACCCACAGTAGACAGTCAAGAAAAACAAACACAAAAGAAATCTGTGGAAGGCGGGTCTAGAGTCTTGGCCAGAGCTTCGGTTGGAGGAGCCAATGTGATGGATGGACTTCTGCACTGGGGGGCTGTTCCAGTCACCTTGCTTTGTCTTCAGTGACTCATACACAGAAGAAATGCAGAGCAAATACTCCAACCCCAAAGGGTTCATGCATTTTATCTTCATGTGTGTCAGGATGAGTGATGCTCAGAGAAACTTGTTTCCTGACCAGTATCAGCTTCCTCATCACTTAAAAAAACAAAGTGAAATCAGATGCAGTGACAGATATGAGATTGAGGTCAGATACAGTTGGAATCTGGCTCCACCATTCACAAATGATGCATGAAAAAATGTTTACTATGAAAGGCCCTGAGGTAAGGGGCTGTTTGTTACAGCTGCATTGCCCAGGTTGTCCTAACTAATATACTGTTATAAAACTTGAGGTTACTCTTCACTTCTCAGAATTTAAATTTAGAGAGTTGAGTATAGAAAACAGGGATCACCCAGTTAGTGGCACAGCTAGGACCAAAGTCCTATTTCAGGGTTTCTCTCTACTACATTGATATTTTGTACCCCACACCTAATTTGCAGGAGTTCTATGAAGAACAGAGATACGGTCAGTAAAGTGACTGACTCAAGATCTGTCCCCATAGTGGGCAATTTAAAAAATGGTAACTAATGTTTTGATTCTCTATGTTTAAAAAAACCAATAGCTGTTGCTCCACACTTCTGCCTGTGCCAAGTGTGCTGATTAATGCCCTTTAATTGTGAACCAATATTAAAGTAGAAATTGATAATGTGTCTTGATTTGGGAGCAATTACATTTTTATAGCTTAGGCTGCTGGCACCGAATCTATATTTCACTCCATTTACATCCATTTAATATAAGAGAAATGCCTATTCATTTTTCAAACAGTGACAGAAAATTCATTCATAGTGTTGTTTTGTTAAATGTAGAAACAATTTATAAAAGCAGAAGCCAGACTCCTAGAAATTATTTTTTTAAATCATCCCTTCTTGGTCTATTCATTCATTTATTCTAATCCTTAGCCTCACCTTTTAGAAAGATTGTTTGGAAGGAGTATCACATCATTATAAATTTCTCATGGCAGACCCAAGATGACTTCTGGCTTTGGCATAATTCAAGGGTACCAGGACACATTAAACCATTATTAGAAAATACAGTACCTTCAGTTTCAAAAGGGCCTTAGAGCTGATCCAGTCCAGAGGGTACTAATCTCTTAGGACCCTCAAAATTGCCTGAAGTGCACCTTAACAGTGTGGATGGTTAGCTCCACTCCTAGCCTTCAGAATCATAAGCCTGATATAGTAACTGTTAGGTTTTTCAAAACGTTTTTATTTTCCTCCTACCCGTCTTCCCAGGTGACTTTTTTTCCCTATTAGTTCATTTCAGTATACAGTCTCATTTGGGAACCATTGATTAAGTTTTGGTTCCTATCTGATTTTGAAATCATCTCTACAAACTCTGGCCAGTTTTCTCTACTCATATACATATATTGTTCCCAACTTGCTAGTATTGTTACTAAATCTGTGATATTTTCCTACTCAGACCATTAGAAGATAACTGGACAGGTCTGGGAACAGACAAATTTCTTCAAATACTTTTTTTAGTTATCAATGGACCTTTATTTTATTTATTTATATGTGGTGCTGAGAATCGAACCCAGTGCCTCACACATGCTAGGCAAGTGCTCTACCACTGAGCCACAGCCCCAGCCCCAGACAGGAAATTTTATTCAAAGGCCACTGAATGGAGAAGGAAGCTCCCACTCTAAAAGCATCTTCTCCCAGCAGGTCTGGAGACTAGATTTTCACTAGGGCTGGGTGTATGGATGCTGTCATCAGCGCTGTTCATGGAGAAGGGAGGGGATTTCCAGGAATCAGATTTCCATCTATTTTCTTCCCTAATTTGGGTGAAGTTGGATCTGTCATTGCACTGGTAAGTGTGTTTTTAGTCACATGAGATTAAAATGAGGTCAAGGATGTCTGGAGTGTCAACATGGCATCTGAGCCAGATCCCACGGGTCTGCAGCACCCCTTCTATGTTTGGGAAAGTGCAATCACTGCATGGTGGGAGCTGGGAGCATGTGGTTATCAGCATCCAGGCAGAATAGTTGACAACAGGCCATCAGTAATTTCAGGGTTCAACCCAGTGACATTATACGGTATGAGCTATTTGTCCCTTTATCTGCATGTACCTGTTTTCTATATAAACAATACACAAGAATGCTTTGTCTTCATTCCTAAGATGCTGAACTGGTGAGGGTCCCTAACCCAGAGGGGATGAAGGACATGCATGTACATATAATGCCATAGATACCTCCATTCTGATTGCTATTGTTAATGCTTACTGATCAAACATTCTTTTAATATGAACATTTTCCACCTTTAATGGTCACTTATTCCTATTTTTGAAATTTATAGCAGAAGCAGCACTTAAAATTAACATCAATACTAAGCCACTTTGAATAGTTTTATTGTACTTTTTGAAGACAGTTGAAATCTTCCAGAGCTGAATGACAAGCAGTTGTTCTTAGAAAGTCAATAGAAGCAAGATGGATAGCTTGGACATGTTTACTGCAGTCTCTCACTCATTCTGGCCAAAAATTAAAAATAAATATCTATCATCAGGAGATGGATTTTGAGAACCTGATATAGTCAAACACTGGAATATTAGTCATATAAAGGAACAACTAATGACACTTGTAACAACATGGGTAAGTTTTAATGGTGTAATGTTGCAGGAAATTTCATTGGCATGAGTTCTAAGAAGAGGCAAACAGTTTCTGGTAATAGAAGTCAGAAAGCTGTAGCCTTAGCTTGAGGAAGATTAGAGAGAAGGAGGCAAAGGGAGCTTTTGGAGTTAATAGAAGATGCTGTATTTTGATTTTGGTTGGTGTTTACATGACTATAGGCATCTGTTAAACCTCTTCCCACTGAGCACTTGGGAGCTATGCATTGTGTGCAAATTATACCTCAACAACAAAAAAGCAACAGCAGCAGAACATGCAAACTTGGGAAACCTGTATCAAAGATGTAAATTAAGGATAAAATTGACATATCATAACCTTCATGGAATTTCCATATAAATTATAGTTTGGATGGTACAACATATAGACCATAAAGGCTTTATACACCATCCTCGACTTGAAAGAGATAAGTTTTGCGTGGAGTTGGGTGAAGGTATAGTAGACCTGCACTGTTGCCTGGTTCCTACTAGGAGTATTAGTAAGAACAGATGGTGAATCTTCAGGGATTGACCGTTAACCTTGAAGAGCCAAACAGCTCTAGGGATTCCAGGATGCAATCCAAGTATGGAAGCCACCATTGTTTCCTCAGATTTTTAGGAAGCTCAGGTCATGGTGGAGGCAGAAGCATGTCTCTACTATAGAGCAAAGAACTGGTTAGGCTGTAATTCTCACCTGTGAAGATTTGGATGGGTATCTCAACTGATCTTATGACTTCAGTTCAATCACAAAATAATAAATATGAGCCAATATTTAGTATATTGGTTGCATTCATGTTCCCAAATAATGGCTCCTATATGCATAGCCTTATCCGACTCTGTAGTCCCCTCCCACTCTGACACTAAGCTTTTGGGATTTGTCTTGACTAAGGAGACAATAGCAAACTTGATGTGAGCAGAGGTGTGAAAAGATATTTTCATATTTCTGATTGCTCTCCTGGGCCACTTTCCCTCCTACAAAAGCATGCTCAGACTACTGTGGTGGGAAAAGAGAGGTTTCTGGAAGCTGAAGTGCTCTACCTAATAGCCAGTCACCTACCAGAGGCAGAGTCACCTAACTGTCCTGCAGTTGACCACAGGCATATGAAGGAGTCCACTGAAACCAGAACTCTTCTGTTCAGTTCATTCTAAATTGTTGCTCCACAGAATCATGAGAGAATGTTTTTTGGTTTTGGCTAATAAGATTGGAGTGTTTTGTTATGCATAAATAGCTAACTAATACACAATAATACTTCCTCTTTAAGGAAAGGAGAGATAATAAAAATCATGTGCCAATAAAGAGGTGCTGTAGTTCAAAGCAATCTCCTTTTGAAATACATTAACCAAAAGGGTTAGGGTTAGGGAGAGGAAAGTGAAAAATCTTAGAAAACTTTTGAGTATTTTACGTTCTTCAGTGAAGTTAAAACCATCAGTCATAAATAATAATCCACAATTTGAAAGGACATGGAAAATACAATTACCAAATTGTAAACTACCTTAAGACATGAATAATAGGTTTTATACTGAAAAAAAATAAATTTTGAATACAAAACTGTCCTTCTAGAAATAGGCAAAAGTCTAAAGAGTCCAAAAAAAAGGGGGGGGGGTCTCAATTTGAGACATCTAAATTACAGATGACAGGAACTCTAAAGAGAATGAATATTTGGCTTAGAAACAGCAATCAATGATCAAATAAGTCACATGAGATTAAAATGAGGTCAAGGATGTCTGGAGTGTCAACATAGCATCTGAACCAGATCCCACGGGTCTGCAGCACCCCTTCTATGTTTGGGAAAGTGCAATCACTGCATGGTTGGCAGCTGGGAACATGTGGTTATCAGCATCCATGGTGTAACTTTTGTGTACCGGCAGAATAGTTGACAACAGGCTATCAGTAATTTCAGGGTTCAACCCAGTGACATTATACTGTATGAGCTATCTGTCCCTTTATCTGCATGTACCTGTTTTCTATATAAACAACACACAAGAATGTTTTGTCTTCATTCCTAAGATGTGGAACTGGGGAGGGTCCCTAACCCAGGGAAGATGAAGGACATGTATGTCCTTCCTGTTCTAAATAAATAAAACTTTAATCTGAAAACTCATAAGTAAAACAATAAAAAGATACAATAAAAAGATACAGTCTGATGGAATTTTCAAAGATTAAAGGACACTTCTAAAACGATCAGGAGAAAATGCTCCAGTTACCCACGAGGAGAAACAAAATGAGTTTGCCCCACAGTAGTTCTCAAAATGAGTAAGTGCTGGAAGACAGCGGAGCAGCCCCTGACGCTCCTGGCAAGAGTCTGACTCAAGGTTACACATGAAGATCACAGAAGAAGGTCACATGCAGAGGCTTGATGGCAGGATCGACAGATGAGAAGAGCAACCAGAGCCAGGGGTGGGAATCGAAAGAGGCTGGTAAGGGTTAACAGGGAAATCTGAGGCCAGGTGAAATTATGAGGGAGACACGTGTGCTGTTCAAATGCTCACATAATTGATTCCATAGACTTTTTTTTTAAATTTAGGTTGTAAAGTGGGGTGCTTATGATCTCAGATTCCTAAGGACCAATGGGATGGAAAAGAAAGGTATTTACTGAAAAAGTATGTAACCAATTTTATTTGTATTAGGGTCCTTCAGAGAAACAATTATATATCGTATATATAATTATATGTTTTAATTATATATCATATATAATGTTATATATTATGTACTATATAGCCTTATTAAATATTATGTATTATATATTATATTCTTATCACATGTATGATATATATCCTATATATCAATTATGTTATCCTATATATCTGTATATGATTAGAAGTTAGTTTATGCAGAATGGAGACTGAGCAGTCCCAAGATCTGCAGTCAGCCGGCTAGAAACCCAGCATTACTGACAATGTAAGTTTCAGTGTGTGAGTCTGGCAGAAGAATGCTAATGTCCCAGTTCAAAGGCAATCAGGCAGACAGAGGGGATTTCCTTACTAGCTCTTTGTTGTTTTATTCAGTTCCTCACAAGGCTGGGTGAGGTGTGCCCACATTGGTGCAGGGAGTTTCTACCCTGTCTGCTGACTCCAATGTTAATGTCATCCAGAAACCCTCAAGGTGTAACCAGGATAATGTGAAACCAAATATCTGGGCAACCTGCAGCCTAGGTAAGTTGGCACATAAAATTAACATCACAATCTTTTCCTCTTTAAGCTTGAAATACAGTTTAATGTATGAACAACAACTTCCTTGATAAAACTAGCACTTCATGCAAGTAAACCCAGGTGCAAGATGTTCCAAATGTAGGACAGAAACAATGTTAAGAAAAACATTCTGCACAGCAAGACTGAAAAGGCAAAGTATCATATCAAGGGAAAATTGCTAAAACTAATAAGGGTACAATAGTGTATCTATTTATGAGATAGGTAAACTCAAATCCACGTATTTCCCATTACTGTATTGCCATGGTCTGAATGTACCCCCCCCCCAATTCATGTGCTAGAAACTTAATTTTTAATGTATCAGTATTGGTATGTGGGGCCTCTTGGGAAGTGTTTAGACCTCAGGAATTGACCCTTGTGAATAGATTAGTGTTACTATAAAAACAGCTCCCATGGCTGCATTTGATCTCTCTTGCCATTTTACCTTCCATTCTCTGAGAATATAGCAAGAAAGTCTAAAGCAAGACAGCCCATTCCAGGTGCTGGCACCGTGATATTGGACTTCCCAGCTTTTGGAACCGGAGGAGTAAGTTGCTGTTCTTTACATATAAATTATCTAGTATTGAGTATTCTGTTCTAGCAACCTAGGTAGATTAAGTATATGTATTAGCAACGAATTAAAAACCATCATGGAAAACAGGGGTACTTTTCACAAAACGACATTTCTGGGAGTAACTTAACAAGAACTTCATGAACCTTAGATAATCTAGACAAAATATTCCTGTGACATTTATGAAAATATAAATAAAGGTATACCATATTTTTGAGTGAGGAGTTCTAATAGCAAGCTTAATAAAGCACAACATCTTAATTCAAAGTCCTTCAGGTAGGATGCACAAAGAAAAGCTAGGAAATTTTGAGAGTAAGAGGACATTTTTTCCTGAAAGATGCCAACTGGTATAAACCTACATGTGCCGTGGACATATGCTGTGTCACTCAACGCCGATTTCGATCCCTCTGCCATGCCTTTTAGTTACAGAAGCTAGCAAAACAAACCACAGGGACAAAACCACCCCCTCCCAACCTCTATTGCTTCCAAGACCCAATTAAAGATGCCCGTGGAACACGGATTCTGCCTCCTCCTTGTTTCCCTCTTTCTGTAAATGAGTGTTTGGAGGGTGGAGTTGTAGTAGTCATTGCTGAGTTCGCTGAAGCAAGAAGAAAGATGAGTTCTGAGTTCCTGGTGGTATTCTCAGCAACTGAATCAACCTCAGGCTTCCAATCCCTTAATTCTTATTGAGTGGAAAAAAATAAATAATGCTTTCCTCATTGTAAGGATCTGATCACAGTTGAATGCAATTGATATCCTACAAAATTTAAAAATTTAAAATTTAAATCTAAAGTTTAAATCATGCACTACTATGCAAGAAAAGACATGTAAACCTATGGGGCAGAAATGAAACTCAGAAACATATCTTATTATGTAATCTGTCAAATAATAATGTTTGACACCGTAAATCAATCAAGATATTAGGAAAACATTTCCCTCAAACGTGATGAGAAAAGGCTACTTTCCTTCATATTTACACACGCATGCAAAAGGAAATTTGAACAGGAGTTTCCAGGGCCATTCACAGGAGGTGAGATGTAAGTGGCTGGCCAGTAAGCGCAAAGCATGTTCGATGTCAATGATGATCAAAGACATTCAAGATAGAACAACACAAGACACTTTGGATTTAGCTTATCAAATAATGTACCAAGAGAAAATCACCAGAAACAAGGATCCAAATTCATGTACAGATAATGTTCTTTTGATTGCCACCTCTGATGGGTTATTTACATTGTAGTAGAACAAGTATTTAACATAAATTTGAATTGCAAATGATTACTTTTAATGCCTTAAAATTATTATAGGTGCAAACTTCAAACAAAGATTATCTTTGTACGCAGAAGTTTATCTGCCATGCATTTGGTTGGTCACATCAATCGCATTAAATGCTTTAGAAATTTTCAAAGCTAGGAGAGGTGGCATGACCAATTTGAGCATGGTGAAGGACATTTACTCAAGCCTTAATATCTCTATGTGAAAAGTGCTGGCTTATGACCAAGAGGAACTATATATTCCAGATAAGGAAAAGCCAAGACTAAACCTAACCAAATAGAAAATGTGGAAAAATCTTGACATTTCTCAATATCTCAAATTTATATTTTCACTTTCATAAGGGAGGAAGAAGTCATGATTGCAGGTGTGGATTATGAAAATCATCATGTCACGATGCAGCAATGATAGCTGCTGATGACTGAAAGCATTTTGTGACAACATTTAGACAAATACAAGGCTGGAAAGAGTGCATAATGTGTTTTACGTATTACCTATTGTTTAAAAATTACATGGTTTTTATTTCCTAGTAAAAATTTTATTAAATCTACTTAAAATCTACTTCCAAGATCAAAGAAATATGACATACACAGAAAGAATATTACATAATACTAAACATAGTATCTCTGTATTATGTAATTATGAGTACTTTGGGTTTTCCTTTTTTCCATTTTCCCCCTCTTTCTCAATTTTCCATAATGAACTTTTTTTTTTTTACATAATGTCAAGGTATAGAAAAATATTTCACAAGTGATTGAATGTCATCGATAATCCCTAAACACTCCCAACTGACCTGAGTACAGTTATTATTTAATCTTATTTATTTTCCCAGGCCAAGTCTACGTCTCTTGGCTTATATTTTTGACTTGTAAATCCTAACTTCCTAACTCCAGTCATTTACTTTACCTCCTTGCAATTTCCCAAAATACTTCCTTTCTGTAATCTCCTTATGTTGGTGTTAGTCTTCAACCTGTTCCAAATATTTTCTATTTTAACCAAATTGCTTTTTACGTTCTTTAAATCACATCTGAAGTTTCCAATTTCTTACACAGACCCTAGTCTCATTGATGTCATCCTATATTCAATCAACTGTTCTTTTATGCCAGGGAGATGTGAATTTACCTTGTACCACTGATGTGATAATTGAGTCTTCATACAGTATGGGGCCTCAGTTCTCAATCTCTATCTCAGTGGGTCTGTATTTAATTGGATTGGTTTTTATGAGGTTTGGGAATCAATATTTTTCAAAGGACTTTAGATAAGTCTGTCACACCCAGTGTTCAAGAATCATTGAACTGGCCCTGGGCACAGTGGTGCATGCCTATAATCCCACAGCTTGGGAGGTGGAGGCAGGAGGATCAAGAGTTCAAAACTAGCCTTAGCAAAAGTGAGGCACTGAGCAACTCAGTGAGATCCTGTCTTTAAATAAATTCCAAAATAGGGCTGGGATGTGGTTCAGTGACCACACATACCAAAAAAAAAAAATCATTTAACTGATTAACCTCCATCAAGGGAGCTTCCACACCCTACAGCAATTCTTATTACATGTGCAGAAATCACCTGGAGATATTCTTAAAATGCAGAATCTAATTCAGTCCAGCTGCAGCCAGACCTGAAATTCTACATGTCTAATAATCTTCTGGGTTTTGCTGATGACACTGGTCAATAGACTTCACTTTGCAGACTACAGAAATGTAAAGAAATTACGTCAGAGTGAAATGGTCTGTCAAATTTTTGACAAGTGTAAATCATTATTATATCAAATACCATTGAATAATATCCTACTTAGTCATTGGTTGAGTCTTTGAAAATATTGATTGAAGACCTGACTTGTGCCAGACCCTGTGCCAGCTCATGTCTAATATAACTAGATGGAAGATTTTCTCTAAGTTTTTACCGAAATTACCAAACTATGAATGATGGCATATGTAGATTTGCCTACTACATTATTTGTTGCTTATTTGGTTGGCAGAACCAAAGTCTCTTCATGCTGGCTTACAAGTGTTAGGAAGCGATGATGAGGGGTAGATTGTATTAATCCACTAACAGAAGTGTAGGGTGGGGCTTGCAGTTGGCTCTGTGCTCCCTGTATCTCAGCTCTATCCTTAAGGTTTCCTATTAGAAACTTTCCTCCCTGTGTCTCAGTTCAATTTTCTGAGAGACGAATGTGACCAATTCCTCTATCTTTGAGCCAGGCCACACACATCCTAGGATGCTGTCTAGTCTATGGACAGGCCAACTTTGGGCCAAATGGCTATTCCTTCCAGTAGTCCTCAGCCATAATCCTAGCTCTGACTCAGTCTGCCCATGAACTGGGAGCAGAAAAGGAAGGAGAGGTCGCTAAACTTTTGGAGAATTTTAAAAATTTGCTTTTTCACAAACATAAGTTGTTTCAACATTTTTCAGCTAGACACAAAGAAAAACAAGCATAAATCCTGAGGATTGTGTGTGTGTGTGTGTGTGTGTGTGTGTGTAGTTAAACTGTATACCGAAAATGGGGTCTCAAAAGCATTTGGTTTTTCAAATGATTTTTTTTAAATGCTTGGAACTAAGTAAATGATTGCCCAGCGACTTCAAGATTTCTAAAGTTTCTGTTATCATTAGTGTCAGAGAAGTTTAATGCATTCCAAAACTTTGGGTGAAAATTACATAATTATATTATTAGATATATTTATCCGAAATCAGAAAGTTTCCAATATTTGAAATTGCTTAAATATAGGGAAGACTAAGACAAGCCTTATTCTTCATTAAGCTCTTCCAAACCCAATTTTAGCATATGACAATCACTGAGGAAAGATCAATAAGTACTTTCCTCTTAATGAGAAGACTTTGATGAAAACATGCTTTAAGCACTTTAAGAAGAAATTACTAAGTTTCAATTCAATTCAGAAGCCCTTCTAACTTAGAAATGATTTTCTGTTTCTTAACCTTTCCGTTGCTATGACAAAATAACTGAGAAAAACAACTTAAAGGAGGAAAGATTTATTTTGGCTCACAATTTCAGAAGTTTAGTCCATGATTGTCTGGCTCCACTGTTTCTGGGCCTGTGGTGGGGCAGAACATCATAGCAGAAGGCATGACAGAACAAAGCTGCTCACCTCAGCGTGGCTGATCAGCATAGAGAGCCTGCTTCATAATAAAGCGCCTCCCCCAATTCATTATGCATGAATCTATCAATGGACTAATCCATGCATGAGATCAGAGCTCTCATGATCCAATCATCTCTCAAAGGCCGCATATCTGAACACTCCTTCACTGGGAACCAAGTGAAGCTTGGTACACGAGCTTTGGGGGCACATTTCAGATCCAAATCTTAACAGCACTGTATGACGGACTTTGGAGTAAAGAACTTACAAAGCTGGAAGGAGAGACTGTCATGAGAGATCTACATGGAAATGTGAAAGGATTTAGAGTCATAAGATAACAGAACCTCCTTTGGGGAAGGGCTCTCCTGTATGGATTTCCTTTATCACAGCTTAGCCAATGGTCCTACACCTTTATCTAAGGACCTCAGAGATACAGAACCCGCCCCCCCACCAGCTGCAGAATAGTATTGAATAACAAAGCAGAAAGCCTGGAAGCCTAAGACAAGTTAGGAGTTCACCAGGCAGACAGGAGTTGCCAGCCAGGGCAGGGGCTGGGCAGGGGAAGGGAAGGGGAGGAAGAAGAAGTGTATGAGGCAGAGTCAAAAAGGGAGAAGCAATCGAGTTTGGCAACTGACAGCCGGTAAGGTTTCCAGAAAAGTGGGAGACAGGATGGCTCAGAATTTGCAATGTGAATGCCTGGGAAAGGGAAATAGCATTGCCTTCACCGTGTGGTAGAGGGAGAAATAATGAGGTTATTTTCGAAACATGCTGAGTCTGAACAGGCCAGGGATTCATGGGATGAATGTCTATTGATTATTTTCCTATTTTTAGCCTCAGGACTGTCCATTTTCTTATATAGTCTTAAATACAACTCAGAGAAATCTTTTTTCCCCCTAGAAATGGAGCATATTAAAGTGGTCTGTTATAGGGAAAAAAACACCCTAACACAATATGCTTTAACATGTTTTTAAAATAATGAAAAATATTATTGACAAGAGGAAAATAAATCAACCCAAACCACTATTTTCAAATCCTTTTATTTTCTAGTGAGGTGTTTAATCAGAAATCGATTTGCTGTGTTACAGCAGCTGGTAACTGTCTACCACTCATAAACAGAGAGAAGCAAAAATCTAGTTGATGGCGAGTTGACAGAATCTTCTGTAAAGGTAAAAACCAAAGTGATGATAAAAGAAAACAAGTGCCTGGAGTGAGAGGAAATCTTGGTGCGGTTTTAAGTTGCATTTCTCTAATTGCTAGAGATATCAAACTAAAAAGAACCAATAAAAAAATAAATAAATGAAATGATAATTTTAATTCTAAAAAAAAGATGCCAATTCGTAATAAGGGGGGCTAGGGAAGAATAGAGTTACTTTAGGTTGAGGGGAATGAAGGGAAGGGAGGGGGTATGGTGGTAGGAAGGAGAGTAGAAAGAATCCTACGTTATCACCCTATGTACCTGTATATGACTGGTGGGATTCTACATCATGTACAACCAGAATGAGAAATAATACTCCATTATATATGATGTATCAAAGAGCATTCTAGTATAACTAATTAAAGCAAATTTATAAATTAAAATAAAAAAGAAAAGGAGTACCTCTACGTGACTACAGAGGCTGCCAAAAATATTTTTTTTGCATAAAATTAATATAAAATTTTAAAATGTTTAGAATTTAAATTAATATTCTTAATTCTCAGAGGTGTAACTATTAACAGATAATGAATAATTTTATGCCAAAATGAATTATAGTTTCCAAAACAAGTTAATGTCTTTTATCTTAAGTAAACATCTCTAATCTGTGACAAGATAAGGATCATTGTATCTCCATAAGATCTTTAGAATTCAGACAGTCTAGTTGATAGGTCCAGGTTTGACCCATTAATGACATTATGATTTCTGAGTTCAAAATTCTTTTCATTATAAATGTCTTTTTAAGTGACAAAATGTGTTTACACATTTGTGTGAAATAATAAGTTTTCTAATTTCCTTTTAACCAGTAAGATGAAAACCTAGGGTAGATATTATTAAAGCACAATATATTTGGGAGGCCAGGGCAGAAGGATTGCAGTTCAAGGTCAGCTTCAGCAAGTTAGTGAGACCATCAGCAACTTGGGGAGAACTGGTCTCAAAATAAAAAATAAAAAAAACTGGGATGTAGCTCAGTGTTAAAGCACCCCTGGCTTCAATCCCCAGTACTAAATAAATAAGTCACAATGTATGCATGCATGGAAATGTCACAGTGAAACCCATCAATCTGTACAATTAATATGAGTTAATACTTGAAATAGAGGTGAGCTTGGCACGGTGGTGCATGCCTGTAATCCCAGCAGCGAGGGAGGCTGAGACAGGAAGACCACAAGTTCAAAGACAGCCTCTGCAACTTAGTAAGGCCCTCCCTAAGCAAATTAGAGACACCTTGTCTCAATATATTAAAAAAAAAGAATTAAAAAAGGCTGGGGATGTGGCTCAGTGGGTAAGTGCCTCTGGTTTCAATCCCCAGTATTAAAAAAAAAAAGGGGAAATTTTGAAAAATTTTGCTTCACAATTGGGTGCTCTATCAAGATCCATTCAGGAAAACAGAAATGGTACTAGTTATTTTAACAAAAATAACTAAACATAGGGATTGGTTAACACAAATTGGAGAACAGAAAAGGTAATACAGAAATAGTAACTATAGGAAGAAGTCACCCCCCCTGCCACTCCCCGAGGCTGGCTGGGACAATAAAGGTCACCTCTTAGGTGTACTAGCGTGCATGGAAACGGGAAATGACTCTGTTAGTCTGCTTTTCATTGCCATTACAAATACCTGAGAAAAAATCATTCTAAGGAGGAAAAATTTATTTTGCCTTAAAGTTTCAGAGGATTCAGTCCATGGCTGGCTGACGTGAAAGCAGAAACATCATGGTGATTGTATGTGGTAGAGGAAAGCTGTTTGACTCACAGAAGCTCCAAGAAGCAGTGAGAGAAGGCAGTGAGGGTCAGGGACAACACAGAGTCCCCAAGGACATGCCCCCATTAACCTACTTCCTCCAACTGTGTCCCACCTGCCTATAGTTTCCACCCCTCCCAGAAGTCCACTCAAATTACTAATCCATTAAATGGTTGAATCCATTGAGGGGATTAGAGCTCTCAAGACTGAATAATTTCCTAAATGTCTCAGCTCTGAACATTGCTTCATCGAGGACCAAGACTTCAACAGATAAGACTTTGGGGAACTTTCCAGATCCAAACTGTAACAATGGTTAAGGGAATATTGGCACCATCTGATAAAGGTATTTGCAAAGAATAATTCATTTTCTTGGTATCACTAGTTTCACTTAGTTTGTTTTATCAAATGCCACTAAAAATTCAACTTGATCTTCTCAGAGATTTGAGCAATTATGGAAAATAGTGGTGCAAAGTCCAATCAGGTAAGTCAGAGGCGTATGTTGGGTGGATTGTTGGAGTGAACCTCTGGGTTTAGGCAGTCAGGAGATAATTGAGTGGAGAGAGTTTTAAGCAATAAAAAAATTGATTAAAAGTCAGTTTGCTTTTGATTTTTGCCATGCATTCTCAATTCTAAACAATAGTAATAAAATATAAATGTTGTGGTTTAGATATTAGGTGTCTCCCAAAGACTCATGTGTAAGACAATGTAAGAAAGTTTAGAGGTGAAATTATAGGTTTATGAGAGTCTTAACCTAATCAGTGCATTAATCCCCTGGTCGGGATTAATTGGGTGGTAACTGTAGGCAGGTGGGGTGTGGCTGGAGATGGTGGGTCATTGAGGGTATGGCTTTAGGGTATATATTTTGTCCCTAGTATGCAGTCTCTTTCTGCTTCCTGGTGACTTTTTTTCTGTGCCACTTTCCTCCTCTACACTCTTTCACCATGATTTCCTGCCTCACTTCAGGCCCCAAAGAATGCAGTTTGTCATTAATGGCCTGAGACCTCTGAAACTGTGAGCGCCAGATAAACTTTTCCCTGCTCATTGCTTCAGTCAGTTCTTTTAGCAAGAGCAGCGAAAGAGCTGCCGAAGACACTCAAAAGTGAACCATATGCCCCTTCCCCATATGCCTCGCCACTGCAGTAAGTTGCTATAGCTTCTAGAAGAATATGTTTGGGATCAAATTGTTTTTTAGAAACCATGCTTTTTGTCTGCTTTGGATTTTGCGAGTCGTCTGCTGAACGAGGAAGGCTTCACCTTAACATTCTAAACCATTCGCAGAAGGAGCCCTGGTTTCAGTAGCAATTCTGAAACAAACTACGAGGGTTCAGCACTACCATTGAGCACATGGACTGAGAGTTGGAGCTGGCCAAACATAAGAACTCTTTCTATGTCTTCCACTGACAGTGTTTAGCTCTTTTGCAGAGGTGTGGCCCCTGACTCCTCTATTTTTTGAAAAAGGTGAGGATTGACAGATTCTAACCCTACTGTTCCTGGAGATCCAAGCTCCACATGATCATGCGTAGGCCCCAGGCAGGAATTGCTTCCATCTTATTGTTTTACCATTCTCCAGGGTCTGAATCCCATCTCTCTGTGGGAGTTGAATCATTGCCTTGTTCCTGTATTAGCCCACAGAATGTGGAAGGCAAATGATTTCTATTTTTTTTTAAAGCAAGTGATACACAGATCACTTTCACTCATATTCCTTAATCTAAAATATCCTCTAGGAGAACTGAGTGCAATATGATGTCATAACACCCACTGGATCTATCAAGCAAGAGAAGGACACAGAAATGTCATTTCTTCCAATTTCTGCCCACTCTTCGTAGTCCATTGCCAAGTGTGAGGAAACTGCCTGCTTAAAGAAGCCAGCTCTGCAGAACTGACTTACAGGAAGCTGAGAAATGTCATCATCTCCAACTAGGTGGCCATGGGCTCAGCTTAAATTGAATTAATATGGGAGAAAGGAAAAACAAGTTGTGGGGAACAGTTAGCAGTTAGCTGCAAACAAACAGAATGTATTCAGATTTTTATATGCAAGCCTTTCTCTCAGCTAAGAAGATTAGACAGCCCTTAGCCAAGAGAGCAAGGTTTAGTCCCAGTTTCTAGAAATTGGGAAGCTGACTTATTAGTAACTATGTATTCACACAGACATAATGAGATCATGATGTTCTGATGAAATCAGAACTCTGTATTTGACTTTTATTTTAACATGATATCTTTTCTTGCCAAATAGTAGAAAGCTCATTTATTCTTCCAGGTATAAGAACAATGCAAACTATTAAAATATAGCAATTTGCTTAACATTTGGAAGACCTATTTTAAACAACATGATCATTATTCATTTAAACTCTTAGGTTTCCTTGGAGACTTTTACCCTAAGATCTACACAAATGAAAAAAACATTTTTACACGGAACAATATTATATTAAAAACCAAGGACAAGTCTTCCTGTTCTAACACCATTCAGTCAAATATGCAATAGTTGATAGAAATACTGAGTGAAGCCACCATCTATGGTCAAGGCCAGTATTGTCTTCATTAATGGCAAATCAGTAATCAATAAGTCAAACTCATCTTGTCTACTTTATAACTAGATGTATAGCATTCACTAATAGGCATGATCCTGAATATACTGCCAAGTACAAGTTGTCAGAATTATCTGGGACCTCAATTCCTATTGACCTATCTGTCATTCACTGTTTTTACGGGCAGAACTGTAGTTGGCTATGTGTAATTATCTGCACATGATAGTTCATAGAAGAATAGGGTCATGTTTTCTTCTCACAAAAAGAGATTATTTAAAACATGGAATTGCAAGTGTTAACTCTATTTGAAAATATCGATACAATACTATTTGCATAAGCTGCAGATCACACCAAAAAGAAAGCACAAATTGCAAGTCTGTCTTACTACGTATTACCAGATCTTTTATTACAACACAGAGGTCCAACTGACATCACTGTATAAATGGATCAGTGTGTTAAAGAACAAATAGGATAAATGCAGTCTATATACTATGTAGCACAGGGAAATAAAATAATTTATTTGGTGTAAATGTCAGAAATGGATTTTTTTTTCATTAAAGCATGTCTGTTCCAAGGGAAAGATGAATATACAAGCCTTGGACTTATGGAATTATCCCTTTTGAAAGCAATCTTATAGGGCATCTAGTCAAATATTTCCCCAAGGTACATGTTACTTCTTTATCATCCCTGACAGGTTACCCTTCATTCACCTTGATTTGAATGCTCCTGGTGAGGCATATTTCACTCCGTTCTATCATTTCATTAATGGACAGCTCTAAAGGGTCTCTTAAATGTCTTTCTTATTCTCGTTGTCCTTCTCTGAAACAACAGAGTGTAAATCTGTTCTCATTTCTTTGCGATTATCTATTAACTATTTGAGGTGTTTTATTTTCCTCCTGAGACTTTTCCAGACTAAATATTTCCAATCGTGTCAGTAGTTCTCTATTGAAATGGTTCCTTGCCCCAGTACAATTTGACAACTTTCCTCTGGATACACTTCTGTTTTTCATTGTCCTCCAAAAAGGACAGAGGAGTTGTGATCAGTCCAGAGAGAACCAAGTCCAGTAAAACAATCTTTTATAAACCAGTTCCATGCATTTGTTGATCAAAGAAACACAACATTAGCTTTTTCATCAGCTGGGCCACTTATTAGTTCTATTTGAACAACGTGTACTAGCCTCCTCACCCCCACCATTCTTCTTTTGAAGAATCTACACTTCAGTCAACCAAAGATTTCATTTTTAGGTTACTGCCATGTAGATTTTTTAAATTAGAGCATTAGCGTTATACATAGTAGTTGGGCTCCTCTCAACAAATTCATGCACGAACAGAATTCAGTTTTATTCATGTTCTCTGCCTCTTTCCTTCTCCTCTTCTCTCCCTGCATTTTTCTTTCTCTACTGATCCTCATTTCACTCATCTGTTTATTTATTTGTGATTAGTTCTATCTATTTACACATAAAGCTGAAATGCCCAGTGGTATATTTACATATGAACATAGCATGATTTTTAAAAATTCATTCCGCATTTCTTCCTCTTTCCATTCCCCTCTCTCCCATATCCTTATTCTATTCTAGTTATCGTCCCATTATTTTTATGATATCTTATGGTCCCCTTCTCCTTTCCTTTATTTTGCTCTAGCAGCCACATGTGAGAGGGAAAAAAAATTGACCCTTGATTTTCTGAGGCTGGTTTATTTCACTGAGCATGATGTTCTCCATTTCCATCCGCTTACCAGCAAATGCTACACTTCATTCTTCTTCATGGCTGGTTAAAACTCCATTGTGTATATATATACACAATTTCTTTAACCTTTCGCCTATTGACAGGCATCTGGGTTGATTCCATAATTTGGCTATTGTGAATTGTGCAGCTGTAAATATTGAGGTGGCTGTATCACTGTGGCATGCTGATTTCAGTTCTTTTGGATACATACCAAGCAATGGGATAGCTGGGTCATATGGTGGTTCCATCCCTAGTTTTTGAAGGAATCTCCATACTGCTTTTCAGAGTGTCAAACAATGATTTTTTTATCCCTTTGTTATTGAAGTGGGGTTCCCCCCCCCTTTAAGAAATGTCTAGAATCACCTACTAAAGTATGTCACCTGGTATAGTCAACACTTTAAACATTTTGCAACAGATACTTAGAATTAGTTCACAACTAGATGAGAACAGGAGAAGGAGAAAAGCTGGGGTCGGATAGTTCATAAAATGAGGGGCAACATCAGCACCATCCCATGAAGACAGTAATGGGGAATTGGGAAGATACCAAAGAGTAGACTCTGCCTACTACAAAACTTCCCTCACTCTTAATACTTTGTACCGTATTTGCTTATTTTTAGTGTAATGATTGCACTTGTCAATTACTTTGTGTTTCAAACACCTAAAACTACAAAATGTCTAAAGATCTTTGGGAAAAAAATGAAATAATGTATACAATTTTTGATTTTACATCTGGGATCAAGACCTGTGTCCACAGTAAATGAGTATTATTTTTCTCATTTATTCTATGCATTTACAGTCAAACTTGGGTTCTTGCACACAGCATATCATTGGGTCTTTTTTTTTTTTTTTAATCCTGATGATCCCTGACCTTTAATTGCAATGTTCAGACAGAGCTGTCAGAAAAAATTATAATGTAAGGCATGTATGTATTTTTAACTTTTTCTAGTATTCACATTATAAAACAAAATGTACAACTAATTTCAAGTATATAATTGATTTAACACAATATTTTTAAATATTTAAAAGTAATTGGTATAAAATCATTGTTTAGATATGTTACTTTTTTTTTTTTTGGACTAAGTTTTCAAAATCCAGTAGTTCAGACCAATCATTTAAAAAATGTTTACCAGGTACATGTAACTAGGAGCTACCATATTGAATAGCACAGGATGTTGTTTAAACAATTTCTTTTTAATTATCATTGTTAGATTTACTAGTTGTTATTTACCTGGGACTATTCTTTCTTCCTTTCTCTCTCTCTTTTGTGGACTTACTTTTTATCAGTTTTGTGGATTTTTCTTTTATTCCATCTATCCCCACCATTGGCTTATTAGCTAGACCTTATGGTTTTACTTTGTAGTGTTGCTTTGGAATTCATAGAAGACATCTTTAAACTCACCATTGTCTTTCTTTAACTAATATTATACAAGTTTCTGCAAAGCATAAAAGGTTTTATCCTCATGTCTTCCTACTATTTTTTCACACAGACACATAAATAATGCACTACATAATACATTGTTGTTATTGTTTTTCAACTTGACCATATATTTTAAGGAAGTTGGTAAATGAGAAAAAATATTATCCAGATGTTTGCATTTTTAATCACCTTTAAGTTTTTTTTTTTTTTGTATGGTGTGAATTTCCACATGATTATTACTTTTATTTCTTCATGAAAAAAGCCATTTAACTTAAGTTCTTTCTCTAATGGATTATTTTCTCAATTTTGCTTATTAATAAAGCCTTTGATTTCTCTTTCATTTTTGAAGTGTATTTTTGCTAGATACAGTGCTTATACCTTGATAGATTTTTAAATTTTTCTTTCAATATTTTGAAGATGTCATTCCACTTTCTTCTGCACATCTCTGAATAGAAATCTGCAATCATTCTATCATTATCCCTCTAAATGAAAGCATTCTTTGAGTACTTTTGAGATTTTTATCTTTATCAAGCGTTTTTATCAACTTGGTTATAGTGTGCCTACGTGTGCTTTTCTTTGTGTTTCTTTTGCATAGGACCTTATTAAGGTTGCTGGATTTGGGGTCATAGAACATTATCAAATTTAGAAAATGTTCTATCATTATTTCTATTATTGTCTATCTTCCCCCATAGAACCTACATTTATTTCTGTTAGTAAAAATCCATTGGCTGAATGGAACCCTAAAATATATAGGAGTCTGATTTAAAAAAATGGCTAACAAAGTGTAAAATAAAGAACCAGGGAAGAAAAAAAAGTGTTCTTGTCTTCATATTTAGAATTTAGGCCTTTATTTTTAAGTTAGAAAGGAAATGGGAGGACAATGTTTTATTTTACATCTTCATGGAAATAAAATAAGCAAAGCCATATTGCGCCATTTTGAGACTTTTTGTATTATTGACCTTGCGTTACTGTTTATCTTTATTCTGTCCTTTGCACTTTACTATAGGCCTGAGA
This sequence comes from Marmota monax, assembly GCF_021218885.2. Classification (NCBI taxonomy): domain Eukaryota; kingdom Metazoa; phylum Chordata; class Mammalia; order Rodentia; family Sciuridae; genus Marmota; species Marmota monax. The sequence goes on from NW_026693082.1 coordinate 6,441,303, forward strand.
AACACTTGTGTTGGAAAACAAAAATGAATGCACTTTCAGTCTGCATTATGGAATGACCTTGGGAGTTGACCTGATTGAGGACAAAAGTGGAAATGCTTCTAGTGGTCTCAGGAAGACATAAAGAGAGCAGCGGTTGGTGACATGATGACATTAGCAGAAGTGTGCTGGACAGTGACTGACCTCACCCTTGAGGGAAGAGCACAGCCCTAGTCACATCAGCCTTGGTTGTTAAGCCTGAGGATTGGAAGACTTAAACACCGATCCCTGTTTGCTGTCTTTTCACTATGCTGTGTCCTTGGACAGTCCTTTTTTCCTTCCTCTCCCTTATATGATGTGCCAGTGCCTGCTATGGTGGATGCCCATAGCCAGCTTTGTTCTGGGAAATTTTACTGATGGTGTGGCGATGAGAGTGGCTAAAGTTTTAATTTGTTGGTAACAGAGATGGTACTTTACTCTGAACATTTCCAATTATTACACCTTATAGAGATAAGAAACTGGTTTAGAATATATGCAGGAAGATTGAGGCATTAGTAATTGTCATCTCTACAAGCCCAGTAGCTGTCACTGATACGGCAGACGGACGCCCATAGGTGGCACAATCTCTTCCTCTTGTACAGTCCCTTCCTTTGGAGTGTGAATGGGACCTGTGACTTGCTTCTTATCAGTGAACTATGACAAAGTTGATGGGGGTGAATGTGACTGTGTATATGATTCTGTGACATTGATTTCAATGACCACGCTGACAGTTTCTCTCTCCCTTCCTGGCTTTGAAGGAGGAAGCTGTCTTGTGAGCTGGCTGTGTAGGGTGAAGAAGTGAGAGGGATCTTAGTTCTACCACTGCCAGGAAACAAATTCTGCTAATGAAAGTAGACACCTCCCCATATGAGCCTCAGGTGAGATGCCGCTCTGGTCTATACCTTGACTGCAAACCTGTGAAACCATAAGATGAGTGCCAGTAAAGTGTGTCCAGATTTGTGACCCACAGAATCCGTGAGATGGTAAACATTATAGTTTGTTTTCATTAAAAATACTTTAAATTGATATATAGTCATTGTACATATTGATGGAGTACAGTGTGATAATTCAGTACGTGTGATGATCACATTAGAGTCATTAGCATTTGCATCTCCTTAAATATTTATTATTTGTTTGTGTTGGGAACCTTCAAAAGCCTCTCTTCTAGTTCTTGATAAAATATGTAGTAAATTCTTGTGAACTAGAGTTGCCCTAAGGGGCTGAGGAACACTGAATTTTGTTGAACACCATTTGCTATAGAACACTGTAATAAACACAACATTATATTTTGGTACCTATTTTTCAACCTCTATTTCCCTGCTTCCTAACCTCTAGTGGCCACTATTTTACTTCTAATTCTATGAAATAAACTTTTTTTTAGCTTCTATGTTTGAATGAGATCATGTAGTATTTGTCTTTCTGTCCCTAACATATTGCCTAATATAATGTTCTTCAATTCCACCTATGTTGTGTGTTTCAAGTTGCTACTTTGAGGCAATTTGTTATGCAGCAACATAAAACCAATATAGTTACTGACATCATTTTCTTAGGAACAAATTTATAGACAATTTAAGTAATGGGTTCAAGTTCCTGTGGTTAATGAGTGGCTTGGACCCAAGCAGTCCCAGGAAGAGCTAAATATTTTAACCACCAATATAGGCTGTTCCTCAAAACTAGTTATTAGAAAAGCAGAGGCATTGGTTCATTTTCAAAGAATTAGAAAGATTATTTACTTTTCTAATAATATATAAACTTTAGGACTTGATATTGAACAGATTTTGATCAGCCTTGAATTCTTTTGTATCTACTTATTCATGAGGGTGAGCATTTTAAATTTGTAACATTAGTTTCTTTATTTTGTTTCCATAGGACATTACCCATGATAGGACTCAGTAATGCTAAAAAACTGCATTTTTAAAGATACTAGTTGGATAATGAAATGAAAGTCATTACCAAATGTAACTGCCAGATGTTTTAGAATGAATTGCCTCTAATCACACAAGGAATAAAATTCCTAAAGTGTTTACACAGTACAGAAGCATATCCTAAAAGCCTTCAGTAGATCCCCACTGCACACAGAAATAAGTGCAATTTCCTAGCTTTATTTTCTACTTCTCAACATCATAGCCCTCTACTCCTACTAATGGTTTCAAATGGTTTTTACTTCTACCCACACTGCATCCAAATGAAATATCTTCCTCTTCCTCATTGCCTCTATAATGTTAACTCATCCTTTCATGGAGAATTCAAATTCTACTACATTGGTCAAATTTTATCATGAAACACTTGTCTTTTCTGTATCCACATTGCTATTTATTGTCTGCATAAATTCATCATTTACTTTCTAGAATTATCAATATTCATTCAACTCCTTAAATATTTATGGAATGTGAGGTATTATACCAGGCTTTGGAGAGAAAACAGAGCCCCTGACTTGGAAAATGTAGTTTCTCGATTGAATAATAGCTATTTGAATGACAAGTACCTCTCTAAGACCCCAAATAAATGTATGAAGCCTAAATTATGCTTTCAGAAAGGGAAGTCTTTCAAAGTTTCATGGGAGAGTAAAGATATGTTTGAAAATTAAACTTTAAATTTTAAACAAAAATTAACACATTTTCTTTCAAATAGAGAAACAGGTCCCAGGCTCTGAAGCTATGCTTGTAAGGTCAGCAGCATCCTCCTCAGAGTGAACAAAATGGAAAAGCGAATTACTTGATACGGGAACACAAAATTTGTAACCAATAGGTTATGGTTGAGGCAGAAAATGTCATTTGAGATGATGAATTGTGGAAAGAAAACATGCTTCTTTATTATAAGTGATAAAAGTGAAAGAGGGAAGATTCATTATCAAAGTACTCCAGACTTCTGAAGTGTGTGTGTGTATGTATGTGTGTGTGTGTGTGTTTATTTCTCATTCACAGAAGAGAAGGAGAAGGAAACCAAAAGGGTACACCACACAATAAAAAAAAAAGATACACTGCAAATGAATGAAAAAACAAACAATAAAACAAAATAAGCCAGTGATAGAGGAAATGAGAAACAAAAATAGTATAAAATATACAGAAAACAAATTGCAAAATGGAAGAAGTCCTTCTTTATCAGTAATTGCTTTAAATGTAAATGAATTAAACTCTCCAATCAAAAGGAGATATGGGAAAAATGAATTGAAGAAAATACATGATCCAACTATATGCTACTGAAAAGAGAATCATATTATATATGAAGATTCAAAACGGTGAAAAGTGAAAGGATGAAAATATTTCAATCAAACAGTACCCGAAAGAGAGCTGAGGCCTCATCCCAACAGTGGTGGTGCTTTGGTTTGGATGCATTTGTCCCCTCCAAAATTTATGTTGAAACTTAATCCCCAATGCAACAATATTTGAAGGTATGGCCTTTGTAAGGTGATTAAATCATGAGGGGTCTGTCCTCATCAGTGGGATTAGGTGCCTTTAGAAAAGGGTCTGACTGAAGAAGCTTATATCCTCGCTCTCTGCCTTCCTCTATATGTACACACAGCATTTCTCCTCTCCAGAGGACTCAGCATCAAGGCACCATTTGGAAGCAGAGAGCAGCCCTCACCAGCCCCTAGACCTGACATAGCCTTGATACTATACTTCCCAGACTCTAGTACGGTAAGACATATATCTCAAATCAATAATCCATATTTACCCCTTAAGGAATCAGAAAAAGAATAACAAATACATGACAGCAATAATGTGTTGGGAGAGGCATATATCAATTTATTCAATCACTTTGAGAAATCTCATCTTCTCTAATGACTACAATGATTGCTTAAACCCTCGCATCACCAAAATCCAGCTTGAGATCTATTCCATCTTTAATTCTCTATATAAAAATTCTACTTGGATGTGTCATCAATCACAGCAGGTTAGATCAGTGGCTGGCAAACACCACAGTCTATTTTGTGTGATACTTGAGATAAGATTGGATTTTACATTTAAAAGATTGTTAAAAACAAACAACAAACAAGCCAAATGAAAGAAGTGCATGTACCAGAGAGTGTCTTCAGTGTGGTTGTGAAAAATTAATATTATGAGACATCTGTATTCTTTTTGCCCATAATGAAAATGAAAGCAGACACTAATTAATCCCTTGCTACCAGGCTCTATACTTTAAAATGCCCTATCTTATCTTCACAACAACCCTATGAAGTTATCATTCCTATTTTATAATGAATAAAGTGAGATCCTTGTCCATTTCCACTCCCAGCGTGTAGGACAAGTTTTGAGGTCAATCACTCTGCTCAAGAGCTCATAATATTGCCAGCAGGCTTTGCTGCTAATGTATTATCTTTGTGCCTGGTTCTCAAACTTGAGTGTGCATCAGCATCCCGCAGAAGATGTGCTGAAACACAGATTGAGGGGCCATGACCCAAAGTTTCTAATTTGGTAGGTTTGCAGTAGGTCTGAGAATCTTAGTTTCCATCAAGTTCCAGGGGATGCTGATGCTCCTGGTCTGAGTGCCATACGTTGAGAAAAGCTGCTCTAAAAGATGTTTTTTTGGGGAGAAAGAGAGTGCTACTTCAGGTCAGTGATTTGCCCTTAGAATTCTTACTCAGGTATCTGTAGTCATTGTAACCCTCCTAGGCCTCCAGCTAACTATAAACCAGGCGAGACAACCACACTTCACTTCTTCATCCCCCTTTTTAACTTCTGGCAACTCTACTCCCCCAACCCTGAATTCCATTACCAAGTCACCCTTAAAAGTTGAAGCATGCATTATCTGATATAAGGGGGGCATTTCTCTTACTCTCCCTACTCCTCTCCCACAGCGCCTATTGCTTCTCTTTTCCAGGGGTGATGAGGCCTCATCTCAACAGGGCCCCCCAGGTTACTTTTGTAATAATGTACTTGAAATGAGTTGGCAAAAAGCTTTTCTTTCTGGTTTCTACCCTTTTGCTAGCTCCACTGGTTACTCTGATACCTTGTCACCCACTTTTTTCATTTCTTCTCTCTTCTGGGAAAGAAAGAAGTAATATCAAAAAGATTTATTGAGCTCACCTCTGCATGTTGTCACCTTCACCTCTGGAAATTTTGAAACCATTTCCTAACTGTGCTGCTTAAGGGACACCATCCTTTTTGTTGAGTGGATCCTTTGCTCACATGATGAACAGATTGACTACAAAGCAGTTTCAGTATAGACACTCAGGCATAGACAAGTTTTCCTTTTAAGACTCATGATACCAGGTATGGTGGGGTGAAAACTTGTGGTGCCACCTACTTGGGAGACTGAGGCAGGAGGATTATTGGAGCCCAGTAGTTTGAGGTCAGCCTCGGCAATATAATGAAATCCCTTTAAAAATAAAATAAAGGACTGGTAAATATTGCATGATCCAGCAAACAGTTACCATAGACTGAATATTTCTTGTGGGCTGGCCTATATGCTCAGTGCTTTTCAAGACTTTCGTAATTGAATTCTCAGATCTAACTACCCATAAGGTAAGAACTGATACTATGCCAAATGTACAGATGAAGAAAACAAGGATTAGAAAGGTTAAGTAACCAATGTCCAACAACTAAGTAGTAAAGCAAAGATTAAACCCAATTAAAACTCAAATACTTTTATTCCAGAACCTTCTACTACTCCCTCCCCTTTTTTTGCCTGCCCTTGTATCATCAAATTAACACAATTCACATTAACTACACACTGTCTTAAAACCACCTTCTCTTTTTCTTGCCATTTCCATTCCTCTGAAGGAAGGGTTAGGGTTAGGGTTAGGGTTAGGATTAGGGTTAGGGTTAGGAAGCCTCTGAAGGCTTCATTTGGTCACGACAAGGAAATTGCTAATTTTTTTGTTGCCTTCAAGTTTCTTGTAGGCCACATGGGTCAGAGGCCTTTGGTATTCTTGCAGCACTTCTTGTTTGTTTGTTTGTTTGTTTGTTTGTTGCTCTGCAAATCCTGTTTACTGGTGCATCTTTATACAGGGAAGAGAGAGAATCCACCCTGACTTTCTACAAGGGCCTTTAGTTTCAAATTCAAGTTGAAGCTTCTAGTGTTACTTTAGCAGAATTACATTTCTCTGAAAGTCATATATTTGAAAGAAGGAGCTTGGGTATTTTCATTGTTATTTGTTTTCTGTTTCCCAGAGATCTAGATTCGTGTTTTGGAAACGTTAGCAATAAAATCAAACCAACCGGAAAGGATACTAAACACGCTGAAAAGACAAGAACCAGGGAAAATTTAATAACTCCTTTCTGTGGGGAGTTATTGCCCAGTTTTCTTGATTATGTTTGATTTCAAATTTCAAAAGCCATCATAATTTGCTCTTTTTATTTTCCACATTTCCATCTATGGCACATGACCCTCATTTGGATGAAAAAATGAGGTTCATTCTGTGTTCCTTTGAACAATCCCCTTTCTGACACTATAGAAGAAAAATGAAGAAAAAAAAATTACAATCAAAACTGAGAACATACGCAAAATAATTTTATATGAGCTTGTATTCCCAAATTATCATAAATCAGAAGATAATCACTATCCATACTTCTGGCAATATAATTTAGTTTTGACTGTTTTGAGCTCTCTATAATTTGAATTTATAGTTCTTCTGCATCTGACTCCTCTCAATCTATAGTATATTTATAAGATGTTTCCAAGTTGTTATGTTGTAGTGATTCATTCACTTTTTATTACCTTATAGAATTTTTTGATAATTATATCATCATCTGCTTATTTGATCTTATTACAGTTTAGATGTGAATAGTTCCCCCAAAGCTCATGTGTGAGACAGTGTAAGAAAGTTCAGAGGTGAAATGATTGGGTTGTGAGAACCTTAACCCAATCAGTGCATTAATCTGTTAATAGGGATTAACTGGGTGATAACTATTGGCAGGAAGGATGTGGCTGGAGGAGATAGGTCAATGGAGACATACCTTTGGGGTTTGCATTTTTTTTTCCTGGTAAATAGAGCACATTCCCCGCCCCCTTCCTGGTACCTAGTCCTGAGCTGCTTTCCTCCACCATACCCTTTCACCTTGATGTTCTACCTTAACTTGGGCCCAGGGCAAGGGAGTTGGCCATCCACGGACTGAGACCTCTGAAACCAGGAACGCTACATAAACTTATCCTCCTAAAATTGTTCTTGTCAGGTCTTTTGATCACAGCAGTGAAAAAACTGACTAAATCAGATCTCTTGTTGTTTGATGTTATAGATGTTCCTGTTTGAGGCACGTGCTAGCAATGCTACCATGAACACTGTTTTACGTGTCCTTGATGCAGTAGACATGATGAGTGGAATCAGTGGGTAGAGAGAATCTGTGTATCCCACATTATGAAATAATATCAAACTCTTTTACAAAATGAGTAGACCAATTTATACCCCCACAAGTAGTGTATGAGGATTCCTATTTTGTTCCAAAAATTGGTGTCATCACTCGATGTCTGAAGGGATCCTGGCTCCTAATGCCTCTGCTTTATGAAGCTTCTTCCTGCAAGACTTACAGGGAGTCCAGCCTTTTTAGGGGTCCTTCTTCCAAGTAATTTCAGAGTCTCTCCAGAGAAACATGTCTATAGACCTCTCGAGGGTGTCGACTGAGACAACCTCTTGTTGCTTTACCTCCTGCAGGTCACTTCTTGCCCATGTATGTCCTCAAGGCCCTGCTGAGGAACCACCATGAATGGGAACCTTCCAATGGGGGACTTGGGAGTACCTTGCAAGAGATAGGTTTAGGGGGGATAATGAGTAAGTGAGGTATTCTAAAAGCTGTGATAGACATTATCCAGACAAATATTTTCAGCAAAGCTGAATGAAGCAACTGGAGGTGAACACTCAAGGAGATCAGCACTGGGGAAGTGGAGAAGTATCTTCCAGCTGATTTGCTGGGGACACAACCTTCCACTTCACTTAGGTCCTTTGACTCATTTAGGCTCTTCTGGCTATGGACATCCCTCTTCTATGTTCCCACTGAAGTTGGGAAAGCGGGGATCTAGCTCTGGGCCCAGCCTTTCTGCTCAGGCCCTCCTTGGGCTGTGTTCCACCCCCAGGTGTTAAGATAGTGTGAATTGTGGGACTATGATGATAACTGGGCAGGCAAATAAATGGGAAGCAGTAGAAAGGCAAGCAGAGCTCAAGGTCAAGGAGACACAACACACATCTACACACCATTTTCCAGCTCCTCAGAATCCCATGGTAAAAGAGTCCCAAGCCCACTTTCAAAACATGTGTGGACTTCATCCCTGGGTCTCTTGTCCTTAGGCAAATATGACCTATGAGTGTACCTTTAGGCCCAGCAGCAAAGGGGCAGCTACTGGGGAGTATGGATACTGTCTGGGATATGAGGGCTAGGGTGTCCCCAAGCATGTGTGCAAGTCCTTGTCTCCTTAGAGACTGAGCTTGGGGTGAGAAGAGAGGGTGAAGGAGCTAGGAACCTGGATCCACTCTCTCTGTACTGCCATTGTTAGTAAAATTCTAAGGAATTTGAGAGCTTTGGATTCAATTCTGACCAGGGAGATCATTGTAGATTTTCTGATTTAGTCAAAGAAATGTCTTAGATTATAAAATGAAGAATTGCCTACCTTTTTAATGACTTGGATAAATCAAGATGAAACAAACCCCTATTTCCAGGAATCTTTCCCAGATAACACTTTACAATAAATACCCTAAAGTTCAGTTTTCATTACTCTGTGCTACTGACAGTTGGAGAAAATCCTTGTGCTAATTTTCAGAAAGAAGCTAAAGGGAAAATGTGGAACATTTATATAAATGAAATTTTGTCCCTGCAATCTAATATAGCTCTGAAAATAAGTAATTGCCCACCAGTTCCAGGCACTTAAGAAAAAAGAAAACATCAACAAAGTGATATAACATATATATCAATTTTTGCCTTAAAATAATGAAGGCAGAATTCATCCCAATACGGGGACCACATTGAACACGGATGGCTTTCTCTTTGTGGGAAGGAAAGGTGGCTCAGGGTGGGTGGGGCCCATGGAATTCTAATGATCCAGGTCAGCCTGTGAAGGAGGAAATATGTGAGGACATAAAAAGGGATATCAAGCTGAGGATGGTCAGGGAATGGAAGAAGAAATCCCACAAAGTGAGACTTCCAAGAGTAGTGAGGATGGCTTAGAGGGATCTGTGACTGAGGTTGAATTTCAAATTATCTCCTATTCTTTGTGATGTTACTTACCTGCCTTTGCCCTAGACAATTTTAAATAAACTATATGTGCATAAAACGGTCTCATGTAAGTAGTATCTGTGAGAATCAAGAAGGGGGAATTCTGCTTATTTAGATCAATCTAAAATGAAAAGCAAGCATCAATCACAAGAGGAGAAACAAACATGAAGGAGATAAGACTACAGAGGCAAGAAATGAGAACAAGGTATGCTGTGGAGATGCGTAACATCCTCTAGAATTCCTGGGAGCTGTGATGAAGGTGCCATTTCTCCTCATTTGTGGCACAGGTGCTGAGCCACTTCCTTCAACATTTCATGCCTCTGTAAGGCTGGAGGATCTGGGGACATCCATATGCTGGCACCTGAGCCATCTTTACAAACTTCACCTGTCTTTATTTTGCAGAAGGACCTTTTACAGAAGGCAGGATGTAGATTAGAAATTATTTCATTCATTATGGAACAGGAGATTTCAACATGAATAGGTTCATGGAGTCATAGACATGATGTATTAGGCATGAACTTCAGCCTAGCAGTATTACATCTCCTTTATTCTCAGCATCACGCCTGTGCCATGGGAGACTCAAGGGATTTGTGTCAGACTGAGTTCCTGCACTACCGGAGGTAACGTGAGTGAGTCACATGAGCATTAGGAAAGTTGGGTTCTTGGCGTGTGCTGTAAAGACAGCCAGAGTGCAGAGAGAGGAAAGGACGGCTGAGTTGCCAACATGCAGAGAGGTAGAGCTGGCTGTGAGGGAGGGCCAGGTAGAAGGCTGGGAGGAGGTGCTGTTCTGGGTACGGGCACAGGTGCAAAATTTCAGTATGGCATGAGTGCCGCAGTCTGGCTGGGCAAAATAACCGGGAGGTGACAAGCAACTTGAAGGTTGAAGCGGGAACTACTTTATTGTGGAGGAACTGAGCGGGAACTCAAGGTAGCGGGCACCCAAGGTAGCAGGAGCCGCTTTATTGCGGTACAGCAGAGGTATATATACCTTACTGATTCCACACAGCTTGTCTCAATTAGCATCATCTAGAGACAGCAGTCAGCCAATAAGGAATCCTCATCATCTTAATGGCTCGGTGGCGTTGCCTCACAAACCACTCCTCCTGGCAAACTGCCAGGCGCCATCTTGACTTGGTTGTGGCCCTCAACACATGAGGAGCACCCTGTGGACTATGAAATGAGTGAATCAAGGGTTCCTCCTGAGGTGGAGAGTGGGGGGACACCCTGAGATGCCACTGCTTATAGAGCAGGGGAGACAATGAGAGTCTATAAGAAGCGATGAGGAGTTGCTATTTATTATTGAGAGACATTTAATAAAAGACATCTTAGAGAGATGGTCTGACAGCAGGCTATAGGATGTCCCCATAAATGGGAACTAAGGACAGGAAGGAAAGAGTGGTCTAAATCCAGACATGATTGACAAGTGACCAGACCAAGTTAGTGGTGTAACTGGAGGAGCCCAGGAGATGATCCCCATTTGTAGCCCAGCTCTGTTTAGCATTATACTGAAACGGGAGTTTTGAGATAAAACTGGGCTCACTGCTTCTGCTGGCAGGTGGGGTCTGCACAAACCGCAGGCCTCTGCAGACAGGAAGAGTTACAGCTGTGTATGGTTGGCCATGCCCTCCAGGTACAGCAGACCCCAGCAGCTCACCATCGATTTCTCCTTCTCTCAGGGTTCTTGTCTCATGAACTCAAAGAATGAAATCCACAGACCAGGATGAATGAGTGTTTTAGTCAGCTTTTTCGTTGCTGAGACTGAAGGACCTGACCAGAACAATTACAGAGGAGGAAAGGTTTATTTGAGGGCTCAAGGTTTCAGAGGTCTCAGTCCATAGAAGGCTGCCTCCATTCCTCAGGGCTCGAGGTGAAGCAGAACATCATGGCTGAGTGAGAGGTGGAGGGAAGCAGCTCACATCATGGTGATCAAGAAGCAGAGAGAGAGACTCCACCAGATACAAATATATATACCAAAGCCACATCCTAATTCCCACCTCCTCCAGCCACACCCCACCACTTCAGTTACTACTCAGCTAATCCCATCAGGGGACTAATTCACTGGTTGGGTTAAGACTCTCACAACCCAATCATTTCTCCAATGAACCTTCTTGCATTGTCTTTCACATGAGCCTTGGGGGACACCTCATATCCAAACCATAAGAGTGAGTGTGAGGGTAAGATTCACTGAAGAATACAGACAGGAATAGAATTCTTGCAATGCAAGAGGAGACCCCCAGCAGGTTTTCTCCATCTGAGTGTGCTAGTCTAGGGATTTATGTAGCACTTGGTTTACTGCTATTGGTCTAATCTTGTGCTAATTAGGGTTTGGAAATGTACTAATGCTGTTGGTCCAAATTTATGCTAATTAGGGCTCAGGGACATATTAAGTCCATTGGTCAATTCTTGAGTCCCAACTTTCATTTGCTGTTCCCCAGGCCTGCCACACAGGTGTGGCAGTCTCCATGCATGGCCTTAATTGCCGCATACACTCCAACTCACCGGGCTGCTGCTTCTCAGCACAGACAAGTAGGCTGGCTGCACAGCTTGGCAGCCGGGGACCATATCAATTTCTTTTAAAATGTCTTTCCTGAGACAGAAATGTAATATTTTATACACACCCATCACTGTCATCCTATACTCATCTTTTGTGTGTGCATGGTATTGGGTATTTAACCAAGGGGTGCTGCTCTACCACTGAGCTACGTCCCCAGTCCTTTTTGAAATTTTTTTCAATTTTGGAGACAAGGTCTCACTAAGTGGCTGAGGCTGGTCTCTAAATTGTGATCCTCTGGCCTCAGCCTCCCAAGTTATAAGGATTACAGGTGTGCACCACCATACCAGGCTCAACATATATTTTAAACTTTCTTCAACTTGAATGAATTCTTCATTCAACTTTATAATAGAAACCCCCCTCTAAAACTTTTTACTTTCTGTTTTTGGTAACTTTTCTGTTCATGCATTCTTAGAAACTTGAGAGAGCCAATTTATTTCCTAGAACTCTGAAACATGATAGACACTTGGTAGAAGTGAAGATTAAACCCATTATTATTTTACTTTCATGGTTTCGAATATGTGGTACAAGATGAAGATGGTGCACAGTTAATAATAGCAGATGCTCTGCTGAACATAACTCTGGGCTTCCAGGGCTGGTCACTGTTGTGGTTTTGCAATGATATTTAAAATTTGATGAATGGATACAAAATGTATAACTGGTGTTGTCTAAGTGATTTTCTGGCATAATTTATGCTCCTACTGTGAAACTCCAATAAACCAATAAATCTACGCTGATGTCAAGGAAATCCCAGACTTAGTAAAGGGCCTCAGTGAATTTATGATCTCTGTATTTCTGACCCCTTTCTCACATTTTGGAGATTTGTCCCCCTTTAACTCTATCCTGCAAGATGTGCAAGCTCATATTGCCTCACAAACCTTCACCATTAATCCTGAGACTAATCTCAGCATTTGAAAAGGCTAAGATGTCAGAACTTTTTTGAAAAAATGGGACTTTGCTGTCTGTTTTATTAATCACTCATATCTTGGTACCCAGAGATAAGTGCAACATTAATCAGAAATTCAGGGAAGCATTTTCCATGTTGATTTAAGTGGGTTTCTGGGGTTACTTTTTAAAAACCATAAAACATGTGCTCATTATTCTGCATAGACTAAGTTACTAAAAGGTTACTTCTCATTTTCAGAGCTTATAATGCAAGGTATAATTTTCGTTTTTAATTTAAAAGGGGTTAGGAAACATAGAAGCTACTTTGTAGGAAAAAGGCTTTATTATACTTGTATGAAATCGTGTTTTTTTAAATTTTTATTGTTGGTTGTTCAAAACATTACATAGTTCTTGATATATCATATTTTACACTTTGATTCAAGTCGGTTATGAACTCCCATTTTTACCCCATATACAGATTGCAGAATCACCTCAGTTACAAATCCATTGATTTACATATTGCCATACTAGTGTCTGTCGTATTCTGCTGCCTTTCCTATCCTCTACTATCCCCCCTCCCCTCCCCTCCCCTCCCCTCTTCTCTCTCTACCCCCTCTACTGTCATTCATTTCTCCCCCTTGTATTTTTTTCCCTTTTCCCTCACTTCCTCTTGTTTGTAATTTTGTATAACCCTGAGGGTCTCCTTCCATTTCCATGCAATTTCCCTTCTCTCTCCCTTTCCCTCCCACCTCTCATCCCTGTTTAATGTTAATCTTCTTCTCATGCTCTTTGTCCCTACTCTGTTCTTAGTTACTCTCCTTATATCAAAGAAGACATTTGGCATTTGTTTTTTAGGGATTGGCTAGCTTCACTTAGCATAATCTGCTCTAATGCCATCCATTTCCCTGCAAATTCTATGATTTTGTCATTTTTTAATGCAGAGTAATACTCCATTGTGTATAAATGCCACATTTTTTTTTATCCATTCATCTATTGAAGGGCATCTGGGTTGGTTCCACAGTCTTGCTATTGTGAATTGTGCTGCTATGAACATCGATGTAGCAGTGTCCCTGTAGCATGCTCTTTTTAGGACTTTAGGGAATAGTCCGAGAAGGGGAATAGCTGGGTCAAATGGTGGTTCCATTCCCAGCTTTCCAAGAAATCTCCATACTGTTTCCAAATTGGCTGCACCAATTTGCAGTCCCACCAGCAATGTACAAGTGTACCCTTTTCCCCCACATCCTCGCCAGCACTTGTTGTTGTTTGACTTCATAATGGCTGCCAATCTTACTGGAGTGAGATGGTATCTTAGCGTGGTTTTGATTTACATTTCTCTGACTGCTAGAGATGGTGAGCATTTTTTCATGTACTTGTTGATTGATTGTATGTCCTCCTCTGAGAAGTGTCTGTTCGGGTCCTTGGCCCATTTGTTGATTGGGTTATTTGTTATTGTCTAATTTTTTGAGTTCTTTGTATACTCTGGATATTAGGGCTCTATCTGAAGTGTGAGGAGTAAAGATTTGTTCCCAGGATGTAGGCTCCCTATTTACCTCTCTTATTGTTTCTTTTGCTGAGAAAAAACTTTTTAGTTTGAGTAAGTCCCATTTGTTGATTCTAGTTATTAACTCTTGTGCTATGGGTCCTATTGAGGAATTTGGAGCCCGACCCCACAGTATGTAGATCGTAGCCAACTTTTTCTTCTATCAGACGGCGTGTCTCTGATTTGATATCAAGCTCCTTGATCCATTTTGAATTAACTTTTGTGCATGGCGAGAGAAAGGGATTCAGTTTCATTTTGTTGCATATGGATTTCCAGTTTTCCCAGCACCATTTGTTGAAGATGCTATCCTTCCTCCATTGCATGCTTTTAGCCCCTTTATCAAATATAAGATAGTTGTAGTTTTGTGGATTGGTTTCTGTGTCCTCTATTCTGTACCATTGGTCCACCCACCTGTTTTGGTACCAGTACCATGCTGTTTTTGTTACTATTGCTCTGTAGTATAGTTTGAAGTCTGGTATCGCTATACCGCCTGATTCACACTTCCTGGTTAGCATTGTTTTTGCTATTCTGGGTCTTTTATTTTTCCATATGAATTTCATGATTGCTTTCTCTATTTCTACAAGAAATGCCGTTGGGATTTTGATTGGCATTGCATTAAACCTATAGAGAACTTTTGGTAATATCGCCATTTTGATGATGTTAGTTCTGCCTATTCATGAACAGGGTATATTTTTCCATCTTCTAAGATCTTCTTCTATTTCTCTCTTTAGGGTTCTGTAGTTTTCATTGTATAAGTCTTTCACCTCTTTTGTTAGGTTGATTCCCAAATATTTTATTTTTTTTGAGGATATTGTGAATGGAGTGGTTGTCCTCATTTCCATTTCAGAGGATTTGTCGCTGATATACAGGAATGCCTTTGATTTATGTGTGTTGATTTTATAGCCTGCCACTTTGCTGAATTGATTTATTAGCTCTAATAGTTTCTTTGTAGACCTTTTTGGGTCTGCTAGGTAGAGAATCGTGTCACCTGCAAATAGTGATAATTTAAGTTCTTCTTTTCCTATTTTTATGCCTTTAATTTCTTTCGTCTGTCTAATTGCTCTGGCCAGTGTTTCGAGAACTATGTTGAACAGAAGTGGTGAGAGAGGGCATCCCTGTCTTGTTCCAGATTTTAGAGGGAATGCCTTCAATTTTTCTCCATTCAGAATGATGCTAGCCTGAGGCTTAGCATAGATTGCTTTTACAATATTGAGGTATGTTCCTGTTATCCCTAGTTTTTCTAGAGTTTTGAACATAAAGGGATGCTGTACTTTGTCGAATGCTTTTTCCGCATCTATCGAGATGATCATATGGTTCTTATTTTTAAGTCTATTGATGTGGTGAATAACATTTATTGATTTCCATATATTAAACCAGCCTTGCATCCCAGGGATGAATCCTACTTGATCATGGTGCACAATTTTTTTGATATGTTTTTGTATCTGATTCGCCTGAATTTTATTGAGGATTTTTGCATCTAGGTTCATTAGAGATATTGGTCTATAGTTTTCTTTCTTTGAAGTGTCTTTGTCTTGTTTAGGAATCAGGGTGATGTTGGCCTCGTAGAATGAATTTGGAAGTTCTCCCTCTTTTTCTATTTCCTGAAATAGCTTGAAAAGTATTGGTATTAGTTCTTCTTTAAAGGTTTTGTAAAACTCTGCTGTATACCCATCTGGTCCTGGGCTTTTCTTAGTTGGTAGTCTTTTGATGGTTTCTTGTATTTCCTCAATTGATATTGGTCTGTTTAGGTTGTCTATATCCTCCTGACTCAATCTGGGCAGATCATATGACTTAAGAAATTTATCGATGCCTTCACTATCTTCTATTTTATTGGAGTATAAGGATTCAAAATAATTTGTGATTATCTTCTGTATTTCTGAAGTGTCTGTTGTGATATTGCCTTTTTCATCCCGTATGCTAGTAATTTGAGTTCTCTCTCTTCTTCTCTTCGTTAGCATGGCTAAGGGTCTGTCAATTTTATTTATTTTTTCAAAGAACCAACTTTTAGTTTTGTCAATTTTTTTCAATTGTTTCTTTTGTTTCGATTTCATTAATTTCAGCTCTGATTTTAATTATTTCTTGCCTTCTACTTCTTTTGCTGTTGTTTTGCTCTTCTTTTTCAAGGATTTTGAGATGAAGTATGAGATCATTTATTTGTTGGTTTTTTCTTTTTTTAAGGAATGAACTCCACGCAATGAATTTTCCTCTTAGAACTGCTTTCAATGTGTCCCATAGATTCCGATATGTTGTGTCTGTGTTTTCATTTATCTCTAAGAATTTTTTAATTTCCTCCTTGATGTCTTCTATAACCCATTGATCATTCAGTAACCTATTTTTCATTCTCCAAGTGATGTATGCTTTTTCCTTCCTTCTTTTATCGTTGATTTTCAGTTCCATTCCATTATGATCAGATAAGATGCATGGTATTATCTCTACTCCTTTATATTGTCTAAGAGTTGCCCTGTGACATAATGTATGATCTATTTTTGAGAAGGATCCATGTGCTGCTGAGAAAAAAGTGTAACTGCTTGATGTTGGGTGGTATATTCTATATATGTCAATTAAGTCTAGGTTATTAATTGTGTTATTGAGTTCTATAGTTTCCTTATTCAACTTTTGTTTGGAAGATCTGTCCAGTGGTGAGAGAGGTGTGTTGAAGTCTCCCATGATTATTGTATGGTGGTCTATTAGACTCTTGAACTTGAGAAGAGTTTGTTTGATGAACATAGCTGCACCATTGTTTGGGGCATATATATTTATGATTGTTATGTCTTGTTGGTGTATGGTTCCCTTGAGCAGTATGTAGTGTCCCTCTTTATCCCTTTTGATTAACTTTGGCTTGAAATCTATTTTATTTGATATGAGTATGGACACTCCTGCTTGTTTCCGAAGTCCATATGAGTGATATGATTTTTCCCAACCTTTCACCTTCAGTCTATGTATGTCTTTTCCTATCAAATGCGTCTCCTGTAGGCAGCATATTGTTGGGTCTTGTGTTGTGATCCATTCTACTAGCCTGTGTCTCTTAATTGGTGAGTTTAAGCCATTAACATTTAGGGTTATTATTGAGATATGGGTTGTTCTCCCAGCCATATTTGTTTATTTCTGTTACTAAACATGGTTTGTTTTCCTCTTTGATTATTTTCCCCCCTTTACTGTCCTACCTCCCACTGTTGGTTTTCATTGTTATTTTCCATTTCCTCTTCCTGTAATGTTTTGCCGAGGATGTTTTGAAGAGATGGTTTTCTAGCTGCAAATTCTTTAAACTTTTGTTTATCGTGGAAGGTTTTAATTTCATCTTCCATCCTGAAGCTTAATTTCGCTGGATACACAATTCTTGGTTGGAACCCATTTTCTTTCAGTGTTTGAAATATGTTATTCCAGGATCTTCTAGCTTTCAGAGTCTGTGTTGAAAGATCAGCTGTTATCCTGATTGGTTTACCCCTGAATGTAATCTGCTTCCTTTCTCTTGTAGCTTTTAAAATTCTCTCCTTATTCTGTATGTTGGGCATCTTCATTATAATGTGTCTAGGTGTGGATCTCTTATGATTTTGCACATTCGGCATCCTGTAGGCTTCTAGGATTTGGGATTCTGTCTCATTCTTCAAGTCTGGGAAGTTTTCTCCTATTATTTCATTGAATAGACTGCTCATTCCTTTGGTTTGGAGCTCTGTACCTTCCTGTATCCCAATGACTCTTAAGTTTGGTCTCTTTATGTTATCCCATATTTCTTGGATGTTCTGCTCATGGTTTCTTAACAGTCTTGCTGAGCTGTCTATGTTCTTTTCAAGTTGAAATACTTTGTCTTCATTGTCTGATGTTCTATCTTCTAAGTGTTCTACTCTGCTGGTAGTATTCTCAATTGAGTTTTTAAGTTGGTTTATTGCTTCCTGCATTTCTAGGATTTCTGTTTGTTTTTTATAACCTCTATCTCCCTGTATAGTTGATCTTTTGCTTCTTGGATTTGTTTATGTAACTCATTGTCGAAGTGATCTTTCATTGTCTGATTTTGCTGTCTAATGTCTTCCTTGAGACTCCAGATCATCTGAAGCATGTATATCCTGAATTCTTTATTTGACATTCCATCTGCTGCAGCTATTACCTCTTCTAAAGTTGAGTTGACCTGCATTGCTTGTGGTCCTTTCTTTCCTTGTCTTTTCATACTGCTCGCGTTTCTTTCTGCTTGGTGAAACTGTTGTGTTTTTGAAATTTTCCCCGTATATATTTATATTGCTCTTGTATAGTTGAAAATTCTCCCTTGCAGGGTCGGGTGGCGGCTGTGTTCCTCCTCCAATTGGGGTGATCTGTCTACCACGCTGACGGGCCGCTGGGCCTGTTCTTCCGGTTGGTCGCAGGTCTGCCTACCTTGCACGCACGGGCGGCGGCTCTGCTCTGCCCCTCCTCCAATTGGTGTGACGTGTCTACCATGCCTGCGGACCCCTGGGCCTGTTCTGCCGGTCGGTCGCAGGTCTGCCTACCCTGCAGGAGCGTGCAGCGGCTCTGCTCTGCCCTTACTCCAATTGGGGTGACGTGACTACGACGCCGGCGGGCCGCTGGGCCTGTTCCGGGTGCGGGCGAAGGCTCTGCTCTGCCCCTACTCCAATTGGGGTGACGTGACTACCGCGCCGGCGGGCCGCTGGGCCTGTTTCGGGTGCGGGCGGTGGCTCTGCTCTGCCCCTACTCCAATTGGGGTGACGTGTCTACCACGCTGGCAGGCTGTTGGGCCTGTTCCGCCGGTTAGTTGCAGGTCTGCCTACCTTTGGCTGGGGCGGCGGGTCTGCTCTGCCCCTACTCCAATTGGGGTGACGTGACTACCACGCCAGCGGGTCGTTGGGCCTGTTCCGGGCAGGGGCGGAGGCTCTGCTCTGCCCCTCTTGCTTGATGACAAAGTGAGAGAGACTCAGGTGTTTGTGACTCACTTTCTTTACCAGGAGACCAACTGTTTCTGTCGCCGCTGGTATCGATGAAGTTATTTCCTCCACAGCTTTCTGATGACCTCAGATCTCTGCCATGTTGGTATCCCATGCGAATGGCAGCATTTTGTTCCCTTTGCCGGGTGACCAAAGCAACGGGTGAGTCCTGACCAGCCCTCACAAGCCCCGTCTCAATCCTGTTGCCACTGCCAATGAAGGCTCAGTTGGTATTTACCTCCACAGTATTCAGCAGGACCCGGATCGAGAAGCAGTTTCCGCGGGTTCTTTAGCCCTGGGCCAGAGCAGTTCCGGGAGCCGGGATTCGGCTGCTCCGGGCTCGGTGTATGTTCTGATAGGAGCAAGCTCCAAGAAGCAGTTTCCGCAGGTTCTCTAGCACTGAGCCTGAGTAATTTGTCTGCGAGCCGCAGGCGAATGGCAGCCTGAAATTACCTTTTCTATAGCTGAATGAGCTGCGATCAGTCGAAAACAGGGATGGTGACGTCAGCTCTCCAAGATGGTGGCCGCTGGCTTCCTCTGTGGTCTGACCGGTGTGGAGAACCGAATTGGACCGCTTTCTTCCCCTGTCTGAAACCCAGAATTCAGCACTGAGCACAGTAATTGCACAGCTGGCAGGAGCCCGCAGAATCCGCAGTGCTGTATCTTTGCGTTGCTATTTTGTCGTTTCCCAGCGCGCGCCGCAGACTCTAGCCACGGGGCGATTTGCTGAATAAGCAGCGTGACCCTCCCTGCGGACAAATCGCTCGCATTTGAGCCCCCGTAGCTGATCCTCATGCGATGGAATCCTTCCTCTAGGTTTTGGAGCACCCCAATTTTGCTGGAAATTCCTAACAAGATAGCTTTTAGCCGTTCTAACTCGTCATTCTCCCACACAGGGACGCGGTACACGGGGGTGATGCGCTCCCTTCGCTGCCATCTTCCCTCTCTGAAATCGTTTTATAAAGGCAAATAGTACTAAGACTAAGGCAGAAAACAGGAAAAAATTCGAAATCATATTTTCAAAGAACCAGGGCACCAGAGAGTCTTATAGAACAAATAGTTAATAAATAAATAAAAGAAAACCTCGTGACAACATTAGCTATAGATCTGTGAGTGTCCAGCTTAGCAAAGCTACAGGTGGAATCTCAGTTTTTTTCTTTGTAGCCCTTAAGCCTGTGACTTGGTATTAGTGTCTGATGAATGATACAGGCAGTGGGGTTTTCCATAGGTGTATTTGTTGGAGTGAAGATAATTTAATAAATATAATTGTGCTCAAATAGCTCAGTATAAGCAATTATCCCTAATTACTGTTAGAGTCTCTCTCATTTCTAATGAAGGCTACAGAAGGAGGATAGCTTATCTCCAGGCACCAATTTAATTTAAAAGTTAATGGGAATAGTTTGGGCTCTGCCTGAAAGATTTTGATGAAGCTCATCTGACTGCAGTTCCAGTAGGAACTGCTGTTGTCTTTATCATTAGCGTTACTCCGTCCTTCCTGTGAGTGTCCAAGTCCTCTTTACAGTCCATACACCAAGCAGCTCAGAGGGTTCCTGGGCATCCGAAAGCCCCCCCCTGCACAGTGTTGGAGAAGATAGTGAGATTGGGCTTCTGTAGATTTCAAATGGTTCCTTCAATCAATCAGTATTTGAGAGCATGGCTGATTGGAGATGTTAGTGGCTCATTGGTATTCTAAGAAGCACCCAACACAAAGCCCAGTTAATGCTGAGTAGATGTTTATTGAGAGAAGAGGCCAATGCAGGTTTTTAGGTATATTTGGTTTGGGGCCATTTGTTTCTTTTTTCTTTCTATGCATATGAGAAAGAGGCTGTAATCATTTGATGCTTGAACAAAATCAATGGTTGAAAGCAATGATGCATAGAATTGTCTGCTGCCCCAACCCTCAACACCAAAGCCACTTCTGGTCTCAGTACAGGACTGTGAGAAGTTGGAGGGCCCATCAGTCTCTGCCAAAAGCCCCAAGGTTATTCATGGTTAGATTCTTCCTCTGTGTAGTATTCATTGGGACAGATTTTCCTATCCACGGACAAAAGAAAAGTCATGTTGCAGTTTGTTTACAAATCAAGAAGGAATCCTTTTAATTCTAACCATCCTTCTTAGTATAGCTATTTACTTTTTGTATTTAATATCTTTTTAAAAAGTGTAAAGAAAGGTGCAAAATATTGATTATAGGAGAGTCAGAATAACATAGCAAATAAGAATGAAAATCGTAGGTTTAAATATGGTTCTGCTGTGTGGCCCTGGGTGAATTAACAAACTTCTTGGTGGTACAAATTCTTTTTTTGTTTTTTCTTGGTACCAGGGATGGAAACCAGGGGCACTTAACCACTGAGCCACATCCCCAGCCCTTTTTATTTTTTATTTTGAGACAGATTCTTGCTAAGTTGCTTAGGTGCTTGCTAAGTGGCTGAGCCTGGCTTTGTACTGGTCATTCTCCCGCTTCAGCCTCCTGCACCACCACTGGGATTACAGGCGTGTGCCACCATGCCCAGCCTGAAATTTTTATTTGAAAATGCAAATGATAATACTATCACTTAACTGCAGGTGTTGTGGAGGACTGCGTTCAGATAGCAGTTGGTACAGAAATGGGTAATGGGCTGTCTATGAAAAGTGTCCATGCTGGAGAAACCAATGCCCTTGCCAAGAGCTGCAACAATTTCATGAAAGTGAGCACAGTGTTCCAGGAAGAAATACAGGATAGGTACAGTCCAACAGCATGGGGAAAGGAAAAATAAAAGCTTAAAAATCATTGAATTTATTATCCTACAATCAGGAGTACTGGTAGCATATTGAATTGGAGGAAGAGCACTCCAGAGGGAGCTGGGGGAGCCTGTGATTTAGAACAGTGATTTTCAACTGGGCCTTATGTTAGGATCACCTCGGGAAGCGTCTTCACTCCTACTGGGGCCCCGGGATTCCATATTTTTGAGGAAACTCCCCCAGTGATTCTAACTCAAAATGACAATAGAAACGGGTCTTAGAGAATGAAGGGGAGCCAGGCCCCGGAGCTGGGTGGGAGTGGAGCAGGCAGTTCTGCAGGGGGGCGGCCTTGGGAGTCCACTCACCATCACTAAGCCAGGAATGAGAGGGATGCTCTGGTTGACAGATGAGCCAGGGCCCATCTGCACATCCACCGTTAGTGTTTCTGCTCTTTGTTCACAGGATAAGCTGTTTGTTTTCAGATCTGCTGCAAGCTTTTGCTCTGACATCCAGGGGCAATAATTGGTTTCCATAAAGGAAGTTAAAGTCACAGGCAGCAATTCTTGAATCTCAGAGATTCTGCTTCCAAGACTATTAACAAAGAGTGCCATTTTCTTATGGTTGAAAAATCTGTCTATCTATCACCTCTCAATCTGTCTGTCTATCTCTACTGATCCATGCATTCCGAACCTTTTAGCAGTCGATATTTCCAAGTATTATAAAAACAAACAAAAATAAAGGCCGACATTTAGAGCCACCAAGCCCAGACCTTTCTCAGTTGTTAAACCACTTTGGTAGGATAAAATAGAGACAAAATAAGAAAGAGGTTTAGTTTGGTAGAAGAAAAAATCAGTATCAAGTTTGGTAACTGAATCTCTAAAATATATCTTAGCAGCTGGCAAGATAACTTCCCTGCCTCCTCCTTCTTTAAAAATGTACTTAGATGTTGTACCTGTTTTAAAGCATTAGTACTTGAAAAAAAAGTACTAACATTTTTTAAAAGGCTGTTGGGATGTTATTGAAACCACAATAAATGTAGGCATTATTTTGGAAGCAATTAATATTTTAATTATCATATCTGCTATTAAAAGATATGTCACACATCTTCTTGGAAGCAGATGTTCTGGCTCCACTCAATTTAGATGACTGAAGCCCTGGCCTCATACTGCACAGTGAAGTGTAATTTGTTTATTGCTTAGGATAGTTTTGGCTTCTTGATGATTTTTGTTTGCTATCACAAATGGCATATTCTCACTGCTTATTGTTGGCATAAATGATTTTTCTACTTATACAGCCATATGGCTTGCAAATAAGTGCAACTCTTTATTTCAACAAATGTACTTCTTATTTCTGTTTTGTGTCTTGCATTAGCTAACACTTTCAGAACACTCTGAATAATATTACAGCAGGCATCTTGATTTTATTCTCAATTTTGTTGGAATTCCTCTAGTGTTTCCATTCTAAGTGTGATGTTTTCTGTGGCTCAGGATAGATGTTATTTATAGCATCATGTGAGAAGTGATCTGGGGTAGCCAGGCTCTCAGATGCCCCTGGTTCCTGCCCCTGCCCCTTACTCCTGTGTGTAATGTCTTCTCATACTGAATAGAGCTGGCATGATTTAGCCATAGAAATATTATAGACATCATGCTTTGGGACTTCTGGGGATAGTTCATTAAAGACATTGAGGTTCTGCCTGGTGATTTTTCCCTGGTTACTCACTCTGGGGAAGCTAGTTGCCACCAACTCAAGCAATCTATACTGGTAGGAATTGAGGCTTCCTGTCAATAGCTAGTTCTAAGTTTCTAGGTATGAGAAGGCTTCTTAGAAGCAGATGCTCTGGCTCCACTCTATTTAGATGACTGAAGCCCTGGCCAATAACTTGATTGCAACCTTATGAAAGACCCTGAGCCATAATCATCTGGCCAAGCCAGTCCCAAATTCCTCACCCACAAAAAATTACATAAGATAGTAAATGCCTATTGTTTGAAAGTACTAATTTTGGGGTGACTTGTCATGCAGCAATAGCTAGCTAACACACTTTCAAAATCGATTTAAAAGAATTTATTGAAACCATTGGTTGAGTATATAGCTTAGTGGTTGGGTGCTTTCCTATCATGCATGAGGTCCTGGGAGATATATATGTATATATGTTGGACTTGCTTTAGTAATTCTTCTACATTCAGTCACTGGGGGAAGTAAGGGCAGACACAGAACTAGAGTTTAGGCAAAGCAGCAGGTGACCTTAATCAACTAAGATTCTTGTACTTGAAGCTATGAAGGGACTCATGGATATCACAGATAATTATCATGAAGATGATTTGACAAATTCCAAATAGAGTAACTAAGCAACATCTGAATCAGAGTTATGCATTATCCATTTAGTTTACTAATCATCATCATTATTAATACTTAATAGAAGTGCCACATGTACAATATGCCTGGAGTGTGTGTGTGTGTGTGTGTGTGTGTGTGTGTGTGTATATATATCACATACACAAAACAAAATAAAAAAAAGAAAGAAATTAATTAATTCATGGAAATCATTAAGGTAATAATTATATAGAATACCTTTTCAAAATCAACCAGATGATTCATTTTTTTCTCTTATTTGATCTGTCGGAGTGGTGCTTTATTTTATTAGCTTTCCTAATATTACTGTGCCCTTGTCTTCCTAGATAAAATCTTCTTGAACAAGCAGATTATTATTTTTATACACTGGTTTTATTTTCTAGTCATTTGTTTGGAAACTTGGGATATGCAAACTAATGAGATTGGCTTATGTTTTTCTTTTTATTAAAAATAAAGACTATTCTACTTTTACAAGATTATCTGGTATTTTTTTAAACCATGTTGAGTTACAACTTAAAGGGAATTATCCACCCCTTGAAAGCTTAAGGAAACTAGAGCATGAAATCCCCAGAGCCCAGAGACTTTACGTTGTACTTTCTTTGATAACTTTATCAAATCCCTTCATATTTATTGGTCTATCCAGGTTTTCTTCTTGAATCAGTTGTTAAGGTTTATTAAGCCTTGAACTTACTAAGAAAGTGTTAACTAAATCACCAGATTATTAGCCTATATATTTGCGTTTGGTACCACTTTTCTTATGGTTTTCAAAAATCTGGCTGAACTAAGAAATGAATATAGAGAACTTAAATCCGTTAGTGGAATTAAACGTGCAATGGAATGGATCGCTATTTCTTGACGCTCTGTAGTAGGAACTTGTTTGGGGGAATGACTTGGTGACTTTTCCAGCATGGAGGTGCAGCCAATGTACATTAGAAAGATTCAGAAGGAATTGAATCGGTGAGATCCAAGGAAAGCTGAGAAGCTAAACTAAGAAGGAAACATATTCATGGATCTTGCTTACAACTCCCCCAATGAAATACAATTGTTGACAGTTGAAGTAACTTATGTGGAAACATTAGGTCACTAACAAGGGATTAATTGTATGATGGCCACCATATTTACTACCATGGGGTACCAAGTAAGATGAAAATTCAATGTTTTCAGAGGAAAATAGAAAGTAAATTTGATTGTTCAGTAGCTCCCCTCATCCACAGATAATATATTCCAAGACCTCTAATAGATACCTGAAACTTTAGCTAATACTGAACTCTACATATACTGACTTTTTTCCTATATATACATACCTATGATAAAATTTAATTCATAGATCAGGCACTATAAGAGATTAGCCACAATAATCAATAGTACTATAGAACAATTCCAAATATAGAGTATAAAAAATTATATGAATATCCTCTCTCTTTCTTTCTCTCTCAAAATATTTTTTTGTATTTACTCTTATGATGATGTGAGATGATTCAATGCCTAGGTGACGAGATGAACGAAGGTACAAGACAGACACTGTGAAGTAGTGTAGGTGAATGCATAAATGTTATATGAACACACTGTGATAAAGTAACAACCTGATAACTCAAATGAATACTAAGTGACTAAAGAGCAAGTAGCATATACAACGTGGATACACTGGACAGAGGGATGATTCATATCTTGTGGAGGACTAAAAGTTACAGGGCAAGCAGGATTTCATCCTAAAACCAGAATGGCACTCGATCTATGCCACAGTCTGGCTGGGCACAAATGCCGCAGTCTGGCTGGGCACACAATCACGAGCCACCACACAGCTTGTAGATTAAAACAGCAACTCTTTATTCCCGAACTCACACCAGCCGTCTACAATCACGTTCTGGGGAAATCCACGTTCTCTTCCCAAATCCACGTTCTCTGCCCAAATCCACCTCCACTGGGCTTCTATCTCCAAAATATATTGTCTGAATCCCGTGAGAACTCAAGGGGAACTCAGGCAGCAGGATACGCCCTATTCCCAGCAGGAATAATCTTAAACCTTAAACCTGGAACCTAAACCGGGAACTCCCTAAACACGATTATCTTAAAACCGGGAACACCCTAATCTGCCTTGGTCCTTGAGCAAGGTCACTTACATTCAATGTCACTGCAACATGTCAGCAACATGGGGTACGCTGGCAAGGAAATTGTCATACCTACTTGGCTAATGGCTCCCAGCAGATCTAAAACATGAATTGTTTGTTTCTGGAATGAATTTTCTATTTAATATTTTGGGACTACAGTTGATCATGACTCGCTGAAGCCACCGAAAGCAAAACCACAGATAACAGAGAACTACTATATTCCTTGATAGGAATCCTGATGCTTGCCTGTCTTATCAGCCTGCTATTCACAGCTCAATCTTGGCTGCAACTTCTACCATGTTCATTATTCTCACTATCTTCTCAGTTGACATGAAATAAAGGTTTCCCCTTGGCCTATGAACTTAGAGCTATTCACTTTCTGAATGGCTTGAACTGACTGAAGTCTGTTGCTAGCTCAGCACTTGGCGTTATATTCAGAGAGGGATTTTTGACAGAGTCAGTACAATTTTTCTCCTTTAGAACATCCTAAAAATTCTATCAAAGGAAAAGTTCAATTCAGATATAAGGTTTTTTCCCCCCTACGCTCTCGTAAGTTATTAGCACTTGGGGAAGGCTTTGCTCATCTTTGTTGGTTTCATGTCATTGTGTTAAATTACATAGGAACTTACACATGGACTGCACACTCTTGAAACCCCTTAATCCTGTGGGGGCTTCTCCATCATTTTCTGTGACAACTTCTTCCTTCACCAAAATAGAAAGGGCAGGACGGGTCGTCACCTTCCCATTTGGCTTCAACTAACTAGCCAGCCACGGACACTGATTGATGCTTCTCTGTTCCCTTGTTCTACCAGCATTCCCAAACATTTGACTGAGGTATCTCATTTTTTTGCTCACAGCTGCAGTGGAAATGTAACACTGTTCTTCCTCTTTGCTAAGTGTTTTCCTGAGGCCGTAGTAATGGGGATGTTCTCTGATCAGGAGGTCCAGCATTCATAGAAAAGCTGTAGTTAGACCTTTCCAGATCAATGAATGGTTAAAAGATCAGCCGTGTAGGGCTCCTGGAGGTACCACATCGAATGCTAATGACATTCTTCAGCCCACCATCCCTTAAGAACTTTAAATGCTGACACTTGGCATCAAACACATGCCATGACTCTTCTAAAGATTTTCTGAAGGATTCAGGACCTGTTCATTTCTTCAGTGCCCCTATCCATTAGCTTGATTAGTGTGTGTTAGGGGTTGGATTTGAGGTTTCGCCCAAAAGCTATGTGTGAGACAATGCAAGAAGGTTCAGAAGAGAAATGATTGGGTCATGAGAACCTTAACCTAATCAGCAAATCAATCCCCTGATGGGATTAACTGGGTGGTAACTGGAGACAGGTAGGGTGTGGCTGGAGGAGGTGGGCACTGGGGATGTACCTTTGGGTTATATATATTTGTATATGGTAAGTGGAATATTTCTCTTCTCTCTGATCATCATGTGAGCCGCGTCCCTCTGCCACATTCTTCTGTCACGATGTTCAGCCCCACCCCAAGCCCTGAGAAACAGAGCTGGCTGTCTGTGGACTGCGACCTCTGAAACCATGAGCTCCCAAATAAACTTTTTCCTCTTCTAAAATTGTTCTTGTCGGGGCTTTTTGTCACCGCAGAGAAAAAGCTGACTCAAACAGTGTGTTTTTGAGGAACCACCATTTTTAAAGAGTTTATCATTGTGAACTGTGGTAGATAGTCTCTGGAAATAAGATATTTTTTTCCCTCCTTCTGGTTCAAATCATCTATCTGACCTATGGACTCTTAAAATATTTATTAATAAAAAAAGTCATTGCAACTGGGATTTTTGAATTGTTCTCCAGTGACAGTAAAGCTGTTGAGGGACGTGGTACTTTATCAAAGCAGAAGACGGTGAGTTTGACCCAAGTCAGCCTCCACCATTCAGTGACAGGTGTCCTTGGGTGAGGGTTGACCTTCCTTTTGGATCCTGACTTCTCATGATGGTAAAGATGATGGTGACTGTAATGCCTACCTCTCAAAAGTTTTTTTTTTTTTTAATATCAAATGTCATACTAAAGAATATTCTGTAAATGTAATACATCAGAGGATATTATGAAACGTACAATCTTTGTTTTTTTGGTTTTTTTTTACCGTATAGAAAGATTCTATAAAATGAACTTGCACTCCTGCCTGTGTTTTGGAAAAACTAGCCACAGAATGTCCACTTATTAATTCTTTACGATCTCTAGTTTTGTCTCATTTTCTCAACTCTGAGTTTTTTTCTTTTGTGTTGGTTGTTGCTTACTAGAAATTTTGTTATTTTAATGAAATGGTTTAAAATTGACTTTTGATTCTATGTCACTATTTTCAGTTTTTTCAACTTAAAATTTTAAATTTCTTTTTCATTTTTAAAATTTTTCCCCATTACATGAGTTGAATTTTTAATTACACCTCCCCATATACATATATCCAAAAGCATGTGGTCTTTGCTGTACTGACTAATAAATACTCTTAACTACACATTGGACCCTCATCTCTGCTCATCATTGCTCTTGCCTGGTCGAGACATAAGACATCACATATTATCATCCCTATTGCCTTGTAGTCTTAAGAAATTTATAGGGTGTGTGAAAGTGAATTCCACATTGATCTCTGTCAAGGTCATTGCTTAAATTTGTTCCTTGTGCAATGCTTTTTTTAGTTTTGAAAAAAATAGGAAAGTCAAGGAATATTTTGTAAAACGGCATCTCTCCCCTCTTCCTTTTCTTCTGTGTCAAATTTACTTTTTGCTGCCAAATTTGTAGTCCCTGATACATGAATACCACTTATAAATGGCAAAGATAGATCAAACGTGTATTGCCATAAAAGGGAGCAGGGATGTGCTGATTCTCATTGCTGGTTAATAGGAAAACACAATGTTAGCCTGTTTGGGTTAACTTACATTGATCTCTGACCTCATTACCACCAGATGAGCCCGATGAAAATGTTGATTCATTGGAGTGAATTTGTGCCAATGTCACATAGTTAAAAAGGTGTAAGAGTATCATTAGCAAAAAGCTCTGCTCCTCAGCCTTCAAGGGAGCAGAGACTTTAATTTAATTCCTGTGCATGTGACTTTGCCCTGGCTGTGTAATTTACTGATATCACGGTGACATGCCTTGTAGTTCGAGCATAAACAGAACTTTCCATGTCTTATGCTTTTGATCCTTTTTTGCTCAGACAGGTGTTAAGTGGCACACTTGCACACACACAGAATGGGGCAGACTTCTGCCCTTGTTTACCCATCATTCTAGACACACTGGATTATTTGTGTCTACATGATTAGACATACTAGGATCACTTGTGTGTCTGGTGTAGCTTCTAAAATTTTCACAAGATCAGAGCGAATTGCTTGCATCCCATTGAGTCCAGAGAGTATGGAGATGTAGAATGAAAAGATGTCTGACTTATAAAGAAGAATGGGAAGGAGACAGCCACGAGAGAAGGAAAAGAGAGGCTTTCCTTATCAAAGAGCCTATTGCTCCACCAGGCAGCGCTGCTGACCCCAAGCAGCAAGCAGAAGAGCCGGTGTGCACATCTGGTCTCTGTATGCTCACACAGCTGATAATTTTGAAACTGGGATCACTGTGGACTTTTTTTCCTTTCTAGGCTGCACCCTGAATTTGCATCCAGGGTAGCAAGAAGTCTCCCATTCAGATTCCTCCTTGGAATAAAGAATCTGCTGCAGTTCTTATTTCCCAGGAGAGCTGTATCTGTGGTTTCTTCTGAGAAGCACAAACAGGTCCTGCGGCTCCACATTATCCCTCACACTGACCTATAAATATGCCTGAGAAGTTTGAACTGAGTTGAGACCTTACAGTATCTGGCAGAGCAAATGAGTTCAGAGTAGAGACATTTCCAGGGAAGGAGAAGGGGAGAGGCCCAGAGCTCAGCTCCATGAGGCCTGGCCTGCAAGTTGTTCAGCATTTGCTTAGTAATCACATGTTACCCATCTAGCACATGGCGGGCACCATGCCAGGTGATGGGGTTGCAATGTTGAGCAAGTGCCATTGGGCCACTGCAAGAGCTTGGGTAATGAAGGGAGATGAGAGTTGGCAGGCCTGGGCTGAGGGGCAGGGGATGTCCTGAAATTCTGTGCCTAGGGCCTGTGGGCACTTGATCAGCTACGGCTCACCACAATCACCTCTTTCCATCAGCAAGTACTTTCTGGCTGCTGGACCTCCAGCTTGATTGGCTGCAATGCCTCTCTGTGCCCACTCACTCACCCATCAACAGCAACTTCGATTGCAGTATGCCAGGAGTGCAGCTTTCTTCCCAGGCTCCGGGTTCTTCTCAAGAATGACAGAGTTGAAATGAACCTATTAGATATCCTGTCTAGATAGCTCACCAGAGAATGGTGCTAATTCTCCCCTCACCTTCAGAAAGCAAAAGAACTCTGATTTCAACTGAATTAAAAATAAATTCCAGTGAAATATTTCATACAAATGCAGAAGTACCTGTTGGCAAAATTCACTCCATGCTTTGAAATTAATTCCAAAGCGCTTTGGCATTTATCTTTGATTTAGAAAGGGGAAAATTGCTTTCCTTTTTGTTCTTTAAAATTTATGTAACCATTACAGGGGAGAAATTAGAGTGCATGAAATATAGAAATTGAATTATAATCCAGTGCAATGTACTTCCTTTTCTAGAAAGTCAAATGTCATTTGCATTTGAGCTGATGAGCCTCCTTTGGGATCCTTAGACTTTCCCCCTTTCTTCCTCTTATATGCTTCAAATTAAATTTTTGTCATTTTCCTTTTATGCACACTGTGCTATTATAATAATCAGGTTCTCTAAGACAAAAGTGGGTCATGTGAATGTATTTCAATATAGAATTTAGTGCTCACAAAAAAACAATCATATGGAAGTTACTGAAGAAACAAATTCAGGCATTTGATGATGATAGTAAAAGCCTGATTTTTCCTAAAGTGAAATGTGAGTCATTGGGTTTAGGAATTAGAGGGTAACTGGTGATTTTTCTAAGACCAACGAAGGTATTTACTTCTTTGTAGGGTCTTCTGAGCATTGATGATTAATACATTTTATTTTTTTCTGATTGCAATTGGCATTTAAAAAAAAGTATACAAAGGCTGCTTGGCTCATGATATAGTAGGGCCACAGGAGAAAACCCAGGAAAGTTCAGTTTCTGTCCTCATAGGGGTAGGGCTCCCTCCCTGGCCTGGCCTGTGATTTCACATAACAATATATGTCTCCTGGGATAGAGTTTTATTCATGTCTGACCAAGGTGTGTCAGAGAGAACGAGATCAGTAAGGAAGCCAATAAAGACATTTTTTTTCAGTACCATACCATAGTAGAGAGTGGCTTCAGTAAAACCAAATTAACTCCAAATGGGGCAGAGACAGCTGGGGACTTATAGCCAGAAAGCAGAGTGAGCAGGCAGTGGGTGGAAAATTACTAAGAGGAGACTTCAAGAGTAGGGGAATTCTTGATAAACTGATCTAATTGGGGTCTTGCTGAAAGCAGACCAAGGGCTTGGACATAAGGAGTGGTGGATGAGGAATTTGATGACCTCAAGCATGATGGGAGTCTCCCTAAATTGACTTAGCAAAATTCTTGCTAAAACTGGAGACCAAGACTTGTTGAGAAGAGAGCTCAGAGGAACCTGCCTAGTGTTTGGTCAAGGAAAGAGATCATTAGGTGACACATAATTATCACCCCACAAGCTACTCTAATCAATTGGTAGGGGTTGTCTGGCAACTCTTTGGAAGGCTGCTGGCTTTTTATCTGGGTTTGTAGTCAATGACAGGTGCCAGCCTTGGTACAGCAGGGTGGGTGTAACTTACACACCCCATGTGTGCCAAACAGGGTAAGCAGGTGGACTTCTGCTTGAAAAGAATGTGAGATCTCTTTGTATACTGCCTGTGGAACTACAAATTGGTGCAACCACTCTGGAAAGCAGTATAGAGATTCCTCAGAAAACTTGGAATGGAACCACCGTTTAACCCAGTTATCCCACTCCTTGGTTTATACCCGAAGGACTTAAAATCAGCATACTACAGTGACACAGCCACATTAATGTTTATAGCAGTTCAATTCATAATAGTTAAGCTATGGAGCCAAACTAGATGCCCTTCAACAAGATAAATGGATACAGAAAATGTAATATATATGCACAATGGAGTATTACTCAGCCTTAAAGAAGAGAAATGTGGCATTTGCCAGTAAATAGATGGATCTGGAGAATATTATGCTAAGTAAAATAAACCAATCCCCAAAGAACCAAAGGCTGAAGGTTTTCTCTGATATGTGGATGCTAATTCACAATGGGGAGGGAGGGCTAGGGAAGAATAGAGGAGAGGTACTTTGGATTAGATAGAGGGGAGTGAAGGGAGGAGAGGGAGTATGGGAAGAGGAAGGATAGTAGAATGAATCAACATTGTTAACCTATGTACATATATGATTTCAAGACCAGTGTGATTCTACATCATGTACAACCAGGAGAATGAGAAGTTATACTCCATTTATGTATGATATGTCAAAATGCATTCTACTGCCAGGTATAACTAATTAGAACAAATTAAAAAAAAAAAAAGAATGTGAGATCTCTTCGTTCTGAAGGTAGCCAAAGATCAGTTCTAACCGGGTACTTCTCAAACTTGAGTGAGAATGAGAGTCACCTGGAATCTTGCTACAGCCTGGGACCTAAGGGTTTTGCATTTCTAAGAAGTTTCAGGTGAGCATGATTCTGGTTTTGCCTAGGAAATCACACCTGAGATTAACTGCCCTAAGTATCTTTCTCAGTCACTGCCTCCCTTTGAAGGGGCTGTTGGGATTCAGCTCAAGAATATCCATCTCTCTCATTCCACCATCTTTCCTACTCCCATGTCCCCTTCCCACTCCTCCCTCCCCTTTGCCCCATCAAAGTTCCTCCATTTTTCCCATGCCCCATCCTCATTATGGATCAGCATCCACTTATCAGAGAGAACATTTAGTCTTTTTGGTTTGGGGGGATTAGCTAACTTCACTTAGCATTATATTCTCCAACCCCATCTATTTACATGCAAATGCCATAATTTTATTCTTTTTTAATGCTGAGTAATATTCTATTGTGTATATATACCACATTTTCTTTATCCATTCATCTATTAAAAGCCATCTAGGTTGCTTCCACAGTTTAGCTATTGTGAATTGTGCTGCAATAAACATTGATGTGGCTGTGTCCCTGTAGTATGCTGATTTTAAGTCCTTTCAGTAGAGATTGAGGAGTGGGACTGCTGGGTCAAATGGTGGTTCCATTCCAAGTTTTCTAAGGAATTTCCATACTGTTTTCTAGATTGGTTGCACCAATTTGCAGTCCCACCAGCAACGTATGAGCGTGCTTTTTCCCCTACAAACTTGCCATCATTTATTGTTGTCTGTGTTCTTGATAATTGCTATTCTGAATGGCATAAGATGAAATCTTAAAGTAGTTTTGATTTGCATTTCTCAACCTGCTAGAGATGTTGAACATTTTTTCATATATTTGTTGATTGAATGTATATCTTCTGAAAAGTGTCTGTTCAGCTCTTTAGTCCATTTATTGATTGGGTTGTTTCATTTTTTGAGTTCTTTATATATCCTGGAGATTAGTACTCTATCTGATGTGCACATGGCAAAACTTTCTTCCCAAAATGTAGGCTCTCTATTCACCTCATTGCTGAGAAGAAGCTTTTTAATTTGAGTCCATTCCATTTATTCTTATGCTTTAGGAGTCTTGTTAAGGAAGTTGGGGCCTAGTCCAACGTGATGAAGATTTGGGCCTACTTTTTCCTCTACTAGGTGCAGGATCTCTGGTCTAATTCCTAAGTTCTTGACCCACTTTGAGTTGAGTTTTGTACAGGGTGAGAGATAGGGGTTTATTTTCATTTTGCCGCATATGGATTTCCAGTTCTCCCAGCACCATTTGTTGAAGAGGCCATCTTTATCCTATACAACCATAGAAATGTAAAGTTGTGCTGCAGTTGTGTACAATGAATCAAAATGCATTCTGCTATCATATATACCTAATTAAAATAAAAATAAATAAAGAAAAATTACCTTTTAAAAGTTCCATTCTGATTCATTACACAAATGGCTTAATCATCTACGTAGTTTTGTTCTATTTACTCAGGAAACAAAAACCTAGACATATTAATTCTTTTTGAATAGCATTTCACACTTAATATAGACTTCCAGAGCTAGCTAGTGCAGATTTTGACTCCCAGATGGTGATTGCACGCTTTCACTGTGTTTTCAAGTGTGGGAGAAAGCAGACCCCATCAGGCTCTGATTACCTTCAAAAAGGACAAAAAGAGAGGTCTCTTTGCCCACTAAAGAAACAAGTGCCAATTAGTGTTGCATTTTTTTAAACTTTTTTTTAAATTTAAAGACATTTTGAATAAAAATTGTCGTACAATCAAAGAACTAGAAATCAGTTGCTCTAGGCTCAAATTTTGATTGTTTTCTACT
Source organism: Marmota monax (assembly GCF_021218885.2). Taxonomy (NCBI): domain Eukaryota; kingdom Metazoa; phylum Chordata; class Mammalia; order Rodentia; family Sciuridae; genus Marmota; species Marmota monax. The sequence continues at coordinate 6,475,962 of NW_026693082.1, forward strand.
GGGTCTAAGTCCTGGGACAAGTTTTTGTTGTTATTGTTTGTTTGCTTGTTTTTAAATAACTTTTTACTTTGAAATAAAGTAAGATAAGGTGTTGCAAATATAGTACAGAGAGTTTCCAGGTACCCTTCATTCAGTTTCTCCTGATGATAACATCATGTTGTCAAAACCAGGACATTGACATTGATACAATACTAGCCACTCAAGAGCAGAACTTATTGGGGTCATTATTACATATATTCTCTGTGTGTGTGTGTGTTTGTGTGTGTGTAAAATTCTGTGAAATTGTATTATATGTTTAAGTTTACAAAAAAAAAGAATATTCTTCTCTCAACAAAGTGGGCAGAGATCTATGGGTGAAGCAGAAGGACATGGAAAATGGTATGGAGTACAGAGGAGGCCACACACCAATTCCTCTTCAAGTGTTTTGGAGAAGATAAATATTTAAAAATCATGAAATAAATAAAATATGTGTCAGTTTATTTTTTATTGGTTGTTCAAAACATTACAAAGCTCTTGACATATCATATTTCATACATTTGATTCAAGTGGGTTATGAACTCCCATTTTTACCCCAAATACAGATTGCAGAATCACATCGGTTACACATCCACGTTTTTACATACTGCCATACTAGTGTCTGTTGTATTCTGCTGCCTTTCCTATCCTCTACTATCCCCTCTCCCTCCCCTCCCATCTTCTCTCCCTATCCCATCTACTGTAATTCATTTCTCACCTTGTTTTTTCCCCTTTCCCCTCACTTCCTCTTACATGTAATTTTGTATAACAATGAGGGTCTCCTTCCATTTCCATGCAATTTCCCTTCTCTCTCCCTTTCCCTCCCACCTCTCGTCCCTGTTTAATGTTAATCTTTTTCTCATGCTCTTCCACCCTGCTCTGTTTTCAGTTGCTCTCCTTATATCAAAGAAGACATTTGGCATTTGTTTTTTAGGGATTGGCTAGCTTCACTTAGCATAATCTGCTCTAATGCCATCCATTTCCCTGCAAATGCCATGATTTTCTCATTTTTTAGTGCTGAGTAATACTCCATTGTGTATAAATGCCACATTTTTTTAATCCATTCATCTATTGAAGGGCATCTGGGTTGGTTCCACAGTCTAGCTATTGTGAATTGTGCTGCTATGAACATGGATGTAGCAGTGTCCCTGTAGTACGCTCTTTTAAGGACTTCAGGGAATAGTCCGAGAATGGCAATAGCTGGGTCAAATGGTGGTTCCATTCCTAGCTTTCCCAGGAATCTCCATACTGCCTTCCAGATTGGCTGCACCAGTTTGCAGTCCCACCAGCAATGTACAAGTGTACCCTTTTCCCCACATCCTCGCCAGCATTTGTTGTTGTTTGACTTCATAATGGCTGCCAATCTTATTGGACTGAGATGGTATCTTAGGGTGGTTTTGATTTGCATTTCTCTGACTGCTAGAGATGGTGAGCATTTTTTCATGTACTTGTTGATTGATTGTATATCCTCCTCTGAGAAGTGTCTGTTCAGGTCCTTGGCCCATTTGTTGATTGGGTTATCTGTTTTCTTATTGCTTAATTTTTTGAGTTCTTTGTATACTCTGGATATTAGGGCTCTATCTGAAGTGTGAGGAGTAAAGATTTGTTCCCAGGATGTAGGCTCCCTATTTACCTCTCTTATTGTTTCTCTTGCTGAGAAAAAACTTTTTAGTTTGAGTAAGTCCCATTTGTTGATTCTTGTTTTTAACTCTTGTGCTATGGGTGTCCTATTAAGGAATTTGGAGCCCAACCCCACAATATGTAGATCGTAGCCAACTTTTTCTTCTATCAGATGCAGAGTCTCTGATTTGATATCAAGCTCCTTGATCCATTTTGAGTTAACTTTTGTGCATGGCGAGAGAAAGGGATTCAGTTTCATTTTATTGCACATGGATTTCCAGTTTTCCCAGCACCATTTTTTGAAGATGCTATCCTTCCTCCATTGCATGCTTTTAGCCCCTTTATCGAATATAAGATAGTTGTAATTTTGTGGATTGGTTTCTGTGTCCTCTATTCTGTACCATTGGTCCACCCGCCTGTTTTGGTACCAGTACCATGCTGTTTTTGTTACTATGGCTCTGTAGTACAGTTTGAAATCTGGTATCGCTATACCTCCTGATTCACACTTCCTGCTTAGAATTGCTTTTGCTATTCTGGGTCTTTTATTTTTCCATATGAATTTCATGATTGCTTTCTCTATTTCTACAAGAAATGCCATTGGGATTTTGATTGGCATTGCATTGAACCTATAGAGAACTTTTGGTAATATCGCCATTTTGATGATGTTAGTTCTGCCTCTCCATGAAGAGGGTATATTTTTCCATCTTCTAAGGTGTTCTTCTATTTCTCTCTTTAGGGTTCTGTAGTTTTCATTGTATAAATCTTTCACTTCTTTTGTTAGGTTTATTCCCAAGTATTTTATTTTTTTTGAGGATATTGTGAATGGGGTGGTTGTTCTCATTTCCATTTCAGAAGTTTTGTTGCTGATATACAGAAATGCCTTTGATTTATGTGTGTTGATTTTATATCCTGCCACTTTGCTGAATTCATTTATTAGCTCCAGTAATTTCTTTGTAGACCCTTTTGGGTCTGCTAGGTATAGAATCATGTCAACTGCAAATAGTGATAATTTAAGTTCTTCTTTTCCTATCTTAATGCCTTTAATTTCTTTCGTCTGTCTAATTGCTCTGGCCAGTGTTTCGAGAACTATATTGAATAGAAGTGGTGAGAGAGGGCATCCCTGTCTTGTTCCAGATTTTAGAGGGAATGCCTTCAGTTTTTCTCCATTTAGAATGATGCTATCCTGAGGCTTAGCATATATAGCTTTTACAATGTTGAGGTAAGTTCCTGTTATCCCTAGTTTTTCTAGAGTTTTGAACATAAAGGGATGCTGTACTTTGTTGAATGCTTTTTCTGGGTCTATCGATATGATCATATGGTTCTTATCTTTAAGTCTATTGATGTGGTGAATAACGTTTGTTGATTTCTGTATATTGAACCAGCCTTGCATCCCAGGGATGAATCCTACTTGATCATGGTGCACGATCTTTTTGATATGTTTTTGTATCCGAATTGCCAGAATTTTATTGAGGATTTTTGCATCTAAATTCATTAGGGATATTGGTCTGTAGTTTTCTTTCTTTGAGGTGTCTTTATCTGGTTTGGGAATCAGGGTGATATTGGCCTCATAGAATGAATTTGGAAGTTCTCCCTCTTTTTCTATCTCCTGAAATAGATTGTGGAGTATTGGTATTAGTTCTTCTTTAAAGTTCTTGTAAAACTCTGTTGTACACCCATCCTGTCCTGGGCTTTTCTTGGTTGGTAGTCTTTTGATGGCTTCTTCTATTTCCTCAATTGATATTGGTCTGTTTAGGTTGTTTATATCTTCCTGACTCAATCTGGATAGTTCATATGTCTTAAGGAATTTATTGATGCCTTCACTATCTTCTATTTTATTAGAGTATAGGGTTTCAAAATAATTTCTAATTATCTTCTTTATTTCTGAATTGTCTGTTGTGATGTTGCCTTTTTCATCCTGTAAGCTAGTAATTTGGGTTCTCTCTCTTCTTCTCTTTATTGGCGTGGCTAGTGGTCTATCAATCTTATTTATTTTTTCAAAGAACCAACTTTTAGTTTTGTCAATTTTTTCGATTGTTTCTTTTGTTTCGATTTCATTGATTTCAGCTCTAATTTTAATTATTTCTTGCCTTCTACTGTATTTGCTGGTGATTTGTTCTTCTTTTTCTAAGGCTTCAAGGTGTAGTGTGAGGTCATTTATTTGTTGGCTTTTCCTTGTTTTAAGGAATGAACTCCATGAAATAAATTTTCCTCTTAGTACTGCTTTCATAGTGTCCCAGAGATTTCGATATGTTGTGTCTGAGTTTTCATTTACCTCTAAGAATTTTTTAATTTCCTCTTTGATGTCTTCTGTAACCCTTTGTTCATTCAGTAGCATATTGTTTAATCTCCATGTGATGTAGGATTTTTCCTTTCTCATTTTATTATTGATTTCCAATTTCATTCCATTATGATCAGATAAAATGCATGGTAGTATCGCAACTCCTTTGTAATTGCTAAGATTTGCCCTGTGACATAATATATGGTCTATTTTTGAGAAGGATCCATGTGCTGCTGAGAAGAAAGTGTATCCGCTTGATGTTGGGTGGTATATTCTGTATATATCCATTAAGTCTAAATTATTAATTGTATTATTGAGCTCTATGGTTTCTTTATTCAACTTTTGTTTGGAAGATCTGTCCAGTGGTGAGAGAGGTGTGTTAAAATCTCCCAAGATTATTGTGTTGTGGTCTATTTCACTGTTGAACTTGAGAAGAGTTTGTTTGATGAACGTAGCTGCACCATTGTTTGGGGCATATATATTAATGATTGTCAAGTCTTGTTGGTGTATGGTTCCCTTGAGCAGTATGTAGTGTCCTTGTTTATCCCTTTTGATTAACTTTGGCTTGAAGTCTATTTTATTTGATACAAGTATGGACACCCCTGCTTGCTTTCGGGGTCCGTATGAGTGATATGATTTTTCCCAACCTTTCACCTTCAGTCTGTGTATGTCTTTTCCTATCAGATGAGTCTCCTGTAGGCAGCATATTGTTGGATCTTTTTTTAAAATCCATTTTACTAGCCTATGTCTTTTGATTGGTGCTTTTAAGCCACTAACATTTAGGGTTACTATTGAAATATGGTTTGTATTTCCAGCCATATTTGATTATGTATGTTACTTAACATGATTTGTTTTTCCTCTATGCTTAGTTTTTCCTTTACTGTACTACCTCCCGCTGTTGGTTTTCATTGTTATTTTTCATTTCCTCTTCCTGTAATGTTTTGCCAAGGATGTTTTGAATAGATGGTTTTCTAGCTGCAATTTTTTTTAACTTTTGTGTATCGTGGAAGATTTTTATTTCATCTTCAACCCTGAAGCTTAATTTCGCTGGATACATGATTCTTGGTTGGAACCCTTTTTCTTTCAGCGTTTGAAATATGTTGTTCCAGGATTTTCTAGCTTTCAGAGTCTGTGTTGAAAGATCAGCAGTTATCCTGATTGGTTTACTCCTACATGTAATCTGCTTCCTCTCTCTTGTGGCTTTTAAGATTCTCTCCTTATTCTGTATGTTGGGCATCTTCATTATTATGTGTCTTGGTGTGGATCTCTTATGATTTTGTACATTCGGTGTCCTGTAGGCTTCTAGTATTTGGATTTCTTTTTCATTCTTTAAGTCTGGGAAGTTTTCTAGTATTATTTCATTGAATAGATTGCTCATTCCTTTGGTTTGGACCTCTATACCCTCTTGTATCCCAATAACTCTTAGGTTTGGTTTCTTTATGTTATCCCATAATTCTTGGATGTTCTGCTCATGATTTCTTAACATTCTCGCTGAGCTATCTATGTTCTTTTCAAGTTGAAAAACTTTGTCTTTGTTGTCTGAAGTTCTATCTTCTAAGTGTTCTACTCTGCTGGTAATACTCTCATTTTAGTTTTTAATTTGGTTTATTTTTCCTGCATTTCCAGGATTTCTGTTTGTTTTTTTTTTTTTATATCCTCTATCTCCCTATAGAGTTGATCTTTTGCTTCTTGGATTTGTTTATGTAATTCATTGTCAAAGTGATTTTTCATTGTCTGAATTTGCTGTATGTCTTCCTTGAGACTCCAGATCATCTGAAGCATGTATATCCTGAACTCTTTGTCTGACATTCCATCAGCTGCAGATATTACCTCATCTAATGTTGAATTGACCTGTATTGTTTGTGGTCCTTTCTTTCCTTGTCTTTTCATACTGCTCATGATTCTTTCTAGCTTGTGAAACTGTTGTGTTAATGTTTTTCCCCTTATATATTTGTATTGTCTTGTATAGCTCCAAAATCCCTCTTTTGTGGAGAAAGACAATGTTAACAGTTCCCAATATCAACAGTACATTATCTAAGAACAAGTTTTCGTTATTAATACATTTATAGTTAGATTCTAAGTCTATAGATATTGGTTTTAATTATTACTTAAGAATATATTCATTAGTTTCATAAAAGGCATACCATATCTGGTGGCATATAGAAAACTTAATTTCAGACGAAGGATGTTATACTTAAAGGGAAAGGAGTGAGGGTATGAGGTTAAACTAACTTAGCACCTTTGGAGAACTCTAACCAATAGACTGGTTATTTATGGAAGAATGTATAGACTCAACCTCCTATCTGTATTTAGATAGTTACCCTATGTATAGATAGCAATAGTTAGGAGATTGAAAGTGGGATGGAGAGAATACGAATGAAAAAAAGAAAAAAATTAACAAGGAAGAAAAGAGAAATAAGAGAAGGAAAAGGAAAGTAAGATAGAAATAAAGAAAAAAATGGGGGGAGGTGGGGTATATGTAATTCTTCTATATTATATTACTTGGTAATTCGGTTGTTCATGCACAGTTCTTGGTTTCACATATGTTGAAGTTGTGGAAGAGAGAGAAGAAAAGAGAGAAAGAAAGAGAAAAAAAAAGTCTCTCAGAACACTGTTTTCCTTGCTTCCAGTAGGTGGCGTTGTCTATTCCTAGCTTGAGCCTCTGTATTCACGGTGGTGGGTATAGCCAGTGTGAAAGGAAATGGGCTTCCACCTGTATCTTCCCTTCTCTAGTCTCTGAGGTAGAAACCAGGTGCCTGTACAGTTGTTGTTTTGCGCTGATAGCTACAACCCCCAAAAGCTTGTGGGAAATATTTTGAGTTATCGCAGCTAAGGGTGGGGGAGTTGGAAACCGAGTACCTGGATCAGCCGCAGAACCGTGCTGGTAGCCACACCCCCTTTGATGGGTTTTAAGGGTTGATGGGCTTCCTCCGGACTAGCACACGGGGCGGGGCCGGACTTCCTCCTCCAGTCTGGCTTGGCACGCTGGGCGTCTTCCTCCTCCGGTCTGGCTTGGCGCGGCGCCAGGCATCTTCCTCCCATGTGTCAGTTTAAAACAAATGTTTTTGTCAGATGTTTTTCACATGAAGTCAATGGGTCTTGCTGCCTGCAGAATAGAGAACACTGGTTCTTTTGAAAAGGAGACAGGCTTAAAGCTGAGCTCATGATGGCTTCAATGGGAAATTTCCCGATGTCCCCCTTCACATATGGCTCCTGGACCTTTTATACTGATTTATCACTTGTTAGTCACAGACATAACAGTGTGACAAGGTCAAGCTGTCTCAGTCAATCCTTCTGCCACATGTATGACTCTTTTTGCAGAGTTGGTGGGGACCAAGGATTGAGCCCAGTGATGCTTAACCACTGAGCCACATCCCCAGCCCTTTTTATTTTTCATTTTGAGGCAGAGTCTCATTAAGTTGCTCAGAGCCTCACTGTTGCTTAGGCTGGCTTTGAACTTAACGGTCTTCCTGCCTCAGCCTCCCTAGTCACTGGGATTGCAGGCATATGCCACTGCCCTGGGCCATTTAAGACTTAAGAGAAAGAACTTATTCATGAGGTGCAACCAGGTGGAGATAGGAGAACACACCTCCATCTGCCTCTCCAGGGATAGGGTTTGGGGGTGTTTACAGGGTAAAGAGTAAGAATGATGTTAAGTTTTTTGAGTTCTTTATCCTAGAGATTAATGCTCTATCGGAGGTGCATGGGGTAAAGATTTTCTCGCAATCTGTAGGCTCTCTCTCACATTATTAATTGTTTCCTTTGCTGAGAAGAAGCTTTTTAATTTGAATCCATTCCATTTATTGATTCTTGATTTTACTTCCTGCACTTTAGGAGTCTTGTTATGGAAGTCAGATCCTAGGCCTACGTGGTGCAGATTTGGGCCTATTATTTATTCTATTAAGCACAGGGTCTCTGTGCCTGTCTTTGATCCACTTTGAGTTGATTTTTGTACAGGGTGAGAGATAGAGGTTTAATTTCATTTTGCTACATATGGGTTTCCAGTTTTGCCAGCACTATTTGTTGAATAGGCTATCTTTTCTCCAGTGAATGTTTTTGGCAACCTTATCTAGTAGGAGATAACCGTATTTATGTAGGTTAGTCTCTGTGTCCTCTATTCTGTACCATTGGTCTACAAGTCTATGTTGGTGCCAATACCATGCCATTTTTGTAAATATAGCTCTGTAGTATAGTTTAACATCTGGTAATATGATGCCTCCTGCTTCACTTTTCTTGCTAAAGGTTGCTTCAGCTATTCTGGGTCTCTTAATTTTCCAAATAAATTTCATGATTGCTTTTTCTTTTTCTATGAGGAATGTCATTGGGATTTTGATTAGAATTGCATTAAATCTGTATAGTGCTTTTGGTAGCATGGCCATTTTGACAATATTAATTCTGCCCATCCAGGAGCATGGGAGATCTTTCCATCTTCTGAGGTTTTCTTCAATTTCTTTCTGTAGTTTTCATTGTAGAGGTCTTTCACCTCTCTTGTTAGATTGATTCCCAGGTATTTTACTTTTTTTTTTTGAGGCTCTTGTGAATGGAGTAGTTTTCCTAATTTCTCAGTGGATTCATCACTGGTGTATAGGAATGCATTTGATTTATGAGTGTTGAGTTTATATCCTTCTACTTTGCTAAATTTATTTATTAGTTCTAAAAGATTTCTGGTGGAATTTTTTTGGGGGGATTTTCTAGGTATAGAATCATGTCATCAGCAAATAGTGATAGTTTGAGTTCTTCTTTACCTATTTGTATCCCTTTAATTTTTTTCTTTTGTCTAATTGCTCTGGCTAGAGTTCCAAATGAATAAAAGAGAAAATCTTTGTCTTTTTCTAGTGTTTAGTAGGAATACTTTCAATTTTTCTCCATTTAGAATGATGCTGACCTTGGGTTTAGCATTTATAGCTTTTACAATGTTGAGTTATATTCCTACTATCCCTAGTTTTTCTAGTGATTTGAACATGAAGGTGTGCTGTATTTTGTCAAATGCTTTTTCTGTATCTATTGAGATGATTCTTGTTTTTAAGTGTATTATTATGATAAATTACATTTATTCATTTCTGTATGTTGAATCTGAATCCCTGGGATGAATCTCTCTTGATTGTGCTGCACTAATTTTTAATATGTTTTTGTATGTGATTTGCCAGAATTTTCTTGAAGATTTTTTCATCTATGTTCATCAGTGATATTGGTCTGAAATTTTCTTTCCTTGACGTGTCTTTGTCTGGTTTTGGTATCAGGGTGATATTAGCCTCATAGAATGAGTTTGGAAGAGTTCCCTCCTTTTCTATTTCATAGACTACTTTGAGGAGTATTGGTGTTAATTCTTCTTTGGAAGTCTTGTAGAGGAGTATTGGTATTAATTCTTCTTTGAAAGTCTTGTAGAACTTGACTGAGCACCCATTTGATCCTGGGCTTTTCTTGGTTGGTAGATTTTTGATGGCATTTTCGATTTCATTACTTGAAATTGATCTGTTTAATTCATATATGACCTCCTAAAACAAATAACCCAATCAATAAATGGGATAGGAACTGAACAGACACTTTTCTAAAGTAGAAATACAATTGATCAACAAATATATGAAAAAGTCTTCAACATCTCTAGTGATTAGAGAAATGCAAATCGAAACTACTCTAAGATTTCATCTCACTCCTGTCAGAATGGCAGTCTTCAAGAATACAGGCAACAGTAAATGTTGGCCAGGATGTGGTTAAAAAAAAAAAGGTACACTCATGCATTGCTGGTGGGACTGCAAATTGGTGCAACCACTATGGAAAGCAGTATGAAGATTCCTCAGAAAATTGGGAATGGAACCACCATTTGAACCAGCTATCCCACTCCTGGGTTTATACCCAATGGAGTTAAAATAAGCATACTATAGGGACACAATCACATCAATGTTTATAATATCTAAATTCTCAATAGCTAAACTATGGAACCAACCTAGGTGTCCCTCAATAGATGAATGAATAAAGAAAATGTGGTTTATATACTCAGTGGAATATTACTCAGCTTTAAAGAAGAGTGAAATTATGGCATCTGCCAGTAACTGGTTGGAGTTGGAGAATATCATGCTAAGCAAAATAATCCAATCCCACAAAGGCCCAATTTTTTCTCTAATATGCGGATGTTAATTCACAATAAGGTGGGGAGCACTAGGGAAGAATAGTGTTACCTTAGATTAGGTAGAGGGAAGTGATGGGAGGGGAAGGGAGAGAATGTGGGGATAGGAAAGATAGTAGAATGGAACAGACATTATTACTGTATGTATATATGTGACTGCATGACCAATATGATTCTGCAACATGTACACTCAGAAAAATGAGAAATTATATCCCATCTAGTATGATATATCAAAGTGCATAAATGCATTCTACTGTCATGTATAACCAAATAAAACAAATAAAAATTTTGTTTTAAAAAAAAAGAGTAGTCTAAGGCATGGGGAAAAGCAACTGAAAGCAAGGAGTGAAGTAATGGGTGCTCTGCACATGCATTATGAAACTCTGTGGCTCTTCACAGCACACACATTCAGGAAATGGTGGGGTTATCCTGATCTTGAATGGAGTTTTTGGCCTTCTGTGGCCTCCTGAGGGGATAAGTCTGGCATTGGGAGTTCCCTGTGGCACCCCCCACAGGGACTGACACCTGATGCAAGTGACATTCCCCCTCAAGCTCTGCCAACCTTCCCCCACAGCACCTGAGGTGGGCGTGACCCTCCAACATGTCAATCAACCTGCTGACTGCCAGAGGTCAGGAAGCAAGACTCCGCCCTTGAAATCTTACCTCTGCCATGTACCCCCTTAAATAAACCATGGAGCCATTTTGTCTTTTGTCTAGTTCCAGAACCCACATGAACCAGATCTATCAGGAACTTTGTTTTCTGTAAATATTTCTGAGTATTTGTGCTTTGTTATTTACTAGTTCTTTGAGATTGTAAGTCATAGGGTGGCTTGGGTTATCCTGGGCAGGGGGAAGTACCCCTTAATGAGACACTAGCCATTGTCCCTCTGATACCTTTCATTTCAAAAGTCCACCCACCTGGCCACTGGCACAGTGAAGAGGTTGGTGGTTTTACCAGTTGGGCTAAACAAGGCTACTTCTACATCCCCCCAAAACAATCTAAGCAACCCTTACCACAATGACCATACATCAGTGGTGTTATCTCTAGTAAAGCTATCATTGCTTTATTTTTCACCTAAACAACTTCTAAAGTCAGTGATGCAAATAACTGAAACCGGGATTTTATCTAGGTTTCTTTAGTACAAAATTGATCCTTGTTAATCCATGTGCTCAGAGAACTCTGCTGGTTCTAAGTCCCTTCTCTCTCATGGGTCCTGTGCTCTAAAGACCCTGCACTGGCCAGCCTGCAGTGTGAACATCTAGTTCAGGGCCTGTTTCTTCAATAAGCTTCTTTCCTGCCCCCCTTCCATCCTCCCTTCCCTCTTTCTTTCCTTCTGATTCAGAGGGGGTTTTGTTGGGTTGGATTTAGTTTTGTTTTCGCAGAAACAGACCCTACAGATAACATTATGGTCCTCTTTGTTCATTAGGCTTGTACCATCCACTCTCTTTCCAGGGAGCCAGCCACCAGGGTGAATCTTATACATGTTCTTACAGGTACGTGTGTGTGTGTGTGTGTGTGTGTGTTCCAGTATGGTGTAGATTGTGTAGTTTTTAAGTGACATCGGTATTATCAGATTTTATCTATTAGTCTACCATTTCCTTTTTTACTTCACTATTTTGTTTTCCAGGTTTTTCTGTGTTGACACATAAATATATGTGTCAATACATTAGTCAATAACTTCATTGCTATTTTGTGAGTTCTGTTTGCTAGATTTTTCCATGTGTTTTAAGCACATCCGATACTTATTTTCAAGTCTCTTTGAGGGGGTCCTATCTTTATCTGCAGTGCGGGGGAAGGCACATCTTCCAGCAATGTCTCTTCCCTGGATCTCTTTGGTTTCTCTTTTGCTTTTACCGTGCTTATTATTCTTTAGCATGATCTCTCTTTATTGGGTTGTCTTCTGTGGGAAACTGTGTGATGGTTGTGGTCTGGTCTTTGCAGAGGGGATTTGTGTTTCTCTTTGTTCCATGCACAATGAGCTTCACCTGCACCAGACCATGTTCCTGTTAAATTCTTAACTTGGTGTCCTTTCACCATGCTGGTGTAGTGAATCCAGACCTCTTAAAAAGCATGTGCACAGTGCCAGAGTCAGGTCTGACTTCCCATGAGTGGCTCTTTTCCCCATCTTCCTCAGGGCAAGGCAAACTTCCAGTGACTTTCCAAGGGGAGGTATTTTGTCAACTCCTTTCTTTGGGCATGCATGATGGGGCCAGGAATCCCTCCCATGTAGCCTGTTGTCCCCAGGTGTCAGGTCCTACATATGGGGAGCCCCTAGGCTTCAACATCCAACTCATTATTCAGACTCTTGGAGTTTCCTGCTTGTTGGTTGGTTTTTGGCTGTGCCACACACTAAATGCTTCTTTGTTATTGTCAATTTCTATATTATAGAAGTTTAAAAGTATATTTGGGGGTTTTGGGCTTTTTTTTTTTAACAGCATAAACTCAGTGAATTTCATTGACCTCAATGTCAATGAAATTTTATTCAATGTCAGCCCTAATGAGGTTTGCTTCATTTAATACAGAGAGAAAAAAACCCTGCCACTGGCTATAGATGAGCTACAAATGACTTTTCCTTCTGTCTCATTGGCTATAACAATAGGCTCTTTGGAGACAGTTGGCTCTTTTGTGTTCCGTCCACATCACCACAACTGGAGGCCTTTTGCCCTCGTGTTTCTTTTCACAGAGAGAAAGATTTTCATTAATTAAGATTTTTATTATGTCCTTTACGGTGCATTATAATTATACATAATAGTGGGTTCGTTCAGACATACTCATACATGCACATAACTTGTTCTCCAGTATCTCCATTTCGTTCCCCAATATTTCCCCTTTCCCTTCTCTCTCCCTCCTCCAATTTCCTTCTTCTACTCTATTAGTCTCCTATTTTTTAATTAGTGCATTATAATTATACATAAAAGTAGGATTCATTGTGATACATTCGGCACATACACATAGCATAGTTTGGTCCCATTTCATTCCCAAGTACCTCCCTGACCCTCCCCTCCTCATGATTTTCAGTTTTTGTCTGGGTTAGGATGGTCTGCCGCTGTGCCAAAGCACAAATTCATTAGCTTTCCTATTTGAAATGCACATCTTTCTTGGTGGCAGCAACTCAGAATTTTTGACATTTCATCTTTTCATAGCCAGTGTTGAGTGGATCATACTTTGACCTGCATTATCTCATATGATCCTCTTAAAATCCAAAGTAGCTAATATCCTAATTTTATAACTGGGAAAACTGAGGTGCAGGGGATAATTAACTCATTCTGGGTTAGTAATTCATGAAAGTCCTGCTCATACCTTTTCCTCCATGGAGGAGCGACTCCTCCAGAAATCGTGGCCCATATGGAGCTTGTTGGCTTATTTCCTCCCCTCTCCTGTCATCATAGTGGGCAGAACCCACAGGGCTCCTCTAAGCCCAAGAACCTTATTTGTGAATCCACCCAGAGATACCTTTGATGATCTTGCCCTTTATTTTGCATATCTGAATCAACACCAGAATTCCTTGAAGATGATTATGATAACAGAAACAAGACTGATTCTGTTATCATAATTTACTATTCATTTGCTCTCTGAAAAACTGTGCATTGCAACATTACACATCTTAGATCCATTAACTGAAATTTTGGGGTATATTTTTTGTGACAGACAGCTATGAAAATATAGCAAATGTCTTTGTAGATCCAATATATTTATATGGTGATGGGTTAATCTGATAATGTTCTATCATGGAACATTACGTATTTTTATCTTCATAAATGCAATTGGTATACTGACATAAAATTCAGACGATTGCTTTGCTTGGGCTTTGATCTTTATAATGGAAGTTTTATGATACCTTTTTTTAAAAAAAAGTATTAATATTCCACCTTTAGGGCATCAATTCTTTATCATCCTTACCTCTCCTACAAAAGGGGGCTCCCTGAAATCACTGTGCATTCTGTGCTATCTTGATTGCCTTAATAACAAAGAAACTATTGGCAGCTTTGGTAGACAAATTCCCTTTTTTGCCTGGTTTTGGTTTTGTCTTTTCAGAGGGAGTTTGTGTTTCAACCCCTTGCAAGGGAGTGGGGGGAAGGGACTCTCAGCACATAATGAGCCCTCCCCTTAGTCCTCTTCTTTCTTGCTTTCTCCATGGAGAAGAGAATTGAAAGGCATTTTCACTCACCCTGAATTTCTCATATGACTTCGGGAATGGAAATGATCAAAAGTGGAAATTGCAGCTTTTCATAACATCTAGCAGCAGGAGTCTTTAAAGAGACAGAAAGAAGAAAATGAGACAGAAACATACAAATTGACAGTTCAACCCACAGGGAGCAGAAATCTTCAAAGTTTCATCTCTTGGGTCTTTTAAAAAGAGGAGGCCTATGCTCTGGAGGCTTTCACCTCTGGAATTTAATGTACAAAGATGCTTTTGACGCCTAGAAGGGTTTGATGTCTCACAGTTATGGGCAAATTTCCTCAAAGTTGCATTTTGCCTGATGCCATTTTCAATATCACTCTTCACATCAGCGATTTCATCCAGAGCCCTACTTTAACATCTTTCAGATCTTGAAATCATTCATCCTGCTACTCCAGGGAATTCTAATCTTCCAACACTTGAAAACTTCCCCTAAACACCACTGGCTGGATGAAGAGAAGAAATAGATGATGATCTTTGATGCCTGCCTGGAGTTAGATAGATGACCAGTGAGCTACTCTCCGCCCTGCAGATGTTTCTGGGGGGCAGACGGATTATTTCAGACTTATGCTTATTTTGCTCAGTAAGGGCCTGTGTGTGTGTGTGTGTGTGTGTGTGTGTGTGTGTGTGTGGCTTTATTCCCTAGCTCTTCTGTAAGTTTCTATATCACTTTCATCTTTCATCAGTTTGGCAGTATTTGATCTCAAAAAGGAAATTTGAGACACCTGAGTTTTGCTGTTTTTATTGTCCTACTGTTGTTAATCTTTGTTCCTCTCCCTCTTAGTACAGATGTCCTTCAGTATCCACAGGAAATTGGTTCTAGGACACACCCTCCCATCCCATGGACACCAGAGTTTGCACATGCTCAAGTCCCTTTTGTAAAATGATACAGTATTTGCATATAATCTACGTACATCCTGCCATATACTTTAAATCATCTCAAGGTGACTTATACTACCTAATACAATGCAAATGCTATGTAAATTCCTGTTACACTGTATTGTTTAGTGAATGATGGAAGAAAAAAAACCCACTGAACATGTTCAATACAGATGCAACTTTTCTTTTGGATATTTTTGATCTGCATTTGGTTGAATCCACGGATGAAGAATTCATGGATATGGAGGACTGACAGCATAGACTGCAAATATCATGTATCATATTTGGAACCAAGGACAATGCCAAAACCTGTTTAATATTGCTGAGAGAATTCTTTAAATCCCCCAGAGAAAACATTGAAAAAACACACACACACACATACACACACACACACACACATCTTAAGCTTCATTCACAATAGGAAAAATAACCCCTTGAAGAAAACTGAAAAAGAAATAGGATTTGGGGTTTTGCCCAAAACAAACTGAATCAGAGAGATTGATTTTAAAAGCCTTCTATGATTTCCACACAACCTAGTGTGGAAGGAATGACCAAGTCAGGAAAGTTTCTTGTTTTTAGTAAATTGACAGGATGCTTGGGAACCAGTGACCTGCTGTGATTTTCTATTATCTTTCTAAGTACTTGTTTTAGGAAATCTCCATACTCTGCTCCACAGGACTTCTTTCCTCCATCCCGCTCCCTCACAGCAGACAGGGCAAGATTCAAGCACATTGTGGCTGCTGCCTTTAGCTGCAGATTAGTGAAGCAGCTGCAGGGCCAGATCCAGGATTTACTGCCTTGAAATCAAGGTCTGACTGATCTACTGCTGGAGAGCTCAGTCTTGCCACCACCAGATACAAACTATTGATTTGCAAACCAATATCTCAATAATTAATCAAGACATAATTATTCAAGGAGCACCTTTAACTTGCTTTTGACTCCTTGGGACTGCGTGGAATATCCTTTTCCTGTCCTCCCATAACTGATGCTAATCTGATTGGGGAGATGCACTGTTCAATATGTATGAGACGCTAAGCAGTAAGCAAGCTGTGCCATCAATAGTATCCATATAATTAATGTTGTAGAGGTGAAACAGAAGAGGAAGGTCTATGAAGATAGAAATTATTTAGGAAGGCTTCAATCCAAAAGGAATTTGAGTGAACCAAAAGGAAAAGGAAGTTCATGATCAGTTAAAGAATAAGTACAAATATATGGAAGAAAGATTTGTGGAGTTTGGTGGTAAAACACAAAATAGAAGAGCCTATTTAGGGGAAATAAGGTTGAAAGAGAAGTGTAGGGCCGTCCTGCATCTCTACATCCTGTTCCTATACAGATCTCCACACATCCTAACCGGTCACCTTTTATTACTATTATTATCTTTATTCACCTTTTCATTCAATCACCCAAGTAATATGTATGGAGTACCTACCTTATACTAATAGTGTACTAATAACAGGGTTGCAGTTGCAAGCATGGATTTTGTAGTCAAATAGACATGACTTTAGACCTGTCTCTGCCAATTACCAAGTGAACAAATTATACTCAGCCATCTGTATCCATTGGGGTGTGCATGCATAAATTCAATCACAAATCAGTGTTTTATTTGATCTGTACTGAACATTAGTAGGCTTTTTTTTTTAACCAAGCACTCAGTAAATATTGAGTTAACATCAATGGTAACTCCTATTGAGTGAAACTTTATGGAGAGTGTCTTTTGATCTGATCTTTGAAAGATGAGCAAGATGTTTATACATGGAAGGGAATGAAAACTAGAACATTCCAGATGAGAGAATGCACAATGTGATATTAACAAAGTCACCAAGTCGAAGTTCCTGCTCCTCTGAGGCTTGTGATTTTTGTCTATACGTCCTTCAATTCCTCTAATTGGCATCACTCATTCACTCACTGAGCACCTGATTTGACATCTTTATCTCTATCCCCAAATTCGTCATTGTCCTGGGTGTTTTAAGCATCAATGCCTTCACTCAACCAATGTCCTATTGGCATTTTAAGAATTCCCATTTAACACAAGAATAACATAAGTCTCAAAAGAGTCACAGAAGGTTCCCAAAATTTTAGAATTGCTACTTAAAGCTAGGTCTTTCTGTCTCTTACATACCACAATGGCATTTTATGTCTCAAGGATCAAGGTCAGTTCAGAACCAAGAATGAAGAGTTGCTTTTGGCGCTGGTAGATACTTTGAGCAAGCAATAAGTCAGATGACACTATTTCTCCCATAGCCAATACATGTAATCTGGATCCAAGGGATGGAGCTGGATGTGGCTGTTCCATAATACTTCATAGCACACTCTTAGAATTTTTTTTTTCTTTATATTCCTATAATCAAGGAAGGAGTGTTTCTACCAAGGGATGCAACAATGATCCCAGTGAACTGGAACTGAGACTGTTTCTGGGCTATTTGGGCTTCTCGTATTCTGGTACCCAGAGAAGGAAGGTTACTGTATTGGCTCTGATGAATGATCTCATTTTCCAAGGGGCAATCAGATTATTACTATATAATTATAAATGAGAAGACCAAGTGTGAACTTTAGGTCATTGTCTTGCCTGACAGGGAGGCTAGCCACTACAAGGAGTTTGAGAAGCACTAGGGAAGGGGGTAGACAGAAGAGTTCAGGAAAGAGAGAATGAGGGTCTTTCTCCCCATCCCTGTCTGTTTTGGATGATGTCTCCAGCAGTGTCTGTGTCACTCTGTGGCTCCAGTTTTCACGGAAGTGTAGCTTCTGCCAATCACCCTGAACTCTAGGCTCTGGCTATCCAATGTCCTCTCTTTGTTCTTCCAATCAATGGAGATAGTGGCTTCCCACCACTGTTAATCTTGGGATCATATCACCATCCTGTAATTTGACATTTTAGCTCTTCCATTACTCATGCACCAAATTCTTCGAATTAAATATTTTGGTTTTTAATACCCACAGTGTTTCTCTATTCCTGATTTGACCTTCACTAATATGAACTCCCTTCTCTTATTAATCTCTATATAATCTCTCTAGAAAATATCAGCCTTTCAAAGGCCCCAACGTGGGCTCCCCAGTCACGGAATGTCACCATCATTCAGTTATCTAAGATATAATCTTAATGAGATCTCTAGTCTCATTTTTTCCTCAATACCCTTTCCCAACAAATCACCAAGTTCTCTTGAATCCGTCTCCTAAGTACTTCTCAAATACATTTCCATTTCCACTATTTACACTCAGATGAACATCATCTCCAAACTGCCTCTGAGCTTGTATGTTTTCAGTCAGTTCTCTACTGTGTAACTGATGAAGGGAATCAAGAAGGATCCCTTTAAACTTTGGCTGACTTTGGGTATGGGGCAGGAAGTTACAAAGATATTCAATATAAGGCCTTGTTAAAAAAAAAAAAGTGGAAGTCATCTTGTGGGATACATACATGAAGGATTGTTAATGCTGTGCTGAAGCTGACCTTCTGGGAGTGATGATAAAAATGTAATGACATGTTTACATTCCTGTGGCCACAAAAGCACTGTAAGTTAGAAGCACTATTGAAAGCCAGCCAAAAGGGGGCTGAGTTCCAAAGATTACAATTACATAGCATCTTCTTATTATCACTTCTATGTTTTTCTATTTGTTATAGAAGATTATATTTTTCACTTAAGTTATAAAAAGACAGGAACTGATTTCTCCTATAATTAATTTCAACCTATAAATGTAGCATGATTGCTTTGTTTATCAAGTACGTTTTTGACTACTAATTCTGACTCTCCATGGACGGATAGCAATATTAGAGAGGTTATGGCTGGTTTTGACAGTTGCAATCCAAGCAAAATATGAAGCTTTATTTCATCCACATCAGAGAAATATTTCTAAGGTATGTGAGCATGACTGTGTCACTCTTTTGCTTTAAACCCTTCAATAATTCTTCCTTATTCTTAGCATAGAGTCAAATTTTCTAAGCCTGATTTAGGAAGTTCTGCATATTTTGACACTGGTTACTTTTCCAGTGTTAACCAACCAGTTTCTATTGCATTGGGATGCTCCAATTTTTTTTTCCACTCCAGGTCTTCATGTACATTGATCTTTTGCTTTAAATAATTTTTCCCACCACTTCTGCTCATCTTGTTGTTGTTTTGTTTGTTTGGTTCAGTACCAGGAATTGAACCTAAGAGCACTTCACTCTGAGCTACATCCTCATCCTTTCTTTTATTTTTTTTATTTTGATACAGGGTCTCACTTAGTTACTTAAGGCTTTGCTAAATTGCTGAGGCTGGCTTGAACTTGAGATCTTTTTGCCACAGCCTCCAAAGCCATTGAGATTTACAGGCATGTGCCACTGTGCCCGGCCCCTCCCTAGTTTTCTAAGAAACTGCCATAATGTCTTCCAAAGTATCTGGTGCCATGTTGGCATTCTTAGGGACAATGAATGAAAGTTCACCTTGCTCCACATCCCTGCCAGTGTTTGGTGTTGTGAACATTTTGAATTTTAGCTCTTCTAATAGCTTTATAGTAGCATCTCATTGCTAGTTTAATTTGCAGTTCTCTAATGACATACAATGGTGAACATTTTTATATGCTTATTTGTCATTCACATGTCTTCTTTGGTGAAGTGTTGAGTTTTCAGAGTTCTTTGTATAAATAGTTTCTCCCAGTCTGTGGCTTGCATTTTCTCTTTGATTTCTTTCATCTCGACAGTGTCTTTTGTAGAGCAGAAAATTTTAATTTGAATAAAGTCCAAATTACCAATATTCTTTCTGTCATTGATTGTGCTTTTGGTATTGTCCCTAAAAAGGTTGTCAACCCAAGTTCAACGAAGTTTTTATCCTTTGCATTCTTCCTGGCGCTTTAGAGTTTTGCATTTTATATGTAGGTATTAGATCCATTTTGAGTTGATTTTTATGAAAAATGTGAGTCTGCATGTGGGTAGCAGAAATGTGGATGTCCAGTTCTTCCAGCACCATTTGTTGGCAAAGCTTATTTTATTTTCCTCCACGGAGTTTCCTTTACTCCTCTGTCAAAGATCAGTTGACTGCATCTATGTGGGTTTATTTCTGGATCCGCTATTTTGTCCCATATGTCAATTTGCCGGTTCTGTTCCCAATACCACACACTGTCTTGATTACGGGAGCTTTATGCTAAGTCTTGAAGTCAAGTAGTTTCACTCCTTTAACTTTGTTCTGTTTGAATATTATGCCACCTATTCTGGGTCTTTTGCTTTTTCATATAAACTTCAAAATCAGTTGGTCAGTTTCTATAAAATAACCTTCTAGGATTTTGATTGAGATTATATTGAGTCTACAGATCAAGTTGGGTAAAATCGACATCTTGACAATATTTAATCTCCTCTTCATGTAAATGGCCTATCTCTCAATTTATCTTTGATTTCTTTCATCAGAGTTTTGTTGTCCTCATAGATGTTGAATGTATTTTGTTAGATTTATACCTAAGCATTTCTCTTTTTTGTTTGATGCTAATGTAAATGGTATTATATTCTTTATTTCAAATTCCAATTGTTTGCTGGTGTATAAGAAAGCAATTAACATTTGTATGTTACCTTATGTCCTATGACCTTTCAATAATTGCTTATTAGATCAAGGAGTTTCAGATTTTCTACTTAGATATTCATGTTACACCTATATAGGTTTGTATTATGTAATTGAACAAAGACAGTTTTCTTTCTTTTATCCCAATAGTAGATATTTTGTTTCCTTCTGTTATAATTTTACATTAGTTAGGACCTCCAGTATGAGATTGAATCCTTGCCTGGCTCTTGATCTTACCAGGAAAACATCTATTGTCTTACCATTAAGTATGATGTCAGCTATAGATGTTTTATGGGTGTCTTTATCAAGTGGAAAAAATTCCCTTCTCTTCCTAATCCGCTGAGGGTTTTTATCATGGATGAGTGTTGGATTTTGTCAAACAGCGACTTTCTCTTCGTTTCATACTGGATGACATTAATTATCTTTTTCTTTTTTTATTAGTGCATAATAGGTACACATGATATTGGGGTTCATTTTGACACCCAGTGAATTGCTTTTTGAAAGCTGAACCAGCCTGCATACCCTGGGAAAAAACTCTACTTGATTTATTATATTGTGATTGTGCTGTATAATTACAACTTTATCATTCTTTTTGTGAATTATTGCATTTGATTTGCTAACATTTTCTTGAGGATTTTTATATCCATACTTATGACAGCTATTGAAATATTTTTGGTAGAGTAATGCTGACTTTCTCTTCATAGAACAAAGTCGGAAATATCCCCTTGGATGCTATTTTGTGGAAGAGATTGGTAAGATACTGGAATACTTTTTCCTTAAATGTTTATCAGAATTCACTAATGATATAAATGTGCTTTCTGTTTTAGGAGGGTATTAATTATTAACTCCACTTCTTTAATCAACATGAATGTATTCAGATGGTCTGTTGCTTTTGTGAATTTCAGTAGGTTGTGTCTGTCAATGAATTGGTTCTTCAAATTTATGAGAATAGAGTTGCTCATACTATTCCTTTATTATCCTTTTAATATCCATGGGATTATTAGTGATGGTCCCCCTTTCATTTCTGGCATTACTAATTTGTATCTTCTTTATTTTCTCCTTAGTTAATCTGGCTAGGGTTTTGTATTTTGTCATTGTCATTGTTGTTTGTTCCTAATCAATCTTATTGAGCTTTTCCAAAAACCAGGTTTGGGCTTATCTGATTTTCTCTATTGATTTCCTGTTTTCTGCTCTAATTTTTATTATTTATTTTTTTTCTGCTTACTTTGGGCTTAATTTGTTCTTCTTTTTCTAGTTTATTAAGGTAGAAATTTAGGTTATTGATTTTAGATCTTTCTTCTTTGCTAATATATGCATTTAGTATTTTAAATTTCTGTCTGAAAATTTGGTAATTTTGGTAATTTGTATTTCCATTTTTATTTAGTTAAAAATATTTTAAAATTTATTTTGAAGCTTCCTCTCTAACCCTTGTGTTATTGTAAAGTATATTATTTAATCTCTGAGTATTCCATAATTTTCCAGCTATCTTTTCTATTACTGATTTGTGAATAAGTTCTATTGTAACCAGGAACATTCTTAGTTTGATTTATATTCATTTAAATTTGAGGAGGGTACCCGGGATTGAACTCAGGGTCACTCGACCACTGAGTCACATCTCTAGCCCTATTTTGTATTTTATTTAAAGACAGGATCTCACTGAGTTCCTTAGTGTTCCTTTTGCTGAGGCTGGCTTTGAACTTGCAATTCTCCTGCCTCAGCTTCCCGAGCCACGCCAGCCTTCATTTAAATTTGTTAAGATGTGTTCTGTGACTCAGAATATGCTCTGTCTTGGTGAATGATCCACATGTACTTGAGAAGAATGTGTATTTTCTATAATTGAAGGCAGTCTTCTCAAATATCAATTAGTTCAGTTGATTGATAGTGCTCTTGTGTTCATCTATGTCCTTACTGATTTTTTGCCTGCTGTATCTGTAAATTATTGATATATGAGTGTTGAAGACTCCAACAATAATAGTGGATTTGTCTATTTCTTCTTGCAGTTCTATCAGTTTTTGCCTCACATATCTGAATTCTGTAATTAGGTACATGCACATGAAGGATTATTATGTATTCTTGGAGAATTGGTCCCTTTATTTTTTTCATAATGCCTGTATTTACTCCTGATAATTTTCCTTGTTCTGAATTTTACATATCTACTTCTGCTTTCTTTTGATTATTGTTGGTATGGTATAACTTTCTCTGTCCCTCCATTTTTAATCTAACTTTTCTTTATATATAAAGTGGATTTCTTATAAGCAACATTCAGTTGATTTTGCTTTATTATTCATTCTGAAAGCCTGTCTTTAATTGTGGCATTTATATTACTCACATTTAAAGGGACTATTGATAGAGCTGAATTCATGACTACTGTATTTGTTTATGTTTTCTATTCTTTGCTTTTGGGTTATGTGTGTGTATGTGTGTGTGTGTGTGTGTGTGTTCTTTCTTTTTTTAGTTCTACTCTTTCTGAATGCTCTGGTTTTTATGGGCCTTTTTTGATTCCATTTTCTCACCTAACTTAAGATCAGTGGAGAAAAATAAAAATAGCATTCTAACATTCTTCCTTCCTTTCAAGTTTCTGGCACATACAATTTTCTTCTACTTTGAATAGCTTCTTTAACAAGGCAAAACTATTAAAAACAAATTTTCTCAATTTTTTGCTTGTCTGAGAAAGTCAATTTTTTTTCTTCTTTTGGAATTCTAGATTGACAGCTTTTCCTTTCAAAACTTTAAATATCTCATTCCAATCTCTTCTTGCTTGCATGTTTTCTGAATAGAAGTTGGATGTAATTCTGTCCTTTGCTCCTCTATAGGTAGGGAATTATTTTCTTTGGGATTCTTCCAATATTTTCTCTTTGATTTTAGTATCTTCTGCTAGAAGCAATGTGTCTATCTGTATTATTTGGTGTTTACCTACTTGGTGTTCCTCGAACTGGAATCCTGGAACTGTGGTTTCAAGTCTGTTAATGAACAATTTCAGCCATTATTACTTCAAACATTTTCTCTAATATCCTTTTTCTCCTTTTCCTTTTGTGGATATTATTTTCCTCTTGAAACTGTCTCACATCTCTTGAATATTCTGTTCTTTTTTTTTTCCACTCATTTTTTTTCTCTTTGCTTTTCAGTTCTAGAAGTTTCTAATGACATGCTTTCATGTTCCCTGATTCTTTCCCTGGCCATGTCCAGTCTATTAAGGACACAATCTCAGGCATTTTTCATTTCTGTGAAGGGAAGGCCTTGTTAAGAACAGAATGTTCTGGGTGAATTTCAAAGTGGCTACTTACCCATCTCCCTGCCAGGACCACTATAATCCTTAGTATGAGAACCTGTTAGGACTCTGGGAAGTAAGACTAATAAAGTATAGACACAAACTCTTCAGAGTTGGCTTCCTAGAGTTTTTAACACCCAATCTTATTGACATTAAACATCCAGCAATCTGCTAATTACAAGTTACATTTTCCTAACTCTAGTGGTTGTTTCTGTTCCTGGGTTTCTACTCAAATAAGTTTGATTATTTCTATTAGCTTCACCAATTTGGAGGACCGTCAGTAGTTTTCCCTATGACCTAACTTCCTAATGGATCTAAGAAGAGTTGTTGATTTTCAGTTTCTTCAATCTTTTTTCTTATTGAAAGGACTGCAGTCCTGACTTCCAATCTCCTCGTATGTCAGACCAGAAACTTCTATTTGATTTTGAAAGAGCCTCCTCTAAAAGGGAACCTGGAGCTAGGCATTGTGTGAGGACACTGTGATGTTCAAAACTAGCTAATAACTTAGCAATACTTTATAACACTATTTAAAAAATATTTGTTCAACATTTACCTTTTGGGAGGTGACAGCTATGAGGAATGTTTTATTTTTTTTCTTAAGGCATTTCCTTCTTGAGTAATGGTGAAACCAATTTATATTTAGCTGGCTATGTAAGGAGACTTGAGTTAATGGGTGTCTTACTTCTGATTTATTCCAAGATTATTTTTGTATCTTTTATATATTGTAATCTCATATTATAAGATTATGTCACTATCTTGTTTCCCATTGCACTTAAACTTTTAACTTCTTACCATACCTATAAGGCTCTATATTACCTTAATCTTTCTGATATTTTGCCCCCTTTTTCTTCTCTTCCCACTCCACTGCAATCAAATAGACTAAGCTCTTTCTTAATTCATTACCTCTGCCTCCATATTTGATATTCCAGATCTTTCATGACCAGTGCTTTTAAGACTCATGTCTTAAATCAACAGTCACCTTCCCAGCAAATGCTTTCCTGTTTATCCTATCTGAAATTCTCAATATTAGTGCTGATCCTTGTTTTACTTCCAGGTAGGCTCTGACCTAATAATTTACTTTCCTTTCCCTATAGTTCATAACACCATTGAGATTGTTTATTCGCTAATATTTTTGTTAATTTTCTGCCTTGCCACATCCTGCAAAAACTATGATTACTGAATACACATCCTTTCTTCTAATGTATCTCTGAAGCCACCTTTGGTAGGCTTCATTTTCAGATATGGACCCAAAAAGGAGATAGAGAATATCAAACTTATCGGTTATGATTTAAATATGAGGTGTCTGCCAAAAGCTCACGTGTGAGAAAATGCAAGAATGTTCAGATGTGACGTAATTAGAACATGAGAGTTATAACCTAATCAGTGGCCTAATCCACTGGGATGGATTAAGTGGGTGGTAATTATAGGCAGGCAAAGTATGGCTTGAGGAAGCGTGCCACTGGGGACATGCCTTTGCAGTCTGTCTTTTGTCCCTGGTGAGCAGAGGTCTCCATACTTCCTGGCTGCATATCCTGAGCTGATTTCCTCACTATGCCCTTCCACCATGATGGTCTGCCTCATCTCAGACCAAGTTATGGAGTTGGCCGACAAGGGAACTGAACCTCTGAAATTGTGAGCCAAAATAAAATTTTCCTCCTATATGTTGTTCTAGTCAGGTCTTTTGTTCACAGAAAAACAAAACTGACTAACATATTACCCAAAGCCACCCACTCCCTATGAATATCTTTTCATTGACTAGTGGAGCTAAATTAGGAGCAGGTGAATTGAACAATGAATTGAAGATTTTGCCCTCTTCCCTTCCAAGAAAAATAAGAGTATGAACATTGTGAAGTCCTTTAACTGCCTCCCCAATTTCTATCCATTATTCTTTCAGGACTAGATAACTGTTTTGTTTAGGGAGATAATATGTCCATCACAAAATGATGGGTCATGACTGGTCTAAGCCAGTGGAGCAATCTTATTTTCTGATTCTCCAGTTTCCTTTGCAGCCAAAGGTGACATAGTTGTGACCAAAGAAATTTGTACATGCAGAAGTCTACTGGTGTTTCTGGGACAGTGCAATATTTATATTTTGTTTAGAGGAAAAAATCCAGCTGGCATAATTTTTTTCTCCTGCACATTGCTTTTTCTTCTGTTTTTTTTTTTTTTTTTTTTTTGAGGTGGGTGGTACCAGGGATTGAACTCAGGTGCACTCAACCACCGAGCCTAATTTTTTTTTGTATTTTATTTTGAGAGAGGGTCTCACTGAGTTACTTAGCACATCACCATTGCTGAGGCTGGCTCTGAACTTGTGATCCTCCTGTCTCAGCCTCCTGAGCCACTGGGATTCTTCTGCTTTTCTGATGCTGCACCAAACTCTTTTAATATCAATGAGGTCACAATCCTGAGGTCAAAAGTTTCAACACTGACAGTGATGCAGACACAGGCAGAAAGAGTCTGTTTGAGTTTCTGATGGCATCACTTGACAGCTGAGCCAATATCATCAACAAGCTATTCCCATATTTGTTATATCCTGCAGCTGAGGCAGTCATCATATTCCACCTCTATATATTCATAGCCAATAGTATGTAATTCTCTCGGAAGCAAAGGTACTACAAGTTGGGTAAAATCCATAAAATGTTGAAAATGGCTGAAAAGAGGAGCTGGAGCTACGATGGTTGAGGATACAACCATCCCAAGCTAGAAAGTGGGTGAATCCTATTATGCATTTGAAACATTTGGTCAAACTGTCACTTGAAAATTCTTGATGCTCTTGCTAACCCAGAGTAAAGTGCCAGTAGAAATGTTAGGAAGATATAAGACAAAGGAAGACTCTGAAAAATGGTGGATAACACTTCCTCTGATTCGTAAGTCATCATTCAAGTTTAATTTGATTGAATTAGTGCATGATACATATGCAAAATTATACAAATTACTATCAGAAGCACTATTTTTTTAAAATTTAAGTTAAAAATCATAATATGAAATTGCTTTCAGGGATAACTTAGGTTAATAAATTAGTGTGTTCAGTTTGCTATTAAGCAGATAATTGCTTATCCGATTATTGATATCTAATAAGCATATTGATGCTAAGTTACTATCAAAGGTTAAACAAAAATATTTTAGTGGTTTATCAACATTTTAGAAGAGTGAGTCTTGGGACAGAGTAATTTACCATTTTGGCTTTCTGTGATCCTTGAATGTGACAAGATTTAGTTCATTTCACTTGCCTATTTCTTTGTCTCTAGACACCTCTCCAAAATATAATATGTATGTTGACTGCACTCAAATATGATAAATGTGAATATCCATCAAATTTACTTTAAGTCTGTCCTTTGAAAGAAGTAACTTACAGCAGACTTAGTTGAAATCCCGTGTCCTTGTCTGTCAAATGAGGGTGACAAGAACTGCACTTCTATTACCAGGTTGTTATCAGGGAGAATGCTTGAACACATTCAGAACAGTGACTAGCAAGAAAGAAGCACTGAAAAAAAGTTAGCAATACCCTGTCCTCTTCTGTTTCTTCCTCTTTCTTTCCTTCCTCTACCTTGCCCTCTTCAGAGATTATCAGAGGTTCTATAATTTCTGAGTTCTGTGTCTTTCATATATGAAATAATATTACTATGTATAGTATTATATATCATCCCTTGTATGATATATATGCCATATGTTGTATATATTATGTATCACTATCATGATATTAATTATTCATATGAATCAATATACATGTTATATATATATATAACATGTATATTATAATCAATACATACATTATATATCACTTTCCAATTTCATTTCTATATTCTCTTGCTGTTGGACAGTTGGGGAAGCTAAGCATTTTCAATTATAAAAGATGCTACAGAAATATTCTTGAATATGTTTTCTTCTCTACAGATGTGGGAGTTATCTTAGAGTAACTACAAGTGGAATTGTTGGGCCATATGACATGTGTGCATGATTTTAATTTTGCCTACTGATGCCAAAATGTATTTTGTGGTAGCTGTATATAATTGCATACTTCCTAGTGGTGCTGAAAGTTTTCCATTGTTTTTTTACCCTTGCTTAGCAAAGTCATACACATTAAAATTCACCAATCTGAAGGAAGCAAGATGACATTTGCGTTTTCCTGATTACATATAATGCTGTACAGATTTTCATGTCTTTGGCTACTAATATTTCTTCTATGAATTGCCTGCTTTTCTTTACTTACTTTTTCTTTTGCATTGTTCATCTTTTTCAGTGTCACTTGACATATTTTTTTTGTTGTTTAGGAATACTACAATGTCCTCTCCCAATCTATAAGTTTAACTTTACAACTTTTTTTCTATCTTTGGCCTACAACAGTGCCTCAAATGCAGTCAAATTTGTTGACTTTTCCTTCATACTTTGAAATTTACATCTTCCTTAAGTCATGTCCTTATCCTAGATGCTACAATCTGTTTGATTTTACTCTAAATTTCTTTTTAGTTTTGCCAACCATGCTCAGCCTGTATGCCTGATGCTCTGCTGTGGCTGTCAGTAGCACCAGCCACAGAATATACAATTCACCCAGGAGTTTTCTCAAGAGAGGCAGAGAAGACAGTTTCAATAGAGACTACTCTCCTCTTCCCCCTGGCTTGTGCAGTGTAATCCAGGAGACTCGTGGCAGCATGCTGCAGTGCTTGACCAATGGGTGACCTCAGTAACCTGCATCTTAAGTATTGTGAAAATCAGGTGTAGGGTACAACAGAAGGGAGGGGGAGCTTTCTCCCAAAAGGACTGCAGGGCATGTCCAGGGCTCAATTACCAGCCTCAAATGACATTGGATACACATTTATTCTAGTTATAACTGGTTGATCTTAACCTAGACATTTCAGTCTGTCACTTTGTCCTTCTATTTGAATGAATCTCTTATACACTTGGTACTTATTACACTGCACAGTATTAAAAGGTTACTGTGTTCTTTCATTCTCATCTTCATGGAAATTTAATCTCTTTAAAAATTTTTTGATGAAGCAGTGATATGAATCCATGGTGAGGAGAAAGGTCAGGGAAAAGAAATCTGAACCCAACCTGCTCACAATTGCATATGTTTAATTTTGGTACATGTTACAAAATGTTGCATCAGCTAATACCAAAGGATATTTCCTTGGCTCTTTTAATGATATTTCTGTCCTTTACCCATCTTAGCCACTAGCAGAGCAAAAATTCCTACCCATTTTCAAAGTGATACTGAAGTACCTTGGTCAGGGTTTGAAACTTTTCTGGCCAGGAAATAATTTGTGTATGCTTCAGAGAAGGCTGACCAGAGGACCAGAGGCAGGAGTCTGGTGATCCAGTGCCAAATCAATAATACAAGATGGGAATCTCATTTCTGCCAGCTGGAATTCCAATTGCCAGTGGCATCAAACCAGCAGCAACATGAACCCTGGGATAACACTGAACCCTTTAGAGTCAAGGCAATTCTTGGGATGAGCAAGAAATGCTGAAAATACCTCATGGGACCATGTTTAAACAGAGGTGATTATGAGCCCATTGTAGTATTTACTTAAGAAAAAGAATATCTGAGTGTCCATCTCCCTAAGTTGAATGTGTTCCCCACAGTTCATGTGTTGAAACTTCTTCCCGGTGCAACCGTGGTGAGAAGGGGGACTTTAAGAGGTGATTAAAAGACCCTTCATGCCTGGATTAATGCCATTATCAAGGAGTGGGTTCCTGATGAAAGGATAAATTCAGCCTCTTTCCTTGTTGCCTCTCTAGTACACTCTGGCCATATAATAATCTACTCTATGTAATGGCAAAGCACAACAGGAAGGTCCTCAGCATATCTGACCTCTTGATCTTGGACTTTTCAGCCTCCATAACTGTAAGAAATAAACCTCTTCTCTTTATAAATTGTCCACTCTCATATATGCTATTATAGCAGCACAAAATGGACCAAGGCATCTATGAACTCAAATTTTAAATGGAGTCTGATTTTCCATGAGGCAGAAAGTTACAGAATGGTAAAGTATTAAGATAGTACTTTTAGACATTAATAGTTGGATATTTTGTCCTTTATTTTCCCTTTGTCCTCCTCTCAATTTCTAGATATGACCTTGCACTTACAACTCCCTTTGGAATTAGGGTAGGAAACTTAACAATCTCAGCAACTAAGATTGCCTGATAAACATGTCTTCTATTGGTTTGTATTTCCAAGAGCCTGAATCCAATAGGAGGAAAGGATTTGTGCCTATAGGAAAAGAGGCATTTTGGAGAAGAAGAAGTGAATGTAGGGATCCCCACTCCAAGCCTGATGCATTCTCCTGGAAGAGAGAGAGGAAGAAAGGTAGTGACATCTAAGGGTCCACAGAGAAGAGGAACCTGGAGTCTTTGTCAAATTCTCTAGAAAGATTGCTCATTTCTGGAGGTGATGCTATAGTCATATCTAGGAAATGGGACCACACAGTCAAGGGGGTGCAGAAGTATCAGGAGGATCATGCAGTCACGGGCAATATCTGTGACAAATGACCAATGGACAGTGTGTCCCTGGCTCCCAGTGCCTTGGTGTTGCCTTAGAACCTGGTGCCATGGCAAAACCCCAAATGAAGGAAGGAGATTTTAGAAATGCCTGTGTCAACGAGTTAAAAAATGAAATTGCATGAAAGGAAAAATGTTAAAGTTTCATTTCTCCCATTTCTAAGCTTTTCAGTGAATTTTTACATATTATGCAAATATGTAAATTCTACATATTGATGGAATGTGATGTGATGTTTTGATACATGTATACATTGTGTAATGTTGAAAGCAGGTTAAAAGTATCTATTGCCTCAAACATTCATCATTTCTTTATGGTGAAAACTTTCAAGATTCTCTAACTTTTTGAAATAAACAGTACATTATTGTTATCTAGGGTCACCCTATTGTACAACTGCACACCAACCCTCTCTAGTTTCTTTGGATTTTTATCATGAAAGGGTGTTGAGTTGTAACAAGGGCCTCTTATTCATCTATTGAGATAATCATATGGGCTTTGTTCTTTCTATATGGTGGATTACATTTATTGATTTGTGTGTGTTGAACCATCCTAGCGTCTCCAGAATGAAAACAACTTGATCATGGTATATGATCTTATAAATTTGACTTATTAATATTTTACTAAGGATCTACATGTTCTTGATTCAGTTTTTAAAGGTCATGTGTGTTTTAGAAATTTATCCATTTCTTCTAAATTTTTCAATTTATTGGAATCTAAATTTTCAAAACTAATGATGCTCTGAATTTCACTTGTGTCTGTTGTAATATCCCCATTTTCATCTCTAATTTTATTCATTTGGGTCTTTTTTCTCTTTCTTTTGGTTCATTTGGTTCATTTATCAATCTTGTTTATTTTTTCAGAGGACCAACTCTTTCTTTTATTTATCCTTTTTATTGTCCTCTTAGTTTCTATTTCAGTAATTTCATCTCTAATATTTGTTGTCTCTTTACTTCTACAAAGTCCTTTTGAATTGGTTTTGTTTCTGTCTTTCTAAGACCTTAATATATATCATTAGTTATGTATTGTATTGGAGAATTTAATCCATTCAAAATAACTATCAATAGATAAAGTCTTATCCTAGTTTTATTTTATCTTACCTTTTGGTTTTATTAGAGTTCCTTTCTTTATCCCTCTCTGACACTCTTTCTTTATGGTTAAATGATTTATGGTGGTAGTATGTTTGGATTTCTTGCTTATTGTTTCTGGTTTGTCTATTAAGGATTTTTGCTTTGTGATTACCATGAAGTTTACAGAATATCTTTTGATTATAATAAGCTATTTGAAATAAGAGCTACTTAATGTTATCATAAAAATTTAAAAAAGAGATAAAATATTCTAATTTTAAAAACTCTAAAAAACCCTCTATACTTGAACTCATTCCTCCCTACATATTGAATTTTTGATGTCTTATTTTACATTGTTCTATACTGCCATCTCTTATTAATGCAGTTAACATTTTTAATTGGCTTTTAGTCTTCATAGTAAAGATGATATTAATGGTTTACTCACCAAGTTTACAATATCTTATGAATGAGTTTTATACCTTTGCATCTTTTCTTCTTACTCAGTTACAGCTCTTTGTTTCAATTTGAAGAACTTCCTTTGGCATTTCTTGTAGGACAGTTTGGGTGGAGATATATTCTCTCAGCTCTTATTTGGGAACATCTTTCTCTCTCCTTCTATTCTAAAGGGTTCTTTTGCCAGTTTTAGTACTCTCAGTTGGCAGATATTTTTCCTCCAGTACTATGAAAATCTCACACTACTCTCTACTGAGAAGTCTGCTGTCAGGCAACTTGGAACATTCTTATGTGCCATTAGTTTCTTGTCTCTTGATACCTTGAGAATCATCTATCTATTTTTCACCTTTAAGGTCTTTATTGTAATATGTCTTAGCTTAGACTTGGTTGAACTAAATCTGACTTGTGTTTGTTGTAATGTGTAATATGTAAGGTGACCTTTGACCTACCTGTGCCTGCATGTGCATATTTTTGTCTAGGTTTAGGAAGATTTCTTTGAATAAGTTTTTTTTTTTTTTTTTTTTTTGCTTCTTTGGCACATTCTAGTCCCTATTCAATCTCAATAACCTAAATATTTGCTCTTTTAATGTAGTCCCAACGTTCCTGTAAACATTCTTCATTCATTTTCATTCCTTTTTCTCTTCTGTGTATTTTCAAATAGCCTATTTTCAAGATCACCAATTCTCTGTTTAATCTTTCTTGCTATTGATGCCTTCTATTGCATTTTAATTTCACTTAGTATATTTTCTATCTCAAGGATTTCTTTTTGATTTTTTAAAACTTGTTTTCACCTCTCTGTTTAATCTCTCTGTTAGTGTATTAAATCATTTATTTAGGTTTTCTTAAAGCTCACTAAGTTTTTTTAAAGCAACTATTTTAAAGTTTCCAACTGAGAATTCACCCACATAGTTACATCTGATTTGACACCTGATTTTGACCATTAGGTAAGCTCATGTTTTCCTGAAAGTTCGTAATTCTTTTTGGTATGTGAGACCATTTGAACATTGAAGGATTAAAAATTTGATTTTGTTTCTGCCTCTCCTTCCAGAAATTCTAAGCAGGCTGCTTATTTTCTGAGTCTGTTGCCACTTTTACTATTATACTACTAGATTTGCTGCAAATATGCTATTTATGTATTGTAACTGTTTCAACCCTAGAGGGGTACCCAAGCCTGGTTTGCCCCAAATTTGCAGTTGCTGTGTGTTGTTCAGCATGAGTCAGGGATGTACCTTCCCCTTAAGTCTTTTCACAGAGCTTATCCCACTAATCTGTTCCTTTTTAGTCAATCCTTATACCTCTCTTTCCCTAGTTGTGACTAGTACTTCTGATTTCTAAAGGCACATATTAGTTTTGATGTTTTCCAGACTTCTTTATTAATTGGAACCATATTATATGTTCTCTTTTCTGTCTGGCCTCAAAACATGTTTTTGGGTTTTGTCCGCAGTGCTACATGTTTGAGAACTCCGTGTTTTTTGTTGCTAAGTAGAATTCCATTGCATACAGATACAACAAATTGTTTGCCCACTCTCTTGGGGATGATCATTTAGGTTGTTTTGGGGTTTTGACTTTAGCAAATAAAATACTATGAAAACTTATGCCCATGTCTTTTACTAAGAAAATATAATTCTAAATAGGGCCTATATTTAAGAAGAAACTATAATGAACAATGAGAAAGGAAAAACTTGAAATTGAACTATACCAAAAGTGTTATCAAATAAAATTTGGAAGAATGCAATGAAATTAGTCCTTTGAATGAAATCAATAGCCTAAAATTTATTATATATACCATTAAAGGCAACTATAGACAAAAAGTTAATAAATTAGAACTTAGTACCTCCCATGAGGATATAACAAATAATTTCTCTTTTGGCTACACAACTATAACCTCCTATAAAATATCTGAAGCAACCATTTTCAAGTGATGGACAATAGGTAGCACTCGGTTATAATCTTCAAGATTAAATGTTGAGGTGAGCTCAACATTTGTCTGGGAAGCTTTTTGGATTGCATCAAAGAGATGTGGAACCCAAATAGAAAGCAGTGGTGTTGCAGATGGAAAAATGCAGATTTGCTTTTAGTGCTGCTAAAGTACCTGGAGTTTGTGCAGCAGGCTACTGGTAGTTGGGAATTGCACAAAAAAGAACCTCAGAAATGTGTGTGGAAATTTCATTGAGGCTATGAACAAATATCAAGCAGAGCATCTACAAGATAAAACTTTGTGAGGCGAGGGGAAAAGGGCTGCTGGGGTCTGTGAGAAGAGCAAAGATCCCAATGTTGACACAGTTGGGGCAGATAGTGGAATTCTGAACTGATTTTTAAAGTTTTTTAATGAACATCAAAATTTTAGGCATGCAATTCTTAGGGCTTACTAACTTCTTTTGTATGAGTTTTTCTTTCATTTCAGCCTATCCTTCTAGAATCATTTTCCTTGTTTCTGAAGGAAATAAATTTAAAGTTGTTTTGAAGTAAGTCTCTTGGTAGTAGACTCTCCTATTGTATTTATATTTATATAAATATATAAATTCTATTCCTGAATAATAACTATGTAGAACACAGGATTGTAGACTGAATATTTGTCTCCACATTTTATAATTATCATTCCATTGTATTTTAACTTACAATTTTTTCCTGTTGAAAAGTCTGCTCTTATATTACCAGAATTTCTTTCTCTATGGTGGTTATCAAGATCTTCTCTTTATCTTTGGTATTTTTTAGGTCCTCTGCCATGTCTTTTTAGTATCCTGGTTGTGATATACTGTATTAACTGGGTCTTTCTGGATTCATGCAGTGATTTTATTAAGGCTTGCAAAATTCTTAAGTCATTTTCATTGGAAATATTTCCAAATATTCTTCATTTAACCCTCCTGAGACATCAATCACCCCCATGATAGTTTTTCTCCATTCTATTTTTCTTATCGTTTAATTTCTCTTTCATATTTTCCGTCTTACTGTCTTGCCTAAGTAAATGCTGGTTAAATTCTTCTGACATTCCTTCTCTTGGTCTCTGCCTAATCTGCAGCTGAATACATCCATTGTATCTTAACATCAATAATTTTATCATCAAGATTTTCTGTTAAAAGAGGTGAAAGACTTATACAATGAAAACTACAGAACCCTAAAGAGAGAAATAGAAGAAGATCTTAGAAGATGGAAAAATATACCCTGTTCATGGATAGGCAGAACTAACATCATCAAAATGGCAATATTACCAAAAGTTCTCTATAGGTTTAATGCAATGCCAATCAAAATCCCAACGGCATTTCTTGTAGAAATAGAGAAAGCAATCATGAAATTCATATGGAAAAATAAAAGACCCAGAATAGCAAAAACAATGCTAACCAGGAAGTGTGAATCAGGCGGTATAGCGATACCAGACTTCAAACTATACTACAGAGCAATAGTAACAAAAACAGCATGGTACTGGTACCAAAACAGGCGGGTGGACCAATGGTACAGAATAGAGGACACAGAAACCAATCCACAAAACTACAACTACCTTATATTTGATAAAGTGGCTAAAAGCATGCAATGGAGGAAGGATAGCATCTTCAACAAATGGTGCTGGGAAAACTGGAAATCCATATGCAACAAAATGAAACTGAATCCCTTTCTCTCACCATGCACAAAAGTTAATTCAAAATGGATCAAGGAGCTTGATATCAAATCAGAGACACGCCGTCTGATAGAAGAAAAAGTTGGCTACGATCTACATACTGTGGGGTCGGGCTCCAAATTCCTCAATAGGACACCCATAGCACAAAAGTTAATAACTAGAATCAACAAATGGGACTTACTCAAACTAAAAAGTTTTTTCTCAGCAAAAGATACAATAAGAGAGGTAAATAGAGAGCCTACATCCTGGGAACAAATCTTTACTCCTCACACTTCAGATAGAGCCCTAATATCCAGAGTATACAAAGAACTCAAAAAATTAGACAATAAGAGAACAAACAACCCAATCAACAAATGGGCCAAGGACCTGAACAGACACTTCTCAGAGGAGGACATACAATCAATCAACAAGTACATGAAAAAATGCTCACCATCTCTAGCAGTCAGAGAAATGCCAATCAAAACCACCCTAAGATACCATCTCACTCCAGTTAGATTGGCAGCCATTATGAAGTCAAACAACAACAAGTGCTGGCGAGGATGTGGGGAAAAGGGTACACTTGTACATTGCTGGTGGGACTGCAAATTGGTGCAGCCAATTTGGAAAGCAGTATGGAGATTTCTTGGAAAGCTGGGAATGGAACCACCATTTGACCCAGCTATTCCCCTTCTTGGTCTATTCCCTAAAGACCTAAAAAGAGCATGCTACAGGGACACTGCTACATCGATGTTCATAGCAGCACAATTCATAATAGCTAGACTGTGGAACCAACCTAGATGCCCTTCAATGGATGAATGGATAAAAAAAATGTGGCATTTATACACAATGGAGTATTACTCTGCATTAAAAAATGACAAAATCATAGAATTTACAGGGAAATGGATGGCATTAGAGCAGATTATGCTAAGTGAAGCTAGCCAATCCCTAAAAAACAAATGCCAAATGTCTTCTTTGATATAAGGAGAGTAACTAAGAACAGAGTAGGGTCGAAGAGCATGAGAAAAAGATTAACATTAAACAGGGATGAGAGGTGGGAGGGAAAGGGAGAGAGAAGGGAAAATGCATGGAAATGGAAGGAGACCCTCAGAGTTATACAAAAGTACATACAAGAGGAATTGAGGGGAAGGGGAAAAATAATATAAGGGGGACAAATGAATGTCAGTAGAGGGGGCAGAGAGAGAAGAGGGGAGGGGAGGGGAGGGGAGGGGAGGGGGGATAGTAGAGGATAGGAAAGGCAGCAGAATACAACAGACACTAGTATGGCAATATGTAAATCAATGGATGTGTAACTGATGTGATTCTGCAATCTGTATATGGGGTAAAAATGGGAGCTCATAACCCACTTGAATCAAATTGTGAAATATGATATATCAAGAACTATGTAATGTTTTGAACAGCCAACAATAAAAAATTAAAAAAAAAAAAGAAAAAAAAAAGATTTTCTGTTAATCCTTATTATAGCATTTATATCTTTGGCTCACAGCATTCTAATCTAATTGTTCTATTATTCACAGATTTGGGGGTCCTCAAGTGACTGTTTGTTTGTTTGTTTGTTTATTGTGGTGCTAGGGATTGAACCCAGAGCCTTTTGCATATGAGGTAAGCACTCTACCAACTGAGCTATATCCCCAGCCCCTGTCATAGTTTGTCTTCTCACATATGTGATCTTTTCTGTTTCTCAAGTCACAGTTGATTTCATTCCTTTAGACCTAAGTGGGGAAACTTTACTCATATAGGAGACAGTCTCTTCTCTTTTTTAAAATATTTTTTAGTTGTAGTTGGACAAAATACCTTTATTTATTTATTTTTATTCAGTGCTGAGGATCGAACCCAGGACCCTGCACTTGCTAGGCAAGCGCTCTATGGCTGAGCCACAACCCCAGCCCGACAGTCTCTTCTTTTAAAGGTTGTTCTTGCCCTCAGGATCCCCATCATTCCAATGTTCCCATTGGAAGGATACACAGTAATCTTTCCAGGAATGCATTGATAATCATTCAACTAGTATGTATTAGGCAACCATTATATCCCTGGCACAGTGGCACAGTTGTAGATGCTTGGGATAAACATTTTTTTTAGCAAAACTCTGAGAAAGATGAGGGACTCAAGCAGGTCGAGAGTAGAAGAATGGGTTTTCCAGATGGGAGCAGAAACAGTTGCTAAGACCCTGAGGTAGGAGTACATCTCATGTGTTAGAAGAAATACAAAATACATAACATGGCTGAAGGTCAAGGAGAATGAGGAACAGGAGTAGGAGATGAAGTCAGAGAAGAAAGGGTATCGAATCCTTAGGCTTGGTAAGCCATTGTAAGAATTTCAGCTTTTACTTCATAGAAGATGGAACAGCACTAAAGGTTTTGTGCTAGGTAGTAACATATTTGCCTTTGGATCTAACCTGATCACTCTGAGTTCTGTGTTAAGAACAAATTGCAGGAAGAGCAAAAGTGCAAAGCAGAAATATCAGTCAGAGGGTGGTTGAGATAATCCAGGTGAGAGGGGATGGGGGCTTTGAGCGGTGTGACAGCAGTAGAGCTCCTCATACACAATCAGATTCTGGGCAGTCTGAAGGCTGAGCCAACAGGATTTACTGGTGGATGGATGTGGGATGAGAGGATAAAAGAAAACCCCCAAAACGGCTCTGAGGGTCTGAGCAGTCGGCAAAATGTCTCAACATTTTTTGAGACAGTAAAGTCTGTTGGAGGAGCAGATATTGTGGGAGAGGGAGAGGAACAATAAATTTTGAATATAAGTTTGAGATGTTTAGTAGATATCCAAATAGAGATGTCAAATAACTCGTCAGATATATGAATGTGAAGTTCAAGGAGAGGTCTGGGCTGGAGACATGAGTTGGGAGTTTACTGTATTTTAGTATCTAAACTCATGGAACTAAATGAGCTTATCTTGTAAGTGTAGCTTGGAATGGGGAATATAAGGATTAACTCTTGCATAGTCCAACATTTAAGAGGTTGGGGAGATGAGAAGCAACAGGTCAAGGAGACAGAAAACGAGCAACTCGTAACGGTGAGAGGAAAGCAAATGGTTCAAACAGGGGACAGTAATCAACGACTTCAAACTCGGAACTCAAGTACAAGCCTGAGCTGATCCAACTGATTGAAGTGGGTTCAAAGGGCCTTGAGAGAAGAGAAACTGGAAAATGAATTTAGATGATTTAAAACACTCGCTGTGCTTTAAAGGGCAGCAGAGAAATAGGGCAGTCCGAATGCAGGTTAAGAAAGGGTTGTATATTTTAACTAGGTGAAATAATAGCATAGTTCATGCTGATGAGAATGATCCAATAGAGAGGAAGGGAGGGCAAGAGAGTAGGGAGAGCTTCTGAAGTGATGATATTTACAAAGGAGGAGATGGGCACCCATGCATAGGGAGGAGCCGTCACTAGGAACACAAATGGTTGATTCATAGTATCAGGAGGGAAAGCTGGTATTGGGATATATAGTGATAGAAACTAGCAGAAGTTTTCCTTTGATTACTGAAAGTAGAAGCAGTCTCAAGGGAGGAGTCACTT
The DNA here is from genome assembly GCF_021218885.2 of Marmota monax. NCBI lineage: Eukaryota > Metazoa > Chordata > Mammalia > Rodentia > Sciuridae > Marmota > Marmota monax. The sequence continues at coordinate 6,514,992 of NW_026693082.1, forward strand.
TCTTTTACCAAATATTAAGGACAACAAATTCCACCAAAAAAAAAAAAAAAACCCTCATATTCATTGGCCAGATCAACAGAGACTCCACCACGTTGGTTCTTTTAATACCAGGAACTCTCAAATGTGATGTGGATATCTCTAATATTAGGAGAAAGCACCAGTGGTGAGAAAACATGAGAGAGTAGATAGCAACTTGATTGTTTGGGGTCAGTGGCGGTAGAAGAAATTGAACAGGTTCTGTGCTTTCATAAGGAAGGATTAGAGGAAATCAATTCAGCCACTTATTGTGGCTCTTCGTACACTGGAGGAAGCAAGGTTAATGAGATGGTTATGCATAGGATATTGCTTCTCTTTTTCTTAATAAAACTTTAATCTCCTACTTTGTCATCAGCATATTTGCAAAAAATATATTCTATGACCAGGATGTGGGGATGTGTCATTTTTTTTTTCTTTTCTGGGCTAGGTTTAATCCAAAAGAAGCAAGATTCAAAAAAAGGTAATTTAATATTTTCAGGGTGCCGTGACATCTCCAATTCAGATGAGATATAGGATTACAACTTAATGTGAAAATAAGCAGAGATAACTTTCACTGTCATTAATTTTTTTTAAAAAAATCTTGTTCATAATTTTCCTAATAAATCATTTAACTTAATTTTCTCCTTTGGGGAGACAACTCAAATATGATTAAATTATTTCTGCCCTTGTTTTTCTTTGTCTCATATATTTTACTATTTCTTATATGTACCACAGGATCTGTACATTGTAGACAGTCAATTCTTTTTAAAATGAATGAAACCAATTAGAGTTTTAAACTTAGAAATTTCTTCTCTGCTTTATCATAATACATCATTTCTTGAATTCTGTTAACTATAAGGATTTTTTTTTTTTTTTTTTTTGGTACTGAGGGTTGAACCCAGGGGTGCTTAACCACTGAGCCACATCCCCAATCCTTTTTTATATCTTATTCAGAGACAGGGTCTCTCTGAGTTGCCAAGTGCCTCTCTAAGTTGCTGAGGCTGGCTTTGACTCGCAATCCTCCTGCCTTGGCCTCTGGAGGCTCTGGGATTATAGACTTGCACCACCTCACCCAACAAATAGAAGGATTTTAAGATTAACAACATAAAACAAAAATCTAATTAGAGTATTGACAGTCCAAAAAAATTTGCATAATCTGATTTATGCACAAATAGATGCTTAGTTCATTTGTGATAATGAATATAAATAATTCAGGGCCAGAACTATGAAAAAATTTAGCCTAAATTATTTAGGTTGGTTGTCAGAGTGTTTCCCAATCACAACTTTGTGGGTTTTTTTTTTTCACTACCAGATTTGCACAAACAAATCCCTACATTTCCTAATTTTTTTAGCACCAGAAGGAAAATATTTAAGTGACTAGGTGACAGTGGTATTCAGTTCAAGTGTCACCTTTCCCTTAGGGTTCATTCTTTCTAGATCAAACACATGTCTCTGGGGCTTAGGTATATGTTTCTTCCTCTAATTCTCTATCCTCTCTTATCTAGCTTTAAGGAAAAATCTCTTTCTTGATTTGCTATAGTACAGTAGAGTTGACTGCCATTTTCAAAAGTTAAAAAAAAACCAGAAATAATTTTTAAAATAATCACAGAGAACTCCACATACAAATCCAGTTTAGCGTTTCAATCTGTTTCTGATTTTGCAGTACTAGATTAGTGGAGCTGACTTCTGGAATGGTAGGATAAGGGCTTAGGAAAATTTGATTCTCCATACAAGCAGTGAGAACACTGACAAAAATAATAAAAAGAAGTTGTTTTTTTTTCCAGAAATCTGGAAATTAGCCAAAGACTTGCAAAAAAAATGTCAGTTTTGTTCAAGTTAAACAGCTGGATGTTGGTAACAGTAGCAAGCTTTCTGGTTCTGAACTTGCCCTATTCCCACCAACCTCATCCCTGCTTTTCAGTAGCCTTAACACCAATAAAAACAGCCTTAAAAGTGTGATAACTGTGAAAACCATTAGCCTGGCAGCCATAGGAGGGCCAAGAATAGACTTAAGCTCCCCCAAAGTCCTATCTTGAGAGAACTGTCACTATGTGACCTGTGTGGCAGCTTCCCTAAAAGCTCTTTGCTCGGTGGCTATCTCACTTTGACCTCACTTAGAACTGCTTTGTCCCAACAGCATTTTCCAAAAACAATCAGAGCTGGCTAAGAAGGAAATAGCCCTTGGGAGCAACAAAAGGCTGGCCAAAAACTTAAAAGGAAAAATCGTAGAAGGACAGGTCCACAGGAAGCTTTGAAAACTCTGACCTATTCCTGAGGCTATGGAAAACCATGTTCACAGGCAGGGCTGCGAGCATTCCTGGGACTCATCTTGGAAGGCCCTAGTCTCCCACCTCTGGCTGATTTTAAAGCTTCAGGCAGGCAGTAAGTGCTAAGGCTGGCAACATCCAACACCCACAAAGAGCCCCTCTGCAGAGGATCCATTCAGGTAAGGAGAACTCTTTCCAAGTATTAGCTGATCACTGAGCTAACTAAAAAGGCAGAGATTTCAGCAAACAGCAGCAGCAACATAAAAACCTTGGAGGGAGGGAATCTGATTTCTCAAGTTCTCACGTTTGATTACATAAAATGTTTATTTTTCCACACACACACACAAAAAAAACATATAAGAAATACAAAGGGATTCAGGAAAATAATGTATGTCCACCAGAAAAAAAAAATCTGTCAACAGAAGCTGTCTCCAGGGAAGGTCAGATGTTACACTAACTAGAAAAAGAATTTAAATTGGCCTTTACTGGTATGTTCAAAGAACTCAAGGAAAGTATGGCAGTGATGCTTACCAAATAGAGAATATCTACAAAGGAACAGAAGATTTAAAACAGAAACAAACAGAAGTTTGGGAGTTGGCAGGACAATAACTGAGACGAAAATTTCGCTAGAAGGGCTCATAGCAGCCTGAAATGGCAGAACTAAAAAAAAATCAGAGAACTTGAAAATGAATCAAATGAGATGATCTAGTCTGAGGAACATAAATAAAAAATTTTAGTAAAGAAAAATGAACAGAGCTTCAGAGCCCTATCTGCAGTATCATAAAGCATACTAACATTTACAAAATGTGAATTCAAAAAAAGAAAGAAAAGAAAGAGGAAGAATGCCACAGGCCTATCTTATTTCTCATTCTATCTCCTTAGAATTTTTTTTATCATTTTTATTTCTTTATTTATTTTGGTACCAGGAATTGAACCCAGGGGCAATTAACCACTGAACCACATCCCCCAGCCCTTTTAAATTTCATTCTGAGACAGGGTCTTGCTAAGTTGCTTAGGACCTCATTAAGCTATTGAAGGCTTTGAACTTGTAATCCTCCTACTTCAGCCTCCCAAGCCACTGGGATTACAGGTGTGCACATGGCACCCAGGAGAAATTTATATTTTTGCCTTAAAGGACAGTAGTTTGCCTGATTCCTACCTTTTGGCTTCTGCCTTTCTCCCCAGCCAAAATTAAAAACAAAAACTCTTAGACATCTTGAATCCTTTTGTGTTAGGAAAAGTAAGCAGTCTGAGGACCATATTATAAATGTGAATTCCAGCTATATCATTTATTCACTAGAAGAGCTGGAGAGTTACTTGTCTTTTCTATGCTTCAGTTTCCGAGATTAGTGAAATGCAGATAATGGTACCTTCTTCATAGGATTGTCGTGAGGTTAAAAATAAGATCTAAAGGCCATCGCTTACTGAGTTGGGGTAATGGGGAGAAAACCTGGGCAATGCATCTGAAGGTTCCAATAGAATAGGAAGAGAGGGAGCATGCTCCCCAATAGAAGTCACAAAGAAATCCAGAGCCAGGAGCAGCTGAGGAGCTGAGATCTGAGTGAATGACTGAGACCCATAAGCTTCAAATAGCACAGCTTGAATGATCTCACAAAATTGAAGATGTCCAGAGTAAAAAACAAAACAAACAAACAAACAACAACAACAAAAAAAAACCAAAACGCCACCATCATGATAAAAGCAAGAGCAGTATCTTGGGAGTAAAAGAGGAGTGGACCAGAGTATGGACCTGGAAGTAGCAATGGTGAATTTTCTTTTCAAGTGTTGCAAACAGATACTAATTTACTGACCTGACAAAAGTGAGCTCTGCGTAATTTCGATTAGAGCATAATTCTCAAACTTCCTGGATTCTCCAGAGAATATGTCTTACGTGTTTTCTAATGCTCACACCATTACTCCTTCTCCTGGGTCTCTATTCTGCAGCCATAAGGCTAGTGCTAACCCCAGTTAAAAAGGGACTTAGGCCTTGCATGAGGTCTAAATCTCTGAGGTCTACAAACAGGTGATGAAGCCGTAACTAAAGACGCCATTCCGTGTTTCTCATCTTTTGCCCAGTCTTTCCCAATAACTCACCTCTGTAGCTAAGTCTAAGAGCAATCCCAACTAATTAAATATACCAAAAGCCACCGTCCCGTGTCCAGAATGAATCTCATTGTAGTCCTGGTATTTCATAGTGATGGACATGGGGTGTCTACTAAGCCTACAAATCACCATACTTCACTATCATACTTGACTCTTCCAAGCCACTTAGTTAGGCCTCTTACTCTTTATCACTCAGCTTAGCTCCTTCCATGATCTTCTCTACAAGAGATCCTGTCCTGATATTCTCCCCATTCCCCGATGAGGGTTCTACTAGGAGCCTGCACCTGTCATTCTGGATCTGCTTGCCTGCCTTTCAGCAATCCCCAGAGTGTGAACTGCCCTGCCCACTGGTCTAGAGCTGCCTGAACCCTGCTGGAGTTTGTCATACTGTGGTAGTGTGTTAGTCTCTCCAGAGAAACAGAACCAATAGGATGTATGGAGATATGCAGGAAGGAAGATATTATGGGAATGGGTCCACACGATCATGAAGGCTGAAAAGTCCCACATTCTGCTCTCTACATGCCAGAGAACCAGAAAAGCCAGTGGTGAAATTCAGTCTGAATCTGATGGCCTGAGAACATAGGGGAATGCTGGATTAAGTCCCCAGATCAAAGGCCTAGAACCTGGAGCTCTTATATCCAAAAGTAGAAGATGACTATCCTAGATCCAGAGAGAAAACTCACTCTTTCCACATATTTTTGCTCTGTTTGGGCCCTCAAAGAGTTGAACAATGCCCACCCATATTGGTGAGGGCAGATTTTCTTTCCTCAGCCCACCAGTTCAAATGCTAATCTCTTCCATACAAACCCAGAAATGATATTTTATTACCTATCTAGGTATCCTTTAATCCCGTCAAGTTGACCTATAAAATAAAACATCGTGGATGCTGCTGATTGCCTTCTGAGTATCCTTCCCATTTTATATTCAGGTTCCTGCCTCTTTCCCCCACAATCCATGTAGTTCTGGAAAAACTGGCCCACTACCTCCCCAGCTCTGAGGATTGGTGTACCGATTGCCCACACTGTGCATTTAACATGTAGGGAGGCTTTAAAACAAACCCGTTTCCTGGGACCCTTGCTAAGAGACTCTAACTTAATTGGTGAAGATTTTTTTTTCTTTAAATCTTCTCAGATGATTACAATGGGCATCTGTTGTGGGTTGAATTACGTCCCCTCAAAATTTATATATCAAAGTCCTAACCTTCAGGACCTGAGAATATGGCCTTATTTGGAAAAAGAGTACTAACAGATGAATTAGTTAACATGAAATCATATGATAGTGGCTCTTAATCCATTGTGACTCTAATTTCTATTTAAAAAAGGGAGTTGGACAAAGAAATATAGACATAGAACATCATGGTGACATCAGAGTGACACTTTATGAGCCAAAGAACACCAAAAGTCACCATCAAACTAACAGAAGCTAGGGAGACACCAGGAGTAGATTCATCCTCAATACCCTCAGGAAGAACCAATCCTATTGTCACTTCTGTCTTTGACATCACATCTCCAGAACTGTAAGACAATGAATCTATGTTTTATAACCCACCCAGTTTGTGAATCTTGGTTATACAATAGACGTGCAAAACCGATACAGCCCCCGAGGTTGTGAACCACTTGTTGAATTGAACAGAAACCCAGATGCAAGCCAATCAACACAGATATTCCCAGAGCCACGCAGACTCCCTCCAAAGGTATGGCGGTGAGAAATGAGGGCAGATAATCCCAAGACCTCTGTGACTGATGTCACTATGATCTTAAAAGAGAGCCACCAGCTTAACCTCTCCTCCCTTTCTAGATGTTGTGGTGTCATTATATAAACCCTGGAACAATGGCAGCTATTTCCCAAGGGAGAGAAGCCAGCTTATGAATGAAGTTGACACAAAGATGTAATCAGAGTGAATCACAGCCCTGACTGCCCATCAAGTCAGACCCATTATATGAGGGATAAGTATACTAATTAAAATACTTTGAATTACTTTTGTATCTTTTTTTCTTATATCTTGATACTAATTCCATATTATCTTATTTCTAAAGCAGCACATGTTCATGATAAAAAGTTTAATCACTACCAAAAGTTATACGTGCCTTCCTGCCTTCCCATAGCCCATCTCCACACCCTGGAGGTAAATTCCATTTACAACCCATTTTGTATTGTTCCAGAAATTTCTTATCTATCTACCATGGTAACTTATATCTACTTTTCTTTACCCTATTCTTACTCTGTTCTTTCTCACTTGGTATCACTTTACATAAATTTGCATGATTAGGTTAAATAAATTCCTGATTTTGCTGATGAATTTTTTCCAGTTCTATCAATGACATCAGGGTAAAGGTTTTTGGCCCAGCAGGGGTGAACTTTAATGGCTGGTATAATCAGCATCAGGAGGAAACTTTATTTTAAAACCATAACACTAGATCAGGGGAGCAATCATGGTTTGGTTTACACGGCTAGCTTTGAAAACAAGGAGATCGTGATCTGAGGTAGAGCAGGGCTTCTCAAACTTACAGCGCATACAAATCACTTGAGGATATTGTTAAAATGCTCATTTTGATTCAGAAGTGGTTTGTAATTCTGCCTTTCTAACAGAGCCCCAGGTAGTACCTGGTTCACATTTAGGATTAGGCAAGGGGAATGCCTCATCACCAAAGGCAAGGTAGGCACAATTATGAGTGGCAAGGTCAGTGTGGAATCCCAGAGAGTTTTAGAGATGCTTAATGTAACCTGACATCTGTAGGGGGGCTAATCGGCTGCTAACAACATGTTTCTCCATCCATACCACCAAAAAGAAATCAAGAAAGGATAACCAGGAGGCTAGTGGAAATTTCCCCAAATAAACATCATTATTCTTTGCCCAGTTTTCAGACCTAGAGGCCATTTGACTAAGAAATGATGCCCCCCAGAGGAAGGAAAGTCCAGTACAACAGCAGTGACAATTTACCCACACCTTCCACAAGAGATCTCAGCCTGGGTGATCATGCTATGAAAAGGTCAGTGCCTAGACATTTGGAGGCCTGTCAGACACATATCTGAGTTGATATTGGGACCTAGGACCCTACAACATCAAGGTCTGCCTCATGCAAGTACAGCACATTCAGGACAGGTAGTGAGTGGAGTCTTATCCCAGATTCAGCTCACAATAGGACCAATGACCCAATGGCCACTCGGTCATTTCCCCAGTCTCCCAATTATCATTGGGATGGATGTACACATAGCTCACACAGTTGTTATTTTGTGGATAATAGCTATACTATTTGAGAAGCCCAAGTGGAAGCCTCTGGAAATGACCCCCTTTCAACCAAAAATTAAGCCACAGGGCAAATGGCAGAAATTAGGGTCATTATTAAACACCTAAAGTACGAGAAGTGTTGGTGGTTTTCTTCAGATCTCTATTTAATTTGCCAGACTGATCTCTATGAAAGCATGATGTATCCTGGGAGGTGAACATGGACTACTTTTAACCCAACTAAACTTTAACCTTAATTGCTACTTCTGTACCAGATATATATGGGAATACTACTCTAAATTGTTCACTGAGTGACCTGGGTAGCCATCAACTCCCAGTGTGCCCCAGAGGAAGAAAGAATTCTGCAGCAGGTCCAGGCTATGGTGCAAATAGCTGACCAATAAGGTCATACAACCAGCACAGATAGAGAATCAGAGGAATCTGTGAAGGAACAAGATGCCATGTAGAACTCATTGCAACCCAAGTGGGTGAATCACTATGTAGATCCCTAATATTTTGGAGATATCTGTAATACACTAATTGGAACATAAATCTTGGCATACTGTTAGGACTTTTGATGGAGACAGAGTACCTGGCATATAGCATCATGCAGTCAGAACCACCCATCATGATCTGCTTTCTGTCTGACCCATAAAATCAGAAGATCCAGTGAGCCCAGAAAAAAAATCTAATGTAAAATAGAAGTGAGATGCAGTTGAACGCGTCACAGCGATGGACATATGATTATAGAATTCAGCGTTTCTTTCATATGCCACGTTCCCTGGAGGCTGCCAACCTGAATGGCAAAGAAGCCTTTTAAAAGTTCAACTGAAGAACCAACTTGGAGACAATAAAAGTGTGATGATGGTGTGTCATCCTCCAGGATTCAGTACCTACCCTGAATCATTTATAATAGATAGTAATGTGTCCCCAGTAGATGAATATGTGCCTCTGGGAAACAAAACATGAAAGTCCAAGTTGTCCTGATACCATCACTCAGTGGCCCACCTGGGGGATTTGTTCTTTCATCTGCACACTTGAGCTCTACAGATCCAGAGGTTCTGTGTTATAGGGGGAATGCCTGAAAATTCACAGAAAAAAAAAAGTCCTATTGAGTTTCAAGTGTGGCAGCGGCAGAGTCACTTAGGCTTCTTATGCCAAGGGCCCAGAAGGGGAAGAAGGATAATAATTTGATCATTAGGAGGAAAAAATAATCTCCTTACACAGTAACTAGAGAAAACATCTTTGGTACTAGGATATTTAGTAAGATCTCTAAGATAGCTCTTTGTGCTCCCTGGCCCATTTTCATATTAAATGAATAAGAATGATAGTCATGGTCTTAGAAGGGCAAGGTGACTGGGAGCTTAGACACCTCTAATGAAGGATGAGTTTCTGGGACACCCCACCATGTAAGTTCCTGTACCAGCAGAGGAACTATCCAAGGGAAAGGGGAATCTGAAATGGGTACATCAGGAGGGTGATCGTGAGGACCAACTGTGGAATTGAAATTGATTGCAACATGAAACTAGAGTTCTTTCTCTTAAAAATTTCCTAGGAAAGCAGATTCGCAGGATCTTGGAGGAGCTATACCTAAATTTACTAGATTTATTATATAAAACAAGTACATTCGAATAGTGCAAATGGCGAATGGTAATTTGTACTCTGGATAGCATTCCATTACCTGGAAATTCCTCTTGGCAGAAAGAGCTGCCCCATTCATGGTTATCCCCTGTTCCCAGGGACAGCCACCAACCAATAATTAAGGAGTGGCCAGACCCCCTTATCATGATTTTGGGTTGACTAAAGCTACTATTCCAGCTGAATCACAGTTTGAATTCTTCTGCTGCTCATTCCTTCTTCCTGTATTTCTTAACTGGTCAGTTTTCCCCCAGGATGACTCCCTAATAAACCCCTCAATTCAATTATCAGAGTCCCAAAGGTGTTTCTAAGGGAAACACACGCTCCATTATGATAGCAGAAGTCATGATAGCACACATACTCCATCAATTAAAGGACACAGACAAGTTCTAATCTGAGACTCTAGATGGTGGTCATTGGGTAGCAATTAGGAAACAGCATATCAAGCTATACAGGCCTCTGGAATAGAAGATTTAGATTAAACCTAAAGGTTAACACTTCAGTTTTGGACTCTATACCTTAACTCAGCTATCAACCTCTTTCAAACATTCTCCTGTGATAAGGAACAGGAAATTGTGGGCAGAGATAATATCCACTTGGAAGTTTCCAAAGACCAAGTGGAATACACAAAGAGGATCTGCAACAACATCTAGGTGTCTGCTTTCCATAAATCAATCCACACAAACTACTTCAGGCTTGGACACAGGGCTAAGGGTAGTGGGACTGCTGCTTGATCCTACTTTAGTTTTAAGATTTCCTTTTAGCAGGGAAGATAGGAGTAAACAGACAGTGTGTGCTGCTCAGCTCAAGATAGATTTTTTTCATTTGTTTATGCCTAATGGATGCTGAAAAGGGCTAAGAATTCCTAAGGTGGAGACAGGGTAAATTGAACATGGCAAAAAAGTGAACTCTCGAACACAGACTGAAACAACTTTCCCTGATCACATATCAGGAAAAAAAAAAAAAAGAAAAAAACAATGCACAGACAGCAAGCATCTTGGTTGAGTCTCTGTATCCATGGGTGAGGGGGGCGGGGGTTGGAGTCAATAACAGAATTGCTTGTAAAGGGGAGTTCAAAGTGCAAAAGAGGATGCTGAGGTCATTCAGAGATTAATAACACAGAACCAATATCAGTACTGTAGAAGAAGACTTGGTGTTAGCAAAATCTAGGAGTCTGAAGTGAGAACCTGATTTAGAAAAGGTGATGCTTTAATGCAATAGGACTTTGAGGATCTGTGGGAAGAATCTAAATTATTTGTGGCCAGAGAGAAGACTACTTTGACCCATGGAGTATGGTAGAAGCAATAACCCTCTGGACCTCACTTTTAAATTGACCAGTATCTTCTGTCTCTATCTCTAGGATCCCTAATCTGCCATGCAAGATGTCCAACTATCCATGTGAGAGGTCATGAGACTATCTGACGAGGAAAAGTTCCGCATTGCAAGACCCCCACCAAGCATCAGATATATGAAGAGGCCAGCTGGACCCTTCAGATAAGACTAGCCACCAGCTAGGTACCAAAAATGACCCTATGGGTATCACATAGAGCAGAAGATCTCGCAGCCCAGTTTTACCCAAAGACCCAATGGTGATTGTTTTAAACCAGAATTTTTGAAAACAGTTTTTGTTGCAACAATAGGCAACCCATTGATTTATATTTGACCTATTTTTTAGTTAGCATCCACTTGATAACCCTCCCAAACACACACAGTGGGGGATATCCCACCTACTCTGGACTTATTCTCTCCCTAAACAGAAAATGATTTAGTACCTTCAAAAGTAACCTTTCTATAATAGACATCCATACAACAATGGGAAGACCCTAAGTGGACTGCAGTATTCTGACTCTTCTACGATTCTGGTGATAATGTCTTTATCCCAAAGGCTAAAACATTTAACTTGGTCATTGTGATTGAAGACACATTATGGTAAAATATGATTTTCCTTTAAAAGAGAAGAATGTGTGTTGCAAACAGAATAATTCAACTCCAAAGAATGTTCTTTTAACTTGGCCATGTGGTCAAATGCACTTTTGCTGTGGAAACCTCACGGTTTAGTGCGGCAGCGGAGAAGTTATATTTAGAAAGCATTTAGTTTGGACAAACACGCCAAATTTGTGCAGTTTCACACCATATGTTTTTCATTTCGCAGTGATCCATTCTGAGATGTCTAGTTTTCCTCTCATTCTAAGGTGGTCTTTCCTGAATGACAGCATCAAAAAATGTGGTTGCCATCTTTAGTGGCTTAGGAAACTCTTTTGCTCTGGTTTTAGATATTGGTTTCCTGGTATTTATTAAAACCTTTCACTTTAGATGTTATCGTCAAGTTCTGTACAATGTCTTTTCCTTTGTTTTTTGTTTTTGTTTTGTTTTCAGCACTAGGGATTGAATTCAGGGCCTGGCACATGCTAGATAATTACCCTACCACTGAGCTACATCTCCAAGTTGTCCAGGCTGGACTCAAACTTGGGATCCTCATGCCCCAGTTTCCCAAGTAGCTGGGATTATAGATGAACATCACTACACCTGGCTTCCTTTGGGTTTTTATCACTATATATTTAGGTTTCATCTATTATTAAAAACGTTTAAGTGTAGATTTCCAAATGGATTCCTGGGCTCTCCTACATGTAGTTACTATGGTTTAGATTGAGCATGTTCCCCAAAGTTTTTTGGAAGTTTGGTTGCCAATGTTGTGTATTAAGAGGTGGGGGTCTTTAACAAGTAGGGACTAGCATGGGGTACGAGGTCAGAAGGGATTTATGTAGCTCTCATAAGACCAGGTTAGGTCTTCAAAGTGAGCCTGAAGCCCCCACCATCCTCTTGTTTCCTTTCTCATGTGTAAGTTGTTTTGTATGCACTTCCTCCATGTAATGCCACCTGCTATGTGGTTCTCACCAGCTGGAGCCACCGAAACTTAGGTTTTCAGTCTCCAAAACTCTGAGCTTCAAAACCCTCTTTACTTTATAAAGTACTGAGCTTCGGCTATTTTATTATAGCAACATAAAACAGACTAAGACAATAGTGATTAATCAACCATTGTAATAAGTTTTGTTGGTGATTTAGAGGCAGGCAGTAGAGGACCATTTTGGAACAGAAGGGAGAGCCTCATTCTCATCCCTATATTCCTATTGGGAAGTAGACATAAGAAGTCTGTTTATCACAAGATAGAGATGGGATTTAACCACAAATGATTTAACTTGTGCTGACTCTAGAAATACATAGGAAATGTGGGCAACTGTATTTTGTCTGATCCAACAGCAGGATATGATTTATAGAATCAGTGCTATTAACAAGGATCTCAAAGTACCTTTAATGCAGTAGTTCTCAGCACAAGCTACAGCATAGAATCATCTAGGGAGCTTTGAAAGTTCTCCATATCCAGAATATACCTGAGAATAACTAAATCAGAATCCCTAGGGTGGAACATTTGTATTTCTAAAGCTCCCCTGGGTATTATAATGAGAAGTCAAGGTTGAGAACCACCTTAATGTCAGCCTTAAGGCACTACAACATCTGGTCTCAATTTTTGGAATTACTAATAAAAATGACATGGCATTTTAGTCTGTGGTATGAACTGGCTATTTGAAGAGCACACATTCTAGAGAGAAAAATGGCCAAGAGGTCAAAGCTGGGGAAGTGACAGCTCAGAGGGCCCTGTGTTTTCAGGAAGTATCATAGATTTTTAAGAAGGATCTTGGGCAATTGTATTTTATCTGGCTGATTTTACAAACCAGAAAAACCATATAAGATTACAGTGAGTCCGGGATAGAAGCAGACGAGAACCAGGGTCTCTCTCTTCCGAGGCCAGTCTCTTTCCACTAGCTCCATTTGTGGAAGCTCAGCCCTCACTTAGGGAACTCACGTAGCCTATGTGTTCCAGGAACCCAGAATGGCTGGATTCAATTCTCCTAAAACTCCTTCCCAGAGAAAAATTTTGATACATGGAACCTATGGGTCAACATTTCATTCAAGTCTCTAATTTTCCATCTAGAAAGTTTACATCTTCTCATTATTAGTTTGGGGATATATGCTATTTGGTCCTTATAATCTTCCATCATAACTCAGAAATGATTTCCCTTCTTTTCTGGTCATGTAAGGAACATGTCTTATGTTTTCTGATCCTCATGTTTTACTTCCCCACATTAGTATCTATCTGTCCATGTGTCCATATATTTTTTCCTCTGATAAATTTCAGTACCTCAAAATGTCACCCAAAGTTTGTATTCAATATAGGCTTCCAGATTATTTGATTGTATCTTTTTTTTAACTTATTCATCTAAATTTATTTATTCAAGTAATGGAACACAAATTATGAACTTAAACCATTTAGCCTTACATTAGAAAGGTTTTTACTTATTTAATTTATATGTGACAGCAGAATGCATTACAATTCTTATTATCACATATAGAGCACAATTTTTCATATCTTTGGTTGTATACAAAGTATATTCACACCAATTCGTGTCTCCATACATGTACTTTGGATAAGAATGACCATCACATTCCATCATCATTTCTAACCCCATACCCCCTCCCTAGCCCTCCAACCCCTCTGTCCTATCTAGAGTTCATCTATTCCTCCCATGCTCCCTCTCCCTATCCCACTATGAATCAGCCTCCTTATATTAAAGAAAATATTCGGCATTTGGTTTTTGGGGATTGGATAACTTCACTTAGCATTATCTTCTCTAACTCCATCCATTTACCTGCAAATGCCATGATTTTAGTCTCTTTTATTGCTGAGTAATATTCCATTGTGTATATATGCCATATTTTTTTATCCATTCATCTACTGAAGGACATCTATTATGAGCTATTATGAATCATGCTGCTATAAACATTGATGTGTCTGTGTCCCTGCAATATGCTGTTTTTAAATCCTTTGGGTTCAGACCAAAGAGAGGGATAGCTGGGTCAAATGATGGTTCCATTCCCAATTTTCCAAGAAATCTCCATACTGCTTTCCATATTGGCTATACCAGTTTGCAGTCCCACCAGTAGTGTATGAGTGTGCTTTTCCCCCCACATCCTCACCAACACTTATTGTTATTTGTATTCATAACAGCTGCCATTCTGACTGGAGTGAGATGAGATCTTCCAGTGGTTTTGATTTGCATTTCTCTAATTGCTAGCAATGATGAACATTTTTTCATATATTTGTTGATTGATTGTATATCATCATCTGAGAAGTATCTGTTTAGGTCCTTGGCTCATTTATTGATTAGGTTATTTGGTGTGTGTGTGTGTGTGTGTGTGTGTGTATGTTTTAACTTTTTGAGTTCTTTATATAATCCTAGAGATTAGTGCTCTATCTAATGTGTGAGAGGTAAAGATTTGCTCCCAAGATGTAGGCTTTCTATTCACCTCATAGATTGTTTCTTTTGCTGAGAAGAAACTTTTTAGTTTACATCCATTCCATTTATTGATTCTTGATTTTAATGATTGTACCAAAGGAGTCTTCTTAAGGAATCTGGGGCCTAATCCCACATGATGGAGATTAAAAAATTTTAGAGGTGAATGAGAACACAGATACAACATATTGAAATCTTTGGATTGCATCTTAACATTCAATTCACTTTTATATGCCCCTGTCTGTATTTTGGTATACCAGAGAAGAGAAAATTCTTATATTTGTACAACAAGGGAAGTTTGAGCTCTTAATCTAAATCAAACTCTAAAATCGTGCTTTTCATTGGCTTTTTGAACCAACCACAGTATTTTAGGTTCTTCTAAACAATGTAGGCCCAGGAGGATCTTGTATTAGGCTGTCATGAGTGATGAGATATCTCTGTCATCTTAATTGTTCATTTTCCACCCAAACTCTTTCTATCCAATATGTCTCTTCCCTGAAAAAATTTGACCTTTGTATCACTATGGTGTCAATTACAGTGAAGCATGGTCTCAGCAACTTATCTCCACTGTGGCCTGGTGCATTGATCTGGGTGGTTATGGAGAAGTTGATGAGATTTTCCAGAGAAAAGTCTGCATGTGCTGAGACTAGAATGCTAGAATTTATGGCTGCCATAGTTAAGATCTCCCTTCCCACTTCCTAGTCCCTGGAGGAGAATGAAAATATCCCACTGCTTCCATATACAACTGGCATCATTACTCCTGAGATCCATCTACCAGCTGAAGACACAAATTCTATATCCCAAAAATACCTTCATGAAATTTTTATTTCTTGTCAAAATTTAGCTTGAAAAGGAATATTTATTTGTCTACTGTTTGTTTATTTAAGTGTCTTATTTGCCTTAATTAGGGCTTCTATTTAAATCTTCAATTTTGTATAACTCCAGATTATCTGCCTAGAAATGAGTTATATTGGAACAAATATCATGAATTATATAGTAGTATCACAATATAGGATATACATACATATATTATTGTTCATATATATACTAATTCCTGAAAAACAAAAATGAGTAACCATGTCCATTTGCCGCGGGCAGTGATGTGTTATTAAAGCTTTAACAACTGGCTTTTCAAATAAAGCCCTTATTGGTTGCATGGGTCACTTTCTGTATCTATTTTGAAATTACCAACATGACATCACTTAACAGAGATGAATGGAGTCAGCTCTTGTGAGCCGGTGTGTGTCAGTTACAGTACATCACTATATGCCTACATCCAGGTTTTTTTTCTCTTTATATCTTTCCATTAGAGAGTTTTCATAGTGTTATTATTGCATCAGTAACAAATATTTTAGAGGCATCTCAAGATGACAGAAAGAAAACAAGTTTTAGAGTTATATAAGGTTGCCTGGCTCCAAACTCACAAAGGCAGAAACTTGGAATAGTTTCTTGGCTTGCCTTTCTCTTTCTGAACAAAACGATTGTTGTAAAGATCAAATAAAATCAGGTTACCCTTTAAGGGTACTGGTAGCAATGGATCAAGAATGTTAAGGACCACTGTGACGCACACCTGTAATCCCAGAGGCTCGAGAGGCTGGGGCAGGAGGATCTCAAGTTCAGAGCCAGCCTCAGCAAAAACGAGACACTAAGCAAGTCTGTGAGATCCTGTCTCTAAATAAAATACAAAATAGGACCGGGAGTGTGGCTCAGTTGTCGAGTGCCCCTAAGTTCAATTCCCAGTACAAAAAAAGAAAAAAGAATGTTAAGGACTTAAGGAATAGACTGAAAAAAAGAGGAATTTAAACCTGGTTAAAACCAAAATAAAAGTTTTTAAGATATAGGCCTTTTTTCACTTTTAAATGAGTTTTTCTCCTTCATAACTTTCAAATATTTTTAAAATTATTTTAAACTGATAAAACATAAAAATTGTACATATTCATGGGGTACCATGTAACGTTTCATTAAATGAACTTTTGAACTGCTCCTTATACAGTGTTTCTTTTTCTGCCCTGAGAGTTTAGTTATCCCCACTCAGCTTTTTAAAAAAATTCATAAAGTTAAAGAACCTCAGCAGTAGTGCCCACAGATGAACATTTGGACAGGGGACCCAGCTGACCTCTTTTCTGGGTAACAAGAATAGGAAACACCTGGTGACAGAGTGGAGCCCCTTGGAGAAATCAATCACCACAAGGCTTACTTCTTTTGACACGTTTGACACATCACCCGTCGTCAGTCTCCTATTTTTGACCCATACAAGTAATTTTCCTTTACTTTTCCTTGACTTATTTTACACACACACACACACACACACACACACACATATATATAATTTTTTTAAAACTATTTTCAGAATTTCGGTTTGGAAAATGAAGTATGCGCACAGGGTATGATAGGAATCTGGAAATAATTCAATGCCCAAGAAAAACTACTCTGAAAATCTCAGTGTCTCAGGATTTAAAAAGACCACAGTGTTTTCTCTTTTGGGCAGAACTTTCCCTGTTGCAAGGGACAGAAACCCAATCCAAAACAGCTTAATTAAAAAGATGGAATTTGTTGGCTCACATAACTGGGAAGCCACTTGGGAACTTTAGACACAGCTTGATCAAGATATTCACAATGTGCTATCAAGTCTTTCTCTTTCTCTCTCTCTTCCCCCTCTCTCTTCATTTCCCAGCTCTGTTAACCTCTGCTCATCTTCATGAAGGCCAGGCTGGGCTCTCTGAAGATGGTGCCAGCAGCTGGTCAGATAGTCATATGCTCTTCCATCAGCCTTTCTCAGCCATGAGCCCGCACTGACCTGCTGATGAGGGAGGGGAGCCTGCCATGGTTTTGTATAACACCAAGTGTTGCCGATGGGATTATCTTAAGAGGTGGGGCCTTTAAGAGGTGATGAGATCACCAGGGTAAGGGGCTCCCAGGAGCGTTCCCTCACTCTTTCCCTCTTCCTCTGTGAATACCCAGCACTCCTCTCCTCCATAGCACCTAGCCTTCCTCACACCACCAAACCTGACAGTGCCTGGACCTCTAGAACAGTAAGACATGAATTTCTGTTCTTTATTCTCTATTCAGTGGTATTCTGTGATAGAGGCGCACACAGACTAAGATAGAAATTGGTACCAGACGAGTGAAGTGTTGCAATAACATCGAACTAAAAATGTGGGAGCCGCATTGGAACCAGGTAGAGGCTGGAATCTGTTTTGAGGCGAATGCTGGAAAAATCCTGCATCACAATGAAGGCAGCGTTGAGGGTGATTCCGGTGAGTGCTCGGAAATAAAGGACAGCTGAAGGGAGCCTCAGTCTTCGTAGCAATTACCCAAGTGGCTGTTAACAGATTGTTGGTAGAAATATGGACGGTGACCACTATGCTGCCGAGTCCTCTATGAAAACGAGGAAGCAGGTATTGGAAACGGGAGGAAAGGCCATCTTTATTACAAAGTGGCAGAGAACTTGGCTGAATTACGTCTGGGTCACAGAACTTTGAGAAAGGCAGCACTTAAGAGTAATGAACTCGGATATTTGGCAGAAGAAATCTCTAAGCAGCAAAGAATCGAGGGTGCAGTGTGATTTTTCTTGATTGCTTATAGTAAAATGCAAGAAGAGAGAAATGATCTAAAAACAGAATGTCAGGGGCCTCCTAATTCAAAAGAAAGCAGAAAGGGGCTTGGGAAAGCCTCAGCCTGGCTCTGTGAAGAATCAAGAAGTGTGTTTAGGTGAGAAAAGCAAAGACGTGGTCAGTAGACTCTTCGATTAAGGAGATTGAAAATGGGTAGAAGGAAGCCAGGTACTGTTCTTCAAAACAAGGAATGACTGATGTTTAAGGCTGCCCCTCCCTTCACCAGCCTCAGAGTGCTGGGTCCTAAAAGGCAAAACTGTTGAAAGTCAGGGGACCTGGGCACCCTTGGGGTTCAGTGCCCAGGGCTGCCTTAAGTCTCAGCTCCTTGTGCTTCAGGGCAGCACTCCTTGGTCATCCCAATTGTGCTCCAAGCTCAGCTTAGACCACCACTCAGAAGGCAGAAGTGGTGAGCCTTTGGCAGCATCCAGGTGGTGTAAACTCTGCAGGCTCCCAAAGGACAAGAGCTATCCATAAAGCTTCCTCCATCTAGATCTTAAATGATGTCTTGAACGTCCTAGGGTGTAGGCAGAGACTTGTAGGGGCAAGGCTACCACAGAGTCCCCAGTAATGAAATACCTAATGGAACCATGAGGACTGGGCTGCTCCCAATGCCCCCAAACTTTAGAGCCACCAGCATGCAATGTCTGGCTGGGAGAGGCACAGCACTGGCTCCAACCTGTGAGACTTGCTGTGTGGGCTGCAACCAGCAAAGCCATAGGGACAGGGCTGCCCAGGGCCTTAGAAACCCAACCTCTGCTCAGTGTGTGGAAGATTGTATAGAGGCCAAGAGAGTTCTTCTCAAGCCTTAAGATTTAATGTTGTCCACCCTGTTGGATTTTGAATTTACTTAGGACCTGGCACTCTTCTTTCCTGATACTCCCTTTGGAATGAAAATATTTGTTTTAAGTCTGTCCCACTATTGTCTTTTGGAAGCACATAATTTTTTTTTACATAATTTGTTTAGTTTCAAAGGCTTAAAGCTGGAGGGGAATTTGCTTCAGTGTGAATCATGACTTGAGTCTCACCTGTATCTGATTTAGATGGGACTTTGGATTTGGGGCTTTATAGTTGATGCTAGAATGAGTTAAGATTTTGAGGGGCTATTGGGATGGAATGAATGTATCTTGTGTGTGTGAGAAGGACATGGATTTTTGGAAGTCAATGGGGCAGAATGTTTTGAATGTGTCCCCTCTAAATTTCAGGTGTTGCCTTTGTGATGGTATTAAGAGGTGGGACCTTTAAGAGATGATTAGGTCACGAGGGCTCCTGTCCTGAAGGGAATCAAGGCCATTATTGCTATCAGAGTCATAACCTGACTTCAGGGCTTTCAACAAATCAGATGTAGCCACTTAAACCTCCCAAAATAACAGAAATGTAATGGGAAAAACAGGAAATGAACTTTAATCAATATAGCCATATTGGGAAGGCAAAGTGAGGTCCAGCATCTCAGCCCCATCTTGGGGTACTATGTGAGTTTTAGGTTTAATTAGAGAAAGAATTGGGTCTTGGGGCAAGATGTATGCATAATTAAGCTGTCTTGGTCAAACTGTTGTCTGGTTGATCACTCTCTCAGTTCTGGTTCTGAGCAGTGGCTCTGGAGAAGTCCTTCTCACTGAGGGGACCACTTCTTGCTACTCAGGATGTTGATCTATCAGACAGCATGTGATCCTGGAAGGGGGCAATTCAATTCCCATGAGACTATTGCTCCTGCTCAGGGGGACAGTCTTATTGTGGGGCCATGTGTCTGCAATACCCTGCTATTCTGGCAAAGTATGGGGCAATAACTGGAGACTTCTGGGCACAGCTCCAGGGGTCTGAAACGGGACCTTGCCAATCTTGCCTCGGTTTTGAAGGGGAAAGAAATAAGTTAGGAAATTTCGGGCTAATTAACCTTGTATTGCCAGTTTTTAGATGAACACTCCTTACATGATTAACATGCCTACATGCACACCTGAGCAGTTCACCAAGGTTAAGGTAATAGACGAAAATGAAAGCTGAGAGACCAAGTTTTATCCTGCCTTTTAGTTACCAATCGGGCACCTGCAGGCCTTCGTAAAGAGTCACTGCTTTTAGCAAAGGTAACTTGTACATCCATTATATTATCAAAGAGACTTCACAGAGGCATGATCATCTCTTGTTTGTTCTCTTCTGCCGTATGAGGACACATTTCTTCCCTCTAGAGGTTGCAGGCCTCACCACACAGCTGAACCTGCTGGCACCTTGATCTTAGATTTCTCAGCTTCCCGAACTGCAAAAAAAAAAAAAAAAAAATCAATCAATTTCTGTTCCTTATATATTATCCATTCCCTGGGACTCTGTTACAAAAATAGCACAAATGGACTGAGTTCTTTGTGGTCTACCCTTTACAACTATACAGGGTAGGAAAGAGGCAGCTCCCCTATGGAATAAGAGCAAGGCTAACAAAAATAAATAAGGTATGTGCACCGGAGTCATCGAGTCCAAGGATTTGACAACATCTCAGGTGGTCATCTGGTATATATTTAAACACGCCCAGAGTAGAGAAATATATTATATGTGCTGCTTCTCATAATGATATCAATAGCAACCATTAATCGAAGCTGACAGGGCTGGGTAGACGTAGTCTGACCTCAGGAACTCTACCTGGCTCCCTCAAGCTACCCTGCCCAAAGCCAGCAGCTTCAGAAACATGGGCATCTAGGAGAGCCTGTTTTTCTCAAGTCTCGCCTCCAGGGGAATACCTGAGCAAGGCACCTGCTTGTCAGAACCTGGCTCTAATGTTCACATCCTGCTGGCATGGAACACTGGGATTTTGTGTTGGATTTTTGCATTTGGCAGACAGAGCAAAGATGAAAGATATGAGGAATGACAAACGTCCGCTTTTCTTTCTTAATACCTCCATACAGTCTTCATACATACTTAAAACTTCAAATAAAAATCCCTCTTGATGCAAATGAATAAGTCAAAACTCACATGCTGTGTCTCCAAAAGGAAATACCTGAAGAGTTTCTCTTTGTATCTGTCTTCACATTCAGGAATTCTGGTCCAAGTCCATTTATTCTTAACCAAGTCTGCTCATGATCCCATATTGGTATTGTGAAGCTTCTGGACTGAATCTGTAAATGTCATCACCAAGATACATTTCTATGTATACTAAGAGAATTTCTATGTATACTAAGAAAATAGTTTAAAGGTATTACCATTACATTATGCAAGAAGAAGAAAATACAGGCATGTGCCATTGTCCTCACTTCAGTGACTACTTGGCAACCATCGGTTCTTATCATTTCTTTTCTTCAGCAACAGTCCTCTGGCCAGCGCCTCAACTTGTCTGAGTTGGTTGCACAGTGAGTGGCTCCAAACTTTACTTCTGAGGCATCTGGGTTTCTTGTAGTGCTTTCTGTATAAGATACTGTAGTTTTCTTTGCAGAAATTGCATGTTTCTCTATCTCTACTACCTAACCAGATAATACAACCCAAACTCCATACGAACACAGAAAAATGAAGAGGAACAGGTTTGTACTCATCCTTTACCCTGCTTCTGTCAGCTGAAATCAAAATATCTGATTGGGGCGAGTGTTCTATTTTTGGTTTATCTAATTTACCACATAGTTCTCTAGTCATGTATATATCTTATGTAAATTATTAACAAATAGACATTTAATATAAATATTAAACATACATTTAAGACATTTCTTAATATTTCTTTAATATATATGGCACATATTTATGAAGTTCAGTGTGGTATTTCCATACGTACATACAGCATGCACTGATAAAATTCAACCACCCTCCTTCCCAACATTTCCCCGCTACCAATTTCTAGTAACCGCCATTCTACCTTCAAGTTGAATTTAAAAAAAAAAATCTTCCACACATGAGATAGAACATTTTGTACTTGCTTTTCAGTGCCTGGCTTTTTTCACTTAACATAATATTCTCAGTTCCATCCATTATTCTGAAAATGACAGGATTCCATTCTTATTTGTGCCTGAATAATACTTCCTTGTGTACATATTCCACATTATCTTTATCCATTCATCTGTCGATGGGCACCTGGGCAATTCTATATCTTAGCTATTGTGAAATGTGTTGCAATAAACATTTAGGTCTTTGATCCATGAGAAACAAATCAATTTTTTTCATAATCTTTTCTCTTTTTTTTTAGTTGCAGATGACACAAGACCTTTATTTTATTTATTCATTTTTTATGTGGTGCAGAGGATTGAACCCAGGGCCTCATACATGCTAGGCAAGTGCTCTACCACTAAGCCACAACCCCAAACCCTTCATTATCATTTTGAAGTATATTAGTAAACAACTATTTCCTTCTCTAAACATACAAAGTTCTTTGAGTCATTTTTCTACTTTTGTTTTAAGCATAAACTAAATTTTTCAAAACCCTGCTAAGAAATGACTATCTGATAATTTCTTGAAGGCTGTGTCTACTTTGACCTATGTCCACAATCTCAACAAAGAACAATTTGACCCCAGAAGTACACTTCCTTTTATCAATATTATCAAACATCAAACATATATCAAAAATAAAGCATTTATGTGTTGGGAAGGACCTGAGAATTAAAAGAAAACTTTAACCAGATTTAATTCTTCATCATTAAAACCCTTTCTCTATTTTTTTCTGTGAGCTCCTCAAATTTTATTTATTTTATTTTTTATTTTTTAATTTGTTTTAATTAGTTATACATGACAGTAGAATGCATTTATGCACTTTGATATATCATACGTAGATGAGATATAATTTCTCATTTTTATGAGTGTACATGTTGCAGAATCATATTGGTCATGCAGTCATATATATATATATATATATATATATACACACACATATACATACACACACACAGTAATAATGTCTGTTCCATTCTACTATCTTTCCTATCTTCACATACCCTACCCTCCCATCACTTCCCTCTACCTAATCTAAGGTAACACTATTCTTCCCTAGTGCCCCCCTCCTTATTGTGAATTAGCATCCACATATTAGAGAAAACATTGGGCCTTTGATTTTGTGGGATTGGATTATTTCGCTTAGCATGATATTCTCCAACTCCAACCATTTACTAGAAAATGCCATAATTTCATTCTTTAAAGCTGAGTAATATTTCATTGAGTATATATACATCATTTTCTTTATCCATTCATCTATTGAGGGATACCTAGGTTGTTTCCATAGTCTAGCTATTATGAATTGAGATGCTATAAACATTGATGTGGCTGTGTCACTATAGTATGCTGATTTTAACTCCTTTGTGAATAAACCAGAGTGGGATAGCTGGATCAAATGGTGGTTCCATTCCCAATTTTCTGAGGAATCTCCATACTGCTTTCCATAATGGTTGCACCAATTTGCAGTCCCACCAGCAGTGTATGAGTGAACTCTTTCCCCAACATCCTCGCCAACATTTATTGTTGCCTGTATTCTCAATGGTTGCCATTCTGACAGGAGTGAGATGAAATCTGTTTTGATGTGCATTTCTCTAATTGCTAGAGATGTTGAACACTTTTTCATATATTTGTTGATCAATTGTATTTCTGCTTCTGTGAAGTGTCTGTTCAGTTCCTTAGCCTATTTATTGATTGGGTTATTTGTTTTTTTGGTGTCAAGTTTTTTGAGTTCTTTAGGTATCCTAGAGATTAATGCTTTATCAGAGGTGCGTGTGGTAAAGATTTCCTCCCAATCTGTAGTCTATCTCTCCTCACGTTATTAATTGTTTCGTTTGCTGAAAAGAAGCTTTTTAATTTGAATTCATTCCATTTAATGATTCTTGATTTTACTTCTTGCACTTTAGGAGTCTTGTTAAGGAAGTCAGATCCTATACCAATGTGGTAAAGATTTGGACCTATTTTTTCTTCTATTAGGCACAGGGTCTCTGTTCTAGTGCATAACTATGATTCACTATGAGTTGATTTTTGTGCAGGGTCAGAGATAGAGGTTTAATTTCACTTTTGGGCACAATAAATTTCAACAGAACCAAAAAAAAAAAAAAAAGCCAGTGCTGATTCATTCTAATTTAAAGTTTGAATCTATTGAGTCAAGGAGTCTGAACATTTCACCAATTATCTTCAGAGGAGGAAATGTTAAGGAGCAATATATCAGAGTTCATAATTGCTCTTATGAAACCCTTAGAGTCAGATGCTTCCTTGTTCAGAATTTTTTGAGCAGTGGTCTGAGGTAGCACCAGTAACTTAATACATTAATATCTATGCATAGCAATGTGTGAATATTTACATAAAGTGGGATGAATAAAAAGTAATTATAGCCCCATGTCAATTAAGGTCAAGTTTTATGGCCAAACGGGTTCAGATCAAATCAGGTTTTATAGTCAAATAAGTTGCAAAAATTGGTTTTTCAATTTTCAGAGCTTTTTTTTCACTTTCCAGATGTACAGATAAATCAGAGGACCTATACAGGAAGGCAGTTTCTTTTAAATAGCTTTTAATATTTTTTTATGATTTTTATTTTACACAGAAAAGGGCTTTTACACGGAATCTTAAATGAGTATAAAATGCTATAATTAACTTCCGTTATCAAAAACAAACTCTTAATCTTGGTCACTTATACTGTGCAAATAATAATATACAGAAAATTAGAGAAAACTACAAATTATGCTCATTTTAGCTGTATCAAAATCATTAAGGCACCAATGTGGCTCTTTTGAGATTTTTGAGTACTTACAATCCAAAAGAAGTTACAGCAGCAAAAAAAAAAAAGCTCAAAATTATGTGTTTTGCAGGCAGACAAGGAGGAGTAGCTATAAAGTGCATTTTTCTCTCTAATTCTATCCCAAAGCAAGTAACAATTTTTTTAGTTGCAGAATATTAAGGATTCTAACAGATTTATTGCTAATATTTATCATTTATTTTACTCATACTCTTTACCTCCTCCTGACTCAGACAATTGTGTATATTAGACAAAGCTAATGGCAGGCTGGTGTTCTGGACTCGCCTCCGGCACTGCGCCCAGCAGACCAGCAAACCAGGAGGGTGCCAATTTTGCTAAGTACCATATATCAAACTGAATGTTGAAATGGGCCAATTTTACCAAAAAAAAAAAAAATCCAGTCAACTTGAATCGGTGTAATAAGGACATTCACATCTGTCTTAACTCTGTAAAGAAAGTCATAAGCTAGTCCTTTTCTATCTAAAAAGTCAAACTCCTCTGCTCAGCTCTTCAGAACACTCATTCTAATATTTTTCCTGCAGTAATAAATTTTAATTAGAAATAATCAGTATTAACTCATATCATAGTATAGATACATACAGAAATATATGTATATACACAAATGTATATTTTATTGTTCTATCAGCTGAGAGGGCTAGAACAAGTGGCACGCCAGTAGCCATGAGCTCACCCGTGTCCAGATGTTGGTTTCTTTATTTTTTTATTAAGTTATTTATTCTAATTTGTTATACATGATGGCAGAATGCAATTCATATATTTTTCAGGTCACTGATTGTACACCAAGTATTTTCACACCATTCGTGTCTTCATACATGTACTTAGGGTAATGATGTCTAACTCATTCCACCATCATTCCTACCCCATGCCCCCCTCCCTTCCTCTCCCCTCCTTTGCCCTATCTAAAGTTCCTTCATTCCTCCCATGCTCCCCTCCCCCATTGCCATTATGAGTCAGCATCCTCATATCAAAGAAAAAAAATTGGCCTTTGCATTTTTGGGATTGGCTTACTTCTATTTTATAACCCATCTTATAGAATGAGATGTCACTCAATTCTAGAATCACAAATAAAAGCCAATCAGGTCTTTTAAAAGTGTAGTGATTTTTGGCTTTTCACGTGTCCTTTACCATTTATTCACACCTCACCCATTTTGTAATAACTAGAAAATGTCTCCTACCTTTCCCCTCAATTCTGAAGCAGTAAACTGGAAAAGTTCCATGTAGGATATTAGAAAACATCTATCAGTTTTCCAGAGAGCAACAGAAGACTCTAGCCTTCATTTAAAGGAATATGCTTTCCTTTCAGCATAACTCAGCTCTTCCTTGGGGGAATGTTATAAAACATGTATGTGGTATATCAAGCAAAAAAGTACGCGGCTGGGTGATGAAACTTTGACAGCTGCTTCTAAATAACCCAGTTGAAGTGGTGCACTTCCAACGTTCTACTGACACATCCGCATGATGCTGAGCTAGAAGTGGGGTCTAAAGAAGCCGTCTGAGCTTTTCTTTGAAATAAAAAAACGTTTAAATCTCACACTGAAACTTGGGATGTGGTTTGGGGAAAGCATGTGTGTCAGGGTTTGATATCTTAAAATATTTAAACCCCTTGGCTGAAAATAAGAAACGGAGAATTAAGTCAGAGATGGAGAAATGCTGCAGACAACTATAGAGTGATTATCCTCCCAGCATTAATTGGGGCAAATAAGGGTACACAGCCCAGGTACATAACATAAGAAGACTTCTAAAATTATTATATTCATATCATAGAATACAATGTAGTCATTAAAACCACCTAAAAATTAAAACAGCATGAAGAATGCTTATGTTAAAAAAAGTATTAAAAATCTGCAATAGAATCTTACTCATAGTTCTCCCACACTGTGAACCATAAGTAAACACACCTGCTTATTTTTGATCTCTCAACTTGGAAAAGAACTCCATTAACCAGAACATATCCCTGTCAGGATTTTGCCCTTGGCATTCCATCCAAATCCATCACCTCCATGATCCACTGATGAGTTCTCTACTGTGATGGAGCCCACCAGCTGTATTTGATACCAAGTGGCCACTTTCCTCGTTCAACGTGCTTTGTTCTGGACTTCTGGGGCATGCTGCTGTCTCAAACTTGCTATTTTACTGACCAACCCTTCTCATTCTCCTTTGTTGCGACCTCATCTTTTTCCTGCTACCTAAACACGAGAGTGTCCCAGGGCTCGGCCCTCAAACTTCCTCTCAGATACTCTTCACAATTTAATGTCATCTATGTGTGATGACATTAGCCCACCCACTCCCCAACCTCCTTGACGTCTCCTCTTGTTTCTTTTTTCCTTGGTTCAATCTGATTCCTCTACTGTCTTCCCCATCTCAATAAATGGTTTTGAGTTAGGCCAAAAATCTTGGACTCATTCTTATTTCTTTTACAACACGTGTCTGCTCCATCAGGAGAGGCTTTTGACTTCCTTCCCAACACCCCACCTGTTCCCACTCTTCCCACCTTCCTTTTACCTCCCAGGTCCAAGCCCCATCATCTCACACCTGGTCTTTTGTTAGAGCCTCCCATTGGTCTCAGCATTCTCTCTCGCCCTCTTGGGTGGTCCTTTGTAAACAGTGAGTCAGTTCATATCCCTCCTCTGCTCTCGCTTTGAAATCATCCCATCTGTACTTAATGTGGTAGATTGACACTCAGCGCAGGTTCTAATCTATCCAGTACAGATGCTTCCTGGCTTACAATGATTCAGCTCAGGTTTTGTGATATTGCAAAAGTAATCCAAATTCGTACTTTATATTTTGAATTTTCATGTTTTCCTGGGCTGGTCATGTATGGTGATGGCTCTCTCTCATGATGCTGGGCAGCAGAATGAATGTCAGCAAGCTCCTGGTCAGCCACAAGATCACAAGAGTAAACCGTAGACACTCTGCAGGATATTGTGTTGCTAAGATATTATGTTCTATAGGTTAGGTGTAGTAAATACAATTTCAATTCACAATATTTTAAAACTTACAGTCGGTATAGCAGGACCATTAACCTAAATAACAAATTCTCCAAAGATGATGAAGTTATTCAAGAGTGAACATTGAGACTGGGAATACACATGTCATGGTAAACTATGTACGTATTCAAGGAGGTCGAGGCAAGGGGAAGTTTTTAAAGGCAAAATGAAGGGAAATTATATAAGTTAGTTTTTAAACAATGTTTCTTGGCTACAAGGATCAACAACAAAGGCTATTGATTAATGCAAGTTTAGACGGGCAGTTGTTAGCAGACATCCTTTCAGAAGTATTTTCCGTGTAAGGTCATGGATCTGGCGGAGTCTTTTGTGTTTGTTCCTGTTATCAAGCATATGTGTATGAGATCCTGTCCTTCATCACCTCCCAGCTTTAGTTTGTTTGTTTTGTGTTTGACACAAATGACTCCATTTTTAATTCTAATAATTTTCACAAAGCATATCCCCACAGTAAACCAAAGAGCATCTGTATACAGAGCATAAAGTGACATGCAATTATGTTCTGGTCACACATTTGATTCTACAGATTAAGATGGAGGCAGAAACTACACAGAGGCTCCCTAGCTGCTGCCCCAAATGCTGCTCCTGGCAAGCATTGTCACGAAGACTGTGGGATGTTTGGGGGTTTGGTTTCCGCAGCAGCTTTGCAGTATCCAGGAACCAGCTTGGTGGATATAGACAAGGAACCGCAGAAGCATCAACTTCCTGATCCCTGAATCATAATGTGAGCTGTGTGCTCCAGAAAAGAACAGATGCCCTGTGTCCACTCAATTGCCTACATTCCTGATCCTGGCAGGATAGTAACTTCTGAGGCACATCCCAGTGAGGAGGTTTCCTGGAAGACACACTCAAGGTCGATTCAGCAGCCTGCGTCTCCAGCCTTCCAAAGTCTTGCTGAGCACCAAATCCACTAAACGGAATCCTTTTCTCCCTCATTTAATCAGGGAGAGGTTTCCATTCTGACACCCAACTCCTCTGCCATCACTCCAGAGTCAATCCCAAAGTCCTTTCTTTCACCCATGGGAAAATGTGACCCTATGTGCTTTGGTGCCCTGTTATCTCTGCAGTTTATGACCTTCCACTCTTCATCTTGTTCGTTCTGCTCCAGAAATTCAGGCAGAAAAATGCACATAGTGCTAAAAGAAAATGGTAAGAAATGAAAATATAGCTGCAATTGCATTCTTAGTGTTATCACTTACAAATATACGTGTATTGCTCAAAACAATAAAGTACTAAACGTAATCCAATTCAAAGGCATCACTGATCCTAAAGAAAAACTGTGAAAGCCTGCTTCTTCTTGGGGATTCCCTGGATTTGCTTCAGCTTTGTAGAGCCCCTGTTTATCTGTTCTAGCCTAACCAGTGAGGAATACATTTAATCTCCCTGACATAAACTCTGCTTAGATGGCTCCATTGTTTTGTTTCTGTTTTCCTCTTTGTGGGATTTTCAAGTTATTTTCAATAAAACTTTAAGTTCAGTGGGAATTTATTTTCCCCACACAAATTGCTGTTAAGACATGCATCCATCATTTAGGATTTATATTGTTGAGATTTATACTTAGAGAAATTTTATATTTAAATTTATATAATTTCCACTTGCTGGATTTTTGCTCTCCAAAGGGCCAGTCTCTACAGACTTTGATGAATTCTAAGCCTGTCATCCTTCATAGTTGGCTATGAATTAGACGACAGGCTGATTATTTTAGCTATCTACACAATTTGGGCTAAATTCCACAGCCACACAGCTGTAAATATGTACAACTAACAATGACTATGCTAAAATATGATGTGATAGGGATTTTAAAAGCCATATTAATCTAGCTGCCTTTTAACTGCCAAGTTAATAATGAACTCTAATGTCCTGAATTGCAAGCTGTATTTATTTGAATTTGTGTTTGAGCTCCAAAATAAAGATTAAAAAAACATATTAATGCTTAGTGACATTTTTGTTTTCAGCTGGGCATTGAATTCTGGGTGTTGGGTATCTAGGTAAGTGCTCGCCCACTGAGCTACATCCCCAGCCCCTTTAGAGACCTTTTGGATATTATTAAACCTACTAAAAATTACTTGATTGCTTTAAATTTGTACAAGGTTTTAATTCATCTTTTCCTCATTAATAATTAGATGGTTAACTTTGTTCTTGAAGAAGCTCAGAATTAAGATTTAGATTCAAAGTAAAGTCTAGAAATGTTTTTATTGCTGGGTATTGGTTTTTTGAGGCAAGGGATTTCATGCTTTGTAAAAAGTCTTGAGATTCACAGCCTGTTGGTTTACTGTGAAGACCTATTACTGCTGAGTACCTCTCTGGAAGGAAGACCCTTCCTTCCCAATTCTGGTATGTCTAATTCTTCAAGTGGAATGCCCCAGCCAGGGACAAGTAGAGGCAGATGACTTCTGTCTATGGGGATTTTGCTACCATGCTGGTGAAAGACCCAGAAGGAGAACCCTTTTTTTTTTTTGCAAAAAGCTGCAAAATAAACTCAATAAATGAAATTTTCAAATGACACAGGAATACCTTTATTGGCAAAAACTCATTTCTACTTTTTGAAAGAAACCGTTAAACTAAGAATGATAGATTATTTTATTTTTTTCATTAGTATTGATTTACCAACAACCCTGTTGAACATTGACATGACTGGAGGTTTCATTTGGTTATTGGGTTTACTTTTTGTGTAAAGAAGACATAAAGTTCCATGTGGCTTCAGTTACTGTTACTTTGGGGCTTACTGCTTCCCACTGAACCTAATCCTAATGCATAGAGTGAAAAACCGAGTAAGATTTCTAGAATGAATCATGGCCGGCATGTGGAGTCTGTGGCTATGAGAAATGCAGGAAATGTAAGTTGATACATGACTATTGAGAAGTTTTATAGTAGACTGTATGCCCTTGTAGCTTTCATCAGTGGTTTACATCCTGACCTCGTGTCAGAGCAAACAGAATAAGTTTTATTCCTCTCTCCTATGACATCTGAAAGCAGCTATTTTGGTCCTAAGTCATCTTCTTTGTAGGCCATGCATCTTCTGGTTTGTCAGACTCCATAAAAACAGCTTTGCATTTTTCTTCTCTGAGCCTGCTCCAGTTGGTCCATTTCACTCTTCAAGTGTGAGATCCTGACCTGAACCTGGGGTGCAGGTGTGGTATGAGCAGGCTGTTATCACCTTCACTCTAGATGACACGCTTCTGTTATTTCGTTATCTTCGCCAGCAGATGCATCACATTTTTTCAGTCCTATGGAACTCTTTTCCACACAGTTGCTGTTAAAGTCACATCTTTTCTGACATCTACTTGTGGCATTTTGATATGTTCAAGTGTGTGTACATAGCCACGCAGAGCTGGCCCTATTAAATTTCATCTTGCAAGATTTGGCTCACTGCTTCAGCTCAGGGAGATTTCTGAAAATCTAATTCTGCCACTGCTATAGCTTGGATGTTGAATGTGTCCTAAAGTTCCCTGTATTAAAGGGTTGGTCCCCAGAAGGAGGAGTCTTTTGCAGGAGGTACTGGGGATTGAACTCGGGGGCACTGGACCACTGAGCCACAACCCCAGACTTATTTTGAATTTAATTTAGAGGTTCTCACTGAGTTGCTTAGTGCCTTGCTTTGGCTGAGACTGGCTTTGAACTCATAATCCTCCTGCCTCAGCCTCCTAAGCCGCTGGGAAGGAGGAGTCTTATGGGAGGTCATTAAGTCATTAGGAACATGCCCTCAAAGGAAATTATAGGACTTCAGTCTCTTCTTTCTTTTTGTTTCCTGGCCATGAGATGAGAAGTACACAGATGTGCTGTGCACTTCCTAACATCCAGAATTCCATCAGAGGCTCAAAGCAACAAGTCTATCCAATTTTGGACTGGAAACTCCAAAACCATAAGTCAGAATAAATTTCTCTTTATAAGCTAATCTCTCATGTATTTTACTACAGTAACATAAAGCTGATTAACAGTCACCAGTTTTCTTCCCTCTCTTTAGGCCTTGTGTTGTTTATGGTTTTTGGTAAGCCTGATCTCTGTTTCTTTGTCTCAATCTGATGTCCAAAATGTTGGACAAGACACCCTGGAAAAGGACCTTCTTCTGTGCTGCCATTCATCAATCTATTTATCAGAGTTTGGGGGTATATAATTGACAGCAAATTATTGTTCTTGTGATTGTATTCAGGATTTCCTAGCCCAAGAAAAGGAAAGCTTTTTAAAGTCAGTAGTTTGGTCACTCAATGCTACTTGGAGTTGAGGGTTTCCAGGTAGTGTTCTTCTCGAGGTACATATAGTTCCTCATTGTCAAATGATGGGTCAAACGCAAGGTGGGTCACTGTTCTTCATGGCAGTGAGGTGTGTGCTAAGACATGGCCCTCAGACGTGTGCCCAAATCCTGCAAGATGACACTAGAACTCATGGGGAGGAAGGACCCCATGTGCTTATCCTTTCTTACACAGCAACTGCGGAACTGAACTGGTGTTCCCATGAATGAATCCAGGATGTTTGCCTCTTTGTTCATAAGCCACATTAATTTGGATCCTCATTCTGACTCTGTGTTCCCAGCAAGCCGGAGAACCCAGTGTAACACTGTTGTGAAGGGTTCAGAATTTCAATTTCACACAAATCACCCTGGGCTTTTAGGAGACCTTTTCTCCTTTCTAGCCAGAGAGACCAAATGTCAATTTTTGTTCCCTAAATTATATACGCACAGAAAAAAAAAAAATAGTTGCTTTTTCAAAGTCACTTATTCTCCTAAAGTATTCTTATTTTTTGGAAAGTTAAAATTGTTCAATTCTCTTATTTTCCACAGTAGCATGAAACTTATTTTTATGCATTTAGCCCTCAAATCCAAGGAGATTCCAAATAGATGTGTGTGATAGTAGTGGCAGGTGATGACATTACCTTCTTCTTTGGTTCTTAGGAGTACTCAAATAAAAGAAGGATACATGGACATTTCTAGACTAAAACCTGAGTCTGATAAGAGCATATGTTAATTTTGTGTCCATATGGAACAACCGAGATTTCAGACATCCGGAAGCTCCTCTTCTGGTCATACCCCAATTCTGGGGACTTTAGGGCATGTATAAAAGTGGCTCTGGGACAGAAGAAGTAGACAGTCTGGGATTCCATGTCCAGACCCAATCTGGTATCAGCTATGATCCCAGACCAAGGCTACAGCAGAGGTCCAGCTATGAGTGGAGGGGTTTCTTTTGTGCAAATCTGTGAGTAGATCTTCTTGGATCTGTGTCATCCTGTAGCCGCTCCACAAAGGCCAGGCATATCTCTGTTGCACACAGTGCTTTCCCAACCTGTCAGAGGCAGTTCACATTCTTAATTCCTGTTAAACTCTTATGAGTCAGGCACATTGGGAGATTTACAACCACGATACCATTTACCAAAAACTCTCTGAGGTAGACATGACGTATTACTCACATGCTAGAGGTGCAGGGCGTGAGGATCATATTGGCTAATCGATGTTAAGTCCACACAATTAGGAGCAGATGATCTAGAATTTGGAACTCAGGTCTGCTTGACCTGAAACCCTAGTTTATTTCACTACATGTGCTGGTTCCATTTGCTCTGAACAACAGGATTCTTTCATTTTAGTTTTGCTCATGGAATCTGGGTGGGTCACAGCAACCTTGAGGAACCAGCCTAAAATATCTGTCTGGTCACGCTCAGTGCTGCTTTCTGACGCATGCCTACATGCTTACTTTGAATTCTCTCACAGAATTTAAGTACTTCAAGGTCTGTAACTTTTGAGATTTGTCCTTGACCTGACCTGCGGACTAGTCCTACTAATGGAGAAGGGGTTTTGCTTCACATCAAGAGAAATATGATCAGATTCTTTGTAGCTTCTAAATTATTTGTAGTTGTGTGTGGCCACTGGCTTGGTCACCAGTGTGCTAGGAATGTCAAAGGCAAATGCCTCTACTCCCTTAGAGAATGCCAAGACCATGGGAAATGAGAATCAATGTGTTATGTGGGTTGAATGTTCAAATAGAAGTATTGTATTAATTCACGTATTTCCTACAATATTTCTGTATCTTGTTCTCAAGAACATAGAGTTCTTTTTTAATGACCCATAACAGACAACCATTGTGATATTTAGACTCTAGAAAGATAAGCAGCAAAATCCAATGATGAAAAAGGTAATAGCTTCAAGGGGATCACTTGAGCCAATGGTTTCACCCACCAAGGGGATTCAATCCAGTAGAAAATCATCCTTTGTGCCATATGGTGAATCTGCTTGATCTGTCAAATTAGCTTTGGCCTACAATTGTTTCTCTTTGTCAAAATCCATTTTAAATACTAAAGTAATTGTGGATTCTCAAAAGTCTCTCTAATGAGCAAACACAAGGAATTTCGTGGAAAGGGTTATCATTGGTTACGTTCAAATGGTTTCAACAAGTTGGGGATAGAGCGCGGTGGTGGAGCACTTGATTGGCATGCACGAGGCCCTGGATTCCATTCCTAACACTGTCACCAAAAAAAAAAAAAAAGTTTCAAAATACGAAGTAGGAAAATGTAGAAAGTCCAAAGTAGGTTTTGATTGTTCATTTTCCAACAGATCCAACACAATAATCAGCTATGACACAATAATGGAATACCTTTTCCATGTCCAAACTGAAAATGGGAATAAATCCAAACATGGGAACATTTTTCTAGAACTGTTGTGAACAAAGTACCATGAACTGACTGCCTTAACTTTCAACAGAAACTTGTTGTCTCACCGTTCTGGAGTCTGGAAGTCCTAAATCAAGTTGCTGGCTGGGTTGGCTCCTACTGAGGGCCGTGAGGGAAGGATCTGTTCCCTGCCTCTGTCCTTGGCTTGTATGTGACCACTCTCCCTCCTATCTTCACATAGTCTTCCTTTTTTGGTATATCTTTGTATCCAAATGTCGTCTTTTTATGAGGACACCAGTCATATTGGATTATAGTCTACTCCATAACTTGATTATTTTGGTAAATACCCTGTCTCCAAATAAGGCCACATTCTGAGATATGGGTTATTTGGACTTCAACATAAGAAATTCATGTCTTATTTTCTCTTTTCAAAGAACTCTCGCATTTGTCTATTCTATTGTTTTTATATTATTTATACATTTATTGATTTCTTTGTGATTTTTTAAATTAATTTTTATCCTTTTTTATAATAAAATATCCAAGGTTATGAATTGACTTCAAATTATGATTTAGATAATGAGGATACTGTTAAAATATGAGCTCAGTTAGTAAGAGTACCTAGGTTCAAAAGTTACCCCTGTCCTTAATCTCATAGGACTTTTGTAAAAATTAAATAAAATTATTTGAACAGTATTCAAAAATTAGTTTGATTAGTACTGATCAGTATTCAAAAAGTTTGCCAGCAGTAACATAGTAACACTGGTACTAGCTACGTACCCTTGGTTATATTATTTAGCCCTCCTGCACTCAGGGTTTTTTAACATATAAAATTTAGAGCACTATTGTAGGTATTTGAGATACATGAGCAAACAAAATAGACGAAGAATGCTGCTTTCACCGTGCTTACATTGTAGCAGGAAAAAAAAAACAGATGTGAACAGTAGAAATGATGAAGAAATCATGTAGTTTGTAAAAAAGTGATGCAGGCTGTGTAGGATAAGAAAAATCAGAAGTGACTAATGGAGAAAGGGAATTTTAATTTTAAATAGCATAGTCTGGAAGCCCCTTTTTAAAGATGATGAGAGAACCATGCAGATCTATAATTGAATGTTGGAGGTGTTTCAAAGAAGACTGAAGTGGTAGTGAAGAAGTATCAGAAGCACGCAAGAACAAAATGCCCACCGTTTAATCTCAGGTGCATAATGCCTTCTGGGTAGCTCACAGAAACAAGAAGAGCTATTTGATGAAACTGTAGGAATCAGCAACCTTGCCTGTCAGATACTCACCTGGTGTTGCGCAGCCCACAAGTTCAGAATGGTTTTACCAGAGGAACATTTCTAATTGATTTATTGTTTGAATAACATTAACTTCATCCTCCAACTAAGTCAAAGAATATTCCAAATAGGAGCATTTTATTTTATTAGTAGGCCTGTATTTCAAAACTTCTACTTCATTGTTATTATTATATTTTGAATTTAACCAATAAAAACTTCTATGGAAATGTGTTTTCCCCTATGTTGTAACTACCTAGATAATAGCCTTGATTTTCGCCTCTTGGTCCACAAAGCCTAGTATTTACTATGTGTTCTTTTATACAAAAGTTTGTTAATACCCAAAGACATAGGCTATCTCAATTACTATGATTCTAGCTTCACTCAAGTACCTCCTACTGGTGTAAGGACTAGTTCTCACAGTGATAGGAAGACAAGGAGAAGAAGTGAAAAGAACCTTGTGCACCAATGTTAATAGCAGCATCATTCACAGTAGCCAAGAGGGAGATGACCCAAGAGTTCATCAATGGACTTGTGGATAAACAAAATGGAGCACCTACTGTCAATTTTCATTATCCATGATAGTTATGCTCTACAGTCACCACCAACAATGAAGTCGTGCATACTGAATGACTGCCACAAGAGGGAATGCAGGATTAGATTCCCATGAGCATCCACTCAACATTTCATCGAGAAATCAGTGCCTAGCCTCATTCATGTGTCTTGCTGTTTAAAGATCTTATTTAATATACATTATTGATTCACCAACATTGTACACAATGTTTGTGCTTGAATAAATCTTCTCTAAGACATGTATTTTCTCCATAAGGCACATCTCAGCCTCCTTGTGCTTAAGCACTATGTTTAAGAGCCACATTAAAATCATCAAGAAAAAGAAACCAAAAATGTTAAAAAAAATGTCACCCAACAGATCATGAAAGTGATAATTTGCACTTTCAAGACTGAAATAACAAAGCAGAGCATTGCTTTGTTAAACCTCAGCTGAGAACATGGGTGTCTGGTGAGTCAAATATTTTGCTGTTCTGTGAATGTGAATGCCCATGCTAGTTCCATGAGTATTGATTTTTGGAATTACAAATATATTTTATCAGATTCACAAATATGAAATCTATTTAAAAAATGAGCATCAGTTGTACATATAATGGAATACTATCTGTTCTCTATTTCTGTAAAAAAGAATGATTCATGCTATTACGTAGATGGGCCTTAAAAACATTATGCTAAATGAAATAAGCCAGACACAAAGGACAGATATTGTGTAACTTATGTGGACCTTCTAGAATAGACAAGTTTATAGAAACAAAGTAGATTAGAGGTTACCAAGGTACCGTGGTGGTGGTAGTGATGGTGGTGGAAATTATTGCTTAACAGATACAGAGTGTCCACTGGGGTGATAAAAAATGTTTTGGAGCTATGTAGTGGTGATGGAACAACACTGATTGTAATTAATGCCACTGAATTGTATGGATTAAATGAGAAATTTTATCTATATTTTACATAAAAGATTCTTAAAGTGCATCAAGAAGGACGTCATATCCAGTTGATCTAAAGGTTCACAGAGGAGAGAAGGCACAAACATGACACAGCTTTAGCTCTCAGTGTAAACAAGCCATAGTATTCAAATAGCATTATTTTATTGGTGTCTTTATAATCGTTACCCTCTTATCTGACTTTGGAGCTTATTGTTCTTAGCATTAAGATGTTGTACTTAATAACAGCCACTTCTGCATGTCACTGGGAGAGGCCCTACCAGCAACTGCATCATAGACAGGATGCAAATAAATGACAGCTGAATTCTCTACACAAGGGAACAGGGACATGTATTTAAGTGAAAATCTGAGGTTTTATGGCCTACCTAGTGAGCTGTTAATAAAGCTGAGTAAGCATCTTGCCACTATTAAATAGTCCTGCGAGTTCTGTGCTTCTCTACACATGATTACCTCTACAAAATTCTCCTCACTTTTATATTGATTCAGTCCCCTGCCTGGGTTCCAACTCTTATCTGTTACGTTCTCAAGGGGGAAAAGCAAATCAATTCAGAGAGGCTGGAAGATGTTTGGCTTTATCTAAAAGTGATCGATGGCAATAATTTTCATCTTTGTTGTTCTCCTGTTCCAGGAGGCTGAGTTCAAAAAGCTTTGCAGAAAAGAAACAGATGGTGAAGAGAAACATAAGGTAATCGTACCTCAGGGGCAGGAGCTCAGAAAAGCTTCATGGATCATTTTCGGGTACGTTCAGAATACAACTGGGAAAATAATCTGTATGTGAGCAAAAAGAAAGATTTACAAAGAAGCCGAGGAAAGGAGGCTTTTGACTGCATTTTGTTGAATAAGTGTATTTAAAAACTGAGTTTTGGTCATGAGTCTTCAATGAGAACAACCATTAAATGTTTGGGCAGCATAGTCACCACCTCGTATTCTTAGGAGAAGGGTATTCTGATTACATTTTTTTGCAAAACTGAAAACAGGGTTGGATATCTGGGGGAAGACTAGAAATATGATGTATCTGGTCTTCCTTGGAGCTTTTCCTTCTTTTATACATGCCAAGAAATGTGCACTTTGTCATTTGCTGATGAATCCATTTATTTTAATTCTATACCACATGATGAAAAAAACCTGTTTAGATACTGCAATCGACTAAATGCTACTGTCCACCCTCCTCACCCCTGCCAAACTCACAAATTGAAATCCTAACCCCAATGTGATGGTATCAGAAGGTGGGACCTTTGGAAGAGAACCAGGTCTGGTGGGTAGAATCCTCAATGAATGGGACTAGTGCCCTTATAAAAGAGACCTCAGGGAGCTTTCTCTCTATCCCCCCATGATATGAGGATACAGTGAGAAGACAGCAGTCTGCAACCCAGACAAGCACTGTCACAACAGCCTGATCATGCTGTCATCCTGATCTCAGACTTCCAACCTACCAAACTATGAGACATTCCTGTCATTTATTAAGCTGTACAGCCCAGGGTACTTTGTTATAGCATCCTGACTAGATTAAGGCAGTAATGAAATGAAAATTCTCAGTTTTTCCAAAGGAAAAAATAACAATCTTCGGCAAGCTAAATTGGGGTAGTAGATGCCAACTCTCATATGTCAGTCTCTTGTGACATGTGGCTTTATTTTTAAATTTCTCACTAGTGACAAAGGATAATTTTATTACTACTTTGAGTCAGAGAGCATTGAGGAATTTTTGTCTCTGCAATGTAGAGTTATTGCCCCTTGTTATACATTCAGAAATGCAAATTTCTTTCCTTTTGTATTTTATCAAGTGAAGACCCAGAACCTGGACTAACCAAAATTTGGGAGTTTGAGTATAATTTACCCTTAGGCAGTGTTAAAAGGAAAACTTTAGACAAATTTAAGATTATTCATTTGAGCAAAGGCCAGTTGATGTATTGAGTATCACTCAGAAGCAAAAGAGGTTCAGAGAATTCCATGCTGTAATATGGGCAGTGAATAACATAGACCAAAAGTGGAAATCAAATACAGAAACAGCTTGATTGGTTACAGCTACACTTTTGCCCCATTTGGACATGGTCTGATCAGTTGGATACCTGTTGTTGACTGAGACCTGGCTATTTGTTACAAAGATTATACTCCAAAGTT
Source organism: Marmota monax (assembly GCF_021218885.2). NCBI lineage: Eukaryota > Metazoa > Chordata > Mammalia > Rodentia > Sciuridae > Marmota > Marmota monax. The sequence continues at coordinate 6,554,384 of NW_026693082.1, forward strand.
TAGTTTTGGTTCATTTCTATGCTAAGTTAGCTTATAATTCCTCACACAGGAATTTGGACTAGGGAGACAGACTCAAGTCAATGGCCTCCTACTTATTTAATTTAACAACAATAGGTTTGCTACTTCAGAGTCCTGTGAACAGGCATAGACATGTGAAAAAGGTGTGGTTCGTTCTTGGGAACCATTGAGAGACGAACAACATTTAAAAGGGAACTTCTAGGTTGAGTCTTCTCTTCTGGGTACTGTGTATGTATTTGCATGTGTAGCAGAATCCTGTCCAACCCCTAGCCATCCACAGAAAGGTCACAAGCCTATAAAATTGGAGAGATCAGGGTTAGGTAGGAATTTGGTGGTCTTTATCTATCCATGTACCACCAAAATTAAAATCACTTACTCTTAGGGAAGATGAAAAATAGGAAGACTGTCTCTGCTCAAGCTGATGAAGGGTAATCCAATCTCCTTAGAAAGAAGTACCCAACAAGGAAGGGAAGACCGAATACATGGAGAAGAATGGAAAATTCAATCAAAGTGTAGGAATATGATACCTACAAGCCAGAGAAACCCCTCCCTGTTGAATCACACCATCAGAGCTATGTATCAGGCATACAGCTCTGTTCTCAAAGGTGATTGAGACTCCCAGAGGGAAACCTGGGACCCATATCAAATGGAAGTCAGGAGGAAGAGGTAGGAGGATTTCTGTCACAGATGATGGAGGAGGAACAGATGAGTCAGAGCTTTCTGGTGACTGATGATGGACTGCTTCAGACAGTCTCGCTTGGCCATTCACAGAACCAGGGAGGAAAACAGACTTGACTTCCTCCTCTCAAGGGCCTGGTGCAGACAGGTGGGCTGAGCGGGCTCAAACCCAAAGTCAGCGTCAACTGCCCAGTTACACTACACTCATGATTTAACCACAACATTCATGGGGAGGCATTTTTAAAGGTATACATGGCTCTGGAAAGGGATAGCACATTCTCTCTGCAAAATATTCCTAGGGCATATAAGAATCCCAGCTTACCTTTTTTGAGAAGTTACGTGCACCAGGTACTATTTCAATTGCTTTTACATATTATCTTGTTTCATCCTCACAACAAACCTCTGAGGAGGTTATTATTCTTATTCCCTGTTATGGTTTTGATATGAAGGTATCCCCCAAGAGCTTCTGTGTTTTTTCAGGAATTTTCAGAGGTGAAATGATTGACTGTGAGAGCTGTATACTGATCAGTCCATCATACTTTGAATGGACTGAGTGGTAAGTAGGCAGGAGAGGTATGACTAGAGGAGGTGGATCACTGGGGGTGTGCCTTCCCAGTGGTATATCTATCTATCTATTTCTCTCTCTCTCTCTTTCCCCCCCTCCACCCCACTCCCCCACCCGCCCCCCACCCCTTGCTGCCCTGAGGGGAGCAGCCTTCCTCTGCTGGGCCATTCTACCATGGTAGGCTGCCTCCCCTTGAGCTCAGAGCAATGGAATCAGCTGAATATAGACTGAGACCTCTAAAACTATGAACCCCAAATAAACTTTCCCTCCTTTAAGTTGTTCTTGATGAGTGTTTTGATCACAATGATGATAAAGATGATTAAAACAAATGTCGAAACTGGGGCACAGGGATGGAAGTAGGCATAGAAAGAATCGATTTGGGGCATCCTTGGAGTATCAAGGGAGACTATTTTACAGTATCTTTGCAGTACACAGAAATTAATATGTTCTGGAAGCATCTGGTTACCCCAAGAGAATCACATTTGTGAGGAATTGCAGGGACCAATTATCATGACCATAAACATCATTTTCATGATGTTGAAGGAACCACATTCAAACATATTTAGAGGCAGCACAGCTTATTCTGTAGCTATGTTATTTCCTGCTTTCCTCTTTTCTCAGCCTGACTTCATTTTCATATTTTAGATCGCACGCTAATTGTGCCCTGGAGATTTCAAGTCATAAAGTAGAATAACATCTATGAATTTTCAACCATAGGCATCCTTTAAAAATAATGTTACTAATTGCTGAATAGTCATATTTATTTTTTATAAAATTACTCAAGAATAAATTCAACCCAAATACTTTGGCAAAAAAAGAAAGGATAAAGTGTTTTCATTTTAATCATATCTTTGGTGTGCTTGTGTTTTAGGCTATATATTCCCATAGTCCCAACTCTATCCACTTCTTCCTTCCATCTGAGGAAGGGGAATGGCACATGTCAGTAGTGCAAATACCAGAGTGGTGGGTGAGCCCGAGATGTGGCACATTTTATCTATATTAGGGTTCTCCAGAGAAATAGAACCAATAGCAAGGGTATGTGGGTAGATCAATTTGTATGTGTATATGTGCAATATAGCATATTAGATACAATAAAGAGATTTATTACAAGGAATTGGCTTATATAATTATGGAGGTCAGATAGTGCCCAAATCTGCAGTTGGAGAGCTGGAGAACTAGTGGTATATCCCTAGTCTGAGAGCTTGAGAAGCAGGAAAGCAGATGATATGAATTCCAATCAGATTCCCAGCCCAAAGGCAGAAGACTGATTTCCCAGCTTAAAGATAAGCAGTAAAATAAAATTCCCTCATATTAGGGGTGGATTTGATGGATGGGCCAGGAGGCCCACATACATTGAGGAAAGCAATCTGCTTTATTTAATCAATTCAAATGCTTATCTCATCCAGAAATGCCCTCAAAAACACACCCAGAATAACATAACCGAATGCCTGGGTATTCTATGGCCCAGTCAAGTTGGTACATAAAATTAACATCACACTATCCATCTTCTCTCCACCCCTGTGGTAGACTGGTGGCCAGTGAACTGTGCCTCCTGGGCCCCCTCTAGGATTTATTATATATCTAGGTTTGGCCAATGGGACATCAATGAGTGGGATGAATATGGGAACTTGATATGCACTTTTACACTGGAGCCTGTGCTCTTGGAACATTCCCCTTTGAAACTCAACCACCATGTTGTCAGGAAGTTCAAGTAATCACATGGAGACACACATATGGAAGAGAACTGAGACCTCTGGTTGACAGAGCATCAGCTGAGTTCCCAGCTTGTGGCTTGTATCAATTACCAGCCAGGATGAGGTCATTTGGGACTTTCCAGGCATTCTAAAGAATTACTTGATAACAAATCATGCAGATTTTGGTTTTTTTATGCATATACATAAAGGTGAAATTCACTATAGTATATTCATATATATGTAATATATTTTGGTCAATTTCATCCCACCCCTCCTCCCATTTCACATCCCTTCCCCCTCCCCCTCAATCCCCTTACTCTACTCCATGGATTTCTCTTCATGGGACATCCCCACCACACACACACCCTTTTTGCCTTATACGTTCTTTGTACAGAAATATTTAGAACATTTTACTAGTGTCATAAAATGTATGAGTAGGAAGAATTTCTACATTATTGGAATGATCTACTCCTTGAACATGTGAAATAACTTGCTTCTAAAGCTATATGCTTTTGTGCAAGGCAGTTAATTTGGTGCTTTGGGTGATTTGTCTTATTTGATCCCCACCATATGAGGAAAAGGAGGCTCAAAGAGATCAAGCAATTGGTTCAGGATCCTCCCAGGGAATGCACACTTACCCCATCTGACTCAGACAACACCTAACCTTTGGGTGCAACTGCCTTTTAAAATGACCACTGTGGTGGTGATGTGAAAATTATTTAGGTATAGCCAATTGTGGACATTAATTGGAAGGTTCTCTTATGAGTGACTCATGTGGACTATGGAACAAGAAACAGACTTTTGATTACTTAAATCTGAACCCAAGCTCCTGAAATGAAAAACTTGTCAAAGCAGTTTGGTTTGTGTCAAAATGCCTTCTGATATATGTTAATGTCTGTCCAGCCAGGCTTTAGATTTCAGAGCTGACAATATCAAGAGGATTCAAAGGCTCTGCAGGCATGACCCCCTTGTGGATTTGGGGTTGATTTGTGAGGCTGCAGGGCATATTTTATGCTACATAGACTCCCACAACATGGAAAAAAAATTTTTTAAAAACTTCCTATTTACGGTTAACTCTCTTTAGATTTCAAAGTGGGGTTGAGAGTATTTTAATGAAAACTCCTTTCAATATAAACATCAAATGCAATTTCTCAGAGTTCTTGGAATAGTTTTGCTATGAATATTGTTGTTTTGACTATGCATACAAATACTCCACGAAAGTCAAATCAGATCAAAAATTCCTGCAGATCATGTAAGAGACTAAACAGAGGTTTTATCTCTAGTCAAGGTAGAAGGGAATCTCTCAAAGAATAATGTAATGTCCAGGGTTGCTCACTTGGAATCTAGAGGATGGGGGTTGTCTTCTGGCATGGATTATCCATGTAGGTCAATTCTCTCATGTTGATTTTGGAGTCGCATTGCAGAACATAGCATCTTAGGAGGAGGAGACCTTAGAATCATCTCATCTGTTCTCCCCGTGCAGACTGTTGAAGGCACAGGGAAAACACTAGAGTCATTTCAAAAGTCACAAATGCTCATTTTTTCCCTTTCATATGCTAAATCTATCCATCTCCATTAATCTTTAATTTCATATAAAATAAGCAGTGATCTATGATTAAAATATAGTCTACATTGACTAAAACAAAGCAACCAGTTGCAATCTTTTTGATCCATCTGTACAAGCCATCATCTCTCATCCTTGCCAAAAGAAAAAAATCTTTTTCAGACACTTGAATATATAAATATAATAAACTGATAAGTATGGAAGGCAAAAAACAACTTTTTCTTGGAGTCACAGAAATAGGCATAAGTTTTATTGTCTCTACTGTAGTTTAGAAGAAGAACTAAAATATATTCTATTAGTGGAAATAGTGTGGAGAAAATATTGAATGGTTACTACGTATTTATTTTTAAATATATCTGGAAACTTTTCTTGTAGATCAAATTACATGTAGCCCTTTTTTTTCCACTAAAGATTTAACGTTTGATTAAGGTTTTTGTTTTGTTTTGTTTACTGATTTTGGTATTTTGCTTGAATTCATTAAGTTCTTTTCTCTGTTGAACTGTGATTCATGAACTTGGGTTATCATACAACAATAAAGGCCACCTTATTATAATGGTACTTTCACATGATATTTGTGCTTTATCCAAATTGATAGATTAACATGAATTTAGGAACAATTACAAAGGATGTCAGAGATGCTAGGTTCAATTATTAGAACTTAAGGATCTTAGGAACTGATTCTTCCAGTTTAAAAAATCTAAGTAACTCAGAGGCCATCATGTCCCCAGTTTGGGGTTCAGACCTAGATAACTTAAGTCTGTGGGGAGAGAATTCCAGGATGAATGTGGCTGGGAGAGTGCCGCAGTCTGGCTGGGCATAAATCATGAGCCACTGAAGCAGGAACAAACTTTATTTCTGAACTCCACCAGCACACTCCACACACGCTCCCCAGGAATTCTCCTGAATGCCACACGGCTCCTCCAAGAACCAACAACCGGAAACCCCACCTCCGGCACTTCCCCAACCAATGGGAACTCTCCAGGAATCCCTGTGAGAGCTCAAGCGGAACTCAACCGGAACTCCGCCAGAACTCAAAAGTCATCATCTTAATGGCTCGATAGCGTCACCTCTCAACCACTACTTCTGGCAAAAATGCCATGCGTCATCCCGACTCGGCTGTGGCCCTCAACAGGAGAGTCATCTTTTTCCTCTTCCTCTTGAAAGTCATACCAAAGTTGAAACGGGGGGAAATGCAAACTTTGTTTTTCGTAAAACTAGAGCACAGTTATTATCCACATACCTCAATATATGTGTGAGGATGCTAAAAGGAACCTAGAATGGGCAAAGCCAAGTGAAAGTTGAGAGAAAACTACAAAGATGGCTAGATGCCTCAGACCCAAGAAAAAATATATTTCCTAAAAACTAGAGGTCTCATCCTGGTGTGCAAAGACATGAATCACTTGGATCAGTGGTTCTTAGAGGGATTTCCTTAAGCTTCTGGTTCTATCTAGAGTTTGGTTCAGAAAAGGAAAGCATTAAGAGACCACATGAAGAACATGGAAGAGCCTTTTTAGCATAAGGAGTTTTATGATAGAGGAGGAAACTTTTAGGCTGTGAAGCCTAGAGGATGGCACCACCCCAACACACACGTGCTGACACCTGTGAAGTTCAGTCCAAGAAAAATGGACTAAGTTATAAGAAAAAGCCAATGGAAAACACTGAGTCAAAGATACAAGATTAAAACAACAGGAGAAACAATAGTAAGGACAAAGAATACCTCCCCCCAAAAAATTTATCAGGCAGCCAATAAAAATTGTGACCAAATATTTTGCCATCAGTTTAAAAGAAAAACTTAATAATCAGTTACTTCAGAAAAGAAAGACCACACTGTAAAAAAAAAAACAACCACAAATTCAAAGGAAAGAAAGATAACAGAAGACTAAATTCAAGTGACAGAAGTCGGTTTTCATTTCTTTTCCATCACAGAAATAAAAAATGGAATCAGAACGAGAACAAGGAAAAAGGGTCCTGATAAAAGTACAATAGGTAACATAGGGAATACATGAAAGTAAACTTGGAAAATGGAAATGGACTTTTAAAAGGTACACAATAACTAGAGAAGATAGACAAAGGTGATCCAAGTAATATATAACTGGAAAACTTTAAAAAAGATTTAATATTACCCATAAAAAAGAATGAAATTATGGCATTTGCAGTAAATGGCTGAAACTGGAACATATAAGCCAGTCCTAAAAATCAAAGGCCAAATGTTCTGATATATGGATGCTAACAGACAATAAGGAAGGAGGGGAAGGAAGAATAGAAGTCCATTGGATTAGACAAAGGGGAATGAAGGTGGGGGAAAAGGATGGGAATATGAAAGTCAGTAGAATGAGTCAGACATAACTTTCCTATGTTCATATATGAGCACATGATCAGTGTAATGCCACATCATGTACAACCACAAGAATGGGAAGTATATTCCATGTATGTATAATATGTCAGAATACATTCTACTGTCATGTATATCTAAAAACAAAAAATATATATATTAAAAAATCAATTCAAGGTATGTAGCCAGAAAAAGTCTTCAAATAAACAGAATTTGAAAAAGTAAATATGCATATTTACACATACACACACAAAGGCACACTTTGTAATGGAAAAGTTGCCTCATAATGTTTAATATTGAAATGTGAAATAACACACATTCTAAAAAATATAATGTCTAATATAAAATACAGTGGCAGAATTAAGAAATAAACTATAATAGAAACAAATAACCAGGAACATAAACACAAAATGTGGTTTAGAAAGGTTGAAAATAGGGGACTCGGGAAGATGGCAGCGAAGGGAGTGCATCACCCCCATGTACCGCATCACTGTGCGGGAGAATGACGAGTTAGAATGGCTAAAAGCTATCTTGTTAGGAATTTCCAGCAAATTTGGAATTTCCAGCAAATTTGGTTTGGGGTGCTCCGAAACCTAGAGGAAGGATTTCCATCGCACGAGGATGAGCTACGGGGGCTCAAACGCGAGAGATTTGTCCGCACGGAGGGTCACGCTGCTTATTCAGCAAATCACCCCGCGGCTAGAGTCTGCGGCGCGCGCTGGGAAACGACGAGATAGCAACGCAAAGATACAGCGCTGCGGATTCTGCGGGCTTCTGCCAGCTGTGCAATCACCGTGCTCAGGGCTGAATTCTGGGTTTGAGACGGGGGAAGGAAGCGGTCCAATTCGGTTCTCCACACCGGTCAGACCACAGAGGAAGCCAGCGGCCACCATCTTGGAGAGCTGACGTCACCATCCCTGTTTTCGACTGATCGCAGCTCATTCAGCCATAAAACAGGTAATTTCAGGCTGCCATTCGCCTGCGGCTCGCAGACAAATTACTCAGGCTCAGTGCTAAAGAACCCATGGAAACTGCTTCTTCGAGCCTGCTCCTATCAGAACATACACCGAGCCCGGAGCGGCCGAATTCCGGCTCCCAGAACTGCTCTGGCCCAGGGCTAAAGAACCCGCAGAAACTGCTTCTCAGTCTGGGTCCTGCTGAATACTGTGGAGGTAAATACCAACCGAGCCTTCATAGGCAGTGGCAACAGGATTGAGACGGGGCTTGTGAGGGCCGGTCAGGACTCACTCATTGCTTTGGTCACCCAGCAAAGGGAACGAAATGTTGCCATTCGCATGGGATACCAACATGGCAGAGATCTGATGTCATCAGAAAGCGGCGGAGGAGAGAACTTCATCGATACCAGCAGCGACAGAAACAGTTGGTCTCCTGGTAAAGAAAGTGAGTCACAAACACCCGAGTCTCTCTCACTTTGTCATCAAGCCAGAGGGGCAGAGCAGAGCCACCGCCCGCGTCCAGAACAGGCCCAGCAGCCCGCCGGCGTGGCAGTCACGTCACCCCAATTGGAGTAGGGGCAGAGCAGAGCCACCACCCGCGCCCGCAAGGTAGGCAGACCTGCAAACGACCGGCAGCACAGGCCCAATGGTCCGCAGGCGTGGTAGGAGGGGCAGAGCAGAGCTGCCGCCCGCGCCTGCAAGGTAGGCAGACCTGCGACTGACCAGCAGATCAGGCCCAGCGGCCTGCCGGCGTGGTACACACATCACCCCAATTGGAGTAAGGACAGAGCAGAGCTGCCGCCCGCGCCTGCAAGGTAGGCAGACCAGCGACCGACGAGCAGAACAGGCCCAGGGGTCCGCGGGCGTGGTAGACACGTCACACCAATTGGAGGAGGGGCAGAGCAGAGCTGCCGCCCATACCTGCAAAGTAGGCAGACCTGCGACCGACCGGCAGAACAAGCCCAGCGGCCCATCAGCGTGGTAGACACATCACCCCAATTGGAGGAGGAGCACAGCCACCGCCTGACCCTGCAAGGGAGAATTTTCAACTATACAAGAGCAATATAAATATATAGGGGGAAATTTCAAAAACACAACAGTTTCACCAAGCAGAAAGAAATGCGAGCAGTATGAAAAGACAAGGAAAGAAAGGACCACAAGCAATGCAAGTCAACTCAACTTTAGAAGAGGTAATAGCTGCAGCAGATGGAATGTCAGATAAAGAATTCAGGATATACATGCTTCAGATGATCTGGAGTCTCAAGGAAGACATTAGACAGCAAAATCAGACAATGAAAGATCACTTCGACAATGAATTACACAACCAAATCCAGGAAGCAAAGGATCAACTATACAGGGAGATAGAGGTTATAAAAAACAAACAAACAGAAATCCTAGAAATGCAGGAAGCAATAAACCAACTTAAAAACTCAATTGCGAATACTACCAGCAGAGTAGAACACTTAGAAGATAGAACATCAGACAATGAAGACAAAGTATTTCAACTGGAAAAGAACATAGACAGCTCAGCAAGACTGTTAAGAAACCATGAGCAGAACATCCAAGCAATTTGGGATAACATAAAGAGACCAAACTTAAGAGTCATTGGGATACAGGAAGGTATAGAGGTCCAAACCAAATGAATGAGCAATCTATTCAATGAAATAATACGAGAAAACTTCCCAGACTTGAAGAATGAGACAGAATCCCAAATCCTAGAAGCCTACAGGACGCCGAATGTGCAAAATCATAAGAGATCCACACCTAGACACATTATAATGAAGATGCCCAACATACAGAATAAGGAGAGAATTTTAAAAGCTACAAGAGAAAGGAAGCAGATTACATTCAGGGGTAAACCAATCAGGATAACAGCTGATCTTTCAACACAGACTCTGAAAGCTAGAAGATCCTGGAATAACATATTTCAAACACTGAAAGAAAATGGGTTCCAACCAAGAATTGTGTATCCAGCGAAATTAAGCTTCGGGATGGAAGATGAAATTAAAACCTTCCACGATAAACAAAAGTTTAAAGAATTTGCAGCTAGAAAACCATCTCTTCAAAACATCCTCGGCAAAACATTACAGGAAGAGGAAATGGAAAATAACAATGAAAACCAACAGTGGAAGGTAGGACAGTAAAGGGGGGAAAATAATCAAAGAGGAAAACAAACCATGTTTAGTAACAGAAATAAACAAATATGGCTGGAAGAACAACCCATATCTCAATAATAATCCTAAATGTTAATGGCTTAAACTCACCAATTAAGAGACACAGGCTAGTAGAATGGATCACAAAACAAGACCCAACAATATGCTACCTACAGGAGATGCATTTGATAGGAAAAGACATACATAGGCTGAAGGTGAAAGGTTGGGAAAAATCATATCACTCATATGGACTTCGGAAACAAGCAGGAGTGTCCATACTCATATCAAATAAAATAGATTTCAAGCCAAAGTTAATCAAAAGGGATAAAGAGGGACACTACATACTGCTCAAGGGAACCATACACCAACAAGACATAACAATCATAAATATATATGCCCCAAACAATGATGCAGCTATGTTCATCAAACAAACTCTTCTCAAGTTCAAGAGTCTAATAGACCACCATACAATAATCATGGGAGACTTCAACACACCTCTCTCACCACTGGACAGATCTTCCAAACAAAAGTTGAATAAGGAAACTATAGAACTCAATAACACAATTAATAACCTAGACTTAATTGACATATATAGAATATACCACCCAACATCAAGCAGTTACACTTTTTTTCTCAGCAGCACATGGATCCTTCTCAAAAATAGATCATATATTATGTCACAGGGCAACTCTTAGACAATATAAAGGAGTAGAGATAATACCATGCATCTTATCTGATCATAATGGAATGAAACTGAAAATCAACGATAAAAGAAGGAAGGAAAAAGCATACATCACTTGGAGAATGAACAATAGGTTACTGAATGATCAATGGGTTATAGAAGACATCAAGGAGGAAATTAAAAAATTCTTAGAGATAAATGAAAACACAGACACAACATATCGGAATCTATGGGACACATTGAAAGCAGTTCTAAGAGGAAAATTCATTGCTTGGAGTTCATTCCTTAAAAAAAGAAAAAACCAACAAATAAATGATCTCATACTTCATCTCAAAATCCTAGAAAAAGAAGAGCAAAACAACAGCAAAAGAAGTAGGAGGCAAGAAATAATGAAAATCAGAGCTGAAATTAATGAAATCGAAACAAAAGAAACAATTGAAAAAATTGACAAAACTAAAAGTTGGTTCTTTGAAAAAATAAACAAAATCGACAGACCCTTAGCCATGCTATCGAAGAGAAGAAGAGAGAGAACTCAAATTACTAGCATACGGGATGAAAAAGGCAATATCACAACAGACACTTCAGAAATACAGAAGATAATCAGAAATTATTTTGAATCCTTATACTCCAATAAAATAGAAGATAGTGAAGGCATCGATAAATTTCTTAAGTCATATGATCTGCCCAGATTGAGTCAGGAGGATATAGACAACCTAAATAGACCAATATCAATTGAGGAAATAGAAGAAACCATCAAAAGACTACCAACTAAGAAAAGCCCAGGACCGGATGGGTATACAGCAGAGTTTTACAAAACCTTTAAAGAGGAACTAATACCAATACTCCACAATCTATTTCAGGAAATAGAAAAAGAGGGAGAACTTCCAAATTCATTCTATGAGGCCAATATCACCCTGATTCCCAAACCAGATAAAGACACCTCAAAGAAAGAAAACTACAGACCAATATCCCTAATGAATTTAGATGCAAAAATCTTCAATAAAATTCTGGCAAATCGGATACAAAAACATATCAAAAAGATCATGCACGATCAAGTAGGATTCATCCCTGGGATGCAAGGCTGGTTCAATATACGGAAATCAATAAATGTTATTCACCACATCAATAGACTTCAAAACAAGAACCATATGATCATCTCAATAGATGCGGAAAAAGCATTCGACAAAGTACAGCTTCCCTTTATGTTCAAAACTCTAGAAAAACTAGGGATAACAGGAACATACCTCAATATTGTAAAAGCAATCTATGCTAAGCCTCAGGCTAGCATCATTCTGAATGGAGAAAAATTGAAGGCATTCCCTCTAAAATCTGGAACAAGACAGGGATGCCCTCTCTCACCACTTCTGTTCAACATAGTTCTCGAAACACTGGCCAGAGCAATTAGACAGACGAAAGAAATTAAAGGCATCAAAATAGGAAAAGAAGAACTTAAATTATCACTATTTGCAGTTGACATGATTCTATACCTAGCAGACCCAAAAGGGTCTACAAAGAAACTATTAGAGCTAATAAATGAATTCAGCAAAGTGGCAGGATATAAAATCAACACGCATAAATCAAAGGCATTCCTGTATATCAGCGACAAATCCTCTGAAATGGAAATGAGGACAACCACTCCATTCACAATATCCTCAAAAAAAAAAATAAATAAAATGCTTGGGAATCAACCTAACAAAAGAGGTGAAAGACTTATACAATGAAAACTACAGAACCCTAAAGAGAGAAATAGAAGAAGATCTTAGAAGATGGAAAAAATATACCCTGTTCATGGATAGGCAGAACTAACATCATCAAAATGGCGATATTACCAAAAGTTCTCTATAGGTTTAATGCAATGCCAATCAAAATCCCAACGGCGTTTCTTGTAGAAATAGAGAAAGCAATCATGAAATTCATATGGAAAAATAAAAGACCCAGAATAGCAAAAACAATGCTAAGCAGGAAGTATGAATCTGGCGGTATAGCGATACCAGACTTCAAATTATACTACAGAGCAATAGTAACAAAAACAGCATGGTACTGGTACCAAAACAGGCGGGTGGACCAATGGTACAGAATAGAGGACACAGAAACCAATCCACAAAACTACAACTATCTTATATTTGATAAAGGGGCTAAAAGCATGCAATGGAGGAAGGATAGCATCTTCAACAAATGGTGCTGGGAAAACTGGAAATCCATATGCAACAAAATGAAACTGAATCCCTTTCTCTTGCCATGCACAAAAGTTAACTCAAAATGGATCAAGGAGCTTGATATCAAATCAGAGACACAGCATCTGATAGAAGAAAAAGTTGGCTATGATCTACATACTGTGGGGTCGGGCTCCAATTCCTCAATAGGACACCCATAGCACAAGAGTTAATAACTAGAATCAACAAATGGGACTTACTCAAACTAAAAAGTTTTTTCTCAGCAAAAGAAACAATAAGAGAGGTAAATAGGGAGCCTACATCCTGGGAACAAATCTTTACTCCTCACACTTCAGATAGAGCCCTAATATCCAGAGTATACAAAGAACTCAAAAAATTAGACAATAAGATAACAAATAACCCAATCAACAAATGGGCCAAGGACCTGAACAGACACTTCTCAGAGGAGGACATACAATCATTCAACAAGTACATGAAAATATGCTCACCATCTCTAGTAGTCAGAGAAATGCAAATCAAAACCACTCTAAGATACCATCTCACTCCAGTAAGATTGGCAGCCATTATGAAGTCAAACAACAACAAGTGCTGGCCAGGATGTGGGGAAAAGGGTACACTTGTACATTGCTGGTGGGACTGCAAATTGGTGCAGCCAATTTGGAAACAGTATGGAGATTTCTTGGAAAGCTGGGAATGGAACCACCATTTGACCCAGCTATTCCCCTTCTCGGTCTATTCCCTAAAGACCTAAAAAGAGCATGCTACAGGGACACTGCTACATCGATGTTCATAGCAGCACAATTCACAATAGCTAGACTGTGGAACCAACCCAGATGCCCTTCAATAGATGAATGGATAAAAAAAATGTGGCATTTATACACAATGGAGTATTACTCTGCATTAAAAAATGACAAAATCATAGAATTTACAGGGAAATGGATGGCATTAGAGCAGATTATGCTAAGTGAAGCTAGCCAATCCCTAAAAACAAATGCCAAATGTCTTCTTTGATATAAGGAGAGTAACTAAGAACAGAGTAGGGACGAAGAGCATGAGAAGAAGATTAACATTAAACAGGGATGAGAGGTGGGAGGGAAAATGGAGAGAGAAGAGAAATTGCATGGAAATGGAAGGAGACCCTCAGAGTTATACAAAAGTACATACAAGAGGAAGTGAGGGGAAAGGGAAAAATAATACAAGGGGGAGAAATGAATGACATTCGAGGGGGTAGAGAGAGAAGAGGGGAGGGGAGGGGAGGGGGGATAGTAGAGGATAGGAAAGGCAGCAGAATACAACAGACACTAGTATGGCAATATGTAAATCAATGGATGTGTAACTGATGTGATTCTGCAATCTGTATACGGGGTAAAAATGGGAGCTCATAACCCACTTGAATCAAAGTGTGAAATGTGATATATCAAGAACTATGTAATGTTTTGAACAACCAACAATAAAAATTAAAAAAAAAGAAAGATTGAAAATAAAAGATAAATAAGGGACAATCAGGCAGATACAGGTACAAACTCAAAAGAAGAGGAATTATAATGTTAATAGCAAACTAGATGGAATTCAGGTAAAAAAATGAGATAATTCTATGAATTTAATGATGACATTGGATTATGAATATCCAAGTATCAAGTAATAAAGCAGCAATATTCACAACCAAAAAATTATAAATAAAACTAACAGCCCAATTGAAAAATGTGCAAATAGTTTAACAGAAAACGAAATACAAGTGACTCTTAAATATATGAGAAATATGTACATCCTTATTCATTATGATACAAATGTAATTTAAAACCGTAAAACTCATTTTTCACCTATCAATTTAGTGATAGCCCAACAGATTGGTAAATGCAATGTTTGTGGAACTGAGAGAGAATAGATACTTCCATAAATTACTAATCAGAGTAAAAATTGGTACAATACCTTGTAGTGAATTATTTTATGTTGTTTCATTTTAAATGTAAGTTTAACTTTCTCATACAGAGGAAGGACTTAGTCGCCCTTGACAGAGTTTTCAGCTCTAGACCCCCTCCCTCCCTGTTCTTCAGGGTAGATGATCTAGATATCTGCCTTATATAACTGCCTCCTGGTGACCACTTCTCCATGAACAGCTGGATGCAGCCTGTAGGACTAGTGCCACTGGCCCTTATTCCTGGCAAGAACTGTGCAGATACACCATAGTGACCACCTTTCTCACAGCGTGACTTGTAATTCATGCTTATTTGCTTTAAACCCACCGTTTAAACTCCCCATGGGAAATCTATTTGGTTAATGTCCTGGACCCAATAAAAGCCTTGGCTCATGAGTACACTGCTTTAATTCTATATGTATTGCCTCTAAGCATGCCTCGTGCTCTCCAGCATTTGTAGGTAATAAAATCTGTGTTTTTCCTAATCATTGAAGAGTGCTCTCCATTTTAAATATCCCAAATTAAAACTCTTCCTCATTGTCAGAAAGAGGATAATTTGGCAATATCATCAAAACTACCTCTGCATTTATCCTTAGACCCAGTAATTTAACTTCAGGGAAGTTGAATTTGTCCTGTAGATGGTTTGTTCCTCTTTTAGAATATATGGGATTATTTAAAGAGAATGAAAAAAAAATCCTTTTATGAGCTAATACATGGAAAATAAAATTCTTCTGGGATAATATGATATGTGAAAACAGCAAGGGGTAGAGTATTGATGATTATGTTTTATCTAAAAGAGGCTAAGAGAAGGCAAAAATATATATGCCAAAAATTACAAAAAGTGCATAAAAAGTCAGTATCAAGTAGGTGGAGTGCAATGAATATCAATCTTTTTTCTTTTCTTTTTTTTTTTTTTTTGCTTTTTTGTTTTTTTAAACCATGTATTTTCCATATAGAAATTAATTTACAATATGATAAAATGAGATTGCCATAACACTACCTACTTTATATTTCTTCAAGTTATGACATTTAAAAAACCCATCTGTTACAACTGTTAACTCAAAAAAGAAAAGGCATCTTGAGACAAAAACAGTGAAAAATGATTGTTTTGGGGGTGCTGAAGATCCAACCCAGGGCCTCGTGCATTTTAGGCAAGCCTCTCCCACTTTCTTTATCTATGTTTTTATAGGTCCTTTGACAATAATAAATATTTCAACTATATTCAAAAATATCTTACATATACATTTGCAAAGTTTTAAAAATTTTGGAGAGCACATATACTATTTTACCTCACCATCAAAACCATCCAATGAGCTAAACATTAAAGTTGTTGTTATTTTTTTTATTCCCACTTTATAGAGTAGGCAAATAGCCACAACTGAGTTGGGATATTTTTAGAAATATTTACAGATAACTACAAAAATTATTATATTAATGATTTCATAAAGCAGCCTTCATTAGATTTATTCATATAAATTATTGAATTTAATTTTAAATTCACTGAATTAAAAGAGAAAAAAGTGGGAGATTGCTTACGTTATAGAAAATGTTTATAACAATTCCCTTTACTTATCCCTAAGCTAATTCTGTTTTTGCAAAATCATTTGCTTTGCATCCAGCACTTGTCCCATGAAATTTGCCTAATATACCCTCAGGAGCTATCAGTTCTCCTCTTCAGTGACACATATAGTGTTTTATTTTACTTTAGACTCAAATAAAACCAAAATCACCCTGGGGTCTGGATTTCCTCCTCCTTGTGCCTCACAGGAAGCATAGCTGGAAGGAAGAAAATATTGATTAAGAAGTACATGAAATATGAAGTCAATTATTTCTATGAAATCTTCCAAAATAATGTGATTTTGGTTCATGCAAGGAGAATCAAAAGAAGCTGAGCCATCTGGAATCCAGAGAATTGAAGAAATGCACTGGATGTTAACTAGTTAACTAACAGGAAAATGGAACAGAAGAAGCTATTGACGTTAAAAAAAAAAAAAAAAAGCAGTGGCTTTAAAATAACTTGTTTGAGCATCCAATCCTACTCTGCACATTCCGAGGAATGTGATTTATGAAGTAGCCACATGATGAGCTCAGCAGACCTACTCACTAGTAAAACAATTATAACTGATTAAAAACAACAACAACAACAATGACCACCTAGATTCTTAGTCCTATACTTGTACAGAAAATGAAGAAACATCTATTCAAGAAAACCTATATGTCTTGGCAAGAATAGTGGGAGTCTATGGAACAATAAGCTTTGTTCCCCTCACCCCAAGCTTAGTGTGATGGAAACCCTACTCTGGGTGGGCTTGATCCAGAAGGCTAGGATCTCTCTCCCCAAACACCCCCAGTTAAGGCTGCTATGTCCCCAGGAGGAGCAGGCCACCAATACTTCTCGTTACCACTGTTTCATGTTACAGAGGCCAAAATCCAAGCTAGTGCATGTGAAACACTGGAGGTGCCTTCCACCACTTAGCCCCTACTTATAGGAAGGAGGGTGCATCACAAGTACACTAGGCTAAGAATGCAGGGGCCCAATTGCCCTTGTACAATCTTGCTGATAGGATGGAGCCCCTATCCTGGGAGAGGTGAGCCAAGGAGAGAGGAGGCTATTGCCTTTATCCAGCATCACAAAAACAGGAGTCACTGGAATCAGATCCCTTCCTAGAATCCAGATTTGGAGTAGCTCACAGATTTTGCTGAGGAGCAGGGGCAGCCCAGAGGAAAGAGCTCAAAAGTTCTCCATAAATGAACTATCTTTATTTGGAAGCAATCTGTGGAAACACAAGCCTAAGGTGCTCTCAAAATCAATAAAGATAATGGAAATTCATGAATTGACACATACAATAGTTGAAATGAAAAATGTGCTAAAGGGATTCCACAGAAGATTTGAAGTTACAGAAGAAAGAATCAGCAAACTTGAAGATATATATAGATTCTGCAGCCCAAAGAACAGAGAAAATGAATGAATTAAAATGAGCAGAACTTCAGAGAAATGTGTAACACCGTTAAGGAAATCAATATATATATAATGGGAATACCAGAAGAAGGGAAAGAAGAAACAGGAAAAAAAGATTCAAAGAATATCATTAATATTAATCTACATATCGAAGAACTTCAAAGAAAGATAAAGAGGAACTAACTAGAACAAATTAAAAAATAAAACAAAGATAAAGAGAAATAAGCTCAAAAGCACTTTCAACCAAGGCAAAAATAGACTAATGCAATTATATGAAACTAAAAATGTTCTGCACTCAACAGAGTGAAGCAATAACCTATGGAATGGGAGAAAATATTTACAAACTATATGTCTGATAATATATATGAGAAATTCAAACAACTCAATAGAGGTTGTGTGTCCCTTATCTGAAATGCTTGGAACCAGAAGTGTTTCACATTATGCTTTTTTTTTTTATTTTGGGATATTTGCAAATAGATAATGAGATACCTTGGGGATGGGATCCAAGACTAAATACAAAATTAATTTGTTTCATGTAAATTTTATACACATAGCCTGAAGGTAATTTTATACAATATTCAATAATTTTATGTGTTAAATAAAGTTTCATGGATCAGAAATTTTTCTAATTGTGGCATATTGGTACTTTAAAAGTTTTGACATGTGGAACATTTAGGGTTTCTGAATTTCAGATTAGATATGCTCAACTTGTGTCAAGAAAACAACTCAATTTTAAAATGAGTAAGGGACCTGAATAGACATTTCTCAGAAGAAGATACAAATGATCAAGAGATATATGAAAAAAAAATGCTCAACATTGATAGGAAAATTGTAACCACAATGAGCTATCACCTCATACCTGTTACAATGACAATTAGATGAAATGATAACAAATGTTGAAAAGAGTGTGGAAAGAGTGGAATCCATGCACACTGTTGGTGAGAATTACTACACGACTAGCAATGGTCCTTCTGGTTACATACCCAATGAAAAAGAAGTAAGTATCTCAAAGAGATGTCTGCATTCCTAGATTAATTGGAGCATTATTCTTAATTGCCAAGATAGGGAATCAACCTAAGTGTCCATTGACAGAGGAATGAATAAAGAACAAATACACATGCACACATATTAGGTGTAAAATTATCCAACCCTTAAAAAGAAGGAAATTCTGTCATTTGTGACAACATATGGGTGAACCTAGAGGACATTCTGTTAAGCAAAGTAAGTAGAGAAGGACAAATACTGCATGATCTCATTTACATGTGGAATATACAAAGGCTGGGCTCATGGAAGCAGAGAGTAGAATGGTGGTTGCCAGGGCTGGGGAAGGGGTGTGTGAAATGAGCTATTGATCAAAAAGTGAGAATTTTCAATTATTCAGGATAAGTTTTAGAGATCTAACACATAATATCATGGCTATAGTTAATAATATAATGTATTAAATACTTGAAATGTAGGAAGATTCGATCTTAAACTGTTTCTACCATAACAAAAACAAGTGAGCTGATAAATGTGATAATTAGCTTTATTGTGGTAATCATTTCATAACATATCCATATATCAAAACGTCAGGGGCTAGGGTGGGGTTATAGCTCCATGTAGAGTGTTTGTTTAGCATGTACAGAGACCCTGAATTGGACCCCCTCCCAGCATTTACAAAAAAAAATATCATACACCATATATATACATATACAATGTTTAATCATCAATTATATCTCAATAAAAATGGGAAAAAATGTTTTACTTGATGGAAAAAGTACAGAGATAAGATCATGGAAATTACAAATTACTCATCCTAGCCCTGTGACCTCCTATAAATAAAAAGCTAACTTCTTGTCAGAAACACTGGAGGCCAAAGGGCAATAAAATGACATATCCAAAGTGCTGGAAGAACAAAACTTGTCAGCCAAAAATCTTATATACAGAAAGATTATCTTTCAAAAATGAAAACGAAATAGATACACTCAGGCAAGCGAAAAACAGACTTTGCTGTTATCAGACCTTTCTTGCAAGACATATTCAAGGAAGACAGTAATTCAAATCTACAACACAAAAACATGCACACTAGGAAATGTAATTAAGTATTTTATAAAAGTCCATTTAAATGCCCATTTCTTCCCCAGTCTTCTTTTAATGATTTTAAGAAAACAGTATAGGAAATTATGTATAGAATTACATTGTTAGGCCTATACACGCAGAAATGTAACATGTTTGACAGTAACAAAGAAAGCAGTTGAATGGGAACAATGGTGTATTTGAATAAGAAAATGAGGCCAGATGGTGACTTGAATCCCCAGGAACCAAGGAAGAGAATCATAAATGGTAAACAAGAAAGTTAATAGAACATACTCTATAAATACATACTTGTTCTTTCTTTTCTCTTGTCAGAATCACGCTGTGACAATACCTTAGGAGAAACTAAATTGTTTCTTTTCTGATATTCACAGAGCAATGGTGTCTAATCCTTATTATATGTTGCTGGATTCAGTTTGCCATTTTATTGAGGGAATCGATGCACAAATGTGATTGTTTTTCCATCTATCATCCAAGGAGATATTAGTCTGAAGTTTTCTTACAATGTCCTGGTCTGATTGTGGCATCAGAATAATTCAGGCTTCACATAATAAATTGGCAAATGTTCCCTCCTGTTTTTTACAGGAGTTTGTGAAAGTTGGTAATTCCGCTTTAAGTATTTAATAGAATTCACCAATAAAAACGTCTGGTCTTAGGCTTCTTTGTGGGAAGTCTTTTTTTTATTATTATTAGTTCTAATAAGTTAAACATGACAGTAGAATTCATTGTGCACTTTGATACATCATACATATATGGAATATAATTTCTCATTTTTCTGATTGTACAAGTTAAAGAATCATACCAGTTATGCAGTCATATATGTACATGGGGTAATCATGTTCAATTAATTCTATGATCCTTTTAGCCCCATATCCCCTCCTGTCCCTTCTCTCTCCTCTACCTAATCTAAGGTAACTATTCTTACCTAGCCCCCATCACTATTGTGAATTATCATCTGCATATCAGGGAAAATATTTGGTCTTTGACTTTTTGGGATTGGCTTATTTCACTCAGCATAGTATTCTTCAGCTCCATCCATTTACCAGTAAATGCCATAATAAGATTATTTAAAGCTGAGTAATATTCTATTATTTGTGTATACATATATAGAGAGCACATTTTCTTTTTTATTGTTTTCTTTTTAAATTTTTTTATATATTTGTTCTAATTTGTTATACATGACAGCAGAATGCATTTCAATTCACAGTACACATATAGAGAACAATTTTTCATGACTCTGGTTGTACACAAAGTAGAGTCACACTATTCGTGTCATCATACATATACCTAGGGTAATGATATCCCTCTCATTCTACCATCTTTTCTACCCCCATCCCCCCTCCCTTAACCTCCCTCTGCTCTGCCCTATCAAAAGTTCCTCCATCCCTCCCATGCCCACCCCCATTATGGATCAGCATCCACTTACCAGAGAGAATATTCAGCCTTTAGTTTCTTGGGATTGGCTTACTTCACGTAGCATGATAGTCTCTAACTCCATCCATTTACAAGTAAATGCCTTAATTTTATTCTCTTTTAATGCTGAGTAATATTCCATTGTGTATATATATTAGAGTTTCTTTATCCATTCATCTGTTGATGGGCATTTAAGATGCTTCCACAGTTGAGCAGTTGTGAATTGTGCTGCTATAAACATTGAAGTGGCTGTGTCACTGTAATATGCTGTTTTTAAGTCTTTAGGGTAGATCAAGGAGTGGGATAGCTGGTCAAATGGTGGTTCCCTTCCCATTTTTCCAAGGATTCTCCATACTGCTTTCCATAATGGTTGCACCAATTTGCAGTCCCACCAGCAATGTAAGAGTGTACCTTTTTCCCAAATCCTTGCCAACATTTATTGTTGCTTGTATTCTTGATAATTGCCATTCTGACTGGAGTGAGATAAAATCATACAGTATTTTTTATTTTTTTTATTTTTATTTGTTACATATGATAGCAGAATGTATTATAATTCATATTAAACATATAGAACACAATTTTTCATATCTCTGGTTGTACACAAACTGGAGTCACACTACTAGTCTTCATACATGTTCTTAGGGTAATGATGTCCATCTCATTCCACCATCTTTCCTATCCCCATATCCCCTCCCTTCCCCTCCCTCCCCCTTGCCCTATCTAGAGTTCCTGTAATCCTCCCATGCCCCCCTACAACCACATTATGAATCAACATCCTTAAATCAGAGAAAACATTTTGCATATAGTTTTTTGGGGATTGGCTAATTTTACTTAGCATTATATTCTCCAACTCCATCCATTGCAAATGCCATGATTTTATTCTCTTTTATTGCTGAGTAATATTCCATTGTGTATATATACCATAATTTCTTTATCCATTCATCTGTTGAAGGGCATCTAGGTTGACTCCACAGTTTAGCTATTGTAAATTGTGCTGCTATAAACATTGATGTGACTGTGTCCCTACAGTATATTGTTTTTAAGTCCTTTGAGTAGACCAAGGAATGGGATAGCTAGGTCAAATGGTGATTCCATTCCCAGCTTTCCAAGAAATCTCCAAACTGCTTTCCATATCGGCCACACAAATTTGTAGTCCCACTAGCAATGTATGAGGGACCTTTTCCCCCACATCCTCGCCAACACTTTACTATTCTTAATAGCTGCCATTCTGACTGGAGTGAAATGTAATGTTAGAGTAGTTTTTATTTGCATGTCTCTAATTGCTAGAGATATTGAATATTTTTTCATGTATTTGTGATTGATTATACATCTTCTTCTGAGAAGTATCTGTTCAGTTCCTTGGCCCATTTACTGATTGGGTTATTTGGGGTTTTTTGGTGTTAAGATTTCTGAGTTCTTTAAATATCCTAGAGATTAGTGCTCTATCTGATGTGCAAATGGTAAAACTTTGTTCCCAAATTGTAGGCTGACTATTTCTTTTGCTGAGAAGAAGTTTTTCAGTTTGAATCCATCCCATTTATTGATTCTTGGCTTTATTGATTCTTGCACTATAGAAGCCTTATTAAGGTAGTTGGGGCCTAATGGACACAATGGAGATTTGGGCCTACTTTATCTTCTAATAGACATAGTGTCTCTGGTTTAATTCCTAGGTCCTTGATCCATTGTGAGTAGAGTTTTGTGAATGGTGAGAGATAGGGGTTTAATTTCATTTTGTTGCATACGGATTTTCAGTTTTCCCAGCACCATTTGTTGAAGAGGCTATCCTTTCTCCAACGTATGTTTTTGTCACCTTGGTCTAATATAAGATAACTGTAATTATGTGAGTTAGTCTCTTTGTCCTCTATTTTGTGTCTACAAGTCGATTTTGTTGCCAATATCATGCTGTTTTTGTTACTGTTGCTCTGTATAGTTTAAGGTAGGGTATAGTGATGCCACCTGCTTCACTCTTCTGCTAAAGATTGCTTTAGCTATTCTGAGTCTCTCATTTTTCCAGATGAATTCTGTGACTGCTTTTCCTATTTCTAAGAGGATTGTCATTGGAATTTTTTTTTTTTTTTTTTTTTTTGGAATTGCATTAAATCTGTATAATGGTTTTGGTAGTATGGTCATTTTGACAATAATAATTCTGCCTATCTAAGAACAAGGTAGATCTTTTCATCTTCTAAGGTCTTCTTTAATTTCTTTCTTTAGCATTCTGTAGTTTTCATTGATATGAGGCTGGAAATCCCTGCTTGCTTCCACAGTCTTTTACCTCTTTTGTTAAGTTGATTCCCAAGGTTTTTGCTTTGTTTTGTTTTGTTTTTTGAGACGATTGTAAATGGGGTAGTTTTCCTCATTTCCCTTTCAGAGGATTGTCACTGATATACAGAAATGCCTTTGATCTATGGGTGTTGGTTTTGTATCCTGCTACTTTGCTGAATTCATTTACTAGTTCTAGACGTTTTCTGGTGGAATTTTTTGGGTCTTCTAGTATAGAATCATATTGTCAGCAAATAGTGCTAATTTGAGTTCTTCTTTACCCATCCATATCCCTTTAATTTCTTTCATCTAATTGCTCTGGCCAGTGTCTCAAGAACTATGTTAAATAGAAGTGGTGAAAGAGGGCATCCCTGTCTTGCTCCAGTTTTTAGAGAGAATGCTTTCAATTTTTCTCCATTTAGAATGACATTGACCTAGGGCTTTAGCATGGATAGCTTTTACAATGTTGAGATATGTTTCTGTAATCCCCAGTTTTTCTAGTGTTTTGAACATGAAGGGGTTTTGTATTTTGTTAAATGCTTTTTCTGTATCTATTGAGATGATCATATGGTTCTTATCTTTATCTATGTTGATGTGATAAATTACATTTATTGATTTCCATATATTGGACCAACTTTGCATCCCTGGAATGAACCCTATTTGATTATGGTGTACTAACTTTTTGATGTTTTTGTATTCAATTTGCCAGAATTTTATTGAGGATTTTTGTATCTATGTTCATTAGAGATATTGGTCTGAAGTTTTCTTTCTTTGATGTGTCTTTGCCTGATTTTGGAATCAGGGTGATATTGGCCTCATAGAATGAGATGGGAAGTGCTCCCTCTTTTTCTATTTACTGAAATAAATTGAAGAGTATTGTATTAATTCTTCTTTGAAGGTCTTATAGAACTTGGCTGTGTATCCATCCAGTCCTGGGCTTTTATTGATTGGTTTTATTGATTTTATTTCACCACTTAATTTGGGGCAAATCATATGACTCTAGAAATTTGTTGATGTCTTTGAAATTTTCTATTTTGTTGGAGTAAGAGTTTTCAAAACAATTTCTAATTATCTTCTGTATTTCTGTAGTGTCTGTTGTGATATTTCCTTTTTCATCATATTTGTTAGTAATTTGAGTTTCCTCTCTCCTTCATTAACTAAGAGTTTGTCAATTTTATTTTTTCAAAGAACCAACTTTTTGTTTTGTCAATTTTTTTAATGTTACTTTTGTTTCAATTTCATTGATTTCATTTCTGATTTTAATTATTTCCTGTCTTCTACTAATTTGGGTGTTGGTTTGTTCTTCTTTTTCTAGGGCTTTGAGATGTAATGTTAGGTCATTTATTTATTGACTTTTTCTTCTTTTAAGGAATGAACTCCATGCAATGAACCTTCCTCTTAGTACTGCCTTTATAGTGTCCCCGAGATTTTGATATGTTGTATCTGTTCTCATTTACCTTCTAAGACTTATTTAATCTCCTCCTTAATGTCTTTTGCAATCCATTGTTTATTTGGTAGCATATTATTTAGTCTTCAGGTGTTAGAATAGTTTTTATTTTTTATTTTATCATTGATTTCTAATTTCATTCCATTATGATCTGATAGAATGCATGGTAGTATCTCTACCTTTTTATATTCTCTAAGAGTCTGCTTTGTTGCATAATATATGGTGTATTTTAGAGAAAGATCCATGTGCTGCTGAGAAGAAAGTATATTCTCTCATTGAAGGATGAAATATTCTATATAATATATTATATATATAATATATATTATATATATAATATATATTATATATATAATATATAATATGACATATATGTCAGTTAAGTCTAAGTTATTGATTGTATTATTGAGTTCTATAGTTTCTTTGTTCAGCTTTTGTTTAGAAGATCTATCCAGTGGTGAAAGAGGTGTGTTAAAGTCACCCAGAATTATTGTGTTTTGGTCAATTTGACTCTTGACTTGCGAAAAGTTTATTTGATGAACATAGACTTTCCATTGTTGGGGCATATATATTTATTATTGTTATGTCTTGTTGATGAATGTTTCCCTTAAGCAGTATGAAATATACTTCTTTATGCCTTTTTATTAACTTTGGCTTGAAGTCTACTTTATTTGATACGAGGCTAGAAATCCCTGCTTGCTTCCACAGTCCATGTGAGTGGTATGATTTTTCCCAACCTATCACCTTCAGTCTGTGGATGTCTTTTTCTGTAAGATGAGTCTCTTGGAGGCAGCATATTGTTGGGTCTTTTTAGCAAAAGAAACAATAATGGGAATCTTTTTTCTTTTACTTGTTCTTTCTAGATATACATGTCAGTAGAGTGTATTTTGTAGATATACATGACGGTAGAGTGTATTTTGACACATTTGCATACATAGAATAAGTATAACCATTATTGTGTTGTATATGATGTGGAGTTACATTGGTCATGTATTCATGTATAAGGATACGAAAGGCATGTCCCATTTATTCTACTGTCTTTTCTATTTGTGGGAAGTATTTTGATCACTGATTTAAAAAAAAAAAACTGTTGTAATTCTTTCATCTCAGATTTTCTATTTCCTTTTGAGTAAGTTTAAATATTTTGTATTTCCAGGAATTTTTCCATTTCATATAGGTTATCTAATGTGTGGGGAGGGAAGGGGAGAGGAAGGGAAGGAGAGAATTCAAAGGCTTTGCAAAACCTTTGACTGTTTCTGCAAATCTTGAAAATACCTTAGTTACTCTTATTTTGGTGTCCTAGTCTTGAAGGTAGACAAGATAGGTTAGGTAAATTTAGGGCTAATAAACCTATATTACGAGGTTTCAGATAGACACTTAATTGATTCTCATGCCTACATGCCAAACTGAGCATCATTTCTAATCAGGAGTCAGATACAAAATGAAGGCAGAGACTCCAGGATTTATCCTGTCTTTAGTTACTCACTGGGCTTCTGCAGGCCCAGGTAAGGAGTTACTGTTGTGTTAAAGGCAGCATCTCTAAGTCCCTGTTCTCACTGGGGGCTCTAGTTGTCCAATTTTTGTGGTTCTTTTACCTGGTTAATGGGGCATGAGTTCAGGCTCTGGGAGTGCATCTGTCCTTTGTTTCTGGGTGGTGCCTGACTGTGTCAGTGTTACCTGGCTCAGATGTCCCAGCTGTTGTCACTTGAGTACCAACACTCAAGAGATGCATGTTGATGAGAAGGGATTGGGTTTACTCTAGGCTGGGCCTGAAGAAGGCAAAAGGGCTTCTCAAAGCTCCTCAAAACTTCTTGCCAAGCTCTGGGACACAAAGGGTTTTTACGGGGAGGGAAGTAGGCAGAGAGGCTGTAGGCTGGACAGGGTCTTCCCCATGGAGGATCCGGCCTTCTCCAGATCATCACAATGGATTTTGACCTCCTGTAGCTAGTCAATAAGGCCTTCGGGGTGGGGGGGGTGTCTATGAATCTAAAATAAAGTTTGGCAGTTAACATCCAGGTGGGCTTCTCTTCAAAGTATCAGGGAGGCATGGAAGGGGAAAGAGAAGAGAGGGCAAAGAGCAAGTTCAAGGGAGCCCCTATTACACCCAGTCACTTAGAGGGTTGGAGAGCCTGGGTAGAGGAATGATTCACGTCCCAGGTGGGACAGAATGCAATGGTATAAGGTTTCATCATGCTACTTAGAACAGCATTCAACTTAAAACTTATGAATAATTTATTATTGGAATTTCCCATTTAATATTTTCAGAGCATGGTTGGTTGAAGTTAACTGAACCCACAGAAAGCAAAACTGAGAACAAGGGGGGCTACTATAATGCCTTTCTCTTCCTGCTATAATATAACCTCCCCAAAGGAAGGACATTTCCCCACTGATATATCCAATGCACTTTAAGAGTGACTTGGACATGGGGGACACTCAATAAGTATTTTTCAAATGAATACTGAAGAACTAGAAATTTTCATTTGGTTGAAGAAATTCTGAAACCTCAAAAATAGATTAAAATGCCCTTTACTTTTACAGATATAAAATTTTATTCATTGAAGTAATATTTTTGTCTGATACTAATCTTAAACCACAGAGGCAGGAATATATGTAGACTTCTAGACTTTAGTTGCCATTTAATTTGTGGGAGGAAAAGGTCATAACTTTATTTAATGGAGATACTGTCAGCTATTTTTTAAAGGGATTCTACACATCCATTTTCATACACACACACACACATATGTATGTCACTTTCAAACTCTATTCCATATATCTTTTTCTTGAATCAGGATGACAGCTTTATTCTTCATAGCCTTTAAAATTGTCAACATGACCTATAAGTTACTCCATAGGCTTCCAAAACATTTCTATCCATATTCTATCAAATTATGCAATTGAAATGGTACTTTTTATTTTTTCTAATCTTCTTACAACATGAGGCATGAAATTTGTACACACAGCATATCAGTCAAGGAGGAACCACATTGAAAACATGCTCTTGGAATTTCACAATATTCTTAAAATATCAGTGTCACTCTTAACTTAGGACACAATAGCAAGAGTTCTTTTTTTTTAATCGACATATGAAAGTTGTATATATGAGAGTACCATGTGATGCTTCAATACATGTATACATATGTATGTTCAAATCAGGGTAAGCTTGTCACCGCAAATATTTATTATTTCTTTATTGTAAAGGTATTCAATATCCTTTCTTCTAGCTTTTGTGAAATATGTAGTTCATTATGATCTATAGTCACCCTACTGTACAATAAAACACCAAAACTTTTTTCTCCTACCTAACTATAACTTGATGTGACAATTGACAAACCTTTCCCTAAGTTTTGAATTTCACTCACACTACAGACTCATGATGGCATACTCTGTATCAGATCGCCCTCTCATGAGAAAAACTGGAAAATCAATGTAAATAGAATAGCCAGGCATGATGGCACATGCCTGTAATCCCAGCAGCTTGGGAGGCTGAGGCAGGAAGATTGTGAGTTCAAAGCCAGCCTCAGCAAAAGTAAGGCACTAAACAACTCAATGAGACCCTGTCTCTAAATAAAATACAAAATAGGGCTGAGGATTTGGCTTAGTGGTTGAGTGCCCCTGAGTTCAATCCCCGGTAACCAATAAAATAGGTAGAATATATAGATATTACTAATATATTCTATGTATATTATATAGTTTTCTCTGTATAGATCAGTTTTCTAGATATAACTTTATTACTATACATTCAGGTGTTCTATATCTATTATAGAAATATGCATGTTCCCCTGTGTTCCTTTTTCTGATTCTCTTTAGTCTCTGTCTATTAGGTAACCCGTGCTGAACAGGCCACCCTCCAATTTTGAATTTGGTTCAGATACCACACCATGAGACGTACATCTGGTCTCCCAAATGGCTGCTAAGGGAATAAACAACACAACTTGGAAGTGTAGAGGTAAAGCTTGATGATGGAAAACAGGTGACAGGAGGGAGGTGGGTAGATTATGTGGCCTCCTTCCTGGTATGTGGACCACATTCAGATGTGTTTCCTTCCTGGAGTCCTGGGGGCTCCGGTGTGCAGCAAGCTAACCACAATGCTGCGTCTCTTGGTGGCCTATCTGGTCCTGGGGCAGTGGCAGCCGAGAGAGAGCACCTGGTACTGTGCTGCCTCAACCTTGCTTCACTTTCCTCTTCCCTCGTCCTCATTGCCCTGGGCTTGTATCTCTCAATGTGTTAGCACTGAATTCTCACATCAGGTTCTAATTTCTAGAGAATTTCAATTGAAGCAATATCACTTTTGTATTTCACGGGATAGAATACTATGAAGTCAATTAAAATGAAACCGCTCTATATGGTACTGAAATTGGATAAATAAAGAGGTAGAGGAGAGAGCACGCTAAAACAAAGCAAGGTGTAGAAATGCTGTGTTTCATGCTATCATTTATGCTGCAAAACCAAAAAGAAAAAAAATCTTGTGGACTGGACTATATTTCAAAGGATACACAAAAAATGAATTATGGTCATTACTTCTGAGAAGGGTAACTGAGTGAAAGACAACCAATTTTTTACTATGTCGTTGCAAAATCTTTGAATTTTGTAGATATATATGTATTGCCCATTAAATAAAATTAAAGAAAAGAAAGAATGACCATGAAAAGAGATTTGCCAAGAGAGTAATAGAGGTGTTTTTCTGTTTGTTCTCCAAGAAATTATGATTCCTCACTCAACAACTGATAAAAGTGAGAATGGTAAGCAGGGAACACATGGCATGTCTTAAAAAACATATGAAGGTGGTTGGGATTTGCTATGAACAATTGGCAGCCATCCTAGTCCATTGAATGGCTTCACACTGGGAAGAAAACTCTGGTGTTGGTTCATGGTAGAGAATGAACTCAGTGGGGAAAATCTGGGGGAGAATCAATTAGAGGTTGTGGCAATGATCCAGGATTCTAGTACTTTGCATGAGGATCTTGCTAGAGAAGACAAACAGGTAAACTAGGGATTTAAGTCCTGTGTTTTGTGTTATTCTAAAAGCCACTGTATGATTGCCAAAAATAGCCAGTTACCGCAATCATACATCTTACTCTTGGTAAACAATATATCTATGTTCTTAGCAATCATTTTATACCATGACAGATGGGCTAGGCATATTTCAGCTAGGTTTTCTTCTTTAAGATAACTATAATCTATAACACTGATTCTTATGACAGTTCCCCAGAATCAAACTATGTACAATGTAGTGTGAAAAAACTAAATTCTGCCATTTTGTCCAAGACATATATAAGTAGTCTGATTTTTATAGAATATAGCTTATCTCCTAGG
Source organism: Marmota monax (assembly GCF_021218885.2). NCBI lineage: Eukaryota > Metazoa > Chordata > Mammalia > Rodentia > Sciuridae > Marmota > Marmota monax. The sequence goes on from NW_026693082.1 coordinate 6,584,576, forward strand.
AAACCACCAAAATCAAGGGAAATATTGGTTGAGATAAATGTTATCTTAGGAAGTTAAAATACCCAAATCAGAGACACTGAAATATGACAAAATTATGTATTCATAAACTGATAATCTTCAGAATTGAAGCTCCTCAAGGATACAGAGTGCCTACCTTTGCATATAATTATCTTGATTTTCATTTTCTCCTTCCTGTGGACTTTGTGTTCTCTTGAGTCTCCAAAGAAGAAAGTTTTCTTGAAGAATTAGGAAAACCTTTGAAAAATCATGGTGGCCTCTGTTAAAAGAAGATGAGGAACTAAACCATATTCTAGCCATATATCCACTAGCAATGGCGGGGGAAGACTATAAATATTTTTATGCTATAGGAGTAAATACAATATTTGTTCCTCATTACTTTTTAAGATATGTTTGCCAAGACTCAGGCTAAGAAATATCTCCATGTTTCTGTGAAGCTGAATAGACAGTTCTACATTTATCAGATTTTAGGGAAAGGCCTTTTTCAGAAACACAACAAAGAGAAGACACAGGAAACTGAGAAACAAAGTATAAAGTTGACTTATGTCTATCAGATTAACATAGGCTCATTACTTAACACAGTTATCCTTTGGACTGGTTCCAGGAGCCACCAAGGGTCCCCAAATCTGTGAATGTTTAAGTCTCTTATATAATATGGCATAGTATTTGCATAGAATATATGCATACCCTCCCATATATGTAATTTGAATCATCTCTAGTTTAAGTATGTAATACAACATGAATGCCACATAAATAGTTGTTATGCTGTATAGTTTAGGGAATAATGGAAAAAAAGTCCATGCATGTTCATTTTTTTTTTTCTGAGTATTTACTATTCCTGATTGGATGAATCTGAGGTTGCAAAACTAATGGATACAGAGTGCTATCATTCTAATTTGTTATGGAGTTTTTGCACTTGTTTTTTTTTTTTTAAAAAAAAAACTTCTATTAATGCATATAGTTGTACATGATAGTTGAGTTCATTTTTACATACATGCATGAACTTTAGTGTGCTCCATTTCAGTCCCCAGTGCCTTCTCTTTCCCTTCCCTCCTCCCTCTCCCATTCCCCTTTCTCTCCTGTCTTCCTTTCATTTATTTTTTTTAATTGGTGCTGTAAAGATATACATCATGGTGGAATTCAATATGGAACATTTATATATGTACATAGCATAATTTTGACAAATTCATTCCACATTTTCTTCCCTTTCCCATTCCTCCTCCTCCTCCTCTCTCTGTTCTTATGAGATCAAATCCTCTTTTTTTTCTCCCTTACTTTGCTTTAGTTTTCACATGGGAGAAAACATTTGACCCTTCATTTTCTTTTTTTTTATCTGAAAATGGGATAAATTTTCCTTTTATTCATGAGTTACTACACATTGTCAACACGCCCTTTTGAAATAAGTAGAATATGGGGGGGGGAACACCTTTTAAACCTCACCTTTAAATGTTTGCAATCTTTTTTTTTCTTAATATGCTTGGTATAATTAATCTTTCAAAGGAAGTAAAAACCAAACCTGAATACTTCAAAACCCTTTTTAAAAAAAAATCCAAAAATGAATAAAATCATATAGGACTTTGGACATATACAACCAGGTTTTTAAGTTATTTTTTCACATACACCATCAAATTACTTCAAGTGCAATAATGGAAAGCTACAGCACTTCTTCCTGGACCAGTTCACATTCGCTGTCACCTTTGTCTCTTCCTCAATAGAAATAAAGACCAATCCTAAACATTAAAGTACATCTGTGCATTAAGTCCCTGCGCATTCTGCATAAAGTAGAAAAAAAGTCAAACATGTTCTAGTGCTCAATGTAAACATTTTAACTATTATTTATTAATTTTCCTTAAAGGTACTTAGGAGTGTGTTACGTATTTAAAATTAACCTTAGGAATAGCACCATAACCAAACACCCCATAAGAACATTTTTCTCGTTAAGCCTTTTGATTTACTTCAGAAGTTGAGAAGCCACCATTGTCAACCTCCCTTTTAAAGTCACCAGGTATCATTCTTGCCTTTTCTGATAAAACAAAATACTATTAAACCAAAATACTAAATCTATACCCACGGGTCTAACTATTTTGGCCAAAAAGAAAAATTACATTAACTGACCAGCCATTGAATGATCAGTTAATTCAAAGAACAAAAACAGTTCTATTAATGATGCTGAAACTGTCAATGTATTGTTGTGACAAAAGAATTTATGTACATATGAATATTTCATATTTATTTATGGATCTTTTGGTACCCTTTTGCAGATGATGGTAAACATGGAGTTATAACCCTGAGAACAGATATAAAACAGAGAAGCTTTGGAAGAGTTTAAATAAATGAATAGATCTGATGACTATCACCAGTTCTTAAAGTTAGGGATATAAATGGCATCCCACTACTTTTTTCAGGTCAACAAAGAAAATCATCCTGTCTTCTCCTGCACAGTTAACAGGATCTCTGAAGAAAAGCATTATCCTTTTGGTGACAGAGGTCTCTAAACCAAATGAGAGGCAAATGTTCTCTACTATAGGACTTGATTTTCTGAGTATGACTTATTTCTTAGTATGATGCTCTCCAGTTCCATCTGTTTACCAGTAAATGCCATAATTTCATTCTTCTTTATGGCTGAGTAAAACTCCATTCTGTATATATACTGTGAGGGTTTAAATATGCAGAGTCCCACAAAATTTTATGTATGAAATAATGCAAGACTTTTTGGACATAACTAGATTATGAAGAACTTCACCTAGTTGGTGGCTTAAACCACTTATATGAATTAACTGAATAGGAACTGTAGGTAGGTAGGGTGTGGCTGGAAGAAGTAGGTCACTGAGGGTGTGACTTTGCAGTTGTGAGAAGATGTGAAAAGGAAGCAAAAGCTGCAGTGGAGACCCAGGAGGTTTAAAAATGCCTGTAATGTGGGATGTATGTTAAGGAAAGCTCAGGGATTCAAACAGAAACAAGACAAGACAGAGGCCATATGGGTTGTAGCCAGCAAAATGATAGGAAAGAAGCTACACAAAGCCCTTCAGAACATCACAATGCCATGTGCCCCAGATGCTGGATGAGGAACTACAGGATATGTTTCCCCAGTTGGATTTCAATCTTGCTATGGTCCCATTCCTTCTTTCTATGCCACTATTTCTCCCTTTTGGATTGGAAGCATTTATATTGTGCCATTATATGTTGGATATATGTAACTTGCTTTTGATCTTCACTTTCACTATTTAGATTTTTTTCCTTGAATCTCAGATGGAATTTTGGACTTGGACTTTTGGGCAATATTGGAGCTGTTAAGACTGTGGGGACTCCTGGAAATAAATGAAATGTATTTTGAATTGTAAGATGAGCATGCAATGTTGTGGGTTAGGAGTGGTGGGATGTCATAGTTTAGATATAAATTGTCCTCCCAAAAGCTCAAGAATTTTCAGAAATGATTAGATTATGAGAGTTTTAGTCTAACCAGTGGACTAATCCACTGATATGATTAACTGGGTGGTAACTGTAGGCAGGTAGAGTATGACTAGAGAAAGTAGGTCACTGAGGACTTAACTTGGGGGTTTATATTTTGTGCCTGGTGAGTGGAGCTCTATCTCTGTTTTCCGGCTGTCCAGTCCTGAGCTGCTTTCCTCTGCCACACCCATCCACCATGATGTTCTGCGTTACCTCAGGCCAAGAGCTATGGAGTCACTTGACAACAGAATAACCTATGAATTCATGAGCCCAGTAAACTTTTCCTTCTCTATGTTGTTCTTGTTGGGTCTTTTGGTCACAGATATGCAGAAGCTGACTAAAACATATACCATATTTTCTTAACCCATTCATCTGTTGATTCGCACGTGGGCCGGTTCCATGACTTGGCTATTGTGAATTGTGCTGTTATATACATCAATGTGCATGCTATCACTTCAGTATGCTGGTTTTAATTCTTTTTAATATATACCAAGAATGGGATAGCTGGGTCATGATGGTTTATTCCTAGTCGTTTGGGGAATCTTCATACTGATTTCCAAAATGATTGTACTGAATTGTAATTCCACCAACAATGCATGAGTGTATCTTTTTCCCCACATCCTTGCCAACATTTATTATTTTTATCTTGATGATGGTTGTTATTCTAACTAGAGTAAGATGAAATCTCATTGTACTTTGATTGACATTTCTCTGATTTCCAGGGATGTTGAACATTTTGTTTTCATATACTTATTGGTCATTTGTGTTTCTTTTTTTGAGAAATAGCTATTTATTTTCTTTTGCCCATTTATTGATTTTTTTTTGGTTAGATTTTTTGTTTTTAGTGTTAAATTTTTTGAGTTATTTATACATTCTGGATATCAATCCCGTAATGGAAGTGTAGCTAGCAAAGATGTTATCCCATTGCGTAGGCTCTTTCTCCACACTCTTCAATGTTTCCTTTTCTGTATGAAAGCTTTTTAATTTAATGCCATCACCCTTATTGATTCTTGGTTTTATTTCTTGTATGTTAGGGGTCTTGTTAAAGAAGTAGGTGCCTGTGAAGGGAGGGAAGGGGTTATGGGGATAGGAAAGATAGTAGAATGAAGCAGGCATTATTACCTCTGTACATACATGACTGCATTATCAATATGATTCTACAACACATACAATCAGAAAAAAAATGAGAAATTTTACTCCATTTACGTATGATATGTCAAAGTGCCTAACTGCATTCTAGTGTCATGTATAACTAATTAGAACAAATTTTAAAAATTATAAAGAAAAAAAGTAGGTGCCTATGCCAACATATTGGAATATTAAACCCATGTTTTCTTCTAACATTTCCAAAGTTTCTGTTCTAATTCTAGGTGCCGCAGTCTGGCTGGGCACAAAATCACAAGCCACTCAAGCAGGAACAAACTTTATTTCCAAAACTCCCGCAAATGCCACGCACGCGGCCTTCTCCCAGGACACGCTACACCAACAGGAAATCCCTCCTCCGGAATTCCCTCCTACCACACTTCCCCAACCAATGGGAACTCTCCAGGGAGTCCCGCAAGAGCGCCAAAGTAGCAGGCTGAGGCGGACAGCAGGGGTCTAATCTCCAATTGAATGCACATCTTAACATAATCATTATCATCTCAATGGCTTGCTGGCGTCACCTTTCAACCAAAAATGCCATGCATCATTCCTACTTGGCTATGGCTCTCAGCATCCCCCCCCTTCTGTTTAATTAAACAACAAGCATGTGGCTTAGGGACCTTGCCTGTTAAGTTGTCCAATACAACATATGGTCCTTACTCATCATCAGATGAGCTGACCTCTAGGCGTCAGCCTCCTGTCCTAGGTTGGTACCACTGCAATTGGATCATACCTGTCACTGACTACCGGTCCAGCATACAGCCATACTTGTGGATAGGCCTTTGCACCAGTGTGTGTGTGTGTGGGGGGGGGGGTGAGGTTCTTTGCCTCACCTCTGTTGGCCCCCAAATTTGTCCTTGGTGCCAGTGGGGGGGTGAGGTTCTTTGCCTCACCTCTGTTGGCCCCCAAATTTTAGACCATCACTAGTAGAAGGGAGGAGGATGCAAAATGCCACGACACTAAGCCAATTGAGGGCTCCTTTGAAAAACTGTACCACCGGTGACACCATCAGCAAAGATACTTCAGCACTACCACAATTCGCTGCACCAACAGATAGTTCACAATGTATACAAGTGATACATAGTCCAGGCAAATTCTGCAAGCAGTTCAAAGCGGAGGAATCTATCAATATGTCCATTTCCTCCCAAAGTAAATCGACTCCTTGATTGAGCATTACTTGTTGAGTTATTATTCATTGATGCATCAGTTTATACAATTGGTTGTGATAACTATCGAAGAAACTGTAGTTTGGTTTTATCTTTGTTTTCACCGGCACTGGGATGAAGATAGGAATTCTGGCAATGATGCTAAAAAAAAAAATTATGTAACATTCCAACAGGTACTAAGAAAACAATTTTCTGAACAATTTACATTGTCCTGAACAGAATTATTAAATATAATGAAAAGGAAAGGTGAAAGTAAACAAACAGATCTGTTAACTTCCTTATTTGTTCACATATTAAAACAATCCTCAACAGCTGTTTACCCAATTTAAATTAAACCATTAAAATCACGTGAATAAAAAAAAAATTCGGATCCATTTTTTAATGAGCGCTCCTCATATATGATATATGGACATACGCACACACAGACATACAACACCAAACACAAGTGTGCACACAAACGTACAACATATAAGACAATAGTAAAGGCCTTGTAGCTTTACACAGGTGAAATCTCCATTGCAATGTTTAAAACTCCACAGTCAAAAAATAAAACTGATCAGAAAAACATTAACCTAGGTCTGTATAAGCTCAAAAAATAAAATAGAAATTTATGATGTGGGAAAAGGCAATAATAAAATAGATATTGAAAAAAGCATCCTGGTTAATCACTGTCGCAGATGTAAGAATAGCCAAGCTGGAGCTCTGGATATCAGCTGTTATGGATTTGAGTCAAATCATCTTCTTTTTGGTCTGTAGAAATCGCTTTGGTTAGTCTCTCTGGAATCCAAATCGGCTGTTGTTCTCCCTGTGGAAACACACAAACAGAACCCCAACTCCAGACAATCACTGGGTCAGGACCTTTCCATTGTCCTGTTACAATATCCTTCCAAAGTACCTTAGGCTTATGTACATTTTTTGGACACATATGCTTTTCTGCAGCACTAAGCCCTGATGAATCCAAATTTTAAAAGTTTAGAGTAAAAAGGGTTATTTTAAGTTTATCTTTGGGGGATATATACCCCTTTTCAATTCCCTCTTTTTGCTTTAATAAGTACATTTTAATAGTTTGATGAGCTCTTTCAACTATGCTTTGTCCCTGTGGATTGTATGGGTTTAGTTTTTTCTCCGGCATGAAGGGAGCCCATCAAAAATCTGGAAGAAGTAATGCTTTTAAGATTAACTAGGCTTTGAATGACGCAATCTTTCCTCCACCATGAAGGCATTTTAACCACCTTTAATTTAACCATTTAAAGCCTTTTGCAACTACTTAGACAAAACTTTATCACACAAAGATTATCTCATCTAGAAAGATTTCTTTTTCCTTTAACCTTTCATATTAAAATATATTTCAACATCTTGAATCTTTTTATATCTCTTTTTTAGCCGTTAACCCTTTTTATAAATTCACATTCTGAAACAACCCTTATAAAATTTCTGATTTAGACAAATTACTCCACTTTAATAATATGAAATACTTTCATGTTTTTTATGGTACTATAATACTATAATTGAAACCCAACTGAAACTTCTTATACTCTTTGTATATAAATTACACCTGATAGAATCTTAACTCTTAGTAACCTTGTTTCAGCAATGACACAAACACAAAGCAATATTAAACTTTTTTTTCCATTTACCAATTTATGAAAACACACATAATGTGTGTTATGGAACTTAATAAGTAAAGAGTACTTGATTTTATATTTAGTGGTTGATGTTTTAGCACTTTAGCTTTGTAAATTAATCAGATGTCTGTAAAAACCAAGATCTTAAACAAGTGTAGTAAACAGAATTAGCCTTCTCTTTTTTGTTGAAGAAAAATCCTTCTACAGGATACCAAGATGGTCCCATTGTGATATATTTAACAACTCCTCTTTAAAAATCCATGGGCTATATTTTTGTATTGTATCAACATATGCCATGAGTGTTCTTGGTTTTACTGGGGTGCCTCCTTCCTCTAACAATTTCTCTTTCTCAGGGGCGAAGAACTTCAAACCTTGAGGCAACCATTTTCCCCAGTTTGCCTGAGAAAGTTCTAGGGACAGGCAACTTGAAATAAAAACAAAATAAATCAAAACAAGAACACATTGTTTTTTTGAAATGGTCACCCATTCTCTCGCCTTCCCTCAGGGGCGAACAATTTCACTTACCTCTGAGCTTCAGGCGTTCCCCACATGGGCCACCAAATGCCGCAGTCTGGCTGGGCACAAAATCACGAGCCATTCAAGCAGGAACAAACTTTATTTCCAAAACTCCCGCAAATGCCACGCACGCGGCCTTCTCCCAGGACACACTACACCAATAGGAAATCCCTCCTCTGGAATTCTCTCCTACCGCACTTCCCCAACCAATGGGAACTCTCCAGGAGTCCCATAAGAGCTCCAAAGTAGCAGGCTGAGGCGGACAGCAGGGGTCTAATCTCCAATTGAATGCACATCTTAACATAATCATTATCATCTCAATGGCTTGCTGGCATCACCTTTCAACCAAAAATGCCATGCATCATTGCTACTTGGCTATGGCTCTCAGCATCTAGGTCTTTGATCCACTTTGAGTTTGACTTTTGTTCAAGGTGAGAGATAGGAATCTAGTTTCATTCTTTTACATAGGGCTATCCAATTTTCCCAGCATCATTTGCTTAAAAAGTTATCTTTTCTTCAACATAAATTTTGGGCATCTTGATCTAATATCAGATGACTATAACAATGTACATTAGTCTGTGTCTTCATGTCTATTTTGATGCCAATACTATGCTGTTTTGTTACTAATGTCAGTAGTATAATTTGAGATCTGATGTTGTGATGCCTGTAGTGTTGCTCTTCTTCCTCAGGATTGCTTTGGCTCTTCTGGGCTTCTTATTCTTCCAAATGAATTTTAGGACTGTTTTTCTAGTTCTGTGAAAAATATCATTGGTATTTTGATGGAAATTGCATTGAATCTGTATAATGCTTTTGGTAGTGTAGCCATTCTAACAATATTAATTCTGCCTATCCAAGAACAAGGGAGATCTTTCCATCCTCCAAGATCTTCAATTTCTTTCTTCAATATTATCTACTTTTCATTGTAGAGGTCTTTCAGCTCCTCGGTTAGATTTATTTCCAACTATTTTCTGTCTATGAACTTGTTATAAATGGGATATTTTTCCTGATTTCTTTCTTAGCAGATGTATTATTGGAGTATAGGAAAGCTATTGATTTGTGAATGTTGACCTTGTATACTGCTACTTTGCTGAATTTGTTTATCAACTCTGGAAGTCTTCTGGTAGAGGTTATTGGGTCTTCTAGGTATAGGATTATGTAACCAACAAAGAGATAATTTGACTTTTTTTTCCTGTTTGTATTTCTTCTTGCCTGATTGCCTTCTCTTGCCTGATTGCTCTGACTAGAGTGTCAAGAACTATATTGAATGGAAGTGGTAAGAGTGAACATCCTTGTCTGATTTCCAATTTTATTTTTTTATTTGTTCTAATTAGTTATACATGACAGTAGAATACATTTATGCACTTTGATATATCATACATAAATAGAATATAATTTCTCATTTTTCTGATTGTACATGTTGTAGAATCACATCAATTCTGCAGTCATGTATGTACATAAGGTAATAATTTCTATTTCATTCTACTATCCTTCCTATTCTAACATCCTCCTCCCCTCCCTGCATGCCTTTCTACCTACTGATTCCTGATTTTGGAGGAAATGCTTTCATTTTTTCTCTGTTTAGTATGATGATGCATTGCTTTGTCCTATATAAATCTTTACAATGTTGAGATAAGTTTCTTCTATCCCTAGTTTCTTCAGCATTTTTAACTTTAATGGGTACTGGATTTTGTTGATTACTTGTCCCCCCCATCTATGAAGACAATCATATGATTCTTGTTTTTAATTCTATTTATGTAATGATTTGTATATGTCGTACCAAACTTACATCCATGGGATGGAAACCCCTTGATCAGGATGTACTATCTTCTTAATGTGTTTTTTAATGTGGCTTGCTAATATTTTATTAAGATTTTTTTCATCTATATTCATCAGGGATATTGGCCTGCATTTTTCTTTCCTTTTTGTTTGGTTTTCATATCAGGCTTCGTAGAATTAATTTGGCAGTGCTACCTCCATTTATATTTTATGGAATAATTTTAGAAAGACTAGTGTTAGTTCTTCTTTAAAGGTCTGGTAGAAATCAGCCGAGAATCCATCTGGTACTGGGCTTCTTTTTTGCTAGAAGGCTTTTAATTGCTGCTTCAATTTCATTGCTTGATATTGGTCTGTTTTCTACATTTTCATGGTTTAATGTGAGTAGGATTATATGCATCTAGAAATTCGCAATATGTTCTAGAATTTCCAGTTTATTGAAGTATAAATTTTCAAAATAGTTTCTAATGATCATTTGGATTTCAGAAGTATCTATGCTAATATCCTCTTTCTCATCTCTAATTTTGTTAAATCAGGTCTTTCTCTTTTGATGAGTTTGGCTAAGGGTTTATCAATGATGTTTATCTCTTCATTGCATTTGTCCTTTATAAAGTTTTTTATTCTCAATTTCATTAATTTTGGCTTTGGTCTTAATTACTTCCTGTCATCTGCATTTTGAATTAGTTGTTTATTTCTACAGCCTTGAAGTGAGATATTATATTATATATTTTGAATTTTTCTTTTTTTTTTAATCTAGGAACTCAGTGCTTTAAACTTAGAACTGCTTTAATATGATCCCAGAGATTTTGCTATGTTGATCTCTAGTCTCATGGGTTTCTAAGAATTTTTTTATTTCTCCCCTGATTTATTCTATGATCCATTCCTCATTCAAAATGCATTATTTAATCTCCAAGTGTTAAAATGGGTTTTTTCTTGTTGTTTATCTCTAATTTCATTCCATTGTGAGGTGATAGGATGCAAAGAATTATCTCTATTTTGTTTGCATTTGCTAAAATTTACTTTGTGCCATACAATATAATCTGTTAGAGAAAGATCTACGTGCCACTGAGAAGAAAATGAATTCAGCTGTCAATAGATGACACATTCTGTAGATGACAGATCCATTTGATTAATAATAATTCTTAGTTCTGAAGAGTCTTTACTTATGTCTGGATTACCTATTTAATGGTGAGAAAGGTGATTCAAAATCACCCAATATTGTATTGTGGTCTATTTGACTCTTTATGTAGAGAAGAGTGTTTTTAATGTATTTTGTGTACATAGGTATTCCAATATTTGGAGCATAAATACTTACAATCATTGTATCTTGTCACTGAATATTTCCCTTAACAGTTCAAAGTGGTCTTCTTTGTCTCTTCTGATTAATTTTAAGGAGACTGTTAAGGAGAGCCAAATAAGGGAACTATAATTAAAGAAAAAGGTACATAATTTGAATACTCATAAATTACCTTGGATAAAAAAAAGAATTTTTAGTATTGGTGTGTCCCAAGCAATATTTAAATCTTATCTGTGTATATACAAATAATTCAAATTTCATTGGACATCTGTATTTTTATTTGTTAAATCCAGCACCCCTTCCAGGTAACAAGCACTTCATTATTTAACACCCATAATTTACCTATTCCATTCTGATTTACTAGTGTTGATCTGAGAGCTAGTCTTGGTATAATGGTTAAGAGAAAATACTGAGAGCCAAACTGCCAGAGTCAAAAAAAAAATCTTAACTGTTCAGTTTTCTAGATATCTCAACTTTCTCAAGTTATTTAACTTCTTTGGCCTCCCCTTCTCCTTGTCTAAAGTAGAAGTGAAAACAGTATCTACTTCAGATCATGGCTAAGTGAGTTAACTGAACTAGTGTACAGAAAATACTTGGGATAGGGCTTTATGCATCATGTGTAGCACACAGAGTGTCTAATCCAACATTCCTCAATCTAGAATCAAGACTGTGAGTCTTGCAAATACAGAGGATTTGCCCTTTTTTTGTTTTCTGAGTCCTTCCTAATTCCTTGCATCTATTAGATACTCAAGAATACTCCTTGAAAGAGTCAATGAACAAGTTACCACCATTGGTCATTGCCCCTGATGTCTCTTCTGGATGCAATCTATGGAATAGTCTGGATGGGAATCATACAGTAGCTTTGTAGACAGTATTGGAAAATGGGGGAAGAGGATATTATGGATGGGCTCTAAGAAGGGTAAATGTGGACCTAAAGGTAGCTGAGGCTAATGTGCCCCTGGGAGTAAGCAAAGCTATTGTAGGTGAATGAAAGGGACAGTCAAGGATGAGGAAAAACTTGGGGGAAACTTCCAAGGTTGTCAGGTCTCTGCGTCTCTGCTCTTCTTTTCTCGAGGGCTTAGCCAAATGCGCAAAGTATAACTGGCAACTCTTAAACAAAAACACGCTTCCCTGGCTGTTGATTCTGGATACAATTCTTTGGCAGTTTCTGGAAGCCAAATGGAACTGAGGAGAGTTGTGAAAATGAAAATGTTCAGATGAACTGGAAGATAGGACAGGGCAGCAGTTTCCACAGTTTTCATGCATTGGAATTACCTGGAAGGCTGGTTAAAGTACAGACTCCTTTGACTTGCCCCCTAGCTTCTGATTCATTGAGACTGGGGTGGATCTCAAACAAGCATTCAGATACACACTTCAAGAATCACTAGCAAGAAAAAAAAAAAAGAAAACTGGGAGTCACAAAGGCCCCATTTTAAAAAAACTCAATTTTCTTTTCCTCCCAACTTTCCACTAAGTGCATCAATTCTATTTCCTCTTGACACTTAGGATCAGTCACCTCAACAAATTACCAAAGCCCCATCTCTTTTCTGTTGCCTTTTTTTGTTTTTTACTGACCAGAAGAGAGTCTGAAATGGCCAAGTGGTAGCCTCAACTTCTAATTTTATACGCTTACCATTGTGTTCCCTGGTGAGAATAGTCTTAAAAGGGAATAACACTGTTGGTCCCCTGTAAAATCTCCATCCCTGTCATCCTGTCCTCTTTGTTGAGGAATCTATCAAAAAAGTACTGAAAATATTGGGAACAGATTTGACTGATGTTCACAAAGCCAGACATTTTGCTTCCATGGATAAGGGCAAACCCCCAGACTTGAGGTTTTGGGGAGAATACTCATGTGGAACCCAAACTTATATGTTGACACTTTTCAAAAATTCCATCTTCATAACTCTTCCCACTCATCCTTCTCACCAGGTCCCCAATCTTTCTTCATGTTCCCATTTCCCAAAAGAACTACAGAAAGAGTGATACATTGCCAGGCACAGTAGTGTGCACTCCTGTAATCCTAGCAGCTTGGGAGGCTGAGGCAGGAGGTTCACAAATTCAAGACCTGCCTGGGCAATTTAAAATAAAATTGTCTCAAAAACTAAAAAGGGCTGGGCTTATAGCTCAGAGGTACTGTGTCCCTGGATCCAATCCCAAGAACTACAAAACAAAAACAAAATAGTGATTCATTGTAGATCCTTAAGTAAGCTCTTCTGGACAAAATACTTTAACATACTGTATATGGGGAGGATTTTCACTTTTTTTCCCTGAGTCTGACTACACAGAAATCATTTCTTAGTATTCCTCTGCAGTTTCTACAACTAACACTTAGGGTTTTTTTTTCGCTCAGTCACTTACAGAGAATTTTTTAGGATTTAAGAGTGAGTTGGTGAAAGAATAGAAGTCGTTTTGGGGATTCCAGGAGGGAGTCACCATACCTTGTGGGATGTTACAACATGATTATTTCTCAGTGGTCTTGGTTTTCTCTTTACTCAAGATATTCTGGTTCTTTGAAATTACTTAGATCTGGAAACAGCTAGGACAATCATGGTGACTCAGAAAAGTCAGTTCTCTCTGCTGCAACTGAGGTGGGTTTTGAAATGTTCAGTCCTTTCTTTGGTTTGTGAACTGCCCATCGTTGATTCCAGAGACCTCCCAATCATTGAGGTGCCAGGAGGACCAACAGACATGCTTGAGCTAGCACATTGAATTGAGTCTAATATTGCACTCTACTCTCCTAAGTCTCACACGTCCAAATACTTTTACAACATGTCTCTCGTGCTTTACCACAGTATATAGGTATATAAGTCTCTTCCTCCTGGGTTAGATTTTGTAGTATACCTATATGCCATGTGATGTACATCTCCAGTTATTGGTATAGAGATAAGAGAGCATGACACAAATCAGATTTGCCTTCCAAGGTATCATGACTCTTGAAAAGGGTAGCTATGCCTTCAATAGATAGGGAACCTGGATTCTTGACCAATAAGGGAGGATCAGCAAAACTTAGGTCTTCCATCTCATGACTCTCCACTTACTTTCTGTTCCAGTTCCTGAGTCCTCACTCCTCCTTAATCAATGCTTTAACTTTCACAAAAGTCACGTGGCAATGGATTTATAGTTTTATGATCTAGATCAAACTTTTTAGGTTATATTTATTTCCACTTAAAGGCCACAAGAGTGAAAAGAATTTTTTTTTATTGTTGGTGGGGATTACACGAGGGGAGAAGGAAAGAAAGTGGGGGATAAACAAGAGAAAGAGAAGGAAAAGGAAAGAGAGAAATTACACAAAGGATGTTGAATATCTTTCAACCATCTGGAGACCCAGGCTTGGACAATTGGGCATAAATGACAAAAGATAGAAGCAAACAACATCACTCTCCTCCTCCCCATCTCCTCCCCAGAAAAGAGGTGAGGACACCAGTCCTGCCCACCCTTCTCAGTCAGTAATGGACAAAAGATGTCACAGCTGTACCACTCCCCCAGTGACCAGAAAGCCAGTGTTGTGACTGCTGCTATATCATGTCCTCAGAAATGTTGCTCTGAGGTACGTCTTCCTTCATCCAGCTCTTGATTCTGATTAGTGACTCAGACTAGTTCATATGTCCATGCCAAAGCCATGAGGGTAAAGAAGATGCAGAGCTAAGATTTTCAGTTTCCACAGGTGAAGGCTAGACTTACCTCCATAGAGACCTCCAAAGTAGGAAGTTTTCAAATAAAAAGAGGTTCAAAGGCCAGATCCTTAAAAAAAAAAAAAACAGATGCCTGTTACAAAGTATATCTGGGGATTCCTTGATTAGAGAAGTCAAAGATCACATGAACCAAATCTAAAAACGAATCCCATCCATATCCAATAGTTTCTGGCTATGCACCATCTGATGTTTACCCTCAGGGAGAGAAAGAAGTAGTTGTATAATTTTTGCTATTTTTTAAACTCTCAGTATTTTTAAATATTATACCATGGTCACAGTTTAAATTATATCTTCAGAACTTTCCTGCATTACTCATCATTTGATGACAAAAATGGGACATTTTGGCCCTTTTGCTGGGTTTTTATTTCTCTGGAAGAGAAATGAGCATCAAATTTCAAGCAACTGATCTATTATTTCCTGTGTCTTTTTGAGCTTATTTCTCTATGCTATATTATATCTGTAAGCATGGTCTGTTTTTTAAAATTTATGGCTTCCACATTTTTGAAAAGTTTACGCTATTTTTTAGTTTTGAGAGAAGTTGATTTTCTCCCAAGGAATGTGCAATTATCATGGTGGGCGTTCACAAGACCTGCCTTTCATTTATCTTACTGACTGGCAATGCTCCTCATTAAAGAAATCTTCGACGGATCCTGTTTATTTCAGAACAAAAGGCATGGGGAGCAGTTTTCTCAACATATTCTCTTCATGGGGGGAGGAAGAATACACTGACTTCCTAGTTTCACATCCCTGGTGTTTCATGTTTTTTCTCTAATGACATTAGGCTTGCTCTTGCAAAGTCTGTGCACATATCCAGTTTTCTCAGGACAGTGCCTCGCATTTATATAATATTCCGCATTATCACAGTTTTACAGATTAAGAAGCAGACGTCTAGCAAGATTAAATAACTTGGTCTAGACCATGCAAGAAGCATGTGGTAAAATCAAGATCCAAGTCTAAATTTTCCTGTTCTTCCTAGTCTGATATAAAGTGCTCAATGGATACTTGTTTTATACAAAAGTAACTTGCAATTCAAATCAAAATGCATCAAAGTGTATTTCATGTTCTCAAGATAAATCTCTGGTTATAAGAACCTAGGACATTGAAATCAACTGATTAAAATTTGCTGTTGGTACTTATCAAATATTATTTTAATATCTAGATTCCCTGGAAATTTCAATGCATTGGTAGCCCAGGTAATTGTTATAATAATAATACAGAGTATTATAATAATAATAATAATAATAATAATAATAATAATACAGAGTAGTTTCAGAAAAAAATTTTCAGCCAACCCAGTTACCAGGAAAGCATGAAGATTTAGTCCAAGGAAAATAGGGTTTGATGTCACAGAAGACTCAGTAAACTTCCTAAACCATTTTATCTGGAGCCCAATGAAAAGCAAAATATTAATCAACTGGTCAGAAAGTCTTTTTTTTTGTAGTGAGTCCTTATCTTTGCCAATTCTTAGACACCCCAAAACCAAATGATTTTTCCCCTTTTCATCTGTAAGTATTGGCATTCTAGGGACATGGCCTCAGCATGTGTCTGGCACCATACTGTGCTCATATCAGGGGTTATATTAGTTTCCTAGCACTGCCATTTCAGAGTACAACAGACAGACATATATTCTTTCACAGCACTGGAGGCCAGAAGTCCTAACTCAAGGCAACAGAGCCTTGCTCTCCTTGAACTCTAAAGAAGGGTGGTTGCTGGCAATCCTTGACATTCCTTGGCTTATAGATACAGCACTCCAATCTCTACATCTGCCTCCACATGGCCTTTTCCAAAAAACTCTGTCCAAACCTACTTCTTATAAGATCACTTACATATTGGGTTTAGGATTTCTATTATGTCACAACCTAAATATAGCATGATCTCATCTTAACCAGGTTATATCTACAAAGACCCTATTTCTAAATGAAGGTCACAATCATGGGTTCTAAGTGGACATGAATGTTGGAGTGATATGATTCAACCCAGTTCAGGGATTAAGAAATTCTTGTTCAAAAAAGGGGTGGGGGGAATGTCTATGCAGAGAAAGGAAATGCAAGGAATTGGTTTGCAGAATGATTTCTCCCTCAGTCTTCAAGATCAAAGTTGACAGCGCCACTTCATTCCCATGCAAAGAATGGGAAAGCACTTCTTCTCACTTCTTTTGTTTTTCCTTCAAAATTTTACCACATTTCCTGATGAAGCATTTCTATGACCTCGTTGATGAGATGCACTCTTACAGTTCTAACAATATCTCCCTATCCCACTCTTTATATTCTTTATCCCCTTGGAAGAGATTTTTTTTAACAGATAGACTAGCTATCCAGAACCCAGTAAATCTTCACAATTGCCAAGGACTGGTAGTGAATATATATAGCTTCCTGGGCATCCCTAACCAGGACTTTTGCTATAAGAATGCTACATATTGGAAGAACCGCTCTCCCTGACCCAAAAGAGATGATATTTATATGAAATCTGGTCCAAATGAACACACATTGTCAAAGAGAGAAACTTTTTTTTTAAATGTTTGAAAATGGACATGTTGTTCTGTTTGAGATAAAGAGCATATGCAAAAACCTATAGCTTTTATGATATTTATGGTGAGAAACTAGTGGCTTTCTCCCTAAAACTGGGAGCAAAGGGAAGACACCATTCTGTATTATACTAGAAAACACAGATTATTAAAATAAGACAGTAAAGAGAAATTCATTTTGTTTGCAACTGGGAATGGAAAAATAAAACTATCTCTATTTTCAGATGACAGTATTTTCTATCAATATATTTCTTTAATTTTTTTTTTGGTGTATATGGACACAACACAATGCCTTTATTTTTATGTGGTGCTGAGGATCGAACCCAGGTCCCGCCCATGCTAGGCAAGCGTTCTGCTGCTGAGCCACAATCCCAGCCCCTATCAATATATTTTAAAGTTCTAAAACTACTCAATTTTTAACTCCTAGAACTTATAAGCAAGTATAATGAAGTTTCAGATTATAGGCTTCATATTTTAAAAGTTAATTGATTTTCTATAGTATGCTGGCAACAAACAACTAGAGTTGGAAATTAAAAGCAAAACACCATTCATAATATTACCCTCAAAATAAATCTAACATGCCGCAGTCTGGCTGGGCACAAATCACGAGCCACTGAAGCAGGAACAAAGTTTATTTTTGAACTTCACCAGCAACTCCTCCCTAACGCCACTCAGCTTGTCCAGGAACCAGGCACCGGAAATATCTCCTCTGGAAATCCCTCCTCCTGCACTTCCCCAACCAATGAGAACTCTCTGGGAATCCCCACGAGAACTCCAAAGTAGCGGAGAACTCAAAAGTAGCGGCTGAGGTTGATAGTAATGACTCGCCTGTCAACCAATACTGTTGGCAAAATGCCAGGGGCCATACAGACTCCGCTGTGGCTCTCAGCATCTCCCCCCTTCTGTTTAATTAAACAACAAATAATGTGGCTTAGGGACCATGACTGTTAGGTTGTCCAACTCAACATATGGTCCTTACTCGTCATCAGATGAGCTGACTTCTAGGCGTCAGCCTCCTGTCTTAGGTTGGTACCACTGCAATTGGATCATACCCGTCACTGACTACCAGTCCAGCATACAGCCATACTTGTGGATAGGCCTTTGCACCAGTGGGGGGGGGGTGAGGTTCTTTGCCTCACCTCTGTTGGCCCCCAAATTTGGCCTTGGTGCCAGTGGAGGGGTGAGGTTCTTTGCCTCACCTCTGTTGGCCCCCAAATTTTACACCATCATTAGTAGAAGAGAGGAGGATGCAAAATGCCACGACACTAAGCCAATTGAGGGCTCCTTTGAAAAATTGTACCACCGGTGACACCATCAGCAAAGATACTTCAGCACTACCACAATTCACTGCACCAACAGATAGTTCACAATATATACAAGTGATACATAGTCCAGGCAAGTTCTGCAAGCAGTTCAAAGCGGAGGAATCTATCAATATGTCCATTTCCTCCCAAAGTAAATCGACTCCTTGATTGAGCATTACTTGTTGAGTTATTATTCATTGATGCATCAGTTTATACAGTTGGTTGTGATAACTATCAAAGAAGCTGTAGTTTGGTTTTATCTTTGTTTTCACCGGCACTGGGATGAAGATAGGAATTCTGGCAATGATGCTAAAAAAAAAAAAAAATTATGTAACATTCCAACAGGTACTAAGAAAAAAAATTTTCTGAACAATTTACATTATCCTGAACAGAATTATTAAATATAATGAAAAGGAAAGGTGAAAGTACACAAACAGATCTGTTAACCTCCTTATTTGTTCACATATTAAAACAATCCTCAACAGCTGTTTACCCAATTTAAATTAAACCATTAAAATCACGTGAATAAAAAAAATTCGGAACCATTTTTTAATGAGCGCTCCTCATATATGATATATGGACATACGCACACACAGACATACAACACCAAACACAAGTGTGCACACAAACGTACAACATATAAGACAATAGTAAAGGCCTTGTAGCTTTACACAGGTGAAATCTCCATTGCAATGTTTAAAACTCCACAGTCAAAAAATAAAACTGATCAGAAAAACATTAACCTAGGTCTGTATAAGCTCAAAAAATAAAATAGAAATTTATGATGTGGGAAAAGGCAATAATAAAATAGATACTGAAAAAAAGCCTCCTGGTTAATCACTGTCACAGATGTAAGAATAGCCAAGCTGGAGCTCTGGATATCAGCTGTTATGGATTTGAGTCAAATCATCTTCTTTTTGGTCTGTAGAAATCGCTTTGGTTAGTCTCTCTGGAATCCAAATCGGCTGTTGTTCTCCCTGTGGAAACACACAAACAGAACCCCGACTCCAGACAATCACTGGGTCAGGACCTTCCCATTGTCCTGTTAGAATATCCTTCCAAAGTACCTTAGGCTTATGTACATTTTTTGGACACATATGCTTTTCTGCAGCACTAAGCCCTGATGAATCCAAATTTTAAAAGTTTAGAGTAAAAAGGGTTATTTTAAGTTTATCTTTGGGGGATATATACTCCTTTTCAATTCCCTCTTTTTGCTTTAATAAGTACATTTTAATAGTTTGATGAGCTCTTTCAACTATGCCTTGTCCCTGAGGATTGTATGGGATTCCTGTTATATGAGTAATGCCAAATGATGAGCAAAATTGTTTAAAAGAGGTAGAAGTATAACCAGGACCATTATCTGTTTTTAACTGTTTTGGAACGCCCACAGTGGAAAGATTTTGTAAGCAATGAGCTATAACATCTTTAGTTTTTTCTCCGGCATGAAGGGAGCCCATCAAAAATCCGGAAGAAGTATCAACTGTAACAATGCAAATATTTTAATATTCCAAATTCCGGCAAGTGTGTGATGTCCATCTGCCAAATATCGTTAGGTATCAATCCTCTAGGATTCACTCCAAGATTAACTTGTGGTAAAAGGTCACGCAATTTTGACATTGTTTTATTATTTGTCTAGCTTGTTCCTTAGTTATTTTAAAACGCTTTTGTAAAGCATTAGCATTGACATGGAACCTTTTATGAAAATTTGTTGCTTCTTCTAGTGTAGAGAAAATATGTATGTCATGTGTAGTTTTATCTGCTAAATCATTGCCCAAACTAAGGGCTCCAGGCAATCCTGTATGTGCCCTGATATGTCCTATAAAGAATGGATCTTTTCTGTCCCAGATTAGACTTTGTATAGTGGAAAGCAAAGAGAAAACAGTAGAGGAAGGGGAAATCCTACCAGCATCTTCAAGGGATACTATAGCATTAACTATATACTGACTATCAGAAAATAAACTAAATACAGAATCTTTAAACATCACAAAAGCTTGTAATACTGCATTAAGCTCTACCTTTTGAGCTGATTGTTTGGGTAATAAAAATGTAAAAGTTTGATCAGGTGTAACTATTGCTGCTGTACCATTATTTGACCCATCAGTGAATATATTTGGAGCATTCATGATAGGTGTTTTTCTTGTCATTTTTGGAAAAATTACAGGATGCGATGACCAAAAAGACAATAAAGGATTAGATGGTAAGTGGTTATCAAATGAAACATTAGATTTACACATGATTATTGCCCAAGTATTTAACTCATTAGCTAATTCATCAATTTGATTCATAGTATATGGAGTAATAATTTTATTGGGAGAAATTCCAAACACTCCCTTTGCTGCTTTTATTCCTTTGAGTATTAATTGTCCTACAGCCTCAGGATACCTAGTAAGAATAGTGTTAGGAGAATAAGATAAATGTATCCACAATAATGGACCTTCTTGCCAAAATACTCCTGTAGGAATATTTTTTGTTGGTAGTACAATAAATAATAAAGGCAAACTTATATCAATTCTATCCAAATGCATATTTTCCATATATGTTTCAATGATTTTTAATGCCTTTCTTGCTTCAGGTGTTAACATTCTGGGTGAATTTGGATCTGATGGACCTTTTAGGATATCAAATAAAGGTCCCAACTCTCCTGTTGGTATACCTAGATAAGGCCTTATCCAATTTATGTCTCCTAATAACTTTTGAAAGTCATTAAGTGATTTGAGTTGATCTACTCGTATTTGAATTTTTGGTGGATGGACCATGGTTGAGGATAATAGAACTCCTAAATAATTAATTGGAAAATTTAATTGTACTTTATCTATTGCTATCTCTAGATTATAATTTTTTAATAAGTTTGTAAGTGTGGCATAACATTCCAGCAATGTGTTTTTATCTTTGTGTGCTAACAATACAGCATCCATATAGTGAAATATTTGTAGTTCAGGATTTTGATTTCTAAGTGGCTGGATTGCTTTGTTAACATAAATTTGACACACAGTTGGGCTGTTAGGCATCCATTGAGGGAGTACTTTCCATTCATATCTCTGATCAGGACCTTCATGATTCAATGCAGGGATAGTAAATGCAAAACGTGGACTATTCTCAGGATGAATTGGAATTGAAAAAAAAAAACAATCTTTAATATCTATAGCTAAAACGTACCAGGTTTTTGGCAAAGCAGACAATTGAGGAATCCCTGATTGAGCAGGTCCCATAATAACCATCTCATTATTAATGGCTCTTAAATCTTGCAATTATCTCCATTTACCAGATTTCTTTTTAATGACAAAAATGGGAGTATTATAGGGAGATATGGAAGGTTGTATATGTCCCTCTGCTAATTGTTGTTTGACCAGGTCATGGGCTGCTTGTATCTTTTCTTTAGTCAGGGGCCACTGAGGAACCCACACTGGTCTTTCTGATTTCCAAGTAATTTTTATTGCCTCAGTGACCCCTTCTGAAAACCCAGTCCATGTCTATTTATTCCTTGATCTATTTGAATTGGTGCTGCTATACCTTGTTCTTGTTCTCCTAATCTTTTTTCTTTCCTGAAACCTTGTCTAGCCCTAATAGTGGGCGCATTTGGATTGATGTTATTTGTTAATGTCAAACCTAATTGATCTAGGACATCTCGTCCCCATAAATTTATAGGAAGATGATCCAATACATATGGCTGTATAGTTCCTTCACATCCTTCAGGATAC
This sequence comes from Marmota monax, assembly GCF_021218885.2. Taxonomy (NCBI): domain Eukaryota; kingdom Metazoa; phylum Chordata; class Mammalia; order Rodentia; family Sciuridae; genus Marmota; species Marmota monax. The sequence goes on from NW_026693082.1 coordinate 6,606,782, forward strand.
TTCCAATCTAATACCATTGCACTTCTATGGGGATTAGTCGCCACTCCTAGGCCTCGAAGCGTTTGAGTGGCTTGTTGTAATGGCCAATGTTTTGGCCATTCTTGACGAGATATGATGCTAAGGTTTGCACCTGTATCCAGTAGCCCATTAAATTCATGTCCTTGAATATTTAGTTTTAGCATGGGGCGAGAATCTAAATTTAAAGAAAGCATAGCCCAATCTACACCTGTGGAGCCTAATCCCCTGGAACCTCTTTCTACAGTACGACTGGAAAATTTATCATGTAGGCTGTGTATTCTTAATAACTGTGCTATTCTATCTCCTGGCGAAATTACTGATATACCCTTTGGAGAACTGGCTATAATTTTTATTTCACCTTCATAATCGGGATCAATTACCCCAGGACTTATCATAAGTCCTTTTAGAGTAGAAGAGCTGCGTCCTAACAATAAACCTACTGTTCCTTGGGGAAGAGGTCCTTTTACTCCTGTGGGAATGATTTGAATTCCCATCTCTGGAGTTAGTACTGCTCTGGCAGAGGTGCATATGTCCAACCCTGTGCTCCCTCTGGTTCGTCTGATGAGAGATCTGATGGATAATGTGTCCTGGGCACTACCCTGATGGTGTTGCTGGGTTCCTCCATGGTGTTTCTGGGTTTCTCCAGTGGCCTGTATATTTGTGGTCGTGGGCCTCGGAGCACTGGGCTCCCCTGTCCGTTTTTTGGCAATGGAGCCCGATGCCTTTCTCCACAATGTTGTGGGTAAACACCTGGTCCTTGTCCATTTTTTGATAATGGAGTACCCTCTATGGTGGTTTGAGAATGGCATTCATTAGCCCAATGTTTCCCTCTATGGCATCGTGGGCAAATACCCAGTATTCTACTCCTTTGATACCTAGCTTTGTTAAACCCTCCTCCTATGGGGAAATTCCTTTTAAAATGTCCTGTTTTTTCACAACTGTAACATGTTTTTGGCCTGGCATCTAAAGCCTGTTGTACTGTAGCTGCCAAGACTTGCCCTTGTTCATTAATGTCTCTACATAATTTAATATATATGTTTAAATCTCCATGTTTCCATGGTCTAATGACCTCTCTGCACCGATTTTCTTGCTCATAAGCCAGTTGTTTTATTAATGGCATTGCTTGTTCTGTATCCCCAAAAACTCTGGTAGCTGTTTGAATAAGCCTATCTACAAAATCAGCATAAGTTTCATTAGCTCCCTGTATTACCTTAGATAATTTACCTTGTAAATCTCCATGTCCTTATAAAGTCTTCCATGCCCTAACTGCATCTGCAGCAATTTGTGCATATATAACAGGATCATATTCAATTTGTTGCCGTTGACCGTCATAAGGTCCTTTTCCTAACAACATATCTAGATTTCTTTGAGGGTAACCGGCTGCTGCATTTCACCCAGCCGTCTCCATGCAAAATTCCTCATGGCAACCTTCCATAACAAATATTGTCCTCCATTTAGCACAGATTTACACATCCTAGCCCAATCTGCTGGTGTCATGTCCAAGTTGGTAATGGATTCGACCATGCTTACAGTGAAGGGTGCTTGAGGACCATAGGTTGTTACAGCCTCCTTTAACTGCTTCACTGTTTTGAAATCTAAAGCACGGTGAATTTGCTGCCCTCTTGCCTGCTCAAGTACAGGGCATGCTAATCTTTGAGATCCTGTCTCAGGATCCCATCTATCAACTACGGGGGTTGAGGGCCACTCAGCTGTCTCCATAGGGGGAGCTGTTGATTGACTTACGCCCTCTGGTGATAGAACGGTGTTAGTAGCAGCCTCCTGTTGTAGCTTTTTCCCTAATAGCTATTTCTCCTCTAAGATTTCTTCCTTTAAATTTTTTTCCTCTGTCTGACTAGCTTGAGAGACCTTCTCTTTTGCTTGATCTAAAATGTCTTTCTCCATGGTCTGAACCTCTAACAATTTACTTAACACTCTTTCAGTTTGTCTTTTACTAATTTCTAATCCATTATAAAGATAATGCAACCCAATAAGATAACACAAAACAAAACCGAAACAGAATGAAAAAAAAACGGAACAAAAAATCATTGTATCAGTTTTCCTATTTTCTTGACATGTGCATTTGTGGTCTATTTCTATCTCTTCCTCAGGGCCGAACAACTTCAAACCTTGAGCCAACCATTTTTCCCAGTTTGCCTGAGAAAGTTCTAGGGATAGGCAGCTTGAAACAAAAACAAAACAAATCAAAACAAGAACACATTGTTTTTTAAAATGGTCACCCATTCTCTCGCCTTTCCTTAGGGGCGAGCAATTTCACTTACCCCCAAGCTTCAGGCGTTCCCCACACGGGCCACCAAATGCCGCAGTCTGGCTGGGCACAAATCATGAGCCACTGAAGCAGGAACAAAGTTTATTTTTGAACTCCACCAGCAACTCCTCCTGAACGCCACGCGGCTCGTCCAGGAACCAGGCACCGGAAATATCTCCTCTGGAAATCCCTCCTCCTGCACTTACCCAACCAATGGGAACTCTCGGGGAATCCCCAGGAATCCCCACGAGAACTCCAAAGTAGCGGAGAACTCCAAAGTAGCGGCCGAGGAGGATAGTAATGCCTCACCTGTCAACCAATGTTGACAAAATGCCAGGGGCCATACAGACTCGGCCGTGGCTCTCAGCACTAACATATGCACAGGATCTCTATGCAGAAAACTAAAAAAACTGATGAAAAATCAAGGAATATCTAAATAGAGAGAAACTCCATGTATTTAAAGATCCATTGCCAAGATTCTGCCTTGATCTACAAATTCAATGCAATCTCAATCAAGTTCCCAGAAACCTATATTTTTAGGTATTTACAAACTAATTCTAACATTTATTTTGATATTTATTTTTATGTATTCCTTTGCAAAGGCAAAGGAATACATAAAAACAATATTGAAAGGGGAGAAAGAGGGAACGTTTGAGAATGTATACCATTCAATTTAAAGACTTCATATAAGGCTAAGGCTATAGTAATCAAAACAGTTTGGTAATGGTGAAAGAATAGTCACATAGATGAATGTAACAGAATGAAGTGACCAGAAATAGATTCACACCAGGCATGGTGGTACATTCCTGTAATCCCAGCAGCCTGGGAGGCTAAGGCAGGAGGATTGCGAGTTCAAAGCCAGCCTCAGCAACAGCAAGGCACTAAGTAACTCGATGAGACTTTGTGTCTAAATAAAATAGGGTTGAGGATATGGCTCAGTGGTTGAGTGCCCCTGAGTTCAATCCCTGGTACTAAAAAAAAAAAAAAAACCTTCAGTAACAGAACAGATGAAGCAGAACCTTCAGTAACAGAACAGATGAAGCAGAATCAGTGAACTTAAAGATTATTTGAAATTGTCCAGTGTCCAGATGAGGAAAAAACAAAACAAAATGAAAAAGAGTGAAGAAATCCTACAGAAAGTATGAGAAATCATGTGAAAACATATACACAGTGTGGGAATAGAAGAAAGACAAAGGAACAGAGAGCATATTGATATAAATAATAGCTGAACATTTCCCAAATTGGGAGTAGAAATGGACTTACAGATTCATTTGGCCCCAAAGTTCCCTAGGAGGTTGAATCCAAAAAGACCAGCCTCAAGACTCAGTATAATTAAATTGCCAAAAGTCACAAAGAGAATTTTGGAAACAGAAGGGGAAGAGTGACCTATTACATTTGAAGGAGCCCCTGTCAGACAGACTATCCCAGAATTGCTCAGCCAAACCTTAGCAGGCCAAAAGAGAATGAGATGATATATTCCAAATATTTTTAAAAGCATGCCAGTTAAGATTACTATGCCTGGAAGAACTGACGTTCAGGAATAAAGAAGAGAGAAAAACTTTCCCAGACAATAGTGAGTTCATCACTCTGTGCCTACCTCTTAAGAAATGCTAAAGGAAGTTCTTTAAGCTAAAATTAAATGACATTTTTAAAAAACATGTGAATGCAAAAAACTTACCAGTAAAATTTAAAATATAGTCAAAGCAAAAATTCTCTAATACTGGTGGTTCATATATCACTTTCAACTCTAGTATAAAAGTTAAAAGCCATGTATTAGCAATAACTATAATAACCTGTTATTGCACATAGAATATTAAAAAGATGTAAATTTTGACATCAGTAACCTAAAATGTAAAGAAGTAAAAGCATAGACATTTTATGCAACAAGTTAAATTGTTGTCTGCTTTAAATAATTTTTTATAACACTAAGATATGAAAGCCACATAGTAATCATAAAGAAAAAAAATACCTGTGGTAGATACATAAAACATAAGAGAAAGAAATCAAAACCTACCACCACAAGTCATCACATCACAAAGAAAGCAAGAGAAGAAAGGAACCAAAGTATTACAAATGGTCAGAAACAATTAACCAAGTGGCAATAAGTAAGTTCTTAATTACTTAAACTTAAGTGGATCAGATTTTCTAATCAAAACACATAGAGTGGATACCCCCTCATTTTTAAGAGGTTGGGGGTAGGAGATCCTTCTAGGTTAGTCATTGTGGCATGTAGGCAAGGTAAAGTCTGAAAGGTTTTTATTTTTAGCACTAACCCAGAAAAATAGAGGAAACAAAATTCACAAGAAGTTAATTCTCAAACCAAAAATTGGACACAATATGTGAAAAATAATTATTTTGTTTGTGAAACAGTTTATACTAATATTAAATTACACTTAATTATATGTTCATTGAATCACATTCAGGAAAAAAAAATTGCAAAACCCCAGAACTATTAAAAAAAAATTTAGAGCAACATTGAATCACCAATCACATGTGCCTGTCAGGAATGTTCACAGACAGTCCGTCCAGTTCTCCAGTGATGGTAGTTTCTCAGGTCTGGGCCACGTCCTGACTCTTTATGAAACACGTACACTTCTCTTCATAAGTAATAAGTGGTTTAGGTAGTAACTGTTAGATGTCTTTCTCCTTTTCATCTTTTGAAAAAAAAATTAAACTACTTTTAACTTAATACCAACTCCTGGAAATACACAAGCTTTTGAATACATAGATAACTGCTCTCTAATTTGGCATTGATTCCTCCGCCTCCCAGTTTCAGATACTTGAAACAATGATGCTACTCAGTGAAAGGCACTTGAGTAGATCCACCAGGGGAGCATGCATGTTAAATGCTACATGAATTCACTCCAAATCTTCCTCAGAAAGTAATATGTTTGAACAACCTTTAAAACATTCATTTTATGTAATTTCAGGCATCTGAATGTATGGCACTATCTATAAAGCATCAAGCAATGTGAATTTCTGGACTCTAAATCAACTCAAAATTAGCCACTAATTCTCATCATAGAGCTAATCATAAAGGTGGTTCTATGTCATGCTTGACTCGTCCTCCAAAATGAAACCACCATTGTTGTGTCTGATTATCAAAAATTTCCAAGTCTCCAGAGGTTTGCTTTGTTTTGGGTTTGGTTTGTCATTTCCTGGTCAGTGCCTGAGAATGCAATCTGTCTCATTCCCTCCCAGATCAAATCTGCATGTCCAGGGCCCTTTCAGGGATAACTTGAAAAGCTGATCTTTGCTCTTTTGCCATAATGACTCAGAGAAAGACAGTTTCATCTACATGATAGCTCTTAGATACATTATTTCAGAGGAAGGAGTCTGATGGTAGGAAATACAGGTATTGTCAGGGTGGATGTTTTGCACTCATTTGACCTTTTAGCATCTTTCAAGTCTTCCAGCCTGTCTGCGTCTTAGGTTTGTGATATTATCTTTTGTATGGAATTTTCAATGTGTTTAACCGAAGAAATGAAAATGGGAACTTTCATGATTATAGAGCCAGATATAAACGGTCTTGATTGGCACTGTTGAATATGCATGTGTTATGTATGAAATTTAAAATTTTTCAATTAGCCACATTTTAAAAAAGTAAAGCAAAAGAGGTGAAGTTACTTTGGATAATGTTTTATCTAACCCAGAGGATCTAAAATATTAGCATTTCAACTTTAAATTTCAATTTTAAAATAAATATTTTAAAATTGTAGATGAGATGTTTTAATACTTTTTTTGTCCTATCTTTGAATCTGGCATGTGTTTTACACCCAGTGTACATTTCTTTTTTGGACCAGTCACATTTCAAGTGCTCAATAAATACATGTAGCTAGTGGCCACCATCTTGGACAGTGCAGGTTTAGATAAAGTGGTGATTAAGAGGAGGAACTGGACTTCAAGTAGTTTAAGAGATGGAGCTAGTATGATACAACAAGGTAAAAAATGTGGGTTTTGGAGATGTATATTCAAATGCCAGTTCCACTAATTAACTAAGAATCTTAAGAAATTTGCCTTGAGTTTCTCTGTTTGCATGTATGTCTAATGCAGATGCCATTTCATCTGGTTGTAGTTAAGATTAAATGAGGCAAAAAGCATAAATCCTTGGGCATCCAGTATACCTTCATTAAATCTTATATTGAATCCTTAGGGAGGAATATATTCTATGAATTTATTAACTGAGTAGCATATGTTTATTTCGTGGCTGCTGTTGTACAGCAGTGAACAAAGAGACCATGATACCTGGAAAGTAGAGGAAGATTGATAAAGAAATAAACTATGTTGGAGTATATCAGAAGGTGGTAGTGCTATAGGAAAAGTTAAATAGAGCAAGGTAAGGGTGATTGGATATGGAGAAATGTGGCATAATTTTAAATAAAGCAGTCAGGCTAATTTAAGAGATATTTCAGCATAAACACTAAGGAGATGGGGAACTTGACTATGTAAATTTCTGAAGGGAAAGCATGCCAGGTCGGGGGTTGAACTAGGGCAAAGACTCGAAGCTAGGATTATGCCTGGCAGGTTTGAGAAAAACTCAGGGAGACCAATATGTTTAGAGGATAGGGAATGCAGGAGAAAGCAGTAGAAGAGAATATTGGAGGTTCTGATTATGTGGGTCCTTCCTTGTGAGGCAATGTAAGAATTTGGGCTTCTATGTCCAGTGAGAAGTGAGTTACTGCAAAGTGTGATAAGCTGTAACTTCTAGTTTAAAAGCATCATTCTAGCATCTAGGTGAGAGCAGCCTGTGTGAGATGAATGCAGGCTAGGAATAAGGGAAGAAACACAGAGCTGGTTAAGAGCTCTTGTAATAAACAAGGAGAGATGAAGGTGGCTTGAACCAGAGTATAGATGTTGAAAAGTAAAGAGGTGAGGTATTTGATCTGTTGAGGAGGTAGGACCAATAGCATTTCCTAATCAAATTGTTCTGAAGTATGGGAAAGAGAGAAGCATCAAACATGAAGTCAAAATTTTGGAACAAGATGTTTGTCACTAACTGAAATGGGGTGGTGATGTGGTTTAGGACAGAAGAGCAAGAGTTTAATTCTGGATGTATTAGATTTGAGGTATGTCTTTATTCTTTTATGATTCTGAGAACAATAGTCCCACATGAGAGTATACATTATGTCGCTGAAGAAACCAATAATCCACTAAGAGGAAAACACCTGGAGTCCCAGAGTGCGACATCTCCATCAACTGTCTCCTCACTTTGTGGAGAAGCTCCTCAATAGACATGCATTTATTAATTCTCATTTCACCCTCTTTTTAACAATTTTGAGATTGGGATGCATCTTACAATAGGATTCATTGCATAATCATTATTTAGCCATGGGCCAATCAGGAGGTAGGTGTCAGTGCCAGTTTGTATGTAATTGGTTGTTTCTCCTGAACACAAGACAACACACTCAACCCTCCATGGATTGATGTACTTAAAAATCATGACGTAGCTCTATGTGCAAGACTTAAATCCTAACATTATATTGAAGTTGGAAGCCAACAGACAGTATCTAATGCTAAAAACATCAAAAATCAGTTTCCTCCATCAGAAGACACAACAATGACTGCATAAATTGGAAATTAAGACTGCTCTCTGGCCACTTGGGTCACCTCATGCCTCTGATTCAGTATGCACAGGCAGGGAGGTTGATCCTGACCACCAGAGGAAAATTGGATGACTATTCTATGGTGGAGGTTTGATGCAATGTGTCTACGGAAGATCCCTCAGGGCAGCTCTTAGTATTGTTATGCCCAGTGATTAAGGTAAATGGGAAACTGCAATGACATAATCCAGGCAGGACTAAGGTGGCCCAGACCTCTTGCAGGTTAGGTCCCCCCTGCAACCAGGTAACTGCTAACTGCAGGCACAACAAATACAGAATGCATAGTAGAGGAAATAACTAAAAACAACCAGCTACAATCATGTAACCAGAAAGGACCAAGATTGTCATTCCTATTTCCTCCTTCTATTGATATGAATGTTTTTGTGCTTACATATGTATGTGTATATTAAGCAAATATCTTTCCTGTCCTCTCTTATTCCTTTATTATATAGGTATTGATTTTTATGTCATAGTATTTATTATTAATTTTATATCATTGTATAAGTTATAGGAAATCAAGAAGAGTAAATAAATCGCTCAAGGATTTCTCCCAAGGAAAGGGTGGCTCATTTTTTATTATACATAGGATAACTGCATCATGTTAGGCACAGTATGACTTACTTATTATCTTTATGTGAAGGTTAAGTACCGTTTACAGTACTTATGGGTACCAAGCAAGGGGTGGACTCTGGATGGTTAATTGTATGTGTCCACTTGACTGGGTCATGGTGTCTCTGGACTATGTCTGAATGGTTTATGAAGGGGTCTGAGGTGTTTCCAGAGAGATTACCATTTGAATTGGTGAACAAAGTAAAGCAGATTTCCTTCTGAGTATAGTTGGGCATAGTCTAACTCACTAAAGGATTGAATAGAACAAAGAGGTAGAGAAAATCTGAATTCATTCCCCATCCCTTCCCCTACCCTCTCTTCTCCTCTCTCTTTCTGCCTGACTGCTTGAGATGGGACATCAGTCTTCTCTTGCCCTGGAACTGGGACTCTCAAATCACCAGTGCTCTTAAATCTCAAGCCTTTAGTTTCACACTGAAACTTCCCCCCTGTCGCGACCCCTTGCCCGCAAGGAAGACGCAACTCAGGAATCTTCTTTCAGCAGTTTATTCAGGCCCTTGATATTTCTTCTTCTCTCTCTCGGATGCCCCTCCCAGCCTTAATAAAGCATCCCAAGCCCCAATGCAAAGCTGCCGCGTGGAACTTTCTCACAGGGTGGTGAAAAATCATGTGCCAACTTTCCCAGATAAGAAGTTGTTTGTCACAGACCACAGCGGAGCCAGCGTCATCTTGTAATGGCAACTATAATCTGCAGAAACGGCAGAAGGGGCTCACCACAGTTCCCCCTTTCTGTTTTCTTAAAACAATACAGGCGAGAGTAGAGGTCCTATCCCACTGTGCAGAAGTGGCTGCATAGTATGGCTCAGTCCTAAGGAGGGCCCTTCCCCAGATCTGAGGCCATATCAGCCGACGCCTTTTTTCGTGGGGCGGGGCGTGGACGCGTCTAACCCGCATGCAATAGGACATGCTCTCCTTGAGGTCCACGTCAAGGATCACTCAAGTGCAGTGCCTTGCCTCGCATCCTGTATCGTGACGATGGTGGACGAAGGGGGATAGCTGAGGCTGAACTGTGGCTGTTTATAATGACAAACAAGTTGACAGCACCCTGAAAGAAAGGCACGAACTTCAAGGCGATAGAAAAGCACTAGTGTGGAAACCCATCTGCGTGCAATGGCAGTAAGACCGGCAGAGTGCAAGGGCTTTCCAACACTAAGAGAATAACAAGGAAAGTCATGTCGATCCCAGTGCAATGTTATAATAACTTGGGGTGTAACGACCATGACAAAGGTTTACTGCTTAAGATGCGCAAGCCAGACTTGAGGTGAGTTGCCATTTTCTAAAGCTGCAAGAGCTTGTATGATCATAGCCTTTTCTTGTGCATGGCGAGTCTTAAGGCGACAGAGAAGCCACAAACAGAGCACAACACTGAAGCAACACATTGCACCAAAAATGCCTACTCCCACCCACTCTTTGAAGAAGGAAAAAGCAGAAGATATCCAATCGGTGAATTGACCCAAAGTCACTGGTTCGACACGGGTACTATTCAAAACAGCAATCTGAGTTAGTTGAGACTGGATCAAGTTTTCTGCTTCCATGGACCAGGTTCCGGATAGATACTCTCCGATGATGCGGGAGGCATTTCTGGAATCATTAAATCTGACAGAGGTTATACATAAATGTGCACGTTGATCAACACAACCCAAATGTACTAGGTCAGACAATTCCTCAACTTGAGCTTGAAGCAGATCTATCCTTTGATTAGCAGCCAAAATCCCAGATAAAATGTGTTGATTAATTTTACTTTGAGATTCAAGTATGGTGGATGTTTGTTGAATAACCTGATTAATAGTGGCAGCAGTTTGTACCTGGCTGGCCATGGCTACTCCAGCTGTAACTGCTGCAGCAGCAGATACCGCCACAGCTGTCACTATGGCTGCCGTAATTCCAAAATCTCTATGGGCTCTAATCAGTTCAACAATAGGAAAAGACTCTGGATCTGCAGTAACCGGGATCGGGACAAAAGTTGGAATTTTCATAACCATTGCCATAGGCCAGGATGCATTCCAACACTCAGACAAATAACAGGTAATATTAGAACAATTAAGCATCCCCTGTAATGTAACATTAGCCAAAAGAAACAGGAACGGAGATTGGAGACGGACTGCTGCGGAGGGTAATGTAGCATTAGATAATTGTGAATTATTTGCAGAAATTTTAAGCCTCCTACCTCGCTCCGAGTCTTGGGTACTGCCAGAAACATTAAACAGCCAACTTTGGACTCCTAATATTTCCCTGGGGAAACACAAGCGCGGACTAGACTAGCCCAATCTGAGGGAGTCATGCAAAATCTAGTAAGTCCCTCCACCTGAGTGAGAGTGAAAGCGGCATCTATGCCATAAGTGCGGACAGATTCTGCCAAGGTTTTAATTAGCTTAAAGTCTAAAGGCTCATGATATCTTCCCCTGTTATTGTCCTGAAATACAGGGTATGCAAGTCCCATATCTGTATTAACTGTCCTCCAAACTTGTGCATGAAAAGATCTCCCGGAACCTTGGCTCCCCCCACATACGGAGGTGGGGCAATCGGCACCATATCTTCTTCTAGATATTCTACCTCCTCCTCCTCAGAGTTTTGTTGACCGATGTTAACTCCCTTCCCCTTCTTACAGTAGGCCTGTGTGCCCTGTGTCTCCTTTTTCTTCTTTTTCATTTTTATCTTATGTAGTTGTTGTAACAATATATCAAGGTCCTCAGAACTCTCTGAGTCGCTTGTGTTCTCAGGCGTTTTTAATTCGGTCAAGTCTGGGTAGAGCCTTCTCCTATTTTTATCTTCAGGCTCTTTTGCCTTCTCACTACTGTTACTTTTAATACTCTCTGCCACTTCACTACATGATCCTTCAGATTTTTCCTCATGCAATTGCTCAAGAATAGCTTGACCCTCACTCACAGCTTCCTGGCATTTACCATCTGTAAGGCAACCACGGACCATTTTCCAAAGGGGTATCACCCCACCCTCTAATATGCCCTGCTCAGAAGCAAAGTCAAGATCTTTGCCTAATTTATCCCAACTAGGCACAGTAAGGCTGCCCGAAAATGCAAACCACGGTGCAGCGATATCTATCTTCTGTAAAAATCTCTGTAAAGTACTATGTTTCACTTCCAGTCCCTTGGAACGTAACAGGCCATCTAGGGCCAGGAGAAGCGGACTTGAAGATGCGGCACCCATGACACAACAACAAAGGAAGCACAAAAAACAGAAAGCAAAAGTAGAAGCGAAAGTACACAGTGCAGCTGCAATAAAATGTAAGGCTCTCTCTTTCATTACAGAGGAGCTGCCCCGCTTTGGTCGCGGATCCCACTTACTAGGGACTAACCCCGCTTTGATCGCGGATCCCACTTACCTGGGACTAACCCCGCTTTGATCGCGGATCCCACTTACCTGGGACTAACCGGTGCACTACCCCTGACTGTTGAAAGTTCTGGTTCCCGGGTCTCGGCGCCACTTGTCGCGACCCCTTGCCCGCAAGGAAGACGCAACTCAGGAATCTTCTTTCAGCAGTTTATTCAGGCCCTTGATATTTCTTCTTCTCCCTCTCGGATGCCCCTCCCAGCCTTAATAAATCATCCCAAGCCCCAATGCAAAGCTGCCGCGTGGAACTTTCTCACAGGGTGGTGAAAAATCATGTGCCAACTTTCCCAGATAAGAAGTTGTTTGTCACAGACCACAGCGGAGCCAGCGTCATCTTGTAATGGCAACCATAATCTGCAGAAACGGCAGAAGGGGCTCACCACACCCCCCATTGGCTTTCCTGGGTCTCCAATTTGCAGAGAGCAGATCACGCAACTTTTGAGCTTCCATCATCACATAAGCCAATTCCTAACCATAAATCTCATTTTATATGTATGTATATCAGGTTTTGGAGAACCCTGACACATACAGCAGTAGAAGCTCAAAGCTCTTTCCTTTATAAATCTTGTAGAATCACATGTGCTTCATAGCTTTGCTCTAAGTAAAAATCAAATTCTAAAAAAAAAAAAAGGAAACTATAAAATGCTTAAATACGCTTTGAATTTTTCCAGAGGTATAGCTGGCACAGTGTCACATGTCTGTAACCCCAGCCATTTCGGAGGCTGAGGTATGAAGATCACAAGTTTGAGGCCAGCCTCAGTAACTTAGGGAGAACTTATCTCAAAATAAAAAGGATTGGGAATGCAGTTCAGTAGAAAACCACACCTGAATTCAAACCTCAGTACAAAAAAAAAAAAAAAAAGAAAAATTTGTCCAGAGACCTGATTATAAAAAGTCATCTTTCACTCTGCTGTTAGAATTTTTCTAAAACTTTCTTGCCTTTTGAGTATTTTCAAAGATCAGTTTTGGAAATTTGGTCACAGAGTTACACATCTTTTAAACAATGCAGAAAAACCAGCATTCAGAGTGTGGGACTCTTGTGGGGGCTGGAGACTTGAAGGAGAAGAAAAGGCTCAGAAATTCAGGAGACCCAGCTGGAAGCAAACAAGTTTGCAGCTAGATTCTCTTGGGCGAGTAGGTCAGACAGAGACTTCCACATCTGACGGTTACTGACATGAAGAAAGATGCTCCTGGGTCTAGCAGCTGATGTTTCTCTGCAAATTCCACAGACCACTGACAGCTGCTGAGGTATGTACATGCTGCTCATATGGAATCCTCTGGGTCTAGTGGACTTGAGATCAGTCTGCCAGGGAAGAGAACTCAAAATTCATTGAGTATGGCTCAGATGAAGCTAGGTTCAGGGCATGGATTCACACTTCTTCCTCTTCTTCTATTTTTCTAATAATCAGAATAAGGTGAAGTAGGGGAAGAGAGCTTTCTAGTTCTATTAATCTATAAGACTGAAACCTATAGTTGTTCAAAGCAGGAAGTCAAAGAGCACAATCTTTCCTAAAGGGAGAATTGGAGGGAAATAATAGGCTACAAATGCTTAGTTAACTTGATGCTAAATCAAGGGAAGAATGTACATCATAGAGTCCCAGTAAAATCTGAGATCGCTGGGTAATTGCCAAGAAGTGGTAGCAAGAGGTAACCTTACCCTGATGAAGATGCCAAGTTCAAGCTGCTAAAGTCATTGAAAAGCAAATGTATGTACTTGTACAAAAAGAGGCAAATTAAAAAATGAGAGAAGTGTGTGTTTGTTTCCTCACATATCTAGAAAGACAAGATAATCTGAAAAACAAACCTTAAAAAGATGCAATAAATCATCTGCCCCTCGGGGAGAAAGCACAGAAATGTGTTTCCTACTCCACCAACATCTTTTTCATAAGAATAATAATGCCACCAGAGATCTTTAGAGTACTGTATGTATAAATGAGTGGATAAATAAAGGAATAGGTAACTATGTGATTGTTCAGTAGAGCAGAAATAAAGTTAGGAAAATGAAAATCAGAAAATAGCATATGGGGCACTGACTTCATTTTTTAAACACATTTCCTTTCTAGTGCTTTTTTTTTTTTTAACCCACCTATTTCACCAAGTAGGAAATAACCGGCTTTGGAAAAACAGTTGAGAAGTAACTGGTGTTTCTTATTAAAAAAAAAAATGGGGGTAGAGGGGGGAATAATGCTCAGTTCAATTTTTCAGGCTGTAAAAAGAGCTGAATGCAATGACCATGTTTCACAGCGTCACCTAGTGGTTTGGAGGGATAAGATCCTTAACAAAAGCCAACACTGGGTGGATGCACCCTTGGCTTCTGAAGCCTGCACCACCGTTCATTGGGTGCGGGGCGGAACAGCCCTGATGGCTGCTCAGAGCTGGGTGGTGAGGCTGGACTTGCTAGCTTACCTTTGCTGACGTGCTCCACAGTTCTGGCCTCAAATCTTTTTCTAAGTCTTTTCCTAAATTTGAAATTGAGTTTCCCCATATCTGACACGAAACTGCTCAGTCTGGTGTTTTTGAGAATGAGATCAAAGAAAATATCAGACAAATCAAGTGTGTAGTTCTCTGCAGGCATCAATTCCAAGTTATGTGGAAATGACAGGCACACAAACAGTGAATGCTCCTGCTGTGTCTCTTACGTTGTCACTTGACTATAAGGTTGGGGTCTCACTGAAGTGACAGTGTCATTTAGTTCAGGACATTGTATTCTGTTTCCAGAATTATTGCACCTTCTCTTTGACTGACTTACCAGCCTGCATTCTGGACCCCTCAGAATTTTTCCCCATGTTGTGCCAGTCTGCTTTCTAAAATATATTGTTCCCTGCCTTAAATCCCTTATGCATTTCTCTTTGCCCTAAGCATAAAGTCTAAAACCCTTCTGGGCCATACAAGACTTCTCAGGATCCACCTCCACTCACCTCCCAGGCTTGTCTTCTACCCACACCCTCAGCCCAGACAGACTGACCCTGTGGGCTGCATGTGTGGGCACTGACCCATGTTGCTCCTCCTGTAAGACTTCGCTTCCCCTGACCTTTTTATTCTTGTTTGTCCTTTGTCCTTCCTTAGCTTCAAGCCTGGTTTAGGAACCTTGTCCACATTCCCCCAGAGAATTCCACATGATCCCTCCTTGCTCAGATGCTATTTATTACTTATAATCCTGCCCCGTGATGCTATTAACCCCTGAAGTATCTTATATTCCATATCCCCAGTACCTGAAGAGTGCCAGAGGCATAATTAATCCTGATAAATATTTGAATGAAAGAAGGCCCAAATCAATGGCCGGCTTCTCTGTCCCCTAACATACCGATCACCTTAGTTCCAAATATAAATGAATGTGACATGATACTTAGTGGGACCTACCTGTGCCTATTAAACCACAGACCCAGAAACAAAGAAGGGGTGTCACATTCAGAAGAGAGCTCACAACCATAATAGCCTGACATCCTCCACCCAAACCCTGTTTGTTGTGCCTTTACTTAGTTATTCTATAGACTCAGAAAAAAAATTAAGGCAATTATTCTAAACATTCTTAGTTAATTAGGGAAATTAATTTAATTCCTAAATTTCTTGAGATGAAAAGAACTTTCCAGTAAATATATCATATCAGCATGCAAAAGAATTACTTAAAATTTTTATTTTTAAAATCTTTGATCAAGGTATAAATGTCCTCAAATAACTAAGGAAATTATTTTACCTCTGAAAATTCCTATTTGGAGTTGTTTTCGCTATATTAAAAACACAAAATCTCTTCAAGTGATTTATTTGGGTTTACTTAAATATAGTCCTTTATATTCTGAGAAATTAATTCAAGTATGGACCCCTTCTAAATTATTTTCATTAAAAAGTTTATGACTTAGAGTATCATTTCACTTTTTTTAGAGTGACAAATACCACCTGATTCTTGGAAGGGCTCAAAACCCCACCCTGATAAACACTGATGATTTCCATTTGTTAAAATCAACTTCTTTCGCTTCCTACAAATACTGATATGAAAAGAATTTCTAGTGTCATGGATGATCTACAGAAATAATAATTTAACATATTTGGTGTTGACAAAATTTTATGTTCTTTTCACTTGTATCAAAATAAAGGAAGGAAGCAGAAGAGTTGTGTAATAAAATGTGATATAAAGTTTTATTTTAGATCTTATAGAATATGTTTGGGGGCAATAAATTTTTATATTTAATGTCAGTATTTTTGTTGAACTACTAACAACTTTATTAGCAGATGGAAATTTTCATGCATTTGATGTGTCAAACCTGTGAATCTCCTCC
Source organism: Marmota monax (assembly GCF_021218885.2). Classification (NCBI taxonomy): domain Eukaryota; kingdom Metazoa; phylum Chordata; class Mammalia; order Rodentia; family Sciuridae; genus Marmota; species Marmota monax. The sequence continues at coordinate 6,622,915 of NW_026693082.1, forward strand.
TCAAAGAAATTTTATAGGGAATGTTTTTCATATTTATATGAAACAGAGACTGAGTGAGCTTTTAAATATCTCAAGTGGTCTTTGTAAGTATCTTCCTGGAAGATAAACTCTGGTTCACACTGCAATGTACTTCTACCATTAAAGTCTGAATTTCCTTGTTCATAGCATTCTAAAGATATTTTACGATATCTGAAAAGATGCTCTCATATTTTGTGTAACTCCCAAGATATCAACTTTGGAAAGATCCAGAAGGTAGAGTAAAATGTGCTTTGCATTATACCTGCTGAAATGTAGAGCATAAATCACATGTATATCTGTTTGATTTATAAAAGTATGTCCCTCATGTTCAAATTGCAGTTGGAATCAAACTAGTTATTTAGTGAGAATAAAACTACAGGAACAGGAGTCTTGTACTTTGGCTTTTTCTAACTAGCTATGTGATCAGCTACAGAGTCTCTCTTGTTCCTGAGCCTCGGGTATCTTCTTTGTAAAATGAATTGAACTAGATGATTTCTAAGATCTCCTCATTTCCATAGAGCCTGAAAAGTATTAAATATATTATCATGTAAAAGTTATGCTTTACAGCAATAGAATACTTTCTTTTCTTGAATCATCAAATGATTTCACGTTTTGGGAACTAAGAATTTATATAGAGTGCTCTCTGAAGTGTTTTTGACCCTGTGCAAGCTAATAGTTATAATAATGGGACCTATTTTAGGGAGAAGTATTGATCTCATTTTTCTATGAATTAAAACATGAAGAAGAATTTCAGGCATATACACGCTTGCCAAAATTTCCCAAACCATGTTTCATTAAGCACTAGGTCTACAGGGAGTTAACAAAACTCTGCTCTTTAAAAGAAAGAAAGAAATGATATCAAAGTTTAATTTGCTAATGTGAATTGTGTTCTTCAACATAAGAAGGTAGTGCACTGTCAAGTGGGGGGATCTGCTGCGTTATCTGTAGGTAACGCCCCCTCACATAGCTCCTAGAGGGAGTAATCAGACAATGAGGTTTTTGGCTGAGCTGGATGTGTGGACACTGAACCAAACCCAGATTTATTGTGAGAAGTAGGGAGGGCAGATCTTGAACCAGTCCAAAAGAGTGCAATCCACAGTTCCACTTAAGAAATTTGCAATTCAATTTAAAGGAAAACCCTACAAAAAAGATCAGCAAAAAACGGAAAGAATTTTTCCTGGAGGCTGGGGGCTGCCCTCTGAGAAAGGTTCACACTGAGGCAATCAGCAATTATAGGTACCGTGTCCATGAAGTACTTCCCATGGGAAAGGTGGGGTGTGCTTATTGGTCAGGGGGCCCTCCTCATCACTGTGGATACCTTGCAATGGTCAGGAACTTACTGAGTAGGGGACCTCAAGGTAAGTCTGTGCCACCTAGTCATTTTGCAGAAAGGGGTGGGACCCACACATGGGACAGAGCCCAGGGGTATGGCCTCAGGGCCAGCATTAACAGAAAGAAGACTGGCCTTCCTAAAGCTCACCCCAGCCTCAGCAGTGTTCAAGTCTAACACCACGGACACCCAGCCTGGCCCCTGATTATTCACAGAACAAAATTCAGAAATGAGGCAGCAGATTTTATTGTTGTTTTTATTTTTCCTCCCTTAATTAATTTTATTCTTTCCTAACTTCTTGGCATACTATTTGTTACAATAATAGGTGATCAATGATATTTCATTGAGTGAAAATGCTATAGGGTTTCAGAAGAGAAGGAGATTGTGGGGCTTGGGTAAGTTCTAGAAGATTGAAGAAGATGGTAGGTCTTAGGTAGTCTTCATGGATGTCTAGCATTTAAATATGTGATGGAAAACACATGAGCATTTTTATAAGTGACAGAAAAATTATTATATATCATAATACATGCTGTCTGTACAGTATTTTATTACTCCTTGATTTTGAAAAAATATGCATTATATTATTCCATTTCCTCCATTTCTATTCAATTGTTGGGAAAACATGCTCAAAATACACTATAAAATATACCTCTGTCTTACCCCTATCTGTGTTTGCTGTAAATTCTACTTAAGCATCACACAGCTGAGTTCATCATCATTACAAGACATAATGAAAAATATTGAACTGCTGGCAAAGATAAACTTAAAATAACCCTTTTTACTCTAAACTTTTTAAATTTGGATTCATCAGGACTTAGTGCTGCGGAAAGGCATATGTGTCCAAAAAATGTACATAAGCCCAAGGTACTTTGGAAGGATATTCTAACAGGACAATGGAAAGGTCCTGACCCAGTAATTGTCTGGAGTCGAGGGTCTGTTTGTGTGTTTCCACAGGGAGAACAGCAGCCGATTTGGATTCCAGAGAGATTAACCAAGGTCCTGACCCAGTGATTGTCTGGAGTCAGGGGTCTGTTTATGTGTTTCCACAGGGAGAACAGCAGCCGATTTGGATTCCAGAGAGATTAACTAAAGCGATTTCTACAGACCAAAAAGAAGATGATTTGGCTCAAATCCATAACAACTGATATCCAAAACTCCAGTTTGGCTATTCTTACATCTGCAACAGAACCAGGATGCTTTTTTCAATATCTATTTTATTATTGCCCTTTGCCATATCATGAAGTTCTATTTTGTTTTTTGAGCTCATACAGACCTAGGTTAATGTTTTGCTGATCAGTTCTATTTTTTGACTATAGAGTTTTTAAACATTGCAATGGAGATTTCACCTGTAAAAAGTTATAAGGCCTTTACTATAATGTTATGTGTTGTATGTATTATATTATGTGTGCACACTTGTGTTTTGTGTTATATGTTTGAATGTACGTATGTCCATATATCATATATGATGAGCGCTCATGATAAAATGGATCCAAATATTTTTTTTTCACGTGATTTATATGGTTTAATTTAAATTGGGTAAACAACTGTTGAGGATTGTTTTAATATGTAAACAAAAAAGAAGGTTAACAGATCTGTTTACTTTCACCTTTCCTTTTCATTATATTTAATAATTCTCTTAAAGATAATGTAAATTGTTAAGAAAATTGTTTTCTTTTAGTGCCTTCTGTAATGTTACATAATTTTTTCTTTAGCCATTATTGCCAGAATTCCTATCTTCATCCCAGTGCTGGTGAAGTCAAAGATAAAACCAATCTACAGCTTCTACAATAGCCATCACTGAACTGCTTGCAGAACTTGCCTGGACACATTGTGAGCTCACCTGTATGCATTGTGAACTATCTGTTGGTGCAGCGACTTGTGGTAGTGTTGGGGTATTTTTGCTGATGATGTCACCGGTGGTACAATTTTTCAAAGGAGCCCTCAATTGGCTTAATGTCATGGCATTTTGCATCCTCCTCTACTAGTGATGGTCTAAAATTTGGGGGCCAACAGAGGTGAGGCAAAGAACCTCACCCCCCCACAGGTGCAAAGGCCTATCCACAAGTATGGCTGTATGCTGGACCGGTAGTCAGTGACGGGTATGATCCAATTGCAGTGGTACCAACCTAAGACAGGAGGCTGACGCCTAGAGGTCAGTTCATCTGATGACGGGTAAGGACCATATGTTGAATTGGACTGCCTAACAGGCACGGTCCCTAAGCCACATGCTTGTTGTTTAAACAGAGAGGGGGAGATGTTGAGAGCCACAGCCAAAGGGGCCCCAGCAAACTTCCAGCTGCCAGCAAACTTCCAGCTGCTGGCTGATGATTGGCTCACAGCGGCCCCAGCAACATCTAGCTGATTGGCTCCTCGGCCCCAGCAACATCTAGCTGATTGGCTCCTCTGCGGTGATGCTCATTGGACTGTTTCCCTGCCCTTTCAGACCACGGAGCTGCTCATTGGGGGACTTTTTTGGCTCCGCCCACGTGACCCAGCCAATCGGCCTCAAGAGCAGGAGGATTGTGGGAGGTGGAGAGAAGCTTGTGGGGGAGAGAGAGGCTTGGGGAAAGCCGGTGGTGGCAGTTGAGGCTCTGAGGGTTTTTCCTGAGAGACTATTTTGTTTGTTGTGTGTGGTTCTAAAAATAAAGTTAGTTTCTTTTGACAAGTGGCTCCTGATTGTGCCCAGCCAGACTGCGGCATTGAACCAAACAACTTTAGGGATATTGTTTAACTGCATCATAAGAAATGATCCATAAGAATATCACTGAGAAGTTTCATGTTATCTAAATTTTATTTTTGCTAAAGGAGTCCAATTACAATTTTTTCTATTAGTAGCAAGAGTTTTGTTTTTTAACTTTTGTTTTTGTTTTGAGGGGTTTGTTTATTTTTATGGTCTTTAGGCAAAACCACCATGTCTAATCTGCCTGGAGTCAAACTCCTTTAACTGTCAAAGAAACAGTTAAGCTAATATTAAGCCTTTCAGTTATTATTGTTACCAGCCCTGGAGTATTTTGAATTCTTTATTGTCCAAATGTTTGCCATTTCTAGGGGGAAGATATTAATCATATTGCAACATAATTAATACTGAGTGAAAGGAAAGTGACCACAACACTCAGAGCAACCAAAAGATCTTTATTGCAGCAGTGCAACAAAGAGAAAGGAAAGAAGGAAAGAGAGAGAGAGAAAAGAGAAGAGATGAACAGGGAGAGAGACAGAGAGCGCGCGTAAGAAAGATAAAGAGCAAGAGAGAGAGAGCAAGAGAGAGGGGGGCCTGGCAGGAGGGAGTTTTTATAGCCCGAATCTAATGGGGCCTCTGGGTCTGCAAGCTGCCTTGTTGGCCCAAGGGGGGGTTAAGTGTTCATCCTTAAGCAGGGTTGAATGTTCAGACTTGAGGCAAACAGGTGATAAAGGACCAGATAGAGGGGGGTTTGAGTGTGTGGGCTATCTTGCAGCCAACATCTGTTCAGCCTGCCCTGCAGACAACACAGTTGAGCCTGCTCTGCACCCAACACTGAGTACTCTTCAGAAAGTAAAGAAGGACAATTTATTTTTCTTAACTGTATTTGTAGTCCTTCACATTATGCCACTCTGCCATAGTACCCAACAAAAATGCACAAGGATGGACACCAACTGAATATTGACGTCGACCAGCCAGCGTTCAATGCTCATGCCATCAGACTTGATCTCCTGCCAGTCCTCCTTGTAGTCATCTCTATAGCTTCTCCCTCACCACCCCCTTTCATTCATGGATGACTAGATCAACTCAAGAACTTCTTTCTTTCCTCCACTACTCCTGCCATCATGAACAAATTCAGCATCCAAATAGACATCAGCATCTTGGTCTCTCAACTCCTCGGGGCTCTTTGCTTCTAATGACCTGTCACCTATGTAGCACATCAAGAAGTTTTAAAAATTCTTTTTCCTGATAACTACATCCTGCTTGGGTGCAAGCAGGAAGCAGGTGATTTGGGTTTAAGTAGGGCTCCATCTTTACAAACCCAGTAAAGGAAGGAATAAGGGGCCCAAATTTATAGTCATGATCCATGCAATCTATGCTGAGTTAGAAGGACCACAGGCATCAAGGGAAGACGTAGAGTAGGAAATGGTTGGGTGGATACTGGCAGGTCAAAAACTTCTGAAGTGACCACACAGGGTAGAGAAGCTGAAAGGAAAGTATGGGAGATGGAGCAGTGAGTGTTTGGATCTTGGTACATTTTTTCAGTTTTTTTTTTATTAACACGTATTAATTGTACATATTAATGGGGTTCAGTGTGGAAATTTTCACACCTGTGTACAGCATGCAAAAATCAAATCCAATCCCCCTTTTCCACATTCCACCACAGCCTTCCAGGTGTCTAGTAGTCACTGTTCTACTTTTAGGTTGACTTTGGGGAAATGTTTTATGCCTAATTAATGTTTTATGCCTAATTAAATCTTAATACTTATTATTAGTTTTTTCAGGTTTGCTTACATTTCCTGTGATTTAATCTTGATAGGTTATAGCTGTCCGGAAATCTATCTATTTCCTCTACATTTTCCAACTTGTTAGCATATGGTTTTTCATAATAATATCTAGTGATCTTTTGTATTTCTGCATTGGTTGTACTGTTTTCCTTTTTCACATCTGATTTGATTAATTTGGTTTTTCTCTTGGTTAGGCTAGCTAAAGGGTTGTTGGTTTTGTTTATCTTTTCAAAGAACCAACTCTTTGTTTCATTGGCCTTTTGTATTTTGTAAGTCTAAATTTCATTTATTTTTGCTCTGAATTTTGTTACTTCTTTCCTTTTACTAATTTGGGGTTTGGCTTGTTTTTGCTTTTCTCCATTCTTGAGATGAATCATTAGTTTATGTATTTGAAATCTTTCTATTTTTTTAAAGCAGGAACTCATTGCTCCAAACTTCCCTCTAAGAACTGCTTCTAGTTTATCCCATAAGATTTGGTATATTGTATTTTTGTTTTCATTTATTTTGACAATTTTTTAAAAAAATTTCCTTCAGACTTGCTTGATCATTCACTCTTTGTTCAAAAGTGTGTTGTTCAGTCTCCTTGCACTTGTATAATTTCTAAAATTTTCTTTGTTGGCAACTTTTATTTTTGTTTCATTGTGAGAAGAAAAGATATAGGGTCAGATTTCAATTTTAAAATTTGCTAATACTAGTTTTATGGGCTAAAACTGGTCTGTTTTAGAGAAACGTCCATGTACTGATAAGCAGAATATGTGCTTTATAACAGTTGAATGGAATGATCTGTAAACATCTATTAAGACCATTTGATAGTCCAGTTTAACTCTGAAGTTTACAATGTAACTCAAACTTCATTGACATTTTTGTCTGGATGATCTATCCATTGACTAAAATGGGGTGTTAAAAATCCCCCATTATTATTGTATTGGAAACTATCTCTCCATTTAGTTCTCATGGTGTTTGTTTTATCCAAATGGATGCTCTGACATTAGGTGCATGTAGATGTACCATAATTATATCTTCATGTTGAATCGGTCCCTTGATCATTATATAGTGACTTGTCTCTTTTTTTTAGTTTTATTGATTTTATTTTTTTAAATACACAACAGTAGAATGCATTACAATTCTTATTACACATACAGAGTACTGTTTTTCATATCTCTGTATGTAGAGTATGTTCACACTAATTCATGCCTTTATACATGTACTTTGTTTTCTTGCATTATAATTCTTATTACATAAAAATACCACAATTTTTCATATCTCTGTTTATATATAAAGTATGTTGACACCCAATTTGAGTCTTCATACATGTACTCTGAATAATGATGTCCATCACATTCTACTTCTCTTGCTAATCCCCTTCCCCCTCCCTTTCCCTCCCACCCCTCTTCCTTATCTAGAATTCATCTAATCCTCCCATGTTCCCCCTGTCTATCCCACTATGAGTCAGCCTCCTTAAATCAGAGAAAACATTCAGCATTTGTTTTGGGGGAATTGGCTTTTTACAGTTTTTGTCTTACAGTCTATTTTGTTAGACAAAGGTATAACTACTCCTGCTTGTTTTAGGCTTACATTTGCTTGGAACATGATTTTATATTCTTTCACTTTCAGGCTGTGTGTATCTTTATTTGTGAAGTGGTTTCCTTGTAAGCAACATATTATTACACCCTTTTTATTTATTTATTCAGTCATTCTGTACCTTTTAATTACATTCCAGGTTGTTATTAAACCTCTTTTTTTAATGTATGTACTCATTTTTATAAACTTACCTTTTCATATTGCTTTTTCTACATCCCACAAGATTTGGTATGTTGTGGTAAGGACTTGGTAAGAATTTATTCCTGCCATTTTGTTGATTTTCTTAGTTGTTTTGAATATTCTTCATTCTTTTCTTCCTCGCTTGTTCACCTTTGTGATATTGGTAATTACTGTATTGGTAATATTTGACTGTGTTCTAGTTCTCTATTACATACCTACTCTTCTAGTGGAATTTACACTTTTACCATGCTTCCATGATCATAATCAGGTTTCCTTCATTTCTGGATGTAGGACTCCCTTAAGCATTTTTGTTAGCCTTGTCTGATGGTCACTGATTTCCTCCATTTTTGTGCCACAGTCCAGCTGCAGCAAAATAACCGGGGGGTGACGAACAACTTGTGCACGTTGATACAGCAGGAGAGGGAGCCGTTTATTGCAGGACAGGAGCAGTATTTATACATTCCACACAGCTTATCTAATTAGCATAAACTAGATACATCAGTCAACCAATAAGGAATCTCCACACTTAATGGCTCGCTTTTGTTACTTCTCAAACCACTCAAACCTCTGGCATTTTGCCAGGCACCATCCAGACTTGTTTACGAACTCTAACATTCCCCTGGCAAAATGCCAGGTGTTATTTTTGACTTGTTTACAGACTCTAACATTTCCCCCTTTTGTTTAATTTAAATAACGACCATAGTGGTTTTTACAGAAACACCATAAATAACCTGCTACAAACAGAAAGGGAGGATACAAAATGCCACAATACCAAGCCAATTGATGGCTCCATGCAAGAAGCCCTTGGAAAAATTATACCAGCAATGACAGCATTAGCAAAGATACCGAGTTACAATTTGTTGTAGATTACAGTTTGTTGTCTCAGTCCAGGTAAAGCAGTGTCTCAAATAGATTAACTCACAGTCCAGGTAAATCACAGTCCAGGTAAGTTCTGCAGGCAGCTAGCTTAAATCACAGTCCAGGTAAGTTCTGCAGGCAGCTAGCTTGATCCGAAGTCTCGTCCGTTTCTCAGCCGAAGTCTTGTCCGGTTCTCAGCAACACTGGAAATTCTTCCACCTTCGTCTTTACTGGCACTGGGACGAAGGCAGGAACTCCGGATGGCTAAAGAAAATCCTGTAGCATTCTACTAAGAAAACAACCTTCTGAACAATTTAGTACATTATCTCAAGGTTTTTACATTTGAAATAAGCCTTAATAGTGCTCATTACTCATTAGCTTCCAGGTGTGGGCGAACCATTGTAGTTTAGTTATTGGCATTGAAAATGACCAAACATCAGGGACACCAGTAGCGTCTTCTGCTGGCTGTAGTGCCTGGGCAGCCCCAGATGGTCCTGGGGAGTGTCCTGGACTCAAACTGCTACTGGGCACAGGGAGCAAGAGCCTGCGAGACTGTGCCTCCAGGTCAGGTCTAGATTTGTGCTCATGGCAGTGGAAGAGCCAGCTCCCCGGCCAGGAGGCGGGGAAGGGCCAGTTGCCGCCGCCTCTTGGAAAATCCTTGCTGCGCTGTGACCGGCTTGCACACTCGGCAGCCGCCTCTCTGCTTCACGCACCCTCCGGTAACGAAAAGTATTTAGTAATAGCCTTTTGCTGCAACTTTTTTCCTGATAATCCTTCCTCCTCTGATAATCTTTCTTCTTCTGAACTTTCTTTTTCTTTCTGACTAGAGTTCCTGGGCTCTTATCAACACATGCCCTAACTATTCTTGGTTCCACTGGGGTGCCTTCTTCCCTTAGTAATTTACTTCTCACCCCTTCCATATATTCATCACAAAGACAATACAATACACTGAGACAAAACAAGACACAAACATACTGTATCAATCTTCTCCATTTTCTTGAAATGGCCATTTTTCCTCTCGCCCTATCTGCCTAGGGACGAGCAGATTTGCTCCCGTCCTATCTATGGACGGGCAGCTTTTTTTTTCGTCACTTACCCCCAAGTGTCCCGGGGCTCCCCGTAACGGGCCACCATCTGCCACAGTCCAGCTGCAGCAGAATAATCAGGGGGGTGACGAACAACTTGTGTAGATTGATACTGCAGGAGTGGGAGCCGTTTATTGTAGGACAGGAGCAGTATTTATACATTCCACACAGCTTATCTAATTAGCATAAACTAGATACATCAGTCAACCAATAAGGAATCTCCACACTTAATGGCTCGCTTTTGTTACTTCTCAAACCACTCAAACCTCTGGCATTTTGCCAGGCACCATCCAGACTTGTTTACGAACTCTAACATTCCCCTGGCAAAATGCCAGGTGTTATTTTTGACTTGTTTACAGACTCTAACATTTTTGCTTCTCTTAGAAGGTCTTTATTTCTCCTTCATTTTGAGAAATAGCCTTGCTATGTATATTAATCTCCATTGGAAATATATTTTCTTTCAGTACTGGAATATGTCATTCCATTTCCTACTGGTCATAAGGTTTTTGTTGAAAAACCTGCTTGTAGTCTAATGGGTCTTCCTTTAAATATGACTTGGCACTTTTTTCTTGCAGATTTTAAAATTCTTTGTCTTGTAATTTTACAATTTGATTGTAAAATGCTATGATGAAGACCATTTCTGGTCTTATTTACTTGGCTTTCTATAAATATCCTGTTCTTGGATGTCCAAATCTTTTCCAAGATCAGGAAAGTTTTCAATGCCCTTAATTTTTTTTCCTTGTCTTTGGTTATTACAAAATGCAGGCATTTGTTTAATAATGTCTCAGAGATCTTATCTGCTCCCTTCATTCCACATCCCCAAATGGGATATTTAAAATGAACTATCTTCGAGTTTAAATATTCTTTCCTCCACTTGATCTAGTCTGTCAGTGACAGCTTTCAACTGTATTTTTTATTTAAGTTTATTCATTTCCAAAATTTGTTTCTTTTTCCAAATCTCTGCTGAATTTCTCATTTGTATCCTGAATTGTCTTCCAAATTTTATTTAACTATTTATCTGCATTCTCTTGGATCTCAATGAGCTTTTTCATAATCATTCATTTAAATTGTTTATCATGCATTTCAATTTCTTTAGAATCTGTTGCTACAGAGTTATGTATTTTCAGAAGTGTCATATTGCCTTGTGAGAGGGGGTTGTATTTATTGCATCCCTACATTAAGATGTGCACATCTTGTCGATGATAGATCTCTACTGCTTTTATGGCGTAACCTTCTGAGTAAGCAGCTTTCTATTGAATGTGTGTTTGGGAGTGTGGGTGTTTTGTACAACATTGATTTTTATTCTAGCTGAGCTCTGTACTATAGCCTCCCTATAACTTTTCTGTGATTAGTGATTTGGGGCATAGTGTATACTATATCAGAGCTGGAAAGACCCTTTGTCTCTGTGGGCCATAGAGAATGGGATGCTCTGGCAGTTGTGACTTAGAAAGCAGTGGGCATGAGGTGCTCCCTGTGTGGCTATTCCTACAAAGGGGATAGTGTCTCCTCTTAGGCATTAGGGTTTTACTCAAACATTTCTATTTCTAGCTCTGCTACTACCAAGGACCTCTAGCACTGGTGGCCCGAGCAGTGGTGAGGAACTAAAAATATTTGTCCTTTGACCCGTCAGTGGCATAGACCATGGAGAGAGGTGGTGGCAGGAACCACAGCACCCCTCTTGTGCTCACTTCCAGTCCTGATAGCAACATATGGTCAGACAAGGCTCAACATGTAGTTGGGGGTCACAGCAGGAACTCTGGTGTTCCTCTGCACTGTTTTGGTAGCAGCACCCACCCTGGAGCAGGACCTAAGCTGGAGCTAGGCAAAGTTTCATTATTACAAGCCAATTCTGGAGCAATTGAGTTTCTCTAGCATCCTGAACATGCCCTTGTGGGTGGGGCAGCAGTGAGGACTCCAGTGTTCCCTCCCAGTTCTATCAGCCACAGGTGCCTGAGTGAGCTGCAGTGGGGACAGGTAGCAGAACCCACATAGGTGGAATGGCAGCAGTTTCCATGATGTTCCTCATGCCTGCCCAAAAGTATATCCCTGGCCAGAGGCAGGAAAAATTACACTCAACTTCCCCTAGCAGGGGTATTTCTTTTCTCTTAGTATGACATTATTATAGTTGTCTGAATCTAACAGAATTCCAGGCTATCTTGATGATTTCCAATATTTTCCAACAGTCCACTTAAAATGCAGCTCTACACCTGTTATTTTGGTTCTTCTCTGCAGAGGAGGAAGCAAGTGGAGGTGTCTCCATTCAGCTATCTCAACATATTTTGTTTTAGGCTCAGAACCAAAGAATCCACTCATCACCAATAAGAATGTTAACCACTCCTCTGTTCATCTTCCCAAAGGATAATATGGCCCCAGAAAGCAATGGCTACAAAAGCATTTTTGTCTTTACACCCCCCATTGATCAGGGAGAATCATTAATAAGATAATTTGCCACTGTCTGGCTGGGCACGATTCAGGAGCCACTTGTCAAAAGAAACGAACTTTATTTTTAGAACCACACACGCCAAACAAAACAGCTCCTCAGGAAAAACCCTCAGAGCCCAACTGCCACCACCGGCTTCCCACAAGCCTCTCTCACAACCCAAGCCTCTCCACCTCCCACAATCCTCCTGCTCTTGAGGCCGATTGGCTGGGTCGTGTGGGCGGAGCCAAAAAAGTCCCCCAATGAGCAGCTCCGTGGTCTGAAAGGGCAAGGAAACAGCCCAATGAGCATCACCACAGAGGAGCCAATCAGCTAGATGTTGCTGGGGCCGCTGTGAGCCAATCATCAGCCGGCAGCTGGAAGTTTGCTGGCAGCTGGAAGTTTGCTGGGGCCCCTTCGGCTGTGGCTCTCAGCATCTCCCCCTCTCTGTTTAAACAACAAGCATGTAGCTTAGGGACTGTGCCTGCCTTAGGTTGTCCAATAGTACATATGGTCCTTACCCGTTATCGGATGAGCTGACCTCAAGGCGTCAGCCTCCTGTCTTAGGTTGGTATCATTGCAATTGGATCTTTCCTATCACTGACTACCGGTCCAGTATACAGCCACACCTGTGGAGAGGTCTTTATACCAGCAGGGGGGTGAGGTTCTTTGCCTCACCTCTGTTGGTCCCCAAATTTTATCTGAACAATCATGACAAGCAGAAGGGAGGAAGATACACCAAGCCAATTGACGGCTCCTTTTGGAAAAATTGTACCTACGATGACACCATCAGCATAAATACCCCAACACTACCACAAGTCGCTGCACCAACAGATAGTTCACAATGCATACAAGTGAGTTCACAATGCATACAAGTGATACATAGTCCAGGCAAGTTCTGCAAGCAGTTCAGTGATGGCTATTGCAGAAGCTGTAGATTGGTTTTATCTTTGTCTTCACTGGCACTGGAATGAAGATAGGAATTCTGGCAATAATGGCTAAAGAAAAAATTATGTAACATTCCAGAAGGCACTAAAAGAAAACAATTTTCTTAACAATTTACATTATCTTGAAGAGAATTATTAAATATAATGAAAAGGAAAGGTGAAAGTAAACAAACAGATCTGTTAACCTCCTTTTTGTTCACATATTAAAACAATCCTCAACAGTTGTTTACCCAATTTAAATTAAACCATTTAAATCACGTGAATAAAAAAAAATATTTGGATCCATTTTTTCATGAGCGCTCATCATGTATGATATATGGACATACGTACATACAAACATACAACATAAAACACAAGTGTGCACACAACACATAACATAATAGTAAAGGCCTTATAACTTTTTACAGGTGAAATCTCCATTGCAATGTTTAAAAACTCTATAGTCAAAAATAGAACTGATCAGCAAAACATTAACCTAGGACTGTATGCGCTCAAAAAAACAAAATAGAACTTCATGATGTGGGAAAGGGCAATAATAAAATAGATATTGAAAAAAGCATCCTGGTTCTGTCACAGATGTAAGGATAGCCAAACTGGAGTTTTGGATATCAGCTGTTATGGATTTGAGCCAAATCATCTTCTTTTTGGTCTATAGAAATCGCTTTAGTTAATCTCTCTGGAATCCAAATCGGCTGCTGTTCTCCCTGTGGAAACACATAAACAGACCCCCGACTCCAGACAATCACTGGGTCAGGACTTTAGTTAATCTCTCCGGAATCCAAATCGGCTGCTGTTCTTCCTGTGGAAACACACAAACAGACCCTCGACTCCAGACAATTACTGGGTCAGGACCTTTCCATTGTCCTGTTAGAATATCCTTCCAAAGTACCTTGGGCTTATGTACATTTTTGGTACACATATGCCTTTCCACAGTACTAAGCCCTGATGAATCCAAATTTATAAAGTTTAGAGTAAAAAGGGTTATTATATATACCCCTTCCCAATTCCTTCTTTTTGCTTTAATAAGTACATTTTAATAGTTTGATGAGCTCTTTCAACTATGCCTTGTCCCTGTGGATTGTATGGGATTACTGTTATATGAGTAATGCCAAATGATGAGCAAAATTGTTTAAAAGAGGTAGAAGTATAACCAGGACCATTATCTGTTTTTAACTGTTTTGGAACGCCCACAGTGGCAAAATTTTGTAAGCAATGAGCTATAACATCTTTAGTTTTTTCTCCGGCATGAAGGGAGCCCATCAAAAATCCAGAAGAAGTATCAACTATAACATGCAAATATTTTAATTTTCCAAATTCTAGCAAGTGTGTGACGTCCATCTGCCAAATATGGTTAGGTATCAATCCTCTAGGATTGACTCCAAGATTAACTTGTGGTAAAAAGGTCACACAATTTTGACATTGTTTTATTATTTGTCTAGCTTGTTCCTTAGTTATTTTAAAACGCTTTTGTAAAGCATTAGCATTGACATGGAACCTTTTATGAAAATTTGTTGCTTCTTCTAGTGTAGAGAAAATATGTATGTCATGTGTAGTTTTATCTGCTAAATCATTGCCCAAACTAAGGGCTCCAGGCAATCCTGTATGTGCCCTGATATGTCCTATAAAGAATGGATCTTTTCTGTCCCAGATTAGACTTTGTATAGTGGAAAGCAAAGAGAAAACAGTAGAGGAAGGGGAAATCCTACCAGCATCTTCAAGGGATACTATAGCATTAACTATATACTGACTATCAGAAAATAAATTAAATACAGAATCTTTAAACATCACAAAAGCTTGTAATACTGCATTAAGCTCTACCTTTTGAGCTGATTGTTTGGGTAATAAAAATGTAAAAGTTTGATCAGGTGTAACTATTGCTGCTGTACCATTATTTGACCCATCAGTGAATATATTTGGAGCATTCATGATAGGTGTTTTTCTTGTCATTTTTGGAAAAATTACAGGATGCGATGACCAAAAAGACAACAAAGGATTAGATGGTAAGTGATTATCAAATGAAACATTAGATTTACACATGATTATTGCCCAAGTATTTAACTCATTAGCTAATTCATCAATTTGATTCATAGTATATGGAGTAATAATTTTATTGGGAGAAATTCCAAACACTCCCTTTGCTGCTTTTATTCCTTTGAGTATTAATTGTCCTACAGCCTCAGGATACCTAGTAAGAAAAGTGTTAGGAGAATAAGATAAATGTATCCACAATAATGGACCTTCTTGCCAAAATACTCCTGTAGGAATATTTTTTGTTGGTAGTACAATAAATAATAAAGGCAAACTTATATCAATTCTATCCAAATGCATATTTTCCATATATGTTTCAATGATTTTTAATGCCTTTCTTGCTTCAGGCGTTAACATTCTGGGTGAATTTGGATCTGATGGACCTTTTAGGATATCAAATAAAGGTCCCAACTCTCCTGTTGGTATACCTAGATAAGGCCTTATCCAATTTATGTCTCCTAATAACTTTTGAAAGTCATTAAGTGATTTGAGTTGATCTACTCTTATTTGAATTTTTGGTGGATGGACCATGGTTGAGGATAATAGAACTCCTAAATAATTAATTGGAAAATTTAATTGTACTTTATCTATTGCTATCTCTAGATTATAATTTTTTAATAAGTTTGTAAGTGTGGCATAACATTCTAGCAATGTGTTTTTATCTTTGTGTGCTAATAATACATCATCCATATAGTGAAATATTTGTAGTTCAGGATTTTGATTTCTAAGTGGCTGGATTACTTTGTTAACATAAATTTGACACATAGTTGGGCTGTTAGCCATCCCTTGAGGGAGTACTTTCCATTCATATCTCTGATCAGGACCTTCATGATTCAGTGCAGGGATAGTAAATGCAAAACGTGGACTATCCTCAGGATGAATTGGAATTGAAAAAAAACAATCTTTAATATCTATAACTAAAACATACCAGGTTTTTGGCAAAGCAGACAATTGAGGAATCCCTGATTGAGCAGGTCCCATAATAACCATCTCATTATTAATGGCTCTTAAATCTTGCAATAATCTCCATTTACCAGATTTCTTTTTGATGACAAAAATGGGAGTATTATGGGGAGATACAGAAGGTTGTATATGTCCTTCTGCTAATTGTTGTTTGACCAGGTCATGGGCTGCTTGTATCTTTTCTTTAGTCAGGGGCCACTGAGGAACCCATACTGGTCTTTCTGATTTCCAAGTAATTTTTATTGCCTCAGTGGCCCTTTCTGAAAATCCAACCCATGTCTGTCTATTCCTTGATCTATTTGTATTGGTGCTGCTATACCTTGTTCTTGTTTTTCTAATCTTTTTCCTTTCCTAAAACCTTGTCTAGCCATAATAGTGGGTGCATTTTGGATTGATGTTATTTGTTAATGTCAAACCTAATTGATCTAGGACATCTCGTCCCCATAAATTTACAGGAAGATGATCCAATACATATGGCTGTATAGTTCCTTCACATCCTTCAGGATACTTCCAATCTAATACCATTGCACTTCTATGGGGATTAGTCGCCACTCCTAGGCCTCGAAGCGTTTGAGTGGCTTGTTGTAATGGCCAATGTTTTGGCCATTCTTGACGAGAGATGATGCTAAGGTCTGCACCTGTATCCAGTAGCCCATTAAATTCATGTCCTTGAATATTTAGTTTTAGCATGGGGCGAGAATCTAAATTTAAAGAAAGCATAGCCCAATCTACACCTGTGGAGCCTAATCCCCTGGAACCTCTTTCTACAGTACGACTGGAAAATTTATCATGTAGGCTGGGTATTATTAGTAACTGTGCTATTCTATCTCCTGGCGAAATTACTGATATACCCTTTGGAGAACTGGCTATAATTTTTATTTCACCTTCATAATCGGGATCAATTACCCCAGGACTTATCATAAGTCCTTTTAGAGTAGAAGAGCTGCGTCCCAATAATAAGCCTACTGTTCCTTTGGGAAGAGGTCCTTTTACCCCTGTGGGAATGATTTGAACTCCCATCTCTGGAGTTAGTACTGCTCTGGTGGAGGCGCAGATGTCCAACCCTGTGCTCCCTCTGGTTTGTCTGATGAGGGATCTGATGGACAATGTGTCCTGGGCACTACCCTGATGGGGTTGCTGGGTTCCTCCAGTGCTCCGTATATTTGTGGTTTTGGGCCCCGGAGCATTGGGCCCCCCTGTCCATTTTTTGGCAGTGGAGCCCGATGCCTTTCTCCACGATATCATGGATAAACACCTGGTCCTTGTTCATTTTTTGATAATGGAGTACCCTCTATGGTGGTTTGAGAATGGCATTCATTAGCCCAATGTCTCCTTCCACGGCATCGTGGGCAAATACCCTGTATTCTACTCCTTTGATACCTAGTTTTGTTAAACCCTCCTCCTATGGGGCAATTCCTTTTAAAATGTCCTGTTTGTTCACAATTGTAGCATGTTCTTGGCCTGGCATCTAAAGCCTGTTTTACTGTAGCTGCCACAGTTTTCCCTTGTTCATTAATGTCTCTGGCATCTAAAGCCTGTTTTACTGTAGCTGCCACAGTTTGCCCTTGTTCATTAATGTCTCTGGCATCTAAAGCCTGTTTTACTGCAGCTGCCATGACTTTCTCTTGTTCATTAATGTCTCTACATAATTTAATATATGTGTTTAAATCTTCATGTTTCCATGGTCTAATGATTTCTCTGCACTAACGATTCGCTTGGTCATAAGCCAGTTGTTTTATATATGGCATTGCTTGTTCTGTATTCCCAAAAACTCTGGTAGCTGTTTGAATAAGCCTATCTACAAATTCAGCATAAGATTCATTAGCTCCTTGTATTACCTTAGATAACTGACCTTGTAAACCTCCATGTCCTTGTAAAGTCTTCCATGCCCTAACCGCCTCTACAGCAATTTGTGCGTATACGCCAGGATCATATGCAATTTGTTGCTGCTGATCCTCATAAGGTCCCTTTCCTAACAACATATCTAGATTTCTCTGAGGATAACCAGCTGCTGCATTTTGCCTAGCCATCTCCTTGCAAAATTCCTCATTGGCAACCTTCCATTACAGGTATTGACCTCCATTTAGCACAGCTTTACACATATTAGCCCAATCTGCTGGCGTCATGTTCAAGTTGTTAATGGATTCGACCAAGCTTACAGTGAAGGGTGCTTGAGGACCATAGGTTGTTACAGCCTCTTTTAGCTGCTTCACTGTTTTGAAATTTAAAGCATGGTGAATTCACTGCCCTCCTACCTCAAATACAGGGCATGTTAATATTTGAGATCCTGTCTCAGGATCCCAACTATCAACTGCGGGGGTTAGGGGCCTCCCAGCATATGGAGGTGGCCTTGTTAGTTGTACATTTATGTCCTCTGGTGATAGAAAGTTGTTAGTAGCAGTCTCCTTTTGTAACTTTCCCCCTGATGGCTTTTTCTGCTCTAAGCTTTGTTCCTCTACCTTTGTCTGAACTGAAGGCTTTGGACTAAGCAAACCAGATATGAACGTCCACAATGGCAATGTGCCAACTGGCAGAGTCCCTGGGCTGTTCTTTTCTATTCTTTTTAAATCTTCACCATGATGGTTCCATTGTGATATATTTAACAACTCCTCCTTAAAAAGCCATGGGCTACATTTTTGTATTGTATCAACGTATGCCCTGACTGTTCTTGATTTTACTGAGATGCCTCCTTCCTCTAAAAATTTACTTAACACTCTTTCAGTTTGTTTTTTACTAATTTCTGATCCCGTATTTCTACTATATTACAACCCAACAAGATGACGCCAAACAAAACCGAGACAGAATGAAATAAAAAGGGAACAACAAAAAGTCATTATAGCCTTTCTATCCTCCTGACATGTGCATCCGTCCTTTCTCCCTATCTGTTCCTCAGATGTAAATAGTTTTTCCTCAGATGTGAGCGGTTTTTCTTCTGTCTCACTCATCTCCAGGGACAGGCAACTTAAAACAAAAGTGAAGCAAAATAAAAGAGGAATCTTAAAATGGCTACCCATCCTCTCGCCCTGCCCTCAGGGGCGAGCAGTTTACCTTATCACTTACCCTCAGTCGCTCCCCGTGGGAGCCACCAAATGCCGCAGTCTGGCTGGGCATGATTCAGGAGCCACTTGTCAAAAGAAATGAACTTTATTTTTAGAACCACACACGCCAAACAAAACAGCTCCTCAGGAAAAACCCTCAGAGCCCAACTGCCATGACCGGCTTCCCACAAGCCTCTCTCACAACCCCAAGCCTCTCCACCTCCCACAATCCTCCTGCTCTTGAGGCGGATTGGCTGGGTCGTGTGGGCGGAGCCAAAAAAGTCCCCCAATGAGCAGCTCCGTGATCTGAAAGGGCAGGAAAACAGCCCAATGAGCATCACCGCAGAGGAGCCAATCAGCTAGATGTTGCTGGGGCCGCTGTGAGCCAATCATCAGCTGGCAGCTGGAAGTTTGCTGGGGCCCCTTCGGCTGTGGCTTTGTAAAGTTGAATGACAGAAAAGAAAACATTTTTTTTTCTAGTCTTCAGGGGAGGAAGCCTATCCCTTACTAAAAACACCATTATTTTGAAAGCTTGGGTCATAATCTAGAAAAAAAAATCTTTTCCAACACCATCTCTGTAAGCAAGGTTTCACCTCTTCTATCTTATCCATCTTCTCTTCACCCAATGTCCTGGCCTCCAAAAATAAAAAATACCATCTGTGTCCTCAAGACCTATTACCTATTGTAATCTTCTCAGCATCTTGAAGTACGAGAAAGATGTTGTGCACTTGTCAGTTCCTATCAGTCATTCCTGTATGAATCAGCAGTAGCTATGATGGGGTTCAGGACATGCTACTCAAAACATGGCACCCTGGCATTTGGGGAAACAGCAGGAGGAGGAAGGTCACTCACACTCTTTTCTGCTTCCTTTTCCCCTAAAGCAAGTCATTAAAATCTTTATTCCAGAGGTGCACTGACTGTAGCAGAGGAAAGGAAAATGCTTATCCTCAGAGACACAGAGATGCAAGTAGCATCTGAACAGAGTGGGCTTGCTAAGATTCCCCCAGTTTACTACCATCAAAATCAAAAAACCTTTTCCAGCTGTACTTCTCCCAACCATCCACTTCATCAAACCTAGCACAAAAATACACAGGTTCCTCTCGTTCTTTGGGTCTTTATTTCTAAATGCTCCGAGGCCACATAACTCTGATATTAAATAAGTCTGTGTGCTTTTTTAATCTGCCTTTATTCTAGGTACCTCAGCCATGAACCTTGTAGTGGGTAAAGAAAATATAATACTTTTTCTCACCTACACAGGGAGCTGAAAGATTTGGTTAGTAAGACATGTGCTGTGTTTTGGCAAGTTCTCTGCCAGATAGGAGCACATAACACACAAAGGCAGTGTGCCCTCTGCCAGACGAATGGTGACAGCAGGAGGTCACCTCTCCAAACCTATGCTGGGATTAATGAACTACCATTTGGAGATGACATGACGGCTCCTTGTGATTTAATGCACATAAAGCCTTCTTATTTTTCTGCAGCCTGCTTATTCTACGGTAGAGGAACATTAACCCTTTGACAAAAAACCCTATGCCAGTCATAGAGATTTAGTGGCATGAAGGTTTTTTTTTACTTTCAATTTCTAATTCTGAGCATAATGACCTCTTTGTTTTGATTTCATTTATTTTATATTTATAAAATATACTTAATGTTTATATTTATTTATTTTGATTGCCTGTCAATTTTTTAAAATGTGCTTTTCACATCATCCTTCAATTATTTTTTTTTCTATAAATGTATTGTGGAAGTCTTGGGAAATATTGACGAAAGTTCTGAGCATTGTTTATGTATACTAACTCTGTGCTGAAAGTTTTATAGAAAATATAAAGTATACAGACTTAAATTGTGTATTTTAAAAATCTTTCTGTCTGAGACACAATAACCAGCAAGATAAAGAAACTTCCTCAAAGATAGAGCTAAGGACTTGAGTTTGGTGAAATCAGTTTCTAGGGCCAGATGACTTTCAAATTCTTTGGAATGAGATTCAAAATTAAATGAGAAATGCACATTGAATATGTAAAGCAAAGATCATTGTTTTTTTCTACTAAAGTTCAGGTGTTGACTATGGAACTACATATGAGTAAAGATTCGGATACTGATCACCAAAATAAACTAGAGATAAATAAACTCAGTTATAGAAAATTTATTCTGACATAACTATAATGAGATCTGAGTTTCTTCTTTGTAGCTTGTAGCCATATATGTACTAATATATTAAAAGATTTATAGATACTTCTAGAAGAGAGTAATTTTCTCCAGAAACTAAGAAATAATACCTTATGTTTAAGTTTTCTTAATTCAAGAATCTTTGAATGAACAAAAAGACAGCTTTAACCAGCAAGAGAAACCTTAGGACATCAGTAGATAAACGAACCAAGAAACCAAATGGAGAATAAACCAAAAAGAGAAAATTAAAGATGATAGGAAGGAAAAAAAATAAATGTTCTATCCTCAGCATCACATAAAAACAAATAAATAAAACAAAGGTATTGTGTCCAACTACAACTAAAAAATAAATATTTTAAAAAATTATTGGCAGAATGAACTCAAAATGATGCTATGTTTAGTAAAAAGAGATAGGCCACTGTTGAGCATTAACATTAAGATGGCTCTCAGTCATGGACAGATTGAGTGAAAGGGGGACAGAAAGAGTTCTAAAAAGGGCAGAATGACAAAGAATTCCTGTCTGGAGAAATGGGGGTGTGGTTGGGAAGAGATGTGGTTGGGTCCCACACAGAAGTCTGGGACCCAAGAAGAAAGGCATCAATAGCAAATTTGTGGGAACAGGAAAGTATTCCCTTTTCCAAAAATAGAGATGTCTGATATTTAATTCTCTCTCTCTTTTTTTTTCCCACGGGGTTGGGCCTGTTTTCATCTTTGTTTTGTACTGAGGATTGAAACCAGGAGCACTGTAGCACTGAGCTATGTCCCCAACCCCTTTTTTATCTTCTATTTTGAGATAGGGTCTTGATATATTACTTAGGACTTCGATAAATTGCTAAGGTTGGCCTCAAACTTGGGATCCTCCTGCCTCAGCCTCGGAGTTGCTGGAATTAGAGGTGTGTGCCACCACACCCAGCTAATATTTAATTCTTACATCATATGCCATGCTAAAAGATTTACTTACTTGTAAGTTCCACCCCCCTTTCCTCCTTGGGGTGAAATGTTTAAGAGAAATGAGGAAAAGAGGACAGAGGGTGAGAGACCCACATGAGTTAAGAAACAGAAAGGACTGAGAATTCTGTGGATTCAAGTAATGAGACCAAGACAAGAGTGTAAGGACAGCCAGGGTTGGGCATGTGCCCAAGGCATGTCGGGATGTAGCAAGGCTACAATCTGTTCATACAGCAAGGTAGGGATTCTGTCACCACCCCTGACCCAGGTAATGAATGTGTCCTGGCATGGAGGTGGCAGTCCCTTAGTGGGTGCCCATCTGCCCTGGGTTGGGGCTGTAGATTCACAGAAGGGGAGAGAACTTGACGGTAAAAGTGGCTCATTATCGGAAAGTGCCTTCTGGTCACGCTGTCTGATTTTCTCCTGATCCTTAAATAAGCCAAAATGGCAGCCAATACCAACCTAAAAATTTATTCCAGAGCTTTCCATCCCTTCTTTCACAGTCTCCACCCTGTGTTGCTTGCATTGGTTTTCCTTTCCTGAATGTGGGCTGTAGTTCTGGTCTTACCCCCATTCCAAACCTTTACTATATTTGCAGCAATTATTTTCCAGTTTATTTTTGTAGGCTGTGTGTGTTGTGTTGTGTTGTGTGTGTGTATACACCCACATTTGTGAGACAGAGAGAGAGGAACAATGTAGACTTTTCTAAAGGGCATTCTTATAAATGCTTTCTTTGTGTCTTATTTCATCACTTTAACCTGAAAATTACCCCGAGTTTTCTATTGTCTTTTGCTGCTCTCTCTGCCTCTTCTTTCACTGGGAGCATGTGACAAGAGCCCCCGAGGCAGGAGGGATGAAGAGATAAGCCAAGACATCTGACAGCCCTGGCTTCACGGTTGAGGAGCTGTTCCATCATGAACAAGTTATTTAACCACTTTAATTCTGTCACTTCTGCTGTAAGAAGTGGATAATGATGGTGCTGGTTTCATAGTGTCGTTGTGAAGATGAGCTACAATAACATGCAGAAAGCAATTAGTAATATGTCAAATGTGTCAGAAGTGCTCAGTGTCACCGTCATCATCATCCATATTAGCTGCATTTTAAAGCTGGTAGTTCACTTTGTAATTCATCTTTTTAAAGTAATTTTTCCTATTTATTTTCCTGTAATTTATATTGAGTTTGTAATTACATATGCATATGTGGGTTTTTTAAAATACTTTTATTTATTTTTCTGTAGTGCTGAGGATTGAACCCAGCACCTCACACGTACTAGGCAAGTACTCTATCACTGAACCACAACCCTGGCCCCTAGATGTGGATTTTTTTTACCGTAATTATGTTAGCCCTCTAAGATAATAGGGTGTTTATCTTTAGTACATTCAGTACTCCCACCTGAGAACACAGCCAATCTCTCCATGCATTCAGTTCTTACACCTATCAGGAAGGCTGTGTCATTTTCTTTATCTTGGCAACTGAACACAAGAGGGACGTTTGTCAAATATGTGCCATTACCCATCCAGGATGCAAGATTCTGCATTCAGCCAGGATAGAGGAAAGAGGAACCCATGAGGACCCGCTCGTAGGGACTTGGGCATGCAGACTCTCAGAACAGACTCATTTTCTTTCCATTGTAAGCTGTGATTTCTCCAACTGTCAGTGAATTCCTTGGAGGACCAGCTGGGTCTTCAGCCCTGGTAAGTCTGTGCTTGGTCAGCGCAGCTCAGAAATAGCCCGGGGAGGCCAGCAGAGAAAAGCAAAGATGTGAGCTAGTCAAAGGAGTAGAGAAGAGCAGCCCCTGGAGAGAGGACGAGGCTTGAGCCATCATCAAGGTGGATTTCTAGAAATGGGAACATTCCCTGGAGTCCTTTATTCTCCTATCCTTGAAATCTGGTCCTCATAAGCAAGGGGTGGACATGCCTCTGGAGGGAAAGTAGGGAGACCTAGCTGAGATTTGCAGCCCTGGGAGCATTTCTACCTATGAGCTCTGCCTTGATCTTGTCTCCCTCCCTCTCTGAATGACCTGGGGTGCAAGGTTTCTCACTGAGCTTATTCTGCAGATCCAGAGGGGCTGGATAGCACCCCGAACAAGAAAAAAATGGAAAACTGGCTGTTTGCTTACTCTGAGCTTAAGTGGGAGAAGGAGGAGAGATAGAATTTATTGCTTCCAGTTTATAATGATTATCTGGGGAGAAATGTTACGATCCCCATTACAGACGCTGAATTGACTTTATAATAAAGGGAGACAAAGCCATCCTGTCATGATGTGGCAGTGACTAACTCAGTCCTGCCTCCACGGTGAGAGGACCCTGGCGTGGCCAGGGTAACTACTCAGACCAACAGTACATGTTGGTATTTGTGAAGTGTCTTCCCCTCCTCTGACTTCCTGACTACACCTTTTGAGATCTAGAGGTCTCTGATTTTATGCCATTCTCCAAAGCCTCCCAAAGACACTTGTAAGACTAAACCGTGTCTACACCAAGCCACTGTCTCTGACCTATGACCCCATGGAAGTTGGATTTTGCATTTTTTTTAGAGTGGAAAGTAAAAGCTTTATTAAAGGACAGTAGAAAAGACTTCTCTCTGGAGGAAGAAGGGGACCCAAGAGGTGGAATCCATGGAAGGGCAAGATCTTCCCTCTTTTATAGCTAAGGTCTTCTTTATATCATAGCTAAGTCTACTTTACATTGTTGGTATGATTTAGACTTTTCCTTTAAAAGTAGTTGGCTCTCTGTGGATTCAGGATCCTTAGGGAAAAGAAAACCTGGACATATGGCACTTCACGCCATTTCCCTTCCTTTTTGCAAAATTTATCAAGCTGTAAAATTATATTAAAATTGATACTTCCCTCTGGTGGTCAGGTTTCTCCATCATGGAGTTTGTATTGAGGCCAGGCCTGGCGGCAGAAGAAAATGAGGCACTTTTTCTTGAGCGTCTGTGGGTCCAAATTTATCCCAATTTTCCAAAATGCAGGTTAGTGGTGCACCTGGCATATTGGAGAGAGAAGTTCCCATCTGAGTGAGAAGAAAACAGGACTCAGGCGCCCACGCCGGAGAAAACTGTTCTCATTAGGGATGTTTCCCTAAGCTTGAGCTTCCTAAATGGTCCAGAAAACCCGTCTCTCACCTTGCTCTGCCAAAGGTGTTTCTGGTCCCCTTTGGCAAAGTGCTAGGGTCTCAGTTTGCCCTGTGCCAGAGACCCTGGGGGGATTCAGACTTAAGGGGCCTTACTGCTTTCCTCCCTGCCACTAAAAACCTACAGCAAAAGAGAATTGCTCACTCTTCTTGTTGCCTTTTGCTCCATAGACTAAAGGAATCTGAGGGTGAGGGATATCTACTGGTTGTAAGGTAGCGCTTTCTACTGGAGAGACTACCGGAAGAGTTGATTCTAAAATGCCTCCCTCTAGCAGCTTAAAGAGAACACAGCACATTCTAAACATCGGAGTGGTAAAACAGACTAGTGAAAGTTACCTATGCACATGAGGGAACCTGGGCAGCTTTTACTAATTATCCCATGCCATTATCTCAGTCCTACAACCTGAATTGCTAGCATTTCTGACTGGTGAAGGAAGGGGAGCATCCAGGAGGGAATGGATGTGGGGTTGGGATGTTGCATAGCCCATAAGGAGGCAAACGTGATTGGGGCTTTCCATCAGTGCCATTCATCTACCAATCACCCTAGATACCCCTTAGGGCTGTCAGGAGGTGGTTCAAGAGAAAGGAACCTTAGGAATACATCTGAGTGTAGCCTAGAAGTTGTTCCAAACTCCTTCCTCCACCTCCACACATCCAAGGCAGATCGGAATTAGGGACACTGTGTACTCACATCAGTTGCTCTCCGGGCCCAGACAGAAAAGTGGGAAGCGGCTTTGGCAGAACCCAACATGCCTGCTCTGTATGGCACAGATGATTGAGAGCTGCCTAGGCCAGGAAACCTCTCACCCTAATCTTCAAGAGTGGCAGCTGCACTTATTGCGTTTAAGTAGCTGTCGGGTGTCCACATCACCCTCCAGAAAGAAAGAGAGAGAAAGATGCACCTCAGACAGACGTGGGGTGCATGGATGAGGTGCCTGGAGAGGCGCTTACCTCGGTGTAGATCTCGGTGGGGAACCTCCAATCTGTTACCGCTGTTTACTGGTGACAAGTCCTTGCTTCCCCAATGCTGAAGTATAACACCAGAGAAGCACGCCGAGGCAAGGTCAGAGTGGAAAATAAAAGCTTTATTAAAGGACAGTAGAAAAGACTTCTCCCTGGAGGAAGAAGGGGACCCAAGAGGTGGAATCTCTGTATTTTGCATTTTGAGCAAACAGCTCCCCTCTGAGGACTGTGGCTGCACACACCCCATTGTCAATTTTGAGACCAGAGATACCACCGGCTTCTACGCTCCTGCTCCTAAGCTAAACCACAGCCTCCAGAGAATTCCCAGCCAGGCTTCATCCAGTTCCATTCCCAAGCCTAGCCAGCCCCACTCCACCATGGAGCCTCTTCATGGCCAAGCAACTTACCAAAGAGCAGGGGTCCTCTCCACTCACCTCTCCAGGGACTCCGAGTAAAAGCTGACAAGTACCTTCCCACTTCATCCAACAACTCAGGAAGAGGGGCTCCCAGGCAGACTCCTACTAGCTCTTCACCCTAATCTTCCCAAGTCCATCAGAACCATAAAACAAGCAAACAAACAAACATCTCAGGTTCTATAGAAGATCTTAAGACAAGGAATTTCAAATATCACAGCAGATGCCATTCAGGACAAAAATAAGGAACCCCTCTAGCCAGCAAATTGATACCCATTCTCTACTCATGAACTGACTGCCCAAATACATCTTTGCAAACCAAATACCTTGGGGGAAGCTTCCAAGGCCCATTCCGAGAGGCTGCCCTGCCCCCCTCTCACTGTTATTCAGTGTCTCATATACTGCTGTGGTTCTTGGCCAATGGAAATTGAAAGCTGTGACCAAGTCTGTGGCCAGGCTGACAGCCAGCAGTTGGTGTCCTGGAGATGTAGGAGGGGCATGTGCATCCTCACCACTGTCCCATCCAAGGGCAGCCCCTTCCTAAGAACCCTGGAGCTTCCCTGGGTGAATGTGAAATCACGCTGGTGAGCAAGGGCAGAGCAGAGCAAGTGTCTGGGGTCCAGGTCTTCACACAGCCCTGACAAAGAGGATGCTGCTGGGCAGTGGGAAGAGGGCAGCTGGCCATTTCAAAAAGTGATAAACGATTAAATGAATATTCATAGATAAAAATTTAAAAAGTAGTAATATCTGCCTTATACCACATTCAAAAATAAATGGATCACCTATTCATATATAATTTATTTTTATTGATTCTTTTTAGTTATACATGACAGTAGAATCCATTTTGATAAAATTATAAAAGCATGGAATATATCTTATTCTATGACATTTTCCAGTAAATGGATGGATCTGCAGACTATGGTGTTAAATGAAATAAGCCAATCCCATAAAACCAGAAGTCAAATGTTTTTGCAGTTAACATGGAAGCTAAACTAAACCTCAATATATAAAACATTTTTAAAAAACACAAGAGGATATCTTCATATCTTGGAGTAGGCAAAGATTTTTAAGCAGTATACAAAAATTGTTCAACGTAAAAGAAAAAATTTCAACTAGACTAAATTGAAATTAAGAATTCCTGATCATCTAAGGACGCCATCGTGTGGGCAGGTGGTGGTCACAGAATGCTAGAGGATGCTTGTAATGTTTGTGTCTGGAAAGGGTAATATTCTGAGAATACTAATAATTCCTGTGGATAATGAGGAGAGGTGTATTTGGTCCCTATTTCTGCTGTAACAAATTATTACAATGCTAATGGCATGAAACAAATGGCATTATCTCACAGTTCTGAAGGTCAGAAGTCTTCAATAAGTTCACAGGGCTAGAAACAAGGTGAGAGCAGGCCTGTGTTCCTTCTGGAATCTCCAGAGAATCTGTTTCCTGGCCTTTTCCAGCTTCTAAAGTCCACCTGCAAACCACCTTGGTTTCTGGGCCCTTCCTCCATCTTCAAAACTAGAGTATAGCATCTTTTCTCCTCTCTGACCTCTGCTTCTGTCCTTCCATCTTCTCTAACCTTGACCTTCCTGCTTCCCTCTTATCAGGATGCTTATGATTACAGTGGATGATTCAGAGACTCTTCCCATCGCGACATCCTTAATCACATCAGCAAAATCCTTGTTACCATATAAGATAACCTTCTTAGGTTCTGAAAATCAGGGCCTGGACATCTTTGGGAGCCATTAGTCAGACTACTACAGAATGATATAGACATTAGGGAACGGGTCAGCAGGAAACTTGGGTGAATAATAGTGGGGGAGGATTTACAGAGGCTGATAAATATATGAAAAAGTTATCGAGGAGGTGCAGATTGAAGAAGCCATCAGATGGTAAGGCTACCCAACTGAATTAAAATTCAGACAAAATCACGCAGCTAGATGGCAGGAGGTGTTGATGAGAAAGTACAGCAGCTCCGGAGTGTTGATTATGGGGATCCGTAGAGTCAATATGGAGAACTCTTTGTCAGTGACCTCTGGAGCTGGACATGAATGTGTCTAGTGGCCCAGAAATTCCACTTCTAGTTATGAATCCAAGTAAAATGCACATACATACTCACCAAAAGACACCTCTACAGATATTCATGGCACAATTGTACCCAGACCAGGACTGCCCTAATATTTATCTGTGATAAGGAATGCATGGATCTTGCTATAGTCTTAGGGTAAAAAACAGTGATAATGAGTAAGGCTTAGCTGCATGCCTCATGATTGAATTTTCTTGGTGTGGTGTTGAGTCAGAGATTCTACCCACAAAGGCATTATGTGTGATTCCATTCGTGCAGAGTACAAGGGCAAAGAAAAGTAGTGTATGGTTTTGGAAATCAGAATGGTAGTGGCCCTTGAGGCTGTGGCTGTGACAGGAGGAAGACACATAAAGGGCAGGGTCCTCTGGTAGTGTTGTGTTTCGTCATCTGTGTACAGGTCACACAAAGAGTTTATTTGTATGTTAAAATGAATACAACTATACAATTGAGACATTTTATGTTATACTCAATAATGTTTATAAAAATAAAATATATATAAATAACCCAACTCTAGGGAAACTGTTCTTTCCCACTTGGCTGATCCACACAGTTGCAAGCTCTCACTTCATGGTTAGAGAGAAATTTTTATCTGCCTGGGAGAGTTGAACAACTGCCTTCCATCTTCCTAACTTCCAATCAATCAAACATCCTATAGCACTCAGGGCTCTAAATTATTTTATTTGGCTTTCACTTAAATGAGAATCCAAAGATCTATATGGTAAATTAGACCTGAGATCATGAGATAATGAATAATACTACCTAGAAAAACCTATAACTGCTACTTTTTTTTAGAATTTGTTTTGTTTTGTTTTTAATATAAACAAATTCAACTCTGTCCCTGGGGAAACATAATGTGACTAATCATATACCTTGGGCAATAAAAATTCTAGTGCCTAGGTTTCATTATTAGACCAATTTCTAAATTTCCAAGTAATCCAAATGTTTTTCTGTATTTAGAGTTAAAGTGGAAATATTTTCTACATGCAAAATATGTAATTCCATTTTCAACAACAACAATAAAATCCTATGGACCAGCTCCTGCAAGGTAGTTGAAGCATTTCTTACTCAGAAAGGAAATTCATTGCAGACATAAAAAATACCTTTGGAGCAACAAAATCACCATGGTTAATTTTTCTGGACTTAATTCTGCTTTCCAGGAAGCTTTCTTCAAATCTATACCAAAGTAACCTTAATAGACCCTGATGATTCTTCCTCATAGTAAGTTCTCAACATAGAGGAGCCATGTGGTTAATTAAGAATATGGTGTTTTATTTTGTCATCACTAAACTGGCAACTGCCAAAATTTTCAAAGTAGAGAACTCATTCCTAAATATCTTCATACCAGTTCTTCTCTCTTAATACCGTATAAGGTTCTCCATCCATTCATGAAATCATTCACTCAGTCCCTCCCAACTCACATACTGAGTGTCTATGATAAGCTTTAAGAGCTGACAATAGACAACGGATAAAACAGCCACAGACTCTGGCCTTGTGGAGTATAATTCTATAATAGAGGAGAGATATACAATAAGAAAAGGGATGTATAATATGATTACAAGTAGAGATGGGGTTTTCAGGAAGAGAAATGAAGCCGGCAGAGAGAAAGAAAAAGATGGAGTTTGATACTTTGCATGATTAGTCAAAAAGACTTCTCCAAGCATGGTCCTGGGTGAAGTAAGTTTGAACTCCACCAATATCTGGGGGGAAGAACATTCCAGGTAGAGGAATAGCCTGTGGGAAAGTCTGGAAAGGAGCAAGTTTGGCACCCCTCAATTTTCACCGTAGTGTCCAGCTAACTGGCCACCTGAGTCAATTCCAAGTTTTACCCTCTGAGTTCATACCTAGTTTCATGGCCTTTGACATCTTGGCATTTCAATGTCTTGAAAAATGAATTTTTCTTCTAACATGAATGTATCTTTTTCAGAAGTAAGTCATCTGAGGAGCACAGTAGCGAAAGATGGTAAAGACCTGAAGGTGTGGTAGACTATTGAGCATTCCTCTGATAGCAAGGTTTTAACTCTCCCCACTGGAGACTACATAAATCCATTCTATGCATATCCCCTAATAATAACAAGCACTTTCTGGATGGTTGCTTTGAGTTCCTAATGGTTATGGCCTAAGAAAGCCAGGAATTTGTAGTAAGAACCAGGGATAAACATGGAGCTGGTCTGAGATTAAATGTTGACCCTGCCTACCTCAAGCAACTTGGCCTCTCTTCATGTCTAAGTTTCCTCATCTCCTAAATGGATACAATAATACCAGTCCTCTTATACAGTTGTTATAGAGATCACTTTAGTTACTATGAATTCTTAAAACCATGTCTGATCCATAAAAACTTTGTAAATGTTGTGTTTTGCCATTTCCCCCATTCCCCTGATTCATCTTCCACGTTAGTGACAGACAGGTTTCTTTAATAACACTTTCTGATTATAAATGCAGTAAATGCTCATTGCAAAAAAAAATTGAAAATAAAGAAACATAAAAAATAAAAATAATATCTAATCTCACCACTTATTGGAACTATAAATTTTTTATTGCCAGTTTTTCTTCTATGCATATATGTGTACATGCTCTCATTTATTATTTAAAATTGATATCATACTATGTAAACATGTTTGCATTTTCCACTTAACATGCATTATAAAACATTTTATAAACATATCCTTTATTAACATGATTTGGGGGGGATACCAGGGATTGAACTCAGGGGCACTTAATCACTGAGCCACATTCCCAGCCCTTTTTTGTATTTTATTTAGAGACGGGGTCTCACTGAATTGCTTAACATCTTGCTGTTGCTGAGGCTGGCTTTGAACTCATGATCCTCCTGCCTCAGCCTCCCAAGCCACTGGGATCACAGGTGTGTGCCAGCATGCCCAGCGATTTTTAGTAGTCATAAAATATTTCTTTCTGTAATATATATACTTACTTCATGAGACTGTAGTGAATATTAATAATATATATAAAATGTTGTTAGAATGGCATCACTTCTATCTAGAAAAGGTAAAAAAAATAGTAATAACAATGAAGCCACACTAGAAGTGACTTAATATATTTCCAGTTAAAATTAGATATTTTCTGACTGAGCAAAAGACACACAACACCCCACATCAGTTGTTTATCTGAACACATGGTTTTTGGTTGTGTGACTGGACAGGAGGGATAAGTATAGTTTGAGTAGGGATTTGGAGGCAAGAGGCTATAGGGAAGGAAAGGATTGCCAAGTGTCCATTGCTGCAGCCCAAAGAACTGAATTTGACCATCCATACCCAGAAAAAAAGAGAGCCAGGGGCTTACATAGCAATTTCCATGAGAGATGACCCTGTGAGGTTCTTGGTATCATGAAGCCAGAAGCTCACTGTATAGTTTCCACTCAAGAGCACAATCACAGTCATTGAAAATAGATAATTATGTGTGGCTGTTGCTCTGGGGAGGTGTCTTCTCCTGCTCTCTAGATTGGAGCCCAGCTCTGTTCTGCTATTTGCTTGCTATTTGAAACCTCCAAAGGTAGTCTTCCTCCTACAGTTAAAGTTGGTCAACTTTACAGCGGTGTAAAAGGGATGCACATACAGTAAAAACTGTACTTAGAGTTTTGAATCTGGGTCTTTTCCCAGGCTAGCTCTATGCAGTCTGACACTCTCTCGTGATGCTGGACAGTGGCAGCCCCCAGTCAGCTACATCACTATGAGGGGAGAAAACCAAGACCCCACATGTGCTGTGTTGTTAAGCTATGGTTCAGTAGGTTTGGGGGACTGAGTGCAATTTTCAACTCATAATGGTTTGATCCTTTTCAACCCCATGGAGAGTTGAGGCTCACCTGTAAAATGTCATTGTTCTCACAATGGTGTCTTTAACTGTTCCCATGGGAGAATCCAAGTCATTTCTTCACAATTGAAGTTAGAAGTTATGGTAGCCAGAGGAAAGAGAATAGGATGTGTTTTTTTTTTCTGGAAACAACATGGAGTTCTCAGAAAAGAAGAATAAATCTTCATCTTCAGCCACATTTTTTTTTACTTTTAAATATTTTCCATTTTTTTATCTTTTACTTTTCATCTCTAGCTTCCACATATAAGAGAAAGCATATGATCTTTGACTTTCTGAGTTTGACTTATTTCACTTAACATAATGTTCTCAAATTCCATTTTAACGTAATGTTCCATCTATCTTCCTGCAAATGACATCCTTTTTCTTTATAGCTGAATAAAACTCTGATGTGTATATACTTCAATTCTTTATTCATAATTCATCATTCATTGATGGACATCTAGGCTGGTTCCATAGTTTGCCTATTGTGAATTGTGATGCTATAAACATGGGCGAGAATGTATTGCTATAGTATGACAACTTAAATTCTTTAGGATAAATACTGAGGAGTGATATAGCTAGGTCATAGGGTGGTTCCATTCCTAGTCTTTGAGTTCAGGGGGCAAACCTCAGTGTTCAAGCAGAGAAGACTGGATGGCAAGTGTGAATAAGTATTGCCAGTGGGGACCTCTGAAAGCCACAGAGATAACACCTAAGAAAGGGAATCAGTTTTGCATACCCACCACCAAGCCCAGAATTGTTTTGTAAAAATCTCTCAGAGAGCCAAAGCTTAAGTAAATTGGAGCAAATCAAGTAAAATGTTTCCTTTAATTCATGGCTTCCACTTTGACACTGGAGGGGTTGGTTAGTGCCTCAGGAATAAGGTGGCTTCGGGTAGAGGAGGAACATTCTAGATGATGGGATATATAGGAGAATGATAAGTCCCCTGATGTCAAATACAAAACAACTTCTAGGTAAGGCAATGTATGCCTTCTGTCTTTGTTGCTGTTATGAAATGAATGATGTCCTCCTCAAAATTCATATGTTGAAGTCTTAATCCCCAGTATCTCAGAATATGAGTGAATTTGGAGTTCAGGGCTTTTAAACAGAGAGTTAAGATAAGATGAGGTCATCTGGATGGATGGGCTCTTTTCCAATATGATTGATGTCCTTGGAAGAGGAGATTGAGATGTGCACAGGAGGAAAAGGATGTGAACACACAGAGAAGATGGCTGTCGACAAGTCAAGAAGGGAAAGGAACCGACTGGCATCTCTGCCTCCAGAATTGTGAGAAAACAGACTTCTGTTGTTTAAGCCCTGCAGTTGTGGTTCGCTGGTACAGCATCCAACAGTCTAATATAGCAGCCCATGGTCGTTTAGATGTGGGTAAATGATTTAAACACTGAAAGAATCACTTTGTAGACAGACCAACCTTACCCTACAATGTTCGGTAACTTTATTGGCAAACAAGTTTTCTAAATCTTGGTTGCATTTTTTTTAAATCAACTTTAAAATCTTAAAGGAAGAAATAAATGGAGTGCCCAAAGTTTCGGCTTTTGATTTTAATGAACTGTCTTTATTGAAAATAATAAATTTTCTGACTTTTTCTCTATTAAATCCAAGGAGGAAATGAACAAATTTTTAGAAAGAGAGCTCAATTATGTACAAGATTTAATTTTGAAAATTTATGACTCAGCTTTAGAATGTCTTGACTTATAGGAAGAATCTTTTGATGAAGCCCTTTCATATTTAATTGGATACATTTATATACTCTATCAGAAGTAGATGAAATTGAGAGGGCCTACAATTTTTCAGCTCCTATATCTGGTGAAAAATAATCATCAGAGGACAACTAATTTAGTGAGTTTTGTCTTGTAAAATATATATGAAAAAGATATTTTCAGTGTAGCCAAAAGATCTTGCTGTGAGAATATCTGAGCTGAAATTTATATATACATTATGATATTAAAAAATAAGTTTATATCAAATATATCATTTGTTTAGCAAAATTTTCCCTGAGCTAGCTACTTGGCATGTTTCCTTGGGCCATCCCTTCTCTACCCCTACTACCAGATGATTAGAAATAAGTCTGCCATTTTAAAGCTTCAAACTGAACTTGAGATCTTCTTCCAAATAATCTGCTTGATTTCCCAAAACCATGTGCAAAGTTTTGTCCCCATCTCAATCTCAGCAGTGTCTCCCACTGTTATGGGTTAAAATGAATACCTGCAAAACTCCTAACCACCAGCAACTAGATTATGATTATATTTGGTGATAGGATGCTTAAGAAGGTAATTAAGTCAAAATGAAGTCTTTAGGGCAGGCTCTAACCCAATATGACTTGTGTCCTTTGAGAAAATGAAATTAGGATGTGAACATGCACATGTACAGAGACAAGACCACCTGAGGACACAGGGGCAGGGTGACCACCTTCAACCCAAAGAGAGAGGCCTCGCCACCAACCCACCCTGCACACCCCTTGATCTCGTACTTCCAGCCTCCAGAATTGTGAGAAACTAAAATTCTGTCATTTAAGCCACCAGTTCTGTGTACCTTATAATGATAGCCTAGAAGATGAATATATTCTTTGGGGTTTCAAACAGCCCTATTATCAGCCACTGGTTTTAGACTCAAAGTCTGCAGTTCTACAGGTATAAGTCAACAGGATATTTTCTCCTACTGTGCCGTACACCATGTTGAACAGGTCAAGAGGAATCCCTCGAAAGCTGTGCATTGTGTCCTTTTTCTTTCCTCACAGTAGATCTCTGCCATCTGCTCATGCCCAGACTACCAATTCTGCAGAGAGCCTGTACTGTTTCTGAGATCCCTTGCATTGAGCCTCCAAGTGGTTCGGTGGTGTTTTTGTGTGGCTTGTTTTTTAATTAGTACAAGAAACCAAACACCTTCTCTCTTTCCTGACATGTACATGACACCTCCCTTTGAAGAGTGAGTCTCCCTCATTTGCCTCTTTAATGTTTTTTTCTCCACGTTTGTTTCCTGGGATGGGGGAGGGGGAATCCTGACTTGTTATGATGAGCCAAATGATTTAAAGAAGGATCCTCTGCCTGTCCTCCTCTGGCTGAAACCTTCTGGCTGCTCTTTTGTCTGCTGTGTCTGCAGAGGTCAGACTGCCCACACTGGGAGGCCTTCTTCCCGCCTCCCAGGTCCAGCAGGCTCCCTACGCCCTCTCACTGCTCTGGGTGTAGACCTGGGCTCTGGACTTTGCCTGCATCTCGTGGTGCTTCCTCTCTTCCCCAGACTGGAGCGGCTGCTTCTGCAAAGTGTTCGGGAAGCCCTGGGCTTTGGGCTCCTCCATCTCTGAAGCTCAGATGGGGACTCGAGGTTCCCTGTAACGGGGGAGGGGGGGGAGTCTCTTGGCTCCACTTCTCTAATTGATTGCATATCCCTGGTCTCCCCTGGTTTGCTAATGCATCTCTATTCTTTCCTTGAGCTTCTCAAACCTCCACACAATCAGTGAGGGTGTTAGCAAGACTTTTCAACCATGCCGCCTACCAAGGGTTGAGAACAGGAAGGCTCCCTGACCTCTACACCCTACCTCCTCCCCACCTAGTCTCCTGGCTGCCTTTTCTCTTCTCAGTCTGTGGGTCTTTATTGCAATTGCATCCCTCTTTCCACCCACATGATTCTGCACTTTTGGCTTCTCCCCTGGACTAACCTACCAAGTGGGGTTCAGCTCCTGAGTCTTCCTTTCCTACAGCCTCTTGAAACACTCTTTGCCCATTCACCCCTTTCCAAAGAACCCTTTTCATCTAAAAGTAAATTTACAATTGAGCACATGGAGAAAATGAAGACTTTTATAGGAAAAAAATAATTGAAATGAAGGATATGCATCTCTCACCCACACCTGCATTCTGCCTTCTCAGGACCCCGTGTTGGGTGCTCTTAGGGAAGATCAGAGTGATATCTCCCTGAGAACGAAAATGGGGACAATCATATCTGTGCTACCTGACACTGAAGGATGCTGGATGGATCAAATGAGAGTATATATTTCTACAAGTAGAAAAAGTTCTACTTAGCTGGGCGTGGTGGCACACGCCTGTAATCCCAGCAGTTTGGGAGGCTGAGGCAGGAGGATTGTGAGTTCAGAGCCAGCCTCAGCCAAAGCAAGGCACTAAGCAACTCAGTGAGACCCTGTCTCTAAATAAAATACAAAATAGGGCTGGGGATGTGGCTCAGTGGTTGAGTGCTCCTGAGTTCAATCCCCGGTACCAAAACAGAAAGCTCTATTTAAGCATATGTAGAGTGAATTGGCATTTTATTTCCAAAACAGACCTTATTACTGTGGTCTTCCTTATAAACTTGATTCTGGAAGTCATTTTCCTCATTAAAAATGATTAAGCTGACTCTGATTCAGTGGGAACTGCCATCGGTTTGGGCAGCACGGCCTTGTTTTCCTAGGTCGTTATTGCCCTAGGTGAATTCAGCCACAAATGAAGCTTTAGGTTTCATTTCTACTAAGCTGACAGACCAAAAGGAAGTTAAGAATCCTTTCCCCTAACAACTTAAAAATAATCATAAATGTGAATTTTAAGTGGGTAAATACATCAGGCAAGGAGTCAAGATACACGAGTCCTAGTCCATTAATTAGCAGAGCTGAAGTGACATTGAGAAAACGGTTTGAACTCTGACAACCTTCATTTCTCACCTATGGAAAACAGGTCGGATAACACCAACCTTGCCTATTTCAGGGTTGTAATGAAGATTAAATGAAGCCCGTGAAAACACTTTGTGACTCTAAAGTACCTGTGGAAGGGAAATATTATTAGTTATTAAATTTATTCTGATATGGCCACGGTCAATATTTTGGAAAGTCATAAAATAACACTAATATAATTTGGTTCAAAGGTATTATCTCATTTACTGTTCTTAAGAACAAAGTTCCCAAAGTTAAGACAAAGTATCCAACTTTTTTTCTCCAAACTTGAGAGCAGATATGATCTTTAATATTATAATTATCAAATAATTATAGAGGAATTACTAGAGTCCAGTCACTCTAACATACAGTGAACTCTGAGTCTTGGCCACTGTACAGCTTAGAATTCAGAAGAGGAAGGGGAAAAATGTGCCTATAGTAAAAAATAACATCAGCGCTATGTAGGCAGCAATAAATTATGTATTGTGGATTAAAATGGCCTCAGATATCGAAAGGAGAGAGTCTTATAAAGAGAAAACAGTGGGACTTTTGCCATATCTTGAAGGACACAAACCATGTACAGACACACATAATATCCTGGGCAAACCTCCAGACAGGAAGAATATTATATAAACAAAGGTTATAGGTGAGAAATAATGGATATATTTGAGAAACATTAAGGTAGACTGATTGACTATAATCAAGGAATTATGAGGTTTCCAATGGGGAATAGAGTTAAGGAAGACTTTGAAACCCAAAATAAGGACACCATGTTTAATTGTGGAGACAGTGGGTCATCTGGGAATAACCCAGAATGGATTAGAGAGACATGATGTACTCTAGTTAGGAGCCTTTTCTAATAATGTAGCTTTGAGAGTCGTATTGAGAAAGGAAACAAGTCAGTGATCATAAAATATCAACTTAGAAAGTCTACCATCAGCTGAAGCCATTCTGGGACTCAGAATAAATCAGGTTTGGCAATTCAGATTTGGAAGCAGGTGATGGGTGACACCATGAAAATAAGCAAGACCAGGCAAAAGCATAGAAGCAAGAAAACTGAGAATGATAACTTTGGACTAAAACCTTAGGCCCTCCCTCATTGAGGGAGGAAGCAGAGAGGAGATAATAAGTGAGCAAAACAGGGTTGTTGAGAAAGGTAGGCAGAGGAATAGACGGGAGGGAGTACAGCCAACCCAGGGAAGGGCCCAAAATGGTAGAACATCTCACCTCCATCTTACTGTGACTGTTGTGGCTCTTCAATCAAGAGCTATTTACTAATTACCTACTGTTGGGTGCTCAACAGTGGACAAGGAAGTGTGGGTGCTACAGTTTGGATAAGTATCTCCCAAGGACCCGTTTGATAAAGGTTTGGTCTGTGTCTGTGACTCCATTGGAAGATGGTGGAATCTTTGGGATATAGAACCTAGGAGAAGGAAGTGAGGTCATTGGGGTCATGCCTTGTGAAGTAAATTGTGGGACTCTGTTATTTTCCTCTCTTTTCACTTCCTGGCTGTTATGAGTAAATAGTTTCACCTATCATGTGCTCCCCTCCATGATGTGGCACCTCATAAGTTCAAAATCAACAGGGACAACCAATCATGGTCTGAAACCTCCAAAACTGTGAGCCAAAATAAACCTTTCCTCTTCTTAATTCAATTATCTCGAGTATTTTGTTATAACAGTGGAAAGCCGACCAAAACACTAGGTCTATAAGATGCTGAGAGATTAATTGTCCTTAAGGAATTTACTGTCTAGATGCTTGAGATAGTCATGTTTGCATTGCTACAGTGAAATAAATACCTGAAGCAGCTAACTTTATACAGAATAAAAAGTTTTTTCAGCTCACAGTTTGGAGGTACAAGGTCCAAGATCAGATGACCCCATTGCAGTACATGGGGGCACATCAGGGCAGGAGTGTGTGTATGTGTATGAGAGACTGTAAATCACTAAAGAGGAAATCAGAGAGACTGCAGTCCCACAATCTCTTCTGAGGGTGTGCCCCTGAAGACCTAAAGACCTCTCCTTAAGCCACATCTCCTAAAGTTTTTACCACCTCCCAATACTGACCCTCTGATCACTTCACCTTGCCTTTGGGGAATGTTCAACATCCAAACCACAGCAACACTGCAGCAAACTGACTCCACAGGTAACAAAGACACAAAATAATAGTTATACAGAAGAACTCTGAGTACAAGTGTTCTTGGTGAGAACTGTGAGTGCTGTCAACATCCGTGAGGGACACAGGTCAGTTGACACATCCTGAGCCAACTTTCCTCACCCCTGTTCCCCCTTCTCTGCTAATAAGACAAATCCTATTAGCATAAAGCAGCATTCATAGTTCATTTGTAAGGGGGCTTTGCCAGGTCTTCCTACTGTCTTCCCACAGTCTTCATGCAATTGATCATCTGTTTTCCATTCATGGTCTTTAATATCATCTTCCATCAGAAAGAACCAGAAATCAATGATCCCTGGGCTGGGACAGGGCAGGAATGTCTGGCTTTCCCATAATGTCAATAACAAGGACACAAAAGCCAACTTGAAGGGGTACCCACTGACCAAAGATGGCATCTGATCATGAACTATATAAGAAGGGCAAGGCAGCTTCCTCTTTACTGTAGAATGCCTATTCCAGACGAATATATCTAGAGTAATGCAAAGTTAGAAAAGCAGCATTTTGCAACCCATCATAGAAAGAGATGTATCAGGGGCTAATCATCAGTAGATACTAAATACAGGAAGGCATATTTTTATGGGGAGCAGGATATTTCAATGGTTCTAAGAGAGTTTCCCACAGATTGCACAGTGGTTGCTAGGGGGAAATTTGTACTTACACAGTGACAAAACATAAAAATGCCTTGATTAGGTAAACAGTTAGCATCATGAATGAGGGCCAGTGGGTGCTCTGTGCCTCTAGGTGAGATGGCCTGAGAGAAGACACAACCTGTGTTCTGGCCTGTAACACATAACCCATGTCTACTCACAAGGGAACATCAGACAAACCCAAAATAAGGACCATTGTACTTTAAGAGGGGAGGACAGGGAATGTATTCTTCAAGAATGTTAGTGTCGTAAAAGACAACCAAAGCCTATAAAATATTCCAGATTAAGGGAGAATAATGAAACATGACAACTGGATATAATCCTTAACCCTAAGTTAGATCATGGGAGATAAAATGCTAAAAAGAAAAATACTGATCAATTAACATGCTTGGAATATGGATAGTCAAGTGATCCGTCAGTGTTAAATTTGACTGAAGTTGAAGTATGTTGCATAAGAGAACAATCCTACCCCTAGAAAATGTACATGAAAATATTTAAAAGGACAACATGTAGGTGATTAACTTTTTAATGATATTGAATAAAAATGCTTCTGAGATAAATAGATGGATAAATGGATGGAATCAGTAATGATGCAAATCAGGTAAAACATCAAACAAAAATTGAATCTGGTTAGAAAGTGTATTATGGGTATTTGTGCTAATGTCATGCTTGCAGATTTTATATGAGCTTGAAGTTGTGTCCATATAAGTTTAAGTTTTTTAACCTGCAGGGATTCCTTGGAACATCAGAAATAGAGAAGAAGGACTAATTGAGGGAGGGTGGCTCTGTACACTGTCGTGTTAGCTCTGAAGCAGTTGCCCAAGTTAGAAACGTGTAAACCATCCATGCACTGTATGAGCTGATGTCAACGTCCAGTCCTTCCTCACTCTGGCACTGACTTGGGGAAATGACCTTATACTGTTCCAGCTCAGATTCCCTTCTTCTTCTTTTATACAGAGGACAATTCCAAACTGCACTAACCTGGGCTGGGACGGTCCCTTCTGTTTCCATGTCTGTAATGCCCCACGATCTTACCTGGAGCACATCCACATTATTCATCTGCTCTATTTCTCCAGCTCTAGTTTCTCTATTCCAGATTTGCTCCTGTCTGTGCCCCCGTGAGTGTTGAAATGGAATCCGCTCCTCCGGTGTGTGTTCTCCAGTGTGTGCTCTGCCCAGAGCAGGCTCTGGTTCTTAAGGCCTTTCCAGCTCTGTTTTCTCTCCTTCAATAATTAGCTTTGGGTTGGATGTGATCATATGCCTGTAATCCCAGCAACTGGAGGCTGAGGCAGGAGGATCCCAAGATTGAGGCCAGTCTTAGCAAATGAATAAGGCACTGAGCAACTTAGTGAGACCCTGTCTAAAAACAAAAGTAAAAAAAGGACTGGGGATGTAGCTGAGTGCTAAAGTGCCCCTGGGTTCAACACCAGTACCCCAAAATAATAGTTGTTAGGGGACCTATCCATTCCCAACTGCAACCCCAATCTTGGTATCATTCTTATCCAGTTTATAATGATTTCCCATGGGAATCCAAGTCTGTTTCATAGTGCAAAGATACCATGTCAAGTTCACACCTGACCTCCAGAGAAGACACCTCAAGGGAAGGCCATCGTAAGATAATGTGTGAGAGCTCTTTTTCTAATCACAATTAAGTATCTCTTAGTCAG
Organism: Marmota monax; assembly: GCF_021218885.2. Classification (NCBI taxonomy): domain Eukaryota; kingdom Metazoa; phylum Chordata; class Mammalia; order Rodentia; family Sciuridae; genus Marmota; species Marmota monax. The sequence goes on from NW_026693082.1 coordinate 6,664,472, forward strand.
GACAAACCTGTTCTTGATTTTCGTAATACAGTTATGAAATCGGGTTGTCATTTTCTTAGGATGCTCCTTTCTCTTTCAAGGTTAAAAATAAAACTAAATCTCTTTGCATTTACAATAAACCTTTCAAAAGCAAGTAATACTGAAGGAAGACGCAAAGCAAGAGTTTTATTTACTTCAATGTTACTATGCTAAATCCTTTTTGGTAATTTTATATTAAGTAATTAGGAAATAAGTGATTAGGAACTTATTATCAAGGACTTATTAAAGAGAGAAATCAATCAAGATTTTAAAATTAGTTTCTATGTTTTTCTTTTTCTGAGAACAATAAAACATCATATCTATCAATTTACTCATGGACCACATGAGTCTATCTAGCAAAGAACTTTGAATTCTTGATGAGCTAAAGTTATTTGAGTCTAAATCTATTTGAGTTCTGCAGCGTGTCCACTTCAATGACAGAAACAGCCAAAGAGCAAAGAAAATGGAGAAGAGAAAGGCAAGAGGAAGCGAAGAGAAGGGCAAAGATTGATGAAAAAAGAAAGAAGTCACCCACTCACTCAACCAGCAGATACTTACTTAGAGTCTCCTGTGTGCCCAGCGCAAAGGAGAAGAAGGAAGGGGTGCGGGGAGGGAGGAGGAACAACATGAATAAGTGACAAGGAATCCCACCATTATGGAGAAGCCAGGAGTTCCTAAACTAGAGGAACCACTGTGGCATGTGACATGACAGCACCCAAAAGATGCAGCTGCTGCCCTTCAACATTTTTTTAGTTTATTTATTTGTCCTGATTTGTTACGCATGACAGCAGAATGCATTTCAGTTCATAGTACCCAAATGGAGCACAGTTTTTAATTTCCCTGGTTGTACACAAAGTAGAGCCACACCATTCATGTCTTCATACATGTACCTAGGGTAATGACGTCCATCTCATTCCACCATCTTTCCTACTCCTATGCCCCCTCCTTTCCCCTCCCACCCCTTTGCCCTATTCAAAGTTCCACCATTCCTCCCATGCTCCCCACCCCCACCCCCATTATGGATCAGCATCCAATTATCAGAGAAAACATTCGGCCTTTGGTTTTTTGGGATCAGCTTACTTCATTTAACTTAATATTCTCCAACTTCATCCATTTACCTGCAAATGCATTAATTTTATCCTCTTTTAATGCTGAGTAATATTCCATTGTATATATATATACCACAGTTTCTTTATCCATTGGTTTATTGAAGGACATATATGTTGGTTCCACAATTTAGCTATTGTGAATTGTGCTGCTATAAACATTGATTGACTGAGTCACTGTAGTATGGTGTGTTTAAGTCCTTCAGGTATAAACCAAGGAGTGAGATTGCTGGGTCAAATGGTGGTTCCAGTCCAAGTTTTCTAAGGAATCTCCATACTGCTTTCCTTAGTGGTTGCACCAATTTGCAGTCCCACCAGCAGTGTATGAGTGTGCCTTTTTCCCCACATCCTCGCCAACACTTATTGATGCTTCTAGTCTCAATAACTGCCATTCTGACTGGAGTGAGATGAAATCTTAGGATAGTTTTGATTTGCATTTCTCTAATTGCTAGAGATGTTAAGCATTTTTTCATATACTTGTTGATCGATTGTATATCTTCTTCTGAGAAGTATCTATTCAGTTCTTTAGACCATTTATTGATTGAGTTATTTGTTTTTTTAGTGTAAAGTTTTTTTGAGTTCTTTATATATCCTAGAGATTAGTGCTCTATCTGATGTGTGGGTGTGGTAAAAATTTGCTCCCATTCTAGTAGGTTCTCTATTCACCTCACTGACTCTTCTGCTGAGAAGAAGCTTTTCAGTTTGAAACTATCCCATTTATTGATTCTTGATTTTATTTATTGCTCTTTAGGAGTCCTGTTAAGGAAGCATTTTCTTGAGCTAATATCTATAGTTCAATGGCTGGGATTGTGGCTCCCTAATAGAGCATTTACCCAGCATGTGTGAGGCCCTGGGTTCCATTCCCAGAACAGAAAAAAAAATTAAAATTAAAATCTGTTCTTCATAATTCTCCACAGCACATCATTAAAGCTTCACAGACTCCTTCTAAAATAGAATGATTCCAGCAATGAAATCACCCCAGGGACTGCAAAAGCTCTGCCAGGCCCCATTCACTTGGGGGATATTTGCCAAATATCAGATGAACTATATAGCTCAGGGTCGAGTTTGGCCCAAAGGCTAGAGATTTGCCAAATCCAAAATAATCCAATATGCTTTTCTAGCAAATATTCTGCAGTTTGTGGTCATGTCCTGAGTTTACAAGTTTCACGTACTGAAGAAAAAAAAATGAACCTAATAGAAGTGTTACTTTTTTATGGAATGCCAACTTATTTATTTTCCTAAAAGATAAACTAAATGAAAAGTGCGCAGTGACAAATGAAATACACAACTGATTATAAATTTCACCAAAGAGTCAATTCATTAAAATTAGTAAAGAGTCTTTAAAATCACATAACTAGTTCAATATACGGTAATTGGAGACATACGTGTCAAGGTGTCTCATTATATCAGTGCTTATTTTAGTAAATGAGTTTCCTGACTTTTTAAAATCACCAAGACTTTCTGGATTGTTGGCACTATTTTGCCATCTCATTCCCTTAAAATCAGTGTCTCCTTTTCCTCTCCCTACCCTACCCTCCCTCTCTTTCTCTCTTTCTGATAGCAATGGCTTACAGAAAGTGTTGGTAAACAAACCTGAGAAAGCAAAGCAAGAAAGAGGCAATAGACCCTTCTTTCAAATATTAGTTTTATAAACTGTAGTTCCATTTTTTATTTAGCCATTGTGTTCACCATACTTCTTGTTATTTTTTTCATTTAGACCCTTAAGCTAAAATGAGAAAAAAATGTAAGCGTAAATTTCTTCACATTTTCTTAAATCCTATTTTTGTTTTATGGAATTGTTTAGCTGAAAGTGCAAAATCTTTCTTTATATAATTTTTAAAGGCTTTGCCATATTTTGAAACATGATTTCCCAGATGTCTGAGGGCCAAATGGTTTCCAGAGAAAGACCATCTTGGCTTTATGATGGAAATCAGTGGGTATATATAAGACTCAATGGAAAGAAATTTATTTTATAGATAATATCATCTGCAACTATTGTATGCATCTATTTCAATATTCTGTTCTATGTTAAGAATTTGAACTTTAGGTTATGACTTTTAGACAGGGAAATTCCCAGTGAAATTCCATAATGTGAGATCTCTGTGGAAAAACAAAATCCAGGCACTGAGCCCCGAGTTGCTTCCTCTCTCTTAAATACTCAGGAAAACAAGAACAAGGTGAAAAGTTGTAAAGACACCACAAGCTGGAAATATGTGTCAACCACCACAGGAAGATTTTCAACTCTGCAAAGTGCAGATGGGGCCCATGGGGAGGCAGGAATAGAGTAGAAAGACAGCACGTTTCATGGGTCTCGCTGAGTCCCTACTTCAGCTAGGGGACTTTCTGGAGTAAGAGGTGGGTTGCCCCACTCTTAGGGGCAAACAGATTCATTTCCCAAGGTCAGCAAACCCTTCCCCCTTAGGAACAGTTTTTAGTTTTTTTCAGGACTATAATTTCCAGTCATTCAATTGAACCAGAGTGGAAGTAGCAGGAATTGTTCAGTGAACGTCACTGAACCTATTGTGCATCTGTAGATGACAAGGAACATGTGAAGAATTCAGGATGAATGATAAAGGTGGCACAGTCTTTGTTATTTAATATAGTAATAAACACATAAAAATCGTAATATAAAAGGCATCCTGTTTTAAAGACCTGAATACTAATGGAGGCAGTTTCACAGATTGCCCTTGACCATTCCCACATCCCTCCTCCATCCCTTCCGGTGACTCAGCCCTGCCTTGTATCTAGGATAGCTGCCACTCAGAGTGGAGGATTGTGTCTCCCTTTTATTCTGGGGGTATGAATCCTTCTTGCTGGAGGGAAGCTACCAGGCCAGCCCTAGACAACCACCTTCTCAGATGTTCTTTTCATCTTTTTATGTGAAAATTGTTTCTTTTCTGCTGTTATTTGGGCACTCAACAGGTGAACCTAAATCAAAATGAGACCGGGAACGAATCCGATAAAGGAGGAAAGAAAGAAAAATGCCTGGCTTGAGAGCGAGAGCCAGCAGGCTGAATCCTGAGGACGCAGGCGAGAGGCAGGCATCTGCTGCTGCTGCTGCTGCTGCTCCCCACACCATATTTCTAGCAAAGAAGATCTGCAGTCACTCTTCATTCAGGCAGAGTCACGGGAGATAAATGAAACCATGACCCAATAAATTTGGCCGGAAGAGCTGCACATTGACCAGTGTTCCAGTGGGAAATGAGTCAAAAGCCTCAGTGAGGGTTCCCGAGAGAAAGCACTAGCCATGGCGCTGCAGGTTAACAAGATCAATGACAGCGGGGAGGGGGAAATGTCACTCTCATTTTTCTTATAAAAAGTCCTCTCTTATTCTCAAGTTCCTACTTCAGGTGACAGACAGCCACATGTTTTCCTATTGCAATGGGAAAATTGTAGGCTGTCCTGCATGATCCCAACTGCATTAGGTTCATGCCCTTGTAAAGTTCTCTAAGTGGAGGGGAGACCTGTGACTTGCATATAGCGAATAGAACAGGGCATTTCTATTATGTTGCATTATAGAAAGCTGTCATTATTTTACCTTTCACTGGACGATATTATTTTTTTCTTCTTTCTAGATACACATAATCATAGAGTATATTTTAATATATTATACATACATGGAGTATAACTTACTCTAATTAGGATCCCATTCTTGTGGTTGAACATGAGGTAGAGTTACACTGGTTGTGTGTTCATATATGAACATGGGAAAGTAATGTCCAGTTCATCCCACTGTCTTTCCTATTCCCATTCCCCCTCCCTTCCCTTCATTCCCTTTTGTTTAATCTAATGAACTTCTATTCTTCCCTTTCCTCACCTTGTTGTATGTTGGCATCTGCATATCAGAGAAAACATTCAGCCTTTGGTTTCTTGAGATTGGCTTATTTCTTTTAGCATGATATTCTACAGTTCCATCCATTTACTGGCAAATGCCATCATTTCATTTTTTATGACTAAATAATATGCCAATGTATTGTGTATATATACCACATTTTTTTTATCCATTCATCTATTGAAGGGCACCCAGGTTGGTTCCATAGTTTAGCTTTTGTGAATTGAGCTGCTATAAACATTGATGTGACTGTGTTACTGTAGTATGCTGATTTTAAGTCCTTGGGGTATAAACCAAGGAGTGGGATAACTGGGTCCAACGGTAGTTCCATTCCAACTAAAAAAAATTTCTTGCAAGCCAACATTCTCTGGAGATTTTACTTGCTGCATTGATAAAGAGGATATGTTGAGGAGATTTCAGGGGGTCTCTAAGAACTGGGGAAAGTTCCAACAAGGGCCAGTAAGGGGCCAAGATCTTTAACACTACAACTGTCAACAACCTGAGTGAGTTGATGTTTCCCCTGGAGCTTCTAGGTAAGAACACAAACCCATTGCACCTTAATCTCAGCCTCAACAGACCTTGAGCAAAGGACCCACCAGCTGGTCCCAGCCCCTGTTCTATAGAAACTATAATAGGTGTAGTGTTCTAAGCCAATAAGTGTGGAAATTTATTACATAGGAATAGATAACTAATAAACCTATTAAAGTAACAATCACTTCCAGTTTAAAACATCAATTTTTCTTTTATTACCTCTGGATTGAAAGACTTTCCTTATTTCAAAGTTTAAGAGAAATTCATCCATGTTTTCATCTAATACTTGTAATTTCATCTTTGAAATCTCTAACTCACTTCAAGTATACTCTTGTTTGGCATGAGATGTAGATCTAATTTTTCTAAATTGCTCCCCATCCTCTGACATCTCTGTCCTTACCCTGTTCCGTCTTCCATACCACAGCTTAATTCATATCCCCAAACACAGCTCCCCCCACGTTCTCTAATCAGTGATCACAAATGGCTTCTTGTCACCTGTTGCATCAAGTCTGAAGTTCCATGACATGTATAAATCAAAGCCCTTCTTGACATGCACAATCTAACATATTCAGTTCCATCTCCATCATCCTAAAATGCATCCATTTTCCTGTCTCTGAGGTAGCCTTCTAAATGTACCCTGAATTTGAGGATTTTGCTAGTATTAACTTACTTTTTCTTCCTACCTGTACATGTTCTCAATTCGTTAAATCCATATATTTTCTTCTTGATGTGACTGTACCACAATAGGATGCTGATTTTATTTGATTTATTTATTTTAAAGTCTACATACTTTTTTTAAAAAATTATAGTAGATGGACATAATATCTTTATTTTATTTTTATGTGGTGCTGAGGATCAAACCTTCCCACCAAGGCACATTATAATAAAATTTCTTAAAATCAGTTTTAAAAAGAACAAGAAAGTAAAAGCCCATATTACATACCAGAAAATGAAGATAAGAATTATCAAAGACTTCTTACTGAAAACAAAGAAAGAAAGAAGACAGTAAATCATCATCATTACAGCAATGATTTAAAAAAAAACTTAGCTTTTGAAGAAAAATTGAGATTGCCTGTGAAAAAAAATGTAGACAATAAGCACAAAGCAAGAGTCCCTTTAAATTGGTATGTAAACAGCCTGTGACAAAAATCCAACACCTCAAGATTATATTTTAAAAATCCTCTTAGCAAACTAAGAATAGAAGAAAAGTTCCTCAAATTAACAAAGGGTAGCTAAAAGAAATTTATATCTTAATTAGTGGTGAAGGTCTGAATGCTCACGCCTATGATCAGACACAGGCACAGATGTCCACTTATATCACTTCTATTCAGCGTGATATCGAAATTCCTAGCCTGTGCAATAAGGCAAGAAAAAACATATAAAAGACACACAGATTGGAAAAGAAGTATAACCATTTTTATTGACAGATGAGTATGATGATCTATAAAGAAAGTTCTAAGAAGTCTACAAAAAGCTACAAGAGTTAGTATGTGTGCTTAGCAAGGTCTCTATATGTTAAGTCAAGATACAAAAATAACTATATTTCCATATGCCAGAAACAAAAACTCAAATATGTTTTTTATTTTTAAAAAAATATAATTTACTAGAGATGTTGAACTTGTTTTCATATAGTTCTTGTCCATTTGTATTTCTTCTTTTGAGAATTGTGATTTCACCTCACTCCAGTTAGAATGGCAATCGTGGAGAATACAGATAATAATAAGTGCTGATGAGGATGTGAGGGAAAACATACATCATACATTTTGGATGAGACAAAATTAATACGACCTTTAAAAATCAGTATGCTGTTTCCTCAAAAGACTAGGAATGGAACCCCCATATGACTCAGCTATCCCACTCCTTGGTATTTATCCAAAAGAACTAAAATCAGCATACGAGGGCTGGGGTTATAGCTCAGTTGGTAGAGCAGTTGCGTAGCATGTGTGAGGCACTGGGTTTGGTCCTCAGCACCACTTAAAAATAAAATAAAGGTATTGTTACATCTACTATAAATTTTTTTAAGTATATAGACTTTAAAATAAATAAATAAATAAATGAAATCAGCATACTGTTGAGATACAGTCACATCAATGTGTTTATAGCAGCACGATTCACTATACCCAGGTTATGGAACCAGCCTAGGTTCCTAGCAACAGATGATTAGATAAAGAACTGAATCTATACCCAATGGAGTTTTACTCAGCCATAAAGAAGACTGAAATTATGGCATTTTTCCAGTAAAGGGATGGAACTGGAGAACATCATGCTAAGTGAAATAAGCCAGACTCAGAAAGTCAAGGATTGAAGTTTCCTCTCATATGTGGGGGCTAGAGCAGAATAGGGGAGGTGGGAAGGTGGGGTACCATGAAAATGGAAGGGAAATCAGAGGAAAGGAGAAGGGGGGTGAGGATCAGGAGAAGGGATGGGAAAGGGGAACGACAGTGACATGAAGTTGGCCCAATTATCTGTGTCTATGTGTGGATTTACCATGAAGTTCACGTTTATGTGTTCCTCTAAGGGACCAAGTTATAAAACCAATAAATAGATGAGGGAAAGCCAGGAGACTAGAGGAGGGAGGATGACAGGGTAAAAGAGCAAGGAAGGAGGAGGTACTGGGAACTGAAATAGAACATATTATATTCCATGTATGTGTGATCATATCAAAATGAACCCCACTGTTATATATAGCTATAATGCACTAATAAATATTCATGTGTGCGTGCGCGCGCGCACACACACACACACACACACACACACACTGGAGAGAATAGAGAAAAAGATTCATCCTCACCGGCCCTTATTATTTTGTAGCTATAATTTACTTAGCCATCTAAGAGGGGTTCTTAAGGATAATTTCAACCAAATGTGTGCAAGATCTGTGCACTGCAATGCACAACATTATGAAATTAAAGCCGACCTAAACAAGTGGGCACCAATACCATGTTTTTTAACTAGAAGACACTGTATTGTTAAGAAGTAAATTCTTCCCAAATTTTTCTGTAGATTCTATACAAACCTAGTAACAATACAAGCAGATGTAGAAATTGAAAAGCCCATCTTGTGGAAAGGAACACAACCTAGAACCATCCAAACAACTATGAAAAAGAATAAAGTCAGGATTTGCATCACCTAATTTAAAGACTTAAGGTAAAGCTACAGTAAGTATATAGACAGTGCACTATTAACAGAAGGGTAGACTATAATTCAACACAACAGAATAGCAAGTCCAGAGATAGACCTATGTATAGATGGCTGATGAATTTTTAGCAAAACCCTCAGAGTAACTTAATATGGAAAAGATTATCCTTTCAACAACTTTTGCTGGAGCAATTAGATAGCCATATGCAAGAAATTGAGCCTTCAGTCTCTTACCACCAACAAAAGATAACTCAAAATTGCTCACAGATTTAAATGTAGGAGCCAAAATTTATGCAAATATACTCATAAAGTTGGTGATATTCCATGTAAGCTATAACTCAATAATGTTAAGTGTATATAATCTCCATTATTATACACCATGTTTTTGTTTATATTGTATATATGAAAAGAATGAGTTGAAGTTCTCTTCTTTTAGAAAAATAGTTCTTTATAAAGTACTCAGTTCAAATCATGACCTCATCTAGGATCCCTAGGGTCTATCATAGGAAAGTCTTCCAGGTCAAAAATCTCCATTGCATGAGAAATACAGAATTTCACATGATGTTTCTGTTTTCGGGAATGTTCCTATATGCATTCCCATATCCACCAGAGGCTTCATCTATTGCTACATTTGGAAATAGTTGCAATGTTCGAATTTCAAACAATCATTAATACAATTACCTCAAGAGAACATTTATGAAAAACTTCAAGCAAAGTACTTAAGGTAACAATTGAACAACATAAAAATAAAGAAGCGACAGAAGAACTATGCTATAGCAAAGTCATATTGCTCCCTCCGTATTTCTTTAGAGCCCAGTGCATGCAAATGTAATTCTAATCTGTCTGATGTAAGCTTTGGCCTCCTGCGAAAAAACGGCAGCCAAGCCATTCCTGGGAAAACTGACTGCTGAGCCTGGATCGTTGTTCTATTAACAATATCTGAATATGATCCTGCCTGATATGGTTGTTGATACGATTGCACGACTTCCTAAGCAACTGGCTGTTAATTGTCTCAAGCAGAAAAATAGCACTGCTAGATGAGGTAAATGAAAATAAATTAGCATGCTCTTGGAAGAGAAGGATCTTTCTCATTATTCTCTCTGATCTTTCTAAGCAGAAAAGAAAAATAAAATGCATTCGTCTGGAGTTCCCCCTACTTCTTCTTACTTGAAGTATAGCCAGGACATTCAGAAATATCTCGTTGTTTTAACCTTAACTATTCTCTCTTGCACCTGTTCACTTTGTATATTTTTTTTCATTGACTCCTACTTGTTTTCTTTCTCTTTTCATATTCTCTTTTCAATATTATACAGAACAGTTCATAGATACATGAATGAACTAACTAACTTCAGGCCACTTTTGGCACCAACCAGTGAAATCATTTCTCTCTCTAGTACCCCAGTTCCTGTCCTAGCTGCCTTCCTGAATCTCTTTGCATTTTCTTGGTCTTTACTGAAGCTCAGGGGACTCCTTAAATAAAGGCCTAGAGAAGTCATCTCTGTGTGCAACTGCCTCCCTCCATAATTTAATAGAGAATTTCAGCCTTTCCCAACCCTGTGCATGGAAAAGCCTAGTTATTTGGCCTTCAGCTACTATCCCATGGACCATGAAAAGATAGTACCCTTTTAACATTTTCACAGAGTTTATTGTTTTCTCCATTTCTTTGCTTGCTTTGTGTGCAAGCAAAACACTCATTTTGAAATCCATAGCTTTGTATTACAGGATTTAGCCAATTTTCAGCATCTAATTATTCACATAACCTCACCGATAACCCATGGCATTACAATTTTTCTGTTCTTAGCTCTTTAACTCAGGTTTGCCCAAATGGAGCCCATGTGTGCTAATCACATAATAAATTCTCTTTAGACCATAATCTGATATTAGCTGTATAGAGCCCTCCTACCTGGAATGCCGTAGAATTTTAATGACTTTTAAATAAGGCTTCTAATGAATATCTCCTGCCATGTAACAACTGAGTGATTTTAAATTTTGGATTTAAAATTGGGTCGCGTTCACCCTTAGCTTTTCAAACCCTTTATTTTTAAAGTATTTAAGGAGATATTTTCACAGGTGGATCCCTTGTTTCCCAGACCACTTCTGTCTCCTGCGTTCACATTTCCATTTCCACCTGCTGGCTAAACACCGCTATCCAGACATCCTGTCCTCCAGGCCTCTCAAACTCAGCACGTGGAAATGCTCGCCCGCCACCTCCCCTTCCTGAGTCTGTTACCCATGCAGAGACACCTGACGCTTCTCTCTCCTCCACGTCTCATCGTCTCCCACCAATTCTACTTTTGGAATAAACCTCACATTTGCTCCCTCTTCCCTGCTTCCCCTTCAAGGTGTTGGGTCCCGCCTTCCTGGACTTCAGCAATATATTTAACAGGTCCTCCTGCCTCATGCTCTGTCTTCTCCATCAGGAGTCATGCCAATCTACTCTCCCCACCATTTTTTTTTTTTTTTTTTTGGACAGGGTCTCAATAAGTTGCTTAGGGACTAGGTTGCTGAGGCTGGCCTCAAATTTGTGATCCTCCTGTCTCAGCCTCCAGAGCTGCTGGGATTTCAAGTATGCATCACCATGCCTGGCTCTCCCCTCCATTTTTATTCAAGCCTTTTCAACAACTCTCCCTTTCTTGCCACATAAGGTGTGTACCTCTTCCCGTGGCTGAAATAGCACTTCCTGTGCTTGCCCCTATCCCCCCACACATACACTTGACGTTCTCTAAAAGCCCCTTGGCTCCAGCCCTCTGTACGTGCCCCACCCCCTCATTCTTGGCTGGGTAGAGGGCTTTGGCTGGGCTTGTATTTTTATGATCCTATAAAAAGAAAAGCTGGCATAATGAATTTGAAAAGAATTTAGATAAAAATGATTTGTAACTTTTCACTTTAAATCAAAGATTATTACCCAGTAATATTCACGGTTGGTACTTTATAAATAAAGGTTCATTCAGTCAGGGTAAACTCAACACCTGCACAGCCTCCCAGTAAGGTTCTACTTTATGTTACCTAAAGCTGTAAAATGAAGGCACATAGAGACTATGATACCTGTGCACTAGAAAATAGCAGCTATTGACTGTGCATTCAGGTTCAGTTCCATTGCACACAATTTCAGAAAAAAGGAGGAATTTAGTTAATACTCCGGAATCATCTTATGAATAAAAAAGGAATGGTAGGTCTAGAAATAATCCCTCAATAACATACTTGAAATTTGGGAATAGTATACCATGTAAAAGATATTCAAAAAGAAAAAAAAAAACTCTGCAAGGCAAAATTGGATTTATGTATTACTTTGTTCTGCAGACACAGCACATGCCAGAGGCCAATCATCTCAGTCTTTGCTCTGTAAAACTAAGGACTGAACTGACAATTTCCAGATCCGTCTGACCATTTTGAGTCACAACAGTCAGGTCTTTCTGTGTCGATCACAATAAGGTCCACGTCTCAGCAGTTTGCAGTGAGCGCGTATTCCTTCTTCGTGGCTGCGTGGGTCATCCATAGCTCTTCAGGGTTTGGAGCGACTCAGGTTCAAGCCTGTTCCATGTGACATTCATTCTGGCTAAGGGATGGGGGAGTGCAAAAGGCCAATCCGTACCACAAAAGCACATTTAAAGCCTCTGCCGGAAGGTGGTATGTGTCACATCTGATGACATTCAACTGGTGAAAACAAATCTCGTGGCCTAAGCAAATGCAATGGAGCAGAGAAATATACATCACCTATGGGGAGGCACGGCCAAGTCACTGCTAACTGTCGGGGTGCGTCACCCTTTTACAGAGGGAGTGGGGGCACTGGGAACAGTAAGGTGCCATAATTCTTTTGACATGATTTTTGATCTACCCGTTTTTGGTTTGTCCCTCTGTGTATGGTCAGGATTCCCCTTTTCCAAACAGGTGCAAGAATCAGCTTTACCTTCAGCCTTACTTACTTCAGTGTTGGATACCACCAGGACAATGGCTGACACCACCCCTTAATCTCTCAAACCGTCCACCATGATGGGCACGACTCAGGTGTTACCTAAGGGCCTTCACAACTCAGAGGGTCCCCTCCCCTGAAATACCATTGAACTTCTTGTCTGCATTCTTTACTTTGACTCTTCCCTTTTTTAAAATGTTTTTATTAGTGCATTACAGTTAGACATAATATTGGGGTCTATTTTGACATAATCATGCGTGCATGGAATATAGTTTGCTCCACTTCAGTTCCCAGTACTTCCTCTCTCCTTCCCTCCCTCTCTCCTTCCCTCCCTCCCTCCTTCTTCCTGTTCCCCTTTCTCGACTCAACTGGTCTTCCTTCTGTTTATTTATAGTTTTTTTAATTGGTGCTTTATAGATAAACCCAAAGGTGAAATTCACTGTGGCATATTCCTAGATGGACACAGCATAATTTGGCCAATTTCATTCTGTGGCTCCTCCCTTTTCCCCATCCCTCCTCTCTTGCCCCTCTTTCCCCTTCCTCAATTCCACTGATCTTCCTTGTATTTTTATAAGATCCCCCACCCCATTTTTTTATCCTTTTTTTTTGCTCTAACTCCCACATGTGAGAGAAAACATTGATCCTTGACTTCCTGAGACTGCTATCATGTTATTCTCCAGTCCTATCCATTAACTAGCAAATACCATAGTTTCATTCCTTTTTATGGCTGAGTAAAATTTCATTGTGTGCATATACCGCATTTTCTTTATCCATTTGTTTGTTGACAGGCATCTGGGCGGGTTTCATAGCTTGGCTATTGTGAACTGTGCTTCTGTAAACATTGGTATGCACGTATCACTACAGTACGCTGATTTGAGTTCTTTTGGACAAATACTAATAGCTGGATCATACGGTGGTGTCATTCCTATTCTTTTGAGGAATCTCCATGCTGCTTTCCAAAGTAATTGTACCAATTTGCAGGATCACCAACCATGTATGAATATACCATTTTCCCCACACCCTCACCAGCATTTCCTATTATAATAGGAAATACATATATATATATATATATATATATATATATATATATATATATATACACATGATAGTAGTGATGCAGCCACATCATTGTTTATAGCAGTTCAATTCACAATAGCTAAGCTTTGGAACCAGTCTAGATGCCCTTCAACAGCTATATGAATAAACATGGTATATTTACACAATGGAATATTACTCAGCCTATTATTGATATTCTTGATAATTGCCATTCTAACTGGAATAAGATGAAATCTCAATATGGTTTTAATTTGCATTTTCCTAGTTACCAGGGATGTTGAACATTTTTTTTCATATATTTGCTGGCCATTTGTGTTTCTTCTTTTGAGAAATGTCTGTTTAGTTCTTTTGCCCGTTCATTGATTGGGTTATTCGGGGTTTTTTAATTCTCTCTGTATAACTCTTTAATATGTCTTTTCCTTCACTTTATTTTACAGTCCCTTTAAAAGATAGTTCTAAGTACACATTTTTGAGTTGCCAGTTACTTTCTCTCAGAACACTGATTACTGCTCTCTTTGGTACAGCTGCCATTGATGTTGTTGATTAATGGACTAGCATTCTAATTTTTCTGTTCCAGGAGCTGGTATTTTTAAAGCTATCGCTGTATCTTTGATGTTATGCAATTTCAAAACCGAATCCTCAGATCTTTTTATTTGTCCTGCCTGGTAGAAGTTGTTCTTCCTATATTAATAAATTCTTACATTTTATGAAATCGAGACAATTACTAGTCATTATCTCCTTAGATAATTTGTCTTCTTCATGCTCATTATTCTTTGCGTTGGGGACTTGAATTAGCTGTATGTTGAAACTTTTCATGCTTTCCTTCGGATATTTTAACTTTCTTATATTTTCCATTCCCATCTGCTTTTCTCAATTCTTGTATTAATGGTTGTTTAACCTATTCATTGAGTTGTTAAGTTCCAGAAATACATTGTTACTTTCTAAAACTGTCTTTGGTTTTAGAAAAGACAGTTCCTTTCTTTTTGATGATTTCTTGTTTCTTACTGTTTTTGTAAGAAATTATGCTTTTTTTTTCCTTTGGACATTTTACAATCCATAACTGAGCATTCCAATATTTGAAAAGTGATTGGGCTCTAAATCAATTACTTTTGTTTCACTGAGTCTTGCCCGTGGGTATGATCTTTGATAATGAGCTAATAATTGGTTGATGTTAAGTACTCTGGGGTCTAAATGGAGGGTGTGTTCCTCCAGAGTTTGTGTATCCTTTGGAAGGTGCTAGGGGCACCAGCCTTCAGAGTCCTCAACTTGGTCCTCTCCAGAGTCTCTGGTTCAGTTCTTAGAACTTGTCACTCACTCAGGGGGTGGCCTAAAATTGCCAGGCTGGTATCTCTGTTTGTTAAAGACATACTTGTCTTTTACATTTAGATGAGAGTGCTTCACTCTCAGCATTTGGTTTTTATTTCTTCTTGTGTTTTCTCTTTGGACTTGATTTTCCTCATTTTGAAGCCTCCAGGAAGGCAATACATTTTTTTTTTTTTTTGCAAGAGCTCTTATATTCAAGTGAGAAAACCTCTCAGAGTATCTAATCTACCGTATTGCCAGCAGTGGATGTCTTCGTGATATTTTTTACTCTGGGTTGATGGCTGTGCTCCTAATAGCTGAGCTTGCCAAGAGTGAAAATTCTCCAATAAATGAACCATGACTTAAATTATTTTAAATTTAGAACATCAGAGTTAGAACACTTAGACTTTCTTGCCTATAACAGGACTGGTTTGCTCAGCTAATGGCCACAGAATGCTGATAGAATTGTGGGATTCAGTTCCGGCTGCTCTGCCTGAGGGTGCCAATAAATCTGCTACCACTGCTGAAAAGTTTACATAAAATATCAATCTTGTTGAATGATGAGTTAATGCTACAAAGTCATGCAGAAAGGCTAACATTTATAGTTACAAATACTTAGCTAGTGTGGCTGAATTGCTAAGGTTTTACTCTAACTTGATTGATACTCAAGAGACTTCTCAAGTGAGCATTATTATGGTTGATCTGGGACCAGCTTTATTCTGATACTTATTATTCTATACCTTAATTTTTTTATTCATGGAATATCCCTAAGTCCTTCCCCCCACAACACTGCAAACAGAAAACAGTACCAAAATGCTAAATGAACAGGTTTTTGTGAATAAAACACAATAGAGTCTGTAGAAATGAGAGTCTTTTACAAGGATATACTATCATGAAGTACAGTGTCCGGATTGAAAATATTAATTTGTCAAGAGAGTGAATTATGGCCTGTATGAAAAACAATCACACGATTCTGATAATGTGTTAAAAATCAGGGTTTTCTGACCATAAATTAGGTTCTTGATTTAGGAACTTTAACAATTTCTAAGTCATGCATAAAAGTACAGCAGACTCTAAGAAACTGCCTGCCTCCACCCATCCATGTAGAGAACCAGGTAGTCAGTATTTTAGTAAACACATGCCTTAGAATTACACTGAATTGTGCTGCATAGCAAATCACGTATTTACTTGAGCTCTTATAGTATTATTGCCAAAAGTGTGGATGTTACCGACAGGAGACTGGAATGAAGAAAGGAGCTGATGCAGGCAAGAATCAATAAAACACACTTATACGGATTTGAAGTTCACATCCAATAATGAACCAGCTGGCATAAGTCTTCCACCTTAGCTCTGCACAAAGCACTCTCTGCAGCCTCCTTACCAATTATGTCCTTAAGGAGCGAATAAATTCATTTACCCTTGTTTAAACACACACATGATAGCCCTGTGTACATTTCAGCCATTCCAGTTGCAGTTCAAAAAGCTGTATGTCCACAGGAGATAAATCAAAGTTAAAACATATTAAGTGAAATGACATTTCAACGCTTGCACTTTCTACCTTTAAAAACCAATCACGAGCCGAAGATATCTTTGACTATGATTTATAATTATTGAGTTCTGAATCTTTTTTGTGTTGATATTTCAGAGATTAACTTAGAAAAGCCTACCAGAGATAATGATTCAACCTCTTAGCAATTTAAATCTACTGCGAAAGCTTAACGAAGAAGTCTAAACTAAGTCCTTTGAATCTTGACATTTTTTTCTTTCTCTAAAAATCTTATTTTCATGGAAAATATATTTAAACTTCAAGAAGACTTTTGATGGACAATTTGTGATATTTAAATGCATTTTAAAATTCATGCTCAAAGTTTCATTACCAAAAACTAGCATCCATCAACTTGGCAGAACACAAAATGTAAGAAAACCTAATTAAGCCCTGATTTTTTCAAAAATATTTTTTGTTGTAGATAGACACAATACCTTTATTTTGTTTATTTAGTGGTTTTTGGTTTTTTTTTAATGTGGTACTGAGGATCGAACCCAGTGCCTCACACATGCTAGGCAAGTGCTCTATTATTGAGCTACAATCCTAGCCCCTGATTTTTTTTTTAAGTGAAGTAAGGAGATTTTAAAAGACCTCAAGGTGAGTGAAGAAGAAAGAGGAGTTTGAAATGTAAGAAAAGATCTTCAAGTATTTCTTTTCATCTTCAATTTTACACTCTTCATTGCTTTTCTTTTGTTTTGAAAAAGCTGATGAGAACACATCTAAATGTATCTGGAAAGTGTCACAGGGAATTTAAGTCAGTTCTTAAGAGAGAGAAGAGCTAACTTCATCAAGGGATAAACGAAATGCTTTTTTATTTCAAATTCTGTTTGAATGCTTATTCTATCAAAGGATGGACTGACAGAACAAGAAAAACCCCACCCCATGACTTGTGATGGGGACAACCACCACTACATAGTTTTTCAAATAACGTTGTTAGATTACAGTGAATAATGACATCAAAACTGCACTGTTCAGTTACAAAATCCTCCGTCCAATTCAGGACTCTAAAATTGTTTTCTATGTAGATATGTCCCAGTTAGTAAAATGTATATCTAGATAAGGAAATTCCACAATGTCTTTTGGAGACATCTCTCTGATTACACTAAGATCAACCAAACCCTACAACTGAAGTCCCTCTCCAGGCTTTCTACTTGCACAAACTCTGCTGCTCACGAAGCTGCTTTCAGGATGTAAGGACTAAGTCATAATTAATGTCTTCTAATAGATAAGCAACACAGAATTGAGAGCAGGGATAAAGTTATCCATTTTAAAACAGGGATATGTAAACGTTTTACAGTAAGTAACTATGGAACACAAGGCCATATCTTTTAATTATGACTGTCTTTCTGCATGTTATTCCACAACACTGAAGTATGTTTGAATAGAAGTAGGTGTTCTTTGTGTCTTTGTCAGTAAATAGCTTCTTGTCATTTGCCTACTGCATGAAAAATATGCTCAGACAGAGTTTCACAGCCTATTCAGTATAAATTCATATCCCTTCATATTTAAGAATTTCTACATAGGTCTGGATATAAATTAAGCACAAATTGTTCCACATGTTTCAAGGGGAAAAAAAATTAAGTGATTAAAAAGTGTTTGTTATTCATAATACTAAAGTCATTTTCTATCTCATTTTATATACCATAATGAATTAAATGACCAGAAACCCAACTGTATATTTAAATTAAAAGGAAACCGAAAAGAAAGAACCCCAAAAAAAAAGGGAGGCTGCATAGTGACAAGAGTCCATCTCCCCTCGTGCCAGTGAAGTTTAAGCTGTGAGCATGCTCAGACACATGGGAGGCTCTGGAGTTACTATATCAGAACTCCTTCTGAGGTGTAAGGAGGATACGTCTAATAACTCAATCGCTGTAAGCCTATTGTTATTTTTCTGATATTAAACATCTCTCCAGGCTCAGATTGATTGCAATGTTCCTTCTACTTCCTTTCATCGTTCTGATAGATGTCAAAGGTAAGGCTGCTGCTTTCTCACTTTAAGTAAGAGTAATTCCCAAAGAATATAAAAAATTCTATTTAGTTCTATGTATGGTATTCACAATAGACTCATGGCAGTCTTTGAAAAATAGACAACACTTTTGCGTTTCATTATCATTATCCCTAACTGCTGGTAGCCCCATACAGCCTAGCAATTTCTGGATTCGACAAATTTTTCATAGAAACTTGCCTTTATGTGTTATTAAAGCCATAGATGAAATAACTTTTAAAAACAATGCTTACTATATCAATTATAACAGGGAAACTACTTTTAGTATTTGTTTTTGTAAAGTAGGATAAATTAATAAACTAAAAATTTATTTGTAAAAATTGAACCTGTTGTAATAAAAAAAATGTAATTGTAACAAAAAAATGTAATTGTTAGTAACTGTTTTATTATTAATACAAATTAGGAACTGTAAAGTCATACAAATCTAAAACACAGTATCTCTCCCTAAAAATTAACCTTTATAAAACAAAGTTATCAAAAAAAATCTACAAAAATGACTTAAGATTGTGAAGTGTCTTCACAGAAGTAACTGATTTTGATGTTATTCTGATTTTTTGTACAATAAAGCCAAATGACAGAAAACAAATCTACAAAAGTGCATCTATTTATATAATTCTTTATTTTTAATTTGAGGCAATTTTAATTTAGTCAAACTGCTCATTTTTAAATCAGTGACATTTTTTGGAAAGCTGACCAAAAAAATTAAACTTAAATCTTTACCCGGCTTTAAAGAAAGAAACTTGTTTTGTTGTGAGCTCATATACTTAAAATCTACTCATCACATCATGGTATACTGGGCTTATCATTAACATAATTTTAAAAATGCACTTATTTCAATTTATAATGTTTCTTCAAGACTTTTGATAAGCCTCAGAGAATAAACATTAGAATTTAAAATTATTTTTGTTTTCTGAGAAATCATTTTCTGGTTTTTAAAATACTTAATGTTATTAGACGTATTCCAAATAGACATTTAAATCATAAAATAAAGTGACATATTTATGAGCATAAAGGCAAGATGTACAAGCATAAAATGGAATATTTAAGAATATATAATAAAAGATTATAAAATACTTAAATTTTATTTTGAATTTGAAGTGTTACTAAATTATCCTTTCAAATTATTTCAAAATATTATCTCCAAGCACAATTTTTATTCTGTTTCAATCTCTCTTACATGAAAACCTAGGGAGAAACAATCTATGAACTCATCTTGCCTGAAATACAGTTGTAGAAAGCAGTCTATTTCTTTGATTTAAGATCTTACCTCAGAAGTTCATGTCCTGTCCATATTTGTAATATTCAATTTTACAGCATTTTTAAGAATGAAGAGTTAAAAGTTGGTTTCTGGATTTAAGATCTATCATAGAGATCACCAGTGCCCTTAAAAATGCCCTTAGTGTACAGAACTGTAACTGCAGTTAACCAATTTCACTCTACTCTGCTTTTGCTCATGATAATATATCTATCTGATTTTGCTTAAACCCTATAAGGAAAAAAAAAAAAACTATCTCTAAAGTAGTGGCTTCTGATTTGCTATAATGTGATGGCATTCTTTAAATAAACAAAAAAAAGTTCTAAGCAAATCATTTTGTTTTATTTCTAAGTAAATGAAATTTCTAATGCCAAATACCAGGTCCACAGTACCAACTAATAAAGGTTTATTGGTTAATTCTATTTCTTTAAAAATTTTTATTTTCTAATTTTATATCATCTTTGATTACTAATTTAAACTTTTATATTAATAATAATTCATTTCCAAAATAATTATTGATCCATGCTGTGATATCTTTTCTCTGCTTGTGGAAATGAGTATTTACTACATAATTAAACTGTTTTCTTTTTCACAATGTAATCGTAGATGGCTATAGTGGTAAGGTTCTTGATAATAATCAAAGAAGGGTCATTAAAAATTATATCAGAGTGAAGATTGCTTTAAAATTTAAATAAACATTTGTGCTAGACTCTTAAAGCAGTCTAAACAAAATGAAAAGTTAGAAATATGATGATTGTCTTCTATTTTCAGGCCATGATCACCCTGGAGTGAGTGTCTAGAAATGAATAAAACTGAGTATCTACTCACAGTAACTGATAACTAGAGATAATATTCTTATATGTGTTTTATCATTAATTTATTCATTGTGCATTCTTAAGCCACCTTTTTTAAATGTTGTTGATGAACTAATTAGGGACAATATTACAAACCAAAATCAAGTGCTTGTATAGGAAATTAAAGTATCAAGTATTAAGGATGCTACTGGATAACTTATTCAAATAATTTACTAACCTTCAAAAAATGCCTTCATGCAAAGCAGAGCCTGATTAGAATCCTGCAGTGGGCAGTGTTCGACTGCCCCCTAGCGGCCAAGTTCAAGGTATGCCTTGGAGGGTCCTTTCCAAGCGATGTCAGTTATCTTGGTCGCTAAGACTTAAGAAAAGGCTTTCCATCTGCATTTCCATTTCACACAATTACATCCATGCTGCGGAGAGTGTAAAAATCAATTCTGCTTCAGGCCAATCATCCTAAAGGGCTAAAGCTGTACTGCTAATAAGAAAGAAACTCACCTGCTTAAGGCGAATGGAGCCCTCTGTAAGAGAGAAAGTTGGGAAACCCAGAAACCAAGGCTTCCTACCTGTGAGAACTCAATGCACTAGCTGAATACATATCCCAGTAGATGTTTACTCACTTGCTGGTTGTACTGTGAGTGAATAAGACCAGGTGTAATAAAAGTTTTAAGGCCTCTCATTGAAGTGGCAAAATTGTCTACCACTCAAAGGTTAGAGACAAAATTGAAGGTGTTCCTTTTCAATAAGTCAGTTTGAAAAGTTACACATTTTATTCCTGGAAAATAGTGTCCTAAACAGAATTCAATTAAGAAGGAATGCTTTTACATAACTATGAAACTATTAAGGCACTTTTTAAAGGAATTTATACCTATTTAAGAAGCCCAAATGTCCTGGTTTACTTATCTGGTAAATACATGATTTATTCATGAAGAATGAACATGCTTATCTTAGATGAGAAATAATAGTGCTTTTAGAGATACAGTTACCTGGGGGGAAAAAAACAAATCTCTCTTGCATGTTTTATTCACGTTACATCAGTTTCTCACCCCTATGCTTCCAAGGATGAGAAGGGACCCTTCCAGGATTTAGTATGTATTTTAAAAACTAAAGCTTGCTATGATGGTCAGCACTGTTAAATGCCTCTGAAAAGCACCCTAAAACCAAAATAAAATAACTGACTTAGTGCTTGTGTGTTAAGCTTTAATATTAGAAAGGAATTGTAACTGAAAAGTTAACTTTATTGTGAAATCAAGGGCCATTAAAAGATCTTCAACATGATTGAGAAAATTCTGGCCCTGGGACTGGGGTTATAGCTCAGTGGTAGAGTGGTTGCCTAGTATGTGTAAGGCACTGGATTTGATTCTCAGCACCACATAAAAATAAATAAAATACAATATAAAAAAATATAATGTTAAAAATAAATTCTGGCCTTCCGTTCTTACCCTGCCCCTCCTTTCCCAGTTCTTCTGACTTAGCCCTTTACTTCTGTTCTTCTCCATACCCTTTTCCCCTTCTCTCCCACTCCCTCCTTTCTCTTGCTTTTTTTCTTACTTTATTTTTTAATTGATGCCCAGAAAATAGGCCTATTTGGGGGGTGTTTTGATATATGTATACATTATGTAATGTTCAAATCAGGGTAAACATATCTCGCTCCTCAAATATTTGTCATTCATAGTGAAAACATTCAAAATTCTTTTTTCTAGTCTATTCCTTTACATGTTTATTAGCATGCATTAATGGTACATATTAAAGGGATACAGTATGATAGCTCAACCCATGCATACAGCAGGCACTGATCCACCCTGGGTAGTTAGCATTTCCCTCTCCTTATCATTTCTTTGTTTATAGCCTTCAAATTTCTCCTTCTTGCACAGAAAGACAAATGCTTAATATTCTCACAGTGAAAGCAAAAAAACAAAAAGTCTATCCAAATGTAAAGTAGTGATTACCAGAGGCTGGGAAGGGTAAAGAGAAGGATGGGCGAAGGAGGGATCATGGAAAGTTGGTTAATAGGGACCAAAACACAGAAGGAATAAATTCTGGTGTTCCTCAGCTCAGAGGGATGACTAGAGGCCACAAAAACCTCTTTGGTATTTTATGAAGCTGTCACTTTTTTCCATATGTTCATTTCTTGTGTTTTTCTCCTCTTCTCGCTGTTGTGTGCATTTGTCTTGGACATGCTCCGGGCCTCTCTTCCCACATCTCATCCACTCACTCTCATCTCTCTTCCTGGTTTCCTCCATACTGAAATCTTCCTCTCTTTTCTTGTCTGTTCCAACCCTCTTGCTCTAATCTCTGACTCTCCCCTTGACCTTGCTACATCCCATCCTCTCTAATTCCCACATCTGCTCCATCCTGGCTACCCACATCTGCCTTGCATTTCCACCTTGGCTACATCCAGTCCCTCAACCTGCCCCTTTATTCCAGTATGCCTCACTTCTAATCACTTCCTGCTGTGAGCTTCCTTCCCAGTGACTTCCTGTCTCCTCCCCTTATTTTCTTTCTGTTCTTTGTCTCTATCCCATCATCTCCTGACTTCCTTTCTGTTCTTTGTCTCTATGTCATCATCTCCTGGCCTGATCAGTGGTCACCAACCAGAACTAAATGAGTACTGTATCTCAGTACTCAAAACTGACATGCTCTTTTTAGGTCCTAGTGATTTGTCTATAATTAGGAAATCCAAAAACCTGTGATAACTGAAAGTTTGATCGCCTTTGCCTAAAAATATCTGGTCAGAATGTCTTTATGCATGATAACAAAATTACATGTTTGTGCAATAGCAAGTTGTGAATGTATTTGATGATGGAATTTTGCCCCAGATCTAGTAGGAAATGTTATATAATTTATAGCACATGCATCAAATCATCTTTCTAAAATTAAAAATATACATAAATATTACATCAGATTTCTCCAAAAGATTTCTGCTAAGGTGATACAGATCTGTACCAGCTGTCACCCTATTCTGGTCCACAATATCCTCTGCTACATTATTTTCACTGGGAATAGAATGACTATTTTCTTTACCCAGAGAAGTTCAGTGTTAATAGAATCTGTTTTGATGAGGAAAAATAAGGCTTTAACTCGTTCTCTTATTACAGTTTATTTTTATTTATTCTCTTAGGTGGTGGTTGTTGTTGTTTAATTTTAACAACTACATTATCAATCTACTAGTTCCAACTGTGTTTAAAGCTGTATGTTCTGGTTTTATAAACTTTGATTTTATCTCATGGTGTTCTTTCTTCCATTCATTCTTTGAGAATATTAAGCATACATACTTTAAACTACTTTTTAAAGCTCTGTTCCAAGTATGAATTCTCCCTTTTGGGCATCCTGGACATGTGCATGAAGTTGGAGAGATTTTTCTCCTGCCCTTGTCTGTCTCAGTGTTCTCATTAGAGCCTCCACGGTACTCAGATCTGAAACATAGCTTATGTTAGTATCTCAGACATTTTACTTGTGGAGGACCCCCTTCCAATCCTATGTCCCATTTCGAGAGTACCACACTGCTTTCCTGCTGACCCTAGGCAAGAGGCTTTATTTAACCACAACCTTGGGGGGCGGGGGGTCAGGCAGAACTGTTCCCTCCTGTTCCTCTGTCAGAGGCTCAGTCACTGCAGGTGGCAGTCAGAGCCTGGCAGATCATGGCTTGAGGTCCCCATAAAACAGTAGCTTTTTCTCTATTCATATTTGATAGAGATTTTTCTCTCCTATGACCCAAAGGCTTGAATGAAAAAACTAATAGCAATCTTTTCTGTGTCTTTGGAAAAGAGTATGACATGGAAGCAGAGTCAAGATTTGCTCACAGTGGATGACCTTGATCCAGAAGACAGAAGAGAAGATGGTTTTGATTCCCCACGTTGCACTTTATCAGGGACAGGATGGGAGAGGGCACACAGGGAGATCTGGAGTTATGAAGTGGAAGGTTGTATGTGTTAAGTGGTGAGGACAGGTGAGGCAGCAGAGTGACTGGATTGCTTCATTAGACCCATGTCAAGTCATGACCTTAACTAGCATTTGGCCTTCAGCATACCCAATAATCTCTCAGCTTCGTCCACAATATTAAATAATCATATCAATAATTGTGATGTTAAAGATAGATTGTAGGACTCTAATCCCTGAATGTTGAATAGATCGGGGAAGGGACCTAGGACTCTACATATCTAAGAAGCCCTCCACATGGTTCTGA
The DNA here is from genome assembly GCF_021218885.2 of Marmota monax. Lineage (NCBI taxonomy): Eukaryota > Metazoa > Chordata > Mammalia > Rodentia > Sciuridae > Marmota > Marmota monax. The sequence goes on from NW_026693082.1 coordinate 6,689,169, forward strand.
CAACCTGATCCCATGGATCACACTTCTGGAAATACCGGCATGGTGGTTTGCACATCAAAATAGAAGTAGGTTTTTTTCTATTAAGAAATGCTACCTCTTTCTGTGACAGCTATTTTACTCTTCATGTGTACTGTGATTGCTAATTGAATCCACCTGAATTTTTTAACACATTAATTTTACTTGAATGATTTTTTTAATCGGAAGTTTATAAGGACAAATTAAGTATTTGGAAAGGAATAGGTGACCCTACGTTGTCTAATAATCAATATAGAGCTTCTTGATAGCATAATATCCATTATTTATATATAATACATGAAAACCTTAATATCCAAGTTTACCTACAGATCAGTCTCGATGTTGTTAATCATTCCATCCTTTAGAAGAAATTCATTGATTCATATCAGATGTCTTGAGAAAAGGGGTTTTGCATTTGTGGCTAGATCTTCTTTCTCATTCATCACCTGGCTTTCATTACCCACTTTTTTGTTTGATTATGGTCCAGCCAGAGGACATTAGATTGGTCATTGCCTGTTTGCCTGTCTCTGCCTCCCTCTCCATTTTTCTCTCTTATTCACATCTTGCCTGAGACATTCTGTCTCGACCACATAGGGTAAAAATAGTATCTCTATTGCTGTAGATATTTCTACTCCCATTCCCCTATTATGTAAATCCATGAAATATAAGAAATTTAGAAGATGTATAGTTGCTCCTCTCCCATCCTGTCTTGGAGGATCTCTGCAAAAAGATTTCCTTAAAAGCTTCAACTGCTATCTGAGAGTGAGATGAGAGAGTCTTTATGTAAACGTCCTTATAGGCAGGAAAAGGATAATAATCTATGCTGAGTGTTACTGAAAACCCCTGTTCCCTTATTTGAAGCCATTTCCTTTATGGCTGTTTCCTGTTTCCCACTTTAAAAAATGCTGCTCTTACTGTAATAACGAAAGCTAAAAATCATCTACTGAGAAAAGTAAGTCATCCTCCCTAATAGCACAGGGCTTGACAAATGCTAGGTTATTTTTGCCCATTTGTCTGCGTGAATTGTAAGTTTTGTGAAAAGAGAAGTGTGAAGAAATTACCTGTGCTGTGACCATCTGATTCCCAGACCAATGTGGGCCACCCTAGCCCAACCAATACAGAACCCACTGGAAAAGTGGAGAGGCTGAGATGGCCTCAAGCAAAAATGTCTGCATTTGAAAAATGATGCATTGGTATATGATAAATGAAAAGCAGAATGTGAGCATAGAGCTTCTGTGGGCACTGAACCCACATGGATATTTTATCCAACACGTATACACCCCAGTTTGGCCTTAGCAATGTTGTTTACTTATAAGTCACATATATCCTAAATCATATCATTCCCACACCACATACGGGGATTTAGGTATATGTGGCTCCCTTATGGAAACAATATTGCTATTCCTGGAAATGTCGAGTTAGACAACAGTTTTTGAGGCATAGTCTAGAAACTGGGAACTTTTCTATCCATTAAGAGAATAATGAATTAACGGATGATAACAGTGAACTATGAGAAAAAAGAAAAAAAATAGAATGCATTGCCATAAATACTACTATAGAATCATTTGTGAGATGGTTGGGGAAGGAGAAAGATCATACTCTGAAGTGGTCTAGGAATGACTTCTGAGATGAATATCAAAGGAAGAGGAAGTGTAGAAGGAGGAAAATTGCATTTCAGACATAAAGTCGAGCTGTGCTCAAATCTCATTATCATATTACTATAAAAGTCCTGACTGCCAGGAACGTTTTCCTGATGGAATACAAGATTAACTGTAGAAAGTTAAAGGAGAACTGACCACAGGCTATGCCTGATCTGAAATCTTTTTGGATGCTTTTGTTCGCTCACTTTCAAGACTATATTTATATGTCATTAAAGTATATGTCAAATTTTCTATCCATTTTGTCTTTCAAAGTCATTTGGAATGCTACCAGTTTAGGGCTATGGTGACTGATGCTTCTGAGAATGTTCTCCTAGGAGTCTCTGGGTGCACATGTGCACTCAGTCTATGGGCACATAACTAGAAAGAGAATTGCTGACTCATAGGGTTTGCAAGGGTCCCAGTTCAGTAAACAATGACACACTGTTTTCCAAAGCAGCTCTTCCCATTGATTGGCACTCCAAAACGTGCATGGCTTCATCTCTGCTCACTCAACTCTCTATCATTATCTTGGTTTTAATTATACCAATACTAGTAATCTGAATGACTTCAATTTGCATGTGCCTGGTTACAAATTAGATTTAATATCTTCAGATGTTTTTAGTCACTTGGATATCTTCTTTTGTTTATTGCCCATTCAAGTCTCTTGCCTGTTTTTGATTTTGTTTTTGTTTTTGTTTATTTACCATTCATCATTTTCTCATTGCTTTGTAGGACATCTGTATATATTCTAAATACCAGCTTTTGCAAATATCTTCTATTGTGCAACTTGCAGTCTCTTAATGGTAACTTTCTTTTTCGTTTTTAACAAAAGTTGTTCATTTTCACATACGCTGAGCATTTCTCCTTCAGGATTAGTGTTTTTGTCTAATTTTTCTCCTTTGTATGATCCTTAAGATCTTCACTCCTCTATCATAGAGATTTTTCTCCTCTCATATCTTCCAGAAACTCTCTTGTTTTACCTTGCATATTTCACTTATAATCTACCTACAATTATTCCCCTCCCTCTGTTCTGCAGCACCACTGGTCTTAAGTCAAATGTCATGTGTGTATCTTTTCCAGAACTTTCTATTCTGTTCCATTGGTCAATTTTTCAATCTTGGCACCAGTATCACACTGCCTGAATTACGGTACCATTATGATATCTTGATACACAGATGACAACTTCTCTCCCCTTGTTCTCCCTCTTCAACAGTGTCCTGCTCTTCCTGTCCTTTGGAGATACCGTGTACCTTTTAGAATCAACCTATCTATTCCTATAAGTGTATATGTCATGCTCTTGGGATTTTTATCAAGCTTGCTTTGAATATACAGATCAACTTGGAAAACAATTAACATCTTTAAAATATTGTCTTCCATTTATTTAGATCCTTACTATCTCTCAATAACATTAGATACATCACATAACAGTCTTAAACATTTTTGTTGGATTTATTCCTAAATATATGAGATTATTGATAGCATAGAAAAAGCCACTTTTTAAAAAAAATATTTATTTTTCAGTTGTAGTTGGACACGATGCCTTTATTTCATTTATTTATTTATATGTGGTGCCGAGGATTGAACCCAGGGCCTCACATGTACTAGACGAGTACTCTACCACTGAGCCACAACTCCAGCCCCATAAAAGCCATATTTTTAATCATTTTATTTTCCAATTCTTTGTTCCTGATACACAATTGATTTTATAGTAAACCTTGCTAAACCCACAATGCCAATAATTTATTATTTTGGATGTTTTATGTCCGTGGCCGTATCATACATGATGCGTCAAAGTTGTATTTCTTCCTATATTTATACTATCGATTTGCTTTCCTTGCTCAACTACATCAGCTAAGTCCTCCAGTGCAATGTTGACCAAATGCAGGAATAGTGGAGATGACTGTCCTTTTCCCATTCTCAAAGTGAGAACATTTCCTATCAAGTATATTGTATGCTACGGGAGTTCATAGATACCCTTAATTAAGTCAAGTAAATTACCTTCTATTTTCATTTCGCATGCTTATTTTAAAGTCAGGATCCAGTGTTTCTATCCCTGGAGTTCCTCTCACAAGCAAAATCAAAGACAAGTGACAAACTAAGAGAAAATATGTGTGAGTTATAGCAAGAGGGCTGACCTCCCTGGAGAATTCCAGTCACGTTGCCAGATTCTGTTTTCTCACACACGGTTCCAAACACTGTGTTCCAGACCCCTGCTGTCAGGAATGAAAGTTCCACCAGTCTACTAGGAGCATAAGTAAGTTGGTTTTTTACAAAGCCAAATGTACTCCTTTCAAAGGATTGTTTTCTTCTCCTGCGGATAGGTTCTAATTTTCAACAATAAAGGACAATTCTTCTAATAAATCAATATTAAAATATAAAGTAGCTGAGAGTTTTTTTAAACATCCATATTGACAAACTAAAATTTTTGCAGGTCTCTTTAAATTCTTTGATTTTATTGGTTGAAGAAATGCAAAAACCTGGAAACCTCCCACCTCGTGCGTATCAGTGAACTTCAGGGTATTGACAAAAAAAAACAGGCAGGAAGGCAGGGAGCCAGCGAATTAAGGAGAAAGAGAGAGAAAGGAGCCGTCAGGGTAGAAGAGGAAGTAAAAGCAGGGCAGCCGGCAATACCAAGCCAAGGGAAGAAAGCTTTCACCCTAGTGCCTGGGGATTTAGTGACAGAAGGGACAGTGCTGATTTTCTTTTTCTTACATACATGACAATAGAGGAATGCAGTCATAATTATCCATTCACAGCACAATTTTTCGTAATTCTGTATATAAAGTATGTTCACGCCAAATTATGCCATTATACATGAGCTCTCTTATTACTATTTTTTTGCATTACAATTCTTAATACACCTTTATACCACAATTTATCATATCTCTGTTTGTATATAAGGTAAGTTGACACCAAATTCACATCTTCATACATGTATTTTGTATAATGATGAGGGTCCCTTCCACCATCCTTGCTATTCCCCTTCTCCCTCCCTTTCCTTCCCACCCCTATTCCCTATCTAGAGGTAATCTTCCTCCCATGCTCTCCCTCCCTACCTCATTTTGAGTCACCCCCCTTATATCAGAGAAGATTTTCAGCATTTGTTTTTTTGGGATTGGCTATCTTCACTTAGCATAATCTGCTTTAATGCCATCCATTTCCCTGCAAATGCCATGATCTTATTCTTTTTTAGTGCTGAGTAATATGCTGATTTTGATGAGCATTTCAGTGTAGCAGGAGGGTCAAGACGACAAGCTGCGGATTCAAGAACCAAAGAGTATAAAGACGTGGAAACATTGACTTGTATGATTCTTCTGAGAAATGTAACTATAAATAGGAGAAGAATGTTTCTCAGTCTTCTAGAAGCACATGGGTAAAACCGGATTTGGGTGGGTTGGTTGATTGGTTGGTTGATTGATTTGCTTTGAAGATGAGACCTGGTTTTTAGAGGGGAGGAGTGGAGTTGCTGAGAACGAAACTCAGGTCTTCACACATGCTAGGCAAGCACTGTCCCACCCAGCTACACCCTCAATCCCTGAGACCTGATTGAACGAAAATGTTTAAAAATACAGTGGCGAGCCCAAGATACTGACAATAAAGGGAAGAAAAGAAATGATTCACGGAGAAAGTCTAAAAGTAAGGTTAAGTAAAGTATGGAACATCAATGGAGGGCTTCATCCTTTGTGCATCATAAAATCATAAAAGCAGCATCCCCAGCCACGGCTGGTGACTATGGTTTCCATACAGCTCAGCACAGACAGGGCTCGCAATCAACACCCCATACTTGTGCATGGTACGTCCTGCATGTCCTGTTCTTGAATGCAGGTAAATGTGTAAATTGATGGGACTCGAAATTGAGAGAAACCCCACTAAAAGGAAAAAGAGCCAGAGAAAGTTCTTTGACATAAGGGAGGCCATGGATGGAGACGAATTTACAATACCACCCTCTCCCTCCTCCATGTTCCCCATGGCACGTTTCCACAGGGCTTCACACTGCCTGTCTCTCCACTCTCTCCACTCACACCTTTCCATGGTTCCCAGTACACTGCAGGTTCTAGGAGGTCATTGTTCTCAGGCAGGCTTCAGGAAGAATAGGTAGCCTCCCAAATCCTGCACAGTAACATGAGCATTTAAATTCACAAAGACAAAATTTTGACCTACATGCATGCATGCACACATACATCTGAGGTTTAGGCAGTTTACTGGTCAGCAAAGAGGTATTTTGGGAGATCTTGTTTCCTTCAGTCTCTTACAACCCATCAAGAGTCACAGCTTTCAGGGTGTGACATGCATAAAGGCTCCCAGGCAAAGATGTAAGGCAGAAACCCATCCCTGGTGAGGATAATATTGACAGGTTGAATGTTTTCTTTTTCTATTTTAAAAATATCAAGCCTATACTCTATTCCACAAACATGGGTAACATTTCCCCAAATCTATCTGTTCAAATATCAGGCAGTCATCTGAAACAAAAGACAGGGTGATAGTTTCTGCAGGGAATCCCTGAGCAGTGTCCCAAGGGACGTTCAGCAGCATGAGGTGGTCAGTTTGTCCCAGAACATGACAGAATACAGAGGCTTAGAGAAATCCAGTTAAGACAGGAATTTTTGAATTGGGAAGGAGGTGGAGTAAATGTGATAATGAATCTGGATTGAAATTCTGCATAGAATGATTGATGTGGCCAAGCAACACTATCAGGGCAGGGAGAGCCAAACAGCTACAGAAAGCATAGGATTTCCCAGTTTAAAGAAAACCAATGGATAGGCCAATTTCTCTCTTTTAATAAAATGGCCTTTTTAGAAAGAAATTCCTATTTTCTTCAAACAATAAATTATCTACCCTGCAAAGGTGGGCTTTTAGTGATACTCGGACTCTTTGCAGAAGTGGGGAGAGAGTGTGTTTGTGAATTCATCAAATGGAGCTAGGTTCACCCTTGTTTTGCATGGGAGCTACCCAGAGTGGTGTTGCTACTCCCCTCAGAGATCCCTGCACCACATCTCCAGGTAGGAATGAATGGACTTTGTCTCTTTCAGTAATAGAGCTTAGCACACAGTAGGCACTCAGCTAACATGGTCTAGGTGTTAAACATTTATCTGGTGCATTTATCCAAAGTGTTCACGGCAGAGGCTTCCTCTGCAACTCCTCCAGTTCCTCTCCAGCTCCCTTGCTTTCCTCGGTGACAATGTCATCTGAATTGGGTGAAGCACCACTAGCAGTGGTGCATTCTGGGAAATGGCCTCCTTGGCCTGTATCCTCTGTGCTCCTCCCAGAACCACAGCAGCATCATCTCTGGTGGGAGAGTGTCAGCCAGAGCTGCAGGGTGAGAGGACACGGGCTTTCCTCAGCTCTGCCTGTGATTACCATCAGCAGAAAACCAGTCTAAGCAAAGAGGGACTTGCCTGTCTCCATATTTATTTATTTATTTTTGGTATCAGGGATTGAACTCTGGGGCTCTTAACCACTGAGCCCTGTTTTGAGACAAAGTCTCACTAAGTTGATTAGGGCCTCATGAAATTGCTGAGGCTGGTTTTAAACTCACGATCCTCCTGCCTCGGCCTGCTGAGTGGCTGGGATTACAGGCATGCACCTGACTTTTCACTGATTCTTTAAACTGAGAGCTAGAATACCATTCTCATCTGTTGGTTCCCAATAACTCAGGGCAAGTGTTGGTGGACAGCAAAAAATCCCCTTGAACTGCCGTCCCCTGGGCTTCCAAGGGCTATCATGGAGTTGTTTTATAAGCCTTTTGCATGGACATGTCCAAAATATTGACTGGAGAGAGAGGAGGGACTATTACTGAGCAATTTTCTTTCACATGCTCCCATCTCCCCTCAGCTGTGTGTTTGGCAGGGATCCCATAGAAATGGCTGTGGAAGCTATCAATATTGCTTTGATGTAGGCATCCTCCATTTTTATAATCTCCAAATTTCAATAAAACTGTCTCTTTCTACTTCCACAGATGGCAGAAGGAATAGACAGCAGAATATGCCTCCTACAGATAACAAGCCAGTTTTTTGTTTTGTTTTGTTTTTCAGTATGTGCCAAAATCCAGCAGGGGCTCTTCATTATCATTTAAATTTGATAATGACAGATCAGAATGATCAAGGAAGTGCATTGAACACTAGACAATATTTTTTCATGAGAATAAAAACATAAGCCTGCAACTTTTGGAAGGTTAAATTTTGAAAGGGTCTCCTTCTTCAATTACATTTTTTATTTCCAAATGACCCATTAGTTCACTTATTTAAAAAAAAAAAAATATTGAGTGCCACATAATACCAGACACTAGATAGAAAATAGAGATTTAGGATGCAGAGGGCAAAGGATAAGAAGTAGATCTGATTCATTTATTTTTTTTCCATATACAATTTTTACTTGAAATGCCTTTGGGACAATGCCACTCTGGGGTGGGAAACGGGGAATTATGAGAAACACAATCGGCAGGTCTCTCCATGCATGGCTGTCTCTCGCTTCCCCTCCCTTTGTCCATACTCACTAAATGACACTTAATATTCTGAGGATAAGGAAATAATCTTGAATCCTCTTATCCGCGAAAGTTGGCTGCTGGTCTTCCTCTGCCTCTAGCTGAGTCTGCATCTGAGGAAAGGCATGTACTTGGGTCCAGCCCTCAAAGGACTCACAAAATCTTCAGAATGAACTCCAGAAGGAAGGACATCCCAGTCTCACAGTGTGGTACCCAGACAGCCTCAGCCTCCCATTTAAAAATTCCCTTCCATCCAATGCTTCATCTTCCCTTCCAAATGTTAAGAAAATATTACGATCAAGAGATTGAAAGGACATTTTTACTGCTTATTGATTATTTACAACCTTCCTTCAACACTTTCTTTTTTTTTTTTTTTTTTTTTTTTGTACCGGGGGTTGAACTCAGGGGTGCTCAACCACTGAGCCACATCCCCAGCCCTTTTCATTTTTTATTTTAAAATAGGATATCACTGGGGCTGGAGTTATGGCTCAGCAATAGAGCGCTCGTCTAACACATGCAAGGCCCTGGGTTCGATCCTCAGCACCACATTAAAAAATAAATAAATAAATAAAACAAAGCTATTGTGTCTAACTACTAAAAAATAAATATTAAAAAAAAAAAAAAGAGTCTCACTAAGTTGATTAGGGCCTAGATAAGTTGCTGAGGCTGGCCTTGAACTTGCATTCCTCCTTCCCAACCATCACGCCCTGCTCCCTCTTTGAGAGGCTGGGGTTGTGGCTCAGGGGTAGAGTGCTAGCTTAACATACATGAAGCACTGGGTTCAATCCCCAGCACCACATAAAAATAAATAAAGTAAAAGTATTGTGTCCATCTACAAAAAAAAATTAAGAAAGAAAGAAAAGGAATTTGAGATGGCTTAAAATAAAAATCATGTCATATGACTTTTGAAATAGAGTAAACATGAAGAAGTAGGAGAAGCTTCTGTTATAGTCTAGGTTTTTTTCTTTCACAGATAGAAGCCACACAAAATCTTAAAACATTAAGGAAGGCACAGTAAGCTCTCATGTTGCAGAGCTACTTCTTTTTGTTTCTTTGTTTTGGGTTTTGGTACTGGGGATTGAACTCAAGGGTGCTTTAACACTGAGCTACATCCCCAGTACTTTTTATCTTTTACTTTGACACAGAGTCTTGCTAAGTTATTGAGGCTGCCTTTAAACTTGGGATCCTCCTGCCTCAGCCTCCTGAGTCACTGGAATTACAGGTATTCGTCACCATGCCTGGCTAGAGCTTCCTTCTTAAAATCCTGGTTTTGTACCTTGAGTTGAGATTGCCTGTGTGCCAGGGTTCACTCTGAGCCAGGCATTCCCCGTATTTAATGCTTGTGTACTATAGAGGATGCTGGGCCCACCGGACCTATCCCCCCAAAAAAGACTCACAGTAACCCCTCCCTAAATCTAAGGAAACAAAGATTTGAAGAAGTGAAATAGCTCACTCGAGATCACATAATGAGTGGCAGGAAGAATCTTAATCCAGCTCTGGTGCTTTGAAGAGTTGATTGAATTTCATTCGTGGATCATGAATCAATTTAGTGACTTGTGATCTCTTTTCAAGTGAATAAGATAGAATAATAGCTGGGCATGGTGGCACATGCCTATAATCCCAGGGACTCAAGAGGCTGAGGCAGGAGGATCTCAAGTTGAAAGCCAGCCTCAGCAACTTAGCAAGGCCCCAAGTAACTAATAGAGACTCTGTCTCTAAATAAAATATTTAAAAAACGGTTGGGGATGTGGCTGAATTCAATCCCTAGTATCAATTATTATTATTATTATTATTATTATTATTATTATTATTATTATTATTATTATTTTCAGAGTTCATCACAGACAGTAAAAGGTTAAGTAATATTTCAAGAAATTCTGTTTTCATTGTGTAAGTATATTGGGGGCGTGTGGAATGTGCAGGAGCATGGGTGTGATGGGTGTATGCAGAGGTGTCTAGAGGTATATGGAGGGAAAGAAACGTGGGTGTGTTTGGGTATGTACATAGATGTAGATGGATGTGTGAGTGAGGGGTTAGTGTGTGTAAAATTTATTTCTGTGAGTTACTGTCTTAAAAAATTTCAAAGCTACCACACTAAGATATAGCAAATCTCATTTATTCACATTCCAAGTGTAAGAAGATGACTAAGTTTTAGAAATCTGCCTTCTATAGAAATTTTTACAAACAAAAAATTAAGAGATGTTAAGGTCTGTGGCTCAGTTGGCCTCCCCCATGTGAACATGTTTACCAGGCCAACCTCCAGAGCCACACAGCGAAGAAACTCTTCCTAAAATAGTCACGACTTGACTGGCCTTGTGCCTGGTTGCTGAGACTAAATCATTCATCTGCAACTGCAGCAAGCACAGAGAAAATATTTTGCTTTTATACAAACAAAAGGTAGGAGGCAGGAGATCATGCTAGGGCCATGCTGCAGGTTAGCCTCCTCTAGCAGGAAGGCCCAGAAGATGCAGCAGCAGATACTTGAGAGACTGAACAATGACATTCAGGTGCCCCCTGAGGACGGCCAGCGGCTCTGTTTTTATGCACTTGCTGAATCTCCAGGGTCATCTGGTCTAAACCACTAAAGCTCAAATAATCCACTCATCCTCTCTAATGATGTCACTGAAGGCTTAACATACATTTGCTATTCAGATAGAGCTTTAGTGCCCAAACCTGCTCCTGCCCTTTACCAAATGCATCATTTGTCAAACCAGGAGGGCCAGCAGCTTTCCCTACATTAGGAGAGTCTACGGAGTCTGGAAGAAGATGCCTGGCCTCAAGGCAGCATTTGCTAGAGGGCCCAAGCCCCACAAGGGCATTTTCCCCAAGAACCAGAATAGAAGTGCCTTTATGTTACCCAGTTTGTCTTCTCTCATTGTTACATAGAGGTCATCACACCCTTAGGCACAGTCGCCATTGACATGCAATAAAATAATTAGAAAGACCCAGGATACAAAGTAGATGCTCCATGAAAGTCTGTTCTCTATCTTTGGTATGTTAAGAAAGCTTCATTCCCTGAACCAGCCCGAAGAAACTCCTGGTCACCCTGCTGGCCTTCAGTGGCGTGGCTGGGAACGCTTTGCCAACATCTGTCCGGCTCCCTTCAGTGAGTCCTCAGGAACTATGACCATTCCTCTCCACCTTCTCCCTACATCAACTTCTGTGAAATTTCAACTTGAATACCTTTCTCAGAAAAAAAAAAAAAAAACACACAGACTTCTATGATTTTATAAAGTCCATTTACAAAGAACATGTCTCTTTATTTTCTGGAAAATACTCTCTTACAATTGAAAGAATGTCTCGTACATCTAAATTTCTGAAATGTTTTGTCCATCCTTTCCATAGATACAATACTTGTGTAAGTGTTCATCGTATTTCCTTCTTGTACTCTTTTACTCAACCTAGAATGTGTGCAGTTCTCCTTGTTCTTATGTTCCCTGCATAGAAGATGATTTTTAAGTCGTCTTCATAGAGGGCTTGTGCTTTTTGGAATGAAGTTTTCAGACTTGATTGGTATCCTCTGAGCCCAATGGGTTAAGAGGAGGTAGACCTTCCCTGTGTCACTTTCTAGGTGAATGACAGGCAAAATGTTCAACTTCCCTTATCCTAAAACATGAAGAATAACACCACCCACCCTTAGACTGAAAGAAGGATTAACAAAGTGCTTAGTTAAGTACTGTGCCATGTGCCTGGTGCACAGTAAACTCAATAAGTGTTAGATATAATTTTAATAGGGTGCAGGATTTCTCCCTCATACTCCAACAGTTCTTTTGCATATGTCTACTTTTTAATCACAATTCACCTCAGATCCTTCCATCTATCTGTTCAATCCTACTCACTCACGGTTTTGCCTTTTTGCTTCCAACTGTGGACCACTCCTTGATTTCAAGCAGAAGTCAGACAATACCTTTGGCTCTGGCTAAAATCACTCAGCTGAAATGCGAAAATTCAAAATGAACCTTGTTCCCGTTCTCGGGATAGTGTGTGTTACCTCCGGGTGGGTCATCGTCAGTTAAACTGGTGTCACTCAGGATGCCACAGCAGCGGCTACCAAGAAGAGCGGACAGAGGCAACTTGAGCTTCTTTTAAAAAGTCAACGGGACAGAAAGGGCTCGGCCGTGGTCACACTTGGTTCTCTTACACGAGATTTCTGTCCCCCCTTTCACATAGACTTCGCACTGACTCAAGGCAGTACAATCCCTCCTTTGTGCCAAAAAGGGTATTTTCCCTGTGGGAATCTGACCAAGTGCTTGCCCCGGGCTTTTCACTGTGACGGTGTGGACGACTGTGGCAACGGCGCAGATGAGGAGAACTGCGGTGAGTAGTCCCATGTCGAGTCCACTCCCCCATCCCCACCACCCCCACACACCCCACACACACCCCCACCCCGCCACCACACACCCCTACACACCCCCACCTCCATCCCCCTCCCCCAGATCCCCCCACAGCACACGTGCCTTCCTGCTGAGCCCCCGAACTGTGGCCAGCTGGACAGTGATCTGCAGAGACCTGGCAGAGATGATTTGGTGTTCCCTAAGCAAACTCTTTTTAATGCAAATACTCCCCAATTTGTGGTAACGACTTGTATTTTCATATGGAGAACTTGCTTGAATGAGATACACAGGATTATGAAATGTTATATTTTGTGAAAATCGAAACTGCATTTTAAAAATCTACTTGAGTACTCATTTTAATTTTAAGGAATCCTATGACTGTCACCTCCTATGGCTGGTCATTTGAATCAGCTGTGAGACTACCCATAAGATGTGAATGAAGTCACCTAGAGAATTAATTGACTGAACAGACCTATATTGAGTGTCGACAATGTGCCCGGGGCTTTCCAATCATTGGGACCAGTTAGCTCAAGGAAGACAAGCGTCTTGACCTTGTCAAGGTCAATATGAACATGGATAGTGTGAACTAAGAAGATAATAAACCTGAATTAATGACTTAAATACTCAGACTGATATGAGCCATGAAGAAAATAAAACAGCACAATGAGATGGAAGTGACTTGGAGGGAAGAACACTTTAAAGATATAAGCAGAGAAAATCTTTTTAAGAGGGTGACGTTTGAACTGAAAACTAAACGAAACAAAAGAAAGAAGTCACAAAACATTCTGGAGGATATAGAATTCCAGGCAAAGGAAATAGCCAGTCCAAAGGCCCTGAGGTTGAACAAAATAAAATGACAGGTTTGAGGAATAGAAAAGCCAGGGTGGTATAAGCAGACTAGATAAGGATATGCATAGGGGATGAAGAGGCACACAGCAGCCAGATCACATTGGATCATACAGGCCAATGTTAGGTCTATATATTTGCCAATTTAACATTGTCCAAATTAACATTTATTTTTCTGTGTAGGGAAGTGATATAGAGTCTGCAATGTCTAGTTAGTCCCACAGTAGACACAGACCTGCGGAATCTGCAGGAATCCTGTGTGTGTTCTGCCATAGAAGGCCCAACCAACAATCAAAGTAGGGCAGCAGAGCCCAGGAGTGCCAGCTGTCTGTCTGTCATCCACCCTCCTGCCGGGGTTACTCACGCATCTTCCCTTTTTCCCACCTTCCTACTTCTCCTCTAAGACTCATTCAGGAGTCCCCTCCCCTGAGAGGGGACACACTAAGTTGGCCCCAGTGAAGCTTCTCTCACTCTCGAATGGGTGCAGTTTCTCTCTCTTGCTAGAGCCCCCTGGGCTTATCTCTACAAACACTGAAGTGACCTGTCTTATCTTTTCACCTGTTTCTCTTTCTAGACATAAACACCTTGGGAAGAGGCCCATGTCTCACTTGTTTTGCTGTCCTCAGAGCCTAGAATAGTAGAGGACACAGTAGGAACTTAATCACGCGCTCAGTTTTGGAGGCAGCTCTCTGGATGCCAATGAGCAAGTCACTCAAAGAGATCTCCAGTTTGCTGCATGAGAATCAGGGACATGGTATTTATCTCCCTCATGAGAATGTTCTGAGGTCAAATTAAATAATGCCTCTGAAGGTGCTTATAACACAATTGAAGGCATCATAGTGGAATCACAGAGGATATTAATCAGAAGCAGAACTAAATTAAAGATTGCAGGGATCAAGGAAGTCTGTTGGCAATTACTTAAATTTGCTTTTTGATTTGTGTAAACTTAAGCATCATACATTATAATGCAGATCTTATCATTTACATAGCATGTGCTCAAGTAATGATGCTTCAAAATTAATTCTCCTTTTTGTAAAAAAAATGTGATTTTATCACTAAAAAAGGATACTTGGCAAATAAACAGTTCGTATGAACATATGAAGATTGACGCTTATTCATGGCAAATTGAGTAAATACTTTTTTCAACAGGACTTTATTAATTTATTAATTTAATTAATTTACCCTTTATTAATGAGCACTTTGGTTTTGCTTTTTGCTAAAGGTCATTTAGTTGAGGGCTAGCCCAGGGATAGAGCATGTGCTTAGCATACCCAAGGCCCTGGGTCCAATCCTTAGCAACAAAACAAAATAAAATTTTAAAAGTTCAGATGATGTAAATTTTGCAGAATCTACCATATCTATCAAGCATGAGTCTACATAAACCTGGGGCAGTATACATATATGACAAAAAGAAAATTCAGATTTTATTTTCTTCTGAGGTCCTCAAAATTAAGGTCAAACACTTAAAATATCAGGATTAGAAATGGGTGATATCTTCAAGACACTTATATAAAATAATTATATACATGTGTTCTTCATTTTATGATAAATATATCTGAACTATTTGTAATTATAAAAAAGGAAAATCCCACAGATGCTTGCCTAGCTTTTTCTCTCTTACTATGTATTTAAAATATTGGTCATTCTATTGCTTAAACAAATTTTCATTTCATTATTAAATTTTTATACTTTTGTTTTATAATATGATTCTGATTTCTAGAATAACTGACGTATTAATCACCGTTTCACAGGTGACACTAGTGGATGGGCAACCATATTTGGCACAGTCCTTGGAAATGTTAATAACGTGACATTAACACAGGAGTGCTGTAAGTGGTATTGGTTCAAAGACAGTATCCGCATTTCAAAAAACATGACTTGTGGTGGGTGTATTTTTATGAGTACAGCAGTTCCCCCTCTTTATGTTTCACTGCAGTCTAAAATGAGTATTTTGAGGGCTTGGGAATGTAGCTCAGTGGTAAAGTGCTTGCTCTGCATTCCCAAGGCCCTGGGTTGGACTCCCAGCACTGTAGATAATAAAGATAATGTTTTGGAGAGAGACCACCTTTACATAACTTTTATTATGATATGTTGTTATAATTGTTCATTTTATTATTATTCATCTCTCACTGGCATAACTTACAGATTAAACTTTACCATAAGTAAATATTTTAGAATAAAAGTGATTTATATATATATATATATATACATATACATATATATATATATATGTGTGTGTGTGTGTGTGTGTGTGTGTGTGTGTGTGTGTAAAGTTTCATAATATCTGTGGTATCAGACATCCACTGGAGGTCTTGGATTGTGTTCCTTGTGAATAAGTGGGGACTACTGTAGTGCAATAAATTTGCTTCTGAATTTTAATTTCAGTTTAATGTATTTTGCTGGCCAACTCTTCTACCCTCTGTCCATGGGACTAAAATAATAGAAGAAAATGACCATCTGTACTCATGTTTATTTTATGTATTAGTGTATGATTACAGGAATATATGAATATTGAATAGTTTTGACAAACAGTAAGGTTCTCATTCCCTTTCATTATTTCCTTCAACAAAGATATTAAGCACTCAATACTTTCTAACCCCTTAGGTATTGAAGTACAGTGGTAACTAAGATGTGGTCTCAGCCCACACATGCTTCACATCATAGCAGTAATAATATATATAACATATACATAATAATATTATATATAATTATTCTATATATTATATAGAATAATATATATAACACATATATGTTATATGCATATATTATATATGGTATATGTAATTCAATATACATTATGCTATACTAACAGTATACAATCAGTCTTCTGTATCCATAGTTATAATTATGGATTCAACCAGCTATAAATTAAAATATCCTGAAAAAAATTGTGTCTGTACTAAACTTGTACAGATTTTTTTTCTTGTCACTATCCCCTAAAAAATACAATATAATAATTATTTACATTGTATCATAAGGGATTATAAGTAATGTAAAGATGGTTTAAAGCATACCAGAGGATGTGTGTAGGTTCTATTGCAAATAATGAAACATCTTATATAAGGAATTTGAGCATCTACAGATTTGGATATCCATTGGGTTCCTGAAACCAGTCTCCCCCAGATATCAAGAGATGACTGACTGGATGTTATACAGTGCTAGTTTATATATAGCTCACTTATTGTATACTTAATTGCATATAATGTACACAAATTAGAAAGGATAAAATTAGAATAAATGTAACTAAAAATTTTAATATTTTCTTTCTCAGCTACAAGGGGTTGACTCATATAGATCCCAATTTGGAACTTACTGCTATACCCCATGGGCAGTCACTCAAGTTGTGGACCTTTGTGTTTGGTTGGTTTGGGTTAGGTTTTTGTTTTATATCTCTCTCTCTTTTTTTTAGTAAAGAGAGAGAACACATGGTCAGAAATAAATGTGAGGAAAATTCCTCCATCAGTGTTGCAGAGAATGGGTGAGAACAGCAAATCTCAGCTGGGACAACTGTGTTGGACAGTATTGGCTGATATTGCTGATGATCCAAGCTAGAGCAGAGTGGGTTGTGTTGACATCCAGTGGGCAGAGGCTAGAGGTCCTGCTGAGCATCCTGTGGTGCCCACAACAGCCTCCACAACAAAAAAATTATTTGGGCCAAAATGCTAATCATGCTGATTAAACAGAAAGAATGAAAAAGGAGATATTGATTATCATGTGTATTACGATGCTCTGGAAAACACTACGAATTTGAGCCCAGAAAATGCCATAAGGACAGGTGAAGTAGAAGGAGATGCAAGAGACCTTTCAGAAAATTCATAGAACCTGCAAGCAGACTGGGCTGCAGGGCAGGAAGGTGAAGGGTTATACCCACATTTCTGGTTTAGACAACACACAGCTTGACCATATAAAATCCTTTTATTATCAAGTAAGAGTTTCCTTTTTTTTTAATTTTTTATTGTTGGCTGTTCAAAACATTACATAGTTCTTGATATATCATATTTCACACTTTGATTCAAGTGGGTTATGAGCTCCCATTTTTACCCCATATACAGATTGCAGAATCACATCAGTTACACATCCATTGATTTACATATTGCCATGCTAGTGTCTGTTGTGTTCTGCTGCCTTTCCTATCCTCTACTATCCCCCCTCCCCTCCCCTCCCCTCTTCTCTCTCTGCCCCCTCTACTGACATTCATTTGTCCCCTTGTATTATTTTTCCCTTTCCCCTCACTTCCTCTTGTATGTAACAAGTAAGAGTTTCTAACCACAGGTTTTTAATCTAAAAGTTTAACCTTAATCTTCTTGATGTGAACAAACACTGAATTAATCATACCTACATTATCTTTAGAGTTGAGCTAATTAGCATATTGCTATAGATAACATAAAATATTTTCTAAACTTCATACACTATAAGTATCTTTTGCATTAAGTAGGTACTCAATAATAAGTTTTCTGGCTATTAAATTCACTGTTCAAAGAACATTTGTCTTAAAAGTGATCTAAAAGAAGCAGGACATATTTTAATAAATAATGAAAAATATAAATTTAAAATTCACAAATCTCACTTTGTTAGCTGCATCAAATCAATATCCATAAGGTTAGTGAAGAAAGCAAAGATTCCAGAAATATTCTCTTCCCCTTCCTCCCCTTCTGTCTCTTACTCTAACACAAGCACACACGTACACACACTGTGATTGTTCCATGGACCAACCCGGCCTTGTCCCTCCAAATATTCCTTTGGCATACTACTTTGTATGCCATTATCTTAATAATTCTGTAAGTTCCTTCGGAGGAAATTATGAAAACATTTTCTTTATTCAGATAGATGGATCTTTGGTTTTCTCAACTATACACAACTTTAATTTTTTGTAAACAACTTCTACGACTTCTAGTTTCTACTTTCAACTTCGTGGTAATGAAAAACAAAGAACCACATAACTTTCCTATGTTCACATACAAATGCACCAAAAAGTTATAATCTTTGTATATATAATTTGTCAAAATTCACCTACTATCATGTATATCTAAAAAGAACAAATTTTAAAAATTAATTATAAGAAAAACCAAAGAGCCAAAATGAAAGGATATCTGATTGGATTGATTTTAATAGGGCACATTAGTGGCTGTGGCAGAATCTGTGTCTAATTCTTCTCACAGGTCTAAGTCTGACAGGGGAAAAATAATGTGAGATAAATTTTAATCAATAAAAATTTATTAGCAACTATTTTGTGCTGTTGGATTCAACTGACCCAATCATTTCCATTGTGATTTATTCAATCATACTAATAAATTTCATTGAAAAGAACATAGTCTTGCTTTACCATATGATTCTATGCTATTTGAACATGTCTGTGACTTCTTTCTACTCACCTGTTAAACACCTCTGATATGACCACTGAAAGCTAGAACTGAGTTGAACACCACACTAGTCCATACTCTATGGACTAGGAGAGAATGCTTATTTGCTTTTATTATGCACTAAATAAGTCCATTTAACAGATGTGAATTTTATGTATTTGATGAAAAGAGGACAAAGCTTGTTATTCTAACAAAGTCATAAATACAAAAATGCATTTTTTGCCCCAAGTAAAACCTTTCTCTTTTTGCTCCTAGTTTTAAACCAGTATCCACAACACTGTGACTGCAAGGAAACCGAATTGGAATGTGTAAATGCCGGCCTGCAGTCTGTGCCTGTGATTTCCACCAACGTGACACTACTGTGAGTACAGTATCGGGATGATATTTGTCCCTAAAGTCACAAGAAAACCCTCCAGTGGAATTATATCAGAAAAAAATAATAGAAATTCCATTTAAAACCAGTCGTCAGAGAATTCTGCATGCTTCATCTATAAGAGGGACATGTTTTCAACACTGTACATTAGATTAGATCTGGTAATATTCAGCTCACAAATGCCTGAGACCTGGAGCACTTATTTTAATTATTTTCTGATTTATGTATTTTGTAATTTATGTATTGCTACTAATCTGCCTGTGCTGAAATGTTAAAAAGCAAACACACTCACTTATGCCATCTCATTGTTAATGTTTATAATTCATCCAAGATGGAATGAAAGATCAATGAGCTAGTTCTATCATATCATGCAAACTTTTCTGCTTTTTGCTAGAAATTTTCAAGAGCCTCAGAACTCTGCTATCACGTCATCATTTGAGCATATTTGAGTTAGTTAGGATCTTTGGTTGTTTTGCTTTTGGTTGTTGTGTTTTATTAACTTATCCAGAGAGTAAAAGAAAAAGTTGAATCACCATAGATTCTCCCGTTTATTCTACTAACTGGCTAAATTTGTAAAATATTTGCAAACTTCAGTCATGCGATGCATGAAGGATCTCATGTCTAACAGTGGTACTGTAAGATCATAATAGAACGGAAGAATTCCTTTGCCTGGGAATGCCATAGTCATTGTGATATCTTAGCACAGCTACTAGTAGTAATGCTAGTGTAAATCAGCCTACTGTGCTGCCACTCATATGAAAGCATAGCACATACAATTATGTATCACGTACAACACTTGATAATGATAATAAATGACTGTGCTACTGGTTTAAGTATTTGCTATCCTATACTTTATATTGTCATTGTAGAATGCACCCCTTCTACTTATTAAAAAAATTAACTGTAAAGTAGTATGTCTTTTAGGCTTCACACATCCCATTTGTAAGCACACTTTCTGATGTTCCAGGTGACAAAATCACCTCACAATACACTTTTCGGAATATGTCCCATGGCTAAGCTGACATGACTGTACCTTTGTTTTTCTATCTGAATTTTTATTCTCCAGTGAAAAGTTTTCAGTTATAGTCACGTTCAAATGTGTGTTTAGTACCATGGAGCCTCAGCAAATATTCTTTTCCCAGTCATGCAGCTTCTAGAAAAGAGTCTGGTTGGCCATAAAAATCCATAATAAAGTCTCCTTTACTTTATTTTAGGTCTCTAAAGAAAAACAAAATCCACAGTCTTCCAGATAAAGTTTTCACCAAATACAAAGAACTTAAAAAGATGTAAGTAGCTATTAATAGCATATTTATGGAAAAACCCTTATAAAAACAAAATGAAACATGAAGTTTATCATCTTTATCACTTAATTTATGTTTGTAAATTTAAGATTAGAAAATAAAATATTTAAAAGTATGAAATCTTTCCACTCCATAATTTAAAGTGGATGAACTGATTTTATTTTAAACTTTTTCAGAGAGTTAACTTAGAGTTGAGATAAATATTTCAATAGGAAATTACATAGGTCCATATTTTTCCTTAAGAAGTTTTGGAAAATAACAATGCAGAGGCAATACATGTACTGTAGTGAAAGCATAGATAACAACAGTCAAATCACTTAAAACTCAGGATACAGAGACTACCTCCCCAGGGTAATAGGGGCAAAAACACATTTCTAGTACAATCAGTACATTAACATATCTGAGGAAAGAGAAAATCAATAAGTAGTGGTGCATAGTCAGCATATAGAATTCAGTGAGAAAGAAAGGGCAAATATGCTTCCAGCATCATCCAAGAAAGATAACTGGGATTGGGAAATATAGAGGTGGTCTCTGTTGGAGGTTAGGGATGAATCATCAATCTCCACCACAGTTTTCATGAATTGTCTCTTAATATTATGCATATGGTTTTCTTTGATACCTTACTCACTAAGCAACCTTATGATGATGAATAACTTACCATCTTCTTCACAACGAAGCAATTTAATTGAAAAGTTGCATTGGATAGAGGGAAAGGACATTCCTATCAGCAAAATGGGATACTTCATTTTCATATTTAATAGGTGAAATATATACAGGTTCATATATGATTCCTCTGTAAGGTGGGTTAGTGTCTGGTCAGTACCCCAGGAGCACTAGAGAGCTATACCTGCCAATAGGACCATTAGTCTAGATAACAAAATCAGCAGGCTAATGCTGTGCATGCTTGTATCTTCATCTTTGTGTTTTTTCCTTTGACACGGAGCATAGAAGAAAAGTCTCTAGCTGTATGAAATTTGCAAAATAAACTACCAGACAAAAATGATCTGAATCTTTGGGTAGAAATACCAACAATGATTCCACGTTCATGAATCCCAAGGACGGATTCCCTCATAAAAGAAAGGAAGTCAGTGAAGGAAGTCCATCAGGTGGTCTCGTATGAGACCTGAGTTTGAAGATCACCTCTGTAAATCCCAGCTGCAGTTAGGACTTCTGTACCATCCAAGAACATGTGGTAAAATTGTCATTGTCTCACTGGTGTAGCTATGCATTAACTCTGGGCTTCTAGGCTCCCCTGGAGAGGAAATCTTAACCACAGTGCTTCTAATCTTCCTGGAAACTCTTAAAATCACAGCACGTTCATTCTGTGAATCAATATTGTTCTTGCAATGCTGAAATTATGCTCAAGGGGGAAACAATAAAATAGTACTAGTATAAAGAAAAGGTGGAAACATCTTGTTTCAGGGTAGCTGATAAAGTTGTTAGTCAGTTCTTCATCACTATAACAAATACCCGGAATAATCAACTAATAAAGAGAAAAGGTTTATTATGGTTAAGTCCATGACAAATGTATTTTGAAGGTTTTAGTCCATGAATGGTCAGCCCTGTTGCTTTGGGCCTGTGGCAGTACATCATTGTGGAAGCACATGGAAGCACATCTCACCTCGTGATCAACATCAAGAAGTGAAAGAGAATGAGGAAGAAGAAAGAGCTGGTGTCCCACTATCACCTTCAACAGAACAACCCCAATGACTTGAAGACTTCCAACTAGACCCCACCCCCTAAAGGTTCTACCAACTCCCAGTAGCACCAACTTGGGGACCAAGCCTTTAACACATGGCCTTTGTGGACAGTTGAGCCAATTCTATCATCAAGTGTCATAGAAGCTGTAAGAATTTCTAATTAGATCCACTTATTATACATGAGATAGCTAAAGTCTACAACGATTAAATGACTCATCTAAGATCTACAATCAGACAGTGAAAGAGTCAAAATTACAGCCCAGGTCTTCTCATGCTCAAACCAGGGCTTATTTTTTATTTAAAAAAAAAAAAAGACCTAGAGATGGAAAGAAACTGTTCTATATTTGTACCAACTCATACTATCCTGACCCATGCAGATTCACCCTTTTATCTTTTGCCCCCTGCTGTGGGGAAAGCCAATTTCTGGGGAGGTAGAAGGGTCACTAGAGGATTAGGTCGGAGAGGTAAAATAAGATTTCTCAGGCAAAGTCCTTTCCTGTCCAATGATCATACTTTGTTCTATGTCAATACTTTCTTGTATGGTAACTGCTAGTCCACTGAGTAATTCAAGCACTGGAGTAATTCAAGTCCTATATTTTCCTAGTGATTAACCTTCATTACCAAGATCAGCTGGCAACTTCTTCAAGTAAATGTTTAATTCTACCTTGTCTGAGAATTTCAGGTACCACATCATGACCTGAACATTAGCCAGCAGGGTTCTCTCCATGTGAGCTGCTATTTAATGCTTCCTAGGTGATTTATTTCTCCCAGAATCTCACAGAAAAGAGATTATGAGACCCTCATCAAGAAACACTAAGTGTCTATTATATACAAGATACAGCACAGGGGATGAAATATAATTCCTTTCATTTAGATATCACTTTTTAAAGCTTATGAAGAATTCTAGTATTTGGAGTTCTTATTTAGGCTTTGGTCCTCAAAGTTGGTGAGGTGGGTAGGAATAAGGATCCCATTCTGGAAGAAAGGTTGTCTGTCCAGAGTCAGACAGCTGGCTCAAACCTTCTGATTGTGCTCCTTAGGAAGCGTTAGCCCATATGATCCAATCTCAAGAGTATTGTTTCCATCAGTGAAACTATCTATGGCCTGGCGTGATAGTGCACGCCTATGAACCCAGCAGCTTGGAAGGCTGAGACAGGAAGATTGCAAATTCCAACCAGCCTCATCAACTTAGCAAGGCCTTAAGCAACTTAGTGAAACCCTGTCTCTAAATAACATATAAAAAGGGTTGGGGATGTGGCTCCATGGTTAGGTACTTCTGGGTTCAATCCCCAGTACCAAAAAAAGAGAAACAAAAAAAGAAACCATCCACTACCAAATTTTGATTTGAAAATAACTCACATCCTTTTCAAGCATTGCTCAAATATCCTACAGCAGCACAGAAGTCAGCAACGCTTCATTATACCTCTTTTCCTCCCCATCCCCTTTCCTTTCATTTCTAGCTCCTCCTACCACTCCCCCTCAAACTCCCAGAAAAAGCTCCCCCTGCCCCAATTCCACTGTGTCCCTCTTATTCTACTGCTCTTGGTTTTTCTCCCCAGTTCAACATACAATAGCCCAAATAACCAACATAGTAAATACCCAACCATCCCCAGGAAC
Source organism: Marmota monax (assembly GCF_021218885.2). Classification (NCBI taxonomy): domain Eukaryota; kingdom Metazoa; phylum Chordata; class Mammalia; order Rodentia; family Sciuridae; genus Marmota; species Marmota monax. Next base: position 6,712,836 of record NW_026693082.1, read on the forward strand.
TGGTATCAGGAAAAGGGAGGAGCCAGATGGATAACAGGAGAGGAAAGGCCAGCAAAGTCCACCTGTTCGTTCATCCCATCAACAAATATCAGTGCCTTCAAGGGGCCAGTCGCTAAGCATACAGCAGTCAACAACATGGGTGAAAAGCCCCCTCTTTGTGGAGCTTAAACTACAATGGAGAAAAGGAGTCAAGAAACAAAGTTTTAAATGTAGAGTGTGGATCTAGGGTCAGTGGTAGAGTGCTTACATGACATGTGGAAGACCCCTGGTAACTACCTGCCTTAACTCCTGTGGATCTTGCCCCTACTGTTCTAATTCTATGCCATCTGAGTCACTGCTGAGGCTGCATGTGCTCCCTCTTGTACTTGTACACTTAGCACTTAAGAGGCACTATTGGGTCCTTCGATGTATCACTAGTCAGCTTCATCCTGTTACATTCAATTTTTCTTACTAAATGATGATCCTTTTTGGATCATCCAATGTGTGTTCTATTCCTCCCAGATTTCTGTGATCTGCAAATAAGATGAACTCAATATTTTAACCAAGTAATGAAGTAAAATATTGAAGAAGACAGTGCCAAATTATCTTTACATGTCCTTCATCATCATCCTTCTGATAAGGTCTATATAATTCTTTATTTTGTCTATCACAAACCACTTGATCAGTGCCTGATAGATTTACTGGTATATATCCCATGTTTTTTTCTGGTCAGTCTTTCAAAGAAGAAATTGAAGTTAATCAGGCACGCCCTGTTTCTCATGAACCGTCCTGTTCACTTTGTTTTTGAGATGTTCGCAAAGCAACATTGAAACAGCCTGTTCTAGGAGCTCAGCAGGCCTGCTTGGAGCTCATTCACCATAACTTGTAAAACCTACTACTTCCCCTTCTGAAAAATCAGAACCACGTTGGCCATCTCTAATTTTCTAGCTGCTCCAGATTCCTCTGGAATTTGTCTTGCTTTGATGTTCTCGTTTTTTTGGTGTTTCTCGATTGCTAAGATAAATTGTACAAACTAGAGGGCTTTATTTCCTTTTGGTTAACAAATTCTATCTTGGACTTTCCCTACCCCCCTCCATAGCATACATACTTTCAATTCACCTCAGTCCTGAGGCCACCTTCTGTGAGAGACAGGGACAAAGTAGGAGTTGAGAAATATGCTGTTATTTCCTCTTTTTTTTTTTTTTTTTTTTTTGCTACTGAGGATTAATCCCAAGGGCACTCAACCACTGAGCCACATCCCCAGTCCTTTTATGTTTTTTAAGCAACCACTGAGTTGCTTAGGGCCTCACTAAGTAGCTGAAGCTGGCCTGGGACTTGTAATCCTCCTGCCTCAGCCTCCCAAGCTGCTGGGATTACAGGCGTGCACTACCATGCCCAGCTGGTTATTTCTTTACATTCTCACAACATTATAAGCAAGTCCCAGGAGGTCAGCTTACACTTCTCTTAAAGACCTTCTTACTTCTACTGTATCACCAGAAGTACATTTTTATTTCCCACAGAGTACTTTTCTTTCTGATTTTTTAACATGCCGTGGGTCAACTATGATTTCGTTTTCATGAAACCCTCACGTTCATCCTTGATTTGTGAAGGAAGCACTCTTGGGCCACCATAGCTGCCTTTTGAGTTGGAGGTCCTCCTGGGTCGGCACAGTACCATATAGTACCCCACTCCCCTGCCGTGGATGTTATAGCATACATACTTATGGACATTGTGAGGATCAGTGTTTTCCCAATGAATGAGAACCAACATGCAGGACTAAAGAGAGGGTAGGGAGCAGATTTAGAAGAAAGAACAAAGGAATATAAACCAAGAACACTAAAAGGATACTGGGAAAAGGGTGAACTGGGCATTTTGCCTAAAGAAAACGAATTTCCACAGAAGATGTAGCATATTCTGGAGAGGTCACTTAATCATAATCGGAGAGACTGAATACCAGTGAAAGAATCTAGATTTGATTTGGTTTTAGCAGAGAAAGGCATGCAAAAACCTGTTTTTGAGTCTATTGAGTGAGTAAAGTTCGTCTGCATATTTTGGCTGTATTGAAATTTATCCTAAGAGAGTACAGAATTTAGTGTCAAGCAAGTCCCCAGTCAGGAATGTTCTAAATACAGTAGAATTGAGGTCGGGTAGGCACTGGGTAAAATAAATGCCTAAATCAAAATTAAATTTTAATTGCCAGATGAATAAATGTTGCTTAACTGTTCTGAATGCTTTTATCATTGGTCAATTTATTCACTTTAATAATCTTTTAAAATGTCAGGACCTACTAAATAAAGTTGAGAAAGAAAAGGTAGTTTCAGATGACCTTTCAGAGAAATAAAATACAATTTATGGGATTGACTCTAATACTTTATCACTGCTACCATGGAAACCAACAGCAGTTCTCCTCCTCATTGTAACACAAACCTTATAAAAATTAGGAATTCCTTCTTCAACTGGATTGTTGTTAAATGCAATCATTGGCAACAAAATGTAATTCAAGGTGTTTGCCTGGCTCTTGAATACAAATTGTCACATTAAAAAAATAGCCTATGCATGTCTTTAAAGCATTTATTTGCTTTAGTTTCAGGTACATAAATTCCTGGTGTTTCTGCTTGAAAATTCTGACAGCTGAAACAGCAGGAATTCATGAAGCAGTAAGTTATTCTTAGAAAAGCCATTCAGTGTAAAGTGTATTAAATGGGTTCATATCTAAGTTCTGACTAAGAGGAGGTCGCCACTCACCAAATTATCATGTCTCCATATTTCCCCTCTCATTCTCTAAGCTACTCTTCTGCAAAGAAGAAAGTAGATACTGAAGATGGAGTTTAAGTTCAGCAGCCTATGCCTGAGACCTGAGACTTGAGACTTGAGGTCTGAATGTGGAGGCAGCCAGCCAGCTGAGCAGATAACTGGAGTAGAGGCTCTTTATTAATTAAGGAGCTTAGGTGACATCAGTGAAGGGAGATAGTTTGTACACATCAGGTGAATCATACAGATCATTGGTTTTATTCCTATTGCCTTTGACTACTAAGAGAAAAACTCAAGGTCAAATTCACAATTGATTATAAATGTACCTATCCCTTAAGATTTATGTAAAATATGCATTGTACTTTTCAATTGATCATCTCAAATAAAACATAAATAGCATTAGTTAGGTAATGAATTTTATATTTAAAAGAAAGTTCAATATACCTTTATTGGAGTATGATATTCTTTTTCTATTCTCATTTGCTTCTGTAACCTAATTCACCATATTAGCTTTCATTACATCAGTCCAAGGGCTCTGAAAATGCTAAAACAGATATTGATCCATGTCGGTTCATCCTGTTCATAGTAGAACCATAATCCAACAGCAGAATTTGTGCTGTATTATGAAGCATCTCGCCACAGACATGGTGCAGGGGATAGGGGGTTGGGAGGGCACAAGGTCACACTGAGTTTCAAGTTTATTTTCAGCATTGAAATTGATGTTCTGTGTATCACTATAGATGTAATACACGTGCTCTGTAGTACCAACCCTTTCCACATGGTGGTCCACCAGGAAAATGACATTTTTTATACTGGGCTAAAAGAATGGGTTTGCTAATAACTGGAAGCTAACCTTGGCTTTACGGGGCTACCTTGAGATCTAAGGCTGTCAATAACTTAGCACCCCTGTACCACACTCATGATTCGAAGGTAAATGCTGGAATGCTCTGTTAGGGAATAATTATTTTATAAGAAAATTCAAAGTGCAACCAGACACGGAATAAGCACATGTTCTGCCTATACTGTGCAGTAGAGTACCATGACAATTAAGACAATATTGTGTAATATTTGAGGAATCAATTCAAATCAAAACAAGAGAAATCAAAACCATTCAGAAAACTGTGTGTTAATTAGTTACTATTATTTGTGTGGCTAATCCCTGCCCCTGAAAGCCTTTAGAAAATATGAATTCAAGGGCTGAGATTGTGGCGCAGGGGTAGAGCACGCACCTAGTATGCGTGAAGCACTGGGTTTGATCCTCAGCACCACATAAAGTAAAATAAAGACATGGTGTCCACCTATGACTAAAAAATAAATATATATGTTAAAAAAGAAAGAAAATATTAATTCAAGGCTCGCCTCCTTTTGTCTTATTTCTAGGAGATGGAATTATATACTCAGAGAATCCTGAAAGCACTATTACTGAATCAATAGGATATTGTTTGTTAAGTTGCTTCAAAGATGAAGTAAATCACAATCCTGTGAGTTGAGGGGGCACAGTAGACCCAGTTCAATGATGGGTAGAATCCTGAGCACCTCACTATCTCACTTTAGGCTTCTTACTTTGCATCTTGAAATGGAAAAGAATAAAACTGGCCACCTCCTTTGTTCATGGGAATAGAATGAGGAGGGATGAGGAGTTAAAGACTGAATTCTGTGCTGAGAGAGAAATTCGAAGAAAAGGCTGGCTAGTCTCTCATGGCCAGTAACTCCTGCCAGTCAGAACAAGAGGCTGCCATAGCTCCAACCTGTAGAAATAGGACTATACCCAGACACAATATATCACCCCAGAGTTCAGCAGTACAAATCAGAGATGCCCAAATTTCATTGCACAGGTGCTATCAGACAGTAGGCATTGACTTACTTCAAAACCATCTCTCACTTAACACCTGCCCCCAACATGCAAATAGGACCTTGGGCTTTATAAGCCAATTGCACAAATTGTCTTCAAGTGAAGAGCACGTTCAATAAACTAGCAAAGCCCATAAACCATAATTACCTGATCCTTCTGTCTTATTCCTAACAGATTTCTTCAGCATAATTGCCTTAGACACATATCCAGGAAAGCATTTTTCGGATTATATAATCTGCAAATATTGTGAGTAACGTCTTTGTGATTAAATAATGGGTGTAAATTTAAGTAAACTAAAAGGGTAGAATGGTAGGCTTTCAAGGTTTGACTTGGTGGTAGAGAAATAGGAGGAACAGGTTATCACAAAATACTCAGATTAATTATTATGTTTAAAAAATTATTCAAAGATTTAGATACTATCAGAAAACATATGAAGACTCTCTGTAACATTGTTTTCTCCAACTTGGGTCACTTCCACAATATTTTGGTATTTTTTTCCTAACCATCTCTATATGCTTTCCAAAAATATTAATATACTAAGGATGTGACCAAAAAAGAATAAAAACAAACATTGACCCACATATTTAGTTATTGTACTCTTATATTCTACCATAATGCAATACCCTGAGCATTATTTTTGGCCACTTCTCTTGCCCTGCCCCTCGTGTTGAACACACTGAACGTGTGGTTATTTGTAACTTCTGATCATCCCTGGGTGTCTTCCCCTCTGCTCAGCCAGCAAAATGCTCTCAGAAGCAGATGTCCATACTTTACAGTCATCATCAGTGGCTCATATTCTAATTACATGAGACTAAAATGGAGTATTGAGTTTGCGTTATTAACTCACCCATGCTATTTGTAGATATCTCAACCACAACTGCATTACTACTCTCAGACCTGGAGTATTCAAAGACTTGCATCAGCTAACATGGCTGTAAGTATCCCAGATTTCGTTTCCCTCATAAATGATCACAGTATTCATGATACACAACAGTGCTGTTTCCACTTTGGGAGGTATCTTGTTTATTATTCTGTTTCTCCTTGGCACACAATCTGGAGCACTTTGACCCAAGCAGTTTAGACAGTGGCATGCCAAGCATTAGGCTTTCCAAGTCAGCCTGCCATTCCCCCAGTGTTCACCAAGAGCAGGATTCCTCAACCTCAACTCTATTGACATTTTGACCCATATAATTCTTAATTCAGGGGAGACAGGGAGAACAGAATGTCTGGTGCATTTTTAGGATGTTTAGCACCATCTGTGGCCTCTACCTACTAGATGCCAGTAGGACACCTCTTCTTCCAAGAGTTGTGACAACTAAAAAATGTCTCCAGGCATTGCCAGATGTCTCCTGCGAGGAAAAATTGCCCTCTGTTGCAAACCACTGACCCAGAAAGTAAGCAAGTTAAGGACTTATTCTGCTTCCCAGAGCATTCAGAGAAAAGTCTGATAATATGGTAATTTGTGGCATTTCACCACTATCCAGACTGAGCCACTAGCTCCCTCTCTAGGACTCTCATGGCATATTTCTTTGCTTTCTTCAGGAGAATTAACAAAGGGCAATAGTAGGCTTTGAGTGAGTTTGCTCATCTTCTACAGGTTGTCCTGGACCAGTGGAAAAAGCCAAGAATTTGGCTTCATCCAGAACTTGTGTGTGCCTGACCCAGTGCTTAATCTCCTGGGAAATGTACCTAATCTACCTAGGTCTCTTTTTTCTTATCTGTAAACTATAATCCTAATTCCTTTGTAGGAGAGATGTCATGAAGATTAAATCAGATAATACACATAAAATGTCACATGCAAAACTCCTGGCACATATTAGGTGCTTATTGTAACTCCCTTTCTACTTCCTACCCTTTGGGACTCCTCAGAATACTAGGAAATAACACCTGACTTCAAAGGCAACAAGAGAGAAGGTGACCTATTTCCCCGTAGTCTAGTTTCTTCTACAAGACAAAAAAATACTCTATATAATTTAAGACAGTGGTTTGAATATACAAATATGTTTACTCTTTCACCTGCCAAGTCCTTATGAATAGTTATCACATCCGTTCATTCATTTGTACAGACCTTGTTAAATACATCATGAGACCAAAGAGCCATCTGTTAATTTCCTAAAGATTATTTTTGCATTCATTCTCCATTCAGCCAATCAAATAGCCAAAGCATTTATGGAGCCAATAAGTGTGAATTATGCTGGACCAGGCTCTCCGAGATAAAGAATAAAAATACCTGGGCTTGTAAGTCTAGCAGAAAGTAGATACAGGGAAATAAAGCAAACCATCAGGCTCCAACTTGATAAGTGATGGGATGGAAGTTGCAGAAATTTGGAGGAAAGTGATATTCTAGCTACAGGGTGAAGGAAGAGCTTTCAGGAAAATGATACGTGGGCCAAATGTGGAAGAACAAGGAGGAGTAAGCCAGGTGTTGGAGGAGGCAAGAAGGGAATGGACCATTTATTTATTTATTTATTTTTCTGGTTTTATTTCAGAAGTGTGTCTAACATTGGAAATGTTTTTGATATGTTTTGTCAGAATTCTAGACGACAATCCAATAACCAGGATTTCTCAGCGGTTGTTTACTGGATTAAATTCCTTGTTTTTCCTGTAAGTGTTCATCTCTCTTTCAATATATCTGTCTGCAAATTGCAATGAAATCGAACACTAGCTTACAGAAAAAGCCTTAAAACAACCTCAAATCCACTAAAAATTTTATTAGTCATAACCTTTCCTGTGTTCCTTCTTCTTGCCCATGGCTCAAAGGGAACAGCTGACTAGATTATAATGTATATTTTAAGCCTACTAGTTGACATTTTTTTTTGGATCCCCTTCCATTTCTTAAAGTCCTGAGGCATGTTTTTATTTGTAGTAGCTGACCAAAGATTCACTTTTGTATCCTATTCATTTTTATTATATCCTAATTACATTTAAATCTATTAGGATCTCCAGGAGCCTAACTCCAACTTCATATTTAATAGAGAAAAATATGCTTTTGTTCAGCAACAGTCACTGGAAATTCCAGAATCTTTGCCCCGCCAACAGAGCTGTTCTCATAATTATGTTTTTGCTGTTTATTAATATACTGGAATGATTCATCTGCAGGGGATTATTATGTTTCTTTACAGTTAATCATATGGCATCATTATTTTTCCATTTGTCAAAAGGGACCACCACGTCATAAATTAATCGTGAGACTTCACATGTTCCTGAGTTGTTTTTTCTCCCAAGTCTCCCCAACTGTCATTCCTTAAATTTAATGTGGTTTCAAATATGGCCCTTTAATGTTACAAATGATTAATGTTTCCCCTAAGAAGAAACATTGGATTATGGCACTGGAAATGATTGCAAACTTGAGGAATACATGGAAAATGATCATGAACTTCAAAGTCACTACTATATGCATGCTTTTGTTTCACATCATATTTATGCCTAGGATATATCTCATTCATGACTTCTTTGAATCTGCTGTTTAGTTCTTGCCAATCACCTATTTAAAGACCACTTTGAAGGGGTCTTTATGTATAAAGTCTTCATTCTTCGTATTCATTTTGGCATGCAAATCTCTAAATTGTGGAATAGTAAAAATACTGTTCTTAAGATGGCATATAATTTTGTTTCTAACTAATATTTTCTTTATGTAAAGATCTATGGTTAATAACTACTTAGAGGCCCTTCCCACACAGATGTGCACCCAAATGCCTCAACTCAACTGGATGTGAGTATTCATTCAAGGTTTAATTTGTTATTTCTCCAGAATACAAAAACTAGCCACGAAGTTCATTCATGAAAGTCCATTTTTAATTTTTTTCCCAAAATCAAAAATCTAATCATGTTACTTCCCAGTTTTAAGATCCTTTGAGGGCTCCCAAAGGTGCAAGAGTGACATTCGACCTTCCCCCTGAGCACCCAACACCCTTTATTTTTCATCTCTTACCCCATGTAATCTCTTTTCCTGCCCCTCCGACAATGTCCTTTCCTCCCGGATTTACGGATCCACTGGTTCTGCCACCAATTCCCTAAGTACATTCTGTTCCTTGAACTTGAAAGCTCTGGCTCCCTTATTCTTTTGGCTAACTCCAACATTTCCTTCAAAAGTCAACTGAAATATCACCTCTGGGGACTCTGTTCCTGGCATTCCAGCCAGTTTCCGTGGCTGCGTTTTTACTTCCATTGCGCCTCCTACAAAACTGCTGTGCCCCCATTTTCTACCTCTCCCAGCTGTCTCAGGGTATATGATCATATAATCACTGGTTTACTTGTTCATCTCTCCTCTATTGTTTCTTAAGTTCCTTAAGGACAGAAATGAAATATTTGATTTCAGTACCCCAGTATTTGGACTCAGTAGGTACTCAGTAAACCTTTGATGGATGTGCCACGCCATTTCCACTTCTTATTAGCTATTCATACATAAAACACTCCTTTAATTTACACTATGGCCTCACCACCACTACCCACCATTCTCTGCCATGTGAATCTTAATGGTCTCCTACAACAGCGAGGCTGGTACAGCCATTGATTTCCCACCTTGTAAAAATAGGGAATGTACCAACCTCCAGAACTCCTCTTGTAATCCAATCAAGGGACTGGTACCCATAAAATGATACTCCTCTCTGAATTGAAAGTTTCTTGTTAAAACTCTATTAGGCAGTATTGTGTTTACTCACTTTTGTTTCTATGTACTTAAGTTTATATCTATTATCAAAAGCCTTTTAAAATACTAGAGGATCCATAAAAGTGTGCCATTATTAAAAGCAGAAATAAGGTCTGAAAAGCATGAGAAGAAAACTAAGAATAAGTGGGAAAGTATTTAGGCACAGAACCTCTGCACAATGAGAAATAAACAGGAAAGAGCAAGAGAATATCAGGGCCCCAGCCTGCTTGGCCTCCCAGCCACTGGGCAGGAAGGACAGCAAGGAGATCAGGAGCCAGCCTTAGAGCCCGAGTTTCCGGCATGCTCATTGTCACTGTAAGCTCCCAAAACCACCACGGGAGAAAATAGATGCCCAGTGAAAATACAGATTTAGCAAGATGGCCTGATCACAAATGAGAAAGAGTCCTTATGCCCAGAAAATAGAAAAGTGAGAAGTCAGATCCAAATTGCTCCCACTTAAGGGCAAGAGAAAACTTGCACTGGTCTGGCCTCTTCTCCCTCTTCACTTGCCTTCAAGTGGGATAGTTGCTTTCATGACTCCAAAGTGTTCTAAGGGTGAGAACGTGAAAGACATTTTCCTGTTTTTCTCAGCAATACTTGGACATCGAAAATAATATAGCATTTATTGTACCTAATCACAGCTTTCCAAATGGAAAAATAATATTGAGTTCCTACAAAAATCTCCACAAGGTTTTAAAATTGGATTTAAAGGAACATGATATAGAGTTGGATGATTTTAGTGTGACCATGAGAAGAGTTCGGAAGCAGAAATGTAGCTATTGTCCTATTTGGAGAATTTATAGGAAGTTGACTATAAATATAAGTTGGCAGGAAAGTTGACTTTTTCTTTTTCTCCCCTGCACTGCTTAAAGTAAGACTGCCTTTCACAAAGGTTCTGGATGGCATTTCCAGGGTATATGGGATGCCACTGTCCTAAGGAATCACCTGACAGAATGACATCTTCCTCCTGTGCTTTGTGGACATTAATGGGAATCACAAACAACGGGAGGACTTTCTAAGACACAGGGGGCTGGAACTTTGTCCTAGAGTTTCTGATCCAGTAGGTCTGGGTGGAGTCCGAGAATGAGCCATTGTAATACATTCCTAGGTGGTGCCAAGGCTGTGTTCCTGCCACACAATGAGTGCCAACACACTGGACCATGGCATCACTGAAGTTATAGGGGAAGGAATCTGTGCTTTGGCATCACACAGACCAGGAGGCCCACAGCCTGACACTGGTGTTCAGTATGTGCAAGATAACTTTTTAGGCTGACTCTCTCCTTCAGGAATATAGAACCAAAGTATCTACCTGATATTGGAAAGAATGTGAGAATAAAATAATACATGATACCCAGGGCATAGTTAAATGTCTGGGCTTTAGATTCAGACAGTTCTGATTTGAGTCAGTTTTACCACTTACTATGCATGACCAGGAGGAAATGGAACCTCTAAGCAAGCATTAATTGCAGAATAGCACCTGAGGCAGAATATGATGGTTGGACAATATTATCATTGATAACATGGTGTCCAGAACAGAGAGACACTCAGCAGATGTTAGGCTGCCCTTTTCCTCAATTTTATTAAGCTCTAACATTAACTGGAAAGAGAAAAGAGGCATTTATAAATTACATAGCCCTGCAACAATTACAAGAAAAACAGTACATTTTGAATTGGAGTAAAAACAAAGTTCAGAACAGCTATGTCAACAAAATGTATCTGTCCATATATGATTTGTACAAAAATACTCAAGATACTTTCCCTCCATGACTTTCAGGGACCTGGAAGGCAATCGAATCAAGTATCTTACGAACTCCACCTTTCTGTCCTGCGATGCGCTCACCGTGCTGTAAGTACCCAATGAACTTCAGTACATGAGGAGAGACCTGATAGATTTGGAAATTCAAAGAAAACAATTGGCAATGAAGGTTAAGGCAGGGTTTTGTTTGCAGCCTTGGTCTGGAGCTGCTGTAGAGAGTGCACAGGTTGATTTATTGATTTTGATGGTGGAGCTGAGACTTCAATTAAGTTGCCCACCATGGGGGTCTCCCGCTGGCTCCTTGATCCTGAGGGAAGTTGTCATTTCTGTGTACACTATAAGCTGCCCTGGTTCCCAAAAGTTCATTTCCTAACCCAAAGGTTGGCAGTGAAATGGGATCACGTATGTTAATATGATTAGTTGTGCAAGGATTAGCTATTACTGCTAAAGACTCTTATCACTTGAAATCTCTCTTCCTAAAGAAAAAATAAATTATATGCATATATATATGATCTTATTCTAAAGGGAAAATAACCTAACATATTTGATTGGCCAAAGATTCTGACTGGTGATTCTGAATGCTGCTTATGCTTGTTCTGGGGGCGGGAAGACAGAAGGATTGGTCAATTTGGCACATTTTGCACTGGTAAGCTGAAAAACACAAGTATTTTGTGTTTGTTTTAATTATGGTTTTCCACAGATAGTAAGCACTTGGTAACGATTGCTGATCGAATGGGTGAATGGAGAAAAGAATGATGCAGAAAGACTAGAAAGAGACACTTTCTAAAATAATCAGAATCCAAACCAAGTGCAGCTTTATAGACCACACCGGCAGCTCCAGTTGCTCCTAGGAGCGCTTCCTGGAGAGTTAGGGAGGCATTCCTGCCTCAGGTTCCACACCAGAAGATGCCTCCCTTTGAGATCTCAAAGGAGGCTTATTAGATTACAGCCGGATCAGTGGCATCTGATTTATGACAGCAGACGCAAACCCACGGTGTTGACTCTCGCCATGTCTTACAGGTTTCTGCCTAGAAATCAAATTGATTTTGTTCCAGAGAAGACATTTTCTTCATTAAAAAATTTAGGAGAACTGTAAGTAGCATCGTCTACTAGGAAGAATATGATTGCTTCTTCCAGGATTATAAGCTTAAATGACTAGTGAGACTGCTTTTCCACTAGTGGCAATCAAAATCCTGTAGACTATTGGATGTTAAAATTCAATTAAGAAAATCAACATTATCCTAAAGTCAGAGCACATTAAAATCAGACAGTGGGCTTAATGTGGAGTTAGCCTACTCTAGTTCCCCTACCTATTTTCTTTGGGTGATTTCATGAGTATGTATGTTTGGGAGTAAATGAGTTTTCCAGATCTTCTTAAACACAGAGATCATTTATCTCTAATGGATGGAGTATAGTTAATTTTCAGTAAAATGCTTGCTGAATGAATAACGGACTGACTGAAATGATATTAATAAAAATTGCATGAGGAATAAAAATTCTTATCTCTTGAGAAATTATGACTTTTGTAGCACAGGGAATGGGCTCATTGAAAAATATTCAAGGAACTCCTGTAACTTTTTCTGTTCAAATATTTGTTTTATAAATATAAAACCATTTGCTTTGCCCCCCACACACACATAGTGGTTATCATTGGAAATTAAAATTCATTCGTCTATTAAATTAAAAATCATAGCAACTGGGGTAAAGAACTGGTCCTTCTAAGTGGGACCTTAAAATGGAAATTAATGTCTTAAAAAACTCTTTCTCCCTTTTTTTTTTTAACATCTTGTTTTTTTAATCCAGAAAGGACTGGAGAAAAAAAAATAAATGTGATTTTAAAAGTAATTTTAAAAAATAACTCATGAACAATTATGATCAATCAAATCCATAAATATTTACTAAGTAACTAGAATAGGCAAGACTCTGCATAATGAAAGATATTATTATTTTATGACAAAAAAAATTTAAAAGTAGCCCATTAAGAACAGACTTCCTTTAAGGGCCATTCCTCATCAGGCTCTGGACTTGGGTTACTGGTTGGGGTGGGCAGCAGCCCAAGACAAAGAGGGGCTTATTTTATATGTAAACTTAAGGAAACAGTGAGTTGGAGTTCTATTTTGAAAATTGCCCTAATCTTCGTCTTATTTTATATGTCGATAGATCCCCCCATTAAGAGATACTAGCTTGCTGATTTTAAGGCCACCAGTATACTATCCAGTTCAATGCACTTTGCTCTGAGCTTCAAAAAATTCAGAAGTCGATAGACTAAACTTGAACAAGGCAGGTCTACAAGTCTTGATTCTACAAGTGTTGAATAACTTGCCATCATAACATCAAATTCTTCCTGGGGATGAATAAGCATAAGTACATGAGGCCCCTCGATTCTTTCCCCCAGAAGAGTGTACTTTATTTTTCTATCTGACACTTTCAAGGACAGTGTCTAGGTTTACGAGATCACCACCATCTTGCTCTATTGCCGTGCTCTCTCTGGCCCACATACACCTGTGGCTCTCCTTTCGGGCCTTGATCCAGGTATGCTCCTCCTCTCTGGACCTCCAGATTAGAGTTCCTACCTAGCAGGACCTGGTGCTCGGATGTCATGAAAATCACCTCCAAAGCAAACTGTTTAAAGTAACAGCACATCTTACCCCATTGCCAGCTCCTTCACCTGGACTTGCCATCACGTGGCTGTAGCATCCTCCCTGGCAGCCAAGCCTGAAGACTGCTCCCTGGTCGTCTGCTTTCCTCTTAATGTGCTAAGTTTTCCCAGACCCCAAACCATGCTAATGTCCCTGTTAAGTCTTCATCAGCTCTCACCTGGCCATAAAGAAGCCTCTTACCTCGATGATTCTCTTCTAGCATTTCAGCCTTTCTTTCTGGTCCTGATGTAATTGTCATCCCATGACTCAGAGCCTAAGATGCTACTATCCTGCTCAATGTCCTCACTCCTTGTTGCCTGATGTTCGGCCTGACATGGCTCTCAAATGTTAATGTGCAGAGGAATCACAGGTCTATTAGTTTAAATCCAAGTTACCAGGATTCCTCCCTGAGATTCTGATGTGGTAACTCTGGGTTGGGCACCTGAAATGGGATCTTTCTAAGAAACCTCAGTGATTCTGATGCCTGGACTATGTTCTGCAGAAGACTGCCTTGGAGCATATTCATAACCCTCCCATCTTGTCTCCAAGAACTTCCAGGCTGGCTTTTACTATGTTTCCCCCACGTTGTTTCTTCTTTACCCGTGTTGGACCACTTGCTGACTCCTAAAAACAACATTCAATTCCAAGAATTTGTTTCTCTTGTCACACTTTACTGTCACCTAAAAAAGCTGCTCATCTTTTACCCCACCTAAAATCATTGAGCTTTGTTGAAACACTTCCTAATTTCTCAGGCCAAGATTGATGACTCCTTTCTTCTACCTACTGTCTTCCCTTCTGTGATTGCACCTGCATCATTCTTTCCTTGATTTGTAATCTGGTTATATCAGTCCATTTTCTATTGCTATACCAAAGTACCTGATGCTGGGTTTATGAAGAAAATAGGTATATTTAACCCAAGGTTTGGAGGCTGATAGTCCAAAATCAGGCAGCCCCACTGATGCAGCCTCTAGTGAAGGCGTCATGGCAAATGACATTTTGGACTTAGCATGTACAGAAAGAGTCACATGTTAGGACACACAACAAGCCAGAGAGGGATTGGGATGAGGTTTGCATTTTTAAAAATGCAAAACTCACTCTCATGGAAACTAACTGTAATCCCAGGAGAATTACCTTAATCTCTTTTGGGGGATAAGGCCCCCAATGACCTAGCTACCTCCTACTGGGCCCCAATGAACAGTAGTTGTTACTCTAAATGAAAGCTTCTTTAAGGAAAGAACTCTTAGCTGTAACTCCCACATTTCCGTCAGCAGCTCCAAAGTGTCAAGAACAGTTAAGACTTTTTGTTCACTCTTAATTAGGCAATTGTGCATCTGTTTTATCTTTTACATTTTCTCTAACGCAGAAAGATATTCTGGGTTCTTAAACAGTGTTGATTTCTTCTGATTCCAGCATACACAGATTGAATGATGCTATCATATTTAATTCTAAACTCTCATTTGCTTATACAAAAATAGTCCCATGTAGGAATGTATTCAAGAGGTAAACATTTGTCCATTTAAGATGATGTGGGTGGATTGTCTCAGTGGGAATGCAAAATAAATAGAAGACGCAAGACTTGACCTCAAAAAAGGTTATTTGGATAAACAAGAGATCACATACATGAAGCACGTAGGAATCAGGAGCATGAGTGGTAGTACAAAGAGTACCTAAAACAGAGGAAATTAATCAAAGCAGATATTAAAGCCAGGATGTGTTGGAGAGGGTGTGAAAGGAAATTCCAGACAGGAACTGGATGAAAGAAATGTCACAAGCCTGTAAGTGGTGGAAAATACATCCATCTGGCTGACTCACAAGGCCTTGTTGTGTAACAGGTTATCGGGTTAATTAAATTGAATTCGTATTTTCTGTTATATCAAATGGGGTGATGATAACTCTGCAGAGTGATAACTGTGTCACTTACTTCTAAGGCAATTGCTTTGGCTTTGCACTGTCATCAACAGGGATCTGTCTAGCAACATGATAATGGAGCTACCAGTCCACCTGTTTAAAGACCTGAAGCTTCTCCAAAAACTGTAAGTTCTTCTCATGATCATCAGATGTAAATGGCAACATCTTAGGTTTTCGAAATAATAACATCCATACTTCTCTTCCCCTTCCTCCAATGGTAAAAAAGGAACCTGTCATCCAATCCTCTTTTGTATCTCCACAAGAACCAGTTTGGAAGTCTTAAACAACTTCAGTCTCTGTAAGTAAAATATCACAATTATGTCCATTATCATTTTAGTGGATGTATTTTACTGAGAGACACATTGATTTTTAGATGGGTGTTTCACACATAGGAGCATGCACCCTCAGGTGATTGTGAATACCACGGCTACCATCAATTATATACTGAATGATAGCAGAGGCACATTTTTTACCATTCAGTTGTACCAAAGCCACTTTCTGTGTTTGAAACATATATCTCTTCTTCCTGAAAACTGGGTTCATTATGGAAAAATCTCATCCTACAATTTTAACAAAAAATTAAATTTGCAATAATTTTCTTTCTAGAATTATGGAAAGAAACAAATTATGTAAGACTTGCCTTCTTTTTCCCTTTTACCTTTTCTGTAAGAAGCTACTTGAAACCGGTCTACGTTGCAAGATTTTTACTTTTCAGTAGGTAAAAAAATTATCTCACAAATATGTAGATGAGTAATGTTGTTTAGTATCTTAAAACATCAATCAGATTAGGTTTCAATGGTGTCAAGAACTCTACCCACTATTCTTTGAACCTCATGATTTCTTTCCCTAGGTGACGATTTGTTGGCTAATGTTTATTTGTTTGTTTTCAACAGAGTATTGCCTGATTTCTGCCTGAAGCATTTCTTTATTTAATTCCAAAGATCAATCCTTAATATCACTTTTTATTTTTGTTGAATATGTTTTTATTGGAAATTAATGCAAGATTAAGTTCTCTGTGTTTTAGGATATTAGAAGGTGTTAATCACAATCACATCATCCACATAAAGCTAAAGCTGTGATTAGTCAAAGAGGAACAGAGAGAGCAAAAGAAAGAAAGTGAGGACCTTTGGAAAGAGCTCAGAGTTTCTTACTAGAGTCATGTGTTGGTTCCGTAGTATAAGAGCTCCCTCGAGTTCCAGAGAGTAAGGTGACTCCTCTATGAAGGACCCGATAGGCAAAGGGAAACTCAGAACCATATTAGAAATCCCTATTCAGATTCGCCAAAAAGAAACAAGAGAAAAAGCCAGGCATCTTTCAATCATATAATTTTAAAAGCAAAAGTTTCCTTTGTTATAGATTGTTCTTCCTCCATCTCTTTTCTGAAAACATAGTAGCTCTTAATGCACACCATCCTAAAGAGGTCTTATTTCAGTCTAAAGAGGGTCTTTACTTGTAGAAGTTTCTGGATAAATTAATTGTGTAGGGCTGGGCATGGTGATGCTCGCCTGTAATCCCAGCAGTTCGTGAGACTGAGGCAGGAGGATCATAAGTTCAAGGCCAACCTCAGCAACTCAGCAAGGCCCTAAGCAACTTAGCAAGACCTTGTCTCAAAATAAAAAACAAAAAGAGCTGGGGTTGTGGCTCAGTGGTTAAGCACCCCTGGGTTCAATCCCCAGTACAAAAAAAAAAAACAGTTGGGCGGTTTCATTGAAGCCCTTTGAGGGTATCTAACAAGAGGTGGAGGGATCAGAATTATGCTTCCCACTTTTATCTTAGAAAATGGTTGTCCTTACCCGGAGCTACTCTGGCTGCCTCCATGGTTTTTCAACCCTCACAACACATAAACTGGGAAGAAATGGATATTTAAATTCAGTTTCCCACAAAATTCACTTTGGTGATGTTCACAGGTTGGGAGAACCAGCCCTGAATGGAACCTTCTAACTTCCATGGCATTGTTTATTAGATCAGACTGCAGACGGATTTCATAATCACAAGACAGCTCTGCCTATTTTGATTGATTGATTTTTGCATTGCTGAGAATGGAACTTGGGGCCTCACACCTGCTAGGCAAGTGCCCAACCACTGAGCTAGAACCCAGCCCCTCACTAGTTTTTTGTTTTTGTTTTTTTTTATTTAAGCAATCTCCATTTTATTATCTCCTAGTTCTGTAGGTTGGAAGTACAAGCCACCTAAACTGGGTTCTCATAGGGTTTTACTCTACTGCCAACAACTGGAAAAAAAAATGCTCAGCTTTTAAAGAACTCCTGTAGAATACATACATGACTCATGTAACTAGATGACACCCCCCTATGAGCCCTCCAGTGAGGACTCAGTTCTCGCCATAATCTCAGACTCCATCCACACTCCAAGGGGAGGGCATTCACTGTAAGAGTGAGGGCCACTGGGGGTTGTGTTAGTCAGCTCTCCATCACTGTGACCAGAATCACCTGACTGTAACAACTTAGAGGAGGAGAAGTTTTTGGCTCACTGTTTCAGAGGTTTAGTCCATGGTTGGCTGACTCAGTTGCTATAGGCCTGAGGTAAGGCAGAACATCATGACAGAAAGGGCACGGAAGGGGAAGGCTGCTCAGCTTATGGTGGCCCGAAGTCGACAGTCCCTTGCCATCTTTAAACCAAAGAAATGAATGAAAATGTTCTATTGGAATGTAGTTCTGCCTGTGAATGACAAAACGAACTCCAAGGATAATATTCTGAGAAAGCATACTCTAAAATTTCCCTCCTAATTTGATCTGGTAACATAAAATTTTGAAACCTTTGGAGGAGCTGACAAAGAATGCAATTATTAATGAAGTTGAACCCTAGAAACATTAAATCTATTGTGTATATTTTCCAGAGACCTGGAAAGGATAGAAATTCCAAATATAAACACAGGAATATTCCAACCCATGAGGAATCTTTCTCACATGTATGTATGTATGAAAGAATGGACAAGAAAACATAGTGAAATGTTTCACATGTTGTCTTGTCTACTGTCTACTGTATCACTGCAATGTGTTTTTATGCAACAAAAGTCTTTTATTGAGAACTTTTTAATTTTGTCACCTTTGGTCCCTGTCAAATAGAGTTCAATATTATGATGCGCCGACATGAATGACCCTTCTCTCTGGAAACACGATGTTTATCCAATTGAGGCCCAATAAGAGATCAGGGTACCAGAATGCCACATATTACACAAGATGAAGTCACTGGCTAAGTGGTACTCAGGCGACCTGGAAACATTAATTCACTTCACATGAGTGAGCAGTCGGCTGCTCTAAGATTTGAGCCCTTAGGAAGCAAGATGCTATGTAAATTCCAGGTGTTGTTACTGTTACTAAGTGCACTACAAAATGGAGGTAATTAATCTTTCTAGTAGTTTTTGTTAAGTCACTTTAATATATTTGGCTAAAGTGCACTAAGTTGTGTTAATATATGTGTTTATAACATAATCATTTCTTTATCAACTGTATAATCTATATGTTCATGATTTCAAAAATTAACCATTGTTATCCACAAAAATAGGGAGGACTCACTCGTAAGATCACAAGTTGGGTGCAGCAAGTGGATGAAAGTGTTGATGTGAAGGTGCTCTTTTGGGAGAACATTTTGTTTAAGTCTGTGCTACAGTAGAGGCGTGATGGACAGGTGTTTGGCGCATACCCACGTGGTTTTGTTCATTTCTCTTCTTGTGGCACCATTACATAAATATTTAGAGAGGCTATCAGTTCCTTGTTGCAGGCAGAGGTGAGGTGTTCTTAGAATAGAGGTGCTTTAGAATTCAATGGAGAAACTTCTATTTTCAATATAGGCCTCAAGTCAAGGTCAGGAAGGACCCAACCAATATAAGCTTAGCTCGCTCCCTGATGAGTGACGATTTCTTTCATCTTCCCTGTCCTTTCCTCATTGAAATAACTTCACCTCATCGCTTCCACCCCTTCCACCTGCTATCTGGTCACAGTGGAAGAACTTAAAGAAGACAGTGGAGATAATGGAATATCTAGAGAACCAAAAGGTCTAATGTGTGTCAGGGAAAAGAAAAAAATAAATAAAAGTCCTATGTCACGTTTCTTTAATTGGTCACCAAATGTTAGGAAGGTGGACTGTGTCTCTACCTGACACACCCAGCTCTTGATTATCCATCACCCATGTGCTGATCTAGGAAATCTCTGTTGAGTACCTAGAAGGTGCCAGTCACTCTTCTAGATGCTGAGAACACAGTGAGGAACAAGAGAATGTCTGTCCTGGGGCACTTTAGAACCTCAGTGAACAAACAAATAAATAATCAGGTATTAAATGCTAGGAAAAAATAAGTAAAGCAAAACGAAGGAGGCATAGGAAGAGGATTTAGATGACTTAGGTAGAAATCAAAGTGACGTGGCATTTGAGTAGACACGAAGGGAGGGAGGGAGCAATCCTAGCAATGTCCAGGAGAAGAATCTTCCAATCAGAGAGAAGCAATAGCAAGACTCTGTGGAGGGCCTGAGTCTGGCTTGTGTGAGGGCTAGAAGAAGTTATTGTTCTGAGCAGAAGGTGGCTCAGGGCAGCCCAGGGTCCCATCACCAAGGCCATGTCATTGTGGCCAAGGAAAGCTTTGTTTAATTGGCTTGTGTAGAAACTAAAATGGGAGATGAGAAAAGAAAAAAAAAGGGTTAGACTTTAAAAAAAAATTAAAAAGAACAGAGAAATGAACTTACAGAGGTAATAAAAGAAGAAGAAGAAATTAGTTTTATGGGAGAAAATCCTAAACACACAGGTTTGGGGGATGGCCATAAGCCAAATGACCTCACCAATTCCAACACTTCGAGATTCCCCAGCTCATAAATTCAGTGACCACAAACAAATCTGAACAAATCTATATTTTCCTCTAGAAATTAAGTGCTTCCAGACCCTGGTAAGTAATCTGTGTTTAAGGCGGCTGCTTCTCCTCCCCACTCTGGGGAGGCTGAATTTTCCTAGTCTCAGAAACCAACCCTTACCTGCCCGTGTTAGGGAAAAGGAGGCACTTTAAGGAGACCTCACTATTTAATACTAAGGACAAATCAGGGATGTTTTCAGTAAGCTACAGTAGGATTCTTACATCCCCAGCACAAGTCCCTGGATGTCGGCTAGATTTAGCAATGATAATCTACTTCTAATAATACCCAGTGAGAGAATAATCCAATGTGAACACGGAAAAAAGTAGAGCCCCTGAGGCTTCAAATTCCCATAACCCCCCTGGCTCTCAGCCAAGCCACTTCTGAACTTCCATGTCCTTTAGGTTCCTTATCTCTAAGAGGACACTGCCTAGAGTAACACCTTATTTAATGAAGAGCCCTCTAATTAGGTAGTCACTACAAACAAAAGCAAACAAACATAGCGAAGTTGCCTACCTGCAGCTGTAGTTTCTGTATCATTACTATGAAGTGACTCTTTTTTTCCCTTTGACTTTAGTTATTTCAAAAACTTTCGATACTGCTCCTATGCTCCCCATGTCCGAATATGTATGCCCTCGACTGACGGCATTTCTTCATTTGAGGACCTCTTGGCTAACAATATCCTCAGAATATTTGTCTGGGTTATAGCTTTCATTACCTGCTTTGGAAATCTTTCTGTCATTGGCATGAGATCTTTCATTAAAGCTGAAAATACAACTCACGCTATGTCCATCAAAATCCTTTGTTGTAAGTATGTTTCCTATATAAGTAGACAGGGTATCTTCTATGAGCTGTGTGCTAGAGATATATAGTATGTGGCATATGTATTGTATAGAGAGATCTTCAACAAATGACATCTAATATGAACTATATATGGTGGGAAAATTTATTTGCAATATATAAATATAGTTTTTTTGTAGCTATATATGTTTTTTAATATTTTTGTAGTTGTAGATGGACGGCATGCTTTATTTTATTTGTTTATTTTGATGTGGTGCTAAGGATTGAATCCAGTGCCTCACACATGCTAGGCAAGCGCTCTGCCACTGAGCTACAGCCCCAGCCCTGATAGTTATATTATAGTTTGCATAATCTTATAATGACCTACCCTGGGAGTTTATTTCGTGGAAATGGGGAAACAAAGTGATAATTCAAGTGATGGATTATGGAGATGGTTTTGTGGGTTATAAACTAAGCTTAATTAACTTCAATTACAGTAACACCCACACTTCTCAAGCTCAGAAAATGATACCTTTTATTCACTGCCAGTAATACATGCTTAGGGTTTAAACCTAACTCTTCCGCTGCAAAAAGGTCCTACCTCCCCACTTTTTAATTATAAAACAAAGTCATGGTGTGGTTCTTGAGAAATAGCATAGATTTTGAAGTCCATTGGCTTCTTGGTATTCCAGTAGATGATTACACTAGTTCATTTAATACAGGTTGAAGGAGCTAGACAGACCTAACCAGAAAATTAACATGAGAGATGCTGGGAACGATCGGTTGCTTTGATTCGTCCACAGGTGCTGACTGTCTGATGGGCATTTACTTGTTTTTCATTGGCTTTTTTGATATAAAATACCGAGGGCAATATCAGAAGTATGCCCTGCTGTGGATGGAGAGTTTACCGTGCCGCCTCATGGGGTTCCTGGCCATGCTGTCCACCGAAGTCTCTGTCCTGTTGCTAACCTTCTTAACCCTGGAGAAGTTCCTGGTCATCGTCTTCCCCTTCAGTAACATTCGTCCTGGGAAGCGGCAGACCTCGGTCATCCTCATTTGCATCTGGACCGTGGGATTTTTAATTGCTGTAATTCCCTTTTGGAGCGAGGATTACTTTGGAAACTTTTATGGGAAAAATGGAGTATGTTTCCCACTTTATTACGACCAAACAGAAGATATTGGAAGCAGAGGATATTCTCTTGGAATTTTCCTAGGTAAATTCTCTTCTTCATTTCCTGGGTAAACATCATTTCGATACAAATACCACAAACTTCAGCAAAAGGTAGATTTGTCTATTTCAGAAAGTAAAGAAATAGAGTCAAGATTCTGTCCTTGTTAAAGAAAAGTTCTATGTATTTCTAGAAGCTTTTCTTTAACTTTTTATTATAGAGATATAGTGCAGAAAACAAAGGCATGCTATTGGGATTTGTGGATTTCGTTTTTATTATCTCTATATACCTTTGATTTCATGTGTGCATACAGTTACTATGAGCTGGAAGAATTCTAATTTAGTGCCTAGTCCTGAAACCCTACCCAGGTTTATGAACACTTTTTTTTTTTTTAGAGAAGACCCTATACGAATGACAAATTTAGCACCTTAAAGTGTTTTTATTTTAAATTCTATAGTATAATGTGTATTAATTCTGCTTAATCTTAAGGCCATCCCTGGGTCATTTCTTTAATTAGAGCACATGACCATTTTCATTTTCCCTTCCCTTCTTTCTCCTCATCAGCATATAGGCAACAAGTTCTATGGTCCCTTTTTGCCACCAAGTAATATTCATGAAACTGTGCCTCTCACTTAGGGCTCCTTCCAGCCTCAACCTGCTGCTATTGTCTCAGTTTGAAACCTTCTGGCCTCTACCCAGAATAATTACCTTAGCGGATGCTGGTCTTTCCACCTCCAGACCTTCCCCTCCTCCCATTTTTCTGTTCACCACCCCCGTCATAATCTCCCTCCCGTATCCAAAGACTGGTTACACCTCTGCTCAGAGACCTTCAATGGTCCCCTACCACTTTCAAGACCAGGTTTAAAGGAGTCACTTACAACTCATCATGACCTGGCTCTAACCATTGTTCCACCTGGCTCTAACCATTGTTCCCCTTCTTCTCCATCTACTCCTTTTCTTCCTCCTCCAGAAAACAAAATACTCTCTCTGCACCCCTCTGATAATACTCCTCACACACCACCCTGTGTGGTACCTTTTGTTCGTAGATATGTCACTCCCAGGGTAGAGTAGGCTGTTCTCTGTATCCCTCATGACTCGTTTCTTCCTTAATCCTAGGTAGGTGCACTTCATAAACACACACACACACACCCCACATGACATTCATTGAGTCAACAGGATGGATGCAGCACCTGCTGTGGGCTGTGCGTTCTGTTGGGTACTAGAGGTAAAATAGATCTGACCCTTACAAACCTCACCAGCTGCAGAGGAAGATGGAGACAGTAAACACGTCCTTACATCACAGGCTTATAAATGCCATGATGGAAGAGTACAGGATGTTCTAGGAGTCCCAGACCTGAGCACCAGGGAAGGCTTTCCAGTAGAAACGAATCCAAACGGAGGCCCAAAGGATAAGGAGGCATAGCTAAGTGAAGGCAGAGGAAGGTGCGTGTGGGGGCCGTGTGCCAGAAAAAGACACGGTGGATTCCAAGGCCCGAAGCCAGAGGCTGGTCCCGATGTTGGACTAAAGAAGTTTGGTGCAGGGGCTGAGATTGTGGCTCCACGGTAGAACGCTCGCCTAGCACATGCGGGGTGCTCTAGGTCCATCCTCAGCACCACATAAAAATAAATGAATGCAATAAAGGTATTGTGTCCAGCTACAGCTAAAAAATAGATATTAAAAAAAAAAGTTTGGTGAAACTGGATCTTGCAATTAAAGCATCGGGTCCACTAAAAGTGGTTAAGAACCTCTGATGTATTTCAGATACAGAGATAGTAACACAGCACACACACACACACACACACACCATATACTTGTTGCTGTCATACTTATTGTCTGTCACTGCATCACATGCATGGTTTGCATGTGATAGGAGTCCTAGAGCTCGTCCTAGAATACTTTTTTTTTCTGTTTTAACAATATACAATTTTAAAATTAATTTAAGTTTTTTATTTTTTAATAATCTAAAGAACAGTTTTAGATTGAGAGGAAAGTTGTCAGCGTCGTGTAGCTTCCCCTATTGTTCACATCCATCCACTACCACGGTACATTGAGAACACACACTTTTCATTCTTTCTGGAAGTCTGTTCTCAGAATTTGGTCTGGAGGAGCATTTTCTAACCATCATTTTATTTTCTGGCCTAAGATACACCAATTTTATAAAACTCCATTGTTTAGCTGTATAATGAGATTCCACAGAATATGAAGCATTTTGGTTTAAAAAAAATAGCCTTGAACTTAAATTATTTTTCCTAGACTTCACCAGTCTTACATACACTCGAGCTTATTTTGTGAAAACAAAAATAGCTTTTTTACATTTTAGAAAAGCTAGAGTTTACTTCCTAATATATCTAGATGTGAATTTCAGAAGTCTATAATTTTTCATAAAGGATTTATGTCTTAAACATGTTTTAAGCAACTATGAAAATTTGTGCAAATTTTATGTTCATTATGAAGAATGAGATAATCTCTTAGGGTTTTTATTACAGCAAGAATAGAGCAAACTAAGAGACTATAAAGTCTGTGCCTCAGGGAAAGTGAGGCTAAGTGAGAATCTTGGGACTATATTTGGCCCCAAAAGAGTGATTTATATAGTTAAATTTGTAACTTTCTGACTTCATTTTATGAGATGAATCTAAAGGGTTCTGAACCCATAGTCGTTTAAAATACTGTCAGCAATCTAGAGAAAAATAAGCAAAAAAAAAATGCGTTTTTGTTCTATGTATTATTTTTATTTAAGACCAAACAACACAAGGACTAATGTTTCTGAGGCAATTCTATTCATGATAAATTCCAAGGTTATCTTATTCATATGTATAAGATAAGGAAATGGGGTTGTATTTATTTTTTGAGACATGTATATGATTATAGCAATCCCTTTTTTTTTTTTTTTTTTTTTTTTTAATTTTTATTGTGGGTTGTTCAAAACATTACAAATTTCTTGACATATCATATTCCACACTTTGATTCTAGTGGGTTATGAACTCCCACCTTCACCCCATACACAGATTGCAGATTCACATCAGTTACACATCCATTGATTTACAAATTGCCATACTAGTGTCTGTTGTGCTCCGCTGCCTTTCCCATCATCCACCCTCCCCCCTCCCCACCTCTCCCCTCCCCTCCCCTCCTCTCTCTCTACCCCCTCCACTGTATAACCCTGAGGGTCTCCTTCCATTACCGTGCAATTTACCTTCTCTCTCCCTTTCCCTCCCACCTCTCATCCCTGTTAAATGTTAATCTTCTTCTCCTGTTCTTCGTCCCTACTCTGTTCTTAGTTACTTTCCTTATATCAAAGAAGACATTTGGCATTTGTTTTTTAGGGATTGGCTAGCTTCACTTAGCATAATCTGCTCTAATGCCATCCATTTCCCTGTAAATTCTATGATTTTGTCATTTTTTAATGCAGAGTAATACTCCATTGTGTATAAATGCCACATTTTTTTTATCCATTCGTCTATTGAAGGGCATCTAGGTTGGTTCCACAGTCTTGCTATTGTGAACTGTGCTGCTATGAACATCGATGTAGCAGTGTCCCTGTAGCATGCTCTTTTTAGGTCTTTAGGGAATAGACCAAGAAGGGGAATAGCTGGGTCAAATGGTGGCACCATTCCCAGCTTTCCAAGAAATCTCCATACTGCTTTCCAAATTGGCTGCACCAATCTGCAGTCCCACCAGCAATGTACAAGTGTACCCTTTTCCCCACATCCTCGCCAGCACTTGTTGTTGTTTGACTTCCTAATGGCTGCCAATCTTACTGGAGTGAGATGGTATCTTAGGGTGGTTTTGATTTGCATTTCTCTGACAGCTAGAGATGTTGAGCATTTTTTCATGTACTTGTTGATTGACTGTATGTCCTCCTCTGTGAAGTGTCTGTTCAGGTCCTTGGCCCATTTGTTGATTGGGTTGTTTGTTCTCTTATTGTCTAATTTTTTGAGTTCTTTGTATACTCTGGATATTAGGGCTCTATCTGAAGTGTGAGGAGTAAAGATTTGTTCCCAGGATGTAGGCTCCCTATTTACCTCTCTTATTGTTTCTTTTGCTGAGAAAAAACTTCTTAGTTTGAGTAAGTCCCATTTGTTGATTCTAGTTATTAACTTTTGTGCTATGGGTGTCCTATTGAGGAATTTGGAGCCCGACCCCACAGTATGTAGATCGTAGCCAACTTTTTCTTCTATCAGACGGCGCGTCTCTCAAAATATCTTCAAAAAAAATAAAATACTTGGGAATCAACCTAACAAAAGAGGTGAAAGACTTATACAATGAAAACTACAGAACCCTAAAGAGAGAAATAGAAGAAGATCTTAGAAGATGGAAAAATATACCCTGTTCATGGATAGGCAGAACTAACATCATCAAAATGGCGATATTACCAAAAGTTCTCTATAGGTTTAATGCAATGCCAATCAAAATCCCAATGGCATTTCTTGTAGAAATAGAGAAAGCAATCATGAAATTCATATGGAAAAATAAAAGACCCAGAATAGCAAAAACAATGCTAAGCAAGAAGTGTGAATCAGGCGGTATAGCGATACCAGACTTCAAACTATACTACAGAGCAATAGTAACAAAAACAGCATGGTACTGGTACCAAAACAGGCGTGTGGACCAATGGTACAGAATAGAGGACACAGAAACCAATCCACAAAACTACAACTATCTTATATTTGATAAAGGGGCTAAAAGCATGCAATGGAGGAAGGATAGCATCTTCAACAAATGGTGCTGGGAAAACTGGAAATCCATATGCAACAAAATGAAACTGAATCCCTTTGTCTTGCCATGCACAAAAGTGAATTCAAAATGGATATAGCAATCCCTTAAGGTTTGAATTTGCAGGATGTGAGAACAAAAATAGCTTTATTATGTTTTAGAAAAGCCAGAGTTTACTTCCTAATATATCTAGATGTGAATTTCAGAAGTCTATAATTTTTCATAAAGGATTTATGTCTTTGGGCTGGGATTGTGGCTCAGTGATAGAGCGCTTGCCTAGCACATGTAAGGCACTGAATTCGCTCCTCAGCATCACATAAAACAAAGGCATTATGTTCATCTATAACTAAAAATATATTTTTAAAAAATGGATCTATGTCTTTGACATCTTTTTGAGTTGGAAAACCCAATTCCTTTATCTTGTTTTCTTAAACTCAGGAATTTTAACAGAATAACCCTAGGCTGAAACAAAAGAATGCTTCTTGGAAGCACAAGTTTAAGAGGTGCCATAACATCTAAGTTCCCCAGTATTTTACCATTGACTTCTACGCCTGAGATGTTAAGAGATGTGCTTTTCCCCACAGGTGTGAACTTGCTGGCATTTCTCATCATTGTGTTTTCCTACATTACTATGTTCTGTTCCATCCAAAAAACCGCCTTGCAGACAGCAGAAGTGAGGAATCACATCGGAAAAGAGGTGGCTGTTGCAAATCGCTTCTTTTTTATAGTGTTCTCTGATGCCATCTGCTGGATTCCTGTATTTGTCGTTAAAATCCTTTCCCTCCTCAGAGTGGAAATACCAGGTCAGTCAGTTCCTTCTGTCATTCTCAACTACATTCCTTTTTTATGCCCTTTGTTTGATGAGACCAGAATCTAGGACAGTGCCTTACACCTAGTAAATTCTCCATGAACACCTGTGAGCTCCGTATGAAGAGTTATTATTTCCCTTAGTGTTTTGTAACTGGAATGCTGAGATGGAAACTGGGTAGTGGGGTAATTCAGTGAGGAATAATTAAAAAATGGGAGTTATGGAGAAAATAAGTCTGAGCATCTTGCTTGCACATGAGCTAGATAGTGGTTCTTAACCAGGAACATGGGAAACAACAACAATAACAACAATAAAATATACATGGCCAGGTTCCACCCAGAGGTTTTGTTTTTGTTTCTGGAGGCCCAGGCATGTACAGAGGTACTTTGCAAAAGCTCCCCTGTGATTCTGATGTACACACAACTAGATAGAACCACCAGTCTATTGCATGTCCTAGCCACAGAATGTCATTCACACTGGGCTCTGTGGAATGCTAGCTGTACCGTAGAAGTGCCTCATCCAAAAGACCAGGTTCTCAACTGACAGTCTTACTTCAACCAGAGCAAACCATCTTTCGTTAATTAGGATTTTAGCTGAGTACCGCAGCACACGCCTGTAATCCCAGCGGCTCGGGAAGCTAAGGCAGGAGGATTGAAAGTTCAAAGCCAGCCTCAGCAAAAGCAAGGTGCTAAGCAACTCAGTGAGTCTGTCTCTAAATAAAATACAAAATAGAGTTGAGGATGTGGTTCAGTGGCCGAGTGCCCCTGAGTTTAATTCCTAGTACCAAATAATAATAATAAATTAGAATTCTACTTGAAGCCATTTCTGGGATCTAGAGATCACAATCATCTGGAAGCCTCCCAGGGCTCCAGCCTGACTCTTGTTGATTGAAAAACTCATCGTTTCAGTGGATAGCAACCTCTTTCCCTCTGCCTTGTGCACAGTTGTGTGAAACTTTGTCAAATGCCTTGTTGCACCATGGCACAGGATGGCCACAGTGGTCCCTTAACCTAAAGACTTCATCTTCACAAGCAAGCATAGATGTCCCTTGAACTAGGTGAAGTGGGAGTTAAAATCAGAAGGGAGATCAGGAATGAACATTTGGGAGATTTTGCTGGCCTGGGTGTTAAGAGAAGAAGCCAAAAGACTTTGTGTGAGATCACTTGGGCAGAGCTAGTTGTACATGAAGAGGAGAGTTCATTAAATATTAATGGTCACAGAATGTTCTCTTGAATAATGTCCAATCTATGACCACTACCTGGACATCTCAATTTTAGCATCCTATCATTTCAAATTCAGCAGGACTAAACTGTACATTGGCTTCCATTATTCATGAAATAAAATCCAAATGCTGGGATTAGCATTGTAAAGCTTCTTATCTCCCACCCCACCCTCACATTTACTATGATCAGACCCTTTGGAATGATGGGGCTTTTGCTTCTGCACTTTTCTGAAATGACATCAGCCTTTGCTGAACTCTTTCCTCTACCTGGATTGTACTCTCCATCCTTTCTAGCCTTTTAAACACCCCTTCTCCTCTTACAAGACTGAGTGCAAGTACTCCCTCCTCTAAAGTCGCTTTCCAGACCTCTCTCACCCCTTCCATCCAGCCAGAAGCTCAACTGCCCACCACATCTTGTTTGCACTGCACTCTCGCCTTCCTGAGTTGACCCACATCAGCACTGATTTTGAATGGATCCATGGCCCCCTCCAGGTTATAAGCTTCAGAACAAGGGGACCAGGCCTTACTCATCTTTGAAATTTCCAAAGTGCTTTTTACTTAAAATTATTCAATAAATGATAAAGCTTCTGCTGGCCTGTGACCTAGGAAAAATGACCTGTGTCAGGAACACACAAGGCCACCCACAACACGTGAGCTTCCAAGCAGAGCTTCCCTCCTTGATTAGAGAAGCTGAGCTTATCCGAGATGGTGGAAAGGATGGAGACAGAAGATCCAGCTTCCAGTCCTGACCCAGTCATCGATCCATGCAGAGAGCTTAGAAATGTCATCTCACCTAGACGATTTCTCATATTTCTTCCCCTTTTTAATATTCTGTGAATCTTAGTTCCTTGAGGCTTTTTCCTTTTTTATTAGACTACGAGGGCTATCAGAATAAAGTATCACAGAAAATTACTTTCTCACAGTTCAAAAGTGACCACAGATTTTATCACCAAAGGTCCAAGGAGTTCCCAAAGAGGGAAACCTCAACTCAGGACAAATGGGGTCCTTGGCATATGAGATAGAAAAAAATTTTAGCATACACCAGTTAGAGACAGAGACAGATTATTTATGAAAGCAGATACACATTCAAGGGAGAATGCAGGCTATATCAAGATGTCACAGGAGAAGAGATGTCTCCAGAGAAGGGTCCAAGAGGTTCCCAGAAGCAAGGGGGAACTGAACCCAGGACCAATGGGATTCTTGGCACTTGTGGCCAAAAAGAATTTCAGCAGAAACCAGACAAAGTCAAAAACAGAAGTTCATTTAGGAAAGGTAGATATACATCCAAGGCAGAATGCGGGCTACCTCAAGAGTGAGAAGCAGCCCTAACTTGAGCTGAGGGTCCAATATTATAGGAGGGCTGTATCGGGGGCTGGACTGGAGATGGATCCAGGGTGGAGATGCACAATTGCGCACCAGTTTTCCCTGGATTTGTGTATTTCCCTTATTTTATAAAGGGGTGGGCCAAGGGCATGTTGCTCAAGATTTACAACCATGCTTTCACTTCACACATGGCTTCTAGATAGCTCCCAGCATTTCTCTCTTTGTCCTCAAATCCCTATCTCATAAAGAAAGAGATATCCTTTGAGGTAAAGCAAAGAATACACATTCAAGGAGGAATGCTGGACCATCTCCAGAGAGAGAGACCG
Organism: Marmota monax; assembly: GCF_021218885.2. Taxonomy (NCBI): domain Eukaryota; kingdom Metazoa; phylum Chordata; class Mammalia; order Rodentia; family Sciuridae; genus Marmota; species Marmota monax. Next base: position 6,743,564 of record NW_026693082.1, read on the forward strand.
AAACCTCTTGGTGTGGAGTGTTGATATTTAGAGGCACAACTGGGGCTGCACTAGACATGGAGCCAGGGCAGAGTCACACAGTTTGGCTCCAGTTTTTCCAGAGCTTGTGCACTGCCCCTGTGTTTCTTTTTGCAGGCAAGAACACAGGTCTAGGCCCAGGTCAGGAACACAGACTAAGGACAAGGAGGTGTTGCTTGGGAATACTTGTTTCACGTGTTTCCAAGGTTCATGGGGGTTTCCTGCATTTCAACAGCTCAGGGACACTTTTCTGTAGCCCCAAATTCCTATCGCAGTTTGGTTTTTCTTGGGGCCTCTATCATTGTCGTTCAGATGGAAGTCTTTGCTGTGTCTTCATGTGGCCTTTGCTCGGTGTGGACATCCTGGATATCTCTTCCTGGGTCCTTAATTCCCCTTCCTTTAGAGACATCAGTCAGATTAGAATAGGACCCACCCTAATGACCTCATTTTAACTTACTTCTTGAAAAGCTCTGTCTCCAAATATAGTCACATTCATACATTCTGGGACTTCAACGTGTATATTTGGTGGGGTTGAGGATCAGAATTGGCCCACAGCACTCTCTGATTTAGAATCAGGAGGCCACTGGAGAGCAAAGACATTTGATGGCCGCAGGAATGACCAGCCTCCTGGGAGGGCCTGGGACAGGTTAGATTGTGATCAGCTTAACTACAACCTCCACAAAGGTCCCTCGAACAGGAAAAAATGTCCTGTGGAAACAGGACTGAGCCACACATCAGCTCTCCTTTACATTTATGTTCACTACTTGGAGGTTTATCTGGGACACCTTGGTGGATCTAGGAAAGAAATCCATCACAAAGCCCAAAAGATAAAACCACCTTTAGCCCTCTTGTCCCAGAACTCAGCTGCTGATTTTGAATTAGGAGTCTCCCTGAGACTGAAGAGGAAGCCTCATGCAGAGTGCAAATTACACATGGAAACTTCACGGCCCTTTTGTCTTTGCCTAAATGAAAGTAAGTGCTCTCAAGAATTGTTTCTCCAACAGGTTGGGGTAGGATCACTGTCCGTAATTCCTTTGGTGAGGAACAACAGACAAAAACCAATTGACTTAGCTTTTCTTCATTCATTAACTGTTCAGATCATTTAATTTTTTTAAAAAAATCAACAACAAATAGTAGAAATCTTGAATAAATCTGAGATAGGGTATAGATTTTATTTTCTGATTCTCTGTCCGTTTAAAAAACTAAGAAGAAGGAAGAGAATATAGGATAGGGAAAGAGGGAGGCAAATACAGAAAAGGAGAGAAGAGAGATGAAGAAGAAGGAAAGGAGGGGGAAGGGAGGTCAGGTAAGCAGAGAAAAAAGGCAAAGAAACAGAGGAAGAATTAATATATATAAGAAACAAAGCAAGGTCAAGAGAAGAATAAAATTATAGTGGCCAAAGGATTAGAAAATTGCAGGATTAGAGACAGAGTCAGAGAGTAACAAAGAAGGGAAGTCCCACTGGTCTTACTACCCAGCTTTTCACCCCATCCGGAGGTCTTTGAGCTTTTGACCACGTGGAAGGAGGCAGCATCTTGGTCAGGTGTGAGAATTTGAAGAGGGATGTCCACTGCAGCCAGCTATCAGCAGCCTTCTTATACAGAGAAGGTCGGTGAGGGTCAGAGACCGCAAGGGATTTGTCCAGGGTCAATGAGCTAAGAAGTATTTCTCCAAAGGAGCAGGTTGCCTTTAAAGGGGGGGAAATACATTTCATTCTAACCCAGCAAAGGATATATTGGGGAAGGACACTCTCGCTCCAAATTTCTCCTCACAAAAAGCCTTTTCTGGCCTCTTTCCTGAATATTCTATTAGCAGATGTAAGACTGCACACAAAAGAATTCATCAAACTTGGGGGACACATTCCTCTTTCCTCTTCAAGTCTTCCCACCTCAAAAATAAGATCTCTGGTACCCAAGGGCAGGATAAGAAGCCTTGAGGACCAGATGGATTTACAGCCAAGGTCAAATCTAGCTTCTGGACCTGAAGTTTTCTGACCTTGTTCTGTGGATTATTTCCTCATTTTCTAATTTTCCTATAAGTGAAGTCAATAAAAACAAGAAAAATACATGGCATACCAATTTCTAACTTACAGAGGTTTCAGTTATTTCCTCTTGTTTTGTCCCAAGGATCGACAAGGTAGTTACTAAAACTCAGAAAAGTTAAGTGGGAAGACTTTGAACCTGTAGCTCCTGCATTCTTCCAACAAAGATATTTTTTCTCATTGAAGTAAGAAGAAATTCAAATGTCCTTTGTAACCCTCTCATAAATAACATTGTCTGCAGTGTTATTGTGTTTGTCTGTTTAAAGTCTCACCTTCAGGCTGGGGGTGTTGCTCAGTGGTAGGGCTATTGTCTACCATGTGCAAGGCCCTGGGTTTGATCCCCAGCAACACACACACACACACACACACATACACACACACACACACACACACCCTGACTCTCAATTCGTTTTCATGCTTTGTTTCCTTCTCCAGGCACAATCACCTCCTGGATAGTGATTTTTTTCCTTCCAGTCAACAGCGCCTTGAACCCGATCCTCTACACGCTCACCACCAGTTTCTTTAAGGACAAGTTGAAACAACTGCTGCATAAACATCGGAGGAAATCCATTTTCAAAATTAAAAAAAAAAGTCTATCTACATCCATTGTGTGGACAGACGACTCCTCTTCAGTTAAACTTGGGGTTTTGAACAAAATAACCCTCGGGGACAGTATAATGAAACCAGTTTCCTAGTAATGGCTTTGGATCACTGGACTTTCAAGGGTACCTAAAACAGGTACAGCTTTGGGAAGATAGCGACCGCAATGCTTTTCATCTTGGTCAGTGGCAACCCTTCGGCACAGCGGACACAGTGGAATAAGTGACTTCTGGCCCTGCATTCTGGTGGCAGCTCTACTATGCATGAACTGGGCTGGGAACGGCACTGAAGGACTCTTCTCCTCACCTTACATGCCTGAAACACACAGTGACTCCAGAGAGGGTAGGCTGACATGCCGTTGACCTCTAGCTACTCAGCACCACCAACCTGCCCTCGAATGCCCACATGTAGACACTCTATGTTCTTCATTTTACATTGTTTCACTGTCCTTAAAGTACAGTCACAACATCTTATTCCAGGGTGGCCATGATAACATAAATCTAACATCTCTTTCCTTGCTCTCATAGTATCAAACCAAATTATTAGCATCCTGTGGATGCTTGGACAGCGAAGGATTTCTGAAGATGTTCCACCTACCCCAAGTCTTACCTACAGAGGCTGCTGGAGTAGCAACTTTGAAAGCAGAACTTCATACAAAGTTGCCATGTCTAACAGATCCAGAAAGGCCCATTGATGACCCCTAGTACCATTTGCCTTTTTGGCTTCCATTTAAGCTCAGAAGACCTAAGATACTTTGAAGCAGAGATTAGATTTTTGACTATAGATGCAATGACATTGACTTTGTGTTTCATTTTGCATTTGTATTTAAAAATGAAAAAAAAAAATACCACTAATAATTCAAAAAGAAAGAGCTAAGATCTTAAAAAGGATTTTTTTCCTAAAGTTTCGCTGGGTACAAAGGAAAATTGGGCACACCAACTGCCAACAAGCGTATTTTAGTATTTTTAAAGTATAATTTCTTTAGAGCAGTATTTCTATTGATGGTAACTTCTGCCTTCATAGAACACACAGGCCACAAGTCTTGAAGGAAATTAGAACAGTGGGAACATTTGTTTACTTGGATAAATCCCCTACACACACTTAAAAAAAAAAAAAGATCAGTACAGTTTGGATTTGTTTTTCAAAAATGAAAAATGCTAGTGAAGGCCTGGATATTTTTATACTAAAAGTTTATATGTGGGGAAAAAAAGAGGTAAATAAAAATATATTTTGCATTTGTCCATATATTTTTTAAAGTTTGATGATAACCATGAATAAGGTTTATTGACTGTTAAGCATGTTTCTCCTGATAATGAATATAGCTGGGAAGCGCTGAGTCTCATTAAACAAGACACATCTCACATTTTTTTTAATATATATATATTTACTTTTAGTTGTCAGTGGACCTTTATTTTATTTATTTATATGTAGTGCTGGGAATCAAAAAAACCAGTGCCTCACACATGCTAGGCAAGTGCTCGACCACTGAGCCACAACCCCCAGCCCACATCTTACATTTTAAACCCATTTCTTCACGTTCACTGCATTATGAGTTTCCTTTAAAGAGATGAAACACATGTATCTGACCAGGAATGCCACAGCACCTATATTAGGGTGATGAAGATGCCCTTTTATCCAGTGCCATCCAGGATACAAAGTAACTCAGAGTTTGTGTGTCACAGCCATCCTGGTCATTTACTTCTTTACTTAATATTGACTAATGTCATAATGTGAGTTCTTTCATTTTGATCAAGTCATGTATTTCTTCCAGAGGTGAAATCTTCCCATGAGGTTCTTCGAAATGTCGTTCCTACCCTTTGACTAGGCGGCCCTGTTTTCTTATAGTTTCAAACATTTCTCCCTCTTTTCTCTTCGATATGATGAACTGCTTCATAACTTGCTCTCTGGATTCACTGACATTTTATGCAATGCCCTTCGCCAGTCCTTGATCCCTGTATGGTTTGGATCTTGAATGTCTCCCAGAGGCCCCTCTGTTCACAGCTTGGTCACCAGCCTGTGGCGCTGTTGGGAGGAGGACATGGATCTACTAAAGGAAGGTAGGTCATCCGGGGCGTGCTCTTGAAGGACTATTGGGACTCCAAACCCTTCCTCCCTCTTCCTGACTGCCATGAGGTGAGCAGGTTTTCTCCATCTGTTCACTTCTGCCATGATACACTGTGCCACCCCAGCCCCGGAAGCAGCAGAGACAAGCAGCCATGGACTAAAACCTCTGAAAGTATAAGCCAAAAAAATCTATCTTTCTTTATTGTTTATCTCAGATAATCTTATCACAGTGACAGAAATCTGACTAAGATGATCACCAGATGATTTATTTCCTGACTCATTTCCCAACAGCAGGAGCATAAATAAGGGATTGACCCTAAGCCTGTGGTATTTCAATTTTGGTACAAATATGTATCTCCCATTTTTGAAAAGCACTGTCCACAGCCCATGAACCAAGCCTCTGAGAATGGTCAGTTGTCAACATCAGCTCAGTGTTGTTGGGAAGTTGGCATGAGGAGAAGCAGAAGATCTGAGACTTCAGGGAAATTGGCAGTGACACGGAAAAACAGAAGTGAAGTATTGGTCAACAACTTGCAAGGAATAGCATAATTTGAAATCTCATAGCTTAGTGACTTATAATCTCATTCCACACTGCTGCACAGATGGAAGGCCATTAGAAATGTGTATGATTTTTGCAAATAGTAGTCTTTTATCTGGATTGAATGAAATCTTTTGTGTTAGGTAAAACCTGTTTTCCAAACCTAGTATTTCTATGTGATTATGAAAATACCACCTGAATTCATGAATCATTTTCTATGAAAATACAAACATTACCTCACTATCACCCCAGAATTTAAATGCCATAGACTATGCTACCTCTCAGGGGGCGAGGTTGAAGATACATCACCTGCTCCACATCCCTATGATGTTTCTGTGTGTGACTGACATCATGTCTTGAAAGGAAAATGCTATTCTTAACAGTCAATGTGGAGCCTCAGAAGAGAATCCAGAGAGTATATGAATTATTTATGTTGGAAATAGCTAAGCTTGTTGGTCATTTTCCTTCATTCTTAAGGTTCAATGCTTTTTTGTGTCAAAATGGTTTGTGCCTCCCCATTGTAGTTGCTGAAGTAGCTTCTTGAAGATCAAAAGTTTTAAATGATATTACTCCTGTTTGAGCTTTATATACAGGTAGCAGTACCACCTCCCCCTACCCCCGCCTTCCACCTGAGCACCAGAGCCATGTTTACCTGGACTCACTCCATGGCTTCATGAAGCTGCAATAGCAGACCCCACACCCTCCTAAGGATGGTAATCTCTTAAGGAGGGCTCTGGTGCCAGATCAAGTCCCCATTTGATGACTTGCTTCATATTTGCTCACGTTGAATGTTCAAGAGTTTATCTCACCCCAGATGATTCTTCAATCCACTCTACTATTCCCGAGTAAGTAATTAATGTAGAGCTCCAGAGCGTGCACACAATAGAAATGAGATGTGATAGTGCATCACAAATCACGCGTAGCTAATAACTATAGCTTCCAAAATTAACCAGGAATTCATATGAGGCATATTTCCTTTTAGTTTTCCAATGGAGCACAAATGGGCATATAAAAAGTTGCCTTTTCTTTACTCAAGAAACAAAACATTGAAGATAATTATTTCCATTTTCTTATTCCCTTAATCTGAGAAATAAGAAGTGATTGCAAAGCACACTCTTTATATTTATGTGTTTATAAGCCAGTTGTCTACATTCTTTTGGGGACAAGATAGAATATGCACATTAATAATGATAATGGTAATGTTCCGTCCAGAACCACAAAAATGAAACAAAATTAGACAATTCTTTTCAAATGATTTTCTCAGTGGATGACTTTAAAGTTCTTGAGAAACACTTCCTAAAATCTATAAGCTGACTGAAACCCATTATTCAATATATTTCATTAGAAAAGTCTTCAGGATATTTTCCTACATAACACATATAAAAGGAGTAAATTAAAAATGAAGAAATAGGGAGCCACAGGCCAAGTTATGAAATTGCAGATCTAAGAACAGGGATCTCCCACTGTCTCAACAGTCTGGCTCCAGCCCCCAGTGGCACTTCACAACTCATAACTAGTTTCACTATAAGAAGAAATGATTTCTGTACCACATGGGAACCAATAAGACTTTTAATGGTTTGGCAATAATCTGCACTCATGGTGCTGTGGTGTTGAATTCCATTAATTTTTGCAATGAAAGCCATACCCTTTCCTGTTACAGGCAACACACATTTAAGGCAAGGAAATTCAGGGTCAAAAATCAGGGGATTAGAGACAGTTTCAATTCAACATCAACTACTGCATAACCTCAGACAATATCTTTAAATCTCATCTCTTCTGTAACTGAGTTTCCCTAAAATCATATCATATCACAAAAACAGATGTCTGGTCCCCTTTCTGGTAAAATCAATTCTATTATGTATTTGAAGATAAAACTTCATCTTGAGGGTCCCAGTGTTAAGCACCTAAAAATTAATATCAAGCACCAATATCATTAAATTCCCAACTTCCCAGGGATATTACATGCTTTAATAAAAGCATGTAAAAAAGGCAACTTTTTATATGCTCATTTGTGCTCCATTGGAAAACTAAAAGGAAGAATTAAAACTGGACGTGGTGATGTACAATTATAATCCCAGCAACTCTGGAGGCTGAGGCAGGAGGATCTCAAGTTTGATGTCAAAATGGGCAACTTAGCCCCCATCTCAAAAATTTCAAAAGAAGGAAGAATCAATGCACAAGGCACAAGTGTTCTGAAATCCACTTCTTCCAACAGGGGCACTTTTCTGCCGTGTAAAGAATATTGAACATCTCGGACAGTAAGGTTTTTCGATAGCAGGTCAGTCACAACTTAAAAATTAGATGACCTATTGCCAGCAATAGGCATGGAGTAATCAGGATGATTAACAAGCAACCATTTTTTTTCCTTTTTTTTAATTTGTTCTAATTAGTTATACATGACAGAATGATTTCAATTCATTGTACACAAATGTAGCACAGTTTTTTATTTCTCTGGTTATATACAAGATAGAGTCACACCATATGTGCAGTCATACATGTACCTAGGGTAATGATGTCCATCTTATTCCACCATCTTTCCTCCCCACTTTCCCCCTCCTTTCCCTCCTCTTTGCCCAATAAAAGTTCCTCCATTCTTCCCATGCTGCCCCCCCCCCAATTATGGATCAGCATCCATTTATCAAAGAGAACATTTAGCCTTTGGTTTTGGGGGATTGGCTTACTTCACTTAGTATGATATTCTTCATCTCCATCCATTAATCTGCAAATGCCATAACTTTATTCTTTTTTAATGAACAAGCAATCATTTTAACCTGAACTCATAAACTGGTCTCCTCACATAAGCGTACAGTAGGTCTGCTGCTTACATTCTCCTCTAACATAGCCATAAGTGCACAGGCATGTCCACCACTTACGACTGGGTATTTTCTTGGGGAAAGGGTTGTAGGATTAAAAAAACAAAAATCTGATTTCCCCATGGAACCATGAGTGAACACGTGGTTCTTGCCCAGGAGGGCTCTGCTCCTCAGCGCTGTGGCATCAGCTGTGTACTCTCTCTTCCGTGTCTCTCTACCAGCGACTTCTCTGCAGCTCACAATGCTCACATTTCTCATACCTATAAAAGGCCCACCTCTCATCCTGTCCCTTCCTTGATTTTCTTAGTCTTGCCTTCTCTTTATAGCTAAACATCTTCAAAGCATGGTAAACCCTCTGTTGTCATCATCTCATCTTGCTTTGACTTCCCAACCAACTAACCCTTGTGGCTTCCACACACTCTACTCCACTGACCTCCCCTCCTTGAGGTCGCCATGATACCAACCTAATGGGCATGTTCCTTTCTTTCACTACATCACATTTCTAAAGAATTTGTGACAATAACCGCTGAGGCCTTCTTTAAACTCTTCTTTTGAAATGAAGGACATAATTCATTCCTGTTCTAAACTACTTCTGGTTCTTTCTTCTCACGTCTTTATGAACACCTTCTTTGCCTTTTTGTCCCTCAAACTTCTGTATAAATTTTCGGATTTTTATCCGTGGCTTCCTGACCTTTGCCTTCTATGGATGTCTCCCAGATTCCAACCTCCCTGTGGTTGTCACAAAGGAAGTAAATTAATTTTTAAAACTCTCTTAAAGAACATAAATAAAAATAGAAGGAGAAAAATAATACAAGGGGGAGAAATGAATGACAGTAGAGGGGGTAGAGAGAGAAGAGGGGAGGGGAGGGGAGGGGGGATAGTAGAGGATAGGAAAGGCAGCAGAATACAACAGACACTAGTATGGCAATATGTAAATCAATGGATGTGTAACTGATGTGATTCTGCAATCTGTATACGAGGTAAAAATGGGAGTTCATAACCCACTTGAATCAAAGTGTGAAATATGATATATCAAGAACTATGTAATGTTTTGAACAACCAACAATAAAAAATTTAAAAAAAAATAGAAGGAGCTGATTTTCACTATTCATATTAATCTTAACATTTTTTAATCCTATCAACCAAGTACATGGCAATTTTTTCCATAGCTTTATTGAGGTAAAATTAAAATACAATAAAATGCACATATTTAAGGTATGCAATTTGATCAGATTTGAGATGTATGTTACCAATACAATAAATAGAAAAAGCATTTCTATTACTTTTTTATTTGTAATCATGCAGACTGTTTCCTCTGTGATTTATTACATTAGAAATCAATCACCTTAAGATATATAGACCTCCACCCCCTCTTGTCAACTATTTCAAAATTAAATGGCACACTTAGAAATATCTCAGAGGTCAAGGAAGAAAGCACAAGAAAAGAAAAGAAAAAGTGCCTTGAACTAATTGATAATAAAATATCAGGATCTCTGGGATGAAACAGTACTCAGATGAACATATTTAACTTAAAGTATTGGTATCAGAAAGTAGCTAGAATAATAATCAAATTATTTTCAAATTATATAGTAGGAAAGACAAAATAAGAGTAGAAGCAGAAATATATGAAATAGAGAAGAAATAGTACAGCTAAAATTTGATAAAAATCAAGTAAGTCTAATCAAGAAAAAAGCAAGAACACAAAAATTAATATCAATGGAAAGGGAGCTATCAAAACAATCCTACAGATGCTTAAAATATATTAAGATAATATTACAATTGTATGCCAACATATGTGATAGCTTACATAACATGGTCTATTTTAGAGAAGGATCCATGTGCTGCTGAGAAGAAAGTGTATTCAGTCATTGATGGATGAAATATTCTATATATGTCTGCTAAGTCTAAATTATCAATTGTATTTTTTATTTCTATACTTTCTTTGTTTAGTTTTTGTTTGGAGAATCTATCCAGTTGAGACAGAGGCATGTTAAACTTACTCAGTACTATTGTGTTGTAGCCTATTTGAGTCTTGAAATTGAGAAGGGTTTGTTTGATGTCTGTAGATGCTCCATTGTTTGGGGCATAAATATTTACAGTTGTGATATCTTATTGATGTATAATTCCCTTAAGTTGTATGAAATGGCCTTCTTTGTCCCTTCTGATTAACTTTGGCTTGAAGTCCACTTTATCTGATATGAGGGTAGAAACCCCTGCTTGTTTATGCAATCCACTTGAGTGCTATGTTTTTTCCCATCTTTTCACCTTCAGTCTGTGGATATCTTTGCCTATGAGGTGAGTCTCTTGGAAACAGCATATTGTTGGGTCTTGTTTTTTAATCCAATCTTCCAGTCTGTGTCTTTTAATTGATGAGTTTAATATTCAAGGTTATATTGAGATGTGATTTGTATTCCCAGACATTTAGGTTTATTTCTAGTTTTCAGTTTGAATTAGTTTCCCCTTTGATTCACTTGCTATTCCTTTAGTGTAGTTCCTCCCTTTGCTGTTTTTCACTTTTTTTTTTTTCCATTTCATCTTCATGGAATATTTTGTTGACAATGTTCTGTAGTGTAGGCTTGCTAGTTGTAAATTCTTTCAACTTTTCTTTATCATGGAAGGTTTTTATTTAATCTTCAAATCTGAAGATGATGATGATGATAATGATGATGATTTGGTACTAGGGATTGAGTTCAAGGGCACTCAACCACTGAGCCACATCTCCAGCCCTATTTTGTATTTTATTTAGGATCTCACTGAGTTGCTTAGTGCTTTGCCATTGCTGAGGCTGGCTTTGAACCCAAGATCTTCCTGTCTCAGCCTCCTGAGCTGCTGGGATTACAGGCATGCTCCACCACACCCGGCTGAAGCTTAATTTTGCTGGATAAAGATTCTGGATTGACATTCATTTTCTTTCAGAGCATGGAATATGTTATTCCAGGACCTCCTAGCTTTGAGGGTCTGGGTTGAGAAATCAGCTGAGATCCAAATTGGTTTCCCCTTATATATAATCTGATATTTTTCTCTTGCAGCCCTTAAAATTCTATCCTTATTCTGTAGATCAGGAATTTTCATTATAATGTGCCTTGGTGTGGGTCTGTTGTAATTTTGTACATTTGGGGCCCTGTAAGCTTCTTGTATTTTATTTTCCATTTCATTCTTTAGGTTTGGGAAATTTTCTGATATTATTTCATAGAAAAGGTTGTGCATTCCTTTGGTTTGTATCTTCATGCCTTCATCTATCCTAATAAATCTTAAATTTGGTCTTTTCATGTTATTTCATAGTTCTTGGAAGTTCTGTTGATGGTTTCTTAACATCTTCTCTCTGTGGTCAACTCTATCTTCAAGATTATATATTTTGTTTTCATTGCTTGAGGTTCTGTCTTCCAAGTGGCCTAGTCTGTTGGTGATGCTTTCTATTGAATTTTTAATTTAGCTTATTTTTTCCTTCATTTCAAGGATATCTCCTTCATTTTTTCCCCCAGAATCTCTCTCTCTTTATTGGGGTGATCTTTTGCAACCTGTATTTGTTCTCTTATATCATCCTTTGCTTCACACATCAGTTTAACTATGTACATTCTAAAATCCTTCTCTGACATTTTTTCTACTGTGGTGTTGTTGGATCCTGTTATTGGAGTATCTTTGTTTGCTCGAGGTGATTTGTTTTCTTGCTTTTTCATGACATTTGTGTGTCTACTCATCTAACAGTATGAATCTAAGGCAGTAGAGTTTCTACCCCATGGACTTACAGTGTCCCTGAATGTTTCCAGTACCTCATTGTTTAGGGTAGACAAATACTAAAAACAACCAATGCAAACAATACATAACATTAAAGCAAATAATTCCTATTACGATGTCTACAATGTTAATTATCACAATAAAAAGAAATGATATGATCATTTATTGCCTATAATAAATACAGCAAGTTTGCAAAAGGGTTTGCATTTTTAAATGGTGGACAGAGAGAGAACAGAAGTGATATAGGATGTGATGATTATGAGAGAGGAGGAGAGAAGACAGGAGTAAAAGTATAAAGAAAGAGTGAAAAAGACTGGCTGTTAGCAGAAAAAAAGAATCAAAGGGAAGAGATAGGTAGGAGAAAAAAAAATATATATATATATATAAATATATATATATTGAAAATTTTTAAATTAAAAATAAAAGAATACTAAAATATACTAATTAAACATCCCAGTTCATAAAAAAACTAATAAATGTAAAATAACTGGCTTTAAAAATGCTAGAGATGGGAAGAAGAAAAAAAAAGGAAACTGTATAAATGCCCATGTACCATTAAGGTCATGACTAAACAGTGAAAAAGAATTTTAAAAAGAAAAAGATCTTGAAGAAAAGTTAAAGAATTCTTTCCATTGGAGTTAAAATATTCTCAGCTTCTCTTCTCAGCATGTCAGGTGAGGTCTTCTGGAGTGTGGGGCTCCACCCTCTGGATTCCTGGAGTGAGAGAGATAATCCCATAGGTGGAATTCCTGGCGGCAGGGTTTAGGCTCTAGCCTCTTCTCTGAATGCTAATTGGTCTGGAAATTTTAAATCAGCGCACCTCCAGTGTCCAACACTTACTGGTTCATGATGCAAGACTTTACCCCAGGGATCTCCCCTGGGTTCCACTCCTGTGTGGGGGAGCCAATTCTTATTCCCCAAGTCACCTGCAGACCCCTCATTTCCTGGTCTCAGGTTCAGTGTCCAAACAATCTCTCCCACCCACTGCCTTTCAGAGTACCAGGCCAGATGTGTCTCTCCCAGCTGGTTCTGCAAACAGTAGGATTGGAGATGAGGAGGTAAAGCCAGGTGGGTTTCTAAAATAGTTGTCCCCTATATAGACCTCTCTCCACATTTGATTTTCTCCTGGTCACTTAAGTGCACTCTAAGTCACTCAGCATGTGTTCACCAGACCTGAACTTCAGGCCAAACTCGGGTTTGCCAGGAATTGGCCCCCTCAGCTGCTAACCCCCATGCACTGGCTGCAAAGTGGTTCCTTCTTTGGTCCTCCGCAAGCTGCCTAGAGAGATGGCAGCTTCTTCTCCAGCACACAGATATTGTACAGTGCGTATTTCAGGTTCGCTGAGCAGTGTCCTTGATCTCTGAAGACTCCATACCCAGACATGCCTCAGGCCTCCCCCAAATGCTGGTTCCTTTAATTCCCTTATCTGTCCACTATGCTCTCAGAGGGACCACTCTGGCTCAGACTTCTGGCCTGGCTGCAGCAGTGGCAGTAGCTGTGCCCCTGGGGACTTCTTCCTTATTTTTTCATATCCAAACTCCTGAGTCCCTGATCTGCTTTGAATGTCCAGTTTTCATTTCCAGTAAAGTCTCCCCCCTTTTTTTCTTGTTCACCCACCTTTCCGAGAAGCTGCCTGCCTATCTGCTTTCTTGGTTTCACTCCACGGAGCAGCCAGGACAGCGACCTCCTCTATTTCACCATCTTGAAAAAAGCCACATGACAATTTCTGTTAAGATTTCTATCCTGCCTGACAAGAATCAGTTATACTCATGAATTCATCCAAAGGTCATACATGGCTATATATAACAAGTGGGTTCACCACCTACCTAAACTATTTGGTTAGAAGATTTTTTTAACAGAACAGAAGATTCCATACATTTAAAATAAATAAGTGGTTGAAGCTAAAGAGGGGCTTATGAGAACACTGGTGGTTCCATACATAAATCTGCTCTCAGTTTCTTTATTTTTCAAATCAGGACCAAATCAGAATGGGCAGACATGTTCATTCAAAGAATGAAGTCTAAAAGTCAATTTTAAAGGACCGTTTCCAAAACACCACTGGAAAAAGTCTCCAGGTCATGGGATGGAAACCTCACATGGTGTGACAGTTGTGTTGGTTAGCTTTTCATCACTGTAACTAAAATACCCTACAAGAACGACATAAAGGATGAAAAGCTTATTTGGAGCTCACAGTTTCAGAGGTCTCTGTTCATAGGTGACTGACTTCATTGCTCTGGTGAAAGGACTCAGCAGAGGAAAGCTGCTCCAGTCATGGCGAGGTCAGGAAAGGGCAGGTGGGAACCACAGGAAGAACAGCACTTCTAGGGAGGCCCCCAGTGACCACCTCCTCCAACCGTGCCCCACCTGCCTAGAGTTACCACCCAGTCAGTTCACTGACTAGGTAATAGCCCTCACAATCTATTGACTTTTACCTCTGAATTCCTTCATTAACAGGAGCTTTGGGGGGACACCTCACATCCAAGCCTAACAATTATTTTAGAGACAGGGATGTTAATTGTTTTATCTTTCTTATTTTAACGTTACAAGCAACAGCCTTGGAGACAAGTGCTGTGTGGTTTTGTTGCCTTTGGAACAAAAGACAACAAAATCTCTTTGTCATCATTGTTTATCATTCTTCAGCTTCTGCTCTTCCTTAAAAATGCTTGGTTCTTCATTTCCTATAAATTTTTCATTTCTACCACCCTCTTTGTTTGCCAATGAGATAAGAGTTGGATATGAGATATGACTCCAATAACATTTTAAAGAAACTGAATCATTCTGTAAAGTATACATCTAAATTTCTGCTGCCATTCATTGATTCTTTCATTTATGTATTCACTCCATAATTCAGTACATTCAATAAACAAGCCTGGTGCAGGTACCTGGAGCCAGAAACAATGCTGTCCAAGGAGATCATCTCCGAGGGCAGGTAAATTCACGCTTCAATAAAATAACCGTTGCAAGACAATATGGAACATTTTAAAGAATTGCCTTCAGAGATTAAATTCCATGTACTTACCAGCCTTAATCACTTTTATTCACACTGTGTTCTTCCCTAGGTAGTATCTTTTCCCTCTGCTTTTCTTCTTCCTTTTCCTTTTTCTTACCACATCACAAAACACGTGGACACACTCACACCTCTTTATAAATCAGCTTCTTTGCTTCCTGGTCTATCTCTGCCTCTCTATTGTTCTCTCTCTCTCAGTGTAGACAGTGTGCTTCTCTCAGTGTAAACAGTGTTTGGAGAAGGATTATAGGACCAGACTGAGGCCAACAGTAAGATGGACACTTCCATTGAGTAATCAGGAAGGAGGTACTGATTACATTTATTTTTATGCTCTCAGCCTTCTGCTGTAAGGGCCCTAATTTGATACGATGGGCCTCATGGGCTGACAAACCATCATACAGCATAAGAATAACAACAGAAATATATCACACCTGAACAGGACCATATACGTTACCATGTGCTTTCACATAGAAATGAATTTTCTGGTCAAACATTATCTATGCACAAGGGCATGATTTTGCCAACACACCAAACAGAAACACCTGAGTGTTTTGTTTTGTTTTTATTTATTTATTTATTTATTTTTTGGCAACTTCACCAACTTGAGACATAACTAAGTTAAAAGAATAAACCAACTACTTTTTAAGGATCTTTAAAAACTAAAGACAAACAGTTATCAATGATTCGTGAATTAAAGTTTAGAAATGGAATAGTATATAGGAAAACCACAGAGCATTTTATTTGGATCATTCACTCTGCATGCATATTTAACCAGTGTTCACTATACCAGGTAATAATCTAGGGGATAGAAATACAGCAGTAAACACATGAACCAGTCTTAACGGACTTTGCATTCTTGGAGACTGGGAGGACAAGCACTAAGAGAGGAAAATGAGTAATATGTGTAGTTTACTGGAGGACAAGAAGTTCTTTTTAAAAAAATAATCAGAGAAGTGAGGGCTATTGAGAGAGGAGAGGAAACAGCATGGAAATCTTAAATAAAGGTGATATTTTGAATGAATAATTGGACAACACCATTTCTTTTCAATGTCTTCATCTTTAAAATGGAAAAGATAACTACTAGCTTAAAATAATAGAAAAGAATTACCAAAAAGTTTAAATGAGCAAATAAATATTCCAGCACAGAATCTGAAACTCATTCATAGCTTAAAAAATTGTAGACTTCTCTTAATCTCATAAATTGTACTACATCACACCACCCCAACTGGAGGAGGAGCCCAGCCTCCCGCCTGCATGGTAGGCAGACCACGCGGCCCGGAGAGGGGACACAGCCGCCTGCCTGCACGGTACACTGACCACCCCAACTGGAATAGGGGCCCAGCCCCCCGCCTGCTGGGTAGACAGACCACCCCAACTGGAGGAGGGGCCTGCGTGGTAGGCAGAACACGCGTCCTGGAGAAGGGGCCCAGCTGCCTGTCCATGTGGTAGACAGACCACCCCAACTGGAGGAAGGGCCCAGCCGCCCGTCGGTGTGGTCACCTGACCGAGCTCTGGACAAACATAAGGTCTCCCCAACACCCCACACCTCATTAAACACCTTATGAGTTGGGGCTGGGGATGTGGCTCAAGTGGTAGCCCGCTCGCCTGGCATGTGTGCGACCCAGGTTCAATCCTCAGCACCACATACAAACAACGATGTTGTATCCGCCAAAAACTAAAAAATAAATTTTTTTTTGAAAAAATTCTCTCTCTCCTCTCTCTCTCTTAAAAAAAAAAATATTAAACACCTTATGAAAAAAACTGATGGAACTCATCTTGGAAAATCCCACCAACCCTTAAAACCCACCAACCGGTGGGTGTGGCTATCAGCTCGGTTCTGCAGTGGATCAGGCATCTGATTTACATCTCAGAGAATAAGAGTAGAGAGGCCACAGGTGGAAGCTCAAGTCCTCTGACACTGACTACCACCACCACCCTGAACCCAGAGACCGAAGCTAGGAATACACAATGCCACCTACTGGAAGAAAAGAAAACAGACTTCTGAGAAACATTTTTTTTCTTTTATCTTTTTTTTCTTTTCTTTTTTTTTCCTCTTCTCTCTCTCTTTTCATCCATTCATCCAGTCTTCTCTACCCTTCCCCCTCTGGTCCTCACAACCTCAATATATGTGAAACCAAGAATTGTGCATGAAAAAGGTCTTTAACAACTGAATCACCAGAATAATATAATATAGAGGGACTCCATATGCCCCACCTCCCTCCCCCCCTTTTATTTCTTTTCTTTTTTCTCTTTTTTCTCTTATTTTATTTTTCCCGCACTCTTTTTTCTCTTTCTTTCCTTGTTATTTGTTTTTCTCCTTCTTACTCCCTCTATCCCACTTGCAACCCCCTAAATTTTACTATTTATAAGTAGGGTAATCTTATAAATTCAGATAGGAGTTTGAATCTATACATTCTTCCATAAATTATCCATCTATTGGTTAGAGCTCTCCAAGGTTACTAAGTTAGATTACCCCATACCCTCACTCCTTTCCCCCTAAACATAACATCCTACACCTGAAATTCAGTTTTCTTCATGCTACCAGAAATGATAAGCCTTTCATGAAACTAATGACTATATTTGTAAATGACAATCGAAACTAACATTTGTAGACATAGAGTCTAGCTATAAATGTAGTAATAAGGAAAATGTGTGCTTAGATGATGTACTATTGATATTGGGAACTGTTAACATTTTCTTTCTCCACAAAAGGGAGACTTTAGAACTATACAAGAGCAATATAAATATATAGGTGGAAAATCAATAACACAACAGTTTCACAAAGCAGAAAGAAACGTGAGCAGTATGAAAAGACAAGGAAAGAAAGGACCACAAGCAATGCAGGTCAACTCAACTTTAGAAGAGGAAATATCTGCAGCAGATGGAATGTCAGATAAAGAATTCAGGATATACATGCTTCAGATGATCTGGAGTCTCAAGGAAGACATTAGACAGCAAAATCAGACAATTAAAGATCACTTTGACAATGAATTACATAAACAAATCCAAGAAGCAAAAGATCAACTATACAGGGAGATAGAGGTTATTAAAAAGAAAAAAAAAAAAAAAAACAGAAATCCTGGAAATGCAGGAAGCAATAAACCAAATTAAAAACTCAAATGAGAGTAACACCAGCATAGTAGAACACTTAGAAGATAGAACATCAGACAATGAAGATAAAGTATTTCAACTTGAAAAGAACATAGACAGCTCAGCAAGACTGTTAAGAAACCATGAGCAGAACATCCAAGAAATATGGGATAACATAAAGAGACCAAACTTAAGAGTTATTGGGATACATGAAGGTATAGAGGTCCAAACCAAAGGAATGAGCAATCTATTCAATGAAATAATATGAGAAAACTTCCGAGGCTTGAAGAATGAAGCAGAATTCCAAATCCTAGAAGCCTACAGGACGCCGAATGTGCAAAATCATAAGAGATGGACACCTAGACACATTATAATGAAGATGCCCAACATACAGAATAAGGAGAGAATTTCAAAAGCTACAAGAGAAAGGAAGTAGATTACATTTAGGGGTAAACCAATCAGGATAACAGCTGATCTTTCAACACATACTCTGAAAGCTAGAAGATCCTGGAACAACATATTTCAAACGCTGAAAGAAAATGGGTTCCAACCAAGAATCATCTATCCAGCGAAATTAAGCTTCAGGATGGAAGATGAAATTAAAACCTTCCATGATAAGCAAAAGTTAAAAGAATTTGCAGCTAGAAAAACAGCTCTTCAAAACATCCTTGGCAAAACATTACAGGAAGAGGAAATGAAAAATAACAATGAAAACCAACAGCGGGAGGTAGTAAAGTAAAGGAAAAAATAATCAAAGAGGAAAAACAAATCATGTTAACTAACATAAATAACCAAATATGGCTGGAAGTACAAACCATATCTCAATAGTAACCCTAAATGTTAATGGCTTAAACTCACCAATCAAAAGACACAGGCTAGTAGAATGGATCAAGAAAAAAAAATCCAACAATATGCTGCCTACAGGAGACGCATTTGATAGGAAAAGACATACATAGACTGAAGGTGAAAGGTTGGGAAAAATCATATCACTCATATGGACCTCAGAAACAAGCAGGAGTGTCCATACTCATATCAAATAAAATAGACTTCAAGCCAAAGTTAATCAAAAGGGATAAAGAAGGACAATACATACTGCTCAAGGGAACCATACACCAACAAGACATAACAATCATAAATATATATGCCCCAAACAATGGTGCAGCTTTGTTCATCAAACAAACTTTTCTTAAGTTCAAGAGTCAAATAGACCACAATACAATAATTATGGGATACTTCAACCCACCTCTCTCACCACTGGACAGATCTTCCAAACAAAAGTTGAATAAAGAAACTATAGAAAAGAGGAGCAGCGGCCTGCTGAGAGACAGAGCCGCCCCCTCCCCCTGTGCCGGCAAGGTAGACGGAACTGTGACCACCCACAGTACAGGCCCAGCGGCCTGCTGAGGGGCAGAGCCGCCCCCCACCCCCGCGCCTGCCAGGTAGGCGGAACTGTGACCACCGACAGAAAAGGCCCAGTGGCCCGCGGAGGGGCAGAGCTTCCAATCACTCCTGCAAGGTAGGCGAGCCTGCGACCCACTGGCAGAACAGGCGCAGCGGCCTGCTGAGAGGCAGAGCCGCCCCCTCCCCCCGCGCCTGCAAGGTAGACGGAACTGTGACCACCAACAGAACAGGCCAGACCTGCAACCGACAGACAGAACAGGCCCAGTGGCCTGAGAAAGGGTAGAGCCGCACCCCCCCGCGCCTGAAAGGTAGGCGGACTTGCGACCCACCGGCAGAACAGCCCCAGAGGCCTGCAGAGGGGCAGTGCCGCTGCCTGCACCTGAAAAGTAGGCAGAACTGCAACCACCGACAGAACAAACCTAGCGGCCCGCAGAGGGACAGAGCCGCCGCCCGCGCCTGCAAGGTAGGCGGACCTGCTACCGACCAGCAGAGCAGGCCCAGCGGCCTGCCGGCGTGGTAGGCACATTGCCCCAATTGGAGGAGGGGCAGAGCCGCCGCCCGCGCCTGCGAGGGAGACTTTGCAACTATACAAGACCAATATAAATATATAGGGGGAAAATTCAATAGCACAACAGTTTCACCAAGTAGAAAGGAACGCGAACAGTATGAAGAGACAAGGAAAGAAAGGACCACAAACAATGCAGGTCAACTCAACGTTAGAAGAGGTAATAGCTGCAGCAGATGGAATGTCAGATAAAGAATTCAGGATATACATGCTTCAGATGATCTGGAGTCTCAAGGAAGACATCAGACAGCAAAATCAGACAATGAAAGATCACTTCGACAATGAATTACATAAACAAATCCAAGAAGCAAAAGATCAACTATACAGGGAGATAGAGGTTATAAAAAACAAACAAACAGAAATCCTAGAAATGCAGGAAGCAATAAACCAACTTAAAAACTCAATTGAGAATACTACCAGCAGAGTAGAACACTTAGAAGATAGAACATCAGACAATGAAGATAAAGTATTTCAACTTGAAAAGAACATAGACAGCTCAGCAAGACTGTTAAGAAACCATGAGCAGAACATCCAAGAAATATGGGATAACATCAAGAGACCAAATTTAAGAGTCATTGGGATACAGGAAGGGACAGAGTTTCAAACCAAAGGAATGAGCAATCTATTCAATGAAATAATACGAGAAAACTTCCCAGACTTGAAGAATGAGACAGAATCCCAAATCCTAGAAGCCTACAGGACGCCGAATGTGCAAAATCATAAGAGATCCACACCTAGACACATTATAATGAAGATGCCCAACATACAGAATAAGGAGAGAATTTTAAAAGCTACAAGAGAAAGGAAGCAGATTACATTTAGGGGTAAGCCAATCAGGATAACAGCTGATCTTTCAACACAGACTCTAAAAGCTAGAAGATCCTGGAATAACATATTTCAAACACTGAAAGAAAATGGGTTCCAACCAAGAATTGTGTTTCCAGCGAAATTAAGCTTCAGGATGGAAGATGAAATTAAAACCTTCCACGATAAACAAAAGTTAAAAGAATTTGCAGCTAGAAAACCATCTCTTCAAAACATCCTTGCCAAAACATTACAGGAAGAGGAAATGGAAAATAACAATGAAAACCAACAGTGGGAGGTAGGACAGTAAAGGGGTGAAAAATAATCAAAGAGGAAAACAAACCATGTTTAGTAACATAAATAAACAAATATGGCTGGAAGAACAACCCATATCTCAATAATAACCCTAAATGTTAATGGCTTAAACTCACCAATTAAGAGACACAGGCTAGTAGAATGGATCACAAAACAAGACCCAACAATATGCTGCCTACAGGAGACGCATTTGATAGGAAAAGACATACATAGGCTGAAGGTGAAAGGTTGGGAAAAATCATATCACTCATATGGACTTCGGAAACAAGCAGGTGTGTCCATACTCATATCAAATAAAATAGATTTCAAGCCAAAGTTAATGAAAAGGGATAAAGAGGGACACTACATACTGCTCAAGGGAACCATACACCAACAAGACATAACAATCATAAATATATATGCCCCAAACAATGGTGCAGCTATGTTCATCAAACAAACTCTTCTCAAGTTCAAGAGTCTAATAGA
This sequence comes from Marmota monax, assembly GCF_021218885.2. NCBI lineage: Eukaryota > Metazoa > Chordata > Mammalia > Rodentia > Sciuridae > Marmota > Marmota monax. The sequence continues at coordinate 6,765,021 of NW_026693082.1, forward strand.
CCACCATACAATAATCATGGGAGACTTCAACACACCTCTCTCACCACTGGACAGATCTTCCAAACAAAAGTTGAATAAGGAAACTATAGAACTCAATAGCACAATTAATAACCTAGACTTAATTGACATATATAGAATATACTACCCAACATCAAGCAGTTACACTTTTTTCTCAGCAGCACATGGATCCTTCTCAAAAATAGATCACATATTATGTCACAGGGCAACTCTTAGACAATATAAAGGAGTAGAGATAATACCATGCATCTTATCTGATCATAATGGAATGAAACTGAAAATCAACGATAAAAGAAGGAAGGAAAAAGCATACATCACTTGGAGAATGAACAATAGGTTACTGAATGATCAATGGGTTATAGAAGACATCAAGGAGGAAATTAAAAAATTCTTAGAGATAAATGAAAACACAGACACAACATATCGGAATCTATGGGACACATTGAAAGCAGTTCTAAGAGGAAAATTCATTGCTTGGAGTTCATTCCTTAAAAAAAGAAAAAACCAACAAATAAATGATCTCATACTTCATCTCAAAATCCTAGAAAAAGAAGAGCAAAACAACAGCAAAAGAAGTAGAAGGCAAGAAATAATTAAAATCAGAGCTGAAATTAATGAAATCGAAACAAAAGAAACAATTGAAAAAATTGACAAAACTAAAAGTTGGTTCTTTGAAAAAATAAACAAAATCGACAGACCCTTAGCCATGCTAGCAAAGAGAAGAGAGAGAACTCAAATTACTAGCATACGGGATGAAAAAGGCAATATCACAACAGACACTTCAGAAATACAGAAGATAATCAAAAATTATTTTGAATCCTTATACTCCAATACATTAGAAGATAGTGAAGGCATAGATAAATTTCTTAAGTCATATGATCTGCCCAGATTGAGTCAGGAGGATATAGACAACCTAAACAGACCAATATCAATTGAGGAAATAGAAGAAACCATCAAAAGACTACCAACTAAGAAAAGCCCAGGACTGGATGGGTATACAGCAGAGTTTTACAAAACCTTTAAAGAGGAACTAATACCAATACTTTTCAAGCTACTTCAGGAAATAGAAAAAGAGGGAGAACTTCCAAATTCATTCTACGAGGCCAACATCACCCTGATACCTAAACCAGACAAAGACACTTCAAAGAAAGAAAACTACAGACCAATATCTCTAATAAACCTAGATGCAAAAATCCTCAATAAAATTCTGGCGAATCAGATACAAAAACATATCAAAAAAATTGTGCACCATGATCAAGTAGGATTCATCCCTGGGATGCAAGGCTGGTTCAATATACAGAAATCAATAAATGTTATTCACCACATCAATAGACTTAAAAATAAGAACCATATGATCATCTCGATAGATGCGGAAAAAGCATTCGACAAAGTACAGCATCCCTTTATGTTCAAAACACTAGAAAAACTAGGGATAACAGGAACATACCTCAATATTGTAAAAGCAATCTATGCTAAGCCTCAGGCTAGCATCATTCTGAATGGAGAAAAACTGAAGGCATTCCCTCTAAAATCTGGAACAAGACAGGGATGCCCTCTCTCACCACTTCTGTTCCACATAGTTCTCGAAACACTGGCCAGAGCAATTAGACAGACGAAAGAAATTAAAGGCATCAAAATAGGAAAAGAAGAACTTAAATTATCACTATTTGCAGATGACATGATTCTATACCTAGCAGACCCAAAAGGCTCTACAAAGAAACTATTAGAGCTAATAAATGAATTCAGCAAAGTGGCAGGATATAAAATCAACACGCATAAATCAAAGGCATTCCTGTATATCAGCGACAAATCCTCTGAAATGGAAATGAGGACAACCACTCCATTCACAATATCTTCAAAAAAAATAAAATACTTGGGAATCAACCTAACAAAAGAGGTGAAAGACTTATACAATGAAAACTACAGAACCCTAAAGAGAGAAATAGAAGAAGATCTTAGAAGATGGAAAAATATACCCTGTTCATGGATAGGCAGAACTAACATCATCAAAATGGCGATATTACCAAAAGTTCTCTATAGGTTTAATGCAATGCCAATCAAAATCCCAACGGCATTTCTTGTAGAAATAGAGAAAGCAATCATGAAATTCATATGGAAAAATGAAAGACCCAGAATAGCAAAAACAATGCTAAGCAGGAAGTGTGAATCAGGCGGTATAGCGATACCAGACTTCAAACTATACTGCAGAGCAATAGTAACAAAAACAGCATGGTACTGGTACCAAAACAGGCGGGTGGACCAATGGTACAGAATAGAGGACACAGAAACCAATCCACAAAACTACAACTATCTTATACTTGATAAAGGGGCTAAAAGCATGCAATGAAGGAAGGATAGCATCTTCAACAAATGGTGCTGGGAAAACTGGAAATCCATATGCAACAAAATGAAACTGAATCCCTTTCTCTCGCCATGCACAAAAGTTAATTCAAAATGGATCAAGGAGCTTGATATCAAATCAGAGACACGCCGTCTGATAGAAGAAAAAGTTGGCTACGATCTACATACTGTGGGGTCGGGCTCCAAATTCCTCAATAGGACACCCATAGCACAAAAGTTAATAACTAGAATCAACAAATGGGACTTACTCAAACTAAAAAGTTTTTTCTCAGCAAAAGAAACAATAAGAGAGGTAAATAGAGAGCCTACATCCTGGGAACAAATCTTTACTCCTCACACTTCAGATAGAGCCCTAATATCCAGAGTATACAAAGAACTCAAAAAATTAGACAATAAGAGAACAAACAACCCAATCAACAAATGGGCCAAGGACCTGAACAGACACTTCTCAGAGGAGGACATACAATCAATCAACAAGTACATGAAAAAATGCTCACCATCTCTAGCAGTCAGAGAAATGCAAATCAAAACCACCCTAAGATACCATCTCACTCCAGTTAGATTGGCAGCCATTATGAAGTCAAACAACAACAAGTGCTGGCGAGGATGTGGGGAAAAGGGTACACTTGTACATTGCTGGTGGGACTGCAAATTGGTGCAGCCAATTTGGAAAGCAGTATGGAGATTTCTTGGAAAGCTGGGAATGGAACCACCATTTGACCCAGCTATTCCCCTTCTCGGACTATTCCCTAAAGACCTTAAAATAGCGTACTATAGGGATACTGCTACATCAATGTTCATAGCAGCACAATTCACAATAGCTAGACTGTGGAACCAACCTAGATGCCCTTCAATAGATGAATGGATAAAAAAAATGTGACATTTATACACAATGGAGTATTACTCTGCATTAAAAAATGACAAAATCATAGAATTTACAGGGAAATGGATGGCATTAGAGCAGATTATGCTAAGTGAAGCTAGCCAATCCCTAAAAAACAAATGCCAAATGTCTTCTTTGATATAAGCAGAGTAACTAAGAACAGAGTAGGGTCGAAGAGCATGAGAAGAAGATTAACATTAAACAGGGATGAGAGGTGGGAGGGAAAGGGAGAGAGAAGGGAAATTGCATGGAAATGGAAGGAGACCCTCAAAGTTATACAAAAGTACATACAAGAGGAAGTGAGGGGAAAGGGAAAAATAATACAAGGGGGACAAATGAATGCCAGTAGAGGGGGCAGAGAGAGAAAAGGGGAGGGGAGGGGAGGGGGGATAGTAGAGGATAGGAAAGGCAGCAGAACACAACAGACACTAGTATGGCAATATGTAAATCAATGGATGTGTAACTGATGTGATTCTGCAATCTGCATATGGGGTAAAAATGGGAGCTCATAACCCACTTGAATCAAAGTGTGAAATATGATATATCAAGAACTATGTAATGTTTTGAACAACCAACAATAAAAAATTTTAAAAATAGAAACTACAGAACTCAATAATACAATTAATAACCTAGATTTAATTGACATACATAGAATATACCACCCAACATCAAGCAGTTACACTTTTTTCTCAGCAGCACATGTATCCTTCTCAAAAATAGACCATATATTATGTCACAGGGCAAATTAGAAATTATAAAGAAGTAGAGATAATACCATGCATCTTATCTGATCATAATGGAATGAAACTGGAAATCAATGATAAAAGAAGGAAGGAAAAATCCTGCATCACTTGGAGAATGAAAAATATGTTACTGAATGATCAATGGGTTACAGAAGACATCAAGGAGGAAATTAAAAAATTCTTAGAGATAAATGAAAACACAGACCCAACATATCAGAATCTATGGGACACAATGAAAGCAGTTCTAAGAGGAAAATTCATTGCTTGGAGTTCATTCCTCCAACAAAGAAAAAACCAACAAATAAATGATCTCACACTTCATCCCAAAACCCTAGAAAAAGAAGAGCAAAACAACAGCAAAAGTAGTAGAAGGCAATAAATAATTAAAATCAGAGCTGAAATCAATGAAATTGAAACAAAAGAAACAACTGAAAAAATTGACAAAACTAAAAGTTGGTTCTTTAAAAAAATAAATAAGATCGACAGACCCTTAGCCATGCTAACGAAGAAAAGAAGAGAGAGAATTCACATTAATAGCATACGGGATGAAAAAGGCAATATCACAACAGACACTACAAAAATACAGAAGATAATTAGAAATTATTTTGAATCCTTATACTCCAATAAAATAGAAGATAGTGAAGGCATCGATAAATTTCTTAAGTCATATGATCTGCCCAGATTGAGTCAGGAGGATATAGATAACCTAAACAGACCAATATCAATTGAGGAAATAGAAGAAAGCATCAAAAGACTACCAACTAAGAAAAGCCCAGGACCGGATGGGTATACAGCAGAGTTTTACAAAACCTTTAAAGAAGAACTAATACCAATACTTTTCAAGCTATTTCAGGAAATAGAAAAAGAGAGAGAACTTCCAAATTCATTCTACGAGGCCAACATCATCCTGATTCCTAAACCAGACAAAGACACTTCAAAGAAAGAAAACTACAGACCAATATCTCTAATGAACATAGATGCAAAATCCTCAATAAAATTCTGGCAAATCAGATACAGAAACATATCAAAAAGATCGTACATCATCATCAAGTAGGATTCATTCCTGGGATGCACGGCTGGTTCAATATACGGAAATCAATAAATGTTATTCACCACATCAATAGACTTAAAGATAAGAACCATATGATCATCTCGATAGATGCAGAAAAAGCATTCGACAAAGTACAGCATCCCTTTATGTTCAAAACACTAGAAAAACTAGGGATAACAGGAACATACCTGAATATTGTAAAAGCAATCTATGCTAAGCCTCAGGCTAGCATCATTCTGAATGGAGAAAAATTGAAGGCATTCCCTCTAAAATCTGGAACAAGACAGGGATGCCCTCTCTCACCACTTCTGTTCAACATAGTTCTCAAAACACTGGCCAGAGCAATTAGACAGATGAAAGATATTAAAAGCATAAAAATAGGAAAAGAAGAACTTAAATTATCACTATTTGCAGATGATATGATTCTATACCTAGCAGACCCAAAAGGCTCTACAAAGAAACTATTAGAGCTAATAAATGAATTCAGCAAAGTGGCAGGATATAAAATCAACACGCATAAATCAAAGGCATTCCTGTATATCAGCGACAAATCCTCTGAAATGGAAATGAGGACAACCACTCCATTCACAATATCTTCAAAAAAAATAAAATACTTGGGAATCAACCTAACAAAAGAGGTGAAAGACTTATACAATGAAAACTACAGAACCCTAAAGAGAGAAATAGAAGAAGATCTTAGAGGATGGAAAAATATACCCTGTTCATGGATAGGCAGAACTAACATCATCAAAATGGCGATATTACCAAAAGTTCTCTATAGGTTTAATGCAATGCCAATCAAAATCCCAACGGCATTTCTTGTAGAAATAGAGAAAGCAATCATGAAATTCATATGGAAAAATGAAAGACCCAGAATAGCAAAAACAATGCTAAGCAGGAAGTGTGAATCAGGCGGTATAGCGATACCAGACTTCAAACTATACTACAGAGCAATAGTAACAAAAACAGCATGGTACTGGTACCAAAACAGGTGGGTGGACCAATGGTACAGAATAGGGGACACAGAAACCAATCCACAAAACTACAACTATCTTATACTTGATAAAGGGGCTAAAAGCATGCAATGGAGGAAGGATAGCATCTTCAACAAATAGTGCTGGGAAAACTGGAAATCCATATGCAATAAAATGAAACTGAATCCCTTTCTCTCGCCATGCACAAAAGTTAACTCAAAATGATCAAGGAGCTTGATAACAAAACAGAGACTCTGCGTCTGATAGAAGAAAAAGTTGGCTCCAATCTACATACTGTGGGGTCGGGCTCCAAATTCCTTAATAGGACACCCATAGCACAAGAGTTAAAAACAAGAATCAACAAATGGGACTTACTCAAACTAAAAAGCTTTTTCTCAGCAAGAAGAACAATAAGAGAGGTAAATAGGGAGCCTACATCCTGGGAACAAATTTTTATTCCTCACACTTCAGATAGAGCCCTAATATCCAGAGTATACAAAGAACTCAAAAAATTAAACAATAAGAAAACAAATAACCCAATCAATAAATGGGCCAAGGACCTGAACAGACACTTCTCAGAGGAGGACATACAAACAATCAACAAGTACATGAAAAAATGCTCACCATCTCTAGCAGTCAGAGAAATGCAAATCAAAACCACCCTAAGATACCATCTCACTCCAGTAAGATTGGCAGCCATTATGAAGTCAAACAACAAGTGCTGGCGAGGATGCAGGGAAAAGGGTACACTTGTACATTGCTGGTGGGACTGCAAATTGGTGCAGCCAATTTGGAAAGCAGTATGGAGATTTCTTGGAAAGCTGGGAATGGAACCACCATTTGACCCAGCTATTCCCCTTCTCGGACTATTCCCTAAAGACCTTAAAATAGCGTACTATAGGGATACTGCTACATCAATGTTCATAGCAGCACAATTCACAATAGCTAGACTGTGGAACCAACCTAGATGCCCTTCAATAGATGAATGGATAAAAAAAAATGTGGCATTTATATACAATGGAGTATTACTCAGCACTAAAAAATGACAAAATCGTGGCATTTGCAGGGAAATGGATGGCATTAGACCAGATTATGCTAAGTGAAGCTAGCCAATCCCTAAAAAACAAATGCCAAATATCTTCTTTGATATAAGGATAGCAACTAAGAACAGAGCAGGGAGGAAGAGCATGAGAAGAAGATTAACATTAAACAGGGACGATAGGTGGGAGGGAAAGGGAGAGAGAAGGGAAATTGCATGGAAATGGAAGGAGACCCTCATTGTTATACAAAATTACATATAAGAGGAAGTGAGGGGAAAGGGAAAAAAACAAGGAAGAGAAATGAATTACAGTAGATGGGGTAGGGAGAGAAGATGGGAGGGGAGGACATGCCCTCAAGGAGAACATTGAGATAACATTTTTTCTCTCTCTCTTTACTTCCTGGCTACTGTGAGGTAAGTAGATGTACCATCAGGTATTCCTGCTGTAATGTTCTGCCTCACCATGGCCCAAAGCAGCATAAAATCATGAGCCACGATAAAACTTTCTTCCTTTAAGTTATTTATGCCAGGTATTTTATCATAGTGACTGAAAGATGACTAACACAGAATGTAAATGTGTGGGGGTCCTGAGAAAACTCACCATTCTTACAGATTTATTCTGTAGAAAGGTAGAGTGGATTTTAATATTGCTTTCCTTCTGCTTTCAGGAAAAAAAAGGGGAAGTTATCTTTCATAAAATCTCATTATGCTAAAAGAAATCCTATAATTACAAAGTTTCTCCTTTTGTTTTGTGCAGCTAGAGGGTAAAGAACTTGAATAGAGGCCCTTTGTTTAGCAAAGCAGATTCACATTTTAGATATGCAAAGGTAGGCTTAAAACTTGGTTTGAAGTGGATGGTGGAGAACAAAACTGTCATGCAGAAGGGATTAACAGGATTTTGAAGGTTAGGAGAATGTGGGAGTGTGGGGTGTGGGAGGGGGAAATGCATACACTAAGAAAAGAGCCCAAAAAGGTGGAAACTATGTAGGACTAAGCATAGAGGTAGAAATGGCTCAATGAGATTTATTATTACCTTTTTTTACATTTTTAATTGGTGTATTATAATTATACATAATAGTGGGATTCATTATGCCATGTTTGTACATGCACACAACATAATTTGATCTAAATTCCCCACCCATGTGCCTTCCCTATCCTCCTCCCACCCCCATCTCTTTGCTCTACTGATCTCCCTCAATGAGGTTTTTTGTTTATTTTTTATTTATTTTATTTTGTGTGTGTGTGTGTGTGTGTGTGTGTGTGTGAGAGAGAGAGAGAGAGAGAGAGAGAGAGAGAGAGAGATTTGGGATTGAAACCATGGGCTACATCCTCAGTGCTTTTGTTTTTTATTTTTGTTTTTGTTTTTTTTTTGTTTTGTTTTGTTTTTAATTTTGAAACAGGATCTTGCTAAGTTGCCCAGGCTGGTATGGAACTTGCAATCCTCCTATCTCAATCATCCAAGTTGCTAGAATTACAGTTATGTACCACTGTGACTGGCTCAGTATATTTTTTTTAATATTTATTTTTTAGTTTTTTCAGCAGACACAGCATCTTTGTTTGTATGTGGTGCTGAGGATCGAACCCGGGGCCGCACGCATGCCAGGCGAGCGCGCTACCGCTTGAGCCACATCCCCAGCCCATCAGTATATTTTTTTAAAAAAACTGAGCTCAAATCCTTAATTATCCTCAACTATCAATACTGATGTGTTATGCACAGCAGCCTGTGTTAGTCATGATACAGGGCGGAGGTGAGGAAGTCTGCATCCCTCAGCCCAGCGTTCCTCTGCAATGCTAGCATGTTGGTGGAAGCGTCATACTGAGGGAGAACTGAGGCCCATGGTCCAGGCAGGACAGCATAGTGTCAGGGCACTGCTGAGAGATTAAAGAAAAAAGAAATGCAAAAGGTTTTAGAAATAATTCATTGGTGGCTTGGGAATTATTGGTTGAACAAATAAATAAATGAATTAATGCAATGTGCCAATCCTTAGCTATCTGACATCTCTTATTCTACTTATGTTCTACTTATGCAGAACACCTCCAGTGTTTAGGTGGTGGATATGGTATTGGGGAAAGAGAAGTCCTTATAACGTACAGACACGTGTGTATCCATAAATTCCCCAAAGCCACCATCCTCTCCTTTGCTATCACCTAAATTATACACAAGGACACTAGATAGTATAAATTGTAAACAGATAAGAAAATACACTCAAGTACTAAAAACCCTACCTGAGGGAGACACTGAGATCCAGATAAGATTTTCCCACACATTTATTATCTACAAAATGAGCACATTTTGTGTCATCTGCAGTGAAGCTTTCTTAAGAGAAAGAGCATGTCTAATACCCTTCTTCCTGAGCCTCAACACACAGATGTAGAAGCAAAATCAGATCTTTGACCTGACTCAAAAGAGGGAGCAAAATCTGCTACAGGAATGGGACATCTGAGGGCAGAACTTGGTTCCAGGCTCTGGAGGGACTTCCTTTGGCCAGGTACACAGAAGAGTGTTTTTCAATTAGCAGAATTTGCTTTCAGAGAGTAAGAGAAGCATTCAAAGAGAAAAAGTAAGGATAACATATTAAATACCTCATAAAAGAAGCATATAGGAGATTTTAGACCACTCACTAAAATATAAACATTCCCTATTGAGCAAAAATACCAGAGTTTCATTAAGTCACCTGTAAGGCACATAGAGTGGAGGGTCTGCCTTTTTCCCCACAGCCACAGCAATCCTTGAATGAGCTCTGTGTATAACTGGATCGAATTAAAAGCATGCTATAAGGATGCAAATGTCTTATGATAAGTTAATATGAATACCCAAAGAAACAAAATTCCATTAAGTTAATGCAATTTTGAATTCTCAGATACTGCACATACAATTTAATAGTTAATGACTTTGAAATAGCCTTTAGCAAAGGAGATAATGCCTTTCTTGCAGGTGGTTTGGGGAACTTAAGTATAGCTTTCTGGGAATTCAGAGGTGGGTGACTGGATTCGCATGGTGGCTCTATTCTTTAGCTCTTTAAGTCCCAACTCATTACCAGGCTCACCCACCAGGCTGGCTCTCAGGCCAACTATGGTATTAGGAAAGCCACAAGCTTGTGGTTTGTTTTCTTTTCTTTCCTGTTTTTTTTTAAACAATGTAATTAGTATTACACAAGTTATATTTTATCAATGTTGAAAAGAATTCAAATAAAAAATTGAAAATCACACATAATCCCACCATTTTAATGTAATGTTGTTGTTTTCCGTGCTAAGCACTAAACTAAGCATAAAGGACCTAATGGCAAATAAAAAATGGCCTCTACTCCTGAGAAATTTGGGGTGAAAGAGAAATGATCACTAAAAAGAGACTGAAACACAGTGCAATTAAAAGATTGAAAGTCAAAAGCTATGGGCATTTTTTATTTGTTTTAGGAGTCCTGATTAGGATTTCCCAAAACCCTTAAGAAGGTTTGTGAATAGGTGTTATGAATAAAGAGGGTTGGAGTCAAGTGGGCTTTAGGAGAAGTCGATGGAACAAAGTTAAACAGAGTTTTAAAAGTCTGTATTCCAGGGCCGGCTTTGTGGCTTAGTGGTAGAGCACTTGCCTAGCATGCATGAGTCACTAGTTTTGATCCCCAGCACCACATTTTAAAAAATTAATAAATAAATAAAAAGGTATTATGTCCATCTACAACTAAAAATACTAAAAAAAAAAAAAGTCTGTATCCCTAGAGAGTCAGTGTGCACCCCAAATCAGCAGGAGGAGAGATGCTCTGCAGCATCTCTCATATCTATTTGTTTTCTGGATCCACACAATAATTAGGCAGAGGATCTACCAGGTAGATACTGAGAGAATCTCCAATACATTCTATAAGCAATATGTAAACAGATGGAACTAATACAACAGATCACTCTGGAATCTGAAACTGCCACTTCTATCCTCAGCATTATCACTGAAAATTTTATGAAATTAAATATATGCAAAATGTACTTCAAGACAGAATTGATTTGCCACTACTTTTTTGCTTCTTAACTATTTAAATTGCTTAGTGGATTTCTCCTAATCATGAATAGGCATTGTTATGGGTTGATGTGTTTCCCCAAAAGATATATGTTGAAGTAACCAGGGGTAATATGCAACTTTATTCAAATTAAATAAATGAAATAAGAAATCAATTAAAATATAACTTTATTCGAAAATAGTCTTTACAAGACAGAATCAATCAGACATAACTTTCCTATGTTCATATATGAATATACAAACAGTATAACTCCACATCATGTACAACCCCAAGAATGGGAACTTTTACTCCATGTATGTATAATATGTCAAAATACACTCTACTGTCATGTATATCTAAAAAGAACAAATTCTAAAAATGCAAGACTTAAAAAAAAAAGGCTAAGCAAGCCACCTAGAAATAAATAAATAGTCTTTGCAGTTCTAATGAATTGAAATCGAGGCCATGAGATTGGGTCCTTAATCTGATATAATTTGCATCCTCAAAAGAATAGGATGTTTGAGCACAGACATGTACAAACAGGAACCATAACCATTTGAAGGTGGAAGCAGAGTTTGGAGTAGAGCTGCCCCAAGCCATGCCCAAGGCTACTAGAAACTGGGACATAAGAAAGAAGCCTCCCCTAGATGGTTTCAGAAAGAGCAAACCTCTCTGACACCTTGACTTCAGAAGTCTTGCCTCACAACTTGGAGACAATACATTTTGCACCCTGGGTTGGGAGGCGGAGGCAAAATAAAGATATTGAGTCAAGGAGAAGTGTGGGAGGCCAACCTTATGGGTGACTGAGTTACACTCCCCAGCTGGGTGCTGAGGCGCTCAGTCACAGAAATGGGTGTGTCTTGCTACAGCCCATGGGTGAAGCTATGCTCACCTGTTCCTTTGTAATATAACCCCTTGCCCTGTTTAGGATAGAATCTTCCATGGAAGTGCCTTGTGTGTGTCCCCTCCTCTTACTGTGCTCTTGGGTGTGGCCTACCCAGGTGTCAGTCAACCTGCTGACAGTGGACATCATGAAGATAGACTCAGCCTCCTGAAACCTGACCCCTTGCCTCATTTGAATAGCTTCTCTTCAATAAAAGGGGTCAGCGCGTGCTCTCTCTCTCTCTTTCTGCGGACCCTTAAGGTCAGAGGAGCCGTCACAGCAACCCCAAAGAAAAAGGTATTTGTGTCTCTTGTGTGGTTATTTTGTGCAGCCCAGTTAGCCCAGTTTAACTAGAGTGACCCCTGAGCCTTTTAGTTGCGAGAACAGAAACCCTGCAGAGTAGCAAATGAGGATATTTGGAATAAGCACTTTGGAATGCCTTGCTACTTAGAGCATGATCAGAGAACCAGCAGCATCAGCAGCATCTGAGAGCCTGATTAATATTGTGGGATCATTGGCCCTACCTCAGACCTTCCAAAGCAGAGCCTGCATTTTCATAAGGTCCCTGGTTGATTGACAGATACCCTAAACCTGGGAAGCACTGCTCTGGGGCACACCAATGATGGAATCAGGGCTTTTGCTCTTGGCAGGGGACTTTGCATTGTCCCAGCTGCTGAGTTGGGTCACCTAAAGGTGTTGTTTAGGAATCATCTCATCTTCAAAGAGCCACTTCGCTCAAGGTCTCATCCTCCAAAGGATAAGGCATCCAGTGGGTGAGGTCGTTTTGGTCTAGTGTAGTCCAATGCCTGACAGGTATGAAGAGTTAACTCCCACCCAGATCACATGTTACTGTGCCACAGTCTGGCTGGGCACAAAAATCACGAGCCACTCAAGCAGGAACAAACTTTATTTTTGAAACTGCCGCCAATGCCCCTTACGCTCCCGGGAAGATTGCCAACCGACCCACGCAGAGTTCTCCGGGACCCCAACAGGACGTCCCTCCTCCAGAATTCCCTCCTACCGCACTTCCCCAACCAATGGGAACTCTCCAGTAGTCCCGTAGCAGGCCGAGGTGGACAGCAGGAGTCCAATATCCATATGAATGCAGATCTTAACATAATCATGTCATCTCAATGGCTTGCTGGCGTCACCTTTCAACCAAAAATGCCATGCATCATATTACTTGGCTGTGGCTCTTAGCATTACTGGCCAAGGCTGCTGGTCCTGTGTCCCCGCTCACTTCTTGGACAGCCTAATCTGCCCCTTCCCTGTCCCTTCAACAGGTACTGATCCCATGGTCATGCCCTAGTTCTCCCTGAACACTAAACTCTGTTTCCGAAGTGGTTCTGGAGGTACTGTAACATACAGTGAAGAAAAGAGGAGGTTGCAAGGGTTTGGGGCAGAAATGAAGCATAAATCTCACTCTTGGCATCAAAAGATCTATTTCAAGTTCCGGATCAGCCACAGAGAGGCAGTGTGCTCTCGAACAAGCCTGTTATTGTTTTTGAGGCTCAAATGTCTGTAAGATAAGAATAATTCCCCCCCCCACCCCGCATCTATCTCGCAGGGTCGATGTCCTGAGGACTTAATGATGAGATGTGTCTCATGAAAACACTCCACAGAGTGCAATTATTTAATTTATTATTATTCAGTAAATTGCAAAGGCTGGCTCTTCCTTCCTTCCCTCTTCCCTTCCCCTCCTTCCTTCCTTCTTTGCTTTCTGTTTCCTCTGCCTATTGCTAAAACCCATCCTCCTCAGCACTAAACCATTTAGAACACTCTAGAAACAGACTTCTCAGGACTGTTATCACATCTGGCTGAAACTAAGTCTAAAAGGTCCATAAAGAGATGTCAAAACTCAAGAATTCAAAGTCAGGCACGGTGGCTCATGCCTGTAATCCCAGTGGCTCAGGAGTCTGAGGCAGGAGGATAGCGAAGTAAGGCACTAAGCAACTCATGAGCCCCTGCCTCTAAATAAATACAAAATAGGGCTGGGGATATGGCTCAGTGGTCAAAAGCCCATGAGTTCAATCCCCAGTACCGAAAAAAAAGAAAACCATAAACAAAACAAAACAAAAGACTCAAGAATTCAGAGGGAATATCCAAGTATTCTAAAAAGTTTATGAAAAAAAATATTTAAGAAAATAATTGGTTACAATCTACTTAGGTTTGAGGCAACATGAAAACCTGTATTCTTGGGCATAAATGAACTAAAAGAGACTCAAGGCAGACACTTAGGTACAGATAAAAAGGAGATATGTGGGACCCAAGTCCTGTTCATGTATAAGAAGCCATAATGTAATGCAACGGTTTCAGTCCACCTTGGCTAGAGAATGTTGTAGATATTATGGGATCATTTTTCTTTTTTTATTTGTTTTTTGTTTTTTGTTTTTTTTTTTTAGTTATACATGACAGTTGAATGTGTTTTGACATATTATGCATACATGGAGTACAGCTTCTCATTCTTCTGCTTGTACATGATGTGGAGTTACACTGGTCATGTATCACATATAAATATAAGAAAGTAATGTCTGATTCATTCTACTGTCTTTCCCATTCCTGTTCCCCATGTCTTCCCTTCATTCCCCTTTATCTAATCCAAAGTACCCCACTTATTGTGAGTTGCACCTGTGTATCAGAGAGAATATTAAGCCTTTGGTTTTAGGGGATTGGCTTATTTTACTTAGCATAAAGTCTCCATTTCCATCCTTTTACTGACAAATGTCATAATTTCATTTTTCTTTAAGGATGAGTAATATTCCACTGGGTATATAGACCACATTTTCTTTATCCATTCACCTGTTGAAGGGCACCTAGGCTGGTTCTATAGTTTGGCTATTGTGAATTAAGCTGATATAAACATTGATGTGGCAGCATCACTGTAGTATGCTGATTTTAATTCCTTTGGATATAAATCAAGGAGTGGGATAACTGGGTCAAATGGTGGTTCCTTTCCAAGTTTTCTGAGGAACCTCCATACTGCTTTCCAGAGTGTTTGCCACAATTTGCAGTCCCACCAACAATATATGAGTGTACCTTTTCCCTCACATCCTTGCCAACATCTGTTGTAACTTATATTCTTATCTTGTGTGTGTGTGTGTGTGTGTTGCTGGGGATTAGAACCCAGGGCCTGTGCATGCAAGGCAAGCACTCTGCCAACTGAGCCAGCCCACTTGTATTCTTGATAATTGCCATTCTGACTCAGTATAGTTTTAATTTGCACTTCTCTAAATGCTAGAGATATTAAACATTTTTTCATATATTTGTTGACCAATCATATTTCTTCTTCTGTGAAGTGCCTGTTCATTTCCTTTGATTGGCTCATTTATCTTTCTACTTAATTTCTTCATAAGAATCAGGAGTCTGATCTGAAAGATAGTAGCTTAATCACCAACCCAAAGTAGGAAAGAGAGACTGTTTGAGCAAAGACTGCACATAGTAGGGACAGCAGCACTTCTGTGAGAAGAGTCAATGGGAGTCTCACTGGAAGTGGTACCTGTACCTACCTCTGCTGAGAGCCATAGCCAAGTAGGAATGACGCATGGCAATTTCCTTGTCAGAGTATTTGGGACGCAGAGCCCGGTGGAGGGTGATTTTTCCCAGAACGTGCGTGTAGAGCCGGTGAGAGTCGGGAATAAAGAGTTGCTGTTTGAATCTACAAGGCAGTGTGGTGGCTCGGTTATTTTGTGCCCAGACAGACTGCAGCATACCTCCGACAACAGGGTCCTTCCAACCTACTTAACCAGCCTGCCTCTCTTTCTGGGACAGAAACAATCTTGGACTTGTGCAGCAGTGTACCTAGTAATAAATGGTTAACAAAGAACAAATAGGGGATATAATAAGGGCCTCTTCATATAATATAATGAAGGATATAATACTTCAGCAACTTTGGAGAACTTTGCGTTCTTCACTTCAATTTACAATAATAATAATAATAATAATAATAATAATAAATTTAACTAAAATTTCAGTTGCCCTATAATAATCCTTTGGACTCATTTAAAGTACTTCATGGGACTGGGGTTGTGGCTCAGTTGAAGGGTACTTGCTTAGCATGTGTGAGGCACTGGGTTCAATTCTCAGCACCATATATTAATAAGTGAATAAAATAAAAGGCCATCAACAACTAGAGACATAGTAAAAAAAAAAAAAAAAAAGTACTTTTTGCAAAAACACTTTTCCTTTGCTAAAGGCAATGATCTTTCACTGAGCCCTGGTCCAGCACTGATAGGGACAAAGCACATTCTATTTTAAAAACCCACGATTGAAAGTGGGCCAGGATGGAGATGTGGCTCAGTGGAAGAGCACTGCCCTAGTGGGCTCTGGGTTCTGTCCCCAACGCCAAACAGGAAAGAGGAGAGAGGAGAGAGGAGGTGGAGGGAGGGAGGGAGGGAAGGAGAGGGGGGGGGGAAGGAAAAAGGAAGGGAGGGGAAGGGAGGGGTGGGAAGGGGAGGGGAAATCAAAGGAGGGAGAGAGGGAAGGGAATCTCTTCCACCAAAGTCAGAGAACAAACATGAAAAAATGATCCTTGACTTTCTTCCATCAATATTGATAATGAGTTTACAAGGTGAGGATCAATCTAATAGTAAGTAGAATGAGGCTTAAGCTAAACTGAAATAAAAATGAAAAAGGCCAAGTTGGCTTATTATATTTCTTCTCTTTCCTTCTCTGTTTTTTTTTTCCCCCTCCCTTTAACATCTTCCTCCCTTTTAAAAGATTTTCTCACCTTGCTCTGCCCCGGCTTCCCCATCTCCTCAGCCTACCTTGCTCCTCCTGACCCAATGTCTTTATTTATTTTGTGTCCACCACTCAACTCAGGGTACGTACCCCGTCCCACTCCTACCTCCTGGGTTCTCAAGTCCTTGGGATTTCATCGTTAGCTGGCTAATCCGGAGTCTAATTGAAATTACAGAAAGAGGCTGGATGGGGCTGGGAGGTTCCCGAGTAATATGTACCATGTGTATGTTAATAAAACCCCCTGAAGACAGACGGTCCCCTGGTGACCTCTTTTTACCATTAGTGATTCTGATGGTGGAGATGTCACCTTTGACAGCTGAGGAGGGCCAGACTGCAGCCAGGTGGGAGAAGGGCGGTAACCACAGCCAGAAAGGCCACCTTCACCCCAACCTAAGGAGGTGCCCCCCAGCCCTAATCTTGTGATGTGAGGCCCTTACGTGCTAGTCCCCTTCCTTCTGGGAACAAGGATGCTTTTTTGCCAAAAGGCGTTTGGGTTCCCTTAATCCCCACTGGTCCAGTACCACACTTGGCTTTAGAACAGAGGATTTTCGGGGTCTGTCAATTTTCTCTGCCAAAATGAGAAAAATTAAAGGATTAGAGCCCTACCGTGAGGCCAAGTATGCATTGAAGTGCTCAGTACCCCGCAAAAGATAAATCATTAGTATAAGCACCCAGATAAACTTAGGGTGTCTAAACTCATAATCACGAAGCGTTTACATTCCCTCGGTTCTGCCTTCCCGGAGGCAGCAGCTGTGTGGAAAGCCCGATCCTGCCAAGGGTATTTGGGAGGCTGAGGGCTGTGACATTACACAGCAGCCTCCTGTGAGAAGACTCACGGGAGGAGAAAGGGCTTTAACAAGAGAAGGGACAAATGGTGACATCTGAACAGTGAGTTGGCAGGCAGCAGTGAGGCCAGCAAGTGCCACCACAGACACCACAAACTCTCCCCTTGTCTTGGGTCTTTTCGCCAGTATACACTGAGAGAAGGGGATCCCAAGGCCCTCCTTCTCCCATCTCTTTTTTGTCTTACAAATTGGCAGTTAGAAGACACACATCCCTCAGATGTTCACCCAAAGTCCTGCCTATCCAAAATGATTAAAAGCAATAGCCATTCCATAGTTCAGGGAAATGAATGAAGAGGGAAATGGAGGACAGGGACTGCGAAACAGACTTTTTTCTTTTTTTTTAAATGCCTCCTTTCTGCCCTATTTATTTATTTAATTTGTTCTAATGAGTTATGCATGACAGTAGAATGCATTTTGACACATCATACATAAATGGAGTATAATTTGTCATTTTTGTAGTTGTACATGATGTTGACTCACACTGTCATGTAATCATAGTGTACCTAAGGTAATAATTTCCTATTTATTCTACTATTCTTCCTACCTCCAAACCCTCTCCCCTCCCTTCACTCCCCTCTGCCTAATCCAAAGTACCTCTATTTTTCCCTACCACCCCCCACCCTTATTGTGAATTAGCATCTCTATATCAGAGAAAACATTCCGCCTTAGGTTTTTTTGGGGGGTTGGCTTATTTCACTTGGCATAATATTTTCCAGCTCCATCCCTTTACTGGCAAATGTCATAATTTCATTCTTCTTTGGGCTGACTACTATTCCATTGTATATATATACCACATTTTCTTTATCCATTATCTGTTGAAGGGCATCTAGGTTGGTTCCATAGTTTAGCTATTATGAATTAAGCTGCTGTAAACATTGATGTGGCTGTGTTACTGTAGTATGCTGATTTTAAGTTCTTTGGGTATATACTAAGGAGTGGGATAACTGGGTTAAATGGTGGTTCCATTCCCAGTTTTCTGAGGAATCTCCATACTGCTTTCCAGAGTCATTGCACTAATTTGCAGTCCCCAGCAATATATGAGTGTACCTTTTCCCCTACATCCTCACCAACATTTATTGTTATATGTATTCTTTTGGGGGTGGTGGCACTAGGGACTGAACTCAGGGGCACTCAGCCACTGAACCACATCCCCAGTCCTATTTTGCATTTTACTTAGAGACAGGGTCTCACTGAGTTGCTTAGCGCCTCACCTTTGCTGAGGCTGGCTTTGAATTTGCTATTCTCCTGTCTCTGCCTCCCAAGCCGCTGTGATTACAGGCATGTGCCACTGCACCTGGCCTGTTACTTGTATTCTTGATAATTGCCATTCTGACTGGAGTGAGATGAAATCTTAGTTTTGATTTGCATTCTGAAAGACATATTTTACCTACTTCCATGTGTTCCCAATTGATCTTTTTTTTTTAATATCTTTACTTTTATTTATTTTGATGTGGTGCTGAGGATCGAACCTAGTACCTCACATATGCGAGGCAAGCGCTCTACCACTGAGCTGTAACCCCAGCCCTTTTTTTTTTTTTAATATCTCCCAATTGATCTTTATAACCACTTCTGACCTAGCTGTAAGCTGGGAATGCCGCTCAGTCAGCGGTAGAGCACCCCTGGGTTCAATCCCTAGTACAAAAAAAAAAAAAAAAAAAAAAAACGGCAAACTGCTAATTTGTCCTCTCTTTTTTATTAACTGATCCAGAAAATTTTCATATCCTAGAATGTAAAATTGGAATATTTCACATATTTATCTATTTCTCAAATATCTTAATGTGGAGTGTATAAGTACATGTATATCTGATGTTAAATTGTCTTTAAAATGAAGTGCATTATTTCTCTGATCTGACAGCCTTTGCTGAGTACAACAGAGATGTCTGTTATGGAATTTGTAAGCACAACCATAATGGTTTCTGAAATGTAATTTAAAAATCAATACCTAAAAGTATTTTAAATCCCATACTTGGGCATAATTCATCCTAGAGGCATTCACATCTCATTTTCTAGAAAAATCGAAGGCATATTCTGTCAAAATGGAAGCTGTGTTTTCAATTCTGTCTGCCTAGTTTGAATATACAGGAGTAACACTTAGATTCAGCCAATTAGGAGAATTAAATATATGATAAAAGAACATTAATAAATATATGATGAAAGCACAGTAGCT
The DNA here is from genome assembly GCF_021218885.2 of Marmota monax. NCBI lineage: Eukaryota > Metazoa > Chordata > Mammalia > Rodentia > Sciuridae > Marmota > Marmota monax. Next base: position 6,784,705 of record NW_026693082.1, read on the forward strand.
TACCCTTAGATTTTCTATAGCTAGACCTGTGTCTTAGTAATATGTACCTAGCAGAAATGCTGACTAATAAATTAAAAATTAAACACATGATTCTTTCATCTTAAGGTTTTTTAAAAATGCAGGAAAATGTGATTTTTATATTATGAATGAATTCAATATAAAATTATAACAAATATAATCTTTTTGTTTTAAAGTCCATTAGAATTCTAGAATATTTACTGAAAAGAAGATATAAATAAATTGCTTTAGATGAGGTTTACAATTTTACTTTCCTTATTTTTAGGTAGATTGAGACTCTGACAAAAGAAGTACTCTGTAATTATATATTGCCTTAAAATTTTTAATTCATGCTCTAATACATAGATTACATAAATAGATTATGAATCAAACTAATTAATAGATTACTAGTTCATTACAAATCAGCCTACAGATGATTCACCATTCATGACAGTTCATTCTATATTATAGTTGAATGTAAAAACTAATATTGTTTTTGAGAAAAAAGTATTGAGAATTTCATTTTTATTTATTTCTAATAATCACTAAACATTTTCAAATTTATCAATTTTGTGTGAATCCTTTTGCATTTCAAATATCTATATTTTGGGTATATTTTCAGCAAAGTCCTGAACATTATACATTCATAATTATTGTGGGTTCAATAGGCTTTTTTTTTTTAATATTCTATTGTTTTCAGTGTAGAGGTCTTTCACATCGGTTTTTTTTTTTTTTTTTTTTTTGAGAGAGAGAGAAAGAGAGAATTCTCTTAATATTTATTTTCTTTTTTTAGTTTTCGGCGGACACAACATCTTTATTTGTACGTGGTGCTGAGGATGGAACCCAGGGCCGCGCGCATGCCAGGCGAGCGGCGCTACCACTTGAGCCACATCCCCAGCCCTCAATAGACTTTTAATCATGACCTTAAATTGAAAATCATGGCCACAAAACACTTGGGGCTTCCTACTATGGAACTTAGTAGGTATTGGTTTGAAAAGACAATTACAGAAATACATCATTTAAAAATACATAGTTCTTCAGAAAAAAATTAATGAAACACATAAACATATCACAAGAAATGCAGAAAGTCCCATTATGTAGGCAAATCTGATACACAGGCAGCAACCTCCTTAAAGTAACTTTAAAAAAAAAAATGTTTGCTCTTTTTAGTTACACATGACAGTGGAATGTATTTTGACATATTATACATACATGGAATATAACTTCACGTTCTTGGGGTTGTACATGTGGAATTAATTACACTGTGTATTCACAAATGAACATAAAAGTTATGTCAGATTCATTCTAGCATCTTTCCTATTCCCATCTCCCCTCCCTTCCCCTTTATTCTAATAAATAAATTTTTTTGTTTGTCTAATCCACTGAATTTCTATTCTCCCCGCCCCCCGACTCCCCCCCCCCGCCTCTTATTGTGTGTTAGTATCCACATATCAGACAGAACATTCAGCCTTTGTTTCTTAAGATGGCTTATTTCACTTATCATGATAATCTCCAGTTCCATCCATTTACCAACAGATGCCATAATTTCATTTTTTTAATATACCTTTATTTTATTTATTTTTATGCAGTGCTGAGGATTGAACCCAGTGCCTCACACATGCCAGGCAAGTGCTCTACCACTGAGCCACAACCCCAGCCCTCATTTTTCTTCAAGTAACTTTTGAGACACCATGAAGCCACCAACAAGGAACAGATATGTGCAATAGAAAAGCTTTCAATCCTGTCCAATGGTCCTACAAAGACCTGAATTCACATATGCCCCCAAAATTCAATCCCTAAGTCCCAATCAAAATTGGAATTCTCCCTCCCTTTGACTATCTATACCCTTCAAGCTATGTTTCACCCTTGTCTTCAAAGTGGCTGAACTTAATTTAACCTGATTTCACATCAATAAATTGCCAAGAGAGAGGCATGCTATTGGAATTTTCCATACTATGTGCGCATGATGGGGGGATGGTGCCCTGATTTTTGCCTCTGCAGGCCTTTGCCTCTGGTCAATCTCCACATGAGCCCCTCTGGCTGCCTAGTCAACAAATATTCATGTAATTTTTTATCAACTGAGCTTCAGAGTTTGGTTTCCCTGTTTTTAATGTTCCTGAGGATTAATTTCTGACAGTTCTTATCATTCAGTGAGCCCTAATTCTGAATCATGATGAGAGCCGTGGGTGCAGAGCACAAAGCTTCAGGAACTACCTAGAGCTGAAAATGCTGCATTTGCTTTTTAGAATAGAGCATATGCATGGTTCTTCCAGCAGTCACATGTCTTTTAACCAGATGAAAGCAAAAAAGTGCTAGCTGGAAATGAGAACCGAATCTGCAAAGCTTGCTAATGTGATTCAAATCTGCCAGAAATACTTCATCCTGACTCCAAACCTGTCCTGGGACAGTCTCGCATTTATTACATTAATGATTAATGTTGGAGCATCTCTAGTTTTATTTCATCACCAGAATGACATCCTTTGAAAGAAGAAATTGCTATCCTATTATATGATCTAAGATAACCTAACCATTAGTTTTTTAAAGGGGAAAAGATGGCAGAAATTCTCATCCTTAGCTTGTCTACAAGATTCCCACTTCTCCACCTGCAGATGGTCTACTGTTTGAGTACCCAGACTCCCATAGATTCTTATATGCCCTAGACATGGTCCCATATTGGCACAGCTAATATACTCACATTTTTTCCATGAGGAACAAAAAAAGGAAGGATATTTAATATCTTCTAAATCATCCTTCTTGCCCTTATCTAAAAAAGAAAAGCATTTCACCATTCATTTCTTCACATATTGAACAGAGCAAAAGACATATTTTTTGAAGGAGCTCACCCTCTATGAAAGTGGTTTTAAAAATGTGGGAAGGTGATCTCTTTTGAATTTCAATGAGAATCAAAACTCTTCCTAGGAAAACAAACATGTGCATTTAAAATTTTGAACATAAATCCTTAGGAAATTGAGAATCACCTATTGTCCATCTTTAAAGCTCATATTTAAACTGAATGTTTGTGTTGAAACTTTGAATCCCTAAGGGATGGTATTTGGAGGTAGGACTTCTAGAGGCCCCATGATGGAATTAGTGGCCTTATATAAAGAAGAGAAAGATCTTGGCATTAGATTGAGTTAGCACTGTCCATGGCTCCCTGGGAGGGCACCAAGGGAGATTTGCCCCTGGAACTCACCTGGACCTGATTTGTGTGCTGCTTATCTTGGGTGATTTTAATGGGGATCTTTTCCAGATTATTATTCTGCTGTGACATGCTGTAACTGTGGGTAACAGAATTCACGGAGTTCTGTAAACCCTTTTAGTGGATTGTCAAAACTGAGGGTTGTCTTGGGGACACCCAAACTTAGAATTGGTAACCGAAATGAGGGTGGTCTTAAAGCCCCTCTAACTTGTTGTTTGATGTCAAAAATGAAGATGCTCTTAGGGACCCCCCCAAAACTCTGCACCTATTAAACATGTTTACATTCATGAATTATATCATGCTATTAAAGAAATTGGTCAGCTTCGGAGGATAATTAGGATAATTATGAAATAACTATCTTAGAAACTGGCAAAGGGAAAATGCAAGTTATTTATTTTGTGTTAATTAAATGAATGTTGCCACTGGATAATCATATGCTAGGTTAACATAAGAGTACTTTTTATGAGTGATTAATTCAAGTAAAAAATGAAGCAGAAGTTATGGAAATAAATAGAATGCTGGCATTTTACAACCCTTAATGGATGAATAGATTTAGGTGCTACATATCAGCAGTGACTGAAACCACAAAAAAGGGAACAAACAGGTAACAATGTACTTCCTGCCAGAAGAATACTACCACCACTTTGTCAAAGGAATTCCAACTGGAGTCTGATCAATGATCTGAATCTAGCTACTGATTTGCAGGAAATAGGGAGTATAGAAGAACTCGTTTAACACAATGAATATTGTGCAGTCAACAAAATCCTTTATGTTTATGTTTTCCTTTCCTACCAGCAGCTTGGCTGAGACTCATTATGACTGATTCTCAGTCATGCAAAAACCACCTAAAGATGCTGGAGCAACTTCTTGGAAGGAACTTGAGCCTCTGCAAATCCTGGAGAGATATTTGTGGACTGGAAATGTGGTATGGTTTGAATGTGTCCCTCAAAAGCTCTTGTTAGAATCTCAGTCCCCAGTGTGGCAGTCAGTGTTGGAAGGTGGAGCCTTATGGCAGGTGTTCAGGTCAGGAGGGTGAATGAATGCTGTTCTCTCAGGAGCAGGTTCATTCTTACAAGAGTGGATTGTTATACAAGCAAGTTTGTCTTCCTCAGCTCCCAGCCCTCTTGTTCTTCCACAGTGTTCTGAAGTAGCAAATAGAGTCTCACCTGAAGCTGATAAGATAGTGCCATCATGCTTCTGGGTTTCCAAGCCTCCAAAACCATGAGCCAAACAGACTTCTAGCCTTCATACATTACCCGATCTGATTTAATCTGTTATCACAACAGAAAATGGACTGCAACAGAATGCTCATCTACAACGGTCAGGTGAGAAAGAAACAAACTTCTTTCATTTTTAAGCCACAGTATTGTTGGTTGTCTGTGACAGCAGCATATTCTATTGCCCTACATAGTAACCCAAGGGTTGCTAACTCTAATGCCTTCAGATGTCACATGGGGAACATAAATATGTAATGGGGAAGGAGTAAGACAGTGGGGACTGTGGTGAGTTAGAAAGCAAGTAACTATCCTAAAAGCACACACATTTTTTTTTTAAAAAAAGGGTTTTCAACATACTGTTGAAATGAAATGTCTGTACTGTCAACTTCTATCTGAGAGCTATGGTTTGCAGCCCCTGCTTAATCAGGAAGACTTAAAGAAGGTCATTCTTCCAGCTGCAAATTCACATGATTTTCTAGTACACATTTCTTCTCTTTGTAGAAAAAGGCATCGTAAGAGACCTAAGCACATGACTTACTGAAGTTTACATATTTTATTAGGTATGATACAACCTGAGCTTTAACATGGACACTTAAAAACTCCAATGACTCAGACAAAATAGGGATTTTTCTACATGAAATCATCCAGGACTCAGGGACCCTCTGTGTCGTAGCTCTAACTCCCCAGGTTTTGATCCTGTTACTCGGTGGAAGTTTCCTCAGTACCAGCAGCCTGCAGGAAAGGGAAGGAACAGAGGGAAGGAGGAAGCCCAAGTAAGAGGGAAGCAGTCCAGAGGATGGACATCTCTTTTTTTTGCATCCCATTAGCTAGAGCCTAGTCACAAGGCCAGGCCCAGGCACAGTGATATCTAGGAAGCAGAGTCTCTACTATGTTCTCAACTCAAACAATTAGTAGCTGGGCTCTGTATACACTAGGCTAATAAATTCCTGGTCTGTTGGTGTAAACTGGAGGAGCCAGAAGGATAGCCCAACATGATTTATTTCTTAAATAAATCTCTGGTGGATTCTGGTGGTCCTTGCTTTCTATTAGTTGCTCACATCCGGTCTTTGAATACCTGGTCACTGGAATCATGGCCAGCAGTATGGGTTTTTTTTTTTTTTTTTGGTTTTTTTTTTTTCAGTTTTAAAACTGGATTTCAATTTTATCTTTTTTTGTTTTTGTTTTTTTACTCTCCAAAGAGTATTCACTTACTCCTTAGGATTCTTCAGAGATAAACACCTTGGTAAGCCCCTTCCCAGACACTCCCAATGCCATGAAATATAATTCTTGCAGGCCAAGAGAGAGAACAAGAAAAAAAAAAAAGGGGGAGGGAAATAATTAAAACGAACCATTTCAACTAGTATTGTAAATAGGCAAAAGGAGTTAGGAAATTAAAATAAGGATAATTATAATTCATTTTTGAAGGAAGTTTAGCTCCATTAAGAAATGACTTCAAGTCATCTTTTTAGAAGAGTGTATGTCAATTTCCTTTATACACATACATCTATTGGGTTGTGTTTTCTTTTATTTTATTATCATTAAGGTAACTAGAATTGCAAACATCAGCTTCTCTGAATAATCACTACAAAGGCTTCCAAAAGAAAGGCAAGAGCTATAATCCTAGTCTAAATTTTTGGTTGTCTTCCAGTTACATGTCAAAACAGTAGCTTCCTTTGGGATAACTATTCTTCTTTATTCTACTGAAGAGCCTTTTTAGTGGTTGCTTTTGAATAATTATATACCATGCTTGACTTTCCTTTCACATAATATGAAAATTTTTATTTTCTTACTCTCTATGGTAACTGCGAAGATACTTCAAGCCTGTTTATTTTCTCTCTGAAGTATGGACCTACTTTCCTAAGGAGTAAATCTGGAAATACAAGCAGGGATGGTGTAAATAGTTTAGGCTGACAGAAACATATATTTCAAGATTCACCTCTCAAGATCTCCACATTTCACCCAGTCAGGTCAAATTGTTTTCTTTTTCTTCTTTTTAATCCCTGTTCATTTTTACATCCTGTGACTTTCCTGGTGCTCAACAGGGATTGTGCATTTTTTCTCTCTTTCTCCCTCTTCCTTGGCTGTCAACTCCATATTCACCAACACCAAGATGCTTTCCCTGGTTATCCCAGACAGAATCCAAGGTTCCTGCTTCAGCTAGGGAAAGGCTGTGCACTATTAATTTTTGAAGGAAGTGCTGTGAGTATTGTATTATTTATAATTAAAACAAACAAACAACAACAAAAAAAACTTCAGCCGGGAGTGGTGGCGCATGCCTGTAATCTCAGCCCCCTGGGAGGCTGAGGCAGGAGGATTGAAAATTCAAAGCCAGCCTCATCAATGGTGAGGCGCTAAGCAACTCAATGAGACCCTGTCTCGAAATAAAATACACAATAGGGCTGAGGATGTGGTTCAGTGGTTGAGTTCAATCCCCGTTACCTGCCTCCCGCCCCCCAAAAGAAAACAACTTCATGGTTTTCACATTTACACTATATCAAAGTTTATTCTTTTTCAGGAGGTTACCACTTTGATGGGCACTAACTACTGGTCTGCTTTCTTTCCTGAAATTTAGCCATAAGGTATACTGATTCTCCTAGAAGAGTGAGGGAGCCCAGGCTAGCTGACGGCAAATAGTAGGATCTAAAAGACAGCTCAGCACAGAAGCATTTTGGTTCTTCCCCTGATCCTATCCTTGGTTGACTTTTCTAAGCAGATCCCATAAGCATCCTAAGGGACAATAGATCACTGTCCCCATCACCCTGCCCTGTGACCTTGGAAAGAAGGAAGTCTAAGGGAGAAGGCTGCAAAGCTGTGGCTGCAGGGCAGGGTTGACAGCTGATAGCCAACTGAGCCAACCCAGCCACACACTTAGTACTTCCCAGAGACTTTTTCCCACATGCTTCCATGGTAGCCCAATTAGATCAGTCCTTTTGCTCAAAGTATTTTCTTCTGAAAATGTTTAGAAAACTCTAATGCTCATCTGCTTTTGCTTCTATTAGTAAAAAAGCATTTACTCATTTGGAGATCTAGCTGGCTGTTGCTGATCACATTTGATAACATTCATAAAGTAGCTTGTTTATTTTCATTATCTCATTTCTTCCAACCCATAATAACTCCCTGGGGGAGGGGGACAGCATCTGCTCCTGCAAGAGAAATAGCTACAGCCTTCTACTTGGTTTTCTGTAGGCTTTAAACTCCAGGGAGGTTAGCACTCCCTTCATTCTTTTGGATTGCCCATGTTTCTGCACAGAAATTTTTGGAAAGGAGAACTGTAAAGTAGAAGTGTAGAAAAGCAATAAGCTTCAGACGAGGTACTGAGAAAGGAAAGAAGAGACCGGAGATGAAGCTCAGTGGTAGGCTACTTGTCTAGTATGCTCAGGAGGACCTGGGTTCCATCCCCAGCACCACTCCCCCCCCCCCAAAAAAAAAAGGAGGGGAAGGAGGTGGGAGAGAACAGAAACACAACAAGCCTTAGAAAAGGTTTCAAAGACCTTTAAAATACTAGTATACTAGTAAATTATCTGAAAATTCTATAAGTATTAAAATTCCTCTGTTCCCAAATATTTATCTTATTTACTGTTAAAGTACTAATATTGTGCTTCCCTAGATTGAGACTAACTTTTCAGTTTCAGGCCATTTAGAGTTCAATTCACAGCTTATTAAACTGTGGAAAGTGTTGATGTAATTCTCTAATGTTCTTGCAACTCTGTCCCAAAGCTCTGGAGCACACATGCTATATGGGCCAATTAATTCCCAAATTTCATAACACATATCAGCACTGTAGACAATTAGTACAGAAAAAAAAATTGATTCTCTTTCTGATGATAAAAATCACATTGGTCACTTAACAACATTCATTGGGGACTTTCTGAGGGTGAGAAGGAGGTGGGGGAGGGGTAAGGATGGGGATAGGAATGCAAATGAAGGAGGGGAAGTAAAGAAATTAACAAAACAGTACAGCACCTGCTTGCTTTTTAAAAGGTGTTTATAATCTCCTGAAGAATGAGACTTGGAAGAAAAGGGAAGTGCTGTGAGAATTCTGACAATTTTAACTGATAATATAAATAAATGATCTACTCTTCTAGTTTTTAAATTTTTAAAACTTGTATAGTTACTTTTTCTTCTCTTTTTTGGTATTGGGGATTGAATACAGGAGCGGCACTCTACCATTGAGCTATGTCCCCAGCCCACTTAAAATATTTTTATCATGAGACAGGATCTCACTAAGTTGTCCAGCCTGGCCTTGAACTTGCCATCCTCCTACCTCAGTATGCCTAGTTGCTGGCATTTGGGATGTGTACCACTGTGCTGGCTGTAGACACTTTTTAATAAAGCTTGGAATCCAAGTGTTACAGGTCTGGGGCCTTCCAGAAACTGAGGCTGCACAACCTCCCCTCTCCCCGCCACCTTTCAAACCCAATTCTTGCAATCAACTCTGAAGATTTCAGACATGTCGCTCAGAGTAACTTCAATGATTTTATTGAAGGGCTAGGATGGGAAAGAGGGTATTCTGAAGGGAGGGAGTGGGTCCTCTCAGAGAGGAGAGGGACAATGTGTCTCTCCTGCACTCCTGTTTTATTGAGGATCCCAGAGAAATTTCCAGAGTCCTGCCCAGGTCCACCTCTTGACTTTTGACTGACAGCAGGATGACATGAGACTTTCAAGTCCTCACTGCCATGACAACTCTAGGTCACCTTGGCCCATGCTGACCGGTTCTAATTGGATTTGTAACCATAAATTCTTCCAGATTTTATGGTTAGGAGGAATTATCCTTATCACCCTGGGTTTCCGGATATGGTCTATGAAAAGGGTCACAAAAGTCTACCCCTTCAAGGTAACTTGGGTTCCTCTTTTCAACGTTATTTGGGGCCTGCATTTCTCCTGCAGATAACAGGAATGTAACATATCCTGTCCACTTAAGCCAGGCAGGGCTTCAGGTAACTTGCTTCTTGGAAGAAAAAGCATGTGGGGGTCAGCACAGTGGGCCCATTTTATAGAATTATTCCCTAACCTCATCTTTCCACTATTTGCATCTGTCCCCTATCACAAATTTTTTTTCCCGCAGAGACCCAATTGAGGAGCTAAGATCAGTAGCTAGCTTCATGACTTAAAAGGTTGACAATGTCCAGAACGAGGGGTCCATAGTCAGGAGATGAAATGCCCAACACTTAGAAGCCTTAAGGCACAGCCCCTCACCTCTTAGAGCTTCAGTGGAAAGAATGAGGAAAGATGTTTGTATACTGAAAGATAGAATCAAATGTCAGTGGGTGTTACTATTGTTCCCTTACTGGATGATGAAATAGCTTGAGATTGTGACCATTCACCCAGTTCACATACTACCCCAGCATAGGAAGGACCCAGGAATCCAAAATTTGCTTCCTAATTAGGCTGCCCTCCTTGAACTGAACTTAGTCCAGTTTTACTTTGTTCTGCAAGTAACTGTGGAGCTTCACTTCCTACCACACTTAGCTCCACCAGCAACTGCTAGAACATTACACACTGTCCAGCCCTTCCATAACTGAGCCAAGGTTCTTTCTTTGGCTTCAGGACCTTAAACCTAGTATTTTGCTTACCTCTCCATGGTATTGCTTACCTTCCCTTATTATGAACTAGCCCCCTCCACAGGCTGGGAGCTCCTTAAGGACAGTGGTGCATTTTAATCTTTGCACCCCCACTAAGTTATCTTTGGTAAAGATGGACATGGATTATTGAATGGCTGGGTGGATGCCAGCAAGTAAACTATAATTTCTGCCCACAAAGAGCAGGATTGTGACACTTCTACTATGTGTTTATGTGGGTTTCCCCACAGCACTACCACTCTCAATAACATTTTTGTATTATCTTTATTGAAATGTAATTCACATATCAAGTTCACCAATTTAAAATGTACAATTCAGTGGTTTTTAGAATAGTCAGGACTGTGCATCGACCACTACCATCAAACTTCAGAATGCTGTTTTCACTCCAAGAAAGAAAAGCCCACCTATTATCATTCACTCCCCATTTCCCTCCTAGCAACCATCAACTGTCTCCAAAGGTTTTTAATTAATCTCTTGCTGTGCCGTACACATAGGATTACATATTAGAACACATCTTTTCACATGAACAAAAATAAAAATAAAATCTGCCGCAGCTTTGATTTGGTATGAAAAAACGCAATCAATCTCCAACTAGGCTCTATGACCTTGGACAAATTAACTGGATTTAGTTTCTTCATAAGGTGAAGTTTAGAAGGTGTGTAAGGGCACCTTCAGGCTAACAAGCAAACAAGTAAGAACAAACAAAAACAAGAACCCCCACCGCCCAAACCTCCAGGTATAATCCCAGTACTCCACCCTAGGTAGCCTGTCCTGGGCTTGGGTGATAAATGGCTGTACACTAACAGGATTTCACACCAGAACTGCCGCAGCCACTGCCCTCCCCGAGACGGTCCCTACAGAAGATGTTTCCTCTTCTTTTCTTCTGGGTCGTCTTTTCGTTTCTGGGTTGGCACAGGAGTGGGGGGGGGAGAGAAGCTGCAGAGCCTAGGCGCGGAGTCGCAGCGCGCGGGTGCCCGCAGGAAGCCTCGCCCAGCTCGGGACCCCACCCTCCGGGTGCCCCGGGAGAGGGCCGCCCCGCGCTGGGCTGCGCGGCCGGCGGGGGCGGGGCCAGTGATTTTCGCAGCCAATCCGCGCGGCGGCGCGTCCCGGGGGTCCGCGGCTCGCCTGGCGCGCAGGGGGCGGGGCTCCACTTGACAGTGGCGGTCGCCGGGCAGCCGAGCCGGGGCGCAGCGAGCAGAGCGCGGCGCAGGGAGCGCGATCTGCGCGGGCGGCTGCGGCAGCGCCCTGCTCCCACGGCTCGGATTTTCGGCCCAGCGAAGTAGCCTCCAGCGGTGGCGGCGGCGTCCTGGCGATGCTGCGGGACCCCTCGGGCGCCGGTGTCCTGGCCTCTTCCTAAGGTACCCAGCCCGGCTCACACCCTTGACGAGGGGAATCTCAGCGCCTGGGAAGTGGCTTTGTGAAGCTCCTGGCTGGGTGGACTACGTGGTGGGCCGGTGACCGGGTGGGTGGGGCTGGGCGGGGCTGCGCCGTCTGGGCTGCTTTCCCTCCGAGGAAGAGGGTGGGGGCGAGGGAAGCGGGTGGGGGGAGGAGGGCTGTCTCCCGGCAGCAGCTGACGGCATCCCCAGGCTCCATCCTCCTCCTGCCTCCATGTGGTTTGAAAGAGGTTTTGTTCCAGGAGAAAGTTTGATGCCCAGAGTTGAGCAGCCTGACTTGATTGATGGTCCTTGAGGCCCACGCCCCTAAAGAGAGGCAGCCCACCCTATGCTGTACACCTCTGCACTGAATATGGGCACTTGGGAACCCGTGTTCTGACCTGAGCAGCATTCTTGACGTAGGACTTTCCTTGAGGAAATTCCTCTGTGGGAATCCCCTTTGGGGGGGAGGCTTTCTGGACTCAGCCATAGCCCCAACTTGTGGCTTGAAAACAATGCAGCAGGTAGTCTCTGGTCCCATGTACCTTTCCCATAGCATAGTCTCTGCCAAGACTTATGTTGTAGTTTCTTCAAAAATTTAAACTTAACTTCTGATTAAAGATTCCCAAATCCAATGTGTCCAATGTCGGGGCCACCATCCAAGGTGACAATGATAATTTCAGTTAGACTCTTTAATGTTTTAGCACTTATTTTCAATTGGCTTTCCCTGAGTTTTATGACAGTTGCTGTGGCGCATAGCAAGTGGGTAGAAGTTATGGCCCATCATTTAGTGTGAGAGACGGGAACAAAAAAATACATAATATGTGTGCCCACTTGAAGAAAGGCAGGTTTCAGTCTTCAAATGAGGTGGATTAGGTGAGCATTATTAGCTTTATAAAACAAATAAAATAAAAATTCCAATTCCAGTTAGAACTAAGTTTTATCTGAGATTGTAGGAACACATCAATCATAAAGTGACTCGGGATAGAGGAGTAACATGTAGATACCACATAGTCTTGCAAGTAGCAGATCTTACATATATACTTAAAACATGAATTTTATTTAATCTGTCATATCTTTCTGATCACACATGTGGATTCTCACATTTAAACTCCTTTTTTTTATCAAGATATGTTCATACCATAAGACAATTTTATTTATTTATTTATTTTTTGACACTTAGAAAATTATTTATTTGACTGAACCATACATCACATACAAAATTTTCATAACAATTATAATACAATACATAATATTTTCACTGAAAATCAATGTAGTATAGAGATTCAACATCGTCACAATTAAAAGACAACCAGTTTTTATTTGTAGAGACTAAGTCTAAAATTAATATGGAAACACATTGTACTGTCATGTGTAACTAATTAAAACAAAAAAATATGGAAATACAAAGAATATTAAGTGGTCAGACCAATTTTGAAAAAAAGAACAAATAAGTTGGAAGATTACCACAACCAAATTTAAAGGCTGATTACTAAATTACTGAAGTCAAGACTTCCAGTGTAAATTAATGGATCTATGAATAAAAGGGTTTTCAGAAATAGAACCAACCACCCTTGTATAAACAGATCATTGTTTGGTTTTTTTTTTAATTTTTTTATTGTTGGTTGTTCAAAACATTACAAATTTCTTGATATATCATATTTCACACTTTGATTCAAGTGGGTTATGAACTCCCATTTTTACCCCATATACAGATTGCAGAATCACATCAGTTACACATCCATTGATTTACATATTGCCATACTAGTGTCTGTTGTGTTCTGCTGCCTTTCCTATCCTCTACTATCCCCCCTCCCCTCCCCCCATAAGACAATTTTATAATATCCTTTGAAACGTCTTGTTCCAGTTCATGTAATTTACCCCTCCACCAGAAAACATCATCTTATTTAGAGCACTTACATTTAAGGGCATTTTGCAATAGTGTCCATACATCAAGCACATTATGTGTGTCAGACACATTACTAGGTGTCTTATATATTATTACTTTAGTTGTTATAGTCACTCTAAGCAGATGTTATTACTTTCCCCGAGTTTATGTAATTTCCCCTCACAACTATGCAGCAAATGATAGAGGTAGGATTTGAAACCGGTTCTTTTAACTCCCTATTGATGCTCTTGACTATTATTCTATGCTGTCTCCTAGCTCTTTTGAGAGTTACTCTGATATAATATAGTAGGGAATCCAAATATGGCAACATACACTATCTCTACTGGCCTAATGTATCAGATCTTTTTCTAGAATGTCTTTTCTCTCTGGGAGCCCACCTCACCCCCCACCCTTGGTGCATATGCATAAAAATCAAAGCCTCCTTAGACCTCCCAGCCTTCCCCTCAATTCAGATGGAAACCTCTAGACCTGTCAACCCATCACCCTTTCAGGTAAGTCAGTTCCAGGTGATAGGTAACCCAGTGTTTCCCTCCCTGGCACTTAAGGAGCAGTCTCTACTCAGTTATGTGAGTCTATTTTAGCTCTGCACATACTCCCTACTGGTTGGCAGCAACATAGCCCCTGCAGTGTTCACACTGGCACACGCATCCCCTCGTACCAACTGTCAGAGAATTCCTGACACAGGCCGACCTACTTAAAAGGAACAACTAAAATGAAGTCACTGGGGAAAGTGGTTTTACTCTGGGGAATCCTTGAGTTCTCCAGTACCGATCAGAAAGGAAATTAACATAGGGACCTAGGAACAGGAAATGGGCCTTTTCCATAGTGGGAAATGCCATATGTATATCATAGCCTAGTTTCAACACTATTGAAATATGTGCTCACCCTGGAAAAACCCCTTAACCTGTTGTCTTGATGACAAATGTGTGACTCTGGTTCTAGAATGATTTTTTGTTGTTGTTTTTGTTTTGCGGGGCCTCACCATCTTCACATTAGAACACCACTTCTGTATTACAGCATATTTTAGGTTTTGTTTTTTAATTTGTTCATTTTAGATATACATGGCTCTAAAATGATTTATAAATACTAAGCTTTGAAAGAAATAAGTGTATTTTTGAGCTGTAACCATATGCTGCCTAGAATCATATCCTTCTAGTTGGCACTTTACTCCTGTTACTCTAGTGCAAGAATCTTAAAGTCCTGCATGTATGCTTTGGGATTTTAAATGGACCCTCTTGTCTAATTATTTCACTCCATACTCTGTAGCAGTAGTAGGGTTTGAGATTAGAATAGAGCCCCGGCACTATCTCTCTATTATCTCTGCCAAAAAACTGAAGTAGCACCAGTTAAAGTAGGAAAAGTAGAACATGAAGTTTGCTCATTGTCACACTCTTGCCCCAGAATGGAAGATGTGCCAAAAACATTGTTGGAAAAGTAACTGGACTTTCTTAAATGATTAGTGACTTGTAAAACTATACCAAATTATTGAAATTATATAGTTTCCATAAAATCGTGTATGTGCATGTACTTCCAGAATCAACAAACCTCCACTCTAAATTCTGTTTCTAAAACTTCTCAGTAACCAGCAATCTCATTTTATTTTCCATATTTTGTCAAATCTAAAATACTGTCAATTGTAATGTATAACATTATTCTTATGCTGTACAAGAAAAAAGAAAAATTTGATTACAACATACCACTTTAATGTTGTTCTTCCATGACACTACTTGAATAGATCATACTAGTGTTTCATGGCTTTCAAGTTTCCTTCATCTCTTCTGTGGGTTTGAGTACATTTTCTTGCCAGTACATTTGGTAGCATTGCTTGAGTTGTGTGGGACAGTGCCTTTGCATGAATCAGTAACAGATATGGACATGGCTTCACCAGTGTGTGTCTTTTTTTCTTCATTCTGGTAAAGTGTTTGCATCTTGCTTTGCAAGGTATTATGGATATACCAATCAAGGGTAAAAGTTTCCTTTGGTGATGCAGTGTTTATGCCCCACTGCTCTGTTTTGGTGCTTTCGTGCATATACTGTTACATTTCCTTGCAGAGCCAAGTCATAGCATAATCTTTTTGAAAACAATTTAAATGGCAATTAAGCAGAACATGTACAGGACTAGCAATGACCATAACTCAGTAGAATTGAAAACAAAATGAATAGCTGTGACTGGGTTTTTGTACATGGAGGGTCATGACATTTGTGCCATGACTATGGTCAGGTCAATATAAAGATATATCCTGATTTTGGGAACATTAAGAATGTGAAAAAATTATCAATGACATACCCTAATCTGTGCCCACTTAGTTTTATGAACTGAACTTGCCTACCTTCTTTCATCCTCCATTCATTCATAAAGTCATGCATTTTGTTAGACTGCAAGCCCCAAGAGGGCAAGGACTTTTTTTTTTGTCTTGTTCTCCACTATATGCCAACCAGGTAGGACAGTCTGTGACACAAAGTAAATCTGTTCACTGATTAAATCTGTAAATGTGTGAACAAGTATCCTCCCATGGAAGATGAAGACACATGGAGTTGTTCACTGCCCTCCTGCTGGTTAGAACACATATTCTTAAAAGTATGACGGTGACAGGAATAAAGGGGGACAGGTCCACATTAAGTTCTTGATTAATAGAGCCCTATTGAAACTACTTGATGCTATAATGATGATATAAAACTAGTTCAGAATAGAAGAAATTCCAGCATAGTTTTATTGATTTTTTTTTTCACTGAAGGAATTTATAGAAATTTATATCTTGGATTTTTTTTTTTTTTTGTATTATCTAAAACCATGGCTTGCTTGGACTCTATGCAATTTAATGTACTTGTCCTATTACGAAGAACAGGGAAATGCCTTTTTCCTCCCATAGGGCCCTCTGAAATAGAACTCAGCGACCTTGCCTAGGTATATAATCCCACGAAGACAAATCTACTCATGCAGCTTGCTTTATAGTCCATTTGTTTATGCCAAAAAGGGGCCATATTTATATTTTTGACATATGACACCCCCCAGAAAAAAAAAAAAAAAAAAAAAAAACTTTGTTGGGCAGGACACATCTCCATCTGCAGTGTCTCTGCTTCCTCACTGCTGCCCAGTCAAGCAGAAGGCTCTTCTAGACAGTGAAGCCAGCTGCAGATGCCAGCAGAAGGAATGGCAGGGAATCTAGCTTAGCAACAACTCAGAAGCAGTCCCAAGAATCCAAAGTGATTTAGCCTTGCCCATATAACCCCGTGATCTCTGAATGTAACAGCTGGACCTGCAAAGACACACCCAGCTTCTAGTTCAGAGAAATGTGGGACCTCTGAACACATGTCTGACAGTCTGAGGTCCCTTGTGGGTTTCTAAGATACATTCAGTTGACTTGCTCAAGGGAGGATGATTGATGTGGGCAAGTCATCACTACATGTCCCCAGCTGCATATGACACAATTTAGCATAGTGGTGGGTGCTGTGAAGGGGCATGGCAGATAGACCAGAGCTGGTTCTTTTATATACTAGAAAATACTTACTGAGTCTTTTTGGTTATCACTGATAGAACTTACATGTAATCACTTTTATTAAGTATTATTAACATGGGCCAGACAAAGTAATGTAAATGACAAAGAAAAAAATTTAAACCTGTTTACTGAACACAGCTGGATGAAAGAAAACCAATTCTCTAATTATGTGCAGTGTTCTAATGATACCCAGGATTTGTTTTTAAACCGATATGGTAAGATGTGCAGACGTGAAAATGACTGAGAAGAAGGAGAAGAAGTTTATTATACTTATTTCCCTAGAAGGAAGAGGCATGGCATGCCACACTGAGGGCAGTATCAGGGATGCCCCAAAGTGGGTCAGGGGTCAGAGGGAACCAGGGAAAATGGCAGAACCCCTTATTATGGTTCTGTGGCAAGCAACAGGTGAGGCAGGGTAAACAGGGTTAGGATTGGCTAGTTTGACTAATTTCAGCAGGCTCTGGAGCATGGGGGCTGTCACTAATTGTCCTGTACCTAGCTCACAGCATATGAGCCTGCTGAAGGAGGCAGCAGGGTGGGCTCTCGATTAGTTGGTTTGCATTTGGAGATATGCTTGCAGATGAGTCCTTACCATCTGCAGGCATTGGCTAGCCCTAGGGGGGCAGTCCCTCCATGTCAGCCAGGCCCCAACATGTCAGAACATAAGAATATAGAAAATAAAACTCATGGTTAGTATAGAAGGATTTTTTTTTTTTTTTTTAATGGTCAACTAATGAATTAGGCCCATAGACACATGGAATATTAGGTCTAGCTAGGGGTCTGACATATGTACTCAGTAAACATTAATTAAATCTGAGTCATGGTGCCAGATGGTCCAGCCACACTAACACTCCATCTTGATGGATATGGTAGTCAGGTGTGCAGTGTTTATCTTGGAAAAAAGAAAAATTGAGAGGCTGTGCATTACATAAAAGATCCCCAGGTGATGGATAAGTCCCTCAGGATGAAAAGGAGGCAAAATACTTAAGTCTTTGAAAACATTAGTTAACCCTGGAGCAGACACATTTTTAGTTATAAGATCTCAAAATCTCTAAGGTAATCATATGTCTGGTATATTTCCTTATTCACTGTGGATTTAAAATACAATACAAGTCAGGAAACATGAAAGTTACATGCAACTTTTAAAAAGGGTTTTTCTCAAAAAGTAAAATTGGAGCTAAAGAAAGTGTGTGTGTGTGTGTGTGTTACAGATTCTGTGCTTAGGAACAGGCTTCTAAATGTTACTCAAAATAGCATGTGACATTCTTTTCTTGACTACATGTCAGTATTAATCAGATGATCTGATGATAGGTACATACACACACACAAAGTAATGGTACTGGAGAGATATGAAGGTAATTAACAGACAACGTGGTGGTGACAGACCTAGGTGCAGAATGTTTAAATGTCCCCATATTACCTCTAATGGAAGATGGCAGTGAGTGGAAGGGACACGGAGTTAGACTCAGGACATTACTCATAATGATGAAAGGCAGGAGTGCATGAAGGTACAAATGTTAGGGCTCAGTGCTAAGTAAATCAAATGACTAGTTGCTCCGATCAGCCTCCTGACTTTTCTTTCTGTGGTTGGTTAATGATTATAATGCCTTTACGGTCCACTGGCTTTTCCTTAGAATCTTGACCATGCACGGTAAGAAATAATAAAGAAAATATAAACTGAAGGTCAATCTAATGCTCTCAGAGGGAAAGTTCCTTCCCCGTGAAAACTCCGGAATCACCCTCTGCTCACAGTTGCTTCTCTCTTGTGACTTTGCACATCTCCCTTGTGTAGCAGCTTCTCTCCATTGATGGAGATTGTCTGAGTGTCTTTACCAGATCACAGCTGTTCCCCGATAATTTCCAAACAGTCAACTTAGCCTTTACAGTTGCAGTATTTGCCTACATTGGCCAGTGAAAGTATTGCTACCTGGCTCCTGTGGCTAACCTGGGTTTGATATTGATCAGGCAGTCCTTGGTTAAATCTGTCTGTTAACCAGGTAAGCATTTTTCATTCCAAAACTTTTATGTTTTGGTTTTTTTAAAACCTCTAATTCCATACATGAGTTAGGCCTGTGTAAAAAAGGAATATCAGACAAATAAGACCATATGCAGAACTACTCATAAGTCCTTGGCTTTGTGGAGCCTTTTCTCTCTGTTGATTCCTCTAAGTGGGATCTCCTAATGTGGGGGTAGGAGGTGGGCGGCAGCCTTCCTGGAGCTGTTTTAAATATTTGCATTCCATTTTAACTTGAACCTTATGCACATATGGAGTTGGGGGGCGGTCAGTGAGAAGAGGCATATCCTGCTTATCTTTTGGACTTACAGCCTAGTTAAGCACCTGCAAAGGGTAGGAACTTAATAAGTATTGGTTGAATTAGAAACTATTGGCTGGCTGGTTGACACAGAAATTCCCAGCCTTTTTTGGTTTAGAGGTTCCTATTAATTATGAATAAGAGCTTTCACAAAATACTTTATAATCTGATAGATAAGTTGTCTAGAAGGGTGAATGAAAAACATAAAGACTGCTTTTTAAATAAATAGAAGTCATGAAGATAAACTTGCTTTAAATATCTATTACAAATGACGACTGTATACATTTTATGATATTTGAATGAAAACTGGATGACTAAAAATAGTAGTATAGATAGTATAGATTGTCTATATTTTGGTTATTTGGATTAGTTAGTAGATTTAAAACATACAAATAAGTAATAAAGCCTTAAAGAAAAGATATTTACTTAGTGAAATTTCCTAGAGTAGAATAACCATTTGAAGAAAACAGTAGAAAAACAATAACATTATGGCCATAACCATAATATGCAATAAATTTTAGATAGGTCATAGTGTCAAATGTTGGGAGAAGAAAGAACAGACAAAAGAAAGCAAAAGAAAGAAAAAAGAAAAGAAAAAGCAAGCAAGCAAAGTAATATATGTATCACAGGATGAAGATTTTTAATTAAGATTTTCTGAATATTGATGACATTTTACAAAGATGCATATATTGGAAAACTGGAAAGCATAAAAATAATAGAACACAACAATACAATTCTAAAAGACAAAATTACAACAGGAGAAAGAATGTGGGTGGTGAAAAGTTATTGAAGTAAGGAATTAATGTGAATATGAGATTTGTGGCATAAGTACTCAGAATCTAGTCCGTGATGATTGAGGGAGAGGAACAGATATTTGGGACATGGAAAGACCAATGTTAGATCATCACATGAGAGGTCCAGAACATAAAACATGTCCCTTGATTGCCACTCTTTGATAAAAATCAAAATGAGCCAGGTGCAGTGGTGGATGTCAGTAATTCCAGTGAGTCAGGAGGCTGAGGCAGGAGGATCGCAACTTCCAGGCCAACCTTGAGACCTCTCTCAAAATAAAATCAAAGATAAAAATGGGACTAGGATGTAACTCAGTGGTAAAGCACCCGTGGGTTCAATCCCCAGTACCAGGGGGAAAAAAAAATATATATATATATATATGTATATATGTTTTTTTCCCCTCTCCATTGACTTCTTTCTTCATCTGTTGAGCTAGTAAGACAAAAATAACAATAACAGCTCTTGAACCACCATTAAACATGGTAAATTATAAGGACTTTATTCAGAAACCATTTGAGACAGAATTTCGTGAGTATTTGCTTTTACTTTGATGTCTCCCAGAGTAGAAACACATTCAACAACAGACTTCAGTGTGGACACTCATCAATAATTGTGGTACATTGGACAGTGTCTTTGCCTTAGTTGTGTCTTTTAAAAGCACAATATCTAAAATAAAGTTGAAAATTTAAAATTTGATCTCACTCTCCAAGAAGTGTTCACTTGATATTATTTTTCTTGTCCCTCTTGGAGCTGGAGGTGGAAACCATCTCTGTGAGTACTATATGGAAATGGAGAAAGACTTTCCTCACCATCAAAATTATCTGAATAGGGTCTCAAAGGGCCACAGAGCTGGGGCTACATTTTATACTTAGTCCTTTGTGTTTATAAGTTCCACATTATCAGATTCAACAAACTTGGAATCAAAACTATTCGGGGGGAAAAAATGCATCTGAACTGAACATGTACATATTTTTTTTTTCTTGCAGTTATTCTATAAACACTATGGTATAGCAGATACCTAGATTTAAATGTGCTTAGGTTCTATGCAAATACTTCACCATTTTATATAAGGGACTTGAGCATCTGTGGATTTTGATATCCTTGGGGGTCTTAGAACCAATCCCCCATGGGACCGAGGGCAAATATACTGACTATATTTTTGGAAGAGAAAGATGTTTGACTCAAAGTGATCTGAACTTACTGTCCCCTCATTCCTCAGAATAAGCAGGGGATCAATGGCTGTTGAAAGCTGTGTGGTTAGTATTGCTCTCAGGGCTTAACATTCTCTCTTTATATCTTTTGACCTCCCTGTGCCGTAGAGCCTGTTATTGTCTCTATTTTACAAATTAGGAAACTGAAGAACAAGAGGACAAGAGATTAGGTATTTCCCCATGACCCCAGTGAGGAAGCTAGGAAAAGAACCCAGAGTGTCCTCAGAATTACACATTTAGCTCTGTATCACACTCCATTGTCTGTGCTTAATTTTTTTTTTTTTGGGGGGGGGCGGTGGGGGGTGCTTAATTTCTAAACATCTCTCCTTAGAGTTCTTGTCTACTGGACAGATTTGTTGTAAGCGGTGAGGTAATCGTTTCAAGTATTTAAATGGTACAGTTGTTATTGGTGCTTTGGAAACAACTGTGACGTAAAGTGTAGTGAAAGCTGCAGGTATTTTTCTCTCAGATCTGGCCTAGTCAAGTCCACTGCTATGGCACGCACCCTACCTTGGCTCTTCATCTCTGCATATCTGCAGAGCGTCTCTGTAGACCTCCACAAGTCCAGCACTGAAATCCCCGTTTTCCACTGAGACCTGTCTTTTCTTCCTTACTTGGAGTGAGTAGGTGAGTGGGAAGCAGAACAGAAAAGGAAGCACTTTAAAAGGAAGGAGGGTGAAGCAGCTTTATTTTCTGCAGGAGGCTGCATCCACAGCAGAACAGTGGAATTAAATCCACCAAAAGTAGGACAGAGGGAAGCTTCCATTCAACACATTCGTGCCAAGATTGGGGAACTAGTATCTCTATTTGCTATCCTTTCAGTCCTGGATTTGTTATCTTCTCAAGCAGAGAAGAAAACCATAGACAACCTCCAGTGTACTTCTGAAACACTGACTACATCAAAAAGGGTATTCAGTTGCAGGATCTCAGATAGTTAGCAGATCTTAAATATTCTTGCAAATATACTGTAGCCAATGAAGCCTACATTGTATCCCTCTGACTTTTCCTTAAAGAAATCGTTAGGCAAATACTTGGGAGTGTTTAGAAGTCAGTTATCAAATTGTTCTTTTATTCTCAGAAGTCCAATACCCGGGGTATGTGACATCTGATTAACACTCTTTGAAAACACATTTTAAAATGTAATTGAACACATTTTTCTATGTTAATACATTAAAAACATATTTATGAAATAAAAATGTATTTTTATTTTGAATATTTCCATTTCTTCCCATTTTTTTTCATGTGTAGAGAGATTGTTTGTACAAATGAAATCACTTAGTATACTGTTTTATAAGCTGCTTTTTAAAAATAGTAAATTCATGCCAAATATCCTTCCATGATGGTAAATCATTACATAGATTTTTTTTTTTTTTTTTTTAAATGACAGACTGAAGTCATCAGAGCTTGGTTCTTGTGTTTTGAGACAGTCAGTAGAAAAGCTGCTTCTCAGCCCCAAAGCTAAGAACTGTATTTATCTCTACTTAGGACATATTCTCTGCCTCATGTAGTTTTGAAGTAACCTGAGCTTGGCTTCACCTGCTAAATGAGAGCTCTATATCAGGACTCCTGCCTCTGCCTAGATTATCATCAGGAGCCTCCGTTATTTTCATGGTCTATGCAGCATCTTACAGTTATCCTAGCAATTCTGATATGGAAGTACAAATGAGCTCTTTCTGCCTTGCATCTTCTGATAGATGAATGTCAGGGGAGACACAACCCTGCCACCTGGCCTCTTAAAACCAAGCCCATCTGCTTATAAAAACTGCCATTCAGTATGCTGACACCCTCCCCATTTTATAATCTACAGCTGCCTCTCAATTATCTCTTCTCCTGGGAGCCAAGATGCCAAAGATAATTGAAACCCACTGATAATAACCAAACTTCATGGTACTTTAAATCTTCCTCATCAATCTTTCAACTGGAACTGCTCACAAATGGACAGATTAGAGTTTCTTCTTTCCCTGTGATTATCCCCTAATTCTGAGCCTAATGGGGTAACCAAAATTTGGTTGCTTGAGAGACGTGCAGACCAGCCTGTCTTGACTTTATCAGCTTGAAACTTCCAGGGAAGAGGACTAGGCACGTGTTGGACCATTAGAATAAGATACTATTCTTCTTTTTGGTTCTTTTCCCAGAGATTATACCCACACATGTTTTTAGAGTACCATCATTTTCTCTTTCTTCAGTCTGTCCCCAGTTTACCCCTCATCTCATGCCAAAAACAGAAACAAATCAAAACAAAGTACATATATATGAAGTATCTATAAAATACACACATCCATTTTTAAATAAATGAGAGTCATGATTCTTTAGTCTCAAATATTTTTTTTATTCTCTTCGCTTCCCCACTGTTGAGTACTGATCTTAGAACTTTCTAGGCACCTAATGTGCCCACGCAGGCAGCTCACCCTTCTGCCTGCCCTGACCAGCTCGGCACAGCTGCTTCTCCTGAGCTCCCTCTCTGCCCTTCCCTTCCTACCCCACTTGAGGTGTAGGCTGCTAGATCCACTGCTCTTTCCGCATTTCCAGTTCTCTTCTTTCTTCCTTTTGTACCATGCCTTTCCCTGTCCCCCTGACCTTTGTCTTCTTAGCAAGGACATAGGATGCATCCAAAAGAACAAACTTTTAAGACCCTGGGGTTTTCTGTGACCATCACAATTGTTAAAGTGCACTACTGATTTAAAAGGTTTTTTGTTTTTTTTTTTTTTTTCTTCCTTTCCTTAAAGGAAGTCATTTGGCCCTTGGACTTTCAAGGCACTCTTGCAGCTAATTGGGTAGAAACCCTAGAGAGGGTTGCTGCCCTCTGGATACATCAGGGATGCTAAGAAGGGCCATTTTGATTAAGGCTCTGTGAAGCACTCCTTCCTGGCCTGTTCTCCCCATCTTTCTAAGTGGCCGATTCCTCAGTGGTAGTGGTGATTCAGGCCCGTGGGACCGCTCCAGCCCATTTGAATAAGCTATCAATAACATTAAAAGCCTTCCCAGACGCTGATGTTTGCCAGCACTTACAGGCTTCTGCAGATTGGATGAGTGCCTTTTTGGTGTTTTCGGTTTCTCCTCAGTGTTTGTTAAACAGTCAGGGTATTTATCAGAAATGTCAATTGAACACAGACACATTATAGTATGTGCTATTCATTGTTGTTGTTGTTGTTTCCCCCCTGAAACTGCAGAACTCCATTTCTTCTTGGATTATGTCCTTCACACCAGGAAGGAATACTGGGAGTGTTGAAAAGAAATTATATGTGAATTACCCTCCGTTAGTAGAAGACAGTCAAAGCTGGCATAGCCTCCTAAGCGTCCAGCCAGGGCTGAGTTCTGAAGCTGCTGATTAGGAGGCAGAGAGAGCAGGGACTGGGATCTGTGCCCTCTTCCCACCTACCCCTAGTAGAATGCCCACGGCCCAGCGAGGGGCGAATGCCAGCTGTACCCCGGATTCAGAAACAAGAAACACAGCTGAAGGCCAGCAAGGGTCCTGGGGGAAATGGCTACAGCACTACTATTTTATCTGGATCCTGGTTGAGGTTCAGGGCTTCAGTGATCTCTGCCTTGATGTCTGTTGAAACATGGGCAAAATAC
This sequence comes from Marmota monax, assembly GCF_021218885.2. Classification (NCBI taxonomy): domain Eukaryota; kingdom Metazoa; phylum Chordata; class Mammalia; order Rodentia; family Sciuridae; genus Marmota; species Marmota monax. The sequence goes on from NW_026693082.1 coordinate 6,809,367, forward strand.
ACATGCCCTTCCCTTCCCTTCTTTCTCTCTCTCCAAAAACATCTGTATCTTTGATGGGGGTTTAAAGGAATCCATGACTACCAAATATGTAAGAACCACAATTGTAACTTTTCTCCTCTTTACACTAACCTATTCTTTGCTGTATATAAGCAAATTTTACTCAGTTTAATTCTGGAAGGGAAGAAGTTTGAGTTTGATTCCCAAATTTTTCTGCCATTGTTGGGTGGAAGTGCCTTTTATTTTTATTTTATTACATTTTATTTTATTCCAGAAAAAAAAGAATTTAAATGCAAACTGTATCTTCTATGTACATTTGCTTATCTTCTTTATTTTCTCTTCTCCACACAGGGCAGTCTATTCCCCACATGTGTGTAATTAAATGGCCCCACAGTAGGTGCAAATGTACCTGTTTGCTAGTACCATGTCTGTCATTGGCTGGGTTACCTTAGTCATCAGTGAATTTTCTGAACCTCAGTGTTCCCACCTGACAACTAGGATGATAAAAACCACAATATTAAAAGAAACCCTATAGGGAACTAATTGTATAAATTACATTATTGTTACATTTTATAAATGTACTACTTTTAACAGCATTTAAACATCGATCTCTTGAGATGTCTTCAGCAACAGTGCTGCTTATTTGCTAGAATAGCCGAAGTGTTAGCTAAAGTCAGCTTCTTTCTGTTTTTTTTTTTTATGATTTGTTGTTTTTATATATGCATGACAGTAGGGTGTATTTCAACATATTGTACATGCATGGGGTGCAACCCATTACAATTTTGACCTCTTTCTTGTGGTTGGACATGATGTGGAGTTACACTGGTCATGTATTCATATATGAGCATAGGAAAGTTATGTCTGATTCATTCTACTGTCTTTGATATTCTCATCCCCCATCCGTTTTAAACCAAAACCCTTTAATTTCCTAGCATTCAGTGAATCCAACAAATCACAAAATTAGGAAGCTGATGCTGTCCACTCCTGACATGATCTGAAAGCTGCAGGGAGATGCAACCTACATGGTGAAACTGGGTCACCATCTAACTTTTATGAATAGATCTTTATTATCTCTGCTCAAGTGGACATAAAATTTTCACAACTTTGCCTGTAGCTCTGAGTGGCTCATTCAAATACACCTTCAAAGTTCTTTGATTCTAAAATACTAGCACAATAATTAAAAATGTATGTTCTTTTGCATCACAGATGCAGTGAAGATTGATTATATTTTATTTTGTTTTCTGCTCAGTATATAAGTTCCTCGAGAGTGATGATACTAGGTCAGGTGTGGTGGTGCACACCTGTAATCCCAGCTACTTTGGAGGCCGAGGCAGGAGGTTTGCAAATTCAAGGCCAGCCTGGGCAACTTAGTGAGATCCTATCACAAAATAATAATAAAAAGTGGCTAAGGATGTAGCTCAGGTAGAGCATTTACCTAGCAGGCACAAGGTCCTGTGTTTGATCCCCAGTAACCCCTTCCCAATAGTATTGATATTAGGTGCTTAGATGACATAAACTAATTAAACAAAATCTCCTTTTAAAAAAATGTTTCATTGCTGCATATTAATTACACAGAATAGTGGGGTTTCATTGTGGCATATTTGTGTCTGCACATAATTTGATCAATTTCCTTTTCCAGCACCTCCCTTACCCTCCCTCCTCCTTTCCACTGGTTCCCATCCTCTACCCCTAAGGGTCTCCCTTCTATTTTCCTAAGATCCCTTTTTTCACTTCTTTATCTCTAGCTTCCAGGTATGAGAGAAAATATATGACACTTGTCTTTCTGATTCTGGCTCATTTTGCTTAACATGATGCTCTTCAGTTCCATCCATTTTTCCTGAAAATGACATAATTTTATTCTTTATGGTAGAATAAAAACTCCATCTTATATATATGCCATATTTTCTTTCTTGTTTTTTTTTGGGGGGGGGAGGGGAATTAAACCCCGGGGTGCTTAACCACTGAGCCATATCCCACAAAAGAAGGGCTGGAGAGCTCTTTTTTGTATTTTATTTAGAGACAGGGTCTCACTGAGTTCCTTAGTGCCTTGCTGAGTTGCCGAGGCTGGCTTTGAATTTGCAGTTCTCCTGCCTCAGCCTCTCAAGCTTCTGGGATTAGAGGCATGTGCCTGGCCTATGCCACATTGTCTTTATTCATTCATCTGTTGATGGACACCTAGCCTGGTTCTATAGCTTGGCTGTGTGAGTTGTGCTATAAACATGGGAATGCATATATCTCTTAAGTATACTATTTTTAATTCTTTTGGATAAATGCCAGGGAGTGGTATAGCTGAATCATATGGTAGTTCCATTTTTAGCTTGTTGTGGAACCTCTGATAGTTTCCACAGTGTCTGTACTAATTTATACTTCTACTAACTCTGTAAGAAGAGTTCCTCCCTCCCACAACTGCATCCTCACTAGATTTATTGTTATTTGTGTTTTTTATTTTTATTTTTGGTACCAGGGATTGAACCCAGGGATGCTTAACCACTGAGCCACATCCTCAGCCCTTGTAATTTTTAATTTTGAGACAAAGTCTCACTAAGTTGCTTAGGGCCTTCTTAAGTTGCTGAGGGTGGCCTTGAACTTATGATCCTCTTGCCTCAGTTTCCCAAATTGCTAGGATTATAGGCATGCACTACCATGTCTGGATGTTGCTTGTATTCTTAATGAATGCCATTCTGACTGGAGTGTGATGGAATTTTAGTGTAGTTTTGTTTTTTGTCATTTTTTTCAAAATTTATTCTTTCTTTTTAGATACACATGATAGTAGAGTGTATTTTGACATATTGACATATTATACATATATGGAGTATAACTTATTCTAATTAGGATCCCATTCTTCTGACTGTACGTGATGTGGAATTGCACTGGTCGTGTATTCATATAACACAGGAAAGTTATTTCAATGTAGTTTTGATTTGCATTTCCCTAATGGCTAAAGATGTTGACCATTTTTACATGTAACTATTGGCCATTTGTGCTTCTTTATTTGAGAATTGTCTGTTTAATTCATTTGTCCATTTATTATTTGGGTTATTTGGTTTTTGAGGGTGAAGAGTTTTGAGTTCTTTATATATTCTGGTTATTAATCCTCTGTCAGAAGAGTAGCTTAGCAAAGATTTTCTCCCATTCTATATGTTTTCTCTTCATATTCTTAATTGTCTCCTTTGCTGTGTAGAAGCTTTTTAATTTGATACCATCCTATTTATTGATTCTTGGTATTAGTTCCTGAGCCATCGAAATCTTATTCAGGAAGTTGCTACACCTATATGCTGGAGTGTTTATTTTATTATATTTTCTTTTAGCAATTGCAAAATTTCTAGACTTATTTCTAGGTCTTTGATCCATTTTCAGTTGACTTTCGTGCAGGATGAGAGATAAGCATCTAGTTTCTTCTACATATGTATAACTAATTTTCCCACCACCGTTTTTTAAAGAGACTATCTTTTCTCCCTTGTGTGTTTTTGGCACCTTTGTCAAGAATCAGATGACTAAGGCTGTGTGGGCTTTTCTCTGTGTCTTCTATTCTGTTCCGTTGGTCTACATGTCTGTTTTCATGGGAGTACCACGCTGTTTTTGTTATAATGGCTCTGTAGTATAATTTGAAATGGGTTATTGTGATGCCTCCAACTTTGCTCTTTTTGCTCAGGATTGCTTTGGGCAATCTGAATCTTGATTTTAGGATTATTTTAGGATTATTCCTTCTAGATCTGAGATTGTGTTAGCTTTTCATTGCTAAAACCAAAATACCTGACAAACAACTTAAAGGAGGAAAAGTTTGTTTTGGCTCATAGTTCAGAGGTTTCTGCTCATGATTGGCTCCATTGCTTTGGACCTGAGGTGAGGTATCATGGTGGATGGTAGATAGGGGTGGTGGAGCAAAGCTGTTCACCTCATGAAAGCTGGGGGGTCTGGGGAGAGAGAACCAGAAGAGAGAAAAAAGAAAGGAAAGGGCTGGGCACAAGAAATATCCTTCCAGGGCATCTCTGCAGTGACCTGCTTTATCCAACTAGGTCTCACCTCCTACAGTTTCCATTATCTCCCTATGGCCCATTCAAATCATTAATCCATCAAGTGGATTAATCCACAGATTAGTTCTGAGCTCTCATGATCCAGTCATTTCCTATAAGCCCCCCTCGGAACATTGCCACATTGGAGACCCAGCCTTTAACCCAGAGTCTTTTGGGGACACTGCATATCCAGTCCATAATAAATGTGGTTGCTATTTTGATGGGGATAACATTTAATCTGTAGATTGCTTTTAGTAGTATGTCCATTTTAACTATATTAATTCTGCCTATTAATGAATATGAGATGTCTTTCCATCTTCCTTTGTCTTTTTCTATTTCTTTTTTTTAACCTTGTCTAATTTTTCCTGTAGAGGTCTTTTACCACTTTGGTTAGATTAATTCCTAAGTAGTTTTTTTTTTTTTTTTTTTAAGCTATTTTGAATGGAATTGTTTTCCTGATTTCTTTCTCAGTGGATTCATTGCTTGCGTATAGAAAAGCTATTGATTTTTGTATGTTGATTTTGTGTCCTGCTAGTTTGCTGAATTTGTTTATCACCTCCAGCAGCTTCTGGTGGACCTTTTAGGACCTTCTATATATAGGACAATGTCATCTGCAAACAGAAGTAATATGATTTCTTTTCCTATTTGTATCCCTTTTAAATCCTTCTCTTGCCTAATTGCTCTGGCTAAAATTTCAAGGAGTGGTGAGCATGGACATCCTTGTCTTATTCCTGACTTTAGAATAAATGCTTTCATTTTTTTCCCTCATTCAGTATGATGTTGGTTTTGAGTTTGTCATATATATAGCCTTTAGTACGATATTGAGGTAAGCTCCTTATGACTCTAGTTTCTTCAGGGTTTTTGTTTTGTTTTAATGAAAGGGCATTGAGTTTTGTCAAAGGCTTTTTTTTTGCATCTATTGAGCTAATCATGGGCTTGTCCTTTGTTCCATTTCTGTGGTGTTTTGCAGTTATGGATTTGTGTATATTGAATCAACCTCGCATCCCTGGAATGAAACCAACTTGGTCATGGTGTGTGATCTTTTTAATGTGTTGTCGAGTTTGATTTGCTAATATTTTAGCATCTATGTTCATCAGTGATACAGGCCTATAGTTGTTTCCCCCCCCCCCCCCCCTTGAAAATGTCCTTACCTGGTTTTTGGTATCAGGCTGATTGATACTTGTCTTATACTTTGGAGTGTTTCCTTCCTTTCTATTTATGGAATAATTTGAGAAACACTGAAGTTAGATCTTTAAAAAATCTGGTAGAACTCAGCTGTGGATCTGTTTGGTCCTGGGCTTTGGTGTGTTGGGAGGGGCTTTTTATTACAGTTTTAATCTCACTGCTGGTTATGGGTCAGTTTAATTTTTCTGGGTTCCATTTTGGCAGGTAATATGTATTTAGAATTTATCTATTTCTCTGGACTTGAGAATAAGTTTTGAGTATAAGTTTTTGAGTATAAGTTTTCAAAATAGTTACTAATGAGCCTCTGGATTTCAGTGGTATCTGTTGTGATATCTCATTTTTCTTTTTCTTTTTTATATATATATATATATATATATATATATATATATATATATATATATATATATGTATATTTAGTTGTAAATGAACACAATATCTTTATTTTTATTTATTTATTTTTATGTGGTGCTGAGAATCAAACCCAGGACCCCAAGCATGCAAGGCAAGTGCTCTACCACTGAACTACAACTCCAGCAACACCCTTTTAAAAAATTTTTTTTCTTTTTAGTTGTAGATGGACACAGTATCTTTATTTTTATTGTGATATCTCATTTTTCATCCTTAATTTTATTAATTTGGGTTTTTTTTTTTTTTTGTGTGTGTGTGTGTGTCTAGAATTGAACCCAGGGGCACTTACCACTGAGCTCTTTTTATATTTTATTTAGAGACAGGGCCTTGCTTAATTACTCAGGTGAAGTATCATGGTGGAGTATCATGAGGCTGGCCTTGAATTCTGCCTCAGCTTCCTGAGCCACTGGGATTACAAGCATACCCCACCACACCTGACTCTTCTCTCTTTCTTTGGGTTGGTCTAACTAAGGGTTTATCATTCTTGCTTATCTTTTCAAAGAACCAACTCTGTTTCATGGATCTCTTTTATTGTTCTTTTATTCTCTACTTCCTTAGTTTCCACTCTGCTTTTCATTATTTCTTTCCTTCTACTGGTTTTGGGAATGGTTCGTTTTGTTTTTCTAAGATCTTGAGATGCATCATTAGGTTATTTATTTGGAATCTTCTGATTTTTATTTTATTTTATGTGGGCACGCATAAACTTTTCCTGGAACTGCCTTTGCCACATCCCAGAGATTGTGCTTCATTGTATATCTATTCTCATTTCAAACCAAAATCTCCTTTTAAAAAGTGACTAGTCTGAAATAATATACATCAAAATCAAGTAATCAAGTCTTAATCAAGCCCTGTTTCCCGTGCAATTAGATTGTGAGAACGTGGGTACTGTTTAATTATCGTGTCATACACAGTCTGTAATGTATGGATCCAATATACATTCCAGAGAAAAAAGTATGAAACTTCCAGTTTTGATATTGTTGTGGGGCTGGGGATGTGGCTCAAGCGGTAGCGCGCTCGCCTGGCATGCGTGCGGCCTGGGTTCGATCCTCAGCACCACATACAAACAAAGATGTTGTGTCCCCCAAAAACTAACTAACTAACTAAATAAATAAATAAAAACATAAAAAAAAAAGTCATCCTCAAAAAAAAAAAAGATATTGTTGTTATTGTTTTTAATCAGTCTTAATGTCAGTATTGTAGGGAAGATTCAACCTTACTTTGAACCTAAGGGTGTTTTACCACTGAGCTACATCTCCAGACCTTTTTGTATTTTTAAAATTTGAGACAGGGTCTCACTAAGTTGCCAAGGCTGGCCTTGAGCTTGAGATCCTCTGGGCTCAGGCTCCTTGTCACTGGGATCATAGGTGTGCACCACTGCATCCAGAAAGCAGATAGTCTAAATAACTTGTATTTTGCATCATCGATTTGGTTGGCTAAATTAACCTTCTGTTAACCCTTTGAACTGTTAGGTCTACTCGTGAGTTTTATCTGTGGACTTGAATGATGTTTCTGGAATTTTATGGGTGGATTTACTTGTTTGTGAAACTTTGCAAGGTGACATCTATTTTATTTGAACACATATTAAATAAGATGATATGTCTCTACTCAAGGAAAAGATTATCTCAGGATTAACCAACCAAAGCAGAAGATAGTGGTGAATGGCTGGTGTTTATCTAGTTATCTTATAGTTGGTATCATATATGGTTTGGGAACCATTACTGGTTAGATACCGGTAGATCCTTCTGTTTACAAATAGAGCACCTTCTTTGGCATCTGCAGTAGCTTAGTTACCATATTTATAAGGGTTAAGCTTCCTTTTCTCTTTGATTTGAGAAATACCACTTTTTTTGTTTTGTTTTGTTTTATGGTGTGGGGAAAGAACTCAGGGCTTTGTGCTTCCCAGGCAATTTATAGTTTATCTTGTACCACTTCACAAGTACAATAAAGCCTCATCCAGTCAACACAGAGGAATAAGTTCCAAATATTGCTGGTTTTTCAGATGTTCTACTCTGGGTTGGCAATCTTTCTGATATGCAGCCACTCTCTTCTGTCTTCAGAGACAGAGCTGAAGTTAGCTCTCCTTCTCTGGATGGATCCTTGGGCCATCTGTGTGGACATTATAATGTGCCTTCTGGGGCTGTAAACCTATGTGTGCAGAACCGTTTGTCCATTAAGCTAAGTTAGTCCAGATGTGGGTACTTTCTTACTTACTCTCCCTGTTTTTATAGTCCTTTTTTCCTCTCTGGATTGTCATGGTACTTTTCATCCACACTGGAATCCTTTAATATACAGCTATTTCCTGCAGCTACCTGAGTGGCTCCAGACCTCTCAGATGCTAGAAGGAGCACTTTTAAAAGTGCTTACACTTTAAAAAATAGTAAGAGAATTAGAATTGGCAACATTTAATCCAAGGCAGTGACATTTATTGCTTCTAATTATTCTCAGAAAAGGATTTAATTTGCAGAATAGATTCTGGCTTACCGTAATGAAATTGGTATATTTCTGAAATACACCTTACAATTTTTAAAGTTGGAAATGCTTTAGAAACTGTATGTGTAATGCCTTTTATACAGCTCTACCTGAAATCAGTCTTCTAGTTGAACCTTGTCCAAAAATCATGTATATTGCATATTATCAACAGTAATGATTGACAATGAAATTAATAACAACCTAAAAGGAGATAAAATGGAAGTTTTGAAGAACTCACATCATTGTCCAGGTAAATGCAACTTTTTAAAAAAAATTTTTTTAAAGTGCTAGGGATTGAACCCAGGGTCTCATGCATACCAGCAAGTGTTCTACCACTGAGCCACGTCCCCAGACCTCAATGCAACTTTTTATAAGCAAAGAGAGACTTAAATATATTTAGAATCATATGTCTCTCAGATATAAGGTACTGGCCATGAACTAAATGACTGGAGGACTTTGTGTATATGTACATATATCCTTGAGAAATTGTCTTTCCTACTACATGCTTAATAATCCAAAAATAAATAAAATTATATTTTCAATCGATCAATTCCTCCATGCAATGGAGATAATGTCTCCTTATTTTGTTAGACCTCTAATGATATTTATTTACTTCATCATGCTCTTATTAGCATTATGAGAAGATGCATTTAGCCTGTGAGATATTAAACATCTACTGTTTGCTTGTTTAAAACTTTTATATAGTTGTGGTGACAGTGGCTGTAAATAGCATAATAGATCAAGACACTTTCCGTAATATGGAGAAGCCTGGTGGCTCCCACAGCTTCCAAGTTCTTGTCCTAGAGCAGCAGTTAATTCCCCCCTTTTCAGTTCATACTAGAGTTTTTCATACTCTTTTTGTCTTGTTTTTTTTTTTTTTTTTTCGTCCACCAATGCCAGTCACCTGGAGATAGGGCAGTTGTTCAACAAAACTAATAATTTAACCTGTTGAAACCAGATAATGTAGGTCTCCAAACCATTCTGGACCAGAAGGATTTAGTTGCTTTTTTCTTTTTTAGTCGTTGAATGACATTTTGACCTTTATTTTTATTTATTTATATGCAATGCTGAGAATGAAACCCAGTGCCTCACACACGCTCGGCAAGCGCTCTACCGCTGAACTACAACCTCAGCCCCTTAGTTGCTTTTTTTCTATTAATCAAGTTCATAGAATAGTTAAAAATTATTCCATTTTCTTTTTTAGGTTTGTTTATAGAAAATATTTTTTTTTTCTTTCCTATTAAACGATCAGGCCATTTGATTCCAATAGGAAGATATATCCAGTAGTTTGTAAGTTTACTTTCCCTGGTGTTTCCCAAAATAGTGCCCCTGCCTGTCTCCCTCCCTTCACAATGAAGCTGCCCTGGAACTTACTGTGCAGAATCCCTGGTGAGTTGGACCCAGCTTTGAGAATGGGGAAGGAGAGACAGACCCTCTGGATCCTGGCCACTAGCACAAGCATTGGATTTGGGCGTTGACCTTGAAGGCAGCTGAGCAGTCTGGATGTAATATTGTAGACAAGTCTAGATTTGTCCCTCATTGTCCACCCTTCATTAGAGTTTGGCCCTGACATCAGGGTAACAGCAACAACAAAGGAGGAAATCGCTGCTCAAGTAAACCAGAGTCAGACAGATCTAGGCCTTTGCTGCTATGCTCAGTAAGTAATCATAACCCAGCTTCCTGACCAGGACCCAGCACACAGTAGGTACTTTGTCTTCTCATCTGTAAAATGGGGATTATAATGCCTACGTCATGGGTTTGTTTTAAGGGGTAAATGAGAGTATGGACAGTGCCCAGTGGAGGTAAGACCTTTAGATGCAGTGAAAATGGACAGGTCAGAAATAATTATGGTCAGAGCAAGAGTTCTTTAAATCCCCTAGTCCCATTCTTGTTAGAGAAAAACACGAAAAGGACGTCACTTTCTCTGCTGCACCGAAGGGAGATGATCATTTCCTTACGTCTGACTTTTGACTATCATGTCATAATGAGATCTGCAGGGAGAGGGAAATCAGCCTCCGAGATGATTTTGGGGTGTGCATATGTTTAAGCGGCATCCTAATGACTCTGAAAATTACCCGGGGCAGATGCCCTAATCAGCCGGGCTCTGCAGGCTTGTCAGTATCAGGTCATATATTGTGTTTCTGCATTTCTAATTTGTTTACCTGGAAACTTGAATCATTAAACTAAAAGGCATCCTGTGTTTTTTGCTTAAAAAGAAGAAAATAAAGGAAGAAAGATTGATGGTACCTTACTTTAGAAAATGATCTGACTTGACTTTACCCAGGAAATAATCTCTTCTCACTCATTTTGCACCTCAGCCTAAAACAGTCCTGCCTATGAATCTATAATTAGAAATATAATATTCAAATCCAGACACTAGGGAAAATGTCGGGCTCATTTCTCCACCCCCCACATGTGCTATATTTGTTTTGTTTATTATCTTCTTGCTCAATGAAGAGTATTTGTTTAAGTACCAGTGTCAGAAAAACAAATGATTCACAGAATTTACCACTTGGGGTCTATTGTGCTTTTAAACTAATCATGTTTTGGAACATAAGGCACAGAGAAGGTTTTCCCGTAGTGTTTACATAATGACTTTTTAGTCCACAGGAGTGTGTTATATTTGAACCCATGTGGCAAGTAAATATTTCTATCCTGAATGCCTGAAGGGCAGATAGTATGATTTCTTGTACCTGGAAATGTGTCCAAAACACTCCAAACATTAATGATTGCAAGGTCTTAGGGTGCTGTAAAGTTGATTTTATGTTTAGACCAACATCAGATCCTAAGGTATTTAGAAATAAACTGCTACAAAATAACCTATTGCCTTCTAATCTCTTCCAAATTATCTTGGTTAGAGACTTTTTCACAAGCAAACCATGGTCTGGTGCTTGGACTTGGTATTACAGTATTGCAGACATCTGCCTTCTAAGACTTCATGATGAATCAAAGTCAATTTTTATGCTGAGAAGTAAGTATAAGTTCCCTTGGACCTCGAGGCTACTAGTGCTCTTAGGACTTGTTCCTGTCTTAGAATCTGTTTATTTTCCCATTAGCACACATCAGGTTGGCACAGAAATCAGCTGGTTAGGGCCCAGAGGTCAGGTGTTTGCCCTTGCCTGTGGGAGGCATGATAAAGGAAGGTACCAGTACCTTTCATACTGACTGTGGTTTTAATGGCTATAGTGAATGACCCTGTGCAGACCTTTGTGAACCTCCCTAAATCATGAACATGGCCCTGAGGCAATTTAGAAAAGGCTGGTTAGCATCCACCAAGAAGCTGCTCTTCTTCTTAGGTGAACCTGAGTAACTTATATATAAATGTGTTGCCTCTTTACAAAAAAAAGAACATGATTACTAAAGGTTGGTCCGCATTCCTCCTTGGAGTGGTGTATAGGTAGAAAAGAGAGACATAGAGACAAACTCATGTATTTCCCATCCTTCCAAGAAGAAATTTCTTATTGGAGCTTTTGTTAACTCTAAAATTAACAACACAAATATGCTTGGCTTGACCAGTTCAATTGAAGTTGGTATACATATCCACATGATGTGGGGCACAATGAGGACGATGCAGGAAGAAAATGTCAATCAGTATACTCTCAGGAGTGCTGTGCCCCTGCCTTTTAGTTTAGTAATATGGAAAAAATGTATCTTAGAACCTCCCTGACTAAGAGATAATCCAAGGGACTGGTGGTGGGCTGCACCATTGGCTGCCAGGAGAAAGCAGTGCCAGTTAATCCTACCATGGGAAACCTTTGAACCATTAGCTATAAAATCATTCGGGTCCCTTTCGTCTTTGCAGTAGGCTCTGATACTTCATTTATAGTCAGTTCATGTTCAGAATTTCTTTGCCAAAGTTTATCTTTAAATGATGCTGGGAATCTATGGATTGATTTTTTTTTTCCCCTTTTTGCTTATATTCACCTTTTTTTCTTGTCTAAAGTGCTTTGCAAAGGGGACAATAACCTAACACACTGAGTTCAGAGTAAACAGGAAATCTGGCAGCAATAACTGGACGAAGGACCAACTTTGCAAAGCCAAGTTATAATGAGTAATTTGCAAAGTAATTAATCAGGAGGCCATTGTCCCTAGAAAATGGGGGAAGTGCACCCTGCACTGACTTGGTGCCTCTCTTGGCTGCTTGAGACCACAGTTTTTCTTGGGTCTTATATCCAGTAAACTCTGAGGAACCCATCACTTCTAGGATCAAAAAGAGAAAGTTGTGAACTCCAAATTCTACTGTTTTCAGTCTTGAAAAAATCCAGAGCATAAACCATCAAGGACACATCTGTGGATCCGAAGTGGTTAGTGAGTTAAGGGCAGCTACTTTTGAAAATAGAAGAGACTAGAAATACCAAAGTACATCATGTGTTATAAGGTTAATATTCTGCAAAAAAAATTTCATGCACATGCAAATATATGTGATATGGCATGAATTTCTTACTGTGGACCTTGTTTAAAGAAGTTTAGAGGTAGTACTTTGTTTAATAGTTTTTGAAATATGGAAATGATAGCATTTTTCCAGTTACATTTTAGATATAGCCATATAAGAGATTTTTTTCTTTATACTTAGGAGAAATAACTTTCTAGGGGAATAATGAATTATTTAAAGTTGCTATATTCAGACAAGATAAATGATTGTGCTTAGATAGTTCTCCAAAAATATGACATTAAGCATAAAGTGTTTGATATTTTATACTATTTTTTCAGTGTCCTGAAATATTTCAAAGCTATGCTTATATATGTATATATGTGTATACACACACACACACACACATATATTTTGTTTACATAAATGGAGTGTAATTCTCATTCTTCTAGTTGTACATGTATGTGATGTAGAATCACACCAGTCATATAGTCATATATGCACATAGGGTAATAATGTCAGATTCATTCTACTCTCCTTCCTACCCCCATACCCCTCCCCTCTTTTGTTGACGCTATTAAAGTAAATGCATATTCATGATGATAAGGCAAATAATTTTACATATGTAAACATTTTTCAAAATTTAGAGTCACAACCCTTAAAAGAAAAAATAAATCTAGTATAAAAGGGGAAACAAAGCAAGGCCATAGGTTTTTCCAAGCAACAGAGAACACAGTTGGGCTATTTTAAGATTGCCACCAGTATTTTTTCTCATATATTGTCATGGAAATTTTATAAAGTCTTGTTACTTTTAGTATTTAGGTAGTTTTCTTCACAACTCTTTCTTCCATATCAGAATATTTTTTTGGGGGGGGAGGAGTAACATTTTTTTTTTAAAGGTGTATAATTTTTACTTTTACCTTTCAAAACAGAGAAGCAACTAGGGAACACACACTCCAGGGCCAGACTTGGATGACATGACCTGGAGCTAGTTATTTGACCTGTCTCTGCCTCAGTTTTCCAATCCATAAAATGGAGAAGTAACAGCGTCTATATGAATGAGGATTAAGGGTACTAGAATTGGTGAAGACTGCCTCATAGGAAACGCCCAGTGGTAGCTCTATTTTCAGTGCTCATTCAGCAAACCTTCACTGGGCACCCAGGATCAGATATAGGACTAGAATAAAAAGGCAGCCATCACAAGAATCAGGCAACAATAAATGTTGGTGAGGATGTGGGGAAAAAGGCACACTCATACATTGCTGGTGGGACAGGAAATTGGTGCAATCACTCTGGAAAGTAGTATGGAGATTGCTTAGAAAATTTGGAATGGAACCACCATTTGACCCAGCTATCCCACTCCTAGGGTTATACCCAAAGGACTTAAAATCAGCATACTATAGTGATGCAGCCACATCAGTGTTTATAGCAGCATCAATGTTTATAGCATCAGTGTTTATTCATAGTAGTTCAATTATAGAACCAACCTAGGTGTCCTTCAACAGATGAATGGATAAAGAAAATGTGGTACATATACACAATGGAATATTACTCAGCCTTAAAGAAGAATGAAATTATGGCATTTGCTGGTAAATGGAACTGGAGAATATTATGCTAAGCAAAATAAGCCAATCCCAAAGAACCAAAGGGCGAATGTTTTCTCTGATATGTGGATGCTAATTTACAGTGGGGCAGGGTAAGGAAGAATAGAAGTATTTTGGATTAGCAGAGGGTAGTGGTGAAGGGAGGGGAGAAGGGGTACGGAAGTAAGAATGATAGTAGAATGAATTGGACATTATTACCCTAGGTACGTATATGATTATGATAGATGTAACTCTATATCATGCAGAATCAGAAGAATGAGAAGTTATGCTCCACTTATGTATAGTGTCAAAATGCATTGTACTGTCATGTATAACTAATTAGAACAATTTTTTTTTGGAGGGGGGTACCAGGGATTGAAATAGGGGCACTCAACCACTGAGCCACATCCCCAGCCCTATTTTGTATTTTATTTAGAAACAGGGTCTCACTGAATTGCTTAGCACTTCGATTTTTGCTGATTCTGGCTTTCAGCTCACCATCCTCCTGCCTCAGCCGCTGGAGTCGCTGGGATCACAGGCATGCGCCCCTGCACCGGCTCAGAACAAATTAAAAAAAAAAAAAAGGTAGCACAGCAGGCTAATCTAAGTCCTACACGGGTGACTAGAAGATGGTGATATATAAAAGTTATGTGCCAATCCAGTAAAGGGGAGGGTATTCTGGGATGTCCATGAAAAGCAACTTTTCCTAACTCAATGCTATTTTATCAGTGGAAACATTGCAGAGGTTGACATTTGCTTTGGATTTTCCCTTCAGCCAAGTAGCCCAATTCCTGGCCTTTCCCTTGTCTCATTTTTCTGTTAAGAGGTCAGTCTTAATGGAGCTGTTGATGGACTGGAGTCAGGACAGAGGTGTAGCTGGTCACATGGGACGCTAGGGGCAGACACAATTCTCCGTCTGATCCGTATGCATAGAGTTCAGTGAACTTGCTACTGCAGATCATTTCCAGACTTCCTTTCCACCTCCCACACCAGCTGCTACGCCGAGGCAGTGCTTCAGATACGCTCTAATCACATTGGACATGTGGCACAAAGCCTTTAAAGTCCATTTCCCCCACGAACCTGTAAGCCCTGGACCATTCTGATTTCCCAATAATTTGTTGCACTGTGTATTCACTAACAAAGTCAATATTACAAAATGAAAGTTGTGTACTAAGGCCCAGGACTGGGGATTAAAGGATCCCGTTCAGGGAAATGGTAGCAATCTCACTTGTTAATCCCTTGGTAAACCCCAACTACGGGAATCTAAATATGAAGCAGACACTCATGAAGCTCATGGTCACATAGGGGAAACATGTTTCTAAATGCTAGGAGCACACTCATGGACTCACACGTTGGGCCAAATGTTAGGAGCACACCCAGAGAATGCCGAACATTTCAGTGGTAGCTCAAAGGCTAATTATGGCTGGAGTGGGGAGGTGCTGTTAGAGAGCCCCACCCATTAGATCCTATCACAGTGAGCAGCAGCACATATTAAATGAGGACCTGCTGCAGGTGAGACAGAACATTTGTGGGGTGCATTATGCACCAAGAGGGGATGGTGGAAAGGTAGACCAGGAAGCCCAAGGAGCCACATCTAGTCCAATCCTGGACATCCAAGGTCCCATCGGAACTGAGGTCATGTCCCAGGTATCAGTACACCTATCTTCACATCATCTCCCTTCCTATAGGGATGGCTTAGATGTTGTGACACTGATGACTTGAGACGGAGCATGCTTTTCTGATGTACAACATGGAGGAGGTGCTGACGCGAGCAAGTGAAGGGCCAGCCCCTGCCCAGTGGCCAACATCACCAGTAAAGCAGAAGCCCACCCACACAGAGCCACAGCAGGCTCATCCCGGGCAGGAACAGGAGAGAAGCTTGGGGATTGAGCAGAGCATTGAGTCAAATGAGGGATGATTCATGAGCAAAAAATAAGTGCAAAGCCTTCAAACCAAAAACAAGAAGCAAATTTAGTGCCACGGAGGCAGCATGATAAAGAACTCAAGTGACTGAATGAAACTGGAAGCTGATTTATTAGGTGGTGGAGGTACAGCTGGCAGCTCCGCGGTGCCATCTGGGAAAACAGGAGGAAGGTAACCTGCGCTGTGACCCCCTCAGCCCAGTAGTGGTGATGGCGAAGGGCAAAGGGAGCAAGCCTCCGTGAGGAAACAGGAAGGTCAGCCACACGCAGAAGCGAAATTTCCAGTTTGGGATCAAGAGATGGAGATGATTAAATCAATCCCGAATCCTGTGGGTAGAATATGACTAAAACGATAAGCAGCTTATCTTCTCAAAGTGCATCCGGAGCAGAAGCCCCCACATGCAGGTGACAGGGATGTGTGCAACTTATCAAAAATGAGTCAAGAGTTCAGGGAGGTGGCACGAAACAAAAAAATAAATACTGACAACAACCACAAAATCTATAGAGCCCTCTGCATATGGAAGGTTTAAGAAGAAACCAAAAGGCCTCTTATCTAAACCACCCCGGCATCTGTGTGTGCCCACCCACCTCTTCCACGAGTCAGGAACAGGTATCAAATGTGAAAATAAACAAGAACGAAAAAGAAATCTAAGGATTCACAGATGAGGGGCTTGCTGAGTCCAATCTGGAATAGAAGGGAGGACAGAACTGTCATCATTGACATGAGGCAAGGAGGTGGCTCCCAGAACATGGGCAGCTTTGGCAGTAGAAGAAACACTGGACAGGAGGCAGGAGCCCTGCCTCCTGACCTCACAGCCACTCTGGCCTGCCCTGTGACCTTGGTGGGGGAGTGCCTGATGTGTTTCTAAGTCCTTACTTGTAAACCAAGAGGATTGGAACAAGTGAATTCTGAGGTTCTTGCGGTACTTAGAGATTTCCATAGGACATAAACAATAGAAGAACATACAGTGAACCCAGTTTTCATGGCAAGTTCACAGCAGATTTGCCATTCAGAAAGTAAGAATCAGTTTTCTATCTCCACCCCCATTGCCAAATCATTTCTGACCCAGGTTCACAAAAAACAAACTGGTCCATCCCTTAAAAAGTAAGAATCAGTTTTCTATCTCCACCCCCATTGCCAAATCATTTCTGACCCAGGTTCACAAAAAAATAAAAGTGGTCCATCCCTTAAAAAGTAAGAATCAGTTTTCTATCTCCACCCCCATTGCCAAATCATTTCTGACCCAGGTTCACAAAAAAAAAAACTGGTCCATCCCTTACTCCAAATCTTCCTGGAATGCTGGACTGTGTTTGCTTCAATTTCAATAAGAAAATAGGCATCCTCTACATCATGAAAGACCACCAGATCCAAATTTTGCCCATATTCTGCCTATTTTGCTTCTATTCAAGAAGCTTCTGGAAGTTGTGGTTTGCCTTCCTCTGTAGGTGCCACTTTTTCAGAATATATTCATTAGTGACTTATAATATTGTACAGTAGAATATTACTTGATAGCATCAATTATATTTATAAATTATCAAATGTAAAGCATGAGGCACCGAAATCACCTTATTTCTGGTGCAAAGTCAGATGTTCTATTTCCTGTTTAAGGTGATTGTATAGGAACTTTTATAACAAAGCAAAGAATGGAAAAGGCCTTTCAGTCTATGGCTAAACCATAGAATTATGTGGAATTACTCTGACTTTGTATCCTTAAGGTTCTAACATGACCCTAAGGAATCAGAAAAGGGGGACCCCTCTCGTGTAGCCTCCAGAAGAATGCAAAGTTATTTAAGAATGTATTGAAACCTCCGATGAAAATCCACCTTCAGGAAGATGAAGGCTCTGTGGCCAGAAGGGGCAAATCAATGAGAGTGGAGTTAGAGGAAGATGCAGAGTCAGGTGACAGGACTCAGCAGCCTCAGCGGGAGAGTCCTGGTAAGTCTTAGACAACAATCTTGGTCAAGTTACATTTGAATTGCTGATGAGATAGCTGCCTCAGAGAAGATGCTGCTGAGATAGCAGGGAGACAAGATTCCACAGGATGAAGAGATCTGAGGTGGACCCTGGAATTGGGGGCCTACAAACATAGGGTGGATGCTAGATTAGAGAACAAGTAAGTGGTCAAGAAGGTGGTAGTAGAGCAACAGTGGAATCTATTTTTAAAAAATTAACACAAGCAAGAAAAAGCAAAGTCTTTAAGGCTATGTCTACACTAAACTTGCAAGTGAAGTCAGAGGGTCCGGGATACCTTTCAGTGTTCATCGCAGACCCACAACCTGGAGTTCCCCAAGAAGTTTTTGAAGCGGATGCTCCACCTGCATTCCAGGTAGGATATTTTTGTGGGGATTCTTATTTACTTTGTATTTGATTCTCTCATGAGATAATCTACAAAAGTAGATTTTGGTATTCCATTTGATCTTAAGACATTGGGTTCCATTGGGATCTGAAATATGAGCCTTCCAATGAGTTTCAATTTATAAATGACCTGCCTTGAACTTGCAATTGGAAAGATCAGTGGGAAATCCCGGGATTGAAAAAAATTCCAGGAGAGAGATGCAAAGATGAAGAAAAGCCCTAGGGGGAAAAAAAATCCACCTGCAGTTTGGTGACAATAAAGATAGAAGAGAGGCAGTTAACATTATTTCCAAGAAACCAAACACTGAGTTTGAAAGGAAAAAAAAAATGGTAAAGAAAAATCTTCTATTTAACTGTCAAATACCAAGGAAGAAAATAATGATTATCACAGAATATATCACAAGTTTCTTTTAAAGGGGAAGAGGGAGAGAGAATGTTAGGAGGAATAGCCACTGGGGTCAAAAGAGGCTTTTATGAAAATTAATTTGAGAGGATGACATTTTTAAGTGATGACAGGAAAGGCCATAAAACATTTTCTGCACTGTCTTGCTTTCGTATTTAATTGGTAGCCCAAGAGATGTCAGGGCATTGATGATCTTGCAACATTAGTTATCTGTCCAAGTTGAATATCAAAGATGTGCCTGTAGACATGTACGCATTACGTCATAGAGCAAAAAGGTAAGTCTGTAACTTCTACTTCAGTTTTGAGATTTTTAGCCAGGGTTGCTTCTCATAATAGAATTTAGGATATGCTAAATGGCAACCAACGGATGATATTTTAATCCTTGGATTTAATGAGACTATACTTGTTTTTCCTTTTTTCCCCCCAATATTACCCAAAAGTAAATTGTTGTGTGAGTTTAAAAAATTTCTCCTCAGTAGCATACTACAAAATACAGGGTGTTGGCAGAATGAAAGCACAGTTGAAATTTTAACTCTGAAGATAGACTCACTTTTCCCTTGCCAGTACAGGCAAATCGACAGGGACCTTTGTTACCAGTCAAATGGAAAAATTCTATTTTAGGAATGAACCCTGACTATTTTTAAATAGTTTTCAGTCATTACTCAATCAAAGAAATAGCTCTTGATCTGCTGCTGCTCAGAGGATTAAGCAAAACTCTGGGATTCCAGCGAAATGTCAGTAAATGGCACATATATCCTATGTTGAAAAAGCCAAGTTGTGTGGTTAATCAATTCTGGAGCATCTGAGATACATTTGTGTGACAATAGCCATTTATTTTAAGCTTATTGGTAAGTGTTTTATTCCACTCATTTTAACAGTTGCTTGATTTATTTAAGCGATTATAAGGGGCATCCAAATTTAGTTTGGTAAATTGTTTGCATTGAGGTCTTTATCTGTTTTAAGTAAATATGGCCAAGACCCAGATTTCAAAGTAGGCTGTGTCAAATCATGGCCATGATTGATGGTGGAACATATTTCCAAATATACTCATGCCTTTAGCTTAAGTATAGTTTAATTGACTGCAGATTGAATAACAACTGGAATTGAGATGCAGTGGAAACTTGAAGCGATGTCAGATAAAGAGCACTAGCATTACCCTTGAGTGTGGACCAGAGTGGAAGAGGAATCTGAAATCCTGATGTGATAGCTAACCTTGAAACTAAATGCCCTCAGCCTGTGGAGAGACCTAATCATGTGCATGGGTAATATTTAAATGTACCTCTTTTGAATGGATCACTTATGACTAGCTAGGGGATAAAATATATGTGTGTGTGAGTATATATGTGTGTTTGTGTATGTGTATATTTATATATACATATGTCTAGCTAGTCAACACACACACACATAGATATCATAGATTGTGTGCGTGCGTGTGTGTGTGTGTGTCTCTGCCCTTTTAAAAATTTAGAGAAGAGAGAGATTGCACTGTGTGAGAGAGAGAGAATTCCCACTATGATGTGTAGAAATGATTCTCAAATTGTTTTCCTACTTCTCCAATGTATTCTTGCATAACGTGGAAGCTTTAAATAGTTGTAAATGCCCCTGGGCTCATCAAACATACAGAAGAGAGCCAATTGTGGTTAGATAATGCCTGAGCTTACTTATTAAAATATATGCTTTCTTTTTCTTTCTTTTTTTTTTAAATAAAGGCAATAGGAAACTTCAGATGATGTTTTTTGCTTGTGAAATTAATTGTGGGTGCACAACATAAAAACCCATGACCCAACTGCTTTCCTGAAACTAAAATTTCTAACTTTGTTAGCATTTCTTTTTGTTGTTGTTGTTGGGGTGGGTACCAGGGATTGAACTCAGAGTCACTGGGTCACTGAGCCACATCCCCAGCCCTATTTTGTATGCATTTCATTTATAGACAGAGACTCACTGAGTTGTTTAAAGCCTTGCCATTGCTGAGGTTGGCTTTGAACTCATGATCCTCCTCCCTCAGTCTCCTGAGTCTGCTGGGATTACAGGTGTGTGCCACTGTGCCCAGACTTTGCTAGCATTTCTAACATTTCTAACTCTGAAATGTAATTTCTTCAGGAATTTGAGCTATGGAGAAACAAATCTGGGAAAAAAATTTTTAAAAATATTGTGCCTAGCTAGGAACATAAGCTCTAAGGCTCCAATATTCATGTAGATCAGGGTTTAACTTTGATCCTATAATAACTGTTTCTTAGTAAGCATGTGTTTAATAAGGTACCTGCTTCCTAAGAAATCTAGATTTGCTTCCAAATTAAAGATAAACATAGTGGTAGGAGAGTAAAAATACATGTATGGATGCAGGGAATAATTTCTAAATATGTTTCCAAATGTGGCTGTAAATATATTAGAAGAAAAAATATTAAGGAACTGACATAATATAATTAGCTTTTAGGTTGTTATTAGTGCAGTGAAATCTTATTAATTTATGCACGATTTAGAGTTGATGATTATTTAAGTGAGATCTTATGTAGTCTCCCATTTCTGTATTTATAATAAAGGAAGAAATAAATAGTATGGATGAGATAGAACTATATGTTGGGGCAAAATAATATGTGCCTCTAAGTGCTAGGTGCCACACATATTATCTAACCAAATGTTCACAAGTATCTGACGTAGACAATGCCTATATTTTACCAATAAGAAAGCTGAGGGCTTATGGTTTAGGTGACTAGCCAAAATCATGTATCTTAAGGAAGTAGATTGAGAATGTGTATGTGGGTCCTGTGTTTTATGAATACCATGCCTTTTTCTAAGTTCCTTAGGAATTTTTGTTCCTTCATTTACAGCGATTGCCTGAGCAGCAGCCTGTGCTAAACATTCTTGCAAACAATATCCTTATTACCATATTTACCAGTCATTCTCATTTGGCCATGGGAGCAGTTCTCTCAAGGACTTCAAGGTGCTAGCACTTTCCTTGATAGGCAGAGACTCAGTGTCTACATTTGAAATATTCATATCCTAGTAATTTATACTCTTGCAGACTCATGCATATCCAGTGCTGTTCTGCTGTACTTAATTATACGTGTTCATGGAACGTCTTATTACTTAGCATCAGAATTTGCTATGGGACAGGATTAATAAAATCAAGACTTATGAGCGGCCACTTTCTGGCAGGGTTGTTGGGAAAGTTTCCTTCTGAACAGCAACCCCCAAAACATTCTCAGGTACCAAGTTGTTACTTGTACTAAAGAAAACCAGATAGAATTTTAAAGTACAGATCCTTTGCATATTTTTGAGCATCAGTTGGGAGGAAGCAGTTATGAATATGTCATATTTTATAAACCCAGGAGCAAAGGTTTCCTTGGTGTTTGTATTGCAGTTTCACGTTCCAGAAAATAGTAGGCTCTTCTGATGGCTGAGTTCATAAAGGAATGTAATATTTCTGTCTCAGCTCTGAGTTCAGTAGGCTTGTAGGTTCTTAGAGGTGTCTACAATATTTCTTTGTCCTGTTTAGTGAGACAAAAACATCATTCTTATTGAAATGCATAGGAAGGACTAGCATAATTCCTGCCGTGTGCAAGGCAATCATGCTATTTCATCAGTACTGTTAATTGTAATTTCTTTTAAGCATTTCTTCTATCTGTGAGATGTGCTAAATTCTAAGTGCCCCTGTGAAATGTCAGTGAATGGAATTAAGCAGGTAATTAAACAGAGACAGAAACTACATTGGTATAATTAGACTTTAACAGTATAGTTTAGAAAAAAATATATAGCTCAAGACATGGAAGAGTTGCAGTGTTTTAAAAGATGTCTGGGGATTTTTAGCAATATGTACCTCCCACATCATTTTTATTATATACTTTTATCTGGGAAGAATGGAGTTTGGTCATGACAAAGACTTCCACAAGCCTATAATAAGCTGATGGGTTCTATTTTCCTTCTCAATACTGGCTGAGAATCCTACTAAAGGTTAGGCCTCCTCAGCTCTATGTTATCATTTTTTTTTTTTTTTTTTTTTTTTTTTTTTTTTTAATTTTTTTTTATTGGTTGTTCAAAACATTATAAAGCTCTTCACATATCATATTTCATACATTAGATTCAAGTTGGTTATGAACTCCCAATTTTACCCCAAATACAGATTGCAGAATCACATCGGTTACACATCCACATTTTTACATAATGCCCTATTAGTAACTGTTGTATTCTGCTACCTTTCCTATCCTCTACCATCCCCCCTCCCTCCCCTCCCATCTTCTCTCTCTACCCCATCCACTGTAATTCATATCTCTCCTTGTTTATTTTCCCATTCCCCTCACAACCTCTTATATGTAATTTTGTATAACAATGAGGGTCTCCCTCCATTACCATGCAATTTCCCTTTTCTCTCCCTTTCCATCCCACCTCATGTATCTGTTTAATGTTAATCTTTTCTTCCTGCTCTTCCTCCCTGCTCTGTTCTTAGTTGCTCTCCTTATATCAAAGAAGACATTTGGTATTTGTTTTTTAGGGATTGGCTAGCTTCACTAAGCATAATCTGCTCTAGTGCCATCCATTTCCCTGCAAATTCTATGATTTTGTCATTTTTTAGTGCTGCGTAATACTCCATGGTGTATAAATGCCACATTTTTTTTATCCATTCATCTATTGAAGGGCATCTGGGTTGGTTCCACAGTCTAGCAATTGTGAATTGTGCTGCTATGAACATCGATGTAGCAGTATCCCTGTAGTACGCTCTTTTAAGGTCTTCAGGGAAAAGTCCAAGAAGGGCAATAGCTGGGTCAAATGGTGGTTCCATTCCCAGCTTTCCCAGGAGTCTCCATACTGTTTTCCAGATTGGCCGCACCAGTTTGCAGTCCCACCAGCAATGTACAAGAGTACCCTTTTCCCCACATCCTCTCCAGCACTTGTTGTTGTTTGACTTCATAATGGCTGCCAATCTTACTGGAGTGAGATGGTATCTTAGGGTGGTTTTGATTTGCATTTCTCTGACTGCTAGAGATGGTGAGCATTTTTTCATGTACTTGTTGATTGATTGTATGTCCTCCTCTGAGAAGTGTCTGTTCAGGTCTTTGGCCCATTTGTTGATTGGGTTATTTGTTTTCTTATTGTTTAATTTTTTGAGTTCTTTGTATACTCTGGATATTAGGGCTCTATCTGAAGTGTGAGGAGTAAAAATTTGTTCCCATGATGTAGGCTCCCTATTTACCTCTTTTATTGTTTCTCTTGCTGAGAGAAAACTTTTCAGTTTAAGTAAGTCCCATTTGTTGATTTTTGTTATCAACTTTTGTGCTATGGGTGTCCTATTAAGGAATTTGGAGCCCGACCCTACAATATGTAGATCGGAGCCAACTTTTTCTTCTATCAGACGCAGAGTCTCTGATTTGATATCTAGCTCCTTGATCCACTTTGAGTTAACTTTTGTGCATGGCGAGAGGAGGGGATTCAGTTTCATTTTGTTGCATATGGATTTCCAGTTTTCCCAGCACCATTTGTTGAAGATGCTATCCTCCCTCCATTGCATGCTTTTAGCTCCTTTATCAAATATAAGATAGTTGTAGCTTTGTGGATTAGTCTCTGTGTCCTCTATTCTGTACCATTGGTCCACCCTCCTGTTTTGGTACCAGTACCATGCTGTTTTTGTTACTATTGCTCTGTAATATAGTTTTAAGTCTGGTATCGCTATACCGCCTGATTCACACTTCCTGCTTAGAATTGCTTTTGCTATTCTGGGTCTTTTATTTTTCCATATGAATTTCATGATTGCTTTATCCATTTCTACAAGAAATGCCGTTGGGATTTTGATTGGCATTGCATTAAACCTATAGAGAACTTTTGGTAATATCGCCATTTTGATGATGTTAGTTCTGCCTATCCATGAACAGGGTATATTTTTCCATCTTCTAAGATCTTCTTCTACTTCTCTTTTTAGGGTTTTGTAGTTTTCATTATATAAATCTTTCACCTCTCTTGTTAGGTTGATTCCCAAGTATTTTATTTTTTTTGAGGATATTGTGAATGGAGTGTTTTTCCTCATTTCCGTTTCAGAAGTTTTGTCGCTGATATACAGAAATGCCTTTGATTTATGCGTGTTGATTTTATATCCTGCCACTTTGCTGAATTCATTTATTAGTTCTAGTAGTTTTTTTGTAGACCCTTTTGGGTCTTCTAGGTATAGAATCATGTCATCTGCAAATAGTGATAATTTAAGTTCTTCCTTTCCTATTTTTATGCCTTTAATTTCTTTCGTCTGTCTAATTGCTCTGGCCAGTGTTTCGAGAACTATATTGAATAGAAGTGGTGATAGAGGGCATCCCTGTCTTGTTCCAGATTTTAGGGGGAATGCCTTCAATTTTTCTCCATTGAGAATGATGCTAGCCTGAGGCTTAGCGTAGATAGCTTTTACAATGTCGAGGTAAGTTCCTGTTATCCCTAGTTTTTCTAATGTTTTGAACATAAAGGGATGCTGTACTTTGTCGAATGCTTTTTCTGCGTCTATTGAGATGATCATATGGTTCTTATTTTTAAGTCTATTGATGTGGTGAATAACATTTATTGATTTCCGTATATTGAACCATCCTTGCATCCCAGGGATGAATCCAACTTGATCATGGTGCACAATTTTTTTGATGTGCCTTTGTATCCGGTTCGCCAGAATTTTATTGAGGATTTTTGCATCTATGTTCATCAGAGATATTGGTCTGTAGTTTTCTTTCTTTGAGGTGTCTTTGTCTGGTTTCGGAATCAGGGTGATGTTGGCCTCATAGAATGAATTTGGCAGAGCTCCTTCTTTTTCTATTTCCTGAAATAACTTGAAAAGTATTGGTATTAATTCTTCCTTAAAGGTTTTGTAAAACTCCGCTGTATACCCATCCGGTCCTGGGCTTTTCTTGGTTGGAAGTCTTTTGATTGCTTCTTCTATTTCATCTATTGTTATTGGTCTGTTTAAGTTGTGAGTATCCTCCTGACTCAGTCTGGGCAAATCATATGACTTAAGGAATTTATCAATGTCTTCACTATCTTCTATTTTATTGGAATATAGGTTTTCAAAATAATTTCTAATTGTCTTCTGTATTTCTGTAGTGTCTGTTGTGATATTGCCTTTTTCATCCCGTATGTTAGTGATTTGAGTTCTCTCTCTTCTTCTCTTCGTTAGCATGGCTAAGGGTCTGTCGATCTTATTTATTTTTTCAAAGAACCAACTTTTAGTTTTGTTAATTTTTTCAATAGTTTCTTTTGTTTCAATTTCATTGATTTCCGCTCTGATTTTAATTATTTCTTGCCTTCTGCTACATTTGCTGTTGTTTTGCTCTTCCTTTTCTAGGGCTTTGAGATGAAGTGTGAGCTCATTTATTTGTTGGTTTTTCCTTTTTTTGAGGAATGACCTCCAAGCGATGAATTTCCCTCTTAAAACTGCTTTCATTGTGTCCCATAGATTCCGATATGTTGTGTCTGTATTTTCATTTATCTCTAAGAATTTTTTGATTTCTTCCTTTATGTCTTCTGTAACCCATTGATCATTCAGTAACATATTGTTCATTTTCCATGTGATGTAGGATTTTTCCTTCCGTCTTTTATCATTGATTTCCAGTTTCATTCCATTATGATCAGATAAAATGCATGGTATTATCTCCACCCCTGTATATTTACTGAGGGTTGCCCTATGGCATAATATATGGTCTATTTTTGAGGAGGATCCATGTGCTGCTGAGAAAAAAGTATATCCACTTGATGATGGTTGATATATTCTATATATGTCAGTTAAGTCTAGGTTGTTGATTGTGATATTGAGTTCTATAGTTTCTTTATTCAGCTTTTGTTTGGAGGATCTGTCCAATTGTGAGAGAGGTGTGTTGAAGTCACCCATAATTATTGTGTTGTGGTCTATTTGATTCTTGAACTTGAGGAGAATTTGTTTTATGAACGTCGCAGCACCATTATTTGGTGCATAAATATTGATAATTGTTATGTCTTGTTGGTAAATGGTTCCTTTTAACAGTATATAATGTCCTTCCTTATCCCTTTTGATTAATTTAGTCTTGAAGTCAATTTTATTCGATATGAGGATGGCCACCCCTGCTTGCTTACGAGGACCGTGTGCATGGTATATTTTTTCCCAACCTTTCACCTTCAGCCTGTGTATGTCTTTTCCAATCAGATGTGTCTCCTGGAGGCAGCATATTGTTGGATTTGTTTTTTTAATCCATGTTACCAGCCTATGTCGCTTTATTGGAGAGTTTAAGCCATTAATGTTTAGAGTTACTATTGATATATGGTTTGTACTTCCAGCCATGTTTGATTATTTATCTTCTTTTTTTTTTTTTTTTAATTTAGTTTGTTTCTCCATGGTTAGCTTTCCCCCCGCCCTCTGTCTTTATAGAGGCACTTCCCACTGATGGTTTTGGTTATTGTTTTTCATTTCTTCCTCGTGTAGTGTTTTGCTCAAGATGCTTTGCAATGCTGGTTTTCTGGCTGCAAATTCTTTTAGCTTTTGTTTATCATGAAAGATTTTTATTTCGTTATCGTACCTGAAGCTTAATTTTGCTGGATACAGAATTCTTGGTTGGCATCCGTTGTCTTTCAGTGTTTGAAATACGTTGTTCCAGGATCTTCTCGCTTTCAGCGTCTGTGATGAAAAATCCGTTGTTAACCTTATTGGTTTACCCCTGAATGTAATCTGCCTCCTTTCTCTTGTAGCTTTTAGTATTTTCTCTTTGTTCTGTATATTGGATATCTTCATAACAATGTGTCTTGGCGTTGGTCTACTGTGATTTTGTGTGCTCGGTGTCCTGTATGCATCTACAATTTGTATATCCGTTTCCTTTTTTATTTCTGGAAAGTTTTCTGTAATTATTTCTTTCAGCAGGTTACTCATTCCCTTGGTTTGAATCTCTGTACCTTCTTCTATCCCGATGACTCGTAGGTTTGGTTTCTTTATGTTATCCCATATCTCTTGGATGTTTTTCTCGTGGTTTTTAACCAGCCTTTCTGAGTTGGCTAGGCTCTTTTCAAGATGATATATTTTGTCTTCATTATCTGATGTTCTGGCTTCTACTTGCTCCACTCTGTTAGTGATACTCTCAATTGAGTTTTTAATTTGGTTTATCGTTTCCTTCATTTCTAGAATTATTGTTTGGTTTTTTTTTATAATCTCAATCTCCTGATAAAGATGCTTAACTTCTTCTTTTATCTGTCTATGTAATTCATTTTCAAAGTGTTCTTTCACTGTTTGGATTTGCTGTCTCGTATCTTCTTTAAGGTTCCATTCCATCTGTCTAAGGTGTTCCTTGAGTTCTTTATATGACCATTTTTCTGCTGACTCTAGGTCCTCCTGAATATTTAGGCTGTCCTTCATTGTTTGTACTCCTTTTCTTCCTTGCTTTTTTATGCTGCTCATGTTACTTCTTGTTCTGTTTGACTGCTGAGTTACTGTTTACTCTTATAGATTTATTTGATGCTTGAGAGGAAAGATATTAGAAGGGAAGGGAAGAAGTCACTAAAGAGAATGAGAGTAGGGAGGTAGAATTCAAGGAAGGGGGAATAAGAAGATTGAAAAGAAATGAAAAGACAAAAGAAACAAGAATAACAAAGATTAGATAATAAAGAAAGAAAGAAAAGACGGAAAAAAAATTTTAACAAAAATAATAGTGATAATAAAAAATGAAAATTAAAATTAAAAAAATAATAATAATAAAATTAAAAGAATTAAAAAAAATAGAAACATTGAAAAAAAATTAAAGAACAACAACAAATAAAAATTGAAAATGAAAGAAAAAGAAGAAAGAAAAAAAAAAAGAAAAAGAAAAGAAAAAAAAATGATAATAATAATAATAATAAATGCAGTCCTAGAGTTCTATTAACTTCTCTTCCAGTAGGTGGAGCTGTGCCCACTGGGCCAAGCTTCTCCTGTCAATAGGTGGGAACCATTCACTGTGCAGCAGCTCTTTCTCCTAGACTGGGCGGGTCTCCAATCCTGAGTGTCTAGGGCCTTGTCTTGTGTTTCCTCAAGCCAGGCCGTGCTCACCTGTGGCGCTCACCACAATACTGTCTACACGCCAGGTCTGCTGCTCCTGGGAGCCCTGTTTTCATGAACACCTGGGCTCACTCTCCCTGTTTGCCTCCCTCAGACCCTAAGTTTGTAGAGCTTGGGGCTGAGATCCCCCAGCGAATTTGCTTGCCCTCCTGTAGCCACGCCCCCGGTAGCTGGTGCAAGAGACCTCAGTTGTCAGCACTGGTGGGAGCGGTAGCCGGGAGTTCCGCGCCGCGAGTCCTGCGCCACTCCTGGTTCCCTCGGTCTGGTTATTGCGTTCACAGGAGAGCTGGGAGTGGCCCTTAAGGTTTCCCCCGCTGTGTGGAGAGAGATGGCTAGGGGATTACACACCTGTCGCGCTGGTTTCACTGCAGTTATCTCCTCCGCCCATGACGCCATTTCTCTGCCATGGTGATATCCCATGCAAATGGTGACCGTTTGTTCCCTTTGCCGGATGACCAATGCAACGGGTGGGTCCTGACTGTCTCTCCCAATCCCCGTTTCAGTCCTGTGGCCACTGCCTATGAAGGCTCGGTTGGCTTTTACCTCTGTAAGTTCCTAAGGGCCGGCCAATTATTTCAGCGGGATCGTTAGTGCTGAGTCACATGAAGCAGGCGAACCGGAGCTTAATTGCCTCCGATTCGGGCTCTGTGTGTGTGTTCTGAGGGGCCCAGCCTGTACACCCCAGATCCACGTCAGCTCAGCATTGCCTAGTGATCCTGAGCAAACAGCATTTAGACAGTTTACGGCTCCCTATGCCCTCACAGTTGAAGATGTCAGAGACTTGATCTCTCTGCGCCTGCCACCATGTTACATCTCCTCAGTAATATTCATGTTGCCCTTACAGCTTCCTGGTATAAGCAAGTTCTTGGGATTATACAAACTGCTGCTTCTGTTTCCAGTCCAGATTTCTAGAAATGAAACTCTGGGCCGCGCTGACAAGCGTCCGCGCTTGTCTGCGACCGTAGCAGAGCCGCCCTGGCAAGCGTCCGCGCTTGTCTGCGACCGTAGCAGAGCCGCCCTGGCCTCCGCAGCTCTTCAGCCCGGTGCCAGGCCCCAGGGGCCCAAGCGGCTGCCGCCGCGGCTCTCCGTCCCCCTCCTCCGGAGCACGGGTCCCCTGGCAGGGGGGTGCAGAACGACCCCAGAGCAGGCTCTGCCCGAAGGTGCAGCGGCGAACAGGCCACAGAGACGCTCGAGGCTGCAGTCCAGCCTTCGGAGGACAGGGCTCGGCACGCAGCCCAGCTGCCTGCAACCTCTAGGTGCGGCTGCCGGACAGTGTATACGGAGCCATCAAGACAGCAAGCAGAAAGCAAATGGCGGCTCCCGCGGAGTGGATTTTCGGCACAGAAACCACAGCCCCGCCAGCAATCCCAATCCACAAACTCTCCCTGTATAAAAAATATTCAAAAAAAAAAAAAAAAAAAAAGGCGGGGCGCACTGAGCTTTCTTTGCCTCGGGTACTTACAATCCACTGCTGATTGCACATTCAGCTTCTCCGCCCGGAGCGAAGCGAAAGAGGAAGCAGATGGGAGCAAAGCGCCCGCGGCTCTGAGCAGCCAAGCGTCTCTTTTTCGATTTCTTTGTTCTTCCTGCTCCTTGGCAAAGTGGTCCACTACAGATTAACGGTGAAAGGAGCTTTAACAGACTGTGCGAAATCTCTATTAAAGCCGCTGCTTTGAGCACCACGCTCAGCACTTCAGCAACCCCCGTACGCAGCGGCCATCTTCCTCTATGTTATCATTAAGTATGTCATTTCATGTTCTGAGATGGTATAGTTTGGATCTGAAATGTCCCGAAAGCCCATGTGTTAAAGGTTTGGTCCCAGCCTGTGGCTCTGTTGGGAGGTGGTGGAACCTTGAGGAGGCGGGGCCTAAGGGGAGGAAGTGAGGTCATTGGGGGCATGCCTTGAAGTGATATTAGGACCCAGGCCCTTCCTGTCTCTCCCTTTGCTTCCTGGTTGCCACTCCACCACATGCTTCCATCATGATGTACTGAGCCATCACAGGCCCAAAGGCACTGGACTGAAATCTCTGAAACCATGAGTGAAAATAAACCTCTCCTTCTTCTAAGTTGACTGCCG
Organism: Marmota monax; assembly: GCF_021218885.2. Classification (NCBI taxonomy): domain Eukaryota; kingdom Metazoa; phylum Chordata; class Mammalia; order Rodentia; family Sciuridae; genus Marmota; species Marmota monax. The sequence continues at coordinate 6,840,161 of NW_026693082.1, forward strand.
CAGGTATTTTATCACAGTGATGGAAAGCTGACTAACATGTCTCCTGACCAAAATGGCAAGAATCCCATTGGGAACTTAACAGACACTGGAATGAGGCATTAGTGTGCACACTGGAAATCTATTTTGTCACTTACTTGTTTGAAAGTGAGACTTGTGTGGACTGATCCTTCCAGAGAAATAATTTATGGATCTAGAACCTGTGCCTTCAGTTTATCTGGATCATAATAAAAAATATTGTTTTTAATAGCAGGTCAAATTGGAAGAAATTTACAAGTGTTGGAGTAGATAGAAAAAGAGAAGGAAAGGATGACCGGAAGGGAGGAAAGAGGGAGAGGAAAAGAAGGAAACAAAAACAAAACCACTTCATAGTGTCCTGATTATGTTGGGTGCCACCCCCAGGAATTTCTATAATAATTACATTGATAAAGGAGAGTGAGCGGTTGTGCAGTTACCATGTGGATGATATCGATGTGAATGTGCAAACTTCAATGTCCCGTCCAAAGCATAGTTTTGCTTCAGGTTGTATTTTCCATTTGGTCATTCCTGAATTGATCATCTACTTTCCTCAATCCTTCATTTTCTTTTGTGTTATGAATGTCTGGAAGCATACATTTCAGCTTACACATTTATAACTTCTTCACATCTAAAATTAGAATCCCACTTAATTTTAATATATCTCATCTACTAAGAAAATAGTAGTGATTTTGGTGGTCATCTTTGATGTGTGCATGCACGCACACACAAATCAGAATGATTCTCTTGTTACTGGCTTAGAATCCTTTGTCCCACACCTGCTAGAAATTATTTTTAACAGTCAGTCTCTTACTTAAGTTTGCAAACTTTTTAAAGGTAATTTATCTAATGAAATTATAGATGTGAAAGACTAAGTAGGCCAGCAGTCCTTACACCTTTGTGAAAGAACTGTGAAAAGGGTTTACATAAATGGATTAGATTTCATTTGAAAGTGCATTAAGAGTCCTAAACACATATGAAAAACTTACCTTATTACTTAAATATTAAAGCAGTAGTGAAGTTTCCAGGCAGTGTTTATGTATGCTATTTTAGTGTGTCCACTGGAAGGGAACAGAATACATGTGTTTTAAAATGATGTAAGACCTATGATGTCATAGTTTTTAATGTAAGCTGCAATTTATATAAATGATCAATGTCTCCCATGGGAATGTCTTCTTGCTTAATAAATGGAATATGTGATTCGGCATTGTAAGAAGAAATTAGGACATAATTCAAATGATAATTTCTATGGGGATAAAGTTCGAGCTATGAAAAACTAGAAGCCCTAGACAATCACTGCCCAATACAAATATAATATGAGCCATATATGTAGTTTTTAATTTTCCAATATATATATTCAAACAAGGAAAATGGTAAATTCACTTTTATAGTATATTTTCTTTAAACCAGTATTTCAACATATTAACATGTAACCCATGTAAACGTCATTAGTGAGATTTTTCCAATTTTCACCTACAAATCTTGGAAGTCTAATGTGTATTTTATATTTATAGTATGACTCAGTTTAGAGCCACTGTTTCTAGTGCTCATTAGCCATGTGTGGCTGGTGGCTACCATATTTGAACTACATGGCTCTTGAGCAAAGACATAAATGGAGCCAAGCAGCCAAGAAAAATGAGCTGCTCTCTATTCATCTGGTTCCTGCCTTTGCCCTAGTGCAGCCAGATTTCATTATTTTTCCTGGAATGCCAGAAATCCAGAGCCCTCTGGGAAGTTTCTTGATTTTTAAATGTTGGCAACTAATTCAGAACTTTCAAAAAGATCATGCTAGGCTGGACCACACATTGCCAGTTAGTGACCTCTGTTCCCAGTACTTCAAATTTTAATCCATGTAAGGGTCTCGTATTCATCCAACATTCTCTAGGAGGTTTGACTGTGGATAATCAAAGGATCCCCTTCTTTCACAAATACAAGTGTGTTTGAACATGTTTTCAAGTTTATGGAATATGTTCCACATTAGAATACACTCAGTGTTTGTCCTGGGATAATTTTCTACTTAAAATTTTATTTCTCCAGCTGACTGCACCCTCCCCCTAACACACACACACACACACACGCCCTTTTTTTTTTTTTTTTTAATTCATCCTACCTGTAACTGTTATTCGGTTCCCTCTTCCATGTCAGAGTACAGGCTTCTCAAGGGCAGGCAGAATGTTTTGTTTTCCACTGTATCCCTGTACCTGGTATGGGGAAGGCTTTGGGTCAGTTTTTACTGAATGGATGAATAAGTGAACAACTAAGCTAAAACCCAGGGAGGATGTGTTGGTGGGAATGTAGAGAAATTAGAAGCCTTGTGCACTCCTGGTGGGAACTGCAGATGGTGCAGCTGCTATAGGAAATTTTATCAATTCCCCCCAAAAATTAAAAAATAGAGCTACCACAGGAGCCAGCAATTCCACTCCTGAGTGTATCACCAAAATACAAGAATGTAGGGACATGAAGATATGGTTGTACAGTGCTTGTGTTCATAAAGGTATTATTCACAATAGCTAAAAAATGAAGAAAGCAACCCAAATGTCCATTGACAGATGAATGGATCAGCAGATCAGCCATCTGTGATATATTCATACAAGGGAATATTATTCAGCCTTAAAGGAAAGAAATTCTGACACTTGCTACATCATGGATTAATTTTAAAAACATTATTCTAAATAAAAAAGCCTGTCACAAAAGAAAAAAAAGCAAATACTCACATGAGGTACCTAGAGCGGCCAAATTCAGAGACACAAAGTAGAATGTGCTTGCTAGGGTCTGGGGGGAGAGGGGACCAAGGAGTTATGTCATGGGTACAGAGTTTCAGTTTTGAAAGCTGAATGGCCATGATGGTTGTTTAACTGTACTAATACCACTATACTGTAAGCCTGAAAATGATTAAAATGGTAATTTTATGTATATGATACCATAATTTAAAATAAATACTATTTTTAAAAGCATAAGAAGGTCGAATGCCTTATCTCAGTTCACAGTATTGTGGTCTGTAGATTTTTAAATTATTCTAGGCCATTCATCCATTGATTTTTTTTGTTTGTTTGTTTGTTTTTTGGATTTGGTTAAGGGTTTTTGGTTTTTGTTTGTGGTACTGGGGATCGAACCTAAGGCCTCACACATGTTAGGGATTCACACTGTATCACTGGGTTACACCTCCAGCCCTGCAGTATTTTTTGAGGTCAGGGCAATAAAGGAAACACAGAGTTTTGGGAAATTGCAAACCCAGATCCTTGTAAGTTACTGAGACCCCCTAGTTCTCACACACGTCCCATCCTGTTCTGCTGGAACCAAGGATAAGATAATAAAATGAAATAGGTATGAGAAAACTATATGTGCTAGATGATTCTGGGTTGAAATCACTGTATGTTGGGAGATTAATGTGTTAGGGAGATTAAAGTTTCCTCCTGGTGATGTAACGCGTAAGAGCCTTATTGAGCTGATGCCCCGCACAATCATTTCTCAGTTCAGTTAAAATAATCAGCTGACTGACTGTAAATTTGCCCCAGTCACTGAGAACATTTGCTGCACTCTGTTGATGCTGATGATTTATTTCATCATCTGCCATGGGCTGAAGTGCCCTTGGAGTCGAATTCTTCTTTTCCTCTCAAGAGTAAAGTGAGGTGGGAAGAGAATGCCTTGTGCAATGGAATATCTAGTCTCAAGAGGCAGCACCACCCGTGAAGCTGGCACCTTTGGTGATCTTTCCTGGCTCTGTAGCAGTGGGAATGCCTGTTGCTCAGAGTAGCCAGATTTCTACAATTAGAGAAAAAGGCACAATCATTTAATATTTTATTCTCTAGAGACTTGCTTTGGTAAGTAAGCAGAACTCTGAGTTTTCTGTCACATGCCGTAATTATCCAAGAGAATATTGTCTTGAAATGGAGAAAGCAAACAAAATCCGATAGTAGTTCTATACACAGCCTATTTTATCTGTGTTTTAAAAATGAACACAGCTTAGGGCCTTGCTACTTACAAATGGATTCTTCACATTGTTCCAGAACCCTTAGGTGACATCAAGCACTGAAAGAAACTCAAGACTGATTAAAACCAAAAAACAAAATCATAAAAATCAAGAAGAAAATATAGATTAAAAAGCAAAGCTTAGTTTGGGGAAAGGCTAGTGAGGCATAAAAAGCAACAGAAAACTTGCAAAAGAAAAATGGATAAACTTAACTGCATAGAATTTTAGCTACCAGATATACAACAGCGTGAGCAACAGATTAGGAAAATATTTGCAACAAAGATGATAGGCAAAGAGTTAATATGCAAGGAAGTCAAATCAATTTTAAAAACCCTGCCATCTCACCAAAATAATGGAGAAGAGACATGATTAGGGAAATGAATGGCTAATAAATGTGAAAGGAGAAATATAAAAAGCTAATAAGTATGAAAAAAACTTATTCTTTTTAGTAATTAAAGAAATGTAAACTAAAATAAGATGAAGATAGTTTCTACTTATTAAGGCTTATCCTTCTTAAAAGATAAGCCTTAATACTGGCTAGGTTTCAGGGAGGCATTCAGATGCTGCTGGGAGGAGGGTGAGGAGAGTCAGCCTTTGGAAAGTCTTGAGTAACAGACAGTGAGAGCTTTAAATGGGTAAAAGTAATGTGTGAAAGGGTCAGTATGTGCCTTGCGGAAATCTGTCTTTAGGAAATAATCAGAAGTGCTGATATAAATTTGTATAGGCGACTGTTCACTGCAGAATTATTTGTAGTAGTTAAAAAGTGAATATCACTCAAGCAATAAATGTAAATTATGATTCATTAATGATGACAGTAATGCTGACATTAAAAATCAGGAGAAGACTTTTGGGTGCGGTGGAGCACAGCTATAATCCTGGAGACTCAGGCTGAGGCAGGAGGATAGCAAGTTCCAGGCCAGGCTCAGGAACTTAGGCACTAAGCAACTTAGGCACTAGGCACCCTGTCTTAAAATTAAAAAAAATAAAAAGGGGTGGGGATGTAGCTCAGTGGCATAGCACCCCTGGATTCAATCCCCAGTAAACACCCCCCCCCCCCAAAAAAAAAATCAGGAGGATTTATTAAAATGTGTTCAGTATTTACTGAAAGTATTAATGTTTGTTGAAAATGTGTTCAATTTCAATTATGTCTAAAGTGCTACTATATAAATGTGTACAATTGGTTTATATTCTTGGTACACAGTAATAATATTCCAGTGTTGTTAAGTGTATGTGTTTGCATTGAATAGAGATTGAATGAAAATCAGCAATGTGGTAAAAACTGCTATCTCTGAATGGCCAGATTACATGTGATTTCCATTTTCTTTGTACTTTTCTGCCAGTTCTAAATTTTCTAGAATAGAAAGAAACTATTTCTTTAAATGGAAAATATGTTTTTAAAGAACTGAATTGCTAATAAAGCAGACTTATTATGAAGAAGACTTCCATCTCTCTCCATAAGTTCTGTCCTGGTGCCATGATTCGTTTCGTAGTTAAGGACTCCATTTATCCCCCATCCTCATCAGATTACCAGCTTCTGCCATTTTCCTCTTCTGTGCTTTCCAGACATGACCCTTTCTTTCCCCTGCTGGTCAACATGGGTTTTCTTCTCTCTCTCCATTGCCCTTGGTTTTGAATCCCAACCCTGGCCTGCCAGGTACCCTCTCAACACGTGCTCTGGGTTAGTTCTCAGACTCCCTCACACACACCAACCTTATTGTCCTGACATGCTGTGCTCACACATCTCGGCAGTGTTCCTCTCTTAGCAACCCCCTGTGTTCATCCACCCATCCATTCAACAGACATTTACTAAGCAAACTTCATGAGCCAGGCACTCCAAGGCCCAAAGATCTATTAAACATCCTTTGTACCTCAGAAGAGCTCACAGTTCACTTGGGGAGGGTGTTGGTCAGCTTTCTGTCCCTATAACAAATATCCAATGGAGAGGAGAGGCTTATTTTGGCTCACAGTTTTTAGTGGTTTCAGTTCTTCATTGGTTGGCCCAGATGCTTTAGGCCCATAGTGAAGCAGCACATCATGGCAGAAGTGTGTGTCAGAGCCAAACTGCCTGCCTCGTGGCTGGGGAGCCAAAGAGAGGAAGAGGAAGGAACCAGTGTCCATCAATCCCCAGTGCCCTGAAGATCTCCCACTAGGCCCTACTTTTTAAAGGTTCCACTACCTCTAAATATTCCCTACCTGGGAATCACTCCTCTAACACATGGGCCTTTGGGGGCCATTTAAGATCTACACTATAGAAGGGAAACAGACAAATAAACCACTAATTACATATTGCATAATAAGTGCTACTTATGTTAAGTGTCATGTAGTGGTGGGGACTGGGATTTGAACCCAGGTCTGCTGCCTCCAAAGCCATATTGCTCCAAAGTGAGGAAAGGGAAGCATGTGCAGTGCTATGATGTGGCTGCCACCCTGGGCATCTGTTGGGAAGGAAGAGGAGATGAGTCTGCCTTGTGGCTGTGTACACCATGCCGAGGTGTTAAAACTGCACCGTCTTACAGCTGGAATGACAATCCTTATAACCAATACTCTGTGCTGTGGTCTATTCTAAGGGCTTTGTAAATACTAACTCAGTTCATCCTCACAACAGCTCCATGAGGTAAAACAGCCGTGTCTTTTTTTACATCAAGAAACTGAGGCACCAGCAGATTAAATGATTTGCACAGTGACATAGTAGTTGGCTCTAGAGTCTGAGCTCTCTATTCCTGTACTTTAAGAATTCATTTTATGTGCTTAACGCTCTTTTCTCTGAAAATAGGAGGTAAAACAGGAAAGGTCAGAGACTGTCATGTGCACTTTGGTGTCCTAGCAGAACGCTGCTGACCTCAAAACACGAGTGCTCAGACAGTAAATTTGAATCGAATTGAGTCGATTTGAACCAGAGGCTTTGAAGGGCTCTGTGAAATACTCTACTCTTGCTTTGATAAATGCCCAGACTTACGTTGGGACAGGGGTTGAAGAGAAAGAAAACATCTTAACTTGACATTTAATGCCCTTCAGAAATAGATAGCCAATCTGAGTAGACTGAACTCACCCTCTGAAGTCCCTGCCTGCCAGGCTCAGGGTCTCTTCAGGTTGGAAGCATCTTAGCAGCCAGTCGCCTTGTTGAACCTCCCACCCATTCCCAGCTGTGACTGACTGGAAGGCTGTAAGAACACCATTCTGGAATGTGAGAGACTCTCGCTTTTTAAACTCACTTGTTCTAAGTCTGTAGCTTTTTAGAGGGAGAGAGAGAGCGAGCCCTGCCTGGTCAGATTCCAATAGAATAGTCATAAAGTGTAGGTTTAAAGGGGATGCTATGCAAATGAACATTTGCTTCCTCTCTGAGCCAGGAGCCTAAGCAGTAAGCATACAGAGCGTGCTCAGTGTTGTGTTATTGGATTGGTGGGTGGAGCTGCAGGGTCACAGTAGGAACGTCACTGAAGGCTCACATGCCTGTGTGTGCCAAGGGGAGTACCTTAAGCCTTTCTCTTCACCCTCACCACCTGCCCTGCCCTTGCTCACGTGCGTAGGAGGTACCAGCTGCCGTGAGGTCATGTGAGGACACTGGGCACTTCTCATTCCAACCATAGCATGGCATTTACTTGAACAGGGCAGGAGCGGGGAGGGAAGGGCTCATCACAGCTTTCCCTGCGATAGCTCTACCTGATCCCTCAAATTAAAACCAACCCAGGTTCAACAAAGTCCTCTTCTTTTAATAATAAAAGTGCCTAATGTTAATTGGGGACATTTCCTTAGTGTGAGGTTCTGTGTCCCGGTAGAAGGTGAGCACATGCAACTCCTATCTGCCTTTACCACTTGTCCGAACTATGGTTCAGAGAAGTTTGGTGACTTGCCTGAGATCACAAAGCCGATCACTGGAGGAGCCGAGGCTCAGATCCAGGTAGTCTTCTCCCTGAGTCCCTGCTGATAGCTTTTGTATTACATTTTCTTGGCCATGAGGCCTCTGGCCTCTAAATGTTTCCCCCTTCTTCCTCCAGCCCGAAATCATTATCCTTCTTCCAAATTCCCACACTGCTTTGGCTGCATTTCTTTTATGGGACTTGCCAGTTTTTACAGCTTATTATTGTCATTTCTGTTCACTTTTCCTATTCAACTGGGGACATGGAAGCAGGGTCTATTTCTTTGTCCTTGGTGTGTTTTCCATGGTATCACATGTAAGATGTAGCCAAGCAGGAACGAGTTTTCCTCATCAGATCTGCCCTGTCTAAGCCACCATACCATAATAGGAATTTGGGAATCTATAAAATGACCTGTAGGCATTCTTGAGTACAGCATCCCTAGGAAAAGTAAAGGTTTAACTGAGAAAGACTAAATTATGGTCTCTTTAACAAAAATAGGCCAGTCATACGGCTCAGTCCGCCTTATTCTGCCTGGTCCCTTGCGGTCCTAGTGCTGTTGCTGTTCAGAAATCACGCGTGGCCCAGTCTTCCTGTAACTCTTGTGTGTGGTTCAGATTTGCTGCTCCTTTGCTGTGGGTTTGTTTTGTGTAGGGTTGAAGTTTCCTTTGATCCTTTAGGGCAGGCTGCAAGAGACATCCCCATCTCACACGGCTTCAGATTCACACTGAAGGATCTAGTTGTCATTAGCGGTTCTTGCTTTACACAAATTGACACACCACATGGATCTCAGAGCATTCTGTGAAATGACTGCCGCAGCTGTGGATTACGCCTGGGATGCCCCACTTTCTCTTTCTCTGCTTCTCTCTCTCTTTTTGTTTCCCTTTTCCCTCTGTGCAAGGCTGCTTCCCTCTAATCTTGCTTCTTGAGCCGTGACAAATGAGAGGAGGGTAAGTTCATATCCTGATCTAGTTTTTGGCAACAGAGAGCTGTTTGGAGGATGAACCCAACTCTATAACACCTCCCATTTGCTACCCTTGAATATCTTTCTGGGTGTCTTGCTAATGATTTCTGTTTTTCTCCTTAACCATTTTGTAACTACTAAGTTATGTTTTGTTCATATCTTTGCATAAATACTTGTCAATAAGTAAATCAGTGAAGAAAACAAAGGCAAGAAACTGGAGCATCCAGGTCATTATGATAAGCACTGGCACCCCTGCTCCTCCAAATACAACCCGAAACACGACATTTAGGGCTGTCCTAGCACCACCACCGGCATCCAGACCTTCAGTGAATCACAAGCTTATGTTTGTCCCCAGGTCAGTCTTGACATTTATGCTGCCTTTGATAGGGCATAATCCCCAGCTGGCCCAGGTGCTGTGCCACCGCCCCTGCTTCCCTCCATCAGCATAGCAACAAGTCTAGCTAATCTTTAATGTCGTCTGTGCACCTTGATGCAAGAGCCACATACTGCTCCCTCAAAAGGAAAAGGCTAGGGTTCCCTCTGTGCACTATCTTCTAGGAGAGGCTAGAGACCAAGAAGTCCCTGAGGCCAAGCCACCTAGGCCCCTCATTGATACCGTCCTTGGTCTTCCTATCATGTCCTAAGGAACGGAATGCCCTGCTCCTCCCAAGGAGAGGACACGGGGGCTGAACCAGGACCTAGCTGGGTCTGGACTCTATGACTGCCATGGCTGGGGACTGTGGTGTGGTCCTGCCTCTTGCTGACATTCAGGAAGAATGTCCCATTAGAGCCCCTGTGACTCCCAGTGCACCTCATGGGCACCTGGTCCAGGTCCTGCTGGCTCATCCCGGCTTTAGTGGCTCTTCAAGGGGCCCATGTAGATGTCCGTGACCTCAGGGTTGCACTGTCACAAGAGTTCCAGTGACATGGTGATCTGATTTCACCCACAGTCTGAAAGCATCATCTTGTCACCTTCTACCATCTGCCTTGGGACAGATTCTAGAATAAGGTACTTCATGACTTAGACCAATATTCCCTTGAGTGCCCAGGCAGCTTCATTGACCCCATTTTCTCCTACCACCTGAGGACAGGGAGTCTCCCTTCTGGCAGCCCTTGTCCTTTCTTCCATAGGCTTGGTCAAAGTTTGTTAATGACTTTGAAAGGGAAGGGACTGGGGTTTAGACTACTTCACTCAAAGAAGACCTCTCTGCTTCCATGTCAACTAGTGTCTGCACCTGGATTTGTGGGCCAAAGACACCTGGGGACTCTAGTTAAGCACATTTTGCTCCAAATATAGGCACATGTAGGGCAGGGGTAGACATTCCTCCACTCACTTTCAGATTCCGAGCCCAGGCTGTGGGTCAGCCCACCTGTGTAGTCCTGTGCATAGTGATCTTTTTACCCGTAAGGGTGAGGGCGGGTTGAGGGGGAATCTATTAGTCATTGAGGCCCCCAAGTTTTTTTTTTCCTTGTTTTTTTTTTAAAGAGAGAATTTTAATATTTATTTTTTAGTTATCAGCGGACACAACATCTTTGTTTGTATGTGGTGCTGAGGATCGAACCCGGGCCGCACGCATGCCAGGCGAGTGCGCTACCGCTTGAGCCACATCCCCAGCCCCCAAGTTTCTTACATGTCAGTTAACTTCTTGTTTTTTACTCACCTCATTTAATTTAGACCTTTTTAATATAATTGTTCACAAGCAAATATTTGCAGAAAAACACTTAAATATTTTTCCATATATAAAAATTATAGTGTAAACTCATTTTTTTCCCTAAAGAATAAATAATGCCATATTCAGCATGTACAGTTAATCAAATAAATAGAAATTCAGATGCTTCTGAGCCCTGTTTTATACATGGTGCATTATGACTCACTGGAGGGGAATAATCAGCATTTTCAATGACATAGGAATGGAGTGGAGTAGAGTAGCATAGGAAATACAAGTGACTTATGCTTAGCCAGGGTTAGTGTGGCTGCATGAAACTCTCATTTCAGTCTTGTTGGCATATGCCTGTGTGTATATACGTGAGCTCACAAAATCACATGCACACAACAAAGAACATCCATTTGCATGTGTCCTGTGAGTCCTAAAGCTCTGGGTAAAAAATGTCTCTTCCTGGGCCACATTCAAGCAAAAATTGAGAGTTGCAGCTAGGCCCCCTCCAGCCCTGGCTGAGCTGCCTCCATCACTACTTCCTTAGCCGCTTTGGGTGCTGCTTCCCTTTCTCCAACTTCCAAATGCATTTTTCTTTTCTTAGAGCCAAATCATGCATTCCTGACTGGTTGTACCATCTTTGAGCCCTTGTTTTTTCATTCTTGAAAGATGACTTGAGGGGAAAATCAGAAATAGTGATAAGCAGACACTAGATAAATAGCATATCATCCTTCTCCTTTGAATATCATATTAAAAACAATTTCTGTTGCTATTTTTAAATGTTGCTCAACTTAATATGTACTTCTGCTTTTGAAAATGCATGCCTGTTACCACATGTAATGCATGGTAGTGGTTTGGTACGTTGCCCTGCTGAAGGTTTGACGATATCCATCTCCTTTGTGTTACTGGAGAAAGTCAGTATGGAGAGGCCTTCAAATACCTAGGCATGTTGCAGAATGGCCATTTTCACTACTGAATTTCTCATGTGGGATCCCAGGGAAATATAGCAATTCATGGTACCCTTGAATACACAATTGGATATTTACAAAAGGAGCAAATAGTAAAACTCCTAAAAGCACCAGGCAGGCACTCAAGTGTGTACTCCTGCTGTGAGCTGCTGGTAGCATGCACCAACAAAAGACTAGGAGGCCTCCTCTTAGATGCCAACCCTTATCTTAATGCCTGGTGCACTCGGAGAATGTCACTATCAGATATGGCAATTCATTTCCTTAAGACAGAACTCGGAGTTGAAAGAAGGTTAAATGAAAAGGAACACAGCAGTGCCAGGTTTCCAGCCCTTTCCTTTGTGCTTAAATATTAATAGATGCTTGGCATAAAAGCTCATGTAGCTTTGTAGACTCTCCAGTGGCAGCAGGGCTTCAGGTTGGATATGCACTGTTAATTCTTCATTTGGTTTTCTTTGGTTACTTAGCATACTTCTGCCTCCTGGGATGGTAGTGTGATAAACCAGTGTAGTTCAACAGGTAGTAGCTGGTGAAGATGACTCTACTGTGACCTGGATATCTTGTCATGTCTTCTGATCTACATAAAATATAAAAGAGCCAGGCATTTATATATACAGAAATAAATATATCATATATATATAATGTATAAATAAAGTAAGAATTCATTTTTAAAATGTTTTCACTTGTGGGGTGGAACCTGCCTGTAATTCCAGTGACTGGAATTACAGAGGAAGGAAGATGGCAAGTTTCAGGCCAGTCTGGACAATGTAGTAAGATCCTGTTGCAAAATAAAATAAAAACAGCTGGAAAGGTCATTCGGTAGAGTGCTTGCCTAGCATGTGCAAGGTCCTGGATTCAATCCCCAGTAGTGCCAATGTGTGTGTGGGTGTGTGAATGTATTTTTAAATATGTATGTATTTATGTGTGTGTGTGTAAGACAGTTTATTTTTAAAATATGTTCCATATCTTTATTCATAGAATCAAACAAAACTCCATTTGGCGGGGGAAGGGGGGAGGGATAAGCCTTGTGTTTTTTAATGCACTGAAAGTATTACATATCTGTAGCTAACTAACAGAGAGGATTTGGAGTGTTCCCAAATCCTAAAGAAATGATAAATGTTTGAGGTGATGTTTATACTAGTTACCCTGATCTGATCATTCCACATCATATACATGAATTGAACTATCACACTGTTTCCTGTAAATATGTACAATTATCATGTCCATTAAATTAAAAAAAATTAAAGAAAAAATTATCTAAAAGTAAGAACTGACATGCAAACATCCCTGAAACAAATTAATGTAAGAGGGGCCTATCTTACATGGGAGGGTGAGGCAGAAGGCTTGGATTCTATGCTCTGTACCAGCCTGAGGATCAAGCCCAGACTCTAATTTTTCAGAGACATAATTTCTTTTCTTTTTCTTTTTGGGTACTAGGATTGAACTCAGGGGCACTCGACCACTGAACCACAACCCCAGCTCTATTTTGTGTTTAGAGACAGTATCTCTCTGAGTTGCTTAGTACCTCACCGTTGCTGAGGCTGGCTTTAAACGTGCAATCCTCCTGTCTCAGCCCCCTGAGCTGCTGGGATTACAGGTATGAGCCACTGTGCCTGGCCTCTGAGAAAAAATGTCTATATCTATAAAGTATCTTTCAATGCAGCTCTGAGTGTACAGTGAGCTACTTAGATGGAGATGAGCACTGTGTCATCGTTTCTTTTTATCATTTTTTTTTTTTGCCTAGTTAGAAATATCACACAATCCACATAATTTTGCATGCAAGGTCATTCCACACTTTCCCTCTCCTAACACTGTTCTTGGTGGTGAATATCACAGAACTCTGCAAAGTTGCTTGGTGTGCTTGCTGTCAGGCTCCTCACCTCCTCCTGTGAGCCTTTGGTGCCACCACAGAACAGCTTATAAATTAGCTTTGCTAATCTTAGGCACATATCAATTATTCACCAGCCTGGCTCCTCCTGTACTTTATCTTATAGAATCCACCCACACCGTTGCCCCATCTTTCTAACTCTCAATCTGCAAGTGATATATTAATATTAGGTTTCTATGGCCTGACTTTATACTACACGTCAGCAGATTTCTTCTGCGTCTGCCTTTACTTATATGAAACTTTCTATGACGGTTAAGAAGCCAACACCTGGCTATTTCCTACTTTGCACTGTCAATTATACTTCATATCATACATCCGATATATCGTTTAGCTTTTAAAAGAGAGATTACAATGTATAAGCAAGAATTCCTGCTTAAGTTTATTTTCAACACTGTGTGCTGTTACCCATGTTGAATGAAATAGTATGAAGGGTGTTCCCTGCTCTTTTCAAATAGATGTAATTCAAAATCACACATACTACAGTTATTACTTTTTTTGCGTAGGAAGAAAATTCTGTGCAATATCAAGTTGCTGAGGCTTTCCCATGTAAACATGATTGATGATAAGTCCATGACTGTCAGAAAAAAGTCTTATGGACTTAAAGAAATTCATCCTATTTATAATTTTCCCTCTATTTTTACCATGGATACAAGCAAAGGAAGCAGAACTATCTGAGGCAGGGAACCACATGATGTCATTAATTGGCTCTCCTGACAGGGTTGATAATTATCCTCTGAATGCCTTACATAAAAGATCTGATGGCTCCTAGACAAAATCAAGGCAGCTCAGAAAAGGAGACTGAAATTATAATGTGAAGTCTCTCTCTCTCTCTTTTCTTTTGATACTGGGGCCTTGCACCTGCTAAGCAGTTAATCTACCACAGCTATATCCACAGCCCTTTTTATTTTATTTTGAGACAGGGTCTCACTGTCATCCAGGCTGGTCTTAAACTTGCAATCCTCCTATCCAGCCTTCTGAGTAGCTGAGAATACAGGTGTATGCTACCACCCCCAGCTAGATAAGTAATGTTTTTACAGAGATGTCAGAACAATAAAATTAGTCATACTCCTTATTTGTTAAATATCTAAAACGGACCATGAGGTCTGCCCCCCCAGTCATCTTGCTATTGATTAGTGCAGGGGTGGAAGAGAGTAAATCAACCATAATAAGAATCCTTTCATAGTCTGAGTAATTAAGAATTGGAATTAACAACAATTAAAAAACAAACAAGCTAAGGCTTAAGAAAATCAAGGATCCAGTGAAGGAAATCAATACCACTGAGGTTGGACGATGTACAACATTTTGCCCATAATCTGACATATTTCACACAGCAGATATATTGTTGGGTATATCTCCATGTCTTATAACAATGTCAGAGGGTACTCTGCTCCTGCAAAGGTCACATTGTATTAAATAAAATATTTTCAGACATTTGTTCTTAATTTCATGAATTAAGAAATTGTTGTTTTTGACAATATTTATCCAAATCTTTCCATTTCTTAAGATTTTGTTGGCAAGAAACTTCCATTTGTTTAATAAACTTTTATTAAGCATTATTATATGCTAGTAACTATGTTATGGCTAGGGCTATTGATCTCAGTGTGTCATAGTGCTTGATATTTAGTGAATAATTGCATAAAAGATGAATAAAACACATAACATCACCAACTCACACTCTAACTCACAAGATGGCGGAGAAAGACATGAACAGAAAATCACAGTGAAACTAACTGAAGGGCAGTAAAAGCAATTAAGAAGTTCTGTAAGGGCTGAGGTTGTGGCTCAGTGGTAGAGTGCTTATCTCACGCATGCGAGGCACTGGGTTCGATTCTCAGCACCACATACAAATAAATAAATAAAATAAAAAATGTCATAACAACCAATAAAATTATTTTTTAAAGAAGTCCTGTAAGAGTGAGTGGCAAGTGAAAACACCTCCAGAAGATAATAAAGTTAAGGGATACAATTATTAATATTTATATTTACAAATACTCAAAAGTCACAGCAAATTTTGCGGGGAAGAAAATAAAGTGAGATGTGCTTAATATGATTTACCCAGAAACAAAAATAGATTAAGAATTTGCGTTTCTAAGCAGTCTTAATTCCCAGTATTTTTTAAAATAAAGGATAGAAGCACTGTGTTTAATCAACCATTTAGCCACAGTAAATTACATGTCTTTTTGTTATGTAGATGAAGCCTCCGACCATCTGGAACACATTTCATATGACATGCTATTACTCACCAAGGTAGAGGTACTCACCTTTGTCATTCTTGCTGTATCTACACCTATTCAAAAAGTTGAATAGCTTACAGGGTGTAGAATTGAGATTAAGTTGGGATGGGCATTTATTTTTCCTTTTTTATTTTTTTTTGTACCAGGGATGGAACCCCGGGGCACTTAACCACTAGGCCACATCCTCAGCCCTTTCTATTTTTTATTTTGAGAAAGGGTCTTACTAGGTTGCTTACAACCTTGATAAATTGCTGAAGCTATCTTTGAACTTGTGATTCTCCTGCCTCAGCCTCCTGAGCTGCTGGGATTACAGGAATGCGCCACCATGCCTGACTGGGATAGGCATTTTTGAGATAATTTTTGGAAATACTTGGGGTTTCTTGGTGGTTCGTTTGGGAAGCACAGAGAGAATGTATTTTATTCTTTGCTCTTTTTCTTATTTTGAATTGTCCAGAAGCAGGTATACAGAATAGAAGCCTAGTATTGATCTTTTAGTACTTGAAGACAAGTCCTTTCTATAGGAAGTGTTTCACCGATAGCAGCTATTTTTACTTGAGTTTCAACAAAATGCACAAATTGATATTTGTTTTATTACTTAGGCTTTATTTATAACAGTGTTGACCACAACTATTCACTATTTGGTTTTTTTATTGTTATTGTTTTTGCAAATATCTAGGATTTTAAACAGGTCTAGCTTTAAATATAGATCCCAGCTAAACAACCAAGTGATTTTGTGCAGTTTACCTAACCTCTTTTAAGTGGGGACTCCAATGTTCCCACATCTAAAATGAAAATAATAATGTTTTTTGGGGGGGAATAAAGAAACTAATTGATCCCTCTGGTATGTGTAGCATAATGTCTTGCAGGTGGCATGCGCTAATAAAGTGAGTGGCAGGGCTTGCACTGAGCAAGGCCCCTGAAATTGTGCAGTGTACAACTTGCACGACTCTTGATGTCAGCCCTGGTTGATTATTTTTGTTATTTTTCTCTGGGAAAAAGTGGTCTGAGACCCCAACATTTGATATTCCTAAGGCTTTTAGGTTGAGACTTTGTGTTAGAAATTCTGACTCCTTGGTTTCACTTAGTAGAACCTTGAGAAATCAACCACAGTCACGCACTGCTTATTGTTGTGGTTAATGATGGATCTCACCTATGAGGATGTACACCCGAGAGCCTCGGCCTGTAGTCAGCTGTACCATGTAGCTTTGTGCAATTGCACACTATGATGTTGGCAAATGCCGAAATCACCTAGTGACACATTTTTCAGAAGGCCGCCCTATTGTTAAGTGACACTGGACTGTATTGAAGGTGTTCAGGGGTAGGATTGATGTGAACTGGAGCCATCAGAGAAACTTTTCTAAAGATCTGGTGCTTGGAGAATGGGCAGGAGAAAGGGATATTTAAATTAAGGAAAAGGGTTTTGTGCCTTGGAGTCAAAGTTTAAATGGGGTTTAGTGCTAAATTTGAAGCAAAAGGGACTATTATGTCATTTTGACTGGAAGAAAATCAGAAAGAACCCACCTCTTAGAACCCCACTTGAGGAATGGGGTTCCAGCCTCCTTATAAGGGGAGCCCTTCCCCATATCATTCCTGGACCCTCCATTCTGAAAGTCTTTTCCTTCAGAGGTGCACATCCAAGGTGACGTCATCTATGGAGCCAGGCTCACAGCCCCTCATCCTTGTGTCCCCATGAGGGGCTCCGGAGGCTACACTCTCCCTGACTCTGACAGAGCTGGGTTAGAGTGCGCCATGGCCGAGAAGAAGCAGTACTGTCTGTGGCTCACCCCTCCGCCCTGGGAGCCAGAGCCAGTTTCCCAGCCTGGAATGAAGCAACCTTAACTAAGGACCCCCCTGGGACCGCTGGGAGCTGAAAACCACAGCAGAGATTTGTCCCGACAGCCATGGCTCTCAGACAACAAGGAGAGATAATTTTAGACCACAAACTTTGACCTCTTGAATAGAAGGAGAATGACGTAAATAGAGGAAAAACAAAGTGCACGGAACTCATAACAAGTAGAAAAATGGTAGGATTTCAACTGCTAGGTTTTAAGACGTGACACAGTTTTAAAGATTTTCAAAAAACTCACATTGGCGAGTTTAAAGCTTAACCTTGCTATCATTCCTTTTGTTTTATTTGGAGTGCTACATGGGTTAGGAGCTGGTTAAAGTTATATGCCACTGTGACATCTATTATTTATTTACATTTTGCTTTGCACAGATGGTACATAGTGTCCTAATGCCTCACCCTTAGTGTGTTAGTTTCCTATATCTGCTGTGACAAATTATCACAATTATTTAGTGATGTAAAGCAACACAGATTATTCTTTCATAGTTCTACAGGTCACAAGTCTAAACTGGGTCAGTCTGGTTGTGTTTCTTCTAGAAATTCTAGGGGAGAAGCCTTACCTTGACTTCTCCAACTCCTGGAGGCTGTCTCCCGTGCTAGGCTCCTGGCCCTGTACTCTGTCCTCTGTTTACCTGGCCACATCTCCCTCTTGACTCTGGCCCTCTTGTCTCCCTCTTAAAAGGACCTTTGTGATTATACTTAGGACCCTCTCAGGTGCTCTCCCCATCTCAAGGCCTTAACTTAATCTCTGCAAAGTCCTTTTAGCCATCTTAGGTAATTCATTCATAGGTTCCAGGGATTCGGATATGGACATCCTTGAGGAGCTGATATTCAGCCTACCACAGTCAGGCCTCACAATGCGTTAGACCAACAACTGAGAGCAAAATCAAGTGGTAGAAAAAATGTGAAAATGTTGGAACTGGAAAGTTATGCAAGGTCAGAGTGTCCTTGTCCAGAATCTTGTAGTTGAAAGCATTATCTGTGTGACAAATGAAAATATATTTGGATATTGTGTTCAGGAAGGGGGGCTTCTCCCTGGACTTGCTTATAAATATTTGTATATGTGGTCCAGACCCTGGTCATCACTCATTCTGCTGTGTTTGTTCCATTATCCAAGGTAACCAAGGGCCCGCTACCCACTGGATGCCGCCATCCAGGCCAGGCAAACCACATTCATGCCAGCTCATTTCCTCTGGGCATACATTGTGTCTTTGTCTTATATTTAGCATATAAATTGGTTGTCAGCCTGTCTCAGAGCAGTAACATGACCTTGCAGCTTAGCATATCACATCCTTTAAAGGACAATAATGTTTTCCTGGCTTTCCCTTGTGGCTCATGGAACAAGATGGTGTGGAAAGCAGTGGGAAGAACAGTCACAAAAGATAACAGCCCTTCAGTTAGAAGCTGAGATAGCAGATGGCACCCTTGCTGTTTGCAACAGAAAAGGTCCCCTTTGGGAGATTGACAGTGGCCAAGGGGGCTGTGTGCAGAGTTCCTGCATTGATGGAGATGGAAGGACTCTCTGTAGAAGTGCCACATCGAGGGGTGAAGAATGGGGGCACCTGCTGATCTTGGGATCTGGTAGGTTGGGAGTGGCTTCATGATGCTCAGTACAGATCCTTAGATGCTGCTGAGGTTGGGGGGAGGTCACGCTGTCCTCACGCTGGGGGTGCTGTGCCAGGCTTCTCTATACCTACCTCTCCATCCCTAGCTTTGCCCACCCTGTGGCCCAGGAGAGAGCCAAGCTGCCCCTGGCCTTGTCTCTCAGTGAACGATGGGAAAACCACGTGTCACATACCCCCCAGGGCATAAGCGAGACTTGTTGATGCCCACTTAAAACTCAAATTCATTGAGAATTCACTGAGGTGCCAGAAACTACTATTAGTTCTTTACATAAGTTGGCATTTAATCCTCAGGACTATGTATTGGAAATGCTCCTCTAATTTTATAGAAAATGGACACAAAGTGATTAAGTAATGTGCCCAAAGCCACCAGCTGGTGGTGCTGAAATTGTGTTAAACCCAGACCGGCTGAAGCAGAAGCCCACACTTGATCTCTCACTATACCCCAAGATAAGATGCCAAATGCACTTGAGTAAAGATTTTTAAGAAAATTCTAATAATAATGTAAACACAGGGTTTTACATATGTGAATTCATTTAATCCTTAGAGAACCTGAGGTAATAAATAAATAAAGTTTACTGGAAACAGGCAAAGAAAAAGAAAAAAGAGAGAACCTGAGGAACATCTGGTTATTACTGATGTTTAGACAGAGGCATAGGAGGGGCTGAACAACTGTCCCAGGAAGTAGCAGAACTAGGATCTGAAGTCAGGCAGCCCACCTTTGTGTTCCAAAAGGGAAAAATGCTGTCACTGAGACACAGAGATAACGCCCAAGTTGTATGCTTGAACAATGGAACTGATTAAGATTGTGGAGGGCACTGTAATTAGTTCAACACAGAAATAAATCCAGGAAGAATAAAGGAATAAAGTCTCTTTCATGTCCTTAGGGAGTTTGTAGCTGTGGAGAGATGGCATAGACATGGTCAATTATAAACTCAGATGAATTTTGAGACTCAGAAGAAATGATGGTCAGAGAAGGGGGTTCTGGTGCTTCGGAGACTTGCCTTCTAAAGAGATAGGTAGGTGCCACCCACCCACAGGATTTTCCCCTCAAATTTCATCAGTTACCTGTGCATGCACTGGGTACCCTCCTGTTCATGATGCTTGTGTATACCACCTTCCACAGGAAATACAAGCCTAAGGACCTGTGGGAGGTGATGAGCTACTGGCTTACCTGTGAATAAGGCAAGATATTTGGCTTGAGGAGGAAAGTGACCCAGGCATAGGACCATAAATGACAATGAATGGAGGCAGACAGAACCAGGCAGAGCTACCCAGTGGCAAAGCACGAGATGGGCAGTGAGATAAATGATGTTAAATAAGCTTAGGATGGATAAGGGAGGTGGAAAAATTAACATACTGAAGACTCTACAACCTTTCTTCAGGGTTTACATTTTTCTTTAGGACCCTCATCCTTAATTCCAATCTATAATGAACACAGTTATGGTGAGATTTTGGTTGTATTTTTATTGCATTATGACCAGACATGTGATTTGTGATGAGAAAGGTGTTTATCAAAGAAAAAAGGTCCCCATATGGCGGCTTCTAAGAACCCAGATTAATCTTACAGTTTGTTAGATCAGAAGTCCACCATGAACCTTACTGACCCAAGCAGGGGTACTTGGGGTACTCCACAGGGGATCTGTCATCTGGCTTCTTCCACCTTCCAGAGGCTGCCCACTGTCCTTGCTGCCAGACTCAGTGCTTCTCATGCTGCTTGCCATCCCTCTAGCTCTGTCGTCATAATCACATCTTATCCCTTTCTGTTTTTAATATATGGATCTTGAAAGTGTTGGGACCCTGCCATTCTCTTCCCAATGGTGTCACCAGTGGTGGCTGCCTTTCAGCTACTGAGTATAACTCAGTATACCTGAGGATGTAGTAACAGCGATCAAGGGGGGAGGTGGTAGACATGTTGCCAGGACTCAGAAGCATGTGCAGGTGTGACAATATAGAGGTTAAAGCAGAGAGAAGGTGGAGCACCAGGAAGTATGTCCTGGTGAGTCTGAATTTTCTATTAAGAACATTTTAAACATTGTGCTTATATGGGGTTGTGGCTCAGTGGTAGAGTGCTCACCCGTGTGAGAGGCATTGGGTTCAATTCTTAGCACTTCATATAAATGAATAAATAAATAAATAAAGGCCATCAACAACTAAAAAAAAAATCTAAATTGTGCTTGTCAAATGAATTTATGCTTCTAGAAAAAATATATGGTTTTTATTATTCAGAGCAAGCAATTCATGATTCTGTTATGAACAGATAGTTATTAACCTAGGCAGCACGACATAGACATTGAAAAAAATTTTTTTTTAGAAAAATCTGCATTCTATTAGACATGTAGAAATTATATTCCCCGTTATTTACTTCCCATCTCTCTATTATACTCCACATTACAATTTGGTGGGAATAGAAAAGTTGATCTGTATCACATAGAAATGTGAACCTGGCAGCAAAACAGGTTTCCATTAAAAATAGAGAAAAGTGGACCAAAAGAAGAGGCAGAAAGGTTTTATTACATTTATTTTTGTCCATTTCTGTAATTTTTCCTGTTTTATTTTAAAACCCTGGTCACATGGTGCCAGAATTTATATTTATGGTTAAATAAATATATCCATCAGACCCAAGTTTATATAAAGAAAATAATGCTTGTCTCGGGTAGAGAGGTATTTTTAAATCTTCATATTTTTATATTGGTTTAGTAGCTTTAGGCTATCTTCCCCGACCCCCAGGCTCTCAGTTCTGATTTTCTCACTTCCTGTCTAGCATTGGACTTTGTCAATGTGCCTGTCCGTACAGGACATCCTCACCCCTTCATTGTTCTTTAATTCTGTTCTTGCCTTTCTGTCTTACCCACATGTAGTCTCAGACTTTCTCTGATGAATGACTCAATAGTTAAGAGAAACCAAGCAAAACGTCACCCTTGAAGTAAATTACTGGCCTAGTTTATGTGCCAAGTCACTTTTAGAATTCCATAATTATTTTTTAATCAGGTACATCAGTGAATTTTTAAATACCAATAAGCAATATGAAAAGGCTCATGTTTACATGCTTTTCAAAATGAAGTATTGCCATGGCCTGAGGTTTGAACTTTCTAGTAAAGAGCATTATTGATTCTTTGTTACTGCCTCAATCATCCTGTGGGGTAATACCTCCAAATCACAGGAAGATGACTGGGTTTGGGTTAGTAGTTAAAGAAGAGGAAGGGGAGTCTTCTCAAGACCAAATCCTAATACAAACTGTTTGAGATATATTTGTTACAGTCAAGTTTCAGTCTTGACTTAATGTGATTGAAAGCTCTGTGCTGAGGATTCTGGGTCTTTGATCAATTAGTAATGGGTGCAGAATTTGGATTGTAAGCATACATACCACATATTTCTATTCTTAATAAATCTACATGAAGTAACAGATTTTTAAAAAACAAAAACAAAAACAAAAAAGCACCATGACTTTGTGGAAGTAAAGAACTTGGTCTCCAACCAGGTCATGTGGGTCAAAATTATCACTGCATCTTTATCTAGTTGTATAATACTGGGAAATCTGGTTAACCCTTCTGCAATCCAGGAAATGGATATAATACCTGTATTACATGATAGTATAATATAATTCCTAAACATCAGTAATTAATCAGAACAATACATACAAGGCACATAGGCCCTGTAGAGCCTTTATAAGTGGTAGATGTGCTAGTTATTTCCATTTTATCATCTCACACTCATCTTCAAAAAAAAAAAAAAAAAGTCTTTAGATCATGAGGCTCCTGTGGGAAGGAGGGGTACCCAAGCTAAGTCAATCACATTATACTCATCCCAAGCCACTTGGGGATAAGCTTCTTTTCCAATCAGAACAACCAAGTCCTTCCCTGGGAAATTCAGCTGGGGAAAGAGACAATTTCTATCAGTTAGCATGTGGTCCCAGAGCCAGGGGTCCTGCTCCATGTGGCAGCCTGTCTACAGTAGAAAGAATAAAATCCAAGTGCAGCATCTTAGAGTCTAGTTCCAGAGAGTGAAAACTTCATCCCAAGGCCTGGGTGTTTGGTCATCTTTTCCCTCAATTTTTTTAAGCTCCATCTTCCATCCCAACTCCTTCTATGTTCACTTTGAGCTATAGATTTCTAATCTTTAACTTTAGACTAGATCCGGACTCCGAACAGTTCTAATATGGTAATTATAATTATGTCTATTTTTTAAGAAGCTAGTTTTCTGTAGATCTATTATTTGATTATATCATCGTTTCTCTCTTAATATTTTTCCTGTGTTCCCAGTACAAGGAAGCCTCCAAATTCAAAATAACTGTCAAAGACTTTTCTTATAAGCATGTCATGTTAAGCAACTAAGCTGTAAATATTTAGGGATGATTATATATTAGGATGATTTGTTTCTTGCAGTGGATAAAATTTACTTCCTAAAATAGGCATTATTAAATGGTCCATTAAAAATTTGGTACCATATGGTGCAAACAGAACCACCATCCTTACCTTAGACCTGGTCAGGAAAGTTAGCTCTTCACAAAGAAAGCTGCACCCACCGGTGTGACACAGGGACACCTCCGCCAAATGCTTCAGCCTGCTGGAAGCCAGAAGAGCACTCAGGGCGTTGTCAGAACAGGGTGTTGGACTCCATCATCCTCAGCACCTTCCTCTCACTGTCTGGCCATGACTGGTCATCCAGAAATGTTAGTTTGACTGAACAGAACCACAGATAGAGGGAACAGCAGATTGCACTAATGCATCTTGCCCTGAATCACGCCCCAGCAACTGCCCCTCCCTTTTGAGCATCGTTCCGCCTTAAAGCACTTACCTTTCTATACTCAAGCATGCTGTTCTCAGCTATCCTAATAAAGGATCTCATCTCATCTCACATTTCATTGTAGATTAAGGAGAATGATTTTTCTATCAGCTACGTGGAAGAATCAAATTCGTTGCTTTCAGCTGACAACTCATAGAAAGAAAAAGAGTCCCTTGCCCTTAAAAAATTCACAATGTTATTTTAGAAGCTCATGCATGAGAAGTGGTTAGAAAATCGCAAATGCACCAACTCTCTTCATTAGGAAAACTGAACAAGAGGGAGCCACAGAAGAGCCCTTTTCTTTTCCATCTTCCTCATCACACAGTTAACCACGCGTGGACCAAATATTTGTTCACTAATTTGTACTTGGACTCAATGCCTTGCAGTCTATTATACCAATTCAGCTATTATGTTTTAGTTATTTCACTTTGGTCGATTATTCTGAATAATGTGTTGATTAAAAGAATAATTTTATTATTTATAAACACTTCATGTTCTTAATTTACATTATGGTTTTATAATTATATCTAGGTTCCTAGATGTCCATTAAATCCTTACTTGATGCTTGATAACTGAATATGGAATTGGAAAGTGAAGACTTTCAGAGCCTGAGAGTCTAGTGGGAAACACAGGATGAGCTCCAAGATGTCTATAATTTCCCAAAGAGCATTCAAATTAATAATTTAATAATCTTCACTTTAAAGCCACACTAGATGACATTACTCGCTGTGACTGAAATGACTCTGCCCCCCGAACACAGAGAAAGAGCCTGCAGTTCAGTCACACTGAGTGAGTAGAATGTTCTGAGCAGGAGTGTGATCTGGTTCACACAATTGCATGAGCTGGAAGGCTTCACTCCAAGATCTTTGTTTGAAGACACACCAAGGTCTTTGTTTTGAAGACGCACAATAAGCTGCCTCCTGTGGTCACACCCTGAACCAGCAGAGAGCTGTACCTCAGATCCTCAGACCTCTGGTCTGCACAACAACAAGGATTGAATAAGATGAGCCTAGCATGAAACCTGTCCCATGGGCTGTCTTGAAGCCCCACGCTGTGCTGTGGAGGAGGAAACAGGAGGTCTGGCTGTGGTCTCTAGCACTTTCTCAGGCATCGCATGCACCTAGGAGCACCCTTCAGCCTTGCTGAGCCTCATCCTTTTCATCTGTAGGTTGAAAGCAACCCCCCATGAAGCAGATTTGAGTGTCCGGGGAGCAGTGTGTGTAGAAATATTTTTTAAATCATGATGCTCCATGTAAACGTGAGGCATTGTTATTTTTGTTGTTGAGACTTCTGTTGAGGATCAGTTATGTGGACTTTCTGGTATGAGAAGATGTCAGTTGATGCTGCTTCTCACTCTCCAGACAGACCGCATTCCCCCTTGAATGTGTATCTTCCTTTCTAAATAAACCTCTATGCCAAAAAAAAAAAAAAAGAAAAAGAAAGAAAGAAAGAAAGAAAAGAAGAAGTTGTAGTAGTTGAGGAAATTTGGGATATACACCTGATTTTACTCTACACTTACTGAGGGCTGCGATTTGAAAATATTTTACAGTAAAGACTGCTTTTAAAAGGAGCTTTCAAAAGAAGTATATATATATTTTTAAGGCTGTCCATCCAGAGCCTCAAGAAAAACATTGGAAAATCTCCTGATCATTTCTTAGGGCTTAATTTTTTGTTATTTTCACTAAAAACTGATGTGATTCTGCAATCTGTGTATGGGGTGAAGGTGGGAGTTCATAACCCACTTGAATCAAAGTGTGGAATATGATATGTCAAGAAATTTGTAATGTTTTGAACAACCCACAATAAAAAATTAAAAAAAAAAAAAAACAAGTGTATTAACTAACATTTTTTCATTTCAAACTGAATTTTCAACTCTTTCTTATGTTCCTGCTCAAATTTGGCCGCTTTGAGTAAACATCCACTAAGGTAAATGGGAGAGTTGATTCTCTTACCAGTAAATATGGCGAACACATGTTGTTGCTGATTGGTACTCGACTAGGCATTTGGGAAGGTAGCTGCAGCCGGGTAGTTTCAATGGTCACAACTGGGCTACAGCAGCTCACAACTGGGCTACCTCAGAGGGGACGTCTTCCTGGGTTCCAAGAGAAGAAAGGAGCAACCACTGCTTCTCAAATCAGGGCTCCATGAAATGGAATTTTCCCGGGCTTTGAATGTGGAAATTGTCCAACCTCCAATGACAATTGTTTAAATAAAAATAGAATAAGAATTCTTGGGTGGGACACAAATGTGCCTTGCCTACAACAAGATTCAATAGTAAGTGTACACAGAGTCTATCCTATTTTTCTGTAGTGAAAGGAGAATGGCGTATCATTTGAATCACTGAACTGCAGAGAAAAGAAATCACTCAACTTGGTTAAATTTCTTATTAGGAAAAAATGTTTTCTACAGAGGGTAACAGTTACTGGATTTTAATTTTACCTCTTTTTACTGCATTGAATGCCCTTGATGTTGAATAAAACAAAGTAGGAAAGAAGGCAAAAGGCAGACTTTTGATAAAGCCAACTTTCAGTGTGTGTATTAGAAGGCTAGAAATACTTCAGTACCTATTTAGGTGGTTTGGTTATAGAAATAAGACATGAGCTAAGAGATTATGTATGAGTACCATGGTGGTTTAGCAGATTCCCTCCTCTGTTCATCTGGCAATCTTGCCGGGTTCCCTTCTCTTCATATCTTACCAAGACACCTTGTAAGAGCTAACCATGCGACCTCCACACTTCCTTCCCTTGTTCTGTGGTTGCCATCCCCTCCCAACCTCCACACAGTTCTCTACTCCATATCCTTTGCTGGCCGCTCCTCCCTCACCCAGACACTCAGTGCTGAGTGCCCCAAGATGCTGTTCCCACCTCCCCTCCTCTTCATTACTTGCACACACCAACTCCATATGCTAACAAATCCAAATCCATCGCTCTGGTCCTGATAGTTCCCTAAATTCTTCAACTCATTTTCTAAATGCCTCTGCATAGAGATCTTGGAGGCATCTCAGTCTTAACGTGGCCAAAACAAAAACTGACTTTGTATCAGTTCCTCCCCCAGTTTTCCTATTTCAGTGGACAGCACCATCATCCAACACCAAGACAAGACATCTGAGGCTTATCCTTCATTACTTTCTGACTTCACCCATCACATTCAGTCCTTCCTATCCAACCTGCCTCCCAAACTGATCCCACTCCAGTTACTCTTTTCTATTTCCATTATTGACACTCCAGACCAAGTCGCCATTGTCTCTGACTCTCCCCTGTGGCAGTAGCTCCCCAGTTTTGTCACCTTGTTCTTATTCTGGTATCCCTTCAGTCACTTCTCTACCCAGCAGGCACAGTGACATTTGTGGCTCAGAGCGTATCAGGGATTGAACTCAGGGGCACTCAACCACTGAGCCACATCCCAGCCCTATTTTGTATTTTATTTAGAGACAGGGTCTCACTGAGTTGCTTAGCGCCTCACTCTTGCTGAGGCTGGCTTTGAACCCACGATCCTCCTACCTCAGCCTCCTGAACCGTTGGGATAACAGGTGTGTACCACTGTGCCCAGCCATAGTGACATTTTAAAATCATAAATTATTGTGTCATTCCCTTCTTCCTCCGTTGACAGTTCCCCACACAGGCATCTCCTCTCACTTGCAGTGAAATCCAGACTCTGTCCTGGCTTACAAAGCCCCAACATCACTGGGCCCTGCCTACTTCTCCCATATCACTTGGTATCACTGTCCTTTTCACACTCCAGCCATACCAGTTTATATTTTATTTCTCTAGCCCATCAAGCACCATCCTGCCAGAGAGCCTGTGCATATGCTTTTTCTGGGCTGAGAGCTCTTACCCCCAATCTGTGCATGGCTGGATCCTTCTGGAACATTCTTGCCTCAGCCTACGTATTTCTTCCAGGATGTCTCCCAGAAACCTCATCTGAAGTAGTCACTGTTCAACAGTTGCTGTGCTTTCATTCTCCATGCATTACTTTGACAACCTGACATTTCTTATCAGTTTGTCAGTTTGGGTCTGTATGTGTGTGTGTGCACAAACTACACTATGAGCTGTCTCTGAGCAGGGACATATGGGTCTTATGCACCTCAGTAACCCCAGTGCTTAGAACAGCACTGATAGTAGGTGCTCAGAAAACAAATGAACAAAGCATGCTAAGCAACAGGAAGATCTCTTAATGGGAAGTGATGACTTTTGATTGTTTTATTTCAAAGCAAAGCCTTGACTGATTTAGCTAAATTCCTGAGGACTAATCAAGAAAATAAAATCAAAACCTATTATCATTTGGCTGATTCAGCTCCTTGGAGACCTCTTTTTTTCTGCATTGGTAATCCAGACCTCCATAAGGAGGACACACCATGGCAGGGCGCATCTCATCCATTTCTGAGGCATGGAAGTTAATGACCTACTGGGGCCTCCCTGGTTCCTGTGATAAGACTGCAGCCATGAATTTGGCAGAAGCAGAAAACTTGCAGTGCTAAGGACTACTCCAGTGGATGGCCCCGATTTCTCCCTATTCTTCCCAGCACTTTAGTGATGCAAGATGAACTCTAAAGCACAGCATGTGCCCCGTGGTGGGATCCATTCTCAGTCAACCAGGCCACAGACTGTCACCTGTGTGGCTGCACCTCCTGTGTGCACTTCCTGTCCCTCTCCGCCAAGCCCCACCCTTTCCCTAAGGAGGGGGCTAAGGCCAAGCCACTGACCCATTTAGAGCTTGGGGATTAGGAACTTTTTATTTGTCATCAAAGCACTATTTATGGCATTCTAATCTTGTGACACTTATGACTGTGGTAGGAGTACAGAGCTTCGAGAAGAATACAGAACGTTTCGTGTTTTGATTTATTTTGGGGGGAGTTCATATTGAAAATAATTTTGTCTTTTTCTTGAGCTCCGCTCATCTCTGGCCAGTCCCCCATCTTCCTCTCTCACTTCACACTGCACAACGCCACCGTGTAGTTTTCCTCTGTTTTGACCCCACCCTTCCTGTTGCTAAGCAGATGAACTGGATTGCATAAATCATGGATTTCTCAGCTGTGACAGTGAAAAAGACAGGAGAACAGGAGCCAGAAACGGGGACAACGGCCTCTAGCACTTGGGGCCTCTAGCACTTGGGGCTTAGGATTGGACCACAAAAAGAGTCAAAAGGCAGTAGGTGAAGTTCTCAGACAAAGGTGGATTTATAATGTTGCCAACCAGGAGGATTTGGAAACAGAACAAAGCACACCCTTCCCACATCCTAATTTTCTTTCCATATAGTTTCAGAAAGACTTGAGCAAGCACATTCTCCTTCCATCATATTTATTTATTGAAATTTTTTCTCCATTATGAAAGTAATTTCATATCATGACCAAAAGAAAAAGGATAAGGGAAATTATAGAAGAAGAAAAATGACATATTATTCCACTACTTTAAGGCAATACCTATTAACATTTGTTTATTTCCTTTGGAGACTTGAACTCATCGTGTATTAGAGTGAATTTATTTAGTTTTGGTTGTGTCTTTGGTTTTTCACATACTTTAATCATTATCTTAGAATATTTTCAGAATTTCAGTTATTATTTGAATATTTCAAGTTTCTTTGACTCACAAATACAGAAAGTCAGTTGTAAATCTGTGTATTTTAAATGCATATTTGCATTTCTGACTCACAAAATAGGGCTAATGTCACTTGACAATAAGTTTTCACTCCTCTCCTTTATTCAACTTATTTTTAATGAACCAAGTTTAGTAATGAGAGGTCTCCATCAAACAGTCTGCTTTCATCAAATCACCTGTGGCTTCCCATGGACATTTCCCACGAAACAAGCATTAAACAGGATTCTCGAAATTTCCTTTGGAGCCCTCAAGTTTACCAACTCCATTCACCTGTGCGGCTGTAGGAAGCCTAACGCCCTCTGTGCTCTCCAGAGCCCTTGTGTGGAGGCACTACTGGCCTATCATCTGGCTGGGAGGTGTTGTGAGAGCGTCAAGTTCGTTTCCTTTGATGAGACATTCCCCTGCAGACACATTAGTGGTTTCCCCAAGTGACACTTTGCGAATAGCTATAGACACTCAATAAGCTCAAAAAGGCATGCTACCAGTAGGACACCAGAGGGTGCTAGAGTAATGTCACAATGAGCCTCTGCTTTCCCTGCTCTCTACCATTAAAAAACTAAATAAAGCTTTTTAAAAAATAATGCACTGCCTTATCTTCAAATGAACACGCTCATTTGAAGTTTTACATTGCAGCTTGATGTAAGCCTCAGACACTAGTCATTGTTCATCATCTGATCAGCAACATCTCAGAAGGAAATCTTTTCTTCCCTTACAGACTTTTAAAAAAGAAATTCCAACTGTGGTCTCTTGGTAGACAGTTTTTTTTTTTCAAAAAAAAAAAAAGAAAAACATTTTCATTATCTCAAGGTAGTATCTTTGCCCTTTTCAAAGAATGTTTGGTAGTTCAAGTCTGCTAGATATTAAAGAAATAAATTATTTCCAAATTTACTTTTAGAAACATGGATTTGATCATTTGATCATTATATACCTACTATTAAATTTAAAATGAAACATGAGTATATCCGAATAAAGTAGTAGAGCTAGAAAAGCAAGGATAGTTAGTTAGAAAATTACGTTGGCGTTTATTTATAAACAGCCACAGTATTTTAATCAGGTTTTATTTTTCAGTGTTAAACTATCTTGAAAACTAGTTTCAAGACTATTTTCATCCAACATAATTTACTTAAATGTACGTAATAGGTGCCTAATATTGATATGCCTAAAATTATCTTTTGAGCCATCCCTGCCTCAATGGGCTGGCAATAAACTTGAAGAGATGACAGAGTCACATGACTTTTTAAATAATTGAAGAGGTAAGTAAAACGTGCCAAACACACGAGACTTGCAAATGCGTATGAGATAAAATATTGCATATTTTTCAAGATGGTGTTACTACAGCATTGTAGGTTAAGTGGAGGAATGAGTTATGCTTGAAACATGGGGAGGACTTAGTTAGGCAGAGAACAGACGGTTGAAGATAATCTCATGGCCAGAAAGGGACAGCGGGCAGAAGTACCCAGCCCAGCAATACACCAAACCCTATCTCCTCACCTCTCCACAGGGAGGTCCCAATCCAAAATCAGGCATGTCATTGTTTGTATATTATTTCTTTGTTTTAAACGCTGTGATTTATTTGGGCTTGGAGTTTAGGGTTTGTTTATTGTAGTAGTGGTACTTTTACCAGAAACAACAACAAAAAAATGACCGTCTTTAAGGTGGCATTTCCTTCCTCATCTCTGATACGACCAGTACGGTCATTTTCCCTGGGCCTCTCGCCACTGTTCGAGCCAGCTGAGTGTGTGCAGGTGTCATGCCCAGCCCTGCAGCTGCTGCCTCAGGAAGGGCTAGGTGCTCAAGTCCTCCCTGTGCCTCCCGCTCTGGGAATGTGTCATCTCCCTCTGGGGACTGAAGTTCTCAAGATAGAATCATGACCTGATTCTAATAGTCCTAATGCTTAATGCACATTAAGAACTCAATAAATAGTTTTAATTAAAATGTCTTTCTGTTGGTTTAAGAGCAGTATAAGTGAATTGCAAGAAATGCAAACCAACAAAAAATGTTTTGAAAAAGACCATATTCCCACAGCAGTTTATCATCAACACCTTGGTGCCTGTGCTTTGAGACATTTCTCTGTACATCTCTGTATCAGTCTTTCTACTTACCTAGCTATTTTTTACGTTAGATTATACTACAGTTTTTCATTTACTACTCCACACATTTCTTTGTTAATAAGTATTCATCTCCATGTGATGATTCCTATCAACAAACTTGCTCCATAAAAATACCCCTGTGGAACGCTTCCTCAAATGCAGATTCCTGGGCCCCAGCCTCCACCTGCAGGTTCAGAACCTTTAGAGATTTGGCTCTGGAATCTGAATTTTAACCAGCATCTGAATGTGCATGTCCCAGTCATGGATCTACAGATCATTTTAGGGATCCAGATTAACTTGATGCTCTCCATATAAACTGTATAGGCTACAACTAATTTAACCCATTTTGAAGGTTAAGTTTTTCATTATGATTTAGGTGTTAAACATCATTAATAACAAGCATTGTAAGAGGTAATAAGCATCATATCAACATTTTCTTCACTGTGTTACTGTAAAGAAAATATCAACCTAATATTCATATACAGCCTAGGTGTGCTCAGTAAATGATAGAGGGGGCTTTTGGGTTCCAAAGTGATGTGATCCCAAAAATCGCAACACAAAATCATCATAAAATCATGACATAGACTGCTGTGTCCCCCCCCCCCCCCCATACCTCCTTTCGACGGTGAGCCACAGGAGCATCAGTTTGCGTGTGCAGGTGTCCACGTGACTCTGGTCTGCAGATTTAGTGCCTCAGGTCCTCCCTCTGCTTCACGAGGACACAGTGAGCTGTTTTCCTCTCTGAATCCCTCTCACTTCTGCTGACGGATTCTCAACACCACTGATTTAAGTTATAATCAAACAACCCTGCCCAGCTTGGATTATTTCATTCTAATATTTGCATAACTGGTACAGTTCTCCAAGATTTGGGCTGCACCCAGGAAAAAGTCTTCCCAGAAGTTTTTCATGTGTCTTTTTTCTTTCGATTATTTTTGTAGTTCCCCCAGTTTCGTGATGTAGATACCATTGGCATTAAACGTGAATGGTTTAGAATTAAGAGATTAATTACATGAAGTTTCAATCAGAATTACTTATTGAACCCCACCCACCTGGGTGGGCACCTGCTGGTAGTGAGTTTCACAGTACCACAAAGGACTGATGGTAAGGCTTCATTTGACCCATCGTTTGTAGCGTTTGGATAATTAGGTTAAAAATATTTTATAAAGATCTCACGTGGGCCACATAATAGGCTCTGTAGGAACACCTAGGTTGAACACCGAGGCTGTATATGAATATTAGCTTGATATTTTCTAATCTACTATTATCTAATCTATAATATTACTGGAGTCCGTTTCAGCACAACAGAGTGAATTTCAGTGGTGAGCAAGAGAGACATCGTCCCTTCCTCATGGAGTATACAGTCTAAGGAGATCAAAGACACAAACCCAAACAATTCCTGTAAACAGAGCATGTACAAAGGAAGAGCAATTAGAATGGAGGCCATGTCTCTCCTGTAGATCCTGTAGATCTCCTGGAGATCTCATTCACAATAACAAGAGCTAAAAGGTACCTGGCAATAAGTCTAAAAGATAATGAAGTCCTTATATGGAAAATGATAAAATATTACTGAAGAATATAAATTAAGTTACAAATAAAAAGAGAGATGCCAAGCTTCACCCAGTTGATTTTAAAACTCAATAAAATTCCATACTCCAAGGAGGCTTGATGTGGGCATGTGAGAGTGTGGAATTTTACAAGCTGGTCCTGAAATTCTTATGGAAAATACCAAACACAGCAAATTCCTAGGACATCGAAGACATAGAAATATTCTGTATCGGATTTCAAAAGTTATTTTAAAGGTATACTATTTTAGTTGGAGTAGTATTAGTGCAGGTATAGAAAATGCCCCCCTCCCCTCAAAAAAAAAAAGAACACATCACATTCTTGTGTATATAGAAACTTGTGTGATCCTCAATATTGGCATTGTAGATAAAATAGAGTAAATGATTGATATGTAATAATGGTACAGGCATATTTGGTTTTCTGTGCAAAAAAGTGTGTGTGTAACGTGGGAGAGAGAGAGCTTTAGAGCTGGTGACCAAGTCAATGCCTAGTTCTTTTAACTTTGCTAAAGCCTAGAAGGACAACAACCAGAGTAATATGGAATTCAGTTCTTTAATCAAACTATACTGGATTTTAGAGGAAGTAGAATTGGATGAAGTCTCAGGTTAGTCACGAATAACCCAGGGAGCATCCCAGCCCATGGGCAGGGGAAAAAAATCACAGAAGGCAGGTGGTGGGCTAAATCTATGCCACCTCAGTTCTAAAGCTTGTCAGTGTGAGGCATGTGAAAGAAGCTTGGAACCCAAAACAAGCTGAGCCTCGTGGGGAAGGCAGTCACTCTTAAAAGGGTCTGGCATAAACCTCTGGCCAGCTGAGCCCGTCTGTTCCTGCTGCAGATCTTTCTCAGTCAAGACTAACTCCTCAAAATCAGAATTGTGATATCCTCACCTGGGCTTACTTTGAGAATTTGTGGGTAATGCCATTTGCTAATTTGACTCAGTGACGGAGTGCTCCACGTGTCCAGAGTCTGTTCTAGATGTTTAAGACACATCCATGAACAAGAATCCCAGCCCTTCTGGAGCTTCCATTGTAGTGGCAAGAGGGACTTATATAAATAATCAAAATATGTAACTAGATTTTTAAATTCCAGGCCCCACACTAGTTCTAATAAAAGAAAAAAATGAAGATGCATTTTAACAAGTTCCTCCAGTGCTTTGTATGTACCTAAAACTTTGAGAACCACCATGAATCTAGGAATCGTTTGATACTGCAAGATTGCTGTTGACTTGGCTGTCTACCAAATCCACACCTGGCCTGTGCTGGCTGCTGGTTAGAGGTGGTGATAGGAAGTTAACTTGTAAGCGGATATTACAGGCAATATTTGCCAAGTCATTCTGAATTTAGGGCTGTTTTCTTTGCTCCGGATGTGCCTATTTCTTACACTAAGCAACTAGTAGCTATAATTAAGGCAACTTCGATGGTAGCCAGTGGTTCTGTTATTTTTATGCAACTGGCTATTTGGGAGCAATTTATTTTAGTTCTGCCATATACGGTTACACCAAAAAATATTGAATTTTTTCCCAAATAAAGACATATAGCACTGTTTTCTTTATCATTATCAAAAAGAAGCAGGCAGATAGAACAAAAAATGAGCAAAGTGGTCTGAAAGTCTTTCTGACCTCCATACTTCAACGCTCATCATTGCCACTTCTAGAATGTTCTTTTCATGTTTTGCTGCCAATACAAACTCTGTCCATTCTTTGATATCCAGTTTCTACTAAGTCTTGTCCATTAATGTTTCATGCCCATCCCAAAATGAAGGAATCATCTTTTATTTTCATTTTATATTGTACTATGTCTGTATGATTCCTTTTGAAGTGAATCATATACTACTTACTGTTCCACACTTAAATCTGAACTGTCATTGCACCTTGTAGAGTGTCTTTAAGTCTTGGATTGTTGTTTACATGCTCACACTTTTGTATCATATCTTCCAGTGTAGATTTTTGATTCCTGAGGACAGGAAATATGTCTTACATATCTGAGTGCTTTTTTTTTTCCCCTCTAAAAACACACTGCCTTGTACAAGACAGTCATTTGATAAATACTTGTTGATTTTAGTATGTGTTCTCTGGGTGAAGACTGTTCTTATGAAAGTTCAAGAATCTAGTCTGTAAATTATAAAATTGGGAGCTGACATCACACAGTCATTTTCATTTGCTACTGGAGTAGAATTTTAAGTAATATTTTAAGGGTTGGAGCTCAATCTTGTTTAGCTTAGAATGACATTTCTCAGGTTTGCTGAGTAGAAAGAGGTCTGAGTAAATGCTGGTTTGTTCTCAGTGTGTGAGATGACAGGAACTATTTGAAGAGCAAGCAAGATAAGTGGCCTCCACCATTAGAAAACAAGCAGAAAGGGAATCTGGAATTCAAATTGAATGCTAGTCATTTTTAGTAGGGTGTCCCTTGTATATTGTCATCATAAGAAGTGGGATGAGCTGAAGTTGTCTGAAGAACTGAATTTCTGGAAGATGGAAAAGGAAAAACTTAAAAGTCTAAACACTAAAAGCTTATTTTGGAAAACACATGGATTATTTTGATTCCATAACTTCTTTAGGGTTTTTACATTTACTATAAAGTTTTAAATTCTAAGAATCTATCTCCTGCTTATGTACCTTAGAATAAACAGTAGTTTTTTACAAATTTGGATTGTAGATGGGAGCAGACATACTCAGATTTTCAGAAATCTGGTTGACCCTACTTCCCAAATTTTGCATACCTCAAAATAGAAAATGGATCTGGAGAAAATGACAAGTGTTCAAGAAGGACCCTGTCACATCCCAAACAAACTCTGTGGCCATACATTTCCTCCTCAGAACGAATCTATTCCTCCTTTCATTTCTCTATTTGGCTCTCCAAACTGTGATGTACACATATAAACACTCAGCACAAGGTGAAAATGTGACTCTTGGTACCTTTTTGCAGAATGTTTTCTATGACTTTCACATGAGTAGAGAAGTTAATAATCATGATGCCTCACATACTATGATAGTGTTGCAAATATTGAACTAAATTTAGAAAAGATAATATGACAGAAGATTTAAAAAAAACTTACTGACAAGTTAAACGGTCGGCTTAGAGGAGACAGAGGACTCATTAGAGGGAAGAATGGATTTAAAACAACCTTCATAGTTAATTTCTTTCTATGTTAAATTATTTTAAATATTTTCATTGTACTCCCATCTCCCTGGAATTTAAAGACTCAATCTAACTCTTAACAAAGTGGGCAGATGCTAAGTGGGAATTTTGAAACACAGTTATATAAGTGGAAGAACATTTTTCCTCTGAACATGAAGTAGTAAAATCAGATGAAGAAAACAAGACTAGGAGACAGTATTCTGCCATTTCAAACAGCGAGGGGCAACTTCTCTTCTCTATTGCTCAGAAGACCAAGGACCAAAGATGGTATTTTATTTCAACCAGCTAAAAATGTTTTTGATGCAGGCTGTGGCATTATGACAGGATAGTTCAGGTCAATGTCTGCATTTCCAACACAGACACCAATTACTTCTTAAGACCAGGCAAGTAGGCTGTCTCACAATGGGTGAGATCAACAGTCCTGACCCTCCTGCTGCATACTGGTTAGTAGTGGGATGGTTTTTTGGTTGCTTTTTAGTTCAAATGGCAGGGCACCCCAATGTTCAGTGATCCTACGTAATATTTTACTACTTTTGGCTCCTTGAAATACTGGAAATCTGAAAGTCTCTTCTCCCTTGAGTTCCAAGATATTATTGACTTCGGTCTTTTCCAAACATAGCTGCTCCTCTCCCTCATTTTAATTTAAATGTGGCTGGGTTTCCTCCAGCTCTGACTATTCTTCTAAATGCCCCTTTTCAGGCAATCTTTTGTGTTGCTGTTGTTGTCAACTGTTATCTAAATT
This sequence comes from Marmota monax, assembly GCF_021218885.2. NCBI lineage: Eukaryota > Metazoa > Chordata > Mammalia > Rodentia > Sciuridae > Marmota > Marmota monax. The sequence goes on from NW_026693082.1 coordinate 6,877,083, forward strand.
CTAGACCCTGATGGCTTCGAAACATTCTTCAACTCTCTCCTAAACTCCAAACCTTGCATGAGCGGTTAGTTAATATTTCTACATCCTGTCTCTTGGGCACTGCAAAGTCGATTTTTTTTTTTTAGAATCATCTTGTCAAGTGTTCAGAAACATTCTGTTTGAAATCCACCTGATTTATATATTGATTTGGAGAGAATAGATCTTTTCTTTATTTTTAAAGTCAACTTTTCTGTCTCTCAGTATCATTTTGTAGCATCTTCTAGATTCCATAGATTTGTTTGTTCAGATTGTTTTTAATGTTTCATTTTTTCCTTCACATTTTCTGTTTGTTTACTGCTAATTAGGAAAGTAATTGATGTTTGTATATTTGTACAACTACCTTCCTATTTCTGATAGCTTCTTTAGTTTTTCATGATTTTCATATTTTCTAGGTGGATAATATTATTGCCTGCAAATAATGATGTTTTGTCCTTTGTTTCAATCCAGAATGTACCAGCATTTAGCTTGAGTATTTAGACTAATTTGCCTCAGTTTCTTCACCTGTAAAATGGTATAGAAATACTTCATATCACTGCTGAGAAGAGTAAATGCAATAAAGTATATAAAATTCTTGCATCAATATGCAGTTAATCAAGATCTCAATATATGTAAGCTGGTTTTAGAAATTTAATAGTCTAGTCTTAGATGTTATAATATAGATCCTGTTTGTATTTTTATTATGAATTGGACCTTTGTAGAAAATTTATATCCCAACCAGTTTTTACAAAAATATAGAAAAACAATTTTTCTAGACTGTTATAATGAATCTTCTTAGTCAATGGCTTTTTCTACAAGTATAAAGTCTTCGTTTTTTTTGAGAGAGAGAGAGAGAGGAGAGAGAGAGAGAGAGGGAGAGAGAGAGAGAGAATTTCTTAATATTTATTTTTTAGTTTTCAGTGGACACAACATCTTTATTTTTTATTTTATGTGGTACTGAGGATCAAGCGCGTTACCGCTTGAGCCACATCCTCAGCCCATGTGTAAAGTCTTCTAATTTGCAAATTATATCACTAGTTACGTATATTTTTATTTTATCACATTAATCAGAATTCCTAGATGAAATTGTTAAATAATGTCAATCATCTTTATTGTCTTTTGAAAAAGTCAACCCCGAGATTCGTTCATTCATCATGTGGTTTTCTAATTCTTAATCTTGTGATGTTATACGTCTTTTAAATTTCTCCTTACCCATTATCTTTAGATTTATGTTATTTCTCTGTCATCTTAAATCCTATATTTAATCCACTAATTTTGATTTGTTGTAATTTAATAACAGTCTTAATTCAAAAGTTTTGCATACACATGTCTTGGGACCGGAGGGAATTATCAAAATCATATTATTCAAACCTTTTTATTTTTTCAAATTCAGAAAGTAAACGGGTTGAAAGATTTGTTTCACAGCTTGCTAGTTATAAAACCAAAATAAGGATCAAATAATTTCCCCAATCCTCTGTTTCCACTCTAGCAGCCCACCCGGCTTCTTCCCGAATAGCCACGAGAATGGTCAAGGAGGTAAGAGTGGAATGTGAACCATCTGAAAGACTGAAAACCCTTTCACATGGCCAGGGCCTAAAGTAGCCAGCTAAGTGCTTTGAGAGCAAACACTTTTAAAAAAAAATTCCTCTGGGACTGAGGTTAGTTTGTACTGACACAGGAGAATAAATAATCCTTCTGTTGATTCAGGAGGGTTCAGAGCACCTGTCTTAAAGGAGCAGCAGCACATTTTTTCAACTGCCCAGTTTTAAGCTAGAACCCTGTGGACATCATTGTCCCATCAGGACCCGACTGCACTTTTCCTCCTGGAGAAGGACTGCCACTTCCTTGAATTTTTCCCAGCAGGGCCTGTAAGCTTACCCATGGAAGCAGGAGAGAACCAATGTAGCCAGCCGGCTGGTGACTGTACTCTCTCTGGCATGGCCTTTCTTGCCCTGGCTTGGTTAGTGAAGAGCTGGAGGCTGGCGGGCAGAAAGCCAAGGAGTAGTGTAGACAGGGATTCAAAAATGAGCTTCCTTTTAATTTGGTAAGGATTGTGATAGTGAAATAAGGTGTTTCATTTAACGGTAAATGTTGATACTTTAAATAATAAATGTATAAAACCACAGATGTGTATAGACACGCATACACATAAAAATGTGTACATACACATGTATTTTGCATGCACCTATGCACTTGCAAAGAGCCTGAAACCCAACAGAATCTCATAGTGAAGCATCTTCGTGTACATGAGGAATGTTTTGCGTTGGAAATAATTCTTTAATAATAATAAGTCATTCTTTAAGTGTCTTTTTTTTTTTTTTTTTTGGTCTGGGCTGTTCACATTTCATATAGAGTAATACTCAAAATGTTTTTATTTATTTTTTACTTTAATTTGGATTTTGTTAGTTTGTTTCTTGGAGTTTTGTTGTTTGCATTGCATGAAGATACTCGTGTCACCTGAAGTTACCTGTAAACTTGTGAGTGTAGCTCATGAAGATTCAGAGTCAACCGATGTTTATTAAGGCCACCTCTGTGCCAAGCCTGGATCCAGGGACTTTCACAACAATAATTTTTTTTACTCCCCCACAACCACTTCCCATGTGCGTAGTTGATGTTATCGCTCTTACTTTAATGCTGAGGTCACAGAAGCTCAGATAAATGTAGGAACTTACCCTAGATCACGTAGCTACTGGAGCCAGGATCTGGACTCAAACCCATTTTAATTTCAAGGTCAGTATTCTTTCATCCTCCTGTCTAGATGAGGCCATTTCATACTGGATTGCAGATTCCTTTAGGGCTGGGATAATGCTTTGTTTGCCTTCATGCAGTGTGTTGTCAGCTGTTTCCCTGGAGATTTTATGTTTTGTGGCTTATTATCTTTTATTAATTTTTATTTTCATCAAGTATTACATAAGCATGTTTTGAAACTTCAAACAACATTGTGAATCCTATAAAAATTAACCATCCCCCAACTTATCCTACACAATGAGTTTATTGTTCCATGCCATTTGATTTATAATTTGAGAGGAGAGGAAATAAGAAATTGCTTTTACTTAACGAACACTATATCCCAAGTCATGTGTGTGTGCTTTCTCTGGGTTATCTTATTGACTCCTCTGAACAAATCTGACGCCTCTGACTAAGCTATCCTGGGCTGTTTCCACCCCATGGGGCTGAGTCCCAGTGCCAAGAAGAATGAGAAGCACATTTATTGCAAAGTATTAAGAACGTTGTTAACAACATGTTTTATATACCATGTGGAAATTCGGCTGCTTTTTGAAGTTCTTCCTGCCAGTTTATCATAAACTGATTGCTAATTAGACAGCAATGAAGCAGAAGCAAATCTGCACGTAGCAGTTGTTTTTATGGAATCCTGCTCTCTTCCTCCTGAAAATCTGTGCATCCTCTTACAGCTTTATTTGAATGTTTTGGAGTGTTTCAACTTTATTTTCAGAAGCTATGCAAGTAGCCTATAATTTTAAGTAAACGTTCTTAATTTGGCCTTCAAAATGTTGCATTTTCTGCTGTCTGCAGAATAACACATAGATAACCCCTTGAACTTGAGAGCAGACTGCACGGTCTGCTGCATTTGTGAAATTCAGTGCAAAACACTGGGTCATTTGTTGAAACAAGTTATGTTTATCAATTTTTTTTGCTTATATTCACTTCTCCACTTACATTGTCCACTAAATACATATGATGGAAATTTGGTCTCTCTTCCTTCCCTCACCCTTTTCTTGTTCAAAGTATCCCCCCTAGCTGTTCTTCTCTTTTTAAAAATTGGTTCTTTTTAGTTATATATGACAGTAGAGTCAACTTTGACATATTTATAAAAACATGGAGTCCTAGCTGTTCTTTACAATAACCAGGCAGTTAATCATGTAGCATTATTCTCTGCCTAGGAACTCTGCCTAATTATTTTCTTCCCATCTCTTTCCTGGACTGATACATAAAAGAGCCCAATAACTGTTTGCTGCGTTGGGTGGACTGGAGTTGGTAGGACTGTCCGCCCGAGTGGGGAGATTGTCTGCACCTCTCCCAGATGTGTGCTGCCCGCAATTGCTCACAGAAGGGAAGAGCCAGGGTTTTCACAATCCCTCCAGCCTGCCCCCTCGTCCTGCTGCTATCACTAAGCACAAGTCTGTTGTCATCATCTAGAATCTAGAAATGTCAATTAAATAGAACAGCAAAAGAAAAAAAAAATTGATTTTTTTTGCACACATTTTGAAATATAACTATAGTTGTTGAGAGTCACATTTGAGCCATTTGTGGATCAAGAAAATCAACTCTATAAGCTTAAAGCCAAGTGTTCTGGCCTTACCCTTCCCTATCAGCCTTTGATCTACAGCTTTAGTTGATCATGAACTCTTTAACTACTTTTTCTTTTCTAACTGCAAAGAGTTAGTATTTATGTTTGTTTAAGTATATGCAAATCTAACAGCTGAAGCCTCAAATTGTTTTTAGAACTTATTGGGAGTGAGAAGACACAATTCTCCTTGTGTCTGCCTTGTTCCCTGCATGTACACCTTCAAATCCAGCTCCTCAGTCCAGCAAATATTTCCTGGCTGCTGATTGTGTGCCAGGCACAGTGCTAGGTGCTGGGGATACAAAGACGAGTAATAGACAAATTGCATTCCAGCAAGAGAGCCTGAGGACCTAAGCAGATAAGTATAAATAGTGTGAGGTGAGAGCATAGAGGGCTGGAGGGAGCCAGAAATCGTTGTGGGATTTTTGTTTTGTTTTGTTTTGGATTTTTGTTGTTGTTTGTTTGTTTGTTTTGGTACCAGGGATTGAACCCAGGGGCCCTCAACTACCACATCTCCAGCCCCCCCCTTTTTTTGTATTTTATTAAAGACAGGGTCTCACTGAGTTGCTTAGGGCCTCACTAAATTGCTGAGGCTGCCTTTGAATTTGCAATCCTCCTACTTCAGCCTTCTGAGTCACTGGGATTATAGGCATGTGCCAGTGCACCTGGCTCAGAAATGATTTCTTAAAGGAGTCTGTGAATTGGGGGGAAGGTGGGCAATATGGGGAGAAAGGCAAGAGAATTAAGAAGAGCAGAGAGTTAAAAAAAGGACTCCAGGAGGAGGTAGCAACACAAATAAAGGTACCAACTGAGAAATGACCAGGGTGGGCAAGGGAGTGTGGAAGGCATGCATACACACAGCTGAGTTGTGCAGGCAGTTGTACGAGATGAATGTAAAGAGGCAAAGAAATGCCACACCAAGAGGTGGAAATGGAGCTACATTTCACCTTCACCTGCCCTCTGCAGGGAGCCATTCAAATAATTTGAACTGGAGAATAAACTGACCATTTGCCTTTTAGATGGAGCCATTTGGCACCAACATTTAGGATATATTTGAGAAGGGAAAACCTGGGTAGGAGAGATGCTGATAGATCTAGATAGAGGTGAATGGAGCTCTGCATTAAGACAAGGCTGACAGGAACAGAGGGGCTCATGGGTTCACAGAGGTGTAACTGGTGGCAGCTGATAAGCAGTAGATGTAGATAGTGCCAGGGACAGCAGGGAAGGATTTCACCAAGTTAGAAATTTCGGTAGCCAAGAAAGTGCAGCACAGGTAGCAATGTAGAGACCATGATGATTTCAGTTCTGGACATGTTGAGAGTTTAAAAAATTCTGAGTAAAAGTCCATTGAGGAGCTGGATAGAAGAGCCCAAATCTGAAGCAATAAGATTTGAGAATTATATGTCTCTAAACTTTGAGAATGAGAACACAAACATTGATTAAACTTGATCTATTATTAACAAAATCTATTTAAAAGTCCAAGGCTACTGATTGTGTGTGTGTATGTGTGTGTGTGTGTGTGTGTATGTGCATGTGTACTCCACCCTCCCCTGCTAAGGACAAATAATATTAATAAGAAGTATTCTGGGAAGCATTGCATCAGAAGAGGAGATTGAAGGAATGTAGACAAAAACAACATAAACCAAAACCACATACCTGCTTCAAAAAAAGAAGGTTGCATGAAGAAAATTACAGCTTTGAGTCCATGTCTAGGAAGAGTGTTTGACAGCTACAGGATATGAGAAGAAGTAAGGAACTAATTTGTTTGGTCTGAGGCAAGAAGAGAGAATGTTCACAGGAAGTCAGAATCCCTTGTATCTTCGAATATTGAATAAAGTCACTTTTAATACACCCCCACCCCATCCCCCACCCAATAGTACGAGCTTAGTGTGTTTGCCCAGCTGTGGGTTTTACCCTAAGTATAAAATAACTCTGTGCTGTGTCTTTTTGGATTGGGACCTAACTAAAGCCATTTGGATGTTTTGAAGCAGAAATTAAATTGTGGACATTTTCTAGGGAAAAGACAATTCCTATATATATCTGTATATCATGGGATGTGTGTGTTTGTGTGCCCGCACACGCACATACATGTGTGTTACCTTCCAAACAATACAAGGATATCTATATGTATATATTACCTTTCAAAAACACAAACAACATTTGTCTTAAGTGAATTAAAGAATTTCACTTCTCGTATCTTCCCCAGAAATGGCCAAAGAATAAACATTTCTAACAGTTGGCAAATACTGTATTTTAGTTTCAAATCTGAATTACGTTGAGAATTTCATGCTAGTTTTCCAAAATTCTTACATTTTCCAAAATTTATGAATGCCTCATTACCAGAAACTTCTGAAGAATTTCTTTCTCAATTTAGAAAAGAGAATTTGGAAAAGCCACAGTTTAATACCGTCCTTCCAGAAAAACAGTAAGTAGAAAGTAAAGATCTGACAAAAATAAAGACAAACAAAGGCTTAAGCCAAGGTATTATTTTGAGAATGTTAGAAGAATTATTGTGGAAAAATGAAAAACCACACTAAGCTTTTGTTAAATTACTAGTCCAAAGCAAAACCACAATCATCAATGGAAAAAAACTGACCTCCCTAATGGGATAGCATTTCATAAATGTGGTGTGATAGCTGATCCATTGTGGAGAAACTTGTTCAACAACAAGAAAAATACAGGTTTGTGTATAAAAGGGTAATTACTGATTCAGTGACAACGCTGTTGACTTTCAGTCTACTTTGAGGACAATGAGTTGAAAAATACAAATTGTATTTTGACTCCTTTTGACTGCTTGTGGTAGTTGGTGAGTGATAGCAAAGTGAAATTTCATTTTTTCATCTGTCTGTATCAATTATAATTATGAGGAAAATTCATTTGACTTGTTTTGGACTCCTGAGCCTCACATAAGTTATTGGAGGGTTTTGTTTTCCTTGCCTAACGCCTGCAGCTCAGGTAAGAGTGGTTGATTATGAATTGGTTACACAGCATTAAGGCCCATCTTACTTGTAGGGGAGAGAAACCACAAGAGTCATGTGCAGGGATTTAAGACACATTCTAAAGCTTGTTTTGGCTTTTCTTGCCCTGGTCTGCCTCAGCACCAAAGTGGCTATTGAAAAAATGGCTTTCTATTAAAAATGAAAGGACTGAAGGTTAATAATAGTCATTCCATAGGAAAAAGGGGAAAGTGTTCTGTATTCAACTAAGTTTGGGAAATGGTTAAACAAAGTTAAATAGGTTAGTTCTTTGCTGCTGGATTCAAGAGCCTCAAATGTGCTTCTTTGCATGGTGAATCTCCAAGACAGAATGATTGTTTTCAGAATTTTCTAGACATTTTTCGTTGAGACACATCTCTGAGACCAAAATCCCCTGAAAATGATGAGTTAAGGCACTGATTCCAGATGTACTGTGAAAAAGCCTTTCTATGTAGTCCCAGGAAAGGGGTTGAACCAGAGACCATAACTGCTGCTCCATTTCAGTTTCTTTGGTCCACACAGTGCCTTTAGAAACCTAAAGCTGGCCTGGTGTGGTGGCACACATCTGTAATCCCAGCAATTCAGGAAGTCGAGTCAGGAGGATTACAAGTTTGAGGTCAACCTCAGCAATTTAGTGAGACTTTAAGCAACTTAGTGAGATTCTGTCTCAAAATAAAAAGTAAAATAAAATAAAATAAGTAAAATAAAATAAAATAAGGGCTGGGGATGTATCTCAGTGGTAAAGCACCCCTGGGTTCAATCCCCAGTGCTTAAGAACAAAAACAAAACCTAAAGCCAATATTTACAAGTCAGAATATTTCATCATAGAAATTGGGATTATAAGGATGAGGCAAATCAAGCCTGAAGTCCTTCAGAGCCACAGCCCACTGGGTATTGGTAAGCCACTGCCCTTTCAGGGAGAGACCTTTGCCCCAGTTTTCATAGTGTCCATACTTCCTGCTTTCTTACGCCATGACAGTCCACTCCTTATCTCATCTGGTGGCTCCCGATTGCCTCCATTGGCTTCTCTCGGCTGTGAGGTGCCATCCACAGGGAAGAATTCCTTCTGTTGGCTGAGACTCGGCTTCCAGGCTGGACCTGGGTGACTGGTGGAGGGCAGGACAAAGACAGTCTAGAACCAAATGTGCCAAAATGTTGGCGGTGGTTGTCTTGATTGGTGGGAGTACAAGATTTTTTTCCTGTTTTATTTTACATAACTTATTTTGTGTGTGTATACTTTCTGAATATTCTGCAAAGTATAGTTGAAAGAGAAATTTTTTTAAAACAGGTAAAAAATTCCAAAATATAGATTTTTGAGGTTTAGCTACTGTGACAATGAATGTCTTTCTTTAAATTCTAATTACTAGTAGTATTAATAAAATGAGTAAGAGAAGTACAGATTTGATACAAGAAACCAAAAGTAGATTTGCTTCAAAAGTTAGCTAAAGATCTTCTCTCCCAACTATTCATCAAAAATTAATAATACAAATTTATAGTTATATTTTATGAGAGTAGAAAGATGTCGGTTTAGCTTATGTCACTTGACTTATGTCGTTTGATTTATATCATTTGACTTTTCACATTTAAGCCTCGATTAGTTTCTAGAATGTGATATAGAGAGTAAGAGTAAATCACCTTTTCATCTAGAAAATGAAAATATCTATATAAATAGATGTATAAACAAATAGATGTATAGCCTGGGAGATTTGAAGTTGAAGATTAGGGCCCACCTCCTGGCGGAGATAGTTCCCAGTTCTGATCATGTTTCTCAAAGCTAGCTGGGACTCAGTAGTGAGCAAACAAACGTGTCACACTCTGGAATCCTGAGTAACACTTAGACGTGTTTGGAATCTGAGTTGGGACCAATTCCTGGACAGAGTTAAAAAAAAAAAATGGTGGCTCTTCTTCAACACTTAAGGGCGAAAGGAATTCTTTCTGGAAGAACACCTTTTGAAATTCCTCCTTTGCTTCCATGGCTTTCCCTAGTCATAAAAGATGAGAGTGGGAACAAGGGAGATGCTTTGTGCATAAGGAAATGGAGCCAGAGAAGGGGAAGAATGAAACTCAGGGAAAGGGCCCGCAAGGAGGTGAGACACCAAGAATAGAAGGAGAAACTTACGTTTTCTAGATTTTGGTATTAAAGGAAGAAAAGACATGTTTGTGATTAGTTATCATATGATGCAGTTTGTTGGTCCCTCTTTATAAATCTCTGTACAGTGGTTATAAGGTGGGTTTTTTTTTCACGCACTTTACCTGAAATTGCACAGAATAGCGCTAACTTGTTGTATAAAATTGCCCAGGACATCTCAGACATTTGTCATTAAGCATGTGATCCCACCTAACAACCAGGAGCTGTTGTGGACATTCTTGCTGCACTTGCACCTGGAAGGTTCAGTTAGGAGCATCCCAGGAAAAGCAGCAGAAAATGTGAGAGGACTAGCTCATTCCGTCCAACCTTGGGTGTCCAGGAAGCCCGTCCTTACGCCAGCTCAGAGAACTGAAGTTTATCCTGAAGTATTTGGGGCTTCCCAGCTTAGCTGGGTAGCTTGTGAGGAAGCTCTTCTTGCCAAGAAATGCCTTCTCTCTCTCATTGCAGCTCTCACTCATCTATTCATTCTTTCTACAATGTTAATTTAGAGCCTTCCATAGACAATTCACTATTCTGTTGAATGCATTGCCTGGGAATGTCAAAGGAGACATTCTTCTAGACATGCTTGGGGTTTATATAAATTTAAGCCTAAAGACATAATTCAGAATAATTACATTCTCTCTCTCTCTCTCTCTCTCTCTCTCTCTCTCGCTCTCTCGCTCTCTCGCTCTCTCTCTTGAGATGGGGTCTCACTAAGTGCTGAGATTGGCCTCCAACTTGCAATCTCCTGCCTCAGCCTCCCCAATAGCTAGGATAACAGGAATGTGTAACTGTGTCTGGTTAAATCCTTAAGTGAAAAAAAATTGCAAGACTCTGGGAGGCATATGTATATTTTCCCCTTATTCTTGATATATATGATGGGATAATAAGAAGAATTTTCACGTTTATTTATTAGTTTTATTAGCTCGAATCTGGAACTTTTCTGAGTCTTTTTTCAAATGCACTGTGATTGCCTTTAGGAAAAAGTTTAACAATTGGCACATAATAAACTGCACATATTTAAAGTGTACATTTTGTTTAGTTTTGACTTAAGTATATCCATCACTCCCCACCCCCAGTATTTCATCCAGTTCCTTGGTAATCCTTCCCTCTTTCCTCTCCACCCCTATTGCCAGACGTCCACTAATCTCATTGTTGGCACTGTAGATTAGTTTACATTTTCTAGAATTTTATATAAATGGAATCACTCAGTATGAAAGCTCCTTGGTCTGGACTCTCTCGCTCAGCATGATTATTTTGAGATTTGCAGGAACATATCTTTTAATCCTAAATAGTATTCTGTTGTATAGATACACTGTGGTTTATCCATTCTCTTGCTGATGGACATGTTCTTTCTAGTATTTGGCTATTAAAAGCAAAATTGGTGTTAATGCAGGTTATGTGTTCTTGTATAAATACATGTCTTCATTTCTCTTAAATAACTACCTAAGGAGAAATGGCTGGATCATATGGTAGGTGTATGCTTAGATTTTTTAGAAACTGTGAAACTTTTTTTTTTCTTTTCCCCAAATGGTTTTAGCAGTTCACATTCCCACCAACCATGTTATATGAATTCCAGGTCCTCTACAGTCTTCCTGACACTTGGTATGAGCACTCTGGGTTTTAGCCATTCTAATTGGTGTGTAGTGGTATCAAGTGTAGTTTAGTTTGCATTTGGTGAACCCAGGAACACTCTACTACTGAGCTACATTGTCAGCCTTCTTTATTTTATTTTAAAATAGGGTTTTGTTAAGTTGCCCAGCCTCACCTTAAACTGCCTCGGTCTCCTCAGTATCTCAGATTACATGTATACCATCATGGGCAGCTTTATTTAGGTCTTCTTTGATTCATCTTAATGATGTTATTTTAGTTTTCAGTATACAGGTCTGCACATATTTGTCACATTTGTCTCTAAATAGTTAATATTGTATGGTGTTTTTCAGTTTTTAATTTCTCATTTTTTTCTGTGCTAATCTAGAAATGCAATTGATTTTTGTGGATTTATCTTGTATTCTACAATCTTGCTGAAGTCACTTTATCAGTTTTTGTAACTTTGGGGGAATTCCAACAGATTCTACATAGATAATTATTTAATCTGCAAATACAGTTTTATATTCTTCTTTCCAACTTAGATGTCTTTTAATTTCTTTTTCTTGCCAGATAAATAAAACCTCCAGTGCAATGTTGACTAGAACTGTTAAGAGGAGACATCTTGCCTTGTTCCTGGTCTTAGAGGGGAAGCATTCAGTCTTTCACTTTACTTGTGCAATCATCTACAGTTTTTTTGTAAATGTACTTTATTAGGTTGAGGAAGTTTCCTTCTGTTCTTACTTTATTGAATGTCTTTATCAGAAATACCACCCTCTAGTCAGATAAGCTTTATGAAAGTGGTATTATAATTACAAAGGTAATATTTAACTTGCCAGAATAATACCCATCCAGCATGTGTGTGGTATGTAATTTCTCAATTTGCTGTTATTTATTATTCATGTATATACCTATGATATTTTTCATCTGAGGACACCAACCATTACTCAGTAAATTCAGACAAAGTACTGATGAAAGAAGCAAAAATTACTTCCTTTTTCCAGATCAGAAACTCAAGACACCTGAATACGAAATAGCTGAGTCTTAATAAATAATAGTCTATTTACTTATTTATTTTTCCAGAATAAAAATTCATAAATTAATTTAGACTTTTTTATTCAAGGAAGTTTTTTAAAAAGTAAAAACTATAAAATACATTTCTGAATACTACACTCTTTGCTGTCATCCCCTCCAAAACAAAACCTAAACCTGTGGGAGAAAGCACAGGCTGGATCTTAGAGCCAAAAGAAAGAAAATGAAATCTCATGGGAGCAACATGAAAGACCTTTGATGCGAATCACTCTCTTGCCCAGGTCCTGGATGGCAAGGTCTCCCTCATAGTGAGCAGGTGTTGATGTTTGGCAGTTTTGATTGATCAACCCATAACACAGGAGAGAAATAAGGTTGCAATAAAAGCTAAAGCAATTATGTTGCATTAAAAGGTGTCTGGTGTGTGTATCAGTCTTTTGATTCTCTGGACTGGTCAGCGCCTCAGAAATGTCTTGTCCAATTCTTTTTTTTTTTTTTTCATTTTACTTCTTTAATTCATTTATTGACTTCATCTTCTTTTTTCTTTTTTTATTATTTCTTACATACATGACAATAGTGGAGTGCATTACATTCATAATTATCCATTCACAGCACAATTTTTTGTAACTCTGTATATAAAGTATGTTCATGCCAAATTATGCCATTATATATGAGCTCTCTGTTTTGTTTTGTTTTTTTTTGCATTACAATTCTTAATACAACTTTATACCACAATTTATCATATTTCTGTTTGTATATAAGGTATGTTGACACCAAATTCACAGCATTTTTAAATGGGAAGTGTGCTAACCAGGGGTAGTTTGCTGACGTGTGAAGGATCAAGATGCCATGTCAGAGATCAGTGCTTAAAGAACTGAGCCTGGAAGTGGCCAGACCTGTTGGGAGTCTCAAGCAACAGGTCAGGAAAGAGATAATGAATGCTGTCACCAGGCAGTGACAGCAGGGGTGGAGGACACAAACCAAAAGATGTTTAAGGGGTAAATATGGCATGATTCAGACAGACTAATTCCAAGGTATGTGGCTTCAGTCACTGGCTAAATATCAGGTACCATTTTAGGGAAGTAAGGAATTCAGAAACTCAGGAACTACACATTTGGAGGCACCGGTTTTGTACATGATGAACTTCTGCCAGGAAGTGGTCATATCCCACTTGAACATGGAGATCCAGAAAGCTGTGGAGATTCCTGGGCTGAGGGTGGGGCACACGGGTGAAAGATGAAATCACGGGTGAGAATGACTGATGGGTAGAGCCACCTTTCTCCTGGTGGCTCAGTCCTGGTAGTCACTTTCCAACCTGACTGTGGGAATCAACATTTCTCAGGCTGCTCTCTGTAGTATTCAGACACAAAACAAAGTCTTCAGTTCTTTTAGGATGCACATTTCAGTTCAATCCCTTAAATAGTAGGAAATATCAACTATCAGCCTGTCCTTTGCTTTAGGGGTAGTATACATAGAGATTTGCTTATGTTGTATCCTTTCACCAAAGGACCCACACAAATCAAAAAAAAAAAAATATGCCCTTAAGCCTTACCAAAGTTTGAGAAAAGGCCAGGCAGTGACTGGCATTTTGCTGAGACTTGCAAAATTGAACCTGGAGGAAGGAGGAATGCAAGTGCAAATGAAGTTGGATGGCAACCAGTGAGAACTGGTTCTGAAGCTTTGTAAAAGAGGTACACTCTGCATGACATTAAAAACTTGTGTAAGAGTGCTTCAGCAAACCCCATACCACAGTTTCTAGGATAAATAAAGAGGGTTTAGGAGAAGGGTGATTGACTGAAGCCAGAATGTTTTTTTTTAAAAAGACTTTTTAAATTTTGTTATAAATGACCAACTTGTTTTAAGAGGTCAGAACCATTTTTTTTTTAAAAATTAACTTTTTAAGTAGGTATCTTCCAGATAGGTAATTTATGCTGATGTTAAAAAATAGATAATACCACTACCTGTTGTTGTTCATACAGCCCCTGTTCTCTGGAAGTGCTCCATCTTGTCTTTCCAATGTGTGTGCTTTCTTTGCCAAGCCCCCCCCCCCCCGCCCCCGAAGACGGAGGATTGCTGTATAGTGGATCCTCAGTATCTGTATGTGTTTGGCTTGAGGACCCCCACAGATCCCAAAATCCACAAATGCTGGGTCCCTTATATAATTTGGCACAGAACCTGCATAGATCCTGTGCACATCCTGTCAGATGCTTTAAAACATCTATAGATGACTTGTAATACCTGATGCATGTAAGTGCTGTGTAAATAATTATCATACTGCATTGTGTCAGGAATAATGGCAAGGAAAAGTCTGTACATGTTCAGTGCAGATGCCACTGGAAAAAAATTTCCATCCACAGCTGGCTGGGTCTGTGGATGTGGAGCCTGTGGACACGGAGGGCAACTTCTTGCCATCCGTGGACATTAGTGCTTGTCACAGCCTAGTACCTGTGCACAAGACCCCCTCATCTGCCTTGTGAACTCAGTCCTTCTCTGAGAACCTTTTTGTTCCCATCTCCTGTCTATCAGGAAAAAGTAACAAGTAGATTTGCAGTGTCACCTTTGCACAGACTGGTCACCCTGTGCTGTAGTAACTTGTTTATTATAGGTCTGCTTCCTTCCTAGATGAAGAGATTCCCGAGTCCAGACATTGAACTTAGCATGGTGTCAGACGCATAGTAGATGCTCATTATAGGCTTGCCAAAAACAGGATAGGAGGAAAAGATACTTCTAAAGAGCCCCTGAAGAACCTGAGCAGAAGGGACCCAAAACAGAGGAAGAAACACACACAATGATAGTATTATGGAGAGCCAAAGGAGCAGAGAATTTTAAGAGGGAAGCCCTAGTCATTAGTGTTCACTGCTATTGAAAGCCAATGAGATAAGTACTGAACATCTTAATGATGTTTTTAGGAACTGAGGAAAGCTGTCCTTGGCCATAAACACACCACAGATATTACTAGAGGCATTGTTACCATACTAAGAAAAGTTATGCAGCCAATAAGAGGTGGCTGGCAACCTTTCAGAGACAGAAATCCATTGAACTGACCAACTTGATGATATTCATCATTCTGACATTTTATACTATTATTTTCTTCTGATGGCAAACCCACTGGATAATAGGCTGTCTCTGTTTAAATAGTTAAATAAATAAATAAATAGTTTAACTGAATAAATAGTTAAAAAAATAAGAAATATTTGCCGATGTGCATCACATATGGGTCAGATCAAAATTCAGAAGCTAATTTGGTGAATCCCAACAGATCTGAAACTTCCATGGGTGGATCATTTCTGTAAAGGTGACAATGAGAAAGAAGTCTACAATTGTGAAGTTGTATCATTTTCAATACAGTTGCAGCTGTCTCTCTCTCAATAAAAAAGCAAAATAATTGAGAAATTCTCTGTACTAGCTACCCACACACAGGAATCCATAGCTACAAACTCAAGAAATGTCTTTGATGGGCTGAACATTCTAAGAGAAACAAGATAATGTCTCACTATGGGAAGAATAAAATGCCACGGGAGGACAACATTGTTCAATATAAAATACACAACTTCTCAAAGGATAGAAATAAGAGCATTTCAAAAGAGATCAATTTATTGAACTTATAGGAGAATGGACACCTTTAAAACACAATGCTTATTAAAATAGAAAATGTCTAATTATACACTTATAGTTACTTAATTATGCTGTTAATGTTAAGGTACCTCTAAGCTCAGATTTCTGACTGTCTGGAAAAAGTGAAATTCCTTTTGGCTGTTACTATAAAGAGGGAAGGCAGACTTAACATTGCAACCGATGAATACTCTTGTTAAGACCAAAGAAAGCTGAATTTTCTCTGGTTGATTGCTATTCATGTTGCAGCCAATTTAAATATTTTTAAAGGATGGTTTGCTTTACTTTTTTTCATAGACTTAATGCCACTTTTGAATGAATAAAAATTATTCTTTGTTTATATAACCCTAACTTTTTAATAATAGTGAATTCAAACTTTCCTTACTTTTCTCTTTAGGAAATATTTTAAATGAACTAGATTCCTATCTGATTTATATTCCTTTTGAGGGGGAATTGCATTGGACAGGAGAGGGACTGAGTGCACCTCATGAATCCCTCTGACCCTCTCTTACATCATTTAATTTTTAGAGGATCAGGGCACTAAAATTACCTCCAAAATAGTGTAGGTAATCTAAATCTCAGGAAAATATAATGCTGTTATATAAAAGTGTATTCTAATATGAAAAGCCTTAACATGGAGCGTTTACTATTAAAGCAATTACTTTCTGGTACACACCTACAAAGTTCTGAGTTCTCCTTTTGCTTTTTTCCACTTTCATTCCAGGTACCTCAAAGCCCTCTGACAGCTCCCTTACACAGGGAAGTCCTAGTTACAGTTGCTGCGGTTAAGAATCGTTTTAGGAAACCAGAGAAGGATTTTTAATTCCCTGTAGATGTCATGCACATCTAACAAGTAGTATATTGGTGCAGTTTAAAGCATAAACTTGAACAAGAGTTTTATAGTCAAATAAAATCTTGTGTTTAATTTCTCTCCATCCATTCCTGCCAATTCCTAGATGTTTGATTCTGTGTCTCAGTGCACCCATCTATAAAACAGGGTTTAGGAGGAATCAGTGAGATAATGCATGCCAAAGGCTTAGCATAGGACCTGGCTGCCATTAAGCATGTGGTGAATGACAGCTGTTATTACGAAGCATTCCAGATGCACAGGTACTTCACTCTGTGCTTCCAGCAGCCTCTTAAAGACAGAAGCTAAATTATATGTGCACAAAATACAGATGTAACTGATGCACACTCTATGTGTGATAATACTTTTCCTAAGAGACTTCTATTTCATCTCATATATGCTCTTATTTAGCCTTATGATAATACTGTAGATTGGGAAAGAAAGTCACTGAACAATGTGCCTGACTGTTGCCACATTTCTCCTTTTTGGCATCTAGCCTTTTATGCCCTAAGACTCTACCTTGTTATGTGTTTGAAAAATTAAACACAGTTCTTGGGGTTTAGGTATGGGAATGTATTTTTTTTCCCTATAAAGTCATTACCTCAAACTTTCTTAAGTGCTCTACTCTTTATTTTTTTTACTAGAAGAAAAATATATTTTCAATAAGGTAAAGGAGTTTCAAGCAGTCTCCTGGGCTTTGAAAAAATGGTGGTATGCAAGTCACTTGTTTGGTTTTAGAAGTTCATGATACATTTCAGTTGGACAAAGTAGTTCTAAGTCCTGGGAGGGACCAATACAGGTGATTCTCAGAATTGGTTAAAAAAATAATAACCTAATGATCTAATATGAAAATGATTGCTAAATTATCATAGCAATTCTAATCAGGACCTATTCGTAAAAACATGCTTTTCTCTTCAGAAAATGTCCTACTTTGAAGACCTGTTGCTGAAAGGACATAAGGAAGATAGAGAATAAAACTTCTGTTAGCACAGCAATGTGTCTTTGACTAGGTAAAGAGATCCAGCTCTCACATTTTAATTTAATACAAGCTGCTTTGCATCCAGGAAACACAAATAAACAGTGATTTCTAAAACAACACACAAATCCTTTACAATAAAATATATGTGTCTGCTGATCCCCAGCACTGGGAAAAGACAGATCTCATCTTCTTTATCTTCTGACTCACACTCAGCCAGACAGCAGGAGAGGGGTGTGTGTGTGTGTGTGTATGTGTGTGTGTGTATGTGTGCTCGCGCCCGCCCCCTGGAGAGAGACTGCTTGGACACAGACCTGGGGCATGGCTGGGGAAGATAAATGATAGAATTATGATTTCTGCAGTCAGTTAAGAAAACGAAGAACAAACTAAATTCATGTAGGACATTGCCACATACCATAGAGCAAGGGAGAAGGAAATAAAGGACACAAAAAAGGAAAAGAAAGAAAATATGTGCCCAGGTCAAGCAGGAAGCTGGTTCTTCTGAGACCACCAAACCAACTGACCATTTTAGCTGGAAGCTACGCAGCTTCCCCACAGGATAACAGCATTTATTATTTTTTTAATCTCTTGCATGGGGGACCTCATCCTGTCAGCAGTGAACGCCTGTTTTCTAGACCTCCAGCCCCTCTGCCAGGCAGGGTGAACTTCTGGAGAAGCCATCTGCCAGGTGGAGCACAGGATGGGAGGGTGGGCCAGCGCAATCCTGGGTTCCCAGCACTGCTGCCTGACACACACCCACAACCGGTTCCTTCCTGGTCATCACCCGCCATCTCTCATCTCCCTCTTCCAGCCAGCTCCTTGGCTGCTGGCCAGATAAGAATAAAAAAGGACATTTGTATGTATGTGGTTTGAAACACAAAGATAGAAGAGAATGTAAAAAAATGCTTCCTCAAATGGTTCAAAATCTCCAATAAGAGTTTAAGAAGTAACAAAAACCAGTCTCACAATTTGCACTGGCATTCATTCTTAAATAGTGAGTTGTGGTTGCTTTTATTTATTTTTTTTAATTTATTGCACCATTAAGACAGGTATTTCATACTAGAAGCATGACACCACTTTTATTGCCATCCACAAAAGCACGGATGTGTGTGTTACCTCTGTTCAGATTCCCCAGTCTTCTGTACCTAATGATTTTGGGGGGATCTTTCTCCCCTGTGCTATTAACTGTTGAGAGGAGTGGCTACTTAGTAATTCTACACCTGTTCCAGTCCACGCCCATCAACTTGCTAAGCTTCCCAAACAAGTGCCAGGGAAAGCATGAGAACCTCCGAGTCTGGGCAGAGGAGGCTGTGGCAGAGGCTGCCTCTGGGTTTGGCTTTTGGGAATTTTGTTCCGAGTCTCCAATGAATCTACTACGATGGCAGTTGATGACAGCAATTTATATTCCAGAACGAAGAACAAACTAAATTCATCTCAAAATGATCATAAATCATCCAGACGGAGCAGCCTGCCACCTGAACTACTCATAGGAAATGACATTAGAGGAAAACTTCAAAGAAACATTAAGAACTTGGAACCCTTTCACCTGAGGCGCCCCAAAAAGAGACCGTCCATATTTCCAGGTAGGAATCATTTAAATTTATGCCTTCCGATTAAAATGAAACCACACACCAAGGACTACATATCATCTGTCATCATTAGATGAGAGTTTAAAATTAACTTGGGATGTATTGAAGAGCTTTCGGTTGCCAAATAAATGCGTTGGATTGGAAAAGTTAGAGCAGTTCTTCAATCTGGAAGTGCCTATCTTATTCTTCCTTTTATTTTCTTAATTGATTGTGACATCTAAGGATCTGTATATAGGCAAGTATGTTATGACTCGTCAGCATCAGCATGACAGGGAACTACTTTGCGTGCGGTGCTGGAGAATTCTGTGTTGCATTTCATGTTCTGGTATTTTCTTTATTTTGCAAGATTATTGGATTGTGGCGTGAAGTTGGCATCAGAAATCTGTGAGCACCAGAAATTAATGCCATTAAATACTCCAATGCATGCTTCAAATTCCTGTCTAGCATCAGAGCCTAAAACCGTTTGTAGTAAAAGGCTCAATTAAACAATGTGGATGGTGAAATGTATTAGGGAACAGGAGACACACGGATTTCAGTCTTGATGAAGAGACTCTGATGTCTGCCTTAGATGTTCTTGGATGGATTATTATTGGTGTGTAGAGAGCACAAGATAACCAGTGACCCTGATCCCTGGCCAAGCCATTTCAGCTGTCACTGCAGAGAATGAATTATTTAGTCAACTTGATTTCACGACCCCTTGCATTGGAATTTCCAGGAAAAACTGGAAGTGGCCTTTTTGTGGTGGTTGATTGATTGATTTGCAGAGGATAGATGAGAGCCAACTGTGGAGGGATGACTCTGTGTTGATAGAAAATAATTTAGTCAACTATTGGGTTTTTAAATTTTTTTTTTAAGTTATAGAGGGACACAGTATCTTTATTTTGTTTATATTTTTATGTGGTGCTGAGGATCAAACCCAGTGCTTCACATGTGCAAGGCAAGCACTTTGCCACTGAGCCACAACCCCAGCCCCTCAGCTATCGTTTCATAAAAACTCTATGGAATCATCTGATGAAGATGATGGAGAGACTTGGGACTGCAGTCCACAAACTGAAAGCCACATTTCTTAAGGAAGCTGTTGTTTTAATGGATTTCTTCTTGGTTCACTGATGTTGCCCTGTGTCCAACTTTTCGGCAGAGAAAAAGCAACTCTCTGCCTAGGATGGACCAGATGGTGTGAACTTACAGGAGAGTTTGGGGAAGTAGCAGGGGATGAGATGGGAGACGCTGGAAGGAGGGGGACTTCAGTGTTCACAGTGAAAGTCACTTTGGGCCTCATCTCTTCGATCTCCTGAGGGTACCAAGGAATGCAGACCTGCCCTGTTTTCTGAAACCCATGGCAAAAAATATTTCTAGGTTGGTTCACTAGCCCTACTTCCAGAACCTTCTCACAGGGCTGTTCTTCACCTTCTGTCCACATCACCCCCCCCCCCCCATTTGTTGGTTTAACATGCTTGGATCCATGTACATTATAATTCTTCCTGCATTTCTCCACTTCATACTCCAAGCAGGCTTCTCCTCTTTCCAAATCTCCAGATCCAAGGAGGACACCACTCCTGCACCCATGATTCCCGCTCTTGTCCTCTCTTTCCATAAGTCATCTGGCCCTGGGCTGTTAGCTACAGCCCAAATCTGTGAGAAGGCCTCTTGGCTTCGACCTTGCCTAAGTTCTACTTTCTAAGATCTTGTGTTGGCAACATTAATTTGGTAAGATGAACTCATGAAAGGGCAGTGAGCTTTGGGGAGCTGAGTCCTAGT
This sequence comes from Marmota monax, assembly GCF_021218885.2. Classification (NCBI taxonomy): domain Eukaryota; kingdom Metazoa; phylum Chordata; class Mammalia; order Rodentia; family Sciuridae; genus Marmota; species Marmota monax. Next base: position 6,897,905 of record NW_026693082.1, read on the forward strand.
GTAGACAGTGTCTGTCCCTCAGCCCCCTCCAGCTGCCCTTGGCCCCCTCACCGACTCCCAGGCTCCAGCTGTGCCATTTGTTTCTGTCCCCAGTGCTTTCATTGGAAACAGCTGCAGATGGATTCTTCCTATCCTTCTCCCACCTCTTTCACTTCACTGCCAGGCTTTCCACGGACAAGAGAGTCACCTGCCCAGTTTGATCAACACTGGCTACTAGTTCCTTTCAACTAAACCACAATACCACTGTCATGCAAGTTGCACTAGCTGCTTTTTATGGTGGATGAATCAGAAACGCCAATGGGCTGCTGATCCTGGCCCAGATCCCATGTTCCTCCTGCAAACAGAAGCATACACAGAGTGTGATGCTGCTCTGCTGTTGTATAAGAAAAAATCAGGCATAATAGATGTGGGGCCTGAGGGTCCAAGAAATTAAGTCGCATCTCACAATTAATAAATGGCCAAACTAAGGCTTGGACCAGGTCTCTGGACTCCAACATTCAAGCAGCTTCCACTGTACCGCCACACTCCACTGTCACCTGTTGTGATCATTTGTCTGTTGAGATGCAAGAGCTGAGGACACATCAGTGTTCCAGTGTTTCCCTCCACCCTTATGTGCACACAGACAAATTTTACCTCCACCTCAAGTCTCATATTTTCAGTTCTGCTCTAAATGATTGATTGGTTGATTATTTCATTCATTCATTCATTCACTCATTCACTCATTCTTCATTTAGCTCTTGCATTGTGTTGGGGATACACCTTCAAGAACTCCATATTTTTCTTTTGTTCTTGTCATCCATTTCCCCTCTCAGGGACATGTCACACTGCAGATAGCTATCTACCTAAAAGGCCTGTTTGTTTCATTCCCTTGTTTAAGATTCCTCAGGGTCACCACTGCTTTTAGGATAAAGTCCAAGATCCTTGGGAAATGAGAGATGCCAAATCTGTCCACTGCTTCTGTCCACGGCCCCTTCCCCAGCTCTCCTTCCCACTGTGCTCAGCAAGCTCCGCCAGCTTCAGATCCCGGGCAGATGCCGTACAAGCTACCTTCACATTTCCTCCTAATTTCTACTTTGACTTCAGGTGTCAATTTCAGATCTTTTCTTCCAAGAACTTTCCCGACTTCCTCTTCTTTACTGGTCCAATCTATGTCCTTCTCATAACACCTGGACTTTTCCTACCACAGTACTTATCGCACTGTATTGTAATCGTCTGTTTACTCATCTGTATCTTCTGCTGGCTAGCCATCCAGGGACCATATCAGTCTTGTTAACCAATTGTATATCTACTACCTCTTACAATGGCTGGTACATAGTATTCCTTCAATAAAGTTATCCAGTTGACTCAAATTGCACTAAATGCAATGAACTCTTGGCATCCTTTTGTGCTCTGCCTTCTTCCTTACTCTGTTCATGCCATTCTCCCCTCACCTTCTAACACACACACACACACACACACACACACGTCTATATTCCTATTATGCCCTTTCTTTCATTCTCCATGTGGGCTTGAAGGCCCAATCCCAGTCATCCATCTGTAATTGCCCGAGATTATTCCTATGACCTCTTTTTAGTTCTTCTGGATGCCAACAACCTTCTTGGACTCAGTACTGTATTATATTATTAACTTTATGTTCATGTAGAAGCTCTTTGGAAACAGAGACTATATCTCACTCCCTTGAATGGCCCAGTTGTCTAAGAAGGGAGAATTGCACAAAGTAAGCGTCCATTCAACATCTGGTGGTTAATTAACTGATTTCCTGTGAAGCTGTGTCAGTCCTGTGGAACTATCTGAAAATAACTATCCTGGAAATAATTAGTGGGCAGATAATAATTGCCAAGGGTGAAGGTCTTTATACTGCTTTTTATCACAATATGAATTCCTCGTGGGGGAAATACTTGGATGGCTTGTCTCAGTGTGTTATTCATTCATTGAAAAATGTATTAGGATTCTACTAGATGCCAGGAATTATTCTAGACTTTGGGGAGACAGTGAAAGTCACTTAGTTTCAAGTCTAGGCAGATTGAAAAGAACTTGCCTAGCAGGGTATCTTGCGTATGGCACAACTCAATAAATGCCTCTAGAATAAAGGAATGGATGAACCCCATCGTCACAGCCATGAATCTTACAAAAGAAAACCAGTACATTTAAAAATCATATTGACCTGAAAACATCAAAGACTAACATTTTGTATTCCCTTGGAGAAGCCTCACCAATAGCATGGTAGAGTGAGTTACAGCATCTCAACCTTCGTCTGGAAGAAAGTGGGGTGCGGGGGCCAGGTGGAATGGGTTGTTCATTCAGCACTTTTAGGTAAACAAGTTGGTGTGTTTGTTCAGCGGGTTCTTAAAATATCCTACTGATTTTACAATCATATGTTGTGAAAAACAAGGAGCCATCTGCTCGGAGGAAACAGACAATTCAAGTTACTTCCTTGTCACTTAGTCAGAGGGCATTACAGTGAGGATGCTCACAGCCAAGAGGAGGAGGGAAGTCCAGCCACATTTGCCGGACAGAGACTCCGGCATGTAGGCTAACATTGTTTCTTATATTTTAGTCCCAATTCTGTTTCAAAAACAAGCTATTTTTGCTTTAATCCACAATCTTAAAAAGTAGCTTACTTAAAACTATGCTTTTTTATCATTAAATGGATTTGGAGTATTTCTAAAGTAAAACTGCTTTATTCCTTTCCTTGCTGAGTGTCATGATTTACTAGAAACACAGGGTAGTTGTAAGAAAAATGGCAGCCAGATGCTTTCTGGCCTTTCTTATAAGTAAATGAGCTTGGCCCAGAAGACCTTGAAGATGGGCATCAGGTCTATGTTCCCTTCTGAATTCCTTCACTGTGTGACAGGCACAGTGAAAGGCACATTGGTTAGGCGTGCTCCCTGAAGTACAGGTCACACATTTCTAATCCACATACCTCAAATTCCAGATGCTACAAAATCAGGCACTGACAGAGGGCTCAAATGGAAAATTCCACACTTGACCTCATGTGATGGTCAGTCAAAACCCAGGCACACTAAAAATACTGTATATACTTACCTTCAGGTTCTGTGAATACTGTATAAATGAAATAAACAACTGAATTGACTTTTTCAATTTGAATTTGAATTTGAATTTTATGTTTAGCCTCGGGTCCCATCCCCAAGACAATTCATTATGCTTATGTAAGTATTCCACAAAATCCAAAACACCTCTGGTTCCAAGCATTTTAGATAAGGGATATTCACCTTCTATTTGTTCTCTATTAGAATTGCATCAACCCAGAACCCTGCTGATTGGTGCATTTGGTGATGTTTCAGTGAGGTCTACAAGGCCATGTATAACTTGGTTAGGACCTCCATAAACACTTGTTTATGGAGTGTGAAAAGAGTGCTCCCTACAATGTGTCCCCATTGTCATAGGTCCCGTGGTTACACTGTGATGACTGAAGCCATGTCTCATTCACCATAGCATTCCCCTCAACACCCACCCAGAGCATTTTGCATATGGTAGGTGCTTAAGGGCTAAGTAGTTAGGCAAGATAGAAGATGTCCTGAGTGCGAGGAGAAATGTGTCACAACCACCCCACCAGCCACACCCCTGTCCATCTGGTACCATAACTTCCTTAAAGAACCACTTCCCATGCTGTGCCTGGGGCCATAGCCAAAGGGGCCTCACAGGCAAGAGTTGGAAACTTTGCTCTCATGATAGGACTTCAGCCCAAGAATTTCCCCAAATCAATAGTTGCTGAAGAAATGGGTTCAGGTTCTAATTCTCCATCTGACTAAACTTGTAACCTGGGACATGTCACTTCATCTCTCAAAACCTGTTTCTTCACCTTTGGAATCGGAATGTAAACAGTATTTTCACAGGCTGTGTTAAGCCCAAATGATATAATGCATGATTACAAAATAATACACAATTGAGCTTCACTGTGTTATTTTCTTTCTTTGGTGGTATTGAAGGTTTGGTTTTTCATAATAGTAATTTTTCTTCTGATGAGTGGTTGTTGGATACACTCCTAACACTTTTACAAATCTTCATGGTTTGAAAGTTATCCAAAGTGCAAATCAAATCCTCTCTTGATATAAAATTCTGTGTAGCACACTAATAGACTCATTGAATTGAATTTTCTCATTAGAAAGTATGACATGAAAAGTCTTCAGGCCAAGGACCTGAACAGACACTTCTCAGAGGAGGACATACAATCAATCAACAAGTACATGAAAAAATGCTCACCATCTCTAGCAGTCAGAGAAATGCAAATCAAAACCACCCTAAGATACCATCTCACTCCAGTTAGATTGGCAGCCATTATGAAGTCAAACAACAACAAGTGCTGGCGAGGATGTGGGGGAAAGGGTACACTTGTACATTGCTGGTGGGACTGCAAATTGGTGCAGCCAATTTGGAAAGCAGTATGGAGATTTCTTGGAAAGCTGGGAATGGAGCCACCATTTGACCCAGCTATTCCCCTTCTTGGTCTATTCCCTAAAGACCTAAAAAGAGCATGCTACAGGGACACTGCTACATCGATGTTCATAGCAGCACAATTCACAATAGCAAGACTGTGGAACCAACCTAGATGCCCTTCAATGGATGAATGGATAAAAAAAATGTGGCATTTATACACAATGGAGTATTACTCTGCATTAAAAAATGACAAAATCATAGAATTTACAGGGAAATGGATGGCATTAGAGCAGATTATGCTAAGTGAAGCTAGCCAATCCCTAAAAAACAAATGCCAAATGTCTTCTTTGATATAAGGAGAGTAACTAAGAACAGAGTAGGGTCGAAGAGCATGAGAAGAAGATTAACATTAAACAGGGATGAGAGGTGGGAGGGAAAGGGAGAGAGAAGGGAAAATGCATGGAAATGGAAGGAGACCCTCAGAGTTATACAAAAGTACATACAAGAGGAAGTGAGGGGAAGGGGAAAAATAATATAAGGGGGACAAACGAATGTCAGTAGAGGGAGCAGAGAGAGAAGAGGGGAGGGGAGGGGAGGGGAGGGGAGGGGAGGGGGGATAGTAGAGGATAGGAAAGGCAGCAGAATACAACAGACACTAGTATGGCAATATGTAAATCAATGGATGTGTAACTGATGTTATTCTGCAATCTGTATATGGGGTAAAAATGGGAGCTCATAACCCACTTGAATCAAATTGTGAAATATGATATATCAAGAACTATGTAATGTTTTGAACAGCCAACAATAAAAAATTAAAAAAAAAAAAAAAAGAAAAAGAAAAGTCTTCATTGTAGTAACTATACATGTATTTTCCCAATGTGAATCATTAAATTTAAGATATTGTCATGTGAAGCCTCTAAAGATTGTACGGTGTCAGAAATAATAATACTGTTTTTTAATAAACTTACATCTGTACTTTGTGTATTTAATATTTAATATAATTTTATCTGTTTAAAAACCTTTCTTTTGGAAATTCAGTCCTAAAAACTTGGAATGGGATAATAATTGGTTTGCCTTTGTGACTTTAAAAAGCAGACTATATACAAGGATATAAATAAATTCTTGAAACAAATCTACTGAAATAGTGAGAATTTAGACCTCAGAAACCTTAAAATCAATGCATTATTTGGATTTCAAATTATTTATTTGTGGAAGTTTTAATTGAAAGATACTGATAAAACAAAAATAGGTACCCCGTTTATTTGTATCTATTAGACAAGTTTATTATAAGGGAAACTGAGTTTTTGTTTTACATTTTCTTTTATAAAAAGAAAACAGATTTTTTTTGAGGGTATCAGGGATTGAACTCAGGGGCACTTGACCACTAAGCCACATCCCCAGCCCTATTTTGTATTTTTTTATTTAGAGACAGAGTCTCATTAAGTTGCTTAGTGCCTTGCTTTTGCTGAGGCTGACTTTGAACTCATGATTCTCCTGCCTCAGCCTCCTGAGCCGTTGAGATTACAGGTGTAATTTTCTTACTGGCTAAGAAAACAGAGTTTAATGAGGCAATTATGTCTGGTTACTTTTTAAGGGAAAAAATGTGAATAAGATATTTATGTGCATGATTTTTTTTAAAAAAAAAGAGAGAAAAAGAGAGAGAATTTTTAAATATTTATTTTTCAGTTTTTGGTGGACACAACATCTTTATTTTATTTTATGTGGTGCTGAGGATCGAACCCAGCGCCCCGCGCATGCCAGGAGAGTGCTTACCGCTTGAGCCACATCCCCAGCCCTATGCATGATTTATATGCATATAAGCAAGGAGAAAATGTTTTTTTTTTCTTACCTCTGAAATACTGATAGTAAAAGAAGAAAAGATTAAATTTATAGCTCAATTTTAAGGTTTTCTCCTTTTTATAAGTTGTGTGTGTGTATGTGTGTGTTTGTGTGTGTGTGAATGTATATAAAATAAAATAGTTCGTATACGGAGTTCTGAATTCAGGATTTAAGTGCTTAAACAGGTCTGACCTAAAAGCAGTTCATTTCCATTCATTACTCAATAGCTAAAGTAAAGATACACATTTGAGAGATCCCATACATTTTCCCCTCCCATTCCTAAATAATGCTCCAAATATACATTTGCATTTAGACTATGAAAATATTTTTACATCCATATAATTATATATTATATATTTACTCAACATATTTTAGTGATAACCTTTTGAGCACTTTAAAAAAATGTCTGGGAGGAAAATGACCAACCAGTTCATCATTTACCTAAGGAAAAAAACATGTTTAAAGCAACATTCTTTGCTTTAAACAATTTGGGGAAAGTAATTACCTAAAGAATCTTTATCTGCAGAATTTAATTATAATACCACCATCTTTTCTTTGTAATCTAGAAAACTGTGGGTTTGGGAGTGGGAGCTTATCCAGTGAGATACAATGGATACTCATTTTTAGATGAAGGAAATGTAAAAGCTCTCATTACAAGGCAGCCAAAGTATTGTCGAGATTTTAACTTACGTCCTTGGTGCTGAATGACTGGCTGTCAGCATCCTGCTGGTTCAAAGCACCTGCTTGGAGGGAGCCCAGGATGGTGAGTGTTTGCATCATTAGATAAGGTTTACCTATGGTATATCCTCAATAACTTCTCTTCCACCTGGACTCTTCAGAAAGACTGAAGTCATCTTCATGAATAATTGATTCTAGATAGAATGTTGGTCTAACTGGTTTTTATGGACAAGAAAGAGACAACCTCAAGAAACATTATTTTTAGATTTTAAGTATCAAAAATACATACCAAGGATAAATGGAAAGTATTCCTGATAAAGACTATTGCTAATCTAAAAATCTTAACTATTTTGTCTTGCAAAGCACCGTGCAAGGACTCACTGATTCAATCATTAAGGTACACAGTAATCTGTTTTCCTATCTAATGTTTTACTAGCAGACAGAATGTATCAATTCAGTGTTTATGCTTCTCTGGGAGCCATATTTAAGCCTCCTTGCTAATGGCAATACTGACACCATCTTAGCTCGTAGAAAAGCCATAATTGGCAATGAACTGTTTCCCTACAGGAAAGTCCTAGGGGTTCTCTTTTGGGGTTTCTGTGCTGGGGGTGCAGGTGTGACTTACTCTGTATAATTTTTCCTTTTTCTTCATTCTCAACTATTAGACTAGAAAGAGTCATAAGTCAAATGTCTCTTGCTTAGGGCCCAACTCTGTAAGGATTTCCAGTCTTTTGAGATCTCTGATGCCTCCCCACATCACTGAGGGAAAATTAACTTACCAAGTTAGATCATTGGTTGTTCTAAAAATTTTTTATTTGTTCTAATTAGTTATACATGATAGCAGAATACATTTCTATTCATTGTACACAAATGAAGCACAAATTTTCATTTCTCTGGTTGTACATGATGTAGTCGCACCACATGTGCAGTTGTACATATACCTAGGGTAATGACATTCATCTCATTCTACCATCTTTCCCACCCCATACCCCCTCCCTACCCTTCCTCCCCTTTGCCCAAAGTTCCTCCATTCTCCCCATGTACCCTCGCCCCTCCCCCACCCAGTCCCGTTATGGATCAGCATTCACTTATCAGAGAGAACATTTGGCCTTTGGTTTTTTGGGATTGGCTTACTTCACTTAGTGATATTCTCCAACTCCATTCATTTACTTGCAAATGCCATAATTTTATTTTTTGAATGCTAAATAATACTCCATAGTGTATATGTACCACAGTTTTTTTTATCTATTCATCTGTTGAAGGGCATCTAGGTTGCTTCCACAGTTTAGAATTTGCAAATTGTGCTGCTATAAACATTGAAGTGGCTGTGTTACTGTAGTATGCTGTTTTTTGGGTATAGACTGAGGAGTGGGATAGCTGGGTCAAATGGTGATTCCATTCCAAGATTTCTAAGGAATCTCTATACTGCTTTCCAGATTGGTTGCACCAATTTGCAGTACCACCAGCAATGTATGAGTATGCCTTTCCCTCATCTCCATCCTCACCAACATTTATTGTTGCTTGTGTTCTTGATAACTGCCATTCTGACTGGAGTAAAATGAAATCTTAGAGTAGTTTTGGTTTGCATTTCTCTACTTACTAGAGATGTTGAACATTTTTTCATATATTTGTTGTAGAAACAACTGTGCAAATCCAAATTACTGGAGGAGCTTTGCAGACTCCACAGGTACTAGTCCTGGAGATTTCATTCTGTTAAGTCTAGACTAGGACCACACTTCTACCTTCAAGGTGAACACATTTACCAAGGTGTGTCTAATGTTTGTCTCATCACCTGGTCAAGAACTATTGACTTTAAGGAAGTGGAAAAAATGCTCAAAGATCATAGTTATTCCTTAACTATTACTTTTTTGCATGTGAGAAGCAGGAGAGAGCTATACCAGGCAGTCCCAAGCAGCCAGTGTCCCTCCCACACTACATCCAGCAACTACCACCCTCAAAACCTAGGGTTCTCTTGTGGAAAAAGAACCCATTTTTCTCTCCCCAAAGTGCCCTGATTTGTGTTCCATTATATATAGACCTTCCTGGCCCCCACTCACCACCATAAAAGCCAGACCAGGAAAGCCAATGTCCTGACTACCCATCTCAAGGTCACTGTTCTAACCTCTCCTCACAACATAGGGTAAAACACTAGGATTATCTCTGCTTGTTGACAAAATTTTTAAGATTAACAATATCTGTTAAAAGCAGCCAATTAGATTGAGTGAAGAAAGAAAAAAAATAAAAATATAATGTAACAATACAAGTACCATTACGAGATAGAAATGTTCAATGAAAAAGCTTAATGAACTTCATTCACCAGACAGGTGCTTTGCAGAAACTGCATTGTTCAGAAATAGGCTAAGATGTATTTTCTTTTGTTATTACATCATATCCATCCAAACCAAATACTCTGTGCAATTCTCCAATATTATGGAAGTGTAATTACTTTCAAGAAGGATGTCACAAATCCCTATATAATTATTGAACCAAAAGGCAATACAGGTTTGGAAGACAGAACATCACAAAGTTCTGGCCTTGTACATTTCCTTAACTTTTGCTAAATTAGAAAGAGCTTTGCTGTTTCAGATAACACCAAAGCTGTTCAGTTCTTCAACCAAAAGTTGAAGGTGACTGAAAACTCTATGCCTAGCCATGTTCAAGTTAATATTTATAGTAAAGATAGAAACTGTTTTACTAGCAATAAATCACTTTCTGATTTCTACACCAAACACTCCCACATACGCAAACATAGGCGGGCAGGAGGAAGGGAAATGTTGAAGAATGATTTGCTTCAGAGACAACTTAAAAATTAATACATAAAGGTCTGTACCAACAGGGGAGACAGAAAGTAGGTAAGAGAAAAACCTCCCAGAAATGGTCCAGAATATTCAGGAGACAGAACTTTAAAACAAAACAAAAACCAGTAAAACTAAAATAATACAGCACCCACCCACACACACAGTCACCTCCTCCAGCAGGGAATGTGTGAGATGGTTTTATTTTGAAAAGTTCATTGACACAGGGCAAGATAACTTGCAGGTACAGAACGAGGTTTGGTGCTTGCCTGTGGGAAATGGGAAGCTCCCTGAAGGTCACGTAGGTGGTTTAAAAAGGGAAGGAAGCATGAATTGATTCACTGCTTATTTGATAAGCAATTGTTCCCTCTTTAAAAAGCTCTTTGAAGCTAGGCCCAGTGGTACATGCCTGTAATTCCAGCTACTCAGGGGGCTGAGGCAGCAGGATCGAAAGTTGGAGGTCAACCTTAGCAACTTAGCAAGACCCTAAGCAACTTAGCAAGACCCTGTCTCAAAATAAGAAACGAAAGGGGCTGGGGATGTAAAGTGGTAATGTGCCCCAGGGTTACATCCCTACTACCCATATGTGCCCACCCTCACCCCAAAAAAAGTCTTTGAAAGTTTCCAAGCATTGAAAATGATGATGCATTAACACAAAATTGAATGAAACAAGATGGGAAGAATGGAGGGTTTCTGTTTCACCCTCCAAAACAACAACAGAAACACAAATTTCACATATAGCTCCCTGCCAATGGAGGTTTTATAGGAATGTGGGAGCAGAGTAGGGAGGAGAAAGAAAGAGAGATTGAAGTGTCACTCCTCCTTGAATGACCTCCTTGCAGGGTACCTGCACCTGCTGCCCTAGAACAATGATAGATCTAGTTCATTGTTGTTGGACCACAACGGTAGACATTTCTAACCATGAATTTGAAGTTCAGACAAAAGTTCAGCATTGCATGTTGCTTTCATTGTGTTTGGAAATGCACTGTGTGGAAGGAGACGAAAAATACGACTCAAACTCCACTGCTTTCTCTCAGAAGCTATAGTAGAGTGGTACATTGATGGTTTTATTTCATTTAAATGTGGAAGTTTGGAATTAACAAACACTATAGAATAGGTCAATATGTAAAAGGTGTGCTCAAAATACTCATTATCCAGTTTCCTGGAATTCTGCCCCTGCCCTGAACCATGGTGTTTATAAGCCCTTAATCCTCTGTGCTCTGTAATTACAATCCCAGCGCGACATATTGCCGTGTGTTCCTCATTGCTCGATGGAGTGACATATAACATCTGTTTATATGCTGTATAATAGAACTGTGGTGTGGCTTGGCACTTTAAACAAAAGTTCTAGAATTTGAAATGCTATGAAATTTTATCCAAAGTGTCAGCACTTCTCAGTCAGCTTGTAAGGAATATAGAAGTGTATTTGTAGCTGGTTTTCTGTAACTGTAACAGAATACCCCAGGGGAGAGAAATTGTAAATAATAGCAGTTAATGTGGCTCATGGCTCCAGAATCTGAGAAGTGCAGAAGGTTGGCGCTGGCCTCTGATGAGGGCTTTCATGCTGTGTCATAATACGGCAGAAGGGCAAATGAGCACTCACGGGACAGAGGAAGAATCGGGCCAATCTTGTCCTTTTAATAGGAGCCCATTACTTGGATGCCAGGATAACAGTATTAACCCCTGCATGAGGGCAGAGCCCCCATAATCACCTCTTAATTCCATCACATGGCACTTAAATTTCAATGTGAGTTTTGGGAAACAATTCAAAACACTGTCAAATCTCCTAAATTAATTATGAGGTATAAAATGCACACTTTTTAAAAAGTTGAATGGATTCTTCAAGCTTGGGTCTTGCCAATCTGGACATCAGTGAACTATTTGACATTGCCCTTGTTTAAATCAGTGGCAGGGCATCTTGGAAAACTGATAGCCTTTCCTCAAAAATCTCATTTTAATTTTTCTTCCTAATTATCAACCCTACAGATATAACTTTGAGTCTTAGACATTTATTAATTTTTTCACAGCTTAAGCTGCAAAAAGGGCTTGATGGTTGGGCTGTTGAGGAATTTACAGGAGAAAATAACTGAGAGCGTTGGAGAATAGTGAGTTGTGGATCTGAAAGAAATCTTAGAGAGCATCAGATACAATGCACTAATTTCACAGATGAAGAGCTACAGACTACAAGTGTCCTTGGCTCTCATCATGTTCTGTGACATCATACTTCATGAGGTCATCACAGAAACTCACTTTAAGAAACTCTGGAGACGAGGAAATGACACCCACGCCATCCCTGCAGGTCCCAGAGGTCAGCAATCCAGGCACAGCCTGTGCTTATTAGAAACCCACACGTCCGTCACTGTGCGCCAGACACTGGTGGGCAAGGCTGGTGGGTGGATGCAGGGCGGAAGCCTTAAAGACACGGGTCATTCTCAGCTGCTGAGACCCTTACAGGGAGTGACCCAGTACAGCATCCAGACCTCACTAGTCTTACTTTCAATCTATCTGTAAGAGAGAGAAAGTCTGTTTCTTTGATGAAAACAGCCATCCCGTGAGAGAGGGGGGATTCTAGTTCAAGGTAACTTTAGTTCAAGAAAACATGACTCTCTTCAGGCATATAATCCAAAAGATAACCAGGCCCCTATACAAACATTTCCTTTGGGGGGAAAGGTCTAGAGATATGTTTCTTTTTTTTCTTCTTTTTTTTAATTTTTTGGTACTGGGATTGAATCCAAGAGTGCTGAGCTACACCTCCAGCCCTTTTTTGTATTTTTATTTAGAGGCAGGGTCTCCCTGAGTTGTTTAGGGCCTTACTAAGTTGCTTAGGCTGGCTTTGAACTTGCAATCCTCCTGCCTCAGCCTCCCACACCACTGGGATTACAGGGATGCGCCACCATGACCGGCTGATATGTTTCTTTTGATAGGTAAGGGTCTACTAATTGCTCATGGTCCTCACAGAATGAGGGTCATGACTAGTCCAGTGCCACACTGAGGAAACTGAGACATACGGAAAAGAATCTGTTAAATATGAAGAAAGACTGTAAGAATTATAACTTTTTATTCTTAAGTTCTCATTCATCAAATATTCTCTAAAGCCTTTTCCATCCTCATGTACAAAAAGTTGTAACCAAAAGCAGCGTAGGAATGTATATTTTAGTAATTAAGTAAAACAAAAAAGTTTTTTTCTATATAGATCACAACCAAATCCCTAATGAAAAAAATCAATCAATAAACCCCTTGAATAAAAGGGCAATTAACTGAGATGGGAAACTTGGCATAAATATGCTTTTGAGCAGCTAAGGTCTTGCATTGTCACTGAAAAGTAAACACTGTTCATTTAGGGGAAATATGTTCACTTTTGTAGGTTGTTAGTATTCACTTAAGTCCCTGAAAAATGTGATTCCCCATTATTTTGTGGTCTTCAGTTTAAAAAAATGTCTAACTGAAAGTTCTAGACTTCTAAAAAGAGAGATGTGAGAAATGATCATTGCTTTTGAAAAAAGGATTTTAAGCTCAAAATAAAGCAAGATTCAAAAATAGCCAGTTTCTTCTAAGAACAAGAGTTTGAAAATACAGAAGGCTTATCTTGCTTTATTTTATTTTGGTACTGAGGATGGAACTCAGAGGCACTTTATCACTGAGTCACATCCCCTGCCCCTTTGTTTTTTTGTTTTTTTGTTTTTTTTTTTTTTTGACAAATAAAAAATTAGCCTCACTAAGCCTTACTTAGCCTCACTAACTTAGCCTCACTAACTTAGCCTCACTAAGTTGTAGAGGCTGACCTTGAACTTCCACTCCTCCTGCCTCAGCCTCCCATTTTGCTGGGATTACAGGTGCTCTTGTTATGTGTAACTCCGTGGTAGAGTACTTACATAGCACACTCATGGCCCTGGGTTTCATCCCCAGCACCACAAAATAACAACAACAGCAAAAAATAATATTAAAAGAAATAGTAGAGAAAAAGAAGCTCACATAACTTCATACAACCCAAAGGTTAGTGGGAGCAGTTGCTCTTAAAATTCACATAAAAATTGATCAAACTTCTATTCAGTACCTGTAGAAAGTCTCAGAGCCAAACCCTAGGATTTCTATAACTTCTCAGTGTAGGTGTCTCTGTGCTTAAGTTCCTTTTTGTGCTGATGTTAGTTTGCTCTTTGGGGCCATTTGTGGATTTTGTTCATTATCTTCTACTGTCTCTATTCTATACTATGTGGGTTCAGAAAAGAAGTTCAGCCTTTCTCCTGGATTCTACAAATGAAGCTCAACATAAGTGTCTGTGTAGCAGATTCTACCGGCCATCTGGAGAGATGAGGTATTCATTCAAAACAAACAATTTTGAGATAATAGATGTCCCTGCTCTTGAAAAGCCCTCTCTGCTGCCCCGACACTGGAGATTTTCAACACTTATATTGTATCCTATTCTTCAACCTCTAGCCACCATAGTGACTCTCTTATCTTTTCCTTCTCCTAGTTATTCTTTCAAATTTCTCTGCCCCAATGTCCTCAGAATTTCACTTTTCTGTTCCCTGTATTGTATAGGGCAATTGTGCTCTTTCCAACTCCTAGTCCAAAAAACCCTTCTTCAGATCTATGATAGCACACCCAACACTAATCACTGTGCTCATGCAAACCAAAGCCCGTGGTTATCCAAGAGTACATGAGAACCATCTGCACATCTTGTTAACAATTTAAATACTGGGTCGTTAGGCTTGGGGATGGCTTAGAAAGGTGTACTTTTAATAGTCATGATTACAGGCTATCTTCAGCTCATTCTTTGAGAAACTCTACAGTCTAACAAGGCTTCCTGTGCAAGAGGCAGTTGGAATTCAGAGCATTTTCCCCTCCTCTTCATATACAATAAACTTGACTTCAAATAAAGCCGTGCGGCTAGGGATGAGCTCAGTGGTAGAGAACTGGCCTTGCAAGTGTGAGGCCCTGTGACCACACACACACACACACACACACACACATAGAAAACAAAGCAACCTGGCCCTGGAGGTTCTATAGCTGGAGGTCAACATAACCCCACGTTCTTGTGGCTCAGACCATCTTACTTACTAAAGAACACTCCAGAAGCTCTGTCAGTTAAATCTCTGATACACTCATTAGTGAGGGATAAAACTCATATTTCTCCTGTCTTAAGAGGATTTCTCTTATTAGAAACATGGTTTTATTCACTTGAGCTGGCACAGTGACCCTTTTAGCTAAGATACAGAGGACAGAGTTTGTTCTGGGACAACCCCTGGAACTTTGCTTCCAAGCTCCCAATGAAGTGTAACAGAGGACAGTCTTAGAAGGACAGTAAGGCCATCCTGAGTTAGCAGAGTGCCACGTTATTTTAATATCTCGATATTTAATATTTAAATATTTAGATATTTTTAATATCTAGAGTAGGTTGTGCTAAATTCACATTAATTTGCAAGGTGTTACACAATGAGAGTGGCTTTTTAAAAGCTGAATTATAGTATAGCTGTGTTCCTTTTTGTTTGTTTTTTTGCAGTGCTGGGGATCAAACCCAGGCCTTGTGTATGCTAGGCAATTGCTGTACCACTGAGCCACATCCCCACCTTTAACTGTGCTCCTTTTGCAAGATAATTTAATTACTGATCAAAAACTAAAAACTGATCAGAGGGTCATTTTTAGTGTATAAATTATCCATTTGTCATGTTTCTATTGTCTTCCTACCTTAATTCTTAGCTCTTTGAATAAAAATAGCTGAATTTTCTGTTCCTTAATCTTGCAGAAGTCCAGTGATCTCTGCTCACAGTGGGAGCTCAGGAAATGCTGGTGCCCCAACCGCAGAGCTGTCACAAGCTCTCCCTCTTCCAGTAGCAAAGTGTGAAGCCAGGCAAGTCATTCACCCAACCTATACACCCTAGATTCTTTCCTCTAAGGGGTAGGGGGGGGATGGAAATAATAGTTGATCCTAGGAATCTCTACTATTTCAAGGACCCCTGGAGTCTAGAACTATATACCCAAAGTAGTTTTCTCATCCACTGATAGATTTTTTTTTCTATTAAATGTGAGATTTCTGTAACTTTTTTTTTCCCCTGGTACTGGGGATTGAACCCAGGGAATCTCTACCACTGAGCTATATCCCCAGCCCTTTTCTTTTTTATTTTGAGATCGGGTCTAGCTATGTTGCCCAGGTTGGCTTTGTCCTTGAGGTCCTCCTTCCTCAGCCTCCTGAGTAGCTGGGATCCCAGGCATGCGCCACCAGTCCTGGCTTGCATTTTCTTTTTGATGGTGCCTCTTCAGCTTCAAGCCCCTTTGCCTTCAGAATCAAGTCCACACACACACTCTTAAGCAGGGTATGAAAGACCCATGACCCCATGCATGGATGGAAGGCTTCAGGCCCTGGCTCTGACCCTTCTCTGTACACATTGCTCAAGCCACTCTGTACCACTGGCTACTATCTTCCATGCTGTCCGTGCCTTGGCCTGTGTTTTCACAGAGACTTCCTCTGCTGCACACCTTGCTTTTCTCTGATTCGTGTTCAGTTTCAAGGTTAAGCTCAAATATCACCTCATTTCACAAACTGTTCTATACACTCCACCCCCAGATAATTTACTTGTATTCTTCACTTTTTATGGGTCTTTGCACATCATGCTATGAAGGTATTTAATTCTGTATAAATGTATTGATATCCCTACTCTCCACCCAGGCTCCAGGATATTTCCTTGAAAACAGGAAACAGCATATCCCATGAAAGAGAGAATGAATAAATGAGTATTTTGCCCGTCTCTTAATTGCCTGTCTTAGCCGTTGATAACATGCACAGAGCTAAGTTATTTCCTGAGAAGCAGTAGCCTTCCTTAGCATTCATTTTTTTTGTTCTAATAATTTCTTCTTTTCTCTATAATTCCCTTGTTACTTGGACTCCTATGGTTTTACTCTTGCTTTAATATGTCCCCATCGAACAATATACTTGTCTTAAATTATTAGCTGCTTTAAGTTCTGTGCCGGTAAATACAATATCCTCTGCTCAGCATCTACCCCCCAAAATATCATTTTCTGTTGAAGGCAGCATCATTTTCCTATTTCTCTTTCCCCAATGACTGCGGCCTGGGAAAGCTGATGTCAGCTCTTCACACGTTAATCTAGTTGCCTAATGTCTTTGAGTCAGTATTCTCTACTAGTTTATCTTGCTCCTACATACAAGATTGGCTAAAATTGTTGGACAATTTCTTTTTTGCAAACTCAACATTACAAAATGAAAACGTTCCTTTTTGCTGATGTCATTGTGTATGCTGCTGTTGCAGAATTGTGCTCTGTGTCATGATACAGAAAAGAGGAAGAATGAAAGGTGACTCAACAAAAAACAGATGACTTGGAACTTGTCAGAGAATACAAGTGAATTTCCTAGAAGTTTTATTTTTTATTTTTTTTTCAATACCGGGGATTGAATTAAGGGCCTTACACATTCTAGGAAAGCATTCTACCACTGAGCTAGCCCCTAGCCCCTGAAAGAATTAATTTGGTAACAAGTATATACAACTTTTGCATCAAATAATCAGGTGTAAAGCCTTAGTCCTAAGAGGGTTTATTGAAACCATAGTTCTTTGATGTAAGGAATGGATTGTTTACCTAGTGAGGCAACATATGTATATCTCCGGAATAACCAGCTTTACAGCTGACAGCAAACTCCTCCAGGCAAGGACTTATGTGTTTGGCAAAAATTATACCTATTGTATATCAGTGCTACTTAAATATTTAATAACAGTTCCTCCCAGACCTATTCCTGGCAGTTCTAGCCTTCCAGACTTGTCATGTCCATAATCAAATATGCATTTGTACATTAATCATCTGAGGTGTGGTGCCACTTTTAAGCCCAAGAGAGATGGTGTCATCTTCTTCTCTAGGTCAGGGATCTACTCTGGGAGCCAGGAATATAGATAAGTAGCTATGAATATCAAACATCCTTTTCTTGTAAAAATTCCCTTCATTTTTAAAGATAAATCACTTGCAGAGTGAGCTGTGTTTTCTCCTGAAGATGAATGATGACTGTTTTTGAAGTTGCCTTCATTATTTGGGCTCCATCCCTAAAGGTGTAACATGGGCCCTCAGTTTACCTTTCTGGAGGTCAGTTAGCTCGTCTGTAAAAGATGCTTCTGGACTAACTGCAAGTGTTTTAAGCCCCCAACTTCTAATGTATTGCCTATTTCCAAATGTAATATTTATGCTTATTGATTCAGAATAAAGAAATTAATTCACTTTTAAGTTTTCTGAGGCATGCAAAAACGATGCTGTTGCTTAAATGTTTAATTTGTTGTCTGAGTTCTTTTTTTCCACATATTTTATTAGTGCTTTATAGTTGCACATAATGGTAGAATTTGTTGCTACATATTCATGCCTGAGTCTGCTTTACTTCCTCAAAGGTAGTTTATCTAATGTCTATTAAATAGAAGAGAATCAATGTGGCGATTAATAGAAATTTCAAACCTCATATATTAGAGAACAACCAAACTATTTAATTTGTGAATCTGAAAACTTCAATAAAATTAAAATGATCAGTCGGAACCCAATCTCTTTGATCTGGGAGACAAAAGTCTACTAATTGTGTTCTTTATCAGTAAAATGGAAATCTTATCTTTCTCTTTATTGGAGGAGAAGAAATGAGACAAAGACATAAAGACACAAAGGTTTGTTGCAGTTATAGGAGTTTCACTGGAAAGGTCTTTGTGTGAAGATACTGCCATAAGTTGGTGCTTCATCTCACCTGACAGTGGGAGGCCTTCATCTTCTTCTACCCCCGCTCTCTCTCCCCTCCTATTCTCTACTTTTGCTCCAGTTTCCTGATGTCTGGCCACGTTCAGAGTTACCACTTTTGCTTATGCATAATGACATTTGTTGTTATTTCAGCAATACTAATTAGGTCACAGAAGGATTGAATCTATTGTTTGTTTCCATCAACAGCTTCTTCAAAGGCCCAGGTTTATCTGCCAAGAGTGAAGTAGTTAATGCCTTGTGAAAAGGCTGTGCAAATCCTTTGAGTTTTACTCACCTTGTCTTACTTTCTTGTCTTGGAGTTTCCAGTCTCCAGAAGTTGGTTTATGCATGCTGAAGTTTCCAAGGGTGACTCAGGTGACCTGGAAAAGTCCTTTGGCTCAGGCCAGTATCAGGATTATTCTACCTGTAGCTACTTTCACTGTGATGAAATTAAAACAATCTTCTCAGAAATGAACCTCAGTGAGGTTTATCGGCAGAACACTAAGAGCTCTGGTTTTACTCAGTCTTCAGAGTTAGATAACCCGTAACACCTGACAGCAGGTACAGTGCTTCTCATTGCAATGATTTATACCTATGTTACACTCGCATTTGAATTCTTAACATTCTATGTCAGTTCGTGGATATACCCAAAAACATGTAAGTCAGGTACACTACTGTGAAGTGTAATGTGTCTTATTTATCCTTTTGAACACCTTTAAAAATGTGTAAGTTCTTAAATATTAATTTTTACCTTTCTATTATTGTCTAGAATTACCTTGACTAATGCGGTCTTCATTTTTCTATTAATAATCCTTGTAATTTTTATTGTTATGATGGTTTATGCACATTTTCTCCCATGACTGTAATTTATAAAAGCATGCAACAGATCATTCACTTATTCATTCTGGAAATGTTTTTTGAGTAACTACCACATGTCAAGCGCTGGTCTAGAACTTGCTCATAACCACTGAAGTCTACTATTGCTATTGTAGAGCTCTTTCTCCCTTCAATTCCCTCAAAGTTTGCTTCATAGTGTTTAGGAACTCTGATGTTTGATGCATATATACTTATAATCTTAATATCTTTTATGTGAATTGAGCCTTTTTCAATCATATGATGTCCTTCTTTGTCTCTTATAACAGTTCTTGACTTAAAGTCTATTTTGTCTTGTGTTATGTAGCTACCCTGCTGTCTTTTAGAAAGCATGAAATACATTTTTTCTGTGTTTTCACTTTCAACCTGTGTGTAGTTAGATCTCAAATGAGTCTCTTATAGATAGCATATAGTTGGATACTATTTTTAAAAATCCATTATGCTACTATATACCTTTTGATTAGTGAGTATGATCTATTTAAATATAAAGCAATTGCTGATAGGGAAAGACTTGCTACTGTCATTTGTTGTTTGTTTTTTTTAAAGTTCTATAGCTTTTTGTCCCTTCTTTCCTTCCTTCCTTCCTTCCTGTGTAGTTAGTTGGTTTTTTATAGTGATAGTTCTGATCCTATTTTCATTTCCTTTGATGTATATTTTGTTTTCCTTATGATTAATATGGGCATTATATAGCACAGCCTAAGGTTATAATAATCTATTTTAAACTGAAAACTTCACTGTAATCATGCAAGAAAGCTCCACTCCTTTGCCTCTGCCCCCATCCATTTTATAATATTGCAGTCATAAATTTCATCTTTATTGTATACCCATAAACATATGCAATAATGTTTAATGTTTTTATCCTTTAAATCATATAAAAGAATAAATAATGATGTTATAAATCAAAATGATAATAGAAGTTTCTATATTTGTCCAAAAACTAACCAGTGTGGACCACTTAATTTTTCAAATGGTTTTTATTTGCTGTCACCTCCTTGTTCCAACTCTGAGGACTTGCTCCAGCATTTCTAGTAGGGTAGGTATAGCGCTAACACCCCCAGCTTTTGTTTCCTGAGAGATCTTTTATTCTTTCATTTTAAAAGAATAGTTTTGCTAGATAAAGTAGACTCCATTGACTTTTTTGTTTCTTTCTTTCATCACTTGAAATAATTATCCCATTGCTTTCTGGCCTGCAAGGTTTCTTCCAAGAAATCCACCGATCATCTTATTGTATGAGAAGAGCCACTTCTATTTTGCAGCTTTCTGAATTCTCTCCTGGTCTTTGGCTTTCTACAGTTTGATTATAATGTGTCTCAGAATGGAATGTTTTGAGTTTGTCTTGAAATTTGTCTTTCCATGGATTTCCCCCTGTTTGGGGGTTTTTGTTTTTGTTTTTTCTTGGTCAAATAAGTGGTCTCTTTTCTCTCTCCTGCTAATACTCTCATAATGAATATATTCATCCACATGGTAGTGTGATTTTTTCCCAGTCTCCCTATTTACCGATGCTTTTAAATGTCTTGTTTTCCTAAGAGTCTCACCCATGCTCCTTCTCAAGGCCTTGGCTGTTGTATTCCTCTGCCCACACGCTGCCCTGGGTTCGCGCAGGTGCAGCTCTCACAACCCCCTGCACCTGTCACTACTTTCAGTGGCCTCAACCTGTCATCCAAAGGAGGCTGGCATTCCATTCAGGGATCCTGCTCAGCCTGGACCGTAACCAGCCCTTTGGACAGTTGCTGGACAAGCCATAACATTGTAGGGAAGTTCTAGTTTTTTCCTTTTGTCCTGAGGGAAGAAGCTGGACTTGGGTGGCACACCACACTGAGCTGAGGGTGGGGTAGGGCGAGAGTGGGCAAAAATGCCACAAAATATATCATTGTTTTCATTGTGATTTTTCCTTGATTAGGCACTGACTTGGTTTCTGCAGCTTCTCAACTGGTTTCTAGAATCCCCACAAAGCTACTTGGGCCCATAGGTAGTTGTTTATTTGGCATTTCCATGGGGAAATGATGGCTTGGAGCTTCCTGGTCTGCCTTCTTGCTGAGGTCACCCTTGCTTATAAGTAACTCATAAACCAGGGAGGAAGAAAGGCATAGAACAGTAATGCCATGGTCAGTTTTGTGTTTTAGAAAAGAGTAACTCTGAAGATTACACATTCTTTTTTTTTAAATTTTTTAATTTTTTTAAAATTAGTTACACATGACAGTACAATGACCTTGACATCATACATTTGAATCGGATGGGATATAATTTCCCATTTTTCTGAGTGCACAGGTTGCAGAATCATGTTGGTCACACAGTCACATATACACACAGTAATAATAATGTCTGTTTCATTCTACTATCCTTCCTTTCCCCCCATCTACTCCCCTCCCCTCCCATCACTTCTCTCTACCTAATACAAATTCTTATACAAGAAAAAGTTAATTTCAGAGCCATAGAAACCATAAGAAGCCTATGTATTGGACTAGGTGAGAGATGATAAGGGCTTGGACTAAGGCATATATCTCTTTAAAAAAAAAAAAAAATATATATATATATATATATATATATATATATATATATATATATATATAGTGTTTAAGGGGAGCAGTTCTAAGACTCAGTTGCCTATTAGAAGCATGGTCTGGGAATGTGAAGGTGGATGAGATATGGAATAAAAGAATGAATGAATATTTTCCATTAAATGATTTTAGGCAACTTTCTTATCCTTTCTGAACTTCATCTTATCCTCTTATCCTTTGTTTTTTTAAAATTTTTATTATTAGTTGTTCAAAACATTACATAGTTCTTGACATATCATATTTCATACATTTGATTCAAGTGGGTTATGAACTCCCATTTTTACCCCGTATACAGAATCACATCAGTTACACATCCACGTTTTTACATACTGCCATACTAGTGTCTGTTGTGTTCTGTTGCCTTTCCTATCCTCTACTATCCCCCTCCCCTCCCCTCCCCTCCTCTTATCCTTTCTGAACTTCATCTATAAAACAAGATGACTGGAAAAGACATGTAAGTGTCTGGTAGATAGCAGGCAACTAATAAAAGAGTTTGTTTCCTTTTTTCCCATGCACTTACCTCTGACCAAGAGGTCAAAGTTATGCAGTTTAGTGGATGGTGTTTCAACTTACTGAAGTGGAAAATGGGAAAAATGTACCACAATCTTTTGAGTCTTTGGGATTAGGGGTTTATTTTTTAACTCCCATGCTTTGGTAGTAAATACACGTTAAACAAGCTCTATGTAATGAACTGTTTGCATTTATTTTTATCTTTCTCAAACAGGCATTCCTGAGCATCCTAAAGTTATTATCTGATTCCAGAACATCCCCATTCAATTGAGCATGGTACAAGGTCACTTAGCACACTGGTTGGCTCTAGGTTATTGAGTAAATTTGGAGCAAAATAATAAAAATAATTTGTCTCCTGGATCTTGAGCCAATGCTTTGTTATCAGCTCTGAGTCCTTTTAAAAATTCTGTGAGAATCTTCTTCAAATGGCTCTTACTTGACAGATTAACAGCCATGTCAATAATATGTGTGCATTCACGATGACATTTTAAATGTTCTATTCAAAGATTATGAGAGAAAAATTGCAAAAGGAATTTTAATAGCCCTTTTATTTCCCCTTGAGGCAATGACCTTTGTATAAAATTATGTTTCCTTAGGCTAAGATTAAAATTGCTATCAATAGCAGAAAATGTAGGTGTTCATGCAACTACTGTTTTATATGGATGAAGTATCTTGCCTAAGGAATCTTTTCTAATGTAACTTTTAAAGATTGAAAGAGTTTTAAAACCTATTCTTATAATATTATTTTTAAAAATAATCAGAATTTGCTTCACCTTTGACAAGTAACATAACACTTATGATCTATGCATCAGATTTTAAGAGATGATAATCATGTATCCAGACATTTCATTCTGATAGGAGAAATGTCTTTTGAATTATAAAATATGAAAAGCTCAGAAGTTGGGGTAACCCCGGCTTCCAGCTTGGGAATGATGTGAACATTTAGTGTGACTATACCCTAGGCTCCTTCCTCCAAGTCACACCCCACCTTCCCACACCACCAAAAGCTGGAATTTTCCATAGCCACATATTATGTTTTGAATCACTTTCAAGACAAACAGAAGCTATAAAAATATCAAGTAGGAGCATCATTCTTTTTTCTTCATCCTAATGCTGTTTTACATTTCCTGCATCTCATGTCTTATCTTGCAAAGTGACCAGATATGTCAGCAAAATGTTACTTCTCATAAAGAATGTAGCAACCACATTTTTTTGATACAAAAAAAAAAAAAAACCATAATGGAACATAGATGGAGTTCTTATTATAATTCCTTCTTAGGTACAGGGAGCGATTTTTGTTTAGCAAAGTCCTGATGGCCAGAGAGATACAACTCTTCGCCGGGTAATGCCTCCTTCCATTTTAACATGTGATATTGTGTTATTCAGAGATGTGACTCAAGAACAGCATAGGGCTGCATTTGTAAGGGATGAGACAAGGACATGTACAGACGCAGAAAATAGTTTGACCTAGTAAAGCCTCATCTCTGGGAAGGTCTGGCTCAGATGATAAGGTTGCCTCATGAATCTGCTGGCTTCCCACCCTCATCTCTACACTGCAGGCATACAGAACTTTGAGCAGGTACCAAAACCAACAAATCTTGTCCTTTGCCTTCAGTGCCCGCTACCTAACCATTCAGGCATCTTTCCCCACCTTGGTGCTGCAATAGACTTTCTCCCTCCTTGGGCTACCAATACTCTCCCTGTCTGAACTCATTCCAAGGGCTCTTCAGAACTCCATGTGGGTGTGAAGAAGCTGCTTTGTCATCTGAGCTACATCCGGTCCTTTTCTAAGCCCTCCCTCATGTTCTCTGCACACCTGGGTTATGACATGCTAGTTATTTGCCTGTTTTCTTCTTTGAGCTCTTTGAGGATTTAAAAAAAACATCTAATTTGACTTTTTATTAAAAGCACCCAGAATAATAGCTGGCATGCAGGTAGGATTCAGTAAGCATGGTTGAACGACTAAATGTGGAAATGAATGAATGATTGTACCTTGGTCTGTATATGGCACACTGACATACATACACGAGAATTTAGCTGACTCTTAAGCTTTCTTCCCTGTTCCAGGCCTGTGAGATGAATATCTTTATTTTCACCATTCCATGGATGAGAAAATTGAGTCACAGAGAATTAAGATGACCAAGACACACCACGAGGACAGTTTTTGGCCCTAGGTTTGTTGGGCCCTTTATGCTATGGCTACCCTTGAAATTTTACTAAAACTATTAATCATAAAAAGGTGTCAAAACTGTTAGTGCTGAAAGAATAGCTACAAATCTGTCTTTTACTCTAATGTTTATACTAATAAAGAAAATATCATCTACGACTTTTTAAAGAACTCTGTAAATAATTTGGCTATGGGCTAGGGTTGTGGCTCAGTGGTAGAGCACTTGCCTAGCATGTGAGAGGCTCTGGTTTCAATTCTCAGCACTGCATATAAATAAATAAATAATTAATTAAATAATTAAATAAAGATCCATCAACAACTAATAAAAACATTTAAAAAAATAATTTGGCTATTTTCTCCCATTTTTTTCTCATTTTAAATATATTGTTTATATACATATATAATATTTATCTTACTATCAAATTGTACTCATGTTTATGTTACTGTTTTGTCTTCATAACCATAATAGTTAATGGCATGATATTCCATGTCAATTGACATACTAAGTCAATTACTTGTATCTGCTGATACACTAAGTATCAGCACTATCATGAAGATATTTGTGCATCCAGGATTTAAAAAAAATTACTTTCCCATAGCTTTTCAGAAAGATAATTTTATAATGAAAGCTACACTGATTATTTAGTAATAAAGAATTCAAAGGCCCAGACATTTAGTGCTATTTTTGTGGTTTCTTGAGGTTGTGTGATTGGGTCCTTAGGTGGACCCTTATTAACTTGGTAATCTTCCTTTGACAAAATGCCCCTGATCTAAAACCCAGACATAAGAACCCCTCATACAGAACACAGTACATCATAATATCAGTGCAAACCAACATCCCACTGTCCTGGCCACAAATGAAGGTCAGAAGGGAATTCTCAGAAAGAGGACGTGCACATCCAGCAGGGTTCATGTGGCAGACTGCAAAATTTGCCGACATTGTTTTGGCAGCGCTGGGGACTTTATACTGGAAATCCCCAGCCAGTGTCACTGATGTCTGCTTTCTGACGTGTGAAACTTCAGAGCCATTTTAGAACTTGGTTCCTGAAGACATTTCATAGGAGAGACTGTAGGGATCATTTCTATGTTTGTGATTCATGTTCAACATTGTTTAACAGGTGCTTAGCAAGTACTTGACACATAATAGATGCTGACTAAATATTTGCTAAATGGAGACATAAGAAGGATAGAGAACACATGCATTGGAATCAAAAAGATACGGATTTGAAATCTGTCTCCATCACTTACTTTCTGGCCTTGAACAAGAGGCCTAACTTCCCACAACTTCTGTTTCCTCATGTAAAAAGAGAGCAAGATGGGCTGGGGACATATCTCTTGGTAGAGTGCTTGCCTCGCATGTACAAGGCCCTGGGTTCAATCCCCAGGGACACACACACACAAAGACAATATGTCTTATTTTGCATGGTAACAGGTAATCACACCAGGGAAACCCCAAAGCTTGCCTGAGGCAGAACTGTGCCTTGGGTGAGGAGAAATGAAATAGGTACATGATCAGAGGATAGATATACAGGAAATGTAACCTTACCCAAAATCAAGAGCACAGCAGAAAAAATAGGAACGAGGTGTGGCAGGAACTTGCAGAAATACAAAAGAAGAGGAAAGAACTGATGTTTCTGCTTTTTCTTCTGGGAATCCTTACAAAACTGAATTGTTATTTTCCACTTTTTGACATTTTTGTTCCTTCTTTAAGTAGTCTTATTCTTCACATTCGTTTCTTGTTTACCCCTCGGTAGAACTCACATAAATAGGAAATGACATTTGTAAACCTAAGGACTTTGCAGTGTTGTCTTTTAGTAGATCCTACCTTTTTTTTTTTTTTTTTTTTTTAAGAATATATGAAATTTATTTTGAAACTCTCATTTGGCTTCCTAAGCACTTTCTAGAAATCTTTTAAAAGATTAATCTGGCATAAAATAGAAATTGCAGTTTGACAGGAAGCCTAGAATCCTAATTTATCCCTTGCTTTAAAGATAGTGGACTCCATTTAGGCTATATGTGTGTGTTCATGCAGAATTGAGTGAAATACTGTTAGATATTGCAAATGCTGGATGATTCTCCAAAAACTAAAAATAAAATCAACAATAAAACGCACGGGCCTCCCCATGCCCATCTGCTCAAAGACCCCTCTCTATTCCTCTATCATCTCACACTCAGGGCTGATGGAATAAAAATATCATAATAGTTATGCAGCCACCCTCAAAATAAAAGTACTAATATTTAATTCAGATCTCACATGTCCAGCTGTATTTCCACCCCTCACCCATTCTTCCCTCCCAAGACATAACCATGGATTCCTGACACCCGTACACTTCATTCCTATGAAGTATCTTTATATTTCTACTACATATGTGTATATCCAGAAAAGATTCCATGTCATGAACCCATGGCCTTGTTGTCTCCAGGTGGCCTTAAACTCAAGCTCCAGATTCCCAGGATCAGCCCCAGCTCCCAGAATCACCATGGAGTCCGTCACCTTGTGGCCTCATTGGTTTTCAGTTCCTGTTGTAATTCTGTACCCTGTAGGAATCCTGTAGTTTCTCCTCCTTTTCTGAAAGCCTAGCGATGCGTGTTTTAAAAAAAAAAAAAGTGTATTATAATTTAGCCAGAATATCTGGGTGATTTTAGCAGGAAGATTTTAAAGTTATATACTCCACGGTGCTGCATAATCTAGAAGTTGGAGCTACTTTTTCCATAAAACAATCATTTTCCTGTAATGATTCTTTCCCCGTTTTCCAGGTTTTAAAATCTTAATTACTTAATTGACAAAAAGTGTAAATATTTATGGATATAACTTGATGTTTTGATACATGCCTATGTTGTGGAAAGATTGTGAGGTTCATTAACACATGCATTGCCTCACTTGCCACGCCATTTCAGTGTTTTAGTGGGGCTGTGTAAAACACCCTGCTAGATATCAGTTGGATAAAGAAAACTCAGTATATACACAATGGAGTCTTCCTCAGCCATCAAGAAGAAATTAGGCATGGGGCTGGGGCTCAGTGGTAGAGCGGTACTGGGTTCAATCCTTAGCACCACATAAAAATGAAATAAAGGTATTGTGTCCACCTACAACTAAAAAAAAATACATATTTTTGTTTAAAAAAAAAGAAATTATGTCATTTGTAGTAAATGGTTGGAACTAGAGATCATCACACTGAGTGAAATAAGCCAGACACAAAAAGTCAAGAGTCAAATATCTTAGATGTGGAAGCTAGAGAGAAACAAGTATTTAAAAGAGAGGGGGAATCTCACAAAAACAGAAGGGACCCAGAGGAGAGGAATGAGTGGGATGGAGGAGGGATGGGAAAGGGGAGGAACAGCAGAATGAAATTAACCAAGCTGCGTGTCTGTGCACGTGTGAACATATCACAATGCATTCTATTTTTCCATATAACTATAATGCACTAATTAAGAAATAAATGATCAGGTTTCTATAACCTATGATGACTAGTATTTGGGACCTGACAAAAAATTTTACCATTCTACTAACTAAATGTTAACACCATGCTGCATATAATATTTTATAGCAGTTTATTATTTTTTTAAAAATGCCTTTCATTGCTTATTTTGAAAAGAATACTTTCCAAAGTGACTATGCATATTTTATCTAAAAAGACATGTGTGATCATGAAGTAAAAATATTTGCTTAATATGTGAACATGTTGGTTTTACTGAATTTGCATTCTTTTCCTTAATAATGCGTATTTTGTATTTCTTTCTTAACAAAGCTCCTTTTCCCTTTATCTACTTCTTAGTCAAGA
Organism: Marmota monax; assembly: GCF_021218885.2. Classification (NCBI taxonomy): domain Eukaryota; kingdom Metazoa; phylum Chordata; class Mammalia; order Rodentia; family Sciuridae; genus Marmota; species Marmota monax. The sequence goes on from NW_026693082.1 coordinate 6,926,214, forward strand.
TTACTTCTAAATTTTTGACTATAAGTAATTTACTCTGTAGTTGAAGGAGTTGAATCCTGACTAACTACTGGAAGGATGAAACTAGAAATCTCAGTTATGTAAAGTTTCATCCAAAACATTCTGTTGTGACATAGCCATTTTGTCTCTTAGAAAATCTGACCTAAAACTCCACACCCTGGGCCAAGCTACACCTCTGGTTTCCAACATCCCTAATGCTTTGAGGCAAACTACACCTTGTTTGCTTCAAGGCCAATAACATTGAGATGTATGATAGCTTTTAGCCAAAATGAAGAATAGAACTGGATAATTTAGAATTATCCTTGTGTCATTGTAAGAGCTGGGGACATCACATGATCCTTGAGTTCCACCACCTATAGCCATACACAGATGCACAGTCCCATGATACTCAGCATCAGCCCCCACCCTCTTGCATATTGTAGGATTTATAAGCCCAGGGCTCCAGAGCCACTGGCAAAGCTTCTGCCAGCTATCCATTCCTAGCAGTAAAGTCTGAGTTCAGTTTCAAACCACGACTGAGTCTCTTTTTATGTTTTAAAAGTACAACTGGGTAGTGCTATTTCTCCACCAGAAAACATTTTGAAATATATTTTTATGTCAATTTGGGGATGGAATTAAGCTTAGGAATACTGCTTCTGATGAAAGTAAAGGTCCTGTTGAAAGAGCCATGTGGTGGGATAATTCTGGCAGAGGATTCTGGAAGGCTTAAGTAGGGAGAGCCTGGGGGAGAGGCAAGTCTCTCAGCTCTTTGTCAAGCTGCACTTGTAATTGGGGTTCTCTTTTGGAAAATGGATAAAGAATGGAAGTGGCATCTGGTGGCATCCAAGAGGCAGGAAGCCTCCATTCCAGTCTCCATTCTGCCTCAACATGCCATCATGTGACATAGGGCAGGACACAGACTCCCAGTAGCACAAGGAGTTTTCATCTATCTCCAGGGAGCACGTGTACAATGAGCAGATGCCTCTCCAGCACAGCCATTTTACCTCATTCCGTTTGGTCCCAGTCCAGGTGTGTGGAAGTCTGGCAGCTCTGATCCCTTGCTTTATTCATAGAGGCTACTTTGACTTTGTGGATTGCCACTGCACCTTGAGTAATGTGCTCCATTGCTCCCTGGGGGCCATTCTCTTTCCCCTGGATTCATTTCTTTGTGCCTTTTCTTCAATGCTGACATTAGTTTTTCAACATCTCTGATCTAGTTGAACTGCAGAGGCGTCTGTTACTGACTGAGGTTTCCATCTTGGCACTCTGCCATTGACTTGCCTCTAGGTCCATGTATTCATTCAGCATATACTAAAGCATCTTCAACGTTTCTACATAAGGTTGGGACAGTGTTTACACAATCCCTAGGAATACACATATGGAAACCCTGCTCCTGGACAAGTCACCAAAGAGTCAAGGGACCACACAGGTGGTTGTTCTTTGCCATATGATGTCCTGAAACATATCTCGAATCTTTTGACCTATTAGCCAGTAGATTCCCATTTTAATGCTCCACTTGATTCCATATTATTGAGTGGCTTCATTCTGCCTTGTATGCCAGGTAGTCAGTGGGATACAAACTAAGTATCCCACTTAGTTTCTTCAGAAGATGATATTTACCTTTATTTTTCTTTCCTCATATGGATTCTATGAGGCAAATGTAAGGAAGTCAGCTATATTTGGAAACCACTCCCAAAAAAGTTGCTCTGTAAGACATTGATTATGCTTACATATGTTGGCATAAAAGTTACAGATAAAAATAAAATATTTAACAAATTGTACTTGGAGTTGGTTGTTAATATATATTTATGTTCTTTATGGCCTACTCTAGAGGTATTGGAGTACCTCATTGGTAAGGATAATTCTGGAGATGTGAAATTTGTACAGAGAGGAGGTAAACGTGAAGACAAAAAAACAGAAAAAAATCTGGATGGTGTTATGGTTTAGTAATGAGGTGACCCCCCAAAAGCTCATGTGTGAGACAATGCAAGAAAGTGTAGAGATGAAATGATTGGGTTATGAGGTTTATTAATCAGTGCATTAATCTGCTGATAGGGATTAACTGAGTGGTCACTGTAGGTGGGGAGGGTGTGGTTGGAGGAGGTGGGTCTCTAGGGGCAGGCCCTTGGGTTTATATTTTGTTCATGGTGAGAGAAATTCTCCCTGTCTGCCTCCCGGTTCCATTTTCTGAGCTGCTTTCCTCCTCCACCTGGGGCCCAAAACAAGAGTCAGCCATCTGTGGACTGAGACCTCTGAAACTGTGAGTGAGCCCCCAAATAAAGCTTTTCCTCCTCTATGTTGTTCTTGTCAGGCCTTTTGGTCACAGCAGCAAAAACAAAACAAAACAAAAAACTGATTTAAACAGATAGTGAAATAGTAAAGTATGACAATTAAAAACCAATTTTTTTAAGAAGACAATTTATTTACTATGTGGTTTAACTAAAAAAAATAGGAGAGCCCTTAAATTTGAGCAATGACTCCTTTTTAGACGAAAGGAATCATTGAAGACTGACATGTCTATTGGTGGTAAAACACAGTGTAGAATTAGGTAGAGCCAAACAGCTTTGCCAAAGTAAAAGTGAGAAAGGATTGTAAGATAGAAAATATGAAGCCTGGAATGGAAATTATTTGTAAATTTGCAGCATACGAACAGAAAACAGTAAGAAATTGTGCATTAGAAGGAATAATGCATAAGACACTGGCACCAGGAGGAAGCCGAGTGGCGGCCTTAGCTGTTTTTCCTTCCAGTATGAGGATGTCCTCCATAGTGCCCCTGGTGCATCTGTTGAATTGTTAAATGCTCCTTCAATCTCTCCTTGAAGTTTTCAGAGACAAGGAGAGTCCTTCCCTGCAAACTGTCCTTTCTATGAACGAGAAACTCTTGATTGTTGGAACCTTTTCCTTACTCTGTTAACCAATTCACCTGCCTGTACCATCTCCCCAGTTCTATGCTCTGAAGCCATGTGAACTAAGTCCATTCTCTCTTCATCGTGACAGCCCTTTGTGAATGTTTGAAGAAACTGGTCACCATCCCTCTCGGTTTATTTTCTCAACCTAAATACCTCCCTATTTTTAAATTCTTTATAGGAGCTCATTTCCTTGTGTTTCATTGTCAAGGTCCTCGTAAAATATCCAGAAGTGGTCTGAGCTCTACCGCAGTACCAGATGGCCTCCCGACTGTGTTCACCCAGCTCAAGATGATATTTCCTTTTGAGGGTTAGTCTTGTCATGTTCATGTTTATAAAGAGAGTTTAGTCCTTTTTTCTCAGCCTTTCTGAGCTTTGGGTATATCCTTTTTTCATTTTATTTTTTTCTATTTAATTCACAAACACTAGCACCATAGTAGCTCAGGCTTAGTGTTGGATCCTGGGGTCAAAAATGAATAAGACTGTGGCAGGAGGGTTTTACAATGTTCTAGTGGGAATGGCCAACACATAAAAAATAATTACAATATGGTGCAGGATATACAGATAAACTCAGTGCTCTGTGACCATAGGCTGGGGCACGAACTCCCTGAGGAACAGGTAATGGTTCATCCTTACTTCATTCATTAAATAAGTATTTAACTAGAACTTTCTATGGGTAAGATACATAATAGACATTTATATGATTATGAATCCCCCAAAATTGCAGATCTGTATTTTTCTAAATTGTTTATGAGAGTTTAATGAAAGATTTTTGTGAATATCCTTGTTACATTTCCTTGATCTTTTAATCTGACAATTGTACCAGGATATAAGGAGGTTAATGTAGTGACTCAGGGTTCATAATGATTGTGGATTTCTCAGTACTTAAAAATAGTTTAGAATTATAAAAATAATTTGAGTTTGGACAAAGAATAATAGAATTTGGACAAAGAATAAAATATATGTTACAATGTCATAGTTTCTATACTTTTCCCCTTTCTTTGGAGTTTCTCACTTCTCTTGGTGTATAATTTCTCCAGGACTAATAGAGGCATTTTTATGATCACATCTAAGTTTTCTCAGTATGTTCCTTTGTGACTTTGGAGGAGGAATTTGAAGACTTGAACTCAGAGTGGCAGGGCATTCTTTTACTATCTCTTATTTATACTAAGTTTTGTTCCCTCTAACTCTTGTTTGTTGTGAGTTAAAAATAAAATTTACTGATGGAGAAGCCTAGACACCAAATCCTTGTAAGGAATTCAGTGTGTCAACCTCAGTTCTGACTGTGTCCCCTTCTTCATTTGGTGGTTATTATGAGTACCAGCTTCATTCCAGATGCTGGGCTTTGAACAGGTCTCCATATTCCTTCACTCTGTATTAGAGTACTCCCCAGGACTCCTGATCTGTCCAAGTTCTCGCCACTTCTCACTTGATCTTCCACTACAACCTCTTCACTCATCTCCCTGCCTTCTGTCATTTCCTCCTTAACCCACCACTCACCAGGTTGAAAATCTTATGTCCCTTCTTAAAATCTTCGCCTATCCCATCACCTCCAAGGTAAAACCTAAAGTCCCCAATTGATGGCAAAGTTCTGCTCATGGTTTGGTTCCTCCCCCTTTCCAGTTTCCTCTCTTGCCACTAATTTTTGTTCAGTGATTCTAAAGTTCCCTTCCTGTCCTCTCAGGTCTGTCAAAGCTTTCTTACTTTGAACACTTGTTACATGCTATGGACTGAGCTGTGGACCCAATATGCACTACCCCATCTCGAATGCTTTCTTGTCCCCATTGCCTTCCCTCATCTTCTAGTCATTCTTCCATTCCAAGCTCATGAATCACCCCTCTTGAATGTGTTTATTAACAGCAACACATCACCCATTCCCAAACCTGCCACACATAAGTTGAGATGGGAACCCTCCCTCTGCATGCATGACACCCATGGCTGTATCTCTCACCTCATTTATAGGGTTACGTATGTGTCTTTCATCCCAAGACTAGCATAGTCTATTAGAAACATAATGCAAACTACATGTGTAATGCTAAATTCTCTAATAGCTGCAATAAAAAATGAAACAGGCAAATTAATTTTAATATATTCTATTTAACCCATTATGTTCAGTCTGTTATCTGTTTAATGTGTAATCAATGTGAAAATTGTTAATGAGAATGGCATACGTTCTTTTTTTTGGATGTAGTCTTTGAAATCTGATGTGTGTTTTGAATAGTACATCTCAAGTGCTCAATAGCCACATGAGACTTAGCAACTACTATATTGGACAGTGCTGGTCTAGACTGTGACTCAACGAAGATGCAAGACTCAAAAAGTGGAAGTAGCCATCTCCAGTCATTGTGTTTGTATTCCAAGGATCATCTTTACTTGAGGGGTTTTCTCTTTTGCATTTCCTTATGCTCAGTCTCTTTCTATTCTGCACAGGGGCACTTTTATTTCATATTAAGCTTTATCACATCCAAAGCCAAGTTGGGTTTTTGTTTTGTTTTGTTTTAGAAAGAAAAAGGATTTTTAAATTTCCCTTCGATATATCAAAATTTAGGCTTTACAGAGTTCCCTATACTATTCAACATGTATGAGAAAGTTCTCAAACATCTGTCCCCAGAAAAAAAATAAGTGGAATTTTGTCATAGTATATGTAAGTCTGTGCATAATATATTTAGAATATAATAAGAAATAGACAGAATAAGTATCATTCTGCAAGATGGACAGATGATTTAAATTAAACTGAGACCTGATCATGGGGTATTTAAAGGATAGATGTTGTATGATAGAGTAAAGGACAAAGACCATCATTTTTAAAAAATGAAACTTAAAAGTAATAGAGTACTCTAATTATAGTCTAGGTTTTTATCCCATCTATGGAAGAGGCTCTTTAACATGTGGATTCTTTCTCTACGTTTGACCTCTTTCAAAATGTTCCAACACTCTGAAAAAAATGTTATAAGATAACAAACAGAGCAGGATGCTATGGGTGGAGAGGAGCGTTCAGCCTCGATTGAGTGAAGACAAAGGACTGGTTTGTTGCTTTCTTAGTTACTAGAAAAGATCATTATGGCCAGGTGGGATGTGCACAATGAAAGAAGGCACCTGAACAAACAAACGAGTGTAGAGAAGCAGAAAATCTGTGCTGGGCTGCATTCCCGAGCAGAGCCAGCTCCTACTGTGCCAGCCACCCTCTCCAAGGGGTCTGGACGTGGTGTCTCTTGATGCTTAATTAGCACTGTACTACCTTGGACTAAGAATTATACATTATTTTATTGTTATATTAAAGAAGTTATTTTTGATGGTGGAATAAAGACAATATTCCCCAAGACTGTCCAAGTAGTCCTGTGTTAAGGACCCCTCTCCGTCCACTTCAGGGCACCCACATCTAAGAGATTGGGGTCAGCCTTTAGATTGGTGCTCATGGGTCCCTGTGGGAGAATGCAAATTCAAGGTGAATTAGAAGATGTAATGGGAGATGCCTTCTGTGAAATAAAAAGTGAACACCTACCTTATTTACATTCTTGGTCATCTCTTAGCTTTTTAGTCACAACATGCAAAGGAGAGGCGTTTAGCTCAGCATTCTGGAAAAAGGTGACGGCCCCTTTCACTCTACCATGTGATCTTACTACTTTGTATTTATGGAACGCAGGTGATATACTGAGTACTGCACCCTCCCCAGTTTTAACCCAGGCATTGAATAGGTTGTCAGCTTGTGATGTCTGTGGACCACTCACTACCTGCTATGTGGCAAGTTGAGGTCACCATCATCCCCAGGTTCATGATTTCCCCTAATGAAGCTTCCATTACCCCACTCAAATACCACTGTCCTTGGTTCTCCGTCCCTATTGAAATGCTCTCAAGAAATGGCCTGAAACATTTACATAAAACTAGTAGAGCAAACTTTCCCAACTAGGGCTTGGCTCAAATTAAAACTTCTATGGTGTTTATTTCTAAAGTGACAAGGAATCCTACCATGTTTCCATGGGATGAGGAGGATCGATCAGTTCTGGAAGAAGGATTATAAGTTATCATGAACAATGAGCTATTCTTTCTAGGAACTAAAAATAGGGTAGGCTTTTTTTTTTTTTTTTTTGGTGGGGTGAGGGCTCCTGGAAGCTTGGTGTTCTTCCTGATGAGATGTAAAAGGAAACAATAAAGTTTTTGCTTTAGGTGGAGGGTGGGTTAGGAATGGAAATTGGTGAGCCTCCTTGCTGATCCCCTTGGGCAGGAAGGGGACAGAGCTGCAGGTTCTGGAAGTAATGGATCCCAAGTGGCCAGGGGTTCAGGCTATGAGGCAAGGCCTTGGAGGGAACAGGACTTGTGGTCTTAGAAAGTCAGGCGCTGCAGCTTCCCCCGGGGAATCTGAGCAAGGCCAGCTTCGAGTAAGGAGAGTGGAGTTCCCCTGCAAAACTTCATTTCCAAACACCCTCCCATCCTAGGCAGAAAGCAGGTGAGTCTAGAGCCCACAGAGAGAAGCCATGGTACCCAGCAGGGTGGCCCTGTCCCCAGCAGCACTGTGGGACAGAGATGTTTCAAAGGACTCAGTAGGAATTGGCTTTTTAAAAATGGTTAATTTTATGTATATTAATTTCACATCACTAGGGGGAAAAATGAGAAAGACTTGGTGCTAAGGGCTTAACCCTGCTCAGGTACCAGAAGTCTGGCAAACCTCTCTTTGAACTGTCAGAGCCACTGGGGGTTCTCGAGTGATCCAAGGAAAGGGAAGGGAACACCCGAGACCAATAAATAACAGTGAGAGCAAGAGCTCACACTGGCCCTGATTTCACTGGAAAAAGACAAAATGTGATGTTTACTTGACCCTCAAGTGTTTTGGAGGAATGCGTATCTATGGTCCCACTGAGAACACGGATGGCTTTCCCCTGCCCACAGAAATAGTCTCAAACCACTTCAAGGGCATTGCAGCCGTTGTTTCACATGAAACGCTACATCTCTCCTCAGTCTGATTTCCTGCCATTTTATCAAACAGTTAATCAACTTTGTCATTTCTTGAACTGATAAATTAATTCACTTACCCAACAAATACGGGAGACACTGTGCTTGGTCCCAGGAATACAGAGATGAGATGAGGTCATGGACCCAGAAAGCGCTGCAACTCTGAAAGAAGTAAGAGGCAGGCTTCCCTTCAGCTGTGAAAAGTGTTTGACTCTATGGATGCTATTTGGAAGGTGCCACTTCACCTCCAAGTCCTGTGTTTAAAATTAATCCCCAGGGTAATGCAATTAGGAGATGGGACCTTTGAGAGATAATTAGGGCAGAAGGGTAGGGCCCTCACCAGTAGAATTAGTGCCCCTATGAAAGAGGCCCAAAGAGCTCCTTCACCATGGCAATCGTTACCCACATCAAATCTGCCAGTGCCTTGTACAGTTGCCTTACAGGTGTTTTGAAGACCTGCATGTGTTTAAATCATCAATACAAAATTTTTGCATAAACTATTGAATAATGCACAATAATCCCTAATCAGCTATTGTGGTGTTTTGTGCTTTTTGTGTAGACATGGCAGCTAACAGGCTGTAGGATTGAAGAAGGATCATTCAAATTGCCTTTTCCAGTCTGTTGCATTCCTAGTTACGAAGAAGCATGCAGTGCCTGAAACAGCATGTCATGGGAGAGGTGATTTGGTCAAAATAGGCCAGCAAGCAGCATTTGAGAAAATCTGGATACAGCCATGTGAATGTGACATTTTTTTCTCTTCCAACATAGGTGCCAAAGGAGTAAAGAATAATATGTTGGAATAATTTATGATTGTATTTAATTTATTTCATTAGAATAAAAGAAAAACAAAGGACAGAAGCTGGATTTCCAGACGAGATAAAAGCTGGGCAGACTGTGTTTGCCAAAGAGCAGAGAAATCCCCTGGGAAAATGGTGACCTCTCAAATTAATATCTTTAGTTCTATACAGGCATTCTCCTGTTGATTAGAGGATATTAACAGATTGTCTTGAGAAACAGAATAATAAAGTGTCTTCATTTAAATTCTATGATTTCTGTGATGTGATTTTAATTCATTTTGCTCCTTTCTATAGTGATATTTAATATGCTTGTCACAAGAAGAAATATTTTCTTTTGGGTCCATTACCTGGACTATGCTAAATGGATGGTGTAGAAATTTACCTGACACGATGAATTACATTCTGGAATGTGGGTTAACCTTTCTCCTTGGAATTCTGTTTAACTACTAAACTACTGTCTATTTATGCTGGTTTTATTAGCTCTTAGATTTATGAGGGAGGATGTTGTAATCCCAGAGTTAACTCAGACAAAATGTTGTTTTATTTCTACTGTATTGGTTGGCTGAAGATGTTTATCTTGATTTTTCTGCCTTGGGGTTATGTTTTATGTACTAATGGTTCTGCCATTTTTGCTGGACTATTTGAAATATTATTATATTTCCATTTCTCTGAGGAAGTCTAGCTTTGGGATCAAAGTACTAGGTCATACATATCACAGTTCCTAGTAGACAGGTTGGAAAAGGTGTATGGCCTCCCAAAGCCTCACTGTCCTGAGGCCGTAATGTCCATCCACATGAGGATGTTGTGCAGTCTAAGTCAGATCAAGCGTGTAAAGCTCAAGCATGCAGTAACTACTCAATAACAATTATTTTTTATTATTCTCAGAAGAGTTCTTAAGGTGACATTTTTTAAATTGAGGTTAAGAAAACATAAAATTTTAGCCATTTTTAAGTGTACAGTACAGGAGTGTTAAGTACATTCACATTGTTGTGCAAGCAGTCTCCAGAACTCTGTGCATCTTGCAAAACTAAAAATCTGTATCCACTCAATTCTAACTCCCCATTCTCCCCTATGCCCAACCACCATTATTTCTGTCTCTGTGAATATGAGTGGGGTCATATAGAATTTGACCTTTCGTGAGTAACTTGTTTCACTTAATGTCCTCTAGATTCATCTATGTTGTAGCGTGTGTCAGAATTTCTTTCCTTTTTAAGGATGAATAATATTCCACTGTATGTATGCACCACATTTTGTTTACTCTATCAGTTGATGGAAGTTTGGGTTGTTTCTGCTTGTGTTGCTTATTATGAATACCACTGCCAGGAACCTGAGTAGATAAAGATCTCTCTCAGACCCTACTTTAAATTCTTTGGGATATATGCCCAGAAGTGGGGTTGCTGGATCCAGATGGTGGTCTGTTTTTGATTTGGGGGGTTCTACCACAACTGTTCTCCATAGTGGTTACACCCTTTTTACTCTCCTACCAGTAATACACAAGGGCTCAACTTTCTCCACATCCTAAGAGTTTTTATTTTCTTTTTTTAAAAATCATCCTAATTGGTATGATTAAGGAGATATTTTAAGTCAAACAGCTAATTTCCACTCTTTTAGCCTGCAACCTAAAATTGTCTGTGTGGCTCAACTCTTCAACTTCATTTGTTGTTAATTCCCACCACTAGTATTCTTTGGCAAAAAAAAAAAAAAAGTCATCTAATCGTGTAGGAGCCACAAAGACAAGGTATTTCTTTTAGCACACCTAGTAACAATTTTATATCCATTGCAATACTGAGGGTCACCCCTCTTTTTTTTATTTCTTTCATAGTATGAATTTTCTGTGCTTATATTTCAATTTAATTGACAGACACAGTTGGAGGAATAATCAAGTAATAAGTAGAATGTCATTCCTACTCTTTCAGAACTATAATTAAATTATGTGTTAGAATTTCTCATTCTGTCTTCCTTTTCTTTTATTCCCATTCATGTTTTCCTTCTTTTTGTGGTAGATTCTGGTTCATTTCATCAGATATATCTTCTAGTTCACCAATTCTTCAAACTGTGTCGAATCTGCTGTTAAATGGGTCTTTTTGTTTCTAATTTCAATTCAATTTTATTTGTTTCTATAAGTTTATTTCTTTTTCTGATATATTTGGAATTTTAGAATATTTCTGGTTCCATGCATATGATATCAAACTTTTATTTGTGGAAAGAGTAAATACAGTTATCTTGGCATCTGTATTTAATAATTCCATTATCCGCTGTCTTTGGGCAGTCTATTTCTGCTATCTGTTGTTTCTGCAAGCTGTGTTTTTTTTTTTTTATGATTTCTTGTTTCCTTGTATATTTAGAAATTGCTTATTTTCCTTGGAACTTTATGTATTGAAATTCTTTCAACCTAGAACAAATATGTTTTTTTGAAAGTGTCTTACATGTTTCCGCTTGAAGCATTACCTCAGGGCCCTACTTGGTAATTGCTGAGATAATTTGGACTACCTAAGTAGTGGGGATTTGAGCTCTAAACTAACCTAAAGACCAGTTTGTGAGTCCAAGTTCTCATCAGTGATTCTTTCCCCCTGTGCTCAGTGCTTAGATTTGAACTCTCTAGTTTATAAAAATGTGTGTGTGTGTGTGTGTGTGTGTGTGTATGTATTTTTCTTTCTTTTTTCTTTTTTTTTTTTTTTTTTGCATTCCCTTGTAGGGGGAGGAATGGGGGTTTCATTTTGCATTCACTTATGCCGAAGGTATAGGCCTTTGCAGTCTTCGTGCTGGGAAGGGACTATTATTAGACCATGCTCCATCTGGGGAAAATCTCTAGGCTTTTCACCTGCACCCTGTGTGGTCACTGAAAATCAAAGCTGAAGTTCAAGGAGTTTCCAAGTGCCCCCAGAGGAAAAGTCAACAGCGGGGATCCAATTAACTCTGAATTCTTTGACATGGGTTTTAGGCCTATGCATTATTTACTCTCCTGGTAATTCATCAATGCACTTATGATATTTTCAGTATTTTATCCAGAATGTATAAGCTGTTTCCAGCCCCAGGGTTGGTTCATAAACCCTTTTCCGCTCATGTTTTTTTTTTTTTAATCAGTTGTATCTGTTATAATTTGTAGAACTGGGAACTTACATGAAAAAAATCAATCCAGTACACATCAGAAAAACATGGTTCAGCAAACAACTAAGTTTTTTCTGGTAGGAAATTATACGTTCTGTGCACCTGGGCTAATTCTGTAATTGCTGTGCAGTCATGGGGCAGCCACACTGCCCTTGCTCAGAGGGTGGCATCAAATTAATTAATTCCTTCCTGGCCCACATTGGTTGAGCCTCTTTCCCTCCATAAGGTCTATGGGGGCCTCAACCTCCAGCTTGATAGTGTCTAGAACTGCTGAGTATCAGATTGAAGGGTGTCCACCTTAAAGGGCAGGTGGAGAGTGGGTGGGATAGGGATGCTATGGTGAGGGGTTAAAGAGAATCTTTTTGAGACAAAGTGAATCGTTACTCCAGAAAAGAAGTTCAAAGAACAAAGGTTCAGCAGGTATCCTCACCAGAAAGCAATGAGAAAGATAAATCTGGGTTATTGAAGATTCCTGACAGCTCCCTGGTGCTCTTGACAGAGCATCCTTTCACCTGGAGCCCACTGCTCCAGCTGTGACTCTCACTCATGCAGACACAGCTTTTACTCAGCTCCTCTGTGTCCCCTAGCCAGTTATCACTTGTCAAGCAGAAAAATTTCCCTCTATAAATAGGCATGCAAATCTTCCTCTATGGAGCCGTTTTTGTAGCCTTTTGAGCAAGACAAATACATATTTGGAGCTTGGGGTTAAGGCAGTAGTTCCAAGATTTTGTTGTTTTGCCTGATTTCCTGGACCAGTCACATGTTTAGAAAATTATAAGGACTTACAAAGAGTTTATTCACTTTTGAGTTTAAAAAAAAATCCACACACACCATTGCAAATTAGTTTCTTCTGTTGTATCAGATTGCTGCGTAAGAGACCACCCCAAAGGTAATGGCCTGAAGTAGTACAGGGTTCTGATGCCTTGTGCTTCTGCCAGCTCTTCGCTCTGGGCCTGCTCACTTGGAGGTGGATGGTCTCTTACATGTCTGGACCCTATGTTTGTGCAGCAAGGGGCTGTCTGCACATGATCTCTACTCTCAAGAGGCCAGCCAGGGCTTATGCCCAGTGCTCAAGTCCCTTTCAAGCCCTTACCTCATGTTTACTAATGCCCCATTGACTAAAGCAGGTCACACAGGCAAGCCTGCACTCAAGGGTTGATAAATAGGTTACTCCTCCTGGCAGAAGGAGCTTCTAAGTCACATTGCAAAGGGTCACACATTCGTCCCCACAGGGACGAATGTGTGACCATTTGTGCTGCCATCAAGTACAACCATAATTGTCACTTCATAGATACAGAGCATCTTACCAAAATGTTACGACAAAAATTCCTAAAATGTAATATATATAGTTTTTGTTTTTTTTTTTTAAAAAAACACATTTATTAAAAACTCCATTATGTGCTGGACTGGCAAAAGCTTTATTCCCATTAGCACTTTTTAAAGAATGGTATTTGGAACCATGATATGAAGAAACCAAATCTGATAGCATTGCTTAGTATTAGAGAAAAGAGTGGGGACTCACAATAGGAGAGAAACCAGATGAAAGATGAGAGGCCTTGAACTAGGAAAGGGGGCATAGGAATAATTAGAAAAGGGAAAATGTGGCAAATGGCTCAGAGTAAGGCTTAGCACCAGGATAGGTGGTGTGTGTGTGTGTGTGTGTGTGTGTGTGTGTGTGTAACAATGGAGTCTTAATTCTAAGACCTCTACTTGGGGATAACTCAAAAACTTGATAACCATCTATATTGACCTTCTATTATTATGTAACAAATTGCCACTGATTGACAATTTTAAACAATGACACATTATCTCACAGTTTCCTGGAGTCCAGAATCCAGCTATGGCTACAGATTGATTCTCCTCAAGGTCTCACAAGTCCCAAAGCAAGGTTTTGGCCAACCCAGCCTCTTAGCTGGAGACTCTGGAGAGAATGTATTTCTAGGCTCATTCCACGTATTGGCAGAATCCAGATTCTCGTGGTTGTAGGATCGAGGTCCCTGTTTTCTTGTTGGCTATCAACTGAGGTGGCTCTCTGCTCAGCTGTGATAACCACAGGCTAGTGGCTTAAACAAGAGATATTTGCTTTCTCACAGTCCTGGAGACTGGAGATCCATGCTCAGTTGCCTGTGTGGTTGAACATTGGTGAGGGCTGTTTCTGGTGCATTGCTGATGGCCACCTTCTTACTATCTCCTCACATGGCAGAGAGCGAGCAAGCTTGCACAAGTTCTCTGTTGTTTCTTCTTATAAGGGCACGGATCCATCTTCAAGCCCCCAAGTCTTCCAACAGCCAGGGAAAACTGCATTTTAGGGTTCACATAATTGGATCATGCCCACCTGGATAAATGTCCCAGGTTCACAGTCATTTCTGCCATTTAACAATGATGCTGGGGTGATCATGTTAAAGGTTGTGGGGATTGGGGCAGGGCATCCTCTGGGGAATGATTTTATAATTTCAGCTTTCTACAACATCACTTGTAAAGAGAATATGGAAATATCAAGGAGGCTTTTTCATGAAAATATAATTTTATCATGTGATCATGATCACCCCCCAGGATCTTGTCAGATGCACATGATATTAAGTTTAAGAAAATGCATTGGAAATAGAGAGCCCTTTAGAATTGATGGCCCTCACAGAGGTAGTGGAAGGTGGGGCTGAGCGCAGATGCCAACATGAGTGTGACTGCCATCTCCATTACCTGCAGGCTGTAGCATCTGTGGCTATTGGCTCCAAACATTCCTCTCCTTTGGGGATTTTATTAATTGCTGCCACTAGGTGTCACTTACACACCCAGAGCAAAGGCGAACTCTCTGAGGCTGTTTCCTCTGTTACTGGGGGCTGATTTGGACTGAGACCGGCCTGGCCCCCAGGTTGTGGATTCCAGAATATGCAGCTCCTCCCTTGGTGGGGGACTCAGAAGCCTGGAGCAATCTTGAGGAGTCCAGCTCTTCCAGAGGTGTGACCCCATGGTTGCCTTGGGCAGGGACTTACCCTCAGTGTCGCTGAGGCGGAGAGAGAGGAGCCCCCGGTGCCTCAGCATGCTTGGCACTTCACCATGGTGACCCCATGGCCTGGTCCTTGGCACTGAAGTGAAGCGTTTTCCCTTTCTGCCAGCCTGGCATTCCCAAGACAGGCGGATGGCACAAGAGCCAAGGCAGAAACCAGAATGCTGTGGCTGCCATCACCACTGCTTTCAGGGACCAGGGGTGGTGGTGGCATTTCTTGTTGCAAAGGCTCCTGAGAAACATGGCTCTTGGGACTGGACTGCTCTTGTCTGCACTGGGTTGTACAGGTGGACTTTAGATGCAGTCAGGAACCTGGCACAAAGGGGCAGAGCCAAAGGTTTGAGTCCAGGATGGGGCTGGGGGCTAATAGAATATAAATGACATTCAGAGGTTCTCTCCTAAAGAGACTTAGAAGAGACGACATCTCTAAATGTTTGCTCATTGTCTGTGGTGGGGCAGTGAGCAACCCTGGGAGGATATGAATGTGTGTTCGTTCCCATCTGCTTCTAGAGCACTAGTTATCAGAATTCTCTAGAAGTAACTGCAGGCAGCTCTACAAACCAGTGCTACTGAGGAAGGTGTAAACTTCACAGGTTAAAAAGTTTATTTTTATACTATTTCTATACAGAAATCACTGAAGTTTTAACAACTTAATGATCAGTAGTATATTTTAATATTTTCAAAAACATAGAAAAATGTAAAAGTCGAAATGATTTTTTCCCCTTCCCTTGGCTTATAACAAAGTTGGTCTTGAGAAGCTGGGGGCTGTGACTTTTTATAACTTTCTCAGAAATAGTATTAGGATATGAGGAAATAACAAGAAAACAATTGTTTTTAATCTACCCAAGTATTTTAATGCAATAACTAAACCAAATAGTCAAGGCTAAGGAAGACATAAAGTCTCTTGCAGGCACGTCCCAACCATCTAGGGGGGCTGTGAACACCCCTCAGGCTGCAGGCCCTTCTCTGGGTTGAACTGTTCTGTGGTAGGGACCTGCTTCTTCGGCATACACCTATTCCTCCTTCCTGGTGAGTCTCGGTTGTATCCAGAACATACATTCCTGAAGTGATGTAAACCTCCATCATCTGTGGGTACACTTATCCCTTTATTTAACATACTTTATAATCAGACTCTGTGCCCAGACTCCTGTCTGCTCAGCCGGGACAGACAGGAGTCAGTGTATGTTTATATTAGAAGTATTGGTGGTAAAAGAGATTTCCAGTGTTTGCAGAGGAAAAATAGTGATGTGTGGCATTTTTCAGGGAAGTCACTGGACCTTCATTTATATGAGGTGAACTTTCTCCTTTGTGTCTTCCTTCAACTACCCATTTCAAAGGTATAGGTGGTTTTTCAAAACCTCAGTTTCCTAACAGGTAAAATGGTCTGATTCCTGTACTACCACCCCTTTAAAACTCCTATGAGAGATTATAAATTTAGAAAGAGATTATGTATAGTTGTATCCTTATTAAACTATAATAACTTTTCTCATGCCAGATATTGTTAATGTAATTACAGCTTTTAATACAGATTTAATAAATCTATGAGCCCTAAATTCTAGTTTTTCTTGAATTTACCACATTATATCCTGATAATTAATTTTTAGAATCTTTAAAAAATATCTAGTTGTATTCTGCTTCTTGGCAGAAATTTTCTTTTGTTTCCTGTGGAGGGAGAAGAGAGGCATACCATTCAACCAGTTCTGGGGCGCTCTTAGGCTTGTTTCTAAGACGGCATTTAACTGACAATCCCTGTTCCTAGGAGAATGCATACATCCTTATTTGGCCTGGTTTATGGGAGCATTTTGAGATAACTTCTTAATCATGTAAAATGAATTCTTTTTAAGAGCAAAGGCCAGGGCAAACACACTTCCTGGCCT
Organism: Marmota monax; assembly: GCF_021218885.2. Lineage (NCBI taxonomy): Eukaryota > Metazoa > Chordata > Mammalia > Rodentia > Sciuridae > Marmota > Marmota monax. The sequence continues at coordinate 6,942,850 of NW_026693082.1, forward strand.
TAATGGTTACCTTATTTGTGCATGATGAAAGCTCTCCCTTGTAGGTCCCTTTTTCTCCCAGAAAAATCTGAGAAAGTGGCTTACATGACTGAGTTATAAGAACATTTTGAGAACACAGTAAATTGAACCTCATCGCCTGAACATCTGTGAGTGTCATGGTAGTTCCAGGACAGAGTGGCCTTGTTGCGTAGACTGAGCTTACTGAGTGGCTCCACCTGGCAGCCGCAGGAAGGATCAAGCGTCACTTCAGAAATGGACAGCAGGCCAGGAAGCTTCACCTCGGAGAAGCAGTCCAAACCCATGCAGCCACAAGGCGAAACAGTGAGCACCAATGAAGATGGGTCACCTTCCTTGAACTGGTCAAGTCTTCTTGAAAATTGTCGTCTCAAAAAAAAAAAAAAAAAAGAGAAAAACTTATTTTACTCTGTGTAGAAAACACGTCTTTAACTGGTGATGCTGCAGTTTTGTGGGTTAACATTGTCCTTTTTTTCAAAATAAGTATTTGAGATGTTACTTTGGTTCATACTATTAATTTGTCACATTTTTAGCCCACCCACTGTTTATATTTAGCCTTCTTAAAGTGCTGTGAATTTCACTGTGACTCAATTCCTGTTTAACTTCCCTCTGCTAACATCATGTGTTCCTCCAAAATTGTGGACCTCTATATAATCAACATGCAGACCATTTTTCTAAAATAGAAGTTTTCTCTTTCAAATACTTAGGCTCTTATTTATAATTTAATGTAAAGTTGCTTTAAAAATAGAATTGTGGAGCTCTCTAAAATGAATTTACCAGTATGTACATCCAAATATGATTTTAATCTTAATATGGATATAATATCAATTGTTATCCCCTTATCATTGTTTTCCCCTCAGTGAATCTGCTCTTTAAATATTTCTACCTCATTCTTGTCCTGTCACCCTGACTTGGCCCACATCACCTCTCTGGAAGAATGATCTGCCTGGGGCCCATCAGCAGGTGTAGCCCTGGGAATTAGGTGAATCATGTTTGTCCTCTCTATCATATTCAGTTTACTTAGTGTCAGGATGCTCCTCGCTTATAAGAAAATGCATATAATAATTTTATATTCAATTATGTTGCAAGCTCTTGAAGGCAGGGATCTGTTTTATACCTCTTTGGGTTTCCTGGTTTAATAAATATGTCTTAATGATATAGTATCAGTAACCTGTATAATATGGTATATAGCACAGATTACTATAAACCACAGTATGTAGTACAAATTACTATATAGCATTACTAAATTACTATATCTTCTTACTTTGTCACTTCTCTCTTGATTGAATGTTTTCATTCCTCTTGGGCTAATGTAATAGCTTTTTCAGGGTCTTTGTATTAAAATTGCTTTAAAGAGCCTAGAGCTAGAGATTTTCAACCTATTAGACCTAGTTCCCTCTTTGATGACATTTTACATACTTCATTTACTGTTTTGTTTTTAAATGAAATTCAAAGATAATATAACTCACCTATGCATTAACTTTTTAAAAAATGATCTATATTTAAATACTTACCTGTAGTATGAAAGAGAAAAATGAGACAGTGATCCATGCTAAACTGCCCTGAATGTTAGCACTGTCAGTGCTTTGGCACCCTCACCTGGGAACAAGTGCTGACATAGGTATGTGTGTACCTCTTGCGGAGAGCCACTGGGAATGTGTCCTCCTCCAGCCCCAGGCAGACTGACACAGGTGTGGGCCAGGTGTGGCATTGCTTTCAGCCTTAAAATTTTCCAACTTGGTGATTAATTATTGTTAAAGCTCTAGACAGAACAAAGTCTAGTTTTTCCTCCCCTTATATGTACTAGTTGCATTCCTTGAAAATTTAGGAGATATTAAACTTGTGCAAAAATAATTTTGTTTATATTAAAACAGATTCCTAACTCAGATAATTAGACATGAATTTTTCTCTATATGGATGTCTAGGGGAGCAGAGCATTTGAAAGTCAGGTGGACATAGGACAATTTTTCATTGTGTAGGAGAGCTCCACACTTTGCAGAATATGGATCAATTCTGCCACCTGCTCTTAAAATGTCAGGAGTAATCTAACTTCCCTCATCACTGAATGACCAAAAACATCCCACAAAGTTTGAAAAATCCCATCTAATGAGCAGCGCTATTATAGAACATTTAGGACACAGGGTTATACATGTGATTCTATTTCATTAAAGAATGTAATTATTATAGAAACCTATATGATGACCACTACTGTAGTGAGTAATGACCATTGTCTTGCTACTACAATGTCAGCCTGTTGAGGGCCAAGACAACATCTGCAGTGTCCAGAGAATCCAAGACAATATCAAGAAATTAATTGGTGCTCATTAGTTATCTGTTGAATGACTAAAGACTCGGGGACGTCTACCCTATTTACAGAAGAACTGTATTATTAGTTTTATATACCATTTTATCAAACTTCATTGTTAAGCTGTTACTATAAAGCTATTATGCTGAATTGTCCAAATCTAGAAACTAGCCAATGATATGTGCCTAGCTGAAGCAGGTTTCCTTTGTGTGTTGAATTTTTTATTAATACTATTTAAATAGACCACGTAAGAAAAGGAATGCTAGCAACATTTATAGATTTTGTGGCTTTTTCCTCTTTTAAAAAACATTCTCTTCCATTGTAGTACAACTATCTAGAACATCTTGGGTATAGGAATGCAGAGAAAAACAATAAAGATAATCTCTTCCCCCAAGGATGTTATTAGCCATTTGGAGAGACAAATTTCATGTCTAGAACCACTAATGCTAGTAACCAAGTGACATATGGAGTAACGGTGTCATTAAATATAGTAAGAGACTGTGGAAGAGATCATACATCATAAGGATAGTCAGAAGGTTCACAGAATAGTGGATCTTGACCACTGTGTTAAGTGATGGACCGAATTTGAACTGATTAGTGAAGAGGACCATGTCCTAGGCAAAGGGAGAAAATGTAACAAAGCTTTAGAAAGGGCAGTTAACCTGATAGTGTGGAGGGAGGCATGGGGAGTGGCAGGGGAAGTTTGCCTGTTGGGGAACAATGTAAGGAATGTTGGTTGGCTGAGTAAGGACCACACGGAAAGATTATTCAGTATTAGCCAGAATTACTTTAGAAGACCTAATGTTCATGTATGTTACATTAAAAAAAAGTTACCTTCAGAGTTTTGTTTTGTAATTTACTTATTTTAGTCACTAAAAATGAAGTGATAATGATAATTCTTAGTAGTCACATAAGCAAGTATTATTGTATCATTTTACTATTATATTTTATGATTTTTAAAAATTATCTTCAGTTAAATAATGTTAACTAATGTTTATGAAAACATAAAGGAAGGCTGTGTGCTGAGCACAGATTGAGTTGGAACCCAGAGTCACAGCTTTGCCATTTTAGTCAATAACTTGATTCTGATGAACTTCAGTTTTCCCATCTTTAAAATGGGCATAGTCCCTCATTCATAGACACGCACACAGGTGTGTGGGCTAAGTGCAATAACAGGTGTGAGGTAGCCTATTAAGTAGCCCATAGAAGGCACTCAGTGGATGTCTTTTATTCAGTTAAGATACGGTGTTTTCCCCAGAAAATGTATGTATAATCTGTATTCAGGCATGGAACCATTAAAGCTTATAAGAATTATATTTCATCAGGCAAGCAAGTATTTATTATAAGTGACCTTGAATTCTCTGAACTTATTTTCTCCATCTAATAGGATAACATACCAAGGTCATGGAGTTATGAGGATTAAGCAACGTGACGCATGAAAAGTACCCACTATACTATCTGTCCCCATCTTTACTACAGTCCCAAGGGGTATGTGTTATCAATTCCCGTTTTCATATGGGCAGGAACTGAAATACAGGGAAGGTAAGTGACTTGCTCAGGATTTCCAGTTGTTAGTTGGTGAGGTTGGACTTGAACCACAGAACCTCCTAATCCAAATCAAGTGTGTTTCCATCATAAAAATGCTGCTTCTAGCCTTCGCAATGTACCAGGACAGACCTTTCCTTCAAATACCCCTTAAAAATGATTCATGCAATAGTTTGGAAAATACTGGGCAGAATAATGAACACTGCCTGAAAACCAGATTTTCTGTATATAGTGCAGTCCTGCCTAGACCTGCCTGTCCAACAATAAAGAGAAACAGGAAACAGATGGGCTATTCATAGCAACTTATTTTCAAAGCATTTCTCTGAATACCTTTAAGGTCACACTGAGAGCCATGGGAGTGGGGTGGGAAATTTGACTGTTAGAATTTAGTCTACCTTGTAGCATTGATCACTACTTTCTGGGATTGTAAACATGCTTGATTTTTCACCATCTTATTTCATAGCAAGTTTTTAAATCCAGTTGCCAACCCATTATTAATACTGTCTTTGGTTCCACTGAGAGTAGTAATATTCCCCATGAAGTTAAGTATTTTGGAAATCCAACTAGAATAGGAACAAAGGTACAGACCTACACAGGTATTGGGTTGCAGAAATTGCCATTCTATTTCCATATGTACTATCACTCTTGGCACATGGCAGAATTTTAGCAAGTTAGAAGTCAAGTTTATGGGAGCAGGCAAATGTTAAACATTTGCCAAAATGAATTATGAAACAAAAATTGTATTTACAGAAAATGTTTATGCTCTTCAATTTTCTAAACATTGTCTTGCTCTGCATCTCTGAGCTGCGATCAACCTAACATCTTGACACTGACATTGAACTCACATTCTTCCATGATATGGAAGTAGGAAGGTGTCCTGTAAGGTTGTCTGTTAGATTTTTTTTTTTTTTTAACTGAATTGTTGTGAGAAAGTGTAGTACAGGCTCATCTGCTGGCTCGGAGTCTCTGCCAAAAGAACCTTTGGAATAACAACAGCAAAATTCATGAGATTCCTGTGAGTTTCACTGTGTTCTTTGAATGCTGGCTTCTTTCAAGATCTATGGGCAGCCACAGGCACAGCTAGAATCAGGCTCAGCCAGAATTCACCATCTGCTGCTCCTCTTATGAGTATGAGAAGAAGATGATAATTTTTAATTATTAATTATTCATCACTAGACATTTATTAAGACCCCGCAGTCTTCTGCTCTTGGAACTCATGCTCTAAATTAAACAGGCATAAGAAACCAAACTGGAACCAGAAGAAATGTCTATCTCCTTTAAAAAAAAAAATCTGTCTTTTAAGAAAACAATTTACACTAAGCATTAATTAAAATTCATTTTCTTTCCTAGGAAGTACAATGGGTGATAATATATTCAGGTTGAAGAAATTCAAAATAGAAGTTCAGAGCCTGGATACTTTAACTAGATTCTTTAGATGTGAACAGATATTTTATTACGTACCTTTTCTATGACACATACCTAGCTCATTCATCAGTAGAAGTAAAATCAGACAAATAAAAGTCCAACTTTGCAAATGACCTTCAAGGAGCCTAACCATGTGCCTGCTCTCTGCAAGAGATTTCTCAACGACATGCATAGCTTCTGCTTACATGCCTCCATGACAGGAAGCTCACTATCCCCAAAGGAAATTAACCTGCTCAGAACATTTATACCTGATCTTGTAGAGTATACATCTATCCAGAGATATCAGACAATAAACAGTACATTTAATAAATAAATTATAATACATTAGAGTTCATCCCATTTTCAGATATCTTTTTTTGTCATAAAGTTTTCCCTTTTATTTTATTTCATAAAACAATTTTTGAATTATTTGGAGAAAGTGCTTGTTGCCCTCTCAACCCAGTTCATTTTCAAGCTATACACTCCTAGTTGGCTAGAGAGTTACTCATATGTATTAGTTTGCTAGAGATGCTGTAACAAAGTACCACAGACTGGATGATTTTTCACACCTCTAGAGGCTGGAAATTCAAGACCAAGGTGCTGGCAGGGGTGGTTCCTCCTAAGGCCTGACTCTTACCTCATTAATAGCTACCTTGTCCCTGTGTCCTCACATGATCTTCTCTCTGTATGTGTCTATGTCCAATCTCCTCCTTTTATAAAGATTCCAGGTGTATTGGGTTAGGGTCCACCTTCATGACTTTAACTTTATCTCCTCTCTCAAGGCCTATCTCCAAATTCAGTCACATTGTGACTACATTGGGTTAGTTCTTCAGCATGAATGTATGTGTCCCCTCAAAAGAGGACACAGTTCACCCCCTAGCACCTATCCCTTTTCAGTTGGAACACACAGAGGCAGGAGGGAAGATTCAGGCAGGACGGTTCCTTCCCATGTTCTAGACCTCAAGATTACCTTCCAAAGCCCCAGCATCGTTTGTTGACTGCCAGTGAGTTTGCAGTCAGTGAGAAACCCATGTTCTTTAAACCATTTCTTTTTAGTTCTGTCTTTTCCATCCTTCCCATAGTTTATTCATTCATTAAGTTAGTCATTCACTAAATCTGACCTGAGTACCCGCCTCATGCCAGGCATGGAAACTGGGTGTACATCAGGAACCAAGTAGACACTGTCCCTGCCTCTTTGGGAGCTTAAAATCTGTCAGTGAAGGCTGCCAATAAGCAAGTAAACACATAAATATGTGATTATATGTATTATGAAATGAATGGGTATGTAAGCAATATAGGAGGCACCCTGCTTTTGATAGCTATTTGGGGGGAAGGGTGCCAAGTTACAGTACCTGCCCTGCCCCTTCCTAGGCAAGATCCTAAAGGTCATTTATTATTTTTAGTGCCCTCCCACCTTCGCTTCACTAACAAATGTGATAAGTCCAACACCTTGAATTTCATCCAGAACAGGTTAGAACAGTACACTCCTGTCCTAGAAGTAACAATAATGTGTATCAGCTGCACCTCATGGAAGATCTAGCCTCCACACATCAAGTGGGCCTCTAATTAGAAACATTAAAGTTAAAAGTGCCCACTCCAAATTTTTTTGTATCCCTAGCTGAGTTTTGAATGTTCCCCTGGTTGTTCGTATTTATGGCAAAAGACCTTTCAAGTTGTGCTCCTGATGATTTCTAAAAGGCCAAATCCATTTACAGCATTTCATTCATCATGTGGGGAAATGGAAGTTGTTTTCAATCTAAGCAGAGAACACCATTTGCAAAACAGAATGTGTGCATTTTACAGTGCCTGGGCTTAAAGGTGATGTGCACCAGCTCCTTTGAAATGTCCCCAAGGTGCCCACGCAGGCCCACTCAGGCCATGGTCAGAAGTTACCCAGCTCAGCTCGGTATGCCTTCTTTCTCCCTTACCTTGGGCATCCTTGATTTTAGAGGCCAGATCTACATTCACTGTCCTGATTCAACCTGGTCCCCCACACAGCCAGCCCCATCGCATCCAAAGTTTGGGCAAAAGGCATTACAGATCCATTGAAATGGCTGCAGCTGAGGTGGGTGGTGTTTAGTTAGACTGAGGAAACTGGGGCTTGGGTAGACCATCCAGCAGCCCTTCAGCCTTGACCATCACAGGATTACCTACCCGGAGGCTGTGTGAGCAGAGAAGTGGAGAAAATGAAATGTTTTTAGAGACACTCAAACCTGACCTTTAATCACAGTCTGTCACAGTTCATAAGCAGAGAGGTGCTATCTTAAGCATTTGTTTATGTGGCTAATGCTTGACATAAATTACATGCCAACTTGGCACATTAAGGTATGTTACACAATAGAGAGAAGGGAGATTAAATTGCAACAAAATTCATTTGTTCGTTTATTCATTCATTTAATATTCCTTGAGCATCTATCATGCGCCAGTCTTTGTTCTGGGTACTAGAATTACAGCAGAGAACAACACCTACAACATTCCTTCTCCTTCTGATCTTATACTCTGGTGGAGGTGGGACACAGACTATGAATATGTGAGTATTTGTTATTCAGAGAGTAAAACACATTTTGAATAAAATAAAGCAAGGAAGAGAGATTACAGTAACAGGGCAATGAAGCCTTAAGTTGTGGCTGATGGGCGGGGAAGATCTTGTTGATGGGTAGAGATCTGAAGAAAGAGCAGGGTCTAGTCATGTGGGGTATCTTGGAGAGAGAGGGTTTAGGCAGAAGGAGGAGCTAATGCAAAGGCCTGGGCTCAGCACCTTCAGGACAGAAGAGGCCTTAGTCTTCATTGCTGGTGTTTCAAAACCAAGAATCAGATTATTTTTTGCTAAGCTTCCCCTATTTTGTTGTTGTTACTAAAAGTACATGAGAGGGCTGAGGTTGTGGCTCGGTGGTAGAGCACTTGCCTAGCATATGTGAGGTCTTGAGTTCGATTCTCAGCACCACATATAAATAAAAAAATAAAATAAAGGTTCATCAACAACTAATATATATAAACACACACATGAGAGAAGAGTTTTTTTGTTTGTTTGTTTGTTTTTTAATCTACCAAGTCTGTGTTCTTAACTGGCTAAAGAATTAATCTCTCTGTGTGTGTTTGTGTGTGTGTGTGGGGGGGGGGAGTTAGTGGTCTACCTGGCGTAGAACCCCTTTGTAGTTCATTATATGATCTGTTATTAGCAATCAATCCTGCCAGTGTGTTTATTTTCATCCTCCAAATAAAGCATAGGGTTGAGTAAGGGCTTGCATTGTTTGAAATTGGAATGGGGACTCTACTTCTTTACACATTTCCCCACAGCTACGTTTGACTGTCCCATGGTGGCAGATGATTTAATAAGCAAGGCTGGGATGAGGCTGCTTCCCAAGGCCAGCCTTATTTTCAGGCATCATTGGCCAACCCTGAGCAGTTCTTGGTCCACTTCTCTGCACTGTGCTTCTTGAGAAATGGCAGGAATTTTTTCTGTCACAAAGCAAACAACTTTCTGTTTCCACGTGTGGAAACTGTCTGGCCCTACCAGGCAGTCTACCAGGATGCAGGTGACACTGAACTCAGTTCATGTAGTTCCCACAGGGCCATGGCTGTCCATCAGGTCAATAGTTACCTCCTAGAACACCACAGACTTGTGGTTCATGAGCAGTCACCCAGAAGAAATGAATAAAACCCAGTGAAATGCCACCGACAGAACTCCCGAGGAAAGTTTGCAGAAATAAGATCAATTTTTAGATTTATTCTCTGACCATAATCCTTGTTTTTAAATGCCTCCATTTCTCCATCTGTGAAATTCAAAAACATTGTGGACGTGAATATGTATTAAAAGAAACCATTAAAATAAGACCTCATTGTCTTTCTTGGTTAGAGCTACTTCTTTGTTAACAATCAGCTACTTGAGCATGTTACATGAAAATTAGCCTTGCAGTTGACAAGTGTGTAGCAAGCATTGAAGATTTCATGGGTCACAGCCTGCATCTGCCTCCTTTGTTTCTAAAGGTTGAACTTATGACATTTAAGAAAATATTGTGGTAATGGCAGACATCAAAATTAATGTCTAGAACGTACATCTCTTGAATTGGATATTTAATAAAAATAAGATTTTCCATATTGCCATGTGATTTTTTAGCCTTTGGTCTATATGAAACAAATAATTGTTCTCCTTTCTGTTGTTTCTGTAGGTTTCTACAGAAAATCTTGACAGATGCACACCCCCCACCCCAAAAAATATGTTTTATGAATTTAATATATTGAAAGGGATGGTCTCACACCTATTGCTTTTGAGCTCACCCACAACCCCATAAACCTCATGCTCAAATTTAAGTTATTATTATTTATTATTTATTCAGGTAGGATGTTTTAGAATCTCTTATGAGCCAGGCACAACTCTAGATGCTGATAATTCAGAAATGAGAGGCACAGCCTTCTACTTTCTTCAAAGGGCTCACAGTTTAGTGGGGAGAAAGGCAAATAACTACTAATTATAAGGCCATGTAACAAGTGCTTCTGGACCCCAGAAGAAGGGCATTTCACTTCACCTGGGGAAGTCACAGGAATAGGTGAGCAGTGGGATTGGATTAAGGCAAAAGAGAAAATAGACTGCTCAAGGCAAATCATAACAGCATGGAGTGAATGATGCATTGGAGCCACGACAGGCAGTTCCCTGTGGCTGAAAAACAGAGGATTGCATGAGGTTGGAGAAGTAGGAAGGGTTCCTCTATACAACCAATGGGGAGCTTTATCCCAAGAGGGATAGACAGCCATTGAACCATCTAGCAGCATTAAGGAGAACCAAGAGACTAGTGAGAAGACTATCACAGATGAATAGAATAATGACAGGCACCTTCATTAGACAATGATGGTGGAGATGAGGGTGAGAAGACAGTGGGGTATCTAAGACGTAGGATCAACAGGGCTTGCTCAGTCTTTGGACATGGGGAATGAGAAAGAAAGAAAAACTTGAATTTCTAACCTGAGTGACTTAGTGAATGGTAGTGTCATTCACGCAATAAAGGGGAAGGTAGGAACTGAGGAAGGAAAATGGTGAGCTCATATCAGATCATGTTGAATTTCAGTATCTGAGGAGTATCAGGTTGAGATGGACAAGACGATGAAAAGAGGTAACCTGTGGCAAAGGTCTGCTGGAGAGAGATATGAGAAATAAAAAAAGCATCAGGCAATAGCTGAGCCATGGATGTAGTTAAAATATCCTAGGCTATACGTATATATGTGAAGTAAAGCATCTGACTATGGACCTCTTGAGTTACTCTCATCACTCCAGCGAGGGACCAATGAGGAGGAGCCCATAACATGATGGAGTCACAGCGGTAGGAAGAGAACAGAGGCAAAAAGAACAGAAGAGGAGCCTGGTAAAGCAAAAGTGTCAAAAGCAGACTTGAGCAATAATGCCAAAGGCTGCCAACAGGTGAAGCCAAGTGAGGACCAGAAAGTTCCATGGTGGTCACGACACACTCGTTCCCAAGGAGCTGGAATGGTAGTAAATTGGAGAATGAGTGGGATTAGAATGGGATATGGAGAGGAAAGTTTTAAAAAAAAACTCAGCTGCGAGGAGAAGTAGTTAAATGACTAAACATGGCTGGGAAAGTCATGTTGTTTTATAAGGTGCCACTGGATCCCAAAAGCTGATTCTTCCAGTCTGACTGGCCAGGACTGCCCGCCTCCTTTCTCAACCTTCAAATCAACAGACTCAGGAGTGGTGCTTTAAGTTAGATCTATTGTTATTATTAATCGACTTAATATTGTACCTACATATGGGGTACAATGTAACATTTCAATACATGTGTACAATATGGGATGATCAGGTCAGGTCAGGATAATTGACATATTCATTATCTCAAACATTTATTTTTTCTTTGTGTTGGGAACATTCAAATTCCTCCCTACTGGCTATTGTGAAACATTCAATTAATTGCCATCAACCATAGTTCTCTTACTATCCTATAGAATGTTAGGAGCTATTTCTCCTGTCCAGCTGCACCCCAGCACCTGTTACCCATCCTCTTTCCATCCCTCCCTCCCCTGCACCCTTCCCAGCCTCAGGTCGGTCCCAGTTAGATACCTGCACTTGGACTTTCTATCATCTCCAGTTATTCCTAAGTAGATAAAAAGAGTTTTAAAATCATATGATAGATGTTATGGCTTTGATGCCAGCAGTCTTTAGTAGGACTAAAACCCTGCTTTGAAAGGCATTGATGTGAAATAACTTCAGTGAGGAATCTCTCCCTTAAAATGCAAAAAGTAAGAGGATGGACATCCCAGCTCTCCACCTTGATAGGCATTTGGGGGCATCCAGAAGGGTGGTGAGTATTAGTCGTATCTGCTGCTCCCAGAGGAAAGTTGGAATAAGTCCCTAGCAGCTTAGGCTTGAGGGGTTTGTCTCCACAGCTAATAAGGTCCATTGTCCCCAGGTCTCCTGGGCGTTGACCCATCTCCAGAGCTTCTCCTCTTTTTGCCTTTCCTGTACCCCAAGCTTTGCCTTCCTCCCACCCACATAGCTGCTGCACTTTCCAGGTCTGCAATACACTGTTAGGGAGAGTCCCGTTGACTTCCGACCTGGTTGGAGAATATGTCAGGGAAATAAGAAATCAAACACTGAAGCACTTGAGACTGTTTTCTCCCAGCTGGCTTTCCTTGGCTCCTCGCCCCGCCTTTGCCTCCAGCCGACGCTCCATTGTGCTTCTCTAAGCCAAAGTGGGACTTTGGTCAAGCAGATATCTGAGAGACCAAAAAAATATGAACAGCTTTTGCAAGAAGAAGATGCAAGGCCTGAAGCTGCTCGGGTGAAGTCACTGACGCGCCCTGCCTCCCTGCCCAGGGCGGGAACACTTGCCCATTCATTCAGGTACCCATAGAGCTGTTCATTCAAAAATGACTTACTGAGTGCCACTGAGTTTATGATCTCTACCTAGCGTCCCAGGACCCAAGGAGTAAAATGGTGACCAAAATAAACATGGAATCTGCCTCACAAAATTGACAGTCCAAAGAGCTCTGGAGAAAAGCATATTGACAAATAATTACATAATACACGAACTACTGCATATGGGGATAAGTACCATTAAAGAAAAGGTAACAAGCTAGCAATGGGAAGTTTTATTAGTAGCTCTAGATTTAGACTGGACACTCAAGGGAAGGCTTCCCGGGCTGATAGAAGAACAAAGGGAAGAGCAGAGAGAAGGGCATCTAGTCAGGTGGAACAGCACTGCCAAGACCCGGGGGTGGAGGAGTCCAAGGTGATTGAAGAAAGGGGGTCAGGAGAGCGCAAGATGAGCCTGGAGAGGTGGGCAGGGGCCAGCCACACCCAGCCCAAGAAACCGTTAAAGCATGAAGCCCTGGAAGCAAGGAGGAGTTTTGAGAAGAGTGTCCAAATGCTGCTGAGATGCCATCTAAGTGAAGGACTGAGACCTGCCCGCTAGCTAAGCAGAGGCTGTGGGGCACTTTAACAGGAGTGTGGCCAGGAAGTCAGGCTGGAGCAGACTAAAGTGGGTGGAGGAGAGGAACTGAAGGCATACATAGAAAATTCCAGAAACAAACAGTTGATGAGTTTTAAACTGCATGCTGATTTGGGTCACATGTTGAAATCTCACGCCATTTGCTCTTGCCTCTTGGGACTCCCATCATCCCTTTATTCGACACATCCAGGCTCTATATCCCATCTGCCTGTTGGTCAGGACCCTCTCTGTGATCCGCTGCACTGTCACAGTATTTCAGTGCTTATGTTCAGATAATGTGTACAGTTCAGTATTGTCTTGTCTCAGTCATCCATGGTACTCTTGGAATACAGACCTCAAAGATATGGGGCATTGAGGCTGCGGTGAGGCTCAGTGGTAGAGCCCTCCCTAGCATGTGTGAGCCCTGGGTTCCCCACAGCACCACATAAAAATAAATAAATAAAATAAAGGTATTGTGTCCCCCTACAATGGGGCACTACCTGGTATAAGAATGGTGGTATTTTTTTTTTGCTTTTTAAAATTTTGCTCCCTGTGTTTTCCAGTGCTTTAGAATTTACCAGTTTATAGAATCGCCTACAGATCTCAATAATCTGAAATTGGAGCAGTACTTTCTCTTCTGATAATTTTACCACCGATTTCAAATTAATTTCACGATTCTTCCTTCCTTCTGTGCTTATTGCCTTTTGGGTTGCTTTTACTCTTTGACCTCATCATTTGAAAAGACCTTGATTGTCTATGTGTCTTTTCTGGTGTGCTTTGTTCTGTTTTGATTTATAACTAACTACCTGTCACAGCTCAGTCTGCCTTCGATTCCATTTTTATAGAATAAATTACATGGAGTTGGAATCTTTCAAGCAAGCCCACTTGTAAAAATATCCAAATATTTTGCCTCCTGTGTTTCTTGCCGCCCCCACTCCCACTGGGGTAGCATTTTGGCATTAACTAGAATGTCTGGTAGTAGATTTTTCCTTTCCTTCTCTTCCCACTCCTGCTATTTGCCTGCTATTCACCTGGTCCCTGCTGCATTCATCTCTTGGCCGTGGGTCACTTGAGTTTCTGCCCTGTGTTCGATGCCTGGGTTCTCCCTTTCCTTTCCATAGTTATTCCAAATCCCTGCCACTTTGCCCGATGTACCCACAATTTTTTTTTCCTTGAGATTTTGAAGCACAGGAGCACTCAGGTATGAGTCATCTTGTTTGGGGCTCATAATTCCACACCAAGTATCTCAAGAAATCAGGAAGAATGAGGAAGGGAACTCATGTGCTTCGAGCATCTGCCTGTATTGAGCATCTTTCTTAGTCTGTCTTTCACAAATTTTCATAGTGATCCTGAGGTAGGAAATGTTGTCCCCATTTTTTAAATAGATAAACCATCCTCCAGAAAAATTCATTGAGTTTTGAGAACTACCCATAAATCTAGTTTTCTAGGGGAAAACTAGAAACCATCCTTCTTTCCTGCCTAAAGTTCAAAGTGGCTGATGGTTATCTGTGCAATATGTAGACCCTCATGAAGCTGAATGGCACTTGAGGTGCAGACCTTGCTTCTCTGTGCTGGGCAATGGCTCTCCCAGCAGGCAGGCATCTTTAGTGCTGGAGTCCCCACAGAAGATGCCTTCACCACTAGGTGGAGATGGAGCAGCACTGCAAGTGGGCACAAGGCACGCAGAGCCTTCCAGAGCAAGGGCGTGCAGACTTGAAAAATAAGTGAGGTGAAACACATATCATTAGCCATTGTCGAGTGACACTATGGTGGCAGGTTGTACATTCACAGTGTTGTATAGCCACCACTTCCCTCTCATCCCAACATATTTCCACCATTCAAGTAAAACCCTTAACCAGGAGACTGTCCCCCACCACTGCCTCCCTGTGGCCCCTGACTTCTTTCTGTCGATTTCTTTTTCTGGATATTTCTTTTTTTTTTTTTTTAATATTTTTAGTTGTTGATGAACTTTATTTTATTCATTTATTTATATGAGGGGCTGAGAATCAAACCCAGTGTCTCACACATGTGAGGCAAGTGCGCTACCACCGAGCCACATAATATAACTTTAATTATATTAATAATGTTGTAAAAACCCATCCACATTAGAGCAGGTATCCTAACAGCATTCCTTTATGCGGATGAATGGTATTCCGTTGGCTGAATGGTATTCCCCTGGCCGTATGAAATCAAGAAGGATGAGGAAAGGAACTAGCATTTGGTGGACATCTGTGAGCATTCGCGCACTGGTGGACATTGAGCTGTTTTCACCTTCCAACTACTGTGAATAGTTTTGCTGTGACCATGTATGTGCCTTGTTTGAATACCTGTTCTCATTTCTTTGGGGTATATACCTAGGAAAATTGTGGGGTTATTTACTAGTTCTATGTTACTTGAGGAACACCAAAGTATTTCCCGAGCAGCTGAATGATTTTTACCTTCTCACTAGCAGTGTATGAGGACATCAAACTTTTTAAATGATAACTCACAATAAGAAATACATTTTATATTGAATTGCTGCCACCCAGCATTCACATGTGTGTATATATTTATATGATGAAAGTGTCATAAACAGTATTCACCTTTACTGTGTCTGATGTACTCTAATATATTCCATTTCATTAGAAAGATACCCTGGCTTCAGCTCACCAAATTACCTCCACAACTCAAAGCAAAATGAATTTTTTAAATGGGATTAGCTATTATACCAGAGTATTATTTTAATTGTATTTAATAATATAATGAAGGGCTGGGGTTGTAACTCAGTGGTAGAGCGCTTGCCTCGCATGCATGAGGCACTGAGTTCGAGCCTTAGCACCACGTAAAAATAGATAAATAAATAAGGTAAAAATATTGTGTCCATCTACAACCAAAAATATTTAAAATAATAATATAATGATGTTTCTTTCCCTTTGGATTATAATGAATTCGAGATTTTTTTTTTGTCAATTGGAAACTGTATGTGTGTGTATGTGCTCCTTGAAGGAGTTTATTGTGTGAGGTTACCATTTTATGTATCATAGTCTCAAAGAGAAAATGGAGATCATATTCAAGTATGAGCAATACTGCATGTGCTTGATATGCTCTGAGGCTTGTAACTGGCTGGTATTCTATAATCTAGTGTCAATTTGGGGGACAAGTATCACACCTATGTTTTCCATTTATTGAATGGTTCAAGTATTTAAATATCACTTGAATATCATAGAAGTGTGAGATGCTGAAAAGCACGTGTGGACAATAGAAAAGGTGAGTGACATAAGTGAAAAAGAAGTAGAATCAAGGAAACTTGGGGCTGGAGTTGTAGCTCAGTGGTAGAGCACTCGCCCAGCGCGTGCAAGGCTCTGGGTTCGATCCTCAGCACCACATAAAAATAAGTAAATAAATAAAGGCATGTGTCCAACTACACCTTAAAAATAAATATTAAACAAAAAGAAAAGAAAAAGAAAACTTGAAGGAGAGTGGGCAAAGCTTCTCAAAGTTGCAACAGTTATTCGTGACCATCTTCAAGCATCCTGTGAAGACCGAGCTCTCTGGAAGGAGTGGTGCTTTGGGAGCAGCAGGGCATAGTAGGCAAAGCCCAAGCTCTGGAGCAGCTCCACGGGTCAGACTGAAGGACTTAGATGGGAAACTGTTACATTTCACTTCTTACTAACTCTAACTGACACTTAGTATTCTCTTCAATTACAAATCAATTACAAATATAGGCGACAAACTACAATATTATTAATAGCACCAATAAAAGCAAATATTATTTGCTACCAATAGAAGTCAGGTATTTTCATCACATTACAGGTGCTTTAGGTTTATGGAAATTTTATTTATGCTTTTAGATATTATTTTATTTAAAATTTATTATTAGACCTGATTCTGGATTATTTTATTTAAGGCACTATTAAAGAATTTGTGTGTATACAATACCACAATTTTATGTTTTTAAAAGAATTTTTTAATTATGGCTGGGTTTGTGGCTCAGTGGTACAATGCTTGCCTAGCATGTGTGAGGCACTGGGTTCAATTCTCAGCACCACATAAAAATAAATCAATAAAATAAAGGCCCATAAAGAAAGAAAATTATAATTACATTTTAAAACAATTCATTTTCTTTATAACCTGTGGATTTTATTTTATTCATGTAAATTTATTCTGAGAAGGAGCCATAGGCTTCACCAGACTGCCAAAAAGGTTCATGACACAAAAATTGTCAAGAAATTTCTAGAGCTGCACTGTTCAATAAGAGAATCACCAGCCACTGGTAGCTATTATGCCCTTAGAATGTATATAGAAGTCACCAGCCACTGATGTACATTCCAAGGACAGAATAGCTATTCGTGGCAAATGCCATAAAAACTTAGAGGTGCCGTAAAAATTGCATCAGATTTCAAATATTTAGTGCAAAAATATTAAATGTTCTACTAATGATTTTGATGTTTATTACATATTGAAATGGTAATATTTTCAGCATACTGGATTACTATTGGACCTCCATCAGTTTCAGTTTCCTCCACTGTAAGAATAAATAGGAGGCCAATGGAGAGAGTATTGCTAGTTTAACTCCAGGTTCAGCCTTTCACTGATCTATTTCTCACATAGCCGCCCCTCTCTTACCTTTCACCCAAAATTCCCAAAGAAGGCCATGTACACGGCCCTTTCTCTGACTCTTTTGCTACTCCTTGTTTTAATGAACACAGTATAAATTAGACACATGGAGAGTAACACACAAAGGTAAGGATATAAGAAATCATAGACAAAATTAATTTCTAAAAATAATTTAAAAGGATAAGAGAAAGGAAAAATTCCCCTGGAGAGCAAAGAAGGTGGAAAATAAGGCTAGAGGTAGGGTGGAGTATTTCTCCAACTGCAGTTACCACCCATCCTGTATTTATTCAGAGAGGCTGGAGTAGCATTTGGATAAGACCCAGGCAAACCACCAGCACATTCCTGGAGTTGGTGAATGGCCACTTACAGAGCAGGACACCCTGGGCATGTCCCTAAATCAAAAACTGAAAGTCCAGCAAGCTGGTACAATGACCAGGGAGGTACCAGTGTGTTTCTTAGGAAGGAGGACTGAAGGGGGTTCACCCGCCATCTTATTTTCTCACTCATGCATTAATGAAGCCCTGAGCATCTCTGATGCCAGCACTCTGGGAATACAGAGCGCTTCCATCCACAGAATCTCCTTTGAGATCATGGAACAGTATTAGGTAGAGGGCAGGTAGGATAGTATCACATACACCCTATGAATGAGAAAGGAATAGGTCAGACACATAGGTGGAAAACTGGTCAGTACCTGGTGGAGCAGGCCTGGCCTGACCAGAAGCTTGAATTTCTCTATGGCCAACACCACGGGTCAGAATCATGACCCTCCAACTCCATTTCTCAGAGTGACCTCTCCCAGCCTGACGGTCTGCAAAGCTCATTACTCTCCACCTCACTTCTGAACAGTTGGAATTGCTCTCCCCACCAGCCTGCGGAGCTGCAGCTGTCCCTCATTCCGTTTTGACAGCCTCGCCCTCCTACACAAAGCCCTGCCTGTCTGGTCAAAGTAGGGTGGTGATTTCCCACCCTTTCTAAAAACATGCCTTGCAGGACTTTCCCCATCCTGCAAAATAGTCTCCCCTTCTCAGTTACATTTTCTAATGCTTCTGAACAAGGCCTGAGGGTGGAGAAGGTAATGTGTGTGCTTCTGTATTACCCGGAGCCTTCTAAAAGGCAGGAACCAGGGGGATTGCACCAGGCAGCTCTGTGAACAGATGGCCATTTGGATGACTTTGAAGGTGAAGTCAGTGCTGCTCAGTGAGGTAGACAACTTCCTTTTTAAAGTGTTAGCTCCAAATGAAGGGATGCTGTCCATGTCTTCAGTGCCCTAGTTCTACTGTCCTTAATCCCAGTGTTAATAACCTGGCTTTGGGCTATGGTCTCTCCGTGGCCCCCAGGACATGCCAAGTGGATAGTTGCTATCAGTTTTAAGCTCATCAAAGCACTTTGCTATTGCTTCATTAATTTCATAGTAGATGACTTGGTCATTTTCATATCGATTTATCCCTTTCTAATCCCCAATTATTTTTTGGTCCCCTGACAGCTTCTCCTGCCAGTCAGCCAGTGGGTGCTCTTTCATGGATGTTCTTATTTTATCAAAACATTATTGAGAAGGTGAATCTGTTGCCAAAAATTTAAATAATGCATGCCAAAAACTTCCATAAAATAATTTATTATCGGGGTGGAGTTGTGGCTCAGTGGTAGAGCATTTGCCTAGCATGCACAAGGCACTGGGTTCGATCCTCAGCACCACATAAGTGTAAAATAAAGATACTGTGTCCACCTAAAAGCTAAAAAATATTAAAATAATAATAATAATAATAATTTATTATCCAGCATTCTGCTTTAGCCAAGCCATGGTTCTTCCCTATAGTATGGGAAATCTTAGAACCTGCCCTAAGAAATCATTTTTTAAAAAAATATTTTTTTAATTGTTGATATACCTTTATTTTATTTATTTATATGTGGTGCTGAGAATCGAACAGTGCCTCACACATGCCAGGCAAGTGCGCTACCGCTGAACCACGGCCCCAGACCCCTAAGAAATAATTTGATAGTGAAAAGGAACATTTTTCATTTTGTAGAGAAATAACTTGTCTAAAATAATACCAGGGTCAAAATAAGAAGAATAAGGAGTTTCCTAATTCCCAATCCTTCAACTTTTGTTAGTAGGTAAGTGTAAACAGGCAGAAAAGGAAACATTTAAAAGAAAAGAAAAAGTTAAGTATATGTGAAATTTGTATCATGGGTATATAATAAAATTAATCAAAATTTTTAATTTCCCCCAATTTTGTGTTTTTAAAATTTCAGATTTTAGTAAGTGGTGCCTTTGAGCAAAATTGATCTGTTCCCTGTGACTTACACTGTAAATGTTTATTTTTGAGCATGAAATTGGGAACACCAATGAAATAAAAAAATAGAAATAGTGGCTGTAGCTCTATAAGGTACTTAATTTTTATCACTAACTCATAGTCACAGCTTATCACCCAATAACTTCAAT
Organism: Marmota monax; assembly: GCF_021218885.2. Classification (NCBI taxonomy): domain Eukaryota; kingdom Metazoa; phylum Chordata; class Mammalia; order Rodentia; family Sciuridae; genus Marmota; species Marmota monax. The sequence continues at coordinate 6,962,591 of NW_026693082.1, forward strand.
TCCACCATGACAACGCTCCTTTTTTGTGTTGTTGGATTATCATTTATACAGAGAAGAACCAACAGTTTCTTAGTTCTCTGTTACATAGTAAATGTTTGGGAAAGAGTGATGATATAAGTTGATATAAACATAATTGGTTTTCATCCTGCTGAGCATTACCTATCTGTGCGTTTTTGGTAAATACTGATATGCAAAGCAATATGGTTTTTGGCTTCTTCAGAAAAGATTTAACATGTAGTCTAAGATGTTTTAACAGTTGGCTACTTACCATAGCTGGTTACATTGAACTTATTTGCATCTGCATGTAAATAACCGCTTTCATGATAAGGGGCGATGGAAAAAAATACATGTTTTCTTCTTTGCATAGACATCCATAAATACAACATTAAAGGGTTACTATGCCAGAAGTGTTCTGCAGAATTTGAGGTGAAACTTTTGTAAGTATAAAGCATATATGGACTGCAGCATCTCCTCATTTGGGCGCTAGGTTAAGAATATGCAAATATGCCAGCCCTACGTTGAGAAATTGATAGGACTAAATCAAGTAAATTTTGAAAAGATGCTAAACTAACAAGAACCTCTAATCACATAGTTTACCCCAGGCCTCAAAGTTGTCTGTGTATATGTTTAGGTTTTCTTTGCTTGACAAACCTTCAGCCATGTTGGCAGATCCACCTCACCTTGGTAGCCGGCTCTGCACAGGTGGCTATAAGTAAGGATCCCTCTGCAGAAGGATGGTCCCTCTCCCTCTTCCCTAACACGAGTGTGAGCTTCAGGGGACATCTTGTGCTGAATATTCTGGGTTCATTGGTCACTACAGATCTGGTACATAACACTTGTCACCTGCCTTGGCACTCATTTAATTTTTAAACTGTGGGATAAGCCCTAGTTCACAGACAAGGAAACTGAGGCCACAGTCATTCAACAACTCTTCCAACACAGCTCCTGTGCCATAAAGGAGGGATCAACTCTAGGATACAGTGTCACTCCCCTTCTAACTGATCGTCTTTGAATATCGGTTCCTGAGGTCACAATTCAGTTGTCTGGAATACAGTTTAGGAAGATGCCCTTTCTTTATTTCCCAGGTTGGAAGCCTGGGATAGCTGACACCACAGTTCCGTTTTATTCTGTGGATCTTCCAGTGCCAGTTAGAGAGGTTCCCAGCAGGTGAGCCTTTCGGTACAGATTTGGCCTCTGAGATCCAGCCTGGCCCAAGTCTTCAATATTAAGCACTCAATTAATGTCAGTTCCTGCCCAGGGCGACAATGGGCATCTGGAGGGACCTTCTGTACACAGAGCAGAGAGTGGTGTGGTTTCCTGGCTTTCTTTCCCCTTGCTCCCCGCTGTAATGTTCTGCGTTCTGTGTCTTTTATTGTTGTCTGCTTGTATCCTTCAAGGGCTTCCCCTTGCACTGGATGATCACTCGGCTCCTCTGTCTTGGTGCCTTATAAAATTCCTTTGCAGAGGAGCTGAGTAGCAAAGGAAACTAAAAAAAAAAAAAAAAAGGTTCTGCTGCTATTTTGTTTTGAATGAAAAACATTTCAGGAAACATGATTTTCCTTGTTTATGTCTAAATCTAGGCTACAAGCTCTGAAATTCTGTTGCATTCAAGAAAATTTAATGTATTTGTCAATCCATTGAAAAAATTATTTGTAGTGGATAGCAATGGAGTAAATGTTTTCCAAACTTATGGAATCTAACTTTGTGAAGACTTGTGTCTGTGGGTTGGGTTTTTAAAGGAAACAATTATTACCTTTTATGCTTATGACGTGAACATCATGTGGCATCTTTTTTTTTCCTCTAATATTTCTTAGAATAGGATAGAACAGCCTGAATTTCTGCTCTCACACAGGTCAAAAGAAAAGCATGCTATTTATTATGACACTTTCTTCTTTAGGTGATTTCTACACCTCTTATGTATGCTACTATTTACAGTAAAATGAAATTCTTTCTCTATACCTGTCACTGTTGATCTCAGCTGCTGTCCATTTAACTCAATCTAGGAAACACTTCATTTGCTTTGGAACAGTTCTTACAATGCAATGTACAGTCGTGGTGATATAATATACTTAATACTTTTGGAATTTGAAACTGCTGATCATTTGAAACTGCTGATCAAGAACGGATAAAGCCATCTTTTTCATACACTAAGTGAGTTTCCTTTGTTTCTTCAGGTTGCTTGTGAAGCATTTCTCTTGTGCATAACACATTCTGTTCATGAATGTGCATGTCACTCTGTGACAGTAATTACACATGGGGACCCACGTGCACCCATCCATAGGGGAAGGGGGTGGACTCCAACCCTAACCCAATCAACTCCATCAGATGTTTGAAAATCATTATTAGGTAGTGTCTCTTGAGATTGGCAAGCATCCAGACTGTTAGTGTAGCTTTGTTTTTACATTTTATTTTTGAGCACCATGCATTTTAGTCTCAAAAAAAATGTTTGAATTGCTAGGAAAGTATAAATGAAATATAAATTAAAATTAATTATTCTTCTGTTGCACGTTTTCCCCCCACAGGCAGCAAATAACCTAGACAGGCATGACGAGCCTATTCATTCACTCACTCATCATGTGAGGACTGACTGTGTGCTGGGAGGAGTGTGGGGATACAAAACCCAAAGATACAGCTCTTTCAGAGGGAGAGAGAGATGGTTCTAATAGGAATCCAGGCAGGAGAAGGGCAAATGCCACTGATTGTGAGATGTAACCCAAAATACTCTCTACCGCTCACATCCCATGTGGCTACTCAGCCAGCTGGAACGTAAGGGAGCAGTTGGGCCATCTCTTCTTGAAACACCATGCTCTCCTGATTCCTCCTGCATAACTCAGAGTTCCTACCAGCTTACTGTGCTGGTCGACTTTCTGTTGCTATGATAAAATACCCAACAAATTAAAATAAAGAAGGAAAGATTAATTTTGGCTTACAATTTCAGATTTTTCAGTCTATGGCCAGCCAGCACCATCTTTGGGCCTGAGGAAAGGAAGAACATCATGACTAGGAACATGGGGCAGAGAAGGATGTTGGCTGGGAAGAAGGGGCAAGGACAAAATATGCCCTTCAAAGGCACCCGACTAGTGACACCTGTGTCCTTCAGCCAGGTCCCACCTCCTAAAGTTTCCAGAATCTTCCAGTAGTCCCTTAAACTGTGAACCTATCAATGGATTCATGCATTGATGAGATCAGAACCTCATAATCCATTCACTTCCCCAAATGCATTGGGGAACTAGCCCTCAACACATGAGTCTTTGGGCAACATTTCAGATCCAAACCATAACACCCCCATGGTGTCTTGATCACCAAATAGACACCCTTCCCTCTGGATTGAGTACTGGGATGATGCAGCCCCATGTCCGGGTAGACTGAGCCCATTACCAGCCCTTGACAACATGGAGAATAGATTTCAGACAAGATTTCCATCTGCGGTTGCCTCCCTTCAACTCCAGGTCAGGACACAACCTGTAAGATAAATATGAAAAATAATAACATTCTTCCCTAGTTTCCTTCAGGGGACTACAGTAATTCCTTACCCAGGCAAAAGCTGGGCAGTAAGAAAATGAGTAATCTGGGAGAGAGAGCTGGCAGGACTTCACATCTGTGATGAGAAGAGTGGTAAAGAAGTTGATTCTCATGTTGCTTGTGATTTGAAAATAATAAATATTAATGATGATGATGATGATGATGATGATATTAAAGTTAGGGGCTGGGGTTGTGGCTCAGCGGTAGAGCGCTTGCCTAGCACTTGCGAGACCTTGGGTTCGATCCTCAGCACCATATAAAAAATAAAATAAAATAAAGGTATTGTGTCCATCTACAACTAAAAAATAAATATTAAAAATAAATAAATAAAAACTAAAGTTAGGATAACTGGTTCTAAAAATGGCTAGACCTAAATTTTAACAGGTATATGACTTTGATCTTATTTTTTGCCCCTTTAAGCCTCAATTATCTCATCTGTAAAATAGGCTAGCAAGAGTGCTTATCTCATAGGTTTGAAGTAAGGATTAAATATAATTTTGAAGTGTGTATTTCAGCACAGTATTAAAGTTCAATAAGTATAGATGGTCTCATTAATCACTATCATGGGTCTCAGGCTACTTTCTTTTTTCCAGTCTTCAATACCATTTCCTGGGACCTTTGGCTTTTCCTATACTACTGTTATCTTTCTCTTAGTCCTGATGTCTACCCCTAATTTCTTGCTTAAAGACTCATGTATAGTTTCCCAAGACTTTAAAGGAAGAATCCCCTCATTTTGTATAGGTATGAAATCTAAGGTACCTCGAGATCATCTTAAATGAAAACTGAAATCAAGAAGAAAGCCAGGGACAGGTTTGGATTTTATTATTGTATTTCAAAGTACCTTTGTCCGGGTGCCTCCTCTATCTCTATTTTTTTATAAGTCCCCCCCCACCCCAGAGATAAAGAGAGAAAGAGAAAGAGGAGACAAAAGGGTAAATGTTTTATCCCAGCTTGCAGCAGGTGTCATTCTATTTGATTTGCAGGCCTTTCAGCAAAACAAAAGGCCCTTTTTGTTCTCGTACAATATATGTTCTCTTTAAAGGAATTCAAATTAGAAAAAGAAAATAGCATGCACTGGACAGACTAGAGTTTTAACAGATAGAAATGGGACTCTTAGTTGCTGATTCACTCTTCATAGGGAAAATTAGAGGCCATATAACACATTCATTTCTAAATAGCATTTAAATTTTTATGATAGTTTCCTTTGAAATATATATGAGTGGCATCCTCAGGAAGTTAGTACATTTATAGTACAACTGAAAACTTTTCTAAAAAGCCAGAGAATAAACATTCAGAGAATCTCTATATATTTGAGTACCAATATAGAAGAACATGTTTGCCTATTACAGCTGATTTTAAGTGTCTCCAACCTGCTGTCTCTAAATAGTTCCTATTGATGTTCAAAAGTAATATGCCTTCTCAGTCACATAAACAGTAAAAATAAATAAATAGATAGATAATCTAAGTTAAAAACAGTTCTGGAGTCATTCAGAGTTCATAATATTAATGAATAAAAATAATAAAATGTGGGGCTGGGGATGTGGCTCAAGCGGTAGTGCGCTCGCCTGGCATGCGTGCGGCCCAGGTTCGATCCTCAGCACCACATACAAACAAAGATGTTGTGTTCGCCGATAACTAAAAAATAAATATTAAAAAAATTTCTCTATCTCTCTTTAAAAAATAATAATAATAAAATGTGATTGTTTACTATGTACAGTATTCTATACTGAGTACTTTTCATACATAATGTCATTTACTCATCCAAAGTAGGTACAATTATCCCCATTTTATAATTGAGCAAAGTAAGGGTTAGGGAGGTTAAGATTTTGCCTTAGGTCTCATGGCTAGTAAAGGCTGGTGCCAGGTAGGAGCTGGGGCCCTGCTTTGAGAACGTGTCCATCATTCATTCCAAAGTATCCTGTGATGTCCCTGTTATTCATTGCCATCTAAGGTGGGAGAGGCCCCAGATCAGTGGACACAGGTATTACATTTGCTATCAGATATAATAGTTATTTTGAAGTAAAACCTTTGGGTCCTATTTTACCTAGACTCTATACATTAAAGTATACATAATAAGAGAAAATCAGCGCTTCAATTTTAGTTTGCATATGAGTTAAAAAAGAAGTCACTCTGATGAGAGATTTCATGAGAATAAAAGGCTGTGAGTGGAGTTAAGAATCTGAGTGGTTGAGTGCTTGCCTTTGTCTAAGTGCAAAGTTTGAAAAGCTCATTATATCCATAAGGTAGGACATTTCAGGACACAGTTTTAAAAATGCCATTTAGTGTTGAATTTTTTAAAGTCTTTGTCTTAAATCTTTCCCTTCCATTTCCCAAATGAACTGTTAATCTAGGAAGTCCAATTTGTTTGTTGATGGGAGGGGGTTGCCCGACATTTGTTGTGTTAAATAATGATCACGTAATTTATTAATTCTGTTTGAAAACATTAATCACAAATGTACAGGGGAGGGAGAAGTATCCCATGGCTTATGAGATGGTTGGCCAAATCTCACCAGCTCAAATATAGCCTGTCATTATTAAAATACAATACTGGTATTTAATCTCCTAGTCAAGCTAAATGATAATGTGAAACAAAGCTAACCCATATCAGGACATCTGATATCAAGAATTCATGAAGTAAAATGCCATCGAACAGCAAGGAATCTAATGCTTTTGTTTCTTATCTTTTGAATACAAATAAAATGAGCTTTATTGGGCTCAGTAGTTCTCAGAAATGAAAGGTTAGAGATAAACAGATCTTTGGTGGGATCTGCATGCAGCATTCTCTAAACAAGCAGAGTAAGCAGCTTGTACTGCCTTGTCCCTTTGGGGTGCACACGTGGGGCTCCGGTGCCTCTCAAAAATACTGCATTTCTGGGGGGTGGAGAGAAACACAAAATGCAGATTACACTGTGCCCATGAAAGAAAGGGAAGAAAAGCCCAGGCTGAGGTGTTTTTATCAAGCCTCTGTGCTGCAAGGAGGCTGCCCGGATGGGGTTTTTTCAAACGTTGCAGCAACCAGATGCAAGGGTGCAGCTTGGATTGCTGCAGCGGGCTGCAGTTGTGTATGTTTCAGGGACTGACACAAGGGGAAGCAGCAGCCAGCGCATACCCGGGCTGCTGCCTGGAAGCCTTTCTGCCCAAAGAAGAGCCACAGCAGCTGGGAAATTCCTCCTCCTCCAGCTGAGGCGGAGGCTGAACGGTGGCTCAGGTTGAGGCAGGGGCAGGGGCGGCGCTCCCAGCCCATGCCTCAGCCCCGGGGCTGCTGTGTGGGCAGGGAGGCCTCCTGCCTCGTGTCGGGGAGGCCGGCCAAGAAACTCTCCCTCCCCAGAGAAAGCGGATCCCAGTTCAGGTGGGGACTTCCTGGGTACCGTACCTGGCTGGAGCAGAGCCTGCGGGCGGGCGGCCGGCAGCAGGCATTTCTGGTTACGGCAGCCCAGAAATGAAAGCAGCAGCGGCCACCGCCTCTGAGGGCTGCAGGGAGATCGCACCCAGCAAATAAGAAGCAAGTCCTGGCCCCGGAGGAGGAGGAGCGGCTGAGCATCTCTCTCCCGCTCCTCCGCGTCCTTTAAATGAGGACTCCCTACCCGAGCAGGAGGTGGATCTGCAGAGCCTCCCTCTCGGCGCCTGACCCCTCGCTTACATCACTAACCTGTGACAGGCACATCTCCACCCCGGTACCTGCTCCTCCAGCGGCTCCCAGTCCTAGGAGCCTCTTTGTATGCTGCAGACATGGCCAGCCAGCAGGATTCGGGCTTCTTTGAGATCAGTATCAAATATTTACTGAAATCCTGGAGTAATAGTGAGTAATAGAAAATAACCTGTTTGTTTGTTTGTTTGTTTGCTGGATGTTGCGTAAGGTTCGAGAAATAATCAGATCTCAACTGGACACATACGTTTGTGAGCCAAGGAAGTTTTTTTTTTTTTTTTGCTTCCATCTGCTATGAAAATCAAAATGTCAGAGACTGAACTAGCTTTGCTCCAGTGCAAAGGCTGCAGTGGAATGACAGTAGATTTTGTTTGCTTAAATTTTCAAGTGAGATGGCCCTTCAGACTCTGGTGAGCTCAGGACCAGGTTTTCCTGGCTGCCTCCTTTGACTGGGTGTTTATTTGATTTGTTCAGGCTTCACCTAAATATTTTTGTGAAGTGCAGTTTAATCAGAGGGGTGTGGCAGGGTTTTGGAGTACTTTGTAATTGTTTTATTAGGGTATTGTCTGAAGACACAAAAGTACTTAATAGTCCAAAACCTAAAATTCACCTTTTTTCATACATAAAGGCATCTGAAGATTTGTTTGATATCTCCCCTATCCATATGGATGATATTTCGAATGCCATTTAATATCTGCATTTTTTTTTAAAAAAAAAATCCTGATGCTTGATGTAGTTCAAATAACGTGCTTTTCTGAAATGTAAACAAGTGAAATTTTGACCCTAATCGTTCATTAGGTTATCAGAGTATTATGGCTTTTGAAGTTCCATTTCTGACCTACATAAAGATTTTAGCAATATGCTATTTCAAAAAGATAGCCTCTAAGCCACCCTGAATCTGAGATCAAATTAAAATGAGGCCTTCAGGTGATCAGTGATGTCTTATATTTTTATGAACACTTTAAAAACAAAGTCTTCTCTATTTCACCCACAGCTTTTGTGCTTGCTTTGGGTAAAAGACCAGCAGGTATTATAGATCCTTAATTGTTTTAAAATTTTTCCACTAAAAAACTTGATATTATTTTATGGACATACTAATGAACCTACCTATGCTCAAAGAGGCGGTGACTAATTATCTCCTCCACAAATGACCTGTGGCCAAGATTGTTCTTATGTAAACAAAACCTGGGCCAGAGAACCTGGGCTGTAATTGTTTTGAGAGAAGAGCCAAAGTACCTTCTGCCTGGAGGTATTCAGGGATATGCATCTCTAAATGATATCCATAGAAACCATTTTTTCCAGGTCATTTTGCACCACTGTATGCACTGTGGGGCTTGTCTGAAGCTGCTTTTCTCCAAAGTGGGGAAGCCATTTGGGAGCATTCCTTTATTCGTTATGGCCATAAATCATTTAACTTGGATTCATTATTTGTATACTTCACACTTCACACAAGGATGAACCTTTCTTTGTCTCTCTACCCTTTGATTAATGAAAAGAATTAGACATATAGGGTAGCCTACAGAGCAGTTTTCTTACTAGCAGAAGAAAACTCACTTGTGAGTTTGATACCTATGTGGTTTTTAGTCACCATTTGATTATTAGAAAGCCAGGCTCTTTTCTTCCATCAATTTTTTTGTCACTATTTTATTAGATAGAAAATGATGTTGTGCTGAAACTGAGCTCAGTGGGATTTCTTTTAAAATCTCTCCCCTTGTGTATTTGCAAGTGACTCTAGACAAAGTATACATTTTTCCATCCTTCCTAAAGCTACTCTCCCTCTCCCTCCATACACATATCAGGAAATAGAACAAAGTGTTCGTTTCCACTTTGAGAGTATCTATGACAAAATTTTTGAATTCTTCCAATTCATTCAGCAAAGATTTACTCAACACCTATTCTGTGCCAGGCTGTAGGGCTATAAAAGGTGAATAAGATACGGTCCCCGCCTTCTATCTTAATTTCTTTATTTCACAGTAGTGAAGTTGGTGAGTCTCTAGTGTTCCTTTGGGGGCAGAATGTTTTTCAGTTTATTCGAGAGGAAGAGGAAATATACTTTGAGCTTGTTACAACACTTACCTGCTTACAACCGGCATAGTTCTCATTGCTAAGTTTTACATATTTTCAGTAGCAAAGAGAGAAAGGAATTTGTCTATGTAGAAGACAAAGTAGAAAACAGAAGCCTTAGGGCTCAACCTACTCAGTGTAACCTTGGCTGAGAGGATGCACCACGGGGCAGGCAGCTAATTGTCCCTGCACACGCATGCCCAGCATCACAGGCTTGGGAGCATGGATAGTGCCCACATACCTGACTGGAGAATCAGCCCCTAATTATATGGTGGTGCTTGTTTATGAAAGTGCCACTATTAAAAAGCAATAAAACAAACTATAACTATGGCTGACTGCTTTGCTAGGCGGTAGTCAGAGGAAAGATGATTTTATCAGCATTTCCAAGTTAAGCTTTCCATTAAAAAAAAAACCATAGCACATTGTGGGGGAAAATATAATTTTCTATATCATTGTCTCTTCAAAGAATGAATAAGTTAATTAAACAAGTCATCCACTCACTGACTGGCAAGATGTATTGGCTTTTTATTCCGTGTTCATTTTGGCATTCTCCTCTCTCGGCACGTCCATTCTGTCAGGCCACCCTTTGGTTTGAGGAGTTGGGGACTTGAATGGGCTCATTGCCTGGATGCAATGTGGAACCTTTCCTGTGGAGCCTTTCCTGACCTCCCCCACCTTGGACACCTGTCCTGTTGCTTCTTCCTCACTCATATCCACACCTTCTCCAGCTGCTCAATGATGCTCACAGCTGCTGCCTTGGTGCCCATGGGCCACAGCCATCCTATGCCCTTCTCAGCTGAACCAGGAGTACTCAGTGGTCCCTAATGGTTGAAGGATGCTCTCCAGCCCCTTTCCTCTGAGTGTCAGTGGTCCCCAACCAGGGCCCTCTTTGGGCTCCTTATCCATCCTCTCTTATCCTGTTTTCCGGCTCCAGCTTCACCTGTTCATCCTCCTCTGCATGTCACTGATTTTTCTCCCAAATCCATGATTCTTTGTACGACAGCCCCCTAATCTGGCACACCCTCACCTAGATCACACTAGTGGCAGGGCCAAACAAGCTTGGCTCCGGTCTCTAGCTCTTGCATTTGTGTGGCTTTGGATAGTTAATTAAGCACTCTAATTCCACTTCATCATCAGTAAGATGGAAGCAAAAATAATGGGAACCTGATAGGAGTAAATGAGGTATTAAGATGTAAAGCTCTTAGGATAATGTCTAGTACATTGTGAGTGCTCTATAAGTATAAAAATAATATGAATGTGTTCTAATGCTCCCCTCCCTTCTAAACCTACTTAGACCATGTCTTTCATTAGTCTTGGCATACTTGGTGGATTATTTTATGAGTAGTCAACACTTGCTACACCCCTGGAGAGGGCAACTATATCGATAGATGCCAAATGTTGTTGCTTACTCTGGGCTATCTTTTTCCAGGTGTACTTTTTAACTTTATCCCTTTTTCCACTTTAGTTATTATCAGAGTATTCATACCTTTCTCCAAGTGCTTGTCTTCCAGTAGCCTGAGAGTTGGCCTCGGAATTATCTCGGTGGCTGAGACTCACCATGGCCTTTTCAGATTTGCCATAGAAAAAAAGTTCAGAGTGGGAAGTTCCAAGCTATTTCACAGGAAAGGAGAACTTGCCTTGTATTACTGCATGGAGCTGGTGTGTGGGCTCCCACACCAGTCTGACAGCTCTGAATGGCTTCCTTGTGGTTCCGTCCACCCCATGATGCCCAGAACACTGGTTCCAGTGAATGAAGGTACATTCAGAATCCCTTCAACACCTTGCTCTTTCCAGGGCAGTGCACACCCTTCCTATAACATTTGGCAAATCTTGCTAAACCATTGAGGAAAGCTATTGCATGCCCATGAGCCCTTTCAGATATTTAGAATTCTATTCACAAGTTGCCTACTGTGGGGGAACTGAATAATATCTCTGCTATAGGAAGGGGTTAGTGAGCATTGCAAAATGTACAATGTTGATCTTCAAAAAGTCGTATCCACTGAGAGATTCTCCCAGGTGTTTTGTGGTGAGTTAAATTGTGTGTGGTAGTGAATTAAATTACATTGAAAAGGGCAGTGTCCATCCAACATGGAAACGTAGGCTCATATGGGGTTAGCTCTGAGGCCAAAGAAAAATCACTGGGGAGTGCAGATGGAAAACTTCTTCTGTTGGCTGCAGAGCAGTACTTATTGGGAACTCTTCATGTGACAAGTGAACCTCAAGGGCACTATGAGAAATGCTTAAGAAAAAATTCAAAACTGTCGCTCGTTTTAACCTTTGTGTGTGTGTGGGGGGGCGGATACTGAGGATGGAGCCCAGGGCCTCACACATGCTTGACACAGGCTCTACCCCTGAGCTGCATCCCCAGCTAACTTTTATTCATTCCATAGAGGACCCAGCATTGTACAGGCACTCAGTTGGGAGTTACTGCAGTGTCCTTGTAGCTCAGTAGATGTTTGATGGTCACATACTCTTTAAGGCTCCTGGGATCACTTTGGCTAAAGTAGTTTATAGCCCTCGTGAGAAACAAATACCCAAATCAGCATCCTTGCCAAGTAGAAAGGGGTTTGTCCCTGGCTTTACAGTCCAGACAAATCAGGGGAGTTGTTTTTTTTTTTTTTTTAAATTTAAATGCACAAACTGTCCTAGAATAACAGTAACTGTCATTCTGTGTCAAGTAGGTGCACTTGGTGACTTATATATAGGGCAACCACATAATTATTCATCCAAACTGGGACACTTAAGAGTGAAAGTTAAAAATTATGATGGAACACTGGATGTCAATTGGGAGTGCCCTGGGCAAAGGGGGGGCCACTCTGTTTATTACCTTTGTTCTTTCTAGTAACCTAGTGAGGTTAGGTTTTATACACATTTTACAAATGAGAAAAAAAAATGAGACTTAAGAAAGCAATTTGTTCAAAGCCAGGATGCTAGGAAGTGCCATAAACCCTTCCCCCAAGCCAACTGATAATTGCATTGTTTTTGTAATACCCAAAGGACCAAAGGATCCAGAACATTGTTGGGAACTTGATGCTTTATAAGTATTTTCATTTTTATTGGCTGATGCTTCTGCCAGTTCTCAGCCTCCCCGACCCACCCTCTCTTTCTGTGTGCCTCTGAAGGAAACTGTCATTTTGGCTCTTTCTGGCTGGAGAACAACGTCCCCTTAGCATGAGTTTATTGGAAAGGCCAAACTATCCACCAGTCTTCTCATAATCATTACAAATACCACATAGGCAGTTCTGCCACCTGTGGTCTTTTAGTTAAGCACACTCACAAAGTAGATTATAGTAAAATGGTACATTCTTTCTATTAGGAGTGCTGTGTGTTGATTTTCCCCAGTTTAAAGGTGTACATTGACTCCAGGGCTAGGAATGTAGCTAAGTATCAGAGCACTTGCAAAGCATGCTCACAGCCCCGCGTTTAATCCCTAGCACTGCAAAAATAAATAAATAAAAACTCCAGTAAATAAAATGCATGTATGATTTTTGCTTCTTTTAGAATGGTGGTTGCTGAGATTTCTCTGCTGGGTTGTAGTTCTGTTTAGGAAACAGTGGCAATTTTCCTAATTATCATTAGCAGCTAGAACGGGAAAATCTTTCCAGGGATAATGGAAATCTACCTGTAATTCAGGTATCTCCTTTTGCCTAAGAGCTGCAGCCTGCTCCTCCATAAAACCATGTACAAAGCTAGCTGCACAAAATGAATGAACCTCGTCTTCTTTGCACTTTTACATGCTGCTTGGTGAATTTGCCAACAAGAATTGAACAAGTCAGAAAGGTAAATGCAGTAGGCAAGGAGGAGAGATGGCCTGGCTAGTTTACAATCTGGGAACTGCACAGAATATTTGAGAAAGTTGGCCAATATTTAGATGTTTCAACTGATACAGCATGCAAATATTCCTTTTATTTAGGACATCTGTTTCAAAACATTTTAACAGTCATGACTCATTCGCTTACTTCTGGGTACAGTTCAAGGAATTGAATAGGTCACATATGTCCTGAGTACCATCTTTGTAACTTCTCCATTTTTGAGCTTTATGTGATATTCTGAATGAGCTGTGCTCAGATGTGAACTTGGGCCAATGAGAAATGACATTTTACCATGATTGATAGCCCCATCAATAAACTTTTGTGCAAATCTTGTGCTGGTGCTAAACCTTAAATTCATGTCACCAAGTAATTTGCTCAGAAACTTCAAGCACACCACCTCATTTGATGAGTGGAATACTTTGATTAAAAATAAACCAGCTGCGGGCTGGGGTTGTGGCTCAGTGGTAGAGCGTGTGCCTAGCATGTGTGAGACACTGGGTTCGATTCTCAGCACCAGATATAAATAAATAAATAAAATAAAGATCTAGCAATAATTAAAGAAAAAAAAAAACACAAGAATAAGCCAGCTGCTTCTTCAGTGTGCCTGGTGAAGGACAACCAGACTGAATTCTTCCTAAGTTTAGTCTTTGTGGTATGAGATTGGCATCATGTAGGTATATTTTGTTTTCAGATCATATTTAAATGAACAAATAATTTTCTTAGTCTACACTCTTTACCTTTGAATGGGACTTCTTAAAAATGCAGTGTAGTTTGGTTTTTATTCCATGAGATATGCAGAAGTGAGTCTATCCAACAACTATATACACTAAAATTTTCTGGATTTATGTGCCCCCAACATTTCTCCTAGCCTTCTTTACTGAACAATTAAATGTTATAATTTTCCACAATGTGGTGCTTCCTGGGAACCACCCACTGTAAGCACACTACCCTCGTGCGGAGGTTTTAGCAAGCAACCACTTTCTGGAAATATGAATGGCATTTGTGGAACAAGGTAGTACACAGCTTAATCATGTTTGTTTTTTTCCTTAACACTTGATAGATCCCATCATGTTAATTTGAATATTGCTATATTGTAGACATGTCATCTAAATAACTAGAGAATGCTCTTTCTTTGGACTGAAATATTGTCTCTCCCAAGGATTAGAGGAGTAATAGGGAAGAACCTTTTCCATAAGAACATCTTTACTTACTTTTCAATGCTGGATTCCACTAGAAAACTTACTACCCGAGCATTAGTTTTTCTTGGGTACTTCAAGCATGTACCGCAACAAAACTTGGGTATATGCTTGCTATGAGTCAGAGAAGCAAGGTGAATGCTATTCCAATACCTGTGTATTGAGCACCAACTGCATACTAGAAGCTTTTTTTCTGGAAACTAACAACATCAAGGCCCTCAGAGCATCCCTCTTTCCTTGTTGAATTTAAAATGCAAGTATGTTAATGCAGAAGTTCTCAAGACTTCTAAAATCCTGTGGAGAATTATCCATTGGTGTTCCAGAGATGGTGTAGGCCCTATAGAATTTTATTTGGGAGAATGTGTGATAGATTCTATTAACTTCAACTTTGTGGATTTATTTTTTCGCTATATCAGAGAACAATTGGAAGTCTGATGTTTGCAGGCAAAGTTCTTTAAGAACACTTTGAATATTTCTCCCTGGCAGAATGGCTAAAGAAAAAGATATGTAAGGCATTGACATTAGACCCAATAGGAGCACTTGACTGAATTTCAGTAGATGAGGTAGTAGGCATTTCAGATAGACTTCTATATGAAAGCAACATGAAGAGGAGTTGCCAGGGTTTTCAGATCTTTACATGTGGCTGAGCACTTGCCTAGCATGTGCAAGGCCCTAGGTTCATCCCCCAGTGCCACCAACAAAGTAATACATAAAATTTTGAAGATGAGACAAATTTAAAGCCAATTACCCTAACATTATGAGTGGTTCTCTAACTCTTCAGCACACTGGGGATTAAAGAGAAGGGGTGCGTATGGTAGGGAACAGAATGTATCACATATTTTCATAAGTTAAATTTAATGATCAGATATATCACCTATGATCCTACCAGTACTTTCTCTTTCACAGAATATACAAGCACAAGCATTTAAATGTTAGTCACCCAGAACTCCAGATGCTAAGCAGTGAAAGTTTATATTCTGCCAGCATATCAGACTCTGTAATGAGTCTGATTTGGTTTAATTCCTTTCTACTGTTTAGTCATTT
Source organism: Marmota monax (assembly GCF_021218885.2). Taxonomy (NCBI): domain Eukaryota; kingdom Metazoa; phylum Chordata; class Mammalia; order Rodentia; family Sciuridae; genus Marmota; species Marmota monax. The sequence continues at coordinate 6,977,875 of NW_026693082.1, forward strand.
GATGAGCCACAGATGGAAATGCAAGCCAGAGCCATAACATTTCGGCTAATACTTTTTATGCTGCTGTAAGAATTTGTTGTCATGTCAATTTAAGGGAGTTAAAATCTTTTTTCGAGAAGGCATTCAAATCTACATTAAGTGCTTTTATCTACCCTGATTTGATATACAACTCTGACTGCTTCTGCCGTTCTTAATCAATTGCAAAGTACAAAGTAATTTAGCAGTTGAAGACAGCTTTGAAATTCCAGGATTTCTCAACTGGTGCCCCAAATATAACATTTAGGATATACACAATTAAATTTCCATTAATTTTTTTTTCTAAGCTTGAGAAACACTAGGCTGAGTTCTTTGAGTTTAGCCTTAAACAGGTAAATATGTATTTTGGCAGCCACGGGAAGGATAGGGTATTAGATTAACTAGGGCAATACTTTAGTAAAATTCCATTTGAATGTTATATTAGTACAGAAGAGATTTGATCCGTCAATAAAATGGTTTGTTGTGTAAGAGTGAAATCAATAAAATGCTTCAACTGTGCAAACAGAAGATTGGGTTTTTCTTCCCTGTTTTCTGTCTTTTTTTTTTTTTTTTGTATGTGTGTGTGACCTCAGTCGCCTCCTCTCACTTCCTCATGAGAAAGAAACAGACCTGACCCTTTCTTTCTTGCTGGTGGATGGTGGTTTTGAATAACTCCACTGAAAAAAAAAATGAGGTTTATGTAGACCTACACCATTAAAGCCAGGTGGAAGGAGGTTTAGCTGTATGTTATTGAACTTGACTGATAAAGGCCGTGTCTCAGACCTGCTTTCCAAGCCCAGTCAGCTTCTCAAACTACCTTGCTTTTCAGTAAGCTGAATAAGAAAAAAGTTGTCACCCAGCACAGTCTATCACATTCTTTTTATTGGTGTTCCCGGTAAAATGCCTATGTCTAACTCAGTGCATTGAAACAGGGTTGTCTCCAAACTGAAGTGGCAGCATTCTTGGTCTGGAGTCACACATTTTTTTTTTTTCCTACGAAGTTGAAGTGTGACCTATATACAAATGTCTGGCATTCTGGAAGTTTTAAAATATATGATCATAGAGCTGAAGGATACTTACTCTCCTAGGTTTTGGTAGAGATCATGTTTCGGTGAAACCATATTGAAATTGAAAAGGACGTAAGGATGTTAGTTTGTTCTAGCGTTCACTTCATGCCTACAGCAAGATAGAAAGCTCTGAGGCAGCATTAAAGAACTTTAAAACTAAAAAATAGTTGCTCTACGTGAATAGATTGCCTGGGACTTAGCAAATTGTAAGCAGTAAGTTTAATATTCATAAGTAAGAACACCAATTACAAGACAAATTGCAATGTGCCTTTTTTATAAAATCTACCTTTCAACTTGTAGGTTCTGAAAATCACGTTGTTAGTGACTTTTACCCCAAAAGAGGCCTGGCAATGGAAGCACAATGTGGTTTTAGCTACAGTACCTTCTCACTATTTTAGCACCTCCCAAATTAATCTCCTACTTCTAAATGAGAATTTCAGCTTCTTTAGGGGTGTGTGAGGGCCACACACAGAGCAAGTAGCATTCACCTTCCTCATGGCTGGGTTGCATCCCTTCCAGGGCGAGAATGAAGACAACCTGTCTCCTTTCCATTTCCTTTGAAAGCTTAAAAAAAATAGAAAAATTAGAAATACTTTTGTGTCTTGTCTGCTGATTTTTTCATCCATTTCCTAACACACCTGGAGTGCTTCTCTTTGTGGGAAGACTAATCCTAGTTTATGCCAATTGAGTTCTCAGTGTTGAAGGTGTTTGAAAACCTGACTCCATCTTTATGGTGAACTAATAAATCCAAGGGCTTGAATTTGAGGAAAGATCAAAATTATAGAAGAGACTGAAGATTCTAGGATATTTTAAACATCCAGGAATCTATTTTATCCTAACTTCTTTTTCTTTCTCTTATTAATCCATTTTCTCTAGCCATTTCTATCCTTATACCATTTTCTTTTTTATTATTAATTGCTTTTATTTTTAAAATACATGACAGTGGAATGCATTACAATTCTTATTACACATATAGAACACAATTTTTCATATCTCTGTTTGTATATAAAGTATATTCATACCAATTTGTGTCTTCATACATGTACTTTGGATAATGATGTCCATCACATTCCACCATTTTTGCTAACCCCTTGCGCCCTCCCCTCCCCTCCCATCCCTCTGCCCTATCTAGAGTTCATCTATTCTTTCCATGCTCCTGCTCCCTATCCCACTATGAATCAGCCTCCTTATATCAGAGAAAACATTCGCCATTTGTTTTTTTGGGATTGGCTAACTTCTCTTAGCATTATCTTCTCCAACTACATCCATTTACCTGCAAATGTCATGATTTTATTCTCCTTTATTGCTGAGTAATATTCCATTGTGTATATATGCCACATTTTTTTAATTCATTCATCTATTGAAGGGCATTTAGGTTGGTTCCACAGTTTACCTTTTGTGAATTGTGCTGCTGTAAGCATTGATGTGGCTGTTTCCCTGTAGTATGCTAGGTATTTTTAAATATTTATTTTTTAGTTTTTAGGTGGACACAATATCTTTATTTTATTTTTAACTCTTTTGGGTATAGACCGAGGAGAGGGATAGCTGGGTCAAATGGTGGTTTCATTCCAAGTTTTCCAAGGAATCTCCACACTGCTTTCCATATTGGCTGCATGAATTTGCAGTCCCACTAACAATGTATGACTGTGCCTTTCCCCCCACATCCTCGCCAACACTTATTGTTGTTTGTCTTCATAATAGCTGCCATTCTGACTGGAGTGAGATAGTATCTTAGAGTAGTTTTGATTTGTATTTCTCTAATTGCTAGAGATGATGAACATTTTTTCATATATTTGTTGATTAATTGTATATCATCTTCTGAAAAATGTCTGTTCAGGTCCTTGGCCCATTTATTGATTGAGTTATTTTGTTTTGTTTGTTGTTTAGCTTTTTGAGTTCTTTATATGCCCTAGAGATTAGTGCTCTATCTGATGTGTGAGAGGTATAAATTTGCTCCCAGGATGTAGGCTCACTATTCACCTCACAGATTGTTTCTTTTGCTGAGAAGAAACTTTTTAGTTTTAGTCTATCCCATTTATTGATTCTTGGTTTTAATTCTTGCACTATAGGAGACTTATTAAGGAAGTTGGGGCCTAATCCCACATGATAAAGATTGGGGCCTACTTTTTTCTTCTATTAGATGGAGAGTCTCTGGTTTAATTCCTAGGTCCTTGATCTACTTTGAGTTGAGTTTTCATTTTCTTAGAGGGACAAAGGAGTTGAAATTCAAACCATATCTTCTGCAGTTAGTCAACTGTTTACCAAAGAAAGGAAGAAGGAAGGGAAGGAGGGAGAGAAGGGAAACAGTTGATAGAAGTGGGGTTCTAGCCAGGTGTGGTGGTACATGCTGTAATCCAGGGACTCCAAAATCTGAGACAGAAGAATCACAAGTTCAAGTCCAGCCTCAGCAATTTAATGAGTCCCTAAACAACTTAATAGGACCCTGTCTCAAAAAAATAAAATTAAATTAAAAAGGCTAGGGATGTAACTCAGTGGGTAAGCACCCCTATATTAAATCCCCAGTATCAAAAAATAATTGGGCTAAAGATCAGTGACTTCCACTTCAAAATGCTTCTTGTTGCTAATCACAATACAGTAACATGCTGCTCACTGGTTTATTATTATGGTGAATACATAGAACATATTTTGCCATCTAGTAATTTGAACTGTGTGTCATTGTAGAATGCTTTTGCTATAGATGATAGAACAACCTCATAAAGGCTGAAAGGATAAAGTTTTGATTAGCTTGCTCAACCCACAGCCCAAAGAGGGAGGTTCTGGAAATGTTAAGAAGAAAGGCTTGAATTTTAAGGAAGATCAAAATTATGAATGAGAGTCAAAGGTTTCAGACCATCCGATCTGAGATTTGTCACTGTGTGTTCACAAGGTGACCACCTCAGTTCAAAGAGCCTTGCTTCAGTGGTGAGTCAGGAGGAAGGAGAAGTCCCTAGCAGACTTCCTCTTGGTCTCTCATTGGAATTGGGTCCCAGGCCCACCCCGAGGCTCATCACTGGCAAGGCTGACTGGAATTGCCAACTTGACTTGGATGAATTCTGGTTCTTACCGTGGCGCTAGGCTGGGTCCATCTTCTCTGAGACCAAGGACCTCCGCCTGTTTCCTTTTGATAAAGTGGATTCCTTTACCTGGAAAAGGAGTAGGCAAGCAGTAGTGCCACCAGTCAAACTGCAGAGTACAGATGTTCTCCTTTCCACTTGCACCTGCTGTGTTGAACACCCGCACAAAGGGCAGGGCAGTAAACTCCACAAGTGAGTCATTTCCTGTAGTCTTCACCATGACACAATCTTACACCTGGGAAAAGATGAAGGACTCCCTTCTAAATGATGGAGCTAGGACTTGAACTTAGACTCTGGGAGAAACACTGACCTGCACTGCCTCTCCTCATTATTTGCAAGGTAGAGACATTGGCTAACAGTAGATGAGACTGATGGACATGTACTCCCCACTAAGTTATGACGCTGGTAATTGTGAGAGAGCAGTGGCAAAGCATTTTGTGAGTAGCCAAGACAAAAAAAACCTGTATCTTTTTGTCTCTAGTTTCCAAGAGGGAATCATTTCCTGATGTCTTCATTCTTTTGCTCACTCAAAAAGAAATTAAGTTTTTTAATTGCTTTTTTTTTTTTTTTGGGGGGGGGGGGGGGGGGGGGGGGAGAGTACCAGGGATTGAACTCAGGGGCACTCAACATTGAACCACATCCTCAGCCCTATTTTGTATTTTATTTAGAGACAGGGTCTCACTGAGTTGCTTAGCGCCTCGGCGTTGCTGAGGCTGGCTTTGAACTCTCGATCTTCCTGCCTCAGCCTCCCAAGCTGGACAAAATGTTTTTGTCTTCAGATATTTCCATTTCATGGAAATATCAATATTTTCCAATGAAGTTCATATATTTTTTAAAATATTTATTTTTTAGTTGTAGTTGAACACAATAACTTTGTTTTATTTATTTATTTTTATGTGGTGCTGAGGAGTGAACCCAGGGCCTCGCTCACACTAGAAGAGTGCTCTACCACTGAGCCACAACCCCAGCCCCATGAAGTTCATATTTTAACTTTTTGCTCAGATGTAGCTATCAACTAAAAAAAAAAAAAAATTACCATTCACTGACTTTACTTTCCCATGACCTCGCTAAGCTAGGTCTTGCAATGGTTTAACATGAAGAAATCACTAGTGTATATGAAAAACTACTATATTTTGGCCGCAGTGCTAAATCCTACCTCATGTAAACTTCATCAAATCCTATTGAGGCAAGTACCATTTGACAGTTAAAAAAACCAAAAATCTAATAGATGAATAACAGATTTTCCTTCAGTTGCCATGGCACATGCCTGTAGCCCCAGTGGCTTAAGAGGCTGAGGCAGGAAGATCACAAGTTCAAAGCCAGCCTCAGCAACTTAGCAAGGCCCTAAGCAATGTAGTGAGACCCTGCCTAAAAATAAAAAGGCCTGGGTATGTGGCTCAATGGTTAAGTGTCCCTGGGTTAAATTTCTGGTAGGTAGGTAGGTAGGTAGATAGATAGATAGATAGATAGATAGAAAGAATATATTCCCAAGGGAGTACACCAATAAGCTATAATGCCTTGTTTTATATTACCTACTTCTAACTCCAGAACTTCTTTTCTTGTTAGTAGCTCAGCAAGGGCCATTCCCACCCCCTTCTTCTCTGCTCATTTCCTTCTAGAACACCTGAAAGAGCCAGGTACCTACAATTCAGTTACTGGGGAAACAAGAGATTTTTTTTTTTTAACTGAAAATAGAAGAAATGCATCTTTTGCCACCCTGACTGACTTGCTGCTTCCAGCATTTTGGACACAGTTTTTGTAAACAGCAGAAAAATAAAACAAAATACTAATATTCTCAGACGATTTTAATCTTAATCTGAACATAAACCAAATTCCTGACTTTAAGAAGAATGTCAAGTGAAAGAGATCTACTTAAGTCAATAATTACAATAAAATATGAGCTGTCTTCCATGCCAAGAAGTATCAGTTGTGTATATGTGAGTGATGATTATTTGTACATTAATATCACTCACTGGCTTCTCAGACCAAATTGTCCCCTGTTAACTTCCCTCCCTTGTTGATTTGCATCTCCCAAATGGGATCTTTTCTTGCCAGCCCTGTGAAGCTGTGACTCTTTCCTCTTTCTTCCAGGGCCTTTAGTGGACTCAACTTCCTCACACATACCGAATTTCACTCCAGTGAGAAACTGGAGATCCTTTCACCCTTCCATTGTTGGTCATCCAAATCACCCCTAAAACTTGTCATGCTTTCCTTCTCGAATGGCATCTCCCATCTGGATCTGTGTCACCACTGCCTCTGCCAAGGCCCACATCCTGGTCTTCATCACCCACCACCTGGAGCACTCAAAACTCCTCACCAGCTTCTGCTACCATTGCCTTTCCAGGATGGCCCAGTCCTTCCCACAGCTTTGCCTGTTGACCTTCACCCTTCTTGTGGTTGCATGATAGCTCTGAGAGTGAGGCTTTTGTAGGCAGGCGGGCGGGGATTGCACGTCAAATACTTCTAATGTTGATGGTTTTGCAAATGCACTAAATAATTAAAATATCATTTGGAACTGGAAGTCATCATCTGAATTAATCCTCTTGAGGATAGATATCCAAACCATTTGTTTTGGTAAATTTAAGCCTTCTGTCAGGTGCAGAAAAGGACTTGATCCCTGACCCATAGTCTATAATCTGAAACCAATGGCTTCCCCAAGAGTATTCATCATGATCATTGGCCAGAGATGGTATAGAAGTATTCCTGTAGCACTAGGGTAAAGTGGAATAACATCTACTGTTCTATATTTTTATGCTGGGAAGATTTGAAGAAACTGGATTTGACATGGCATGATACAGAAATTGAGGACAAACTTGCTGTAAATTAAGTGACAAACCAAAGGCTAAGTCTAGTATCTGGCTAGTGTATTAAATGAGCTCAGGCAGAGGCTATAACTACTCATGAAGTGCACACCAGCCAGGGATGGAAGACCCACTCAACAATTCTCAAGTGTCCCTCGAACACAAAAAAAGCAGCCATCAAACATGAGCTCATTAAGTATCATATTGTTCTGCCAGACAAGGCTTTTGTTTTAGGGAGTGACTAAGAGACTGTCACTTCTTGGGCCAGGAGGATGAAAATGCTCTTTAGGCTCTGGGAAAAGGATAGAGAGAAATTGTTGATACTGGTCCTAGGACATCCTCCCATTTCAGTCTGTGTCTATTGTGCTGTTTTATGGTGAGTGGTGACTATCGAGCTGATTTTAGTCAACTCCGTGTTTTCATGAAGTTTCTGCTGATGAGCCACACAAGGGAAAGGAGGGTAAAATGTTCTCTGAATGGTGTTAAGTTGGTGCCAAAAGATCTACCCTTGCCTGGTGCCGCCAGGGCTGGCAAAGTTACATGAGCTCAGAACTTGAGTCCAAGCCTCCCATCTTCTTCAGTTCAAGTGGAAAGTTAACAGAGTCTGGAAGAGCCAAGAGTATCCCACTTGGGTTATTTGCTTTCCTTTTTTTTTTTTTTTTTCTTGCTGAAAACAGAAGTGAATCACACTCTTTACTGAGCCCGGCTGCAGAGGAAAATGATGCAACAGTGGTCATGTGGCACAAAGAAGAAAGGCCCATTGTGCAAACCTAGTTCTCCATTGTCTTCCCATCTACACCGAGGTTCAACCCCCCTGTGGGGAAGCAGCACAAAGTTGTGCGATTTTTTTTTTTGGGGGGGTGCTTTTTTCCCCTTCTCTCATGGTGCTGGGCATTGAACTCAGGGCCTTAGGCATGCACAGTACTCCCTCCATCACTGAGCTCCATCCCCAGCCCAAAGTTGTAGTTCTTAATCTTGGATCTTTCTGTGCATGATGGTAACCGTTATTATTAATTTACTTAATCATAATTTGCTTTGTTTCTGTCACTCCCTTAATTTTTCTGACTTTTGTACCACAAGATTAATTTGTTTTTTGTTTTGTTTTGTTTCGTTTGAGATACTGAAGATTGAACCAGGGGCGCTCTACCACTGAAATATATTTCTAGCCTTTTTTATTTTTTATTTTATTATTCCCCAAATTGCCAAGAATGGCCTCAAACTTGCACTCCTCCTGCTTCAGCCTCCCAAATTGCTGGTCATTAATTTTCTTAAAGTAATACAAAATATTAAAAGAATTGATCCAAGTTTGTTTGACATACCTTTGATTGAATAAGAGTTTTCCTGTATGATTTGGGAGTTAGGTTTACATGTGCTTTGTCTTAGCCACATGTGCCCTTAAGCAAGTTACTTAATTAAATTCTGATTCTAAAAAAGGTACTAATATAAACAGACTACATATGGTATCTGTGTGTATATGTATTTATATATAATATAAATATGTATAAATGTATGATATGCATATCACCAAATGTATCTCTATAAATAAATATGTCTACCTACCCATAGAGTCATAATAAATTAATTAGTTTGTACTAAGTGTTTGGTTTACTCACTATCATAATTGCTTAGTAAATGGTAACCATTATTATTAATTTACTTAATCAATATATGTCTAAATCTTCCTATGAGTTAATGACACATCACTGAGACGCTATGACCAGGAACCAAAGGCCCCTGGAGTCTCTTTGTGACATCTTCTTGTCTTGGTTACTTGGGCTTGACCACTCCCTAGAGACGACATTTTGGTAGACAGGTTATGTTTCTGGAATCTCAGAGAATAAATCATCTGAAGATGTCCAAGATGGAACACCTTCCTTCTGAATTCAGAGCTGGTTCCCTGTCTGATAATGTAGCAAGGGAGGACTAAATGTTATACATAGTTTCAGCATTTTCTGTGTGCTTCACCTGAATTAGACCTGAACCTGGGTCCAGGTCCTGTCCCAAGTATGAGTTCAAGTGCCACCTCCAGGGTGAAGTCATCTGTGGTGCACCCACTTCCCCTGCCCTTTCCACATACCTACACTGTAGCAATGGTGACATTGTTGTGCAACTGCGCCTTGCCTAAGTCCCCCCTGGGCTAAGAATTAACAATCTTTTCATTTTTACATTTCAGGGAACATGTTTCAGGGAACATTGGCTCGCTCTCCTTAGTAATCTGTCAAATGTTGCCTGAGTGAATAGAATTATGTGAATGGGTGTAGGAGGTTTATGGCTAGACTTCCCTATCAGCAAGCAATAACCAATGTTTTGTCTTTGGGGTTCATTCTGTGTTTGACTACAAGAAGGAGCTCAGCATCTAGCTATAAAGTCTCCTTCCTCTATAAACTTCACCTGGTTTCCTGAGTGGGTTCAGCAATCTAAATGTCATGATTGTGCTCACAGGACTTTGGCTAAATGTGTCCCTGAAACTCAAAATGAAGTTAGAGTGAAACAATTTTTTTTTTTTAATGTATGCAGTCAGCCACCTTGAGAGAATATTACTGAGATAAGATTTTTGTTTGATTTTTAATCAGTTGGCACTGTCAAGAATTGCTCTTGGTAAAAATATTAACTTATTCCTACATTTGCCCAAATGTCATTTAAATTACATGGATTTAATTTAACTTTACTTTTAAACCTTCCGACTTCTCTTGCCAAGTTGGAAGGAAACCATGCTCAGTGAAGTCTACCAAGCTAATTTAATTCTTTACTGACTGATTGAAGTCTATTTCCATGTGGAAGATGCTGCTGTTTCATATTTATTTGGAGAAATTGTTTGCTTTAACTAGGAAAAAGCATAAGTTCCAAACCCAAAGATTTTATCACAATGATTAAGGTACACAAGCTCAAAGTATCCACCCAAGTTGGACATGCCTGAATAAGCTGTGGGAAATGCCTGAGAATGAATCAACCGGCTTCCCTTTCCCTTCTGATCCATCATTAAATGCTTACAAGTGTCCAGCATGGTGGCAGAGTCCATAGTGAAGCAGCAAGCCCAGCTCCTGCCTTCTGTGGGCTTCACAAAGACAGCCTAGCTTGATGAGAGGGGAGGTCTAGGGAAGTTGTAGAGAGAACCAAAATGCTTATTAAAGAAACATTTTACCTGTGCCAGGTGTGCTGGGACCCAGAAATCCCAACCTCAGTCATCCTCCAGGGAAGGAAGTGATTCATCATAGTAAGTGGGAGGGAAGAGGCAGAAGAATAGTTCCCAAGGACCGTGACATTTGAACTGGAGGAATATTACAGAGCAGAAGAGAAAGGACAGAGGGAGAGAGTCATTGCAGGGAGATGGGAAAGTGCCTGAGCATTTCAGGGAGGTCTGGCTGGACCCCAGGGTCTCAAGGAAGAGTGACAGTTGGTATTCAAAGGCTGCTGAGTCAGATGACCAGGAGCCAGAGGGTCCTGGCTTTTTCTTGATAGCACTGGGCAGCTCCTAGGTTTTTAAGCAGGGAGCAACATGATCCCATCCCAGCTTGGACTGGGAGTCTTTCTGAGAACGGAGGTAGAGAGAACTACTGTCAGTACGCCTGGGAAGAGATGACCAGGGCTTATGGTCAGGGAGCAGCAGGGCATGGAGGGAGGGAGCACACCCAAGCCCTTCATCTGGGTAGAGCCCTCAGGTCATGGCGTCCTTTTTTAGATCCAGCCTGTGTTTTATCTTAACATAGGATATTTTTAAAAATATGCTATGTTGTTCATGCCTTAAAATAAAAAAGAAGGAATTACTTGAGGGCTGGTGTTTTGAAACTATATTTTGAATAGGAAATGTGCTCTTTAAAAAGAATATTGTTGAGAGTAAAAGGTGATAGTAGGCTTATCTCTTGGTGATCCTCGATTGCTTTAACCACCAGAGTTACACAAAGGCCTTTGCAGCTGCTGCTCAGCCCCTGTTGCATTCATCTCACGGTCACTGTCAGGATACAGATTGGAAGAGGCTGTTTGCTTTCTTCTTGGTGTTCAATGAAATATATGATTTAGGTGACCACATAACTTTGAACTATTTAATTATCTATTTCTTATCTGTGTGTGTGCTGCTGAGGATGAAACCCAGGGCCTTGCGCATGCCAGACAAGCACTTTGCCACTGAGAGGCACCCGTAGCCCTTCTGATTTTGAGACAGGGTCTTGCTAAGTTGCCAAGGCAGCCTCACATTTGGGATCCTCCAGCCTCGCTGGCCCATGCCCAGCCTTTGAACCATTCAGGTGTCAAGTAAGCCCCTCATAGATGCAGCAGAACCTTCTGGTTTGCCTTGGAGTGTCAGTGCCTCTCAGCTGTCTAATTACTTTTTACATATGAAAATCAGGAAAGTATAGTATAATTTTCACAGGAAGTCATAGCATCCCAAAGACAGCGCTCCTTAAGACACAAGTTCAAGGTGATCTCTGCCAGCTGCCTTTTTTCTTTTCTTTTTTTTATTCATAGGTTACATGGTTTGGTTCTCCAGTGACACACAGGTACCTTTCTTTCTGCCTCTGGGGAGAATGGTGTGCTTTCCAGGACCAGGTGCACCTGCACAAATTCCTCTAGGAGAAAATACCTGCTGGTCTCAGATGAATCTATGAAAGTCTAAGCTCTTGTGTTTTTATGCCAGTTCTAATTCCATCCCATGAGGAAACATGAACATGTGAGGAAACCTCTGGAAGTCGTGATTTATTTATTTATATATTTATTTATTTGGTACTGAGGATTTAACCTAAGGGCAGTTTACCACTGAGCCACACTCCTAGCCCTTTTTAATTTTTGAGGTAGGGCCTCGCTAAATTGCTTAGGCCTCACTAAGTTGGAAATTGTAATAAATTTTATGGGCTATCAGGGCCCCCCAAACACAGCGGCAACTTCAGAATGCCAGAGTGCCCTGGTCACAATTAATAAGTAATGGCATGTGCAGTCATCACACTGACTTGTCATAATAAACAACAGGTTTTAAAACCTTATGCTCATACTCCTTTGTGTACTCCCAATTCTCTGAATGAATATTGCAAAATACTTATATTAATTTTTAATTACGCATCCAACATAGATGCATTTCAGGAAGACCCATCAACATGACATAGCAGCCTGTCCACAGTTTCTGAAAAAGCTGCTTGCTGAGGATTAGTCAAGTAGAAAAACCTGTGGCCACACAGGTGAGGAGAGGTGACCATGCCACCTGCCCTGTCTCAGAAGCACTCCGTTCACGTGAGTGAGTGCATATTTAAGGCTTTCCATTCCCCTTTGAATTGGGATGGGAACTCAAAATGATTTCATCCCAGGATGTAGTTGGGTGAGGAAAATAACCATTTCCTTTTTATTTGGTTAAGGGAGGTACAAGTGAGATTTTTGAAAGGTCTTTGAAGGAGAAGAGATGGGTTGGCAGGATGGAGGGAAAAGTCATGTCAAGCAAGAAGTGTGTAGTTGGGAGTGATGGAAGCCAAGGAAGGGAGTGGCAAAGTGGCTGGCAAGAGCAGATGGAAGGGATTTCAAGAACGATCTACTGGAATGAAAGGGAAGCCATGGGAATATCCGCCAGCTTGCTTCCTCCTGTGGTGGGCCTATTCTCCCCGTGCACACATCGCGCTGAGTGTTCAGATGGGCATTAGCTCTGTGAGACCCCTGGGCTCTGCACACGGCATCAGTGACAAGACTACAGCACTGATGGGAATCAAAGCAACGACCTATTTTGCTAGTGCAAGTGTGTATTAATCATTCATCATTTTTCAATGTAGTTTTACCTGCTTTTCTTCCCACATAGATGTGATTTTAAAAATTGCAGAGGCTGGGGGCGCAGTTCAGGAGTAGATGCTTGTTTCAGCAGGTGCGATGCCCTGGGTTCAATCCCCAACACCAAAAAATAAATGTAAATTTAAAAACCGTAGATTTCCATGAATACTCATTGAGGACCCACCATATACAGAATGCTGCCGGAGAAAGTTATGGGGAATAGCCAGGAAGCAGGAGCTGCTTTCCAAATTCATGTGATTTATGTAAATACACTCTATACTTAAAATATTTTTTCATGTATTTCCAAGTCTATAACTGCATACATTTATTAATTTATAAATACACAACTCTGTGGCTTTTTCATAACACTTTTCCACATTGATACACATGGGATGTGGAAATGTGGAAAGAAATTCTTTCCCATGTGTCTGAGCTTTATAAAATAATAATTGGTCTATAATAGTGTGTCTGGTGGAAATATAATACAAGGCACATATGTAATTCCAAGTTCTTCAGTATCCAATTAAACGGTATTTATCATTGTTTTTTATTTCATATTTTGCCATGTTTTTATTGGTGCATTTTAGTGGTGCATATCAGTGGGGTTTGATGTTACATATTCATACATGCACACAGTATAGCAGCATAATTTGGCCAATATCACTGCTCAGTTATTTACCACCTCCCTCCCTACCTCCCACCCTTTAGTCCTTTTCCTCCACTGATCTTCCTTTAATTTTTAGGAGATCCATCCCCACCCTTGTATTCCTTTTTACTCCCTAGCTTCTGCATATGAGAGAAAACATATGACCCTTAACTTTCTGAGTTTAACTTATTTCACTTAACATGATGTTCTCTAGTTCTATCCACTTTCCTGCAAATGCCATAATTTTGTTTTTATTTATGGCAGAATAAACCTCTTTACCCATTCATCCACTGATGGACACCTAGGCTGGTTCCATAGTTTGTCTATATGCTATAAACATATGCATGTATCACTATAGTAAGACGACTTTCATTCTTCAGGATAAATACTGATCATGTGGTGGTTCCACATCTAGTGTCTTGAGGAGCCTCCATACTGTTTTCCATAGTGGTTGTACTAATTTCTAATCCCACCCACAGTGTAAAAGTGTTTCTTTTTCTTCACATCCTCTCCAGCAGTTATTATTATTTGTTCTATTCATGGCTGCCATTCTGACTGGTGTGAAATGGAATCTCAGTGTAGTTTTGATTTGCATTTTCTTAATTCCTAATTATGTTGAACATTTTTTCCATGTATGTGTTGACCATTTGTATTTCTTCTTTTGAGAAGTGTCTGTTTAGTTCACATGCCCATTTATTAATTGGGTTGTTTGACTTTTTGATTCTCTGTCAGAAGAGTAGCTAGCAAAGATTTTCTCCCATTCTGTGGGTTCTGTGTTCACATTCCTAATTGTTTCTTTTGCTGTATAGAAGCTTTTGAATTTGATGCTGTCCCATTTTTCAACTCTTGGCATTATTTCCTGAGCTTTAGGGGTCCTATTGAGAAAATCATTGCCTATGCCTAAAAGCTAGAGTGTTAAACAGTACTTTAAAACATCTTGAATTAATTTGAATAATTTATTTACCAATCCAGCATATGTAAAATTAATATTTCAACATGTAATCAGCATAAAAACTATTAAATATTTTAACTTCTCTTTTGGGGGGACTAATTGCCTTCTACTAACTATGCTTAGTAGTAAATCTGACACTGAAGTTTTCATTCTGCCTGCTAGATTTATTAGGCCTCCTTTGAATAAAACTCTCTAGATGAGCTAAAAAAATGTGTATGCACTTCTAAAATGATGCAATTCAATTTCATTTTTTTTTCTTTCATGTGTATATCTGAATTCATCATCTTTGCAGAACAGTCTGGGTCTCAGGCTGCTTCACTTTTCCAAGGCCTCATGGCTAGATAGTGACAAAGACAGCCGTTGTACATGGTCTTATGGGTCCATGCCATCATAGGGTCTGCACTTTGCTTCATTTAAGTAGAGATGGGTCTCTGATACACTGCTTTGGACACTTAGATTCTTACCCCAAAGCAGACCCTTTCTTGGTCTGATATTTTTAATTCTCAAAAATATCAACAACCCAAAATGCAAGATGGGGTTTGGAGAAAACATGATGTGGATTGAGCTATCTCAAAGAATCCTTCTTGGGTAGAGCAGGATCATGAGATGAGGGTGGTGGGGAAAGATATTTTCTTCAGTAATAGAAAACTGGCTCTATGCTTTCTCCCTGTTTCTTTGTTGCATTTATAAAGGCCAAATTTAACTTTATAGAAAAACAAATATTATAGGCCTCAAAATAGTGGTGCTGTTACTGTGCACATCTCTATGTATAAATTTCTCTTTTTGATTTTCTTCTAAATAAAACTAGTAAAGATAATTTATAAGCATTTGGTACTGAGGTGTATGAGACACAGTGGACCCCTCTTATCTGTGGTTTCACTATCTAAAGTTTCAGTTACCCAGAGTCAATCACTGTCTGAAAATATTAATGGAAATTTCCAAAACCAATTTATAAGTTTTAAATCGCCATTCCAAGTAGTGTGATGAAATCTCTTACAGTCCTGCTCTATCCTGTCCAGAACATGAATCGACTCCTGCTCAGCGTATTCACACTTTATACGCTACCCACCCCGTGGCAGTTGAGATAGAAAACCCACATCCCTGTTACTTTTATTGCAGGATATTGTTATAATTTTTCTAGCTTATCATTAATTACTATGTTAACTTTAAGATGTGCCTGATTTGTATATTAAACTTTATTTTTTTTATTGGTTTTTCAAAACATTACAAAGCTCTTGATATATCATATTTCATACATTAGATTCAAGTGGGTTATGAACTCCCATTATTAAACTTTATTATAGGTATGTATATATAGGAATAAACATGGTATACATAGGGTTTAGTACTATCTGAGATTTCAGATATCCACCAGGAGCCTTGGAAAGCACCCCCTGGAGGGGATCTCCTGTACTTTCATGAGTGGTTCCCTAAGATTTGTTGTATCCAGTTCTTAAATACTGGTGGATTATATATACCTTCTTAAGGACTGGATAAAAGGGATGTGAGTCAATTTTCTGTACTCCTTCACAAAAATCATACTTTAAAGAAAAGGTTAATTTATTTGTTGATAGATACCTGGGCTGGTTCCATAGTTTGGCTATTGTGAATTGTGCTTCTATAAATATGAATATGTATGTATCACCATACTGTGACGACTTTATGTCTTCAGGATAAATACTGAGAAGTGGTATATCTGAGTCATAAGTGGTTCCATTTTTACTCTTTTGAGGAACCTCCGTACTGATTTCCATAGTGGTTGTACTAGTTTACAATCCCATGAACAGTGCGAAAGCGTTCCTTTTCCTCCACATCCTCTCCAGCATTTATTATGGTTTGCATTTTTGATGCAAGTTCTCCCTCTGAGTCTCCGACATGCAACTCAAGCGAGCTTTCTTGGTTTGGTTTTAAAACCCTCAGCAAATTGGATACAGAAAATCAAAAGGCGATGTGTAAAAATGATCACTTAATAAATGCAACAATTCTAAAGAGCATTTACATAATGAATGACAACAACAGTAAAGGCAGGTGGTGCCACTCAGTTCAGAGTACACCTCCTGGAACCCTTTAATACGCCCTATGGCCATCTCTCAAATAACCCCCCCCCCCAAACAAACAAAAAAAAAGGGTATGGAATGAGATGAAATCTCAGTGTAGTTTTGATTAAGAGTTCTTATAAACTATGGAGACAAATCATTTATCATACATACTTGTTGTAAATATTTTCTTTGCCTCTTCAGTTTGTTCACAGAATCTTTTGAAGAGCAAAGTTTTAAATTTTGATGAAGTTTAATGCATTAATTTTTATGATTAGTGCCCTTTTTTTTTTTTAAATCTGTTTAAGAAATCTTTGCTTCCCTCAAGGACATAAAGATTTTTCTCCTAGTTTTGGAATTTTGTTTTTGTTGTTGTTGTTTGTTTTTCTAATTATATTTATAGATCTCAGATCTTTTTAAAAATACATTATACAATATGCAGGTTGAGGTTCAGTTTTTGCATACAGATGTATAGTTATTTCAGTATAATTTGTTGTTACTGATTTCTAAGTTAAAATTGTTTAGAAATCGAATACTTCATGATTTGCCTTCTTGAAATTTGGTGAGACTTCCTTCACGCCTGCAGATGGGCTTTTATCATATGAAACTAATATGTATCCTCTAATTGTTAGCTAAAATGCTCTCTACATGTTCTTAGGTCACATTTCTTGATTATATCATTCAAATTTTGTATATTACTGCTGATTTGTATTCACTTTTTTATCAGTTATTGACATAGATGTAATAAAACTTTCCAGTGATTAAAGAAAAAGAAAAAGAAAAGGTTGTTTTAAAGACCAGCAGAGCTTCATATTTGGAAATCTTGTTTTAAATGATGCTCCTTCGATATAAATAGTTGTTTACTCTCTTTCTAACTGTACTTACCTGGACACTCCAGCAAACCAGTCATTCAAAACTCAACTGTCATTGTCAGGTCTATTTTACTAAGTATTTAAATATTTTGAATGAAAATCTGTAAATCCTGCAGGAGTTTTTATCCATTATGGTTGATAGGGTGGCATCTTGAACATACCCTTTTTTTTGTTTGTTTGTGGGGGGGTTATTTGAGAGATGGCCATAGGGCGTATTAAAGGGTTCCAGGAGGTGTACTCTGAACTGAGTGGCACCACCTGCCTTTACTGTTGTTGTCATTCATTATGTAAATGCTCTTTAGAATTGTTTGCATTTATTAAGTGATCATTTTTACACATCGCCTTTTGATTTTCTGTATCCAATTTGCTGAGGGTTTTAAAACCAAACCAAGAAAGCTCACTTGAGTTGCATGTCGGAGACTCAGAGGGAGAACTTGCATTAGTCTAGGTGTGTAAAGTGTATGGATTTTATGACACTGCAGCAGAGAAATGAAACCTACAAGGTTGTTTAAAGGTAAGAAACAAGTTAAGCACAGCATAAACAAACCCTAGGTATTTTTAGTTTACTTCCTGATTCTTCCTTATGTTTTTATTAGAGGTAAGGTTACTAGCTAGATTACTCTCTTCAAGATTGTAGCAGTTTTAAATGCCCCTGTGTGTTCCTCTGCCTGCAGAGTTTATTGGATTCTTAGTTAGGAAAGATTGAGTTAGGAAGGATACATGGAGAACTGGGGGGATGTCTATAAGCCATTAAGTGGAAATCATCAGAGAAAACCTTCTGGAGAAAAAGCACTTCAAGCATTTCTAACACTTTGCTAACATCCATCTACTTCTGAGTTTCCCCTCCAGGCCTGGGTTAAGAGTACCTGGTAACTTACCTAAGTTGATTCTTGGAGGTTGAAAGTGGGCCTCTGTGCAGGTTCAGGCAGTCTGTACCTAGTAAGCATGGCACACCTGGTTGGTAGAACACTGCTTTACCAGTGGCTCTCTTCCAGAGGCATGCTCCTGGTGCCAAAGCAAACCAGTATTTTCCTGGAGGTGCTCCTGGTAAACACTTTGAGGGTGCGTTTGTTTGCTGCGTGGGTCTTTAGGTAATGACTTGCTTGGCAAATGCCGCATGTGGCTACAAGGCTATTTGAAAACCAGTAGTTACCAGCACAATGCCACATTGTCTTTTAAGGGCTCTCTGCCCTTGTCATGATTTCCAAGAGGCAGAGGCAAGGTTGTAGGTGATGTTTGTCCATGTTGTGCTCCATTTGGTTCCTGAAGGCAGCCCCAGAGGCCCCTTGGCCCTGAAAGATTTATTAATGTAAGTGAATGAATATATTCTGTGCCGTGCTATGTCATGGAAAAATAGTGAAAAGATAAAGTCCTTTTGGCACTGACATCTGTTGTTAATTGCCTTATTTCTGTGATAACATTTTAACACTTGTACGTACTGCAGGTCTAGGAAGACTAACTGATTATACAAATAAAATGTAACAATTTTATTATTGAAGTATGTCATCAACAATACAGAGATTGGTTCTGAAACCACAACTCAGAGTTTATAAGTTTATGGTTTATAAGACCAATGATGAAAAAAATAATGAAAATTATCATCAGCTTACGTTTCTTCTCACTTTTGGGTTTTGAATTGCATACGGAGTGTTACAGTATGATCATTTTAAATGTTAACTTTTCCTTCAAGCTGGAAAAATTTTCTTGACTTGGTATCTAAGTGATATTTCTTGCTTCCCATAATGTAACAGATGGATAGACTCTACACTGAGGAGATGGGTGGAATCCAGTAGGTTCCATTTACTGAGAGTAGATGCGTGAGAAAAGGGCAGCTGAGCATGATCTAACTTCTTTCTAAGCAGCTATCTGTTGGCCAGTGGTCCAAAGACAGCCCTTCCTAAAGGCAGTTACATGAATAAACACACACAGGAGCTTCCTTGCACCTTCTAAACCTGTGGTGGTGGAGGCACTGGCTTTGACTTTCATTTGCATTTAATAAATTTGCAGTCAAACTACAGGTTACACAAAGCAGAAAGAAAATTTTTATGAATATCAGATTAACTGTTCAAAAAAATCAACTTTAAAGTCATTCATTCAGTTAACATTTGAGGGTGACTAATGGAACTATCAATTAAATTTGCCAACAATCCAGTGTATTTTTAAAATTAAATGCAAATTACATTAGTATATTTAAAGTACATGATATTTGTATAGTATCATAGTGATAAGTGACTTATGAGTAGATTTCTCCCATTGTGAAGCTTGTCCCTTGAAATATCAAAACATTCCATTGTAATTATTAGGAATAGTGCTCTTACTAAACCATGTTTTACTATTCTTTATATGTGTCTGTAGTATTAAATAGCATCATAATTCAGTCACGTCTGAATGAATTCAGCTAGATCATCAAGAAATATATATTAATGATTCAAGATTCTGTAATACATGGCTACCTTCAAGGTTCTTGAAATATGAAGAATTTTCTGTTTTTATCCTAAAATACTCTTAGGCTGCTGCCCTTTGTGAGTATTAAGTCTGCTCCTGTTGTTATCTGATTTTACTGCCAGCGCAGGCATCAGCTGACAACTGTCTCGTCTTCATCTTGTCAGTGTACTGGACTTTAGGATCCCTCAACTGTCCATAATCTGTTGCTTGTAATCTAATAAGCATTGAGGTTTGTGGGGACAAGGTTGTTAGAATTATGCTAAATGCAGGAGAAAATAGGGCCTAAGTAGCAACGGGCTAGATAAGGTAGAGGACATCAAAGAAATCACTGTCTGGAAGTCAGCTAAGTTTTAGATGTATGAAATTTCTGCATTAAAAAAATTGTTTGAGGGTGACTCTTAAATGCATACAAAGAAAAAGCTCTAAGTTACCACTGTTTAGACATTTCAATTCGTGTTAAGGAAAGTACTGGAATCAATCTTACCACATATAGCGACACTGGAGTCTGATTTGAATGACTCGGGGCAGTCTTTTTATTCTTTTTTCATCGCTCCTCCATGGAGATGCTCTTACCTACTTTTCAAGGTTACTGTGACATGGGTTTAATGAAATACTGTGTGGAAAGGGTCCCACCTAGTCTGAATCAAGTTCAGTGTCCCGTATAGGTGAGTTCATTCTTCTTTCATATTTCTTGCATTTCCTTTAAATGTTGTTCGGTAATTTATAAAAAGAAAGAAAAAAATAAAATGATAAAGACTTTTTCCCTATGTCTGACATTTGTTGATCAATAATAGCACTAGAAAACCTGAGACTGACAAAGTACACATTTTTAGTTGCTTTTCAACTCCAATTTAGATATAACAAAGCAGACTAAAAGCTGCTCCAAACACAGAGACACCTCCATAGGCACCATATTGTCTTAGAATTCTTTTTTTACATGCCAGTCATCCCAGCAGCTCCAGAGGCTGAGGCAGGAGGATCATGAGTTTAAAGCCAGCTTCAGTAAACGTGAAGCACTAAGCTGCTCAGTGAGACCCTGTCTCTGAATAAAATAAATAGGGGCTGGGGATGTGGCTCAGTGGTCGAGTGCCCCTGAGTTCAATCCCTGGTACCCCCAAATACCCCCCAAAAAATCCTTTATGTATAAACAGATGCCACATCACTACTGCAGCCCCCTCTTCAGAAAGATATTCTAAGCTTGGAATGTGTGGGATGCAGGGGTGCCATGGGGCATCTGCGCTGGCCCTTAGCCTGCCAGAATCACTCTAAGTGTCCATTTTGGTAATTTGAACATTTTTTTCCTCCCTATGAAATGTTTCGGTTCATCAGCCAATTCTCCTTCCACACTGCTTTGTAATTCCAACCTCTACTACTAAAGAAAAACCTTCAATTTTCCCAATTAAATCAAGAATAGAAAATTACCTGGGTTTCCTGCTCTTCACATTTGTGAAGAGCTAGATTTTCATTGACCCTTACAGAATTCTTCTGTCAGTGATAACACCACTGAAAGATCAATTACTTACACTTTTATTTTGTTTTTAAGTAACTTTGCATTTTCTTTCTCAATCTCCTTATGAGTTTTCATTGGAAGATGGCTCATCTAACAGAGGCTACACTTGGCTTCTTCTTGGAGTCTTATTCTTGGTTTTTATTGTCAACTGGGGCTGTGTCTTTTAAAATAATATGAGTCTAGATTTGAATCCAATCACTTTTCTGTATGAGTTATGTCAACAGATGTTCCATGTGTCATTTTCCTTCAGGGTGTGTCATTTCTCACTGACTCTTGGCTTCAAACAGGAATTCTCTGCTGTTGGTTTTGTCTGTAAGAATATAAGCTGTCCAAAGCTGTTGGTGCTTGTGGCCAAGAACCCCTAGCTCCCAACGCAGCAGTTTATCACCCACCGAGTGTTATCGCTGCCCTTGCCCTTGCATTTCTCTGGAGCAGGAACACAGCAGTAGCTCTGTGGTCTAGCACGTGTGTTCGGTATGCACGGACTGTTTGTGACGAACTGTGGGTCGGGCTCATGTTCCTGGAGTGCTTTGAGCAGCTTTACTAATCTGTCAGCATAGTATGTTCTTGTGGATAAATATAGACATACGGGCACTCTGCAACTTGTAGGTCACTGTCTTACTGTGCAGCTAAAAATTGTCGCGTTGGTATGAACAGTCTGCCCTGGGCAGAAGACCTGTTTTAGTTTGTCTTCTACTGTAGGTTTTTTGCAACCTGACTAAAAATACACCTTGCACCAAAAATATAAGAGCCCTACTTTGTGGCCAAGACGTCTATGGTGGCAGTGAACAACGGAATCATGGAGGCTGTCATTATGTTTTTTTGCTTTGGAACCTAGTCTGTGTAGCTGTTCCACACTGCTAGTTTGGGTGACTTTTCAGGCTCATGGAGATTACGACAGCTTGTTGGAGACGATCCTGTGTGATCAGCTTGATCAAAGGGCTTGGTAGGTATGAAAGGCTGTTGTGGTGTGGAGTGGGGAATTGGTAATATTAAGCACTGAATGGGGGAGGATTGGCCCAAAGATTTCAATGGATGGGGGCAAGGGGAGAAGGTGCAGCTGCATGTGGAGATTGACTTAGATTGCCATTGCTTGGAGCCTGGGGTAATGCCTTTTAGGTCTTACATTTGGGATTATAATGTATCTGGGGTAAGATTTAGTCCTTTCTGTATCTGGGTCTACTAACTGCTGTGATGTAATGGAATTTTTCTGTGCACTCAACTTTCACTAAAAGATTTGGTATGATTAAGCTGGTAAGTTGCTGATGTGTAAAACAGCTAGTGTGTATTTGGATAATAGTTTATATTATCAAATTTAATACTCCAGCAGAGGTAGGGTTTATGCTTGATTTCTTCTAAATATTGATGTAAGTATCCTCATTTGTTTGGTTGTAAACATGGCAATTGGCCTAAAGCAGTTTTTCCTTTGCTTTTGGCTTGGGCTCCTTCAACATTTGAAAACAAAATGTTTTCTTTTTTGTTGATGGATTAAAGAACAGGACTGTATGTGTTAGCCAACACTAAATGGGTCTAAACTGCATGCCCCTGGTCTTCCTTCGTCAGAGTTCTAGCGGTTACATCAGTTCGAGTCTACCATTTTCAGCAATATTGTACATCAGTTCCAGAAAATGAACAGAAGGAAACACCCATGATGGAGTTCATTACATGCATCTTAGATATTGACTGTCTAACTTTCTATTTAATGAGAGTAGAAAAAAGTTGATTTGTGAGCATTAAAGGCACAACATATCGTTCTAATAGAGGAGAGACATTTTGTTTATTAAAGATGTGGGAGACTGAATTTCTTGTTCATTACTCCCCTTCACTATCTTTAATGAAAATATCAGATACTAACATGTGATAGCATCTGGTTCTAGGAATCAAACCCCTATTAGTCACTATCTTGTCTCTTTTGGTAGAGCACGCTTTAAAGAATGATTTTCTTTTCTCAGTTTTTTAAAATGTCTAACAAACGTATAAGTTAAATGATAAAACTTATGGTTTCAGATATTTAGAAAAATATGCTGCATCATAGTAGATTTGTGTGAAGTACTTGTTATTTCTATCGTGTAGTATCTCTCAAAGATGTCATTGACCCTTGCAGTGTTTTTGGCTAAGCAGACCTCTCCCACGGTCCAACTGACTTGACTCCTTTTGGACTCAGTGACTTTCTTGCTCATAATATTTAAACTACTTTTAGAAGAGATCGGTAACAACTAATCTGTTTCAGTAACTTGGTAGATCAACACCTTAGATTACAAACTTCTGGTAGACATGGAGTCAGCAAATTTTATATAGTCATTATATATCTCCAAAATTATTTAAGAATTTCATAAAATCTAAATCATTTTATTAAAGCAACAGGCCTCTACATAATGAAGCCCATATTAACTTGAAATTTATTAAATAAAATACAAACCAGACCATGAAAGAATTCACTCATTCAGTTAGTTCATTGCACATATGTTTATTGAGCTTATATTGTATGCAAAGCACTAGAAGTCCTTTGCATGCTACAATGTTGGAAATGTTTCTGGTGTTATATAGTGCATATATTTGGCATCTGTTTTACACATATGCATATGTATATTGTATAATTATATGTATATTTTTGTTTTATACTAGAATGCATATTGTAATGCATGTTGTACTTGTGTATCGCTATATAATTATATAGTATAAGGCATATTATATTAACAAAGGCGTATATAAGATTAGACTCTCCTGCAAATCACACCTCACATAATGTAATCCCCCAAGGGATCATGAAGGGGAATAGCTATAATTTCGGTCTTCAATATTTATTTGTCAAATATGGTGTAGCTTCTAGCCTAGAGTAGTGGTGTACACCAGTAATCCCAGCTTCATGGGAAGCTGAGGCAGGAGGATCCCAAATTCAAAGCCAGGCTGGGCAACTTAGTCTGATCCTGTCTCAAAATTTAAAAATAAATAACTTAAAGGCAGGTCCAGAGATGTAGCTCAGAGGTAGAGACCCCATGAGTTCATTTTCCAGGACTGGAAAATAGATAGATAGATAGATAGATAGATAGATAGATAGATAGATAGATAGAATGTGTGAGCATGTGTATTTATTTCAGCAGCTGCAGGAACTGCCTTTGTGGCAGGTCCTCGCACACCTGGTCTATACAGTCAGTCATCTGTGTCCCTTTATGTTGTTGGGTCCCTGTGTGATGTACCTACCAAGTCCACTCCAGAAGCACCTCCTCCGAGTTGTTTCACTTGCCTTCGATGCTTAACTTAAATATGGGTCTAATTAAATAGCTCAGGAAGCTGGTTTGTCATTTCTGGCAGGCCCCACAGAAGTCTGTGAATGACTTTAGACCATGACACACTTTGCTCTGAGACCCAGAACATGCACACACATTTGTAGACGCAGAGACTGAAAACAAAAGTGTTGTGAAGCAGGGCTTCTCTCACCATGCAGGATGCTGGTACTCTGCTATTTTCTTTTCTCATCTTCTCTATTCTGTTTCATAAAAATCAGACTGAGCATCACCTACTAAATTGGTCCCATGGTTCAGTAACAGGCTACAACCTGCACTTTGACAAATTCTTCTTTAAAGATTCCATAAGCTGAGCATTTCCAATACAGCATTAGTTCCATTCTCAGAGTGACATGCTGATATCCTTGATATAATGTTCTATGTTGTATCAAGGGAATATTGGTGCTGTGTGTGGCAGAGGGCACTGCTTGGTTGAGAAGTAGCTCTCCTGGTATTCCTGATGAGAACCTTGGGTTGAATGTGGGACTTCCAAGCTGGAGACAGCCCATGACCTCTGCTTCTTCATGCTTCTTTCTCCTTCGTGCAACTAACATTTGTTGAGTCCTGTGCCTTAAGCCCAGTTCTGTGCCAAAAGGTGAGGATACAAGAAGAATAAAACAAACTCCTTGCCCTTGTGGCACCTAAGTGTAGTTGTGGAGATGGATAGACAACACATGTGTCCTCCTGTCAGAGTGTGAGCAGGGGGAGGTACCAAGGAATGGCTGGCCAGAGCAGCCTCTCATAAAACTAGAAGGACATGAGTAGGTGAGCCACCAAGGAGTTTCCGTTCCCCCTTGTATCATTCCCACCACCCTCTCTTCTGCCATGAAGCCTTCCCTAACTGCATCTATCATCAGTTATTTCTAGGTCTCAGTGTCACTGTCACCATCCCAAAGAATCCAGATCTAATGTCCCACAATCACAGATTGTCTCTCTTGCAGCAGGCTGTGTAGACCCCCCCCCCCCACACACACACACACCCCCCCCCGTGCAGTTCTGTTTCTGTGTGTTCTTTATGGAGCGCCTGTCTCCCCTCCACACTGCGGGCAGGAGTCATGCCTGTGGTCCTGCGGCAGATAGCTGATGACTGAATAAATGAACAAATGAATGGATGAATGAATAAATGAATGATCTCCTAAATTTCATGTGGCTTCCATTGGCAGTTCAAGATCACTGTTCATCCTTTGACTATTCAAACTGTGCCAGCTTGTGACTGAATATAGCAAGTTTTAAAAACCTTTCAAACCTTCTTTTAAAATCTATCTTTATAGTCTCCACAGAACTTTGCACACAGTGCCTTCTACATGTTAAGCCCGCAATGTCTAATGCATCGATTAGCTGACCACATTCATAACCTTTTGAGACCAAAAATATTTCCCAAGGGACCCAACTGTACAGTAACACAAATGTGATGAAAGATGACGGTGTCACTGATACCTGCCTGCACTTGTGCTCGCTGTGTGTTGTAAATATAATCACTCTGGATCCTGCAGCTCAGTCCAACATTCAGCTTGGCTGTGGGATGTAGGACCCAGATCTTCCATGAATGCTCTTGACCCTCAAACCCATGTGATTTGATCTAGGTTACAGCTGGTGTCCAATTTTTTTTCTTTTCTTTCTTTCTTTCTTTTTTTTAAAATTTGTTTTAATTAGATACACATGACAGTACAATGATCTTGACATATCGTACATTTGAATCAGATGGGGTATATTTTTTCATTTTTCTGAGTGTACAGGTTGCAGAATCACTTTGGTCATGCAGTCACATATATACATACAGCAATAATATCTATTTTATTCTACTCTCTTTCCATTCCCCACTTCCAATTTTCTATATAGTAATTTATTTTTTTTTCAAATTGCAGTTCTATAGTAGCTTTTCTTCATTACTGCTTTTATAAGATAGACAACTTTTTATAAACAAGTCTTATCTTTTTAAAAATAGTTGCTGTTTTTTGCATCCTGTCCAAGAAATCTCAGTCTAACTTTAAGGTCACAAAGATTTAGTCGTGTGTTTTCTTCTAAACGCATTATGATTTTGGCCTTCTCATTTAGGTCTATGATCTGGCCAATTTTTCAGTAAAAGTTTATATCAGTGAAAATGTTCCAAGCTTGCATTCCCCAATGTATATAATGTTATTTGTGGATTATATAATTCACTTCTAACAGTAGCAAATCTTAATAAAGTTTTTTGGTTTGGTTTGGTTTGGTTTTTAATTAGATAACCACTCACGGGTTATCTTGTGCTCAGCCTGGAGTGTAGCACCCAGCTCTGAACACTTTTGTCCTAAACCACCAAATACTAACATTTTTGACAAATGCTGATAACATTAAAGATCAGTGTAAGCAAATATGGCTAGAGTTGACCAAGTGTGAGCAGGACCCTGTGAGCATGTCTGCCACAGTGGAAGAAACCCTGAGTTTACTCTTCTGTCCCCTTACCTGACTTAGAGAGGTGTGACTTGGTCAGAGCAAAGACAAACTCATCTTTGGTTGCTGAGTTAGGGACAGTACTTATGTTTTGTTTGTTTGTTTTATTTTTATATTTTATATTTATATTATTTTTTATATTTTTATATTTTTATTGGCACATTATAATTATCCCAATTCATGATGCTATATTCATACATGTTTTTGACATCATTTGATCACTCTCATTCTCCAGAGCCTTTCTCTTTCCCCCTTCTCCTCCTCCCTCCATACACTTGCTTTAATGTGCTTATCTCTCTTCTATTATTATTTCTAAAATTAGTGCCTTTTAATTGTATATATAATTATAATAAAGGTTTCATCTTGGTACATTTGTACATGGACATAGTATTTTCTTATGAAACTTTTCAAACACAAGAGAAAAATATAGTCTCTCCAACAGTTTTCAAGATTTAGTCATATTTGGTTTGCTCATACTTTTTTTATTCTCTCTGCTAAAGTATTTTGGATCAAATATAAACATCATTTCATTGAATCCCCTGTAATCAGTATGCATTCCAGAAAATATATTTTCTTACCTACCCACAATGCTATTATCACAGCCAACAAATTTAATATATCCTCTAACATCCAGTACACATTCAAACTTTTTTATTCTCATAAAATATGTCTTCTAACAACTGGTTTGCTGGAACCAGGAGTCAAATAAGGCCCACACACTACATTTGATTGTTGGTCTCCTGAGCGTCCTCTTTTTATCTTTTCCATTGATTTTGTAAAAATCAGTGCCATTTTTTAATAGAATTAACTTAATTCTGAACTCTGTCTCTTGCTTCCTTGTGGTGGCATTTAACCGTTCCCATTGATTCTTGTGCAAGGATGTCAGCTCTAATGTTTTGAAAACTTGATGAATGTGGACACAAGGTGCCATATATAGATCCCTCCCTTCTCTAATGCCAAAGGCATCCCCTTCTTTTCCTAGGGGACTGAAAGCTTTGCCGTCATTCCCAGGGGTACATGGCCAACAGTTTTGAGTGTTTGAGTACAAAGATTCTACCAATATCCTGCCAACGTATAGAGTTTTGAGAAAGCTTCTTTTATCAGTAATCTAAAACAGCGTCTTAAATACCTTAATCATTTTAACATCATGTCAGGGAATAAGTCATGCATGTTTTCTTTGTTGGGAAGTGGATGAGAGAGAATCTCACATCCATTTGTGTGAGATGTAAGGTCTTTTTCTGTTCCAGCCGGCACCTTCCAGGCTCCCACCGACATATTCCTCTCATGGTAGGTGCAGCCATCTTTTAATTTGTGTTGTCCCTCCAAAAAGCCCCGTTTTTAAAATCATCTTACACAGCAACATCAGATCATCATTCTTCCTAGAAACCCTCTGGTTCTCGTTCCTTCCAAATAAAGTCCACTCTCATTGACTTGCCATTTAAAACCTTCCTTCTAAGAAGAATTAAAAACCTACATTTCTTAGGACTTAAGGGCTTCGGGTTTTTGCATCCCTCCTGGGTTATTATTTCATCCACACCAACACCATATAGTGGTTGGCCGAATTCTTCTCAATTAGTATTAAGTAAGCACAGTTATCCAGTTAATGGTGCCAGGCGCTGTGCTGAGTGCTTGGGATAAAGACAAGACATAGTCCTGTTCATAAGGACACCCCAGTTTCTTGGCAAAGATAGTCTGAGCATATACACTAAGATGGGGAGGTTGGTGAGAAGGTGGTTAGAGGAAGGGTGGGACAGACTTAACAGATGCCACCATGTACCTGCTCTTCCCTCTGCCTCGGCTGCCCCTTTCCCGTCTCCATCCAGCAGAATCTACCTGTCCTTTAAGACCTGGGTCAGCTGCTACCTATTCCACGGTGTCTGTCTATTCAATGGCCAGAACAGAGACAGCCTAACCACAGGGATTTTGAAATGCTGGCACTCCATATTTGATATCTTTTTAAAGACAATTTAATGTTAAAATGAGTCTTGAATTTATAGCAGGAATACATACAGCCTGCAGTGAGGGGGTTTCCAGTCTTAAACGGTAAATGGCACCAGAGAAGTGGAGGTAGAACTGGAAAGGCTGGGATGTTTGTAAGGCTTTTCTCTGTAGACAGGATAAATGACAGAACCTCACTAATGCATATTAATTCAAGGGAAGGTGAATGTTCAAGTCATGGAAGTTTAGAGTCGGTGATACATTTTCAAAAGTGCCTATTTTTATACCGTCATGGAATATTGGAGCTGAAAAGCATAATCTACCTCAGCCTCCTAAAGAATACCAACCAGGTAAGTGTGGCATAAAGAATCCCAAAAAAGAATCACCGATAAGGACCCCGAAGCACATTTGGCTCCTAGTTCAGTGCTCTTTTTCATTAACTTCATTAGTGAACAAAGCATATCAGTTGTGTTGTAGACAAATGAAATTGAAAACAATTTTATTAACTGGATTACAGGTTCTCCTGTGCTTTCCTATTTGTATATATCTGGGATCAGTGTGAGAGCTCTGGCATTGCCAGGAGTTGGTTAGAGTCTCCAGACCCATCCAGGCCCTCATCCTGAACCAGGAACCCACCTTTCAGGCAAATACAATGTGCTAAAGATTCTGAACACCAGCAAGTCTCATTGGAAGTCAGCAAACTTTCTTTTAAAAGTTAACATTCCAAGGGCTGGGATTGTGGCTCAGCAGTGGAGTGCTTGCCTGGTACCTGTGAGGCCCGAACCCAGGACCTCAGCACCGCATAAAAAAATAAATAAATAAAACAAAGGTATTGTGTCCAACCACAACTAAAAAATAAATACCAAAAAAAGGTTAACATTCAAAAACTCAAGACCTTTTCCAACAGTATTCATAAATTCCGAGTTAATGAGATTTAGCTACATAAAATGAATAAGTAGAAAAAGGAAATATAAAGAAGAAAATGAGAGACACACAGGAGAGGAGGGACACATGAATGAGAGCAGTTTGTCAGTTCTGTTGGGGAGAAAAAAAGGAAGTTGAAATTCAGGATTATCCTGCCTCTAGCAGGTTATCCGATCTCCTTTTCATGAGAAAGGACCTTGAAATGTCAGTGTAACCTCATCTTCCTTTGCTTACAGATCTTGGCAGACATTCTTTCAGGCTCTGATGACAGTACCCACTTTGAAAATCGGGGGAAAGTCCATGTAATTGCATCTTAGCAGATGACAGACACTTAGAAAAGAAATCACTGGAGTGTTACTGTCATTCCTCTAAGATAAAATACTGGGAGGCAGAGGAAAGAAGAAAAGCAAACAGGGCAGAGACTTGATGCTAACTTTGTCTTTACTGAGCTGCTTAATTTCCTTCAATTCTTGGGAAGACCCAAGGTAGCAGTGGTTTTTAGAGAGATGAAAGTCAACAAGCCCTGGGCCTTCCGGCACACCCGCTTCTTGCGAGGACAGCAGGCACACAGGTTCTCTCTCCAGAGTACCTAGGGAAGAACAGTGTGGGGGCTTTTCTATGGTATGTGGTCGATCAGATTCCAGGTGCTTTTCTGGATCCTCCATGTTTGGTCCTCGTTTGTACAGTGGTCTTTGCCAAAGTCCCTGCAATTGCTAAAATGTGCCATTTGTTTTATTTATTGGGTAGTACCACAGTACTGGGGACTGAACCCAGGATCACTGTACCACTGAGCTACATCCTCAGCCCCTTTTTATTTTATTTTATTATTTTTTTTTAATTTTGAAACAGGGTCTCGCTGAATTTGTAACACTGGCCTCAAACTTGCAATCTTCCCGCCTCTGCTCCCAGTTGCTGAACGTAACAAGCAGGCACCACCATAGGGTACATGGTCATTTTAATTAAAGAGGTCAGACAGCTTGGTGGGAAGGACCTTCATGGCTTAAAGATATGCTAGTCTTTCTAGAAAAGTCTCCAGTGCTGCAGGAGATGGAAACCAGAGCCTCACAATGCCCCCCAAGCACTCCTTCCACTGAGCTATACTCCCCACCCACCACACTTATTTTTTTATCCTTCTTTGAAGTCACAAAAGTAGCTATGCCCGAGCAAATCACAAGGATGAGGGGACTTATTTTATTTTATTCAGTCTTCATCATAAGCAGCTGATGGGAAAAAAACAAGGTAGAAATCTTGCCTGATGCCCCTATACCAGTGAAATGAATGAATAACAAAAATGGTGTATATGTGTACAATGGAATATTATTCAGCTTTTAAAAAGAAGGAAATTCTACAATTTGCAGCAACATGAATGAACCCTGAAGACAGTAAGCTCAGAGAAATGAACCAGCTACAGAAGGATAAATATTGTATGATTCCACTTATAAGTTACCTAAACCAGGCAAATCATAGAACCCAAGAATAGGATGGTGTGGTGCTTAGCAGTACTGGGAATGAACCGGGGAGTTGGGGGAGGGAGTTCTGAGCTACATCCTCAGCCCTTTTTTAATTTTGAGACCGGTGAGGAAAGAAAATGGGCAGTTGCTAATCAGTGGCTATGATATTGTTAGTAAAGCAAGCTGAATAAGCTCTGATGATCTGCTGTACAATATTGTGCCTATAGTCAATAATTATGCATCTTATACCTAAAATAAGAGAGCAGATCTCATGTTTAGTGATTTTATCATAATAAAATTAATACATTTTTTTTTCAGAAAAGATTGGGTAATGTGGAATGTTTACAAGATACATTGTCATGCAGACACAGGCTTGGATCCTGAGTTGATTGCTTTGTGACCTTGGGAAAGTCATTAAGCCCTCTGAACCTATATGATCTCACCTTTAAAAAAGCAAATTGTTAGGGTATGTCCAATTATGATTATATTGAAGACTAAAGATACCAGTTTTTCTGGAGATGTCTTGTGGACCCTAAAACTACACAATTTGAGAATTGTAGGAGAACTAAATAGTGTAAGAGAGAAAGAAGGTATGTATTTAATCCATAAAAACAGAGTTACATTGTACATTATCAGAATTTTATGGAAACTAATTAAAACAGAACTTAATGTGCCTTTGGATATATTTTTCTTCTACAGCCAAAATTATTTCTGGTTATTTTTTTTACCTGACATTATTTTTTCCTTGGCCTACTTTAAATTATAGAAAATTATTTACAAGTCATCTGTCACTTTATTATGCAACCTTTTTCTGATGCTCAAACTAATTGTTTCTTCTTATCCCAACATTTTTCATTTCTTAATACAACTGTTCCGAGGAAAATAACTCTTCCTATCATGTGTGGAGACTGTTTTCTTTTTATCCTAATTGACTTCACATGACTTTGTAGGTTTCTAGTCATTTTGAGAATTTGCAGTACCTTTTAGCATGCCATTTCTTAAGCACGCTCATAAATACATTAGTGGACAATTTGTTATTGTTGTATACACAGTGTGACATGTTCTCATGGTAGCTGCGTCATCCTTGGTTTATTATGTTTTATGAAATGTTCCTGTAATACCAGTAAATAAAATCAGTCTTACAGGAAAAGAGGGACTTGGGAGAGAAAGTGGTTCCAAGGAAAGATCCCAGTTATCAATAACAAATAGAGTTCACCCTCAGCACCTGCAAAACGAACAAGGTACTTAGAACTGGCAGAAAGAATAATTTTATATCCAACTGTGAGTAAAGAAATCTCATAAATTTACTCCTTTGTTGAAAGGCAAGTTTACATTGTTCTCTGGAAAGAAAATTTGCTTAATCAGACCCACATTTCTAGGAAGAAGACCTACCGCATACTATGTTGGAGGCATTTTTAAAATTAAAAATAAATAAATAAAGGAAACCATCTTCTATTCCAAATGTTCAGTCAGATTCCAGTAAGAGGAGCATCAGAGACAGCATTGGGTATTTTGAACAACTGGGTGTGTGCTTATCTGTCTTTGCAAACTGGTGAAAACAGGTAAAAGTACCTCTTTTCTAAGGCACTTACTTGGTGAAGGGAGATGCGGAAGCCATGTGTCTGTTGGGCATTTTGATTCATGCCCATCACAGGCTGGCTGAAATGCCCATCTCCACCCACACTGGCACACAGACAGAGGTCAGGCCAAAGGGGTGGATTGGAAGAGCAGACCTGCACCAGCCCAGTGGGTTTTCTTTGAATTCAAGAATATTTTGAGCTTCCATTCCCCTCTGTGGCAACCCCAGATCACAGCATCCGAAAGCCCTCAGGCAGGTATAGAAGAGCAGGTTCCTCTAGCCACTTATTCTGTTTAATTTTTCTTTTAGAACTTTTGCAGTCTGACACAGTGTGTGTGTGCCTACATAGGAAACGGCTGATCACTGCCCTGCCTCTGGGCAGTGTAACAGGCTCTATTGGCTGCCATTCTCCCAGCACCTAGAACAGTGCCTGACACCTCGGTACTCACTAAGTAAATAGTGTTAGAAATGAGGGCGTGAAAAGAATGATACCCTCTAGTAAGAGATGGAACTACTTTTCTGAAAATCTGACCAAGAAAACCAGTGGCTTTCCTGTCATATCCACTTCCACCTTTGGCCTCTGGGGCTCTTGTAGGAGGATACCCAGGTTGGCATTTTCTTTCTGTCCAGTGTCATAATGAAAATGTAACTGAACTACAAATTATGGAGGGGAATTTTTCTTGGTGCTGAGATCAGAAGGTTAGACATTCCTGGAAATGGGGGTAACTTAGGGAAACTGTACCAGGGACCTGAGAGCAGGCAGCCTGCAAGTGAAGCTTTTAATCAGTGAAATTTGGGGGAAATGGAGTCACGTTCAGAGGTCATCACCTGTGGCCAAAAATAGAGCTAATAAAGAGGAAAAGAATAGAGCCTAAACCAACTTTGTGTAGATAAAGGAGTAGATCCTGCTTGGTAGAAAATGTGGAGACCCGGTAAAAAAGGGAAAATATCTAAAACAATTCAGAAAAAGACAAGTGGGAACAAAATTTGGAATAAAAATAATAAAAGATATTAATCAAAAAAAAGGAAGAAGAAGAAGAACATTAACAAAACAACAGAATGTAATGGAGAGAAAGTCCAAGATTAAAATGTAAATAAGAAAACAGAGAAAGGAAATTTTGAAAGGGATACGTAACTAGAGACCTAATTAATGTGTGAAAATTGTGTCCTTCCTTTCCACCCACCTCAGCCCCATACCAGGAACATTCATTTCTAGGCATCTTGAGCTGTTAGGTGAAAATTGAAAAATGGAATGAAGAAGGAAACAGGAATGAAGTGAGATGGAGTCGAAGCTAAAAAATTCATTGCATGGATGCTTTTGAGCTGTACCCTTCAATATAGCTAAGATGATGAATTCTGTTATGTGTACTTTATCCCAATTAAACAGAAATAAAATAGATAAAAATCCTCATGTGCAATAAATTTAAGTGGGAGAGGTTTTTAAAACAACAAATTAAAAACTGTTCCTTCAACAAATTTTTAGAAGGAGAAGGTGTGATGTAAATGACCTGCCAGGACACTTTCACTGTGAGGGATCCATATTTCAAGAGACCCTATGGTACAGGAAACTGATCCTGTCCTCTTGGAACAGTAGGGTGACTGTGGAAACCAGAGACCCTACAATGACAGGTGGAGGCAGGAATATTGACCCTGACCCTGAAGGCTGGGAGCATTTGCTTGCCAAGTTGGGTTGAAAGGAAGGACAGCATCCCAGGTAGAGAGGAGAAGACTCCAACCATCACAGCCTGCATTTGCAAAGCTCAAAAGTGGAGCAGAAGTATGGCTGTTCCTGCATCCATGTCTTATTTTATTTGGTTTTATTTTTCAATCAAAAATAAATTTTAGTTAAAATTTGGATCTAGGAAGAAAGAGGTTGAATTCTTGAGAGCTGGATTCCTGGGGAGAGTAAGTTTATACCTTTTGTACTTTTATCTTTCCCCTTCCTTACCTTACCTGTCTGTACAGGGACTCAGAGTCACCATCCATCATGAATATTAATCATGGCCGTGTGCCTGATGGAGCCAGCAGCCATCCAAACCCGTGAGGCCATCAGGTTCAGGCAATTTCCTCTGGTGACTTTCTGGATGATGACATTTCCTTTTCATCTTTTCCTTCTTGGGTTGCTTGAGTTTCTACCTGTAGGAAGTTACACCCTTCCCTTATAATTTTCTGCTTCCAGACTATCGTGACCTTAGAAATTAGACAAATGATTGGAGTTAGAGGTCCCAAGGGAGGGCCTAATGATTTTTGGTTTGTTTTTTTTTTTTTTTTTCCTAATGGTGATGTTTAGACGAGGGTGGACTTTGTGGCTCAGTTTTGATGATTAGGGAACCTGAATTTCCTAGTTCTCAAATAGATCCTCACCAAATAAGTAAGTTATTGACAGGTACCATGTCATGTTTCCTTTTGAAAATTATGCCGGCTAAGGGTAGGATTTATTAGGAATTAATTGTGGTGAGAGAAAGAGGGCTTACTGAAACTTGGGAGTGGATGCAGTTCAAGGACTCTCACTCCATCACACTTTCTCTGTGTCTCCATCTTCCCAAGCCCATCTGCGTGGGACTCGGAGGGAAGGGTGCCATCACTTTGATTCTGCTGTGCCTGGCTTGAGACCCAGCTGCACTGGGATAGTTCCAGCTCACTCGGGAACTATGTGCACAGACTTTTGTACTCACAAAGACATCTGGCTTTGAAATACAGGTGGATAATGTTTTTTATGATAGCAATGAATTGGTACTTTGGCCTTTTATACGGAAGATTTATCTGAAAGGTATTCTTGTGTCTGGATTTCAGCTATCAGGTTCAAAATATGGCTTTGCAGGAGGACTGCCAGAGGTCACTGTCATGAAAATCCTCACTAGAGTTATGACATTTTGTCCCAGGAGTCTTGTAATTATGGATCGGGTCTCCCAATTGTATTTTACATCAACTCAATTATTGCTGCCATCTAGAAGTGGTTTCAACTCTGGAAAACCAAAGATAGTAAGAAGTTGTACTCCAAGTGGACGTTTTAGGTTTATGTTACAGTCTCCAGTTCTGTGGCTCGATGCCCGGCTTATAGGAAGATGCTTATGGGGCTATGATGTACCTCTGTAATTTGGAGTTGGGGAGGCGTCCTGCTTCTACAGGGTCCCTGCATTGAGAGTGGGAGGCAGGGGAGAAGGGTGGGCAGCACTTTATTTTTGTCACCTGACTTCACACAGGCCCCTTTAGAATAAATAGTATCTTTCCATAAGCTGCTTGTGGTGCTTTTAATGACTCTTATGTCACAAATAGTATGCCCTGTTCTTTAGAGACTGTGACATTACTGATTCTCCTAATGTATCTCCCACCCCATGAATCACTCTTAGACATATACAAATGAAGTAAGAAGCTATGTTTAGTTAGTGATTTAAGATTTATTGAGAATTATCTGTGCAAAGACCTCTGTGTAGTCAGCTCTCTGCATCCACAGGTTCCACATCTGTGGATTCAGCCAATCTTGGATTAAAAATATTACATCTCTACTGAGCACATGCAGCTTTCTGTTGCTTATCATTGTACCATGTAGCAACGCTTTACATAGCATTTATATTGCACTAGGTATTTTAAGTCACCCAGAGCTGATTTAAAGCATATGGGAGAATGTGCCTAGGTTTTATATAAATACTGCATGTTTTACGTAAGGGAGTTGATCCTTCTTAGATTCTGGTGTCACCAGGGCATCCTGGATTCAATCCCCCATGGACACTGAAGGACAGCATATTACATCTGGCAAGCTGTCTTGTTAGGGAATTTTCAGGGATACAGCTAAAAAGATTATATGACTCAATTATAGGGGCCAATCCTAGGCAAACCACTTGACCAATTGTAAAAGAAGAAGATTAGATGGGCAGAGAGGGATGGCAGCAGTAGGAAAGAAAGAAGGGAAAATGTACATAAGAATAGTGTGCTCCCCGAACAGTCAGGGTTTCAATGGGTCTTTGATGCAGGGAGGCAAACTACTAAAGGCCTTGAGGCCAGTGTGTTTGAGGCTTGATGAAGATAACTGGGAGCTACTGAAAGTTGTAAATAGATAAAAGTTGTGACGGAAGCCATGTAAGAAAGAGACCGGTTGGGTATGGAAAGTAAATGGAATAAAGTCAGCTGCTGTTATAATCTTGACATAGATTTCCAAAGGCTGAGACGAGGAAATGGCTAAAAAGGAATAGGGAGGTGAAAAGAAAAACTTTACAACACATTTTATTTTATTTTATCGTTCTAACTTGAGAAGCCATATTCTTATGGTGTGGTAGTAGCTGAGATCTGGAAAGACCTCCTGAGATATAAGGAACCCCTGAACAGGAAAAATGAATTGGAGCAGATGGGGTAGGAAAAATGAGGGAGAATCATCAATGTGCAATTGGATATATGCTTGTAAATTCAATAAAATAAAACATTTGTGTGGCTTTCTCAGAATTGGGCTTTGGATCCAAAGCAAGAAAACACTTGCATTCGTTTGTAGTTATAAATATTCAGCTTTCATGTAGGATCTTGTTTTCTTCTTCATTATCAATGACACCACCATTCTGTTGATAATTAAACCCACCTCCAAACTGGAAATTCACTTTTCTCATGACTCTTTTCCTTAATCTCTGTACCCAGTCATCTGAAACTGAATGCTGCCTTTGAAAGTCTACTTTGTCATTATCCTGTCCTTAGCATTCCTAATGTCTATCCTAAGTACATTTGTTCTTACATTTCTCTCATTGGATATTGATGCCTAACTTCATCAGAAGTATTTGGCTGGGTGCATGCTGGAATTGAACATAAAGAACAGAGACATGAAATCTGCATTCTGAGCAGAGACTACTACTCACTAGGAGCCCTGATTGCTGCCCCTGTTCAAGATCTGATCCAAGTAGGGAATTTACACATTTTATAAAGGACAAGTGTTGGGGTTGTGGCTCAGTGGTAGAGTGCTTGACTGGTATTCTGCAGGCCCAGCACTGTTAAAAAAATAAATTTCATATATATATGAAAACAGATACATGTATGTATATATGACAAAACACGAATATCTATTATGTCTTTCATATATTTTTATATGTGTGTGTGTGTGTGTTGTGGATATATATATATATCCACAACACACACACACACACACACCTAAGCAAGGCATCCCAACTTGAGCCAAGGGTGATGGGAGTGAAAATTTAAGTTCATCCTTTGGATGGCATGAATAGCACTGCCTGAGACTTTCTAAAGGTACCTCCCTTTTGAGAGCAATAGCCAACTGGATCTTGGAGACTTCTAGAAGCTATGACCCCAAAATCTTTTCCATTATTCTGCTAAAGCGCAGAAGACAGAGAGCTCCTGCCATTAGAAAACCTTGGACAAGAAATCACTTTTTCTCCCATATAAATTTTCTCAGTCCATTTTCCTGGCTTCTAAAAAAGAAACCAAAAGCATCTTATAGATTACAGAATTCATCAGCTGTATCTGTCTGGTAACCAAAAGAATTTTTTAGATTGTCAAATCTGTGGTAATGCAAGCCTGATATCATAAAAGTAAATTTTATCACCATTTCTAAATAACAGTGCCAAGTTGTAATATTAAGTGCTACATTTTTAATATGATTCATATCCTTATATTTATGATTGTACACACCCCGCCTGAATATTTATGATATTATTTTCAGCCGGTAAGAACATCCATTCTGTTTTTCAGCTTCTCCAGTTGGCAACGGCTACATCAAGCCTCCGGTTCCACCTGCTTCAGGCACACACAGGGAGAAAGGGCCGCCAACCATGTTACCCATCAACGTGGACCCTGACAGCAAACCAGGAGAATATGTCCTCAAGAGCTTGTTTGTCAACTTCACCACTCAGGCCGAACGCAAAATCCGCATCATTATGGCAGAGCCACTGGTGAGTCTGTGCCATTAAACCTGCCTTTTTTAAACTTCATCTGTACACGGATGTAGTCAGTCCTCCGTGTCTGCAGGTTCCACATCCAGGATTTAACCAAACTCAGATCAGAGGCTTGGGGGGAAAAATTGCATCTGTACTGAATGTGCTTAATATTTTGTGGGTCATGAACAATGCAGTTTAACAACTAATTACGTATCATTTGCATTATATTAGGTATTGTAAGTCATCTAGAGATTATTTAAAGTATATAGGATGATATGTCCAGATTAGATGCAAATAGTACATCATTTTATACAGGGCACTTGAACATCTGCAGATTTTTATATCCAAAGGGGATCCTGGATAAGGAAGGATGGCTGTTTACCAGATTTTGCCATTCTGGCAAAGAATAGATTTGTTTTCTAATAAGTTATAATATTAAGTGCTACATTTTTAATATGATTCATATCCTTTTACTTTAAAAAACTGTTTTTCCCCCTTTTAATCACAGGTGATATAGGTAATTATCAAAATCTTAGTTAGGTTTCCTAATTTAACTCATTTTGTTCCATTGTCCAAGATGTAGAACACATAAAAACTTAAGCTGAGCAACAAATACCACACACACATGGTTACTTTGAAATAAATATTATATTTTTATAGTTCTATTCTTTTAAGAAAAATAATAGGTGAAGGATTAAAGCATTTGAAAAATTTGTATATATACACTTCCATATATACTTAAAAATATACATAAAGGATTATAAAAGATACATAAGCTCTAGGTTATAATTTCCAACCTATTTTAATGCACCTGTGTCAATTTTGTTGAAAAACTCATGAAACTGAAGACTTTGGGACTTAATGGGTTAAAGGAAAAAAATTTGAGTGTAGAGAATTTTAAAAGTGATCTTCAGTAAATCAAATTCAGTAGCCCACTTCATTGCTGCATTCAGGACTATAAACATAAGCTAAGAAGAGTATTAATTATAGAAAACTATGTTCAGAGTCTCTGCTATGTTTATATGCTGAAGGCAAAAATTTTCACCATGCTTTTTAAAATTTGTTGTTGTTGTTGTTGTTGTCAATGTGCCTTTATTTTATTTATATGCAGTACTGAGAATCAAACTCAATGCCTCACACATGCAAGGCAAGTGCTCTACCACTGAACTATGACCCCAGACCCTCACCATATTTTTAAAATAAATGAGGGGGAAAAATCATTGCTTTTCAAGTGGCTATCTGGACTTCCAGCTTGAGAACATAAGGTTCTCCGAACTGTATTGTCAGAGTTCGTGTTTTGTCAAGCAGTTGTGAAACCTCACTTTAGTTTCTGATAGTTGGAAGATAGGAAATTCTTGACTCACCTTTAGATTCCTTATTAGACAGATGATGTCCTTGGGTGTCAGTGTCTTTGCAGATGCTTCTGTTGGAAAATAAGGCCTGGGTCAGCCTTATGTTAATTGCTTTAACAGGGCTCTGAGGACTGCGAAATCATGAAAGGACACTCAGGAAGGAAGAAAGTGCAATTGGTAGATTCAGATTACTTGTTTTCTGACCTTGGCGTGGCCACACACAATAGGAGAGAAGGAAAGGAATTCCTAGTGACGCAGCTGTTCCTATGAAGGGCTTTGTGCCTCCTGTGAGGATACTGGAGCCATGAGAAGATACTCTGAGTTTGTTCTGTAGAATCATAGCTTAAAATGATCAAGAGCAATATTATTCAGCCCACAGCATCATCTCTGGAAATAGGTAGTAGATGAAGCACAACATCATTTGTTAAAAATGACTTGTAAGAATCACCGTTGACAGTTTGGTAGTCAAAATTCAAGTTCGTGTGTTAAGTGTGTTTACCTGGAAATTATAAATTTTGCATTTTAAAGTTTTTATTAGATCATTGGAGCTCATTTTTATACATTCTTTTCATAAAATTTTAATCATTTATTGAATTTCTATTATTATGGAAACATTTCTTGTTTTTACAATTTAAATTACTTAAAGAGCAGCACCTTTTTTTGCAAGCCTCTTATGTTTTTATATTTCTACTACTCTAACTACTAGTAGTAAATAATATTTATGTTGTACTTACTGTGTGCCAGGTTGTGCTTCACTTGTTATCTTTACAATGACCTGAGGTCTTTTGCCATTTACATATGGGAAAAGTTGGCACAGAGAGGGTTAAGTAATTGCTTAAGGTCACACCTTATTGATGGGTGAAGTCGGAGCTTAACTCTGACCTGCAGTAAGTGCACTCTCTTGCCAGTCTCTGCAGGAACATCTTCATATAAAGATATCTTCACTCACCTTATAGACCAACACAAAGCTCTTCTGTGATCTGAGTTAGCCAAGTCAAGTTCTCAATTCCTGTTGCCCAGAACAATGTTGATCCACAGCAAGTTTGGCTGCCTAGGAAGCTGGGACTGCTCCCAGGTGGAGGGAGGAAAGTTGCCTTGGGGTCCATAGCATATGGAGGAGCCCAGGGAGGAAGGCACAATGAGGATTAATTTCACTCAACATCAGAGAAGGGTGAAAATGGCAAGTTAAGGGTCTTAGAAACTGAGCATCCTGGTGACTTTTCCCCAGGAACTGAGAAGTATGTACAATAGCTGAGAGAGATTCTTTTTTTTTGAGCCACCCATATTTCCAGAACAATAGTTCAAACACTGTCCTTTAAGGATTCCTGATGTGACATAGATTGGGTTTAACTTTTTCTTCTTTACTCAGCTCTGAATTTGTCTACATGGCCTCTTTTCTTGTCTGAGTAAGCATTAGGCCTGAGAAACTCAGATGTGCCCCAGCATTCTTCTAATTAGAGGTAGGCTCTGTGTTCCTTTCCATGAGCAACTGAAGTATTCCCAAATGAGAAAAACGAAAGGGGACGGAATTTAAAAAAAAGCACAAGACTTCTTCATCAGACAGTTGTCCTTGGGTGCCTAGTCGGAGAGCTGGTAGGTGCTGATGGCTTGGAGTTTTTACCTGAAGAAATATATGCAATCAATTTTTGGTATTGTTGCTTTTTATAGAAAGAAGCTATTTATTCCCCTTGTGTATTTTGGCACAGATATAAATTTCTGTGCCCTATCCATTTCTTGTCTGTTGAAAATTGCTTAGTAATTTTTTGTCCTTATACTTGCTTCCTTATAGGAGAGTGACCATAATGGATTCTGTATCTTGTTTTGTTATTTGACTCAAAAAGTATAAATGTGCACTTGGCATTTTTGTTCTGCAGTCACAGCAAGAAGGATTCTTTGTTTTTATTTGTTGTTTGTTTCATTGCTATTGTTGTTTTATGCGGTGCTGGAGATGAAATCCAGGGTCTTAAGCATGATAGGCGAGTGTTTTACCATCGAGCTATACCACCATCCCAAGAGGTATTATTTTTTATGTTATGTAGAGTACATACTCTAATAGGGGAATTCTAATAAAAGTATTCTCCTATTTATCACCTCATTTAGAAAGACTGAATTGCTGGGCAACATGGTACACGCCTATAATCCCAGCAGTATGGGAGGCTGAGGCAGGAGGATCTCAAATTCAAAGCCAGCCTCAGCAACTTAGTGAGGCCCTAAGCAACTTAGCAAGACCCTGTCTCTAAATAAAATATAAATAGGGATGGGGCTGTGGCTCAGTTATTAAGTGCCCCTGGGTTCAATCCCCAGTAATCCCCCCACCAAAAAAAAGGAAGAAAGAAAGATGTTGAATCCATTAGAACTCTGAACTCATATGTGTTTGTATCAAATCACAAAATTGTATTCCATTAACCTTAACATAACTAAAACTTTAAGCAGCAAAGAAAATTTTCAAAAATTTGGAAGTATAGCTTTATTATTTGGAATACTACATAGGAATCTGTATTTTTCAATTTTACATGACTAAGAATCCCATACCAGTTTAACAGACTGTGTACAATAGGTTCTATATTA
Organism: Marmota monax; assembly: GCF_021218885.2. NCBI lineage: Eukaryota > Metazoa > Chordata > Mammalia > Rodentia > Sciuridae > Marmota > Marmota monax. Next base: position 7,020,431 of record NW_026693082.1, read on the forward strand.
CATTACATTAAAGTTTAAAGTTTTATTTATGTCAAATAAATAAAGTTACCCAAATAGCTAACTTTGATGGGGGGGGGGTGTGACAAATAAAAATATCCTAGCAAAAGAAAATTTTAGATTTTTTTTAAATAAGTGTATTTGTGAACATCTTTTACTTGTTCAGCCATATTGTTCTTTGTATCCAAAAGATATTCAGGTCATATTCATTAATATTTATGAGTAAGTCAATAATTTTCTTTTTCATTTTCTTCTTTTCTTTTTGCCTCTTGGGGATATTTGATATCCTTTGCTCTTGCTCCGTCACCATTATTTCACCTTTCCCAAGCAAAATATTCTAAACAAGCTAAATGAGTTATTTATGCCTGTTTAAAGTTATTTTTATTTCAAAATAAAAAATACAGAAAGACTCAGTGGGTGATAAATAACTCAGTCTTGTTCATCTCAATGTCCTATTTCCCCCTCATTTATCAGCAGTGGTTCTCTGGGAATGGAATTCTAGGTTCACATTCATTCTCCTTCTAGACTTTTGAAGTTATATTATACTCTGTTACTTCTATCATTGCCATTGAAAAGTCTGCAGTTGATTTATTATTTGTTCACAGATGATGTCTTTCTCTGCTTTTATGTGTTTGGTGTTCCAGTCTTTCACTACACTGCATTGGATGGGAATTTGTTTTTATTTCTTGTTTCTTGAGTTTGAATTAAGGATTTATATCTTCCATCAATTCTAGAAAATTCTTAACTATTAAGTGTATTAATATGCCATTTATCCATTTATCCATTACCCCATTCTCTCTTTCTGGCACTCCTATTAGATGTATTTTGAACCTTTTCATGTTATACTTCTTCTTTTATCTATGACATTCCAAGTAATTTTTTCAGATCTATCTTTCAATTCATGAATGCTCTCTTGAGCCATTTCTAATTTGTTGCTTATCATTCCCATGGAGAATTTTAATTTTGACAACCTCATTTTTCATTCCTAGGGGTGCTGTTTGGGCCTTTTTTAGAATGTCTTTGGCATGTTTTTCCTCCCATTTTGTATTTTCCTTTCTTAAGTATACAACTTTATTTTATGTCTTCAATCACCTAAACATACATTTTTCTGTCTTTGTTTATATTATTGTTCTATTATATCAGTGTTTGGGGCCTATAACTTCTGTCTGTTGTATCTGATAACTTTTGATAGTGGTAGATTGTTTTTTATATACGTTGCAAATTTCCATACCAATTTTTTAGTGGAGCTTCTATTTCTATGAGTTTCACTTGCAGTCATTATATAGGAGTCTTTCTCCATCTTTTTTTCTGCTTTTGCTCCTTTTTGTGGCCCTAAAGTTATTGCTATCTAGAGCCAGATATCTATTGTTTTCTTGGCTTAGAAAGTTCTATACTAGTATATAATGCAAATGTAAGCCCCCAGCTCACATAAAACTGGGTTTTGTGGTTTCAAATTCTTAGGTGTGACTTGTTTGTTTGGTTGGTTGGTTGTTTTAACCTAGAACCCACTGGAATAGCTTTTCACCTTCCTAGATCAGTGTGTAGACTTTTTTTTCCCCTACTGGTTCACTGTTTATTGTAAAACATCTGATTTGTCCAACATCCCAGCCCTCAAGGCCCACAGCTTTCTCCATATAGACCACAAAAACACCTTCAGGATGGTGAGAAAAACAGCCCTCCTCCTGGGCTGTCACTTTACCTTCCTGCTCTTCCTTATTTTTGCCTAATCCATCATCCTGCCTACACTTCTGCAGAATTCTTGATTTACTCCTCATGCAGATAAAGCCAGGGTGGTCCTCTGAGACTCTGGTGTAAGCAGATGTTCCCATGGCACGATGGGATGTCCCCGGGGTTAATAAAAGGAACAGTGCGGGGTTTGTAACCAATTCTCCCTCTGATTCCATCTAATAAATCCTAGTACAACCCTGTTCCTTACATTTTTTGTTAGAAACCTTTATTTCACATGTTTTCACTTTTGGACACAGCCTAGCATACATCCTCCATGTACCATGTTTCTTGCCTGCCATCATGCATTTATGTGTGCCAAAACCTCTCCCTAGAATGCATCTTAGTTGCTCAGCCTACCTGACATACTTCCTTGACTGTAAAAGTTTTTAGTGTTAATTTCTTCTTTTTTTTTTTAATTTTTAAAAATTTCTTCCCTGGTCTCTTGAGTCTTGCCCATATCTACTCAAACTCCCATATGCCTTTAAATCTCTCCTTCCTCAGAACAACCATATCATTCTCTCAAGCAAACTATTCTGTGTTCATTGAATTACAGGAATTAGAAAAGACTAGGACCGAAAATAGCAGAGGACATAGATTTTTAGGGTAAATATTGTTTTATGAAAATTTCAGTTAAATGTATGTAAACTAGACCATAGTATAAAATGTATTTTTGGGTTGGGGGCAACAATTTTTTAAGTAAAAAAAAATACGGTATTATCTTATAAGTTATTTGGGGACAATACTTGTGTCTGCTGCATCTTGCCACACACATACACATGCATGCGTGCTCACACACACCATGTTTCCACGTTTGGGACAATCATACAGTACATAGTAAATTTTTTTGAAAGAAAGAATGAAAAATTTTTTATGATTGAATGAATGAAACATTAATGTAGCAACATGAAAGGAATGTCTTTGTATTAACCCATGTGTTTCCAAAGGTCATCTTGCCAATCTCTATATCTCTATTCCAATAAGGATTTTGTTCTATCCTTTGTACTTGGCAGCTGAATGCCCTACAGTGTGCTGAGTACATGAGACATAGATTCACAGCCTCCTGTCTTGGAGGCATCTAAGGATACTTCATTACTTGATATGGCCACCTGCCCCACAAGCTCACTCCAGCAAAAAATGGAGAGTCAGGTTGACTCTTACGGGTCAGATACAATCTCTCAGAATACAGTCATTATCAGCAAGTCTCTATTTAATAGCATCAGTCACTGTAGTCACAGGCCATTAGCTTCTTAATAAACTCTTCAAGAATAAGACTCCAGCTTTTCAAAACGCAAAAGCTTTCATCAGTTTTGACTTTGTGGATTGAATGAACAAGAATAAATAAGGTTAAAGACAAAAAAAAATTTTTGAGACTGATCCAGATTTGAATCCTGATTCTCTTTAGTGTCTCGGGCATTGAGCACCAGTAGCTTCCCTTTTTTCTTATTTGCAGAATGGAAGGAACAGTACCTAGTTCACAGGGTGATTGAGCGTTCAGAGGGAATGTGTGTGGAGTGCCCCGTGTGATCCTGAGCACATGCAAGGTGCTCAGTCATCTTCATCATCACCACCACCACCATCATCCTCATTAGGGAGCTGGGATCAAGTAACCCAATCTTCTGGTATATTTCTTTCAAAGTCAGCCTGGTGCTTCCTGTCTTTGTGTTCACTCCAACAGTAGAGAGACTTGAGCAGGACAATTGGCTGTCTGCCATGGCATTCACCAATACTGTTGGATGCTTGCCTGAGCTCAGCCATGTCACCAACAGAGGTATAGCCAAAGCTGCTAGCAGGCTCAGTTGGGGTCCTCTGGGTGCTTATGCTTTAGGATGTGACAGAAACAAACAAAAATACACAAGGAGGGCAGCACCTCCACCTAACTATTTCCAGCAAAGTATCTGAGGCTCACCGAGGTATAAACAATGAGGATCCAAGCAGGGAAACCAGCATTTGAGGTGAATCCAACTTTGACGATTTTCACTGGCATTTAAAGGGGAGATTTCAAAAGTTCTTAAGGTTAGGGGTCTCGAAGACAAGTAGCAATAGCAGATTTCTAGGCCACACTGAGAAGTCAGCTGTCCCAAAATGTGAAACTAAGTAAAGAAAGTTCAGAAAATTTCAAGACTTTTCAATTCTTCTCAGATTGCCTCTTTTGTCTGTCCTCCTTCCTGTAACTTGTTTGATATGCAAGAAATGCGACTTTTCATCCCAGGCTTTCCACCAGCCTGTACTTCTTGCAAAATCACTTAGATGTGATCCATCATTGTTTTTACATCTATAAAATGATAGCAGCCAGGCAGCCAGTTTTATCTCTCATATATCTAACAAATGGAACTATTAACTCTTGCACTGATGATTTTGTAAGTCATGGCTTATTGAATCTACTTTGGTTTAATCTTCCACTGTTCCTGCATGGAGCTGCAGTGGGAGCCAAACTGGGGATTAGGCCAGGAATCCCATCTGAATCAATAATCTGAACATAAAATATTAGTGGCAAGAAGAAATTCTAACTCTCCCGACAAAGAAGAGAAAGAGAGTAATTTGTTCTCTTTTGACTTTGAAACCTGGACAAAGGGAAAGATCTACATGATTTCCAAAGACAATACACTTAGTTTTCTTCTTGTTCTTCAGCAGATTGAGATAAGTAGGTAGGTAGGTAGGTAGATAGATAGATAGATAGATAGATAGAAAGAGAGGGAGAGAGATGCTCATCTTCTGATATTCAGGAATTTAAAAGCACTTTTATGAAGAAATACGCTACAGAAATGGGGTTTTCATTATTGTAATTGTTTGGGCCTGGATAACCCTGCTTGCAAAATGCCTCATGGACAAGACCAGGCAGGGTCATTTAGATATTGTCCCGGTGCTGAGTTTGGAGCACAGGTGGGGGATGGAGAACAAGGTAATAATTCTTAAAGATGCTATGTCGTGCTGGATTGGAGGTTTAAAAATAACACAATGTCATCTAGCTGACATGAAAGAAACAATGAAGGGAATTTCTGTTTTAAAATAAGACTAAAAGTAAAGTAGAAGTAACACAAGCTATTATTCGGGGGGCCAAAGGCTTTGAAGAATCTAGAATTTCTAGAATGCCAAATTCTATTGCAACACACTGCTTGAATCTGTAATGAAATATGTCATGACTTAAGACTGAACCTGTATGAACACCAGTCATAGCCAGCTGGTACCAGCACTGAAAGACTGAGCAATTAACCAATGACAGCATTACCGCATGCTAATGTTGTTCCAGGTTCGGGCAGTAATGCCTATTAACATACCTCTGCCCCTGGCCCTGGTCTCAGGTGGTTGCTCCTCTTGGATGCTGATGTTAGAGCTCGCAGCAGGACAGTTCTGCAATTCACCTGATATTAAGTAGGACCCTGTGCCAAAGAGTGAAACGGGTGGCCCACCATCAACAAACTACATAAGACAAGCGGTTGCAGCATCTCTGATGAATTTAATTGTGGCTCTAAGTAAGCAAAGCTTTTGCAAGTGGAAAGCTCACACCAGCATCTCTTAGATCATATAGGACAAGAGGTAGCAGACCCAGGTTAGGTTACACTCTGTTTGAAGTTATTAAAGACCTTTTTGGCTAGGGATGTAGCTAAGTGGTAGAGTGCTTGCTTGCCTAGCATGCACAGGTCCTGGTACTAAAATAATATGACAAAATAAAGTATATAAAAAAGCTGTTTGTCACGTCTGGACCATATAGAGACTAAACATGCAGCCATAGTCTTGCCTTTCACCCCTGAGGTCCCTGTCTGGTCTGCAGACTTCTAGATACCAGCGAATATTGGGTGCTTTTACCTAGAACCGTTTCTAATATTTAAGGAATTTGTGAATTCAGAACTTCTGCTATACTGAATAACAGAATTACTGCCTCTAAGTTTGGGTCTTTATATGGTGGATTGTCATAAAATTGACTATAATTAATCTTCTTCATTGCTTTATAACCACTCATTAACCTTTGCCATAGTATATTTCCTGTAATATTTCATCATGCCCGGGTTGGCAACCTGGCACATCATATGTGCCCGTCATCCTACACTAAGCAAACATTACATGTCTGTTGACTAAGGATGTGTAAACAGCAGAAGCACCACCTTCATTTCTCCCCTTGCTGTGACCTCAAGTCAGTTTCCCAGAAGGACAAACAGCTAGTCTTTCTGGTCAAACCCCTCTTGAAATAGAGGCTTCTATTAGTTCAACAAACCTAGTAAGGAAAACATAAAGAGAATAAAAATAAATTCTAGATTTAGCTTCCTTGTGAGTATAGTGATAGCAATCAAAGTCCAGATGTCCAGAGAGGAGCGTAAGAAACAGTGCTGGCCAGAAGGGGAGTGTTTATATCACACTTGATAAAGTACTACCTTATTTTCAATCTATAAATAAATAAATATCTTTGAAAATAGCTGTTTCTTAGCCAGGCAGCTCAGCCTGGTACCTCCCTTATTTAATCTATAAAAATATTCACCAGAAACACGGAAGCTCACCCTAACCCAGAAACAAAGCATTGCTAATGTCTAAAACCAGAGATAACCATTGGAAGGTTCCATTTAGTGGCTGGATGTAGTGGTCTTTTAGATGAGCTCAAAAACTCAAAAAAACCTTTCTTTTTTTTTTTCTGTGAACAGTCCAACCTAAAGTTTGTTTTCCTCATTATAAATATCCTTAGAATCATAGATGAACAATGTTTCTTTTGTGCTCCTAAATGGATCTTTTCAGCTACTTAGTGTAATTTAGTGAAGCCCCAGAGTCTGATTGAACTGTATAGCACATATATCTTGTGAAAAGTATTCTGGAGTAAAGAAAAAGAAAACAACAAAGGACTTTTCACTTCACATAAAGTAGTATTTCATCCGCCCGTGTGTAAGGCCATAATTTTTATGTCCAGTGACATTATAAGATTATCAGACTTTTCTCTTTGGGGAATATAAAACCAGGCAAAGGCTATTTTCCAAGATATTGTCATTGTAATTCGTTCTGCTTATGTGTTTCTTTTCACCATTTACAGGGATATCATTTTTAACAAATAAGAGATTCTTTGAAAGTACATCATCATGTTTTATAGTGACTGAAAATGCCAACAAAGATGCATTCCATAATAATGGCATAGGACTGTGCCGTGGAGAACTTGCCTTTCATGTGCAAAGCCCTGGGTTCTGTTACCAGCACCAGGAAAAAAGTAAATAAAAATAAAAATAATGGCATAGTACTGAGTCGTGAAGACTCCTTCCTTATGAACACTGTGATATAATATTGCTGTTTTCACATAACATTTTGCATTTTGACATTCCTCAAAGTCATCAGTGAAATTTTAGGCAGCAGTAATTTGTACTGTAGTACTGTAATGATTTTAACTAGTGCGAGTTTTGATGCCCACGGATCAATAATAAGACTTATGTTTTATTAGGTACCTTTATTGTTGCTTACTTATATATCTAGTACATTTTTATTTTAAAGATGTCTTTAAAAAACAGTATTCCATTTGATGTTTCCTGATGTCTTTGGAAATTTCTACTCAATTCCTAGGTTGTTATTACCCATGCTAAAGGGAGGTAGGTCGGAAGGTTCAAGGAGGCTTTCCCAAGGTGATTCAGCCCTGGGGAAGGCAAACATTTAAGGAGAAAGAGTAGCTGTTTTAGTCAGCTTCTTCACCACTGTGACCAAAAAGGCCTGACAAGAACAGTTAGAGGAGGAAAAGCTTATTTGGGGCTCACAGTTAAAGAGGTCTCAGTCCATAGACAGCGGGTTCCATTTCTCAGGGCTTGAGGTGAAGCAGAACATCATGGCGGAAGGAAGGGTGTGGTGGAAGAAAGCAGCTAGGGACTTGGCACCAGGAAACAGAGCTCAGCTCAAATAAGGACACATTATATACCCCAAAGGCATACTCCCAGAGACCATCCTCCTCCAGCCACACCTGGCCTGCCTACAGGTACTATTCAGTTAATCCCATCATGGATTAGTTCACTTCTCAGGCTAAGGTTCTCATAACCCAGTCATTTCACTCTAAACTCTCAGCATTGTCATGAGCTTTTGGGAGACTCTCAGGCATTGTCACATGAACTTTTGGGAGACACCTCTATCTGAACTGTAACACTAACCTGTGAAGGCCACAGAGAAAGAATGTGTAGAGGAGCAGGAATCCTGGAGGGAGATGGGGTGATTCTAGTGGAAAGAAGGGAGTGGTCAATAGTGTGGCATGCGCTGAAACTCGAGGGAAAAAAGTACTGAAGAATGGCCACCAGATGTGCCATTTGGAAGATGACTGGGGTCTCTAGGGTCTCTATTTTTAGTGTAAAGAGAGAGAAAAGCTAGATGCAGTGGTTGAGGGAAGAAGGGAAGTCAGAGGGAGACCACTGATTGGACAACTGGATACGAGAAGAGGGTAGAAAGGAAACGCAGCCAGAGTTAGCTATGGAGCCAGGGAGGCACCAAGGAGAGCTGGGTTTAAGGATGTTGGTAGGTGGGAAAATAGACAGGAGAGAACGGGAGATGGAATACAAGAGATGTGAGGAGCTGGCTGTGGGACAAGGTCCCCAAAGAGGCAGCAACAGGTTTGTTCTCATGTACTGAACGTCCACTTGGTGTCCATAGTAGCATGCACAGATGGAGGAGTAAATTGAGACCCAGGAAATGGAAAATACCAACAAAATAGAACGAACCACAGAAACGAAAGGAGTGAAGGTTGAGAGAAGCTGCTCTTTATCCAATTAAAATGAAGATGAACTTTGTAGCCAAATTTAATTGAACATTCCCCTCCACTGTTCAGATAATGGATTTGTACTTGGGACTGTTAAATTTGGCAGAGAAATAGGCTCCGCTGAAATGAGCAAAGCCAGCTGCAAATAGGACAAGTTAACTCAAGTGTTTCTAGTGTAGAAGCAAAAGTGCCAAAAAAGTGTAATGGATTTGGATCTACCTTCATGTTCCGTATCATAGAATCCTGCATGGCATCTGACCTGCTGGCACCTTTGACTTCTCTGAAACCCTTTCTGTATCATTCTCTTGAGCTTGAGTTTTTTCCCTAAATGTTTTGGGTAAAAAACATCAGCATATATTGTTTTGCTTACGGACACTCATTTTATTGACTAAATGGAATAAAAGGGAAATAGTTTTATCAGTTTCTACAAGTCCTTCCACAGAGCTCTGAGGGTTTTAACTATTGCGCATCAATTCTTACTAGAAACCTGGTCAGGAAGTCATGGAGTGACATTTCTTTTTCTCTAGGGACAGTCTGAGGTAGGCATCACAGGGGCACAGTCTTCCCCCAGAAGTTCAGTGATTCAAACATGTAGTCAAAACGACCAGAGTTATGTGTGTCTTCAAGACTGTGCACATCTCTGCACCCCTGACTGCCCCCTCCCCCTCATGGGGGAGTCGTTTGAGGTGAAAGGTCAATATTCAGAACCATGTGTCCTCAGGCTTATTGGACATGTCTCCAAAGTCGAGTTAAAGCTGGCACTTTTTTATATGAAGAAAGAAATATGACACACATGAAAATATTTTGAGCTCCAGCTTTCTTTGGTTCAGACTGAAGCAGGGTGTCTGCTGCTGGGAGCTAATAGTTCTGGATAAAATGTTTAAGTGGCATTTTACAGCCCTCTCCCCTGGGGACACCATCACCATGGGACAGGGCAGCAGATCCCTCAGCATCCTGCCCTAATCCAGTGAAGAAGAAAGATCCTAACTGTAGTGGTTTGGTTCTAAAATTCTAACTACTCAGACCAGAAGTGTATACATTTTCACTGCTGATGGCATTCAAAGCCTTCAGTTGGTTATGCATAAACATATTCTCTTAATCAAAAGCACTTGTAGTCTCAAGACTTGTGAAGTCTAATGGTTGGTTGTTTTGTTGATGTTATTGTTGTTTTAACTTGGTTGTTTTTATAGCCACACCACCATTAAATTAAAAGTTTTCCTCTAAATTGCCTATTATGAATAATGTTAAGCTTTTTGTTTTTTAGGAGACAAGGGCAACTACTCTTTATAATTTTTCCCCCTGTTTTCTATAATACAACTTTCTGGTTACACATGGAAGCTTCCAGGAAACTGAATGTAAGGCCTACATAATGTTAGGGGAAGCGTTACTGCTTGGTATGTTGTTCGGTTGAGTCTTTGAACCCAAGTTCTCTGGTGTTTCTCAAGTGAAACCTCCACAGGACTCTCCCTAGACCTCCAGCTTCCTGTGACCCGTCCTGCATGGCCATCTTTCCTCTTAAAGGTACAGAGACACCTGATAGGAAAAGGCTATGAAGTGAACTGTAGCTGGTTCACACTGAAATTGTCTGGGGATTGAGGTGGAAGTTGATGGTTTCCTCCTGCCCCTCTTTTTTAGAATTTATGTTAAGAGAAGAGTGAGGGAAATCAGAACCCCGAAAGGTAGCAAACTAGAAGGACAAGCAGGGACTTTGTTCTTTTCCTATGGAAATACTGAAATACCTACAGAATTCTTCAGGACAGGAGAAAATCCCCTTTAGAGGGCTGGAACAGCATTGCTCTTTGATTCAGGGGGAGAAAACAAAATACAGACTAGTGAGAAGTGCCATCTGGCTTCTCACACAGCAGGCAGAAATTTGCCACCCAAATCCTATCCGTAAATGGGATGAAGCAGAGAGCGGATCCCTTGTGCGGCTCCCCTGGGGGAAAAAGAATGAAACGCTGGATATGTGCTCTTTAAATAGGCTTTTGAGAATGGCTTATACCTCTTTAAAAATGAGACAATGATTTTTTTTAAATAAAATAGCAAGAGTGATTTGTCTTGACTGTTTTAGTTAATATTTGTTGGATTTATTATGGCAAATTCAAGTGTCAGCATGTTTAAACAGTGTAGCATGATGAACCTCGTGACCATCTTGAACAGCGATCCACTCGTGGCCAGTTTGTGGCACACTCCCTGAACTGTCCCCCAGGATTCATTCATGCAAATACACTTGCTCCTGGGTATCCCAAGGGAATTGGCTCTAGGACTTCCCACAGAGGCTCAGGTTCATGAAATGATGTAGTATTTGCAAAGAACCTTACACGCCGCCTCCCATATACTTTAAATCATCTCTAGATGACTTGCAATACCTAATGTGATGTGAGTACTATGTAAATAGTTATTCTACTATGCTGTTTAGGGAATAACAAGAAGAAAGCAGTCAGTATTTATTCAGTGCAAATGCAACTTTTTTCCCCCTAATATTTTCAGTGTGCATTTGTTTGAATTCCTGGATGTGGGACTCATGCTACTGAGGGCTGAAAGTACTAGAAACCATATCATTTCATCTCTAAACATTTCAGTATGTGTCTCTGATAAGATAAAGTTTTTTTTTTAATGAAACTGAAATACCATTACCACATCTACAAAGTTAATAATAATCCCCTAACGTCATCAAATATCCATTAGGTGTTCAAATTGCCAATTGTTTCATGAATGTCATGCTTTCTTTTAACAGAGTTTTAATCAGTTTCCAGAGAAGATCCACATATTGCAGTAGCATTTTTTAAAAATGTCAGGAAGGGAGGGCTGGGTGTGTGCGGCTCAGCGGTAGAGCTTGCCGGGGTACTGAGTTTGCAAAGCCCTCGGTGCAATCTCCAGCACAGGGGTAGGGTGGGGATGAGGGGTAATCAACAGGGTCTCTTTTTCTTCCCCCTTCTCCTTTGTAACCGATTTACTGAAGAAACGTCTTTCTTTACCACAATTTCATTCAGTTTGGATTTTGCTGATTGCCATCCTGGGGCACTGTATAACATTTTCCTCTAAGCCCTGTATTCCCTGAAGATTAAAAATTAGATCTAAGAGCTTGGTCAGATTCAGGTTCCCTCCTTCTTCCCTCTCTCCCTTCCTCACTTCCTTCTTTCCTTTCTTTGGTTTTCTTTTTATTTTCGCTACTGTGATAGTCTCTCCTCCAGTTCTATCCTAAGCCTCCTGATGCTGATTATAACTATATTGATACAAAGGTAATCTTGTTGATTTTAAAATGTGAATTGGGTTCTCTGTGGCCATACCTGTCTTTCCAAGTTCATGGGGACATAGTCACATGTTGAACAAACCCTGACAATAAGTTTCAACTGTGTATCAGGGGTGTGGGGGAGGGCGAAAAATGACAACACCATGGAAATTCTGACCAGAATAAGTGCAGAGAGCCATGGGACAACTAACAGGTGACTCCACCTCAGAAGTGACATTTGCACTCAGTCTTCAAAGAATATGATTAAGACAAGATATTTATACAAAAGGAATTAAGGAAAACTTGGTATATTGTTCGGTTGAGTCTTTGAACCCAAGTTCTCTGTAAATGGATCTGACTATTGTATGTGACCACAACTTATCCTCTCAGCTTTGCCTACTAGATAAAGTGACTTGCAAAATGTATGTATGTGAAAATGTTTAAGCTTAAAACGCCATGTTTATCAGCTTTCTACCCTGTTCATAGCAGAAAAAAAATAATAATAACTTTTAGACATGGGAAGCTTCAGGATGTGGGTGGACACGGTCACCAGCAGATTTGGCGAGGGCCTTCTTCCTCACAGATGGGTCTGCTTGCTGCATCCTGGCATGGTAGAAGACAAGCAAACTCCCAGGGCACTAATTCCATCCATGATGGTTCTGCCCTCAGAGTCTTGTCACCACCCAAAGGCCTTGTCTCTTAATAGCATCATCTGAGGGACTAAATTTCAACATGAATTTGGGGAGGACACATGCAGATCATAACATAATATATTAGTATTAAATATAGTCAGTATTTTATCCAATAGATCCAAAACTTATTCCACCTAACTAAAATCCTGTACCCTTTGACTAGGATCTCCCCTTCCCCCTTCCCTAACCTGTCCCCAGCAGCCCCTGCCAATCAGCAGTCTACCCTGCTTCTTTGAACTTGACCCTTAGATTCCACATAAAAACAAATTTGTACAACATTTATCTTTCGGTGTTAGGCTGTTGTCACTTAGCACTTCAAGTTCATCCACATTGTTGCACATAACAGAATTCCCTTCTTTTTAAAGGCTGAGTAGTGCTCCATTGTGTGTGAATACCATATTTCCTTCTCCATTCATCCATTGATAGACACATAGGTTGATTCCTGATCTTGGCTATTGTAAATAATGCCTTAGTGAACATGGGCATGCAGAGGCTCTTCAACATACTGGTTTCATTTACTTTAGATACATACTCAGAAGTAGAATTAGTGAATCATATGGTTGTTCTACTTTTAACTTTTTGAACAACTTTCATACTTGGCTTACTAAATCTACATTCTCACCAGCAATATACAGGGATTCCTATTTCTGTTTTGCTTTGTCATAGAAGTCATCTAACAGGTATGAGGTAATATCTCATGGTAGTTTTAACTTGCATTCCCCTGAGCCTCAGATTCTTCATGTTTTGCTCAAAGAGGTATGGGTTAAGATGGACACCAAGAATCCAGACAGAAGTGATCAGAGTCTACATGCTAAGATTAGTTAAGGGAGATGTTCTCATTTAAATATTGGTACTTGCTCATTCTGTAAAGGGAAAAATGTTAAGAAAATTGTATAATAATAATGTTTCTTTTATAATGCTTAAAATTCTATAATAATAATTATTGTATACATATATTCTTTTCTTTGTAGGAAAAGCCATTGACAAAATCTCTGCAGCGTGGAGAAGACCCCCAGTTTGACCAAGTAGGTGATATGTTTTTATTCTGTCAAAATGGTCGGAAGGCAAAGGCTAAATGCTCACTATTTTATTAAGGAATTTCCTCAAAGAGGACACAAGTGCTTTGTTTTAAGAACTTTGTCCTGCAGTGTGTGCACCTGGGTTTATACATATTCAGTAGATATCTCTTAATTTGAATTGGAAAGAACTGGAAAGTGTAGAAATAATGCAAATAGGCCCTCAATTAATGGTTTCCTAACCCTTTGTGTACCAGAATTAAAGAAACTGAGAAGATAGCTTCAAGGAAATTCCATTTAAAAACTTGAGATTCTTCCAGATGAATGATACCATGTGATGAGCAGATCTTTGCACTAGAGCTTATTCATAATTTCAATCAATATTAAGTTTAATTCATCCTGTGAGAGAGAAATCTCCTCAACAATAATTATAAAAGTAGTGGACTTCTGTTCTAATAGAGAAAACAATACATAAATGAAATAATTTAAGACAGAATAAATGCAAAGAGACTCCTTTGATTATAGGTCAAGACTAGTAGAAGGACACTCAACTCTCAACAGTGTAAAATAAACATAAGAAGTTAAGCTCTGAGAGATCCTGGTTCTGTAAGTTGAGGGAAGCTATAGGTTCACTTGAAATTAATAGATGTCATCAGGACATCAGAGGAAGCTGGAGAGGTGTTTGTGCTGTTTGCTAAACTTCTGCAGAATAACAGAGAGGACAGCATGTCTTCTTCAAAAACCTCAGTTGGTGCCATTGTCAGAGATATTGGATGCACTGTGGCCTCATCTACCACGGTGAGATTTTTTTTTTTTTTTTTTTTTATTGACTAATGAAAATCACACAGAAAATACTCTTTCCATAGGGCTTTGAAACTGCCTTCACTGTGAAATCCAGAGGCAGTATCTCTGGCTATGCAAGTTCAGATTCATGTAATCCCAAAACATCACACTGTAGATACAAAATCCTTCATTTTGTTTGTTATGAGCGATTCATGAGGGAGAGCTCACACACTCATGCTCGGCGCCAGGCTCCCAGGCTGTGTGGCTCTGAACTTGAGTGGTTGCTCGCAGAGCAAGCTGTTTTCCAGAACAGTCTGGGCCTCATCTCTTGGTGTCAGGGTGCTGTCTTCCTTAATCATGTTGTCAGTTATTGTTGTCACCTGGTGGGTACTGGGATAGTCAGAGACTCTTGGCGAATATGTACATGATGTTTAGTGTCACCGTTTTGGAAGTGGGGCAGATTGTGACTCTGTTCTCAAGGGAAGTGGTTCTTCTAAATTTTAACATTGCACTTAATAGTTATACCAAATAATTTTTAATTCAGCTTTCTATTTCTCTATTTTAACACTGTGGAAAGAGGTTAAATCCCACCTTTGATACTTAATTAACTAGATTTCTCTTCACCTTGCTGCTCCAAGTGTTGTCCATATATACCTGCATTGTCAAGCTCACCTGGGTGTTGTTATAAATGCAGTTTCTTGGCTTTACCAGAGAACTGTCAAATCTGCAGCTTACAGGTTCCCCAGGTGGCCCATGTGTACTGTAAAGCTGGAGAAGTCCTGTTCTGTAACAGAGTCCTATGTATTAAAGGCACTTTATGTGTGAACCAATTATGAGATGGTCATTGAGAACTTTCCCTAAGTCACAGAGTATCACCCTCTGATCTTTAAATCACGGTTCACATATGAAGCATAAGAGAATACACTACAAAGTCTAACTCGTTTTAAAGAGCTAGCAAGACTCCCAGGCCACAGAGAAACTTGGCTGACGTTGATCCACCTGTGGATTCAGTGAAGAAAAAGTCAGCAAAGTAACTTTTGAAAGACCTGCTACAGTTTGTGTTTGTGCCCAGACTCAGGTGTTGCTAATGTGATAATTCTAAGAGGAGGAGCCTTTTTAGAGGTGATTAGGCCATAAGGGCTGCTCCCTGGTGACAGGGTGTAGGTGCCTTTATAAAAGAGTTTGACCAAGGGAGCTCACCCCCTTTTAGCCTTCTCCCCATGAGGACACATCATTAGAGGTGCCATCTTGGAAGCAGAGACCCGATGATGAACCTGCTCTACTGTTGCCTTGACCGTGAGCTTCCCAGCCTCCAGAACTGTGAGAAAGAAATCTCTGTTCTTTATAAATTATCCAGCCCTGGGTATTTTGTTACAGCAGTACAAAATGAATTAAGACAAAGCCATTTCAAGCAACAGATTATTATAAGACTCACAGTTCCACTGGCAAGGCTGTGGATGTATCAAGTCTCTTAGTTTTCTGGTTTAAACATTTACATAATTTCCCTTGCTTTGATTCCAA
Organism: Marmota monax; assembly: GCF_021218885.2. Lineage (NCBI taxonomy): Eukaryota > Metazoa > Chordata > Mammalia > Rodentia > Sciuridae > Marmota > Marmota monax. The sequence continues at coordinate 7,036,100 of NW_026693082.1, forward strand.
GCAGTAGGATTTTAATCTGGGTTCTCAAAGAGCTCTATGTATAGGAAGAGAGCATGCTGGAGAAGCTTGGGTTGCATAGATCCCACTGACTATAGTTTGAATTAGTAATAAATGGTAACATTCAGTACTTAGCAGAGGATAAGCACTATGCAAAGTACTTGCCTTAAACAGGGTACAACTGTACCCTGTTGAGAGAATATGTGTATCGTATCCTCCATTTAAATGTCCCTGTGGAATATTAGGGTGTAGAGGGCTGGGCTTTTAGCCTTTCATGGCCTCATCCTGCGGGTTCACCCCTCCATTTAACCAATCTGTGCTTCACTTTATTCTTACTCGCAATAGAAGCCAAGAAGAAAAGCCCCCACTCATCTGACTTCTGTCAATCCTTCCAATAACTCCAATGAAGAGAGAGTTTATAAAGTATAACAATCTATACACTGTTACATTCAGTGGTGATGGCTCTCAGGAAAGTTGCTCCATAGTATGTGACAAAAACGTGAAGCAGCCAAGACTAGAATCCATGTGTTCTGAGTATAACAACACCAGTGCTTTTTATTCTATAGCCTGTTGCTTGCTAAAAGTCAGGGTGGTAAAAATTCAAAGGGGAGTTTTCAGTAAGCAAAGGACCTAAGGTCCTGGATCAGTTATTAGATTTGACTGCCAAAGACACAATAAGTGGCTTAAACAGGATAAAAATGCATTTCTCCCATGTTCAAAAAGTATGGAGGAAATCAGTCTGGGTGGGATTTATATATTCTTTTTTTCTTTTTTATATATTGCTTACATTCTCAAGATCATTATGGCTGCAAAAACTCAGCCTCTACATATGTATTCCATGCAGCAGGAAGGAAAAGTGGAAAAATAATTATATAAAAAAATTAGAATTATATAAAAAACAAATTAGTTGTACCGGACATTTCTGCTTATATTCATTTGGTCAGATATTAACCACATGGTCACAATTAGCAGTAAGAAAGATTAAAACATTTTTACTTTCAGCAACCATGTATCTATTGAAAAATGGAGTATTTTATAACTAAGAAACGAGGGGAGGGAGGGGAACATGCTTTTGACCCATTCCTATGCAGTCCTGCTACAGGCATCAAAGTGTTGGTATTAAACCACCTTTGGATAACAGCTTGAAGGAAGCATGAAGCCCACCGAGAGGCCCCTAGTCTAGTGAAAGAGATAAATTAGTACTCTCCTTTTAAAACTGAAAATGGGACAAGGGTTGTCAACTTTCTACATTCCTATTCAGCACTGTATTCAAATTTCTATCCATTGGAATAAAGCAAGAAAAAGAAAAAAAAGAAATCTGTAATCAGATAAATGATGACCCCAGGCTAGGAAGACAGGAGTGTGGCTTGACCTCTGAGCAGGCTGGAGAGGCCCAGAGCTATGTGGACTGTGTCTCCCATTCCCTGCTTGTGAGAAAGTCCTACCAGGAAGAGAATCAAAAATAAAGTCGGGAAGGCAATTCCCAGCGGAGTTTTAAAGATGAATAATGCTACTGATATTTTAAATAGCTAAGTTAACTGCAAAGACTTAGTAAGTAAAAAGAATGAACGATTGTCCAGATCCTGGAGGTCTTCAGTTTAGCAAACTGCATGTACACATACACACAGAGCTCTGTATGGGATGGGGAGACATAGAATATGTTCCCCAGAAACCCTGAGAAACGGGATCCACATTCCAGAAACTTCCAATCCAAAAGTGGCTCTAGCCTGGGCCCACGTGCATATGAAGTGCCACAATGGACCTTTTGGGGCTTCAGGGCCTGATGGTAGGAAAAAAATTTCTGAAAGGAAACAGTTTATCAAGCACGTAAAACAATAGGATTTTGCTTAGTATTGATGGCATATAACATGACAAATTTCAGACGAATGTTTTATGCAAAGACCTTGAACAGACAATGACATTCTAAGTTATCTTTGGGAACTGAAGGTGTGTATTATTCAGGCAGAAGGTATGAATTGTTAAATCTTCAAAAACAGGTGAACAAGGACTCTCACAAGGATATAAAATGAATACATGTTAAAGGTTTTATTTTGCTTATTATCAATGAGAGATGTTACAACCAGTTCAGGAGAAAATCCAAAAAGCAGACATGTTTATAAATCTGAGACAGTGAAGTCAGGGTGCAACACAGAAGCAAAATTGGCCTCTTCCCCATGGAGAGGGAAGTCAACTGAACCTTCTCTCAGCAATTTTTTTCATCTATAGATAAGAATTCTTTTGCATTACTAACTGTTATCTTCCATTTAAATATTTTTAAAATAGTTCAAAGGCATTGAAAGTTCTCTAGACTTAGAATTAGGTAACCCCTGGGGCCTGGGGCTATCGCTCAGTGGAAGAGCGCTTGCCTAGCACACGTGAGGCATTGGGTTCGATCCTCAGCACCACATTAAAAATAAATAAATAAACAAAATAAAGGCATTCTATCCATCAACAACTACAAAAAAATTTTTTTTTAAAAAAGGTAACCCCTGGAGAGAGATGCTGTAGGTTTTCATTGTAACAATTTCCCTTATGGTCTGGGAGAGTTTGGAAGAATTTCAGCCTGCAGAGGCAGGAAGGGATCACATTGTGGAAGACTTTAGTGCCCTGGGGCTGGGCTTCCTCCTCCACAAGCCACTGTCAAGGTGATCTAAGTGACAGTTTGATGTTAACCCAGAGGAGGCAGTGCTCAGGAAGAGAGCCCTGAAACTGGAGGCATTGGGGGAGCATGGCAGTAATAAACCTGAGGCTAAAAAGGCCTGAATTACAACAGGAAAGGAGACACGTAAGGAAGGATTATTATTAGCAAAAGTATAGGAGAATAATCAATATTGGTTGAGAGAAGGAAAAACATAAGGTACCTTTAATTTGAAACCATGATTTGGAGCAATTTCCATTAATTCAACAGTGAGGGCCTGAAACATGCTAGAATCTGTGCAAAGTACATGTATAAGTTTTAGAGTTCCTGTCCCGGAGGAATTCCCAGTCCCAAAGGAAAACAGTCTGCACAAAGAATTCTGCAGTGGAAAGGCCATACTAGAGGTACCCATCACATTCTCTGGGAACTCGGAGAAGGAAGCAGTTAATGAAGCCAGGAAGGGGGAGTGAGTGCGTCCCAGAAAGCAATCCAGGAGCAGCGGTGTCTGTTATACAGAAGACCAAAAAGGACTGCCATGAGTCTTACGGTTGAAAGAGAAGTTGAAGGTGAAAAGAACGAGTAATGGAGAGTGGCAGTGGACAAAGTTGGAAAGGTGGCCTGCAGCCCATGAGCATGGCTCGCAGGACCCATGCTGAGGAGTCTGGATTATTATTTATGAATCAGGAGTTTGCCGAGCAAGGAATGCTATACTTGCACAGAAGAAAAGAAGCTGTAAATCAGACTTACACACAATGAATTTTCATGGATGGTAGAATGTCTCAGAAGAACTAACAGGCTCATTTATTTAGGTGATCACTTAATAAACACCCAGAGATCAGAAAGAGAAGAATACATGAATGGAGAACATCCTAGGGGCGCATAAGGAGTTTAGGATTAGGAGGTGGGATCCACAAAAGAATGGCCAGAAAAAGGATGGCCGAAGTGTGGAAAAAATCCGGGGAGACTTCCAGGGCCCATGGCAGATGGGACACTATGGAAGACACAGGCAAGATCCGAAGGAAAGCAGTTAGGAGTTTGTAGGAAGCGGCTTTGAGAAAGAACAGCTGCAGGGGCTGTTCCATGACATGTGGAATACGTTTTCAAAGTTGACAGGTTCAAGTTAAAGACTTGAGGAGATTTACTCTCACACCTAAGTTATAGTGGCTGATTATGATTGGCAGTGCTTAAATTAAAAAGCAGTGTCTTAGAACAGAATCGCAGCACTAGTGATGAGCTTCTTCCTGTGATCTGTGGAGAGTGTCTGTCAATGACAGGCATGGTGAGCTTGCCATTTTACCTTCAAGTGGTTTTCTTGTTATTAAATTTTAATTATCCCTTTTAAAGATAAAAGTGGAGGCATTTGATTTCGGAATCTCCAATGAAACATCAGCTAACCTAGGAGGAGAGTGGACCTGGGGGGTGGTGATCAAACACAGCTCAAATATCACATTAACCTATTTTTAAAAGAGAAAAACAAAATCAACCTTCTTAAATAAATCTTACCCCAGCACATGTGTAACCTGGTAGAGAATGGATTCAAAACCATTAGTTATTAGATACATCTACACTCAGAGAAGAAAACTGGGGCTGTGAAAAAAATCACTGAATCTTTATTCTTGCACGTGCTACACACACATGTGCTCTTGATTTTTCTCTGCCTTGGCTTTTAGACCTTGCTTATGTATTGTCTATCGATGACGTAAACATACTAGGAGGGAGCTACAGGTTGAATATCTCTTACTCAAAATGTTTGTGACTCAAATGTCTTGGACTTTGGATCTTTGCATAATACATAATGAGATATCTTAGGATAGGACCCAAGTCTAAACATGAAATTCATTTCATATGCATCTTCTACACAAAGCCTCAATGTAAGTTTATGCATTTTACATAGTTATGTTCATGAAATGATGTTTCATATTGTGGAATTTTTTCACTTGAAGCATCATGTCAGCATGCAATATTTCAGATTGTGGGACATTTTAGACTTTGGACTTTTCAAATCGAGGGCGTTGGATTTGTAATACAAACAATGTACACAAAATAATGTTTTAGTTTTTGAAGTATTGTTCCAACTTTGCCTCTGATAATAATCTCATGTGATAAGTGGAAGTTATTTTGTCTTTGCAAAGTAAAGTGTAATTATTCCCTATAGGAGTTGTGCCAGACCAATCAGAATTAGCCTCCAGATCTCTATTGTCTCAGGTGAATTGTGTCACAGTGCTTTGGCAGTTGTATAAGGGACTGCGCAGAAGACGAGAGGAAGTGCAGGGTGCTTCCTGGGACAGGTCAGCAGCATAGGATCCTGGAAAGGAGAGCCTTTCACAGAGAACCTGGTAAACAGTGTTGTTTGTACAGGAGACCTCGGGAAATGTCCACAAAAAAAGGCCACTGGTTGGCCATTGGGTTTGTCTTTGCCACTTTCAGATGAGTGTCAGCAGTGTGGTGAGGACAGAAAAAACACTTCAGGGAGCAAGGAGAGAGCGGACAGTGAGGCAGGAAGAGGAGGTGTCACCCGTGCACATGTGACTGAGAAGCCATCTGGAACAAGAACAGATACTTGAGAATTAGTTGACCCAGGACAGCAGAGTAGTGAGGGCTACACACACTTTATGGAACCCACTTACACTGAGTGAAATACAAAATAACACTGCGCCAATGGTTGGGTCCCTTTTTCACTCAAGACTTTTTCAGGGTGGTTGACGTTCCTGAGAGTCTGATGTGTGGGTGAGTTGGCAGTAGATCTAGTTTTATCTAAATGATTGATCTGGTTCCAGGATAGTCACTGGTTTCTGTCCTCAGTGTCATTTCCTGTTGGCTTAAGAGTGAACTGTCGCCTGCAGCTGCCTCGATCTCATGAGTCTAGTGAGGGAAAGAGTAAGGGACAAGCGCTGCTCAGTGACCTATTGCAAGCATTTGGAAGGTGCCAGGCAGTAGACAATGTGCTTACATCTACTGGAGACAGACAGGCATGGGAACACAAACTAAGCCACACAGCTTCTAAAGGAGGCCCTGAGAGTTTGTGCTTGGATGAGGGGCACATGTGACTCCACCCTACTCCACCCACCCAATAAAACAAGAAAGCAGTGTTTATGTTGGGTATGGTGGTGTAAATCCGTAATCCCAACAACTCAGAAGGCTGGGGGGGCAGGAAGTTCAAAGCCAGCCTCAGCAGCTTAAGCTGTAAGCAACCTAGGGAAACCTTATCTCCAAAATAAAAAAATAAATAAAAGCTGGGCACGGTGGCATACTTCTGTAATCCCAGTGGCTTGGGAGGCTGAGACAGGAGGATCACAAGTTCAAAGACTGTATGATGAGGCACTAAGCGACTCCATGAGACCCTGTCTCTAAATAAAATACAAAATAAGGCTGAGGATGTGGCTCAATGGCCAAGTGCCCCCGAGTTCAATCCTTGGTACCCCCCAAAATAAAAACAAACACACACACACAAAAAAAAAAAAAAACAGGGCTGGGCATATTGCCCAGTGGTTAAGCACCCTTGGGTTCAATCCCTAGTACAAAAAAAAAAAAAATTTATCCAACTCTGAATAAAATGCTGTTGTCATCTTCTGTCATTTGTTTAGCCTATGATCCCATCAAAGTCACTTGTTGTCTGTGCTTCAGTTTCAATATTTGGAAATGGAAAAACAAAACAGACATTTTGGAATGTCTATTATGTGCTCCACATTTTACACATCTCATTTTGTTCTCATAAAAATCCAGTGAGATAAGTATTCTTCGCCTAGTTTTACAGCTGAGAGAGGCAATGTACCATGCCCATGCAGTTTATAAGGAGCAGAGCTGTAACTTGAACTCAGGATCTTCTGATCTCTCCAGTGCCCTCGTGAAATTATGAGAACATGGCAAGTGAATCAGTCATCACCTACTGTGTCCTGAGAACATCAAGTTTGCAGCTATTTCTACTATTTCAATTCAGTGTGACTTACATTCTTTATTGGTATCATCTCTATAAATTCCAAATTAGTTACTCAAGCTCTCTAAGTAGCTAAGTAGCTTCTATTGGGTTTTCTTCTAAATGTTACATGTTGTGTACTTTCGTGACACCTTAGTTTCTTAATGTCTGCAAAATGCCATCTATTAACAGAAAGCATAATAAAATATATCCATAGTAGAACTAAAACAGCTGTTCATCATCTTGGACAGTAATAATTTTCCTGAAGAAGAAGTGGACGAATAATGTTGGAACATTGATTCTAATGCTGCAATTCACTGAAAATCTATTTGAAATCTGTAATTGAAAAATATAGGCAGTTAAGAGTCAAAAACTGAATTGGGTATATACATATTAGTGTTTTCAGCTTTTCTTTTCATTTTTCAGCTTTTTTTTAAAATAACATTGAATAATAATTAATTAAATAATAAATTGAAACAATGTATTTCATAAAATGAACCAAGATATGAAAATCCAAAAATGAAGATCTCTTTCTAAATTGCAGGGAAAAAATATATTTAGTGTATAGGTTTGGGGGTTTTTTACAGTTTTAAGGTTTTATAATAAATTGTTCTTAAGTCTGGTACCTTTTATCATTCACAAACACTATAATAATAGTATAATATGTGAGTGAGTAAAAATAGTTATTTGTATCATATCAGTATTTTGTGGTCTTACACAGTAGTTACTCTGACCCACAAGGTTGCCTGGCTCCCTGAACTTATTTGAGAAATTAGCCATCAGTGAATTACTTTAAAACTATTCATTAAATGCACCACTCTTGACAAGTCAGCCTTATTACTGTAAAACATGAAATGACTCCACTGAGTAATTATTCAAATATTTATGTGTGAAGTTTCCCTCTTTGCATTTAGCAAGTATAATAAAATGCTTATGAAAAATCAGTGTCTTTGCTACAGTATAATGGAGAGTCTCTTTTAGCTTATTTATACATAAAAAGCCAAAGTAAACATCAGAACATTTACAAAGTACATTTAGTATTCCCTTCTGTCCCCCCTAAAAAGAAAACACCAGTATGAAATAGTTCTGTGATTCTGTGCACTTCATCTCCTCCTGCTGCCCAGTACGTAGCTCATCGATGGTGGAAGAATATGATCATTTAAATGCAACAAGAGCATCTTTGTAGTGGGCCTGCCCTCTTTTAGCAGCAGCACAGAGCTAGAATTCATCCCTCCATTGGCTCTATTTCTCGTAAATGAAGGAGCTGAGTAACCAAGAAGCCGGCTAGACCTTCCTCCCTTCCTGAGCTTTGAGGGCCAGGTCTTTGCAGATTCCACCCTTCCTTCCTGAAAGCCTGGCCTCCAAAGGGTAGTAACAGAGAGATGGAAAAAACACACACGTCCACCCAGCGCTGACCTTTCATCTCTCCTGAGATGGTCTCAGTGTGTTTGCCTTGGAAAGTATGCCCTGCAGATCTACTACCAAGACGGTCTTTATGGCGACTTTTTAATGGATTGAAAAAAGTTCTGTTTTAAATTGTTAGATTTGAACCTTGAAGAATGCTTTGGACATTCTGCACAGAGAGTGAGGGTAACGCCTAAGTGAAATAGTTGAATCCACCCACAGATATTTAGGAATCAGAAGTTTGTCTCCTTTCTAGGTCTGTAGCAAAAAATGGGACAAAAAAAAATTAAAAGTAGTGTTCACTTTTAAATTTTTATTTTAGAATGAATAGGCTGCCATTTACAGAAAAGTTGCAAAGATAATATAGAAAGTGGCCAGCTTCCCCTATTGTTAACATCTTATATTACTATGGTACATTTGTCACAATAAGAAACTAGTGTCAATTCATTATTGTTACCTAAGTTCTATACTTTGTATTTCATTTGTTTTTCCCTGATGTCTTATTTTCTGTTCCAGGATGCCATCCAAAATAGTATGTTACATGTAGTCATCATGTCTCCATAGCCTTCCACTTATAATCTATTTTCCCTTACAATGGATTTTATTGGGATTTTATTACATATGGAGTAAATAAGACTTTTCTGAAGGTGTGATACTGGGATACTATATCACAAAGCCACATCCCAACCCTTTTTATATTTTGAGACAGGGTCTTGCTAAGTTGCCTAGGGCCTTGCTAAATTGCTAAAGCTGGCCTCAAATTTGCAATCCTCCTGCCTCAACCCGAATTGCTGGGATTACAAGCATGTACCACCACACCTGGCTAAGATTATTAAACCATAGCTGGGGACTGTGAATTCTGATTCCTTTTACATCTGTGAAAGAAACTTCCTTTTATCTCTCAGTTCAAAACATTTTATTTATTTGTGGTGGTGGAAGTCAAACCCAGGGCCTCATGCATGCTAGGTAGGTGCTCTACCACTGAGCTACAGCCCCCAATCTCAATTGAAAACATTTAGAGGATGATGACTTGGGGGAAAAAGCCCAGGAAAGTGCTGGAGTATCATTAGAACTAATGAACTACTCCTTTGACACATCATGATATGCTTTCTTCCAAATAATTACTGCTATTTTATCTATGACAAAAAAAGATTTTGTGGCTATGGATATAATAGCCTCAGGATGAGGGGAAAGGGGGCTTTTTTTTTTGATGATTAGATCAATGTCAATTTCAAAAAAACTAATGGTGATTTGGTTCATAGTGCAGGCTGAATGCAATTGCCTGTTTGTTTCTAACCTCTACTAACCCATAAGTAAAGATCAGGTACAATTCTCTACATGTATCCACAACCATTGTTATAACAGAAAACACACAATAGGCTCTCAAGAAATAGAATCTGAGGAAGAAGGCCATAATTATTTTGTTCAGTCTTCAGGACTTCTTTGAAAGGTGGCAGTGGAAAATCTCTTGACACGAAGCACTCTGGTCCCTTCCCTGGTTTCCTGCTTTATAGAAGGAAGTAAGCCCAGCCCGGTTAGCTTCTCTGTGCCTTAAAGCTCAGGCAGAGATCCCCACATGCCTGGAGAATTCCAGCACATGTATGTTTGTTCTCCCACACATCACTGCTAGATAAAACCTCCCTGTCCCTTTTTTATGGGTTTATTTCCCCATTCAAAAATCTGTAGGGACTTCCTGTTTTCTAGAGAGAAAAGCTTTTCAACATTGCATCTCTCCACCCTAACCCAGGCTCTCCACAACTTTACTACATTCATCATTATAATCATCAACAAATAATTATTTCATACCTTCATTTCCATAGGCTTTCCTGCCTTGGGTCTCTGCATATTTTCTTTCTTGACTCTCATCTGAAATTTCTGTCCTTTCTTTAACAAGGCTCAGGAAAAATCCTACCTTCGTTCTTAAGCTGTCACCTCTTCCCTCCCTCTGGTGGTCTCTCTCTCCTGAGACCTCGGGTTTCAACATGCACTCCCTGAGTTGGTGAATTTCCTCCTGGTCTGACGTTTTGCACATTTATTTATATTCCACTTAGAGATCATACATTGATCATATGTGATTTTTTTTTTTATTTTTTTACTTAATGAACATTTATATGTCATATATTTTTTTGAAATGTGATTTTTAAAAATGGTTTCATAAGAAATTCCACATTGTACTAAGGCATTTATATCTAGCTAAGACATTTAGTTTTTTTGTTTGTTTGTTTGTTTGCTAGAAGTATTGGTGCCCTGACCATTCTTGCTCATATCTATTTATATACTTAATGTAAATTCTAAGAGTGGGCTTCTTGAGATTGATTTTTATTGAGTTCTTGATATATATTTTCAATTTACCTTCAAGATATGGTAAATCAAATCTTTTCCCCATGGGCACATTCATCTTATCGCTGCTCATCAGCACTGAGTATTATAATTTGCTTATGTTGGTTGTTAATTAAGGACTTAAAACCCATCTCGTTGTGGTTTTACATGTCCTAGATATAAGGCCTTTATCAGATCGGCGTTTTATAAATATTTTCTGTCATTCTGTAGCTTATCTTTTATCACTTTCTGGACAGTATATTCTAAAAGCAGAAGCTTTTCATTATGACTTTCACAATATCAAGTTTTGTCAGAGAATTTGCTTTTTGGGGGTCACAAAGATGTTTTCCTGTTTTCTTCAGAATTTTTATAGTTTTAGGTTTGATTCATTTTCAAATTAGTTTTTGCATATGAGATCTGGATTGAAGTTCTTTCTTATGTGTGGCAATTAGCAAAAGATCAGGAATCTTCCCAGATAAGGAAAATAGAATAATAAGTCTGTCAAAAGCACATTGTTTAAAGAAGTTTGCCTTTAAAATAATACAAGGTAAATTTTTCTAATATATTAGTACTTTCAGACTAATTTGGGACATAACTTGCATTAATAAATGAATGCTTATTGACAGAAAATAATTATTATCACCACTTAGGTTATTTGTTTGGAGGGTAGATTTTCTTATTTCACCTAAACAATTAATATAATTGTATTAATATACTTATTTATGCAACAAGCTTTTGGGGGGTACTGGGGTTTGAACTCAGGGTCACTCAACCACTGAGCCGTATCACCAGCCCTATTTTTTGTGTTTTATTTAGAGATAGGGTCTCACTGAGTTGCTTAGCGCCTCGCCATTGCTGAGGCTGGCTTTGATCTCGTGATGTGATCCTCCTGTATCAGCCTCCCGAGCTGCTGGGATTACAGGCGCCCAGTTTACAACAAGAATTTTTGAAGAGCTAAGAAATACAACGTACTGTGGTGGATGATGTAGGAAAATAATTTATTTGCAGCTCCCTGAATTACTTGGATGCAATTAATATCTGATTCCTAGAATGAAAGGGAGTCAAAGTAATTAACTTTTTGAACTGTAAAATTATTATTATATGAGGAGCATCTGTCAGTGCTAAGGGACATGGCTCTTGGGAATGTACTAATAAAGATTATGAAGGAAAAAACTGTAAGTGAAACAAATTTTGTAGTGAATATTGCTGGAGGTTATTTGTGCAATGGAAAGTTTCCCAGTGATTGTCAGTGCCACCAGACCTCTCAATCGCCTCCATCTTTCCTTGTAGGTCATCAGCTCCATGAGCTCCCTCTCTGAGTACTGCCTTCCCTCCATTCTACGAACACTCTTTGACTGGTACAAAAGGCAAAATGGTATTGAAGATGAATCCCACGAATACAGGCCAAGAACAAGCAATAAATCCAAAAGGTATGTTTGTTTCCAGTAGGGATATGGCTTTTCTTTGTAAGAAACGTAAAATAAGTTAGATGGCATCTAGACCTTCTTGACTCTCCACAAGGACACCTGGCAGGTGCTGCAGGGTCCACCTGATCTGTAGCAGGTATCACATTTGGAGCACTTTGCCATTTCCAGCTGTTAAATATTGGAAATTCACACGTCCTTATTTCAACCTTTGTGGGGACAGAGTACAAAGGGCCTCTTGCCTGCTTCTTCTCTTTGCCATCTCCTCTCCAATCCACACCCAAATGAAAGTGGTGAGCCTTGATGATGCGCTGAGATGTTCTAGTCCTGGCCTGGTAACCTTGGGTGCTTAGTGAGCTGCAAGGGGAAGCCCTGGATGCCCTGGGGCGGGAGTCCCATCTTTCCTGAGGGCTGGTGAACAGAGTGGGAAGTGCCCCAGTTCTAGGGAGTTGGATTGAGTTTAGTCCTGCTGCTGACTGGCCACATGCCTTTGGGTAGCTCCATCTCCCAGGCCCAGGAAGTTAGGTTCATGGTTTCTGTGTGACTTCTTCCAGCTGAGAATTTGATTTGTCTATTCTGTGTTCCCTTTTCTCTTGTGGGTTTGAAAAGTGGAAGCTACTGCTACATAAACCCTTCTACATAAAATTTAAGATTCCTATATGAGCAAATCAATGTGTATTATCCCCTCTGAAAAATATAAGTAAATACATATGATTTCATGTTTGAAGTAAACCATTGCAGCAAGGCAGTGAGGATACGAACCTTACTTTTTTTTTTTTAAGGTTATTTTATAAGCAGATTTCTTTGCATAAATTGACACATTTTAAAAATTCTTTTAAAATGACCGTAAACTGAAATTACTCAAAATTAGATATTAACTGCTTTCTTGAAGTGGTTTATCCCTCATTTTTCTTGACAGTCCTAGTACTTTTGTTTAAAAAAAAATTAAACTTCTTCTGAAATTGAAGATCTGTAATTTTATCAAATTATATTTCATCTAAATTTGTAACATCATTTTATGATAATCTCATTTATGCAAGATTCTGTTGTTTATCATTTTATTCGAAGGAGAGATTAATAACTTTTTCATACTGAAAAACTTTAGGTGAAGAAGGAAACTTTTAGTGAAATATAATTCACATATCATAACACTCAGTTTTAAAGTACATAATACGGTATTTTCAGTATATTCCTGCGGTTATACAATCATCAACACTATCTATGAACTTTTTTTAAATATTTTTTTAATTGTAGATGGACACAATACCTTTATTTTATTTATTTATTTATTTTTATGTGGTACTGAGGATCAAACCCAGGGCCTCACACATACAAGATGAGTGTGCTACCACTGAGCCACAAGCCCAGCTTTCTATACACATTTTTATCACACCAAAAAGAAACTATTACCTATTATCTCTTCAGAAATGCTTTTTAAAATTTATCTAATTTTAAAGGTAAAATTTATATTCTGTGTCTGGAAATGGTCATTCTGTGTGATCATTAAATGCAAGGGATCATTTTATTATTTCCCATCTTACATGAGAACTGGTAACTCCAGGGGGGAGGTGGGTTGCAGCAGTTCTAATGAGTTGAATTGAGTTTTAGTTTGCTCCACTATTTTGTCAGAATTTAGTTATCGAAACTAGATTTTTCATGAATTGATTCTTTTAGGGATTGAAAATAAGGTTTTTAATTGTGTTACTATTTGTTTTCAGGAGATCAGAGAGATAGCTGAGGTCCAATATGTACAGAATCAAGACAGTAAAACTTGACTTGGGTTCACTTTAGTTACATTTGAGCATTTAAAATGGGAGAATGTGTGCTTGGGAAAAAGCTGGCAGAATGAGGGTCTCTAGAGCATCCTGCATCTGAGATGCAGCTAAATTAGGAACTGTAGGGAGGAGTCAAGCAACTGAAAATAGTCAAATCGGAGGGACAGACGTTGGGTTATGATTTCTAAGATTAGTATAATATCAACATTTGCACTGCCAAATAAATTTGTCAAATGCCTCTGGCCCCCGGCAGTTAGACTTCAAACCAGCAATAAAGTCGAATTAATTACTAGAGAAGTATGTCTTTTATTTTAAAGCCCAGTTTGGCTTATTAGATATAATCAAAGGTTTGTTAATTTTTTATGTTAAGAACAACTCCTTTTTCAGGGTTTTCTGACCATTTCTGTAGACCCCTGCCAACCATCTGACACAAACAGTGCTCTCTACTTCTGCTGGCCATATTTGAGAATTTGCCTTCCTCTTGATTTCAAACTTCCTGTTTCCTTATTCTGTGATATAATGAATATAAGGCCTGACTACTGAATACCTTCCTTTTTCTACATGTTTCCCTGGCTAGCAGTAGCACTTTGTAGCCCTAAAGGATCTTAAAGGATTTCAGACAGATGGTTTTCTCCACTACTCTTCCTCTTGGCAGGGGTTCATGAATGTTCCTAAATGTTCCTGCCCTGTGAATACATTTCCACCTGCAGGGTAAAGCTGCAGGCTCCCTTGCTAACATTCCCTTGTCCATCAGGCTTAAATTGACCTTGCTCAAGGTTACAAAGCACCTCTAGAATTTCTTGATTTACATCTTAAAAACCACCCTGCTTTGTTCTCATTCCCTCTTGATTGGAAACAGAAGCATTCCATATTTAAGATAGGTCTTGATTTATTCTGAAAATACCCTCAAGTCCAAATCCTGTCATCCTTCCTCAACAGGTATTGAGTATGTATGTGCTTAAGAGACTGTGCTAAACACTAAACAAGCTTTATCTTCTCAAACCATTATATAAGTACAGGTTTGAGCATCCCCAATCTGAAAACCCAAAGTCTGAAATGCTGCAAAATCTAAAATTTTCAAGTGCTGACATGGACATCTCAAGTAAAAAAAAAAAAAAAATTCCACGTTTTGACTTCATGGGACAGATCAGTCAAAACACACTAAAAAGAGTATATAAAATTACCTTCAGGCCATGTGGAGAAGTAGTATATGAGATACAAATCAGTCTTGTGTTTAGACTTGGGTCCCATCCCCAAGAAATTTCATTATGTGTATGCAAATATTCCAAAATCTGAAACTTAGAATCCAAAACACTTCTGGTCCTAAGCATTTTGGATAAGGGACATTCAGGTAGTACACTTACTATTCCTGTTTTCTTGTTGGAGAAATTGCTGGTAATTAGAAGAGGCATAGTTTGAAGCCTGGATTGCTCCACACCGAAGTGCTCTTAACCACCATCCTGTGCCAAGGGACTGGGCATTCATTTTACGAGTCTTTCTTTGTTCAACTCCAAATGAGCTCTCAGTGCATCCAGTCAGCAAAAAATGGGGTGGGAGCATGATCCTGTCTTTTGTCAGTTCAGTTTCCGGTTCTGACTTTTGAATAAGTCTCTGCTTTGCTGCTCCTCCCTCTTCTTCCAAAGGACAAAAAGAAAAGAATACAGGGTGAAATAAAAAAAAAAAAAGAAAGAAAAAAAAGAAATGCTGATCTTTTCTCCATTCCCTGTTGTCCTGCTCTGATTGCCAGTCATAATAGTTCTTATTTAGCTCCATTCACAAGATTCTTGCATTATATTATTACATTATGTCACTCTTTTCATGAGATCCTGTCACCACACACCTCCAGCTTGGTCACTCCATCATGTGTGGGCCTCACATTTTACAAATGATAGGAATCCTGGGTAGCAATATGAAAAATTGTGTTCTACATGTGTAATAAGAATTATAATGCATTCCGCTGTCATATATAAATAAAAAAATTCCACAAAAGGAAATAATGGACTCACTTGTAGCAACTCAAGTTCACGTGGTCTGAAATTTCAAATTTGAAGTCAGAGATTCTGGACTTCCAATCCAATGTTTATCCTCTATACCCCAATAACAGCAGAATAAGCATTAGCATGCATTTACCCCTTGTAGTAACAATGGTCTTGCAGTCCAGTGGGGATGAGTTCTACATTTTTGATGAATTCTATCACTTGATAATATCTTCAGTGCCATTTAATGTGTTTTAAATTTTGCAGTGATGAACAGCAGCGAGATTATCTAATGGAAAGACGGGACCTCGCCATCGATTTTATTTTTTCTTTAGTATTAATAGAAGTATTGAAGCAGGTGGGTAATTAATTTATTGTTACTTTGTTGATGTCTATCAATGTGAAAATAATACTTAAGTTTTGAAAGTCACAGTTTATGAAATTGGTTATGAATTCCAAATTCTGGGTCGTATGAAGTATGTTTATGGATTACTGAAGAACAGGCAGAGTTATTGGAAGTACTATTACTGATTTTCTCCTTAATATTCCCTTCCAAGTTAAAAGTCATCCTTGTTTTTCAGATTCCACTTCATCCTGTAATAGATGGTTTAATTCATGATGTTATTAACTTGGCTTTCAAGCACTTTAAATACAAAGAAGGGTAAGGTGATTTCTTGCCTTAGAGTTTTGAAGAAGTTGGGTGCTTAAAACTGAATCACTGGTTGGATTTTTCAGGTGAGCAGAGATCCTAACTTGTCTAATTTTTCCTTATTTAGGTATCTTGGTCCTAACACTGGCAACATGCACATTGTGGCCGACCTGTATGCGGAAGTCATTGGAGTGTTAGCACAAGCTAAGTAAGTGAGCCCCGAACACAGGAGTGCCTCTGACTTAAGGAGAGGCAGCTTTGAGCTCACAAGGAACTCTGGTTCTTTTTACCAAGCATACCCACCCCGAAAACTAATTAGAGTCTCCTCCAAGGCAGGTACCTAGTTAACTTTTTCACCCAGGCAGTTGGGCCAGATCCTGCTGAGTCCGTGGTTTTAGACAACTGCTTCAAAGAAAGAAATGGACTCACCAAATTACTTTTCTGTCTGTTCAGATATTCTAAAGGTGTTTATCAATTTTTTTTCAGGTTTTGTTTTCTATAGTCCACAAGTGGGTGGTAGCAATCTATCATTCATGAATGGGAAATTCCATTCTATAATGTCCCGTTTACTCTAGACCTTACTTAATTCAGCTGAGCTAAAAGTGTCCCAGCGTCTGCCATGGAAACAAGTGGGGGTGGGGGAGTTCTCATTACTAAATTTATCTGGCCCCATAACTCCATTTAACAGGCTAGAACATAGTGTTAGACTATTAGCAATAACATACTTCTTCCAAAAGTGATGTCACACCATACTTACCCATCTTCATTTTATCCAACCCTGAGGCAAACCAAGCAAGATCCCAAATGCCTACTTTGGGCAAAATGAGGCAGAGACATAAGGAGAATTTAAGCCAAGAGGCCAGTTGGCTTTGTTGATGCCCCAATCCTTGGGAAAGACAATCCTCCAAAGAGATTTCCATCTTTAATAGATGGAATTTCCTAAGTCAGTAGCATGTAAATACACAACTTTTCTAAACTTTGAAATACTTATTCAGCAACCTTACCTAGCCAAAATGTAGACAGGAACTTGGGAGATAGACCCCCCAAAAATCCTTGGCCTGATTTATTTAGTCTAATCCAATCTATCTACTCATCCCAACTACTTGTTTTTTCCTAACATAATTCATCAGTGTTAGAAGGTAGAGAATGAATTTTTGTGGAGGGCAATACAGGTCAAAAGCTGACAGCAAAAGAAGAAAGAAACTTGCCAAAGCATTCAGAAGAATTCTGTATTCCCAATTCTATTATCTGGACCTTTTTGTATGAGTCTGTGTTGTACTTTTATGATAGCCTATTATTATAATTGTGGTTCATGAATCATTAAGGGATAAAGGTGCATTTTGGAGAAATTTCCATTGCAAGTAGGAAATAAAGACATAGATATTTAACTGGATAAGTTGCAAGTATCTGAAAATTAACTCATGTATATCTTCCACATTCCAAAAATGATCCAAAGAAGGAAGTATTGATATGTATACTTGCTGGTTTGTCAAACTCTGAAAATCTCAGCGTATTTCTTTATAATTATCTTGGCTTAATTCTCTTGTGCTCTCATTTGGACAGCTTAGTATTCCAAAAGTGGCTTTTTTGTGTGTTATTCCTATTTTTAAGAATTATGCATAACAGTGTCAGATACTGTCAAATGACCTCCCTTAGTTCCATACATTTTGAATAAATTGAGAAATAATGTCAAAACTGAGTAGAGTTTGAAATTGCAGGAGTTTCCATATTAGGATAGATCTAGGATGCACTGAGCCAGTATTTTCTTGCCAACAGTGGCTTTTTTCATTTTCTTGACGTCGATATTTGTCCCAATTCTGCAATAGCTAAGTGTTAAAAATGTCTCAATTTGGTCAGTGCTTCAGTATTTTCCAGTCACTGGGGAACTCTTTAATTCCTGTCTTTCAGGGAAATTTTTTTACTATTAAGTGATATTCACACATAGTATTGGCTTTTTTCAAAGTCAATTAAGCTAAAATTAGATTTTTTTTTTTTAAGTACCTTGGCCAGTCTGCTCTTGCAGTGATCAGACTCAAATAGCCCATGGTATGTTCTCAACCAGGCAATGTGTAGCTAACCTTTATTGATAGATAATACAATCTTACCTTAGTGTCATACGTCTTCGTTCTCATAAGTATACCAGGACCATTTCTTTATCTTCACTTTAGAAAAGTACTGCTTCTCTTGTTCTCAAGGAGATAAACCCCCCAAAACACTTTTTTTTTAAATCTGGTTCAATGTGATTAACATTCCTAAAAATGATAAGTATTATAATAATTTGAATTTTAGATTGTGTATCTATTTTCCAATGATAATGCATATTAAATATTTTCCACATTATAACTTCAGGTTTTAAGGCTTACTTGGTCGTTGAGTTTTAGCAGAATCACTGTTTTAATCTTCCTGGTAATAATAATACTACTTAATTCCTGTCAGTAAGGAATGTATTCCTATTAAGAGATATCCATACATAGTATTGACTTTTTCAAAGTAAATTAAGTTAAATTAGATTTTTCCGTGTACTTTGGTTAAAAATATATGCTGTGCATATGCACAATATATCTTAATGTGAAATGTATAGTATTGCCAAAGGCTGAGTATTTACTTACTGTATTTGTCTAAGTTCTAAAGAAAAGGTCACTGAAAAATTGGCTTTTCCCTATAATCATTGTAAGGGAAGTGGATTTTTGGATTGCTTTTATGCTAACATAACATGTTCATATCATTTGGAACTTTCAACAGTAAAAGATAGTCATACTTAATTTTAAATTAGAAATAAAGTTTCAGCAGCCATCTCATGAGAAGATCGATAGACTGAGTTATACAAATAACCTGGCCTTTCCTACCTCTGCTTAGTCAAGTATAAAAGGTGTAAGAACAAATGTTTAAATGTGTATCTTTTCTGTGAAAATTACCTTTATTTCGTTCATCAGTAGAAGTAAAATCAGATTTCACAAAATTTCAACTTTGAAAAGGAGCTTCAAGTAGCCTAGCCATGTGCCATCTGCAAGAGACCTCTCAATGACCTGCTCAGCTTCTGCTTACATGCCTCCATGACAGGAAACTCACTATCTCCCCCAAAGGAAATTAACCCACTCAGAACATGTACTGAGCACCTACTATGTGCCTGATCTTTTGTGGCGCTTACAGCTCATCAGTGGAGTCAGACAACCAACAAAATCCCATAGACAATTAAATTATATAATATATTAGAGTTCATTCCATTTTCAAATGTCTTTTTGCCATAAGTTTTCCCTTCATTTTCTTCCATGTAATGATTTAGTGCTTGAAGAAAGTGTTCATGGCCTTCTCAAGTCACTCACTTTCAATCTGTACACTCCTCATTGGCTAGGCAGTTACTCATATGTATTGGTTTACTGGAGACAGTGTAACAAAGGACCACAGTTTGGATGGCTTCAACAACAGACATTTATTTACACACTGTTCTGGAGGCTAGAGGTTCAAGATCAAGGTGCTGGCTAAAGTGGTTTCTTCTATGACCTCTTCCCCTTGAGCTTGCAGGTGGCCACCTTCTCCCTATGTCCTCATGAGGTCCTTTCCCATTGTGGGCATACTTTTTCCTCTTCTATTCTCTAGGCATATTGGATGGGGGCCACCCTAACTCAATCACCTCTTTAAAGCCCCTGACTCCAAACATAGTCACATTCTAAGATACATGAAATTAATACTTTTTTGTATGATCCAGAGTTGGGGACACTTTAGTCCATAAAAGTAGGTCTGGGGAAGGTCCAGAAAATGTGCATTCTAGTAAGCTTCCAGATGCTGCCAATTTGGAGAACGTGTTTTTGAGAATGACTGGTTTAGACATAGAGATTCTAGAACCAGACTTGGCTTCAAATGCTAGCTTCTGAGCCTCTCAGCTATGAAATTTTATCAGGTTATGAAATCTTTCTCTAGTTTCCTCTTCCATTAAAAAAATGATATAATATTGAACCTGCACACAGTGTTGTTGAGGATTAGATAAGTCACTATATGTAACTGGCCCGTGGCTGGTGTGGAGTGGGTACTGTATCTGCTTGCTACTATTGTCATCATTTCCATCAATTTTTATCTATAAGATTTAGAAAAGGATGATGACATTGGAGCTTTGAATTTATATTCCAAAATATTCAACAGTGTAGTTTTAAAACTTCTTCAAATAGATGTTATCTGATATCAAATCTATTTTGTAAGTTTTATAAATAAAATTTGCATTTCAATTTTGCTGATTTCTTCATCCTAAAAAATAATACATAATCTTCCAACTAGTTTCCATGATATTTTACTTGTAAAGTAAACACAACTAATATTTTTTATCTTATTTCAATAGTATTTAAGAAATGTCAGAATGGGCCTGTTTGGAATGCTGTCTTGAAAGTGAATGTTTTGTGGAAAGCCACAAAATGCTACCACAGATTAGGAATAAACCCTGAAATATCCTTAACTACATTAACAACCCATTAGAGAATATCTCATTCATAAAGTATTTGTGCCTTGAAGTTATTTATATTTTCTGCTCTATTGCCTTTGTAAAATCTTTTTATTGTGAAATACGTGTAGCAAATATACATAAAAACCCATAAAACAAATATATAGTTTAACAAATTGTTATAAAATGAACACCATGTAATTTCTCTCCACCCCCCAAAACTGGCCCCTTTCCATTTGGGAAACGGTCTGTGTGCTCGGCTACCTTTATTGTGTGTCCTAAAACTTCTACTTTGAGGCAAGACTTGTTCCCACCTTCTGTGATTCTATTGGTTTGCTTCTATTAGTTTGCCTTTAGCTTTTGTAATCACAAGTACGTTTTCTAATCATACCTGGCTTTCTGTGTTTTTCTTTTCTGTTTTTTAACTACTAATCAAAGCAGCATATCTCAGAAGTTTAAAAAAAAACGTAGGTTTTTAAAAAGCCATTCTTTTTTTAAACTAATATGACATGGTTGTTGGTGTTGCAATTAATATTATTTTGCTTTCAAATAATACAAATAAGTTTCTTTTGTTTGTTTTCATATTCACCACATTAAATTATAAAATCCCATACATATAATAGACAGCCCATATCTTTTAAACATAATTTTCCCATTACTAGATTTTCCCATTACTAGATTTTTCCTTCAACTTAAAAATATATTTTTCCATGATCATTAATCTAAAACTATCAAGGAACAACAGGAGAAAATTTTGGAAATAGATGTCAAAATATCTTTGGCATTATTTGTAAGTCCAAAAATCATTTGCTGTCACCGTCAGAAATAACTGACCCTAGTATGTTATTACTCGCATACTCAAAATTTGACACTTTAGGCCCTGGAGGTCTGTAAGTATGTTGGAAATTGCTAAGCCCGAGGAAATGGAGCTTTTTGTCTGCTCAATTTAAGAGCTAAACCATCTTGAGAGAGTCTAGATAATGCTGGGTCTGTTCCCTAGTCTGAAGGAGAGGTGAAGCATCTTGTCGAATAAGAGGGGAAAGGAGAAAATTGGACTCTACCAAATCCCGAATGTCAAATCCTTGTGAAATGACAGTCATTGTACTTCACCTGTTTCTAAGGATCTGATGACCGTGCACTGTCACTTTAGGTGCTGGAAGCCCCCATTGCATGGCTTTCCTGTCACTTGATAAACCACTTACGTTCTTTTTGTAGATTCCCTGCTGTCAAGAAGAAGTTTATGGCAGAGTTAAAAGAATTACGGCACAAAGAGCAAAATCCGTATGTGGTGCAGAGCATTATCAGCTTGATAATGGGAATGAAATTCTTTCGAATTAAAATGTATCCAGTGGAAGACTTTGAGGCCTCTCTTCAATTTATGCAGGTAAAGTCCTGGACAAGAGCACTAAGTGGTGATCAACTCAAATAATTCCCTTTATCAGAATGACACCTCGATTGTGAAAACCCTTTATAAGCGGGATCCAACTTACAGTGATTCATCTAGTAATATTTCAACTTTAGTGGTGTGATAGGTATACACATTCAGTAGAAACTGCATTTCAAGTTTTGAATTTGGATCTTTTCCCAGGCTAGCACTATGTGGTCTGATCCTCTCTTTAGATGCTGGGCAGAGCTCCTGGCCAACCCCATCATCATGGTGGGAAACAGCCAGCACCACAATGTGTTCTGTGGCTAGGCCAGGCCATTCACTAAGTTAGGGGTGTTCAATGCCATTTCCTCTTAATGATATTTTCAACTTATGATAAGTTGATCTGGACATCCCATCATCATGAGCCAAGGAGCATCTTGACTTAGAACATCCTACCTTATCAATAATTCTTTAAGTGCCTGGAACCAAACAATAGAGTTACAGACACATTGTTTCATTTATTAAAATTTCCTGTTATCTTTGGAGTAAAGTGTACAATAGCATTTCTTACTTTTTTGGTTTTTTTTCTCTTTTATTCATTTTGATAACATTGTTCTGTGAATACAATATAGCTGACACTTTTACTTTTTTAGAAATTGATAGCATTGGATTGGCTACATCAACATTTACAGGAATCTTCATTTAAAAAAAAAAATCAACCAAATCATATAGGTTTGATGTCTATCAACCTGAATTCATTATGGTGCATAGCAAAAAAAAAAAAAAAAGTTACTAATAAGAACTTGGGAGAATCCGTAGCTCTATTAAGAGTTTACAACTGGGCACAGTGGAGCATACCCGTAATCCCAGCTGGTCGGGAGGTTGAGGTAGGATTGCGAGTTCAAAGCCAGCCTCAACAACTTAATGGGACTCAGTCTCTAAATAAAATATATTTTAAAAGGGGGGCTGGGGATGTGACTCAGTGGTTAAACACCCCTGGGTTTAATCCCTGGTACAAAAAAAAAATTACAAAAACTTAGGTACCTGAAGGCATTTTTCTAATACTTCTGTAAATTAGATTTGGTACTCATCTTACTTGAGACTTTGGATGTAGGAGTTATGAATGTAGATTGTACCATTCTATAATCCAAAAGTCAGCTATTAAAAAGACACGTAATAAACATAGGAGAGGATGGGAGGAAACTGGAACCCTCATGCCGTGCTAGTGTGAATGCAAAACAGCCTGGAAGCTCCTCAGGTGCCCAAACGTAGAATTACCCAATGATCCAACAGTTCCACTCTAGGTATATATTATACACCCAAGAAAAATAAAAATGTATGTTCACACATAAACTTGAACACAGATGTTCATAACAGCATTATTCATTGTAGGCCAAAGTGAAAATAACTCAAATGTCTGTGAACCAATGAATGGATGAACAGAATGTGACATATCCATACAATGGAATGTACAAAATGTGGTATATTCATGCAGTAAAGTACTGATGCATGCTGTAAAATAAATGAACCTTAAAAATATACTTAGTAAAAGAAGCCAGGCACAAAAGCTCATGTAGAATGTGAATCCATTTACCTGAAATGTCCAGAACTGGCAAATCCATAGAGAGAGAAAACATGTTAATGGTTGCCTAGGACTGAGCATCGGAGTGGATGGAGAGGTAGAGAGTATCTGCCAAGGGGTACAGAGTTTCTTTGGGGGGCATTAAAAAGTTCTAAATTTGATTGTGGTGATAGATGGATGCACAACTGTTGGTATACCAAAATCCAGTGAACTGAATATTTCAAATGAGTAAATTGCAGAGTACACGAATCATCTCTCCATAAAGCTGGTACGTAGAGGGGTGGAGAGAGGGAAGATGGACATTGTGTGTCAGACTTCTTGGATTTGGATTGAAGAACCATATTTATCGGCTCTGTGACCTTAGCCAGTTACATTGTCTTTTTCATCCCAATTATAATTCACCTAAAAGGTGCTGGTAATGACACTAACGTTGAGGATTCTTAGTATATGATAATCACTCGGTGATTCTTATCTATTCTATTATGTTTATCCCACTTTCATACTAATAGATCATATGTGTCTGTACTTGGGTGACAACTTGATATATGCATACATATGCAAAAGGTAGCAAAAGAACATGATCCTGGGAACCATAAACTCCATTCTGTCTGGGGAAAACGGTCTCTCTGACTCCTAGTTGGTATTGCCCACCCAGAGCAGAGGTTGTAATATGATGTTGGTAGACTGAGGACCTTAGCAGCTGGTCTTCTCAATTGCAACTATAATAAAGGGTGAGAGCTAATGTGGAAATTAGTATGTCATCAAATATGTGTAGCCTGGATTCTTGGATGGGAATAGGGCCTGGCAGAGACCACAGGAAGCACTAGCAGAAGGCCTGGAGGAGAAAAGGCTGGCAGTGCTCAAGGAAGGCCTCCTTTCCTATAGGACAAGTCCCTGGGCAACCTGCAGAGACATCCTTGCTGTGGGAACCCTACCAAAGCCTTGTATGAGGTGGGGAAGGAGGCATTCCAGACTTGCTTATGAAACGATCTGAATAATAAACACACCTAAAATGTCAGAGCAAGTAAACAGCTCTGTAGCCGAGGCCATCCGGCACCGGGCCCAAAATAAGTTTACTGTCTTCAACCTGTCTTCCCATGTTTTTCCTCCCTGGGGATCTGTGTTTGCAGCCCAGTCAAGGGTGCAGGCCCCCACACAGGGTAAGTGATCTACAGACCCTTATTGGAAATGAATGACTGAATGAACCAGCCAGTAATCCAGAAGATAAATGTGTGCTTACTGGTTGTAGATGCTTTGTCCTTTCAGAAGAGTGGCTTGAACTAGATATAGAAGAGAGAAAACCAGCCTTGTGAAATGTCACTGAGGCCCTTGTAAACCTTTCGACTTGATACAAATGTCTGATCCAGTGATTTTTAAATAGATTACAGAATAGGCTGTATTGGTACATATGATTAAGAGCTATTTACTTAAGTTTGCTTAAATACATTTTACATGTACTTTTCAATCAACTCTCCCTATATCCTTCCTTCTTCTTTGTAGGAATGTGCCCATTATTTCCTTGAAGTCAAAGACAAAGATATCAAACATGCCTTGGCTGGACTCTTTGTGGAAATCCTTGTCCCAGTTGCGGCTGTGAGTTAGCCTTTCCTTTCTAAGAACTTCTTCAAACTGAATGACAGACTCAACAGTCTCGATAATAGAATATGCACATGCACTTCTGTTTCAGGCCGTTAAAAATGAAGTAAATGTTCCCTGCCTTAGAAACTTCGTGGAAAGCCTATATGATACCACTCTGGAACTTTCTTCTAGAAAGAAGCATTCCTTGGTTAGTATCTACGAGAAAATCCAAAACACAAACAAAACTGCAGAGATTAAAATTGCCAGGCAGAAATCTATTTGATTTGTAGAATCCTTGTATAAGAATGCCACAGATGGAAGAATTACCCATGACTGACTCTTTCGTAAAGGCTTTCAAACTTTTGAGCTTACATTTATTATCAGCTGTGAATCATGGTACTAGAAGGGGATTTGACCGTGTCACCTCCGATGACCCTTCTGGTTCTATGGATTCTGTTCTTTGTTTTTTAAGATTGGCTTAATTTGATTTTTCTTTAAATTTCCAAGAATTATTTTTTTTCCTCAATCCAAAAGCTAAAGTTTATGAAGTTCCTCTTCTCAATCCCCAGGATCCTATATACTGGGTAATTCCTATCCTGACATTCAGGATCAGAATTGAAGTAGGCAAAAATCGGGATGGGAAATAGTGGCCCCCAGGTGAGGTTCTCTGAAGGCTGGGAAAGCAGTTCTTGGGGAGGGTTTGTACTGAAAAGAAGCAGATTACCCTCCACAGTAAATAAAGCTCTGGTTTACAAATTGGCATGTAGTATACCAGGGCAATCATGACAGTCTAGAGGAAATAGGTTGTTTAGATGGCTGTTTAGATGGTTGTTTAGTAGGGTTGAGGCTAGTTTACAAGTATAGACACTGCTGAGCATGTTGCTTTTCTGGTAGTGATAACAAATTGGCTCATTTGTCCACATTCCAATGTCACTGTGACTAATTGATGCATTTTTTTTTGAAGACTAGTGATTGGCATCAGAGTTGCATTCAATGGAAACAATAGTTCAAAGCCCTTTAAAGCTAAGCTAATTTAAAGAAGAAGAAAAAAAATAAGTTAATGAATTGCCAAGCACTGAATCTCATCTCTGGCAGTTGTTTCTTGCTAGTTCGAGTTAATAGATAAGCCAGTTATGCTTTTGTTTAAATCTTCATCAGCCTGAGTTCTTTGGGAATCATAAAGGTATCTAAGATCTGGCTTAGCAAAATGGTAGTGAATTCTGCATGTGTTTCTTGGGTGGCTGCCCATTAGCTTTTATGTCTTTAGTTGCTGTGGGAAATTGGCCCAGTTCAGCAGGAAAAGCACAGTAGCACCTCTGTTTATTTGGTCATAAGCAAATTCCTCTGTGGTTAAATTTGTCTTAGTGGAGTTTACCAATGTAATAACATTTCTTTTAGGAATCTTCCTTAATTACAGGAGGATTGCATGCAAAAGAAAATATATATACCTACCTCTAAGACAGGGACAAACAAGTAGATATTTGTAAGTGAAAAAGCCAGTAACATTTTCAAAATTAATGTGCCTTCCTGCTCTTTTTTTTTCCCCCACCCCAAGATTGGCAGTGACCTAAGATGGTGAGTTGTTAGTATCTTGGTTAGGATCTATGAGAAAATCCACAACAATGGTTTACACATATAGTGACAGAAAGTAAATGTTCTCTTTTACTAGGTGTGGAAGGCAGGCTTGCCCTGCTCAGAGCTACTTCATTATATATAGAAAAGTCGTCCTTGGGCTGTGCTGAGCCCTGAGTTACTCCATTTTATAAAGCAGTAGTTGTCACTGCGGTGTGATTACTTGAGGGTATTCTTTTCAAGCCACATGACGGTAATCAGTTCGTCTCTGTTCACTGCTCTCTGGGCAGGCAGGCAGCATATTTGCTGGATATTTGTTTTCAAGGTTCCTAAGTGAAGACTACTTAAGTGAATCAGATTTCTCTCTTCTTATACATGAAGCATATCACTATACTTTGTCCATAGTTCTAGATGATTCCATCCCCCGCATTATCAGAAAGTATCTGCAAAATGCCCACCTCCGCTGGACACCCATTAGGCCTTGTGTAACTTAGTGTCCTACTTATTCAAACTTTTATGGCAGAGGGAGATGGTGAAGTAATTGGTACAGAAAATATGTGTTTCCTGATTCATTGAAATATCATTCTGTGATCTCGTCTCCTTTCTTCTCAGGCCTTGTACCCCCTGGTGACCTGTCTGCTCTGCGTCAGTCAGAAGCAGCTGTTCCTGAATAGGTGGCATGTTTTTCTTAACAACTGTTTGTCCAACCTTAAGGTTAGTATTTGTCATCTGGACAAAAAAAAAAAATCCTTTACAAGAATTCACAATACAGTTCTCAGGCAGGCGTCTATGCTTCTGACTAGGGATAAGAGAAATCACTTCAGGTTGGGGGAAAATAAATCTGTTCCAATAAGGATCACTTGAAAGAAAATTAAATGCTGCTTTATATGCATCTTTGTCACATTTAATTTAAATAATATAGAAATTTAAAATGGCCACGTTTAGCCAACAGAAGCATGTGAATTGATTTCAGGTGCTCACCTATCCCTCACGCATCCTTCTTCTGTCCCCTTCAGCCTGGGTAAATATTTTGGAAATAAAACTCCCTTCTATGGGAAGGATTGACTTAGTGTCATTAGCATGCTATGCCATTAACATATAATGACACATTTGTGTCTTTGGACAGTGTCAGAGTTTATTAACAAGTTGTATCACTTTCATCAGCTTTAATTCACTGAAAGTACTCGTGGTTCACTTAGTGTCATGAGCGAGGCAATCACAAGTTTTTTTTTTATTTCATTCAACTTAATTACTAATATCTATAACATTCAAATCACACATCCTACTTTATACCATTATTTATATAGGAAGCAAGTGTGCCTGTCGGGGGCAGGCTTGCCCTGCGCAGAACTATTCCATTATGTATAGAGAGATAGTCCTTAGGCTGTGCTGAGCCCTTAGTTACTCCATTTTTATAAAGCAGTAGTTGTCACTGTTGTGTAATTACTTGAGGGTATTCTGTCCAAGCCACATGACAGTAATCAAGTTGTCACTGTTTACTGCTCTCTGGGAAGGGAGCACAGGTGCTAGGTGACACAAGGAATAAAAGTAGTGGTCCCTGAGACCAAGAAGCCTACAGGTAAAGCAGCCATAATGATTAGGTTCGAAATTGGCTTTATAGGTTTGAAATGGTAAACATGCTGTGTGTTTAGTGACCTATTGATAGAAGGCAACTAAATGAAAACCCTCCATGATAATAAGTGTAAATAGGAGGTATTCTTCACACTTGTTCCCGCTTGTGTTCAAAGTTGTGGTTCAGTGTCTTTTACAGGTTTGACATTTGATGCTTTCCAGTTTTAGAAAATACTTAGTTGTAAAATCTTGCATGTGCTTGTACATGTTGCCTCGTTTTGTGTTTTTCCTAAGACACTTTAATTTGGCAAAATGGTTAAGATTAATTATACTATTTTGGCATTCACCATAATTACACAATAATCTGCATTAGAGCTGTTTTAAGCACCCACTGTGTACTGGCTCTAAAAGCTGATTGTGAAATCCAAGATTAGAATCATTCATTTTCTTCAGAATGGCAGTGAAATATAATAGCAGTGGATAGAGAATGAAGCTTTTAAAGGACTCCTAAAACTGAAGTGCTTTTCAGGGTTATCAACTGTTATATAATGGCTGCTTTGAAGTATTTTGTTTGAGGATTTATCCATCTGCCCTGATATATGATTCTGAAGTGCAGCCCAATGCCATTTTTATTATTCGGTCTACTTTTTAAGTATCCAGTTATTAATCCCATTTAATACTTTTTTTACATTTTGTACAGATAGAAAATAGCTATTTTCTTCAAAACAAAGAGAAATAATTGAAAATGCTCATAGAGTGGCTTCCTGTATGTAGTATGTATAATGTGATTGATGAATTTTGGCTAAAATTATGATATTTTGCATAATAATTTACTACTATGGTTAAAAAGGCCAATTTTTTTAGCCCAACATTGTTTTTGAAACATAGCAGAGCATCTTACTTTGTAATTTATCTCCAAATTAAAATACTATTTAAAGCTCTAGTCTAAGCCCATCAGAGACTTAGTAAGAGGGGTTATAAACTCCCCAGAGAGAAGTGGGTCTGGATTCTGACGGTATTTTCCTATACAACATTGCACACATTAGAATTTCTAAAAAAGAGAAGCAATAAGTCAGAAAGAGTATGTAAAATCAATGCTCTTAAGAGACTAAACCACATTCAAGAATTCAATTTCATTCATAAGGATTTTGTAGTGGCTTCTGTTTGTGAGGTGGTAAGGAAAGTACTGGAATTGGGAAGAATGGAGCAAGACAACTATATAAATCTAGATGTAGAACAAGAGTCCCCATCCTTGAAATGCTTAACATTTCATTGAGGAATATGTAATAAAGCTTCAAATTGCGAGATACAGAGAGGGTTGTAACCTTGGGAGCAGGAGGATACCTGTACAGTTTGTACAAGTGTTGTACCTCATGGAGTGTGAAAGCAGTATTCATCAGGCAAAGTAAAGGCAAGAATGTTTTACTTTATGGGTAGTAAGCTGTTGGAATTCACTACCCAAAAGCCAAAAAGATATAAAAAGATTGTTGATGAGTTACAAGCAGAATAAAATTGTATCTCATATTTAGAACTCAACCCCGTCAATATTTGAATGGGGCTATTTATAAACATCATTACTATATAAAAAAACTTTCCAGACCTCCTCATCCATCCTCAAGATAGAAGAAATACCTGAAGGGAAACGAACATGGCTTCAGAAGTGGTCTTGGTCTTGGATAGCTTCAGTATTTTATACCATTTAGAACCAATCATACCACTTCACAAGGGACAACCAACACTTCCCCATATACACCTTCTGGCTCTCTTCCCCCACTTCCTTTCCCATCTCTTCCACCATACACTTCAGAATGATGAACCTAGTGTCCACATCCCCCATGTTGAACTTGATGACCATCTTTGGCGGCTTCTGCAGTGGGGAGTCATCAAGGTGGCAGCATGACCTAAGCAGAGGAGAGGTATGTAGGACAACAGCCTCATGCTTTCCAGTAAACAAGCTCCCAGATTCAGGTCTAGTTTGTGTCCTTGCCCTGGTTCATCCTCAGCATGAGTCTGACTTTAGCCTGCTTTGGGACCACAGACCTGAATTCTTTAACTTTTAACTCAGTCAATCATATAATAGCAACATGCCATTGTAAAGTGTTAAGAAATTTATGGCACCTTCTCACCAAGACATTCACGTCTTTTAGGAATTCTTGTCCATGGTAACCAATCCTGTTTTATGTCAGAATTTAAACATATTGAGCTATTTTTAAAATGACACATTCCTTTCATATCATCCAGATACCTAATTCTGAAAAAGGAAATATATTTTAAGAACTTAATTTAATAATACTGTTAAAACAGAATATTTATTTCATTCACAACTACGTACTAGTTTCTTGCCCTTCAAAAGTAGATGTTATTACATGAGAATTTTTAATTTGTTTCCTTTTATAAAAATGAATATAATATATCAGTGAGGTCCGGATTATAAAGGAAAAAATCATAAAAGAATCATAATAAAGAAATACACTTTATTATATGGTCTCTCATTAATCAAAGATTTTTTAAGAACCAAGAGAATGGTTGTCATGTGTGTCATGGGAATGTCACATGCGTTCGTGGATGTTATTTCTGTTTTTTCTAAAAATCATGCTTAGATAGCAACACTTACTAAAGGTAGACCTTAGTAATCCTAGTTTCATAGTAAAACAAAAGTATAAAGCAAGAAATGATTCTGCTTTTGTCTCAGTTGCCACTTGTTCTAGAATTTGAATTCATTGATTTACTAAGTCCATCAGTTGGCTGGCAGATCTTTTCAAGTAGTCTAGCAGGTGCTATCCTAGATGCTGGGAAAATGTGATGAATAAGACAATAATACTACCTGCTCTCTATATTTTTTTAAAATATTTTTTAGTTGTCAATGGACCTTTATTTATTTATTTTATGTATTTATATGTGGTCCCGAGAATTGAACCCAGTGCCTCACACATGCTAGGCAAGCGCTCTACCACTGAGCCACAACCCCAGCCCTAGTTGCTCTCTTAAACCTTGCACTTTAGTGAAGGAGACAGATAATAAGTAAGTAAATAAATGCATAAGAACAAAAGCGTCAGCGATAACTGCTCCAAAGGAAATCATATAAGATATTATGATAGAGAATGAGGAATTTAGGTAGGTCAGGAAAGGGAAATTCAGCAAGGTATTTTGATTTCCAGTAAGAACCCCCAAACAAGTGTTGTTGCCATAAATAGGATAGTTGATGAATTATCTTTTATACTTAGTATATATTTGTGTGAAGCAGCTACAATGATGTTTAAAAATAGTTTGGGAGCTGGGGTTGTGGCTCAGCAGCAGAGTGCTTGCTTTGCACGTGCAAGACCCTGGGTTCCATCCTCAGCACCATATAAAAATAGATAAATAAAGGTATTGTGTCCAACCACAACTTAAAGATAGTTCTGAGGAATTTTCATATGATAATAAGGTTATTAATGACATCTTTATAAATGAAGACATTGAATAACATTAAAGATTCATAACTGTTACCTGAATGGTTCAAAATGTAAGGCATTTGCCTTAAAATGAAGGCTATTCTCTTTGTGAATACCAAATTTAAATGGTATAGTATTAGGTAGTTTAAATATTCGTTTTCAGAATGTGATTATTCTGCTTAATATTAACTTTATTTCTATAATTTTGTGAAAAAATCTCATTATTGGATGAAAACATCTTATTCTTATACAACCATTGAGTGAAAACATAATCTCCATAAGTTATTGGTATAACAATGTTAGAGATTATCACAAACTTCAACAGTATGTTATTTGAATAACATGTAGTGATGAAAGGGGTTGAATTATGATCCAAGTAAACTGATTCAAGTATCCTAAAGAAACGTTCAAACAAAGGAGATTACTATGATTTACAAATTAATATAACAAAGAAATAGATTCATTTAAATAGTTTTAATTGAAATGGGATTTAAAACTAGAAGTATAGCAAGATCGTTAAGATGACTAAAATTGTTTATCCATGTGTGTCAATAGGTTTTTACCTTCTTAAACACAAGAATCTCTAAGGAAGCCCGTTATAAAATATAACTTCCTAAAACCCACCTTCGGAGGTTCTGGTTCACACTGTCTAGGTGCTGCCCAGGGATCTGGATATTTAGAAGCAGCCAGATGACCTGGTGACAATGGTCGGCTGATAGACCTTGAGAAACATTGGTCTGAACCAATGACCCTATCAGCAGCCAACTCATTGGTGAATTCAACTCACCTTGTTTCTTACCAATTCCAAATTGCTTTAACCACATTAAAAGCAA
This sequence comes from Marmota monax, assembly GCF_021218885.2. Taxonomy (NCBI): domain Eukaryota; kingdom Metazoa; phylum Chordata; class Mammalia; order Rodentia; family Sciuridae; genus Marmota; species Marmota monax. The sequence continues at coordinate 7,068,561 of NW_026693082.1, forward strand.
AACTTAAAGAAGGTGGGCATGTCATTAAAAAGGCCAACATGTCACATGAAGTCAGTGGCCCTGAGGTGAGAAGCACCTGTCCAGGGAAATTGTAGTCTGCCCTAATGCCCACTATTTTCCTGAACAATTTTATTAACAAACCTTGATGGCATAATTAATATATAAATTAATTGTTAATTAATTAATGGAGACACAGATTCCAACAAAAAAATGGTTCTTTGATCTTGAAGTTGAAATCTTTGATACAGAAATCAGTGATATGCTAAAAATGTCTATATTCTCAAACATCAAGCACCTATTATGTCATTGTGTTAGGGGCTAAGGGAATTAAACAGACAATGAGGGAGCGTTCTGAATGTCTTCAAGTAGAAACAAGCTATTAGGTCCCAATAGAGTATTTGAGCAATTTCTCTATAATATGGAATTTCTTTATGGAATTTGGACATTGTCCAGTAGGTTATTAGAAGCCAATTATGGACTTTAAATTTTTTTAATTAAATAATCATGTTTGCATCTTAATATTATTTTTACAGAGAACAAAAGAAGGGCAAGGAAACCACTTTAGGAGGCAATTATAGCAGTCAGTGATATCACCCTGAAATGCTGAAAGTCAATTACCAGTACTTAATCCACCAGCAAAACAAAATAATAACCTTAGCCACATTGCTCTTTGGCCTCTCTGGGAGCACCAATAGTTAAGAATGAAAGAACACCAATCACAATAAGCTACAGCAAAAAAGGTGGGAGGGAAAGACAGGAAACATGTTTGAAAGAAATTAAAATTAACAGAAGACACTTACGTGAATCATTTTAGAGATTTCGGTTAAGGTCTGCAGTGAAATTGGGATGATACGTGCCCTTCCACATCATGATTCACAATTGAGATAATGTGCATGAGAGAATTTTAAATGATGTATTATGCAATTTGAAAATTCTTCTACATATACTAAGAAAGGAAAATGTATAAGTGAGAAGACATTTCTGCTAGAACAGAAGCTCCCCAAAACAGGATGACACTTCGCTTGTTTACTGCTGGATTGGTACATAACACAGCAGTATGGGCAGGCAGAGTGCTATAACCCCCTATGCATTTGCTTGTTTAACTCTCATACCTCTCCTATGAGATAGATAGGTTTGTCTTTTGCATCTCAGACAGGAAAAATCAGACACAGAGAGCTTAAGGAGCTTCCCCAAGGCTGGCCACACAGGTATTAAATTGTAGTCAGGACAGGTTCAAATCCAGGCAGTCTATGTGTAGAGTTTGCTTTTAACTACTAAGTACACTAGAGACATTTACTGATTTGGAGCAACTGGAAGAACATTCAGAATACCTGAAATTTTTTAATGAGAGAAAAGTTTAAATGCAGTATTACTAGTTTGAAGTTCTTTTAAGTAACTGAAACATTTGATGAATGATACCTGTTATATTAGACAAAAAAATAAAATAAGAGAAGAGAAAAACACTTTTCTTGTAAATGCATGCTTCTAAAAAGCCAAGTTATTTTTTTCTGGAGATAGACAAGTAGTTATAAAGTTTAGTTGGAATGGTAAGCATGCAGGAACATCTAGAAAACCCCTAAAAAGAAAAAGAATTCAAAACCACAATGGACATGGGCCTGGGGTTATGGCTCAGTGGTACAGTGCTTGCCTAGCATGCATGAGGCACTGGGTTCGATCCTCAGCACCACATAAATATAAAATAAAGATATTGTGTCCACTTAAACCTAAAAAATAAATATTTTTAAAAAACACAATGGATAATGCAAGGTAATTCATACAAGACATTAAAATACATAATTTTTTTTAAAGAGAGTGACAGAGGTTTTTTTTTAATATTTATTTTTCAGTTTTTGGCGGACACAACATCTTTGTTTGTATGTGATGCTGAGGATCAAACCCGGGCCGCATGCATGCCAGGCGAGCGCGCTACCACTTGAGCCACATCCCAGCCCCTAAAAATACATAAAATTTTAATAATTAAACTAATATCACATTAGCACTTGAAAAGACAAATAGAACAACAATCACAAGGCTAGAAATCAACCTAAATACATATGAAAATTTAGACTTTTAGACTAATGACCATGGTAAAAGTTACTTTTAGATTACATAAACATAAGAAATTGACCTTCCCTACATCTAAAAACTACTCACTGTAGTCTTTCACATAGCATTTATTTAGGCCCCATCTTTATTCAGTAATAGTTTAGAGGTAAAATTTATCTTATACTATTCCTAAACAGTTCTGAGCACTCCCCAAATTATCCACTCTGAGAAGAAAATGGGTAGAACTCTGTGAGGCTAAGACTGGCACTGAAAGACTGTTTAGCAAACAGTTATTGATTTCCTGTAGAATGGCAGAAATACTAATAGATGCCAGGGATAATTAGATAATAATGTATCCCGTCAGAAAACCCACCACTTCCAGAGGTTGACATTTAAAAAGGAAATTAAAGACTACACTGGAGGTATATGGGGTCAGGGGACACTCGGGAGAAAATAATTAGTTTTGTTTTCTTTTTTAGTGGTGCTAGGGTTCCAAACCCAGGGCTTTGTGCATGGCAGGCAGGGAGGGACTCTATCATGGGTTAACCGACCCTCCTCCTCCACAGCCCTCTTTTTAATGAGATGGGCTTCAGGACATCAGGAAGGAACGGAGAAGGCTACATGAAGGAGAGACATTCAGACTGACCATGGAAAAAGAACAGGGTTTACTTAGAAGAAAAGAATGTGGTGTAGAGGGGCACCCCTGACATGGAAATAGAAGGAGGCCTAGCAGGAGTTTGAGGAGCTTGTAGTTTGAGAATAACAGGATGGGAAGCAAGAAAGGTAGGTTAGGGCTAGATATTGACTGGGCAGGTGTGCCGTGCACACAAATGTTAACTCGATCCTACAGGCATTGGGAAATGCCTGATTTGTAAGTAATAAATTCAGAGGATTATAATCCATATATGATAGGAAAGCACAATGGGGAAGGAATCCATTCAGGAAGACAGGAGATTCCTGCAGCTCGGCCCCAGGTGACAAGAGCTAGAGGCTGAATTGCAGAAGTGGCCATGGAGAGGATGTCAAGTTCAAGAGTCATTTTGTGGATAAAACCCACAGAACCAGTTGAAAGGGCGGAGTGAGCCTCAGAAGTGAGGATTGAAGGTGATGTCCACTAGATGATGGGATCCCTGCCCTCCTCTCCTGCTTATTTGTCTTTGCCTGGGTGCCCACCGCTGCCACATCAAGAGGTCTGCCTGCCTCGGCTTCATTCCCCACACTCCAGACGTGGAATTTCCTGTCTCTGCCATCTCAGGCCTCTCTGTCACCACTGTGAGACGTCTGATCCCCTCCTGGAAGTTTACCATATGTGTTTCCTGCCTTTCTCTCAAGCCTCACCAGCCACTGCTCCTCCACCCAGCTTCCCTGCACTGGTCTTAACTAGCAAATGTCTCAAGATCCTAAATATGATGCCACTCAGTCAGCTCTCTTAGCTTCCATGTGCTGTTGCCTCTGCTTAAAAAGTTCTCCTCCCACCCTTGTTTTTACTCCTTTCAACGTTTCTAGTGCCAAGCAGCGACTCGCATATCTGTCGAATGGATGATTGAGAACATGGATGGATTTAAACTTCTTCTGAGTTTTCATCTGCTCCTGGAAAACCTATCCCAACTGCTTTGTTTTCTTTCTATACCCTGTTGCCACTAGTTTTTAATACTGTCCTAGAGTTGACTAGTTATTACCTATCACCCAGCTCCCATTGTCTGGGAGCATCTAAAGAAAACAATAAACTTTTTTTTCTATATATTCCAGATTATAGCATAGTTCCTAATACTCATTAATGTCAATAAAGATTGGGGGTTAATCAGTTGGGATGGGGACAGAAGAGGGAGAGGAATAAAAGCAATAGCAGTGTTTAAAAGGACCTAATAAATGGCAAGAACAGATTGCTTCTACTGTTGCTACAAGAATCGGGTTTCCTGGGCAGGAGAGAGAAGGCAGTCTTTTTTGAGTGTGCGCTTTGGTAAAGGAGAGATGATGTGACTTCCCCAGAATGACTGTTCCACCATCAGGGCCATTTGGATTTTTTCTCATGGATTGTTTAGTCAATGAGCATCGAAGGACAAATACCCCATGCGTCCCAGATGATGGAGTGTGTGCCTTGCAGGGACCTTGCCATCCAACTGGGCCTGTCTTTCCCAGACATTCAGAGAATCAAGTCTAGACATCACTAATCAGCAATGTTGCATTTTGGTTTTTGTTGTAGAATAAAGACCCCAAAATGGCTCGAGTGGCCCTGGAATCTCTCTACAGATTACTGTGGGTTTACATGATTCGAATTAAATGTGAGAGCAACACGGCTACTCAGAGGTAAGAAGTTGGCTTGGATTCCTGTTGACCATGTCATAGCATTAACAATTGTATCCACATTACTCAGCCCAAGGAATGTTTTCAGAGACTGTTTTCTTTTATTGCTGCCTTTCCTAACCCAGCCAGAAGCTGTTCAGAGCAGACAGTTTCTGAAAGATCTAAGTCCGAGAGTATTTTCAGGCCTCCCTTCGTCCTACCAGATGGACGAGTCCTACTTCCAGTATTGCATTCAGCACTTTAACAAAGAAAATTTTGTAATTTTCTAACTGCCCTTAGTTTTCGAAAAATAAATTTCATAGAATAATTATGCTAATGGAAAAGGATGAGGTGGTTTGTTTTTCTGAATTCTCAGATACTTAGATAAGATGAAACATCTGCCCTTTTCCCTTAAAGAACTGGAGCTCAGCCAATCTTGCTTGTTTTCTCTTTTCCCCCCTTATTTTCCAGCCGACTTATAACCATCATCACAACACTTTTCCCCAAAGGGTCCCGCGGTGTGGTGCCAAGAGATATGCCTCTGAACATCTTTGTGAAAATCATCCAGTTCATTGCCCAGGTAATGGAGACGTTTCTGGCAGTGAGAATCTTCTAATTGCTTTTAAGTAGCCAGGCTCTTTCTTACGAAGTACTAAAAGATGCAAAGTCTCCAATATCCTACGTGTTCCGACTTTTCTGAAGGTTTTAAGTGTTTTCACACATACGGTATTCTTTCACTTCAAAACAAATTGTGACATCAGTATATGACGTATTTTCAGCATCTGGCAAATAAAGAAATTGAGAGACCAAGTCTAAATGACTAATCTGAGGTCATAAAGTCTGTTAGTAAAAATGTCTCTTGACTTCTCTGTCCTTGTTTTTTCTCTGCTCTGCATTCTAAAAGAAGCAAAGAATCCAATGTTTGGAGGAAGTATTTTTAAGACAATTGAAATTTGAGGAGTAAGTTAATAATGTTCTAACTTTCGTCTGTGAAAAAAGAATATTAACATTTGTCAAGGAAATTTATTCATTGCCAAAAACCATTCTTGCACTTTACATATGTTACTTTACTTTAAAACTAGGTCCAGTCGTATTAAACACAATTTTTAGTATGTAATTTACTATTAACTATTTAGAACTAAGATTTTGACTCTTGTTATTGTTGTTGTTATTTGTTTGTTTCTTTGTTTTGTTTGTATTGGGATGGAACCAAGGGCTTCACACATGCTTAGTTCATACTCTTCCGTTTAACTATATCCTCAAACCCAACTTTTACTCTATAAAACACTTTATGAGTTGATGGTCTTACAACTTTGACCTCCTCGTGATTTACAGAGGAATACAAAAAGACTTATTCCAATCCCTTGAGCCAGCCCTTTTAATCTCAAACAAGTCAGAGAACACCTTTTTTCTCAGTTTCTGTATCTCTAAAATGGGAATGAAAATGCTTGCCCAGTATATCTCAGAATTACGTAGGTCAAAGGAAGCCATAGACCGTAAATAATGTAACTTTTCTACATATATTTATGAGGTGTTTGACAATGTGCTTTGATTATTCAGGAATATATTGTATAAAATGAACATGTCATATCTTAGTAGCCACTATCTCAAATTACTAGAATCTCACTGACATGGTTTTATTTAAATAATCTTAATATGTCTTGTTAATATTCTTCTTACTTGTAGAATTATTTGCTATATTATGAACCAAAAGATATTAGAGAGTAGAGGAAAATGGTCATCTTGCAGCCAGATCACAAAAATACAAGAAGTTACCAGCAGTTGTAGTATGAGTAGGAATAATTTAACCTGTTTCTAAGTTCAGACACTAAGTGTTTTGATTTTTCTTCTGTGTCATCAGTCATTTTGTGCTTTCAGAGCTAATTCCATCTCTTATATAATGAAGGTGTCCTTGCACAGCAAGCAAAAGTAGAAGCAGCTCTGCCAGCAGCTCAGATGGGCATGATCTTCCCCCAGGGATTCTCTGTGATCCATAAAACTAAGCAGTACCCCTTTTTTCTAGTAGCCACCTGTTTGATACATATGATGAAAATAACCATTTCATGTTAAATGTGCACTTCAACATTTTTATATTGTTTTGTGTGGTTTTTTTTTTTTTTTTTTTTTTTTGTTCTCTCCAGGAACGTTTAGATTTTGCAATGAAAGAAATCATTTTTGATTTTCTTTGTGTGGGAAAACCAGCTAAAGCTTTCAGTCTCAATCCAGAGGTATGAATGATCCTTTTATGTACTTCTAACAGAGCATGCATTCACAGAGTCATACCTTTGCTTTGCAACACTGGGGAACAGGATGAGGGATGATTTCTCTCAAGTCTTATATTTGTTTCTCTGCATGTCCAGATTCAAATAATAGGGATTCAGAAGTAAAATTTTGCATGAATAGATTTAGAATGATGAAAGGTTTTTGTGCTACCTTTCATTATACAAGTATTCTATACTTGTATAATAAAGTATGTGTTTCCCAAAAAGATTTGCTAACAAATCAGGATATTTTATTTAGAAAAGTAAATGCTTTTACTTAGAACTATGTTGATGCAGATTAACAAATTTAGTATTTGGAAGTAATAAAACAGAGAAGAACAAATACGTGTAATGAAATGTCATGAAACCTAGTGAAATTAAATAATATGTGAACATATTTTCTGTGTCAGCACCCCTGCTCAAGGGTGAGGCAGATTGTGGAAATGAGTCCAAAGTGGATGGACTTGGATCCAGAATGGGTACAATGTGGAGTCAGGGCTATGCAAATGAATAGCACACTTACACTTTCAAAAACACCATCAGAAATATGGCAAGCTGCCTCTGCAAAGTCCTTTTCCTATAAGATTATAGAAGGAATACTGGACCAGAAGCCAGCACAGCTAGATTTGACACTTGCCACCAGCACTGACATTTACTTCTCTGAAATGGACAAAATGCTTTTCTATCACACTTCATAAAACAGTGATACAAGGAAGAATGCATCACAAACTACAAAGGAAGAAAGGGGGAAACAGGAAAGAAAGAAGAAAATTGTATATCATACATTTTTTTATGGATAAAATGCCTTTATTTTATTTGTTTATTTTTATGTGGTGCTGAGGCTCGAACCCACTGGTTCACGCATGCTAGGCAAGTGCCCTACCACTGAGCTACAGCCCCAGCCCTATCATACATTTTTTAAAAGATAATTTATATCATCACTGCAATATGGTTCAGCTCCTTTATTCTATCAGTGGGAAAAGATGCCCAGAGGATCAACATAGGCCGCTTTTTAGGAGCAGAGGAATCACAGAATCTCCATGCTCCTTCCCACCACACCTTGCATTCTATTCCTGATACTAAAATTGCATATGTCTAACAACAACGGGAAGTCCAAAAATGGGAACTTCTGTCTGGTGGCTAATGAACTGGCATGCTACCAGAATGACTGCAGCCAAGGTCTGCAGGCCCGGGTGAGGGGCCAAAGCCATGGCCTTTTGGCTGAATGGAGGTCCAGGGCTAGGGTAGAGTCTTTGCTTGCTGCAGACTTTCTCAACATATTATTTTCTTAGTATTCATATCTCTACTGTTTTAACAATCAGTTCTCAGAATTACTGGGTTACTTGTCTTAAAAGAACATGACATACTCCCAGCTACTTGAGAGGCTGAGGTGGTTGGTCACGTGAGCTCATAAGTTCAAGACCAACCTGAGTAATATGGTGAGACCATGTCTCAAAAGGAAAAAAGAAAAAAAAAAAAAGAAATGTTAAAAGCTACTAATATCTATAAAACTTATACTTGATTTTTTTCTCGAACATCTCGTTCGGTTATTTAATCTCTCTGATGAATACTTGAAATTTTAGTTTTAAAGTAAAATACCAATAAGAGAAAATATTGGGATATTGTCTTCCACATCTTTTGATCTTACAGGATTATGGAACAGTTTATTTGTTAGTACTTGGTGGTTATAAGGCCAAAGGCACAGTCATGAGCCTCCTCAAAAGCAGACATAGGATTAGAATAATCTATGAAGCAGATGTCATTCATTTGATGAAATATGTTATAGGGCAGTTTCTCCAGAAACATATCCTGATTAGGTCTTAAGTAATATATTGGAAATAGCTCGTGGAACAAAGCCCAGATATCTAAAGAGTTGTCATACCACAAAGCACATCCCACCACTCAGCAGTTAGATCAGGTAAATGTCTTGCTGTAGTATGTCCCCCTTATCCTCGTGAGAACTTGTTTATCTGTGAGAAGAGCAGCTGGGTCATCAATTTCTCTAACTATTGCCTTAATCTAAAATAACATGGGACTAGAGGTCCTACCTAGTGTTAGAGGCAAGAAATAAAAGGCAGATAAATTGGAGATGAAGATAGAATGTTGTCTTCTTTCACAGGCAACTTGACTATCTATGTAGAAAATCCCCAAGAACCTACAGAACCCCTGCTAGAATTACTAATTGATTTTAGGAAGTTTGCAAGATACAAGATAAATGAACCAATGGATTTGTGTTTTATAGTAGTGAACAATTGGAAATTGAACAGTTTGCAATAATGCAAATTATTTATGCAAATAAATGCAAAAAAATACTTAGCAGTAAAACTGACAAAATACATAAAAAACTACAAAATGTTGAGAGAAATCAAAGATGAACTGATTAAGTGAAGAGAGATATTAATTGTAATAGACTTAAAGACTTGGTGTTGTCAAGAGTTCACCTATGCCCAAATTGGTCTATGTAAACTATAATGCCAATAATAATTCCAATTAAAATCCCTGTAGCTTTTTATGAACAAGTTGATTTTAAATTTTATATAGAAAAGCAACTAGAATAACTAACATAATTTTGAAGAAATGGAATAAAGTTGGAGCACTAGTAAGCATGATCTGATCTTAGAATTTTTATAGGTTATACAGCAGTCACTTCCCCACGTGATATTGGCAGAAGGATGACTATAAAGACCCAATGATCAGAATAGAAAAGCCAGAAATAGACCCATATATAAATGGCCAGTTTATTTTTATTGACAGATCTAAGTAACTTCAATGGATAAAGGATAGTCTTTCCAATAAATTGGACAATTGGAAATCCACCTGCAAAATAATGAACTTCAAGCCATAAATAAGTCTATAAACAAAAATGAACTCAAAATGGATCATAAATTTAAAGGTAAAATCCAACACAATAAATATTCCAGAAAAAAAGATTTTAAGAGAAAAATCTTTGTCACCTTCAGTTGTGCAAAAATTCTTGAGACGTGAAACTCATAAATTATGCAAGAAAATGTTAGTAAATTGAACATTGCCAAAAATGTTTAAAAGATCTACCCTTTAAAAAAAAAACACTTAATGAAGTGGAGAGTCACAGATTGGAAGAAAACATTTGCAAAATTCATATCTGACAAAGGACATTTTCCAGACTACATAAAGAATTCTTATAATTCAATGGGAATAAACAACCCAATTTTTTAAATGCACAAAATAAAAAGGCTCTTCATCAAAGAAGAAATACAAATGGCTTATGGAAAGATGTTCAGTGTTCTCTATCATTAAACAAATGTAAAACTAAACACCACAATCAGATGTGCTGGGAAGGGTGCAGAACAACTGAGTCTTACACTCTGTGGTGAGAATGCACTTTAGAGAGCAGGTGTCTTGCCAGGTCATCTTTCAGAACCAATATTTTGCCTTACCTAAGCCTAAGACAGGTTACAGTCTGGCCCAGGATGGCCTTTCTTCTTATACACCCCCTTGTTTTAGTAATAGGTTCCATAGCATTGCTAAGTTCTTAAAATTTGTTCTCAAACTGGCTGGCCTTCGTGAATCAAAAATCAATTTGATTTTTGATTCAGAATAGGTGATATTCATTTTGTGGTTCACATTTGGAACTCTGAATGCTTCACTCCATCTTTGTGAATTAACATGTGTGGTATCTCTCTCCTTCTAGAAAGCATAGGGCTTTTTGTTCACCTCAGTTTACCTCAGTTGCAGCAGCCCCACAGGATGACCATCTATCCCTCTGTGGTACACTCCGCCTCCCTTGAACAAAATGGTTTGTAACCATCTCAAACATGCCCTCCAAGTTTAATGAAAACCTTCCCATTTTTTTTCTTATAATGTAGCAACAGCCATGGAAACAATATTTTCATAGGTGTGGCCTATGTTCTTGTGCCTTTTAATCTCTGACCTAGATTGAAAACCAAGCAGACTTTCTCTGAAAGACAGATGTTGTAATTCACTGCAGAACCTGGGCCTTTCTTTTTTCTCATGGATGCATTATTCTTCATAGAGAATGAACATTGGTTTACGGGCATTCTTGGTAATAGCTGACAGCCTGCAGCAGAAAGATGGTGAGCCTCCCATGCCAGTTACAGGAGCCGTACTCCCCTCTGGAAACACATTGAGAGTCAAGAAAACATACTTGAGTAAAACACTAACTGAAGAGGAAGCCAAAATGATAGGTAGGTGTCAAGCGTGTTAGAATGGGGGTGAAGCATTTAAAATCACTCACTATTAGATACTTACCTTTAATGAGGAGCACTTTAAAAAAAAAAAACTTTGTAAAAGTAACAGATGAGACATTCCAGTGTTAATTGTGTTGATGAATGCATGCTGCTTTTTATTCTACTGCCCTTTAAACTTTTTAGAACTTTCTGGTAAATATTTTGCCCTTCACATATTGAGTTTTATGTGAATCTTTTCAAACCTCTAATATTGATTATCTACAGTAAATTTGATTATATACAGTAAATTTCTAAGAAATCTGTGTGCTTTGGTAAATAATCTTCTTTATAATTCATTCATTCACTTTCAGACTACATTTTTTTATTTTTTAGTAACGTTGTCTAATTTGTATTTTAAACATACCATGTTCTACAAAAAGCCATATTATATTGTAAATCTAATCTATATGAGCTTAGTTTCTTTTAAATTTAGCTATTTTAATCCAAAGAGATGAATATTCACACTTGTTTACTTCTTATTAAATACCCAAATTTAGAAACTACTACAAACTTTTTAAAGGTAGTTCCTGGATTTCAAAGATATAATGGAAATATGTACAGCAGTTTTGTTGCTTTACACTATTTTAATTATGTAATGCTTAAATGAGTTCAAAAGACTTAATGCATGAGAAATAGTAATTATTTCATTAAAGTACAGTTATTTGCTTTTCATTGTTATATGTGTATTGTGAATATATGTAAAATGTAATATATGTAACATATATATTATATGTACATATATGTAACTATATGTAATATGTACATATTTGTTTTCCACTGTAGGACATTGACACACTGTTTAGTGAGAGTAATAACAAAATGACTAAAATGTGTTTTCTTTCACTTTAAAATTTATAACATAACGTCTCATTTTATTTTGCTACAAATAGAATTAATACATATATTTCAGAGAACAATCTGAAGTTAGTAAAATCTTAACCCAAAATAAGAATTGGCCTTTATTAATGTAATCACTAGTGATGATGGATTTTCTTATGCTAACCAGAAACTTAAAAATTCAAAATGTGAGCCAGGCACAGTGCTGCACACCTATAATCCCAGTGGCTCAGGAGGCTGAGGCAGGAAGATTGCAAGTACAAAGCCAGCATGAGCAACTTAGTGAGGACCTAAGCAGCTTAGCAAGGGCCGTAGCAATTTAGCAAGACCCTATCTCAAAATTTAAAAAGAATTTTTTTTAAAAAAGGGGTGGGTGTAGGATGAGGATGTGGCTCAGTGGTTAAGTGCCCTGGGTTCAATCCTTGGTTTAAAAAAAAAAAATCAAAATGTGTATTTCCTTGTTTGTTTAACTCTGCTGGAAAATACTTCCTATTGAAGTATTATAGTTATTATTTTTAATTTGTTATATATGACAGCAGAATGCATTATAATTCACATTACACATATAGAGCCCAATTTTTCATATCTCTGGTTGTACACAAAGTAGAATCATACCATTCATGTCTTCATATATGTACTTAGGGTAATGATGTCCATCTCATTTCACAGTCTTTCCTACCACTTACAATTATTATTAGTTTAATGTAAATGATTATTTGGTGAACACCTGCTAAGTGTAGGGCATTATTTTAAGAGCCACGCAGAGGGAAATTGAATCAGACGCAGACTCTCTGCTCAAAGAAATCATTGGCTTATAGGGTCTTCAGTAAAAAAAAAAAAAATGTTATAGAAGATGAACTAAAGCTGTTCTTTGATAGCTTTAGTCAAGGTTGTAACTATAATACGTGTTTTTCAGGCATGTCCTTGTATTACTCTCAAGTACGAAAAGCTGTAGACAACATTTTAAGGCACCTTGATAAAGAAGTAGGACGGTGTATGATGCTAACCAATGTCCAGATGTTAAACAAAGAACCCGAAGACATGATCACGTGAGTACAGTGAGGCTGTTATCCATGAGGAATTGATCAACCAGGCGTGGTGGCGCACACCAGTGATCCTAGTGACTCGGGAGGCTGACACAGAGGATCACAAGTTCAAGACCAACGTAGGCAACTTAGGGAGACCCTATTTCGAAACAAAACAGTAAAAAGTGCTGGGATATAGCTCAATGGTAGAGCACTTGCCTAGTATGCCCGAAGCCCTGGGATCCATCCCCATCACTACAGAAGAGAAAAAGGAAAAAAAAAAAAAAGCAATTAATGAAGCAAAAGATAGAGGTAGATATTCTTTCTTTCTCTTTTTCCTTTTTTCTCTTTCTTTTTTTTTTTAAAAAAAATTCTCACTTCCTAGAATCAGGGATGTACGAAGTGCTAAGGGTAGTTTAAATAATTAAATAAATACAAATACTTTGACATTGCCCAGCATACAGAAGGCCTAGCGTTCAATTCCCAGTCCCACCCCCAAATCTTTTTTCTGATATTCAACTGACCATAAAATGAAGTCAAACCTGCAGTCAGTTGATCTCTTTGGGTTATATTTTGAGTACCATTAAGCCAGCAAGTTAGAATATGGGACACCCAAACCATTTTTGGTCCACATTTTTCAGAAGCGACATTTTGTTCCCACGCTCTACCATAGCACCTGTGATTCAATGACATCCCAATTTACACATATCCCACTTTATAAATCTCAAATTAATTTGTTTCCAATGGAAATTCCTACTTAATAGTTTCAGTGAAACTGTGCCATAGATTTTAAGAAAGCATTTATAGTACCAAATGTAGAACTCAAATGTTCTTTGCCAAAATCGAGAGCTGCGTTTGTGATTGAGCTCGGCGGAGGAAACCTGTACAACTCATATTTGCTATTTTTCACTAATTTCAATAAGAATTAAGATTTGATTCTAATTCTACATTTTTTTTTAAAAAATGAGACTTTGTCATTGAACTATGAATTAGATTTTATTTGGCAGCTGTGGCGTAAATTCCTAAAAACATAACTAGGAAGATTTCCTCTATTTCCCAGCATAACCAGCCTCAAATATCAGAATTAATCTGAAATTGTTACCTTTATAGAGAAGTTCATATTGTATGAATTTGATCACATTGATAGTAAATGCTCATGATTAAAACAGTTGAAGTACAGAATTATTTTAAATATATATTTAGTAGCATTTAAAATGAAAAGCCTCCTCCTAGGCATCCCACTTGAAATCAAATCTGTGACCATCCCTTAGCTTCATGTGATTCCTTCCAGAACTCTCCCTGTATAAATGTACTATATGGAAATACCAATGCGCTTCAACTTATGGTGGGGTCACATCCCAATGAGTTTATTCTAAGTTGAAAATGTTATACGTTGAACATGCATGTACTACCCCTACCCTACCCAGCAGCCTGTCTCAGCAGCACTGTGCCCTGGAGAGTATCAGTTGTTCTCCTTATGATCTCAGGGCCGGCTGGGAGCTGCCCAGCATTGCAAGAGAGAATCACTTGTCACTAGCCCTGGAAAATATCCAAATTCTAAGTTCCAAGCAGTTTCTACTGAATGTAACTCACTTTCACACTGTGGTAAAGTCAAAAATTACTAAACTGGGGACAATCTGCACTTTTTTCTTTCTTTCATTTTTATTTTTTTGGTAAAAACAAAAATATACAATGTATATTACCCTATAGCTTGCCAAACATTTGATTAAACCACATGGAGGCCATATCACTGTAGACTTTTCAATCAAAATAATAACAAAATTGAGATTGAACAAGACTGATAACATTAAAAATACTTCTTTAGCTTTTTAGTTCTTGCCTCATAAGTTAACAGATTATGAATAAGACTTTAACCTCATTATTCCATATTCCTTGAATATTTTAAAGATATTTTTATATATCCTGTAGAAAACATAAGAAATACTTTCAAAATTTCTTCCATATAGTTGTTTCCTATTTAAAATATTAAAGAATTAAAGAGCTTTAAAGGAAAATCATAGTTATATTCAGGAAACATCAGACGGTAGATTCAAGTCCAAAACAATATATTCAAACATGTATAGGCTTAAATATAAATACAAATATTCTACTTAAGTTTTAATTAATGCTTCACATTTTCTTCTAGATTCTTCTTTTTCCTATTCATCCATTTTAAGATTCCCCCAAATAAGGCTAGGAATAGTTTTCATGTTAGACTATAAAGTAGATCCCAGAGTGGAAAATCACTCATTGCTTCATTTCTTAAAAAGAACAAAGAGAAATGTTAGAGAATCATATAAGCATTTAGGGGAAGAGGGTGGAGACCACACAGCACTAATGGGAACAGTCATCTGAACTGGCATTTGAGGTTGTCCACCATGTTCCCAGGCCCTGGTTTAAGGTTTGAACTTGAACATTGAGTATTTTGTGTTACTCAATCTCCATTCTTCATTTCTTTTGTGGCTAATGAAAGTAAGAAAGAAAATAACAAATGTTAAAAAATAGTAATTTTAACATCTGTTAATAAATATTCTTAATTGTGTTATTTTGGAAGTTCACAAGGCTTCCCATAAAAACCCCAGAGACAGCAATAGCTACAATAGTAAGAGGAAATCATGCACCAATTAATTCCTAATCTAGGCTGGATTTATCAGCTTGGAAGTCTGGAAGGGCTCGCCTTACACTTCAGGCCAGGCAGGGTCATCTCTTTTCTAGCAGATATGAATATAATTCCAGCTGTGTACAACATCTGGTGAGCAAGCTAGAAGAACTGTTTAAACTGTTGAAACCACTCACAGCTATTGTGGGTGTCATCCAAAGACAACTCTCTCCTTCAGCGTATTAGAAACCACAGTGCACCAGCTTCCTCTCTGGAACCCTCATTTATCTGATGCCAGAGGTTCAAAGGAAAAAAGAGACAAAAATATCTTCTACAAAAGCAGAATATTTTAGAAGTCAGAGTATATATCTTGCTTTTCATATGAATAGTTTTGCATTTATCCTTCACTTACAAAAACATTCTAAAAAGTAAGGTCACAGCTCAGGATTGCTATTAGATGATGATCAGATTTGGGAATCCTCCTTGCAAACACTTGGTGCACTTCTGTTCTATTCTGGCCACCATTACTGTTCCCAGAAGTGATTACTTCTGTGTCACTTTGCATTTCCATTATTGTGTCTGTGTCCTATTACTGCTTTAACTTTGTAACCAATTTTATATTTATTCTCAGAAAACTAAATCATCAGAATATAGATATGCTGTTATATATTCTCACTTAGGTTATTTGAAATATTTGACGGATAATTTAATTTCTTATAAAAGTTATCGATTAAGTGGTTAAGAATCAAATAGTTACCTATTAAAATATCTAAAACTTGAAATAACATATTACAAAATTCAATTGTTCCTCTGCATCTGTGGGGATTTTTTTCCAGGATTTCCCAATTGTTTCCCAATTGTTTGGTATAACCAAAATCCTGGAAATATATGCATTTTCAGAGATATGCATTAAGTCCCTTGTATAAAATGGCATAATATTTGCATCTAACATCACCTATGCATTTCCTCCCATATTAAGCCTTCTGTAGGTTACTTATAACACTTAAAACTATGCAAATGCTATGGAAATAGTTGTAATACTCTTTTGTTTAAGGAATAATGACAGGAGTGGGGGAGGCTATATATGTTCAATACAGGCACATTTTTCCTTAAATATTTTCAATCCATGGCTGGTTGAATCCATGGGGGTGGATCCCATAGGTATTGGGTGCTGAATGTATACATTTTTGCTTTCTGTGTGCTTACAACACAGAAGACCTTATTATCCTTAAACACTAATATCTTCATGAGAGTAACTAAAAAGAGGGGTCTCTATTCTATATACAGGATTTTACCTGTTGTCATGAAAGACTTAGTTTGGAAACAATTTTTTTTTAAATGGGGCTAGGTGGTCTAGAGAAGCATGGCACATCAGGGAAAGAAGGTTCCAGATGTCACACTTATAAAAGGGGCCATTTTGCATATATTAAAATCCCATTTATGAACATTAAATAGAGGAACGACTATAATATATTTCTTCGTGCTGACACCGTTAAGCATTTCTGTGATTCTAGTGTTTTAAATGCAGGCCACAGGGACCAAATAGATCCCAACTAAATGGCAAGCCTATGATAAAATGCTCTTGATAATCAGCATTTACAGAGATATGTAATTCTGTGTTGCATGTATATTTTTTAAAGTTTTATTAGAAATGGTCAAACTGTAAAGGGAATAAACAGAATACTGGAACCAACACAAGCCTGTGATTCAGAGGCATGGATTAAGTTCCAGTCTTCATTCACATACTTAACAAATGTTTTTAAGAATTTTTCACAACCTTTTGACCTATATTTAAATTTTGTCTTCAATTGCTAGGGGTGAAAGAAAGCCCAAAATCGATCTTTTCAGGACCTGTGTTGCTGCTATTCCTCGACTGCTTCCTGATGGGATGTCAAAACTTGAACTTATTGACTTGTTGGCCAGGTAGGTGAGACATCATTTGACCAAAACTGATCTTAATCCTTTGTCATGGTTCCTAAAAGAAAAGAAGTCCATATTTAGAGTCAACAAAAGTTTATTGATTAAGGTATTATTTCTATGTATGGGCAGGAATGAGTAAAGAAATGTTGCTTAAATTATTATTATTCCCATAGTCAAGGGCTTTAAAATTCAATTTAGAATGAATACATGAACGCGTAAGGTAAGCAATAACCCAGGGCCTGGGAGTTCACAAATTAACAGCACAGAAAATGGATACCTGAGTCAGTGAGTAGCCAGGTTACTGTGTACTGAGGAAGTTGACAGGTGACTCTGGGCGAAGATGAAATTTGAACTGGCTTTGGAAAGGAAGTAGGATTCAGGAAGGTGAAGGAAGTGAGTCTGGCTGGAAAAGAGTCCATTCAGGTCTGACCCCTCCCCACCAGGGACCAAAATAGGAAGGTAATGGGGATCCTAAACTACTGTTAGTACTTCAGAAAGCTACCAAAAATCACTTTTACCACCTTCCCCAGCCTCCATAAGAATGCACAGTCCAAGTAGAAGCTGAAATTTATTTGCTGTGAGTGAAATTATCAGGGTTCAGTAAGCTTAGTTATTTCCTATTGGTCTGCAGCTCTAGCTGACGTTATGCATACCTTACATTTAAAAATCAGAAGTGACATATAACCTAAAAGCAGGGTAGAAGGCAAAATCATTAGATTCATGGAGTGTAAGAAATGAGAATAAAGTCATCATTGGCTTAGAAATTAAAAAGAGTTGGGGGCAACCCAAAGATAAAAAGAAATATCAGTTTGGGGAGGTTAGATTTCCATTGAGTCTTAAGTATTAGTGCTGGTATTTAGACAGATGAAGTTTTAAACAGAGGAATAAAAGACTTTAAAATGTCATTTTAGGCTGGTTAATCTGATAATGGTGGAATAAAGGAGAGCTTAGGGAAGGATAACAAATATTAACACTGACCCAGTGAGAGATGCCCCGTGCCTAGCCGAGGTTAGAACCTTCTGCCAATATCCTTCCCATCAGTATTCAAATTAATAACCCAAATCGCCACCGTCATGTGACTACACCTCCAGTGGCTCTGAGCATCCTGTGGAGCCTCGTGTCTCAATTCCTGTGGTCATGGTCCTCTTCCAGGGATAGCCAGCCCAGCCTCTCTCGCTCACCTCTGGCTCTCGTGGAATGGCTTTTGTAGCCTCCTGTCGTTCCTTTCCTCTTCCAAGCACTGGCAGCAGAACCTTCAGTGAAGGTCCCTGAAGACCCATAACCTTCGAAATCACAGCCCTCCCAGCTGGTGTTTGTCACCTGTCATCCCTGTTCTTCCGTTGTTTTTGTTTGTTTGTTTTGCTATCACCAGCAACCTGGAGCCCAGGATCCCTCTCTTTTCCATTCCATGCTTAGGACACACTTTAATAACATAAGGTTTTAAACAGTTGCACCTTAGGCCTTTCCCAAAGCCTTGCAATGGGAATGTGAGCAAAGAGCACATTCATGGGAAAGGGGGCAGGCAGAGGAGAGAGGAAAAACTAACCCCGGATGGAAGAGGGGTTTCCAGTTCTTGGTCACCCCAGAGGACCAGAGGGTGGATTTCCAAAGTATAGTAAACACAGTGATTTGGCAGGAAAACGGAGAACAAATCAATATTGTGAGATAAGTGCTAGAATAATCTGGAGACCCCAGGGACCCACCTGTGAGTTTGTCACAGCCCACAGTAGAGACAGCATTCCCACAGGAGACGTGTTCCCACAGAGGAGGGGTTGCCAAGTGAACAGGCTGAAAGTGGCCACGAGGCCCCTGAGAGCTCTCTCCATGGTACCGTGGACCACTGCGGAGCTGGGGCTGCCCCAGGATCAGATTAACCAGCTCCGAACTTCACCTTCCCAAGGGACACAGAGGAAGCAGTGGAAGGAAACAGTCCAGCAGGAAGCCTGAACTTGGCACCCTGCTCGCCATTTTACTACCTGTGTGACCTCGATGAGTTATTTAGCCCCTCACTCTGTTTTCCTTGGTAAGACTGGAGGGATACTGCCCGTCTCAGGGACAGTTGCGAGGGCTGACGAGAGGCCTCTGCACTCTGGTATCTGCTAGGAAAAGACCAGTTCCCTGAAGTGGAAGGAAAGTTTGGTTTGCTCAGTGAAGATCTAATTGTTGGTATGAACACTAAGGCCCTGGAAATCCCAGGGCATTTAGATGACAGTCGGCACTTGGGTCATGCTGTTTTGTGGTAAATCTGTCTAGGAGGCTCTTACCTCTGGGATCACCTGGGTAGCTTAATCCAGGGACGCAGGAATCTGCAGACCAGACTGTGGTGCCAGGCGTGTGGGAAGATAGTTCTGTTAGGCACGGCTGGAATGTCAGTGCTATTTACAGCATGTCCTGTTTATTATTATGTACATTCTTATGGAGCCCAAAGCCCTGGGTGCTGTGTTTGTTTGTTTGTTTGTTTGTTTTAATTTTATATTTTTAATGAGGGAAAAGAACAAATATTCTTGAAAGTCCAAGAAAAAGACTACACCATATCAGAAGCCCAGGAAGAGCCCTTTTCCATGAACTTCACAAGAAAAGAGGCTGTTCTCCTGGGGGAGTTCCCCGAGTGTGTGACCCACATGCTGGGTCCATTAACCTGTGAGACCTCTATGAGAAAATGAGGCTCTTCAGATCCCCTCAAGAGAGGCAGAGGACAGAAGCGAAGTCACTCACTCACAGTAAATCTGGGTTTGAAGTGCCCCACAAGAAGCCTGCAGCCACCCCTCTACGTGATACCCACCGAGTAGTCACACTTGGGCTAAGTTGACTTGAAACATGGTCTCGTCAGACCTTTGACTTTACACACTTCACACTCACATCCATGGTACAGTTTTATTTGAAATTCTGGTTTTGCCCATAATTGGCAAAACAAGACTAATACCCACTCAGACTGCTCTCCCTCCCAGCTCAGCCCCCTGTAAGGAGTTTGAAGGACACATCCCACATGGCTGCCCCCAGGCCTGATCCCAGCATTTTCGGTAGTGGCTGAATACCAGACCCTCAAGCCTGGGACCTACAGTGGCATGTTGAATGTGACAGTGACAGCCATGTATGGAATGAAGCAGGCAGGCCACCGCCTCCAGTTACTAAGTTCCTGACTTTATAGGTATTGCTCAAGCTGGGTGTGAGGCATCTTTCCCTGTGGGCACCCTGGAGATGTGTCAGTTGGCCTTACCAGCCTCATGGGAGACCCCTGGGGGTACCGCCTTCTGACCCTTCGCAGAGCCTTCCCTGCTGAGCTCTCTGGGTCCCCCAAGATTCTCCACATAGAAAGGGGGGCTTTCTTCTCTCCCCAGTGATTGGGAGATCTCTCGCTCCCTTGCCCAATGTGTCCTGCTTCATTCTTTGAGCACAGGAAGATTTTTTTCCCCTAATAGTCCAAGGCTCCTCCCCTCTGTCACTTCCTCCAGTGCATCTAAGGGTTTGCTCTTCAAAATTTACCCTCCTTTTTCAAAAATTTGTCCAAAATATCATCATAGTGTTTTGAGAATTAAATAATGCATATAAATCACTGAGAATAGGACCTAGTACAAAATAAGCTCCCCCCAAATTAGTTGTTTTTAAGTATCTTCATATTTGAATGATATATATACCATGTTGTACAATGCTATTTCTATACATTATGTTATCTAAGCTGGATATATATTCATCCCTGATTTTAGACAAGGAAGTTGAACTTCAGAGGAGTAAAACTGTTTGCCCAAATTCACAGAACTTTCCTGCAACCAAATGTCATTGGTTTTATACCAAATAGTAAGCGCTACTTACGCAGTGTTTCCTTATAATTTGTGGAAATGTCTGACGTAATACATACACAATTCCACAGTCTTCTGTGGCACCTGAAACACACTAGCCACTGTCTTGCGTTCACGCTTCTTGTATGTATGTGTTGTGGAAAGCAGTTAGTTTGTTTGGTGTATCTGACAGGGAAGTACTTCCAATAGTATATATTGCTCCCAAAATTCACTATTTCTTCGTTTTCATCAAGATACAGTTTAATGCTCTGCAAATAGCTGTAAGTCCACTCTTTAAAGACCCCTGAGGCCACCACCTAATGAGTTGGTACAGTGACTGACAGTGCATTTATTAGCAAGCCCTCCTTCTGGAAATCCTTATCTCCTGGGCTTTACCTTGAAACCCTTTCTTCCTCTGCTGCCCCTGGGGACATGGTGACATTATTGGGCAGCAGCTTCCTCCGAATGACCTTGTTTTTGTCTTGCCTAGTTCAGAGGAGGAAGCTTCTCCTAATGATCTTTTCTTCAGGATATGGTTTGTGAGTTTGAAATCCACGCCCCCCTCCCTTCATTGGCAAAACAAGTGAACAGCCACATTATTGAAAGCTACCGGGAGTGGGAAGCCTACCTTTGTGCAGGTGGTTTGCATTAAAAATATTTATCCCATATGGCCCACCCAGAAGGCTGCTTTGTCCAAGTTCTCATTCTCCTCATTTTAGAACATGTCCTACTTAATTCAGCAACAACCTTGTATGAGCAGCATGGCCCTTGGGATCATGCCACTTGCTTACTCTAGATCACGGCAGAAGGTCCCTGGAACCGTGAGCGGTGGCACACAGGGTCTGTGCAACATGTGCCTGCATATTTGCTCTCTGATCTAAGCAGTCGTAACCATGGTCACAGCTCCTGATGCCAACCGCTTGAGGGACAGCTGCAGTTAGTGTTGTAATATTGGTTTCTCTGGGTATATTTTACTGCTGTGTCCCTGTAGAGACATTTCAATCCCCGTCAGTGATTTTATTCATGTGTATCCATGCACCTGAGACTCTGAGGCTCCTGGGAACCACCTCAGTTTCTTAGGAATCTTGTTTGAGAGCCATCTCCTCCCCCATAGTCAGACTTCTCCACATGTTGCTTCTCTTAAAGTCTCTCTGTTCTCTTTTCCAGTTACTGTCACTAAACTTCCTTAGAGGACAGGGCTTTATTTGGCAGGCAGGGGATGGGGTATGTTTTTCTTAATTACAGTTGTACTCTTAGTTTGTAGTCTGAACTCCTCTGCTTTAGTGGTCCAGTTTCCCTATGGGACATCCTAGCTGGGAGTTGACAGAGTTCCCTCACCTCTCCCTGACCCTGCTAGACAAGGAGACCTCAAAGGACTTGCAATAATGGAGGCCAGTCTCCTGCTGCTTTCCTGCAGAGCTCAGGGACTCAGAATGGCTGGATGTCTTTCTCATTTAATCCCAAGTCATCTCTTCCTTTTTAGTTAGCTATTTTTTCCTATTTTGTGTTTTACATAAATCTTTACCACCCCATGTTCCTCATTTGCTTCCATAGTGACTTGTCCTGATGGGGTAGTTCCCCATCAGTCTCGGTTCCATGGCAGGGAAGACTTTGTCTTCTATAAACATTCTGCTTTTGCCATAAGCTGGGCCTTCTATCCCCAAAACCCCTTCCTCTAGGAGTATCTTTGGGCCCTTTCACTGGTAGAGCATGTGGACACCATCGTTCCAAGAGACATGGCCACCTTGAACAGTACAGACTCCACAGCCTGAGGCTCCCAAAGAGTCCTTCAAATGATCCTGAGCTGTGGGCTTGGAATTTAAACAGATTCCAGATTGCAACTCATTCATGAGAGCAAAGATAGAGAATAGAATTGATCTCATTTGCAAAGCTGAAAGCATTAGTCCTTATTTATGGGCTTCTCCTAGGTAGACCACGACATGGCTTTTATTCTTGGTGCTTTCCTAGTGTTGGTTTTTTTCTGGCTACTTAAATAAAGAGCCAGAAAAGGGAGCTTACACAACAGAAATCTGTTATTTCACGTTTCTGGAAGCTGCAAGCCCAAGATCCAGGGCTTTCTGCCTTCTGTGGAGTGTGAGAACTTGTCCCCTGGCTGTGTCCCAGGCTTCTGGTCATCTGCAGTGTTTGACTTTCCTGGGCATATAGAAGCAGCACACCAAGCACTGTTTTGTCTTCCTGTGATGTCATCCCAGTGCACCTGTCTGTCTCCAACTGTCTTCCTTTTATCAAGATGCCAGTCATATTGCATTAGGGACTCTCCTCCCATGTGACCTCATCTAATTTGGCTAACCATATCTGCAGTAATCATATTTCCAGACACGGTCACATTCTAAGGTACTCAGGATCAGGACTTCAACACATGATTTTTGTGGGGGACACAATTCAACCCACAGCAATGAGCCATATCATTACCACCTGTTAACATTCATTCAGTGAACTGCAGTTCCTGGTTATGCTATTGCTTGTCCTAAACATGGTGGGTTTTTATCTGTGAAAGTTTTATTTCCTAAGACATTTAGAACCATAGAGAGGAATAAATGTAATAAATTGGAATAATAAATGTAAGATGAGAAGATGGCTTCAAGTACAGTTTTATAAACCAGTGATTTCAAATCATGGACTGCTAGTGGGGCCCAATGGTGCGTGCCTATAATTCCAGCAGTTTGGGAGGCTAAGGCAGGAGGATCTCAAGTTCAAAGTCAGTCTCAGCAATGGCGAGGCACTAAGCAACTCAGTGAGACCCTGTCTCTAGATAAAATAAAAAAAATAGGGCTGGGATGTGGCTCAGTGACAGAATGCCCCTGAGTTCAACCTCCAGTACCCCCCCCCCAAAAAAAAAAAAAACCACTGCAAAGATCATTTAGAGTTACTTGGAAGTGAAGGGGGTATTTCCTTCCCAAATGAATGGGCTTCAGGCCTTCTACCCCAGCTTTAACAGAGCAACTCAGATTTTCTGTATTATATATGGAGTTTATACTAGATTCTCCAGAGAAACAAATAATAGGATACGTATATTGGGGAAAGGGATTTGTTATAAGTAATTGGCTAACACACAACCATGGGGGCGGCAATCAGAAGTCTGAAGGGTGGGCCATCAGGCTGGAGAGCCAAGCTGACAGTCTGTATCTGAGAACTGCCTGCTGTAGAACCAGGAAATAGTCCGCTGAAGTGTAAAGGCAGCCTGCTGGAGAATTCTGTCTTGCTTAAAGGAAGCCAGTCTTTTATCCTGTTCAGGCCTTTAACTGATCAGATCAGGCCCATGCACAGAATGGAGAGCAATCTGTTTTACCCAATCAACTGATTTTCATATTAATCCCATCCGAGACACCCAGGGTTTGGCCAGCTATCTGGGCACTGTGGCCCGGGCAAGTTGACACACAAAATTAACCA
Organism: Marmota monax; assembly: GCF_021218885.2. NCBI lineage: Eukaryota > Metazoa > Chordata > Mammalia > Rodentia > Sciuridae > Marmota > Marmota monax. The sequence goes on from NW_026693082.1 coordinate 7,092,945, forward strand.
TCACAGAGCTCTACATAAAACTTTGTTAAAAATAATGGTTCTGCTACTGGTGGAAATAGAAAGTTTGAAAACCCCTGCCTTAGACAATCCTTAATTGGAAGCCCATGGTAAAGGCCTGTTTTCTTTCAGCAACTATAATCACTTAAGAACTATAGATTTAATTGCAAAAGATTTTCCTGAAGAATTAGCCTAGAACTTCCTTCTCGGCATCTTTGTAGAACTTTATGGGCTTTCAAGACAGCAAATATATTCCCTCTTCAGTGTAAATCTGTAACCTAGAGAGACTTTCACCTGCTTTGTATTGTAAAATTTGGACCAATTGGTGTCTTAAGAAAGGAGTTTGCTTAGCTTATTAAGCTTTTGAAATACTGTCTTCTTTTAATAATGCATAATTGGGGCAGCTTGTTCTGTGGAGAAAAATATGGATTAATGATTAGAAGTCCTGGATTGGAATCCTGGCTCTTCCCCCTGATACATTACTGAGTGATTTCCTTCACCACCCTGGGGCCACAAGTTCTTATTTTTTGTTGAGAATCCCCTCTTCATGGGGGCAACCATGAATTTAGACATGTTCTCCGACCCTGAACACCTCCAAGCCTGAGTCCTGGAAGTTGGTTCTCAGTGTCTCTGATCTCCATCTCCCCCTTCCTTCCCACTCCTCTACCTGGGTCGAGCCCTATGACTCATTGACTTTGAGTTGTGACGACCTGCTCTCAAACTTGGTCTGGTTCCTTCTCCAAGCCATCCTCATTTTTTTTTCAAATGTGAATTGAATCACGTTTCCCTCTGTAAAATGTACAGTGTACTGTTTATTTTCTTCTTTTAAAAATAGCTAACTGTTGAGTGCTTACTACGTCCTCATTGTAGTGGTAAACACTATACATGGATCATCTCCCAAACAGGTTTATGAGGTGCAGTACAGTGAATATTTCCATTTTACAAAAGAGGAATTCGAGCCTTAGATTAAGTTCCTAGCCTGAGGTCATAGGTCAGGTAGCTCTGCAGGCATTCTGACACAGGACACTCTTACCCCTTCTCTGCAGCGTTCCTCCCTAGGTGGCCGACAGACCCTTCAAGGTGCTGTCTCGCTCCCTTCCCACCACTGCCTGTCACCCTTCTTGTGCAGGTTCCCCACCTAATGGCCAGGTGGAACACAATATCCTAAATGCCACACACAGTAAGTATAATATCTGAATCTTAGGAGGCTCCCAAGTATTCCTAAGTAAATGAATGAAAGAATCTCTCAAACATTTTGGTACCTGTCCAGACTTAATATTATTATGTTTCTGTTAAAACAGGAATACATTGAAATTCTTTAGTTGACTAAGAGTTTCTCAATCTTAGCACTACCAACATTTTGGACCTGGTAATTCTTTGTCATCAGGAAATGTGTATCATAGGATGTTTTGTAGCATCCCTAGCTTCTACCCACCAGACAGATAACAGGAGTACACCCCAAACTATACAAAGAAGAATGTTTCCAGCATGTATTCCCAGATGTGGGGGGTTAAGGCAAGAGAATGGCAAATTTAAGGCTAGACTGGACAGCATAGCAAGATCCTATCTCAAAAATCATCATCATCATCATCATCATCATCATCTCCAGACATTTCCCAATTCCCTGGAAAAGAAAATTGATAGAAGATCATTAGCATAACTCCAGTTAAACTTCTGAATGTGTCCTTTGCTCTTCCAGCTCCCAATGTGTCTTGCTATTAAGAATGGGATTTGATACCAATTTATTCTGTAGTCAGTAATGTATTAAAAAGTGTTCATATACAGCAAAATGCTATATGGTATCTCAGATTGCATTCTGAAAAAGAAAAGGGAGAGCCAGGCATGGTAGTACATGCCTATAATCCCAACAGCTCAGAGGCTAAGGCAAAAGGATTGCAAGTTCAAAGCCAGCCTCAGCAACTTAGCAATACCCTGTCTCAAAATAAAAAGGTCTGGGGATGTGGCTCAGTGGTTAAGCTGGTGAAGGCTACATGCAAACTATTACCGTTGCATCTCTTCTGTAAATCTAAGAAGTCTTTGTTTTTTGAAGTATTCATTGAAACCATTTACCAAGCAAAAAATGAAGAAGGCTTGTTTTTTCAGACCCAAGCAGAAGCAGAGATAAATATGTTCCTTCTTAGCTCTTAGTGACCTCCTTGTCTTTGATTCATTTCACAGGCTCTCTATTCATATGGATGACGAACTGCGACATATTGCACAGAATTCTCTTCAGGGCTTACTCGTTGACTTCTCAGACTGGAGAGAAGACGTGTTGTTTGGCTTTACCAACTTCCTGCTCCGGGAGGTGAACGACATGCACCACACGCTGCTCGACTCGTCCCTGAAGTTGCTGCTGCAGCTGCTCACCCAGTGGAAGCTGGTCATACAGACCCAAGGAAGAGCCTATGAACAGGGCAACAAAATCAGAAACTCAGAGGTGACTTCCCCTCTCCCCACCAGCTTGTTCTTTATTCTACTACACGTGTGAGTGAGTGGCAGCCCAAAGAAGCTTCTGGAGTTCCTCCTTCCAGCCACTAGTGTAGGGAACTTCCTCTGGTGCTGCCCTTAGTTCTGTGCCGGCACACACTGCGAGAGAGAAACTCAGGCATAATATAGTATGTCAGGTCAGACTAGTTGACACTGTGGAAGTTGGTTTTACCAGAGAATTATGATTACAGATCTGTTTGTAAGAGCAAATGGCTATAGGACATGGAGTTGAGCTAGACATGGATATTGATATGGGTACAGAAATAGATATATAAAAGTTTTAGCTATCCACTGATTTTTGGTTGGTTTTTTTTTTGGGGGGAGGGGGTTGGGGTGTTTGTTTTTGTTGTTTTACTCTGCAACATAGGAATTGTTCTGCCAGTATCCACAGAGAAGAAAATGTAGTCTTGTGGCTTCTTGATATTTCATGTTTCAGTCATGAATGGCAAAATGTTTTGGAGAGTAGATTGAGAAGGAAGATTGTCCAAAGGAGAGCCAGGGTCCTTGTTGCCAGGCAGAAAGCTGGCATTGGCATTGGGCAGATGGAGACAGGTCTGGCTGGGAGGAGCATCGCTGAGGGTCTGAGGATTGTGGAGGCTCAGGACAGCACATCAGCATCCAGGGAACAGCAGGGATGAACCCCTCTGGGGATGGGCTGACCTCAAAGATGGTGTTCAGGTCCCTCTTCCTTCTGTGTCTGCTACACATGCTGAAAGATGACAGTAGAAAAAAGGGGGTTGTATGTGCTTTGGAAAGGGAAATGAAGGTGGAATCTGCCATATCATCTGGCTTGCTTCTGCTTTAGGTTCACTTGTTTGAAGTTTGGGAACTTTCAGAACTTATCGTGTAAATGTGCCAAACCTCAATGAGAATCTAACAGACCAACAAGGAAGCAAGTGTACATAGAATGTAAAATGTTTAGAAATTCAATTTAGTAGTATGTAAAAGTCTATAGAGAATTTAGATGAAAGTGAATTAGGCCATTTTGATCATACATATAGATATTGCATAATCCCAAATGCTATGGAGAGAAGCTGTTTTTTTTTTTTTTTTTTTTTTTTGTTAGTATTATCAAGTTTTGAAAAGTTATTTCTCATCAGACATACCAGATGGTTGATAATATTCCAAAGCAGCAGTTGATCTGAAAAGTAAAAAGGGATCTAGAATATTTCACGAAGAATAACAAATCCATAGAAGTGTCTGATTCAAAGTCATTGTCATTTAGTATTCTGTTACAAGGTCAAATGTGCCAAAAGACATATACAAGAATATTTTTTCCTGCTTGCATTGGTCTCTTGCTGAATACACAATGTTGTTCTTATTCCATGACAGCTCATTCCCAATGGTGCCAGCCACAGAATGCAGTCAGAACGAGGCCCTCACTGCAGTGTCCTCCACGCCGTGGAAGGCTTTGCTCTGGTTTTACTCTGCAGTTTCCAGGTGGCCACACGCAAACTGTCTGTGTTAATCCTGAAGGAAATCCGAGCTCTGTTTCATGCCCTGGGTCAGCCAGAGGTATGGATTACTCTTCTAAATTCTCCAATTTATTTCTTTCGACTGTTTTGAAATTTAGATAAAAATTACAAATAACACATTACTGTTTTGTGTACTCTCGTGTCACCTGTGGTATTGACAGTTTTCAGTGTATCATTGGGATTATAATGAGCAGTAGTGTCCTCTATCTTCTGAAGTTAAGTCATATATCCTGATAGCAATAAAGAAGACCATTCCTGGTCACTAAGGATGTTGCTTTCCCAAGTAAGGAATTTTATGATTAATTGTCATATTTGTGTTGGAGAATAATCTCTATAAAAATAATGTATTCCATTTAAAATGAGAGGTACCAAACAGTCTGGTTAACTGAAAGTTGTTTCATCTCAATGATGTTAAGAAAATGGCTCCATAAGAAACGTATCCTCCTCAGATGGGAGAAGGAAGCTAATTTTAAGTACTATCAACTCCAGCCAACCTCCCGCTCTGGTCAAGAGCAGTATACTTTCCATGAGATGTTACAGCTCGTGACCTGCAGCACAATTGAAGAAAACCGGCTTTTATGTCACATACTTCTTTGCAAAAAATGCCACTTTCAATTTTCTGGTTTTAAATCACTGATCTCGATTTCATGATCCTCACTGTGGTCACAGTTTTTGTAAAATATTTTCAAGCTCATCACAGTTCTTTCTGTTCACATTTCTTCAGATAGCTTTTTGGCTATTTCAGGGCCACATTGCTGGCATCTGGTAAATGCACCTCCAAGGCATGCTGTATTTGGTGAACCTCCATTAAGTTTCTAATTATGATAGATAACAGTGATAGTAATTACCATGTACAAAGTCAGGCACTGTGCCAAGTGCTTTGCACACGTTATCCATTTTATCTCACAATAAGAATTTATTTTATTTATCCTAATGTTACGGATACTAAGACTGAGGTTTAGAGAGGTTAAAGGACTAATCCCAGATCAACAAGTAGGATATTAGAGTCAGAATTCAAAGCCAGATATTTGTATATATATTTGTATACTATCTCCAAAGTTCCCTATTCTTAATGGCTACTCAACCAGACTGTGTCAAGGATGTTTCTCAAACGTTATTTTCTTTGACCAGCCACAACTTCTTCAAAACCATTCTCATTTATCATTGAATACATACATTCCAAGGCTTTCATATAAGACTTCTCAATAAGTCATTTTATGTTTTCAAGTTTCTCTGTAGTAAAGAGCAGCAAACATATGCCTATTCATGTATGATGGATATGTACATATATTCTTCATATCAAATAATTTTCAATAAGATACCTTCTCTTATTTTTTTCAATTTACTTCTTTTCGTAAATAGCTGCATGCCACATAAATATCACAGAAAGTCTGTAGTTATTCTCCAGTGAAGTTTCTTTTTGACGAGAATTCAGTCACTGTCAACAGTTTATCAATTATTTTAGCGAGATAGCAACTTTAAAATAATTGCTGCTTTTTTGGTCTGAAAAAGCCTGTTCTTGTAGGGTTTCCATGCCTTGAAGGGAACAACAAGTGAATACTTCAATGACTAATGTACTACACTGGTTTGGGGGTTCTTGTGTGCATGTATGAGTCTATGAAATTCAGGGAAATGTCTTTTGAGAACAATGTGAATTGGAGTTCTAAATTATCTTGCCCTGAAACTCGAAAGAGAGAGCTCGGAACCTCTGGGGTTTTCTGCCTTACCTTTCACTGTCTTGGCTCTCGCTCCTCTGTGACAAACCCCTTATCGGTGTCTTGCAAGCTGTTGTGCTTCATGTACTAGATGGAGGCAGTGGGTGGGTGGGAAGGATTCATTTTCCCATGGAGAATAATCACCTCCTCTTTGTACAGGATGATGACAGGCCAATGATTGATGTCATGGATCAGCTAAGTTCTTCCATTCTCGAAAGTTTTATTCATGTAGCAGTTTCGGATTCAGTAAGTACTCGTTCGATTCTGATTGCTAGTAGTGCTTACATCTAAGCTCTGGACCTACCTGAAAGAGAGTGTCAAAGAAAAATTATGTGGCTGGATTTGGGGATTTAGTTAGATTAGTAAAAAAAATGCAAAGTTACTTAGAAAAATAAGATTAGCTTTTCAAATGATAGCTTAGAAGACATTCAGATAAATTTTAAACAAAAGTTAAGCCTTAGGAAAATAGATATTTTTCAAATTACAATTTCAAAAAGAATTGTTCAAGCTTCTTACAGAAAATCAATTTGTCTCACTCTTTATATTTAACACAATATACATACTTAATATTTAATTCATATTGTACTTAATTTTTAATATGGTAACTTCTATGTATGTGGTACTTTACTGTTTGCAAGGTGCTTTCACATTTATTATCTCATTTGATCCTCAGTTTTTGAAACTCAAAAACATCATGGGGTGGGGAGGTTGGGGATGAAGTCATCAGTAGAACACGTACTTAGCATAAGTGAGGCTCTGGGTTCCAGCCCCAGCACCAGAGAACAAAAACAAAACTGAATGTTAGTGAGAGCCCAGGCTTGCCTGGTTAGACTCTGAATCTAGCAGAACTTTATCTGCTACACAAATACATTCTTCCTTTTAAAAAACATATTGGCAGCTTTCAGATTTCCTGAGCAAGTAGAAGGGAAACTGAAACTCATTTTAGTTATCTGACTTTTAAAAAATAAAAGTACAGTAAGAGAACCTGGATTCATTTCAACTAAATAGCTACGAGAGGCAGGGCAATCTGGGACAGCTAGCAGGATCCACATTGCTGACGCCTGATGCAGATACTTGTCAGAAGTTATAAATGAATACAAACTCTGAAGACATTTGTTAGCTTTTCTTAGCTTTTTTTAACTGAGATTGAACACAGAGCCCTGTTTTTAGTAGTCCTGTGCTTGCTTCTGGACATCATAATAATTATTAAACTGTTAGCCAGGCACTGCGGACCTCCACCACAGTATAGAAGTTGTCTGCTGATTTTTGGAAGTTCCAATTCTTTTAGCATGGAACGGAACTGTCAACTTTAATTCTTTTATATGCGTATCTTACTTTCCTAGGGGTGCCTTCATATTTTGTTCTTGTGATTTTGTTCTGTTTATTAGAATCAAAATCTTGAGGTCAACAATTCTGCACTTAGAAAGATGCACAGAGGTGGGGAAAGAGGAATGGGAAGCAGTGCCCGTTTCATGCCAGGTGTTTCTGCATCCATTATCCCTTATCCTGAGATGATGCCCAACAGACATGGAGGAAGTGTCTTCTCCTGGTGTAACAGCTAGATCGTTTGAAAATTGGTGTCCCCAAAACATTGGTATCTGCACTTAAAAGAGAATGAAATATAAGAACTGATATTTATTACATATATGTGTATTATATCACTTATTACCAGTTTTTATAGATGTTATATATTACTGATATATGTATATATCAGTTCTTATATTTCATTCTCTTTTAAGATATATAATATATACAATATAAAATATATATGTATAGCTATATTACATATCAAGTATGTATAATATTATGTGATATATTATATAATATAGATCACCTTCCAGATGTTTTGAAACATTATTTTTGCTTGCTATCATAGGGCAAGAGTAAGTAGTTATCTCAAAAATCATCAGTAAAATGCCGTTCATAAAAGGGACTATGCTAAACCATCTCTCTAAATCAAAGGGAAGGTGTTTCAGTCTGAGTAAATATAAAGAAGATCACAGCTAACACACACACACACACATACACACTGATGCAGGGATAAAAACACATTTATGAATCTCAGAGATAACTAACTTTTGAGATTTTAAAATGGCAGATCTGTGGTATGGAAGAAGGTGCACTCATCCTGGTGAGGATGGGTCATTTCAGTTCAGCTTTGATTGACTGCCTACCTCTGTGTCTGCAGGCAACGTTACCGCTGACCCACAACGTGGATCTGCAGTGGTTGGTGGAATGGAATGCAGTCCTGGTCAATAGCCATTATGATGTGAAGAGCCCTTCCCACGTCTGGATATTTGCACAGTCCGTCAAAGACCCCTGGGTCCTCTGCCTTTTCAGCTTCCTCCGGCAGGAGAACTTGCCCAAGCACTGCCCCACAGCCCTCAGCTATGCCTGGCCTTATGCCTTCACTCGGCTCCAGTCAGTGATGCCTCTGGTGGACCCCAAGTAAGGCAGCTGTGTGTTTTCCTCTGTTTTGCTTATTTTACCATTTGCTCTCTTAAATTTTTATTTTATATAAGAAAATGGAATAGTATGATCCTTTCTAAGTTTCCTACCCAGGATTCTTAACATTGAGTAACAACAGATAAGAAGTCTTTCTCTAGAGCAATTTTTTTTCCCTTAGTAATCAGTATGATTATCTATGTATAGAATCTTAGACTCTAAATGATGAAAGGGGCCATAACTTTCTATTCACTCAGCTTCTCATCCTGTGCAGATATTCCCTGAACAACATCCTTGACAGACGGCTGTCTAGCTGAGTACTTCTTGTGATCTTTCGTTAACAAGTGATATTTAAAATCAAGGGCTTAGTTTCACTCTTGTTTTTGACTCCCTGATTCTAGCAGCCCAATTAATGCCAAGAAAACCAGCACTGCGGGCAGTGGAGACAACTATGTTACCTTGTGGAGAAACTACCTTATTCTCTGTTTTGGAGTCGCAAAACCCAGTATTATGAGCCCAGGACATTTACGAGCTTCCACTCCAGAAATAATGGCGACCACGCCTGATGGTACAGTGAGCTACGATAACAAGGTGACATGACATGCTTCAGAAGAATTATTCTGTAAGGTTTTTTTTTAGCTTGTTTGTCTAGAGTTCCCAGTGCAAATTGCACTGTGCCTGCCATCTGGAGTATTATGGGATCAGATTTTCATCCTACACATTTCTAAATTCCATTGAGTGTTTATGTGAATAATTTATTACTCCTCTCTGGCAAGAAGGGAACCGATGATAAAGAGAAGTTGAGAAACTTGCTTAAGACCATTCAGTGACTTGTATTTCTAAGTGCCCTGAGGTCATATTTGTTTTCTACATACCATATTTCTCTCACTTCTCACCAACTTTTCACCTTTAAACCATGCCTTGATTAAATGGTGTTGTTCCAATAGTTTTATAGACTTATATGGTTAAAAAAAGATGATGACTGTTATAAAAAAAATTGTCTTTAGAATTTTGTGTCCCAGTTGGGAATTACCTTCCTTGTTCTGTATTAAATTCGTGCATTTTTTTCCTGTAATGATGGCAGTGCCTTGGGATGTGGCTCAGTACTTTGAAACTGTTATAATGGAATCCTCATGTGATGAAAGGAACCATCGGTTACCATGTTACCTCTTTTTCACTTTTAATCAACTTGTTTCAGGCCATAGGCACCCCATCGGTGGGAGTTCTGTTAAAGCAGTTGGTGCCTTTGATGAGACTAGAGAGCATTGAGATCACAGAGTCCTTAGTTTTAGGATTTGGAAGAACAAATTCCCTTGTTTTCAGGTACAGTAGTCTTAATGACTTTTTCTACATGCATACATGCTGCTGCTATTGTAGTTGCTTTTCTTAGCTTGAGTTTGCGTGTATGTATTGGTGTGCACCTGGAGAATTCGTAGGCTTCGTGCGATTTCCTTTGTCTTCTTTGGTTGATATGCACGTAATGAGTGTTCCTTGCAACTGCCTCACATTTCACTTTTAGTTATTGCAGCTTTGATTTTTACCTCTCAGATCTGATTTCACTTGCAAGCTTTGTTTTAATTAACTATAAATGAAGACGACTCCCCATCAATCCCCAGTTTGCCAGACTGCTCAGAGGCTGTGATATCAAATAATAACAGTATCTGTTCATCTGCCATTTATCCAATAGACTCTTAAAGGTGATGCATGGGTAGAACCCTTTTGAGTGTTTTCAATTTGGCTGGCTGATTTTTCTGTAAGGTACTTTCTCTTGCCTTAAGAGCAACAGCAAACCTGATTTTCTGGATTCCTTTATTTTGCATCTTGCATCGGCAATCAAATAAAAATTCCAATGAGGCAGCATCAAAGTATTTTGAAAAAGGCATTGTAAAATGTTCCTTTGGGCTGCTTCTGATGGTATTAGCTAAGCAATGAAATCCAACATGGACAAAAAAAATATGTATCAAAATTTTCCATGGAAAGGGAAAAGGGAAAACTTCAAATATCTAGGAGAAACTCTATTTGAAAAATAAAGATTATTGAGATGTTTCAGAAATAACTGAAAAAGACCCATTAAGTTATTCACTGACAATCAGATTTTTATCCTTAAAAAATAATAAAAATTTGGGGTTCTCATTTCTTGAGTTCCAGTGAACCAGCATTTTACTAGTTTTTGTTTATTAGCTAAAATTAAGCTTCATCTTAACATATTTATTATAAAAAGATATAATAACAATAATATTATATTATATATAATATATATAATATATAGATATATATTATATAGATATTGTAACAATAATAATGATGAAATGACTTAAAGTTCTTTCCCATAGAACATAAATCTTTTTGCATATTTTGTCCTTTCACTATTCATGGAGGTAGGTGACATTTTTTAACCCCACCACCATGTGCATCTGGAAAACTTAATGTCCCTAAGCCTCAGTCTCCTCAACTGTAAAGTTGGTATAACAAATAGAAATAAAGTGCATCTCTTTAATTTAAAAAAAAAAAATGGTATAATAGAATACATCTCATAGATTTCCTGAGACAATATATTAAATGTAAATAGGCACTCCATGCACATAAGTAACATTTGGAAACTAGAATTTGTTCTGTAGAGGAGACTATTAATATGATTCGTATTTTTTAGTGCCTTAGTTTTATCTGTTTATTTTTATGTGGTATAAGGATCGAACCCAGTGCCTCACACGTGGTAGGCAAGTGTTCTGCCTCTGAGCTACAACCCTAGCCCTTATTCGTATTTCTTTGATAAAGAAATCCTAGCATATGTATTAGAAAAATTAGGACTAGAAACCAGATTTTCTGTCTCTCAGTGCAAAATGCCACTGGGTTTGTGCCTTCCTGTCCTTGGATTTCCTTAGAGGGTGATGGCAAGCAGCATAGAATATCCTACCAGAAACTGCAATTTTCAACCATGCCATATATTATAGACTAAGTTAGTACTAGTCTGGTGACAAGCTGGAACTCATAATCTTGTGTTTTGACATAGCAATTCAGAAGTTGTTTCTGAAATTTTTAATTCAGAAGTTATTTCTAACTATATAGGTTGACAAGTATAAATCTAAAAACTAGAGATTCTGGGGACAGGTGAAGGGTATATATGTATGATATACAATGTATGTTAAAATGATCAAACATATTTTCACCACACAGGAAAAATCATTTTGATGGCAACATCACTAGTTTAGTACCTGTCATAATTTTTATTTATCATATAGCTCAAATAAAGAAATTTAGCTCTGAAATCCAAGGATTTCATATTTAAAATCAACTGAAAATAGTCTCCAGAGCATGTATCCCAATGTTAGCTCAGAACAATTACACCCATCTCTTTTCTCTAATTGTCCTGAAATTTTCTTGTGTATAGAGACTCAATTATATTTATTTTCAGTTTCATAGCTCATAGTAAATTTAGTAAGCACTTGAAAAATATTCCTTGTTTAATTGTTCAGATAAGGGTTTTTTTTTGCCAAAAGGATCACCAGAATATTAAATCACAACCAAGTCAACAGGTGTATATTAAGCCAAAATTACATGCATGGCACTGGGATTAAGACCAGTAATACAAAGTATAGACCAGTACCCTACAGTTCACCACATGATGGGGAATTTTGGAGCAGTCAGAAAATTATTATATCAGAAGCAAAATGAAAACAAAGCAAGGAATTTAGGATTGAATGGACATATTTGGTGACAATTTTTGTATCAATAACAATGAATTTCAAATGGAATCTTTTGCCTCCATAGAGAATTGGTAGAAGAACTTCATCCATTAATGAAAGAGGCTCTAGAAAGAAGACCAGAGGTAGGATTTTGAATTTCAATAATTAAGACTTGGCTTATTTGGACAGTGGCATGAATTTAAATCAATTCTAGGAGCTTCTCCTAAAGAATGCAAACACCGCCACATGCCTTTAACAGTAATTCTTAATATTTTACCAAAATTTGTCATTTTCCTTACTTTTCAATATTCAAGTATTTAGTATACTATGGTTCCAATTTTAAAGCATGTTATGTCCTAACTATATAATTCAAAACAATTTAGTCTTGTATATATTGTTTTATTACATTCTTTTGCAAAAGGTTTGAGTTAAAATTTAAGTCGGTTTTTAGTTTGCTCGTTTGTTTACAAGAAAGTCAATGGCCAAGAAAACTATTTGTTTCATTTGGTATCTGATACATTATTTTCCCTGAAGTGAGTCCACTTCAAAGTTCACTTATGTACCAGGATTAGTAAAATGACCAAAAAAGAAGCTTTCCATACAGTAGATATGATGATAACAAATGGCAAAAATTCAGCAATTAGACACACAGTGTTACGTCTATGACCAGACTTGATGGGATTCTCAGTGTCCCCTGTCCCACTCCACTAGTTTCAGGGGTTCAATCTTTCACCACTGGGAACATCTGGGAAACGAGGCTTGTTAGTTCTCAGCATTCTCCCCTTAGGTGTATTTATTGCCTCACTTCTGATCAGCAAGCATTGTGTCTAAGCATTAGGAATAAGGAAAATGCATGTTGTCTTTTATGTTTAAAAAGTGAAAGTACTAGACGCTGCCTTTCTGTAGTAGTCTCCTAAAGTATAGTCCCCCCGACGTCTTTGCCCGTGACTGTGAGTGCTATTACCTCCTTCTACACAGAACAAGAAGCGCCGAGAACGGCGGGACTTGTTAAGGCTACAGTTACTTCGAATTTTTGAGCTTCTGGCTGATGCTGGTGTCATAAGTGACAGGTAGGAACAAAATTCTACTGAGTTGGTCTCTCCTCACCAAACTAGCCTTTTGGTCTTCTGTTTCATCTCTCTCTTTTCTCTTACATATATTAACTCAAAAAAGTTTTTTTAAAGCCTACTTTTTCCATATTCTTCTTACACTGTATAAACAGAACAGATTTTACTCCACGAATCCTGATGTGAATCTTATTTTTCATGACGCCTGTGCTACTTTGATGTAAAGAGTTGATGGTCTAAAAGTTTGATATTTTTTTTTTCTTTTATTCCAGCACAAATGGAGCCTTAGAACGGGATACATTAGCTCTTGGAGCGTTGTTCTTAGAATACGTGGACTTGACCCGCATGCTCCTAGAAGCTGAAAATGACAAAGAAGTTGAAATTCTTAAAGATATCCGGGCACATTTTAGTGCCATGGTTGCCAACTTGATTCAGTGCGTTCCAGGTGCAGTGATACATCTTTACAAATTACCTTTCATGCTTGGAAAACCACTTGTGCTCCTTAGGACTCTGCTTTCCTCTTCAATTCTCCTAGCCCGCATGCCCATCTAGGATGAGATTCATTGTTTGTTTTGAGATACTTGGAAATGCATGTTAGAACAGGTTGTCATAGCTCAGCACAGAATTGGAAAGGGAATAACAGGAATCAGACTGGGTTTTGTACTTGTCATTTCTATTTTTTGTTTGGGTTCCCATCTGAAAAGGAGCTCTTATGATTTTTATAGGAAGGAAGTAATTCAGAGGAAACATTCATACAAGCTTCATTTTATCACATTGTCTCTGTGCTAATTGACGGACATATAATTTCAGCAATATTCCTGCTCTCTGCTGCCACCTCATCAACACATGGAGTAGAATTCTACATCACTTTAATATATTTTACATTTGATTTAAGTATTACATTATTGAGAGAACTATCTTAGTTAATAATGTAATTAAGTATTACACTATTGAGAGAACCACAGGGCAAATGGGTATGAAATATTTTCATTTGTCAGTTTCATATAAAAAGTGCTTTTTTGTTTAATTACAAAAAGCTGAAACTCAAGTCATGTGGCCACTTTTCATTATTTTGGTGTTACTAACCTTCTTACCACTGTTCCTCATCCTTGAAGATCCTAAGTTAGGATTTGGGTTACAGTCTATACTGCATTTCACAGTCCTTCCTCACAACAGGGAGCAGCAATAGGAAAACTTGTCATCTGTGAGAAACAGCTGACTAGGAGTCATCTTAGCTGTCAGTGTGAAGAGAGTGTCTGCAGGTCCTGTGGTCTGTCTCTCCGTCCCACTCTGAGTCAAGGTGCAGTTGGCTGCAACATGAAGGGAGGAAAAGTGCACATGTAGAAAGAAATGATTTTAAAAACTCAAGTTTCATTACTAAAGAAAACCGGAGTTAGGGAGCTGGGAATGTAGCTCAGTGGAAATGCACATGTTTAGCATGCGTCAAAAACTTTAAAAAAATGGAAGAAAGGGAAGGGAAGAAAAGTGGACTTAGAAAATGAGAGTGTTCCTTTCACAAAACTTGAGAACCTCACACAGTCCTGATATAGACTGCACCCAGTCAGTACACCCTGACTCTGTTTTCCTCCCCAGTGCACCACCGAAGATTTCTCTTCCCCCAGCAAAGCTTGAGGCACCATCTCTTCATCTTATTTAGCCAGTGGGCAGGACCCTTCAGCATCATGTTCACACCTCTGGATCGTTACAGTGACAGAAATCATCAGATTACAAGATACCAGTATTGTGCATTAAAGGTAGGGGATGTGTCTTCTTGCTGAATGGCATTGGTCAGATCAATGATCTCCATCCTTAAACTAACAGCCATGTCTTGAAAATAAGGGCTGGGGGTGTAGCTTAGTAGTAGAGCACTTGCCTAGTGTGTGTAAAGCCCCTGGGCCCAATCCCTACGATGACAAAAAAATAAATACAGTTAAAGTAAGTAACATGATGTGATCTAACAAAATAGAAATGTACATGCAAAAAAATGGACACACACATATAAATACATAGATTGATCTCAGAAACTTCCAAATATACACATTAACATAGGTCAATAGGTAAATGTTAATATTCCACCTGGGCTCACACTTTGAAAATGTTAAGCTTTTTAAAGCTCTCACTTTTATCCAGTGTTTCTCCTATCTGAGACCATATGGTTTTGCTTACTTACTCTTTAAGTCATTGTTTTGTCAATTGACTTCCAACCTTAAAAAAAAAAAAAAAAAAAAAACAGATTCACCTCAGGTTCAAATCCCCTTTTATTCTTCTCCTTTCCTTAGCACACTGCAAGAAATGTTTCCATACTATGAGGACTTCTCAAAATCAGCAGAAATATGATCCTTATAGCCTAATGTCTTTTAGAAAAGTAACTGCCTATCAGCTCTGTCATATGCACCATAACTGATTCAGGTGAACTTTGAGCTCAGCACAGTTAATGGAAATGATGAACTTGACAGACATCTGGTCCTACCATGTTTAAGTCAGAATCCTCTGTTTCCCCAACCACTTCAAGGAACCAAAATTTATAGTCTTTTATTTTTTTTTTTTTTACCTTTGATTAGGATCATAATTATTTATTTTGCTGTTTCATAGGTTTTCAATGCAGTATATTAGTCTAATATCTGACATAAAAACAAAATTTGAAGATATAAATATATCTTATAAGCAGAAATTGTTCACTTGAAATCATTGAAAGAAAGTTTATTTTACATATTATGAAGTGTTCATTTTGTTTTAAATACTTTTCATCATATAAAGATTTGTTGTAATTGTAAAAATCACATAGCTAAATTGATAAACTTTTAATGTTTATTTAAAAACCAAGTTTGGAATATGATATTTTTATTGATTTGGCTAAAGAATGCTTTAAAATCTTGGAGGAATAACTGCCTTCATAGAACCTCATCATCTGTACTTCTGGCAGTTACATCTTATAAAGTCAGCTGGATGTAATACCATTACAGTTCCAGGTTTCATGTCCTTGTTTTATTGTCTTTTATTATCAGGCAATGTCAGCAGTATTGTGTTGTGGCCCTGTTTTCGACAATGTGGGCCTTTCCCCAGATGGATACCTATATAAGTGGCTTGACAACATTCTGGCTTGTCAAGATTTAAGAGTAAGTAGTAGCAAAAATATATTGTTTTTAAATGTCTTTGGAGTTTTGCCTCGTTGAATTCCTGAACTCTGGAAGCATCATTTACAACACAATTTCCTCCCACGTCAGCTACGCTAGTGTAGGTTTATGGGTTGTTCACATTGCATTATGATACACCAGGATCAAAAACACAGTAGCATTTACCAAAATTGACCATAAACTGGTCATAAAGCAAGTTTCACATAATTCAGATCATTAAAATGATACAGATTCTGTTATCTATTCCTAGTAACATTAAGCTAGTAATGAATAATAAAAACATAACTTAAAAAAAACACTTCCAGATAACCAGTGGTGAAAGAATAAATAACAGTGGAAGCTAGAAAATGTTTTAAACTGAAGAATAATGAAAATACTACATACTAAATTTGTGGGCTATAAATAAAGCCTTGCTTAGAAACATATTTGAAATATATTGACTTAGATGCATGTAGGAGAAAGAAAAAAGGCAGATAATCAATGACCTAAGCATCCATCATAGAAAGTTAGAAAAAAAAATAGCATATCAAACTCAAAATACAACAAAGAAAAGAATAGAGATAACAAAAATTAATAAAGAGAAAAAAATTAGTGCTAATGATCATTAAAGTCAAAAATTGAATTTGTTAAGACTAATAAAATTAATAGAGGGCAGATCTGGTCAAGAAAACAGTGAGAGACGTCTAATGCAAATAGGAGCATTACTACAGATGCTACATAGTAGAAGTAAAAGGGAACACATGAATATCTTGATGCCAATGAACTTGAAATTTTAGATTAAGTAGACAAATTCTCAGAAAAACACAACAGAAGAAAATCATTCCTCACTAATGAGGAAAAACTAGCGCAACCAAGAAAAAAATGTTTGATAAAGGGTGTCTGTTTAAAAAAATACACCTTTGTAGTAAACATCATGCTTACCAGTTAATATAGAAAGTATTCCCTCTGAGATTAGAATGACCAAGAAAGTTCACCTTTTACCACCTCCATCACTGTTATACTAGAGATCCTAGCCAGTTCATAGGAAAAAAAATACGAGAAGTGAAAAAGAAGAAATAAAACTCATTATTCACAAATGACACAATTAGGTATACAGGAAATCCAAAAGAATCTATAGATTTATTTAGCAAAACTGCTGAATGAAAGATAAAAATGAAAAAAAAAATCAGTTATATTTCAATATATAGCACTAAGCAATTAGGAAAAAAATTGTAAACATTATACCATTTATAATAGCATTTTTAATTAGGAACTAACATTAAATACTTAGGAATACATCAAAGAAAAATGTATAAAGCCCTTTTACATAGAAATATATAAAGCTTTAATGAGAAAAATTAAAGATCTAATAAATGGTAAAAGGACCATATGTATGAATTAGAAAATTCACTATTATAAAGCTGTCAGTTTTCCACCAAAATGATAGAGACATTACAAACCCAGTCAAAACCCTAGCAGGATGTTTGTGGCAACTGACATGTTCTTTTTAAAATATATATATGGAAATGTAAAAGACCAAGAAAGGTAAGATAATTTTTAAAAACATAAGCAAAGCAAGAGGATTTACTTTAGCAAAAATCAACACTTATCATAAACTTACGGTAGTTAAAACACTAAATATTGACCTGAAAATAGATAAATATATAAATGAAGTAGAATAGAGAGGAAAGAAATGAATCACGTATATTTACATTTTATTTACCTCAAAGGTGGCACTACAGAGGTGTGGGGAAGGGAAGTTTTTTTCAATAAGTGTTTTTGTCAACAAGTTATTTGATTGAATAACCATATTTTTTAAAAAATTAAAAAGCGTAATTTGATTCCTTCCTCACACTATATCCAAAACTGCATTATAGGTAGATTGTAGATCTAAATGTAACATCTAAAATACTGAAGTTTCTTGAAAATAATATAAAAGAATATCTTCATTCTGGAGTTAGGGTTAGATTTCTTAAACAGGATGCAAAAAGTTCTAACTATAAGGAAGGACTGATTAACTTTTGTCAAAGCACACCATTAAATGCATTACTAATAGAGATGTTTGTAACACATAACTAAGAAGGGATTTTTATCTAGAATATATAAACAACCCCTACAAATAGATATATACAAACTCAATAGAAAAATGAGCAAGAAATTTAAGCAATTCACAAGAAGTTATCTAAATGTCCAAGAAGCATAAAAACCTCTCCAGCCCATTAACAATCAGGTATCTTAGTCCATTCAGGCATTTTTAACAAAATACCATAGATTGGGTGACTTAACAACAATAGAAATTTATTTCTTACTGTTGTGGGGACGAGGGACTCTTAAGATTAAGATGCTGGCAGATTTGGTGTCTAGTAAGGGCCACTTCCTGGTTTTTAGATGGCCATCTTTTTGCTGGATCCTCAGGTGGTCGAAGGAAGTTATGTGGGATTCCTTTTATTACAGAGCAGGGAGGAAGAGCAAGAAGAAAAGATTAACATTAAACAGATACATGAGGTGGGATGGAAAGGGAGAGAAAAGGGAAATTGCATGGTAATGGAGGGAGACCCTCATTGTTATACAAAATTACATATAAGAGGTTGTGAGGGGAATGGGAAAATAAACAAGGAGAGATATGAATTACAGTGGATGGGGTAGAGAGAGAAGATGGGAGGGGAGGGAGGGGGGATGGTAGAGGATAGGAAAGGTAGCAGAATACAATAGTTACTAATAGGGCATTATGTAAAAATGTGGATGTGTAACCGTTGTGATTCTGCAATCTGTATTTAGGGTAAAATTGGGAGTTCATAACCAACTTGAATCTAATGTATGAAATATGATATGTCAAGAGCTTTATAATGTTTTGAACAACCAATAAAAAAAAAAGATAGTTATCAGATTCATATGAGCACTTAATGGTAGGACTCATCACCTCCTGAAGGACTCATCTCTGAATACTATTACATTCAGGTTTAGGATTTAACACATGAACTCTAGTCTGTAGCATCAGGGAAATGCAAATTAAAATCACATGAGACACAAAATTATATACTGTATAACTCCATTAATATAAAGTTGAAAAACTGAAAAAAACTGCCCAAACTAATTAATAGTGGTAGAAGTCAGGTAGTGGTTGCATCGGGGAAAGAGAAAGAGGCTATTGATTAAGAGAGTGCTCACAAGAGTCTTCAGTGGTGTGGTAATATTCTGATCTGATCTGGTGGTGGGCACACTTGTGTGTTCAGGATAATTCATCATATACTTATATACTATCTATGCATTTTATACTTCAATGTAAAGTTTCTAAAGCACAACACAAACTTGCTGATTTTCTTTCAAGTCAAACTTAACTTTGAAGTTATCTTCAGATCCTTTGCAGGCACCAGGCTTCTCTTGGATGAATGTGCGTGTTCACTGACCTTCCAATATTTTGACAGTAGCTTCAGGAATTTTCAATGAAGTGTTCTATCCAGTGTAGTATTTTTCCATATGAAAGCCTCTGATTACAACTAATCTATTGAGACTATATTTCTTTTTTCTCAAATTTATATTTTAATTAACATATAAAATTGTATTTATCATATACAACATATTTTTAAATATGTAATATGCACATGATTTACGTATATATATTCTGTAATGTTTAAATCTAGTTCCTCTGTATTCGCTCATATAGTTATCATTTGGAGCATGAGAAAACTTAATATGCACTCAGCAATTTTCAAGAATATGGTCTATCACTATTAATTGGTGTTCTATAGTATATCTTTTGACTTATTCCCACTAAGAGACTATAACCCTATTTGAAAGATTGGTAGCTGAGCTTCACACAGTATATTTTATAATCAAGACTCATAATCATATTCTCTGATTTTTTTTCCTTAAAAGACTTCATATACATGAAGATCATCCATTTTTGTATTTGATTTAAACCAAATGAATATATTTCTCAGAAATAGTTAATTAATTTATTACATGTCAGTTCTGTTTACAATATAAGATCCTCTTAGAGAAAAATATGTGGCATGAAAATTAAACAAAATGAATGCTCTGTCTCCACTTTTGTTTTACCCAATTTATACTGGCTAACCTTAATCTTGTGTCTTTCTTAGAACCTTCTTGCATTAAGTATGAGTAATTGCTTTGTTCTGTGTATTCAGGTTCATCAACTTGGCTGTGAAGTTGTTGTCTTGTTATTGGAACTTAATCCTGATCAAATAAACCTTTTTAATTGGGCCATTGACCGATGCTACACAGGTTCCTACCAACTTGCATCCGGCTGCTTCAAAGCCATAGCAACTGTATGTGGAAGCAGGTATGAATTTTTGTAATTAGAGGCTGGTGGCAAGTATAGTAAAGGTTGCTGTTCACAATATGAATGATTGAGAGCTGACTGCTTTGCAATTATCTGAGTAGAGAAAATCCTATGAGAATACAAAGTGCCTTACTTGTCCCCAGCAGATAAACTACCCCCTTTAAAATTGAAGTTACATTGATTTCTCTCATTTGATCAGGAGACTGATTTGTTGTTATAGTATCCTTTTGAATTGTTCACAAATTCACAGTGAAGTATGAGAGCTGAATTTGAAAATTATAAAGATACATTTAAGGAGTTAAAGGAATGTCTAGAAATGTCTATGACAGGTATGAACTGTCAGCTCTTCAGCCATCTGTAGACTAAATCAAACCCAGGAAGCAACCTAAGATATTGAAATCTTCATCCAAAACTCCAGAAATAGGGCCAGGATAAGGGTGCAGGAAATGACAGAAGGACCTGTGACACCCTACACTCCATAGATTACACTTCCTTGGGGAGGATTAACCCCAGGACTTCCATCAAGCCAAGTATACACTCTACCTTTGAGTTACACCCCAGCCCCAAGACTAAAACAGTAGCCCTTGTTATATAAATGAGTCATTTAATGAAGTTCTTCAGCACTACAATTCATTGAGGAAAATAATTTTATAGCTGAGATGAAAGGGTTAATAAAGAGCCTCCAGATCACAAATCCCTAAGGAAGAATTTGAATCTTGGAAAATTTAAGAGAATGCAATTCAAGTTTATTTTTGAAAAGACTCACATAGAACATCAATTTTCCTTTTTAAATTAAATTTTGCATTTTAAATTGCCATCTTGAACTAATGGATCAAGGGAATAAAAGTGAATTAGCTTTAAATTTCAACCTATTATGGATCTAAATTAATAAGACCAGTATTTTAGAATACATCTACTTTCAATGTACCCAAAATGAGCATGATATTTAAAGAGACAGATTTCTCTTAAAATTCTTTTTCTTTAAAAAAAAATAGATAACTTTTTATGTCTAAAAATTTTACTGTCCATAATCTTGAGTAGCAGAATTATTAGTGTATATATATATATATATATATATTATTCTCCATAAAAATTATAGCATGT
The DNA here is from genome assembly GCF_021218885.2 of Marmota monax. Taxonomy (NCBI): domain Eukaryota; kingdom Metazoa; phylum Chordata; class Mammalia; order Rodentia; family Sciuridae; genus Marmota; species Marmota monax. The sequence continues at coordinate 7,114,334 of NW_026693082.1, forward strand.
GACAATAACCTCCACTGTCTGATTTCCTATCAAATTTTATTTCTTGATATAAGAATTACTAAAAATTATATCTACTAGACATTGCCAAAATAACATTGTTACAAAAAAAAATTCTTTAGTGTGGTTTTTTTTTTTTTTTAGATATTTCAGGGTTCGAAAAGTAAAGTTTTATTTACATGATTCTCAGATTTTTTTAAATTGTACTTCAATCTGAGACTGAGACCTCTTTGATTAAATGAAGGAAAAAAAAGTAACAGTTTTACTCTCTTCACTGCCATTTTTCCCAACAGTCTTGATATGAACTATCATAAGTCAAATTTATTTCACTGCAAAACCATCTCAAAAATACCACACCACATGCCTCTGACTAAAATCTAGGTATTTTTTCCTTAGGGGACACAAAGCAATGCTTCATGAATTTATCAAGATAGTCTCAACTTCAGCAATTCTCCTGGTTACTGGCTTATAAAATCCTGTGTTACTGGTAGATGTTTGAAGACATCATCCTCAACTGTTTTGTCTCGCAAACCATTCAGACCACAAGACAGTTTCAGAATTTAAGGAGTTGGCTCTCCTCCCTTTCTAAATTCGTTCGTTCTCCGTAAATTCGCCTGGTAGTCTAGACAGGCTCCAGAGGGGCTGAAGCAATCTTTGTGCTCATGTTTTCAGCATTTCTTTCTTTTCAAGAGCAGTTCTGGTGTTTCCAGCTTTTGCTTTGTTTCTGTAAATTTGCTTCTGAGATAAGCTATTTGCCTTATCTTATGAAGTATGTTCCCAAAAAGTCTTATACAAACTGAGTCATATTTTAAATTTCTCAAGTTCTCTGTGTAGTAACTCCTACATGTCATCTTCTAAAGCAAAGAATCCTTCTTGTAAAATAAATAATTATCCCCTCCTCTTCCACTGAGGATGATCATAGGCCGGATTGATTTTTAGAAGAATATTGAAGTTTCATTTATTAAGGTTCAGTAACAATTGTCTTTTTATGTGTTTTTTTTTTCTTTTTATTGATTCTTTTTAATTATGTATAACATCAGGATTTATTTTGACATAATTATAAAAGCATGGAATATAATTGGTTCTAATTCAGTTTCCTGTATCTCTTCTTTCCCTTCCCCCCTCCCCCCTCCCCCCACCCCCCCCCTTCCCTTCCCGCTGATCTTTCTGCTATTTACTTATAGGGGTTTTTATTAATGTCTTTACACAATGGTGAGATTCACTGTGGTGTATTCATATATGTACATAGGAAAGTTAGCTCAGAGTCTTTCCACTGCTGGTCATCTTTGGCACCTACCTGCTCCCTAACCCTATCCCCTCCTTTTCCTCTACTTAATTTCTTCGTTCAATCCACGACACATAGATTCTTTCCCCTTACAGAAGGGGTCTTGCTGTTTCATTCTTGTGATCCTTCAAAATGCTTTTTTCTCTGCCTAGTTTCATCCGTTCCATGGCCTGGTGTCTTGAGGTGCTTCAACACGTGGTTTCCTTGTTTCCACCTCAGAAAAGCCTTTCCCAACCCATAGGGACGTAGGTGTTCCTCATCGGGATTCTTGTAACATGCGGTGGGTTCCACCACCGTGACGCTCATTAGAACCACACTGTACGGTTTGTCCTCCCAATTAAGCTGCAGTCCAGCCGCTCTAGCTTCCTAATTATCAGTGCTTTGCACATTGTCCCTCATCATTATTTGGTTTAGATGGATCAAATGAAAATCTTAATTCAGTGGGTTATTGAGAAATTTAGTACACATGACCTCTTCTGTCCTTTCCATTATGTTTGGTTTTCATGAAAGTGTATCTGCATCAGATAGAGTTCTGTGTGCTTCATCCTGGTGTCCCAACATTCCACTTAGTACAGGAAGAATCATTTTCCTTCCTTGACTAATACATGGCAAAAGAAGGAGGCTGAAACCAGCCAAAGGGGCAAGGAGTGTCAGTACGCGTGATTCAAGCCAGTGTGGCATCTAAAATTGTGAGAGAGAACAACCTATCAGGATTTCTAGCCAGGCTGCCTTACAGACTATGCTGTGTTCTTGTTTTTAGGAACTATCCCTTCGACATAGTGACGTTGTTAAACCTCGTTCTATTCAAGGCTTCTGACACCAACAGAGAGATTTATGAAATCTCCATGCAGCTCATGCAGGCACGTATCATTTTTCTGGCATGGAAAATGTTTATCCTTGAGGATAGAACACGTTTGTTTCTGTGTATCACTGGTGGATGTAAAGAGTGGAAAATATATATATAATGTTATGTAAACATCATAATTAACTGATAGCTTCACCTTTAATCCTGTCTTCAGATAGGCATTAGTCAGTTGTTACAACTTTTATTAAATGCTCCTGAGATGTCCAGCTAATGCTTTTCTCATACTGTTTCTTAAACTTTCTTTTTATAGATTCTTGAAGCAAAGCTTTTTGTATACTCTAAGAAAGTCTCTGAACAAAGACCCGGCAGTATTCTGTACGGAACGCACGGACCATTGCCACCCCTATACAGTGTGTCACTCACCCTCCTGTCCTCCGAACTGGCCAGGATGTACCCTGAGCTCACTCTTCCACTGTTCTCAGGTACTGTGCGACAGTCTAGAGTGACATGTCATCCTTTCTTCTGTTCTAAGTTATTTCCCTTTTTTAATTCTAGGGTAATTTTATCATCAATATTATTGATGCTAAATTTGTAGATCAGAATTGCTTTAGGCCAAATCCACCTATATATAAAAATAAATTCTAGAATTTTTTTAAACATAATTTTCTGTAAAACAATATAGTTATAAATGTACACACATGACAAATGCAAAGATGCTCAGATTGCTTTTAAAAAACTTCTACATGTATTATATATGTGCATTTCCCAAAGAAATTAAATATAGGCAGTATAATATACAATACCTACAGTCACTTTTAATTGCTGTGAGATGTTTGTTGGTAGTAGTGATAGTGGTGGTGTTTTGAAGCTAACATGTTGCTACATTCAAAAGTTGAGGGGCTAGGGTTGTGGCTCACCTAGGTAGAGCGCTCACCTAGCACATGTGCAGCCCTGGGTTCGATCCTCAGCACCACATTAAAAAATAAATAAATAAATAAATAAAGGTATTGTGTCCAACTACAACTATATATATATAATTTTTTTTAAGTTGAGAGTTTAATTTTTGGCACTTTTTTTTAGTTATATATGACACTAGAATGTATTTTGGCAGAATATACATATATAAAGTATAACTTATTCAATTAGGTTTCTGCTCTTGTCGTTGTACGTGATGTGGAGTTACCCTAGTCATGTATACAAACACAAGGCTAGGAAAGTTATGACCAATTAATTCTAATGTCTTTTCTATTCCCCTCCCCACTCCCCTCTCTCTGTTACCCTTTGTTTAGTCCAGTCTATTTCTATTCTTCCCCTCCCCAGCCTCCCTTGTTTTGGTTAGCATCCACAAATCAGGGAGAACATTTGGGCTTTAGTTTTAGGGCATTGGCTTATTTCACTTAGCATGATATTCTCTAGTTCCATCCATTCACTGACAAATGCCATAATTTCATTCTTCTTTATGGCTGAGTAATAGTTCACTGTATATATATATATATTCCACATTTTCTTTATCCATTCATTCATTGGAGGATAACTAGGTTGTTTCCATAGCTTGGCTATTGTGAGTTGAGCTGCTGTGTCATGTACATGGATGTGGCTGCATCACTGTAGTATGCTCTTTTTAAGTCTTTTGGGTATAGACTGAGGAGTGATATACCTGGGTCAAATGGTAGTTCTATTCCAAGTTTTCTAAGGAATCTCCATACTTCTTTCCATAGAGTTGCATCAGTTTGCAGTCCCACCAGCAATGTATGAGAGTACCTTTCTCCCCACATCCTCACCAACATTTATTGTTGCTTGTATTCTTTATAATTGCCATTCTGACTGAAGTGAGATGGAATCTCAGTCTAGTTTTAATTCGCATTTCTCTAATTGCTAGAGATGTTGGATATTTTTTCATATATTTTTCAACCATTTGTATTTCTTCTGTTCAATTCCTTTGACTTTGGGCACATTTTTATAAGCAATCTTCACAAATAACTTTTATGAGAGTATAAGAATTGCATTTGCCAGTTCGCTTTTTGTCTAAGCTCACGTGACACCTTGACGAGAGGCAACACTGGTCTCTCACATTCATCCTTCTTTTACACCTGCATCTCCACTGCCTTGGTGCAGCCCCTCCTGGTCCTCTCGTCACTCTACACCCCTGGGTCCAGCGCCTCCTTCATGCTCCACTGTGCGAATCTAGATTTATACAGCATTTCTCAACTCACACTTCTCTGCCCAGTTGTCCTAAAGATAGTTGCTGTAAGAGACCGTTTCCATCTGTTGAATGGTGAACCTGTGCCAGGCTGTATCCTAGGCACTGTATTTATCACTTCATCTTTACAACCACTAGTGTAATTGAGTAGTTAAACAGAGGCTCTGGAGTTGGATCCCCTGGCCCTGCCATTCCCTAGCTAGTTGGCCTTGGGCAAGTCACAGAACCTCTTAAACTCTGCTTCCTTATCTGAAATACTAAGAACTACATGGTGTAGGGTGTGTGGTTTAAAATAAGCTAATGAAAACCAGGTAACTGGCCTAGCCCTAGCATGGCATTGTCACCCCCCACCGCCACTACCATCATTCTTGTTTTAGAGGGGAAAACTAATACTTAAAAGATTAAAATACGGGGCTGGGGATGTGGCTCAAGCGGTAGCACGCTCGCCTGGCATGCGTGCGGCGCGGGGTTCGATCCTCAGCACCACATACAAACAAAGATGTTGTGTCCGCCGAAAACTAAAAAATAAAATATTAAAAAGTTTAAAAAAAAAAAAATTAAAATAGGGCTGGGGCTGGGGCTCGGGGGTAGAGCACTTGCCTAGCACATGCGAGGCCCTGGGTTCTATCCTCTGCACCACATATAAATAAATAAAATAAAGGTATTGTGTCCAACTACAACTACAAAATAAATATTTTTAAAAAGAGATTAAAATAATTTGCTCAGGATGATATAGGTAGGAAATTGCCAACACATAATTAAATCTAGTTCTGTCTTCCTCCAAAGTCAGGGCTATAAATTGCTATTTTAGAAAACCACCTTCTCCTAACACTTGCTTTTCACCTTTCCATCCAAGAACGCATCTACTCTCACTTCATCTTTGACCAACACGCCAGGCCCTCTCTGAAGTCCTTGCTTCTACGTATGCTTTTTCCTTCGCTGAGAATAGAATGGGCATCCTCCCCCTCTCCCTAACTTCCAGAATTCCTTAAAACCTAACTTATAATCTACCTCTTCAGTGCACACCTCACCATCATTTCCTTGAGTTAGAGTTAGTCACACCCTTGTCTAGTACCTGAAACAATGGAGAGACTCAACTAAAACTTATAAAGCTTACTAAATTTATCTAGTAAATAAACTCTCTTGTCAGAAAACTACAATTTATTTTGATCCACTTCAGCCAGGATTGGAGCAATGCCTGTGTGCTGTGCACTCTTGTCTGGGTCCTGGGAGTACAGAGGAACATAAAGCAGTCTCTCCCAAGGAAGGTTCAGTCTAGTAATAAAGATAGACGTGCAATCGTGATTATGATACGGTGTGGCAAATGCAGTTTTATTCAAGAGTATACTCAATGGCTTTGGTGGAGGTGGAAGCTATGGGAGGCATCAGTGGTCAGGCCAGCAGTATCAGGAAAGATTTCCCAGAGGCACAGATGTCTGAGCTTCAGTTTGAAAAAACTGCAAAGCAGACAGTAGTCGATGGGCACCACAGAGACGAACAGTGTATGGTTTGGCTTAGAGCAGTAAGACAGCGTGATGCATTTGGGAGGTCATGTAGAGGTCAGTGTGGCTAACAATGTGCAGAAAAGGGAAAAAGCTAGACACGGCCTTAGGCAGAGGAGGAGGCAGGAGCCAAGTCCTCAAAGGCTTTATATTATCCTCTGAGGAGTTTGAAGGCCCACATTCTCTTGACCCCCTCAGAGCCCTTTGAACACAGAGGGCATCCAAGCCAGCTGCTCAGGTTCTGAAAGCCACTGATGAGTTTCAAATAAGAAGAGGGCTTGACAAGATGAGCATGCATTTCAGAAAGACAAGCTGTGGTGTGGAGGGTGGATTAGAAAGCGTCCAATCAGAAATGATGACAGTAACCCTAGGAGGAAATGAAACATGTAAGGGCCTGAGCTAAGACAGGCCCGTGAGAGTGCAGGGAGAGCCTGGCATGAGGCCTGTGGCCACCCTCCCAGGGAGCCAGTACGGGAGGATCCCAAGGTTTAGGACAAGACGGAGATCATGAGGGCAGCCTGGGACGTTGGGTGTAGGTCGCTGCCAGACGTCCCCAGGTATGCGCAGGCTGGAGTCAGGAGAAGGCACCCCCAGTAACTCTTGGAAGGACAGAAGGGCTGGAGCCAAGAGCACAGCTGAGATCGGGATCGGAGAGAGCATGGAGTGAAAGGAAGGACCTGGCTTTGGCGGATTGGGCAAGGGGCAGAGAGGAATGGAGGTGAGTTCAGAGAAGACAGAAAATACCTAGGGGGTGAGTTTCATGGAAACCTAAGAAATGAGGATTTAGGAAGAAGGAATGAACCGTCCACAGCCTCCAACAGCATAGAGAGATCACAGAAGATAAGGTCTAAAAGCCATCTTCAGTCTGGCGGGCTGGCACAGACCTGAAATCTCAGGGACTAGGAAGCTTGAAGCAGGAGGATGGCAAGTTCAAGGCCAGCCTCTGAAACTTAGCAAGACCCTGTCTCAAAAAGAAAAATTAAAAAAAAAAAATAAAAATAACTGGGGCTATCGCTCAGTAATAAAGTGTTCCTGGGTTCAATTTCCAGTACCAAAAAATAAAAAGGATAAGCCCTCAGGGCTTCATGATTCATTGGTAACTGTGGATAGTTCCCACGGGGAGGTGGCAGCAGGAACCAGACTGCAGTGGTGTGGCTGAGAAAAGGGAAAACAGAGACTGGAGCCAGGGTGGGATGCAGTAACAAGGGGGCGGGTGTTAAGGATGAGAAGAAGAAGCTGGTAAAGTAGGAGAGGGTGACAGATAATGAGGGACCAGCATGCCTACATTTTCTTCATGAATTTGGCTATTTGATTTATGAAGAATTTTCGAAAATAACATGAAAAAACTAAGAGGGCACAACAGATTCCTCTTGTCTTTACTCCCAGTACTATTATAAACCCTGTGGTGCAGTCCTGATTGCTTGTAATTTCAGGTGACCTAATTATTCATAAGCAGCTAGGCCCCTCCCAGAAGAGCCAGGAAACACGCATACCATCCCTCTGACATCACTACACATTTTATTTAGATTGTTTTGGGAGGAATAACTAAGGACTTGTTCCCATGGCTGTGGCATTTTTTTTTTTTTCTTTTCAAAAACTTGTCTACAACCCAGGTGCTGATCTAGACTGTGAATACCACAGACTTCCCTACCCTCTTGGACTCTGTGTCCCGCAGACAAAATGCAATAAAGATGATAAATAAGCAGATTATGTATTATGTTAGAAGGCCATGCTTGCGGCTAAAAGTCTGTAGATTTTTATACCCTGTAAAAAAGATCGGTTTAGGGCTGGGGTTGTGGCTCAGTGGAAGAGCTCTCACCTAGCACGTGTAAGGCCCTGGGTTCGATCCTCAGCACCACATAAAAATAAATAAATAAAATAAAGGTATTGTGTCCAACTACGACTGGAAAATAAATTTTAAAAAAAGATAGGTGTAAAGATAGATATTTTTTAATTGCTAAGCACCTTGGTACATGTCTGTAATCCCAGCTACTCAGGAAGCTGAGGCAGGAGGATCACAAGCCAGCCTCCTGAGGCCAGCCTCAGCAACTTAGGAGGCCGCCAATAAATAAATAAATAACTCATAAAAAATAAGTCAATATACAAAAATAAAATAGGTATTCTTCAATGATACTTTTTCTCTGATCGGATTTTTTTCCCCTCTCCAAAATATCAGTCTTTTCTACTGGAGCTTAAGTAGTTCTGCCATAAAACTGTCCTGAATCTTTGAAAACAACTGTCATTTTCCTCCACTAAACCCTCAAAGTTTTGTGCCTTTCGGAAGTCATTTGTCACTTTCTCCCTAGCCATAGAGTTACTTGCTGGCATAGTATCAGAGTCTCCTTCCCAGGAGCAGGAACCATGATTCTAGACTTGGCAGTCTCCATCATGCCTAGCATGGAGGCTCATACTAGAAAATGCCCAGTACACGGGAATAAAGGAACACACTCGTTGTACAAGATTCTAAGTCTGTATCTTCACAGTCCATAGCATCAGATGTGATACCTAAGCTTGAAACTAAGGACGTTTTGGATTTTTTTTTTTTTTTTGGAGGGAGGTACTGGGCATGGACCTCAGGAACACTTGACCACTGAGCCACATTCCCAGCCCTATTTTTGTATTTTATTTAGAGACAGGCTCTCACAGAGTTGCTTAGCACCTCGCTGTTGCTGATGCTGGCTTTGAACTCACCATCCTCCTGCTTCAGCCTCCTGAGCCACTGGGATTACAGGCATGCACCACCACACCCAGTCATTTTGAGATTTTAATCCATATAAAACAGCAGCTTTGTGCTGTCTGATTATTGTGGCACATTATTCTTCTTCAAAATGGAAAATAATAATTTTAGTTGAAGGAAAAGGGCCAAGTCAATTAGAGTTGCCATTTGAGGGATCTAGTGTGTTATCTTAGTGTCATACCTGGCATCTGTGTTGTTCCGTTCAGCAGTCATGAGTGCTGCCGGCAAGGTTGTGTCACACTGGATCACAACACTTGCACAAGACCAGGCTTGCCAGCTTCCTCCTCTGGATAAAGCTATTTCTTGGAGACAAGCAGAGCCTCGTGCATAAACATAAAGCTGTGCTTCTCTGTAGACTGCTTATTCAGATTATAAAATTAAATGCTGCCAGCAGTGAAACAATGCAGAAATGTCAACAGAGAGAATGATGGGGAAGTGGCTCAGCTGGATAGGAGCTTTGACTTTGGTGCACATTGTTCCCAAGGTGAAGTGCAGCCCTTGGCAGGCACCTTCCATGCTCTGGGCATTTTTCAGGTAGACTCCCCAAGCTGGGTTTCTTCCTCTTGGGGGTCCACATCTCACTTTTTAACAATTGAAGTTTCATGGAAGACACTTTGTAAATCACTGAGTTATTGGAAAGAGAATGATCACTGTCAGAATAACCCTAATCACCACTGGTCAGGGGCCTGCTGGTGTCAGGCACTGCGCTGAGCCGGCTATATACGTGGTGAGTGTATCTTCTAGTCTTCACAACAGTCCTGTGTGTGCAAGGGGGGCCCTGTTGTACACATGAGTAAACTGGAGAGCAGAGAGGTTGGATTACTAGCCGAGAGTCACAGGCGGCTATTAACGTAATGGAACTAGAACCCAAATACACATCCTTCTGCCTCCAGGTCCCTTGTTTGTCCAAGGGACAAATAAGCCCTCTTCCACTAGCAGTGTGCTTGAACTCCTGAGGCCTCCCATCTCACTCCATTTTTACCAAGCCTGCCCTGTCCCCATGGTGCAGTGCCACTTTCCCACATAGAGCAACAGACATGAAATGACAGGTTTGAGAACAAGCTTTGTTTTTTTTTTCATTTTTGTCGCCTTGGGGAGCTACTGTATGTGCAAATGTTTTCTGTAAATGGAAAGCATTGTTTAATCATTAAGATGGTGTTCATATTTTAACATAACGGCTCTCCACTGCAATTCTCTTTAGAGGTAAGCCAGCGGTTCCCCACGACACACCCAAATGGGCGTCAGATCATGCTCACCTACCTGCTGCCCTGGCTGCACAACATCGAGCTGGTGGACAGCAGGCTCCTCCTCCCTGGGTCAAGCCCCAGCAGCCCCGAGGATGAAGTCAAGGACCGAGAAGGAGAAGTGACAGCCCCTCATGGACTGAAAGGGAATGGCTGGGGCTCTCCAGAAGCCACATCACTGGTCCTCAATAACCTCATGTACATGACGGCCAAGGTAAACTCAAGTCACATGGCTCCATCTTCAGAAAAAAGCAAACCCTTGTGCAAACCTAGGGAAAATGGTATTTATCCTTTAAAATCACACAGAAGGAATGGACAGTGGTGCTGGCCACACAAGAGCGTAAATGATGTCACTAAACTCCACACATAAAAATGTTATGGTGAGGGCTGGGGTCTATAGCTCTGTGGTAGAGAGTTTGCCTAACATATGGGAAGCCCTGGGTTCAGTCCCCAGCATCACACACACAAAAACCAAGGTTATAATGGCAAACTTTGTATTTTACTGCAATTGAAAAAATAATAAGAAGTCTTAACATTTTTTAAAGTTGATGTCCATAGGTATTGCACATGAATGATTTCTGCATTATCAATTTCTCTCCCCTGGAAAACAAATGACATCTTTCTGATAAACAGCCGTTTCCCCTTTCTTACTATTTTTGAGATGGCCATGACCTTCAAAACCACTTTGCCTCAAATGTTCTTCCCACGTCAGGAGGGCTGTTTCCTATTTTGTTTGTTACAGTATGGAGATGAAGTTCCTGGGCCAGAAATGGAAAATGCCTGGAATGCGCTCGCCAACAACGAGAAATGGAGCAACAACCTGAGGATCACACTGCAGTTCCTGATCAGCCTGTGCGGGGTTAGCAGTGACACGGTTCTCCTACCCTATGTAAGTGTGTCTCGGGTTCTCAGGAGGCATCATTCCTTCTGGGGCTTCCATGTACAATTTGCGAGCCAAAATGTGCTCCCGGCTCCAACTAAAATAGAAATGTGCAGTTTTGCCCATCACACTCATCTCCTGAGAGCTCTTCCAGATACTGCATGAAAGTTCCTTTAGCCCCCAAGACACAGGCTACACGTGCCAGTAACAACTGTCATCCCCTCACTCTAAGCCTTGGGACACAGACCTGTGAATTAAGGAGCAAATATTTTTCTAACAGTTACCAAAAGCTGCCTTCTACAGACGTTAGTGCCAGAATGTGAGAGACACTGGATGCTCTCAAAACAGAATTAAAATACAGAGAATCCTGGTTTTTCTCTTCAAATTCAGGTGGTAGGAGAGAGAAACAAGTAAAGCTGTCTGATACTTGCTATTTATATTAGAAGGAGATGGGATCAACAGAAGGACAGCATTTAAAATTCAAGCTCACTTGGCATTTCCATACCGGTTGCTTTTGCAAGAGAGTTGATTTCTTCCTGCAGTTTGACTCATATGAGCCTCGTAACAGCACACTCGCTTCAGGCTGGACCATGAGGTCTACGGCAACGCAGAGCATTGAATTCAGAGATATTTTTAAGATTTTAAACTACTCTGGGCATGGTGGCACTCACCTATAATCCTAGCCACTCTGGAGCCTGATGCAGGAGGATTGCAAATTCAAGGCCAGCTAAAAGTCATTTGTTTCTAGGGGAGAGGAAAATAGAAAGAGACCGGATTCCTTTTTAAACAAAAATAACTAGCAGTTTTCCCCCCACCCCACCATGGTTTGTATAAATAAAATTCTTTCTGAAGATAGGACCTTTAATGGCAAGTTGGAAGCTTAGATTGAATCAATGTGCCCAGAGGGTGACTTTAAAAAATTAAACCATTAGAAAAGGTAAGGCCTTCAACACACACAGTCCTAATCGTCCACGTGGCAAGGTGAATTCTAACCCCACCTGGATTAGCCTAGGAGGGCACCAAGATTACCCTGGGACTGATGGCACCCGGATGGTGGCATGGGTTACCAGCCTGCAATTCTTGTGGACTAGGTTCTGGAAAACATCTCTTGTTTCTTTTCTTCCTCTCAGATTAAAAAGGTGGCCATATACCTATGCCGCAATAACACCATTCAAACCATGGAAGAGCTTCTTTTTGAGCTGCAGCAGACTGAGCCCGTGAACCCCATTGTCCAGCACTGTGACAACCCGCCCTTCTACCGCTTCACCGCCAGCAGCAAGGCCTCCGCAGCCGCTTCCGGTAAGGACCAGGGACCTGGGCCGACTTCTTGTCCTGGGTCTCTGGAATTTTCTTTTGGCGGAGCCTTAAAAGTGTGTGAATATGTGTCTGTGGCTTTTTCTTATTCCTGTATATACATTCACTTAAGAGACTTGAAAATAGCTGAGACTCTGGGTCATTATTGGACAAATGAAACTGTTTTGTAAGAATGACCATGGAGCTTTTTACTTTACGCTGATTTCAAGAAGAGCCCTGAAATCACTGAGGAGTCTCTTCTGGACCTTCCTATTTGTATCTATGGGATTCCTGTTGCTAATATTGTCCCAGGACCGACTAAAACGCCCTGCAACAGTACAGGTTGTGCAAACCTAATCCCAAAATCCAAAACACTATTCAATCTGAAACGTTTTGAGCACTGACCTGATGCCACAGGTCTGATGGTTGAATGTACATGACATAAGATTATTTAAAATGTATAAAATTAGGCTGTGTGCATAAGATGTATGAAACGTGAATGAATTTCATGTTTAGACTGGAGCTCTATCCCCAGGATATCTCACTGCATGTATGCAAATATTCTAAAATCTTTTAAAAATCCAAATTTGGAAATACTTCTGGTTCCAAGCATTTTCAATAAAGACACTCAACCTGTATTATCTCTTTCAGTAAATAGGTATCAGCATCATTTCGTGAAACATGTGCCCTCCTCCTCCCCCATGGCCCATTCCCTCTCTTTGCCTTCTTTGGTGCCAGAGCAGTGTTCTTGCAGAGAAGTGTCAGCTTAGGAATCAGAAGCTCTGGCTACTTGAACTTGCTTTCCTAGCATTGGTCAAATAACTCCAGAAACACTAAAACAACTTACAGCAGGGCCAGCTGCTATAAATAAGCTCATTTCCAAGTGGCCAGGAGAATAGGTTCCAAGAATGTTGCAGCCTCACTTTACAAGGGAGTTAAGGAATCTGGTTTGACCATAACAGATGTCTAGGATTCTCCTGTTTCAGTGGTGCCCGCTTAAAAGGTTGTTTAGAATGTCTGAGATTGTACAAAAGATGTGAGGAATCTTGCAAACAGGGATTTTTACAGGAAATCCGTTCCTAAAATTAACTGAGACTTGAGCTTGACTCCTCTGTATGTGTCTTTTTCTAAGCGTCTTTCTTCTAATCCCATCTACAGGAACCACCTCCAGCAGCAATACAGTGGTTGCTGGCCAGGACAGTTTCCCAGATGCCGAGGAAAGCAAGATATTAAAAGAATCTGATGAAAGGTTGGTGCACAAATCTGGCCTAACACCCAACATAACTTTCAGCAATAGCCTGTACAAAGGCATCAGTAACAGTTTGTGAGGTTTCCTAAATTTCACAGGCACACCAAAGTCCTCCTTTATTCTTAGAACACAGGCTAACTTTCTAATTCTGTCCTGTAGATCCCTGAAGTTAACAATTTTTTCCTATACAAAGTCAGAGAACAGAAAGATAAAGAGGAGACAGTTTTGGTAGCTGATTCCCACTTACCTCAGGGCTTCATAAAAAGCACCAGTCATTCTGCTAATGGGTAAAACCATCTAGAATTACAGGGGATTTGTCATGTGAAATTTTCAAATCTGATTACTAAATAATTTCTTAGAGTAGTTGTCTTGAGGTGGGTTTTATAAAATATCATTGTATTTATCAGCTTTTTGTTACTATTAGAAAATATCTGAGGCTGACTAACTTTTGAGGAAAAGAGGTTTATTCAGCTCAGGTTTGGAGGCTTTAACCCCAAACCATATGACACAGATTCTAGCAATGGCCCTGTTGGCTACATCACATTGTGGTGGGAGCATGTATGTCTGTGTGGTCTCTGTTTCTTCTTATTCAGCTACAAGGATTCAACCATGAGAGCTCCACTGTTATTACCTTGCCTAACCTAACTGTTTTCCAAGGACACTACACCATAGTGGGATTAAGTTTCACCCTCTTAATACCATTTCCATAAGACTGGGAATTAAGTTCTTATGAGTTTAGGGGGACAAACTTATTCAAACCATAGTAGTAATCATTCTTTTACCCTTACTTGACTGTGATAACATCTCAATTGACCAACAACACTGTCTTTTCCTGCTAGGCAAAGTCTCCATTCCCTTCACGACCACGCTGGTGGTATTTTCTTACCTACACACTTGTCCTCAGATTGCCTGTGAACTACTCTGGGTAAATAAAATCTGAATTGCTCCTCCCTGCAGATTGTAAAGAGCACACTCTGTCCCTGAACTACACCCCAGCCCCAAGTGACAATGCTAACAAGCCTTGGCATACATTGATATATTATCAAGACAGCTGCCTAGGTGTTCATTTGAGCCAAGTCAGCAAGAGAAAACTCAGGGAAACATTTTATCCTTTTAGTTTTTCTCTTATCAGGCTGTGTTCACCGTATATATTTTAAGATATGAACCTTTGATGTGAAAGGATTAGGCAGTCAGCCTGGTCCTTCAAATTCCTCTATGTCCCAAATCCAAAATTCATTTCCCCAACCCAGAAAGGCAAAGAGAAGTAGCAGATTCCTCTCTGGGGAATCAGGTTTTCCTTTTCTTTTGCCAAGGAGACCTTTGCTGCTCTGTGGCTTCAGTCAAGAAAACAGTCTGGAAGGGGCTTGCTCCTCCCCTTCACCCTACTTAAGGCCCCTTTAGAGCTTTCTCAACAAGGAAAAGAGAAGCATTGCCATCCACTCTTTACTTCTTCACCTGGCCCTCAGAGCAGTTCTAAATCCTGCACACTGTGGGCTGTAGTTCATCAGTCGCCGAGTGCCACGGAGCTCCCCACCCAGCAGAAACCTCCAGATGGGGCATGATTTTTCCAACCTACTTTCGTCCCTTGCTGAATGATGTCTGGGCTCAGCATCCACTTTTTATAACACCACATTTATCAGCATAAACATGATCAAGGAACTTCTTCAGAAGGTGATACGTCTGTCACTCTTTAATTTAATAAGTACCCATCTGATTTAGACTGTTTCATGGCCTAATTCATATGAAACAAAGCAGATGTCCCAGATATTCTTTTATGGATTCACAAAGTAATAGCACAAGCAATACGACTGTGAAGAACGTTTGAAGTTATCTAGGAGTATATGACAGCATCGGGAAGGCAAATCCTAAGAAATGAAGAAAACCAA
Organism: Marmota monax; assembly: GCF_021218885.2. Classification (NCBI taxonomy): domain Eukaryota; kingdom Metazoa; phylum Chordata; class Mammalia; order Rodentia; family Sciuridae; genus Marmota; species Marmota monax. The sequence goes on from NW_026693082.1 coordinate 7,129,412, forward strand.
AGTAATTACAGTCCATTACAATTCCTCACTCCAGCAAATCCAAACTATTGGTGGAATATTCCAAGGTTTTACGCCTAGGAGAAGGTACATAGTTAGTGGCACATTCGGTGCATTTTCCTGAACCCTTCCTGTTTCTTCACACCCCATAAGGACAGCTTCCTCCTGCCTCTTCAGTGTTCCAGAGGGAAATAAGTGCTGATCTGTTGTCACCCAGATTAGAACACAGGTCAGTAATGTAGGCAGACTCACCTATTTGGGCTAGTATCTCCTGCTCTTTTTAAACGTGGCCCTATTTCTTTCCTTTAGCTATACATGTTAAGTGGGTAGAACCTGCTATGTATTATTTTATGTAAAATAAATACAGACATACCATTTCTGTCTGGTGGGTGGAGCTCCGTGGTTGAGCATTTGCCTAGCATGTGTGATGCCTTGGGTTTGATTCCCTAGCACTCAAAAAAAAAAAAAAAAAAAAAGAACACATGCACACAAGTGCATACGCACCATTGTGCTCTTATTTTGCCCTTATTTCCCCTGAGCCACACCCTGGCCCTAGCATCTTGGGATGATAAATATACTATTGATTTGAATGGTTTTGTTGGTCCTTTGCCAAGACAAGGAAATTCTAGAAATCCAAGGGGAGCATAATAACATGTTATAACTAGAGAGTATCTTACAGTCTCACGTCTTTTTTTTTTTGATTCCCCACAACAACCCCAATAAAATAAAAGATAAAACACCATTATTATTCCATTTTAGCAATTATAGAAACAAGGTTCCCAGAGAACAGAGTTAGTGAGAGAGAGCTGGTTTGTTTGTTTTTTCAACATATTTTTATTATTAAATTACACATAGTAATTATATATATTTCTGGAGTGCAGTGTGATGTTCCAATTCATGTATACAATGTGTAATAATCGGGCCAGGGAAATGTGCATATCCATCACCTCAAACACAAGCTCAATATTAAAAAAAAAAAAAAAATTCCTGCCTTCTTGGAGGCAGCGTGGCCCTCAAATGTCCCTCCACTGCCACCTCCTTGTGATTGACCCTAGACGACTCATTTAACCTCAGTTGGCATCAGTTTCCTCATTTGTAAGTCAATAATATATATCTCAAAAGTGAGTAAGCCAGGGGCTTACTCAGCAGTAGAGCACTCGCCTAGCACATGAGAGGCTCTGGGTTTGATCCTCAGCACCACATAAAAAATCAATATATATAGTGTCCAACTACAACTAAAGAATAAATATTAAAAAAAAAAAAAGTGAGTAAGCCAAATTAAATAAGGGATGTGTACGAAGTTCTAGACTTCAACTATTTTTTTTTTCTTTTGATTATTTCAACAAGCCACAAAAGAAACCAGAGAGAAGAGTCCTTCTGATTCTTTGATTATATTACAGACTCTAGTACCTTTTCCTAAAAATTCTCAAACTATGTTAAGGGAAGCTTTAAGTTGAGATTTAGAACAAGATTTTTCTGGAACTATTTTGTGTACTTCCAATTCTTCCCACTTTCACTTGTTCATTTAGCAAATATTGTTGGCCACCCACCTTGTACCATGTTCTGTGAAGAGGGAGTCACATTCAACATCAGGCTCATTTTTGTCATTTTCTTTCAAATCAAGTGTAATGATTTTCTAGTTCAACTAAAATATTAGCCATGAAATCGTTATCTTTTCAAGGTTTGGGCTTTTGTTTGTGAGCAAAAGTGACCATTGGTCCCATGCGAGGGGAAAAGAAATGTTTTAGGTACGATCTTCATAATATTCCATTAAGAAAAGCATCATCATCAGAACCAGCTGCTAAAGAACCAACCACTAAATAATAGTATCTGCCATGAGCAACAGCACATGTACACCCCTGTTGCTATTTCTTAACAATTGTCCTTCTTTTTGAAGGTTTAGTAATGTCATCAGAGCTCACACCCGCCTAGAGTCAAGATACAGCAATAGCTCTGGAGGATCGTATGATGAGGATAAAAGTAAGTACCCACAGGCTGTGGGCTTCCAGATGGAATGCAAGTGGTGGAAGAAAGGATGATGAGCATTTTGATTATTCTTGACCTAATTACTAAGAAGGACCCAAAATATTAAGCCATCATTTAATCTAACTCTACAGAGAAGTATAGCCAGCATCTTAAATGTACAACAAACAAACAAACCCCAAGTGAAACAGTGGAGAAATCAAAATTGTAAAATTTCAAATCATTATGCAATTTTTATATTCTTGGCATTTTTTTATTGATGACTCACAGTCTGGGAAAGGCTAGTAAAAAAAAAATGTCCCTTTAGAAGATGATTTTTGCAATACAGCTTTTTAACCTATCTTGGGACTAGACTTAACCTTTAAGTTCTGAGTGTGTGTTTCCCCAGGATGGGATCTGATTTCACATTGAATCTCCCACTTGCGTTGCCTCAGTCACCAAGTAAAAACCTTCTAAACTGGGAGACTTTCTTTGTACCTTGGGTAACTGGATAAACCAAAAACCTCACTGCATTCATTGATTTTATGTGTAAGGCCTAGACAGCTTGTGTTGATACAGAACAGGTGTAGAGTATCAGTTCGTCATGAGTTACAGAAATATCGGAACCAAAAAATCATTCCCACTGTCACTCAGGTATGATAGGGAAATCAGTGAACTCTTTGTGGGATTTATTTTTCTATCTGAGTAGAAATCATAAGTATGGTGATATTTCATGAGTTGGATTCATCTCATCAGTGTTTAAGGACTTTATAGTTGTTTCTTGAATTGTTTTGTTTCTATGGGAAATGTACAGTCAGATCAGATACCACATTTCAACGGCCCTTACTTAACTTCCTAATGCATTGATTGCTCTAATTTAGGTTAAGTTTCAGCTGTGCCCCTATAAAAACTTTTTACTAGAACTATCAATAAGAGGTAATATTATATTTTCCTTCCCTTCTATATTCCATCAGAGGACTGTACCACTGAACAGTTGGATCTGGGACCATAGACCATCAACATTAATTCCAGACGGGACCAGATTTTTACACATGAGGGAAAGGGAGAGTAGTTCTAGAAAAATCAAAATGTTGCTTCAGAAGAGGTCTGGACTGTGACAATATTCAGCAACTCAAAATCTGAGGACAGAAAAATTGAACTATGAAGAGTTTAAGGAGTCTAACAGCAACTCCCCCAGAATTTGACAGACACAATATAACTAAACCTACCACTGTGTGATAGTGAATTGACATGAGGAAACAGCTATACTTTGGCCAGTTAATGCCTTTAAAGTGTATTTCTGTGTTTTGGGTAAAAGACGTAGACTTTGGTAGAAATATTATAACAGATAACAATCATTTTGAAATTATAGCTTTAGAGTCCTCTGGTATTAAAACCTCAAATTCCTTATGTTCATCAAAATAGAGGATTCTAGAAAGGTCATTGTAATAAAATGGGATAATATGTCATTTTATACATATAAACCCAGATCACTGACTTTAGAGGCAAAAAGAAAAATAAATAATGGAAGTATTTATGAAGATTAAAAATCCAGATAAGGCATAAAAAAGAAATCTAATGTTATCATATGGCCTCTATTTTACCTAGAAATATTCACAAATTAATTTTATCAGTATGAATAACATTTTGATGGTAAAATAATTTTGGTATAGAATTTGAATTCAATTGTGTGTCAAAGTATCATTCACATAATTAATGTTGTTGACCAGTTTCATGGCATGAAGTTTGGACACTGAGAACTTATATGGTCTCTTATTTATCATAAGAGAAAATGAAATCAAGCTAAATAGACAGATGTTCATCACAGGAAGCCCATAAAGTATATATTAAGATCCTTTCCCAGAGTGCTCAAGCAATAGTGCTCTACTCTGGTTGTCTCATAGAAAGCAGTGGGTCTAATAGAACATAAATAATCTCAGGACTTTAGTCCCTGGGACCTCATTGATGTACTTTTGGCTTTGGCTACATAACTGTGGACATGGAACATGCCACAGATAGGGAAAGGTTAATAGACTTAATCCCCAAACTGATGGCTGGGGGTCTGGTACACTAAATGTTGGCTACTTCCTCCCTGAATTCTCCAGGGATCAGCAGAGGTAGGAAAGCTCAAGAAGGGGTCAGGAGAGACAGAGTGGCCCAGTGTTTCATAATGTAGGTTTGTCCAAAAGGCGCTTTATATTAAAATAAAATCTATACCCCCTTGGATAAAATGAACAAGCAAACTGAGGTAAACCTAGAACTACCAGAATTACGTAAGATTACATAAGATTCCTTCTAGAAAATTTCTAAATGTCTGGATTATTTTCAAGTTCATATGCTACTGAATCTGGTTTTATAATAAGAGTACAAGTAGTTAAACTGGGTATTATCTGAGTTATGATGGTTTAGACCTAACTGCAGAAAACCAATTTTAGGTCATTGCAATGTTGCACATTTTTGCTGACTGGTTATATATCTAAAGTCATCATTAAAACTAAAGTATCCTTTCCTAACAGCAATCTCACAATTTTAATCCTTCAGCACTCTCCCTTTTTTGCTCTCCTTTCAAGTTTTATTAAGGAATATCTACTGACATAGAAGTGCATTTTGTAACTAACTTATCCTGGTCGGTCATCCAGAAAGTTAATTTACTGAAAGTGAAACACTCTTAGATAATACACTGAGAGTTACAACTAAGATAAATTACTACTGCTCCTGCCTTAAATTTTTTTGTAGATTCAAATTGTTGTGTCCAAAATCTCATGGCACAGGATTCTAAAGTTCCAGCTGCTCATACGTGGGTTTGTTGGAAAGAGCTAACAATTACTTCCTAACTTTCCCCACAAAACCCCCTTAGCTCACATCCTGAAGAAGAAGTAGGGTATTCTTGATTCTAGTGCCTGTCCTTGTTGGAAGCCTCACTTGTCACAGTAGGAAGGATTCCCTCTACCAGTTCTGCTGTTAAGCCAGTATCTCACTCTCAACCAGCAGCATTGAATCAACTACAGTTGTGCACTTCATAATGGTGGACCACATGATTTCATGCACCACATAATTTTGGTCAGTGACAGACCACATACACAATGGTGGCTGTATCATACAGCCTCAGCATGTAGTAAGGCTGTACCATCCAGGATTGTGTAAGTACTCTCTACTATTTGCACAATGACAAAATTGCCTAACGACACTTTGCTCAGTGTGTCCTAGACGTTGAGTCAGATTGCTGAGTCATATTCCTGGGTTAGGTATCACACGGCCCCCAGTGGAATAGCTCATCTGAAATGCCAAGGGCCTATATTGAGAGCATAATAAAAAATACTAACATGAAACTTGTTCCTATGCTTACCTGAAAGATATTGTTGATGAAGTTCAACAATATTTTGGATCCCTGGCTACATGCTAGAGACTACTGTAGGAATAAGGGAAATGACAAGGAACAAGGTGAAGAAGGTCCCAAGCCTCCTGGAGCTTACTTGAGAGCGAGCAGAGGCAGGCAGCGCTGGTAAATGGGGGATCCAGGCAAGGGAGGAAAGCAGAAGCAGTGAGGGGCAGGAAGTGGTCAAGGACACCCTCTGTGATAAGCTGACCTTAGACCTGAATAAAGCATTGAGCAAGAGCGTGCCAGGCATGGGGAAGAGTAGATCTGAGGCCCTGAAGCTGGCCTCATGTTAGAACAGCAGGGAATCCAGGATGCCTGGGGTGGAGGGGGCAGTAGGACAGGGGTAGGAGATAAGACCAGAGAGGAACAAGGGGACAATCGTATAAGGCCTTAAAGGCAGTGGTGTGGCATCTGGATTTCATTGTGAGTGTAGCAGGGGAGCCACTAGCGAGTGTTGAGCAGGGTAAGGGCTGTGACCAGAGTTGCTTTAAAGGGATTACAGTGGCTGCTCTGTAGAGCAGTGTAACGGGACAGGAATGGAAGCAGGGAAATCATGGAGACCAAGTGTGAGAGAGGAGGGGGCTCAGATTCAGTGATGGGGTGAGGACAGTGGTAGGAGGCTAGACACATTTTTTGAAGTCAGAGCACTGACTTTGTTGATAATGACTGTCCTCAGTTTCCCCTCCATAAAGCGGGGATAATAATAAGCACCTTTTATTGGGCTATTAATTTGTTGAGTGCATAGAACACCGCCTGATGCCCAGTGACTCTGTGTTAGTTCCTAATGTTGTCATTGTTATAATTACTGTGGTCATAACCGTGATTGTGAGCTGAATGTAGGATGTGAGAGGGAAGCCGGGGATGACTCTCAGGCTCTTGTCCTGACCAAACTGGAAACATGGATTGCATCTCACTGAGGTGGGGGAAATGGAGGGAAAGGAAATTTACATCCAAAGTAACGGAAATTCACATGATTTCCCATTTTTATTTTTATCTGTGTTTTTCTTTACTCTAAAATGAATAACAGTAGTTATCAAGTAATAACTAATCAAGTAATTACCCAATCAAGTAATTCTAACCCATTGATCATGTCATTCATACCAAATTGAGTAATTAGAAAGTTATTTTTACAAGCATGTATTTGTAAGATTCTTTCTAAAAAAAAAAAAGGAGAAAAAGCAAACGTCTTCTCGTGGAAAATGAAGTTCGCTTGTCTTTCTCACTCTAAAGATGATCCCATCTCTCCCTACACGGGCTGGTTGTTGACCATTACGGAGACCAAACAGCCACAACCCTTACCGATGCCATGTACTGGAGGATGCTGGGCCCCCCTGGTTGACTATCTCCCAGAGACCATCACTCCACGGGGGCCACTCCACAGGTGAGCAGTGTGCACGGGTGGAGACAGATGATGGCTTGGCTTTGACTGGACATCTCTACCTATTAGAAGAGGAAACCTCTTCCAGGTTTCACCAGAAACATCACTTTTTAAGTCAGAGGGGCCTTGCTTGACTTGTCTGCCGGCCCCAGCAGCTTAGTCAAATATTAACCAATGTGCAAAGCTGCCTTCCAGCCCTTTGAGCTTTCTTTGGATGTAATTCTGTGATGCTTTTTTGACTGTATGCAACTTGAAGAGAGGGCCTTGTCTTCATCTCTCAGTTTTTATTACCTGTGACTTGTAGAATTTCCATTTCTTATCTAACTTAACTGATGTTTCTTCTTGTTGTGGGGCTGTGTGCTATATCAAAAGTTAAACTCTATATATCTGGAATAAGGTTCTTAATATAATTTTTTTCAGCAAGCCATAAATAACAATTGCATTGAATTGTGAGCTAATGGTTTATTTCCACCCGCCTCAGAAGTTGCATTAATCTCATCATTTTGTTGGTTAGGTGCAATATTGCTGTGATTTTTATGACTGAGATGGTGGTGGATCACAGTGTAAGAGAAGACTGGGCTCTCCATCTACCACTATTACTCCATGCTGTCTTCTTAGGTAAGACTGGATCTAGAGGGGATTCTACCCAACAGGGTCAAAAACACATAGAGGTAATCCACAGAGATTTCTTTTCACATTGACGTCCGCCTGCCCCACTTTTGAAAGGTTTTAGTCTCTTCTGTTTTTCATTGCACTTTTGTGACACCTACTTTCTAAAATTTCAGCTGACCAGTCATTGTTTGAAATTGTCCTAATTCTACAATGTAAATAATTTGGGCTTTTTTGAGGGAGTTTGGCCGAGGAAGTAAATTTAAAGCAATGAGATATGGTCAGTGCAAACGAAAAGACAGTGCGTAGACCATAGCAGGCCTAGAACTGAGCTTCAGGTACTCAAGTAGTAGAGCAGAATGGGAATAGGAGCCATCCAGAAGATGAGTTAGAGACACAAATAAAGTAGGATTCTTCCATAAGACAGATCCAAGGAAAAGAACATCTTAACAAGGAAGAATGCAAACCACGTCAGATGCTATGGAGAGGTCAAGAAAAGTCCATCTTATCAGCATTTCATGAGAATATTTTATTTAAGAATAAAGCATTTTAATTTTTTAAGCCCAACTTCTTTATGTTGGCAACCCAAAATATAATAAACTAAACATTCATTTGATGTGTTTCTCCCAGGTCTTTTGGAATCCTTACTACCCCTGGAATCTGAAGGAGCTTACCATTTGGTTATACTAAGTGAGTCCACCATTTTGTTACAGGTTTGGACCATTACCGGCCTGAAGTCTTTGAACACAGCAAAAAATTGCTTCTTCACCTCTTGATTGCCCTCTCTTGCAACAGCAATTTTCATGCCATTGCTTCTGTGCTCCTGCAGACCCGTGAGATGGGTGAAGCTAAGACTCTAACTGTCCAGCCAGCTTACCAACCGGAATATCTCTATACAGGTAAGGAGGAGGAGTAGTAGGCAGCCTGAGACAGAGTCACAGATGGAAGATGATGGGGGGGTGTCAGTGGAGCCCAAGTTCACTTTTCTCATGCTATTGCCTCCAACTTATGATGAAAATCCAATAAATGTGTACTGGTTCCCTTGATGTGAACTTGCCTCTCAGAAGCTTTCCTCATTATTAAATATTTTTAAACTTTATTTTTCCTTGTTATGATTGCTACTCCTATTAACTATGTTCCTATTGTGGCATTGAATTTAAAATACTCAGGGTCAAAAACATCAGTCTAGAACACTGCAGATAGGGTAGACTACAAATCGGTCATGGGCCAGGTCCCAGGTGTATAAGTTGTTCTCTTGAAGGAATTTCCACTTTATTGAATGACTATTTTCTAAAAGGCACAATTTAATGGGAGCCTATGAAAAACTATTGCCATTTTGAAACGAAAAATTTCTTCAAAGGAATGGGAACAGAAAGCATTGGCTGAGTCAAAGAAATCACCCTGCCATGGCAAGCTATGGAAAGCAGCCATTAGATTTTCACCGTGAAGGTCAATGGTTGAAGTTAGTCATGAAAACTTTCCCAAAAGAGTTGGCCAGTGGTTTTTATTTAAAACAGTAATATTTGAAATATCTTAAAATGATGATGAACATTACTATTTAGGTATTGTTTTATACATTACATTGATACCAAGTATGCTATGGCATTTCATTTCACAGGGTACTTTCTTCATTACCTTGAATAGGATGTACTTTTATTTCACTTCTTGTATTCAGCACTGTCTTGTCTTCTAATAGAGGTTAACATTTTTCAGGAAAACAAATATGAAGTCATTATTAATTCTGAGATGTAAGCCTCCAGTGTGCCTCAGTTTAAGCTCTTTATTTTGAGCCAAGCTATACTTAATATCCTATCAGCCTCTGAGGGACACAGAACTCTTTATGACAGACACTTAATTTAAAGAATCTAAAGAGTTCTACTTGTTCAAACTTCTATGGATAAAGATGTATTCCATTAAGTATATAGACTTAGGCTGATAAAATTATAGTGTCTCAAGTTGTACAACTCTGAGTGCATCAGTTTTGCATTTATTATACCAGTGATGTGGTATAAAATGATTTAGGGAATTACCAAAAACAAAATGTGCACAGTGTTTATAGGCAAGGCAAACAATTGATAGCCAAAATGATTGGATCTGTCACATAGGAATAGGTTTACAGAGTATAGGAAATGTCCCCTCTTTATAAACCATTATTGAGCATCTAGGTTCAACTATAGTTGCTGTCAAATCCACACTAAAAACTGTGTAATAGAAATCATTGTCCTACCTCATTATAATAGAAAACTAAGATACAGAGGGTTATATAAGCTCCAAGGGTACACTGTATGCTGCAGAGATGCTCTAATAATTAACATTATTCAGATGTACTTTTTATAATTATTAAAAGAGGACAAGGGAATGGTCCCATGTGTACTTTTTTTTTCCCCAAACCCATATAGCCATAGAGGTAGAAGTGTTAACCAAATACATAGTGGAAAGAACATACTATTCACTTATATTTTCTTTTAATACCATGCAATATAGTTTATCAAAATATACACATAGGTGGCTGAAGGGAGTAGCTCAGTTGTAGAGCATGAACTTAACATTTGTGAGGTCCTGGGTTCAGTCCTCAGCACTAAAATAAACACCCACACACATACACAATATTCTAACTTCTAGGCAAATTTACTTAAAACATTAAATATAACTTGCTTATTAGTCAAAGTGACTGTTACCTTTAAAAAGGGGATCACTTTGCATGTTTAAGTTGTCTAACACTGAAGAATAATTTTAAAAAGAATAATAAAAGAAAAAGAGCATTTTTCTTTCCCCTTTCTTAGTTGACCTGTTATAATTTAACTTTTCCTTGGCCTGGCCTATGCATGCATGAAAAACACACACACACACCAGAGTAGAAAATGGCAGATCACCTCTATTCCCAAATGTACACTGATCTACACAGCAGTGCCACTGATCCCATATACAAAGAAAACCTATCAATTTCAATTCATCATAGGCTAGACCAAATCAAGTGCTTTCTCCCCCAAATTTAAATAACTTCATAATTGTGTTCCCCAGCTGGCCTTATTGACCATGCTGACAAGCACCCTTCCTAACATATCCCTCCTTAAACATCTTCACCCTCCAGGTGGCTTTGACTTCCTGCGAGAGGACCAGTCCTCCCCAGTGCCAGATTCAGGGCTGAGCTCCAGTTCTACCTCCTCCAGCATCAGCCTGGGAGGCAGCAGTGGGAACCTCCCACAGATGACGCAAGAGGTAGAAGATGTGGACACAGCTGCTGAAACCGATGAGAAGGCAAACAAGCTCATTGAATTCCTGACAACCAGGTAGTTGGGGGTAAAGAGTCACGCTGCTGCGGTTTTCAGGTCAACCTTTTGAAAAAGTGTCAGCCCTTTAAACCACACAGATGGAAAAGTGATCCCGGAGTTCTAACAAAGTTCTATTTTCTCTTCTAATTTGCATCTGCCAGCATAAAAGGCAGACACTAGTAGAGCTTGTCTCTGGTCCCACTGATACAGTGGATGATGGGCAGGGAGGTTTCCAGTAGACATTTGCATGGTGCCACAGATGGAGACAGGACCTGGTAATTGCAGGCTTGACTTTAGTCACATATCAGAGCTGCCAGGATCTGGGAGTTCTGAGACATCGCAAACATCTTCACTCTGGAAACCAATGATTTCAGCTACAATTGAGCCAGGAGCAGCTGCTGAGGGGATCAGTGTCTGCGTGTCTGGTCCAAAGAGTCATTTGTAATTGGGAGTCAGAAATGAGAAACTAGGAAGCAGGATGGGAAAGGACTCAAACTAATCATAAAGCAAAATCAAGGAAAACTACAAGTGGTCCTGTTTTTTCAGGTCTTCCTGCTCTTCTAATTAACCATTTCACTTGTAAGACTTCAGAATTTCTAGCAGCCCGAGGTCCAGTGTTTGTATAAAGGCATGCACCTGTGACCTGGAGACATGCTCTCCTTTTGCAGTGAGTTAAGTCCTGGAAATTTAGTTTGTATACATGTTATACAGTATCTGACATGAGTTTTCTTTCTTGCATCAGTTAATGCAAAAAGAGCATTTTCTTTCCCCAATAACTCAGGTTCTTTTACACAGCTCCCAGCTTAATGTGGGATATCGTGTGCAGGAAGCTTAGGAGGGGGGCCCTTCATACAGAGTGTGTGCACAGACAGGGTGCTTCAGAGACCTGGATGATTCATAGAGAGAACAGGTGTTGTTGCCACTTACCATCCAACAATACCACATGTTGAGAAAGGCAGTCGACTGAAGTTCTCTCACCTGGCTCTATTGAGTCTTACTGTTGAAAACCAAGTAGACAATGAAAGCCATATCTTCAGTTTGGGTCCACGGTATTTGGCAACTTAATGATGTGGTCTTCATGAAATCCTTATCTCTGCAAATGCTACGATGTGAACAGTGAGTCTGTCTAAAACTACATTTTATTTAGTATTTTATATTAATTTATTCAACATATCAATAATATGCCTGTACTGTTATGGCAAAATAGGAGATTTTCATTTTGTGAATCAATTTAATTTAAAACATTGAAAAGTATGTCTCCACAAACTTGAAATGTACCCCCCAGATCATGAAGTTTTCAAAAGTATTGTGCATCTTCAGAGTCAGAACTCCATGTATAGTTTTTAAAATGGTAAGTGAAAATTATACTTTTGACATTTTGTGTGTTTTGTTCAAGGGCATTCGGTCCACTTTGGTGCCATGAAGACATCACACCCAAAAATCAAAATTCAAAGAGTGCCGAGCAGCTCACTAATTTCCTACGTCATGTTGTATCCGTATTCAAAGATTCCAAATCAGGTACTTCATCCTCTTTGCCCAGATCCTTCTTTCATCAGTTTTCCATAAGGGAGATCACTTCATGATGACAATACACCTTATAACGTGATCCTGACACCACCTGTGCATGAGCATATTCATAGGAGAATTTCAAACCTTCTTCTTAGTGTGGCCCAACTGAATCCATGCCATCTGCACTTGCACCAAGCCCCATCAAATAACCTTCCCAATCTTGCGTATTCTCTTAACCTTACTACTAGAATTAAACTCTACCCATAATGTTAATTTTATCTAGAAAAAATCGTGAGGCATAAATTTCATTTATTGGCCAACATCAGTCTCAACTATGAAAAATCGTCAACCAGTTTAATTAAATGACTGATTGAAATTTTTTAAGGGGGGAAAAAAGAAAAGAATTTGAGTCTGGGATGTAGCTCAATGGTAAGCTCTTGCCTAGAGTGTACAAAGTCCTTGTTATAAAAAGACAAAAAGAATTTGTGATGAAATGTTTTTGGCTTTAAGGGTTCACTAACAATTCCTGTACAAATGACCTTTCAATATTCTGAACACAGTGATTCTCATTGAAACTATAGTAGCATCATAATATTTACAGATTTGCCCACAAGCTGAATTCCTTTCAGATATAACTTGGACTGACTGATTTGTGTGCAAAATTTTAACTTGGTTCCTTACTGTGATATAAAAGCTATGTCTACCCTTTTTTCACAACAGTATTAGATCTGGCTCACTGACTTTCCCAGCTGCTCTAATAATTAACATGTTTCCTACTTTGAAGCATTTCTGATTAACCACATCTCTTTTCATTATCATAAGACACCTACTATAAACCAAAAACTACTGATAAACTGAAATGGTAAACTCATTTCAGGAATAGGATTGCCTTTTGCTTTCTTTCTTCGTGTGTGTGTGTGTGTGTGTGTGTGTGTGTGTGTGTGTGTGTGTGTGTGTCCTGTCTAGCAGGACCTCATGACTGCTAGACAAATGCTCTACCACTGAGCTGTATCCCCAGCATTTTTTTTCCCTTTTACTACACTATGCTTTATCAAGACTCATACAAAATTTGTCTTTATTTTAAAATGGTTCATTCATTCATTTTGGGATGGATCTTGACATGTTACCCAGGCCAGCCTTGAACACCTGGGTTCAAGCAATGCTCTTGTCTCAGTCTCCCAAATAGCTGGGACTACAGGCACCCAGGTTTATGGTCGATTTTTACAAATGGACCACCACAGGATAGCTCTATGCTGCCAGGCTGCTATGACTTTGGTGTCCTGGGTGACTTTGGTGTCCTAGTTTGCAGCACAGAGGCTAACTCGTTCTCTGGCACTAGGTTTTCATCTGGAACAACACTTGAGTGAAGTGGCACTGCAGACAGCCCTCGCGAGCTCCTCAAGGCACTATGCTGGCCGGTCCTTCCAGATATTCCGGGCCCTCAAGCAGCCTCTGTCTGCACATGCCTTGTCTGACCTCCTGTCTCGACTGGTGGAGGTGATCGGAGAACACGGAGATGAGATTCAGGTATAGAAGGGAAGACCACTGAGCTCATTGAATTCAAATGAGAGGAGTTAACTTTCTTTGATCCTTCTCTTTCACTCATTAAATCATCCATTTGAACAATTTAAAAAATTAGAAGTTGGCCTTTGTATTTCCAAAATCCAGTCCTGGGGCATTGTTCTAGAAATTCTAGAAATTCAATGAATACTATGAATGAATACTATTCTGTTTATAAAACAAATGGTTGAAAAATCTGTTTGGATCCTTTTTTTGGGGGGTGGGGTTATTTGGCAGAGGGAACATAGGTTATTTTGTATTGTTTGGGGGTTTTACCATCCATTGAGGATGCAGGACTCAATCTCTGCACACACAGCAAACATCTCCATTGTATCTGTGCAAAGTCCTACCCTTCCCTGTATGGTCATTCTTCAGCAGACTGGAAGAGTTGGAGATGGAATGGGGTCGCTGCCACAGGAAGACCCTACTGTAGGAGACCCTTTTTTCCCATTGACATATTCCTGCATCTCAGGAAACCTGCACAAACCTATGGACTCTACCTTTTTCTCCTCCTTCTGGCAACAAAGTGCAGGCAAATGCCTCTGAGGCAAACCTCTTCTTAGGCACACTTCTTACACCTCATCTCTTCCTATCAGACACTATTCCTCAGCAGGGGGCCATTCTTCCCCCTTCCCCTTCCCCACCTCCTCCTGCCACCACCACTCCTGCCCACCTTGGATTTCAAACCTCATTGAAGCTGTCAGACATAGAGAAATACATCCTTATTATCAGCTAACTCCTAAGACATCTGAATTTCCTAAATAGTCTTAAAAATTTGTTTTTAGATTTTTGTGATTTAAAGCAACAATGATTGTGTAGCTTTCAGATCTACTGATATTACTGGAATAAAGTTTGCATTAATTAAGTTTATCCTCAGAAAGTTAACAGTGACTGTAAGCAGCACAAAATGTAATCTTTGCATGTTTGGCAGGGTTATGTAATGGAAGCCCTTCTGACCTTGGAGGCTGCTGTGGATAACTTATCTGACTGCTTGAAGAACAGTGATCTCTTAACTGTTTTATCTCGGTGAGAATCAGTTCACTGACATTATGTAATCAAATTTACTGCACTGAATATTTGGGAGATGCTGAATTTGTGACAGAGTACAAAGAGAAAATTTCATTTTTGAAGTCTATATATGACCTGAAAAGTATGTATGGTATTTCCTAAAGTTAAAAAAGGAAGTTATAATATACATATATATACATTTTACAAATATTTTTAAATGTCAGAAGACAGACACCAAATATTATCTCTGCATTGATACAAATATTAATGATTTTTCACTTTTTCATGTCCTTGAATACTTTTTGTGGGGGTGGGGGGAGGGTGAATACTGGGGGTTGAATCCAGGGGTACTTTACAACTGAGCTACATCCCCAGTCCTTTTATTTTATTTTTTATTTTGAGACAGGTCCTCACTAAGTTACTGAGGGTCTCACTATTGTTGCCAAAGGTGGCCGTGGAACTTGTGATCCTCCTGCCTCAGCCTCCCAAATTGCTGGGATTATAGGCATTGGTAAACAGAAACTAAAACTAAACAGTATTTTTAAATGAACATATACAAAGCTCAGCTGAACTATTCCTATTAAAACTGTTGGAATAAATATTGACTTTACTTAAAAGAAATTCCTCCTTTTTTTGTTGTTGTTGCTGCCAATATTTAGAAAACTCATTTGAAATATTCATGAACCCAGGTTGTATAATTGAGCTCATCTTTCTTGAAATTGAGCCAGTAAAGGTTGTACTTGTCAAGGTTTGTTTTTCATAGCTTAAAGTTTAAGGATAAGGAAAAAAGAAATTAGAAGAAAGTAGTATTTATTTCCAAAGAATATTTCCCCTTCTTTAGTGTTTCCTAGGGACTTGAGTGGACTTCACTTTTAGTGAAGCTTGTGGGCACTCCACTGAACGAATTTATTTATTTTGTAATTTGAACTTATTTGTTCTTATACCCAGCTCTTCATCACCAGATTTAAGCTCCAGCACTAAACTAACCGCAAGCAGAAAGAGCACAGGGCAACTAAATGTGAACCCAGGAGCTGCCGGTGGCAACACCACAACTGCAGAACGGAGTCGGCATCAAAGAAGCTTCTCTGTGCCCAAGAAGTTTGGTGTGGTTGACCGATCCTCTGACCCACCTCGAAGTGCCACCCTGGACAGAATCCAGGCTTGTACCCAACAGGGTCTTTCCTCAAAAACCAGAAGCTCCTCCTCTTTGAAGGACAGTCTTACGGACCCATCCCACATAAATCATCCCACCAACCTGTTGGCCACCATCTTCTGGGTCACAGTGGCCTTGATGGAGTCTGACTTTGAGTTTGAGTACCTAATGGCCTTAAGGCTGTTGAATCGACTACTAGCACATATGCCACTTGATAAAGCTGAGAACCGAGAAAAACTTGAGAAACTCCAGGCCCAGCTCAAGTGGGCTGACTTCTCAGGGTTGCAGCAGCTGCTGCTGAAGGGATTCACATCTCTCACCACGACCGACCTGACCCTGCAACTTTTCAGCTTGCTGACCCCAGTGTCCAAAGTATCCATGGTGGATTCATCCCGAGCTATCGGTAAAGCCAACTCGCTCACTCTCTCAATGCTCGTGGTGGGATTTATCTTTAGTGGAATAAGATGATATGGATTTACTGCTTTTAACAGTTTTGCTAAGAAATGGTTCTTTAGGAATAGCTACTTTTGTTTTGTTTTGTTTTCTTTTAAAATTCCATTTAATAGGGTTGGGGATGTGGTAGAGCACGTGCATGTGCAAGACTCAAGGTTTGGTGGCCAGCACTGTCTTTATATCGTAGAAGATATTTCAAGGCAGTAAATTAAAAGAGCAGTGCAGTGAACTTTCCTCTTAGAACCACCTTCATAGTGTCCCAGAGATTTTGATCTGTTATGTCTCTATTCTTATTTATCTCTAAGTATTTTTTTTATTTCATCCCTGGTTTCTTCAGCTGTCCATTGGTCATTCAATAGTGTGATATTTTTAGTCTCCAGGTGTTAGAGCAGCTTCTATTTTTTATGTTATCGTTGATTTCTAACTTCATTCCCTTAGGATCTGATAAAATGCAAGGTTTAATCTCTATTTCTTTGTATTTGCTCAGAGTTGCTTTGTGGCATAAGACAATGGTCTGTTTTAGAGAAGGATCTGTGTGCTGCTGAGAAGAAAATGTGTTCAGTCATTGATGAATGAAATATTCTATATATGTCTGCTAAATCTAAATTATTAATTATATTTTTTAGTTCTACAGCTTCTTTAGTTTTTGTTTGGAAGATCTATTGAGTTGTGAGAGAAGTGTGTTAAAGTCACCCAGTATTATTTTGTTACGATCTATTTGATTCTCAAAGTTGTGAAGGGTTTGTTTGGTATATGTTGAACCTCTTTTTTTCTTTTATTTATTTATTTTTAACTTGTTCTTTTTAGATATACAAGACAGTAGTATGTATTTTGACGTATTATATATACATGGAATATTCCTTTGCTCTTATACAGACTATTTTTCCTATTTTTTTTTAACTCCCAAATCTTTTAATTATTTATTGCTTTTCTTTTCCTCTTTAAAATTTTATTGATTCCCTATTGTTTTGAATTAAAACAAATCAACACACCAGATTTTTAATACCATGGCAAATAGCCCAGAATTCATTTCATGAACTAGATTTTAACTCAGAGATACTAGGCCATTCCTCATTATTTGAAAAAGTCTTTACTGAGCCGAGCTGGGTGGCACATGCCTATAATCCCAGTGACTCAGGAGACTGAGGCAGAAAGATTGCAAGTTCAAAGCCAGCCTCAGCCATTTAGTTAGGCTCTATGCTACTTAGGGAGATCATCTCAAAATGAAAAATGACTGGGGATGTGGCTCAGTGGTAAAGCACCCCTGGGTTCAATCTCCAATAAGTCTTTATAATTCTGTGACTAAGACTTAAATTGGCTGATCTATGTCCTTTTGTACCAGCTTTTCTTAAAATGTGTTTTGATAAAAATTTCAAATTAGTGTTTCAGCTCAATTCAGTCTGTTCCAATAAAATCTGTGTCGTCATTCTTCATTCACAAAGAATCCATCACAAGATGACAAATGTATGTTAAAATTGCAAATCTACTTTGGTGCCTCCTTTATAATTATTGCCATTGTGATTGTCTGTTTTTCATGGATTTTTGTGTTAGGTCATATTTAAGCTGCTTCCAAAGACTGCTTTTGTATCACTGCAGAATAAAACCTATAATGTGCCTGTCCACTGTCACCAGTTAAAATGTCCTGTATTTAGCTATCTTCATTGTATCTTCTCTAATCCAGGGTTTCCACTGAATGTCTTGTGTCTCCTGCCCCAGCTGATCCAGCATTTTGAAAATCCCAATCAGTTCTGTAAAGATATAGCCGAAAGGATTGCTCAGGTATGAGTTTCAGTTCCACATTCAGGCAAGTCCATATGGGCCTGCAGGAAGGCCCAGTGTCAGTCAGAAATGACCAGGCCCAGGGAAGCCAGTGATTTTTCTCAAATGTGAGTGTCTGATGCATACTGTCTTCTTTGATTATTAAGAAAAACAAGTGGAAAGAACTTTTGGAAATTGTATTAGCTAATTACTAAGTTAAGCCCTGCTGTGACTACCACAAGTTCTGTCAGTCTTCTTTCCAGACTATCAGGATTTATAGCAAAATTTGCTAACATTTCTTCGTTTCATTGGAACACTTTATCCTTAATTGCTTTTCTTATCTTAAAAGGTTTGTTTGGAAGAGAAAAACCCTAAACTTTCAAATCTTGCACACGTTATGACTCTTTATAAAACACACAGCTATACAAGGGACTGTGCCACGTGGGTCAATGTGGTCTGTCGATACCTTCACGAAGCATATGCTGACATTACCTTGAACATGGTCACCTACCTGGCAGAGGTAAGCTTTAAACTAAGGATAACATCCATTATAGCGTCTCTGGTTAAATATTCATATGGAACTGATAATATACCTTCAACTTCTGTTTATTGAGTCCCTGCTACATATTATTATAGATACTAATGGAAGCATCTCAAATCTTCACAACAAGCCAGTGATGTGGTTATTATAATAAAGAATCTGAGGCTCTGCCAGGTTAAGTTTAAGGTGGCAGAGCAGGTCTTTGATCCCAGATCTAGCTACTTCCAAAGCTTAAACTCCTGTTTATTAATACCTATCAGCATGACAGAGATGTGAAAATCTTATCCTAATTATTCTGAGTGTTCAAATCTTATTTAAGGAGTTACTGTGTATCTTGATGTGTTTAATGGTTGTTTGCTCTGAAGTAATTAACAAAAAATACCTCCTAAAATAAAAGTGTTTATCATTACCTTTTTTTTTAATCAAATTGGAATGTGTTTGTAGCGCAAACATTACAACCCAAACTCTAATTTTCTGTTTCTGTTTGTGCTAGAAATATATAGCATTTCACAGGTAGTCCTATGGTCCCAACAAATTTAATATGCAAGGTCATAAAGTCCTTATCCAAAGAGATAAGGGCAATCTATCCTAACTTTTCTTTTAGTTATATCACCAATATAGGTTTCAAATAAGTTAAAAAGTCAACCATTCCTCAAAGCCTCTACAAGACTGAATGGTTCAGGCTGGGGCTGTGTCGTTCAGTGGTAGAATGCCTGCCTCACAAGTGTCAGGCACTGGGTTCAATCCTCAGCACATAAAGATATTGTGTCCATCTACAACTAAAAAAAAAATTTTTTAAATTGAAAGTATCTATGTAGCATAAGGTACAAACCCATAAAACAATATTTGCAGTTGACCCTGCAGGATTCTGCCTGACAGTATGGATCAGCATTCTATGGGCTACATCAGACCATCAGCAGTCCAGGATTTATTTACTCTTTCCCCACCTGCATACCTAGTATTTTAAGGATCTCTCACAGTGCCACTCCAGTGCTTTTGATAATCACCTGGTCACAGTTGTCCCTACACATACCTCGGCACACAATAAGTACTGGGAGAACTGTCACAAACATCCTGTTTACAAGGCAGATAATGGTGCCTGTTTTAAAAGAAGATATAGTGTGTGATAGAATAGAAAGAGGCAATATTTGTTTGGAATACTAACCATGATAGTTTCAAAAGTGTAAATGGAAGGTGGGACACACACACAATGGAATATCATTAGCCTCAAGAGACAGAAATTCTGACACATGTTTCACCATAGATGAGCCTTGAGTACATAATGCTAAGTGAAATAAGCCAGATACAAAAGGAAAATATCATGATTCAACATACTTGAGGCACATAGATTAGGCAAATCTATAGGAGCAGAATATATATATATATATTGATTACCAGGAGCTGGGGGCAGTAGGTAGGAGATAGTTATTTTATTGGTATAGAATCTCAGTATGGAGTGATGAGCAAGTCCTGGAAGTACATAATGATGGCTGCACAGCAATGTGAATTGATACCACTGAATTGCACACTTAAAAATGGTTAAAATGGTTATGATGTGTACTTCACCACACACAAAAAAAAATATATTAAAATAAGTCACCTAATTTGTTCTGTTCTGCCCTTATCACAAAATTGTCACCAAAAATTTTTATTATGAACTTACCCAACTTTCCACCATATATAATCCAATTAACGTCTGTTTCAGTTACCTGTTTTTTCAGGTCTTAGCCACGCACATATGTCTAACTGTGTGGCAGTGGGCAGTCCTTGCATTGCACCTGCTCTGTTTATGCTAATTCTGTGTATATCTCCATGTGTTGACCTAACTCACAGGATGCTGTTTTGAATAACCCTGGAATTCTGTCAGGTTCATGTAAAACTTCAATCGTTTCCCTTTTGTTGCTTATGTTCATAATTCATTCTATTAGAGGGGGTCCTGTTATGTAGATCTTTTATCAAATGATATTTGATATTTTATCAAGTGATCACTTATATTATCTAAAAATATCAAGTGATCCCTTTTCCCAAAGTATAATTACCCAGTCAAAAGACACGACTATGTGGGTATGTTACTACATTTGAAAAATTGGTCTCCACAGAGAATTTCCTAATTTACAATACTAACATGTATAAATATTTTTTGTGTGGCTATATTCCTACTAAATTTTGTCACTGCAGGTATTCATTTTTCTGTATGATGCTTTTTATAAATATTGTCAGATTATTTTCTTTATGTATTTCCTTTCTGGTGAAGATATTCAATTTTCCACACAATGGATTTACGTAACTGTTTACTTCCTCCTGTGTGAGCTGTTCTGTTATTTCCTTTGACCACTTTTGATGTGGAATTTCAGGATTTATTTGTATCATTTCTATCAATCCTTTATTTTGAATAGCAAACCTTTATCATGATGCCTAACATAAATATTTTCTCACTATTCTGTTTTTCTTTGAGACAATATCATTGGCTTTTTTCCTGATTATAAAAGGGAAAAAAAAAGCTCATAACAGAAAATTTGGAAGGTCCAGAACATTATTTTTAAAATAAAGAAAAAGCATCACCCAAAATTATTTTATTTAGAGAGAAATACTATTTCTGTACAACAAACATATCCATTTCAATTTTGGCATCAACTGTTGTTATGTAGCTAATCTGTATGCTCTTTGTCCATGTTTTTTATTGGTGTATCCTAGTTGTAAGTAGTGGCAGGATTCATTGTTACATCTTTATACATGTGCACAATATAATTTGGCCAATATCATTTCCCAGCATTTCCCCATTCTCTCCCCTCCTCCCTGCCCCTGATCCCTTTGCTCTCTATTTTACTGAACTCCCTTTGATTTCAACGAGATCTGCCCCCACCTTTCTTTTCCTTTTTCCTCTCTCTAGCTTCCACATATGAGAGGGAACATATGACCCTTGACCTTCTGAGTTTGGCTTATTTCACTTATTTCATAGTGGTCTCTAGTTTTATCCACTTTCCTGCAAATGACATAATGTCATTGTTCTTTTTGGCTGAATAAAACTCCACTGTGTATTTTTTTTTTTTTATCCATTCATCCATTTATGGACACCTAGGCTGGTTCTGTAAGACAATTATATATGCTTTGTCTTCAACTTAATATCATCTAATATGCTTTGCTGTCTTTAAAACATTATTCTATTAACTACATAATAGTTCACAATGTAATTTACTATTAATTTATATATCAATTTCCCTGATGTTCAATATTTAAATTGCTTGTAGTGCTTTCTTGTTTTGTGTATGCTTTTTTAACCATTTAATTACAGAAATCTCATACATTCACTCTGATTTCATAGTGTTTATCTCTGGTTTTGGAAAGAAATGTTCCTAAGAGTGTAAATATTATTCCAAAAATATGGACCTCTTTATTGCTCATGATCTCAAATAACAAATTATCCAATTTACATTTCTACTGATGTATAAGAATACCTAATTCCTTTTCTCCTTACCAATACTAAATATTGCCAGTTTCTAATCTTTGCCAATTTCATAACTGAAAAATTATATTGCAATTTATAATTTATATAATTTATACAATTTATAATTGTTGATGATTAATGTTGTTTGATGCTTTCCTTTTGAGATTAATTTTTTTAATATTACATGTGTACATTTTATGATGTCCCTGTGCCTTTGATGGTATCTCCATTTCCTCAGAAGTTAGGATCTTTTATTTTCCCTCCTAATATGCAATGGTAAAGATCTGGGGAAACCTGGGTGCTTCTATGGGAAAGTCCTGTGTAGAGCTAACTTCACCTGCACTTTACCTCCCACAGTTGCTGGAGAAAGGTCTCCCCAGTATGCAACAGCCCCTCCTCCAAGTGATCTACAGTCTGCTCAGCTACATGGACCTTTCTGTTGTTCCTGTCAAGCAGTTTAATGTGGAAGTTCTTAAGACTATTGAAAAATACGTGCAAGTGAGTATCTGCATAAGTTTACTTATCAGCAGAGTCAATCCAAAAAGACTGAGACTTGTCTATAATTTGTCCTTGGGTACAAAGCCTTATGGGCACTAGATCATGTATTCATTCCTTGGTATCCATGACAAAGGAAGGGCAGTCCAGCCAGGTGGTTGACAGCATCCTGAGTGGCACTCTGAGAAGACAGAATGAGGCCTTGGCACATTCCTGACCTTCAGAGGGCACAGTTCTGCCTACTGGGGCTTGTAGGCTGCATATTAAAAGCACACACCTGGCTGGGAGGGCAGGGGCAGATCTTATTTCTGGTATCTCATTTCAAAGGAGGAGGAGGGACAAGGAACTTGTATGCGTGCCATGTACCAGGTTCCAGACCAGGTGCCTCAACATGTGAAAAGTTACTCAGCAGTTAAAATCCCCACTTTAGAGTAAGCCAACTAAGGTTAAGATACTTGCATAAATGTTCTTTAAAACACTCCAACTGTTTGTTGAGATCATAAGTAAAATGACAATGTGAATAACTAATAAGAGTGTCTGGAGGTTCATTATGCTAGTCTCTGTTTCTGTGTTATTTTAATATTTCCATCATAAACAGTCTTGAAAGATTTAATAAAAACAAAAATCAACCAGAGACTGGCCCCAAGATCTCAGTTAGTAGAGGGTGGAGCTGGTATTTGAATCTGGCTCCAAAGTCATTTCTTTTGTTTCACTGAACCAGGCACCCAGCACAGCAGAACACTTGGTGAACATCAATAAACACCTACAGAATGTTTCTTTAAAGCCATATCCTGAGACTCCCCAACTGGGTGGGGGAAGAGGTGGGGATTAATAGAAATAAAAGAAAAATATAAGTAGATCTCAAAGGAGCAAAGAGAACAGAAACCGTTTCTAGAGCCTAGAAGTTTATCTGAAGCACACACCACAGACTGAACATAGGGAGCGCAGGCTTCTCCACATCTAGTTGTTCCTCTCTTTCTTCTCAGGAGTGTGCGTGGAGAGTTGCAGAATTCAAGAGCAAACACTAGGCTTGCTCTGGCAAATCTCACTGACAGGTAGTGTAAAGTTTAGATATTCCTTTCCATCTCCACCAATGACAATTACTAGAATTATTTAATGCTAAAAGTTGTTTATTTTTTTTTCTTCACTTTTAAAGTGCCAATGATAGTTGCGCCACAAGATAGGCATTCATTCAATAAGAATTTCAGCACTCACGGGATGAGGGGGTCAGCTACATCTTTCTATTAATCATGTGGCCCGTTTTCTTGTTGTATTAGTAGGATGTTCACTCTGTCCTGGGCTTGCAGGCCATCTCTGGTACTTAATTTCTTATCTTGAATAATGGCTAATTTCATATTTAATCCATGATTTCCCTTGTGCAGAATTTAAGGAAGGAGATGTATTTTATTTATTATTATAAAAATAATTACAATTGTTATTAAGTTGCTTTAACTATGTTCAATATTTTTGTGGGGGAAGTACCTCTTCCCACAAGTCAAGAAAACAAAGATGGTAAAACAAACTAATTGTTAAAGAAGAGCAGGAAGTTGATATATATTAAGGAAAGGAAAAGCATTCCAGGATGAGGGGATAGCATAAGGAAAGGCACAGAGGCCAAAGAGACCTTGCCTGGCCTAAGGTACTCTAGTAGTAGCTGCATGGAATGAGATCTGCAGGTCATGCTCAGAGTGTGGACACCACCCTGTCCACTAGAGGGAGCCATTGAAGCATGGAGATAGAGACTCTCTGAGAGCCTACTCTGAAGAGTTCTAGAAAGATCAGGGTAGCTGATTCTAAGGCTAGCTAAGGGGCCATTGAAATAATCTGGGCAGGGCCAGAGAGAATTCCACTGAGTTTAAACAGGGAAAGAAATATCAAAGGGAAAGGTAGGAGGAGTTAAGAAGAGCTTCCAGAATCCTGTGTTAGGTAACAAGAAAGATATGAAGTGAGAAAAGAGATCAAGAGGCCCAGGAATAAAATGGAACAAGAAGACCCAAAGAAGTCAAAGGATCAAGGAAGACTGAAACCTAGAACCTGGAGGGGGGAGAACTTTGAGAAAGAGTGAATAGTCAACAGCATAACATTTTAGCATTGGGAGCTTTTTTTTTTTTTAATCAAATTAAGGAGGTAGCTCCTTGGCAAAAATTGTACTTGTGATTTTTTTAACTTTATTCATTTGAATACAGACAAAATGAGTCTTTTTTATTTGCTTATTTCCTAAATGTAGCTCATTTTAGATATAAATGGTCTACTTATATCATTCGCCTTTTACTTATCACCGAATTCCCTACATGTTTTAAGTCAGTCAATTTCAGCAGCAGTTAGCTTTCCAAAATGAAGTTGTTTTTAACCTTGAGTGTTTTATTTCTTACAGAGCATTCACTGGAGAGAGGCTTTGAATATCTTAAAGTTGGTCGTGTCTCGATCGGCCAGCCTGGTGTTGCCTTCCTACCAGCACAGTGACCTCTCAAAGATAGAAATACATCGTGTGTGGACTAGTGCTTCCAAGGAACTACCTGGAAAAACCCTGGACTTTCACTTTGACATTTCAGAGGTACTTAACTTTGTTAGCTGTTTCTGTGAACTTCAGCATGAACTTATGATGGCAAAAGTTACAAGTAATTTCCTGAAGAAGGGAAGACTTATATTTATTATAAACAAAGACTGCAAAGGTCTAAATTTGGTTCCATTCTATTAAGAACACACTGAAGGGCTGAGGATGAGCATGTATAAGCCCCTGTGTTTGATGCAAAGCACCATAAAAAAGAAAGAAAAGAAAACTGAATTTCATATTCTCTGGGGCTCACAATTGGCAGCTTTAAGAAACAGAATCTAACCTAGCTGGGTGTGGTGATGCACGCCTATAATCCCAGCAGCTCGGGAAGCTAAGATAGGAGGATTGTGAGTTCAAAGCCAGCCTCAGCAACAGTGAGGCACTAAGCAACTCAGTGAGACTCTGTCTCTAAATAAAATACAAAATAGGGCTAAGGATGTGGCTCAGTGGCCAAGTACCCATGAGTTCAAAACCTGGTACCAAAAAAAAAAAAAAAAAGAAAAGAAACCTCAGTTATATGAAAAACAATTTTTTAGAAAGCTACTTTAAAATGGAATATTAAACATTGTAAGCCATGTCACTCATTCTTTATCTTACAAGTATCATGTCATATCTTTCTAGCCATAACCTTTTTCTCCGATCTATACCAGATCCATAAATGACTGCAGTTTGGAATTACAGGAATATGGAATCCACCTTTATGGTTGCCTTGAACAGGGTAAGGGAAAGAGAAATTAAGAACCCATGCTACAGAATTGAGGGAAAAAAGAAAGGACAAAAAATGGTCAGATTTACCTGCTGCTTCCTGAGCCTACCTTTGGGTGCCTGTACTTAATTAAGTCTAAAGTATAACATAACTTGACTTTTGTATCTCTTATCCCATGACCCATGTAGCATGCCCCCTCCAAAGCAGAAACTACTCTGCTGATATTTATAATCAGAGCCTGGTGGTACCATGTCTGGTGCACAGAGATTGTTAACAATTATTTCCAAACACTGCTGAATTAATGCATTCCCCAAGAGTGGAGAAAAAAATGGGATCTGCTTATGTGGAACCCCCTTGCACTCTTAAATAGGTTACATCCAGGTTGCTTCTTTGACACAATAGTATTCACTGACTTCTTGTTTCAGTATTTGAGATGAGATACCCTTGCTGCACTGTGACGCCTGCATCTATATTTAGTATATAAATAATATTAAGATATTGATTCAATCTCTATGCATCATTTTTACTTGCTAGGGAGAAAGTTATTTTTATTCTTAGACTTGCGTTTATTCTACTCCCAAGAGATATAATATATAAATAGCCAGTTAGCTGCATCCCTCAACACACAGAGACCCAGAAATACTCCAGAATGATGAGCCTTAGGAGCCAGGTGTAAAATTACCAGTCAGTTCCTGCCACCTCTGAGGACAGGCCTGTGAGCTGGTGTCTGCAGCAGAGACCTTCCTGGGACTCAAGTTTGGGAGGCACTGTCTACCACACCCCAAGGCTTTCAGGAAGTAGAAGTTCTAAAGTGTTGCCCAAGTACCTGGTTCTGACCTCATCCATTTAAATAAAATTGAAAAGATACACATAATGTAACCTTTTAAAAATGAAGAGTACCAGGCACAGTGGCACATGCTTGTAATCCCAGGAGCTCAAGAGGCTGAGGCAGGAGGATCATGAGTTCAAAGCCAGCCTCAGCAATGGTGAGGTGCTAAGCAACTGAGACCCTGTCTGTGAAGAAAATGCAAAATAGGGCTGGGGATGTGGCTCAGAGGTTGAGTGCCCCCGAGTTCAATTCTAGTACCAAAAAAAAAAAAAAAACCTTAAAAAAAAATGAAGAGTATTTAAAGATTGATGATTAGCGGTTGGAGAGAGGGGAAGGAATTTTGGCCTTTCATTATAACTGGCAGAAGTTCTTCCTTATAGTTAAACGTCTGAAAACTGTTAGCTTTCCTCCATGTTTTGCATCTAATCTTTTCAGTGGTTTCTAAAGCATATTAAAGAACAAGTTCTTGAATTTGTTTTCTACTGCTAAAGAGGATGGGAAAATATTGAAGATAAAAAATGATTCAGAATGTATATTTGAACATTAGGGAAATGAGCTTATATGTAACACTAAACTTCTAGGACCTACTTTGAATCACTTGAGCATTTTTCAGTTGCTGCTGGGTAGAACAGTCCCATTTTATATACCACAGAATTATTAATGAGATGGAAGAATGAGTGTTTTGTGGTTTTTTTCTCCAGACACCAATCATTGGGAGGCGGTATGATGAACTACAGAATTCTTCTGGGCGTGATGGGAAGCCTAGGGCCATGGCAGTTACCCGGAGCACATCATCCACCTCATCAGGCTCCAATTCCAATGTTCTTGTTCCAGTCAGCTGGAAAAGGCCTCAGTATTCTCAGGTATACAATCCTAGACATGCATTGTTAGAAGGCAGTTTAGAGGACCTACCGAGTCCAGCTGCCCATGTGATATTGGATTCCTCCATGCCCACTCACAACATTTTTTCATCCAGACAGCAACACTTCCAGTGATGAGTCTCACAGCATTCTGAGGACACCCATTTTATCTTTGAACAGCTCATTATGTGGAGTTGAAGTTGGACTCTGTTACTTCTACTCATTGATTCTAGTTTTCTTAAGGCTTAGAAAACAAAAATCTTTCACATTGCAGCAGCCCTTCAAACAGTCAATTCCATGGGTTTTAGACACCCAAAGAGTCAATAGGGCTGTACACTAAAAGACCATTCTGGCTCCTCTTAGGAGCATCGACTTTAATCATGATCTCCATGCATAGGCTGAGTGGAGGGGGCTGCTAGACTTCTCTGTAGTTTGATTATATAGCCTAGGACTGTATTCAGTTTACAGATGACTGTGTCAAAGTACTGATGTCATTGGGCTTAGTCAGGTAAAACACTGCATTATTCAAAAGTCTTTTAGTGCTGTAGCAGAAATCCACTGAAAATTTTCCTGAAGTAGAAAAGGAATTAAACCATCTGTGTTAGTCACTTTTGTGCACTCCTACCAAATCCTGAGAGAATCAACTTATAAAGAAGAAAGCTTTATTTTGGCTCATGATTTCAGAGTTTCAGTCTGGTCACGTGGCTCTATTCCCTTGGACCTGTGATGGCACAGTACCTCATGGCAGGTGTATGTGGCAGAGGAGGTGCCCAATCACCTCATGGCAGCCAGTAAGCAAAGGAAGAAAGGAAAGGGCTAAGACCCTCAAAAGCCCCTTCATGGGCATGCCCCCAGTAACCTAACCGATTTCTACTCTTTAAGAGGTTCCCACCACCTCCCAAGAGCACTATAGGCTAATGCCCAAACCTTTAACACATGGGGACATTCAAGATCTAAACTATAGTACCACCTAACTTGGCTTCAAACAGCTGGATCCTGACAAAGGTCAGGAACAAGAGCTTTAGATTCTTCTTCTCACTGTCCCCACCTTCCCTTTACAAAGTCTTGGCCCCATATTTTCCCATCTGTTGACTTCATTCTCAGGTTGGCTCTTTACATGGAGGCAGCAATGACCTCTGAATCTCCAGGTTCTCTTGGCCTTTGGCTATGGTGATTTCAGATGAGCAAGGTCGTCCCTCTTCTGTAATCCATAGCAGTTCTAAAAAAAAAAAAAAAAAAAAAAATGAGGACACTTACAGGGTGTGTTATGGTGTCAAAGGACTGGGAGAGGAGCCCTTCCCCAGAATGAAAAGAGAAACTAGAGTATCAGAAGACGGGAGAGCCGCCCCCTCCCCCTGCACCGGCAAGGTAGAGGGAACTGTGACCACGCACAGAGCAGGCCCAGCGGCCTGCTGAGGGGCAGAGCCGCCCCCCACCCCCCGCGCCTGCCAGGTAGGGGAACTGTGACCACAGACAGAAAAGGCCCAGTGGCCCGCGGCGGGACAGAGCTTCCAATCACTCCTGCAAGGTAGGCGGGCCTGCAACCCACCGGCAGAAGAGGAGCAGCGGCCTGCTGAGAGGCAGAGCCGCCCCCTCCCCCCCGCGCCTGCAAGGTAGACGGAACTGTGACCACCATCAGAACAGGCCAGACCTGCAACTGAGAGACAGAACAGGCCCAGTGGCCTGAGGAAGGGTAGAGCCGCCCCCCCCCCCCGCGCCTGCAAGGTAGGCGGACCTGCGACCCACTGGCAGTACAGCCCCAGAGGCCTGCAGAGGGGCAGTGCCGCTGCCTGCGCCTGCAAAGTAGACAGAACTGTGACCACCGACAGAACAAGCCTAGCGGCCCGCAGAGGGACAGAGCCGCCGCCCGCGCCTGCGAGGGAGACTTTGCAACTATACAAGACCAATATAAATATATAGGGGGAAAATTCAATAGCACAACAGTTTCACCAAGTAGAAAGGAACGCGAACAGTATGAAGAGACAAGGAAAGAAAGGACCACAAGCATTGCAGGTCAACTCAACGTTAGAAGAGGTAATAGCTGCAGCAGATGGAATGTCAGATAAAGAATTCAGGATATACATGCTTCAGATGATCTGGAGTCTCAAGGAAGACATCAGACAGCAAAATCAGACAATGAAAGATCACTTCAACAATGAATTACATAAACAAATCCAAGAAGCAAAAGATCAACTATACAGGGAAATAGAGGTTATAAAAAACAAACAAACAGAAATCCTAGAAATGCAGGAAGCAATAAGCCAACTTAAAAACTCAATTGAGAATACTACCAGCAGAGTAGAACACTTAGAAGACAGAACATCAGACAATGAAGATAAAGTATTTCAACTTGAAAAGAACATAGACAGCTCAGCAAGACTGTTAAGAAACCATGAGTAGAACATCCAAGAAATATGGGATAACATCAAGAGACCAAATTTAAGAGTCATTGGGATACAGGAAGGGACAGAGTTTCAAACCAAAGGAATGAGCAATCTATTCAATGAAATAATACGAGA
This sequence comes from Marmota monax, assembly GCF_021218885.2. NCBI lineage: Eukaryota > Metazoa > Chordata > Mammalia > Rodentia > Sciuridae > Marmota > Marmota monax. Next base: position 7,159,399 of record NW_026693082.1, read on the forward strand.
AAACTTCCCAGACTTGAAGAATGAGACAGAACCCCAAATCCTAGAAGCCTACAGGACGCCGAATGTGCAAAATCATAAGAGACCCACACCTAGACACATTATAATGAAGATGCCCAACATACAGAATAAGGAGAGAATTTTAAAAGCTACAAGAGAAAGGAAGCAGATCACATTTAGGGGTAAGCCAATCAGGATAACAGCTGATCTTTCAACACAGACTCTGAAAGCTAGAACATCCTGGAATAACATATTTCAAACACTGAAAGAAAATGGGTTCCAACCAAGAATTGTGTTTCCAGCGAAATTAAGCTTCAGGATGGAAGATGAAATTAAAACCTTCCACGATAAACAAAAGTTAAAAGAATTTGCAGCTAGAAAACCATCTCTTCAAAACATCCTTGGCAAAACATTACAGGAAGAGGAAATGGAAAATAACAATGAAAACCAACAGTGGGAGGTAGGACACTAAAGGGGGGAAAATAATCAAAGAGGAAAACAAACCATGTTTAGTAACATAAATAAACAAATATGGCTGGAAGAACAACCCATATCTCAATAATAACCCTAAATGTTAATGGCTTAAACTCACCAATCAAGAGACACAGGCTAGTAGAATGGATCACAAAACAAGACCCAACAATATGCTGCCTACAGGAGACGCATTTGATAGGAAAAGACATACATAGGCTGAAGGTGAAAGGTTGGGAAAAATCATATCACTCATATGGACTTCGGAAACAAGCAGGAGTATCCATACTCATATCAAATAAAATAGATTTCAAGCCAAAGTTAATCAAAAGGGATAAAGAGGGATACTACATACTGCTCAAGGGAACCATACACCAACAAGACATAACAATCATAAATATATATGCCCCAAACAATGGTGCAGCTATGTTCATCAAACAAACTCTTCTCAAGTTCAAGAGTCTAATAGACCACCATACAATAATCATGGGAGACTTCAACACACCTCTATCACCACTGGACAGATCTTCCAAACAAAAGTTGAGTATCAGAAGACGGTGAAATGGGTGCTGGGAAGGAAAAACACTTTTTTTTTTGCATGCCCAACAGTATTCACCTTCATTCTCAAAAGTTTGGAAAATGGAACATACGGCACAAGCCGGCTGGAGCACAGCAGATTCTTAGTGAGCACTAAGTTGTTGAAAATGGGGGGAAAAAAGAAAAATGTATAACCCTTGTCCATGTTTCACTTAATTGATTTATTAAGAGAATTATACAGAATTATACAGTGACACTAAGACTTGGAGAATCATTGAGCAAATCTCCTGCCACCACTCAACATCAAGGTTCTCCAGTCTCTGACTTTGAAATGACACCATATTGGGTGTCTCTTCTGTAATCTGGATGGATGGAGTGAACCAAGTACCAATGGGAAGGAAAATCTAAGAATGTACATTCTACATAAAAAACATGAGTCAGACTGAAGGGGAGAAAACCATTTTAAAGACATTAAGATTGCTAGAAGAGCTATTCTGAAGTTCAATAACGTTTTCTAGGCTCTGGTTAATACATTTTTTCATTCTTAGCCTTCCATTCATTCTGAGACCAAGTTATCTCATTGAAATATATGGTTTACAGAAGAATCCCTATGCCTAGGGGGCTGGAAAATAAGGTTTACAAAGAAAAAAAAAGAATTATATCTATTTAAAATTAATCCAGAAAGATTTTATATGGCTTATGAATAATTGAATGTTTTCATTCTGCAGAAAGCAGTTATTCTCTCATTTTGAGGAAAGAAGACTTGTCCTATAACAGAATATATTTAATTTGGATGTTGTAACATACAAGAAAATTATCAAGGAAAGAGATGGATATTCATGTAAGAACCTAGGGAATTGGTTATCCCACTTCTTGGGATAACTTAGGTCAGCAATATCCATAGAAACATAATACAAATCTCATCTTAAATGTTGCAATAGTCATCTTAAAAGAAAAAAAAGTAAAAAGAAACTGGACTGGGGTACAGCTAGTGGTAAAGAACTTGCCTGGCATGTGCAAGGCCTAGATTCAGTCCCAGCATGGCTAAATAAATAACTAGAAACAAGCAAATTTAATTATAACAACATTTTACATTATTGATGAGATAGCCTACTTTTTTCATACTGAGCCTTGTGTTTTTTAAAATCTCAGTTCTGAGTGGCCCCATTTCAAGCACGATTGCCCACCCTTTGTGGTTAGTGGCTACAATATTAGAGCCGATTTACTTGCAGGACCCCATAAGAAAAACCTGCCTTGTGTTTCTTTTGCAGAAGAGGACAAAAGAAAAGTTGGTGCACGTCCTTTCTCTGTGTGGCCAAGAAGTAGGATTAAGCAAAAACCCATCCGTAAGTCCTAGCACACATCACGGTTATTTTGTTATGTATGGTCTTTTGGTTTACTCTATTTTTGCCATTGATCATATAGTTTAAGATTCTATCATGAAAAACAAGGATGATATCCATCATCTACACCAAACCCATGGATTATTCCTCCCCATTTCATGATTTTTAATCTCACTTATTTAGAAACAAGGAAAATATTTATTGGCTCTAATTCCTCTTGGATATAATTTTACTCTGGACACCCATACCTTGCTGTGATGTCATTATTTTACTCATGTACAGTAAAGATGAAAATAATGACAAAACTTAGCATGTTGTAGAAACATTATATTGTTAACATCACAATGCTTAAAAAATAAACATTGCAAAGTTTTTAGTGATTTTTTTTTCTCATTAACTTTCACTGAAAAAAAAAATGCCATTAGGCTTGTGAGTGACATGACTGAAATATATAAGCAAACTTGTGAAGCTTATAAAATTCAGAAATTTAGATTGTGTACACAAACATATTATATAGTACAAATGTTAGGGTATGATTTCACCAAGAATTTTTATTTCATCTATATCACAGCATCTTTATTATTTATGAAAAAGAAATAGCAAATTAAATGATTTACCAAGTAAGAATTAGAAGAACAATTTCTCTGCAGAGCCATTTTTAAAATCCCATACTCTATCTTAGTACTAATGTTGTTCACAATTAGGTGAAGTGTTAGAGGCTTGTAAGTACTTGCACAAGTACAAATTGATATTTCTTTCCATCTCAAAAGTATCCCATCCATCAACTAAGTGACTTAAGTGGCCTCTGCTTTTTAGATGAGTGGCTTATTGATCCTGTGACATTACTTAGGGCAGAGGGGATGGTGGCAGGGGCAGACAGAGCCTCCTAGCACACAAGGGAGAGAAACAAGAGCATTTTGCCACTGTGACTGGCACTTCTTCAGGTTCATACTGTCTGCCCCTATGAAAGCCTTTACCAGCTAGAAATATTTACCTGAAGTACTTTACAAATAAGATAAGTTCTTAACTAGGAAAATGAGCCTTCAGCTGAGGAAATCTGAATTCTGTTTCTCCTCTCTCATTGACCAGCTGACTGGCCCTCAGTGCTGTTTATCTCACCTACCCATTTGCAATCCCAGAACAAAATTATGCATCATATACCATTTCCTGAGCATACAGGTTGAATATCCCTTATATATTTTCAATATCCCCCTAAAATGTTTGGGACCAGAAGTATTTCAGGTTTCAGCACTTTGGATTTTGAAATTATTTGCATAGACTTTACGCATTGAGTAACCCTAACCTGAGAATTCAGACTTCATAAAATCTGAAAATTTTGCCAGGCACGATGGTACACACCTGTAATCTCAGCAGCTTGTGAGCCTGAAGCAGAGGATTGCAAGTTCAAAGCCAGCATCAGCTTCAACGAGGCACCAAGCAACTCAGTGAGACCCTGTCTCTAAATAAAATACAAAATAGGGCTAGAGATGTGGTTGAGTGCCCCTGAGTTCAATCCCCAGTACCCCCCCCCCCAAAAAAATGAATATTTTGATCATGTCAACACTCAAAAAGTTTCAGATTCTGGATTTTCAGATTTGGGGTATTCAACAGTATAGTATATATCTTACAACTTAAACACTAGAGGAAAAAAACTATATTTAAAGTCCCTTCGCTCTTTTTTACTCTAAGAATTTAAATACAACTGACATTTTTTCCATAGACTTCCCCATTTTTCAAAGACTGAAACATAATGGTTACATAAAATCACTGTTAATTTTACTTAATTTCAGCCTATGCTCAGTAGATACTGACTAGCAAAACCTTTAGGTTTATTCAAAGTTCATTGTTTCTACAAAGTGCTATTACAATGGCTCAGTAAAAAAGAAACCTAAATGTAGAATTTTAAAACATTAACATATTACAGATTTGTTTAACTCAAAAGGACAGAAATTTAAGTACAAATTATGGGCATGGTATTCATCTTTTCTGCAATTCCAATGAGAAGTACTATTCTTTTGGCTTCTATTTCTTATTCCTTACCAGTTCCTGGTTTATCTCTAAAAGGGCTAAAATCTTTGTTCCTATGGTTCATTCTGTAATAAGCTATCATCTATGTGTATTTGACATATACGTGCTTGTGACTGTGTACAATATCTCATTTTAATTAGGTCAGAAACACTGGGAAACAGTCTTAGTGTTCCAGTTTGTGAACACATGCTCAGTTTTCAGTCTCTCTCACACACACAGTTAGTGTCCCGTCTTTATCCATTAACAGGCAGCAATTCTACTCCTCACCGTTTTCCTGGTGCATGAACTTGCATCTTTGCGAGGAGTTTAATCCAAAGGCACCTGTCCAACATAAATAATAAAAGAACATTCTAAAAATACCCACTTAAGGAATTAGGTGTGTACTGGAAATACAGTGCTATGAAGAGCCAATTACTGTTTTTCATAGCACAAACAACTGAAGGCAGACCAGTTTCTCAGGAGAGGGCTCTTTTGACTCGTAGGTGATTTTTTCCTCGTGTGGGGACTTGGATCTGCTGGAGCATCAGACAAGCCTGGTATCTTCCGAGGACGGCGCCAGGGAACAGGAGAACATGGACGACACAAACAGCGAGCAGCAGTTTAGAGTCTTTAGGGACTTCGATTTCCTAGACGTGGAGCTGGAGGATGGAGAGGTACAGTTACATTCTCTATAAAAATAATCCCCTTCGGAACTTGCCCTTGACTAACAAAACTGTCTTTCTACCTGCTAAATAGAACATTTTTGTAACAAGGTCTTTAGCTGGAAAGCTCTAAACTCTGTTTTGAATCAATTTATTCAAAGTACAACGGTTTAACTTTGGCAAAAGTTGCCACACCCTTCCTGAGTCCGAAGCACAGCTGCCAAGTCATTTCTAAATGACAAAGATCTGAGTGGTAACGACCACACAGAGACTGTGTGTTTACAGTCCAAAGGGGATCTTAAAAAAAAAAAAAAAATCACAAAAACACTTCAGTTCTGAGCCTGTTCACTGGCACCTGGGCAAATATGCTAAGCATTTAACTATTTTAAATGTAAAGTTGCTCTGAGTCTCTAATTCCTTACTTCACAACTTGCCTGCCTCAACACGAGAGTCAACACGAGATGAGACGGGAGCCCTCAGGGCTCCAGCATCTCTGTGCGCTGTTTGATGAAGTCATTAGAACCTGAAACAAAGCACAGGAGAGCTCTCTGCCCTGATTTAGTTTGGTGGCCAGCATTCCAGACACCTGGAGCAGCTGAATTCAAGCCTCAACAGGCAAATACAGATTCATTTATTTTGAATGCTAATCATGTAATAAGATGCTTTCTGCTATGAATCATTTTTTTGAAAACAGGGTCTGGAGAGAGGAGCAACACCCTTGTCAGCTACCTTCCTTTCCATAGCTCAGAGGCATGTTCCAAATGATAGGCAGTCTTTTGCCCCTTGAGAATAAAAGCTCAGTTCACTTAAGTGAGATTGGTTTGGGTAAAGATACCTGTTACCCAGCCTGGCTCTCCATGTTGCTCAACATTGGCAGCTCTTATTTACCTAAATATAGTCTATTTTCCAAAGGGCTTTAAGCTAGTCTTACAATTAAAATGGAGGTTCAAATTCAAAGTTCATTATATCTGGTGGCAGAGAGGCACCTCCTTACTTAACTACAAACCTGTGAGAAAATCATGCTTTGATTAGCTTCCCTAAAACAATAGGATTACTGTCCAAGCCCCTTATGTCTAGTTGAGGCCAAAGAGCTAATGGCTGTTGTCTTACCTGGGTCATGACCACCTAGATATCTATTCCAGCAGGAGAGCTCCATGTCCTGAGAATAAATGATGGTTTCTCCACTGATTATTTCCCTGAAAAATACATTGAGCAAACCCAGCCCTTAGTAGAAAAGCACTGACTGGGGCAAGAGGTGCAGCTCAGCTGTAGAGCACTTGCTTGACATGCCTGAGGTCCTGGTTTTGGGAGGCAAGGGGGTAGCTAAAGGCCCTGATTGCAGTGTATGCGTCAAGTCTCAGCTTCATTTTCACCTTGAATTGTCTAGAACCAAGAAAAGTACTGTAGAGATTTCTGTTAAATGTTTTCTCTATCATCAATTATGGTTATTAAATGCAGTAAGGATTATTTTTAAAGTCTAAAGCAAAACACAACTGTTTTGAATTCCTTCTCAATGTTTCTGAACCAGAGCTGAGTGTTCAACTAAGGTCAAAAGATTAGCTCCCTGGTCTGGCAACTGACCTAATGTTTGCGTTTAAGCTAAAATTTAAGCTCAGGCACCTGATTCATTCTGGAAGTTAAACTAGGGAGGGAAAAACCTGACAAAGCAAGAGAAACATCATTTTCCTGTCCCATCCAGAGAAAAATGTTATGCTGAGTGACCTAGCACTAATGGTATAAAGTGGAGAGATCAGACACAATTTTAGAACAACTAACAAATCTAATTTCTGTCAAAGGAGGGGACTGGGGATGTTGCTCAGTGGTAGAGTGTGTCCTTAGCAGGTATGGAGGCTCAGCTCTGGATTTAATCCTCAGCATCACAAAAATAAAAAATAAGATAGGGAAAAATCAGAGATGCTCATCTCTTCAAAACAAATGTTACATTAATGTTTTCCAGGGACAATAAATAATACTACATGTACCTCCCTTTTGTTCTCTATTATCTCTATTGTCCTAGGCAACAAAAAACAATTACAAAGATCATTTCATCTTTTATGATTAAGATTTTATAAGAAACTCAAGGGACTAAGAGTGCATTTTACCCAAATAAAATAAGCCATTTTAAAGCCAGACACTGTGGTGGGTATCTGTAGTCTCAGCTACTTGGGAGGCTGAGACAGGAAGATTGCTTGAGCCCAAAAGTTCAAGGCCAATTTAGTCAACATAGACCATGTCTCAAAAAGAAAACACTGAGAATGTTTGCTATAATAAGGAGTTTTAACATGCTTACAGAACTGTAGAGTGAATGTGCTTGGACTTCAGAGTCCCCAGCTCCAAGTTAGGATTTCATCTCTGCTGGTGACCTAGCCATGTGACCGTAAACATAGGTATAGTTCTTCCTGGTTTCTACCTGCTCATCTGTCCAATGGGTCTAATAATCCTGCCTGCAGAATTGATGTAAGGCTTAATAAGATAACCTATGTAGAGCCTCTAGGACAGTGCCAGGTACATAATGGTATTCTTAGGGTCAGTCCCTTGTCCCATAATTGGTGAATAATTTTAGAATAACCTGACTGGGGAAAGTTAAACATATTTGGCTTCTCTAGCCAAACAGTTGTCAAAACAAAGATAGATTGTTTTTGTCGTGTCTATTCCTTTTCATTAAATGGTCTCAAGAATTTGCTGGGGTTGTAGCTCAGAGATAGAGCACTTGCCTAGCATATGTGAGGCCCTGGGTTCGATCCCAAACACCACATACAAAACTAAATAAACAAAATTGTATTGTGTCCCTCTACAACTAAATATAATTTTTTAAAAAGGTCTCAGGAATTTGTTGAATAATATCTGTATAAAGGGGTTTTGCCCTTGAACTTTTCTGAACGCTTTAGTTACTGTGTCTTGGCTATTAATTACACACCCACACCAGACAGATCATGATCACAAACACTTTTAGCTTTGTGAGCAGGATCAGGTGAAGCCACCTTTTTTCCCCAGTTGATGACCCTCATTCATTTTCTCATGACATTCAACATTTTCTCACAAATAATTACTTAGGCATTCAAAAAAAAAAAAAAAAGTGTTGAGTAGACCAAAATTGTCACTGAAGTGGAAAGCTATTTCAGAAGTGGTACTTATGATTTGTTACCCAGCTGCATGATCCACCACTCACTAGGAGATGTGGAACTTCTGATGTTTAATACTGATTTTTTTCTTTGGGGGTAGCATATATTTATCTTTTTTTAAGCTGTGACTACTGAAGTGTATATTGCTAGTATTATTATTGCTGTTGTGTTAAAACTAAGAAAGTATCTTGAGTATCCTTAATGATCATTTTAAATAGACCTTTTATTTGTTTTTCTGTCCATTCAATCTGCTACCCAGGAACTTCAGGTAAGATGATGCTATTTTTAATTAGATATGCTAGTAGTAGATGTTTTGCATCATTGCAGTCTTATAACAACATAATTGCTTTTTTTTCCTCCCTTTCAGCAAATGTATGCTTATTTGCTTGTTTATTTCTACTTCAGTGTGTGTGATATAAGAGGTATCTTTCTTGGCTGCTCTGTTATAAAGTTATTTTCAAAAACGTAAATATAAGATTTTTTTTAAGAAACCTTTATATGCCTAGTACTAGATATTGTATGATTGTATTTTGAGAGAAAGTGAATCTTCAAATATGATTGTGGAAATCCTATAATTTCTGATTAGGCATTTATATAACTGGATGGATTTTGTTGTAAAATTATTCTATTAAAAGTGAAGTGGTGGCTGGGGATATAGCTTAATTAGTACAGTGCTCACATGCACAAGGCCCTGGGTTCAAACCTCAGCACCACACACACAAAAGTGAAGTGGGGTTGCGTGTAGCTCAAGTGGTGAAAAATGTACTTAGTATGCACAAGGCCCTGGATTTTATCTGCAGCCCACAAAAACTATAAAGTAAAATCAACAATCTGCTGCCAACAATATACCATTTATAATTCCAATGAAATGTTTTTGTTTTCCAAGAATTAGAAGCTATCTCTGTATGGTGACTAGATAAATTTTCATCTAAACCAGGGCTCTTCCAAATAAAAAAGGGTGCCAGTAATAATTATGTCCAGACAACAATTATGTGGCATAAACCTGGATCATGTTGGGCATATTGACTTATGATCATTATGTTTATGTCACATCAGATTGTTGCAGAAGCTTCCTGCAACGATAGTTCTTTTTTAACTCTGAGTGTAGCTTCAACCTTGGGTTTAATCTCCAGCATTCAAAAAAGAAAAGAAAAAAAAACATTTGACAGGGTTCCAATATGAAAAAGTTATTTCAAAGAATATTATTTCTAACATTTCTAGAATATGTACATGATAATACTTTACTATCCTAGTATAAATACTAAATGGAATATGTTTGATAACTATATGTGAGTTGTCCTTTAGAATAATTAGCTGTCCTCTACATTTTTTCACATATAAGATAATCTGGCATTGTTAATAAAACTGTTTTGACTTCTAAGTTTGTAACATAAAATGCAAATCTGACCTTCCGGGGAGAGAAAGAATTGAGCATGGCTTCCCCGTTAGGGATATCTCTGTGCCATACTGAGCAAACCTGGTTGACTTTTAATCACCATGGACTTTTTGCACATGTTGAGGATTGAACTCAGGGCTTTGCACCTTCTAAGCACATATCTACCTCTAAGCTACACCCTATCCCTATCACCATGGACTTCAACTGGGATTAGACTATAACCCTGCTCCATCTCAATTCCTCAACCCCCTCTAGGGAAATAAATTCAATACCTTTGCCTCTAATGGAACTGTCACATCCTCTAGCAATAGACCTTATTCCTGCAAGAAAAGTTTTCCCTCCTCCCCCTCCCTCTTCTCATGCCAGATGGATTCAGGTCTTCCCAGAGCTGCCACCAAGCAGTAGCAGCCATCTATGCCCAGGGTATCTATATTGCTCTGCAGGCTCATAACTGTCTCAGGATAAGTTTGGGAATTGTTCAAAATTGTTGCTTAAGATATCTCATTCAAACCATCATTCATTTGGTATAAGAAAATCAGTTTTGTGAATTTGTTTGTATATTTCTCCCAATAATTTTCACATTCTTCTTGAATAGTCTGTTTTTCTTTTTTCCTTTCTTCACACACTGCATTTGCCTTATCTTCCAAATTCTTTTACATATTTTTTTCACTGTAGTGGTTATTTTAAAATCCCAACAAAGCAGTTAGTCTTTGTTAGTCTTTTCCACTAGGAAAAAAAATTATCTGGTGGTGAACAGATAGAGGTTGAGTACCCTTACCAGAAATGCTTGGGAGCAAGAAGTGTTTCCAATTTCAGATTTTTTGAGATTTGGAAATATTTGTACATACATAATAAGGGATCTTGGGGATAGAACCCAAGCATAAATGTGAAATTCATTTGTGTTTCAAACATACCTTATACACATAGCCTAAATGTAATTCTATACACTGTTTTTAGTGGTTTTGTGTCTTGACCATTATACTTTACATGAGGTATCGAAAATTCTACTTGGGGTGTCTTGACAAAAAAGTCTTTGATTTTGAAGCATTTCAGATTTCAAATTAGAGATGCCTGATCTGTACAGATAAAATAGGAGATATAAAACATGAAAAACATTCTAAGTTGGCTTTCTCTTTATGTTTATGATTGTTGTTAGTACTGTTTTGATTATAAAGAGGGATGAATAATGATAATAATTTCCATATTCTATCCAGAATAATGTGCTTAGGATTCTTGCCTTCTACCAAGAATAGCCAAAACAGACTTTGGAAAAGCTAAGCATCTATCTCCTGAGAGGTCTTGAGAATGGCAAACTGTTGGAGCCAGAAACAAGACTCTTAAACTTAGCGTTGCATTTATTCATTTTCCTATGGTTTAATAGTAATTGGCATCTCTCAGATTAGTAAGTTGTCCACTGAGCTCCCATCAGAGGAGGTACCTTATTTCTGTGGACTATTGGGCACTGTTTCAAATTACCAAGAAATGAAAGGATTTGGTGCCAGATTTTATTATAAATTACCCTTTTGCTTAGGTAAAAATTTTCTAGTTTGCAGGCTGGAAAATATTTCTCTTTAAAACAGTTATGTGGCCAACTAAGCCAGTTCTTAGTAAATCAGAATATAAAAGTCGGCCATAATCTTTGGTATTGATGTACAAAATTAACTATTTTCCAGGTTGGGACAATTATTCAGAGATGAGCCTTAAAGTAAAAGATAAACCATTGCTGCTCTAGCCTTTGCATAGTGCATGATCCATCAAACTTTGTCCAGCTCTGAAAGTCCTTAACTCTGCATTTTATCTGTGAGAACCGCTGTGGCAGGAATGTTTACCTAATGCTCTTCTACTAAATAACTGAAGGATTCCTGGAATGTGCTGCAAGCATAGCTACTACTTATTTCTCTTTCCAAAAAGAATACTAAACAGGGGCTGGTGGGAGTAGGGAGCACACACCTCTTTTGAAGTTTTTTAATAGTCTCTTTCTTACAGATTTTTGAAAACACAGATCAATTCTAGTGTTTATTGAAATCGACTTAAACACACACACATACACACTACTTAACCTGCTGAAGAAAAGGGTGTGATCACCTCTACCCATGATTTAATATACATTTATATGAAAACAGTCTGCTTTTGTTACTTTTCATGTCAGGTTAAAGTTTCAGTACCAAAGCAGATGAGGGCATGAGAGGTAATGTTTCTAAGCTGTGACTAATTGGATGTGTGAAGGTATGAGTGAAGAAGAATTTTTGCATAAAAACCTGGCTGGTGGTGTGATTTCAGGGTGAGAGCATGGACAATTTCAACTGGGGAGTGCGCAGGCGTTCTCTGGACAGTCTGGACAAGTGTGACATGCAGACCCTGGAAGAACGCCAACTCTCAGGAAGCCCTCCCAGTCTAAATAAAATGAACCATGAGGATTCCGATGAATCATCTGAGGAGGAGGACCTCACAGCCAGCCAGATCCTGGAGCACTCCGATCTAGTGAGTAGCAACTCTCCCTCTGTGGCAACTGGGAGACTTACTTTTTGTAATTCAAGAGGGTTGTTTCCCCCTGCCCCCGGCCCAGTTTCAGCTAAAGAAACTTTCCAAAGCTGCCAAACTAAATTCTGAACTCTCAAGGAGGTATCTGATTCTAAGTGGCCTCTTCTCTGTAGTAGGCAGAAGGAAGCAACTGCTGGGGTGTGTTATGTACCCAGAAAGCCATCCAATCTGAAGGCCTAGATTTTTCCCAAATAATTTTGATGATGGTAATCTTTTTTTAAAAAAAAAGTATTCAAATATATGAAGTTTGAGGAAATAGGACAGGCCTTTCAATGAAGTTATCTAACAATACAGGAATTGGTGTTTTAGTGGGATACCCCAGGATGCAGATTAACACTAGATTGCTAGTTAGGTCATGGTGACATAAGGAAACTAGAAAATCAATACCAAACAACTAGAGAGCAATGGTTTATGCTCTTAAGAATAATTAGAGCTTTTAAAGAATGGAAACTTTATATTTTCTTTCCTCTTGTTTTTAAACAGATCATGACCCTCTCCCCCTCTGAAGAGGCCAACCCCATGGAATTGCTCACCACAACCTGTGACTCAACTCCTGCTGACTCTCATTCTTTTATCACGAGAATGACCAGTTTTGATGCTTCCTTGCCTGATATGAATAACCTGCAGATTTCTGAGGGTTCAAAGGTGAAGAGATTTTGGCAGTTATGATTGTAATTTTCCTTAGGGAAAAAGAAAATAATGACTTCCCAAAGTTCTGAGAATTCCTGTGGGGGGGTGGGGTTGAAAGTGGAAGCACTCTTTCCATCTGATTTTAGTGAAATAATTGAAGCTTATACACCTAAGCCTTTATTTTGAAGTTGTTTTATGCTGAAAAACTTGAGCAAAACTTTCTTCTGATTGAAAGAAAGTGGTTCTGAAGTCTTTGTAAAATGGAACATTGAGTGAACACTGTTGATTGAGGGCAAAACAGTACTGTCCATCTCAGATGGCTCTGACTGGGAAACTGCTAATCTTTGTCATGGCTTTTATACAGCAGTATGCTAAGAGATGTGTGGGTGTGTTTGAGGAAATTTTTTCTTATGTAGGAACCAATTATACAATTTGTACATTGATTCAATGCTCCCCTTTTGGCATCCTGTTGGAATTTTTAACATCAATCACACTATTATTTGCCAGATTTGCACAAAACTCTCCTAGCCAGACTCTAAATAGAAATGTTAACTAATGGGTGTGATTTCCTTATTTGGGGTTTTAAAAAAATATATTTGTGTGTAGTTCTATTAAGGTTTATCAAAATTTCCATAAAACTATCACTTGCATGCTGTACCCACATTTATGCCCATCAGTATGGAATCTTATTTCCTTATATTAGAAATAGCAAAATAATCTATTGCTGTGAGGATAGAATAAAGCTTTCTTTATCTAGAGTTTGGTTATGATAATGTAAATTTGAAAAAGAAAACAGAAAAAACTGTAAAAGTATATTCCTTCTGATACCTCTAATGGAAAAATACAGTATTGGCTATTCTATATATTCATAATTACTAAATATTTATAATTAGTAATTACTATATATTCATAATTACTATATATTCATAATTACTATTCATAATTACTAAAAACAGAGCTGAGGCCAAGCGGGGGAAAAAGTATGCTTTAAGAACAACCACCAAAGTGCAATTACTTAAAAATGCTGAAGCTTAACTAAGAATTATTTCTAAGACTGCCACAGTGCAGAGGGACTGTGGTCAGGATTCTTGGAGTTAAGGGTCCTTTTTTGTTTTGTCCAAAAAGGCCCTGAAAGAAAACTCTGTTCTAGGCTAAAATGCCAGAATCCTCAAATTAAGAAATTCAATTTCATTGGGATAAAAACTACAAAATATATAAAGTTAACAGCATTGATATTTATCCATATTGGTATTCTCATTTTCTGTTTTTCTATTTTGAAGGCTACACAGGCTTCTCATAGATGATTTCTACTGTTTAGGAAGTATTTTCTATCAAGGAAAGATAAGGATAGCTCATTACAAATGAGACTTATTTTCTCATGAGCTGAGTTCCTGTGGTGTTTGATATACCTGTCATGTTAGAAAGAGTAAATAAATACATTTTATAAGAACTCAGTTTCTCCAATAGATGAAATTTATGTGTAGTAATAACCCCAGAGGTCAGCTTCTTTGGATCACCATAGTTTTCAAAAGCAAAAAGAAGCAGGTACAGATAAACCTCTGAAACTCTTGTTTCTCTAATATAGCTTTACATTGTTGTTAATTTCCCTATTAATTCTTCATACTATATACTAAATGGGCAGCCAGGTGTTAACCTGCAATAAAGCTCTGATTCATATACGTTTCTATTTCACCTTGAAAATGACTCAGTGAAACATGTACAAGAATTTTCTTCTGTTCTGATGTGTGATCCAGCTGCCTTCCTTCCTGTCAAGAAACAATCAGTTCTCCAGCTGATTGTCCCCTGGCCCAAGTTCAAGCCCCGCTATTTTACCATTTCCTTGTTGTGTCTCTTTCCTGCCTCTCACTGCCACCCACCCTAGAGCCCTTTCAGTTAACTGCTCATTTCACATGTTGTAGTAAGGTGAGAGCAGATAACCTGATCTGCTGTTTTCAAGGGTACTCAAGAGTAAAGCATATATGCAAATGGATTTTAGGCTTTTCCACATTGAAAATTCTCTATCAACCAAGCAGGCTTGGTGAAGGACTTTGGATCACTCATGCACACTGCAGATGTTTCTTGAGCATCTACTGTTCCAGGAGCCAAAGATTCTTAATTCTAGTGTCCACTGGCAAAGGGATTCCATATTGGAGAATTAAGTCTAGATGAACCTACTTCAAAAGGCTGGGATGGCACAATAGGAGGAGTCCTGAATCCAAAGCGACGTTTCTATTCCCAGCTTTAACTCTATTGACCTGACATTAGACAAGCCCATATGGAACATCATTTCCTCATCTGTAAAATGTGGAGGTTGGACCAGGGATCTCTATAGTCTTTTCCAAATTCAGCATTTATATCTTGTAAGCATGGATCAAGTATGAGAATCTACTGAAAGCCCTCTGGGGGCTATTGTGGAAGGGACTGAAAAGAAAGTAAACAAAGAGTACTTCAGAGAATTTCTGAATCCACTTCTATCAATTGACTCTATAACCCCACAGGCTGATGCTGTCCAGGAGGAGGAAGACACCACTGTGCATGAGGATGATCTTTCAAGTTCCATTAATGAGCTGCCCGCGGCTTTCGAATGCAGTGACAGCTTCAGCCTGGATATGACTGAGGGAGAGGAAAAAGGCAACCGAGGTCTGGACCAGTTTACTCTCGCAAGGTAAGGAAGCGCTTGGTGGAAATGAGTAGTCAAGTATATACAGCACAACGTATTACGCTCACAGTAACTTGAGTTCAGTGCTACGCTCACACTGCTGGGGCCTCCTAATGAAGGAGTCCACAGTGACACAGAACTTAGTGAGCTCTTACCAAGGTAGAATCATCCAACCGCAGTGCAAGGCCTTATGCAGAACAAAGAAAGGACACCTGCATAAGAACTTATAAAGCCAGAAGGCAACATGGAAAGATGAAGAAAGGCCTGGAGACATGGTCCAAGCCTTATAAGCTTTGAAGATAAGCAAAATTTGGCAAGGCTTGGGAATGAGTTCTTTCCATTCTGAGTTAAAAGACAAGAACAGGGGGATCTTTATATGCTAAATAGCAACGCTTCTTCAAGAAGGTGTCTTTCAGCCTAGTGGCTGATATCTCTGAAACTAATGAGATATATGAATAGGAAAAAAATGAAGAGGAATTAATAAAACACAATAGTTTAGATAAAATCAGCGTTTAGGGGGAATCACGGATAATAATGGTATAGATTTGCTTCAGGATAAGAAAATCAAGACGCTAGAATTACTCAGAGTTGAAAGTGAGAACTAAGTAGGGCCTTCTGTCATGGTGAGCAATATTTGACCATCAAAGGAAAAGGTTGAGGTCATATCTGGAGGATTTACTTTTTACTTTTTTTTCCTATCTCTCTTCCTTCCTGGTTCTCTTACTCTGCATTTCTCTACATTTCCTCTCTTCCCCAATCCTTGTATTCTCAGCTTTATGTATTCATTAATACTCTATTTCCATAAAGGAAAACTAAAAGCATCAAAATTTATATTATAACTTTTCATAATTAAAACATGAAGAATGAAAGCACCAAAGCATAAGCCTGAATGCATACTTTGTCAGAGGCACAGCACCTGGAAAGTGAGACACTTGCTGAGAGCTAAAAGAGGTACCCTGTCTGTATTCAGCAATCAGAAATATGGGAATCCTAGAAATTGTAGAGGTGAAAATTCTATACCCTAGAATCAGAAAAGGATCTTAGAGATCTCTCATGGCAGCCAGGATCTCCCAGAGTACCCTCAAAGGGAAGAGTGGGCCAAAAGGCTCCTCCACATCGCAACACTTGGATTAGAGTTGGTACAGTCAGGTAGAGGAGAAGCAGGAGGACAACACTTCTTGACATGGATGTTTTCATGTTTTCCAGCTTTGGAGAAGGTGACAGGGGAGTTTCTCCCCCTCCCTCGCCTTTCTTCTCGGCCATCCTTGCTGCCTTTCAGCCCACGGCCTGTGATGATGCTGAGGAGGCCTGGCGCAGCCACATCAACCAGCTTATGTGTGACTCAGATGGCTCCTGTGCAGTGTATACATTTCACGTGTTCTCCTCTCTGTTTAAGGTAGGGGTGCTCCCTCAACCTTCCGAGAACCAAGATCCTCCAGGGAGCCAGATAACTCCTGATTTAAAAAAGGGTTGTTTTGTTCTAGGATTGTCCTATTTTTCCTCTAGATACTCTTAACTTCTCGTTAACAGCTCTCCTCTGCAGCCTCAACCTGCTCAACTGCAGAGTGTATTATGAAGACAGTGACCCCAGATGATTTCAGTTGCCATGAAGTACCTTTCACTTCTGCCACTCTGACTTATTGACATCCTCAATCTTGGGCAAACATGACATCAGAACCATTAAGGGGACCTTCCACCAACCCCATCCTACTTACTCTACTCCCTTCCCTGGGGACATATGCTCTTTTTACAAAAATCTCAAGATTTTTAAAATTTTTTTCTATTGCTAAGACAGTGGATTTTTAAGTGTTGTCAGCCAAAAAAAAAAAAAAGTGAGGTTAATTACATGTTAATTACACAAGATTTAGCAACTATACAATGTATATTTCAAAACATCTTATACACAATGCATATTTTTCTTTGCTAATTAAATCAAATTAATAATAAAATTTTAGAAGTCCTATCCCATGCAAATAAAGTTTTTTTCTAGTAGCTAAGTCAAAATGGCCTTTGCAAATGATCGCTATCCTCCCTTGCAGAATATTCAGAAACGATTCTGCTTCCTAACCTGTGATGCAGCCAGCTACCTTGGAGACAACCTCCGGGGAATTGGATCCAAATTTGTCAGCTCTTCCCAGATGCTCACCTCCTGCTCTGAGTGCCCTACACTTTTCGTGGATGCTGAGACCGTGAGTATCCCAGCCCTGCTCTGGTAGTGAAAGGCCTGCTTGGCTCAGGGTAGCATGTTTGTGTAGTGGTTTGTTTTAAAGACCTTCAGTGTTGTGAACAGTACTGTGATGTGACTTCCAAAGGGCTTTGGATCTGTGGGGTAGCCCAGGCTGAGACAAAATCATTTCAGAGAATCAGGAGAAAACATACATCTGTGCTCCTTCCATGATCTTGACACCTCTCCCTGTTGACTCTGCCAGCTGTGCATATGGCTGGATAACCTCCAGAGCTGACCTGACCAGGTTGACCAATCAGATGGTCTTTAGAGACAAACCATCATCACTTTCCCTATCCCCAAGCCTCAGACACATCACCCTCTGGATGCACACAGCCCAAACCACAAATGACGAGTTTAAAGAAGGATTAAGACAATCTCTGGCTGCCTGCTGAATGATAACTTTCTGAATATAACTAACATAAGACTAACAAGTTCACATCCCCCGTCATATCACGGAACCATCACGTAAGGTGAATGACTTCTGAGGTTTGGAATCAATGAATATGTTCCTTGATTTTTTTTTTTTAAAGTCTGTGCAGAGCCAGTCTAAGAACCTCACTGATGGTTGGCTGCCTCATAGCAAGGAATACAATATGAGAAATCACTATTATTTTAAATACAAAATGAATTTGAAAGTCTTTGAACCATGTGATGTATTATTGGGATGATAACAGAGCAAAATTACAAATTTCACACCTTATTAAAATGGATGGTACTGCTCTCCCTCTTTATTTTTTTTTTTAATTTATTTTTTTATTGGTTGTTCAAAACATTATAAAGCTATTGACATATCATATTTCATACAATAGATTCAAGTTGGTTATGAACTCCCAATTTTACCCCAAATACAGATTGCAGAATCACATCGGTTACACATCCACATTTTTACATAATGCCCTATTAGTAACTGTTGTATTCTGCTACCTTTCCTATCCTCTACCATCCCCCCTCCCTCCCCTCCCATCTTCTCTCTCTACCCCATCCACTGTAATTCATTTCTCTCCTTGTTTATTTTCCCATTCCCCTCACAACCTCTTATATGTAATTTTGTATAACAATGAGGGTCTCCCTCCATTACCATGCAATTTCCCTTTCTCTCCCTTTCCATCCCACCTCATGTATCTGTTTAATGTTAATCTTTTCTTCCTGCTCTTCCTCCCTGCTCTGTTCTTAGTTGCTCTCATTATATCAAAGAAGACATTTGGTATTTGTTTTTTAGGGATTGGCTAGCTTCACTAAGCATAATCTGCTCTAGTGCCATCCATTTCCCTGCAAATTCTATGATTTTGTCATTTTTTAGTGCTGCGTAATACTCCATGGTGTATAAATGCCACATTTTTTTTATCCATTCATCTATTGAAGGGCATCTGGGTTGGTTCCACAGTCTAGCAATTGTGAATTGTGCTGCTATGAACATCGATGTAGCAGTATCCCTGTAGTACGCTCTTTTAAGGTCTTCAGGGAATAGTCCAAGAAGGGCAATAGCTGGGTCAAATGGTGGTTCCACTCCCAGCTTTCCCAGGAATCTCCATACTGCTTTCCAGATTGGCCACACCAGTTTGCAGTCCCACCAGCAATGTACAAGAGTACCCTTTTCCCCACATCCTCTCCAGCACTTGTTGTTGTTTGACTTCATAATGGCTGCCAATCTTACTGGAGTGAGATGGTATCTTAGGATGGTTTTGATTTGCATTTCTCTGACTGCTAGAGATGGTGAGCATTTTTTCATGTACTTGTTGATTGATTGTATGTCCTTCTCCCTCTTTATATTACTTCTAAATATGTCTTCTCTGTATAGCCATGACTTTGTGTTGGTAGCTCATCTCCCTAGATGTTTTAATACAAATTATTTCCCTGCCTTTAGCTCCTTTCTTGTGGACTTCTGGACAAGCTCAAGTTCAGTGTTTTAGAACTGCAAGAATATTTGGACACCTACAACAACAGAAAAGAGGCCACTCTCTCAGTAAGTTTTTGTGTTTTTTGTGCATATACATTCAGGTAAAACCGAATGAACCCAACCTCCGAGTTCTTGGGAGGTGTGAATAATCCAAGATAGAATGCAGAGGGAGGAGACAAATTTAATCTTTTCCTCTCTTTGAGATTACAATCCTAATATAATGGTTACAGAACTGCCAATAACATCAATTATATAAATGGAACCTACAGGACAGAAAATGTTGAGCTTTCACTTTTCACCTCCCCTTATTTCCCAAGAAATTCACTTATGTCTGTCTTTTTCTAATGACAGTGGCTTGCAAATTGTAAAGCAACATTTGCAGGCGGATCAAGAGATGGAGTGATTACCTGTCAACCAGGGGACTCAGAAGAAAAGGTAATAAGAGCCTATTAGAATGTATCTCCTCTGTGGTCTGACATTGTGCATTGGTTTTGATTTATCTAAGAAGCATGGAACTTGAGAAAAGAAGAGGCATAATGAATTCTCATATATTCCCACGAAACCCATAGATTACAACAGAATGACATTCAAGTCATGCATGATTGTGTGTTGATGGGATTTGGGGTTTTTTTGTTTTTGTTTTTTTTCCTCTTGTTTGGGAAAAATAGAGGTATAAAAATAACCTTTTTTGTTGAACACTGTATAACCATACTAATCATTTCCTAATAAATCTGTTCTTAATTCAGAATAGAAAACCACTTAGTTTCTTCAGTGAGGAAAATTTCTATTGCCCTTTCACCAATCACTCCAAAAAAGATTTTCCAGTTTAGAATACCTTTAAGGACATACCTCACATCAACTGGCTGGAAATGTATTGTAAAGGCAATGGATAGAAGAGTATGAATGGATTAAAATCACCCATCCTGTAGTTATTAAGTGCCTCCTATTTTGTCCTCATGGTGGCTAAATAGTGAGCAATACATAAGACCTTTGTCATCAGAGATCTTCGGCATTAATAAAAAAAAAAAATCAGAGGTGTAAATGTGATAAGGCCAATAAGTACAGGAAAGAACAGTAAGTTCTGAGAGCACACAGTGAGGCAGCCTGATCAAATGAGAGAGTAGTTCAAGGAGGATTCTTTGTGGTGCATTATCTAGGTAGAGATCTAAAACATGAGCAAGAGTTAGCTGAGTAGCCTGAGGCTACTCAGAAGTGAACATGGCCTCGCTAAGAACAAATGCAGAAAGCAACCTGGAGCAAAGCTTGAGAAGAGTCTGGAGAAGCTGGCAGAAGCCAGATCATGCAGGGCTTGGGTGTTGCACAGCAGTGGTAAGCAATCGGAAAGTTTTAATAGCAGGGTATAATTCGACTGTGGCTATCCTGCTCTATTTACTGTGGAAACAGAATGAAGTGGTCAGGTCAATCCTCCTGCTGCCCAGTCTCGAAGGAGCAAGTGGAATTACATTATCACTACTGGGAAAGCATTTTAGATTACAAACCCTCCAAGGGATCCAAAAACATCTTCCTGGGTAGAATTAATACTTTACTAATGTAAAAAGAGATAAACCTTGGGATAAAATTTTTCAGATACCAAAGACTCAATTCGAATTTGATAACTTTTACTGAACAAGTTTATTGTCCTGAGAGTAACTAACTCTCTTTGCCAGCACTGGGTCACTTGGTGAGTCCCTCAGTACATTCTGTGAAGAGACTAGAGATTGAACAAGCAAACTACAAGGCTAAGAAATATCTAGATATGATACTGAAGTATCATTTCTGCCTTCTTGAAAATATGTATGTATGTGTGGAGATATATAAATATAGATTTTATTTTTTGTGGGTTTTTTTTATTATTTGATCCTCTTTGGATGGGAAGCGAATGCCAGTTTTGTATGTGGAAAATCTAAAGCTTAAAAGTTTCTCATAAAGGGTGTGTAGTGAGATGTACAGTTCAAAATCACAATGAAGACTAGTGTTTCCATCAGTCCTTGCATGTGGATCTGTGATGTGCTGCCTCAGATAATTTGAGACCAATTTTCACTGGATATCCCAGGAGTACTATAAAAATAAAATAATACCTCTGTTTCAGTAGCACCCATTCCTTCTGATTCTATCATTGCTTCCCCACTCAAGTGTTCAGAAACAAATTCAGTCCAGAGACTAGTTACCTGGTTAGATTTGCAATTAGCACAAACTAGTATAGTTTATAGTATAATTTATACAGTTATATGTAAAAATAAGTTATCTAAACATTTACCACCAATCATTAAATCCTATTATATTCACTGTTACAAAAAAATAGCAAAGTATATTGTGATGATACAGAATTTATAGAAACAGTGGTTAAAACCAAATCTATTATTAATACAAGTGTGTACAGCTTTCTGGTTAACCCTGTGGATAAACAGAAATTCTAGTTAAACTATCCTACTTCTAAAATATTCTCTTTTTAAAAAAAAATGTATTCCTACTGTGCTTAATTTATTTCTGTTAAGCTGTTTTATTTTTAGAAGCTTCTCATTTCCCCCCTCAGTTCTTTGCCTTTCTTGATCAAAGATTTCTTTTGTTTTCAATTATTCTTCCTATTTATTTCCTCATCATCTACCTCTTTATTTACTTCTACAGTCATATATCATTTAACAATGAACAGTGTTCTGAGAAATGCATCGTTAGGTGATATCATCATAGCAATATCACAGTTTATTTACACAAAAAGGAGGATAAACCACCCTCAGTGATATAATATTATGGAGCCAACATCTATGTGTTCTTTCACTCACCTAAATGTCACTATGCAGCATATGGCCTTTTTTTTTTTTTTAGGCAAACATGATTGGTAATGACTTCAGCTTCTTTGGGATTATGATACCAACTCTTCTAGGATAAAGCACAGTTTCCACTAGAGAGGACATAAAATGGAGTGTGATGTGCATATGTCTCACAAGATAAATTTCACTCACTTGTGGACACTGCCTTACTCGTATTTTCTCAGTCTGTGCATAGCAAGAGGAGAAAAAAAGTCTTTTTTGCAACTTAAAACCAGCACTTTTAATTAATTAAGAACTTTGATTTTCATGGACCTCCCCATCTCTTGTAGAATTTATTCTGGAGTAGCTACTACTAGGTTGTTTGAGTTAATATAAATGTAAGTCAGGGAACAAAGTCTCTTGACAGCTCTGGCTTCCCCAGGCAGTGACTTTAGTCTTGGCCCTGTAACTAATTAACACAGCTCATGTCCTCAGCTTTGCAAAAGCAGCCTCAGGAAAGCTGGAGATGTTTCTACTTCACTTGTTAAATAGGATTTAACAATGACACATTCATAATGCAAAAGATATTTCTGAACACTACTTGAACATTTGATAATTTACATTTGACCCTACTACATTTCATCTTACCATATTCAAATCATCATTCCAAGTATTAGGAAGCAAACAGAATTGAAGCTGGTGTCCAGAAAGACCCGATCTCTTCTTAACTCATGAACGCATCCTGTGTTCTTATACAAGTTAAATGTCAAACAAGATTTTTCTCAAGTTCAATTGTTATCCATTAAACTTCACCCTTCAGATATTGTCGATCACTCCTCCTCCTATAAGCAATACTCTTTCCTGTAATGGCTGAAGTTAGTTTACAGTTTTCTTGAAAACAGTAAATACCTAAATGTGTCTTATCTTTCTAAGCTTTGAAATATACTCATGACTAAAGTTAAAAAAAAAAAAAAAACTACTCCACAAACACGATAGTTGTCGATGTGCCAAACCTGAGTGTTATTAACAAGTGAGTGTATATTTTTCCTACCTGTTTAGGAGGTCAGATGCCCCTGTGTTCCCTGACTGCAAAGCTGCAGCATTAGGCAAGGTTACCTCCTATCTGGAATCTAAATTTTATTCCATTTAGTATAAACTCATAATTTTCAGAAATTAAATATGATGAAAATAATAGCCAATATAGTACACTGTCAAAAAATCTCCTAGATTTTTACTGACTAGTTATAAGCATAGAACCCATCTGGGGACAGAAACAGAAGAAACAGATGTGGTTCTACTACTTGATAGTCAGCCAGATTTAGATTATGATGGGCTTTTGAAGTTACTCTTTCAGTTGTTTGTGATCTGTTCCATTTTTTTTTTTTTTGTATTACAATTCTTAATACACCTTTATACCACAATTTATCATATCTCTGATTGTATATAAGGTATGTTGACACCAAATTCACATCTTCATACATGTATTTTGTATAATGATGAGAATATCCTTCTTGGGTTTTTTTTTTTTTTTTTTTTTTCATTTTAAGAAGCTATACCTCCAAATCTGATTTTATATATCAAGTCTTATCAGGAAACCAGGAACAGAACTTGAAGAAGATTCCTGTGACCACATAAAACAATGGCATACCCACAATATGCTCAAGAGAACATTAGGTCACTGGAACAGATGAAGTTTATAAAGACTTCTACAGGGATTATTCTTAAAACCCACATACAGGAAAGCAGTAACACAGAGAGTTAAAAACATGTCAACATTTTCCATGAAAAAGCCCCTTCACAATGTCATTTTCATTATGTTTTTGGGATGTAGATTCAAATGAGGTCCCAGGCTATGGCCCAGGAAAGGATTCTAAGACCATAAGTATCAAGGAAGCTTGAACTAGCCTACCTAAAAAGGAAAGCTTAGGAAGGATACTGAAAATGTGTTCATTAGAGTTGGCCATCTCCCAAGAAATACACTATTTTGTGCCCTGAGAGCCAAATGACATTCCTCGGCACCTAGCTAGAGTTCAGAAAGTTCCTTTGCCTTTATTGAACAGAGAGGATTTGATTTAAACCCATTTGCTGACCTCCTCGGATTCCAACCCTGTTTTGAAAAAGATGGCAGCTTTCCTCGAGACCATGTCATTTACTCAGCAATGCTGCATTACACACTGCTAAAAAGTAGATTCCAGGGTAGAAACACTTGCTTTTTAACATGCATACCAAACATTTTAGTCATATTTGATGTGTTCCAAAAAGTCTTCACAGTGGAAATTATGTGTATATATAGGTATAAGACTGGCCCTGTATGCCTGATAGGACACTGTGCTTTAATACATAAGGTGTGGTTACAGAAACCTCTAGACAAAGTTTTTGTGAAAATGGTAGGTAATGCTTCAAGCCACAGAATCCTTATCACAAGCTTCAAAGATGTTTACCTTTCAAAGCTTTGAGAGAGATCCACATCCAATGTCCAAAAAACTGCTCAGTAAACCTAACAGCCAAAAATGTGCCAACTCCGTGTGATATTAGCAATAGGTGAAGGAAAAAGAAAACTCAGATGATGGGGTAGGGGTTATCAGTAGTGTTCCTTCAGTTACATTGGTAAATACTAATAAATAATAATTTGATAATTTTTCTTCTATGTACTGTGCCTTATGTTAATATATTACAGTGATAGTTCAGAGATTTTTTAAAAGAACCTTAAAATAAGAGGTTTTTGTTGTCAAGGATTGGAAAATGAATGAGTGAGTAGGTCCTTAAGTATTTGAAAATTCAGAATCAGATATATTGTCCTGCAACTAGGAATGGTCAAATTGACTTTTTAAAAAATATTTTGTCAAGTTATGATTATCTCTTCCTAAATACAAATTTTCACTAAACCAATTGTATGGTTATGATAAGGTAAAATCAAAAATTGGTAGCTATATTTGAAGATGACTCAGTGACAAATTTGTATTATTTTAAACTAACAATCATTTTTAGAAATTGTCTACTAGAGAAAAAACATTACAAAAAATAAATTGTAGGAAAATTACTTGTCATCTCTCAAACTTGTTTGATAATATACAGTGTCTATTCCTTTGAAATAACAGTATTTAGCAATCCTATAAAATACTCTTAATGTGGAAGGCAATCTGACTAAAGAAAATACGACTTGAATTGTTAATTATACTATGTTAATTTTATGGTCATAATTTAGTAGATATGAAACTAGACCTTCTAAAGTCTCTACCTTAATTAATATAAAACAGTACTATAATTTGGGACTATAGTTCTTCAAAATTACTCAGCTCTCTCCACAGTTTTACTATGTTCACATATTTACATTTATACACTAAAATGTGCAAGCAGTAAACATTTTACTTCTGGTCTCCAAGACTGACTTGACAAAATCTAAACCAACTAATCAGAGAACCTAAAAGATTAAATGTCCTGTTTCCCATTAAAGCTTGTTTTTAACTGGAGCGCTGTGCATGTTGAACGGGTACAACATTGGCATCCATTTATCAAGTTTGACCAGCAATGCTAATACTGCTGACGGTTCTGCTCTTAGACGAGGGCCGTGCTTTCTGTTGCATGCATACACTGACCCTGTACTTTCTTTCCTTTCCTTTGTTTCCTGTGCCATGCTTGCTGTGTAGCAAATGGAATCTCTTGCAGTAAGTTAACTTTCTTTCATACTCTATGTCCATTTAGGCATGGACCCATAACAAACCTTATTTTTACTGTTACTATTATAATCTCTTAGCATGTTACCCTTTTTCATTTTATTTTATTTTATTTTATTTGGTAAATTGAGATATGGCAGTTTTTATCAGTAGCATTTTGGGCTGCTCTTGCCCCAAAGTAGAAACCTACATTGCTATGAATTCTCATACTGTCGGTAGTATAGTTTCAATAATAACTACCTTATTTGGTACTGATGAAAGTCAAGAGTTTTCATAGCTAGGTTTCACCCAAAATTGTGATGGGAACATTGTTTTTAAATAATACTATTTTATTTATTTGCGAGTTCCTGGCAGTTATTTTTCATTCTAGGTTTTAAAAGATTTCCGTAAAAAGACGTTTAAATGACCATAAAATAAAATGTTTTACTGAAACAAAGACCCGGTGTAGGTTAATTAGTGTGTGTAGCTACTTCTTTAAACTTAGGTGGGTTACTAATACTGAGAGATCAAATAAATCTAAGCAAAATCGGTTTTCCAATAGAAGTAGGAAAGGGATAGGAGGAGAAAGGAAACTTAATTCAGCAGTCTTAGCATGAATTTCAGTAACTTATAAATCAGGATCAAAAGTCTTTTCATAATAGAAGTAGAATATTCTTTCTAAAACCTAAATTCTTATAATTTCTCTCCTTAAACTGGTTTGGAGGAAAAATTTTAAGTCACCTCAAAGCTCTCAATTCTGAGCTGAGTGGTTTATAATCTATTAGTAAAAGAAAGGCTCTATTTGTCCTTCCTTAGCCCCATTTGAAAATTGAACAGTGAACCATTTAGTTTAAACCACATATTTTAACCCATTTTCCCTGATGAATGCTAAACCACAAAATCCTGTCTAATGAAGGCTGTTCTTTTCCTTTTGCAGAATCCCATTCAGTCTAGGAACTAACCTATTCTTGAAATAAAACAGGCAAAGTGTAGATCATACAGCTCAAAGAATATTATGAACATTGGTGTTGGGATTACTTGTGAATTTTTGTATCTAGTATACATATCGAAACATTAGAGGTTTCCATGGGGCTCAAGGGCCATTTTATATGACTGCTTTTAAATGTTCTCTGCACAGAAAGTTTTAAGGTATTTTAATAATTTATTTCTTAAGCCTTCTGGTCCCTTTATACCTCTTTAATTAGGCAAACATTTATTGAGCTATGAGTAGAAGTCTCATACAGTACAGTACTTGAGAAGACTTGTGTAGCTTATCTTTAGAGATGTTAGGATGAGTCTGTACCCTAGATGACAGCTGGAACTATTACACAGAGCAATTTCCCAAGAAGGGATTCAATTTATAGATTTAACACCTATAACTACTTAATGTTTGCTTTTCAACTATACTTTTGATAAAAAAAGAAACTTTAAAAGCTATTTATACCTTATAATAATTAACACAACCACTCAGCTATAATTTGTAGGTATTTAAGTGGCAAGGGAAATGTCGTGATTCACTCAGTCCTTTTATAGCTACTACTACTCTCTAGTTAGTCGTCTTCCATTGTATAGAATGTAATATTCAGTATTATACTGTGAATTTCTCATTGATGTTTGTGGACTGGATTCTGTTTTCTGCTATTTGGTATAACAGCTAGTTATGTTTTGTAAATTTAAAAAATGTGTTCATCTCCACTGAGATTTCACTGGTTAATACAATAATGATCCTTAATAACTATTTCTTCCCATGCACATTCTCTCTTTAGCAACTGGAACTATGTCAGAGATTATATAAGCTACACTTCCAGCTGCTGTTGCTTTTTCAATCCTACTGTAAACTCATCGGCCAGGTGCATGAAGTGAGCTCCATGCCAGAGGTGAGTCCTCATGCTTCCCAGCCGTTCATCCCACCATGAAAATCATCACTTCATGGTTTGCTCTCTGTCCCTCCTACCCTGTTTACACCTGTCCAAGTGATTTTATTTTCAGAGTTATTTTTGCACAGGCACAAGTTAGAAATAAATGCCCTGGGTTTGTTTCAGTTCTTATTTTTAAATGGGTTTCCAAACCAGACCAGGACTAAGATGAGAAAAAAGAAGACAGCCCCAATTTAGGGGCAGGTGTCTTCTTACCTGTTAAACCCTAAATGCCTCATTTGAATGCCTCTGATCCTGGCCCTAGGTCTGGGCATCCTCTGAAAAGATTTCTCATGTTGTGGTTTTTATTATTCTCATTTAGCCTTTCGTTACTTGCCCTGACCTGGAGGCAATAAGGAAGTATCTATAAGACATGACTGGTTTTCTTCAATTTCCCTGTCCTGCTTAGCATCAGGATGCTTTCATGTTTTTTAAATGTAAAAAGCAAAATAACTTAAACTTTCTACTTACAAGTGAATCAATATAATCCTGAAAGTGAAAGTGAAGTCGTGGTGGTATGCACCCATTGTCATGGAAACACATGATGAACGCCTAATTTATCTAGATGCAACAAAGATGGAAATTGGAAGCTTTCTGGAAGAAATCACATTTGAGTGGAATCTTAAAAGATGAGGTAGAGTTATAGAGTTGAAATCCAGTAAGAACAAAAGCACAGGCATAAATATGGTAGCAGAAGAGAGAAAGGAACTACAAGCAGTTTAGTATTACTAGGATATAAAATGAAAGCAAAAATAAACTATGAAGTAAAGGAGGAGAGAGAGGTAAGGGTGACATTGTGGAAGATGCCACACCTGGAAGTATTTAGTATGATCTTTATAATGTGGAGAATGGATTTGATGACAAGTAGACTGAAGTCATGGAGACCAGTTGCAGTCTGCTTAAATAGTATAGACAGCAGAAGAGAGTTTGAACTAGGACAAAAGTGCTAGGTGTGGAGGGGAGGGGAAAAAAAAGAGTCAATGAAACTGATGTGGGTGATGAAGGAGAGGACAGAGTTGAGGACAATACTCAAGTTCTACCTCAGCTGAGCCAGTGACCAATGGTGCCACAGCTGAGACAGAGATATAAAGAGGACTGAAGCCATTGTACATCCGGGCAGTCAAACCTTCTTTCTGCCTTCTTCACCATGACCAACATCTTACAAGTGGTTAGATATGAAAGAGCTAAACTCAAGTTCATCATCATAAAACCATCGCAATGAGAACATAGGATGAGGACGGAGCCTGGGAAAGCTCAATGATTACGAAGGTGAGGAAGAACCACAAAAGAGGCAGAAGATGACAACCATTTTTCTATGTTTATTACTCAGTTTGGAAAAAGGGGAAAAAAACCTATAATTTAAGTATACTTTCAAATGCCAACTTCAAGGAGGCATCAGTCAGAATCTACATTCCTCTACACTAAGTCCTCACATAAAAGAGAAAACACTTGGTTACCTATTATTTGCATGTGGTCAAGATAAAGTTTACTCTCCGTACTCCTTCTAAGCAAGTACTAACAGGAGTCCATCTTTGCTCAAGGAATAGAACACATGCAAATATACCGTTTTTTATATTAATAAAGCACTTGGAGAAAGATGGCCAACTAGAGGTACCTAAGGCTTATTCTCCATCCCCCACCCCAAGAATGACCAAAATAATGAACAACTACATTTTAATCAGTGACTCAAGGAGTGGTAGCAACTCTGTGGAGAAACTCAGGATGGGTTCCCTGCCTCCCATTCTCCCAGAATTGGGAAATCAGCTGATCCTGGGATCAGCTCAGAACCAGAAAGAGAAGTTAAGCAGGAAGCTCCTAGCAGTCTCATTACTGTAGCACATACTCACAGTCTTTGCTACTGGAGAGTTCTGCTACCCTCGCAGGCTCTGAGCCCAGTTTAGGGAATTGCCCAGAGTTTACACAGCTGAAGTGCTCCAGAGAAGGTGCCTGTGAATGCATACAACCACTCTACTCCATGAACCTGGTTCATGCTACACTGCGCCATCTTGAAGTCTGAGCCATTGCTAGAGTGTGTTCTGCTCTTCAGGTTAGTTGTCACTGAATTTCTCCATTGCTGAGGCTCTGCCATCACAACACCAGGCTCAATTATGGAGGTACACTGTTCCCCATTCAAGCTGCTGCAGCTCCCTACCACCTGGAAACAAGCTGCCTAGGAGGCATTCCATCTCTCCCACCCTAATTGTTACTGTACTCTGCCTGGCTTACCTAGAGCCCAGGCCCAGTGGATTAGTCATGACCCCTGTACCCAAGCCCATAACAAACTTTACCTTCAGGGACCAGGCACTCCAAGCCACTAGAGAACTCATGCCAGAGCTTCCAGAATAGCTGTGACCCCTGAGCACCTGAACCGGCCTGGTGCCTTGGCTCTAGGAAATTAAGAGTTTTGAACCAGGAAGTAGCCATACCCTAGGACCCAAGCCCACACAATGCCCTGCCCCTCCAAGAACCCGCATTTCAGCCCAGTGGAGAAGTTGTGCCCCAGCCTGTAAGGCAGCCATGTCCCCTCAGCACCTGTATCAATCTTGCGCCTCAGCCCCAGGGAATTGGACCCTTGGTCAGGCAAGCAGCTGCAACTCAGCCCCTGAGCCCAAGCTAAGCCTTGACCCCAGAGAATTGGAACTTTGATCTAAGGGAACAGTTACATGCCTGGTGCTCCAGCCCATGTGATACCCAGCTACCCAAGAAACGTAGCCTCACCTGAGCTATGCCATACCATCCTCCACACTGAACAGGCACAGCATCCACCTCCTTGAGTCTGAACCAGCCCTGCAGAGCCTGAGCTGAGGCACCCTACCTCTCTGAGAAATGAATTGTACTGTTCTCTGCCTGGTGGAACCCAAATCACAGCTATGCCCCACCATTCTAGGGTCTTTGTTGCCACTGCACCCAGCCTGAGAAGGCCTGGGCCACTGCTATATCCTAGCACCCCAAGGTCCAGAATCACCAACCTGTGGCACCCCTCTCCTAGTGCCCGAATTGCTTCTGTTCCCCGTTAGCTCCAGAACCTGAGTTGTAGGTGTGTCCTGTTTCCAAGGTCCTGAGACTCTGGGATACTCATCTTCCCTAAAGCCATGGCAGTACTATGCCCCATCTCCTAGGATCAGAGACACAGTTATATCCCTGCCCCTGGGATCTGAACCACTGGGCAGTACCTCAGAGTTATAGACCATGGCTTTGTAGGAGTTGCATTCACCCATACTTAAGAAAGTAAACTTGTACCTATGCCATGGGTACCGCTGAAATTCAAGACACTGAGCCTAAGACCCCAGCTCTACAGCCACTCCAAGCACTTGTACTCTGGAAGAAAAGCACCAATGTGGCTGTCATGGCCTGTGTTGGACCCAATACCAAGAGGGATCTCTTCAGTGAAATACTCCACTATGTAGAAAATCAGAACAAGAAGATCCCAAAAGCCCTTGTTACCAAGAACCCTAACAATGTACTTGCCACCACCATTGCCAAAAACTTCTGTAGCCTAGGCCACCGAGATTCCCACAGTCATCACTGACGTTGATTACAGCTGAAGAAAACTACAGGGAAACTAAACTACTGTGCCTACCCAGAACCAGAGCCACCACATACTACCCAACCAATAACTAGGACCCATTTGCAGATGACCATCTTTCCCTATGAAAGTCGTTCTATAAAACTGGAAGAGATGACTGTTCCACATGCAGAAGTATCGACAGACATAGGAAACCTGAAAAAGCAAGGAAACACAACTTCACCAAAGAACAAAATAATTCTCTAGTAACTGATCCCCAAGAAATCGAAACTTCTAAATTCCTTTTCAGGTATTCAAAATAATGATCTTAAAAGTAAACTCTGTGACCTACAAGGCAATATAGACATAATTCACTGAAATCAAGAAAATAATTCAGGACCTGAGTGAGATATTCAAAGAGAGATAACATTTTTTAAAAAATCAAAAATATTGAAGCTGAAGAACTCAATGAATGAAATAAAACATATAATTGAAACCTTCAAATCAGACTAGAACTGCAGAAGAATGTCTTCCTTAAATACAAATCTTTTGAAATAACCCAGCCAAAAGGGGGTAAAAAAAAAAAAGTAAAGAAAGCCTACAGGACTTGTGGGATACCGTGAGGCAAACAAATAGTTGCATCGCATGAGTTCCAGAGGCAAAAGAAATGGAGAAAGGCACAGAATACTTATTTAATAAAATAATTTTGGAAAGTTTCCCAAGTCTTGGGAAAGATATGGACATCCAGATCCATGAACCTGAAAAGTTCCCAATAGATTCAATGTAGAAATGTCCTACATGTAAAAGGTACACCAAGCCACATGATAATCAAAATATCAACAGTTAGAGGCAGTGGGGTGGGGATAGAAAAAGTTGACATGACCTACAAGGGAGTCTCCATTAGATCATCAGCATGTTTCTCAGTAGAAACCTTACCTTACAGACTAGGAGAAAATATGATTATATATTCCAAGTGTTGAAATTTAAAAAAAAAAAAAAAACTCCAGTAAAACAGTACTTCAGAAATAAGGAGAAATAAAATCTTTTCCAAACAAACAAAAACTGAAGAAATTTATCACTACTAGATCAGCCTTAGAAGAAATACTTAAGGGAATGCTTCAACCAGAAGTAAAAGAATGATAATTGTTATCATAAAAACAAAAACAGAGCAGAGAGGAAGAGCATGAGAAGATTACCATTAAGCAGGGACGAGAGGTAGGAGGGAATGGGAGAGAGAAGGGGAATTGCACGGAAGATGGAAGGAGACCCTCATTGTTATACAAAATTACATATAAGAGGATGTGAGGGGAAAGGGGAAAAAAAAGAGAGAAATGAATTACAGTAGATGGGGTAGAGAGAGATGATGGGAGGGGAGGGGGGATAGGAAGGGTATAGGAAAGGCAGCAGAATACAACAGACACTAGTATGGCAGTATGTATAAACGTGGATGTATAACCAATATGATCCTGCAATCTGTACACATGTTAAAGATAAGAATTCATACCCCACTTGAGTCAAATGTATGAAATATGATATGTCAAGATCATTTTAATGTTTTGAGCAACCAATAAAAAAACTATTATAAATAAATTCATAATATTCCATTATACTAATGTTAGTGTATAAATCTTTCAAAACCCTAGCTTGAACACTAAAAGTCAAAAATGGCCAAAAATAGCTATAATAAATTATTAAGGACTATATAGTCTAAAAAGATGTAAATTGTGGCAATAAAAAATATAAGGTAGGGCTGGAGCTGGAGCTCAGTGGCAGAGTGCTTGCAAAGCACGTGTGAGGCACTGGGTTCAATCCTCAGCACCACATAAAAATAAATAAAAGCCATGCCGTCCATCTAAAACTACAAAAAAAAAAGTATATATATATAAAGGATAAAAGTCTAGAGCATCTGGGGTATTGGGAATCAGGGGAGTTATGGTGCTGGGGACTGAACCCAGGACTTTATACATGCTAGTCAAGTGCTCTCTCACTGACCTACATCCCCAACCCTTAGAACATTAGTATGTGGACCATTACCAGCTTAAAGGAGCCTATCATAAAATATTCAAGCAGTATGGTCATCAGAAAGCAAAAAATTATAGCATATATATAAAGGAGAAAGAAAATGTCTTGACAATGATTTTTAAATATCACACCAAAAGCAAAAATAAATAATGGGACTGCATCAAACAAGCAAACAAACAAAAAAAAAAGCTTTTACACAGCAATAGAAACAACAAAATGAAATGGCAACCTATGGACTTGGAAAAATATTTGCAGACCACTTGTGGACTTGGAAAAATATAACTCCTTATATTTGATAAGGAGTTAGTTATGAAAGATGAAAAGAATTGTTACAACTCAGTAGCCTAAAAATAAATAACTCTATTGAAAACTGGGAAAAGGATCTGAAAAGACATTTCTCCAAAGACCACATAAAAACAAACAACAGGTATGTGAAGAAATGCTGAACTTCACTAATCAGGGAAATGCAAATTAAAACTACTATGAATGCCAAATATGGTGGTACATTCCTGTAATCCTAGCAACTCAGAAGGCTGAGGCAGGAGGATTGCAAATTTGAGGTCACCCTAGACAACTTGGCAAGAATCTAAAAATAAAAAGGTCTGGGGATGGGGGAATTTAACCCAGGTAGAGCACCCCTGTGTTAAATCCCCAATAACATGGGGTGGAGGGGAACACTGAGATGTTACCTTATTACCCAAATTAAAAAAAAAAAAAAAAACATTGACAAAGGTGTGGAGAAAAGGGAATCCTTGTACATTAATGGTTGGTATGTTGATGGTACAGCCATTATAGAGAACAGCACAGAAGTCCCTAAAGAAATTTAAAAATAGAACTACCATATGACTTCAACAATCACTGTTCTAAGTATATACCTCAGAAGATGAAATCACCATCTCATGAAGATATCAGCCCTCCCAGGTTCACTAAAGCACTATTCCCCATAGCCAAAATAATGAAACAACCTAAATGTGCACTGATGGATGAATGGATAAAGAAAATACGATAAACATACAATGACATATTATTTAGCCTTAAAATAAGATCCTGCCTATGCATGGTTGAATGTGGAGGATATTATGCTAAGTGAAATAAGCCAGACACAAAAAGCACATTGCATTACCTTACATGTGGATTGTATGTATTTTTAAAGGGCTCAAAAACAGGGCTGGGGTTGTGGCTCAGTGGTGGAGCACCCTCCTAGTACGTGAGAGGCCTGGGTTCAAGCCTCAGCACCACATATAAATAAATAAATAACATAAATGTATTGTGTCCAACTACAACTAAAAAATAAATATTTTTTTAAAAATGCTCAAAAACACAGAGAAGGAAACAGTGGTTGTCATGGACAGGTCTAGAGTCCTAATGTACAACATGAACCCTGAACTTAAAATTGAAGTATTCAAGGGATTTTTATTAATTAAGAGTTTTTGTCACACATGCTCTTGTGATAATGTCAGGGTGTATCCTTGTGTTGTATATAACTAAAGTGAATTTAAAAAAAGAAGAGCCAGTAAAAAAAAAAAAAAATGGAAAAAATGTATTTATGTGGGAGAACACTTACTCTGGTATCCCAAATATCTAGTATGAAAAAAAATAAAAGTAACAGAGATGATAGATATTTTAATCTGCTTTACTATAGTAATCATCTTACTATCTATGTGTGTCTCATATTATGTAATCCTTATATATACATAATGAAAGTTATTTTTTAAAAAGCCACTGAGGGGCGGGCTAGGGTGTATATATATCTCAGTAGTAGAGAGCTTGCCTAGCATGCACAAGACCCTGAGTTTTTGATCTCCAAAAACAAACATAACAATAGCAATTGGAGTTTCACTTTAGAGTAGCAAATGATGTTTTACATACCATCTGTATATATAGGTATGTATTTGTAATTATTTTAAATCTAATGCATTTTAAATGAATTTCTGCTCAGCTATTTTAAATATAGGTAAATTTTAAATACAATATATCAACTTAAAACTTACATTGTTTAAAATTAGGGAGGGGGTTGGGGATATGGCTCAGTTGGTAGAGTGCTTGCCTTGCATGCACAAGGCCCTGGGTTCAATCCCCAGCACCACCAAAAATAAATAAATAAATTAAATTAGGAAGAGAAAAGAACTTTCATACTTAAAATTATAATAAAAATCAAGATATTCTAGTATCTTATTTTAAAAGATTGACTCTGGAAATTTTATACCTATTTCTAGGCATTTGTGTTTTTTTTTTTTATTGGTTGTTCAAAACATTACAAAGCTCTTGACATATCATATTTCATACATTAGATTCAAGTGGGTTATGAACTCCCATTTTTACCCCAAATACAGATTGCAGAATCACATCGGTTACACATCCACATTTTTACATAATGCCATATTAGTAATTGTTGTATTCTACTACCTTTCCTATCCTCTACTATCCCCCCTCCCCTCCCCTCCCATCTTCTCTCTCTACCCCATCTACTGTAATTCATTTCTCTCCTTGTTTTTTTTTCCTATTCCCCTCACAACCTCTTATATGTAATTTTGTATAACAATGAGGGTCTCCCTCCATTACCATGCAATTTCCCTTTCTCTCCCTTTCCATCCCACCTCATGTATCTGTTTAATGTTAATCTTTTCTTCCTGCTCTTCCTCCCTGCTGTGTTCTTAGTTGCTCTCATTATATCAAAGAAGACATTTGGCATTTGTTTTTTAGGGATTGGCTAGCTTCACTTAGCATAATCTGCTCTAATGCCATCCATTTCCCTGCAAATTCCATGATTTTGTCATTTTTTAGTGCTGTGTAATACTCCATTGTGTATAAATGCCACATTTTTTAATCCATTCATCTATTGAAGGGCATCTGGGTTGGTTCCACAGTCTAGCTATTGTGAATTGTGCTGCTATGAACATCGATGTAGCAGTATCCCTGTAGTATGCTCTTTTAAGGTCTTCAGGGAATAGTCCAAGAAGGGCAATAGCTGGGTCAAATGGTGGTTCCATTCCCAGCTTTCCCAGGAATCTCCATACTGCTTTCCAAATTGGCCGCACCAATTTGCAGTCCCACCAGCAATGTACAAGAGTACCCTTTTCCCCACATCCTCGCTAGCACTTGTTGTTTGACTTCATAATGGCTGCCAATCTTACTGGAGTGAGATGGTATCTTAGGGTGGTTTTGATTTGCATTTCTCTGACTGCTAGAGATGGTGAGCATTTTTTCATGTACTTGTTGATTGTAGGCATTTGTGTTTAATAGTCATCTGTGTGAACAGTCCATCAGGTCTTTGTCTTATACTTGTACAATGAGCAACTGGGAATTAAAAGGAAAGTTGAAGGTGTTGGATAACTTTCCAAAGGAAACATTATCATCAACTTGCATTACAAAGGAAAAAACCCTCACAGCTTGAGGTCAAATTATAAAACAGTCTGTCTTCCACAATATATTTTGAGGGCACTTAGAAATGACATAAGTTCTCTTATGATTTACTTTTTAACACTGGCTATTTTGGTTCCACTTTGTGTTTTATTTTACGTGTTTTGAGATGGCATCTTGCTATTTTGTCCAGGCTGGCCTCAAATAATCCTCCTGCCTCTGCCTCCTAAGTAACTGGGAAGACAGGTGCATACCACTGTACCCATCTTGGTTTTAGTAATTTTGAGAGGAAAATATCCTTTACTTCTGTAACATTAATACCAAGATTACTTTTTAAGGGCTGGGGATATGGCTCAAGTGGTAGTGCGCTTGCCTGGCATGAGCGGGGCGCTGGGTTCGATCCTCAGCACAACATAAAAAATAAAATAAAGATGTTGTGTCCATCAAAAACTAAAAAATAAATATTAAAAAATTCTCTCTCTAAAAAAAAAAAAAGATTACTTTTAAGATTATTCCTCCTCCTCAAAATTATGTCTTCAGTCAGAATTATGTCTTCAGTCTTTTCCTAGGCATCAGAACAAGGTCCACGTTCACAATTACATTTATTGAAGTCATATCTGCCAAACTACACTAAGTATTTTATATATTATTTCATTTAATCTATAAAATGACCCTGTGAGGTATGGATAATGTCTTCAGTGTCACAGATAAAGAAACTGAGGCACATAACAGTCTATTTACTTGATTGTCTCCCCATACTATATGTATTAGATAGCTTTTGTTATAACAAAATGCCTGAAGCAGGCTATTTGACAAAGAGAAAAGGGTTATTTAGAACAATTTTGGATGCTAGAAGTCCACACAGCATGGCACAGGTTCTGGCAACATCAGATATATATCTCTATATGCATGTGTCTCTCTTCCTCTCCAGAAGGAATCAATCTTGGAGACTATCCTAATAACATAATCTAATCTCTTCCCAAAGGCTCTATCTCTAGTACCCTAGTCAGATTAAATTTCTAACCTTATTAATACTGATAACATAGGCTTTGGGGATTAAACTCCTGTATGAGTTTGGGGAACAAACCATATTCAAACCATAGCATTCTACTCCTAGTCCTTATTCACTCCTGAAATTCTGCCCACCTGTAAAAATAGCATCATACAAATGATGCCCAGGTCTGCTACCTGCCTGGGCTGCATCTGCATCCCTTTGAACCATGGCTGCAGCCCCAGAGTGCTTTGCCAGCAAGCCCAACTTCCCAGCCAGCCTTGAAGCTCTTTGCTGAAACAATTCTGCCCTGAAGGATTTCTGAGATGCCCTCAAGGCATCTTTCCTAAGGTCCTGAGGCAAAACACTTGGCTTCTTTTATCTGATCTAATCTCCTTGGCAAACAGCTGCTCTTGGTGACACTCTTACATTCTTTTCTGCTCCCTTCCTGGCCAGGCCAAAAATTTTCCAAAACCTTTCCTGTCTGCTCTTCTTTTAATTGTAAGTTCTTTCTTCAAAGCATACCTTTGCTCTCTCACTTGACTATAAGCCAAAAACAGCCATACAGCATTTTCAAGGCTTTGCTGCTTTGAAATCTCCTCTGCCAGATAACTTAGTCCATCACTTTTAAGTTCAGCCTTCCACAAAGTCTCAGGACTAGGACATGAGGAAACCAAATTGTTTGCCACCATTTATCAGCAGTGGTCTTTACTCCAGTTCCCAAGAGAATCCTCATTTCCATCTGAACCTTCATCAGCATGGACTTTATTATTCTCCACATCTGAATTTGAATTCGGGTCTTCTGAGCCCTCACAGCATTCCAGGCTTGCTCTGACCTGCTCCTCCAAACTCTTCCAACTCTTCCTGTTAACCAATTCCAAAGGCTCCTCTACATCTACAGGTATAGTAATAATGTCCTACTCCCAGTATCAATTTTCTTTATAAAGAGAAAAGGTCTATGTAGCTCATAGTTGGAGGCTGGAAGCCCAACAGCATGGCAAGGGACTGGCCTCATCAGATTTTTTTTTTTTTTTAGTATTTATTTTTTAGATTTAGGTCACATCATCTTCATTTTTTTTTTTATTATTATTTTTATGTGGTGCTGAGGATCGAACCAGTGCCTCACGACTGCCAGGCAAGTGCGCTACCACCTGAGCCATATCCCCAGCCCCTCATCAGATCTTAATGAGAGCCCAAGTATATGCTTGTGTCTGCATCTCTCCATCTCATCTCAATCTTCTCAATTAGGAAGGCCCCACCCTAACCACTTAATCTAATCCCTTCCCTTAAAGCCCCACCTCTAGACATCATAGTCAGATTCTTCTACCCTCTTAAACTATTAACATAAGACTTTGGGGACTAAACTCCTGCATTAGTTCAGGGGGACAAATCATATCAAACCCCAGCATTATACAGTCATTCCCTTCCCTTTGTTTTACTTTCCACAGTTTGTTGCCCGTGGTCAACTGTGACCTGAAAATATTAGAAGGAAATTTCAGAAATAAATAATTCCTATGTTTTAACTAACTTTTGATATGTTGTTATCATTGTTCCATTTTATTATTTTTAATTTCTTACTATAGGTAATTGACAAATCAAACTTTATCATAGATATGTATTTGTAAGAAAATATAATATGTAGGGTTAAGTCATCTTTGGGGTGTTTTTCAGTATATTCCCCGCAGATAAAGGAGGACTACCATCCTTCAGAGTTGGCATTTGAACCCAGATCTTCCCTATTCTTGTTCTGTTGTGGATTCTACTTCCTCATTTATGCCCCTTCTAGTTAAATACAAAACATTTGAAATGAAGTCTCTCTTAAGGCAATAATCTCAGTTGTTATGTAAAGTTATAATGGTTATAACCGCCCCAATCCTTTACGTGTACCATGTAGTACAGTGTCATCTGTCACTTTTACTTTGCCAAAATATCAAGCTTGTGCTAAACCAGACACACAATCTTCTTTCATTTGGAATGAAAAACCCAGCCTACACCCAAATACATGCTTGTTTGTTTTTGTTTTTAACAGCTACTAAATATGTCCAGGGAACTGAGTGACCTGAAAAGAAATCTGAAGGAGGCCACCGCAGCCATTGCTGCGGACCCTCTTTACACAGAGGGAGCCTGGTCTGAGCCAACCTTCACGTCCACTGAAGCAGCCATCCAGTCCATGCTGGAGTGCCTCAAGAACAACGAACTTGGCAAAGCTCTACGGCAAATCAGGGAATGCAGGTCATTCTACCGTTTCTTTTAGAGATGGTTGAAGGAAATGAACACCTAATGGGGACTTTGTTATGGTTGGGGGGGCGGAACAAACAACATAGATAAAATACATAGAAATTCTTTGTCTTATTTCTTACTTGCAATGCTGGTTTTCAGACCTTACACACTGAAAACACTGATGTTGATTCTGGTCATTTGTAGTTCCTAAAATACATTTCAAAGTATATTCTTATGTAATATAGAACTATAATTTTAGTCTGAATGTACTTTTGAGTTTTTACATCCTAACATTTTTAAATCATCTTCACATTCATTGGAATGAGAATGCCATAACAAATGAGAGAAAGGTTATAAGAGTATCAGACTCCACTCTGGTATTTTTAAACTTTTGATATTTTTTAAATATCAAAAACATTATCCTAAAACTCATTATAGTGATATTTGCACAATTGATGGAGTTGTAAACAGTGTAGCCGGGTGACTTGTATGGTATGAGAACATCTCAACAAAGCTTCTAAGTAACATTCTTATACTAATGAAGACTCATAACTTCCCAACTTTGTAACCAACCAATAATGTCTCTAATCTGTGCTGTTCTTTCTTGACTGCAGAAGTCTGTGGCCCAACGACATCTTTGGAAGCAGTTCTGATGATGAGGTCCAGACACTACTGAATATCTATTTCCGTCACCAGACTCTGGGACAGACGGGTACATATGCACTGGTGGGATCAAACCAGAGCCTGACCGAAATTTGCACCAAACTGATGGAGCTGAACATGGAGATCCGGGACATGATTCGCAGGGCCCAGAGCTACCGAGTCCTCACTACTTTTCTCCCAGACTCCAGTGTTTCTGGCACTAGTCTCTGACAGCAGCCTCCCGTCCCCCATGGTTTCCAAGCTGGCGGTGCTGCCATGCTGGGGCGACGTCATTCAGTGTCTTCTCAGCCTTCACAAGGCTTGGACAGACTGTTCTCCCTCTTGTTACATGTAGGACTTTTTCTAAAGAGGATGGCAGAACTGCCAATATGTAGCAATACCATAAGAACCAAGGGAGCATAGGACATCTTGAGACAGACTCCACCTGTCATGCTGTGTGGCACAAATGTGTTTTCCTTTTACTGAGCAAACGCAACTCACTACTGAAGAAGTGACTTCCATTGCATACCAAAGCCGACGACACTGAACAATACCTTTCTAGAAGCAGTTTTAGATTGGCAAAAGTGCAATGTTTTCCTCATTTAAAGAGATTTATATTCTGAAACTTGTACATTCGTTTCCTTTCTTTTTCCTTTGACCCCCTCCTCACCCCCCCCCTTTTTTTTTTTTTTGGTGGGCTGAGAAAGGGACAGGCAGAATGAAGCTGGCCACTGAAAAATTGTAAGATGGTCAAAAGCCGACAGCCTGTGTATCTGAAAAGGGAATTGTAAATGGACTACAATTTAATGTACACTGTTATTTGAATACAATTACTGTATCTAAAAGAAGCTGCTATGAAGTACCTTTTTTGTTGTTGTTGCTAGGCTACTGTTTCTGAAGGCCCTGGATCTTTTTGCACCAGAAATGATCCAGATACTCTTTTTAAGGATCTTGGCTGCTTTTTACTAGAAGGTCGCTTTTATGAGCATATTTATACTACAGAAGGATGAGTGTTAATTTTAATTAACTTTGTCATTTTGTAGAGAAAAATTATCACATTATGAATTCCAAGTCTTTCACTTGTCACGCATGCATATTTTAATATCCATTTGGATAGCTGGAAGTAGAATCATAAAAGTAAACTATGAGTTGTCATTTTGTTTCTTAAGAATGTCATATTTTATTTATAATATACATGTAATGGGCCATTCTTAAGTTTTCTCCTTAAACTTAATGCTGTCAAGTGTTAGATGTGTGCATGTGACTGTTGCACATCAAAACATATTCAAAGTTTATCTATGTAACTTATTCACTCTGTAAATACATTTAAAGATTTTGTGATGTAATCTTGATTGATATTCTGTTCAGACATTTCTTTAGGCTAAAAAGAAAAGACAAAAATACATGTTGACCTTGGATTTTATTTCTGGTTAATGAAAATATTTGCCTTTGATATACATTAATAGTTTTGCAGGTGGGCTGCTAAAGTGACAACTCCAAGGGACACTATTTACATTTAGTATGTAAATGGCATCCATTGGGATTGTGTAGCAAAGGCCCTTGAAGCCAGAGGTAAATAGAATGTCTCTGGAAATGGGCACTAAAAGAGTCTTCCAACCAGTTCTCTCTGTAATCAATCAAAGAGAAAAATCAGAAAAGAACAAAGGCATCTAATTGTCCATAACCTGTCCTTTAAGGCTGACATCCTTAAAATTATAGAACAGATTTTATAATGAGTAGTAAATACTAGACTTTTTGTACTATCACTGACACCCCACTAGAAAAACAGGGATAGACAGAGAGCAATCTGATGAATACTGTCTTTCTCCTCACAAACTAACAACTTGCTTTACTGACATACAACTACTGAATCATTAATAGTAATTTTGTAGAAGTATCCTGCAGGAGGGAGTCTGACACAAGTTTTTGTTGTTGTTACCATTGATAAAATTATTAATATATTTTAAGAACTTTCTGGATGGCTGTAAACATTCTTTTGATAAGTTATTTTTTTCAACTGAAAGATAAATTTGTTGTGATTTGTAGAACAACCAACTGAATCATGATCACTCTGAAAAATACCTCATAAAATACAGGTTTCCGTGGGTAACAATAGCCACCTGTCAGTTTTGTTGGAAGCCACAGTACAAAGGACTGACTGGTCATGACAGTTTGCCACCATGCCCTCTTCTTATCCAGCAAAGAACCACCACAATGGTTTACTCTGTTCAAAAGGATGTCAACAGTACATTGAATTCTGACATATTAGACTGCAGTCAAAAGAAAAAAATCAAGTTTGTCTTTTTTTATTTTTGAAAAGAAATATGTTAATGTGAATTTGGTTTCTCTGCTTTTCCTCTATTTCTTCATCGTCTCTCCCTTGAATGGAGGTGGGAAGAATTGTGTAGGAAAGGAACCCCACCCCAGTTGAGCCCAGCAGTAGTTTTAGATCTTCCAATCAGGTCTCCTGGGCTAACATGCCCCACTTCACTTAGTGAAGCACTAATTTTCACTACCTTCCTCAAGGCTACAGAGGTTGAGGTGCCAAAGGAGAGGGTAGATACCTAACTGATGCTTTAGTGATAAAATGCCTCCTCATTGCTCATTAGAGCCAAATGATGATACTTTTTACCCATTGGCATGATAAAGCAATCAAGATAAGCCTTCTCTAATAGACATAACTTGATTAAAATTATACTCTCTAAATATGGTGATTTCAAAAAAGCAACAAAAATTTTAGAGGCATCTGTATGTTTTACTTCCACCCACAGGTGAGAATGTTGAGAAAATGTGTTGAATCAGCTGTAAAATAAAGATACTTTTAACTGTTAGCATCATACATATGTGCACATACAGATTTTAAGGCATCTGGTTCCAAGTTCTAACAAACATTGACCTTTTCAGTGGATTCTAGAAAGAGGGTACTGCTATTTATATCAATAACTTACACCTGCTTCCAGGTCACTGCCCAAACATAAAATTAGTGTCCCCCAGTGAATTTCATGGTTTGTTAATGTGTCTCAATAAAGCTGGTTTTTAAAGTATTTAATGCATTTACTTTGGATCAATTAATATTTGAGTATATATCAGATACAGATATTTATGGCATGCTCACTCTGGGGTAGCACCGGTAGAAGAGACTGCAGTTATCCAAACAGATATGGCCCTCTTCCAAGGAAGTTCATACTCTTTATTGAGGGAAGATATGCTTGGCCGTCTGTGAGGTGTGATAAGTGCCATGAAAAACTGTAGAACAGGGACACATAGTAACCAAGGTGTGGTGCTATTTTAGGAAGGCTGCTAGAGAAACCCTTTCTAAGAAGGCGATACCTGAGTAGAGATCTGAATGAAGGACACAAAATGAACAACTAGGGGAAAAAGCATCCCAACAGGGAATCACAAATCCAAAGATCATAGCAGGAGCAGGATCACGTGGTTGAAGTCAGAAGCCAGCAGCTGGAGTGAAGAAGAGAGTTCAGAGAGGATTCTGTGGGCCATGAGAAGGACACAGTCCCTTTCTGGGTGATGTGGAAATCCATGGATGTCAGGGGTCACAGCAGTGACATGTTTTGACCTATGTTTTAATAGAATCCTTCTGTTTGGGATGATGAAAAACGTCTGAGTCAGTAATCATTATGGTTTAGATATGAAATGTTCCCTGAAAAGCTCATGTTAGGCAATGCAGGAATGTTCAGAGGTAAAATAAGAGATTGATGGGTGGTAAAGGTAGGCAGGTAGGACATAGCTGGAGAACAGAGGTCATGGAGAAATGCCCTTGGAGATTTTGTCCCTGGCTCCTGGTTTGGTTGTTCCTGCCCCTCCCTCCCTCCCTCCCTCCCTCCCCCCCATACCCCACCTCCTACCTCTAGTTAATAGCCTCCCTGTGCTGATCAGCTTTCCTCCACCACACTCTTCCACTGGGATGTTCTGCCTTATCTCAGATCCAAAGGAATAGAGTCAGGCAACCATGAACAAAGACTCTGAAACCATAAGCCCCAAATAATAAAAAAAAAAACTTAGAGGAGA
This sequence comes from Marmota monax, assembly GCF_021218885.2. Lineage (NCBI taxonomy): Eukaryota > Metazoa > Chordata > Mammalia > Rodentia > Sciuridae > Marmota > Marmota monax. The sequence continues at coordinate 7,203,970 of NW_026693082.1, forward strand.
TTTGTGTGTGTGTGTGTGTGTGTGTATTGAGGAGGGTATGGGGATTGAACTCAGAGTCACTCAACCACTGAGCTACATTCCCAGCCCTATTTTGTATCTTATTTAGAAATAGGATCTCATTGATTTGCTTACCATCTCACTTCTCCTGAGGCTGGCTTTGAACTTGTGATCCTCCTGCCTCAGCCTCCCAAGCCACTGGGATTATAAGCATGCACCACTGTGCCTGGACTCCTCAATTTTTCTTGTATTTTGATCATGGCAACAAAAAGCTGAGTAACACGGTAGTTACTTACCTTATGGATATACTTACTGCAGCTGAATTGTGTACTTTAAAATGATAAATTTCATGTATATATTTGGCGACAGTAAAATTAATTCTTTTTAAGAAGGCTCACTTGAGCTGTTATGTGAAGAATAGACTGAGGTAGGGCAGAAATGAAAGTTAGAAGGCAACTGCAACAGTGTAGCCAACGGGGGTGCTGGCCTGGGCAGGGAAGTTGCCATGGGGCTGATTAGGAGAGGACATATTAAGGAAACGTTTCAGAGGTAAAGCTGACGGGACTCACTGATAACACAGGGAATTCAAGACTTCAGAGATTCACCCAATAACTGAAAAGAATGAATTTGCCACTTACAGAGATGAGGAAGTGCACATTGGAATGTAAAAATCAAGACATGTTAACTTTAAGGTGGTAAGTAAATGGGTTGATTTGTGAGTCTATTGTGGGAAGAAGCCTGGGCCAAGGACACAGATGATATTTACAATCCTTGGGAGAAAAATAGGATGCTTATTTGTCTTGGTCAGTTGGAACAGGAATATCTCTTATAAGAATCAGTATACACAGAGCTGGGCTTGTGGCTCAGCAGTAATCGCCTAGCATGTGCAAGGCTCTGGGTTTGATCCTCAGCACCACATAAAAATAAATAAAAGTATTGTGTCCAAGTACAACTAAAAAATAAATATTAAAAAAAGGAAAAAAAAAACTTAAAAAAAAAAAAAAAGAATCAGTGTACACTAGGTGTGGTGGCACATGCCTGTAATCCCAGAGACTCGGGATGCTGAGGCAGGAGGATCCCAAGTTCAAAGTCAGCCTCAGCAACTTAGCTAGGCCCTAAACAACTCAACAAATCCCTGTCTCTAAATAAATTATTAATAAGGGCTGGGGGTGTAGCTCAAATGGTCAAGCACCCCCATTTTCAATCCCAGTTATAAAAAAAAAAAAAAGACTGTGTAGGCAATGGGTTTGAATCCTTAGTTGTATATGAGATCACCCCATAGAGAACTTGGGAACACTCAGGCCCCACTCCAGAGACTGACTTAATAGGCACAGGCTGTACTCAATACCCAATGCTGTTTAAAGTTCCCCAGGTGCTGGTCCTCAAACTTAAAAGTCTCCACAGGATGCTTGTCAAAAGTGCAGCTTCTAAGAATCACAGCCTTTGGGTCAGGAGTCCCCTGTGTTTCTCCTTTGCTAACAAAGGAATGAACCATCTTTTTCCTTTTTCTCAAAACCATGTCCTCCTTATTGGATTGGCATCTGGGACCAGGACGGAGCTTTTGGCAACAAACTTGACAACCCAGATGGGACCCAACAGCAGCCCCCTTCTAGCTTTCTTGGGCAGACCTGGCTCTCCAAAGAACCCTGCTTCCATGCTGAGAATTCATGGTGCTGGCCAATTTGTTGACAGCCAACTACAGTAGAGTTAGGAGACGGGTGAGTCTGCCTCAGGTCGAATCAGAGGTGCTGTTCTTGGGTGTAAAGGGAGGGACTGAGGGAGTCCCAGCAGCTGCCGAAGCTCCTTTTGCTTTAGGGGAACTCCCATCTTCTCTCCCTGAACAATACAGGTTGCTCCATCATGATCCACTTTGAGAAAAAGGAAACTGAACTTAGGAAAGTCGAGACAACTTTGGCCATTAGCATGACCGCTGCCCTATGTATGCCTTGTCCAGTCATCTGCCATCTGCCACTGTGGACCTCTGGACTGATCTAATGCTGAATGCCCTTAACTTTCCACATCTCCACCTGATAGAGAACAAGGACTTCAGGTTACTTCCCCCAACTTCATCCCCTTTCAGCAGGAGTAGCTTGGAGAGGTTGTCACCCACTTTCCACAGAAATGGAAGCTAGAAATTAACAGTGGGGAATCCTAACAGGCTTCACTTGATGCTTTGACTATATCCCTGTGGCTTTGAAACTTACATGTTTTTTTTTTTCTTTTACCCAACCTCCTTCTCCTTGACCTCCTCCCTAATCTTCTTTTCCCTTTTTCCCTGATTTTCTCTGACCGTCTTTTCCCTAATCTTCTCATCCCAGATCTTCTTTTCCCTGATCTCTCCTCCCTAATCACCTCTATAAAAGCCCCCTGTTCCTGCTGACTGGCAGAATCACAGCCTTTAGGACAGGAGTCCCCCGTTTTTCTCCTTTGCTAGCAGGAGGAATTAAAAAAAGAAAAAGAAAAAAGTGCAGATTCTCTAAGGTGGAGCCCTCTATAGATCATTTTGGTAAATCCATAGCAGGGTCCCCCAAATTGGCATTTTAATAACCACTAACTTCATAAGATCCTGAAATGTAGAATAGCAACATGTTCTTTTTTCTCCAGCACAGCTACAGTCATTTTTCCATGTAGGGTACTTCTACAGTCATCCTCCCGCAAACTGTCACTGTCTCTATTTTGTATTCAAGATCATAGGAAGTACACATCTAGAACTCTCTGCAGTCAATGTACAGGTCAGTCCTTCTCTGTCACTAACTCTTCTTGCCCAGATGCCTTTAATACCAAATTCTTGTTGTATGATAACTTCAAATTTTAAGAGCTTAAGCCACCTGCCATGGATTTTCAGGAGTTCCAGGGCCAGGAGGAGGTAATTCCTCCTTGCTTCCTCCAAAATTTCCAGCTCCTCTCTCCTTATTTCTATTTCAAAAAGTCCAGAGACTTTGAGATTCACGCCCCCCAGCTGTACTAACCATCCTCCCACCTCAGCTCCATCACCATTGTCCACAATGGCTGTGATCCTCAGCTATGAGTCAGAGAAGCTTATTAAAAACTTCAAGGTCCAGGGCTAGGGATGTGGCTCAAGCGGTAGCGCGCTCACCTGGCATGTGTGCAGCCTGGGTTTGATCCTCAGCACCACATACAAACAAAGATGTTGTGTCCGCCAAGTACTAAAAAATAAATATTAAAATTCTCTCTATATATACCTCTCTCTCACTCTCTTTAAAAAAAAAAAAAAAAACTTCAAGGTCCAGGCCACACCCAAGAACACTTAAGTCCAACCCCAAAAGTATCATTCTGCCATCGGTAGTGTTCCATGGGTGATTTTAATTTGCAGGCATGGTTGAAAACTGCTGACCTAAAGTCTTACTGCCCACTCTGCTTCTTTATTCATGATTAACCTTTTCCATCTCAACTTCTAACATCATTTCAGGGATGTAAGCATACTCGCAGACAACCTATACAAAAATCATTTTCCTCCCAGTCTATTAACATTCTTATAAGAATATAAGTACCTTAGCCACCCAGCTTCATAGCTATACCAAAACCTGTTCAGAGCAGTGAGTGTACCAGCTCCAGAATCTTACTTCCTAGCATCCCACTCAGGAATTTTTTCCAGTTCCCCTCAATTCTATTCCCCAACCCAAACAATTCTTCTGCATCATGAATAATATCCTGTGAACCTCACCTGTCTTCACTCCTCTTCTGAAGAACTTTCAATTTTATGGACCATTGGAATCACTCCCTTGCTGACATCTGCAAGAAATGCTTTACCCCTTTGTCTCGCTCAGCTGGCCAGACCTGAAGCCTGGTTGAAGCCTAGATCTCTACTTTCCACACCTGCACTAGAAGGCTGAAGTGTTACAGTACTAGAATGCAACTGCCACCAAACCTGCCAGTAGCACCAGCAAGTCTCAAATTGCCCCAAATCTCAAAATGAGGTTAACACTATTAGACAATCTTATGACGCAAATTATGCCTGACCAGAGGCAAACATGGAGCTGCTCAATCTTGGATTTTCAGCTTTCAAACATTTGAGCCAAATAAATCTTTAAAAAGTACCCAGTTTCAGATATTTTGTTTTGGCAACACAAAACAAACTATCATCTCCTTTTGTCGTCACACAACCAACAAGAGACAGGCATTATCATCATACCCATTTTATAGATAGGTAAATTAAGATATAGCAAGCAACTTGCCCACATACATCTCCTAAATAGTGCACCCAGCAATTGAAATTAGGTAATCTGGCTCCAGAACATGCTACCTAACTAGTATACCTCTCAATGTCATCTATCCCATATCTCAAAGCAGAAATGTAAGAGTCATTTATTTCTTCCATCATTCATCACTACTCCTATACATTTCTGATCATCTTGAATTTACGGACTTTTATCCATCTCTATGGTCTTCACTCTTGTCCAAAGTATTCTGCTTATGTATTCATTAACTTCCTAACCCGTTTCCGTTTTTCCTTCCTACCTAGTCTTCCCTCATAGCAGTAACTGAGCTTTTTTTCTTCTTCTTCTTCTTCTTGGAGGTGGTGAGGGAGCGGTCCAGGGATTGAACTCAGGAGCACTTGACCACTGAGCCACATTCCCACCCCTGTTTTGTATTGTATTTAGAGACAGGGTCTCACTGAGTTGCATAGGGCCTCACTAAGTTGCTGAGGCTGGCTTTGAACTCACAATCCTCCTGCCTCAGCCTCCCGAGCCATTGGTATTACAGGCATGTTCCACCATGCCCATCTTGAGTTTTTTAAAGTAAGAATCTGAAGCTGGGTGCAGTGGCACATGTCTGTAATCCCTGCGGCTCGGGAGGCTGAGGCAGGAGTGTCGTGAGTTCAAAGCCAACCTCAGCAACTTAGTGAGGCACTAAGCAACTCAGTGGGACCCTCTCTCTAAATACAATACAAAATAGGGGTGGGGATATGGATCAGCGTTTGAGTGCCTCTGTGTTCAATACTCAGTACCAAAAAAAAAAAAAAAAAAGAGTCTGATGTTACTGCCCTACTGAAACCCCTTCATGGCTTTCTTATGCTTGCCCGTGGTCTTTGGATCCTATCTTCTTCAGCCCTATGTTCCGCATTAGCCTGAGGGAGCTCCCATTCCTGAAATATGCTAAATATGTGCCCCATCCTCTCAGGACCTTTATTTTTGCTTTTCTCTTGGATCAAAACCATCTTCTCCCAGCTCCCTTCATCCTACTGATGCTAACACTCCTGTCGCCTCTTCCCAGACACAGTAAAAGGGTTACCGTGTTTCCTTCATGGCATGTAGAATCTCCTTTTGTTCTCACACAACCAAAAAGAGACAAACACTATCATCATCCCCATTTTCTCTCTCTGAATTTGGGAGAAAATACAAATGTAGTAACCAACAGCCTGGAGCAAGTCCTATTCCACTTGTGTTCAAATCCTGGCTCTACCCCAAGACCTCTCTGCACACCTATGAAAAAGGTATAATAGTTCCTATTTAATATTTTGCAACAATGTCTGGCTTATTCTAGGTGCGGATTCAGCATTCACTATAATAATGTATAACTGGAAGCAAGGACACTGCCCCTTGATCATCTCTGTATTCCCAGTGCTTAGAACACCAAGCTTATTTGTCAAATGAATGACTTTTTTCCTCTTCATTGTTCCCTTCACATAAATGACAGTCTCTACTTTTTACAGATGCCATACTGGTATTTTTACTCTGGGATCACCAATTAATTGACTTCATAGTCTAATTCATATGCATTTATTTTATTCTATTCACATTGTACAATTGTTATATAACCTACAAAAAAGTACAAATTCTAGTCCATTTTTCAATGCCAAGTCAGAGCCAAGTTGCAAAACAGGAAAACAGCACAGTAAGTTATAAGAGTTCACAAGCCACAGTGCCTGTCATATGATGCATTTAAAGCTGTAAATATTGCCACAGGAGAATTTCTTGTCTTTGCAGCGACCACACAGTTCCTGTCGATGAGGCCTCCTTAGATCAATGTGTCTTTTCTTTTGAGGACAGGAACAACGAGACTTTGAACAGGTCTTTAGAAAACAAGGAACAGTTTGGACACTAAATGATCAAATTAGAGTTTCAAGTGTAATCTTCAAATTGAAATGCTCCTTTTCACTACCCCAATCCCCCATATCTTCATCTTCGAGTTCTATGAGAAGCCCATGACTAACTGTACAAAACCATTGAAACCCCTTTAAATGCCATGCCTTTAAAGAGAATATTGAATGCCATGCATTCAAAAGAATATTGCTAAGTCAACCAAGATAACACAAAAGAGTTAAAAAGTTCTATAGAGTGTGTCTGTGTCATTTTGTATATGTAGCCAGGTGAGGGTGAGGAGCAGTACATGGGTACTAAGTGATTTGATAACCTAAATGAGACCATTAAAAAGGCTAGAGCGATAGTTCTCATTTAGGGGTGATTTTTACCTATGAGGGGATATTTGACCAGGTTTGGAGATATTTTGGATTGTTAAAACTAAGGGGAAGGGATATTCTAGAGAAAGCCAAATTCTTTTCTTCCCAGACATGCCCAATCTTATACTAAGATTTAATACAGTGCCTTTCAACCATTAACACATTCTGTTTTGTGATAAATAAAATAACTGGGGGCTGGGGTTGTGGCTCTGCCGTGGAGCACTTGCCTAGCATACGCGAGGTGCTGGGTTCGATCCTTAACACCACATAAAAAATAAATAAAGGTATTGTGTCCAACTACAACTACAAAAAAATTTAAAAACCCCACAAAGATCATCGATTTAAAAAAACAATAATTATGTTTTATGGGGACTGGCATATTCCCCCGGTCCACCTTCCTATCCCTGCCAACCACTGAAATTGATAATCACTGCTCCAAAGACTGCTCATATCCCATAGCCACACAGAATTAGTCAATATTTATCTTTTTAATATTTATTTTTTAGTTGTAACTGGATACAATATCTTTATTTTATTTATTTATTTTTATGTGGTGCTGAGGATCAAAACCAGGGCCTCGCACGTGCTATGCAAGCACTCTACCACTGAACCACAATCCCAGCCCCAATATTTCTTTTTATACTGTAAAAAGTATGCTTTTTTATTTTCCAATCTTAAATATGATTTGTCAAATATAATGTATAATCACATTCTCTACTTAGAATTTTCTTAGGAGGAATACTCAAATAGCTAATATACTATGCCTCACACTGTCCTAAGCACTTTATATAAATTAATTCATATAATTATCACAATTCCTTTTTAAGGGAGAAAAAGTTCAATAAAAAATGGTTTATCCTAAAGGTAGATGTCTGCTTTTGGCAATGGTAGATTAGGTAATTCTGACTGAACCTCCTGGACAACTAGAAAAACTGCGTTAAAAAAATAACTGCTTGGAAAATTATCAAAGCATTAAAGAAGCAAATCCAGAATAGAGGTAAACCTGACATATGGTAATGGTTTAAAAAAAAAAAAAATCAACTCTGTCACACTTTTCTGGAAATGTTAAAAGGCAGGTTTCCTTCAAACTGTTTTTGGATTTTTTTCTCTCCTAATCTCAAAAGACCATAATAGAAAGTTACATTAATCATCTAATTCTATGATTTTTTTTTTTTTTGGACCAGGGATTGACTCCAGGGGTGCTTAACCACTAAGCCACATCCTTAGCCCTTTTTTATATTTCAGAGTCTTGCTAAATTGCTTAAGGCCTCACCAAATTGCTGAGGCTGGCTTTGAACCTGCAATCCTCCTGCCTCATCCTACTGAGCTGTTGGGATTACAGGCATGCATCATTGGGCCTGACCTAGTTCCGTGATTTTCTAAACACTGGAAGACACCATAGAATCCAATCACAGGTCTATTAGTCTAACCTTGGGCAAGTTATTCAATCTAATTGAATTTAGCCTTGTGACCTATAAAATATCAATAATATATATTACAAAAGGCAAGTACAAACGATACTGCATGTAAAAGGTATCATGAAAAATAAGCTGAAAAGAGGATTAACAAATTGATGAGGCTAAGAGATATACCAGAGTAGAAGAGCCCTCCAAGCAACTCATACATTGTATAGGACCCTTTAAGGCTACAGCAGAAGAATAAGAACCAAAATTGACCCGCTGTCACAGGTGCTAAAGCTCAGCTTTAAAACAGCTCAACTTTAGTCTGTCTGCCTTTCATAAGCAAATATATATCCTCTCCAAAAGATATACTTCTAGGTGACAAATTATCATCATGGCTTTCACATCTGATACTAGCACTCAATCAAAAATATCCAGGTACATGAGGAGATGGAACATACTTGAAAATCAAAAGGAGAACAATAAATTCATAGGGGACTAAGTTAATGGAATTATCTGACACCTATTTTAAAGTAACTTACTATGTTCAAGGAAAAAAAGACTAACATTCCTAGCAAAGATCTAGAAGTTATTTTTTATAAACAAAAATTCTAGAACCAAAAAATATAATAACGGAAAATGATAACTCAATGAATAGGTTTAACAAATTGGAAAAAGTTGAGATAATTATAAATGGTGAATAGTAGAATAGATAATATCCTGTCGGAAGCAAGCAAAAACAAAGCAAGGAAAGTAGAGAAAAGAGTTTAAGAAACAGACATGAATATAGTATAAGGTCTAACATGTATAATTGGAAAAGAGGGAGAACGGAAGAAATAACATTTGGAAACATGACAATAATTTTCCAAAAGTGATGAAAATCTTCAAGCCACATATTCAAGGAACATTTTACAGAAACAAGAAGCAGGATAAATACACAAAACCCCAATAAATAGGCTCATTGTTGTAAAACTGTTATAAAAATATTTTAAAAGCAAGCAAATTTAAAAAAGGGGGGGATTACTTCAAGGGAAATACAATGAAGCTGAGCAGCCAACTTCATAGAAATAATGAAATTTCAGACCTTTAAAAGTCACAAATACTGTCAACCTGAAATTTCTATACCAGCAAAAACTTCTTAGACATCCAGACAAAATAGAATTTATCATCTTTATGCCTATACTAAAGAAAACATTAAAGTCTATTCTCCAAGTGAAAGAGAAGTGATCCCAGAAACAAACAAACAAACAAAAAATACAAATGACAGCAGAAAGGATAAATACATAGCTAGGAGATATTGACTTTGTAAAATAATATCTCAAAGTTGAACATATGGGTAAAATTAAAATACACAACTGCAGCATATACATTAGGATGAAATGATATGGAATTTGAGAGTGCTAAATTCTTTGCATTGGCAAGAAGAGTTAATTTAGACTCTGATCAGTTGTGTTGCCATTTCTACAGTAACCACCAGAAGAACCTTAAGGAATGAATAACTACCAAGATAATCAATTGGAAAAAAAAATTTTTTTTTAAATTACTCCAACCAGGCACAGTGGTGCATGCCTTTAATCCCAACTATTTGGGAGGCTGAGGTGTGAGGATTGTAAATTCAAGGCCAGCCTTAGTAACAGAGAAACCCTGTCTCAAAAATTTTAAAAAGATCCTGGGATGCAGCTGAGTGGTAAAGGGCCCCTGGGTGGTGCAATCCTCAGAAAGGAAAAAAAAGAAAAAGAAAAAGAAAAAAAAGTGAAAATAAGGAAAGGGAGTATAGAAAAAATAGTAAGAAAATGTATTTAAACCCTTTTATTTATTTATTTTTTTTTAACCCCAGCACTGGGGATTGAACCTGGAGTACTCTACCACTGAACTATATCCCCAGCACTTTCTCTTTTTTATTTGGAACAGGGTCTTGCAAAGTTGCTCAGGCCAGTCTCAAATTTGTTATCCTCATGCCTCAGCCTCCTGAATTGCTGGCATCACAGGCATGTGCCACCACTCCCAGCCTTAAACCCGATTTTATAAATATTTATATTAAACATAAGTAGACAAGAATCTCAGACTTGGAAATCCAAGCCTTCAAAATTTTAAACTAGCTTTTAAAATATCATTTCTTTTACCCAAATTATAGAAAAATAAATAAGTAGAGGATTTTATTTTAGGAAAAAAAAAAAACAAAACTTCTTGGGCTAAGGATAGCTCAGCTGTAGAGTACTTGCCTAGCATGCACAAGGCCCTGGATTTAATTTCCATAACAAAAATGTAAAAAAACTTCCCGATTACGAAAATAATTTTACACTTCTCTGAAAAGCTTGAAGACAGATTTCCTTAAGGCTGTTTTATATTATCCCTCACCCCAAACTCAAAAGGAATTAATAGGAAGTCAAGCTCTCAACTAGTTCTGTGACTTTCCACACACTGAAATATAGCATGGAATCCAACTACAATCCTAATAGTAACCAGTCTAACCTTGGGCAAGTTATTTACTGTTATTCAATTTAACTTTCTAATTTATAAAAAAAAAAAATGAGAATGCCTATCACAAAGGTTAAATTACAGGAGAAAACACATGCTAAACACTTAGCCCAAAGTTTGGCACATAGTACAAGCTTAACAGTTACATATCAAAATACTTTATTTTAACTATAAACAGGATATTTCAGGAAAAACACACACATCATAAACACACCACATAAGACAACTTAAATTGTAAATCCTTCCCATTTTTTCCACAAAGCATAAATTCTGATTTGCCTTTTATTTCTTTTTCTCAAATATTTAATCATAAAATTTCAAATATATGAAAACTTAACATTCCTATGCTAATATGCAGTTCCATTAAATCCTGACATTTTCCACAGAGGCTTCATGTTGATAAAAAGAAACACAATGAAATTGTTCTGTGTGCTTACCTGACAGTGGATTGCTTCTACTCGATAAGGGTTAAAACTCTTTTGGCACTTGCAACAGAGTTGTTTGAAATAAACCTAAGAAGAAATTTGTTTGTTTGTTTAAAGTACAAGCTGATATAGGTATATATCTCCTAGGCCATTAGTTTTTTATTAAAGTAAGCCATTTCCTCACCTTGCTGTTATCCAACCTCTACCCTTGGGGTTTTAAGCTCTACTAGTGCTACTGGTCATCACCTTTCTTAATCTATGAATCTAATTTTCCTTAACTATAAAATTGGAATACTACTACTTATTCTTTTCTGACAACCACCCAATAACATACTTAATAGAGACTCAATAATAGAAAGTAGCTGTTATGATAGTTTTATTCATTGTGTAGGCCAAGCCTTTCTTCTGAATGAACCCCAACTTAAGCCACTTGACATGTTACATTTTCCAGTATTGCCCCACTTGAAATGTAAATTATTTTGGTTACCCATCAGTACCATTTTCTAGGTTTTGTGCATTTTCCTGTACAAAATTTCCTCCCTACTTGGTGAATTCCTCCCTTTTGTCCTCAAAGCCCTGTTTGGGCATCAGGATCTGTCCCTCAGGTTAATCGTTGCCTCCTGTGGGATTACCACTTCCATGCAGTGAGTGCCACTGCTCACATCATCAAACTGCATTCTTGTCTAAATCACTCCTATCAGAATACATTTCTTGAGGATGACAACTGTGTTGTTCTTTGTATTCTACTGCCTTGGAATGTCTGAATTAAACCCATGGTTTTCCTTCTATCGAGAGAGGGGGCTTTTAGTTTAAAATTCACCTCCTGGGTCCAGTAAATGGCTAGTCTGAAAACACAAGTCTTCATTCAAGTCTTAGTGTGCCTCTTTGTCCTTTCCCTCCACAGGCCTTTAGTTAGAAAGGCCATATCTGCACATGCAACACAAACTCAGATGCTCTTCTAAGTTAATGCAATAGACCCACTGTAGATGACTGCCAAATGAAGCCCATAGGCCAGGCAAAACAGAAGCCACTCAGCTGCATCCTGTTCTCATTCTGAAATGAGGGTCCATGATGACCAGAGTCTGTGATATTCATGAAAATCCAGAAATGCAGAACAGAATGTGAAGTCATTCCCAATCTCAATGTTGAGAATTAACTCCATTGTGGGTAGCGTGTATACACAGTCTTAGCTAAGCAAATCTCTTTAGGAGTTTTCTACCTTTGTAAGTTATTTCTTTCATTGCCCCACCTTGTGGACAAACTGGAAATTTCCTCAAACTAGAGGCGAAATCTGTTCAAAATACACCAGCTAAAAAGTTGTTAGAGTCCCAACATAGACAAAAGTTCTTCTAAATAACCTGACACTTTGTCCAACCAAACTACCAAACCACATACAACACAAGGATATGGCTCAGGAACTGAGGTGGACCGTGGAATTTAGTTTGATTCAAACAGTCACTGAATGCTTACTGCATGCTTTGCACCCAGGACACCAAGATGATTGAGACAGGATTGTAAAGTCATCTTGCAACTAGAAACAGATCCTTCTTCCAACTGACATCTGTGCCCACCCCATTCTCCTGTCATATCCCATTTACTTTTACTTACCTTATTAGTTCCAGAAATGCACCACACATAAGCACTCTCCCATCTGGTCTTACAGTCTTTACAGTGAAAATAGCCATATTTTGGTTCCAAAAACTGAAAATAAGGGGGTGGGAGTCTTTTACTATATTTTGGAGGGAAAAAATAATTTTTTTTTTGCTAATTGCTTTGTGTAAAAATTTAAAATTACCTCCTTAACGTCACTTATATCTATGTCAATGCTACTACATTCATTTAAGGGCTCGTCTCTTAAGGATTACCCTAGGATTCTTCTTGCTGTTGTTGCTCATACTTTTCCCATTCCATTTTCCACCGTGCCACCAGCACAATCTCCCAAAATGAAACCTGACTTCATATTGCACAGAGTTGAATCTCTTGACTCCTTCCCAAAAGCAATAGTGGACAGATTTTTGGTTTTAAGTTAGGCTTGCCACCGTGTTTTAACAAAAACTTGCAAAACTCACAGACCACGTAAAAAATGTTTTCAGAACTCCCTGACCAAATAAAAGGATGAAGCAAGAGAAGACTTTGCTCTTATTGTCCCAGAAATGTAAGAGAGGAGAGGGAGGCAAGGGACTAAAGAAGAGGGAGGAGAAAGTATACCTGGAAGTTGGTCTTCCGGAGAGGCTCTGCAGCGGCAACTCCTGGCGCCTGCCTGTTCTTTCTTTCCCTAGGATACACTGCATCTTCCTGCCCCAACTCCTCTGGTCCTCGGAGTTCCTCCTGCCCATCATCTTCTGACCTTGGCGTTGATGGTGGCTGCTGGCTGTTCTCTGCAGGGCCTGAAAGCGCCTTGTTTTCCCCATCTTCTTCATCCTTCCGCAGTAGGCTCAATCCCCTGCTGCTGACCACTGGCAAATGTACTCCCCAGGTTGTCATTGGTTGTCTGTCCCAGGGGGAGCGGCTGCGCAGGGTTCGAGGCCCCAGGGAGCACTGCACGGACTTGTCTACCCGCAGGCTCACCTGCACGCCCACTTCCTTGGTGTTGGCTTTGCACAGCCGTATGCTTAAGTTGGGGTTCATCTGGGCAAGAATGGCCTTAAGTTGAGCCCTCTTGTAAGGGTCCACGCAGTAGTCTGGGGCATTCGCTGGCACCAGCAGCCCTGGCCTGGCCAGGAAAGTAGGGGGACCCATGCTTTGCCTCCAGTCGAACTGTTTGTGCCCCGAGAGTGCCGGTTGGCCCAAAGGCAGTGGGTTTCCATAGCCCTGGTATAAGCCATAGGGAAGGCGGACAAAGCGCTCCATCCACTCACCAGGTGCTCAGACTCAATATCTTCCTGTGTTTAGTGTCCTTTCGCCTTCCACCTTTACTGGCCCCTTCTTTTTCCTGGTCAAGCTGGTTCAGGTTCATCCTTGGCTTCTCCATTTATTTCAGAATCTAACAGGAGCTGCTACCTATTACCCAAATTAAAGGAGGGCAGATGAACCTACCTGCAGAGATCTATAGCCACTTGATTCCTAATTGCTTTTCCCTAACCTCTTCAATTCACCATTCCTCAATCATTTTCAAAGCTGTTTTTCATTTCTGACTATTCACACACATGCTTTAATTAGCAATTTCGTTCATTTATTCCTCTAGTGGCCATTTTATAGATCCCTTGTGCACTGTTGATGGAGATGTAAATTAGTACAGCCGTTATGTAAAACAGTATGGCAGTTCTTTAAAAATTAAAACATAGAAATTATCATCTGATCCAGCAATCCCACTACTTTGGTGTATACCCGAAGGAAATGAAGTCAGGAATCTTAAAAAGATACCTGCACTCCAAGTTCACTGCAGAATTTTTCTCAACAATCAAGCTATGCAAACAACCTGTCTGTTGACAGGTGAATGAATAAAGAAATTGTGATAGAATAGGGAATATCACTTAGCTTAAAAAAAAAGAAAATCCTGCCATTTCCAAGCACATGAACAAATCTTGAGGCATTATGTTAAAAGAATGAAATAAGACAGGTAGAAAGAAAAATTACTGCATGATCTCACTTATATGCAGAATCTAAAAAAGTCAAATACACAGTTACCAGAGGTCGGGAGGTGGGAAAATGTTGGCCAAAGCGCAAAGCTGCAACCCTGTGGGATAAATAAATCTAGAGATTCAATGTACAGCATGATAACTATACTTACTACTACTGTATTTATCCTGAAAATCTGCTAAGAGTAGATTTCTAGTGCTCTTTTTACATGTGCAAAAAAGGTAACTGAGAGATGAATGTGAATTGCTTGACTTGCAGTAATCATATGTCTATGTGTACTAAAATATGTTGTACATATTACAATTTTTATGAAAAAATTTTCAAAAAATAAAGCATTAATAAATTAAATACAAATAGTAAGTTATCTGAGCAGCTGCACTAGAAGTATACAAGAAAGGAAGTATATTATGGTAGATCTAATGAATGTCAAATCCCTATTACTTCAGAACAAGGAACATAGTTATAGTGGTATGTTTATGAGAGAAAATATATTTCAGGGAGTGGTGTGACATACCAAGGGTTCTCATTAGTCCATTCCCAGTGAGACACCCATTTCCCTGCTCCCAGAAAAGGGTAAAAAAGCAAATTGTTTTCATCTGTGGAATAAATGCAGGTTTTTTTTTTTGTTGTTGTTGTTTTCACTGCTATGTACTTAAGTGTATGAGATGAAACGGACTTGAATTCAAACCTGGGCCTTGTTACCAGGCAAGTTACTTAATTATTTCAATTTCCCAGTCCTGTCTGCATTAGCAAGGGATTCTGCTATAACTCAGGATTATTAGACTAAAAGTGATACCTAAATAATCAAATACAACCAAATTATTTTTTCCAGTATTGGAGATTGAACCCAGGGGTACTCTACCACTGAGCTGCAGCCCCAGCTTATTTATTCAAGACAGAGTCTTGCTAAATTGCTGAGGGTGGCCTAGAATCTTCCTGCTTCAACCTCCCAAATCGTTGGAATTACAGGCACGAACCACTGCATCTGGCTAAAATTTGCTCTTTTCCTTTTCCAAGGTGCCTACGGCTGCTCAAGCACCTTCTAAAAGCGGCCAGGAGCATGAGCATCTTCCTTCAGCGTTTTTAGGTCACACAACAAACCCGATTTAAGCTTTGTACTGAACATGTCACAGACCCTATGAATTCAGTCTGGTCCAGTTCCTGTATTCTAGGACACTTTGGGGTAAAGACAAGCACAAAAAAGGATGATCAGTATCCTAAAAATGTAAAAAATACTACCACAGCCCGCAGAAATAAATAACCTAATATTGCTGGAATGCTTTAAGACGGGTTCACAATTTTTGAAGTGGAAACACTGCTCAGAGATCCTGAACAGCACGCCTACTGAGATTAATGTCAATTCAGGTGTCTGTCTTTTCCACTACCACGCTGTTCTGGAGTCACCACAACCTCGTTTTTTTCTAAGGTCGGCGTACTTTGCGGGGCAGGCCTAATGGAACGCCCGCTGTTAGGGCAAACAAGTGCCTTTCCAAGGTCCCAACCAGACCCTATCCAAACGTGACCACCTAAACATGAGAGAAGGGAGACGGGACGTGAGTAGTAGCGGGTGGCCCACGCTGGGAGGTCTGGTATTCTGATGAAGAAAACACGCACTCCAAGCGACTGTTCTGAAACCCAATTAGGAACTCCCTTTGGCTGCAGTGAGAAGCGGCGGGGCTGTCCGCCGCTGCCTGACTTCCGGGTGTTGCGTACGCTACGTGGAGCGTCATGGCGTCATCGCGTCACGTGCCTAGAGTGAACTTTTGGCGCGAGCGTCTGAAACTAGGCGGAGGCGGAGCTGCTAGTTTTGCGCGCCTCGGGTCTCCACTGGAGAGATAGTTCGCCACCGGAAGGAGCCTGAGGGGTCGGATTTGTGGTCTAGGTGCGCGCGCAGTTCTTTGCAGTCTACTCCAGCCAAAAAACATCTGCATCACTGGAGCGGGTTAGTGGTGTCGTCTGGGGACGGGGTTGTGTCCGGCGGGTGGCGGGGGGAGCGCCTCCCATGTCCTGGGTAGGAGCCGCGACTTCTGCCCTCGCCGTCTTTGCCGACCCCACCCCTGCCCGAGAGAAACGACACGGTCTCCGAGGCCAATACCTACAAAGCACATTCGAGCCCCTCACCTTCCCTGGGACTTTGATTCCCCACGCCGGTCCGCGCCTTTGGGCCTTACAAGCCAGACTTGCCTGCTAAGTGTGCTAGATGTCCCGGTGTGAAATTTCTCGTGGGCACACTGTATCTGCCTTACGCAACCCCCAGTAATTGCTATTTTCCGAAGATTTACAGATTGGGAATTATCAAATGGTATTTGTAACTGCAACCACTAGCGACGCTTGTCTAATTAACGTAATTAGCTAATGTGAAAAAGCCTGTTCTTGAGCCATACTATCCACTTTTCAAGTGCTTAATGTGGCTAGTGGTCCATGGATTGGAGAGTACAATTATAGAATTTTCCAATCCTCACGATAAGTTTTTATTGGACTAAGGTGGAGGTGACTTTGGACAAGCTTACTGGCGTTTCTGATTTTATTTCGGTCACTTAGGAAGGAATGCATCCCTTCTAAGTGTATTTTGGTCTTTTGTTTTGCAGACTTATTTACCAATCATTGGAGAAATATTGTAGAGAAAAATGCCTATTGGATCCAAAGAGAGGCCAACTTTTTTTGAAATTTTTAAGACGCGATGCAGCAAAGCAGGTATTGTTAGGTTTTGTAAAATTTCATAAACTACACTTCAGAGAGTTTTTCAGAAAAATAAATAAAGATGAATGCTTGCTAAAAAGAACCTAGTTATTCTCTGTTTTACTTTAGACTGAAGTTTTGGAGTCATACCTATTAATGACATAGTTATTCACTGGTTAGCCCTTAGTTGATGGGGAGACTGGTCTCTTGGCAGCAATAGGAAGAATTCTTTTAAAATACTACTAACAATTCAGAAGTGCTGATAATGCCACTTGAAGGCAGAGATTGTCAATTTTTTTGTTTGTTTTAGTACTCCTCAGGCAATTTGGAATGATCAAGGACCCTCAAAGACCTTATAATATTAGAAGTTAGTAAGAGTTAGAGAATTTATTAATTCACTTAAAAGCAAAAATATGCCCATTGTAGATTATCATAAAATTTTTATAAAAAATGTATTTTATAAAACAAGATTTAAAAAGAAGAGTGGGTTGTTTTACATTTTGCAGTTCATTTTGATGTTTGGCTTAATAGAAGATAGCTGGATTCTTGTATCTATGTCTGCGTTTAATCTGTTACAGTCTATAGTTTTGGTAGAAGTGTATGAATAAAATTCAACCCCAAACAGCTAGGTAGTTGGGAAAAGGGGAATTTTAATAGTCTTTAGTTACTTGTATGTATTTCTTTATTTGTCTTGTTTTTTGAATAGATCTTCCAGAGAGTTAAAAGATACTTCTGTAAAATCATTGCCATTGTTACTTGGAAGATCTTGGTCTTTTAGATTAGATTTTGACATACTACATTAAGCAGTATGAAAAAAAAAATCACACTCATTAATATCACCATTGATCTTATCAGAAAGTCTTTTTAAGATTGGGAAGAAATCAGCCATGAGCTACTAGAAATTCTGATTTTCATTTGAAATCTTATATTTTATAACTGGCAGTAAACTCTTATTTTCCTTGAAGTGAAACCTCACTTCGTTTGTGAGAAAATGTCTACCAACCTATTCAAGTTGGAATCACTTTTTTGCTAGTCGTTCTTTCAAGTAAAAATGACTTTTCATGGAAAGAGTTATCATCAGCTCATGATTCACCACAAGTGGTTTTGTTTTGTTTTGGTACTGGGGATTGAACTCCAGGGCACTCAAGCACTCAGCCACATCCCCAGCCCTATTTTGTATTTTATCTAGAGACAGGGTCTCACTGAGTTGCTTAGTACCTCGATGTTGCTGAGGCTGGCTTTGAACTCCAAATCCTTCTGCCTCAGCCTGCTGAGCCACGGGATTACAGGCCACAAGTGCTTTTTTAAACAACCAGTGGACTTCAGTTATGCAAAAGTGCTCAATACATGTTCCTCTGTTTTCAAAGAATATTAAAAAGATGGGCTAAAAGATTATACTTTAATAAATTTTACTTTTTCACTAGAATAGTCTTTAGTTAAAATGCCTTATTTAAAAAAATCCTTGGGTGGGGCTTGGATTGTGGCTCAGAGGTAGAGCGCTTGTCTAGCATGTGCAAGGCCCTGGGTTCCATCCTCAGCACCACATAAAAATAAGTAAAATAAAGGCATTGTGTCCAGCTACAAGTAAAAAAATGTTTTTAAAAAAATCCTTATGGTACTAAAATAATGACTACTAGTACAGTTTGGTGCCTTATAGGACATTAAGTTAAAATGGCTTTTTCTTTTTTTGTTTAATATTCCTTATGGTAGTAAGAAATACAATGACTGCTAGTATAAGTTTGGTGCCACTAACTCAAATCAGATGTCAACATCATGAAAAAGGCAAATGATGTCTAATATTGTTATGAAGCTAGTTTTAACCAATGGTTGCATCATGAGAACTGCTACTGCATAGGATGGATAGATGATAATAGAAGTGTTGTCATTTCCCTGTAAGAGAGAATTTTTTCCCATTTTAATTGAGAGTCTTTGTGTTTCTTTTATGCATAGATATGCCATATATGCTTATGTAGTCATACTTGAATTTTGTCTGTGGAATACATTCTTACTATGAATGATTTTTAATTCTGAATTGTGAATAGTAAGGTAGAAAATAAATAAAAATTAAATGGATAAAAATAAAAGTTAACATAGTTAAGTGCTAGCTCTTTATAATTTTTGTGCACTCATTACTCTGCAGATATACAAGAGAATGACTGATGATCTTAGTAATCTTGTTTAGTTACTATGAAATGCAAAATATAATCTGCAGTTGGAATTTCAAATGTCCTTTTTAAATTATAACTTTACTGATTCATAAGTTTTTCTGAGTCATTGATTAAAACTAAGACAGGATTTTATTTTTCTTAAAGATTTAGGACCAATAAGCCTTAATTGGTTTGAAGAACTTTCTTCAGAAGCTTCACTCTATAATTCTGAACCTGCAGAAGAATCAGAATATAAAACCCACAGTTATGAACCAAGCTTATTTAAAACACCACAGAGGAAACTCTCTTATCACCAGTTGGCTTCAACTCCAATAATATTCAAAGATCAAGGTCAAATTCAATCTCCTTTACAAGAATTAGGTAAGTATAGATCAGACTTGGGTGAGTAATATGT
This sequence comes from Marmota monax, assembly GCF_021218885.2. Taxonomy (NCBI): domain Eukaryota; kingdom Metazoa; phylum Chordata; class Mammalia; order Rodentia; family Sciuridae; genus Marmota; species Marmota monax. Next base: position 7,223,511 of record NW_026693082.1, read on the forward strand.
AGACTGGTTTAAAAAAAAAAAAAATAGGAACTAGGAATTCAGGCAAAACTACATTTTAAAAAATCTTAGGTCAGTCATTAACCGTATTATGTTGTATACATTAATCTGTCTGGCCACACTTTCCTTACCTGAAAAATGGAGATAATGAATATAATACCTAATAGGTTTAGATTAAGTGAAATATTTAAGGTACTTAATGTTTCTTTTCCTCCCTCCTTTAATTAATACATCTTGCCAACTGAACTTTGCTGAATTATGCCTTTCACATACAAAAAAAAAAAAAAAAACCCTAAGACTAGGTTTGATGTTAATAAAACTAAACTATTTCTGCATACTATAACAGGACAAAGAAAGTTATCTTTTATCAATTTGGTGTAAGTATATTTTAATTTGGTAGCAGACTCCCCAGCCTAGATGCCACATGTTTCCAAGCAATTATGTAATATGATGATTCATCCACTCGTTCAAATATTTGTTACCTATGTGACATGAGTAAGTCACTTTCCCTTTCTTTGGAATATTACTTTATAATAGAATAAATAGTGCACAGATAAAGTGTAGTATAAGCTTGACTGTGGTATATACTGAAAGAGAAATATTAAAAAAGTACAAAGAAAATTGAGAAAAACAGAAAAAAATAGAATTGGGGAAAGTTAGACTCTTTGGTTCTTTATACATAATGTTCTTGTGCCTGCAATTTCTTACTTTTTTTCTAGATAATTTACATATTCATTTTTCAGATCTTGGCTTATTTATCTCTGCTTTTGAGAAATAGTCCCTGTCTGCCCTCACTGAACCTCTAGTGAAAGAGACATACATCAGTGATAAGTGCCTTGAAAGAGAAATTCATGACCCTAGAAGTATATATACAGAGGGATTATAGGTAACAGGCAAAAATTTTCTTATGTCTTTGGCTACAAAGTGATATACATATAGTACATATTTGTAGAATGAATATTAATTTTGCTTTAGAAAGTTGAATAATCTGGCAGCAGTCTTTGAAGATAATGTTTTTTCAAAATGTGATGACTTGACCATCAGAATCTTCTGGAATGCTAACTGAAAGAGTACATTCCAGGCTCTACTCTGAATTTTTTTTTTTTTTTTTTTTTTTATACTGGGGATTGGACTCAGGGGCACTTTACCACTGAGTTGCGTCCCCAGCCCTTTTTATCTCATATTTTGAGACAAAGTCTCTTTAAGTTGCTGAGGCTGACCTTGAACTTGCAATTCTCCTGCCTTAGCCTCCTGAGTCAATAGGATTACAGACATGCGCCCACCGTGCTCAGTCTACCCTGAGCCTTTTGAATTAGAATCTCTGGGAATGAATCTCTATCTTTTAAGCTACCTGGGGTGCTCTTATGGAAAGGGAAGATTGGTGGTAGGAAGATCAGTTAGGAAACATATAATGGTTCAGGTGATGGATATTAGTGCTAAATTAGGATAGTAGTCCCCTCATAGTCATGGTTTCACTTTCCTCAGTTTCAGTTGCCCAATTTCAACTGCACTCTGAAAATATTAAATGGAAAATTACAGAAATAAACAATTCATAAGTTTTAAATTGTGCATCATTCTAAGCAATACGATGAAATATTGCACCTCCCTCTCCAGGACATTAATCATCCCTTTGTTCAGTGTATCTGCACTGTGTGTGTTGCCCTCTTAGTCACTTGGTAGCTGTCTCAGTGACTGATCAACTAATGTGCCCTAATAATGCATATTTTCAAATAATCTTACATAGTAGCCTATGCTACATCATAGTGCGTGCCTATGACATTTCATCATCACATAGGCATTATGTCATCTCATAGCATCACAAGGATGAGTATAGTACAATAAGATTTTGAGGGAGAGGGACCACATTCATATAACTTTCCTCACAGTATATTGTAATAATTGTTTTATTATTATGTTATTAATATTTTATTGTACCTTACTTATAAATTAAATTAAACTTTATCTTAGATGTATAAATGTAGGAAAACACAAAGTTTATATAGGGCTTGATATTATCCAAGGTTTTAAATATCCACTGGCAGTCTTGCAATGTAACCCCCCAAAATAAGGCAAAGCTACTTTAGTAGCTGTAAAAGTAGATACAGAACATAGAAACTATAGGACTCTATAGCAGCTTAGATAAGAGAAGTCAAAAAGGAACAAATCATAGGGTAGAGCATGACTTAAGAAACCAAGAATGTAATGATGACATTTGTAGAAATGAAAGTTTGAGGAAAAGTAGACTTGGAAAGGAAAAGTTCAAAAGGATGAAATTGAATTTTGAAGTAGAGTTGGAGACAGTAGTGGGATAATAAGGTGGAGACAAACTGCAGGCTTTGGGAATGCAAGGCTGAAAGTAGGGAAAGACAGAGTCGTCAAAATCAGCTATTTGTTTGGAAAGTAATATAGTCATAGTGAGAAAATTAGTAATTGTGATGAGGGCCAAGATAGAGCTCTAGGGAATATTTATTAGATGAAATATAGAAGAGGACAATGAAAAGGGAATTATCCATTCCACAAGGACAGTGCTTACTTGCGCCTGGCAGTTTGCCAGGTACAAACATGATTGAGATGTCCTTTGACTCCTAGACTGTCAATCTATATAAATACAGTATGTGATGTGATATAATACAAGCATGTGTGGAGTACTAAATGAGCAGCCATCTGTCTAGTGTGCTCAGGAAAAACTCCATAAAACAGTTTTTGCTGAATCCACAAATCAGTGGTTAATTTTCTAATTGTAACCTGCTAGAATTGGTCTGTCTATAATCTGGGGAGGATTGGAATGAATTAATAAGACCACTGTGAACCAACTGCGGAGGAGTTAACTTTGGGAGGAGTGGTAACTAGAAATTAAAATCAGGGCACTCTAGCATTGAGCTATATCCCAGCCTTTTTTTTTTTTTTTTTTTTTCTTTTTCTGGTGTTTTTGTTTGTTTGTTTGTTTGTTTGTTTTTTGAGATGCAGACCCACTGTTTGTGAGGCTGACTTGAGTTTGCAATCCTGCCTCAGCATCCTACCTTTTTGAGATTACAGGTGTATATCACTGAACCCAGCTAGGAGTTAACTTTTTTTTTTTTTTTTAAGTCGTTGATGCACTTTATTTTGTTTATTTGTATGTGGTGCTGAGAATTGACCCCAGTACCTTGCACATGCTAGGCAAGTGCTCTACCTACCCCTGAGCCACAACCCCAGCCCAGGAGTTAACTTTTTACAGGTTATAATACATAAATAATTCTGCTGACTATAGTCTTTCAAAACCTTTTGCTTTTAAATTTACTTTAAATTTATATTTGAAATCTAAGAGCAGTAGATTTAAGCTATGTTTTTTAACTTTGTTCAGTTAAACCAATCATGAAATACCACCACATATTTCTTAGAAAAGCTAAAATCCGACACCAAGTGCTGGTGCGGATGTGAGTAACAAGAATGTTTACTTGCTGCTGATAGGAATGCAAAATGGTATAAATAGTTTGGAAGACCCTTTGCAGTTTCTTATAAAAATAAACATACTATTACCAGCAACACACTCTTTGGTATGAATTCAAATGAATTGAAACTTACATCCATTCAAAAGCCTGCTTATTTAAAAAACTAATTATCCCTAAAGTTCCCTGAGGAAGTGTGCTATTTCTGCGTCTCAGTAGCCCTTTCTTTTGCATAAAAATATAAGACATGTGCATTTATCCTGTCACTCTTCAGCATGAGTTTCTCAAATTATTTAGGAAATGTTTATTTGGGTATGAACTTGTTTTCACCTGGTCCTTTGTTTTTTAAACTTAGAGCTGTATGGTCTTTTCATTCCTAAACCAATATTGATACATTATTATTAATCAAAGCCTTTAGTTTATATTAGTTTTTACCCTTTGTGTTGTATAGTGCTATGGATTTTGACATATATATAAAACATGTATATGGATTTTGCCATGTGTGTATAATATCATCCATCCACCATTACAGTATCATACAGAATAGTTCCACTGTCCTAAAAACCCCTATGCTCCACTTATTCATCCCTTCCTTCTTCCAAATCCCTGGCAACCACTGATATTTTTATTGTCTCTGTAATTTTCACTCCTGGATGTTGTGTGTAGTCACCTTTCTCTATCCACTGGTTCTGCCTGCACAGATCAACCAACTGTGAATTGAAAATATTGATTTTAAAATTGAACACATGTTGAGGCTGGGGTTGTGGCTCAGCGGTAGAATGCTTGCCTAGCACATTTAAGGACCTGGGCTCGATCCTCAGCACCACATAAAAATACAGGTATTGTGTCCAATTGCAACTAAAAAATAAATACTTTTTTTAAAAACATGAGCACATGAAAATTATTTTTCTTCTCCTTATTCCCTAAACAACTCAGTATAACAACTGACTACATAGTGTTTCATGGTATTAGGAATTATGAGACATCTGTTGCTGGGTGCAGTGTCTCATGCTTGTAATCCCAGTTACTTGGGAGGCAGAGGCAAGAGGGTTGCAAATTTGAAGTCAGCTTCAGCAATTTAGCCAGACTCACAGGAGCACTGGGGAGTACCCTTGTGTTCAACCCCTAGTACTACCAAAGAGGAAAAAAAAAAAAGTCATCTATAGATGATTTAAAGTATACAGGAGGATATACCTAGATTATATGCAAATTTTATGCTATTTTATTCAAGGGACTGGAGCATCCTTAAATATTATTATCTATTGAAGATACTAGAACTAATCCCCTGCAGATACTGAGAGACTACTGTAGTTGGAATTGTAGAATATACCCTTTTTATATGGGCTTCTATATCTGCAATATTCATTTAAGGTTTTCTATTTCTTTTTAATTTATTTTGAGACAGGGTCTCACTAAGTTGCTGAGGGCCTCACACTAAGTTGCTGAGGATGGCTTTGAACTTGTGATCCTCTGGAATGCCTCAGTCTTGCAAGTTGCTGGAATTACAGGCATGCTCCTTTTTTTTTTTTTTTTTTAGTTGTAGGTGGACACAATACCTTTATTTTATTTATATATGGTGCTGAGGTTTGAACTCAGTGCCTTACACATGATAGGCCAGCTCTCTACCCCCTCCATTTCTTCTTAATATTGAATAATATTCCAGTGTTTGAATGTACAATTTGTTTATTCATTCACCTATTGAAGGATATCTTGGTTCCAAACTTTTGCAATTATGAAAAAAATTGCTACAAACATTCATGAGCAGATTTTCGTGCAGATAAAAGTGTTCAACTCATTTGGGTTCATACCAAAAAGTGTGGTTGCTGGTAACAGTATGTTTATTTTTGTAAGAAACTGCAAACTGTAATCCAAAGTATTTATACTATTTTTCATCCTCCTCAGCACTTCATCTTGTCAATGTTTTGAATTTTAGCCATGTTAGGAGGTATGTAGTAGGATTTTGTGTTTGGCTTAATTTTTAAAATCAATTTCAAAACTTGATTTGGCTATTTTCTAATACCTTAATTTAATTTTTTTTTAAGCCTATTTTAGCAAATATTTTATTTTAAAAATAGCTGGATTTTATTATGTATATTATTTCATGACCATTTGTGACAAAAACCAAGTGGCTTGTATCCTTTAGGAGATTTCTTTGAAGCTTTAGGGTTAAATTAACAATTACAAGTGAGTCAAAGTTATGATTTTAATTTTCTATCAAAATCAGTAGTCCTCTATCATTCATTTTCAGAATCTTTTTTTTTTTTTTTGTGAACCCAGATGATGAGAAAGGCAACACAGGGCTGTAATTGTCTATATTGATTTGTTCTTTTATCTCAAAATGTCATTAAATGCTGACATTTTGGCCATGGTGGTGCACTTCTATAGTTTCAGCTATTTGGGAGACTGAGGCAAGAGGATTGCTTACGCCTTGGAGTTTGAGGCAAGTCTGGGCAACATAGCAAGATTCCATTTCTTTTTTTTTTTTTTTTTTTTTTTTAATTTTTTATTGTTGGCTGTTCAAAACATTACATAGTTCTTGATATATCATATTTCACAATTTGATTCAAGTGGGTTATGAGCTCCCATTTTTACCCCATATACAGATTGCAGAATCACATCAGTTACACATCCATTGATTTACATATTGCCATGCTAGTGTCTGTTGTATTCTGCTGCCTTTCCTATCCTCTACTATCCCCCCTCCCCTCCCCTCTCCTCCCCTCCCCTCCCCTCCCCTCTTCTCTCTTTGCTCCCTCTACTGACATTCGTTTGTCCCCCTTATATTATTTTTCTCCTTCCCCTCACTTCCTCTTGTATGTACTTTTGTATAACTCTGAGGGTCTCCTTCCATTTCCATGCATTTTCCCTTCTCTCTCCCTTTCCCTCCCACCTCTCATCCCTGTTTAATGTTAATCTTCTTCTCATGCTCTTCGACCCTACTCTGTTCTTAGTTACTCTCCTTATATCAAAGAAGACATTTGGCATTTGTTTTTTAGGGATTGGCTAGCTTCACTTAGCATAATCTGCTCTAATGCCATCCATTTCCCTGTAAATTCTATGATTTTGTCATTTTTTAATGCAGAGTAATACTCCATTGTGTATAAATGCCACATTTTTTTTATCCATTCATCCATTGAAGGGCATCTAGGTTGGTTCCACAGTCTAGCTATTGTGAATTGTGCTGCTATGAACATCGATGTAGCAGTGTCCCTGTAGCATGCTCTTTTTAGGTCTTTAGGGAATAGACCGAGAAGGGGAATAGCTGGGTCAAATGGTGGCTCCATTCCCAGCTTTCCAAGAAATCTCCATACTGCTTTCCAAATTGGCTGCACCAATTTGCAGTCCCACCAGCAATGTACAAGTGTACCCTTTTCCCCACATCCTCGCCAGCACTTGTTGTTGTTTGACTTCATAATGGCTGCCAATCTAACTGGAGTGAGATGGTATCTTAGGGTGGTTTTGATTTGCATTTCTCTGACTGCTAGAGATGGTGAGCATTTTTTCATGTACTTGTTGATTGATTGTATGTCCTCCTCTGAGAAGTGTCTGTTCAGGTCCTTGGCCCATTTGTTGATTGGGTTGTTTGTTCTCTTATTGTCTAATTTTTTGAGTTCTTTGTATACTCTGGATATTAGGGCTCTATCTGAAGTGTGAGGAGTAAAGATTTGTTCCCAGGATGTAGGCTCTCTATTTACCTCTCTTATTGTATCTTTTGCTGAGAAAAAACTTTTTAGTTTGAGTAAGTCCCATTTGTTGATTCTAGTTATTAACTTTTGTGCTATGGGTGTCCTATTGAGGAATTTGGAGCCCGACCCCACAGTATGTAGATCGTAGCCAACTTTTTCTTCTATCAGACGGCGTGTCTCTGATTTGATATCAAGCTCCTTGATCCATTTTGAATTCACTTTTGTGCATGGCGAGAGAAAGGGATTCAGTTTCATTTTGTTGCATATGGATTTCCAGTTTTCCCAGCACCATTTGTTGAAGATGCTATCCTTCCTCCATTGCATGCTTTTAGCCCCTTTATCAAATATAAGGTAGTTGTAGTTTTGTGGATTGGTTTCTGTGTCCTCTATTCTGTACCATTGGTCCACCCGCCTGTTTTGGTACCAGTACCATGCTGTTTTTGTTACTATTGCTCTGTAGTATAGTTTGAAGTCTGGTATCGCTATACCGCCTGATTCACACTTCCTGCTTAGCATTGTTTTTGCTATTCTGTGTCTTTTGTTTTTCCATATGAATTTCATGATTGCTTTCTCTATTTCTACAAGAAATGCCGTTGGGATTTTGATTGGCATTGCATTAAACCTATAGAGAACTTTTGGTAGTATCGCCATTTTGATGATGTTAGTTCTGCCTATCCATGAACAGGGTATATTTTTCCATCTTCTAAGATCTTCTTCTATTTCTCTCTTTAGGGTTCTGTAGTTTTCATTGTATAAGTCTTTCACCTCTTTTGTTAGGTTGATTCCCAAGTATTTTATTTTTTTGAAGATATTGTGAATGGAGTGGTTGTCCTCATTTCCATTTCAGAGGATTTGTCGCTGATATACAGGAATGCCTTTGATTTATGCGTGTTGATTTTATATCCTGCCACTTTGCTGAATTCATTTATTCGCTCTAATAGTTTCTTTGTAGACCCTTTTGGGTCTGCTAGGTATAGAATCATGTCATCTGCAAATAGTGATAATTTAAGTTCTTCTTTTCCTATTTTGATGCCTTTAATTTCTTTCGTCTGTCTAATTGCTCTGGCCAGTGTTTCAAGAACTATGTTGAACAGAAGTGGTGAGAGAGGGCATCCCTGTCTTGTTCCAGATTTTAGAGGGAATGCCTTCAATTTTTCTCCATTCAGAATGATGCTAGCCTGAGGCTTAGCATAGATTGCTTTTACAATATTGAGGTATGTTCCTGTTATCCCTAGTTTTTCTAGAGTTTTGAACATAAAGGGATGCTGTACTTTGTCGAATGCTTTTTCCGCATCTATCGAGATGATCATATGGTTCTTATTTTTAAGTCTATTGATGTGGCGAATAACATTTATTGATTTCCGTATATTGAACCAGCCTTGCATCCCAGGGATGAATCCTACTTGATCATGGTGCACAATTTTTTTGATATGTTTTTGTATCCGATTCGCCAGAATTTTATTGAGGATTTTTGCATCTAGGTTCATTAGAGATATTGGTCTGTAGTTTTCTTTCTTTGAAGTGTCTTTGTCTGGTTTAGGTATCAGGGTGATGTTGGCCTTGTAGAATGAATTTGGAAGTTCTCCCTCTTTTTCTATTTCCCGAAGTAGCTTGAAAAGTATTGGTATTAGTTCCTCTTTAAAGGTTTTGTAAAACTCTGCTGTATACCCATCCGGTCCTGGGCTTTTCTTAGTTGGTAGTCTTTTGATGGTTTCTTCTATTTCCTCAATTGATATTGGTCTGTTTAGGTTGTCTATATCCTCCTGACTCAATCTGGGCAGATCATATGACTTAAGAAATTTATCTATGCCTTCACTATCTTCTAATTTATTGGAGTATAAGGATTCAAAATAATTTTTGATTATCTTCTGTATTTCTGAAGTGTCTGTTGTGATATTGCCTCTTTCATCCCGTATGTTAGTAATTTGAGTTCTCTCTCTTCTTCTCTTTGCTAGCATGGCTAAGGGTCTGTCGATTTTGTTTATTTTTTCAAAGAACCAACTTTTAGTTTTGTCAATTTTTTCAATTGTTTCTTTTGTTTCGATTTCATTAATTTCAGCTCTGATTTTAATTATTTCTTGCCTTCTACTTCTTTTGCTGTTGTTTTGCTCTTCTTTTTCTAGGATTTTGAGATGAAGTATGAGATCATTTATTTGTTGGTTTTTTCTTTTTTTAAGGAATGAACTCCAAGCAATGAATTTTCCTCTTAGAACTGCTTTCAATGTGTCCCATAGATTCCGATATGTTGTGTCTGTGTTTTCATTAATCTCTAAGAATTTTTTAATTTCTTCCTTGATGTCTTCTATAACCCATTGATCATTCAGTAACCTATTGTTCACTCTCCAAGTGATGTATTCTTTTCCCTTCCTTCTTTTATCGTTGATTTTCAGTTCCATTCCATTATGATCAGATAGGATGCATGGTATTATCTCTACTCCTTTATATTGTCTAAGAGTTTCCCTGTGACATAATATATGATCTATTTTTGAGAAGGATCCATGTGCTGCTGAGAAAAAAGTGTAACTGCTTGATGTTGGGTGGTATATTCTATATATGTCAATTAAGTCTAGGTTATTAATTGTGTTATTGAGTTCTATAGTTTCCTTATTCAACTTTTGTTTGGAAGATCTGTCCAGTGGTGATAGAGGTGTGTTGAAGTCTCCCATGATTATTGTATGGTGGTCTATTAGACTCTTGAACTTGAGAAGAGTTTGTTTCATGAACATAGCTGCACCATTGTTTGGGGCATATATATTTATGATTGTTATGTCTTGTTGGTGTATGGTTCCCTTGAGCAGTATGTAGTGTCCCTCTTTATCCCTTTTGATTAACTTTGGCTTGAAATCTATTTTATTTGATATGAGTATGAATACTCCTGCTTGTTTCCGAAGTCCATATGAGTGATATGATTTTTCCCAACCTTTCACCTTCAGCCTATGTATGTCTTTTCCTATCAAATGCGTCTCCTGTAGGCAGCATATTGTTGGGTCTTGTTTTGTGATCCATTCTACTAGCCTGTGTCTCTTGATTGGTGAGTTTAAGCCATTAACATTTAGGGTTATTATTGAGATATGGGTTGTTCTTCCAGCCATATTTGTTTATTTATGTTACTAAACATGGTTTGTTTTCCTCTTTGATTATTTTTCCCCCCTTTAGTGTCCTACCTCCCACTGTTGGTTTTCATTGTTATTTTCCATTTCCTCTTCCTGTAATGTTTTGCCAAGGATGTTTTGAAGAGATGGTTTTCTAGCTGCAAATTCTTTTAACTTTTGTTTATCGTGGAAGGTTTTAATTTCATCTTCCATCCTGAAGCTTAATTTCGCTGGAAACACAATTCTTGGTTGGAACCCATTTTCTTTCAGTGTTTGAAATATGTTATTCCAGGATGTTCTAGCTTTCAGAGTCTGTGTTGAAAGATCAGCTGTTATCTTGATTGGCTTACCCCTAAATGTGATCTGCTTCCTTTCTCTTGTAGCTTTTAAAATTCTCTCCTTATTCTGTATGTTGGGCATCTTCATTATAATGTGTCTAGGTGTGGGTCTCTTATGATTTTGCACATTCGGCGTCCTGTAGGCTTCTAGGATTTGGGGTTCTGTCTCATTCTTCAAGTCTGGGAAGTTTTCTCGTATTATTTCATTGAATAGATTGCTCATTCCTTTGGTTTGAAACTCTGTCCCTTCCTGTATCCCAATGACTCTTAAATTTGGTCTCTTGATGTTATCCCATATTTCTTGGATGTTCTGCTCATGGTTTCTTAACAGTCTTGCTGAGCTGTCTATGTTCTTTTCAAGTTGAAATACTTTATCTTCATTGTCTGATGTTCTGTCTTCTAAGTGTTCTACTCTGCTGGTAGTATTCTCCATTGAGTTTTTAAGTTGGCTTATTGCTTCCTGCATTTCTAGGATTTCTGTTTGTTTGTTTTTTATAACCTCTATTTCCCTGTATAGTTGATCTTTTGCTTCTTGGATTTGTTTATGTAATTCATTGTTGAAGTGATCTTTCATTGTCTGATTTTGCTGTCTGATGTCTTCCTTGAGACTCCTGATCATCTGTAGCATGTATATCCTGAATTCTTTATCTGACATTCCATCTGCTGCAGCTATTACCTCTTCTAACGTTGAGTTGACCTGCAATGCTTGTGGTCCTTTCTTTCCTTGTCTCTTCATACTGTTCGCGTTCCTTTCTACTTGGTGAAACTGTTGTGCTATTAAATTTTCCCCCTATATATTTATATTGGTCTTGTATAGTTGCAAAGTCTCCCTCGCAGGCGCGGACGGCGGCTCTGTCCCTCTGCGGGCCGCTAGGCTTGTTCTGTCGGTGGTCACAGTTCTGTCTACTTTGCAGGCACAGGCAGCGGCACTGCCCCTCTGCAGGCCTCTGGGGCTGTACTGCCAGTGGGTCGCAGGTCCGCCTACCTTGCAGGCGCGGGGGGGGGGGGGGGGGGGGCGGCTCTACCCTTCCTCAGGCCACTGGGCCTGTTCTGTCTCTCGGTTGCAGGTCTGGCCTGTTCTGATGGTGGTCACAGTTCCGTCTACCTTGCAAGGCGGGGGGTGGGGGGCGGCTCTGCCCCTCATCAGGCCACTGGGCCTGCTCTGTGCGTGGTCACAGTTCCCTCTACCTTGCCGGTGCAGGGGGAGGGGGCGGCTCTGCCTCTCAGCAGGCCGCTGCTCCTCTTCTGCTGGTGGGTCGCAGGCCCGCCTACCTTGCAGGAGTGATTGGAAGCTCTGTCCCGCCGCGGGCCACTGGGCCTTTTCTGTCGGTGGTCACAGTTCCCCTACCTGGCAGGCGCAGGGGGTGTGGGGCGGCTCTGCCCCTCAGCAGGCCGCTGGGCCTGCTCTGTGCATGGTCACAGTTCCCTCTACTTTGCCGGCACAGGGGGAGGGGGCGGCTCAACCTCTCAGCAGGCCGCTGCTCCTCTTCGGCCGGTGGGTCGCAGGCCCGCCTACCTTGCAGGAGTGATTGGAAGCTCTGTCCCGCCGCGGGCCACTGGGCCTTTTCTGTCGGTGGTCACCGTTCCACCTACCTGAGAGGCGCGGGGGGTGGGGGGCGGCTCTGCCCCTCAGCAGGCCGCTGGGCCTGCTCTGTGCGTGGTCACAGTTCCCTCTACCTTGCCAGTGCAGGGGGAGGGGTCGGCTCTGCCTCTCAGCAGGCCGCTGCTCCATTTCTGCCGGTGGGTCGCAGGCCCGCCTACCTTGCAGGAGTGATTGGAAGCTCTGTCCCGCCGCGGGCCACTGGGCCTTTTCTGTCCGTGGTCACAGTTCCACCTACCTGGCAGGCGCGGGGGGTGGGGGGTGGCTCTGCCCCTCAGCAGGCCGCTGGGCCTGCTCTGTGCGTGGTCACAGTTCCCTCTACCTTGCCCAAGATTCCATTTCTTAACAACAACACCAACAACAAAAAACAAAAAACAAAAAAACAAAAAAAAAAAAAGAAAAATCCTAATATCCACTAACATTTTTGATAGCATTATGAAATTATTAGGCACCTGATCACCACATTCAAGGGCTTTTCCTGCAGCATTTGCTATCTTCTTCTGGGAAGTATAGTGATTCTTTGAAGAGGTAATGAGGCCTAATGACAGAATGGCTTCGGATGCTGCGCGCCGGAGTCTGGCCGCGCGGCCTGGGCCTCCTGTTTGCTCCCAAAGGAGCAGTCCCCACCTGCCCTGCAGGAAACCGCTACAGAGCAGGCTCTCCCCGCCGCCCTCGGGTCAGGGGTAAGATCAGGCAGCCTAATACCTTAATTTAAAATGCTCATTAAAGGAGGAGGTTGGATATTTTATCAAAGTGGAGTTTTTAAGTTACATGTACTTTTGGTTTACTAGTGGTTATATCTATTCCATGTTACTTGAAAAATGAGAATAAGACATTTTATTGCTACAAATAGTTATAAATTTGTTATTCATTTTATTTTAATAATATACAGCTTATTTTCCCAGAGGTTCTTTTTTTTTGGTAGTTGTAGGTAGACAGCATGCTTTTATGAGTTTCATTTTTATGTAGTGCTAAGGATTAAACCCAGTGCCTCACACATGCTAGGTGAGTGCTATGCTGCTGAGCCACAGCTACAGCCCCTTACCAAAGATTCTTTAAGTTAGATAATATAAGATCAGTTAAAGGAACTATTTTTTAAAGCATTTTTTTTCCCCTGAGAATTATAGTAAATGCCTTGGGTGCCAAATTTGTAGTCATTAATAACCAGTACAGTAGAACCACAGGTGTACTTCATGCTCTGGATAGTCAAAAATAATGTAGTCTAATACATTATAAGAAAATAATACATTATTGAAAAGCTGTGAATTGATTTGGTAGTGATAGAACTACCTACAGCTTTAAAAACCCTGTTGGAATATTACTTGTCTTAGAAAGTAGATGTGTTCATCAAGAATAAAATATAGTATTTTGCTACCTACAGCTCACTTTCTCTATAAATCTGTAGTTCATTTATTTAGCCAATATTTGTTTGGTGCCCATGACATATCAAGCATTACATTATTGTAGTTGCTAGCAATGTGGTGATAATGTCTACTAGAAGGAGCTCATGGGCATAATGAAGGAAATAAGAATAGTGTATACTAAATTGTGTATACCCTTTGGTGAACATATAAGAGAGCAGGCACTTAATCTCACCTTAGAGACCACAGAAGTTTTTTAGAAGATAGTTTTTTAATTGAAGCCTGAAAGAATATTCCAGGTTAAAAGTAAAAGAGAAGCATTTAAGAATTGCAAATGGTTAGATACAACTAAAAAGTTAGAGTGTGAAAAAATGGCATTGTAAAAAATAAGTAAATTGGGCTGGAGTATTGCTGAGTGGTGGAGTGCCTTGATTCAATCTCCAGCACAAAAAATACAAAACAAAACAAAGTCAAATCATGAAAGGCCTTGTTACTATGGAGTTTTGTTACAGGATTTGAACTTGATTTCAGATATCTTCAGCAAAAGTATGATGTGGTCAGATTTGATACCTTGGTAGGTTTTCAGTTAAGGTCCTTTCCCTTAAGTTTGTCCTCCATGATACCATGATAGTGTGGAAACTAAATAGTAGAACATATCACTTTCCACTTTGTGTTCCACTTGTGTACATTTTTAAAAATTCCTCTCAGTTATGAACTCTGTAAGGTTAAAGCTGTGTCCTGAAATGGATCACCCAAAGGATCTTATGCATATTATGTGTTTAATATAATTGAATGGTTATTGAATGGGGAAGACATCCCTTGAGACATACCTTCTTCGGGGGAATCAGCTGCCTATACATTGTCCTTCTCAGTATGGATGAGACTTTTTGGTTTTAGTATTTCCAGGATATGAAAATTCAAAATCCAGAGTGTATACAACCTCACCAAATTATTGTACTGTTTTAGGAAAGAATATTACTGATAGTGAACGTAAAAGTCGTCACACAATGAAAGCTAAAGTGGGTCAAGAAAATGATGTTACCAGTCCTCCTCTAAATTCTTGTCTTAGTGAAAGGTATGATGAAGTTGTTATATTTAAATATTTACAGGAAGCATTTTCCTACATGTATTAGATTCATGGAAACAAATCTAATTTTTATCCTATATTTTGGCTGAGGAATTTCTGTAAATTGTCTCTTAGTTTGTTTCCTTTAATTAAATAATTTTTACATTAGAAACATTTATTTTCCTTGTAATAGATTGGCTAGTTTTGTGTATATTCTGGTGACTTGTTAACAACATTATTAATGATAAAAAGCTGTAAGTCCTTGAAACACCAATTTAAATTATTTGTATGCTTTGAATCTTGTCAGGGAGTATGTTACTTTACATAATTTTTAAGTTCAAAATACACAATTCCTAGGAGCTTGTAATTGGGCATTTACAATCTAACTTAATAGTTATTTAATTCTTCATAAAAGAATTTACTTCCTAAAAAAGTGGTATAAAATATTTAAAAATACTATAATTCTAGCAGTTGATATGACTGAGAGTCTTTTTTTAAAAAATATTATTAGCTAGTGTTTTGTCTCTTTGCCATTGTTTTAAATCACCTGAGGGAATTTGTTTTATTTTTAGTCCCCTTGCTCTACAATGTACACGTGTAACACCACAGAGAGAGAAGCCAGGTATGATTAAAAACAAAACTTTTTATGTTTAAATAACAGAAATGTTAATAAAAATAAAATATGATAAATTTCTCTCTTTTTTTCTTTTTTACTTCAGTGGTATGTGGAAGTTTATTTCATACGCCAAAGCTTGTGAAGGTAATTAGTCTTTTTGGTTTACTTGTTTGAGAATTTGACAGTGACATCAGACCTCTGCCCTGAAATTTACAGATCTTTACCTTGCATATTGCCTCACATAGGCATTCAGTAAATGATAATTTAAAAAAAAAATGGATGAAAAAATTTCTTAATCATCTGCATGTGTCTATGAAATAAACTATTGTATTTCTTTCTAGGGTCAGACACCAAAACATATTTCTGAAAGTCTAGGAGCTGAGGTGGATCCTGATATGTCTTGGTCAAGTTCTTTAGCTACACCACCAACCCTTAGTTCTACTGTGCTCATAGGTAATACTAGCAAATGTATTATATAAAAGAAAAGGTAGATGAGACTGAAAAATTGTCATCTCTAATGCTTCTGTTAAGAAGAAAGCATAAAAAGAAAATATTAGATGATACTTTCTTTGATAAGTATTTGATAAAATTATTTAGTTGCAAAGTGGAATAAATTACAAGTGCTGTTCTGTGAGAGTTGAGCATTAGTTTTTATCCCTGTATTAATGTATAGTATTTCATAAAACTCATTTACATATTAGCATTTTAGAGCTATTATTTTATGTAATTGTGAATTTTTAACAAATAATATTGATACTCTGGATATTAAAACAGCACTAAATAAGCTTTGCTCCCTCTAACTTAAATCTGTTCTTCAGATCTATATTGATAGTTGTACTAAACTGAATTCTTAAATTTTACAATTGTAATCATACCGCTATGTGATTACCTAAAATATTTTTATCCATCCATTGGACTCTAATAAGCTCTGTATGTGTTCACCATAGTTTTTGGCAAGTAGTCGGTATTCAACAAAACTTGAAGGAAATGAGTATATTTTGAATATGACATTAGTACTTTTTAGAAATTTAACAGTGTTGAGTAAATGGGTCAGTGAATGAATTAATAATGTCTTTAATTTACCAGGATCTGGAAGTATTTCCTATTACAAAGCAGGTTAATATTTCTAAATGCCAAGATTTGGCAAGTAGCAACTTAATAAGAGAAGATATGAACATTCTTTTTTAATTTTATAAGATTAAGTAAATATAAGTTTAAAGAAATGTGCATAAATGTGATTAAATACAGTGTTCACAAGTATTTGGAAGTTCATCTAAATAGTCACATCTCACTTTATAGGCAAGGCATGAAAGTAATAATGGAGAAAAACAAATATTTATCAACGAATTTTTTTAAAGAAGTCATTGGGCTGAATCTTTGTCCTTCATATTGCAGAGCATGACCCATTAGTTGTTGTGAAATTAATTTTCTGAGTCACATACTTTTTTCCTTTTTTTAAAGTGCAACAAAAATAATAGAAAACTCAAGAGTGTGCCAGGTATGGTAGCACATGCCTGTAGTCCCTCAGGAGAATTGGGAGGCTGAGGAAGGAGGATTGCAAATTCAAAGCTAGCCTAGGCAATTAAGCATGATCCTGTCTCAAAATATAAAAACAAAAAGGTTTGGGATGCAGCTCAGTGATAGAGTGCCCCTGGGTTTAGTTCCTAGTACCAAAAAGAAAAGAAAAGAAAAATAAGAGTACATCACATATAGTTACAGTTGCCAGTTTAGCAAGTGAAAAATACAGTGTCTCCAATTAAGTTTTAGGTAAACAGTTAATAATTTCTGTTATGTTACTTCAAGGGACAAACTACTAATAAAAAATTATTCATTGTTTATTCTAAAGTCCAAATTTAATGAGATATCTTGTATTTTATCTGGCTCCCTTAAAAATAGTAAAGCTTGTTTTATAAAACTTACATGTTTGTATATGTGTATGCACAGTCATGATTTATATATATGTATACATACACACTAAATGTTTATAAATATGTATGCATATATATATGTGCATATATATATATATTTAATACATTACTATGGATTGTATTCAAATCATGAGTTTGTTACAAAACCAGAATTTTTTTTTTTTTTTGGTTCTAGCGAAACAAACATTCCATAAAGATTCTTTGTTAACTGGAAGTGATTTGACTTTCTTTCATTGTGTACATGAAATAATTAAGGTAAAAAGCATTTGAAAACTGAGTATTTAACATGCAGTATGCCTTTAGGCTGCATTATTGCTTAAATAATGCTAAAGTTTGTAAGCTTTAGTTTTTATGTCATGATCTTGCAGCTTCATCTGATTTTCTAAGTCACTGTGGTACAGTTGTAAGTTAATTTCTAATTACTATTCGTGGGTCAATTTGTTTTATATGTGTCATTTAGTCAAATGGTGTAAAGTCTTTCTCTTTTTGGTTTCTAACAAAACATAAATTTTTGCATGAAGTTTAGGGTATAATATAAATATAGTATAGATAAATTGAATTTTTATTTTACAGTCAAAGATGAGGAAGCACCTGAAACTGTATTTCCTAATGATACTACTGCTGTAAGCAAATGTCTTTTATTTATTATTTTTTTATTTTTTAATTTGTTGTAAGTAGTGATACATGATAGTAGAATGCGTTTTGATACATTGTACACAAATGGAACACAACTTCTCATTCCTCTGGCTGAACATGGTACAGTCATACTAGTAGTGTAATCATACATGTGTATAGAGTAATAAAGTCAGTTTCATTCCACCATCCCCATACCCCTTCCCCTCTCCTCACTCCCTTATGCACAATCCAGAGTTCCTTCATTCTCCACCCCCACCCCACCCCCAACCCATTATGGATTAGCATCTGCTTATCAAAGAAAACATTCAGCCTTTGTTTTTTTGGGTTTGGCTTATTTCAGTTAACATGATATTCTCTAGTTCCATCCGTTTACCTGTAAATGACATAATTTCATTCTTCTTTAAGGCTGAGTAATATTCCATTGTGTATATGTACCACATTTTCTTTATCCATTCACCTGTTGAAGGGCATCTAGTTTGGTTCCATAGCTAAGCTATTGTGCTATAAACATTGATGTGGCTTCGTCACTACAGTTTGCTGATTTTAAGTCCTTTGGGTATAAACCGAGGAGTGGGATAATTGGATCAAATGGTGGTTCCATTCCAAGTTTTCTGAGGAATCTCCACACTGCTTTCCATTAGTGGTTGCACCAATTGGCAGTCCCATCAGCAGTGTATGAGTGTGCCTTTTCCCCCACATCCTTGCCAACACTTACTGTTGCTTGTATTTTTGATAATTGCCATTCTGACTGGAGTGAGATGAAATCTGGGGGTAGTTTTGATTTATATTTCTCTAATCACTAGAGACGATAAACATTGTTTTCATGTTTGCCGATCGATTGTATTTCTTCTGTGAAGTGTTTGTTCAGTTCCTTAGCCCGTTTATTGATTGGGTTATTTGTTTTCTTTGTGTTAAGTTTTTTGAGTTCTTTATTTATTCTGTAGATTAGGGCTCTATCTGAGTTGCATGTGATAAAGAGTTTCTCCCATTCTGTAGGCTCTCTCTTCACCTTATTGATTATTTCCTTCACTAAGAAGAAGCTTTTTAGTTTGAGTCCATCCCATTAATTGATTTTTAAATTTTACTTTCTGTGCTTTAGGAGTCTGGTTAAGGAAGTCAGTTCCTAAGCCGACAATGGAGATTGGGTCCTACTTTTTCTTCAGTTAGGTGCAGAGACTCTGTTCTAATGCTTAAGTCTTTAATCTATTTTTGAGTTGAGTTTTATGCAGGGTGAGAGAGATTTAATTTCATTTGCTACATATGTATTTCCAGTTTTCCCAGAACCATTTGTTGAATAGGCTGTCTTTTCTCCATGAATGTAAGCAATGTCAAATTAATTATACTGTTGAAAATGCTAATAATTTTAGAATGCCTTGAATAATTTTTTGCCCTGCATTTTTCATTCCTAATTTATAATGTGCCTAAGCCTTTGAGAAAGTCTCTATACCTGATTCTGTATGTAATTTCTTTGATTTCCTGAAAAGTTTCATGTAGCATTGAAAGTGTTTTATACTAGTGAATTTTTAAAACTTTTTAATTTTTTTTTTTTTTGCAGATTTTGAAAAGCTATTTTTTTAACCATGATGAAAGTCTGATGAAAAATGATAGATTTAGTCCTTCTGTGACTGACAATGAAAACAAAAATGAAAGAGAAACTAGCCATCATGGTAAATCTTTCTGTTTAGTTGAATTTATTTTTAATGGACATCATTTCTCCTCTTTTCCTAAGGAAAAAACATTGCTTTTCCTTTCTTGACTACGGAAGTCAAGATAATGAAGGCAGAAACTACCTGAATTTAGATGACAGTACTTAAGCAAAGATGGTACTATTCAGTATGTTGTAACACAGAAACAAAGCCCCCTGTTACTCAAAATTTTCAAAGAAAAGAAATAGGATTTATAATTATCAAATATGGAGTAATTTTTTTCTAATTAGAAAATAAATATAGTTGTAGATATATCACAAGTTACATAAATATATACAAAGTTACATGGAATATTGCTTTTTACTTAGAATGTGTAAGTTTGTACAAATGGATATCTGTGTCTAGTATTATGTATATAAGTGTGTGTGTATGTGTAATAAAATGAGATCTTACTTTCAGTTGTTATAGTACACCAAAATTGACTTGTAACATCTGGCTCAATATTTCTTAGAATATTAGATTGACTAGATAGTAAAATTTTAAAGGTGAGCTTTAATTTCCTAGAACTGGTAAAGAAAGATTATTAGGGATTGACATGAATAAAGGACTTATTCTTCTACCAGAAGAATAAGGGAAGGCTGATTTGCCAAAAAACTAGTAACAGCCATTACTGAGAATAATAATCATTTACTGAATTGTGTATGACTTAATATGTATTATTCCTGAGACAGTTTCTGAGAATTATATAAATTGTATGGTTATATTATAAAATGTCATTAATGTGCTTCTGTTTTAAATTTTAACAGGATTGGGGAAAATGTTAGGGAATTCATTTGGTAAAGAAAATAGCTACAAAAACCACGTTGGAAAGTCAATGCCAATTGCACTAGAAGATGAAGTATATGAAATAGTTGCAGAAATTTCTGAAGAAGATAGCTTTTCATTACATTCTTCTAAATACAAAACAGGAAATCTACAAAGAATAAGAATGGGCAAGACCAGGAAAAAAATTTTCAATGAAACAAGAACTGATGAATTCAATGAAGAAGCTGAAAAACAAATGAAAGAAAATAAACACTTATTTGCATCTGTAATAGAACCAAGTGGTAATGGTCCTTTAGATTCAAATATAACAAATCAGAAGCTCATTGGTAATGAAAGTGACAAAATCTCTAATGAAGTTGTACCATCTTCAGGCTGTGAACAGTCTAAGCTAACCTTCTCAGGTCTAAATGGAATCCAGATGGAGAGAATACATCTATTGGATATTTCTTATGACCAAAATAATACAGAAAAAGACTTAACAGACACCAGGAAAGAATGTAGCAGTTGTATTATTTCAGAAAATCCTTTGCCACATACTTCTAGTTTGCCAAATTCAAAAAAGATATTAAATGAGAAGACACTGGTAGATAGGAGAGTTGAGGGGCAGCATCTCGAATCTCATGAAGACTCCTTTCTTGCAGCAACTCATGCACCATCTGAAATTTCTCCAGTAGTTTCTCCATTTCAAGGTATCAGAAAGTCTATATTCCGGACAAGAGAACCATCTAGAGAGCCTTTCAGTACAGTTTTCTCAGATAATATGACAGATCAAAATTTTAAAGAAGACACTGAAGCCTATGAAAGTGGATTGAAAATACATGCTAGTTGCTCACAGAAGGACGATTCTTTTTGTCCGAGTTCAGTTGATAATGGAAGCTGGCCAGCCACTATCTCACATACTTCTAAACATATGGGTTTAATATCTACTTTGAAAAAGAAAACAAAAAAATTTATTTATGCCATAAATGATGAAACATCTCATCAAGGAAAAGAAATACAGAAAGACCAGAAATTAGAGCTAACTTATTCTGCAGCCCAATTTGAAGCAAGTGCTTTTGAAGCACCACTTACATTTACAAATCCTGATTCAGGTACCTGTATTATTTATTTATTTATTTATTTATTTATTTTTTCCAAATAGTGCATCTGGTTTTTTGGTTTTGGGTTTTGTTTTGGTGTTGATGGACCTTTATTTTATTTACTTATTTATGTGCAGGGCTGAGAATTGAACCCAGTGCCTCACACATGCTAGGCAAGCACTCTACCACTGAACCACAACCCCTTTCCCTAGCACATATGGTTTTATGGATGGTGTTCTCTTGAGAACATGAACTATGTAAATCGCATTGATATATTTTTTTTAAACTGTCTGCTTTCCTTCTGTAGTTCTTTTAGATCTCTATCTTATATGCAACCCCAGGCAGTATCTATTTACATTATTGTTAGAGGCTTTTGATTACCTATATTTAGGATCATTTCATTCAAATCTGTTTGATGAGTTTGCACAGTATATATATACATACATGTATATGTGTGTGTGTGTATATATATAAAACCACCATCACTTTTTTTTTTTTTTTTTTGGTAATAGTGTCTCACTTTGTTGCTCAGGCTGATCTCAAACTCATGGGCTCAAATAGTCCTGCCTCAGCCTCACAAGTAGCTGGGACTATAGGCATACACTGTTATAACCCACTCTATCACTCTTGAGCTAGCTTTGGATACATAAACATTAAGAGCCTGTCTACTTAATTACTGCTTTAATTTTTAAAGTTTTTATTATATGCAAGTAATAATGTGGTACCACTTTACTCTGTTTTCTATAAAACATACCAAAACTAGAGAAAAACCTAATTGCTACCTAAATTTAATGTAGTCCTAAAATAATTATTTTTGTTGTTATTAGTCTTAAATATTTGGAGATTGCTTTAAATTATTGCTGTATTTCTGGGTCTCCAAAGTGTACACAGTGAAACTCTTGCTTTAGCAACAAATAGTTCACTTAACAGTAACTAAACTGTATATTAAAGAAGGAAACAGGGCATGCACCTGTAGTCCCAGCTACTTGAGAGGTTGAGGAATGTTTGAGGCCAGCCTGAACAACATAGTGAGACCCTGACTTAAAAACAAACAAAAAAGTGATTTTTATTTCCCTATAAGAAAATGTTAATGGGGGTGATATTGAAGTACAGAAGAACCATTTGATGTTTAGGTTAAATTTCCATAGAAAAACGTTTGATGCTGTATATATCAGAGTTAAAGCCAACGAAGTAGTTGGTATATAGTAGTGGTCACTGATTAAATGAGGTTAAGAACTTTGACTTACTAATAGGAAATTCAAAGACTAGAGAAAACAAGTTGAACAGAACAATTAAACTCATTTATCTTTATCGTTGAGATTAGGATATCTTTCGGGGCCTGCTTATATAGACTCTGTTTTTTAAAAATGTTTTGGTTTTTTGTTACAAAACAATTAAGGATATGGTTTCTTTTCTAATTCCTCTGCCCTTTATATATCCTACTACACCAATATTAACAATGACTTTTTCCCCATTTTTCAATAAAAATTAATATTATTTTGAAAATTTTTTATTTATGATAGCTATTTCCTTGAACTAGATATTCATCTTGATTGAGTTGATACGTATTATTAAAAATAATACCTAGACCCTGTTTATCTTTAGCTGGAAAATGTAATGATTTCAAAATAGTATTTAGAATTTTGCTTTAAATCTGACATTCATATTTTGCTTTCATGTAATTCTTGATTTAAATACCACCTTTTTAACTTAGTGAAAAATATTTATTGAATGTGATTATTAGTACTTTAATTTTATTTTGTCACTTTGTGTTCTTACATTTAGGTTTATTGCATTCTTCTGTCAAAAGAAATTATTTACAGAATGATGCTGAAGAACCAACTTTGTCTTTAACCAACTCTTCTGGGACAATTCTGAGGAAATGTTCCAATAATCAAGATAGTTATGTTAATACGATAGTATCTCAGGATCTTAAAGAAGGAGAAGTTCACAAAGAAAAACCGCAGTCATTTATAGCCCCAGAAACTGATTTTCTGTCATGTCTGCAGGAAAGACAGTGTGAAGATAATGCAGAAAGCCAAAAAGTTTCAGAGAAAAAAGAAAAGGTCTTGGTTGCAGCATGTCACCCTGTAGTACAGCATTTAGAAGTGGAATCTGGCGGCATTCACTTTCCATCACAGAAAAACCTTTTAGATGATGATAATACCGATACACTTTTGTTAACTCCTAGCTCCAGGGATCCAGGCATGATTTCTAGAGGAAAAGAATCATACAAAATGTCAGAGAAACTAAAATGTAAGAATTGTGAAGGTAGTATTGAATCACCCAAAAAGAGTCCCATGGAAAAATGCCAAGAAATGTGTTTTCTAAATGAAAATTCTAAAAAACCTGAGCTGTTATCTAAAAAATATGTAACCGTAGTATCACCTTCAATGAACTTGCAATTCAACCAAAATACAAACATAACAAAAATCCAAAAGGGCCAAGAAAAAACTCCTTTAATTTCAGAAATAACTGTCAATCCAAACTCTAAAGAACTTTTCCCAGACATTGAGAATAATTGTGTCTTTCAAATAACAAGTGAAAGGAACAATCGTGTTTTAGGAAATACAAAGGAACTTCTTGAAGCAGACCTGAGTTGTGTAAGAAAAACCTTTCCTAAGAATTCCACCATGGTAGTAGATACAGACATGGCTGAAAAACAAGTAGCTCACGTGTCTGTTTCAGACAGTATTGACTCATCAGGTATAGTCCATGATCTTACAAAGGAGAACAGAAATAGGGTAAAGCAACAGCTAAAAATAATTCCAGGTCAAGATTTAAAGTCAAACACCTCCTTGGCTATGAAATCAAATAGAAGTAATGGCTTTATGGACAAATGGGCAGGACCCTTAGATCCAGTTTCATATCATAATGTTGGAGGTAACTTCAGAACAGCTTCTAATAAAGAAATAAAACTCTCTGACCATGACATTAAGAAAAGCAAAATGCTCTTCAAAGACATTGAAGAACAGTATCCTGCTAGTTTAGGGTGTATTGAAATTGTAAACACCTTATCATTTGATAATCAGAAGAAACTAAACAAACCTCGTGTATTTGATTCACAATCAGTTAATACTGTGTCTGCATATGTGAAGAGTACTACATTTCTTTCTGACTTTGAAAATAATCACACAACCACTCAGATGTTGCCTTTAAAGGGAGATTTTAATTCAAACCATACTTTAACACCTAGCCAAAAGGCAGAAATTAAAGAACTTTCTACTATATTAGAAGAATCAGGAAGTCAGTTTGAATTTACACAATTCAGAAAAACAAGCCAAATAATACAGAATAATACATTTGAAGTGCCTGGAAACCAGACTGGCCTAAAGACCTCTTCTGAGGAATGGAAAGATGATGTTCATCGGACAATTGACACCTCATCTGTTGCTCAGGTAGAAAGCAGCAAAAAAATTGAAGGTGCAGTTGGAGTTAAACAAAAGTTTGCTCATTTGTTAAAAAATAACTGTAACAAAAGTGCTTCTAATTACTTAACAGATGAAAACAAAGACTTTAGAGGCTTTTATTCTGCTCGTGGCACAAAACTGAGTATTTCTAGTGAAGCACTGCAGAAAGCTGTGAAACTGTTTAGTGACATTGAGAATATCAGTGAGGAGAGTGATGCAGAAGTAGATCCTGGAAATTTCTCTTCAAGTAAATGTCCTGATTCTACAGTTTCCATGTTTAAGATAGAAAGTCATAACGATGATAAAAATTTAAACAAGAAAAATAATGAATGCCAATTTACATTACAAACTAAGTTTGAAATGACTACTCACATTTTGGTTGAAGAAAATACTGAAAATTACATGAAAAACACAGAAAATGAAGATAACAAATGTACTAATGACAATAGAAATACTTGTAAGTTAGAAGAATCTGATCACAGTGATTCAAGTAAAAATGATACAGTTTCTGATCATAAAGATGAAAATGACTTGCCATGTACTGATCAGCACAATATAGATCTCAAGCTACCCAGCCAGTTTGTTAAGGAGGGAAGCACACAATTTAAAGAAAATTTGTCAGATTTAACTTGTTTAGAAGTTGTGAAAGCTGAAGAAACATGTCATGTTAATTTTTTCAATAAAGAACAGTTAACTGCAGATAAAATGGAGCAAAATATAAAAGATTGTGGTATTTTTGATATATCCTTTCAGACTGCAAGTGGGAAAAATATCAATGTCTCCAAAGAGTCATTAAATAAAGTTGTAAACTTCTTTGATCAAAAAACAGAAGAACTGAGTAACTTTTCAGATTCCTTGAATTCTAAATTACTTTCTGGCATAAATAAGAAGAAAATGGACATTTCAAGACATGGGACAATAGACATGGTTAAAAACAAAATATTGAAAGAAGGTATTCCAGTTGATATTGAGAGTCAATTACTGACTCTCCAGCAACAACCTGAATGTGAAATAGAAAAAAACAAAGAATCTAACCTGTTGAGTTTTCATACTGCTAGTGGGAAAAAAGTACAAATTGCAAAGGAGTCTTTGGACAAAGTAAAAAATATTTTTGATGAAAAAAAGCAAGATGTTAGTAAAATCACCAGTTTTACTCAACAAGGCACAAAGACCCGAAAGGACTGTAAAGGGTTTGAATTAGCATGTGAGATGATAACTGTTCCAAAGTGTGAAGAAATGCAGGATTCTCTGATTAATAATGAGAAAAAGATTGTTTATAATGAGTCTGGGGTGTTACCCAGGCTAAGTGATGATTTATATGGACAAACTAAACATCTTGATACATTAAATATATCTCTGAAAGTTAAAATGCATGAACATATAGAAAAAGAGACTACAAACAGTCCTACAACTTGTTGCACCAATCAGTTTTCTTATCCAGCCACTGGAGATTCAGCTTTAGCATTTTACACAGGACATGGTAAACAAATTTCTGTGAACCAGGCTTCACTATTAGAAGCAAAACAATGGCTTAGGGAAGAAGAATTAGATGGTCAAGGAGAAAGAAATACTTCCAAGGCTGAATCTATAAAGGAATATGGGGAAAATCCTTTGTATGAAAATAGTTTAGACAGTATCATGACTGAAAAAGACAAAATTCATTTCTCTGAAAAGCAAGATTCAGCTTACTTAAGTAATAATAGCATGTCTAACAGCTGTTCTGCTTTTTGTCATTCCAATGATGTATATGATGATTCAGGATATCTCTCAAAAAATAAAATTAATTCTGATATTGAGCTAGTCATGAAAGACAAAAACACTAGTTTTAGAAAAGTGGACACATATCCACAAATTGTGAATGAAGATACTTCTGTACAGAAATTTGTGGCTAACTTTTCACCTTGCAAAAGTAAAGATAGAACTACTAATTTGGCCATACCTGATTTCAAAAGTTTTGAGATAGGCCCACCTGCATTCAGTACAGCCAGTGGTAAGATAGTCTGTATTTCACGTGACGCAGTAAGAAAAGTGAAAAAGATATTTACAGAAGACCACAGTAATGTAATTAAGGAAAACACTGAGAATAAGTCAGATATTTGCCAAAGAAAAATTGTGAAAGCTTATAGTGAAGCACTGGATAATTTAGAGGATGTTATTTTTCCTAACTCTTTAGATGATGAAGAATGTATGCCTTCACATAAGGTTTTTGCTGACATTCAAAGTGAACAAGTTGTACAACATAACCAAAAACTGTCTGGATTGGGGAAAGTTTCTGAAATATCACCTTGTGTCAATTTGGAAACTTCAGATATGTGTGAATTTAACAGAGGGGAGCTTCCCAGGTCATTCTCTTCTACAAATGCTTGTGGTATTTTTAGCACAGCTAGTGGAAAATCTGTACAAGTATCAGATACTTCATTACAAAAGGCAAGAGGGATATTTTCTGAGATAGAAGATAATGCCAACCAACTCTTTTCCAAAGTATCACTTAAAAGCAATGAAGAACATTCAAACCTGTTCACAAGAGAAAAAAGTACTATGGCACATGCCCCCCCAAACGTACTATCACCCAGGAAAAGCTTTCTGTGTAACATAAATTCGTCTTTTTCTGGGTTTAGTACAGCAAGTGGAAAACAGGTTGCAGTTTCAGAAAGTGCCTTACACAAAGTTAAGGGAATGTTAGAGGAATTTGATCTAATGGGAACTGAACAGACCCTTCAGTATTCACCTACATCTAGGCAAGATATATCAAGAATGCTTCCTCCTCCTCGTATTGAAAAAAGAATTGTGGAACACTCTGTAAGCTCTAAAATGGAAAAGGCCTACAATAATGAATTTAACGATAATGTTGAAAATGCTTCTTCAGGAAATAATCACTGTGTTAAAGCGTCTCCATATGTCTCTCAGTTGAAGCAAGGCAGACAACACCTAGTATTAGGAACCAAATTATCACTTGTTGAGAACACTCATCTTTTAGGAAAAGAACAAACTGTATCCAAAAACATAATAGAAATTGGCCAAACTGAGACCTTTTCTAGTGTTTCTGTGAAAACAAATGTAGAAGTTTGTTCTACTTACTCCAAAGATCCAGAAAACTGTTTTGAAACAGAAGCAGTTGAGATTGCCAAAGCTTTTATGGAGGATGGTGAGCTGACAGATTCTGAACCACCAACTCATGCCAAACATTCTTTCTTTATGTGCCAAAAAAATGAGGAAATGATTTTGTTAAATTCAAGGACTGGAAAAAGAGGAAATGCCCTTGTGTCAGTTGGTAAGTATGTTTGCCTTTTGTTTTGCCAAGTTCTGCCTTTAAAAGTGTTCAGTTCTTAGTAGTCCTTCTGTGCTAGCGATCAGAGTATTAGACAAGCTAAGTATGCTTTCTCAGGCTTGTATGTCTAGTTTGGTGGAATGTGATTTGATTTGATATTTCTTAGTCTGTGTACCACAAAGTCATGTTTTGAGGGCCTCTCGATATGCTTTTAGAGATTTTTAATAGTTATATTTGAGAAATTACTCTTGAAAGTTTGAGTTTTTCTAGAAAAGTTGAAATTCCCTCTTGTCTTCATATCATAACAAAGCCTGTATAATACTGTTTTCATATTTTTAGCAGAGGTTCATACTCTGGCTCTTTATTTAAAGGTTGGTTTCTAATTATACTACTTTATAATATGTACTATTCAGTTATACTGCTTAGTTTCTCTGAGCCTTAGTTTCCATATTTATAAAATGCAAATAAGACCTCACACAGAGTAAAAGAGAAAAGTATGTACCTAAAAGGTTTTAGCACTGAATCTGACACATGGTAGAGAGAGAGCATGTAATAGGTGTTGGCTCACTTCCTTTTTTTTTTCATCTAGGAAAGTCTATAAACATTTACTATTAGCAAATAGAATGGTCTTAATGCTATTGTACGATGTTCTAACTTCTCTTTTAAAATGTATATCCAACAACTTAGTTCAACTATTAGTTAATTGGAGATGTAAGATTTTGTTGCTGTTGTTTGGAGGGTGTCTGGCTAGAAATAATCTTAAATTATTGAAACTGTTGATTAGTTAAAGGAAATGCCAATCCTCACTCTACAACTCTTGAGTGGCTGATCCTAAATAACTAGCTCTTTTTTAAACTATGTAGACTCATAAAATATTTGCATTATCAAAAATCTTAGCCAGGTGTGGTGTTGTACCTCTAATCAGAGCTACTCAGGAGGCTGGAGGATCTTAAGTTAAGGCCAGCCTGAGCAACTTAACAAGAGCCTGTCAACAAAACAAGAAAATCTTGTCTAGCTTCTTCAGATAGCAAAGAAAGACACTGAAGCCAGTCAGTTCGTTTTAAATCATCCTACAGTTTTTACTTAAATCAGGTGTTACCCAGGTCATATTCTATACAGAGTTTGCTTCATGTGCAAGTAGTAAATTTATAATACTTAAATGATTTGCTGTCCTTTAGTACAAAATTCAGAAGTGCATATACTTAAAAAGTAATCATATTTTTTTTTATTTGTGGAAGAATGATGACTTTATTTATAGCAACCCATTGCAGTTCCACATGTATATATAGGTTAGCCTCCTGCTGAGAAAACAACTCAGACTTCTAAATATTCTCAACAATGTTATTATTTAATTTCCCTTACTTCTGTTACATTTACATATAGAGCTTTTTTCAGCTTCTGGTTGTTTGCATAGTACAGGTTCTTGTAAAACAACTAAACCACTTTATTATGATCTAACACCTGATAAAGCCTTGAATGGACATTTTTATTCATTAAATCCTACAAATTCATTCCCTGTAATCATCAAAAAAGCAAAGTGCTTCTTACATATAATTTCAGCATGACATGGAAATGCATAACTTGAATTATGGTTTCATCTTAGCCTCTGCAAGCTCTCTACAACTGAGCTATATCCTCAACCCAGAAGTGTTAATATTACTAGGGGCCAGAGATGTAGGTCAGTGGTAGAGCACCTGTTTAAAATGTACAAGTCTCAGAATCCAACCCCCAGCACTGCCAAAGAAAAATATAGAAGTGTTACTAATATTTTAGTGTAATTTGGTAATTTAAAAAAAATCTGTTCTCCCACTTATTGACTCCTAATTGGTGGACCCATATAATAAATTCATCTTTGAATTTAGTGCCTACCCACTAAAAAGTTTATTTGAAGAAATTTTGTTTGTCCTTGTTGCCAGTAAACCTAGATTTACATTCAGTCTAGTTTATTAAAAAGTGACTTCTGTGGTGAATGACAGTATCATTTAAACTTAGACTTATTAAATAGTGGGGGGATTTTTTTTGGTTTGTTTTTTGTTTTTGCAGCACTGGGGGTTGAACCCAGGGGCACTGTACCACTGAGGTACATCCCAGATATTTTGATTTTTTGAGACAAGGTCTCACTACCTTTATCAAGGCTAACCTCAAACTTGGTGGTCCTTCTGCCTTGGGGTTGCTGGGATTACAGGTGTGCACCACCCAATATACCTGGTTGAATAGCAGTATATTTCAATGGTTTAACAGTAGTAGAAATTGGTTATCAAAAATATATTTTCTCTTTCAAAGTAGAATGATCACTATTTAAATTACAATTATTGGGCGAGGCACAGTGGTGCATGCCTATAATCCCAGCAGCTTAGAAGGCTAAGGCAGGAGGATTGCAAGTTCAAAGCCAGCCTCAGCAACTTAGCAAGGCCCCAAGGAATTCAGTGAGACCCTGTCTGTAAATAAAATATAAAAAAGGGCTGGGGATGTTGCTCAGTGGTTAAGCACCTCTGGTACTTCAATCCCCGGTACCAAAAAAATAAGTAAACAAACAAACAAATAAATAAATAATAATTATTATGTGTTTTATTTAATAGTGTGAAAATGGATTATGGTTTTAAACTATGAATGATAGTCTTATAAACAGTAAAATGGATATAATTTATTTTACAAATGTGTGTGGAAAAATTTTTTTAGGAGAACCCCCAATCAAAAGAAGTTTGTTAAATGAATTTGACAGAATAATAGAAAATGAAGAAAAATCTTTAAAGACTTTGAAAAGCACTCCGGATGGTAACATTTGTTTTTTATTCATATCTTTTCCACCTCTATAGGTCCTATTCATAGTATTCTAGTTATCTTTCTCAGTTCTTTTTGGTATATGTAACAGAAAATAATTTATAGTATGGTTTAATTTTTGTATCTTATTTGTTTATTCTTATATGTTAAGCATAACATAACCTAGTATAGTGCTGGGATTGTGGCTCAGTGGTAGAGCATTTGCCTAGGACACCTGAGGCACTAGGTTGGATCCTTAGCACCACATAAAAATAAATAAATAAAAAATAAAGGTATTATTAAAAACAATTAAAAAAAAATCTAGTATAATAGGGATGTTGTGGAACCAGAAAGTGTGAAATGATTATACAATAATCACTTTTTTAATTTAAAAAAGCCATAAAAATCAAATTTAAAGCTATAGTAGTATAATAATTTAAAGCTCAGGTTCTAGAGTCCAGTCAGGATTTTGATCACCAGCATTTCACCAAAATCAGTCTTTTCTAAGTCATACTGCCAAATCCAACAGGCATTTCTTAGTCCTGTTTACCTGCATCTTTCAGCCCACTAGCCTAGTTGATCATCTCTCAGCCCACCATAGTCTCTTGGTTCTCTCCCTACAGGATCACTCTTTAACAGTCATCTTTATGGTTCTTACTCTAAACAGGAGAGCCCCAGGGATCCTTAGATCTCTTCTATGTCTAAACTTTAGTGACTACCAGTTTTATCTTATAGTTTAGCCTGTCCCTGAACTCCATAGTCATTTATTTGCCTACTTAATACATTTCTACTTGGATTACTAAGTATGCATCTCAAAGTCACTGCCAAACTCCAATTTCATCCTGGCTCCAAACTTGTTTTGTCTTTCCTTTTTCTTTTTTTAATACCTTTATTTTATTTATTTATTTTTATGCGGTGCTGAGGATCGAATTCAGGGCCTCGCATGTGCTAGCACCCTACCGCTGAGCCACAATCCCAGCCCCTGTCTTTCCTTTTTCAATAAGGGGCTGTGCATTTTGCCATTTAATTATATAAAAACCTTGATATTATCTTTTACTGTTTTGTCAATAAGTTCTATAGGTTTTACTTTCAAAAAGACAAGAATTTGCCGAGCTCAGTGGTAAAAAACTGGTTTTTAAATTCTTTTGCTCTTTATTAGCCAGTATTCAGCAAAAAAGAGCTTTATGTTAACAAATGAGAATAAGCTATAGTTCTTCCTAGAAGACAGGATAGTTACAAATTCTCAACATAAGGATAAAGTGGCTATATTAGTCACTGTTAATGGGAGCAAATAATTTTATTTATTGAGCAAAATCGATTTCATGGATTTTTTAATTTATAAAGTACATATAAAGCTTAGAGGCAAAATACAACATAAACACTGTACTTCTTTACAAAAAGGAAACATTCATTCTGATGTTTAAATTATCCCAAATTTGGAAGTAGAAACCTCTTCAAACTATTTCCCAAGGTTTTTTTTTTTTTTTTTAATACATGTCTTGATTAATCTTTGAGCATTTCCTTGATTTTATTACCAGTATCACAAAAAGATTTCCTAGGATCTTGTAATTTCCCTTCCACGGTGCTGGAATCATCTCTTTCTTTGAAGATCCTTTTAGTAGTTTATAAAAAGAGATTTGGGTGCTAGGTATGATATTGCTGCTGGTATTATTGGTTTTTGAATATTTATATCTTGGTTCCTAATAACATTTGCCTGCTTTATTTATTATTTATTCTAATCAGCTGTACATCAACAGAATTCTCTTTGATTCATTGCACACAAATGGACATTACATGTTTATTCGCTGTATCCTACGGCATTGGTTCTAGAACTTTTCTATCTCAGAATCTCTTTGTAAGTTTAAACATAGAGGACCTGAGAACATTTATTTGAATGGATTATATCTGTTGATATATACCATATTAGAAATTAAAGTTGAGAATTTTTAATATTTGCAATATCATGCATTGGTCATATGGAATATGTTAATTCACTGAGCTTTGACACATTATATAGTATTGATGACTTTATAGTGACATCATTGATCTGATCTGGAAAGTCTAAGTATTAGAAAACTGTCGAGCTTACATAACCAGATACAAGCTTTTTATAATTCTAACTCTTTTTTTTTTTTTTTAATTTTTTTATTGTTGATTGTTCAAAACATTACATAGTTCTTGATATATCATATTTCACACTTTGATTCAAGTGGGTTATGAGCTCCCATTTTTACCCCATATACAGATTGCAGAATATTTTCATTTAAAAGCTTGAATTTTTCCACTGGCTACAATATTGTTATTTATTTTTCTTGATAAGCTCATTTCATTCATTTTTGAAAAAATGTTTCTGAATACCCAAGTCTGAATGACTACAGTTTGTTGAATATTCTTGCAAGTAAAAATGCTTAATTCTTTGAAGAAATGAGATGATTGTGTAGCTCAGCTCAATCATTACAGTGCATTTTCTTGAGACTGGTGATATTAAAGTATGTTGCAGAATACGTGAGAAAACATGGATAACATCTCAGGATTGTTATTATGACATTTTGACAACTTCGATCTCCTAAAGGAGATCCTCCTCCATAAAAGATTCTTTTGAGTTTTTGTCTTTAGATGTATCCTTAATACATTGTTTTTTGTTGTTGTTGTTATTTTATGGTGCTGGGGATTGAACCAGGGCCTTATGCATACGAGGCAGGCACTACCAAATGAGCTATATCCCCAGCCCCTTAATACATTTTTAATGTATTGGTAAGGATGTATAATCAAAGTACTGTGTTCAAATGTCAGTCACAATAATTTTAGATAATTAAGTTAGATTTGTATCCATTTATTTTCTTTTTTCTTATTCAACATTTGAGTAAATAACATACAGTATTTCACAACATAATCCTTACCACCATATACTTGTCACATCCTGTTTTTTTAGTTCAAAACTTGGTTCATAATCTTTCATCGAATAATTGTCACATGGCATAATTCTGTTCTTCACGCCATTTAAAAGGTGAACAGCAGCAATGTATTCAACACTGGCATATGGGTGCACATTTGTCTTCTCGCACACTGCACATCGTGAGTCTGGAATTCTCAGGGCACATGCACTGTCAGCATACTTACAAAAGTCAACTTGCATGGTTTGTCTAGAGCACTGCAGTACTATGGGTAAACACTTCTTAGTGGTGCTGAGCACAGCATGTTAGAAAACTAAACCACTGATTGCAGCACAGAATCTTGGACCCAGAAGATTAAGTTTTGTAGTTCATACTTCACAATACTGTAGTAAATTTTCTCAAGTATAATATTTCAGTTGTAATGCACAAATCAGTAATGTCTAATCTGTTTACTTTTTTCAGACCAGAAAATTGTTTGCTAAACTGTCATGTGCATTGATTTAAACTATTCAGTTTTAACATATATTCACAAGTATTCCATGCATCCTAATCTTGCACCAGTTTAGTAATAAATGACTTTTAAGTAATACCAGTACAATTTAAAAAAAAAAATCACATGATTGTCATACTCCATTTTTTTTTAAAGAGAAAGAGAATTTTTTTTTTTTTTTGTAGATGGACACAACACAATGCCTTTATGTTTTATGTGGTGCTAAAAATCGAACCCGGGTCCTGCCCATGCTAGGCGAGCGCTCTTCTGCTGAGCCACAATCCCAGCCCATACCCCATTTTTTTTGCCAAAAAAAAAAAAAGCATAAGTTCTGTGACTATTATGCAATGAAATACAGTATTTACATGGTTCATTTGCAAACAGTATAGAAAGATATACTTGGAAAGGTCAGTTCTTCCTTATTACTCCATGTTCTTTACCACTTCCCCTACCTCTTGGCTCACCTTTTTTTTTAAGTATCTTGGTGGTGCTGGGATTGAAACCAGGGCCTTGTGCATACTAGTGCTCATACCGCTGACTGTGCCTTAGCCCTTGCTCACTTTTGAAATAGTTTTTTTTTTTTTTTTTTTTAATTCTTTTTGATGATTTCTTCTTGTTAAAAAAAATATATATGTGTGTTCTCACTGTCTTTCTTACTCAAAAAGATAGATAGATAGATAGACAGACAGACTGCTTTTACTTAAAAATTTATTTGGGGATTACCCCATAATGAGTATATAGAGATCTTTCTCATTCATTCTTATGGTTACATGGTACTTGATTATATGGCTGTATCAGTGTATCCTAGCTTATTCAGTCAATCCCCTATTAATGATTTAATTAATTAAAAGTTTTATAGGTATAAATAATATACTGAGAATGAATAATATCTAAAGCTTTGCTTCTCTTTATGTTTATACTATGAGTTATTTGGTATATAGCTATTATCAATTTGAATGCACTGACTCTGTGCCTTAGCCCTTGCTCACCTTTTGATGATTTCTTCTTGTTAAAAAAAAAAAATAAGTATGTGTTCCCCTGTCTTTCTTACTTAAAAATAAGAAAGACATAGATAAAAAGATAGATATAGATAGAAATACTGTTTTTACAAAATATTTCTTTTGATAAATATTTCTTTTGAATCTATTGAAAATTTAAAGCCTATAATTGTCTCGAATTTTGTATAAATATTTACAATTAGAGATGTAATAGGCCAATAGAAAATAAAATCTCCCATTATATTTTTATTGATAATGTAAAATAATTTTCTCTCTAGGCACAATAAATGATAGAAGATTATTTACCCATCACATTTCTTTAGAGCCAATTATCTGTGGACCCTTTCGGTGAGATGTTTACCTTGTTTTTCAATTTTACTAATATAATTAGAAAAAAAATGTGGCTTTAGGAATTATTTCTAAAACTAATGGTACTGCTATGCAGTAAAGAAATTAACACTTCCCTTTTTGAAAGCCTGTATAAGGATTAAGTAATTCAATATTTTGGTATTTTATAGTGCTGTTTATACTGTTATTTTATTTTTTTAGTTTCATGGCAGCCTTGTAAAGTACACAAACTGATTACATGCCAATTTTGTGAATGATGTACAGAGGTTGAGAAGAATTAAGGAAATATTAAAAATAATTAACAATAAGATGGCAGATATTGAAGATATCCTTTTATCTCTCCTTCTCTAAAGCCTACTAAAATTACCAAGATAATTTTTAAAAATACGTTTTTAGTTGTAGACGGACACAATATCTCTTTTTATGTTGTGCTGAGGATCGAACCCAGTACCTCACACATCTAAGACAAGCACTCTACCACTGAGCCACAGCTCCAGCCCAAGAGAATTTTTTAAACATGTAATTCCCAAGAACTCTGATCAAAAGAAACAAATACCAAAAGTTTGGAAGCCAAAAATGTGAATGACTTAGTAAACCTAAGAAAGCTAAAACCTGTCATTAGGGCAAGCAGAGAAGCTACCAGTTTACCCCAAACAACCCGAGAAAGACTCAAATTGGCAGCGCAATGTATTTCTCTTGGTAAAGTAGAAGAAGTAAGATTAGATAAAATTCTGTTTAAGAACCATCTGGTTCCCCTCCTCTGTTGCTAATAGGCATTTATTGCTCTTTCCCGGAAAACCAGGTGGTTAGTTATTCCATTGAGCAGTTAAATTGGAGTTCTGATTTGGAGGTGGGATAAGAAAAGGGAACACAAGCCACAGTTGGAAGGGTACTGAAAACAGGAATTAAGTAAAAATCTGTATATCAAGCAGTGAGACGCTTAGCCTCCTACCCACCTTTGGTTCCCAAATGCTGACAAGACTGGAAGATTTGGAAGTAGAGGGGCCTCAGGGAATATGACCAGCCCAACAGAAAAGACCTAAAAATACTGTTACCAGTATTCAAATGAAACAGCATAGCCAGTCATCAGACAGTTAATCCAATAATTGACAGGTTCTGTAAACATATGGAAACTTCTGTTCAGCTCTTTAGTGCATCTTTTTAAATGAGCAAAGATCATTGGAAGGAAGCCACTATGAAAGATGGTAGCCAAAATACAAAAACAAAAGCAAAAAAAGATAGAGGAAACAGATTATGCAAGTAGAATAATTTGAAAAAACTTAGATATTCTCAGATAAGATATATCTTAATATAAGAAAAAATTACTATAAAAAGAGCTCTTAGAAATTAAAAATATGATGACACAAGTAAATTAACTCTCTAGAAGAAGCAGGGGCTAAAAATCTCTTCTCTAAAATCCCTGGCAACCACTGTCTCCATAGTTTTGCCTTTCCCAGAATACTATATAATTGGAATTATATAGTATATAGTATTTTCATGATGGCACTTTTACTTAGCAATGTGAATTAAAGGTTCCATTGTACCTTGATAACTCTTCATTTTTGCACTGAATAATATTCCATTATATAGGTAGATATTGATCAATTAATCTATTGAAGGCCATCTTTCTTGTGTTTCTGTCCTCACACAAGGACAGCTTCATTTGTTTCAATTTTAGGCAATTATGAATAAAGCTTCCATAAATATTAGTGTGCAAATTTTGTGTGAGCATCATTTTTTCAGATGATTTGGGTAAATAACAGGGATCATGATTGCTGGATCATATGGTTAAGAGGACATTTGGTTTTGTGAGAAATTGCCAAATTACTTTCCAAAACGGATGTACCATTTGGAACTCCCATCAGTAATGAATGAGACTTCCTGTTGCTCCACATATTCACTGGCATTGGGTTTTCTCAGTAATGTGGATTTTTGCCTTTCTAACAGAAAGATAGTGGTGTATCATTTTTGTTTTAGTTTGCAATTTCTAATGATATATGTTATTGTATTAGCATCTTTTCATAGCTTATTGGCCATCTGTGTCTTACTTGGTAAGGTTTCTGTTAAGATTTCTAGCTATTGTTAAATTGGGTTTGTTTTTTTCTTATAGATTTTAAGAATTGTTTGTGTATTTTAGACACCAGAACTTTGTCTAATACATGTTTTGCAAATATTTAAAAAAAATAGAAATGGAAAATAATATTAACGATAATAATAGTAGCAGGGGCTGGAGGTATAACTCAGTGGTAAAGTGCATGCTAGCATGTGTAAGGCCCTGAGTTTGATCCCCAGCATGCCACACAGGAAAAAAACGAACATTTTTTTTTAGCCTGGTGCATACTAATCCCAGCTACTTGGGAGGCTGAAGGAGGAAGATCCCAAGTTCAAGGCCAGCATGGGTAACATGGTGAGATCCCGTCTCAAAAACAAAACATTACTTAAGTAATGCTTTAATTTTACCTTGCAGGCAAACTGTTCTGAAGCTCTATTTTCTGTTCCAAAGTGCTCTTGCTGCTTCTCTAGACTGAACATCACATTTGTGATTCTGGAATTTCTCTTCAATTCCATTCCAAGAGCTACCTTTTTCTATGTTTAATTCATGTTTCTAAAGTTCCACATTTTTCTCCTTATTTATGCACTTGTTTTGGTTACTTTTCTGAGAAAAATGCATGGGAGATAAATCTTTTGGCACTATGCATCTGAAAAATATCTATTCTTACTCAATTTTTGATGTGCTGGGGATTGAACCTAGAGCCTCATGCATGGTAGGCAGGTTCACTGACACTGAGCTACATCCACAGCCTGTCTACCCACCCTCTTAATTGATGTTTAGTCAGTGATAGGATTTTTGGATAGAAACCATTTTGTCTCAGAATATAATACATTCATCTATAAAATGCGCTTAGTTATAATACAAATGTTGGAAATTGATAGAATCAAATACAGTTTTATATATACTGTAAAGTGGAGGTGGTGTTGACAGAGATAAATCTTCGTTTTCCATAGTGGGAGGTTATTAGCAACTGCATTGAGAACAATTTCTCAAAATAGTGAGAGAAAGGAGAGCTCATTTAGTGAAAATTGAGGAAGTGGAAAAATTACCTGTTGAAGAAAGTTGAGCACAGAGTGTAGGTAACGATGAATATTACCTTGAAGTAGAAATAAGGCTGAGAAAAATGTGCCTACATAAAGAAGCACTCAAAAAATGTATAAACAGGGGCTGGGGTTATGGATCAACGGTAGAGCGCTTTCCCCACACATTCAAGGCCTTGGGTTTGATCCTCGGCACCACATAAAAATAAATAAAAAATAAAGTTTTATTAAAAAAAAAAAGATTATTTTTAAAAATAAATGTATAAACGGGCTGGGGCAGTAGCTCAGTGGCAGAGCACTTACCTTGAACATGTAAGGCACTGGGTTCTATCCTCAGCACCACATAAAAATAATAAAGATATTGTGTCCATCTACAATTGAAAAAAATATTTGGGGCTGGGGTTGTGGCTCAGTGGTAGAGCGTTCGCCTCCCATGTGCGAGACCCTGGGTTCGATCCTCAGCACCACAGAAAAATAAGTCAATAAATAAAGGTATTGTGTCCAACTACAACTAAAAAATAAATATTTAAAAAAAAAAGAAATGTATATACAGGTGGAGGAGACGGGGAGAATACTATTTGAAAGAGTAAGACTTATGAATAGAATGAATTATTAGATGGGCTCAAGAGTTCTGGTAAAAGCAGAAGCCAGAGAGGATGGGCAGATATTTCACTAATAAGGAGGTAAGGAAGGAGTCCTGTGGTAAAATTGAATGGGACACACACTGAGAAGACCCACTTTTGACAGACTCTGTTGTACTCTATTGTGTTAAATAGATTGTAAAATCAAAGGCTAGAAATAAATGTGTAAGAAACAGTTATAGCCTAGAAAAGTATGGTATTGTTTTGGAATGGTAACCATGATGAATGCAAAACAATTATCTGAATAGAATTGCCATGTAGCATTTGAGAGTCTACAAAAATGGCATATACCTAAACATGTGTATGATCAGACTTAAATATTTTCTCTCTCTAATGTAGCACAACTAAGAAACAGCAAGAAACCCAGAAACCAAATTTTACTGTACCTGGTCAGAAATTTCTATCTAAATCTCATCTTTATGAACACCTGACTTCAGAAAAATCTTCAAGCAATTTGCCAGTTTCAGAGCAGCCACTTTATAAAGATCCCGCTACAAGAAACGAAAAAATGAGATACTCAATTACTACAGGAAAATCAAACAAAGTCTTTGTCCCACCTTTCAAAACTAAATCACATTTTTACAGAGATGAACATTGTGTTTCCAAGAATATTAATTTGGGTGAAAACAAACAAAAACAAAGAAACATAAATGAATGTGGCTCTTGTGATAAGGAAAACAATATTAACGACAGTGATATTCATCAATTTGACAAAATCAGCACCAGTCAAGTAACAACTATGATTGTCCCAAATTGTGAAGAAGAATCTTTAGGTTTGTGAGATAATTTGTGTGACCCATTTTTGCCTTTTGGTTAGATATTTCTCGTTAAAATCTTGTAGTAATATTCTTGAAGGGTTTCCCTATTTTGTGGTGATTAATAATTTCAGAACCTTTTTTAATGTTTTAGATTTTCTAAATCCAAAGATTAGGTTTAAATTATTCCAGTGATTTGTTTTGATTTCCCCAAAGAACTTGTGGCCTTTCTTGTTTAAAAAAATTTTTAAAAGACTACTAGACACACAATCCAGGACTGTTATTTATGGAGTATATTTTATCATGCTACTAATTGTCTTCTAAAATTGAAATAAAAGTAATAGATGTATGTCTAATCTTTATGTACAATTTAACAAGTTGAAATTTTATTATCTCTGAAAATTTAAAAATGATAGGGGCTCCTTTTTTCAATGCATGTAAAATTAGAGTAAATTGATACATGTAGTTTTATAAAGCAGGGGGTGCACTTTCTAAATTTACATTTAGATTTATTTTTTTGCTAATTATTTGGTCTTTAACAGATTTAATTATAAGCCTTCAGAATGCCAGAGAGAAACAGGATATGCGAATTAAAAAGAAACAAGAACAACATATCTTTCCACAGCCAGGCAGTCTATATCTTGCAAAAACCTCCACTCTTCCTCGAATCTCTCTGAAAGCAGCAGTAGGAGGCCGAGCTCCCTCTGCGTGTTCTCATAAACAGGTACACTTTTGTGTATTGTACTAATATCTTCTGTGGCACTCTTCCATTAATAGTTTAAGTACGGGCAAATTGTTTAAGAATGAAAAAAAATTAGTGAAATAATGGATGAAAGAGATCACTGCGCTTCCTAATCCACCTACCTACCTGGCAGCCTCCCTCTTGGCCTTTCCTTACCAAAGTGATCTGTGCTTCAAAATTACTTTTTCTTTTTCCCCTATCTTTCTTATTTATTTCATTACTATAAGTGCTGTCAGCTAGGCCTTAAATCTCAGCCCTAAAGACTATTTACATATTTAAAAGAGATTTCTGGTTAAGCTACTACTAGTAGTCTAGGTAGAATTTTTCACAATGAAAAAATGGAAATAATATTAATAGCTCACATTTATTGAGCCGTTTCCAAGTACTGAGCACTTAGCATTTTACATGCATTGGTTCTATTTTGCTTAATCTTTACAGTCACCCTGTATGAAAAATATCATTTTGCCCATCACTTTGTAAATGAGAGGACTGAAGCATAGAGATAAGTAACTCCCCAGAGTTATGTAATCAGAAAGTTGAAGAGCTGGAATTCTAAATCAAAGGTCTGACTCCTGAGTGAAGTGCTGAACACAGACATGTTGGGTTAAGCATGCTAGTGTGAATCTTCCTGAAACTGGGCCAGGCTTCAGTAATACTGGCACTCTCCCCTGTTCTCCTTCTCCTATACTTTTGAATTCAAGAGATTTCATAAATTATTTCTTTATCCCCACAGGAAATATCCCTTTCCTGTGGCATATTTAGCATGAAGCTTATACACTTGAATGTTTAGGTTGTTTATAATACATTAAAATTAGCTTCTAGCTAAGAAGTTTATTTATTTATTTTTGTTGTCTTTTTGTTTTTGTCTTGATGTATGTGTGTAAATGGTGGTGAGAATCAAACCCAGGGCTTTGTGCATGCTAAGCACATAGTCTACCACTGTGCTGTACCCCCAGCACAGTTAAATATTTTTATACTGAATAGTTTAATATTTAAATGAAAAATTCTTGGCAAATTCAGTTTTGACTTATTACAATTATTTTTATACTATGAAATGTTTATTTTCTTTTATTTGTCATCAAATTTTTCTGTTTATTTTGTGCAGCTCTATATGTATGGTGTTTCTAAACATTGCATAAAGATTAACAGCAAAAATGCAGGGTCTTTTCAGTTTCACACTCAGGATTATTTTAGTAAGGAAGATTTATGGGCTGGAAAGGGAGTCCAGTTGGCTGATGGTGGATGGCTCATACCCTCCAATGATGGAAAGACTGGAAAAGAAGAATTTTATAGGTACTGTATGCAAAAAGATTTTGTTAGCTTTAATATATACTATAATTCCTATAAAGTTCACTAGAAATAAATATTTTATACATTGAATCATTTTAAGTGTATTGTGATTCAGTAAGCATTCCGTTAAAATCTTATGAAAAATGAACATGATTTGTCCTGGGATTTAATGAATTTGGTTTCTTAAATTGACTTTTTCTTGTGCATTTACAAAATAAAAGTGGATAAGTTAAATTTGAATTAGACTTATGAGGGACCCACACACATACACATTTATGTCATATTCTTTTTTATTATATATTTTAATAAGTACAAAATATAAATACTAAAAGTTACACAGAAATATTTAAATATCAGTAATACCAAATAACAAGAAAATCTCAAAGCTCTAAAACATCAATAATTTAGGAACTATATAACTACTTTTGAGTCTAATGTTTACACAAACATAATTTAAAAATTTTTGCCATTAAGATGTATCACCTCACACCAAGCGCAAGAGATGGGAATTCTTTCTCTAGAACCCTTATTTTTAAAAACTCTGCATCCTTCCAAAATTAATAATCTTAAATATTTTTTCCTGAAGATATTTTTTACTTTTTTGGAGTAGTTTAAAATAGGAGCCCTATTTACATCATGCATGCATCTTAGATAACTAACATCTGCTGTAGATTGTAGTAGGAGAAGTATAGTAAAACCATTGTATTTTCTTGTACTACAGAGAATGCATAGCATGGAGCTTGAGTGATTATTCTGTAGTCAAGTGGTCAGGGTTCATAGTGTTGAGTCACCTATGGGTTGTCTCTGGATCATTCAGTGAATATTTATTGTGCATCCACTATGTGCCAGGTATTATTCTGGACACTAGGCATCACAAAGCAAAAAAAAAAAAAAAACAAAAAAGGTAGTTGCTTTAATGAGTCATGCATTCTACTGGGGTGGAAAGAACAGAAAGTTTTAAAAATAGCCAGTAATTTCTATGTTGGAAGGTGATGAATACTCTGAAAATGGATAAAGCTGGATAGGTGTTAGAGAATAAAACTGTTTTATGCTGATGCATGTCATTCAGCAGAGAGGGAAGAAATTGATGGTGCAGGAGGAGTCATTTCTTAGGTGAAGGATGGAGCAACAGAGGGTGGGAGCTGGTGCACCAATGGCAGAAGGTAGCGGATAAGGACACAGGGGCTGTGGTGAGTAGGTGTGAAGAGGGAGGCTGTGGAAGTCCTCTTTTGAGTACTTCTGTTGTCTTAGGGCTCAGAGAGAGTACAAGACAATAGAAGCAGTTAGAGATTTGAGAAGAGAGGGAATGCTGCCAAGGAAGCACCAGAACTAGGGAAGAGTTTTCCTGGGTGTGATTTTAAAAGCATTCCCTTTTTGTGGTCCTGGGGATTGAACCCAGGGACACTTAACCACTGAGCCACATCCCAGCTCTTTTTCATTTTTTGAGTCAGGATCTCACTAAGTTGCTCATGGCCTCACTAAGTTGCTGAGTCTAACTTTGAACCTATGATCCTCCTGCCTCAGCCTCCCATGTTGCTGGGAGTACAGGCATGCTCCACCATTCCTGGCTTAAAAACATTCTCTTTAATAGAACAGTAGTCTAAAATATAATTATTTTAAATTAGCAACTTAATTTTCCAGCAACAACTCTACATGAGTTGAAAGCATTGTATTGACTGTTCTGTTAAGTGGAGTTTTTATTAGTATGCTATTTTGATAAGTGCTAAATGATTTTCTAAAATTTTATTACTTATAGATCATATGGTCACTTGTAAAACCTTTTGAATCATGTACAATATAGTTTTATGTATAAAGAATAATTATAATTGTTTAACATAATATCATCAACCTATATGTTTGTTATTATATTATTATGCATTTATTTGTTCAGGGCTTTGTGTGACACCCCAGGTGTTGACCCAAAACTTATTTCTAGAGTTTGGGTCTATAATCACTACAGATGGATTATATGGAAACTGGCAGCTATGGAATTTGCTTTTCCTAAGGAATTTGCTAATAGATGCCTAAATCCAGAAAGGGTTCTTCTTCAACTAAAATACAGGCAAGTTTAAAGTATTATATTAAGTAATCTTAAACTGTGGTATAATTCAGGTATTTGCTCAGTCTGTGACTTCTGTGTCAAAGATGGTACCTGAGCCAGTTCCCATCCTACCCTGCTTCATGTTGTATAGAGTTGTTCTCTAGTTATTGCCCAGACCACTTAGAGAGGTCATACATTCATTTATTACCTCTGGTTTTTCTCTTCCCCCAACTTTCTCTTCAACTA
The DNA here is from genome assembly GCF_021218885.2 of Marmota monax. NCBI lineage: Eukaryota > Metazoa > Chordata > Mammalia > Rodentia > Sciuridae > Marmota > Marmota monax. The sequence goes on from NW_026693082.1 coordinate 7,267,785, forward strand.
CTTGGCATATGAGAAGAATATGACTTACTAATCTGATCAATTATACAGATATTAATAATAAAGCATTTTTGTATTTTTAAATTTTAGTTTTCATATTTTAACAATATAAAAATGTATTTTCTACCTAAAAGTTTTTCAAGTATTTCTCAGTATTTCTTTGCCAAATTAATTGGGGCAGGGGGCGGGGTGTAGGGTACCAGGGACTGTACTCAGGGGCACTTGACCACTGAGCCACATCCCCAGCCCTTTTTTGTATTTTATTTTTGTTCTCATTGAGTTGCTTAGTGCCTCACTGTTGCTAAGCTGACTTTGCATTCTAAATACTCCTGCCGCAGCCTCCCAAGCCCTGGGTTTACAGGTGTTTGCCAGTGTACCCAGCTGCTAAATTAATTTTATTCTCAATTACTCAGTGACTTTGTTTATGGTGCAATTCCTAAAACAGGCATTTTCTTTTCATTTTTAGATATGATGTGGAAATTGATAGAAGCAGAAGATCTGCTATAAAAAAGATCCTGGAAAGGGATGATACAGCTGCAAAAACACTAGTCCTCTGTGTTTCTGACATCATTTCATCCATCACTGACATATCTGAAACTTCTAGCAGTAAAACTAATGGTGTAGATGCCAAGAAAGTGGCCATTATTGAACTTACAGATGGATGGTATGCTGTCAAGGCCCTGTTGGACCCTCCTCTCTTAGCGCTCTTAAAGAATGGGAGACTGGCTGTAGGTCAGAAGATCGTTATTCATGGAGCAGATTTGGTGGGCTCTCCTGATGCCTGTACACCTCTTGAAGCCCCAGAATCTCTTATGTTAAAGGTAAATTAAATTAATGCACACTGGATAAGAATCAAGCCGCTGACTCATTTAAATTCAAGAGAGGTCTTATACTTAAATTTTTAAATTTACTTATGTTAGTAAAATTGCTATATTTCTTGAAAACGTTCTGACAATGTAAGAGGCAGATTATTTAGACAATTTGTGTCATTTTGGGAAGAGCCAGAGATATTTCTTGAGCTAAATATTGTTCCAATTAAAGAGAAAGTCAATTTGTACTAGAATTTGGTTTCAATACCTATATCCTTTACTGCCGTCTTCTCATAGCTTTGTTTCTGCTTGATTACTTGATCAGATCCCCTTTCCAGTGTGATTAGAGAATTAGGTTTTAGTGCTTCTCAAATGTGTAGTAATAAAATACCTCTGGTCTCTGTGTGTATTTGAAACCATACAACAGGATATTGTCATGTTGAATAGTAGCAGTATTGCCATTAAAAGTTACTGATGATGTTGCACATACAGATTCAATGACATGGTAACCTTGTAGAAAATTTACTTCAGTTGTATGCTGCATCTCTAATTCAGGGGAGAATTTCATAAATTAAACATTTTTAAGGTAAAGAGATTTTATTTGGCCTTTCATCAAGCGAAAACAGGCTTCTGGTTTGTTGCTTAGAATATCAAAGTTGTGATGGTTTTCATCTTCTTGTTTGTTATTTGTTATTATTAAATCTGTGTGTGTGCATAGTTCGGAAAGTCACATAATATAAGGCTTATGACCAAAACAAAAGCTATCCCTAGCACATCTCCTCTTTGTGCTTCAGAAGTGACCATTAACAATCACGTGGCTATTTCTTTTGTTTATACTGCCATGTCTTTTCCCCTTCAGTTTATACATTAACTAATAACTTCCTGCTGTAGAAGATGAAGATTTAGGTCTCTTACACCACACCACCACATATTTCTCTTCCCCCATATCCCCATACCAGTGTGGCATAATTTTTAGTGAAGTTTATACTCGGTGTTTACATTATAATAACTATGAAAATATTTTCTGCAACATAGTACATATATACTATATCCTTTCTTTATCATTTACTGCTTTCCCTGGAGTTATTACATGTCTTCTTTGTTTTTTACTTTTCTACATCCTTACCACTGACATCTTACTCTTTATTGTGTGTGTATATGTGTGCATGCTAGAAACCCTATTTCCTGGATTCTGTGTCATCTTTCTAGACTTATTCCCTGGTTCTAAGGGCCTACAACTTCTAATCTTATAGAGAAAGTGAACTTGAAGTTTTTTGAAATCTTATTGTACGGTCAACTGAATATAAAAATCTAGGTTGAAATTATTCCTCCAAGCCGGGCTTGATGGTTATGTACATGTAATCCCTACAACCTGCCTCAGCAAATTAGCAAGGCCCTTAGTGAAACCCTGTCTCAAAATACAAAATAAAAAGCTCTGAGGATATAGCCATCCCTGGGTTCAATCCTCAGAACAAAAATAAATAAGTAAATCATTCCTTCAAAATTTTGGAGGACATTTCTTTATTAACTTCTTCTAATATAGTTTTTACCACTAGTGTAGCTTATTACTAAGCTTATTGCTATTTTTATTCTTAATCCTTCATTTTGTGGTCTGATTTAAGATTTTTTTTTCCTCCACTATTCTAAAATTTCACAGTATTCTACTTCAGTGTCTTTTTCTTTCTTTTTTTTAAATTGTGGGTATTGTGTATCCAATCTAGGAACAATGTATTTTACTAAGTTGTGGGAAATTTTCTTAAAGTGATTCTTTTATAATTTTCTTATTTTTTCTCGGTTTCCTAATATTAGGGCACTAGACTGCTTGGATTAGTCCTATAATTTTCCAGTCTTTTCTCACTATTTTGTTATTGTTGTCTCTTTCCCACTTCTTTTCTAAAATAGTTCTTAATTTTTTCTTCTAATCACTAAAGTGAATTTGTTTCTACCAGCATAATTTTTTATTTCAGGAGACTTTATCATTCCCTAAATGTTTTTTGTTCTTGCTACATTTGGCTGTTGTTTTATAGGTACAATATCTTATCTTTCTGAAGCAATTGCATAATGTTTTATTTTCATTTTGTCTTTCCTGCTTCCTGCATTTTTTTGTGAGAACCTCTTTTTCTTTTTGTTTGGGTCTTTCAGATTGTAGACTTCCTTGACTGGCGATCACTTTCAGGGAAGGACTTGTCAGCTTATAGGGCAAAGAGGTGGGGATTTGGGTTTTTAGTTAGAAGATCCTCAAATACCAGTGACTATACCAAGAGGTGAGCAGAGTAAAGAAACAATAGGAGACTCATTGTCACCATGAGGATTTTCACTTCAGTTCTGTATTTACTATGATAACATCTCTCCCCTACCCTCATTGCATCTACCCAGTGTTCAGAGTATGGGATACATGTGGTTTAGCCTCCCCAGAAGTGGAGTCCCCTGGGTTCTATTTTAATGGGATAAGGGACAGCCACCTGGCTGCTTGGAATAGGAGAGGAAATCTGGGGTCTTAATGATCTTTGTACAAAATTTCAACCACTCTTTCTATTTTCTGCCCTACTTTATGTACCTGCCTTCAGGGTACCTGTCAGCTCCAATTTTTTAGTGTTTTCTTTAATTATTTGTGTCTTATTGGCTTCTTATGACAAATTTGATGGCTGAGTAATCTTGGTCAAGTTATCAACTGTAAAATGGGAATAAATCTAAGGACTATTATAAACATTAAATGTTAATAGTTGTAAAGTAGTTAACATCATGCTGGCCACCATAGTAAATGCTCTCTGAATATTTGCAGTTTTTATTATCCATGATCATTCTCGGGCTGCTTTGTCATTTACTCATCCAACAAATTTTTAGCTTCCAAAATTTTGATGATGTCACATCTGTTGCTCTTTCTCATTCTATTTGTCCTAATGAGTTTTCCACCATGTTTGTGTTAGTTTTTGTCATTTTGACCAAAATACCTGACAGAAACAGGTTAGAGGAGGAAAAGTTTATTCTCACGGTTTCAGAGGTTCAGGACATGGTTAGCCAACCTCATTGCTCTGGGCCTAAGGTAAGGCAGAATAACGTGGTGGAAGGGTATGGCAGATGAAGGCTGCTTAGCTCATGACAACTGGGAAGCAAAGAGAGAGAGAACTGAGCAAGGGGCCAAGGACAGATGTAGTCCAAGGCCATACTCCAGTGACCTACTTCCTTTAGCCATGCCCCACCTCCCTACAGTTACCATCCACCAGTCCATTCAGTTATCAGTGGATTAAGCCACTGATGAGGTCAGAGTGTTAATCATGCCTAAAAGCCCAACCTTGCCACATTGGGAATTTTAACTTTCAAAACACAAACTTTTCAGGAGACATTCCAGATTCAAGCCATAACAATATTTAAATTGAAGATCCTTTGATCTACTATCTAATACAAACATTTAACACCAATGTTTGATATAATAGAAATGTTTATAAGAAGTACTATATTTTGAGAATATTTTCACTTGTACACTTTTCAGTTTTCCTTTTTGGGGGGCTAGGGAATACCAGAGATTGAACTCAAGGACACTCGACCACTGAGCCACATCCCCAGTCCTATTTTGTATTTTATTTAGAGACAGGGTCTCACTGAGTTGCTTAGCACCTCGCTGTTGCTGAAGATGGCTTTGAATCCACAGTCCTCCTGCCTCAGCCTCCAGAGTTGCTGGGATTACAGGCATGTGCCACCAGGCCCAGCTGTACACTTTTCATTTTTCTACTTACTTCTTTACTAACCTTCTTAAGACATTTCAAAGTGAATATTTTAAAAGCAGCCCTAATAGAATGAAAACTCTTAGAAAGTTTGGAATAGAGTTGAGTATGTATTAACTTCTAAATCAGTTTGTTTGTTAATTTGTCCAGATTTCAGCTAATAGTACTCGGCCTGCTTGCTGGTACACCAAACTCGGGTTCTTTCCTGATCCTAGACCTTTCCCTCTGCCCTTGTCATCATTGTTCAGCGACGGAGGAAATGTGGGTTGTGTTGATGTTGTTGTTCAAAGAGTATACCCTATGCAGGTATGATACATTCTTGAAGCTTACAGTGTGTTTTCTTTCTTTTGAGACAATTAATTTGAATGCTCCCTACCAGCTGTTTTTGATGTTGTTGTTGTTTTAATATAATACATTATGCAGTGGATGGAGAAGACATCTTCTGGATTGTACATATTTCGCAATGAAAGAGAAGAAGAAAAGGAAGCAGCAAGACATGCAGAGGCTCACCAAAAGAAACTAGAAACCTTGTTTGCCAAAGTGCAAGCAGAATTCGAAGAACATGAAGGTAAAGTGTGTTATATAATCCAAATTATTATTTTTCATATGAAAAATTTAAGGGCTTTTAATTTAATATTTGAGTCTGAATTTTTTTTAATATTATACAGATGCACAAATGAACATTGAACTTTTCTCAAATTATCATTGTTTATTTCCAAAACACTGACCTTTTAGATGCTCGTAATTATCTCAGGCAGTAAAAGATGATGTTCTCAGCCTTTTTTCAGGGCCCTTAAGTAAAATTCCTAGTAAGATTCAGGGTGAGGGCTGGGGCTGGGGCTGGGGCTGAATGGTAGAGCGCTTGCCTAGCACATGTGAGGCACTGGGTTTGATCCTCAGCACCACATAAAAAAGAAATAAAAGTAAAGGTATTATGTCCATCTACAACTAAATATAAATTAATAAATATATACTTTTTTTTTTTTTTTTTTTTTTTTTTTTAAGATTCAGGGTGAAGATATCTAGAGCATTCTTTTGTGGTATTAGAGAAAAAAGAGCAAAAGGAGAAAACCAGTAGATCATTTTTTCCCCTAAGCTGTTACTCTTCTTCCTTAGTGTCTTTATCTACATTATATGACTTTATATTTTTGTCTTTGGAGTGGTCAGTTTTCATGTATTCCTGGAACAAGAATTTGTTATCCTTGTGGCATCAATTTTAATAAGAAAAATTATGTTTTTAATGTTTGAACCACATAAATTTACTTTTTCTAATGTATCTTTTTGTTGCTAACAGTTTTATAATTTCCTTTTGATTTTATATTTTATTTAACTTCATATTATATATAAGTCTACAGAAAAATTGGACTCCCAATATTTTATTTGCTTAAAATTATAACAGCTCATACTATTTTCATGAATAGAGAATCAATAACAAACCTTTTTTTTGGTAAGATTTATTTTTTAGCTGTAGTTGGACACAATACCTTTATTTCATTTATTTATTCTTATGTGGTGCTGAGGATCGAACGCAGGGACCCCGCGCGTGCTAGGCGAACACTCTACCACTGAGCCACAATCTCTGCCCCTCATTTTCTTAATTTATAAATTGAGTAAACTCTTATGTGTGACTATTTTTTTTAACCATGAGTATGCCAGTTTTAAATTTTCCAAGAAAACTTTTAGCAGATTAGTGTTTTTTAATTCTTTTTTAATCTCCCTTCTTCGGGTGTTTTTTTTTTTTCCCCCTTGGTTCTCTACTTTGCACTGTTCTTAAATTTTTGGTTTAACTCATTAGTAATGCTTTTTTTCCCTTAGAACACACAGCAAAACAGTGTGTACCATCACGTGCACTAACAAGACAGCAAGTCCATGCTCTGCAGGATGGGGCAGATCTTTATGAAGCAGTAAAGAATGCACCAGACCCAGACTACCTTGAGGTGAGCCAGTAAGAGGCAGATGATGAGCCTTGATCCCCACCCTGGAATGTGGGAAGCTACATTGACTTTCTGGCTTTTATGGGAAACAAAACATCAAAATGCTACATCTTTCAAAGGGAATGAGAACACTTCTGGCATCTTGAGTGATGCACCAAGCCAGTGTGATGGGTTTTTTGGTTCTGTGTATCAGATGGGGATTGGGGAAGTACATGTATTTCTTTTTCTTTCTTTTTTTCTTTTCTTTTCTTTTTTTTTTTTTTTACTATTTTTAGTTGTAGATGGAAAAATACCTTTTTTTTTAAATTTTTTATTCTAATTTGTTATATATGACAACAGAATATATTACAATTCATATTACATGTATAGAGCATGATTTTTCATATCTCTGGTTATATACTCTCACCATTCATGTCTTCATACATGTACTTAGGGTAATGATGTCCATCTCTTTCCACCATCCTTTTTATATCCCTCCCCCTGCCTTCCCCTCCCTCCCCTTTGCCCTATCTAGAATTCGTCTATTCCTCCCATGCTTCCCTCTCAACCCCACTATGAATCAGCCGCCTCATATCAGAGAAAACATTAGGTATTTGGTTTTTGGAATTGGCTTACTTCACTTAGCATTATATTCTCCAACTCCATCCGTTTACCTGCAAATGCCATGATTTTATTCTTTTTTATTACTGAGTTATATTCCATTGGGTGTATATACCACGTTGTCTTTATCCATTCATCTACTGAAGGGCATCTAGGTTGTTTCCATAGTTTAGCTATTGTGAATTGTGCTGCACTAAACATTGATGTGGCTATGTCCCTGTAGTAGCTGTTTTTAAGTCCTTTAGGTTTAGACTGAGGAGTGGGGTAGCTGGGTCAAAAAGTGGTTCCATTCTGAGTTTTCCAAGCAATCTCCATATTGCTTTCCATATTGGCTGCACCAATTTACAGTTCCACTAGCAATGCAAATACCTTTATTTTATTTACTTATTTTATGTGGTGCTGAGGATCGAACCCATGCCTCACTCATGCTAGGTAAGTGCTCCACCACTGAGCTACAACTCCAGCCCCAAGTTCATGTATTTCATGTGTTAATTAAACATGGTTTAAAATATAGCAAAACTTGTTTATTTTATTTTAGTTGTAGTTGGATACAATACCTTTATTTATTTATTTATTTTAACTTTTTATTTATAGGTGAATACAATATCTTTATTTTATTTTTATGCTGAGGATCAAACCCAGTGCCTCATGCACACTAGGCAAGCACTCTATTTCTGAGCCACAACCTCAGCCCCACAATACTTTTATTTTATTTATTTATTTTTATATGGTGCTGAGGATTGAACCCAGGGCCTCCTCACACATTCTAGGCGAGCATTCTACCTCTGAGCCACAACCCCAGCCCCCAAACTTGTTTATTTTAAGATTAAAAAATCTTCAGTGCAGCGTCTTTGTTTCCATGTTCTTGGTTTCTCAGAGCCTACTTAGGATTGTTCATCAATTTCTACCTTAAGGATACTGGGACAGGAGATTTCCAGAAGCATTAAAGTGTGTTAAAAACAGCACAGGTTTTAGAATCACAGCTTTACCATTTATTAGCTAAGAAAATTGGGGATAAAATAGCTATAAAATGGTCATAAGATACATAATTTTAGGATCAAATGATTTAATCTAAAAGTTCCACACACTTTAGTTAGTATTCATATGCTATTAGTTACTGTTATTTGAACGCCCATTTCACATATTAAAATAAGCAACCTCCTAAATTAGATTTAGACACCTAGATGTCTAAAATAATTCATGCTGATTCTAGGATTACTTTGCTAAGTAGAGAGGAGGGGCAGTATTTAGGGAAATTGTTTATTGATTAATTGTTTATTGTTTATTGATTAATTTTATTTATTTTATGACTTAATAAATGAGGTAAATTTATTTTTAACTTTATTACATAGTGGGACTACAAAATAAATATTCCGACACTAATATGAGCAGTGTTATTCTGAATAAAATTCTCTCCTGTCTCAAATGTTACAACTTGACTCTTCTGTGAGAAGCCCATTTTAAAGTCCAAGGGGATACTTGCTGCAAGTTGCAGTGTTTAAGATTTATTTGTTGAAGTTTATGTGTTCTTTGAGTCATCCTGAACATAGTTTTAATTCCATCCCCGGAATTTAACAAAACACTTATTAGTCTAGTTTCCTTTTATAGAATTAACAGATATTATAAGGAGGAACTAAAGGGGACAGAATGAGAGCTGAATGTCTAAGTTCAGCCACTTGTAGCTAGACAAGTGATTTGTCTCTGAGGGCATTGTTCTCGTGTTCTATCAAGTGGAAGCATAAAAGTAGGTTCTCTCTAAAGCTCTGAGTGTATCTAATTATATCAGATTTGAATTAGATAAAAATCACCATTATAAACTTCTTAGAGGGGAAAACAGCCATCAATTTCTAAATAGCCTTGTTAAAAGAATTTGTTTGCAGTGGCAATGTTGAATATCATAGATGTTCTGAAATTATAGGATTTTTTTTTTTAAATTCATGTTTAAACTAGACTCTTTGTATATAGAAGACGTTTTTGGAATACATAGATTTTATAGTCTCCCTTCCCAGAATTGATTAGGACATTAAGATGTATAAGACTGCAGCAATCTCATAGGGAACATGTCTAGATTCCATTTCCCATTTTATTTTTTTATTCATTTGTTTTTCTTAGACTGGATAAAATTCCAAGGAGCAACAGACAAGAATTGGCCACAATTAGTGGAGAAAATGTGTCAAGGCATAGATAAAAGTGCTTGTCGTAAATGTTTGTTTCAGATTATATCTACTATCCCAAAGAGCTGATGAAATTGAATTATAGGGGATATGAATAAAGATTCCTAAGTCATCCTCTTAATATGTGGCCTGTGCAAGTTATTTATTCCTTTCTGTGCCTCAGTTTCATCAACTGTAACATAATAACAATAATAGCACCTACATTGAAGGATTATTGTGAGGATTAAATGAATTGGTACATTTACTACACATAGATCCGTTTCTCAAATATAGTGAGAAATCACGTTAGCCATTTATGACACAGATAGTGGTGGGTGTGATTAGAATACATTTAGAATTAGAGAATTTCCCCCACCCCTAGGGAGATTTGTCACAAGGATTAGTAAACAGTTTGAGGCCTCTGAAGACACTGTGTGATAAACAGTGCATTAAGCCATATTCTTAAAGTGAACTCTAATCTGTTGCATGTTATTCCCATTTAAAGCAATCTGATTATAGTAAGTAGGATTTTGTTTTGTTTGCCTTTTTTTATTTCAATATTTTAAATGGTTACAGGGTTATTTCAGTGAAGAGCAGTTAAGAGCTTTGAATAATCACAGACAGATGTTGAATGATAAGAAACAAGCACAGATACAGTTGGAATTCAGGAAGGCCATGGCATCTGCTGAACAAGAGGAACAAGGTTTATCAAGGGATGTTACAGCTGTATGGAAGTTACGTATTGTAAGCTACAGGAAAAAAGAAAAAGGTTCAGGTTAGTATGTATTTTTTCGGTTCATATCAGTTTTGTTAAGTCAAAAAATGGCATTTTTACAAATGATTACAAATGCTAGATAAAGTATAAAGTTAATGTATATTAGGGAAGCAAAATAGACTGTCAGCACTCACAAATTAATTAATAGAATCCTTAAATCTTTATTGTTATTTGTATTTGTTTTTTCTTTTCTTTTTTTCAGTACCTGGAGTTGAACCCAGGGTTGCTTAATCAGTAAGCCACATCCCTAGCCCTTTTTTTAATGTTTTATTTTGAGACAGGGTCCTTCTAAGTCCTTAGTGCCTTGCAGTCCTTCTACCTCAGCCTCCTGAGTCACTGGGATTACAGGTGTGCACCACTGCACCTGGTCTGTATTTGTTTTTAAACAAGAATTTTAATAATAGTTCTTCTCTTTTTGTCTTCTTCATATTTCCCAAAACAGCTATGTTAAGTATCTGGCGTCCATCATCAGACTTATATTCCCTGTTAACAGAGGGAAAGAGATACAGAATCTACCATCTTGCAACATCAAAATCTAAAAGTAAATCTGAAAGAGCTCACATACAGTTATCAGCAACAAAAAAAACTCAATACCAACAACTACCGGTAAAAAACTTTCATTTTATCTTTCAATTTTGATAAATGCATATTACTTTGGAGAATCTCCATATACTGAATATTTGTTTTCTGTAGGCTTCTGATGAAGTCTTATTCCAGGTTTATCATCCAAGGGAGCCCCTTCACTTCAACAGACTATTAGATCCAGACTTCCAGCCACCTTATTCTGAAGTGGACCTAATAGGATTTGTGGTTTCTGTTGTGAAAAAGACAGGTAATTGTAGCTTTTTATTGATTCATTTGGAAAACATTGTCTTTTAAACTTTATCTTCTAATACTAGTTGGATCTTCCAATTGACAAATTTGCTAACTAGCAATGTGAAAATAGTCATCCTTTAATCTCTGATTTTTAAGAAAAAGTTATTCTACATTATTTTCAAAGTAACAGTGTAATCCCATTCTGTGTAACTTATTTTAAAGAAATGTTTTTTAGGATAGTAGTAATTACTATGAAATAATTATAATCTGCTCACTTAGGAGAGCATTCAAACCTCCAACATCTTCAGCTTTTACTGCTTCCCAGCATCTTAGCCAACTTTATCTCTATTTTATTCTTAAATGTGACACAGCACGTTCTTCCCTTGTCTGCCTGAGTACTGCACCTGCTCAGGCCCAGCTTCGGTCCCTCCTTAGGCAGGAAGCCTTCCATTTCTATTTTTTTTTTTTTTTAATATTTATTTTTTAGTTGTAGTTAGACAAAATATTTTTTATTTTTATGTGGTACTGAGGATCGAACCCAGGGCCTTGTGCGTGCTAGGCGAGTGCTATACCACTGAGCCACAATCCCAACCCACGAAGCCTTCCATTTCTTGATGACTTACTTCCATTTCTTGATGAGGTCCCAGGCACCTCAGCCTCAGTCCTAACTCTTTCTTCCACTCAAGTGTTGTAGCACTGTCCTTGCTGTTACATCTCAGAGCCTGTGCTCTCATCTGTCTTGGCGTTTTCAGTCTGTGGTCCATGCAACTTTGTCATGGATCAGCACCCCTTCCCTGACCACTATTCCTAAAAGAAAAGCACCCCCTCTGCTCCATTTTCCTCCATGGCATTCTTTATTATTGTTTTGTTTTTACCAACTTTTCTCTCATGATTTCTCCCTTCCTCAGTTCTTTGGATTAAGTTTACTGGGGTTTTTTTTGTTTGTTCGTTTGTTTGAGAAGGCTTCAAATATACCATGTTCCATGAGGTCCTCACACTTTCAAAATACATACCTACTGCCTTAATTCTGAGATTGCATCTGAGCTATATATAGTTGAGCATCCCTAATCCAAAAATACAAAATGCTCCAAAATCTGAAACTTTTTGAATACCAACATAATACTCCAAGTAGAAAATTCCACACCTGGGCTGGGGATGTGGCTCAAGTGGTAGCGCGCTTGCCTGGCATACGTGCAGCCCGGGTTCGATCCTTAGCACCACATACAAACAAAGATGTTGTGTCTGCCGAAAAACTAAAAAATAAATATTAAAAAATTCTCTCTCTCTCTCTCTCTCTTTCTCTCTTTAAAAAAAAAAAAAAAAGAAAGAAAGAAAAGAAAATTCCACATCTGACATCAGGTGATGGGTTGCAGTCAAATGTAGGCATATTAAAGATGCTATATAAAATTACTTTAAGGCAGCCGAGCGTGATGGAACACACCTAAAATCCCAGTTACTTGGGAGACTGAAGCAGAATCACAAGTTTGAGGTTAGCCTGAGCAACTTAGTATGACCTTATCTCAAAAGCTAAAATAAAAAGGACATAGCTCAATGATAAAGCACTTCTTGCATTCAATCTCCAGTACCACAAAAAAGGAGAAAACATTACCTTCAGGCTACATGCATAAGATATACAAGAAACTTCGGTGAATTTTGTGTGTAGACCTGGTCTCATCCCAAAGATGCCTTATTATGTTTATGAAAATATGCTAAAATCCAAAACACTTCTGGTCCCAAGCATTGCAGATAAGGGATACTCAGCCTGTGTAATATTATGAGGTCATGCTTTTCCCTTCCCTTGTTTTGTCAAGGAAGTTTAGAACTGGCCTGATTTTTCCCTAAATGAGGAATTTTTCTAAATGGCTGATTTTATTTCAGGACACCTAAAGAAGATTTGTTTCCAAAATCTTAACTAAGCTATGTATCTGTATACCATTCTCTTGGAACATAGATGTTCTTTTAATCTGCAGGTTCAGAGTTTTATATATTCCTGGGAAATTTTCTGGGTTTTGAGCATTTCTTTTTTAGGATCCCTACTTCAGGAATACCGGTTAGCCCTGTGTTGGATTATTTTTACTTTTGCTTTTATGTCATTGCTTTTACCCTTTTTGTCCTTTCCATCTTTATTCACCCGGATTATAATCAGCCTTTATGTCCTTAATTTTTTTTCCTGCAATACAATATGTATGTCTTGTTCTGGTTATTTATAATATATATATCTGTCCCATGGTGATGATCTATTAGTGTGCTCAGTTTATTTCTTTTGTCCTGCAGTCTTCGTCTTGCAGAGCTATTTATCATCTTATACGCAAGCATACATTTTATGGGCTATATACTCTTACTGAGTTCTACAGCTCGAATCAGTTGTGAAGAATTTGGAAGTTTTCTTCCATTCTCTGAGTTTTATTTTCTTTGCTTTTTGCTCTGTGCCCTTAAAAAAAATGGTTTTTCTTAGTTATACATAACATTAGATTTATTTCAATATAATTATAAAACTTGGAATATAATTTGCTCTAATTCAGTCCCTAGTATTTCCTGTTTCTCTTCCCTTCTCCCTCTCACTATTCCTTCCCTTCTCTCTACTCTACTAATCTTTCTGCTGTTTACTTATAGGTTTTTTATTAGTATTTTGTAAATATACATGATGGTGAGATTCACTGTGGTATGTTCATGTATATGCATTGGAAAGTCCCGTCGGTTCTTCCCTTATCTCGTACCTTCTCCTTCCCACACAGTCCCCTTCATCTAGTCCATTGATCTTCTGTTTTGATGAAATCCACCCTACCTTTTTCTTTCTCTCTTTCTTTCTTTTCTCCCCCTTATTAATTGGCCTATCTTCCCAAATCAGAGAAAACATTCAAACTTTGTATGCTCATTTTTTTTAAATATTTTTTTTAGTTGTAGTTGGACACAGTATCTTTATTTTATTTATTTATTTTTATGTGGTGCTGAGGATCGAACCCAGTGCCTCGCATGTGCTAGGTGAGCGCTCTACAGCTGAGCCACAAGCCCAGCCCTGTGTGCCCATTTTTAATGTGTTTTGTTTTGTCATTGTGTTTTACAGCCTTGTGGGCTTTTCATTGGCTATAATCAATATGTTACATTGTTGCCATGCCGTTGAAGTTCATGTCAATCATGCCATGACTTTCTTTACACATCTTGTTATATGGGATAGAGTGTAAGGAGCCTGAGGGTGCAAACAGGGAAGCAAGTTGGAGATTATTGGGATAATGTGATGTTCCTGAGGTTGTGGCTCATCTAGGTAGAGCACTCGCCTAGCACATGCGAGGCACTGGGTTCGATCCTCAGCACCACATAAAAATAAATAAATAAAATAAAGATATTGTGTTCACCTACAACTACAAAAATATTTTTTTAAAAAGAGAGAGATGATGATGGACCAGACAAAAGTTCTAGACATGGCAAGAAGCAGTTAGATCCTGGCAGTATTTTGAAGGTAGAGGGACAGTGTGGGAAGGTCTGAGCATCTAGAAAAGTAGAATTGCCATTCACTGAGAGGGAAGGACTGCAAGAAAACACATTTGTGGAGAAATTTAGGAGCTCAGTTTTGGAAGTTAAGTATTAAATTATTAGGCATCTCAGTAGAGGTGTCTGTTTGACAGTTTATAGATTTATAGGAGTCTTAAGGGAAATAGTCTGGGATAAAGATGCATACGAGTGACATTTAAAGCCATGAGAATGAGGCCACTGGGGTGTGAGGGTAGATAGAAAAAAGAGATCCAAAGCCTGATTCAAGCACTTTGGTGCTTAGAAGTGGAGGAGATAAAGGAACCAGTAAAGGAAACAGAAGAAGCAGCCAGAGGGGTAGTAGGAACACGGAGGAGACCGTGGGATCCTAAGAGCCAAGAGACAAAAAGGAATTGTCTGGTATGAGAGGAATCAAGTCTGTCAGATGCTCTTTGGCAGCACTGACAGTGAGGGGAGGACTAAGAGTTGGCCACTGGCTTTAGCACCACATCGGAGCCGTGGTGGAGCAGTAGGAGTGAATGGCTGGCTGAAGGGGAACAGAGGGAAGAGAGGAATATCGACAGTGTAAGCATAGCAAGGGCACTTTGTTTTAATGGAAGAAATATGAGCAGGAGCTAGAATAGGACTTCGGATCAAGAGAATGTTTTTTCAGATGAAAGTGTTAACACCATACTGATAAAGTCCAGTAAAGGAGGTAAAAATTGATGATAGAAGAAAAACAAGACACTTGTAGAGCACTGTTTCATCACCATGTGCAGAAGCTGTGCAGTGGCTATGTGGTAAGATTAGCCTTAGCCAGGAGCACAGATGGGAAGAAAGGGTAAGGCGTGTAGGTACAGGTGCGTATGGAAAAGTTGGTACAGAAGAGGACACTGGTGGCAGACCTGTTCTGACGGCTTCTGTTTCCTCACTAAAATGGGGAGCTGAGTCGCCAGCTGAGAGTCAGAATGGAGGAAGAGGTGGTAGAAGTTTGAAAAGAGAAAAGGCATGAAGTCATCATTTAAGAAAGTGGGAGAGTGACTAGATTAGACACGGCCACCGTGACTGCCATGCCCACTGGAGATTAATGTTCATGAATGCATTTTTTTTCCAGCCGTGTCCAACTGTAATGGTGTGGGCATGAAGTAGTTGGAAAATGGGATTTAAGCAGTCATGGTTCAGCTTGGTGAACAAGAGAAGAAAGAAAGAATTTGTGGGTATCTGTAAGGGAAGGATTTTAATAATTGACCTTAGGCATTCAGCGTGACACAGAGGAAAAAAAGAGACGTAGGGAAATGCAGAACAGTGAATGGGGTAAGAAAGCTGGATTATAAATCCCAGAGGGCTGGAGGATTGTTTGAATTAGGGTCCAGAAGGGTGGAGCTGGAGAGGTCAAAGGAGGTGGTTAAAGAAGAAGACACTTCAGATTCTGGAGGAGATGAGAGTCCTAGAAATACCGAAGTCTGAGGTATGTCCAGTGGATGAGTTAGTGATGGAAAACAGGGGACATGATCATTCAAGAAGAAACCAGGGAACTAGGAATCCAGGATTTGGGAAGTATTACCTTGTAGGTACTGAAATCACCATGAAACATGGCTGAAGTAGTGACAGATGACAGTGAGTGATGAGTTAAAATCCTTAAGAAATGAAAGGGAGTGAGTGACCCAGAGGTCTGCAGATGCCTACAGAAAGTGGAGGTAGTGAATGATAGAGGCTGGTAACGTGAGATTCAAAGCTGAGTGTTTTCAGGACAAGGGAATAGCAGTGAAGAGCTAGGAAGACATCTGCTCCACCCTATCCCAGAGGTCTACAGGGACAGCTGGGCCCTTAGACAAGAATCAGGTTTCAGTCACAGCAAGGTGGCAAAGAGCGTTATTGAAAAGGCTGGGGGTGATGGAGGCGCAGTGACAGAATTCCAGGAGGCAGGGAGAGGTAGACAAGGGTGTTGCAAAAGGCCAAGTGCAAAGCCTGGAAACCAAGACCAGGGAACAGTGGGTGACCTAGGAGGCTGGGCTTGTGGAGACTTGTTGGGATTAGTTCTGATAGTCCCAAAGCAGATGGGTGGTGGCAAGACAAGGTGGGAGAGGAAAAGGAGGGTGCCGCCAGAACCCTGTGTAGTCTTTGGCTCTTTTTCTTTTTATCCAAGACCAGATAGGTTTTCCATCTTAGTTTACAGTGGGAGGCCTGGACATTCGAGTTTCTGTGCACTGCACAGTCAGTATCCATGGAGGATGTCATCTGAGCTCCTAGGTCATTTTCCCAAGTTCAGTGAATAACTCTGTATACTAATTCAGATATTAGAGCATTCCTTTTTGGTAGTTTTTGGTGAATATTACTTTCTTGTTTTGGTAATCTAATTTGATGTTTAGCATGCCTCCTTAAGCCGGGAGTCACTCAAGTCTAATCATGATGCTTCTCTGCTTAAAATCTTCAGCAGGTCTCTGCCCCTTAGAAAATGAAACCCGGACAGTTCTGTATGCCAAAAAAGCCCTTCAGCTTCCTGCCTTCAACCACCACCCCTCGCACCTCCGCTAAACTGTACAGTTTCATGTTCCTAACATGCAATAGCATTTCATGCTCCCTACCTTTAAAAATGTTCTTCACTTAGCTTAAAATGTCCTTTCATTCTCCCCCTCATGACGAATTCTTCCCACTCAGTACTCAGCTCAGATGTTACCTTCCTGGCTGGTGCTCATGAGCAGGTTAGAGTCCTTCAGTTTCTGTCACATGTTGCATGTTTGACTGTTTTGGCTCTGTCTACAGGGTTCATAGTCCTGTCTCTACATTTTTTAATTACCCCTCTCTAAACCTAATTATACCATGATCTTTTTAAAGACAGCACCTTGTTTTAATTCCTTTCCATCCCTACTTCTAACATCATAGAGTGAGAGAAGGTGTTGAAAACCTCTGTGCGCAGCATTTCTTGCAACCCTCATAGGAATCCCACTTTATAGATGAGGAAACTGGAGCTTGGAGAGGTAAAATAGCCTGTCCAGGACACAGTGCTAGAAAGGAATTTGAACCCATACTCTCAGGATCTAAAAGCTCATAAGTTCTTTCTGGCACTTCATGCTGCCAAATTAAAACCAAACCCAACATTTGGGAGTTGATTTTAAAATAGGAACTTTTGTATTTGCTCTAATGTTTTGTTACTGTATTATAGAATCATTGTGATAAATGAATTAATTGAGATCATTTCTTAAATTGGATTCCTTGAGAATAAGACTTGGATTTTATGCAGAAGATTTACTTGAAAGTGCCCTTGGGAACAGAAGCAGCAGTGGGGCAGAGGGATAAGATTGATTCAGCCTTTCCTTCCTTGGGGACTTGCGGAGCTGGGATTGCCTTTCAGAGGCATGGCGAGGTGAGGGGACAGTCCTTGGATGCTGGCTTCTTTCAGGGAGCCTGGTTACCTTAGGCAAGACAGCACCCTTCAATCCAGGGGAGGTTTGTGCCTTGGTTCTGAAGGAGGATCTACTCCTGCACCTGGGTGTATACTCCAGTGTAGTCTGATGATGATTTTAGAAACATTTTAATGAAATGTTGAAAAAGAAATTAAAAATGTACAAAGAATTCTATGCAGGTTCAGAATAGCCCAGACTACAAAACTGCAGAATATTTTTCTTCTTATTTTTTTATTTTCATGAAGATTTATTTAGTGCCAGCATTCTTAAAGTGTTAGGTTAAATTCTTCTATTCATTACCATTTGTACAAGATGTATTATAATTGGGGAAATTCCATTTCTTTTTCTGTAATTTGATCCAGATATGGAACCTCTCCTTATGAAAAAAATGAAATGAAGAAATTCCCTTAAGTGTTTGTTTTTGTTTATGTTATTCTAATGTTTTCCAATAGGCGTGTATTGCTTTTATAGTTGGAAGGAACACATGGTATGTTAAAGAAGGACATTTAGGAGAAAGACAGTAATAAAATCATTTTGAATATAATTAGAGACAGATTACAAAATTAGAAAATTGAATGTGGTTGAGAAATTCATAGTATTTCTAAAAGAAGCATTTAATATTTAATTTAAAATTGTCTACTAAATAAATCTACTTGTAACTTGGAAAACAAGATAAACAAATCATTATCCAAAAGAGCTGAATGACAGTTCTTTCCATTCTTTATCATTTCTTAGGGATATATAATCTTCAGAGTAACAGATACAAGAAATTAAATACTTAATGCCAGTCCAAACCTAATTTTCCCTGGCCTCAGTCCTGTTAGGGTTTATCCAGAGGCATCTACCCATTTTTGGTATCACAATTTTCTGATTTTTTATTTTGAACTAATTTCAGATCCTCAAAAAAGTTGTAAAAAAAAAAAAATAGTAGAGTTTCCAAATATTCCTCACCCAGCTTTTCCTAATATTATCTTACATGACCATAGTACAATTATTAGAATTAGGAAGTTAACATTGGCTTAATGTTATTACATAAATTATAGATTTGTTTAAATATTTGAGTTTTAAGTTTCTTATATTATTTTCCTTTTTCTGTTTCAGGATCCTAAACAGGATCCCATATTGCATTTATTCTTCTATAGTCTCCTCCCGTCTTTTAATGATCCCTTAGTTGGCTTTTGTTTGTCCAACAAACACTTGTGAATGGATTGATCATTATTTTTTAGCATTTCCCCTGAGGTGGGTTTGTCTGGTATTTTCTCATGACTGGAATGAAGTTGTGCATTTTGTGCACAACTGCCACCAAAATGATGGTATGTCCTTCACACACCAGATGTTGATGTTTTTTAGTGGTGTACTGGTAACCATAACCACTTGGTTAACATGATATCTGCTAGGGTCCCCCTCCTTCAGTGGAATAACTGCCTTTCCCTTTGTAGTTAGTAAATGGATTAGCGGAGAGTCTTTGAGACAGTGCAAATCCTATTTCACCTCAGATTTTCCCCGTTTATTTTAGCAACCATCATTTACTTGGCTTGCAGTAGTTATTAATGTAATGCTTGCCTGATGATAATTTTCCTTTTCTTTTCATACTGTCTTTGTGAATTGGAATTCATTAAAATTCTATTAGAAAAAAAACTGCCCCTTTTCCTCCCATTTGTTTACTTACTCAATTATTTATATCAGTATGGATTTAGGAATATTAATTCTATTCTGATTAAAATTTACTACCTTTACTCTCATTGCTTCAGCTTTGGCCACATGGAGCTTTTCAAGTTGGCACTTGTGTTTTAATAAAACTTATTAAAACACTTCTGAGCATTTCACTTTTTGAGCATTTCCTTAATTTTGGTGACACAAGATAGCTCAGGTTCATCTTGTGTGTTCCCTGCCCCAATCCTGGAAGCAACCACTTCTCCAAGGAATTTGGCTCTTTTTATTAGAAAGTTGTGTTTAAAACAAGGGTCCCTCATTGGTCCTGAGTCAGAGCTTACTGGAAGAAATGCTGCTTCCTCCTCATCACTGCTGCCCCGGTCCTGGTCGCCTTTCCTTTGGATTTCTGGTTTAGCCTTCCTGTATTTCTTTTGCTTAAATGAACAGATACACATTTTTTCCGTCGTCTTCTAACTATTAAGAATAATCTAATCTAATCTCTCTTTTGTGCTCTTCTTTCTTAACACTGCTTCCTCTACCAGTGGGTAGTTTTCCCTCCTCCTTTTTCTCAGCATTCTAGTACACCACTGTGTGGATGTGTAGTGCCCGCTACTGTCCTGTGGATGAGCTAATGCAGGTCACTTCCAGTAGTTACAAACAGTGCTTCACAGGTGTTTTCATGATCCTTGTTTATGTGCGCTTTACCGTTATTAGTTAGATCTGGCTTCAAAGTGGAATACTAGAAGTGGAATTGCTGGGTAGAAAGACAAGTGCATGCATGTGCAGCTTTGCTAGACATTGCCATATTTTTCTCCAAAAGGACGGCACACCTCTATATTCTTGTCAGCCACGTAGGAGTACACTTGCCATGGCCACAGTTACAGAATGTGTTGGCATTGAAATTTTAGCACATTAAGCAACAGGTCATTTTGAAAATTCTGGGTTTTCACTTAAATCCAGTGTTTTATTTCCCCACATTTTTTATTGGTGGATTATAGTTGTCCATAGTGATGGGATTTATTGTTATGTGTTTATACATACTTCCATATAGCAATATCACTTGGCCAATGTCACTCCCGAGCACTTCTCCCTCCCGCCCTTGGACCCTTTCCTCTGCTGACCTCCCTTTGGCTTTTGTGTAATCCCCACCCCTTCCACCTTTCTTTTCCTTTGTCTCTCTAGTTTCCACATACAAGAGAAAACATGTGACCTTTTACCTTCTGAGTTTGACTTATTTTGCCTAACATGATGGTCTCTAGTTTTATCCATTTTCTTACAAATGACATAATTTCTTTTTTTTAATGGCTGAATAAAACTCCCTTGTGAATATATACTACATTTTTTTGTCCATCCTCTACTGCTGGACACCTAGGCTGGTTCCATAGTTTGGCTATTGTGAATTGCTCTAGGCATAGTATAATGACTTTAGTTCTTTAGGATAAGTACTGAGAACTGGTATTGCTGAATCATAGGATGGTTCCATCCCTAGTCTTTTTTTTTTTTTTTTTTTTTTAATATTTCTTTAGTTGTACTTGGGTACAATACCTTTATTTTTATGTGGTGCTGAGGATCGAACCCAGGGCCTCACACATGCTAGGCAAGCGCTCTACCGCTGAGCCACAACCCCTGCCCCATCCCTGGTCTTTTAAGGAGCTTCCATACTGATTTCCATAGTGGTTGAACTAATTTACAATCCCACCAATAGTTTAAATGTTCCGTTTTCTCTACATCCTCCCCAGCATTTATTATTATTTGTATTCTTGCTGACTGAAATTCTGACTTCTGACTGGTGTGAGATGGAATCTCAGTGTAGTTTTGATTTGCATTTTCCTAATTGTTAATGATGTTGGAACATTTTTTTTATATATTCACTGGCCATTTGTATTTTTCCTTTTGAGAAGTGTCTCTTTAATTCGTTTGCCCATTTCTTATTGGATCATTTGATTTTTTTTGGTGTGAATGTTTTTTTGAGTTCTTTATATATATTATATTTTAATTCTGTGTCAGAAGAGTAGTTAGTGAAGAATTTCTCCCATCCTGTAGGTTCTCTCTTCATATTCCAGCAATGGCTAGGCACTAAACAGGAAACTTTGCTGTGCAGAAGCTTTTAATTTGATGTCATCCCATTTATTAACTCTTGGCATTATTTCCAGAGCTCTAGGGGTCCTAATGAGAAAGTTGTGGCCTGTGCCTATATGTTGTAGTGTTGACCCTACATTTTCTTTTAGGAGTTGCATAGTTTTGATCTAATTTCTAGGTCTTTGATCCATTTTGAGTTGATTTTTTTGTGCAGGGTGAAAGAGAAGGCTCAAGTTTCATTCTTCTACTATGGATAACCAGTTTTTCCAGTACCATTTGTTAAGATTGTCTTTTGGAGGAAACCCTTACAAACTCATTCTATGAAGTTAGTATCACTGTGAAACCAAAACTAGACGGACACTTCAAAGAAAGAAAACTTTAGACCAATATCCCTGGTGAACACAGGTGCAAAAATTCTTTATAAAAAATACCAGCAAATAGCGTACGAAAGCATATTAAAAAGATACTGCAGCTGGGCATAGTGGTGCATGCCTGTAATCCCAGCAGCTTAAAGACTGAGGCAGAAGGATCCCAAGTTCAAAGCCAGCCTCAGCAATGGCTAGGCACTAAGCAAGTCAGTGAGACCCTGTCTCTAAATAAATACAAAATAGGGCTGGGCATATGACTCAGTGGTCAAGTGCCCCTGAGTTCAATCCCCAGTACCAAAAAAATTTTAAAAAAGATAGTGCACCATGATCAAGTGGGGTTCATCCCACGTATGCAAGAATGGTTCAACATACAGAAATCAATAAGTATAATTCACAACATCATTAAACTCAAAGACAAGAATCACACAATTATCTCCATAGATGAAGAAAACACTTGTGATGAAATACAGTGTCCACTCATATTCAAAACACAAGAAAAACTAGAGATAGTAGGAACATACATCAATATTATAAAAACTCTATATGTTAAACCCAAAGCCAACATCATTCTAAATGAAGAAAAAGTAAAAGTATTTCCTCTAAAAACTGGAACAAGACAGGGATACCCTCTTTTACCACTTCTTTTTGACACACTCCAACTCTGGCCAGAGCAATTAGGCAAAAGAAAGAAATTAAGGGGATACCAATAGGAAAAGAAGAGGTCAAACCATCCCTATTTGACAATGACATAATCCTATATTTAGAAGGCCCCAAAAACTACACCAGAAAACTTCTAGAACTCATAAACAAATTCATCAAAGTAGCAGGATATAAAGTTAACAACATAAATCAATTGTGTTCCTATACTCCAATGATGAATCAGCTGAAAAGAGAAATTAGGAGGACTACCCCATTCACAATCACCTCAAAAAAAAAAAGAAAAGAAAAAGAAAAAAAAAACTTGGGAATTAATCTAAAGAAAAGAGTTACAATGAAAACTACACAACACCAAAGAAAGAAATTAAAGAAGGCCTTAGAAGGTGGAAAGATTTCTCATGTTCTTGCATAGACAGATTGAATATTGTCAAAATGGCCATGCTACCAAAAGTGCTATGCAAATTTAATACAATTCCTATTAAAATTCCAAAGACATTCTTTATAGAAGTAGAAAAGGCAGTTACAAAATTTATTTGGAGAAATAAGAGGCCCAGAATAGCCAAAACAATCCTTAGAAAAGTGAAGCAGGAGGCATCACAATACAAGACCTTAAATTACACTGCAGAGCTATAGTAACAAAAACGGCATGGTTTTGGCACAAAAACAGACATGAAGACCAGTGGAATAGAACAGAAGAGACAAATTCACACAAATACAATCTCACACTAGACAGAAATGCCATAAACATATATTGGAGAAAAGATAGCCTCTTCAACGAATGGTGCTGGGAAAACTGGAAATCCAGATGTAGCAGGATGGAATTTAACACCTCTCTCTCACCCTGCATAAAACTCAACTCACAGTGGCTCAAAGACCTAGGCATTAACGGCTGGTAGAGCACTTGCCTCACATGTGTGAGGCACTGGGTTCGATCCTTAGCACAACATAAAAATAAAGATATTGTGTCCATCTACAACTAAAAGAATTTAAAAAAAAAAAAAAAAAAAAAAAACTAGTCATTAGGTCAGAAACCCTGAACCTACTAGAAGAAAATGTTAAACCCAACACTCCATCATGTCAGCTTAGGAACCAAATTCCTTAATAAGACTCCTAAAGCATAAGAAGTAAAATCAAGAATCAATAAATGGGATGATATCAAACTTTAAAAAAAAAAACCTTCTTCACAGCAAAAGAAACAATCAGGAACATGAAGAGAGAGCCCACAGAATCAGAGAAAAATCATTGCCACCTATACTTAAGATAAAGCATTAACTCTAGGATATATAAAGAACTCAGAAAAACTTAACACCCAAAAAACAACCCAATCAATAAATGGGCAAAGGACTGAACAGAAGCT
The DNA here is from genome assembly GCF_021218885.2 of Marmota monax. Lineage (NCBI taxonomy): Eukaryota > Metazoa > Chordata > Mammalia > Rodentia > Sciuridae > Marmota > Marmota monax. Next base: position 7,291,577 of record NW_026693082.1, read on the forward strand.
TCACAGAAGAAATATGAATGGGTCAATAAATATATAAAAAAAAAGTTCAACATCTCTAGCAATTAGAAAAATGCAAATTAGAACTACACTGAGATTTCATCTCCAGTCAAAATGGCAATTTATCAAGAACACAACAAATGTTGGTGAGGATGTGGGAGAAAAGCATAGACTCATACATTTCTGGTGGGAATGCAGATTGGTGCAACCACTCTGGAGAGCAGTATGGAGATTCCTCAGAACACTAGGTATGGAACCACCATTTGACTTGGCTATACCACTCCTAGGTATATATTCAAGGCAGCTAAAATCAGCATAGTACAGTGAAGTGGCCACATCAATGTTTATAGAAGCTCAATTCATAGTAGCCAAGCAACTAAGTGCTCTTCAACAAATGAATGGATAAAGAAAATGTGGTATATATACACAGTGGAATATTACTCAGCCATAAAAAAGAATGGCTATGACATTTGCTGGTAAATGGATGGACTGGAGACTAGCATGCTAAGTGAAATAAGCCAATCCCAAAAAACCAAAGGCAGAATGTTCTGTCTGATATGCAGATGCTTAACATACAATGGGAGGCAGTGAATAGAAGTTCAGTGGATTAGACAAAGGGGAATGAAGGGAAGAGGGGAAGATAGGAATAGGAAAGACAATGGAATTAACTTTCCCATGTACATATATGAATACACCACAGTGAATCTCCGCACCATGTGCATCCACAGGACCGGTAAACTTCATGTTTGTATAAATGTCATAATACACTGTTATATGTAACTAAAAAGAACAGATAAAAAATTTTAAAAAGCATGAAGGGCAGTGTTGGGGCAGGGGCTCTTTTCTCCAGAGTATTTTTCAGCACCTTTGTCAAGGATTGGATGACTATAGATGTGGAGGTTTGTCTGTGTCTTCTTTTCTGTACTACTGGTTTGTGTGTGTGTTTTATGTGCCAGTACCATGCAGTTTTTGTTACTATAGCTCTGTAGTATAATTTGAAGTCAAGTGCCTCCAGCATTGCTTTTTTTGGCTTAAAATTGCTTTAGTTATTTCTGGGTCTTTTATCCTTCCAAATGAATTTTAGAATTGTTTTTACTAGTTCTGTGAAGAATGTTATTTTATATTTTGGGAACCGCATTGAATCTGTATTGCTTTTGGTAATATGGCCATATTAACAATATTAAGTCTGCTTATCCATGAACATGGGAGATCTTTCCATATTCTGAGGTCTTCTCTAATTTTTTTCTGCAGTGTTCTATGGTTTTCATTGTAGAGGACTTTCACCTCTTTGGTTAGATTTATTCTTACGTATTTAAAAAAATTTTTTTAGGCTACTGTGAATGGAATTGTTTTTCTGATTTCTTTCTCAGCAGATTCACTGTTGATATATAGGAAAGCTACTGGGTTTTGTATGTAGTAAAAACAGTTATTTTGTTTTTATTATTAGCATATATTAAAATAAATAGGCATATTAGCAGTCCCTTACATTTTTGAATTTATCTGATGATTTTTTTTTTCATTCAAGGTCTTGCTCCTTTGGTCTATTTGACAGATGAATGTCATGATTTATTGGCAATAAAGTTTTGGATCGATCTTAATGAAGACATTATTAAACCTCATGTGCTAATTGCTGCAAGCAACCTGCAGTGGCGTCCAGAATCCAAGTCAGGAATCCCTACTTTATTTGCTGGAGATTTCTCCGTGTTCTCTGGCAGTCCAAGAGAGGGCCACTTTCAACAGAGGTTAAACAAAATGAAAAATACTATTGAGGTAAAATTACTTTCATCTTTACCACAAATTTGGGTAATAGTCTCCTATTTTGATGGTCCAACATCAAGGAGAAACGACTTTTATGAAAATTAAGTAGTTGAGGGAGTATTTAAGATGAGGTTTCACTCCATATTAATTACCCACGAACCTGAGGAGACAGGGGACTGGGCAAATGACCAGCTACTGGGGAGAGAAGAGTGTCTTGAAGGGAATCGAGTTCAGAGATACAGACCAGTAGGCAGACTAGAAATTGGAATCGAGAATATGAGTTCCCTGTGGTTCACAGCAGTCGGCCTTGTGATTAGTTAATAATGTGACCACAAATTTACATTGATACTCGTATCTTGTATCTTAACAGTTTATACCTCTTTGATTTCAATGAATCCCAAATAGACTCTAGAATTACTTTCCCTAGATCATATATGCGTTTTATGTACTAATATTAGCTAGTGTTTATTGAGTGCTTACTCTGTGTCAGGCTTTGTTCTAAGCCTGAGTCATTTAATTCTCCCCAAAACCCTATGAAGTGGGGAAGTGTTTTTTGCATTTTATTGATGAAAAACAGAAGTTAAATGGCTTGTCCTTTATTATATGCCAAGTTGGAAGGACCATGATTCACACTTAGGCCATCTGAATGCAGAATTCAGAACTCTTACCTACTAGGCAGGTGCTGTCTCCCTGTAAAATTTTGCATTTTATAAATTGATAACTAGTGACAATTTATTTTTTAAAAGGTTAATTCTGTAGTTTAAATGTGCAAGGTGTGGTATTCAAAATTTGTGCAAATAGCATTTTAAAAGCATCAGAATAGCTAGCATGTAAAGGAATTTTGTGTTTGTATTTTGCTTAAAAAATCTCAATATGCATAGTGAAGAATAATATTCTGATTTATCTAGTTTCTGAATTGTGGGTAGGAGTTGTATTCATTATTTGGTGCTCCTACGGGGTCCCTACTGCTTTTATCCCAGATTTTTAAAGCTTTAGGTTAGGTATAAAATTGCTGGGATTTGGCCAGTTGTGGCTCCTGAAATACCGGTTCCATGTAGTTTAACCTGAATGTTATTTCAGTTAATGCTTGGGACAGTTGTGCAATGAGTGAGGCAGGTCTTTGGTTTTACCTCCCCAACAAGGACTCAGTGGGAGTGATGGTTTCCAGCTGTGAGGCAGCATATAGAATGGAAAGTGAGGCCTGAGGTTCCACTCCAAATCCAGTGTCTTGATAATCTTCCTGGTGATTGGGAAGATCTCTTTTTCCTTAACACACACACTCTCCCTGTCCTTTTCCACTCTTCCTTCTATTTCTCACTCCTCAGCCCCTTCCTTCAACAGCTAGGTGCCCCTAAATCACTGGTGTTTGTTTTGAATTTTTGTATTGGCATGTTGGACAATTGCTATCAAATTTCGGTTGTCTCGTGGTTTGTTTCTGGTCTCAATTTATTATTTTTGGTCTTAAAGGAAATAACTTGCTGGAAACATTAATTCTGAGTTTATAACTCTTCCAATTTGTTTTCTCAGAATATTGACATATTTTGCAATGACGCAGAAAAGAAACTTATGCATCTACTTAATGCAAATGATCCCAAGTGCTCCACCCCTAATAAAGAGTACACATCAGAGCCACACACTACTCAAACAGTCCTTGGTACAGGAAATAAGTTTCTGGTAAGTTCATGTAAATTTAAGAAATATTATATATGGAGGCAATGATATATTCTGGTGCATATGTGACATGGTAAAAATGTGATTAAAGTTAATTAGAAAGTGTGGTTAATTGGTAGGCAGCTGCTATTGGTATAGGCTACTTGAAAATTATATTGTTTATTGAAATAGCAATTTTATAAAATTCTTTGGGGGCATACTACAAACAAGTACTTTAATTTTTAGCATTCAAACTACATGTTAGATTAAAAAGCCCTTTAGGGCTGTTTCTTTTTTGCTAGAAGAGCTCTTCTTTGCCATTAAAGTTCTTTGTTTATTTATTTATTTATTTTCCTTTTCTTTTCAGAATCAGGCATTGAACCCAGTGGCGCTCTACCACTGAGCCACAACCCTAGTCCTTTTTATTTTTTTGAGACAGGGTCTTATTAAGTTGCAGATTGAACCTGCCATCTTCCTGCTTCAGCCTGAGTAGCTAGGATTACAGACATGGCTTCCATAGAGGTGTTTCTAAGCTCAATTTAACTCACAAAATCACAGTAGATGTAAATCAACCTGAAGCCTTTACTATTGGTTAAATAGCTAACACATGCTAAGTGTGGCTACATTAACACATTTAATCTTTACAACAACCCTATGAGATAAAAGCTATTTTACACATGAGAAGACTGTGGCATTTTGAGAGGTTGTAGATAGACACAATGTCTTTATTTATTTTTTTAATTTGTTTTATTTTTATGTGGTGCCAGGATCAAACCAAATGCCTCATGCATGGTAGGCAAGTGCTCCACCACTGAGCCATAACACCAGCCTGAGAATGTAGTATTTTTAAAGAAAGGTTAATTTGATTTTGTTTTAAATACTGTTACGTAATTATGATAGGCTACTTTTTAATTTGTTTTATTAGATGTCTTCTCCTAATAGTGAGATAAATTATCAGAGTCCATTATCACTTTGTACGCCAAAAGGGAAGTCTGTGCCCACACCTGTGTCCACTCGCATGACCTCAAAGTCCTGTTCTAAAGGAGAGAAAGAGATTGATGACCCAAAAAACTGCAAAAAGAGAAGAGCCTTGGATTTCTTAAGCAGACTGCCTCTACCTCCGCCTGTTAGTCCCATTTGTACATTTGTTTCTCCTGCTGCACAGAAGGCATTTCAGCCACCACGAAGTTGTGGCAGCAAATACGAAACACCTATAAAGAAAAAAGAATTGAATTCTCCTCAAATGACTCCACTTAAAAAATTCAATGAAATTTCTCTTCTGGAAAGTGATTCAATACCTGATGAAGAACTTGCACTGATAAATACCCAAGCCATTCTGTCTGGTTCAGCAGGAAAAAGTCAACTATCTATCAGTGACTCCATGAGGACTGCCCCCTCGGGTTCAAGGGACTCTCTTAGACAGAAAAGACATATGACATCACTGGTCAGAGATCAAGAGAATTCCCAAAGCAGCACAGAAGAATGTGGGACCAGTATTCAGGACACAAGTGCAATAAGTAATATGTCTAAGAGATTGCAAAGGCAACAAAAATGAAAAGATAATACATTAGTTACTGACTGACTTGGTCTTTCCAGTTTGTAAGACATGCACAGTTTCAAACTGCACATCAGTATTTGTATAAAAGACATGAGAAGGTTTCAGATTTACCTAAGTATTTGTATGTCATAGAGACATTCTTTCCTTGATTCTATTCTGGTATGCTTTTATTTCAGTTGTCTACCTTAACTGTATTTAGTAACTAATCCAAAAAATCTTGTTTAAATCTTTGATTGGATTGAATCACTACAGTGTTATAAAAGTAAATATGTTTTCTTTTAGACTGTGTCATTGTATAATTAAAACAAGGTTCTTAGAACAGTTATTTTGACTTGTAGTTAACTTTAGAAGTTTTTTCTTGTTTGTTTTAAAGAGGTGACCTCCTATGAAATAGTTTTCATACGCATAATGCATGTGTTGGTTTTGCTATAGTTCCATCCTATGCAAAAGTCAGGATGAATAGATATGTAGAGTTTTCTTCTGACCAATTCTTCATTCTTAAGTCAGCATGACTACAAAAAAAAAAAATAGAACCCTCAAGAGTAAAGCCTTTGTATGATTCCATTGTGACCTCTGAAATTAAATTACTTCAAGAGTTAACCTTTTTTAAAACAGTCATCCAGACTGCAGTCTCAGAGATAGTCTTCCTCTCAAGTTGTACTGCTTCTACCTGCTGTGTCTTCAGCACCATCCCAGGACCTGAAATGCTCTTCCCATGAAGCCCACCAAGGCAGAGGTTGGCCAAGGCAGAGGTTGGCAAGTTGAATTAAGATGATATTCTGTTGTTACTTTCTTAGGTTTAAAGAGGAAAGGGATACAGCAGTTCTAATTAAGAGTTAATAGTATGAAGAAGCTTGTAAGTCAGGTGTTTTTAACATATCCTAAATTTATATGTAATATTTGTTCAAATCTAAACACATTTCAAAACTAAGAATAAATTCTTCTAAAAACGAACTATTTCCTTCCTTAACTGTGATCCATTATTTTTCTCTCCTCCAAAAAGCATTCATATAATAGTCTGTTCTTCTATTCTTAAGTATTCTACTGGTCTTGTTAATGTGATTTAAGTTTTGTCCATAACGCAATTTGGTCTTCACATCCTGACTGTTCTCCTAATGATCCACTCTATACTGGATAAAACTAGAGTTTCATGTGAACAGGAAGGAGTTTAAAATTAAGATTTCCTTTCTGAATCCTAGAAAACAAACATGCTATTACCTCCTCCATTCTCATTCATACTACTTGTTACTGAAATAATCTAATGCACACACTTCTTTTTTAAATTATAAATAACATCCAAGCTACATGAATAAAATATGAGGCTTGAGTATATTATCACCCCAAAAGTGACAAATTAATGATTACAAAGTCAACAGTGTATGCTGCATGATAAGGAATAAGTGGTAAAAACAGTTTGTGTTATTCAGCAATCACTTAGTGAGAGCCTACTGTGTGAACAGAGCACTTGCCAGCCCTATAAATAATGTAAACAGTAATACAAGTCAAAGTTGGGTGTTCAAAGTTTATATAAATTAGAAGCCATGGGAGTTGAAAACTAGACCACTTCTAAATGGGATAAAGTTGGTGGCATTTAATCAGTTACCTTAATGCTTCTAAACCAAGTATTTCAGGAGTCTTCTAAGAAAAGAGATTGGCCAGGAACTCTTTTAGAACCTAATAATAACTCTGGATCTATAACCCAGAGCCACTTCTCCATGATGGCCACTCCCTCAATCCAGGTGAACCAGAAACCCTAATGAGAGAGCCAAATCAGGGACTTGAATCTGGCCCTTTCTACTGCTCCTGTGGTATCAAAGGATAGTAATTCTAGTTTGAGTTCTCTGACACTTCTCCCTAATCTGGGTGAGCCAAGTTATCCACATTGAGCAGGTTCTACAATAACCATACCAAGACACCCAGAATGACCTAGACCTGGAAATTAGTATTATCAATTGAGTTGTTACTATTACAGGATTGTATGCTATGTTGAAACACAGAATTTAACAAAACTATAATAGCAGGTTAGATTCATTCAAATTTACTATTTTGTTTGTCAGTCAAGCTTGTTATTCAAAGATAACCAATCTTTAAAATGTTAATGGAGGGGCTGGAGTTGTGGCTCAGCGGTGAGTGCTGGCCTAGCATGTGTGAGACTGGGTTCAATCCTCAGCAACACATAAAAATAAATAAATAAAGTATCATGTCCAACTGTAACTAAAACAAATATTTAAAAAATACATTACAGGGGCTGAGGTTGTGGCTCAGTGGCAGAGCGCTCGCCTAGCACGGGTGGGACCCGGGTTCCATCCTCAGCACCACATAAAAAAATAAAAGTATTGTGTCTATCTACACCTAAAATAAATAAATAAATGTGTATTTTTTAAAAAAAATATTACAGACGCATTACAGAGAAAAATTACAGACACATTGCTGGTAGTTGACAAGATGTTGAGTAGATTAACGGTAGTAGATAATGGGTATATTAAAGGAAAATCATCTAATGTGCACAGGTTTAGGTAAGCAAGAAAATATGATTGCTTTTGTCTTTACATTTATGCCTAATATTAGAGAAGATTAGTAAATAAGCATATGATATAGTTATTGTACGAATGAATTTCTTGAGATTTAGGTAAATTTTTTTATTGTTGAGCCAAAAAAACTCAGTGACAAATTTCATATAAACGCAATACAATATGCCATTTTAATAACCATAAAAGCACCATTATATAAGACACTTAAAATTATATTTCACAGAACACCAGAAATAAAAAAAGCTGTTGGCCAACAATAAACAGCATACATCCTACACGATCTTGTCTGTCATGGTCTCACACCAAATTAATCTGATTCCAACCTGTTGGAATTTAATTTGGATTCACAGATAAATAACACCACGGAAAACATGAAGACTGCTCATCCTCCAGTGAGCATGGCTTTTTTTTTTTTTTTTTTTAATTTATTTATTTTAGTTTTAGGCGGACACGACATCTTTGTTTGCATGTGGTGCTGAGGATCGAACCCGGGCCGCACGCACGCCAGGCGAGCGCGCTACCACTTGAGCCACATCCCCAGCCCCGAGCATGGCTTTTACATATCCTTGCATGATCTATATCTTGGGCTGCTTTATTTCTTTGCACAGCTAAACATTTGGGCTGCCAACTAATTACACACATCTATAAGCATAATTTTAGAAATTAGATCTCTTAAAAATTGCTGTTTTATGAAGTCAGATTTTATTTACACTAATAGACAACAGCCAAAAGTTGTTTAATCCTATTGAAAAAAGTAGTTAAACACAAGGTGTGACTTTAAATAAGACTGATTTTCCTCAACTTGTATAGCTATTAAAGATTTGACATTTTTAACAGTGATTCATCATTAGAATAAAGGAATACTTCCCAAAGTGATCACTTTGAAAGACAATATTTCCTTACATATATGTGTGCTTTCTGTTTGTTTCAAGGGAAAATCAGTATCATTGGAGTCACACATCTCACTTTTTAAAATACATAGTTTATCAAAGTAGGAATAGCACTAAAACCTTTTCTGCCTCTCCCTTCTCCCTAACCCTTCCAACTTTCCCGGTTGAGATGAATTTCCTGAAAAAATAAATGGATTACTTCAGACAAAGTGGTACTGAAGCTTATATATAATATAAACACTTTGTTTTATTTATGAACCTATGCAACTAATTGATCACGTTCTTGGGTATGTTCTTAGACTTCAGGTTCAAATTAATTCTTTCCCTTAGAGCAAGATTTTAATCAAATCTGAAAAATTCCCAGCATCAGACCATGTGTACAGGTGCACTTAACAAACGCTTGTTGAAGATAATGAATATAATGACCTCTGCTCAGGAATTTTTGGGTTCAACTATTTACACTGGAATTGGAGTTTTGGCTAAAACTAAACAAAGAATAAATACCAAAAAAATTGAAGTAAAAACTTATTTAGGAAAATTTGGAATGGCTGTAAGATAGGCCTCTAATATCCATGGTGACAACCACCCCTTCTGCTAAAGGAGCTCTCATTTGTGAAGCTGCCATGAGCCCTCCGGTTTGGAAACTCTGCATAGGTATGCCAGTATCTTGAACCATTGGAAGGCGATGCATTATTCCTGTCCTGGTTTCTGTTCATTCTGCTTGGTTTTTCTGCATGAAGTACACTGTAAAAGGTAACATCATGTTCATACCGTTCTTTCATTCGGTGTATTTTTTCTCTTGGTACTCCATGAATGTTTCTTCTACATGAAAAAAATGCAAATATGTAGTTAAGGCAGAATATCAAAATGAATTACTTGTGCTTTACAAGTCCTGCATTGCATAGATACTACACTCTCCGTCCTGGGGATATCTCTGGCAAAACATAAAATTTTGCTATTCAGTTATCTCTCAGGCTCTGCTCCTGTTTTTCTGCTGCCCTATACACCCCCAAAATATCCTGAGGCTGGCTTCATAATTGTTTTGTTTTTGGTAATCTCAATCATGTGCTTCAAAATATGAAGAACACCATGAGATTTTTTCAATAATATATTCGCCAGTTAATATCATTGTTTCAGGTCAACTAGTCCCCAGTACAGTTAAACAATGCTTACTAAAACAATCTTAAAATCTAGTAGGCACGGGGCTGGAGATATAGCTGTTGATAGAGTGCCTGCCTTGCATATACAAGGCTCTGGGTTCAATACCCAGCACCACACACACACACACACAAAAAAAAAAAAAAAAACAAAAAACAAAACTAGTAGGCACAAGAATCAGTTGGGCATATAATTAGAAGTGTAATTATTACCAGAGATTTCGACTACAGAATGGAGTCTATGAACTACAGTTTAACACCTCAGGCACTCCTGATGGAGGTGAATCACAGCCATGTTGGAAACACTATCAGCTTATAACCAAAAGATGAACTGGCCTTAATCCTAAAAAAGTCAATTCCAATCTCACTGGTTAACTTTATTATATTGACATCAAATGACACAAAGAGTAAATATCAGAACTCATGCATTCAAAGTCAAGTTAGTACTATTTGGACATTTATTGCTGTATAAGTTAGAAGCAGCATCTAAACCATAAATGAACTACACAATGTTCAACATCTAAAGATTTTTATTTAGTCTAAATGCAGAAAACACCATCAACATGTGCAATCCCATGCAAAGGAAAGTGCTTTTAAATGTTCATTAATGAAGAAGCAATTTAGCAGAATGTTAAATAAGTCCTTTTAAAGGACCAAGTCCAAGCCAATATGTTGCATTTAGCATTATTAGAAAACTGACCCAAAACTAACATCTTCACATATAATATTTCCAAAGTTATCAATTTCCAAGAATTACCATTTCTGGCCTGAAAACTACCAGTCCATTTCCAGCCTGAAAAGATTCTTTTGTTCGGTCTGAAATACCTGAAAATAGCAGGATACATAATGAGGAACTAGAAAAACAAAGAAGTACCTTGCTAACTCTTGAACGTTGAATTTCCAGCGAGTGTCAGGTTCTCGGAATATAACTTCATAGTTATTTTCAAGTGCCTGATTTTTCAAAAGTACATAAAACATTGAAGACATAGTATGTATGTTTGGGAATGTTTATGCTGCCATTTAACATTTTACTACAAATCTTTTCTAAATTCCTTTTGTTTTACCAGTAATCCAATGCCTTAATTTATCTGAATACAATTGGTTTATTACCATACTTAGCCACTCTCAGATTATATTATGCTTCTCAGCGATAAATTTTGGTCAATTTTATCTAATATGGAGGAATTTAACACCTTTAAAAGTAGATGTGAACTAATTTAAAATGTCCCAAACACAGGTGTGAGCAATGTAGACTTATTTCCGCCAAATACCTTGTCCTTTTCCTCATGGCTTGATTTAGAAAATCACTGTCACAGAAACATAGTTCATGAAATAAAGTAATTTCCACATGTTTTACATAATTTTCCCTCCAAAAATAGCTCTACCTGCTATATAATATAGTTTGACCCCAAGCACCGTGTCCCATTCCCTTGAGTTTAGAAAACTACTACAGTTCCCATAAAACTATCCAAATATTCTTTGTACTCATAAATCAAATACTGCTTTATCTCAAACTGAACTTTCTGTTGTCACTTTTGTTTGCTCTGTTGTGAAATACAGAATGAACAAAGCTCAGTAAAACAATTTCCTCATAAGTAGGTAGGATGAATAAGTTCTTATGTACTATTACACAGAAGGGCATTAATATGTAAAAATAGCTACAAGGGAGGATTTTGAATGTTCTCATCATGAATTACAAATATTTGAGATGATGGGTGACCTTAACATCTGGAGGTGATCATTACACATTGTATACATGTACTGAAACATCACTCTATACTCCATAAATATGTCCAAATATTATTTGTAATTAATGTATAAATTTAAAGATTTCTTCTTCATTCTTTGGGCACTTCTAATTAGGGAAGGATTCAACTGTCATACCTTGAAAACAATTTCTGGGGCTAAATAGCTGTGGGTGAGTGAAAATGAAAAATAAAGTTACTTCCCAGAAGTCACTCTCAGTTAATGCCCAACTCCAGGTTTTGAGTTGTGCCTGAATTCATAGGTCTCCTCAAAGCCCTGTTCATTTCCAGCCTTTCAATCATAAACTGAAGTAACCACCAAGTTGATGTTCATTCTTTAATACATTTATGCAAGTCCCACAGTCTGGGCCAAAGTAGAACTGATTAAAGTATCATTAGAGAAAAATCACACCTGTAGGTATGCCATTTTGCTCCAAATGTAAAAAAAAAAAGCCTAAAAATAGATTTTGGAGCCCAGTGTGGGAGACATTCATCTCACAATTAAAAGTGGGAATTTTGTGTGACATAAGTAGAATAATACTTAGCTGTCTGCTTCCTGCCCCCACCCTGTAGGTTTGTGGATCTTCTTCTATCTACTAGGGAGTGAAAAATTATTAGCATAAGAGACAATGTATGTCTGAAAAAATATCAGAATGGAGACCTGAGTTATATGTTTATATTTGTACTCTACTACCTTCCTTCATAGGGTTATCATTTGATGCCAAATCTGTTTTTAAACAAAACAATCCTATTGCCCTGGAACTTCAGGCAGCAACAACAGTACACAGTGCTGAAATCCCAGCTCGCCAAGGGAGGACCTGTAACCCTGCTAGTGCATCATCTAGTCTTGTATTTCCCTGTAAGTTTCAGTGAGTGCCTCTCTGTGTGGAAAATATCCAAGACTGAAAAACTATCAATAATTCAAAGAAATGATTATTTACAAAGGACTATGTAAAAATTGTACCCCGAGATGAGAGAAACATCTCAGCAAATTTCAGCCATTGAACAGAGAAAAACTAAAACTTTACCTGTTCCCTGAAAGAACTACTGTTAGTAAATGTGATATCATGGAAGATCAGAAAAAAAAGGAAAGAACAATGTTTCAACTTTCTCACAAAATGTCCACAACTGAAAATTCAGAACATTTCTTCCTACCATGACTGCATAGGGCTTCATTTCCCAGGCGTGGAGGTTGGTATTATCAATAATAATGGGGGATATGCCTCTCCTCATTGCTTTTCTTGCTGCAACACAATGTTACATAACAGTGAACAACAAGCAACAATCAGAAAAGGGTGAGTGAAATCCATATCTCGTCATTTTTTGTTATAAGACGTCCTCATTACACAATTTATTGCCACCTATTTCAGAACCCATTATCAGTAATTTTCTTACGGAATCTAAAGATGTTATTATACTCTGGCATTCTGATTGGGGCGGGGGGGACAGCAGAACTTTTGATTAAGCTCCTTCCATAAAACATATTCATTCTAAAGCAGCTACAGTCTATGCACACAACAGGGATTCCCAGGAGTTTGGAAAGGAATTCATCACCTCTTTTCTGGTTCCATTCATGAGCTTCCTCCAGGAAGTCAGGATTGAACTCATAGGCACCATCTTCCCTGAAGAAAAAATCATCCGTGCTGAAAATCAGCGCCCTGGGAAAGTCATGTTGCAATTGTCTAGAAAGTGGAGAAATGAAAGAGGGATTTTTTTTTATTATATGCATATTCATGGTAGAAATGATTTCCTTCCATCTCTAATGTTTAGCATTTTATAATACTGAGACCACCAGGCTTTGAGTTGTTGAACTTCAATTTAAAAAAGGGAAATGCTTATCATCTCTGGAAGGCATCTCCCCTAATTGGAGTCAAGAAAGGGCTGAGAGGCATTTTTTGAGTGTTGCCAACCCTTGAAGCTAAGAGGCTGCTGGTCACCACCACTGCCTGCTGAGGCAACCAGGACTGACTCGAGGTGAAACTCGGAGGCTAAGTTGAGGGTGTGTTGGCTGTCTTTCCTGTTGGACACCATCCCCCATGACCATTCCTTTCCAAGGCACCAGCATCCTCCTGAGACCTGCCCATGGGCACCATGCCCCATATTCAGCCATTCCCTAAACTCTTACCTCTCCCATTTCCCTGGAGTTCTGTTCTCTGTTCTCTGCTTCCTGCCCCGCCCTGAGGACCCATCTAAGAAACTAGTTCTTGCTGAGATATGAGTTGTGGCTAAAGGTGATGTGTGTGCACTATCCTATTAAGTGACATATTTACATTTTAGCAATGACCTAAACCAAATGGAGAAAAGCACAAGAGAGGAAAAGAGGTGAACCCAGTATTCCCCATGCCTTCCTCATCTCTACCACTCTGGGTCTAAATATGAAAGTAGCACAGACAAAAAGGGAAAGCCATAATGTAGCACCTCTTTTAATACAACATAATAAAACAAAAAGGGGGTGATATGTACTGCACAAACTCCAAAGAGAAGATGTTTCCATTTGAAATCCTTGGACAACTTTTTGGTGGAAGGTGGGTATTACACCAGGAAGTAACTGGGAAGCTCACTGAGCCTCCTTTCCTTGTCTGTAAAAGTTGATGCTAATGAGCTAATAACAGGGGAAACACCTAGTGCAGCACCTGACACTGGCAAACAAGTGTGTGTGCCCTTCCTCTGTCCCTATAGCACTTGCCAAAATGTCTCTCCATTCCAAACAGACTTAATGGCAAATAGAAAATATATGGTCACAACAGCCATGCTCAGAATAAGAAGATATATCTATAAGTTAGGGATGGGGGGAAGGTTGGAGAAAGACAAGAGCAGAAGATGCAAAAAGAAAGCAGAGCTATTCAGTTCTTTTTCTTTTTTTTTTAAGAAAAAAATATCTCAATCCAGAAAGAATATGGAACTGCAGGTTATTCATGGCACCTGAGTTGCTCTCCCAGAGCTAGATTCAATTCTTGACTCTTCCACTATCCAGTCATGTGATCTCATCTCTCTAAGCTTGTTTTCTTAACTGTAAAACACAGATTACAATCCCTACCTACTAAAATGAGCTTTTGGTAAGACAAATGGGTTGTAATGGGAAAAACATTTTTATAAAGGATAAGGCACTTTACAAATGTAAAGTACTGTTATTTTGTTAGTAATAATAACAACAAGGCCACATTTACCCAACCCAGACTGTTTACATGCTATAGTAACAAAAATACACTGGAGTACATACATGCAGTAATCTTTTGGGTATTGCAATAGATGAAAGACAAAGACAAAAATAAAGCAAATGCTTCAATATTAAAGAAAGAGTAAAATACACTTTCCAGAAATAGCAAACAAACATCTCTGGCAAAAATTCTTCAGAAAGTATTACAGAAGGAAGCATAGAGAGTTGAAAAGGTAATTCCAAACCAAGTATATTTTCCTTCTCAATGGGCTATGGTGATACTCAGGAAAACTCAACAGACATGATAACTTGATTTCAATAGCAATCTCACAGTTTCTCTTGACAGATACCTTTGTGGGGAAAATGTAGGCTCTAAGAGAATGTATTTTAATATCCAAAGACTATTAATTAGTCAACCTGTTAGACATTTATTGAGCTCTTAACATGTGCCAAATGCTGTGTAAAGTGTTAAGGCACAGAAATAAACTTACTGCTATCAAGAATGCACAGCCTACTAGCCAAGGAGCTAAACCTCCCACAGCTAGTGTGACACACCATGGAAAAATATACCAACCAGGCACTAGGGAGCAGGAGCAACAAGTTCTGACAAGAGTCTTGCAAAGGAGGCAACATTTCACTTGGACCTTAGGAGCTGGAAAACAATTTCACATCTTGCAGAAAGGGCTGAGAGCATGGGGGGTAAGATAAGAAGGAAGCGAATGCTTCAGGGCCTGTGAGGAGTAAGGAATTATAGGGAAATGAGACTAAAAGTGGCAAATCACATCTGAAACACTGGTTTCAATTCTGAGTACCACAAATTCAAAGAGAAATTTGATAAGCTCTGCAAAGTCCAGAGAACAGTGACCAAGTAAATATAAGGTCCACTAACCATGGAAACCATGTCAGAGGAGCAAAGATCGACAAAGAATCTGGGCTATTTAAGGTGAAAACAAATGATAAACAGTGATTCCTAGTACTTATCCTCAGATGCTGGAAGTCTGTTGTGTAGAATAGGGAATGAACTTATTTTGGGATCAGCACTGGGGCTGGGCTAAACGTGGCAGTTCTGCTAATCTTGCCTGGTCACTCATACAACTACAATGAGTCACTGCAATGCAGGGGCAGAAGGAGCTCAGAGGGGTCCAAGCAGGCCTCCCACAGGCCTCTGGTGCTCTTGGCTGTTGGCTAGCTCTTGTTCCACCTGGCTTCTCATCCTCAAGGAGGCTGACCAAGGCTTCTTTACAGACAGGCCCATTGCAAGAGGGCAGGAGTGCATTCTACTAGGCTTCCACAACACTGCGTTGGTCCAAGCCAGTTACTTTGCTAGCTTGCATTAAAAGGGCAGAAAAATATTTTCCACTTCTGGAGGGAAGGGGGAGCAAAGAAAATGTGGCAACTTTTAGTTGACCACAGATGTAAAAAGTGGCAAGAGAGAAGGGAGAAGTAGAAAAAGGACTGAATTAAACAAATATTCATAGTCTCCATAATAATTGTCTATTATTGACTTTAAAGATATTCAAACCGAAAAGTCTAAATCGTAAGTCCAAACCTTAACCTCCAATACAAACAAATATTGTTAAAAATATCTTAGAAAAAATTTAAGGGTAATAGTAGATGCATTTTCAGATATGAATATTTTTTAAGGTATGTTCATATTTGCAAACACTATAAATTTTTAAAATTATTTTCATCAATATTATTCAGTCTAAGTAATGAAAGCTATGTTCAGAGGTGAAATAATAGTGTATATCTCCCTTGTGTACTAAGCAACTATGGAAACTGGTTGATTTTCCTTTTTGGTCCCAGATGTAATATCCCTTCTAAGTCTGGTTTCATTTGTTTTCCTATTAAGTCTACCACCCATAGGTTTGGTTTGGTTTGTAAAACATCTTTGGAATTTAAATTTTCCTTTCATATGTATATCCTTATCTACTCTTGTTTCCCTCTTTATAGTTCACACTGTTAACTGGAAGATAATACTCTCTAACATTTCCTTTAAGGCATATAGGTGTCCAATTCATGTTTTGTTTTATTTTAATTCTTATTCCTTTCTAGAAAACAAAATATAAAACTGTTGCCCTTTTTTATTGCAGAATTCTACCTTACAGTAAGTTAAATTGTTCAGGACCATTATGGGGCAAGATGACCTTCTCATCGTTTCCTAGGTTGCATCTACAGTCCTCCAAACAGGCAGGCAAAAAATCTTGAATGTTTTTCACCATTATGGCTCATATGGGTTTTTTGTTTTTTTTTTTTCTGTATGATGTTCCTAAATGACCATTCCTCCCTTCAAAATCATGTTTTGTCTTTGCCTAAATGTTAAATTAGCACCAGCGGCCATAGTAGCATCTTGAAAATGCAGGAAATAAAAACTTCACTAGCTAAATACAAAACTGATTAAATAGACAACCGTGAGATTCTCAAACTTAAGTGGAAGCAATAAATACCATTCCATCAGCTTCAGAAGTGATGAGGATAATGCCCCAGCGCTAGCTTTCTGGTGGTCAGGAGCCTCATGCATTAGGGAAATTGAGAGAATGAAAATAAAAGAAAAGGGAAAAAATAGAAAGACAATTACTTCCACGTAACCTTCATCACCCACTTCCCCGCCCCCAATTCACTTAAAATCACTACTATGAGAGAAACTCAGGTACTAATCTACATTTCATAATTTGTCATCCTTCTATAATTCCTTGCTTTACAATAGAGAACCACAGAGATATTCAAATATCTATTCAGTCACTCACTCACTCACTGAGAAAGGCCAACAGTACTATATGATATTACTATGGAAGTTTTCAAACACGTAAAGGTAGACAGGATAAGATAATCAATCCCCAAGTAGTTATGACACAGCTTCAGTAATTATCATCATCTGGTCAGTCTTATTGTCATCTATTTCATATTTAATTTCATCAAATATCCCATCAGTGCTCCTATTTCCCTGGTTGTCTCTTAACATTTTCCTAGAGTTGCTTTGTTTGAATCAGGAGGCAAAGGAGAGCCACACATCGTATCTGGTCACTGTGTCTCTTAAGTCTCATTTATTCTACCGTTTTTCTCTCCTATTTAATTTCCACCTGAATTATTGTTCCCCACAACTTTTTACATGGGAGATGTTGAAACCTATACAAATGAGTTAAAAAACAATACAATGAACACTGTTTAACCTTTGTCTACAATCACCAGAAATTAACACTTTGCCTTTTATTTTATGTTTCTCAAATATGTATTTTTGATGAACCATATGAAAATAAGCTGCAGATATCATGATACTTTATTCCTACATTCCTTATCAAGTATCTCCTAAAAATATTCTCTTACATAACCACAATATCATTATCACATCTAAAAACTAACTTTAATTCACAATGTTAAATTTAAAATTTTTCAAATTTCCCTGGTGGTCCCAAAAATCTTTCGTAAGTTTCAAGTATTTGGTTATTATGTCTCAGTAAGGTCTTCTAATCCAGAACTGTCCTGGGGTCCATTTAGGTTTTCCTTTTTGAAGAGTCCAGATTAGTTGTCCTGAGAATGCCCCCCACATTCTGGGCTTATCTAGTTATTTCCACATGATTATTACCAGGTTATACATTTTGGGAAGGAAAGTTCAAAGGTGACTTTAATGTACTTCTGATTACACATGGCAGCTTGTCCCATCATGCTAAGTTTGAGCAGTTGGCTAAAAGGTGGTATCAGCCCAACCTCTCTATTATAGAAGTGTGTCACTTCTCTTGTCATAGTAAGTACTGTGTGGGTATGAACCTGTGAGATTATGGAACGTTCTGTTCTTCAGCCACTTTCCCTCAATGGTTTGTACATCTATTGTTCTGATGCTTGGGTGCCTGAATCAATTACTATACTGGGAATTGCAGAGTTTTTATTTTCTCATGTTGCCCTTCCTTCTATTTTACTAGGTAGCATTGTCTTGTTTAAAAAAAAAACAAAAAAAAACGCTTTCTTTCTTCTCTTTTATAATCCTTACCATCATTATTCTTTATGATGCTCAAATTATCCTAAATTTGACCAGCAGTTACCCTTCAAGCTGACTTATATCTTTATCTATAAAGATTTAAAAATACATTAATTTTCTAATTAGCAAATAAATATAACAGCAGAAAAAATTGAAACAGAAAAGTGCAAAAATAAAAAAAAGGAATGTTCCTATATTCCTCCATCTAAAACTAATAATTGTTTTAACATTTTTAAAATTATTTTAGTTGTTGATGGACCTTTATTTATTTGTTTATACATAGTGCTGAGAATCAAATCCAGTGCGTCACACATGCTAGGCAAGTGCTCTACCACTGAACTATAACTCCAGCCCAACATTTTGGTCTTCTTTCAAGAATTTAGATACATATCTCAATATATCTTCATTTCAACTCATTATTTCCTACTCCATGCAACATTTTAATGATATAGCAACTTATACTTATTTATATGGATGTCCCATAATTTTCTTCAGTACTCTGAGGTTAGGCACTGAGATGTCTTAATTAGCAATACTAATTATTTTTTTGTTATGTGTTAATCATTTGGAAATGTGCTTTTGTGATCTACAATTTCATCTTTATTGGGAGGTTTACCTTTCTTATTGAATAACAATTTCCTATTGAGTGTAGCAGTTTTTAATTTTGGTTATAATAATCTCTAACATATAGTTGATTATTTTTAAAATGTTGTCTAGTCACATATATTCATCTTTTACTTTCAAATTTTGCCTTTGATGGTAAATTTTGAACAGTCTTTCTCATCCCCAAATTATGTAAAAATATATACATACTATTACATTTTCCTTGTCAATCCATCTACAATATTATGTTGGTATGTAGCATTCATTAAGGATGTATTTTTTAAATATTTTTTTAGTTGTAGTTGACACAATACCCTTATTTTATTTATTTATTTATTTTTATGTGGTGCTGAGGATCGAACCCAGGGCTTCGCACATGCTAGGCAAGTGCTCTACCACTGAGCCACAACCCCAGCCCCAAGGATGAATTTTTTTTACACATGGTGACCTGGTTATCCCAAAACTATTGACTTAATAAATCCCACATTCCCCATCTTTCTGAAATACTTTTTATTATATACTAAATTATTACGTATATTTAGGTCTATTATTGTACTTTTTCTTTCACTTGACTAAGATTAATGTGTGGAGCACATCTTGATCATCTTCTTTTCAGTATTTTCTTTTCTCAACTATATTCAACAATTGAGAATCTTTCCTTTATAAAATTTATACTTCTAATTTACTTTCCTGTCTTATTTTGTTGAGAGCCATGCCTAAACAAAATCAAATAAAAAGACATTATGATTCTTGCCTTTAATTCAACTCATGGATGGCTTGGTTGTTCCAATAAATTTTCTTTTCAACACTAAACAAGGTTTGGTATATAGTATCTCTCCTCAACTTTTGTAACAATTTTATGAAGTAATATATTCTCCAATTTATAGATAAACTATTGATTTAAGAGCTTAAATAACTTGTGTAAGTTTACATAGCTTGGATGTGTAGCTGCTGGAATTTGACTTCGGTCTACATGGAGTCAGGGCACATGGGTATTAGTTACAGCCTCAGGGAGCTCTTGCAGATCTGAGAAAGTGCATGTACTCACACATGAGCAACATGGAGCCAGAGTCTACCATCTTGTCTTAGCCAGCAGCTACGATTCTTAAAGGGTCCTCCCAGCCTTCACATACATGTTCCACATGGCAGGAAGAGGCAAGGTAGCTTTGAAAACTGTAATCTTATAGTGGGGCACACTAAAATAGGGTTGCTAGGTAAGATAGGATACTTAATCAACAACCTCTGCAACAGTCTTACTAGGATATTCCTTTAGATCCTGAATTTATTTGTCACTTCTGAGTCTTCAACTCAGAAATGTTCTATTATATCTGTAATTATTACTTTAGCCATACTTATTCTGGTTATTTATTCTTATGTTTTGTTTTCTATGTTACTGTTTGATTTTCTGCATTGATTCTGCTCATCATTATCTCTGTTGGACTTTAAAGTTCCAACATTTATTTTAGAATCTTTTTAAAAAACATATACCTCATTACGTTCTTTCTAAATATTCTGCTTCTTAGTAAACCCCCCTTCATATTTCAGACTCCTTATCATTTTTCTTTCATCTTTTTTAACCATAGGAATTTTTCAAGATAGACAAAAATTTTAAATTATAGAAAAGCAAAGGAAATAATAAACACCTCTACAATCACCATCTGGAGCTGATAATCATTAACATTTTCTCATTCTTTGTTGGCTTAAATTTCAACCAACTCTTCACCTTAACTTGGGCATCTTCCAATAGCATTACTATTCTTCATCCCCCCCTTTCCACAATACTTATCACCTCCTAACGTAACATATAATTTCCTTATATTTTATATCCATTTCCCTACCTCTGGTATATAAGGTCCACATGGGCAGGATCTTTGTTTTGGTCACTGGTGATCCCAAGTACCTAGAAAACTGCCTGGAACATAGTAGACACTCAATAAATATTTATTGAATGAAAAAATGAAGGAGCATTACATATTTAAGATCTATTCATGTTGCTATACAAACTTAGTCCATTCCTTTTAACTGCTACATAGTATTGCATTATCTGAAAAATAATAAACAACTAACATTAAGTGCTTATCAAATATGCCAAGAACTATTCTTATAGCTTTAAAATTTCTTATGTAATGCTCAAATAGAACTGGAAGGTAAGTACTGCTATTAATCCCCATGTTACAGACCACTGAGTGGTACAGCTGGGTTTAAAACCCAGGCTTCTGGTCCCTTAGCCCTAGACTAAACCATTGTGCTTGAGTGCTATAAAAACAAACCACATTTATTTAAACCTTTCTCCAGTGACATTTAAGTTGTTTGCACTTTTCCCTATCATGAGATTCAATGAATGTGCACATGTGGATCATTCCTGGGGACATATTCCTCAAGAGGAATAGCCTATGAGTCCTTTGTTTTCTGAGACAACAAAGCAGAGCAGATATTGTCTAAAATTGCCTTCTTTCCTTTAGAAAAAAAATTATCTGATAGAATATAGATTCTATGAAGGCAGAGATCTTTGCCTTTTGTCTGCTGTTCTAAGCATCTAAAAGAATGGCAGGCACATAGGAGGTAATAAATATTTGGCAAATGTATGAATGGCTCTAAATATAATGCTCTCCTGCCCTAATTAGGCAAATTATTTTTACAGGGCCCTAAACTATATGAGAATTCTCATCTGTGTATAATGAGAATTTTATCAAACCTCAGATCCCCCTAATGGAGACAGGAAGTGAAGATTCTTCTTGGATCCCAGCACTTGCTCTGGGAAGTAGCCTGAGAAGAGGAAGAGAGCCATGGCTATAGACCATGTGGAAAATTTCCCATGAGGCCTGGTATGGCCTGAACTTTGCAGTTGTGCCAACCACCACACCTGGGGCTGAGCCCTATCCTTAGAGACACCTCAGTCATTGCCAGCCCTATGAGTGTCACCAAGAGACAGACTGAGGGGACTGCAGTGATGAGATCCCAGTCTGTCTTACTGCTTACTCTTGCCTTTACCCCTGAAAGCTGGGCATATTTATGAGATCCAAAACCAAACTCCCAGGTAGGCTTCACTGCCATTTGTCAATGTGGTTCCACTTCATTCTATCTAGCAGAAATCCTCTTGGTATCTTGCATGTGAACAGAACCCTTCTCTACAATCTAGCAATGGTACAAGTTTCCTCTGTTTGTGTTCTGCTGATTAATCCAGGCATGCTCAGAGTTGAGGAAGGAATTGGGCACACCTACCTCAGTACTTTTTTTAAAGCTGTCTTTTCCCAATATACCATACATAGATCAGTTACACATAACAGAAAGTAGCGGTCCAGAAGAAGTCAACTCTGGGCTCTTTTTTTTTTTTTTTTGGTGGGGGAGGAGAGGGGGTAGCGGGGGAGGGGTGCCAGAGGTTGAACTCAGGGACACTTGTCCACTGAGCCACATCCTCAGCCCTATTTTGTG
Source organism: Marmota monax (assembly GCF_021218885.2). NCBI lineage: Eukaryota > Metazoa > Chordata > Mammalia > Rodentia > Sciuridae > Marmota > Marmota monax. The sequence goes on from NW_026693082.1 coordinate 7,314,028, forward strand.
TTTTATTTAGAGGCAGGGTCTCACTGAGTTACTTAGTGCCTTGCTTTTGTGGAGGCTGGCTTTGAACTTTCCATCCTCCTGCCTCAGCCTCCCAAGCCACCAGGATTACACTGTGCCCAGCTGGGCTCTCAAAACTGCTGCTTACAGGGGTAGCAGTTACATCTTTGACCTTTTTAACAGGTGAAGAAGCTGGCACGTCAAACATTTTCATGTGTTTAGGAAGAGTTTTCTGTGCCCCGAAGTGAAGTTTTGAGATGAATGACTTTTTAATTTTTTTTACTCCCTTTGCTATTCTCCGCATCCCATTCATCCTTTTATATTTCTCTTTATCTCACTAATCTTTTTGCTTTTGTTCTTAAGCGCCATCCTGACCAAGCCAAATTTCCACCTCTTAGGAAACTTCTAGGATTGCCTTTTATTAGCAAATCCATTCATCAAATATTTAGTGGATGCCTACTATGTGCCAGGCCTTCTTTTAGGAGTTGTTCAAAATAAAGTATCTGATCTCAAGGAACTTATATCTCCTGAAACTTACAGTTTAGTAAAATAAAAAATAATAAAAGAGAGTCAAGGTACAGGACAAAGAATGCTGAAGAAGCGCTACTCTCAATGGCTGAGAAAGCCCCTTTCTGAGCGTTTCTTTCGTCATATTCTTAAAATGTGTAGAAAATACTGAAAGATCCTAGCTGTACAATTGTAGTTAAAGGGGACTCCCAAATAACTGGAAAGTTATATCTTTGGTGAGGTCAGATCACTTCTTCAAATTATGAAACTCTCAGTTTCAGAATCAAATGTGGTGCCCTGATGCTAATGTACTCATCTATAAAACAACTACTATATACCATAGGGATATTGTGAAGATCCAGTAAACCAGTGTCTATAAAGTACCAGGCATATAGTCAGCCCGCGGTAATCTTGTGTTAGTTATTCTTTCTCCATTTCTCCCTTCCCCTTTCCCAGATTCTTACCTTGATAAAAACAGATAGCCTTCTCCCCAAGCCATATACATGATCCGATAGAGAGCCTTATGAAGGAACAATTAGAAATTAGACTAGTTTTTCCTTTATCATATTATTTCCTCAATCCCACAGAGCCTAGTACCTTTTTAGATAATTTCTTCATTAGTTCATCTAGCATCAAAATGGCCCTAGGAAGGTGCCATTATATAGAGAAAATTTCATTGAAATGCTAGGAAGGAACTAAGTTGAGTAATACATACCCTGTCATGTGAGCAGATTTAGACACTTGGGAGTTGGGAGTTGACATCTCTCCCCAACACATCGCAGGATGAATACAAGTACTTATTAAAAAATCCTAATCTCATCTCCTCCCAAGACCCCAATAACATGTTAACAAAGAAAATTAACTTCCAAGTAATATTTTTTTTAAATTAGAAGAAACACATATTATTGATATTGATGAACAGCAATAAAATGTACCTTCCTTACCCTGACAGTTGAAATCCAGGTTAACTTAGCACCCTTCATAGGGACTTTAAGTGCTTTTTTCATTACCCAGATCAAAATCAACCTCATTACCTTACCAGGTCATTCCCACTAGCCTCTTCCTTGATGCCAAAGACAAAGCTCTGGATTAGAAATAAGGAGAGTTCATCCCTATGACCTTGATCAAGATGTTTGGCTTCTCAGAGCTTCATGTCTTGGGCTTCAGTTAGATGAACTCTAAGAGAGCTTCTTATACTTCTCCTGATCTTTTCCCATAAAAATATTTTTTCTCTTTTATTTCTTCATCCATGTCTACCTCCTCTCAAATCATAATCCACACCTACAGGACTATATGGTCCCAATTCAGCAGGGTCTTCTTCCATTGACCCAACAGCTCCAGGAATGTGGTGATGGTGAATTTCCTGTGTTAGGCAACTGTTCCTGACACAGCCTTTTCGGTGATTACAAACACATACTACACTGTATACTTTTTTTATATTTATTTTTTAGATTTAGGTGGACACAACATCTTTATTTTTATGTGGTGCTGAGGATTGAACCCAGTGCCTTATGCATGCTAGGCAAGCGCTCTACCACTTGAGCCATATCCCCAGCCTTGCACTGTATATTCTTGCTCTTTGTAAAATACATATAGTATTTACAGTCCTTATTCATCCTAACCTCTAGAGAGGGGTATTGTAAGGATCTTATTAGTGGGAAGAAGAGACTTGGAACCCCTCTTAGGAAAATCATAACAAATATGAACAGCTAGTAGTCACTTTCCAAGTAGATCTTGTGACTAAAGATCTAAGATGTCACCTGATACTCTATTTTGAAATACACAGACTAGGATTAATCCAAACTTTCTACTTTTACTTTTATTAAATGGGAGCCCTTGTCTCATGCATAGAAAACACTATGGTCCAGGCCTGCTGGCTAGGAACATGGGGGAACAGAGTATGCTTTGGAGTTTTAGCTAACTAGTCCCCTGTTCTTATTGCCTCTTGCATTCCACTGGGTATTTGGTTACAAAGTATATCTTTCCTTCTATCTCTGGCTTATCAAGAAACACTAAAAGGTATTTCTTTTGATGAGAAATTCTGTGTTAATCCAGAGACATGACTGAGGATAAAGGACAGCTGTCAGCAAGCATCCTTTAAGCCTAACTAAATTCATATTATGAATCATTTGTGATAGTGCCAAAAGGAACTAGAACATTGCAAAGGACAGTTCCCAGATTTGACTTTAGTTTATATGGAAAGATTAAAAAATCCAGGAAACTGACATAAAAGAATGATGACTTTTAAATTTTCAAAAAAGGTTATATATAAAAAAAAGGCTATCCTCTACTATAGCCATTTCAAAAGGACAATTTAGAGGTATACCCATTTAATGGAATATTTTATTCAAACATAAAATAATGAAGTTCTGACACATGCCACAACATGATGAAACTTGAGAACATTAAGGTAAGTGAAATAAGCCACACACAAAAGGACAATACTTTATGATCCACTTACATGAAGCACTTAGAAAAGGCAAATGCATAGAAACAGCTAGTAGATTAGAGGTTGCCAGGAGGGAGAGGGAATAGGGAGTGACAGTGTTTAATGGACACAGAGCTTTTGTTTGGGATGATAAAAAAGAATCTGAAATAGGTAGCAGTGATGGCTGCACAACAACATAAATGTCATTAATACCAGTGACTTTAAAAAGATAAAAATGACCAAAATGGGGATATTTGACACCACACACACACACACACACACACAGAGTGGGAAGCACAGAGGCTTATCCACAGAAGCTTTCACTAAGGCAGAAGTAAAGGACAGGTGCAGATCCAAAGTAAGTTTGACACATCAGCTGTGGAAACAGATAGTTTTGGATCATCTGTTGAGAGTAAAAGGGTCTTGGGATTGGAAACCTTATTTCTTTCTATTCCTTTGTCCAGCTCTGGGCTACCTAGCCAATATATTCCTCCCTTTAGTCAAGGCTAGGAGAATATACGAAATAGAGAAAATGTGAATTTTCCAGAATCCAACAAATCCATGGATTCCATAAATGCATCTCCTGATCATGTTGCCATTCATTTCCCCACTGGACCATAGTTACCCACAGTCGGGAACTAATTATTGTTAATAATGATTTATTATTAAATAAATCATTTAATAATAATTTGTCTTGTGTAGGTGACTTCTTTTAATCGTATTTATTATATGCCTCATAAAACAAGTGCTATAGTCTTATAGTAGTCAGTGAACTTTGTTATTATTGATTAGTGACTAATAATTAACAACAGTTGGTATTTATAAGGCACATGAATTCCACAATACTTATTCCACATAGATAATTATAGGGTTTGTGTTTACAATAGTATCTAAAATTCTCACAATAAATGTATGAATAGAATATGAATCGCATTTTAATAAAAAAGAAACTGAGGTGAACAATCAAGTGCCCTGTGTCAATTCACATGTTAATAAGATTAATAAAGATAAAATATAGTGTCATTAAAAATCCAACTCCATATGGACAAAAGAGTTTCTTAGTTTATGTCCAACTGAAAATTAACCTAGGAAAGCCTTTTTATATGGAGAATGATATATTTATTTGGTTATGTAATGAAAGCTTTGTCATACAACCCTATCTAGCCAAGTCATTAAACAAAACATTTTACTTAATAGTTCCTTAATTTTCACCTTTAAAAATTTACTATGTAATATATATTTTGTAGAAAAATCAGAAACTTCATTGGAAGGTAAAGAACATAATCCCACTAACTAAAGTAAACAAAGATCAGCAGATATTTTTCAATAAATATATACAGACCTTTTTCTTTGAACAGAAATGGGATGTGTGTGTGTGTGTGTGTGTGTGTGTGTGTTTGTCTTTATAAAAGACTTTTTAACTTAAAGGAGGGAAGAATATATTTATAGGTCAAATACACATCAGTTTCCAGTAATGACTGTATGACTTATAAGCCAATCCTCTATATTTGCATATTTAAGTTGTCTCACATTGTTTCTATTGCACACACACACAAAAAAAATACACTCTGATGAACATTCCTCTATCTTCACACATTTCTCCAATTATTTCCTTAGGATGAATTCCTGGAAGTAGAACTTACAGGTCAGTGGTAAAAACCTATTTTTAAAACAATGTTTATATAAAATAGAGGTGATAAAACAGATTTTTAGGGGGCACACTAATTTTTAATACTCTGATGTATTTAAAAACTTTTAAAACATATAAACCCAACTTTAAAAAAAAAACTTCAAAGAATTTAAATAGATGTTTTCCATATCCCAGCCATTTTAAATTATAAAAAACATACAAGTAAAAATACAGAAATCTAACATTGATTTGGAAGACAAGACATAATCTAATTTCAAAAAGATTTTTATTAGTTCTTAAATCAAATGATAAATAAAGGTTAAACAAAAAGATGAACCCACATTTATAAAAATTTATTCCCTCCAATTCTTAAAATTTTTTTTATTTTAAGAAATACATGTTTATTATAGAAAATTTGGAAAATACATAATATAGAGAAAATGTAAATTTCCCAGAATCCAACAAATACATAAGATAATCTTACAGTTTAACTATTTTCTATACATGTGTATTTTAAAACAATTTGCCATTCTTCTCTCCCCTGCCCTCCCAAAAGTAGGAAAGCAGCTCCTTTTGGGCCACATCTGTGACTTCCTCATCATCTGATCCCACTGTGGGCCTCCCTCCTTGTGCAGTGGTGGCCTATCTCCTTGCTTACTACCCATATATATACATGACCTAGCCCAAAGTGTGCCAAGGCCCTTCTGGACCCAGAAATGCCAAGGCTCAGCACAATGGAACAGGTCAGAGTCAATATCCAGCTGCAATCTTCACTTCAGAGCCAGGTTTCTCCCCAGTCATAGTGAAGATTTTGCTTAGCTGGTCAACAATTTGAACAGTAGCTAATATCTCTTAAAATTTATGTCACTTTAAAGTTTTAAAAGTCCTTCCACATAAATTTCATTTTCACAACAGTCTCTGAGGCAGAAAGAGCAGATATTCCCATTGAATAGGAGAGGAATCTGAGGTTCAGAGGGACTAAGTGAACAGCAAAGCTAGTGAATGGCAGCATTTGAATATGATGTCATATTGACTCCCAAGGCTAGAGGCTCTTTACCTAGCCATTATTAGCAAACAAGTGGAAATTAAGAGTCAGAAAGATCTTCAATAAATCCTCTAAACTAATCACCTCTTAGTAGTCACATATAAGGAACATAAGAACCAGAGAAGCTAAGTGATTGTCCAGCTAGTTAGTGACAAAATGGATCTAAAGCACACTCTTCAGAGTCCCAGGCCAGTGCTCACTCCAGTTGTCCCTAGAGAGATGCTTTTTAACAAGCTGGTCTCTTACCTGACGTCTTTTGCTTTGTCAAATCAGGAATTAAAGTCCTGATATTCAGAGCCAGAAGGGATCTTAGAGACTGCTCAGGCCAGCCCATTCACTTTACAGATGAGGAATGTGAGGTCCAAAACTCTCATGTTCAGTTCTATGCATCTTCCTCTGATTATATTACTTCCCTTCCCAATAGTTAAGAAATCTGGCCAAAAATGTTTACTTCCTCCTTTTACACTAAGTGTGTGATAGACTACAGACCAGCAAAATGAAAGTGAAATTAAAGATTTGACACCCTGGCTGAATCACAAAACAACAAAATTCTGCTGGGTTCCAAGGAGGTTTCCCACTCTACTGCTATCCTCTGCCTATGCAGGAGCCACAGAGGACCTTCTGGAAAATGTCTCTGTCTTTGAAAAAGGTACCAGTGGCCCTCCACAAATCACCAATCCCTTTAATCTATGATGTAGCAATATTCTTTAACTAAAGACTTCTACTACACAAGTCAGCCAAAATCCTAATTAAAACGCACAGCACCTCACTGCAGCTGTCAGTTCCCTCAAGTCCAAAGGATTCAGACCTGCTCCTGAGATCACTACCAGAGACCATCAAAATCATGTCTCTGTAGGCCACCTTGATTCTTCAATAGTTCCTTATCTCTCCAACAAGATGGTTGAGAGGAAGAGGCCACTTCTGTGGTTGAATACCTATTATGAGCTAGACAATGTGCATGGAGGTAGAAGATATGGCCCCCACATTCAAGAAACTTACAGAAGGATAAACAAAACCATGTGAAAAACTAAGCGCAGTCACAGAGCTGTAAACAGGATGCCAAAGAGACCTGAAGACGAGCACCTACTGATGGGTAAGGCAGCTGAATTTTTAAAAGGCTAATAGAAATCAGTTGGGCAAAGGGAGGCGGAGGGCAAGCCAGGCAAGCAGGCCAGCATCAGCCAAGGCAAGGAGAGAAACAGCTTGGTTTACGGGAGATAAACAGTTCAATGTTGCTGAAGAGCAAATGCAAGGCAGAGTGATGGGAGTCCAGGCTGGAGCGTAGGCCTAGCAAGGTGGCAGCAGGCAATAAGCCCGCGTAATTCTCGCTGACCTGGTACCAAGAGGGCAGCTTACGCAATTCCCAAGTAATCGAATTTGGGCGCCCATGGTGAAGGCTCTGTGGTGGTGCCGTCAACCCCCCTCCCCCGTGCACCTGTGCTCCTTCACAGCTGCCAAAGCCAACACAGTCTGCCCGAATCCACCAGATTTTCAAATCGGGCCACAAGCCCCGGGCCACGGCCACTGCTGCCCCGATCACCAGCCCCCGCAACCCTCTCGTTTATGCGCTAGGGTTAAAACGCCTGTTGACGCACTGTGACTGCTGCCTGCGCGCTAACTGGCGGCCCGGCTGTTTTCTCTGCAGTAGCCACCGGTTTTTCCCGAAGAGTCCCTGCCGGCCTCCCCGACCCAGGGTTGGGGAGGCTGGGGCGCCGAAGGCGGCCTCGGCCGGGCTGGCACTAGACCGGGCACGGAGGTGGGGAAGGGGCCAGTGCCATCTGGGACTGGCGCAAGGCGCAGTGCCGAAATCCATACTCCCCGGGAAGCGCAGCGGAAAACACAAACAAGACGAGCGCCCTCCTCTCAGAGACCCGGGCGCCAGAGGCGGCAGTGGTCCCCAGGGTCGGCAGCAGCGACCCGGGCTCTGACCAGGGCCGGGGCCGCTCGTTGCTAGGGGCTCCGGGCAGGGGCGCGCCCGACCGTAGCGCTCAGTGGCCCCGGGCCCGCGCGCCAGCGCCCAGGCCGCTGTCATTACCTGGCCAGTGTGGTTTTCCCCGAGCCCGGGAGGCCTCGCAGGAGGTAGAGGTGTTTCCTAAAGCTGTGGCGGCGCGGAGGTGTCCCCCGCGGGGGCGGCGGCCGAGGCGGCTGCTGCTGCTGCTGCTGGAGGCTCAGCCTCCCAAAGGATTCAAGAAAACTGTCCTCCATGGGGAGGGGGCTGTCTGCGAGGGCCCTGGGTTCCCTTTCCTGAAGTCACGGTCTTGGCCAAAGCTGTTGTTTTTGTGACTCTCCGGCCATGTGATAGATGGAGGGGCGGGCGCTCGGAGCCCAGCCCCTCCTTCCCACCCGCCGGAACCGCTCTGCGTGGGAGGGGTCGTCCCTACCTGAAAAGCTGGGTACACTGGGAGACTGACAGCCCGGAAAACATAGGTGACGCACACCCTAGCTTTGCCTACAGCCTCCTACTGCCACTCTCTGCCCTTCGCCCTGAAGAAAGCAGGGAACCCGCCTAATGGGACACTAGGACAATTTCCTGCCTCCACTGTACAAGTCAGACCCTTCTGTCACAGCCCTCCCCCAACTCCACCTCCGACTGGCCTAGACCTTGAAAGTGAAATAATTTTTGTTGACGATAAAAGAATGTGAGTAGCACTTTGAATAGTAACAGTGAAGGCCATTGTCTCCTCAAATTTATGTACACCAACATCTGGCTGTGTCCCAAGGGCTAACACACTCTTCCAGGGCCAGTATCTTCTTTACCAGACTGCCAAAAATATTCTTAGAAAGCTTTGTTGCCCGTACATAACTTTAAATCACTTCTTCCTCTGAAAAGCACACCTTAGGAATCATATTGAATTAGAAACAAGTCTACCACCCAGGCACCTATCTGCTCCCACAAAAAAAGAGATAGCCTCTCTGGGAACTGTTTCAGATCCCAGAGGAAAGTGGCAGAGTCTACTGGCTTTTACAGGGAACTAAGTTCTAAGTTCCAGGAGCTGGTGGGACCCATTGGTTGATCACCATAATGACTCTCCAATATTTCAAACTCAAAAGCAACAGGGTGCCTGTTTGTTTACTGAGAGAAAATATTCAAAATCTCCATCCTAGAAAATCAGGATATATGGTGGCCTTGGCTATAATAATTATTGTGAAATAAATTTTGTTTCTGGCACCATAAGGTATGAAAATTACAAAAAGGAATTGTGGGGGCGGGGGGGTGGGTGGGAAGTGATTTCCTTCTAAACCAAAATCCAGAAATTCCAGAGTTAGTTTCAGGAAGGGGCTGTCCAAATCGGGAGGGGCTGTGTTCTGGGAACTTCACCTCCCCTTGGGATTCCCCCTTGGGATTTCCCCTCTGAGGGTGGGGGAAGAGTAAGTGAGGGAGGAGGATGAACTGTTCTCCCTTGGGGGAAAATATGCCTTCCCAGCATGGAAGAAGTATCGTGGGGGTGGGAGTGCTGGAGATCAAACCCAAAGTCTGGCACATGCCAGGCAAGTATTCTACCACAAAACTAGCCCAGGACATATATTTTCTTGATTCTTCTTAGTACTGCTAAGAAACCATGGAATTGCAAAGGCTTCTCTAAATATTAGGGGGAACTACAAAGAACAGAAAATATACATGAATCATAACAATAGTGACATTTATAATCTATATATCCCTATTATATTTTTTAGAGGGGTTGCTGGGATTGAACCTAGGGCATCTTGCATACAAAGCAGGAGCTCTATAACTGAGCTGCACCCCCAGTTTTTACTTTGTACAAAAGTGTTTTGCCAGAAGATGGGAGGGGAGGGGTGGGGAGGGAAGATATCGTAGAGGATAGAAAGGCAGCAGAATACAACAGACACTAGTATGGCAGTATGTAAAAACGTGGATGTGTAACCGATGTGATTCTGCAATCTGTATACAGGGTAAAAATGGGAGTTCATAACCCACTTGAATCAAATGTATGAAATATGATATGTCAAAAGCTTTGTAATGTTTTGAACAACTAATAAAAAATATAGACTTCAAAAAAAAATAAATAAATACAAAAAAAAAAGTGTTTTGCCCAGCCTTAATACCACCTTTTTCATCTAGATCTTCTTTATCCAATACAGGAGCTCCAAGTCTTGTCAACTGGGCATTTAAAATGTAGCTAGTGCAAATTAAGATTAATATAGGCAATGAATTCCTAAGGTTCCAAATGAAAAAAAAAATCTCATTAATAATTTTATTTATTTATTTATTTTTAGTACCAGGGATTGAACTCAGGGGCACTCAACCACTGAGCCACATCCCCAGCCCTATTTTGTATTTTATTTAGAGACAGAGTCACACTGAGTTGCTTAGCACCTTGATTTTGCTGAAGCCAGCTTTGAACTTGTATTCCTCCTGCCTCAGCTTCCCAATCTCAGCTGGGATTACAGGCATGGGCCACTGAGCCCAACTCATTGATTTTTATATTGATTACACACTGAAGTGATAATACATTGGATATAATGGATTAACATTAAAACTTTATCTGTTTCTTTTCACTGTTTTATTGTGGTTACTATAAAGTATAAGTTATATATGTGTTTGGCATTATATTTCTTTTAGACAGTGCTACATGAGACTTCTTATCTACTGTATTACTATTCTCTGCGGGGGCGGGGGAGGTCTCAGGCTGTGTCATGGCAGCAGGAAGACATGCAGCTTTGGAAGCAAGAGGTTCTGATACACTGATCGTGCAATGTATCTGACAGGTGGAGTTACCTGATAGATGGTGGGAAATATGAGGTATTGCTCAAAAGAGAAAGGTGAGCTGGAAACAGAGCTTTGAAAATTCTGGCCCCTATGAATAGAAACAGACAGCTGAGGGTACCAGCATTTAAGGACTGTGCCCTTGAAGCAGATCCAGAGAAGGTGAGATGAGGGAATGATCAGCAGTGTAGACTGAACACTAACATAGGTGTTTGGAAGCTCAGAGGGAGAGAGTTTCAAGGAGAAGAAAACGGTCAGCAGTACCTGGAAGTGATCCCAGACACTTTCTTTTGGGCTTAATTCCCACATTTAACTAGTCAACAAGCTCTATTTTCCCAGATTTATTCCTCAAAACCACATTGTTTAAAGTTAACTGTGTATCTGTTTCCTCCCACTAGACTATGATTTCAACGACAGGGAAAGTGTTTTACTTATTCTTGTCATCCAGGAGCTACACAATGCCTGATGTTCAGAAGGTGCTCAATAATTATATGAAAACCTGAACTATTTTTTTAGTTGATAAGCCTGAGACTAGCTCTTACTAAAGATTGACTGATTCAGTTACAGAGGCTGAGGCCACAAATTCTAGCCCAGGCAATTTAGTGAGACCCTATTTCAAAATATTATATAAAAGGAGGTCTGGGGTATAGCTCAATGGTAAAACACTTGCCTAGAATACATGACACTGTAGATTCAACCTGCAGCACCACAAAAAAAAAAAAAAAAAAAAACACTGAACCAGATAGTATATAGTGTCAGGTGAGGAATAAACAGAGTAAGTAATCGTAATCTTACAGATCTGAGAACAGCCTTGCTGTTAGCTGTTTTCAGATCATCTGATGGACAACTCCACAGTCCAACTATGTGACAGTCTCCAGATAGGTGGATACCTTTTAGAGAATACTTATAATAAAACACTCATTAGTAAACTCTGTTTACATAACCAGCTTTTCAGCTCTAGGGTCCATTTTTCTATCATGTAACGACTGCCACATCTCACCTTTGTACACTAGAAACCATTACTATTATGGACATAAAGAAAATAAACTTGAAGTCAGGTGCAGTGGTGTACACCTGTAGTCCCAGTTATTTGAGAGTATAATGAGACCCTATCTCAAAAAAAAAAAAAAAAAGAAGAAGGAAGAGAAGGAGAAGGGGAGGTAAGAAAAACTAATGGATAAATCTGCCAGTACAGAAATCTCCTTTGGCTAAGTCTGGTTTTGATAACATACCCACACCCCCAAGACACACACATACACCATACACACATGCACGAGTGCACGCGCGCGCACACACACGCACACACTTACTTCTGAATTCCATATTTCACTCTTATAACAGAGACTTCCCCTATGGGAAGGACCATTACCTTCCAATTCCACAGCATCTAATATTGCCACTATGCACAGGGACATTTGGTTTAAGCTTCATGGAGGGAGCCTGGAAGGAGGAAAAATAGCCCAAACCCATTTCTCTAAAGCTCCATTCCAGAAATTAGGGAAAGGCAATAAAAGCGGGAGATAGTTGTAGAAAGCTGGGGCATGCTATACCCAAGTATAAGCCTGGATATATATATACATCAGCACAGCATAAAGGTGCTCCATAACTGGTCACTGCCCACAACATACCCATCATTAAATATTTCTAATACTATCCTTAGGTATAGTTATGATGATGCAGATTCTAATATATTAACCAGAAAGCCTCAGATGCTTTCCTGTTGAAAGTATAAAAGAAAGCAATAATTTGTCAAATGCCAAAGTCCCACTCCTGATTGGCTGTCCTTCCCCTTCCCCTGATTCTGCTTCCCTCCTGGCTCTTTCCTCATCCTTCCTCTAGAAGCCTGAGGAAGACATTAGGGGAAGACAAACAAGAAAAAAAAAGTAATGCAGAATATGTCACAACACTAATACCAGTCAGATCTGTGCTAAAACAATCACATTCTGGGCCAAAGTCAAGTACACTTTCACAATAGCTCTAGGAGCCTGAAGAGGACCACCAAACACTGAAGACTAGGGTCTCTGTCAAGAAAAGATGAACATACAGAAAGTATACAAAATGAACATACAGAAAATATTGAGTTACTTTAAACAAAGCAAATAAATAAATATTTAATAAAGATGGCAGATTGAACATAAGCATTAACTTTCACCCCCTCCTTAAAACCTCCCATACTAAAATGTAAAGAAGGTTAGTTTGGGAGGTTTGGGGAGGCAGTGGTTAAATCCCAGGAATTGGAAGATCTGGAGATGGCGGTAGGGCTCTAAACCAAAACAGAGTTCAAAATCTGTTTAAGAAACAGACATCAGGACTGGGACATGTGAGTGGTAGTGCACACACAAGGCCTAGGCCTAGATTTGATCCCAGCATACTCCCCCCAGCAAACACACACCCCCTCCTCCACACCTACAGGGGTATCATTTGGAGAAGGTAAAGATAAAGGATCCTCCAAGAGGGGCTTAAGACAGGTTGAACACGCTTCCTGAAAACGGGGGCTTTAAGCAAATGTCTACAATGTTGAATGAGTTTATATTTTTCAAAAATGAATTTTCAGATCTTAAGGTCAGCTAAACTAAAACAGAATTTTAAATAATAAAACAATACTAGTAACTTTAGTATATTGTAGGTCCTACAATCCCTAACCAAATCCCAGAGGTCTGATATGTTTCAGAACTCAGAAAGTGTTTGCTTGTTGAAGTAATACATATAAGAACAACTTTATATTTCCAGTGGGATCTGGGGAAGTCCCTAATAATTAAATATATTAATATTTCTGAAGCAAAATATATGAATATACTCAAATACATACCACATAGGGAGTAAATCAGGAGTAAAATTAATCAATTTGAGTCAGGCTTAGCTGTCAACTTAGTTTTAATTCTAAACTTATTTTTTAAAACAAAGCAGTGTTTGCCAGGGGCTAAGGGTACAGAGACTGGGGAAATGTTTAATGGATGGGTACAGAGTTGCAGTTTTATAAAATGTAGAGTTCTAGAGATGGATGATGGTGATGGTGGGATATTATACCTTCAGAATGGTTAAGAGGATAAATTTTATTGTGTATTTTACCACAATAAAAAATTGGAAAAACAAAACAGAAATGATTCTGGTTTTTAGAGCTTTTGGGATTTCAGAATTCTAGAAATGAAATCTCAGGCCAATAGTCAGATATAAGACCTACACTTCTGATCCTGATGCAATTTTTAAAAAAAAGTTCCTCAAATTTTCTGTACCTTACTCTTCTGTAACATAAAAGTATGGCAAACATCTTCAAAATTAATAATAAAATACTTAAATGGTTACCTCTTCTGTTGAGTTTTTTATTATTATTCAGATAACTTATCAAGAATAGTTGGACAGATTATCCAAACCACTTTTGGTATCCAATGGGTCCATCCCTGAAAAGAGTTCTTCAGGTCAGTGCTGAGCAGGTGATCAGGGTCTTCAGAATCACTGTGAAAACGGGAGGACTCAGCTATAAACAAACACAAACCCAGACAAATGATGAGAGAAACAGAGTTTGTTTCCAGATTCCCAGTGTTTGCTGCCCTAGTTATAGCACTCCCCTGGCATTTAGCACTGTATACCATCCCCTCAGTCCACACTTCATTTGGTCCTACCCACATATATGAGCCCATCCCACAGACATTTCCCAACCACCTGTTCCTAAATTGAAACTTGTTCTTTATACTATTCCCTGAAGTCTAGTTATTTAATTAACAAAAAGTTAATATCACTAATTCAAGCACATGCATTAACAAGTTTACTGGGTCAGAAGTTCCTCTCCCAGATAACACAATTTCTACTGTACTAGGGAGCATTTAGCAATGCTTTCACTCAAGGAGGTATTTAGCAGAAGGAACCATGAAAAATAATTTGTATAAGTTATTGCATTTATTCCTCATTTAATATCTCTATGACAGGTTGGTATTATAAACCTATTTTTATAGGTAAAGAAATTGAGGCTCTAAGAAGGTAATTTGTTGGGCAGCAGAATAGAATAGACAATATGATTGATGTATGTACATTCCATGTATGTATTATATGTCAAAATACATTCTGCTGTCATGTATGACTAAAAAAATATAAAATTGTATGGTACAAAAAAAATAATAATAGAAAATCTGAAAAAAAAAGGTGATTTGCTTAAGATCACACAGTGTTATAATTTAGATATGAGGTATCCCCCAAAAGTTCACATGTGAGATGATGTAAGAATGTTCAGAGGTGGAATGACTGGGTTATAAGAGCATTAACTTAATTGGTAGATGAATCTGGGCAGTAATTACAGGCAGATAGGGTGTGGCTAGAAGAAGATCACTGGGGGTGTGCCTTTGGGGTTTATATTTTGTTCCTGGTGAGCAGAACTCTCTCCCTCTGCTTCCTGGTTGTCATATCCTGAGCAGCTTCCTTCAGCCATGCCCTTCCACCACAATGCTCTGCTTCATCTTGGGCCAGTGCTATGAACTGAACTTCTGAAACCCTAAGTCAAAATAAGCTTTTCCTCCTCTAAGTTGTTCTCTTCAGGTCTTTTGGTTAGTGTCACAAAACTAACTAAAACACACAGCTAGGCAGCAGCAGTTCGAAAATGGAAATTCATTCTCTCCAACACCCCTCCAACACAAAGGAGTGCCACAATATCAATATTTTGCAACCATCAAGGAGTGCATTTTGAAATAGGCAAGACCTTGGGGGCTCCCAGAGCCAAACAGGACTTTCCTGCTACTTAGTTCCCTCTTTCTAAATTTCTACTTACCCTTTAAGACCCATGTTATGCCAAACACAAAAGGGGAGACCCTTTCTCAATTATTAAAAAAAAAAATGCACATAGTTACAACACTCACAAAACGTCCCGACAAAGTAAAAGAAAATTAGGAATTTAATGTGAGTGAGGTCCATTCCGTAGAGGGCAGTTTGGAATGCATGAAGAAGATTAACATCAAAATCAAAATTATGGTGTAAAAAGTGTCCTTGACACAAAATATTCAAATTTAGCAGACAGAAGACTCTTGAGTTAACCATAGCCAAACACAGCCATGGTTATTCATGCTGCTTTTACTAATATCTTGTCATATTGGGGCCATCTCAGGCTAGGGAAGGAAAATAGTCCTTTCCTAACTTCCATCCCTACAACATAAATTTCAGGAGAGCAGGAATATTTTCACTGCCATATCCTCAGAATATAAAACGATATCTGGCTTGAGGCAACTCAATAAATATCTGTTGGATAAATGAATGAATGTCTTCCCCTCCTTTCTTGAGAATTCCTCACCTCTTATCTCATCCATATGTGGCCCTTCCAAATCTCTAAACTCTTACCCTAAATCTTTAGTTCTTTTCCCTCTTTTTTCAGCAGAATCAGGTTTAAAGGAAACAAAAATATTTTTATTGGGTATATGAGAAATGAAAATATAGAATACTCTTAGAAGTAAGAGTTATAATTAAGAAAGAAAACATATGGTAAATCACAATGCATTCAATTCTTATCAAATTGACACATATACACTGAAATTGTAGCAGCTGTGTTTATTTCATAATTTAGGCATTTGGGGGGAAAAGTGCAATGTGTTTATTTTAATGTCAACTTGATATCAAGTTTAAAATATAACATGGATATGTCTATACATTTTCTCCTTTCTGAATCTGAAGTATTTAATTTCTGACGTATTTAAATATAACCTACAATCCTTAATTCCTAGGCATGGTCACATACCAACCCGGGGGGGAGATTTCTCATAAATTTTGTGTTTTGAGAATGCTCTAAAATATGTTCTAACCAATAAAGTGGGAAAATAAATTTGGGAGCAACAATCTAAGCTTTGTTGTATTTCACAAAAATATCTACATTTAAAGGAAATAAAAGCATCATGCGCAATAGCACACAGGGTTGCTATGGTAACAAACTGCATTTTTTAGATCTTACTCTTCTACTGTGGTACATATGAGCTATTACAACCAAATAACGTCAATATTCACTCTGATCATACATAGGTCTCCGGAATAAGTAATACTTACAATTCAAGAATTCTTTCTAACCAATCTTCTTCTGTCTTTTCTAGAAATTATCAAATACATAAAATAATGATTAACATTTGGCAAAAAAAAAAAAACATTTGGCATTGTGGTTAAGTTTACACTGTCATTTTACTCTACACAGAGACATTCCTAAAATGATAAAACAGCAACACAATCACAAATGTCAATACAAATATTTGAAGTATTGTTCTGTGTGTGTGTGTGTGTGTGTGTGTGTAAGTAGTAATAAGATCTCTATGGAGAATAAAGAGAAATAAGAAGCATAAAAATATATATTTGATTGTACTGTATGGAAACACAAAACAAATGTAGCTTACTGCAGCAGTACTTATATGAACAAGTAAAAAATATCTATGCTTCTAAATTATTAGTTATATAATGTTTCACTAAACTTCCATTTTACTATTTATTTCAAAATGTATCCCTAGCAATGCCTCTGGGCTCATTCAAATCACTATTAATTAACATAAACAGAACCCCCGTCACCCCCATCATGTTAGAGTACTGGCTTTTCCAGAGTTTCCATCCATCATCTTTCTAATTGTCTAAGCCAGTCCTCCTCCAGCCTCCTGGAAAATGAACAGCCCTCAAAAATAGGCATGTCTTCCACTATGGACCAACAAATCACTCCAATAATGAGATGCTTCCAAGTCAAGTAAATATAAATCTAATTTGTAGCTGTTATTCTATAACAGGATAATATTAAGGACTGGATAGGAGAAAAAATATAATGAAGAAGAAAGGGATACCTTAATCATACACAGTGTTGATGTGCACACACTTCAACAAAGGGAATTTAATACGACTTTCTCTTGGGACAAGTTAAAAGAAAACTTGCATATATTATCTACTAATCCACACATTCTTTTTTTTTTTTTTTAGAGAGAGAAAAATATTTTTAAAGAGAGAAAATTTTTGAGAGAGAGAGAGAGAGAGAGAGAGCGCGAGCGAGCAAGCTTGAGCCACATCCCCAGCCCCACACATTCTTTTTCTTGTTTTTAAAATAATTCCTTCTTGGGCCGGGGATGTGGCTCAAGGGGTAGCGCGCTCGCCTGGCATACGTGCGGCTCCGGGTTCCATCCTCAGCACCATATACAAACAAGGATGTTGTGTCTGCCGAAAACTAAAAAATAAATAAATAAATATTAAAAATTCTCTCTCTTAAAATAATTCCTTCATGGGGCTGGGGATGTGGCTCAAGCAGTAGCGCGCTCGCCTGGCATGTGTGCGGCCCAGGTTCGATCCTCAGCACCACATACAAACAAAGATGTTGTGTCCGCCGAAACTAAAAAAATAAATAAATAATATTAAAATAATAATAATAATAATAATAATTCCTTCTCCCTACACCCCACCATCTTCTAATTTAATATAATGGATGTAGCACTTCTCTGTTAAGTGTGATGAACAGATTTTCTCCAATTTTAATTGTTATTTTGTACTGAAAATTGAAACCAGGGGTTCTTAACCACTGAGCCATATCCCCAAGGCTTTTTATTTTTTGAGACAGGGTCTTGCTAAGTTGCTTTAGGCCCTTGCTAGGTTCTGATTTCAAGTTTTAAAAAAACAGTTAAGAGAAGATCTTCTGTGAAAGCTATAAAAATATACCTCTATTGACATCTTCCATTGCAAATAGATCATCTTCAGTGTTTTCCAGTCAAGGGGAATAACATAGTCATCAGGTAATAAGGATTCTGTGAAAAAAAAAAAGGAGAAACAAATTTCATCACATATGTCACACAGATTTTTCACCCTAAATGTAAAGATATGCAATGTAAGCTGCTATAACATTAACACTCTGATTTTGAAGATATTTCAGTGTTGGCTAAATCAAGAGTCCGTCTCAGACTTCTATTAGTAAACAGTACCCAGACTAAAAGAAAATTCTTATTAAGTACATATATAAAATGATATGTATCATAGTCCATACTCTCATTAAGTACAAATATATATACATAAAGACATACACATATATAATAGCTTTAAGTGGTACTGTCTCAAGGCATAAAATTTAAATAGTCATCCTTTTCTGTGACACGTATTAAGCATTTCAGCTATAGCAAATTTAGTCTTCCTAAAAATTGTTTCTTCCATATGAGTGTCTGGGGGAAATTTTCCTCAAAATGAAGCAGCTCATAAACAAGTCCAAACATTAACACACAACCATAACATACAACATCAGCCATGCCAAACCACAAAAATTATTTTTCTTTTACTAGGATTCATTTGAGTTCCCTGCCTTATTTACAAGGCCACTGATCATACATCATGGCTTGGCTTGTCCAATTTAGCCAAGCAAATCAGTTTACAGCCTCCACTTAGAGTTTCTTTCTCTCCCTTTTTGTAAGCACATGCCATTTTCAAATGTGAAATTCTTTCTCTTTGCTTGTTTTTCAAGCCATATTCTTTTTCTTTTGTATAAAGACTGCTTATAATTCACTTTCATAATGAAAGGATCCCAAACAAAACCACAACCCCATCTTCTCTTCAACAATCCCTTTAGCACTGCTAATCTCGCTCATAAAATATTCATAAGCTTGTCATGTGTATTTTCTATGTGCAGTAATTGTATTTTGTTATTTTTGTTTCCCCAGTTAGAAAGTAAGCTATTTGATGAATAAGGTCTATTTCCTTTAAAAAGTTTTTGAAGTCTAATTAATGGATGCTTGATCATTGTTGATTCAAGAGAGGAAGAGGTTTAGAATCTTTACACCTGTGACTTCTTGCTTTTTCTTACTGATCTAAGGCAGTAACTGTTAATCTTTCTGGGTCATGGACCTCTAGGAGAAGCTAATAAAATCTATGGACTTCCACCAAGAAAGGGGCACAAAATAATACCAAAAAAATTTGCATGTAATTTCAGAATATAAACCTTGAACTAAGATCCCTGGCCTAAAATGTCTTAAAATTCTTCAAAACAAACATATTTCATTTATTTATTCATTATATTTATTTTTTAGCAGTGAAGGTTTATTCTTGGCTAAGAATTAAAAAGCAAGGAGAAAGCCTCAAAAATTAGCTTCTCATGCATTTTAAATTTAAAAAATCGAGGGGTTTTTTTGGTTTGCTTGTTGGCACATTTATTAGGATAGAAAAATTGCAGTTTTTCATAAAGGTAACAAGTATGTTCAATGTGATATCAGAATATCAAAACTAGATTGATAATTATGACCTCCACACTGAGACTTAGGCAATTTTTGGTCTGAGTTCCTGAGACCAAGTTTATCTGGAACATCATAAGTTTAGGGGCAAAGTGAAAAACCAGGAAGGACATGTTTTGAGACAGAGCATGGTGTGGGAACCCAAGTAGGTAAAGGAGAACAGGAAGATCCAAAAGAACTGGAGAACAAAGTTCCAGGGATTGGAACTTTGGCTTCTTGGCTCTTAACCTATTCCTAAGGAAGAGTACTAGGAAAGCATCAGGTATTGAGTAATGAGAAGGAAAAGTTGGGATTTGTGTTCCATTTCCTCTATAGGACAGTTAGCATCTTAAATATGATTATTATTAAATATAAATTTACTTAGAATATTGATAATCATATATTCCCTTGTTTTATTCACAGGTGGATTTTTCATTTTCAAAAAATATTTTCTTTTTAAAAAAATATATATTTTTAGTTGTAGATGGACACAATACCTTTATCACTTTTATTTATTTTTATGTGGTGCTGAGGATCAGCACCAGTGCCTCATATATGTGAGGCAAGTGCTTCACCACTGAACTACAATCTCAGCCCCCAAAAATAACATTCTTAAGAGATTAGGAGAGAGTTCAACTAGTCAACTTGAAAACATTTCTAACTACTTGAACTCTCTCCTAATCTTGTTAGAACCCTTCTCAATCTTTAAAAAATACATTCAACTATTTCCAACGTCTTTGTCATTTAATCTTTGCTATCTCTACTAATCTCATATCTGGGAGCCAAAATTGTGCATGAGAAAAGGGCCATGTGCCAAACAAGGGAAAGGTAAAAAGTAGAAAGTTTGAAAAAAGTAATAATAAAGCAGCCCATCTCTGTTACATGGTCACTGTATGTCCGCCTCATCCTTCATTCTTCTCAGTGTCTACTTAAATGGAGAGTCCAGATATTTTAGGCACTCAATGACATTTATGAAGACTATTCTGGTGGCAAGGGATGGGAACTGTAAAAGGCAAAGTTCCTTAACTAAGGATCCTCATTTTGGGGGTTAAAAGTTATCACACAACCAATAAATTACATGAAATCACTAACACCAGGTAGAAACAACTTAAGAATTTACTTGCTTTCTTATTGACTTATGAGAGCACTTTCTATTAAGAATATTACTGCAGGAAACACAGTCTGCATGATTTCAAATTTTAAAAAAGTAATGGAAATGAGTTTAATATTGATTGTATAGGTTACATACATGTCAAAACTGATCAAATTGCATACTTCAAATATGTATATTTTATTGACTTCTGTTTTACCCCAATAAAGCTATGGAAAAAATTTAAAAAAAAATAATTGTATACATAAACTTGTTTTAAATAAGGGTACAAATTCAATTGAGTGGAGAAAGGAAAGTATTCTCACTAAATGGTCCTAAAACTAAATATCCATACTTTAGAAAAAGAAAAACTTCAATCGATTCCTTATATCATGTTCACAAACTAAAAATGGATCATAAATATAAATGTGAAATCCAAAACTGAAACACTTTCAGGAGAAGATAGGAAAAATACTTTTTAAGCCAGGGGTACCCCAAGATTTCTTGGTTAAAACCCAAACCACAATTTATAAAAGATAGCAATGATAAATTTGACTTCATCATAATTAAAAACTTCTACTCTTTAGAAGACACTTAATGAATAGGACAAGAAGATACCATAGACAGATGGAAATAGTTTTAAAGTATATATCTAATATGTTTCCAGAATATATAAGAACTCTCCAAATTCAATAAGATAGCAAATAATTTTTTAAAAAGAATATTAGTGCTTTATTTTGTGCTATAAATGGTTCTTTTTGTTTTTCTTTTTAGTTTCCATTTGCCATTTAAATTTACTCTTGGTTGGTTTTGGAACAGACACTTAAAATTTTCATGTGTAAAATTTATATATAAATATATATGACAGGGGTTAGGGATATAGCTCAGTTGGTAGAGTGCTTGCCTCACAGGTACAAGGCCCTAGTTTCAATCCCCAGCACCACAAAAAAATAAATAAAAAATAAAAATATATATATACACACACACACACACACACACATATATATACACACACATATATATGACAAATATCTATCCATATATATATATATATATATATATATATATATATATGATATATAAAAAAATAAGAATTTACTGCACATAGACCTTTTATTGTTAGTAAATGAAAGCAATTTACCCATTGGAACTCCAGGAGATCCAAAAAGCGTTACTAGTTGAAAGGCAAATCCTTTTGATAATGGAAGCTCAAAGGTATTAAAATCAGTGCTTGTTAAATTTTGGAGATCCTCAGTTGGTAAACACTGTAATGGCTTAGATTCTTCCCATCTCTTCAGCTTTTCACCAAATCTTTCAGAGGTACCCCTCAAAGAGCACAAAGTATCAGGTTGCCTAATTAAAATTTCTGAAGAAATAAACCCTACATCTTTTAGCTTATTGCCTATTCTTGTTTGTGATTTGAAAGTCAAAAACGTTTTTTTGTTGGTAAAAGATACCATCCAAAAGCTAGATATATAATGCAATACAAGAGAAGGAATAGGGCTTCTGTAAAAATACAGCGCATACCCTAGTCTACTAAATGACAAGTAGTGAGAATAAAAATTTCCACCAATATTTAGAGATGAATCTTTGATAATATCAGGGTAAAACCACAATGAATGATGATCAAAGATCATAACTTTTTGCTCATTCTCTTCTTGGTTATTGATTTCTGAAATTCTATCTTTTATTTCTCCCCAAATAATGTTCAATCCAAAGTTTTTAGGTAACAGGCCACATTTCTCCCCTTCTTTTGCACTGAAATGACTCTGTCCCAGTAAGTTTGGTACCAAATTTAAAATTCTATTCTCTCTCCTTTTCTTATTAGTTGTTGATTGTAAGGCACTTTGGGTGATGTCCAGTTGTGATAAGTAGCTGCTGAGGATATTTGTGTCTGTTTTCATGAATGAATCTATAGTTTCAGTTGGATGTGACAAATCTTCATTTTCTATCAGTAGTTTCTCCTCTGTCAATATTTCTGGACCACTTCCTGGTCCTGATACTCCTTCAGAAGTGGAGATTAATTTAATCAATTGTTCTCCACTGTCAGGATGGGTCAGTTTACGTGATCTATCTTTCTTTGGTCTCTGTTCACATACAAACTTATGCGGTCCCTCAGGCCAGCTACCAAAATAAGATTGTCTTTCAGAGCCTCGTTGTAATTCTTCTTCAGATGAATTGGTTGTGAAAAAAGCCCAATAATTGTTTTTAGTTGTATGCACTCCTTGTTCCTCTCTTAAAACATTATCTGAAGTTCGGGATCCACGTTGATGGCAAAGAATTGGTTCATTTGAGAGACTTTTATTTACCATCTCTCTTTTCTGCATAAATGAACATGGGGTTTTATCAGCAAATAGTTCCTGGGTGTCTAATGATAAGTTTTGCCTATTTCCAACATGCTTTTCTATCTTCATACCCAAGGAGTCATCCCTTGTTACATAGGAAAGATTTTGAGTCCCTGTTGGACAAGTTACAGAGCTTTCATTTGGGATTGATGACAAAGTTAGAAACAAGTCATCATTTTCCTTAGGGAAGTAATTATCTGGTGTCTTGTCCAACTCAACTATAGATATAACATTTGGAAAATTGTCTTCAGGATCTTTGCTTTTCTGACTTTTTTCTTTATAGCCATTCACGAAATGGCCACCAGTGAAGGGACACACTGATTCTCTTTCGTTCTCTTCAAAATCTTCCTCTTCATTTGGGACCTGATCTCCTATTTTAAGATAATTTAAGGTTTCAAATGAGTTTTCATCCACAATTTCAGTAAGAATATTATGCTTTTTGTTTCTTTTTCTTTTGCTCTTCTGTTTGGTTTTGCTCAGTCTGTGTCCAGTTTTCTTCAAAATGTTTTCTCTGAAATGTAAAAGGATGAAGAAAAGTTATAATAATTATTTGTATATCATTAATAAACTATATCATCAAACTCTTAAAGTACAGTTTTTTATTTTATTTATCTATTTTTATGTGGTGCTGAGGATCAAACCCAGTGCCTCGCATGTGCTAAGCAAACACTCTACCACTGAGCCACAACTCCAGTCCCTTTAAAGTACAGTTTGAAAAATCATTAGTACAAGGGACTGGAGTTGAGCATTTACGTGGCATGTGTGAGGCACTGAGTTTGATCCTCAGCACCACATTAAAAAAATTTTTAAATCATTAGTACAAGAGATTCTGAAGTATACATGTGCTTTATATTATATTTTAAAATCACTTTTAAAAAGAGATACTTTAATCCTATAAATTAAAAGTGAATATACTTTGAGAAAGTTAAAGCTCACATGTACATATTCATTTCATAAACCAATAACTTTATGAAAACCTAACATATTCCTTTAAGAAAATATTTCGTGTGTATGTAAAACCTACCAATTAGAGATTTTAGATTTTCTAACATTTTAGATTTTGAAAAAGTGGTTAGAAGGGTCTCATAATGGTACCACTTTAGTGGCCATAATAGCTACATTTTTCCTACATACAAATACTTAGGCAATTAAGTTGCTCCATCAAATTATACACAATGGTTAATAATGGGCAGCTGGGTCCAATATTTGGGTGATATGCTTCTGATTGCCTCTCTAGCAAGTTTGTGCTATATCACTACTTTGGAGGGTGTTTGGAAATATATGAAGTCATTTTTGGTGGTCACAATGACTGGCAATATGTTAATGGCACTTGACACTGAAGCCAAGGATGCCAACCATCCTGCAACACCCAGTGAAAAATCATCATACCCAAAAGAGCAGTAGTGCTCTCATAGTGAGCATTCATGGCTCTCCATAATTGAAGATTTTGAAAAAGCGGCTAGAAGGGTCTCATAATGGTACTACTTTAGTGGCCATAGAAGAGATACTACCAAAGATAATATTCTTTACTTGATATCTTCTTAAACCCTACCTCTGGCCTCTGGCCTGCCTTATCCCCACCCATGCTGCTAGGTAATTTTTAATAGACAGGACATATGAACACCTTGTTCTTTGTCACTTAATTGCTGCTGCACTTGTTCACAAATTCCTGAGTGTTTGTTTAGAAAGAATATTAAGAAGGGCTGGGGATATAGCTCAGCTGGTAGAGTGCATGCCTTGCATGCACAAGGCCTTGGATTCTAATCCCCAGCACCACCACCAAAAAAAAAAAAGAATATTAAGAAACATTCATATACCTAGAAGTAATTGTTAATAGGCCTCTCTAAAAAGATATCAAGTAAAGAATATTATCTTTGGTAGTATCTCCTCTCTGGTCAGTTCTATGTCTAATGAAAGCTCTAGGTGAAAACCAATGTGCAACATCCGTTGTGAAATTCACACTGAAGACTAGTATGTTGTTCTGAAAATAAACTCCCATCTTTCTCTAAATGTGGATGAATCATCCTGTTGCAGTGCAGGAATAAAAGAATGGATAGAATGGCAATACATTGAGACCTTAAGACTACTCCCCTCTAGTTCTGGTTCACTGATTCACTAATTCTGTGGAGCTGAATGCACTTAATGTGTAGCTGTGCTTTCTTAACAGTTCTCAATTGGTCAAGGAAAGAGAACCCTAAGACAGAGAAACAGACATGGTTCACCGCTAAAATGTTTGTAACTCCCTGTGCTATCAGAAAGACTAAGATCCACAATCCTACTTTGAAAATTGGCTTTAAAAATAAATAGCTGGGGGATGGGGCTGTAGCTCAGTGGTAAGCGCCTGCCTCGCCATGTGAGGCACTGGGTTCAATCCTCAGCATCACATAAAAATAAATAAATAAAGATATTGTGTCCATCTATAACTAAAAATAAATTAATTAATTAATTAAACTAAAAAAATAAATGGCTGGGTTCTGGAAATGAGGCTCAGGGTTAGAGCACTTGTTTAGCATGTGGGAGGCACTGGGTTCCATTCCCAGCACTAAAAAAAAAGAAAAAAGAAAAAACACAGTTGGGGATGTAGCTCAGTGGTAAGGTGCTTGCCTAAGCATGCACAAGGCCCTGGGTTCAACCCTCAGCACTGGGGGAAAAAAATTGCACACTTAACTATGTATTAGGACTGTTTAATTGCTTTACATGTACCAAATAATCTAATCTTTACAACTATATAAAAGAAGGATAAGTGCAAATTTTATCCCTATCTCACAAAAGCAAAACCGAGAAGTTAAT
Source organism: Marmota monax (assembly GCF_021218885.2). Classification (NCBI taxonomy): domain Eukaryota; kingdom Metazoa; phylum Chordata; class Mammalia; order Rodentia; family Sciuridae; genus Marmota; species Marmota monax. The sequence continues at coordinate 7,339,762 of NW_026693082.1, forward strand.
TAATGAATCTGCCCAGAATCACATGGCCAGAGGTAGGATTCAGACCTAGGTCAACTGGCTCTACTGAATTCAGACTTTTGCCAGGTGCAGTGGCCACACCTATAATACCAGCAATTTAGAAGGCTGAAGCAGGAGGATCACAAGTTCAAAGCCAGCCTCAGCAACTTAATAAGGCCCTAAGCAACTAAGTAAGACCCCGTCTCAAAATAAAAAAGAATTGGGGAAGTGGCTCAGTGGTAGAGGTTCAATCCCTGGTACCAATTAAAAAAAAAATTCCAAGGAGAATTTTCATACTCTTTAACCATTATATGAAAGAGCTTCTCAATTTAAAAAGTCTTAAAAAAACACAACCTCTTTTTTTTCCTCCTCTCATCTTCAAAATGTTATGTTGGGCTGGGATTGTGGCTCAGTGGTAGAGTGCTTGCCTCATATGTGTGAGGCATTGGGCTCAATTCTCAGCACCACATATAAATAAATGAATAAAAAATAAAGGTCCATCAACACTAAAAAATATTTTTAAAAAATGTTATGTTAGAGCTACTCAGTGGCAAGGGTTGAGGCCTTTCTGTTTGTGTGCTGGCGCTCTCTCGCGCGCGCTCTCTCTCTCTCTCTCTCTCAGAGGAGACTTGCTGAGCAGGAATCCCTTTCCCTAATCTACCTTCATATCAAGGTTCCATCTGAGCACTGGGAAGGTTGAAATAGAGGGCCCACAACTTCTACAGGCAGAGGACACTGGTGGCTCCCCTTGGAAGTTAATTCATTTATCATGCATGGAGGAAGTAAGAAGTGATCACTTCTAGATACTTTTTTGAAGGAAAAAACAAGTATGATTGTAAAATAATTTGGATATGGGATATGAGGGGGGAAAAGATAAGAATCAAGTATGCGTGCAAGGATTTCATAATGAATAATTGGAGGGATGAAGTGGTCATGTACTAAGTCACAGAAGTCTATATGAGATATGAGTTTGGAGAGAGGGTTGGTAAAATAGTTATCAAAAAGTCTAGACCAATAAGCTAATCTGTCTTTATAGCAGAGGTAAGAAAGTGTAAAAGATAAAGATTTCATTAACATTCTTCAAGAGTTCCTTTGTTTTCTAACTGTATTACAATATGATAGTTATTTGGAGAAAGGATAATAGGGACCCAGTATGCCCAAAGTGAAGTGAACACATTAGATCACAAAAGAATGAGGTAGCTCAAAATAAATAAACTCTGAATCTGGAAGATTAGTCAACTTATTAAGGCATTGTGCTAAGAGTTATCAAAGGAGTCTGTAAGGATTGGAATTCCAAGGAAAATACAACACAGTGCCAAGAGATATGAAAATCAGATGTCTGAATATACAAAGAAGTGGGCCAGAGACATGTATCAGTTCTGTACACTGAAACTCTATAAATCCAATGTTTATTTTGGAAACAGTGGACCTGGCCTTCTAGAAAGGAAACATAAATCAACAGCAGTGACTAGTGAAGCTCCTAGGAGATAAGAGATATGATGGTAGTGGTTCTGTTGAAATGTGTATGCCTCTGATGCGGCTAATCAGTAGGTACATTTTCTTCAGGAACATCTATCTACAATGTGTGAGAGGCTCATCAAAGCTGCCTCAAGACTTGTTAAGCCTGAACTCACTGGTGTTGATTCACATAGGGATGAATGGCACCATTAGAAAAAAAGAAGCATCACTAAATAAAAGTTAGTCACAGAGAGGAAATCAGAGGAGCTAGAGACACAGGCTGTCTTTTGAAAAGAAAGGAGGAAACCAGAAATGAACAATGGTAACACATCTATGATGAATAAGACTTTGCTTTCTAGATGATGGATTAGAATCTAAGCAGAGTAGGGACAACACATACCTCTCAAGAATTAGAAAGAGATGGTTTGCTCAGAAACAAGCTAATCTGACCAAAGAAGGATGTCATGAAGGCAAAGGTGAGATAGTATCCAGATAAAGCCAAAACTGTATGGAGAAGGATAAAAAGAAAAATATGAGTAAGTAACGATTTTCATAAAAAAATAACTAAGGAGGTCTAAACAATATGTCGCATTACAGAATCTTATATACTAAGTCATAATGATGGGCAATACATGAAGTAAATCTGAGATTAAAACACATGCAGATTATAAAAGAGAAGTCATACAGCTTTATGGAATGACTGTAGTTGGAATAATATACTGGAATAATTCCAGGAACAAGCTAGCAGGGAGGAATCTCAGGCAAATTAGATCTCCTTTCTAAAAATGGCGATAATAATAAAAAATAAATAAATAAATAAAAATAAAAATGGTGATAATATTCACTCCTTGCAGAAGTCTAGTAAGGATTATTAATATACATATTTATAAATGACTTCTACTTAACTAATATGACAGATAACTTATTCTCTCCATTGCCTCTGTACAATAATGACTGATATCAATGGCACACTGAATCCTCTCAGCTAGATGGCTGCTCTCTTATTATAATTGTACCCTTTGCTTTTAATGATTAGAAGTGTATGTTTACTAAGTAAGAATCAGATGAGTTTATCCTCAAACCTATACTAATAATAATTGTTACTAAAATTATATAGTTTGTCTCACTAAAGATGAGAAGCTAAACAGTTGTTATTAAAATAGGTGTGGACAGGATAACTATAAAATTTTGTTAAAAAGTCATAAAAACCTGCAATTATGTGATCATATTGCTTTGAAAATTTCTTTGGGTTCTCCTTCCAATTTTCATCAATAGAAACTAGGAATTCTCAACAGTTTGATGAATTACTGACAGCATTATGTTGCTTATGCATGAAAAGAGAAAGCAACATTGAACAGAATTATACATAAAGATTGGTGAATGAATATACATGTACACATTTTAAGTTCTGATAAAATGTTTAAAGTAGGTATCATTTCATAACGATTCCATTATTATTATTATTATTATTATTTGTAGTGCTGAGACCAAATCCAGTACCATGCACATTCTAAGCAAGTGCTTTACCATTGAGCTATACCCACAACTCTGATTCCTTACTTGAATCAATTCGGTAAGTGAACTAACCAGCTGCTTGTCCCAATCATGTTAGATAAAAGGATTTTTATTGTATGTAGTATTACGGGGTGTGTGTGTGTGTGTATACACCCACACATCTACCTAGCACAATGCACAACACTTGTGGGGTATTTCATATATAGCAGCTCTTATTTTTGTTACAGATTAACAATTATACAAATAATCTTAGAAATTTAATTGAAACTCTCAAGATACAATTTAAAAATTAAGATATGACAATGAGATAGTTATGATTTGTTTGTAAAAAGCACTTGAGTTAGAAGAGCTAGAAAATTATCTGAAAATGTTATTTATTTAATATTATTTCACATTAGAAAAATATTTTCTTAAAAACCACAACTGTATAGAGACAAACTGACAAATAATCATAATCAGAGATTAGAACACTATTCTTAGTAACTGACAGAACAGAGACAAAAAGTAAACATATAAGTTATAAAGAACATAATGATTATTAATATAATGAACAAATATAGAATGATCAGAAAAAATATTCAAGTCCACATATAATATTTATAGAAATTAACTAGACCATCAAGTTAGCCTTCACAAATTTCAAAGAATTACTAATGTACAGACCACATTTTTAAAAAATATTTTTTTAAGTGTAGATGGACACAATATCTTTATTTCATTTATTTTTATATGGTGCTGAGGATTGAACCCAGTGCCTCATGCATGTGAGGCAAGCGCTTTACCACTGAGCTACAGCCTCAGCTCCCAGACTACATTTTTTTTTTACCATAATGTAAACTTCAAAATTATTAACAAAAATGTTTTGAAAAAGTCATAGATAGAAAAATCATAATTTTTAAAAAAGGAAGGCATGAAATTAATGAGTTACCCATACAACTAAAGAAAATGAAAAAAGAGGAGGAGAAGAAAAAGCACAGAAGGAAGGGAATAATAAAAAATGAAAAATAAAATAAAGAAATAGAAAATAAACATATAGTTAGGATCAACAAATTCAGAAGTTGGTTGTTTGAAGAGATTAATGAAAAAACACAAACTGCTAGTGAGATTAATCAAGGAAAAAATAAATTAGTATTGGAAATGAAAAAGGAGGCACAACTGCAGATTCAGAGAAAATTTAAAAAATAAAAGGATAATTCTATGAACAACTTTATAACAATAAATCTGGAAATTTAAGTGTTATACATTATTAAAACCAACTTAAAAAAAAAAAGCCTGAGTAGTCCTTTAGCAGTAAAATAATAAGTTATTTTTTACACCCAGAAAGCCAGATCTAGATCTAGATGACTTTTCAGAAAAGTTCTACCAAATAGTGAAGGAACTGTTCGTTGCAATCCTATGCAAAATTATTTAGAGAAAAGAAAAAGAATACCTTCAACTCTTTTCATGGCGCTACCATGACTTGAGAGAGAAAGTATACATTCTTGCTTATTTCATTCTAAATTCAAAAATCCTATGCACATATTAGCAAATCATCTCCAGTAATATATAAAATAGATAATATTATTATATAGTTGGATTTAACTCAGGACTGAAAAATAGGTTTATGCTATAATATTGATGTAATTCACCACATTAACATGATGAAGAAGAAAACATAATAGTTACAGAAATCATTTTTATCCATTTTCCAGCCATAACTTTAAAAAATGAAAAATCCAATCACTATTTAAAAATAACACATGTAACTTTTAGGAAACAAGAAACAGATGAAAACTTCCTCAAATGAATCTAGTGTTTACAGCAACCAGGCAAGTGCTCAGTTAAGAAAAATAGAGCCTCCATAGGAGTTTTATAGTGTTTTGACTTACTCTGGTCCTAGATTGGTCCTAAAGGCAACAAAATGCATCCCAGTACAAGTTTCTTGTGCCAGAAAAGCAGACAGGACCTTGTGTTTGTGCTGATCTCTCTCATGGCTCCCCTAGCTGAAAAGGTTGGCTTCTATTTTGACTAACTTGAAACTCTCTTAGACTAAGGCAGCTATCTGGAAGCTAGGGGAGGAGGCATTTGTTGAACACCTTTAAAAGCAAATTCAGTGGCCACAGCCACCAGGGGTGAGGCATAACAGTTGGGATAAACAATACACAAAAAGGTTTGAAGAAAGGATTGAGAAGTAAGACACTTTAGGGAACTTTTAGACACTTTTAGGGAAGGAGGGTTTTGAAAAGCACCCAGTTCTCTGAGAAGATTCCTGAGAATCTAGAAGCCATGAACGTTTGCGGTCCGGGTGTACACTTGGAAATAACCTGAAAAGGCCCTAAGCTCTCACTTGTGGCTGACACTCAGACTCTGCATGCAGAAAGACTGGGGCAGAGTTATAAGCAGCTGTCCTGTAGAAGGTATGCAAAACACACAACACTGGGCCTACAGCAAAGATGGAGTATTTGGTTGTTGTTGCTGTTTCTTCTTTAGTTAGTTGGATGGATTTTGTTGTTGTTCTAGACACTTAAGGACCATTGAATCACTGGTTGATTACTGAGCTAAAGGAACAAAGACTTCAATTGGCACACAAAACAAAGAATATAGACTAAACAAAATTAGTACAAAATGTCTAAATTTCAACAAAAAAAATGAGACATGCACAGAAACAAACAAACAAAAAAAAGATGGCCTATACACAGGGGAAAAAGAAATTAATAGGAACTATCCTTAAAGCCCAGACAGTGGATTTACTAGACAAAGGCTTTTTATCAACTATTAAATCATGCTAAAAGAACTGAAAGAAACAATGAAAAAAGAACTAAAGAAAATCACAAGAACAATGTCTCACCAAATAATGAATGTCAGAAATGGTAAAAAGGAACCAAATAGGTAGCAGAGCTCAGTGGCACATGCCTATAATTATAGTGACACTGGAGACTGAGGCAGGAGGATTGCAAGTTTGAGCCCAGTTTTGGCAACTTAGTGAGACCCTGTCTCAAAATAAAAAATAAAAAGGACTGAGGATGTAACTCAATAATAGACTACCCCTGAGTTCACCTAGTACCACAAACATATCAAACAAACAAACAAAAACAAAAGAAGGAGGAGGAGGAGGGGGAGGAGGGAGGAAGGAGAAGGAGGAAGAGGAGAAGGTGGGGGAGGAGGAGGAAGAGGGGGAGGAAGGGAGGAAGGAGAAGGAGGAGAAGGTAGGGGAGGAGGAGGAGGAGTAGAAGGAGGGGAGGGGAGGGGAAGGAGGGGGAGGAGGGGAAGGAAGGGAGGAAGGAGGAGGAAGAGGAGAAGGTGGGGAGAAGAAGGAGGGGGAGGAAGAGGAGGAGAAGGAGGGGAGGAGGAGGAAGAGGAGAAGGTGGAGGAGGAGGAGGAGAACGTGGGGGAGGAGGAGGAGGAGAAGCTGGGGGAGGAGGAGGAGAAGGTGGGGGAGGAAGAAAAGGAGGAGGAGGGGAGGAGAAGGAGGGGGGAAGGAGAAGGAGGGGAAGGAGGGGGAGAAGGCAGAGAAGGCGCAGGAAGGGGAGGAGGGGAGAGGAGTTGAAGAGTAGAACAACTGAAGAATTCACTCAAGGGGTACAACAGCAGACTTGAACAGTCAGAAGAATCAGTTATCTTTACTATTGTTCTTTATTTCTTCATGTAGATTTGAGTTACTGTCTAGTGTTCTTTCATTTCAGCCTTAAGAACTGTCTTTAGCTCAATTCCAACAGCAGAAGCCTCAGCAGCATAATACTCATGAACTATGGATTAACAGCATTTTGATTTGACTTTTCTAGTACTAGGAATAATTATAACTTCTTGTATACATTAACTGTTAGGAAATTTTTCCACTTTTGCTTTTCTAGCCCTTCCAATACCTTTGCAATCAATCCCTTATATTAAATCCCCCTATTTGAAACACCTAGATTAGTTCCTGCTTCCTGGATTAGATGTAGAGGACTATAAAACACATAACTGATCTTTACTATCTAGAGTACATAAAAAAATCCTAAAAATCAATAAGAAAGATAAATAATTATGTAGAATAAGTAAAAATCACAAAAGCATTTTTTACAAAGAAAACATACATGAAATAAAGTTCATTAGTAATAAAACAAAAAATTAAAATGACAATAAGATAAATTTTAATTTCTGTCAGATAAACAAAAGATATAAATTACCCAATATCAAGCGTCAGTCAATAAGAATCTAAAGTAAAAGGAATTCTTGGTCATAGATGGTAGTGGTAGAAAAAGGCATGCTAATTTTTAAAAACAGTGTTAATCTACCTATGAAAACCAAACATGTCGCCATCCCAAAATCCAGCAATCTTACTCCTAGGCATACAACCTAGAGCGGCAACTATAAAACATTTTTTACTGCAATTCACAATAACAAGTACACTTTATAGCCCTTATCAATACCCCCAGACATATACAAAGCCATAAAAATGTTTTACAAAACAGTATTTATCCTTACTACAGAAATACTGTAAAAGCCTAGATAAAATTGTGGTGCAGGGGCCAGGGTTGTGGCTCAGTAGTACAGCACTTGCCTAGTATGTGTGAGGCACTTGGTTCAATTCTTAGCACTGCATATAAATAAAACAAAGGTCCACTGACAACTAAAAAAAATTTTTTTTAAATTGTGGTGCATACATAAAATAGAAAATGCATATTTTCTGCTTCATTTTTAATATATCGGTTGCAATATATCAAATTGATCTTTTGATAACTAATAGGTCATATTTTACAATTTAAAAACCATTCCCCTAGAGAAATTCCAGTATATGTCTATAGAGCTTTTTTTGTAACTGCAAAATTCTGGAAATAACTCATCTATCCATCAATAGAATGAACAAATAAATTGTAGTATGTTCATAAAATGGAAAATTATAGTGAAAATAAGTGAATTCCTACCTAAACTAATAGGGATGAAAAAGTTTTACACAAAAGAGGTTAATCATAGAATCTCATGACAAAATTCCATTTATAGTAAATTTGAAGCTAGGCAAACCTAAACACTATATTATTTAGGAATATTTCAAAGAAAAAAGAAGGAGATAAATACAAAACTCAAGATAGTGATTTTCCTTAGGAAGCAGGAGAACTTGTTATTAGTAAGGGTCTTCTAAGATATTGATAATATTCTGTTTCTTAACCTGTGTAGTGGTAATAAAGACACTCATTTTATTATTAGTCTTTGACCAATAATAAGGACTGAACCCAGGAGCATTCTACTTTTGAGCTATATTTCCAGTCCTCTTTAAAAAAAAAAAAATCTTATTTTGAGACAGAGTGTAGCTAAGTTTCTGAGGTTGGCCTCAAACTTGTGATCCTCCTACCTCAGCCTCCAGAATCGCTGGGATTACAGGCATGCACCACCTGTGTCTGGCCACATACATTTTTTTTTTTTTTAAGTAGAAAAAGTAGTCTTCCCTAAGAACTAACATGGATTCATACTAAACAGATCTGACAGAGTGATTTCATTTTCTTCTATAGCAAAGGCCCCAGTAGAAATAGAAAAGATTTTAGTGAGGCATTTTTAATAATCTCTAACAAAATTCTTTCATATGAAATGCAATAACACAAACTTTATGTAGTAAAACTAGACAAATTATTAGGTTGAGGTCTGGGTATTATAGTTCAGTGGTAAAGCACTTGCCTAGCATGCAAGAGGTCCTAAGTTTGATCCCAGAACAGCAAACAGACAAACAAAAATTATTATACTGATATAAATCTGCCATTCGTATAGATCAAAATAGTTGAAGATTAATAATTTCATAGGAGTCAACCTAATATACCTTCAAGAGATGATGTAAGAATAAAGAAATGGTAATCAATTTGAAACATACAGAAGTAGAATTTAACAGCTTGGTGATTTATCATTGTTGTGGAGGAGGCATTACTCAAGAGAAACAAAGAAATCAAGATTCAGACAACCAATAGATTAGTCATACAGCAAAAACAACTGAGAGGTAATGATAAGTAAGCTGAAAAATAATACACTTGCTTTTAGACATGCTAAGGCTCAGGAGGCCCTTAACTCACAAATGGAAATATCAAACAGGCAGTAGGAATCCCAGGTAGGAAATAAAGTCTAAAGAAAAAGTTATAAGAGCCATCAATGAAAAGTGGAATTGAATTCCTTATGTAACCCATATCTGAGATGGCCTATGGGTTACATAAGGAAGGAAGAATCTAAAAGCATAGAATGAAACATGGAAACAATAAAGAGGACACTGGTACAAAAAGAAACAAAAAGAGAGAACTAAAATATGACGAGAATATGAAAAAAAAGAATATCTTATAAGCTAAAAGAAGAGGTGATTTCAAGAGAAAAAGAACAGTGAAAATTTTATTTTAACAAATATTCATTGAGTGCTAGTGTATCCCAAACATTGTAAAATGAGGCAAAGATTCATGTTTTCCCCTTTATTCTTGGGCAATATTTTCATCAGTAAGCTAAATGAAAAAAGATGTACATTATCACGTTTTTAAAAGAGAGAAAGTAGGGAGGAATAGCTGATATAAAATGACAGAATAGAGATAAAAAAACAATCCATATGCTGAAATAATGGGCACAACAAAAGGATTTTTAGGAAGGTAAAAATATAATACCTATTAAGAATTCTTTCCTGAATATGAAACCTGAACTTAATCAAGTCTCTAGATCTAACTGCCATTTTATAAGAAATGCAGAAGCTGGAGTAAAATAGTAAATAGCACCACAAATAAATAAATAAATAAATAACAATCAGATAAATCCAGAAAATTGGAAGCTCTATAAACTGGCCTGAACTCAACAAAGACAATATCGTATTATGAGCAATTAAAAAGAAAAGGTGGAGGGTTGTTTAGACTAAAAGAACCAAAAGAGGGGTTATTTGGAAATTCTCCATACTGTCTGCTCAACTTTTCTATAAACATAAAACTGCTCTAAGAAATATAATCTAAAAGAAGTAAAGAAAAATGCTATGTCAGTAATTCAGACAAAGAAAATTTAATTAGTTCTGTTTTTTGGTCCTTACTCATTAGGTTCTACAGAGTTGGTGTTTAAAAGTGCAACTCATACTTCAGTTTTGCAATGCTGGTCATTTTTTCCATCTATGAATCACACAGTCATAGCATAAACAGCAGTTTCAGTTCCTTTTGTTCCCTCACACTCAAGAGAAATTGAAATAGCTGAGCCTTCTACATCCCCCAGGGAGAATATTTACCCCTTGCTAATAAAGCCAAAGCAAAGGTACCCAAAACCTTTGAAGAACTTTTCGCTAGTGGTAACAGAGATGCCACCTGATGTGCAGACCTGCCTCAAAGGTGCCCCAATTCAAAGTTTTCATCTGCAAATGAAGAAACCAAGGCTCAGAAAGGCCAGATCTGTGAAGAGAGGCTGGCTAATCTTGAACAGGGAATCAGTCTCCTGACTCCTGGCCCACCTCTCTTTCACCCTAGCTCTTACAATGAAAACAGTCACCAAGCTAGAAATTCCTTGATGTCTTTCAGAGAGTGAAACAATTCTTGAGTATCTAGAGCTACATCTCTGATATGGTAGCCATTAATATGTGGCTATTGGCCACTTGAAAAATGGCTAATCTAAATGGAGATGTGATATAAAATATATACAGAATTTCAAAGGATATGATTAAAAATTGTATATTTTTAATATACAATAATTTAAAAATATTTGTTACTTGTTTAAATGATAGTATTTTGATATACTAATTTAAATTGGACATATTATAAAATATTCAGGTAGTACCCTAGGGTCTAAGGAGGCCTTGTAGCCATCAGCTTTTCCTGGGAAAGACTCTAGGACTGCTATATGGATTGCAGCTCAGGGAAGACACTCACCAACCTAACGTGACCTTCTCCTTACTGAAATATCTCAAGTTTCAGCACACATCTGAAGAGTGAAACCTTGGTCCAGTTGGTCCACTGATCCTTTTGGACATCAAAAATGACTTATCTTCTAAAACATGCTGGATTTTCACATGTGCTTTTCACAGAATTCCTTTTACAGTTAAAAAAAAAAAAAAACTTTTCAATGCATAAAACATTGAAGTTTTCTGGACACAAAAATGGGGGTTCATTTGTTCCTAGATCAGAACTAGAAGAAGTAAAAACTTTTCCATACTAAAGTTCCCTTGGTTCCACTAGGAGATAATTTTTACTGCAGTGAATACAAAGAATAGGATTTACAATTCAGGAATTAGAGCAGTTTTTAATTATGTGCATTCTCAACCTCAGTTTTAAGTAAAGGATGATCATTATTGGAGTGTCTACTTTACATCCAAACCCTTTTACAAATGAATAGATAGAATCATAGGAATCCCATTTAAGGGTCTTGCAAAATTGCTAAGTTGCTAAGGCTGGCCTTAACCTTGCAATCTGCCTGCTTCAGCTTCTTGAGTGGCTGGGATTAAAGGCATGTATCACTGTCCCTCTCTTGGCATGAGATATATTAAAATAGTAACTTATTCATCATTAGAATTTGTTTTGAATGTTGGGTTTTGGAATATGTAATCTAAAATTACTTACTTGGAATCAGAGAGACAGATATAATAATTTCATAGACATTCATAGATTCTTTAAATCAAGTAACAATTACACATTTTCATGGTAAAGTAAAAAATACAAGAAATGGACATAAATTGCTTAAGGATATGAAACATATGATATAAAAGTAAAGTGGTAAAGCTTTTTGTAGCGTTTTTTCTAGAACTCTGATTCATTTGGTTCCTAAATGGAATAACCTATTATGGTCTCTAGCCCCAGTAACTTCATTAAAATTTAAAACTTCCTTGCATCAAAGGATACAATGAAGAAAGTAAAAAGATAAAGCACAGAGTGGGAAAAAAAACACCTGCAAGTCACATATCTATAACACATAAAGAACTCTAATAATTCAATAATAAAGACAATACAATTTAAAAGTGGGCAAAAGATCTGAAAGTGATAAATGCACATGAAAAGATGCTTAATATTGTAGTTGTCAGGGAAATGCAAATAAAAAATCATGATGAGATTCCACTTCATATCTTCAGTGGGTATAATAAAAAACCCAGATAATAACAAGTGTTGACAAGAATAAAGACTGATACATTGCTTACAGGAATATGGTGTTGCCATATTGAAAAATGAATATGGTATTGCCATATTGAAAAATATTCCAGTACTTCCTTAAATAGTTAAACATGGAGTTATCATGTCACCCAGCAATTACACTTCTAGGAAGAAAAATGAAAACATATACCCATACAAAAACCAGTAGCGAAATGTTTATTATCGGCAGCATTCTAATAGCCAAAAGGTAGAGACAAGCAGAATGTCCAAATCTGATGCACAGATAAACAAAATGTGGTATATCCATAAAATGGAATATGGCCATAAAAAAGGAATGAAGTATTAAAACATGGGTGAACCTTAAAAATATTATGCTAAGTCAAAGAACTTAGTCATAAAAATATATACATTATATTTCAGAACTAGACAAATCTATAGAGGCATAAATAAAATTAGTGGTTGGTTATGGTTGGGAAAGGGTAAATAAAAGGATGGGATAATAAGTAAACAAGTATGGGTGTTTTGGTTTTTTTTAGCTAGTAATTTTGTTCTAAAATTAACTATGATGATGATTGTACAACTCTGTGAATATAATAAAAACTATTGCATTAAATACCTTGAATAGGTGAATTGTACACTGAAAGAACTCAATAAAGCTGTTATTTAAATTTTTAATAAAAATGACCAAATACAACAAATAACAAAATGCAATGTGTAAACTTTGATGAGTTTCTAGTTTGGGTAGGGGGAAAAAACAATAAAAAATAGTGTATTCATTTTCTATTGTTACTATAACAACCTGGTAGCTTAAAACCATACAAACTTAGCTGGGCATGGTGGTATACCTATAATCCAAGCTACTCAGAGTTGGAGGCAGTAGAATTGTGAGTTCTAAGCTAATTTGGGAAATGTAGTAAGACTCTGTCTCAAAAACACACCAAGCAAAAAATCCCAACCAAAGAAACTCATTATCTTAAAGTTCTGGGTCAGAAGTCAAAAAAATGGGTCTCAATGACTTAAAATAGAAGTTTTAGGAGGGCTGAGTTCCTTTCTGGCAGCTCTAGGAAAGAATCTGTTTCCTTATCTTTTCAAGCTTCTAGAGGCCACTGACATTACTTGACTTATGTCCATCTTCCTCCATTTTCAAATCCACCAACATTGCATCTGTCTGTATCTTTTTACCACAGTCAGATTTTCCTCCAACTCTTCTTCTGCCTCCATCATCCATTTTTAAGGACCCACACTATTACAAAGGGCCAACATGGATAATCAGGATAATCTCACTATTTTAAGGTCAGCTGACTGGCAACTTTAATTCCCTTTCTGAGGATTAGAACATGAACATCTTTGGGAAGCATTATTCTGCCTAGCACAGATAGACTTATGACAAAGGTAAAAATCTGAATCATTACAGAGTTTCTGTTAACTTGCCTAAGTATAATAATGGTAACACAGTTGTAGTTCAATCCTTGGTACCTAAAATATAAAAAAATAATGGTAACACAGTTGTGAAAGAATGTGCCTTCATTTTTAGAAGATGCCTGTGAAATATGTCGGAGAGTCATGATTATCTGTATGATATTTCAAATAGTTCTACAAGTGAATAAATAAACATGCATGCATATTTATATATATTCACATATATAAAGCAGATATGACAAAAATGCTAATGATTTTGAATGTAGGTAGAGATAATATAACATTTATGACATTGTTTTAATTCTCTCTATATTTGAAAATTTCCAAGAAAAGTGAGTATTTCTTAGTAAAATAAATATACAAGTAACAAGTCACCATAAACCGGGTACAGCAAAAATAGACCTGAAAGACTTCAATTATACAGCATGTAAAATAACCACATTCACCTTTATAAGGACATGTTTAAACTGATTATAGGAAACAAGACATTTTAAAGACTCACTGAATAATATGGCGGGGGTTGGGGGTGGTACTGGGGATTGAACTCAGGGTACTTGACCATTGAGCAACATCCCCAGCCCTATTTTGTATTTTATTTAGGATAGGGTCTCACTGAGTCTCGCTTTTGCTGAGGCTGTCTTTGAACTCAAGATCTTCCCGGCTCAGCTTCCCAAGCTGCTGGGATTACAGGCATGTACTATTTCACCTGAAAGTAATTTTGAAATAACTCAAAAAACGTGCAAATATGAAAACTATAATTATTGAAACTAAAAATTCAACGGACAAAGTTATCAGTATATAAGAGATAGCTGATGAGAGAATTACTAAATGGAAAGAAATCTTAAGAAAATGTACAGTGCTTGCTTCAGCAGCACAATAAAAGTGGAACAATACAGAGAAGATTAGCATTGCCCCTGTGCAATGATGATACTCCTTGATATATATCCAAAGGACTTAAATCAGCATAATACATTGAGCAATCACAACACCGTTTGTAGCAGCTCAATTCACAGTAGTTAAGCTATGGAAACAACCTAGGTGCCCTTCAAAAGATGAATGGATATAGAAAATGTGGTATATTTACACAGTGGAATATTACTCAGCCTTAAAGAAGAATGAAATTATGGCATTTGCTGGCAAATGGATAGAAATGGATACTATCTTGCAAAGTGAAATAAGCCAATCCCCAAAAACCAAAGGCCAAATGTTCTCTCTGATATGTGGATGCTAACACATAGCAAGGGGGGAAGGGGAAGAACAGAAGTTCAGTGAAGGGGGAATGAAGGTAAGGTGGGTAGGAAAAGAAAAGACAGTGAGGCCCACGCAGGATTACCGGGTACCCAAGCGGGCACAACACCTGCACAGATTTCTCTTTCACACTTCCTAAGATAAAACAACTCTATATCCTCACCTTCTACCTTCTCAGCATATTGTCCTGCTTCTCACCACTGATTCTCTGTCCACCATAAGAAACTGTAAACCATTTTACAAACCTACTGAGTATATTTTAGATAATAATTGAATTCATCATTTCTGTACATTGTGACCAAACTGTAAATGTCTTAATAGCAAACATTTGTTTTTAGTATATACTGTTTATATCGGAATTTGATAACATTGTCCTTCACCTCAAAGGAGAGGTATTGGATCCCTACTGGGGCACAATAAGCCTATAGGGTAAAAGTGGTAATACCTCAGATCCACAGTGCTAGTAGGGAAGACACAAGCAATATGAAAAGAAAGGGAAAAAAGTGCCCAAATCATATAAATATACCACATTATTAGAATCCATGGTCAGTACAGCAGAAAAAATGTCAGAGAAGGAGTTCAGGACGTACATGATTAAAATGTCCTGCAAAATAAAGGATTATATAAGAGAGCAAATACAGACAGCAAAAGATCATTTGGAAAAAACCTACATAAACAAATATAGGAAGCAAAAGATAATTTCAATAGGGAGATAGAGGTTCTAAAACAAACAAACAGAAATCCTTGAAATGAAAGAAGTAATAAACCAAATTAAAAGTTTAATTGAAAGCATTACCAATTAGATCACTTGGAAGACAGGACTTCAGACAATGAAGACAGAATATAAAATCTTGAAAAGAATGTAGACTACACAGTGAAAATGATAAGAAACCATGAGCAGAACATTCAAGAAATATGGGATAGCATAAAAAGACCATATTTAAGAGTAATTGGGATAGAGGAAGGCACAGAGGTTTAAACCAAAGGAATGAGCAATCCATTCAATGAAATAATATCAGAAAAACTTCCAAACATGAAGAACAAATTGGAAAATCAAATTCAAGAGGCTTACAGGATGCCATATGTACAAAATCACAACAGATTTACACAAAAGAATATTATAATGAAAATGTTTAATATACAAAATAAGGAGAGAATATTAAAAGGCATGAGAGAAAGGAATCAGATTATATTTAGGAAGGAATCAGATGATATTTAGGAAGAAATCAATTAGAGTATGTGCAGATTTTTCAACCCAGATCCTGAGAGCTAGAAGATCCCAGAACAGCATATATCAAGTTCTGAAAGAAAATGGACGCCAACCAAGAATCTTACATCCAGAAAAATTAAGCTTTAGATTTGATAATGAAATAAAAACCTTCCATGATACACAAAAGTTTAAAGAATTTACAACTTGAAAGCCTACACTACAGAACATCCTCCACAAAATATTCCATGAAGAGGAATTGAAAAACAATAATTGAAAAACATCAATGAAAAGCAACAATGAAAATCAGCAAAGGGAGGTATTACACTAAAGCAAAAAAGAATCAAAGGAGAAACTAAGTCAAGTTAAATACCAAAAATAAACAAAAATGGCTGGGTATACAAATCATGTCTCAATAATAACCCTGAATATTAATGGCCTAAACTCACCAATCAAAAGACATACACTGGCAGATTGTATTAAAAAAAAAAAGACCCAACAATATGCTGCCTTCAGGAGACTCATCTCATAGAAAAAGATATCTTCAGACTGAAAGTGAAAGGTTGGGGAAAATCATACCACTCACATGGACTGCAGAAGCAAGCAGGAGTTTCCATCCTCATATCAAATAAAGTGGATTCAAGCCAAAGTTAATCAAAAGGGATAAAGAAGGATATTTCATATTGCTTAAGGGAACCATTCATCAAGAAGACATTAACAATAGTAAATTTATAAGCTCCAAATAATGCAGCGACTACATTCATCAAACAAACTCTTTTTCAAGTTCAAGAGTCAAATAGACCAAAACACAATAATTCTGGGTGACTTCAACACACCTCTTTCACCACTGAATAGATCATCCAAACAAAACCTGAACAAAGAAATTATAGAACTCAATAATACAATCAATAACTTTAGACTTAAATGACATATAGAATATTTCATCCTTCAATAAAAGAATACACTTTTTTCAGCAGCACATGGATCCTTCTCTAAAATAGACTATATATTATGCCACAAAGCAATTCTTAGCAAATATAAAAAAGTAGAGATACTACTCTGCATTCTATCAGATCATAATGGAATGAAATTAGAAATCAATGATAAAATAAAAAATAAAAGCTACTCCAACACCTGGAGACTAAATAATATGCTACTGAATGAACATTGTGTTGCAAAAGTCATCAAAGAGGAGATTAAAAATGCTTAGAGGTAAATGAGAACACAGATACAATGTATCAAAATCTCTGGGACACTATGCAGAGAAAAGTTCATTGCAAGGAGTTCATTCCTTAAAAGAAGAAAAAGTCAACAAAAAAAAATGACTTAATATTACATCTCAAAGCCCAAGAAAAAGAACAAATTAACACCAAAAAGCAGTAGAAGACAGGAAATAATTAAAATCAGAGCTGAAATCAATAAAATTGAAATAAAAGAAACAATTGAAAAAATAACAAAGAAAAAGTTGGTTCTTTGAAAAAACAAACAAAATTGACAAACCCTTAGCCATGCTAATAAGAGAAGGAGAGAGAAAACTCAAACTACTAACATACATGAAGAAAAAGGAACTATCACAATAGACACAACAGAAATACAGAAGATAATTAGAAATTATTTTGAAAACTTGTACTCCCACAAAACACAAAATATTGAAGGCCTTGACAAATTTCTAGAGTTATATGATTTGCCCAAATTGAATCAGGATGATATATACAATTTAAACAAATCAATTTCAAGCAATGAAAT
Organism: Marmota monax; assembly: GCF_021218885.2. Taxonomy (NCBI): domain Eukaryota; kingdom Metazoa; phylum Chordata; class Mammalia; order Rodentia; family Sciuridae; genus Marmota; species Marmota monax. The sequence goes on from NW_026693082.1 coordinate 7,357,381, forward strand.
AAATAGAAGACAACATCAGAAGGCTACCAACCAAGAAAAGCACCAGACCAGAAGTATACACAGCCGAGTTCTACAAGACCTTTAAAGAAGAACTAACACCAATACTCTTCAATTTATTTCAGGAAATAGAGAAAGAGGGAGCACTTCCAAACTCATTCTGTGAGGCCAATGTCACCCAAAACCAGACAAAGACATAGAAAGAAAAAAAAGAAAGAAAACTTCTCAATAAAATTCTGGCAAATCGAATACAAAAACATCAAAAAGTTCATCCCAGGGATGCAAGGTTGGTTCAACATACAGAAATCAAAATATGTAATTCATCACATCAATAGATGTAAAGAATCATATAATCATCTCAAGATGCAGAAAAAGCATTTGACAAAATGCAGCACCCCTTCATGTTCAAAACACTAGAAAAACTATGGATGACAGGAACATATGTCAACATTATAAAAGCTATCTATGCTAAGTCCCAGGCCAACATTATTCTAAATGGAGAAAAATTGAAAGTATTCCCTCTAAAAACTGGAACAAGTCAGGGATGCCCTCTTTCACCACTTCTATTTAACATAGTTCTTGAAACACTGGCCAGCGCAATTATAGACAGAGGAAAGAAATTAAAGGGATACAGATAGGAAAAGAATTCAATTAACACTATTTGCCAGGGATATGATTCTACACCTAGAAGTCCCAAAAAATTCCGCCACAAAACTTCTAGAACTAGTAATTAAACTCAACAAAGTAGCAGGATACAAAATCAACACCCATAAATCAAAGGCATTTCTGTATATCAGTGACAAACCCTCTGAAAGGGAAATGAAGAAAACTACCCCATTTACAATAGCCTTAAAAAAATAAAATACTTGGGAAACAAACCTAACAAAAGAGGCAAAAGACCTCTAAAAGACTGCTAAAGAAAGAAATTAAAAAAGACCTTAGAAGATGGAAAGATCTCTCTTGTTCTTGGATAAGCAGAATTAATATTGTCAAACTGACCATACTACCAAAAGCATTATACAGATTTGATGCAATTCCAATCAAAATCCCGAAGACATTTCTCATAGAAATAGAAAAAACAGTCATGAAATTCATCTGGAAAAATAAGAGATCCAGAATAGCTAATACAATACTTTGCAAGAAGAATGAAGTAGGTGGCATCACTATTCCAGACCTTAAACTATATTACAGAGCAATAGGAACAAAAACAGCATGGTATTGGCACTAAAGCAGACTGGTAGGCCAATGGTACAGAATAGAGGACACAGAGACTAACCCACAAAACTACAATTATCTTATATTAGACAAAGGTGCCAAGAACATGAATTGAAGAAAAGATAGCCTCTTCAACAAATGGTGCTGGGAAAACTGGAAATCCATATGCAACAAAATGAAGTTAAACCCCTATCTCTCACTATGCACAAAACTCAACTCACAATGGATCAAGGATTTAGGAATAAAACCAGAGACCCTGCATCTAATAGAAGAAAAGGTAGACCCTAATCTCTAGCATGTGAGATTAGGCCCCAACTTCCTTAATAAGACTCCTGTGGCGCAAGAATTAAAATCAAGAATCAATAAATGGGATGGACTCAAACTAAAAAGTTTCTTCTCAGCAAAAGAAACAATCTGTAAGGTATTGAATACAGAGCCTACATCTTGGGAGCAAATCTTTAACCCTCACACATGAGAGAGAGCACTAATCTCTAACTTATATAAAGAACTCAAAAAGCTAAACACTAAAAAAACAAATAACCTAATCAATAAATGGGCCAAGAACTTGAAGAGACACTTCTCAGAAGATGATGTACAATCAATCAACAAATACATAAAAAAAAAAGTCTATCATCACTAGCAATTAGAGAAATGCAAATCAAAACTACTCTAAGATTTCATCTCACCACAGTCAGAATGGCAGTTATTTTTTAAAAATATTTTTTTAGTTGTAGTTGAACACAATATCTTTTGCTTGTATGTGGTGCTGAGGATCAAACCCAGTGCCCCACATATGCATGGCAGGCGCTCTACCACTGAGCCACAGCCCCAGCCCCAGAATGGCAGCTATTAAGAATACAAACAACAATAAGTGTTGGTGAGGATGTGGGGAAAAAGGTACACTCAGGGCTGGAGCTGTAGCTCAGTGGTAGAGCGCTTACCTAGCATGTGTGAGGCACTGGGTTCGATCCTCAGCACCACATAAAAATAAATAAAATAAAGGTATTGTATTCATCTACAACTAATAAAACTGAAAAAAAAAAAAGGTACACTCATACACTGCTGGTGGGACTGCAAATTAGTGCAGCCAATATATAAAGTAGTATGGAGATTTCTTGGAAAATTGGGAATGGAACCACCATTTGACCCAGCTGTCCCTCTCCTCAGTCTATACCCAAAGGACTTAAAAACAGCATACTTCAGGGACACAGCCACATCAATGTTTATAGCAGCACAATTCACAATAGCTAAACTGTGGAACCAACCTAGGTGCTCTTCAGTAGATGAATGGATAAAGAAAATGTGGTATGTATACACAATGGAATATGACTCAGCAATAAAGGAGAATAAAATCATGGCATTTGCAGGTAAATGGATGAAGTTGGAGAATATAATGCTAAGTGAAGTTAGCTAATCCCCAAAAAACAAATGCCTAATGTTTTCTCTGATATAAGGTGGCTGATTCATAGTGGGGTTGAAAGGGGGAGCATGGGAAAATTAGACAAACTCTAGATGGAGCAAAGGGGAGGGGGCAAAGAGGGTAAAAAAAGATGGTGAAATTAGGTGGATATCATTACCCTAAGTACATGTATGAAGACACAAATGGTGTGAATATACTTTATATACGACCAGAGATATGAAAAATTGTGCCTTATATGTTTAGCATGAATTGTAATGCATTCTGCTTTCATATATAACAAATTAAAATAATTTAAAAAAAGAAAAGACAATGGAATAAATCTGAAATAACTTTCCTTTATACATATATGAAAACACCACAATGAAGCTCCAATCATATATAACAACAAGACTGGCATCCCAATTAGAATAAGATATACTCCATGTTTATATCAATATGTCAAAATACGCTGTACTGCCATCTATAAAAAGAACAAATAAAAAATGCAAAAAAGAGAAAATGTCCAGAAAGCAGCAATAAAAAATAAAATTTAATAAGTGGGAATAATAGGTTAAGAGATAGAAGAGAAAATAAGAAAACTTAATATGTAATTAGATTCTGAGAAGGAAAGGCAGGAGGAGAGAGAACAAGACAGAGTCAATATTTGTAAAAAAAAAAAAAAAAAGAGCTGAGAAATTTCCAAAACTGATGAAACACACTCTCCCACATATTCAAGAAGTCTAGCAAATCTCAAATAGAATAAAGAAAAATAAATCATTACAGAGATACATGACAATAAAAGTTCAAATACTAAAGAAAATGAAAACACCTTAAAATTGGCCATGAAATGCAGGCTACCTTCATAGGAAAAAAATTACTCTGACAGCTGACTTCTTATCAGTAACAACATTCCACACTTCTATCAAAGGCAATGGAATGATAACTTCAAAGTACTGAGAGGAAATAACTATCAATCTAGTATTCTGTATCTAATGAAAATATTGTTGAAGGATGGAAACAAAATAAATGTATTTATTTTCAAATAAAAAAGCAACATTTAAAGAAACAATAAAGACTGGATTTAGGCAGAAGGAAAGCAATATAAAAGAGTCCAGATAAAAAGTCTTCTTACATAGACTGAGAAAGAATTCAAGCATTTGGTAGGTACTTAGATGTTAGAACATTAAAATATCTTCCAACAATGAAGAGAATTATATATGCAAAGTTTTAATCTCTTAGGGCCAAACACTAGATCCAGAGTATAACATTACTTGAGTTTCCATCTCACCTGAGTTGTTGACTTACTAGTAAATTTGACATTTCTTCAGTCACACCTGAAAATAGAGACAACATTTGGTTTGCTAATAGTCACAACAGGGGTACTATTATTTCTATTTCACAAACAGAAAAAAACAACTCTAAGAGGGTGATTTCTCTAAGACTGCACAGCTAACAGAACTCAAGCCAGTTTTCTGATGCAAATATTGTACTTTTTAAATACCACTGCCTTTAAAATGCTTCTAATTATTTTTAGAGGTAGAACCCATTTATTAATCAAAAGGTAACTCAGAACCAAAATATATGAACAGATAAAATTGGAAGAAACTGTGTTTTGATTGAAGAGAAGGTGTGCCTAAAGCCCCAGTTATTCAGCCTCCCCATCAGCAGCAGGGCCTCAACTCTTGTGGAATAGTTAATTTCAAGCTCACTGATTGAGGCCTTCATCTTGCTCTGACCTTATGAAGAGCTTTCACTCACTCACATTAGTTTCTGGCACAAATCACTTTCTCTTATCCACTTTGTATTCCTTCTACCCCAAACACTGAATGCCAACAATCACTTTCAGATATCCAAGACTCTAGAAGGTCTGTGAACCCCCTAAAATTAATAGAATACAGAATATGTAAATACGTGTCTATAATTTTTATAGGGAGAGGGACTATGGAGCAAAGGAGTAATTCAAGGAAGAGGTCCATGATCTAAAACCGGGTAAGCCCGTTTAGCTGGTTCATAACATCATGGCTTTTATTCACACCTGAAATATTAAAACTCTAGGCCAATTTTCCTGGTTTATCCTTGTTTTCTATTTCACTATTATACAAATTCTTCTTCTCTAAATACTTCTCTCAGTCTAGTCCAACTCTGAATCTTTATATCTCCCTCAAGGCAGATGATGACCCTGTCTTGGGAGCAAGACCCAAAGGTAGCTCATATTGTCTTTGTTTTGTGTAATGAATTTCATAGAATTCCACAGTTCAAAAAATCATTTTTGTTGTTGTTTTACTGTGAATCAAATGCTAGGCCCTGCAAATGTTAGACAAACCCTCTAAAATTGAGTTTGCCATGTAAATAAATGGATAGCACTGGCTTATTTTTACCTTTTATGCCTATATTATATAATGCATTAAAATGTCAATAAAAGGCATATAAGACCTAAGCAATACTATACACAATCCTAGCCAATTTGTAATGGGTGATCAATATTTATTTGTTGAATAAGTAAACACTTATTTGTAGTGGGTTTAGTTGTTATAGCCAATCGTCATTATACTTAGATGACAAAGAATGCATTTTTCTTAGTTGAATGCATAAAATGAATCATGTTCCAGTTTGGTTTTATATACCCAGTATGATTATAAAGTAACTAAACTGATCACCTATAATTAGACTCTTTACATGAGAGTCATATTACATATGGTTTTCCTATGAGTAGGTAAAAACGACTGCTTCTAGGCTCAGTTGGTTGAATGCTTGCCTTGCATGCACAAGGTCCTGGGTTCAATCCCCAGCACTATACACACACACACACACACACACACACACACAAAAGACTGCTTCTACCCTGACTCCTAGAGAACAAAAGTAGATATTATAAAAGTAGACATAGTTTTAGAGAAGTTTCCATGCTATTTCAGCTGACTTTATTTTGCTATAAAATGTAAATTTCTCTTGGCCTATTATAGCAATATTATCCTCTGTGTCAATTTTTGGTATTTGGTTCTAATCTATTTCTAGTTTATTTGTATCTCAAACTAACATTTACTCAAACTTTTATATCAGTATAGTTTATGTTCAATTACTTTTTCAATTTCAATGAATTTTCATCAGATCACTGTGTAAAGGCCAATACTGATATCTGAAGCACTAGCCAATATCTTAGGTTCATTAGCTCACTTACAGCCCAATGCTAATGTTTCATAGAAAACACAAGTCTGAAATTAGGAAACCTTCTTACTTTTGGTCTGAGGCTGTATTTCAAAACTGGCATTTTCACAATTGAGAGCACCTGTAAACAAGACCTGAGGGAGAATATAAATGAGCAAAGCAAATCCATCGGGGTGATTGGAAAAGTAAGTTCACATGCTATGGATAAAGGGAAAAAAGTGCCATTTCATTTTTGAAAGAAAAAACACAGATGGCCTTTGATAACCAGAATATTTCTCTTCTATTATTTATTTTTTGTATTATTAAAAGTTTCTTCATTAAAGATTTTCAAAAAGCTAGTAATGTAAACTTTAGGATATTTCTTGCTGATAACTACTCAGCAAGATTCCTTAGTGTTGTTGGAATGAGATGGACATCATTACCCTAGGTACATGTCTGCCTGTACATATGGTGTGACCCTATATCATGTACAACCAGAGAAATGAAAAGCTGTGCTGCAACTGTGTACAATGAATCAAAATGTATTCTGCTGTCATATATACCTAATTAGAAAAAATAAATTAATTTAAAAAAGATTCCTTAGTGATTAAAAATACAACTGAATCGCTTCTCAGAAGAAAAAGTTGGCTACGATCTACATACTGTGGGGTCGGGCTCCAAATTCCTCAATAGGACACCCATAGCACAAAAGTTAATAACTAGAATCAACAAATGGGACTTACTCAAACTAAAAAGTTTTTTCTCAGCAAAAGAAACAATAAGAGAGGTAAATAGAGAGCCTACATCCTGGGAACAAATCTTTACTCCTCACACTTCAGATAGAGCCCTAATATCCAGAGTATACAAAGAACTCCAAAAATTAGACAATAAGAGAACAAACAACCAATAAACAAATGGGCCAAGGACCTGAACAGACACTTCTCAGAGGAGGACATACAATCAATCAACAAGTACATGAAAAAATGCTCACCATCTCTAGCAGTCAGAGAAATGCAAATCAAAACCACCCTAAGATACCATCTCACTCCAGTTAGATTGGCAGCCATTATGAAGTCAAACAACAACAAGTGCTGGCGAGGATGTGGGGAAAAGGGTACACTTGTACATTGCTGGTGGGACTGCAAATTGGTGCAGCCAATTTGGAAAGCAGTATGGAGATTTCTTGGAAAGCTGGGAATGGAGCCACCATTTGACCCAGCTATTCCCCTTCTCGGTCTATTCCCTAAAGACCTAAAAAGAGCATGCTACAGGGACACTGCTACATCGATGTTCATAGCAGCACAATTCACAATAGCAAGACTGTGGAACCAACCTAGATGCCCTTCAATAGATGAATGGATAAAAAAAAATGTGGCATTTATACACAATGGAGTATTACTCTGCATTAAAAAATGACAAAATCATAGAATTTACAGGGAAATGGATGGCATTAGAGCAGATTATGCTAAGTGAAGCTAGCCAATCCCTAAAAAACAAATGCCAAATGTCTTCTTTGATATAAGGAGAATAACTAAGAACAGAGTAGAGTCAAAGAGCATGAGAAGAAGATTAACATTAAACAGGGATGAGAGGTGGGAGGGAAAGGGAGAGAGAAGGGAAATTGCATGGAAATGGAAGGAGACCCTCAGAGTTATACAAAAGTACATACAAGAGGAAGTGAGGGGAAAGGGAAAAATAATACAAGGGGGACAAATGAATGTCAGTAGAGGGGGCAGAGAGAGAAGAGGGGAGGGGAGGGGAGCGGAGGGGGGATAGTAGAGGATAGGAAAGGCAGCAGAACACAACAGACACTAGTATGGCAATATATAAATCAATGGATGTGTAACTGATGTGATTCTGCAATCTGTATATGGGGTAAAAATGGGAGCTCATAACCCACTTGAATCAAAGTGTGAAATATGATATATCAAGAACTATGTAATGTTTTGAACAACCAATAATAAAAAAAAAAAAGAAAGAAAGAAATAGGCAAAAAGCTGGTGGTATAACTCAGTGATAGAGCACTTGCCTAGCATGCATAAGGTCCTAAATTCCACTCCAAGAAAAAAAAAAAAACACAGAATAAATGAATGAATGAGGCAAGCCTTTCATGATTTCAGAAAGAACATCAAAAATAATTTCATCAAAAGCTGGCAATCGGTTAGAGAGACTGGGCAACTCTTAAAAGCTGAGTCACTTAAGTCAAAGAGAATAGTCTACAGTGTTCCAGGTCCTAAAATGGAATCATAATTGTATATCCAACAATGATCAGAACTTTTGAAATCAAGCACACTAATAAAAAAAATCTCTTAATGACTAAACCAAAGTTTATAAGTTTATAATGGGGCTATCAGTTTCCCGTGAATTTCTATTAAATCCACACTCCTATCCAGGACACCTAATTTTCTGCGATCAAAGTATAGAAAAGGCAGAGTTCCTCAGTGAGCATAAACTCAGAATAAGAAGAGCAGGAATGGCCTGATGGAGAGATAGCCCATGAGCTCTAGAAAAGCAAAAAATACCACTAGCCTACTTATGACAAGACTACATACAACCCTGGATCCAATGTTTCTTGTTATTAACAGATTTATCTTGCTTCTGATTCCTACTTACAATATCAACCATTCCCATTTTTTGTTTTATTCTTCTAAATATTAAAACAATATATGAAATCCAAAAAAAAAAATACAACTGATTTTTGTAGACACATCTTGGCATTAATACTGACAACCTAGAGAGAGACAGGATTCATGCAAGGTGGCCTTTGTACTTTTGTGTGAAGTGAAATAGGACTGGATAATGATACTGCATAATAACCTTTTAAAAATTAATTTATAAAATAATAATCTACTAATGTTATGCTCATACTCCACTATTTACAAAATACATTTACAAGATGGGAATGATAATACCAGGCTCTTTCAAAAATTGTGTAAAGAAAACATAGTCTGAAGTGCTGAAAATTGCATTTAACATCATATGCATCAACTGAAAAAAATATAGCTAATGGTTTTTCCATACTTAATAAAGCCATTTTCTCCTTAAAAATGCTATTTTGGCATTTATGATCTAGGTAGTGATTATTTTAAAAAAATAACTAAAAAATCTAATATCTTATTCTTACGTATGTGAAATATTGTTAAAAGTATGTTGGATCACTTCTACTTAGATAAACCTTATAACTATATTATTGTCATAATATGAAAAGCCTGAAATTATGAAATTAAAAGCATAAAATGACTATTTTCTAAATGGTTGTGAGTCTTTTTTATGTTAAAAGCAAACTGACTTATTGATATTGCTTTATAAAATAAGATTATTGGGCTGGGGGTACATAGTTTAGTGATAGAAGGATCACTTAGTATGTACAAAGCCCTGAGTACTATCTCCAACACCTCAAATATGCACATACATTGAACACAGTATAACATGATGATAATTCTTATCAAATAAGATTATAGTCATTTTTTAAAATCCATATATGAATGAAAGAAAAGAATTCTTGAAGTAAATGAATAAAGGTTGGAAAACAAACAAACTAGATTTTTAAAAGAGATTCAGAACTCCCCACAAAGAAAAGCCCAGGCCCAGATGACTTCAATGGTGAATTCTAATACTTTTTTAAAAAAATATTTGTTTTTTAGGTGTAGATGGACACAACACAATGCCTTTATTTTTATATGGTGCTGAGGATCGAACCTGGGTCCTGCCCGTGCTAGGCGAGCACTCCACCACTGAGCCACTCAATCCCAGCCCCAGAATTCTAACACTTAAAGAAGAATTAATATGATTCTTCACAAACTCTTCCAAAAATTAAAAAAAAAGAAACACTTCCCAATTACTTTTAAGAGGCTAGTATCACACTGATACCAAAACCAAACACATCACAAGAAAAGAAAGGTACAGACCAATATTATGTAAAAACCTCAAAAAAAAAAAAAAAATGCTACCAGACTGAGTGCAGTAACATAAAAAAGGAATGGTGGATTATACCTTATGATCAAGTGGGTTATCCCAAGAGTGCAAGGTTAATGCAATATCTAAATATCAATTGATTAATATACCATATCAGTAGAATAAAAGACAAAAAATGATCATTTCAATAGATGCAGAAACACATAACAAGCTAGGAATAGAAAGAAAAATCCTTACCTAGATATTGTACATGTATGAAAAACCCAGAGCTAACATCAAACTCAATGGTGAAAAGCTAACTTTTTCCTCTCTAACATCAGAAAAAAATGCAAGAATGTTTGCTCTTACAATTCCTTTTCAACATCATACTAACTGCCATCAAGTGAAGGCAATTATGCAAGAAAAGTGGATGTCAAAATCCAGACTAAAAAGACTGAATGACCTGAAAATTCCATTGATGATAGCATCAAGAATAAAAAAAGAAAAAAATGTAACAAAAGAAGTACAAGATTTGTATTCTGAAGATCACTAAAGATGGTTGAAATATTAATCCTTTAACCTATAATGAAAGTTCATCATTATTCCCACTTAACAAATTTTAAAAGTAGGGCTTGGTGCTAAGGGTGTAGAAACTAAAGAAAACTATAAAAGTGAAAATAACAACATAGGAAAGATAGCCACATTCATGTATCAGAAGATATACTATAGTTAAAATTATCTAGTTTCATGTAGTCCCCACAAAATTCTCAACTTCATTTATTTTGCAGAAATTGGCAAGCTGATCCTGAAATTCATATGAAAATTCAAGGAACACAAAATAATCTTGAAAAATAACAAAATTGGAAAATTCACACTGATTTCAAAACCTACCATAAAGCTACAGTAATTAAGACAGAGTGTTATTGACAAAAGGAGACATATAAATCAATGGGAGAGAATTGAAGGTCCAGAAATAAACCCTTATATTTATGGACAATTGACTCCCACGCCCCCATACGGGGAATTGAACTCTGGGGAGTTTTACTACTGAGATACATCTCCACCCCTTTTTATTTTGGGTCTCACTAAATTGCAAAGGCTGTCCTTGAACTTGTAATCCTTCTGTGTCAGTCCCCAAAGTAGCTAGGATTATAAGTGTCCACCAAATTCAATGAGGAAAGAACAGTCTAATGATGTAATGCTGTACAACTGGACATTTACATGCAAAAGAATGAGATTGGAGTCTACTTCACACAATATACAAAATTTAATTTAAAATGGATCAAGGACTCAAATATAAGAGCTAGTATAACAAAACTCCAATTAGGCAACATAGATGTTTATCTTCATGACTTTGAATTATGGTGCTCAACATCATTTGCCATCAAGAAAAGGCAAATCAACACCACAGTGAAATAATACTTCACACTCACTTGGACTGTTATAATAAAAATGATGAACAATTAACAGGGTAAGAATGTTGAGAAACTGGAACTCATGAAAATGTCTGAATTGTGTACTTTTATACAGTGATATATAATTGAAAACAAACTTTATATGGAATTAGAAGTTATTAGTTTAGCTAAAGTTTATAGAATCATGATTTTAACTAAAATTTTAAAGTCTAATAAAATATTCAAATAGATTTAATACAGTAAGCATTGTATTTCAGAAAAATAAACATTGAACTAGTAAAAATTTTCAGAACATACTGGATTAGAAACAACCTAAGATACAAAGCAACAATAATGGTTTATATTTCCCATATACTTGCTATGGGGCAGATTTTTTTTATATTTTAAACTTATGATGAAACTTTTACCATCATTATTCATTCCCATTTAACAGTTTAAAAAACTGGCATTTAGGAGCCAGGCATGGTGGTTGCATACCTGGCATCCCAGTGACTCAGAAAGCTGAGGAGGATCACAATTTCAAGGTCAGCCCCAACAACTTAGTGAGGCCCTCTATCAAAAAGCACCACATAAAAAAATAAACAAAAAGTTATATAAAAAAAAGTTGGTTGGGGACATAACTCAGTTGGTAGAGTGCATGCCTTGCATGCACAAGGCCCTGGGTTCAATCCCCAGAAGCACAAAAAAATAAAAATTAAAAATAAATAAAGTTTGCACTTGATTAAAAAAAAATTGGGGCTCAGAAGTTTGCCAAATTCACATAATTCATAAATGTGTGGATCTAGACTTAAACACAAGTCTCTGGGATTTCAAAGTATATATTCTGAATCATTATGCATATAGCTATTAAAATTATAAAAACCCACAAAATTTTATGCTGTCGTATTTATAATTCCACAATTTTTTAATTTTTTTCAAATTTTTATTCTTAAGTATTAGGTGGACACAATATCTTTATTTTTACATATTTATGTGGCTCCAAGTGCCTCATGCATGCTAGGCGGGCATTCTACCACTGAGCCACAACCCTAGCCCCCTCATTCCACAATCCTAATAATGATGCGTATAAGTGTTTATGTATTTACATATTTAAACATACATACACATACCTGTTTAGAAATGTGGCAATATGCAAAATATTAATAATGGTAGTAAATTATTGAGGTTGATGTCTTTGTAATTATCTGTATATCTAAATTTTGTATAGTAAACATGTACCACTAATGTAATTAAAAAAAAAAAAGTACTCTTTAGATTTTCTTCAGCAAATAAATTAGGCAAATGAAAAATACATATATACCAAATTTTCTCAATATTTAAGGTCAATATTTAAACCTAGATTAAATAAACATAAAATTATTCCATAACAAAAATAGCCAGTGTGCAGATTCCATTAGATTGAGAGTTTGAAGCCAGCCTCAGCAAAAGCGAGGTGCTAAGAAACTCAGTGAGACCCTGTCTCTAAATAAAATACAAAATAGGGCTGGGGATGTGGCTCAGTGGTCGAGTGCCCCTGAGTTCAATCCCTGGTACTCAAAAAAGAAAAAAAAAAAAAAAAGAAAAAAAATTATTTGTTAAGTGTATTTTTTAAAAAGTTTTTTTTTTTTACACTGGGCATGCTGGTACACACCTGTAATTCCGGAAGCTCAGGAGGCTGAGGCAGAAGGATTACAAATTCAAAGCTAGCTTTAGCAATTTAATGAAGCCCTATCCTGCCTATCCTTAGCCATATTTTAGGAATGTATAAAAAGATAAAGTTCCATATACTTTTAAAATGTGTCAGATTAAAAACCACTGTTTTTATGAAAGTTAAATTCCTTGAGGGAGCTAAGAGGTTAATTTTCAAACCTCTTAAGACCTTCTCAAGTAAATTCTCCTTATTTCAATGTGATTGTTTCAAATATAAAAAAAAATTAATTTTCCCTTGACAAGCCCACACAGTTGTATGCATATAAACCATGATTAACAAGGTAAACTAGTTCAATATTCTAATATATTAACTCCAATTCTGCCAATTATGCTTCCTCTTCTATACAACAAATCTTGTTGAATATCCAAGCTTTGGTCAATTCCTTTTGATTATTTTTTTAAATACTTGTTGCTCATTTTCATTGCTAAAAAATGAGTAGCCATTGACAATATTGCTTCACAGAAGCAATTTTTCCTGTTCACCTAGGAAATTATATAGCTAATTAATTATTTATTTGGTCATATGCATAATGAACACTAAAAATAGGCTCGAGTTTTATGTTGTCCAAAATTCCCTTAATTACTGTTTAAACCCAAATTAGTGCTCAATGTCACCTTCTCAGGTAATATCCATCTTGACCCCTTGTTTTAAACTGCAACTAGTAAACTTCCCCTATTCCTCTCCAACCCTACTTTTGTACTGGGCTCCTTTACACTTATCACCTTCTAACACATCATTTATCTTCTTCCACTTTCTTGGGAAGTTTTTATTCATTTTGCTCCCAGTGCTTATGACATACATAGCAGATGCTATTGAATGACTAATCTTACTAATAGGTGAACAGTAGAAGCTGTTGCTTCTGTCTGAGCTTATTTGGTGATTTATACGAACAGGTGGAAATGTCATGGTTAACTTTGTAATTAGAGTAAATCATTATTTTTCACCCTTCTTGAAGCAGGAAAGTACTTTCTCCAGTAGCCTCAACAGAAACCAATACCTACAAGAGAAGGTTTATACTCCTAAAATAGTGGCTCAGAACCTGAGAACACAAACAGGATCCAGACAGAAAAGTTGTACATCTGAGATTTTGAAGGGAAAGGGATCTTCCTTTTTTATATATTTTGGATCTCAAATGGCTCTTTTTACCCAGTTATTAGTCATACCAATATTCACTGTGCGTACTATACATTTTACATATATTATTTCATTTATTCTTCACCACAATCCTATGAAGTAGATATTATTAACCACTCCATTTTACAAATAGAAAACATTGAGATTTAAGTAATTTTCCCAAATACATGATAGGTAATAGAAGTTTGGCATTTAAAGTCTACATTCTTAAACACTATGCGATACCACTCCCCTATTCATCATGATGAATTATACAGTCATGATGAATTATAAGGATTCACAAATTCCAACCTTGCTATCATCTGACTCACTCTGCTACTGTAATACTAAGCAGAGACCAAATATAAAAGGGTAAACAATTTCTACAGATGTAGTAAATTCTAGTAATTTGAAATGATTGGCAATGCCTTTTGATGGATTAGTCATACCAAATAAACCTCAAGCTACAAAATAGTTAAGGCAGTAACAGGGTAAAGTTCACAACAATAACAATAAAAACTGCAAAAAGTGTTACTAGAAATTCTTCTAATTGAATTGGTCATTAATTTATGGAATTTTCACATGTGGAAAAAAAGATACACTACTTAACAAATAAAAGTCTTTTCACATATCCTCCCCCAAAAGCCTAACTCTTGACAGTTTGGAAAGCAACAAATAAAGTATTAAATGACTTTCTGAAAACTGTTGTATAGTTTGTTTACTTCTTGTCTCAAGCCTGAAATGTGATATCTGTGCATGATCTTGTGTGAAAAACACCCCTACCACTGTTAAAATTTAGGACTTTTAAGAGATCTTAAACATCCCAAAACATCAAGACAAGTTTTTAAAATCATTTTTCCCATAGCAAGTATCTATTTTATCAATTAATATGATTAAAAATTAATTCATATACTATGTGGGATATTTTGGAAAGCAACAAATAAAGTGCTAAATGACTATTTTGATTTTGGTACTGGGGACTGAACTCAGGGATGCTTTAACACTGAGCTGTATACCCACCCCTTTTTAAAATTTTGAGACAGGCGCTCACTGTCGGGCTGGTCTCAAATATTTGATCCTCCTGCTTTAGCCTCTCTTCTGATTCACTGGGATTACAGACGTGCATCATCACGCATGGATTGTACTTACTATGTTTTAAAAGGATATTAATACCCTTTCATATCAAAACTTAATGGTAAATCCCATTATGAACAGCACTATTAAGAGAGCCTGACTTATCACAATTTTTAAGATTCTCAACACATTTGACACACTTAAAACAGTCACAGTTGTTTTAAAATAAATTTAGCAACTACGTTTCTAAACATTTTTAAACATGAGATTAAGAACTATAATGGTCTGGGGTTGTAGCTCAGTGGTAGAAAACTTGTCTAGCACGTGTGAGGCACAGGTTTGATCCTTAGCACCACATACATAAAAACAAATAAAAGAAAGGTATTATGTCCATCTACAACAAAAAAAAAATATTTTTTTAAGAAAAGAAGTATAGGGGCTGGGGATGTAGCTCAAGCGGTGGTGCGCTTGCTTTGGCATGCATGCGGTCCGGGTTCGGTCCTCAGCACCACATACAAAGATGTTGTGTCCGCCGATAACTAAAAAATAAAATATTAAAATTCTCTCTCTCTCTCTCTCCCTCTTTAAAAAAAATTTAAAAATTAAAAAAAAAAGAAAAGAAGTATAATGCCCTCAAAAGAATAAAAAAATCCAAGTTGGATGTGGTGGCACATTTCTATAATGTTAGCTTCTTGGGAGGCTGAGCAGAAGGATCAAAAAATTCAAGACCAGGCTATGTAACATAATAAGACCCTGACTCCTATCCCTAAATCTAAAAGTAGACAGCCTCAAAAGTACAAATTTAAAATTTTGTACCCTTAAAATATGGTATTTCTTTTTATGCATGCATATTTTATAGCCCTTATTTTTTTAAATATTAACAAATAACATACAACTTGGTCATTTGGTAGACAATTCTGTTCACTGGAAAATAGCTGATATTCTTCTTAATAAATGTGTATGTTATTTTCTGCCTTCCATGTACTGTCACTGTAAATATGCTAGTAGTGTGCTAAGCTATACCTTAAATGCCTTGTATGGGAGCTACTTTTGGCTTTGTTTCAAACAGTTCCATGTAGTTAAGCTTTTTGAGTTCTATTTGCATTTTCCAGTTTTTGTATCCTCAAATGTTTTCAAGCTGTGAGATCTAACTTCTTATTCTTCTCTTTGGAGTTGCTCCATCTTTCACAACTACCACACATTACTGATAAAAAACACAAGGCAAGCCAGGTGTGGTGGGAAAGTCCTGGAACTTCAACAATCCCAGAGGCCAAGGCAGGAGTATCATAAATTCCAGGTCATCTTAAGAAACTTATGTGAGCCTCAGGAATTAGGGAGACACCGTCTCAAAATAACAAAAAGGACTGGGAATATAGCTCAGTAGTACACTGCCCCTAGGTTCAATCTCCAGTGCCAAAAATATAAAAATAAAAATAATTAATAAAATACATAGGGTGGGGAAACCATCAAACTAACCTTACTACATTTTTGTACAAAAAATGTAAACTGCCTCAGGGAACTTTGAAAGGTACTATACTGAGATTTGGGTTTGCAGAGCTTATGACATCATCTTTAGGAAATCAGTTACCTCCTTAGAGATTTTAGATGTGTTCCAATGTTCACAGAGATGACTAAATAAACAAGCTGTGCCTCTATTTGTGTTTGGTGTGAAAGAGCATCTATACCAGATCTGGAACAAAGTAGGTCCTTGATCAATGTGCATACATAATGTATATATATTATATGTATACCCAGATCCCCAAAAAAGGAGCTTAAATGATGTATATCAATCTTTTAACCTTACCTAGAAAGTAGAGAGGGAGATGAGGAATAAAAAAAAAAAAATGTTCTTACTTTTGATCCACCTACTTCTGTAATTTTTTTAAAAATCAGGATTAAACAACCTAAATGTATAATTTATATCCTGGTTTGTATGTGTCTACAAAGACAACAAAATCACAACAGAACACTTCCACTTGAAGTGGAAGTGACTTCGGATGCTTGTCATCACTGTATACCTGTCAGTCACACCTGACTGAGTTCTGTTGGCCCTCCAAAATGCTCAGATGAAGCAGTTCCCTCTTATGCTTAGCATACTAACCACCATTTTGTCTTCCCTTAAACAGTTAACAGCACAATTTTAAGTCATGCTTTCCTTTCCTGCCTGCAACTGTCCACTTTTTTTGTTTCATAACATATTAAGACCACCCTAGAATATATACATAGATTGCCAGTGATGTGATTCAGAAACTATAACCTTTGTGATGGGCTGGCTGCCTTCCTGGTCCTCACCAACAGCTTTGTTTCCCTTTAAGTCCTAAAGGAAAAACTCTACAGAGTCAAACCTGTGGTGGGTCCACATCTATGGCCATAGTAGTCAGATAAGGTCATCTTTTTCAAAGATGGTTCACACTCCTTTCCTGGCTGTCTCCCAGGCTTGACTACTTTGCCTTTGGTTCAGTTTTCACTCTTTTTATCTGTCTGTGCTTCATTGTATTGATAAAAATAAAAATTATGTTGACTATTTTTTGGTACTGGGACTAAACCCAGGGTATTGCACACGTTAAACACATGCTCCATAACAGAGCTACATGCTAGTGTGTTGACTTTTCATTATGTAAAATTAATAAAATCATGTGTGGACAACACAGTCATGGCTTAAACTATAAAATTTCAGTCTTCCTTGGGTTTTTATTAAAAATCAATATCCTCCTATTCACTCAACAAAATAATTTACAAAACATTATATCTAGTTTCTGGTTATTGTGGAGTTGGATGAGTCCCCTCGTCCCTCAACACTCAAATTACATATAGCAAAGTTTCTTATTAAAAAATGTTGAATATGAGTATAAAATCAAGTGACTAAAACTCAGCCTATTTTCAATTATGCTTCCTGCTTTTATTATATAAACTAAGAAAGAAACCAACCCTCATATAACTGTCTTAGAACCTCCACCAATTTCTCTGGGTAGCCAATATGACAACTGACAAAGATTCAGACTTACTGACAAACTATAAATACTATAAGCTAATGTTACTCTCTTAATACTCAGTGGGAAGATTTTGGGTATAGAAACTACTAAAAGTCAGAAGTCTCTAATGTACTTAGTCCTCATCCTTCCACTGCATGTAGGAGGTAAATTAGTTTGCTTCTGACTTCACTTTTCTCATCTAAAATATGAGGTTTGAATGAGATGTCTTACATACACTTTTTAGTCCTAACATCCCATATTTTTAGTCTGTTAACTATGGTCAAATGGAAACCAATAATAATGTTTAATATTTTTTACCAAATCAAATATCCATAAATAGTATTTCATTAACTTACAGTATTCATAGAAAACAAAAAATACTATCTTTTTACATAATATAAGTCATGAATGGAGACAGCAATTTGTAAAAGGCCATAGAATTACAGCACAATAAGAACAATGTATTGGGGCTGGGGATGTGGCTCAAGCGGTAGCACGCTCGCCTGGCATGCATGCAGCCCGGGTTCGATCCTCAGCACCACATACAAACAAAGATGTTGTGTCCGCCGAAAACTGGAAAATAAATACTTAAAAAAAAAAAAAAAGAACAATGTATTGATTTCTTTATTGTGATTTTAGTATTCTATTCACTATACTATCTTTATTACGTTATTATACTTAGAAAGTTTTTAAACCTTTCTTACTCCCAGTTAGCCAATTTGCTATCTAATGTACTCAAATATACCCTGTTCAATTTTTTACTCTTTGAAATCTCCAGAACATTCTCTTTCCCCCTTTGTTCTTACATTGAAATAATTGCCAATGATACTTTCTCCCAAGGTCCCATCTTAAAGAGTTTGTCTTGTCTTCTACATAATTTCTATTAATTTTCTACATAAATTTTAACCAAATAAAGACTATCTCTACCATATCTACATTCATCAGTATCAGCTAGAGGCTTGTTCTTTTAAATAGAGTCAATACATTCAAGCATCAAAGGACTGAAAAAGACACCAGAGATCCTTTGTACTGTCTGCCAAAATGATTTTGTACCTTCCTCTGTCTATGACTGTTCTGTCATTACCCTTTAGGGCCTTCTAGCTTCTAGCCCTTGAAGTCAATGAATAGAATTGGTTTTCCAAGTTCTCTAAAGACATTGGCTAGAACAGCCCATCTGCATCTTTACATTCCTGACTTCTCCAAGCAGAATATCTTGCCCTAGTTGTGGTCTCCAAGACCTAAGTCCTATCACTAACCTATCCAGTGAGAATATCAACCAGTTTCTGTTCTCCTTGCTTCTGCACAAGTTTTCAGACTTGTCTCTAAACTGGCATAGAGACATACCTACTGTTAATTCCACATGTACTAGTGAGAGGCCACACTCTATTCCCTATACCCAGGAAAGAAAGGTCAAGGGCGTAAACTCTAACTTCCCATTAGTACTAGCTAGTGGCAGAAGCAAGAGAGTCACTATACACCTAAACTAGATATCCTTATCTCACAATCTATCTGGGACTCTCCATGTATTACATAAAAGAATTAGGAGAAAACCGGAGAAACTGGACTATTTTCTTATGCAAAAACAAACTAACTGTACTTGATTCTCAAGAATCAATGAGTCTCAAACCTCAAAGGACTAATAATCACCAGTAAACTTTTGTAGCCCCACAGGTTGTGAGAATGCTGGAATTCTTCCTACCATTTGTGCCCTCAGCCCCCTCCTAATTCTGAAGCCCTAGACCCTTCTTCAGAACTCCTATTGACTCATCAACTGAAGCAACCCAAAAAACCCATAAATTCCTTTGTAGTACAGTAACTTGCCTGTATTCTGACTGATTAGTACCCATGCAATTGATGCTCCACAAATCATGCATCTTGAACAATGCCTCTGGTTTCCTTTAAGGACTCCCAAGGACTAGTTTATACTTTTTCCTGCCTTCTTTCTGCACCCAGATCTGGGAAAACATCTAGTGGATCTTTTATTTTTTTTTAATTTTTTTAAGAGAGAGAGAGAGAATTTTAATATTTATTTTTTAGTTTTTCGGCAGACACAACATCTTTGTATGTGGTGCTGAGGATAGAACCCTGGGCTGCATGCATGCTAGGTGAGCACTACCGCTTGAGCCACATCCCCAGCCCCATCTAGTGGATCTTGACAGGAACAGATCTAGCATTACCCAGTACAGCAGCCAGCCAGCCAATTCCTGTTCCTTCAGATCTTCTCTGCCATAGCTGGCCTTGCACTCAGCAGAATATATGACACCAGTGGCAATGGCAGAGGCACTGGCATTTCAGCCAGCAAATGTCTGGGGAGTCTTAAGAAAAAGCCCATAGACTGATGAGACTACTGTCTACAAATTCCCCGGAGTATTTTCATATGGTTAACTGTGGGCACTGTAGCCTCCTAAAGTTGCTTGTTTTTTCCTTCTGTGTTTGGGATTGAACCTGGATTCTCAAGTGTGTAAGACATGCTCTCTACCACTGAGTTACACATCCAGCCCCTACATCCAAAGTTTTGAATAAGGCAGCAAGAATGAAGATGTGCTAGCTGGCAGACTGGCCCATCCTATCAACTAATTTATAATTTGAATATTACCTGCACCCAGAAGCATATGCAATTAAGCTATCTCTGGTTTCATCTACCTTCTGACATATCTAATGACTGCCCTGGTAAAAGTCAAAGACAGTGACAATGCCAAGGTGGGTCAGTTAGCTGATATGCTAGCAAATTCCAGTTGCATATTAAAGAGTCATCTTGTAATGACTCCTCACTCAGAGTTCAAAATAAGAATAATTGAATCTGTCAGCTCCCTAAGAATATGAGTTCTGATATAATAGCACCTTCTTACTGTTCTTGCCCAAGACTTTACAGGCAAGCCCACGTAAGGGTAGGAAGGATTAGGGAGGGATTCATATCAATTTAAGAGTCTACACCAATTGAAGTGGATTCTTGCTTCTTTCAAAGTCTTTTTTAATCAAGGAAAAAAGGCTTGACTAAATGACACCTGGTACCTGACATCTCTGTCAAGAGGGTATATTCACTGAGTGAGGTTTAGGTCTTCCAAAAATACAGATGATATGAATTCAGACCCTATCTTCTTAAATGCTCGTGTTTTTCAATAAGGGAAAATAGAACAAAAACATAAATCAAGGAACTCTGACTCTGCTAGGACCATGGTAGCCTCATACATTAACAGTGTAGCCAACTCAGATATCCCCATGTTCCAAAGTGTTTAGTTTGTTCTACCCTATAAAGGAAAGCTGGAAGGACATTACTAATTCTCTGGTACATGATCTGGCAAACCAGGGAACAGAGCTCACCACTGAAACTAAGACAAATAATCAAAACTTGACCAATCAAGTGAGGGTCAGATATAAGGTTATGCCATCAAGGTCAGAACCACCCAGAAGTAGCTCTGAAAAAGCAGAATGCTGAAGAAGAAATGGAGGAGACTGCTCTATCAGAATGGCAAGGTGCATCCATCAGTAGAATAAGTCCCACACAAATTTTATGGCTTTGCCAAACTACCTTGATACACTGCTTCAGGCCACTCGAGTTATTCAACTGGTAATAAAATGTCCACAAATGTTTCCTTTTTTTTTTTAATTGCTACTATCAGTATGCTCCATATCAAATGGCTACTTGAAACATTGTCTATACAGACGCCAGTCCATGGGTGGTTTGTGACTGGCCTACAAGATAAGTACAGAAATTGAAAGTTGTGTTTTTTGTTTTGGGTACTGGGGATTGAACTCAGGGGCACTCAACCACTGAGCCACATCCCCAGTCCTTTTTTTTTAATTTCATAAGGCCACTATAGACTTATGAAAGGTAATTCTTCAACAATTAAGACTTCAAAACTGAAATTACTCCTTGATCCATGGATGGCAGAATGGATTTTGTTGGCAGCCATGAAAACAACATTAATCTCATTCTGACTATCCAACAGAGCTCTTGGGCGACCAGGTACATTGTCAGTCAGCAGTAAAAATTTGAAAGGAATCTTGGTTTTGTTAGTTTGTTTATTCTCTGAATAGAAGGCCTCAACTGTGGGGTTAAAGTATTCAATAAATTATATTGTAAACAGATGTTCTATCATCAAGGCTTCACTGTTCCACCGATAAAGAACACAGGTAAAAAATGTTTAGTATTATTCTGAAGGACCCTGATATTTTTCAAAATGGTGAATGAACATTGGCTTCATCTTAAAAGTCAACAGCTGCAATGTCCCCTAATGAGTTACACTGTCCTTTGAAGCTTTGAAGTCAGGCATTGACTTCTCTCTCTAGCTATGAAAGTCCTAGATGGCATCTTCTTCCAATACAAAACTGTTTCCTCTACACTGAAAACCTATAGTGTAGTATCGCCAGTGTTGTTGCCTTCATGAGTAATCTTACTGAGGTCTCTGGAAAACTTGCTGCAGCTTCTACACCAGCATTTGCTGCTTCATGTTGCACATTGATGCCATAGCAATGGATTCTTTCCTCAAACCTCATGAACCATACTCTGCTGGCTTTGAACTTTTCTTCTGCAGCATCCACATCTCTCTCAGACTTCATAGAAGTGAAAAGAGTTAGGGCTTTGCTCTGGATTAGGCTTTGGCTTAAGAGAATCTTGTGTCTGGGTTTGATCTTCCAACCAGACCACTAAAAACTTTCTCCCTATCAGCAATAAGACTATTTCTCTTTCTTACCTAACTCATGTGTTCACTGTGGCTAACTGGCACAAGAGGCCTAGCTCTCAGCCTATCTCAGTTTTCAACATACCTTACTAAGTTTAATCATGTCTAGCTTTTGAGATAAAGTGAGAGACCTGTAATTCTTACTTTTATTTGAACACTTATAAAGGTCACTATAGGACTAACTTGGTCTAGTTTCTACATTGTTGTCTTTCGGGGAATAAAATGGACCAGAGGAGAAGAGAGATGAAACAGCACATTAGTTGAGAAGTCAGAACACACACAACATTTATGGATTAAGTTCACTGACTTACCTAAATGCAGTTTATGGCATCACAAAACAATTACAACAGTAACACCACAGATCACCATAACAGATGTAGTAATGAAAAGTTTGAAATATTTCAAGAATTACCAAAATGTGACACAGAGACATGAAGTGAGCACATTTTTGTTGGAAAAATGGCACCAACAGACTTGCTTAATTCAGGGTTGCCAGAAACCTTCAATTCATAAAAGTTGCAATATCTAAAAATGGAATAAAACAGAGCACAATAAACAAGGGATGCCTGCATATCACTACTGCTGCTTAAAGTTGGCACCAGAAATAATTTCTTGGGGTATTCATTCATGCATCAAACATGTATTAAAGGCAGAGGATGTAGCTCAGTGGTAAAGTGTTGGCCTAGTAGCCTTGAGGCCCTGAGTTGGATCCCCAGCATAGCACTACAAAACATCCTCCCACACACACACATACACGTTTATTATGTACTTAGGACTGAGCCAAACCCTGAGAATATAAGGTGACATGGTACCTGTATTCAAAGGCCTTTGTCCTGCAAAGCAAGAATGGTCCACGTTCTATAGACAGCCATCATGTTCCTACCATCTTCCCTCCAGAAAGTGACAGTCAAAAATAGGTTTACCTTGTTTACTTTTATATTCCTACCACTAGCATGTATAAAGGGTACAAAAACATTCAATGCAAGTTTGTATAAACAGTAAACAATGTTTAAAAATTAAAAGCTAAACTTTTAAGCATATACGAGAATATAAGAATACACAAGCCAGGGATGAGGATATAGCTCAGTTGTTGAGCATCTGCCTAGCAAATGTGTAAGGCCCTAGGTTCAATCCCCAGAACTGAAAAAAAGAAAAAACCAGAATATACAAGTTAATTCTATTATAATTCCAAATACTTACTTCAAATTGTAGATCATAAGTTACAAAACCCAGGTAAAACCATCCTTAAAAATAATGAGTTGCTAGGCATGGTGGAGCATGCCTATAATCCCAGGGATTGGGAGGCTGCAGCAGGAGTACTTAGAATTCAAAGTCAGCTTTAGCAACAGTAAGTCACTAAGCAACTTAGTGAGAACCTATATCTAAATAAAATATAAAATAGGGCTGGGGATGTGGCTCAGTGGTTGAGTGCCCCTGAGTTCAAGACCCAGTAGCGCCCCCCCCCCCAAAATGATAATAATCTTAAAAATTTTGTTGAAGGAACTCTGAACCTGGAGTCCATAGATAGATGCCAAGGAATATGAAAATTTCCAGAAATGTTTGGAAAAATTATATTATAGAATGAGGTCTAAAAATTTAAAAGGATCATTGATTCAATAAAAGGCCCTTACTTTACACATGAAGGAACTATACCGAAGAGGAAAAAGTCTCACAAGTATAACCATTTCAACAAATAGTATAAAAGCTGTGTATTAAGGTTCTAGAGCTCCCATGACAGAGGACCACAAACTGAGTGGCTTAAAAGACAGAAATTATCATACATTTCTGGAGGCTAAAAGTTCAAGATCAAGATATCAGCAGGGTGGGCTGGGGATGTGGCTCAAGTGGTAGCGCACTCGCCTGGCATGCATGCGGCCCGGGTTCGATCCTCAGCACCACATACAAACAAAGATGTTGTGTCCGCCAAAAGCTAAAAAAAAGAATAAATATTTAAAAATTCTCTCTCAAGATATCAGCAGGGTAGCTGTTTCAAATAGAGCCCCTCTTGGCTTGTAAATGGCCATATTCCTCCAGTATCTTCACATGATCGTCTCTGCATGTGTCTGTATCCTTACCTCTTTTCAGAGTGATGCCATTTATATTAGATTAGAGCCCACTCATATGATCTTATTTACCTTCACCCTGATTACCTAAAAAAAGGTTCAACTATGGTCACATTCTAGGTACTAGGTATTAGGACTCCAATATGAATTTGAAGGTAGACATAATTTAGCCCACTATACTCTGTCTTTTAAATTTCATATTTTTTTAAGATGCAAAATACATTCATTCTATCCCAAAAGCCCCCAACACCTTAACCCATTCTAGCATCAAACTCTTTTAATCAGGTGTGGGAGGACTCATATTTTACCTCCTCCCGAGATAAAATTCTCCAGCTATTAACCTGTGAAAACAAGTATGTAATCTGCTTTCAAAATACAACAGTGGGATAAACACAGTATATCCCCATTCTAAAATTTTGCAA
Source organism: Marmota monax (assembly GCF_021218885.2). NCBI lineage: Eukaryota > Metazoa > Chordata > Mammalia > Rodentia > Sciuridae > Marmota > Marmota monax. The sequence continues at coordinate 7,382,461 of NW_026693082.1, forward strand.
GAAACTAAAGAACTGTTGATAGACCCCAAGCAGTTCTGAAATCTAAGGCGGCAAATTTCATTAGATTTCTAATTTTTTGAAATATAGCTAGACTTGAGAATTTTCCAAATCTTCAACTATGGGTTCTTTTTTGTCTTAATCATTCCTTCTTCCATCTTCAAACTTCATCACTTAGAAGTTTATCTATTTTCCACATACTAGAATACAATTTGGCTAAGTTCTTTGACACAGCACAACAGAGTCCCTTTCCTCCAGATACCAGTAACATATTCTTCATTTCCATTTGAGATCTCAACAGAACTACCTTTAACATTCTTGTTCCTACCAACATTTGTTCATAATAGTATATTTCCATGATGAAATATATACTTCTCTTCCTAAGCCCTCACTAGAACCACCTTCAATATCCCCATTTTGACTTACAATCTCTTCAAGGCAATTAAGGCTTTTCTAAAATATCAATCCTCACCACAATCCATTACCTCATTCTACAGCCATCTCTGTATTTCTATTTTTGTTACAGCACCCCTCCCACACACACACACACACTTTTAAATACCAAAATCTGTATTAACCTGCTGAGACTGTGTCTTAGATCCCTTTTGTTGCTATAACAAAATACTTAAGACTGGGCAATTTATAAAGAATTCAAGTTTACTTGGCTTACAGTTCTGGAGGCTGGGAAATTCAAGAGCATGGCAACAGCACCTGTCTGACATCTGAGAGGGTCTTTTTGCTTTATAACATGCTGCAACACATGGCAAGACAGTGCAATGTGTTAGCTTTGCTCTTGCAAAGCCACTAATGCCATAGTAGGGGTCCTGTTCCATAACTTTATCTAATCCAAACCACCTCCTCCCAAAGGCCCCCACCACCACTAGACCAATAACATAAATTAAGGGAGCAGGCTTCCAACACAAAAATTTGAGGCGAACACATTTGAAACACAGCAGGTTGCCATAACAAACTATCACAGTCTAGGTGGCTTAAACAACAGAAATTTATTTTCTCACACTTCTGAAGGCTTGAAGTCCAAGATGAAGGTGTTGGCAGGGTTAGTTCCTTCCAAAGCCCCTCTTCTTGGCTTGTAGATGGCCATCTTCCTCCAGTGTCTTCACACGGTCATCACTTTGTATGTGTCTTAGTCTTCTCCTCTTACAAGGACACCACTCATATTGATTGGGGCCCACCCATTTTACCCTGATTACCTCTTCAAGGCATTATCTCCAAATATAGTGACAACCTAAGCATTAGAAATTCAGACTTAAATTCAGTATATGAATTTAAGAGGACACAATTCAGCCCACAAAAAGCTGGAACAACTTGTATTGATTTATTGAATGGATACTAAACAGCATTCTTTCCCAGCCATCATACTAGTTGGTAACTATGCAACAGTAAGCAAAATAGGAATAATTCCTGACTTATAAAACTTAAAAATAATGGAGGGAAATAATCATATACAAATGAATAAAGATAAAAACCCATGAGAGCACACAAGGTGTATTTGGGCCTCATCAACCTGTTACATCCAAAGAATTTGATGAAGCACCCAAATGTGAAAGATGAGTATGGAAAGGTGTGTGCACACAGAATTTTTCAGGAAAAGCGAAGAGCGTAGCACATTTAAAGAATTGTAAGTTGGCCAGAAGGGCTATAATATAGAAAGTGAGAAGAGTAGTAAAACATGAGGTTGGTTACAAAAAACAGAGTGATATCACTCAGGGTCTTGCATATCATATTATGATTGGTCTTTACCCTAAGGGCAATGTGAAGCAACTGAAAATCTTTAACCATGAGTATATTTTCACTTTAAAGAGAAAATGTACTCATGGTACATGAGCTTCTAAGGTTCTGAAAATGTTCTATTTCTTGACCTGGGTATTGGGTTACATGATATGGTCACTGTGAAAATCTAATGAATAATGACTCTATAAATAGAGATTCAAGAGATATTCATGTGGTAAAATCCAAGGACTCATATGGATTGAATATAAAAGGGGAAGGGAGGCATCCAAGAACTTCCAGTTTCTGGTTTCTAGAAATTCAAAGGCAGACCCATACACTGTGCCACGAAATTCTGAAGACACAAATATGGAGATCACAGGTTTATAGGAACCTTTCAGGCTTAAAAGGGGAAATATCAGGGCTGGGGTTGTGGCTCAGTGGTAAAGCACTTGCCTAGTATGTGTGAGGCACTGGGTTCAATCCTCAGCACCACATAAAAATAAACAAAATAAATGTCTATCAACAACTAAAAAAACATTTTAAAAAGGGGTGGAGGGACATCAAATAGACCAAAAAAAAGTATATAGACCCGAATTCTGAGGACAGGACTAGGAAGTAAATATATTTGGGGTCAATTCTGTTCATAGAAACAGTAGGTATAAAATCATTCAGCCAGTATTTAATGAGATCCCAAGGTTATTACCAGTACTGTTTTAGATTTTGTAGCCACAACTAGGAAGAAAATAAACAAGTTCTTGTGGATCTTATAGTCTAGCTCAGGAAGACTACTAAAAAAAAAAAAAAAAAACACTAATAAAGAAAAAAAAACTTCAAATACTAGTAGTACCATGATGACAACAGCATAATGCAAGAGTGAGAGGATAGGGATAACTCTACTTTAGACTGGAACAGTTAGGAAAGGTGACATTTCAGTTAAGACCTGAATGTTGAGAAAGTGGTAGGTATAGGAAGAATAGATCAAAATTATTAGGGGTGGAGGGGGAACACAAGTAGTATTTCAAGCAAGGACAAGCTGAACGTGAAAGTAGATCAGACAAAAAGAACAATACAGATAGGATGTAGTAAATGAACTGGTAAAAGACAAGACCAGGAAAGAAGCCATTATGTAGCTTTAAGTAGGGTATGATTGAATTTAAAAACATATTTTTTCTTAATTTAAATTAGACTATACTAGTCACTCTGGGTTAAAATTAAAGGCTGGTGGGGAGAACTGGAGAATGAAGTTGACCAAATTATGTTATGTGCATGTATAAATATAGCACAACACATTCCCAATTTTACATATAACTATAATGTACCAATTTTAAAAACCAATAAATATTAGAAAAAAGACCAACAGAGTAGAGGATTGGGATTAGGGAGAGGGAATAGGGGAAGGAAAGTGAAAAAACAAAAGTACTGCTGATTGAAATGGAGAAAACTGTGTGTGTGTGTGTGTGTGTGTGTGTATGCATTTATGAATGTCAAAATGAACCCCACTATTATTAACTACAATGCACTAAACAATAAAAAAAAAAAAATTAAAGGTTGGTAAAGTAAAAGTGGGGAAGGTTACCATGTCCAAGTAATAAATGATGAGATCACATGGGGGAAAGCTAAGCTAAGAATTACGACAGATGATTTTCTGAAACTGATACTTAAGGAACTTTTAAGACTGGGAGAAGGCAACAAAGGAGACTAAGAAATAGCCAAGGAAAAACTGATCAAAAGTCAAATGCCTGTGGAAAGTCAAATAAGATGAGTAATGAATAATGCTCAATACAAAGGAACATCCTAGAAACCTTAAAAGTCAGTTTAGTAGAATGATAGGGACAGAACCTAAAAGGGAGTATTAGGTGAGATAAGGAAAGAGACTGTTCTTTAGAGAAGTTTGGCCATAAATAAGTCATGCCAAGAATGGTCTTATAGAGAGGTTTAAACGTTGATGGGACAGGCTTAGGAAAAGGAAAGACTGGCAATAAATAAGGATTCCTGAGAAGGCAAGAGATACCATCACCTTAGATGGGGGTGGTGGCTCAAGTTCTACTGAAACAAGATGAGAGCAGAGAGGATAGATACAAATGGAGGCAGAACTCAGATTGCCGGACTCTTCAATGAATAATGTGTTTTTTCCACTAAAAGTATGCTATGAATATTTTGCAAAGTGCCCTTAGCAAGACAACAAAATAGCCAAAGAAAAATTAAACTGAGATTAAATAAGGGAAATGACTCTATGTGTATTGCTTCTTAAACAAATAAAGGATAATTATGTAATGATATGCATGAGAACCAGCAATTCTATATTGCTAAATAAAGTTTAGACTTAAAAGAGAATCAAACACTAGTTGCTTTGTTTTTAAGTTTGACCCTATGGAAATGGGTAATCAAAAGGAAATCTCTGTTTTACTCCACTTGCCTATAACCTAGGACTTAATTTCTTGGTTATAAATTACAAATCTGAAGACTACTGGTATGGTTAATCTGTAACAAGGCACTGTTACAGCATTAGAAACACCAAACTAAACGGGTGAGCCTTCTTCTCTCTGTGGGACCCCATTTTCCTTAGCAAGTATCAAACATGACTAATTCATGCTCCCGCTCCATATGGCTATATTACAAACTGCCCTAAAAAATGTCTCTATTATGATTAATATTTCCTTATATTAAGAGTTTATTTATTGTTTTAAGGAGAAGACTAGGTCCTGAGCTAATATTCAACAATTATTCACTGACTCCTGTTAAAAAATAAAGCTGTAAAAATACAGTAGTAACCAAGGAAGACAAGATTCGTGCTTTCATAGCACTTTAATTCTTAACAAGATTATGCTCCTTAATATAATACTCTGGCTTCTGCTGGTCTTTAAACAGTAAAGGGAAGATGGGGAGGGAAAAATGCCATTATTACCACTAATTTTCTGGCCTTAACACTTGTTTTCCTATTATTCTTTAGAATTTTAAGAATATTTTTCCCAGGCTGGGGTTGTAGCTCAGTGGTGGAGCGTTTACCTCACATGTGTGAGGCATTGGGTTCGATCGTCAACACCACATAAAAATAAATAAAATTATTGTGTCCATCTACAACTAAAAAAAAAGTTCTGGAAAAAAAAAGAATATTTTTCCTACTATTTTTAATTAATTCAAAAGTTTAGTTAAGGGCTCCTATCTCATTCCCTAGAAATACTTCAGTTTGCTTATATTCTAAATAAAATGTTTTATCTGTGCTCAATGCTCTACTGAACTATATTCCTAGAATTTCAATACCATTATGTATTGTTTTGTAGTTTCATTAACTGAAAACTACCTTAACCTACTTAAGAAATCAATGCCACTTCTTTTATAAAGTTTCTCCCATTATTTGTTTGTTTGTTTGTTTCTGTGGTGCTGGGGATTCAATCCAGGGCCTTGCACATGGTAAGCAAGTACTCTATCAATAAGCTAAACCCTCAGCCCAAGTCTTTCAGATTGAGCAAAAATTGTATTCCTGGCGTGACATTTTGAAATTATAAAAAAAAAAAATTGCAAACCTACTCTTAAGGAATTAAGAAAAAACAAGTAAGACCTAGTTCTTTAATTTTTTAAGTTAACTAAAATGAAATAAAGCAAATACTCCACAGTAAAAATTCATTCTGTATCTAAAAGATTTTCCTTATAGAATTTATTTAATTCAATGTTATTTTATAAAGCAAACTTAAATATCTCCTTTATTGTTCTTTAATTTTAAAAAGTTAATTTAAAACATCGTAAAAAGAAAAAGATGTTCTTCATTACCAAAATACCTAATTCTTCAGAAATTCAGAAAATTGACATAATTTCCATGACATCTACTACTAGCACACTTAATAAGCAGAACTACACAAAAAAAGGCCACTTTCCAACTGTTGACCTATTTAAAGAACTACTGCCTGAAATTAATCATGAGTAAAAAACCCCAATTTATGCAATTTTACAATCCATTTATTGAATACTACATTTCTAATCTGAATTGAAATATATTAAAATAAATTTAAACATTAAAGCATAATAGCATATGTAAAAAATTCATCTGAAAAGATATGCTAAAACATGATTAACAATTATATCAATGTGTAATTTGTAGAAAATATTTAAACATTAAATAGCATAAACTATTTTCGATCTTGACTTTTAAAAAATATTTTGTTTAGTTGTAAATGGACACAATACCTTTATTGTGTTTGTTTATTTTTATGTGGTGCTGAGGACCGAACCCAGTGCTTCACATGTGTGAGGCAAGTGCTCTATACCACTGAGCCCAGCATCATCGATCTAACTTTTAAAAATAAAATTCTAAAATGGCCACTTGCAGATTTCTTCACTCAATTTCCTTGACAAATCAACATAACTTCCAATCCTATAAATTAAAGGTACCATAAAGATATACTCAATAATTCTTATCTTGAAAGAAATCTAGATTAAAAAAGAGGAGGCTAGGGATGTAGCTCAGTGGCAGCTCAGTGCCTAGCATGGGTGAGTCCTTGGGTTCAAACCCAACACTAGAAGGGGGAAAAAAAAAAAAAAGAAAGAAATAACTGCTTTAAAGATAATGTGCAATACAATAGTGGAAGTATGTCTGACCTAGATTTGTATCCCAGTTGCTGCATCTATTACTAGAGAAATTACGTTAGATAAGTTGTTTAACCTAAATTTTTGTTTCTGTATAAAACTCAAAGAAGTCAGGCACAGTGGCACATGCATGTAATCCCAGCAACTCAGGAAACCAAGGCAGGAGGATTACAAATTTGAAGTCAGCCTCAGCAACTTAGCAAAGCCCTAAACAATTTAGCAAGACTCTGTCTCAAAAAAGTAAAAAGGGATGGGGATGTAGCTTATTGGTAAAGTACCCTGGAGTTAAATCCCCAGTATCAAAAAAAAAAAAAAAAACCTTAAAAGAATTATGAAAATTTAGAGACTCTAATAATCACATTCAGACTGTGGCTTAGCACTAGGATTAAATTGATAGCAGTTATTTAAATGAATGTTTGTAAATTAAGGTATTTTACTATAAAATTCCTATTGTTTGTTTGTTGCACCATCACCACACAATATGAAATATTAGCTATTAGCTTTCCTTGACAATCATTCAGCTTTTGAAGGTCAACCTCTAATCATTATGACAAGTTTATGGGTTTCCCAACCAGTAAGTATTACAGTGACAGATTTTTTACAAATCTTCCAAGCATTTTAACATTGAAATTCTACTAATCCACAGGGCCAGGAAACTACAGAGCTATGGCCCTAAGAACTTAACTTGGTTAAGTGAGGTTCATAAGGAAAAGAGATTATATTCAGTCTTGTTCACTTACCATCCCATCATCTTCACTGAAAATGTTATGAAGCTATAGGAAGACTGCTAAACAGAAAATTGATAGAAAAAGAAAACACACATATGGAAAAAGACTATAACAGAAAAGGAAACATGATTTCTAAGATGATTACATAAGACAAAAGGGGGGGCAGATCCCATAACTCATTCCAATTTTTTTTTTCCTATACTTTAGGTGAAAAAAAGGAAAAAAGAAAAAGGAAGAGGAAAAAAAAAAACAAACACCTCAGAGTTCAGAATTACAAGTGAAAAGGTGGTAAACAAAGCTGTACAATAATTCCAATAATTGATAATTGCAGATGAACTACCTGCAAGGGTAAAACTAACACTAACTTTACACATCCCATATGAAGTAGCTGAAACTACAATATAAAAAAATAAAAGGCTGGGTTGTGGCTCAGTGGTACAGAACTTCCCTAGCATGTGTGAGGCACTGGGTTCAAGTCTCAGCACCACATATAAATAAATAAATAAAATAAAGGTCCATCAACAACTAAAGACATATATTAAAAATAAATAAATAAATATGTTTAAATGAACTTTACTAAAGTTGAACACAATTTTAACTTAATTTAATGTAAAAAAAAAAAACACATTATTCTTTTCTTCCTTAATTACTAACAAAGTTAAGAGGAAACAGTCTAGTAGCTCCTCAAAATTTCTCAATCTTCCCCATTAATTTAAAAAAAGTTTTACAGACACACACACACACACATACACACACACACACACACAAGAAAATATTAACCATTGGACCAACACTGTCACACGAAGTCCAGTTATTCACCAAAGCAGGTATGACATTTTATTAATGTAACTGTGACTAGTTCTAAGATTAGGGGAACTACACATATGGCTTTGTCCGCATTACCTAAAAGATTCTATTTTATCCCAGGGGCTCAGGAGGCTGAGGCAGGAGGATTACAAGTTCAGGGCCAGCCTCCGCAATTTAACCAAGCCTTAAGCAACTTAGAGAGACCTTGTGTCAAATTAAAAAACAAAAAGGTCTGGGGAATGTAGATCAGTAGTTAAGCACCCCTGGGTTAAATTCCCGGTACCAAAAAAAAAAAAAAAAGATTCTATTTTATTCATACTTAAGACAGCTTACTGAAGTTAACAAATTCTGAAAGATGGATTATGATGTACAACAATGGCAGTTATCATACCTGGAATGAGACAAGGTATGATAACGACAGAGCAAAATTTTTGGAAGAGAGATTTTTTCTAATATAAGTGGCTAAAACTTCTATTAAATGTTTAAAAAGTTAAACTTTTTCAATATATAAGATTCTAGAGAATAAATAGTTATGAGAATAACTATTTATTGTTGAGGCTCTCTTTTTCAAAGAGTTATTTGTTCTATTCCTTCCTCTTATTCCTGTGCATAATTTGACAGTGAAAGAACTTCCATAGAATAGATTTAAAATTACTACTTACCATGTGAATATTCTGTTACAAAAATGATGCCATTCACAATAGTCTAAGATAACAGGTTATCTTTCTTTTACAAGTCTTGGAAACCAACTGTTTTAATAGTACCTTCATTTTAATAAACAAACAAAAAAGTAGTATGCCAATCTTATTTAATTGGTAAAAAGAAAAACATCACCAAATGGAATACTTACTCCCTTAAAATCATCTCTTCGTCCCAGTAAATTTACAAAAATACAGCTAACAGTTTTAATAGAAAAAAATTTTACTCACAAAATTATAACCTCCTAAAATTTATCTCTAAAAACCACTAACTCAGTCTACTCCTTATACTGTTACCAAATTATCTATTAAGAATTGTCACTGTACCAAAACTAAACTAAATCTTGTCATGACTAAGTAGATAATCTATGTGGATTGTAGATATATTTAAAAAAAAAAAAAAACCTCAGCCCTTATTAGTTACTGTATCCATGTCAGAATACTTTGATAAACTTCAGTAGACTGACAAATCTATCTAGTCAAGGCACTAGTACATTAACAACTATACTTCTTCAACATTTTCCAAAGAGAGCACCATTAATTTTCTTTATAAATACTCAGAAACCCAGATTTTTACTCTGCAGTAAAAAAATTTTGAGTAAAGTCAAAACAAACCTTTCATATTCTTTGAATAAATCATCAACCCTTTCAAAACTTATATCTATATACAAAACTAGAAAATTCAATAACCTATATTAGACAACAGATAAACAGCCTTGAAATACTCAAATCTTATCACTAAAACAAAAAAATACAACCCAATTGTTTGTAAATAATGTTATTTTTAATAAAAGCAGACAACATATAAAAAGCTAACATTTTCTTTCAGAAAAGGTAATACTGAAAATAGATTACCTATTTAAAAAATAGGTTACCAGAGGTTCAACTTATGAGTATTTTTATGAACAAAATTATAAAATATAGAAAACTATAAATTTGTTGATCAAAAGATAAAAAAGTTATTTTCATACTAAGTCTATGAAAAAACAACTAAATATAACAATCATACTGAACCACACTAGAAGCTGTGGGATACATCTTACTTAAACAGGATCACTAATGCCAACTTTATTTTTTGTGATACAGATGAAGTTAGAAGGTCTAGCACTGGGGGCATTAAGACCACATGTGAGTATAAAAAAATTTTTGATGAAAAATTAGTAAATTTCTCACTTTTTTAGATTTTTAGCACCAAGCAAGGTGCTAAAATAGTGATTTTAGTATCTTCTACTTCACACTTATTCCTCCATTGTCTTATTGTTAAAAAAAAAAAAAAAAGCCACAATGCCTAGAGAAACTATTTACTTCTGCTTTGTGTTTTTAAAAAAAAAGAAAAGGCAGGCTGAGGTTGTAGCTAAGTGATAGAGTACTTGCCTAGCACATGTGAGGCACTGGGATCGATCCTCACTATCGAATAAAAATAAATAAATAAAACAAAGGTATTATGTCCATCTGCAACAAATTTTTTTTAAAAAAATAAAAGTTTTTTAGAATGTTAAATTTCCCTGCCTCGATAAGCATTTATAATTTCTAAAAATTGATTGGTAATGATAAGTGATGTCTGGATGATTACTATTTAGTACTCAGAAGTACCAGGAGATGGAGTTGAATTTGTTATAAAATCTGGAAATTTATTTTAAACTTCATATCTAATATGAATGTTTCCTCATAATCTTTTTCTCCCAAAGGCAATCCACTTTCTCCAACTATACATTTATAATATTATTACTCCTAAATAAATTTTTATAAAAACACATAGAAAAGGACACAGTTGCTTCATCTGTCTCCAAATTCAATCCTTCTGTATGATTTTCAAACTGCTAATTTACATAACCAATAAATCCAAATACCAATAAATATTACTCTAAAAGAATATATTAAAACAATGGGTAAAGGAGATATATATATATATATATGTATATATGAATATGTACTTACACACAAAACATGAGTTAGCACATTCCCACTACATCATAGTAAGATGAACAAATATACACAAACATACACATATGCGAAACAAGATAAAGCAAGGTAATATCTATTCAAATGTAAGCAGCACTGAATTGTACATACAAATTCTTATTTCACTAAAGGAAATGTAATAAAGATCTTGCTGACAGTACTATACCCAGTTTTCAGCCTCGGTACTTAAAAGTAATATAAAGATGTGGGATGACATTTAAAGTAAAGTTGAAAAGAACAGGAAAAGATTTTAAAACAACACATGAAGAAAAGGATGGGCTAATCTGCGATAAATTTAAGGGCCATGAAATATCATGTAAAATATATACAGAATCATAATGGCTAATTTTTAAAAAGTGCACTGTAATCAGATGGAATTCTTCCTAAAAAAAAGTAAAATCAAAGTTTAAAAAATACTTTCTTGTACTGCAAAGAGAAATGCTCAATTATGTAGACTAAGAAAATGTCTGTTTAAAGGCAGGGATGAATTACAAGACCTCTGAAATGAAGTACATCCCAGTTTTTAATTTTCTAGTGAAGGAACATATTCACTGAAAGAAGTTCAGCTGACTCTACAGAAAAAATTAGAACTAGAACTACAACATTGTGTAAGACAAATCATTTTATAACAAAAGCTAAGCAACTATCCAAAATATTTTTTATATTACAATTATGCTGCATGAAATTGAACAAAGATAAGTGAAACATTATTGGAATCACCTGAGGAGCTTTTCCTACTACACAGTGACTTGTCTCTGTATTCCTTCCAGAATTGGCAAGTGTGCAGGGGGCAGAGAGATGCTTGAGATGGTTGATGACTATGTATGTATTATTTGAGGAATATCCATAATATAATGGGGGAAACTCCCTAGGTGATCAATACATCATTGACTGTCTAGCATTTACTGGGGAATTGTGTTTGAACAAAGTGGTATGCTAATTACACCATAGAAATAACTTTGTCACATAGATTATCTGAAATATAATTTTATCTGTATAAACAGGGGAATCAACTAAGGTGCCCTATAACAAATTGGTATTTCTTGCATATTTAAGAGAGTGAAGGAAAAAACATTAAAATTTTATGAAAAGTTAGATTTAGGTTAAGAATAATAAAAAACTTTTGTATGTTCCAACATATAAAATAGATAAGCTTATAATTCAATTGTACAAAAAAAATTCCTACATCCTATCCACTCTACTAAAGGGCTTTCATAATAACCAAAGGTACTGCCACAAAAGATTATTAAAAACATTTAAAATACAATTTTATATAATTTTTATTTGTACTTCAGAATTTAAACAACTTGCTGGGAACATCCTTTGCGAGGCACCACAGTCTTTTTATTTGAAACTATTGAAACTTCAAGACAGGCTCACTAATTTTTTTTTTTCAAGAGCAAGCAACAAATGTTAGCTGAAAATAGCCAACTTAATGATTATCTGTGACAAAGACTTCATTATGTGAGCCTAAATAGCCTCCCCACCTCTGCCTCTCCTGTGGAGGAGGGGGTCTTTGTGTGCTTTTCTGTGATGGTTCCACTGAATTCATTACAATAGAGATGGACATTTGATATTCATAACGATCCAACATCTGAGCAATCTTCTTTCGAGACACACCATGTTTATTCCTCCTATCAAAAAAGAAAAAGATTTTAAATATTTTATTTTAGCATGTATATTCTTAGAGATTACCCTATTTTAAAGACACAGAAACCAGATTCTAAATAACATTACGAAATAAATACTGATATATTTCATTTACTAACATTTTATACAAAAAGATTTATATTGGCTGGCTTATGGTAACATATAAGATGACTACACATTCTTCACACAGAACTACCTATTCACCAAGCACAGTAGTGCTTGCCTATAATCCTGAAAACTCAAGGAAACTGAGACAAGTCTGAGGTCAGCCTCTGCAACTTAGCAAGACCCTGTCTCAAAATAAAAAGGACTGGGACTCAGTGGTAAAGTGTCTTTGGGTTCAATCACCAGTACCTTAAAAAAAAAAAAAAAAAAAATCCAACTATCCATTCAGTGAACCCAATGAGTATATATCCCCCCTTTTAATAACAAAATCAAAGATTATTTTAAAAAATATAATCATGCTCAGTGGTAAAGCAGTTGCCTAGCACGTATGAGGCTCTGATTCAGTCTATCCACAGCAGAGCCAAGAATTAAAAAAAAAGAACCAAAGATTATGAGGTATTATGAGTATTAAAGAAAAATTGCATGGACTTTTAGGAATCATAAAAACATCTTTTAGGACAGGTTCCTATTACATTTTAAAATTTATTATCAATACCATACTAAGAGACAACAAATTGGCATCTCACAAACCCAATGTTGGGTTAAAGAAACAAGACAAATATACTCTATGATTCTAGTTTGAAAAAAGGCAAAATTAAACTATTGTATTAAGGTAGAGCTACTATGATGAAAGTTTAAAAGAAAAGTCAAGGAAGTGACTATGATTACCCAAGTAAAAATAGTAATTAGCTTTAGGGGATGAGAGGTAATTGTGACTGGAAAGAGGAATGTAAAGAGCTCTGAGGCACTAGTAATGCTCTCATGACAAGGATGATGGCTAAATTCATATTTGCTTATAAGAACTTGGTTAAGCTATATATTTATATTTTAAGTACTTTTCTGTATGAGTTTATGACAACAAAAAGTTGTTTAAAAACTATTCTTGACTGTCAAAGAACTTCAGACAATTTATTTCACCCTCACAGTTTTCTGAAACCTGATTTGGACGTGGAAACACTCAGAAACATATTTTACACTTAATACTATAGTTCTCAATTTATTAATTTTTTTTATTTTTCCTACAAAATGACTGCAAAAAGAAATATTTACTTTTTAAATCTGATGTTTACATTCAAGACATAAAAAAGCAAAAAAGAGAACGTAGAAAAAAAAAGATCCAAGCTTAAAAATTGGCAAGATATGACTAAATCTACGAGGTACAAAAATCAATGATTCACTTCTATACAATTCTATTCAATTACTTCAAAAGCCAAATTATGCTAGCTATCATAACAAACTGGCTTTGTTATTTAACATCAAATTACATTAAGAAATTAATATTAATTTCAACAATCCCTCAAATGTAAATGAAACTATAACTATGGGACAATTTACACATTTACTTATTTAGTATAACTCAAAAAGTTTTAAAATGTCTCCATTGTAGAATCTTTCTTATTTTTAGACTGACTAGTCATGATTTGGTGAAGAAATACTAAGATGTTTGACTATGACATGCTGCCCCAAACTCCATAGGAGTTCTGTGACTACGTATATGCATTACATTCTCTTCCTAAAACCCAAAAAAAGTCAGAATTCCAAGACATACTAATTATAAAGAACTTGGTATAGAATTATGGACCTATAGTAGTAAAGGTGGAAAAGAAGGAACAAGAGGAAATCACAAAGTCAAAAGGTAATGATGGGGCCTAAAAAGTAAAGTTGAAGGAGGAAGGAAAAGGCAGAGAATTAACCTAGATAAAAACCAGAAGGAAAAGTCCTAATTTTACCCTCAAAGTTTCCTGGATCTGCAAGAACATTTAATAAACTGAAATCGTGTAGGAATTCACATTAAGAAAAAGCAACACACATTTAACAACAAAAATTAAATAAAATTCAGTAAGGCAAAGCTCCTCAAAAACCTTTAAGTCAATGTTTCTTTTAACAGAAAATAAAAAGTTATGGTCTCTATTTACAAGTAAGATGATGAGCAAAAATGCTAGGAAACAAATTGACCAATGTAAAGGCAAAAAGAAAGAAAAAAGAGAAGGATTCAATAAAAATTCGAGTGCCTTACTTTTCTAATTCTTCAGGATCAAATTTCCACCAAGTTTCAGGTTCATGAAACTCTACTCTGTATCCTTTTCCTATGGCCTACAAAAAGGAAAGGAAGAAAACAAAACCCAGAGAATAGTTCTTAAAGTAAAAAAGAAAGCAGACAGATACAAATTTCATTTAGACAATTACCTCTAAATTTGTTCAACCAAGAAAAATGCTACTTCATAAAATAATATGGTTTGTAAAAATTTAAGACTACTCAACTGGACAAATTCCAGTTACCATCCTCAGGTCTGGGAGAACCAGTAATACTAGCATATTCCTTCATAAGCAAAACTCCCAATTTCTTAAAAACTAAGCAAACCAACAAACCTCTTCAGAAAATAAAGACAAATATTTTAATAATACGATCAACTTAACTAAAATTTCAGAATACAAAAAATTGAAAATAAAAAAATTAAAATGCTTCTCATATCTCATATTTACCATTTCCACATAAGGTTTCATTTCCCAAGCTTGGGTATTAGTGTTGTCTATTATAACTGGAGATCTTCCCTGATCAATAGCTTGTTTTGCTGAAATAAAAAATAAATTAAAAAAAACAAAACAGAAATATTAGGTTAAAACACATAAAATTTAAATTCTCATTAAGAAAAAATACCACATCTCTGTATTTAGAATCAAAATTGCACAATTTCTCAAGTCAGTGCCATGAAAAAAACAAGGACTCCACTAGATTACAAAGGAATTAAGTGGGCTAGGGTTATATAGCTCAGTTGGTAGAGTGCTTGCCTTGTAAGCACAAGGCATTGGGTTCAATCCCCAGCACCAAAAAAAAAAAAAAAAAAAAGGGAATTAAGAGACATAACCACATGCCAAGTGTATTCTCTGAAGTGGATGCTGGTTTTGACAAACTGGCAGTAAAAAACATTTTGAGGGCATTTTGTTAACTTACAGCTAATTAAGTCTTCAGTCCAGAGCTAACTTTCATTTATAGCAAATAAAGAAGGTAAATAAACAAGTTACAATTGATATGGACTGAGTATGAGAACAGGTGAAAATTTACTAAAATAGGAAGATAAAAATTATTCAAACACCAAGTTATAAAGCAATAGTTGCATATTATCTTAAATACGTCAAAATATAGGAAGGGCAGGATGATCTACTAAGATGCTGCAAATGTTTATCTACAGGTGGTGAGAATATTTACACTTTATCTGTATTTTCTAATTTTCTACAATGTACCAATAATGCTTCTAAAATAAGAAAGACATACATATTTAAAAAGTTACAGATTTATCATTAATTTCCAATATAACTTTATATACCAAGTGGCTAAATACCATAGTTCAACTGACTTTATGGATTTCTTAGGAATATTATTTTCAAAAGGGAGTTGAGGTAGAATAAAACTTTTCTAAACTGTATCTTCCTACTCCAAAGCCATTACGTAAGAATCATTGTCACAGTAAGCCACTGTCAATGACGTGTATATAAAAAAAGAACTTCCAATAAAATGTAAAAGGCTAAGGCAAAATGCATGTGGGACTCAGAATTCAGACCAATAAGTTCAACATAATGAAAAATTTAAACAGAAATTTAGGGCAAATGGAATTCTAAAGGTTAGTTAAGGAGTAATGACTATGATGGAATACATACTTGGAAGATATTTCTAAACACCAAAAGAAATTTAGAAGGCCTTATCATCTATAAGTGCTGGCTTGGGGCTAGCACCAAGATGCTATCACCTCCCAGTGTTTCATCTCCAATCATAAACTGTTCAAATCTCCCACTTAAAATATCTTATTAATAAGTTTCTTAATATCTAAAGTTAGACTTAAACATACAAGGAGTTATATTCAAGAATAGCTTATAATTTTTGACTTGGGAGTAGAGATTATCCTCTTTCCACAAATAATCATAATCCAACATCACAATCCACTGCATTCCATGAAACTAGAACACCTAAGTAAATGTTTGCTAACCAAAAAACAAGGAGTGTTCTTCAACAAATTAACTACCATACTCTAAGAAAGAAAAATGACACTTTGAAGATATTTTCAATTTGTAAGTGTTCTAAATGTCAATTCTTCTAGTAATGAATAGGAGGATGAAAGATTCTCCCATAATGGTGCCTGGCATCTAACATTATTCAATAAATATTTGTTGAAAAGGGTAATTTTGCCCAAATAATATGCCATGCTTATAACTCAAAATGTCTAACAATTGCTAGACATGATTACCTTGGAAGGGGTAAAAATCACCTTGGAAAAAGCCATATTTGTTACATTGATGATAAAACCAGTAGTTTATTCAGACACCATTATAACATTCAGCAGGTATAACTAGCATAATTCACACAGCATAAAAATTTTAATATTCTATTTTAATTATTGCAAAAAAGAAAAAAAAAAAGTCTCATACAAACCTCCCAGTCCAAATGTACACTGGTTCTGCCCACTATCTTTATTCATTCCATTTTTAGCCTACTTTAGACCAATAATTCCAAACATCTTTGGAACTATAATATCATTATTTGATTTAAAAACAATGACATTACAAAAATTAAAAGAATTAAATTTTTTTAGATTTTTATGCCACTGTCTGGATTTGGAGAAATCCTAGGAGGTCACAAAGCCAATATATGCTGAGAATCTCTTAAGGGAAATGCTTGGGACCTGAAATATTTCAGATTTCAAGAATTTTTCAGATATTGGAATACTTGCATAGACTTTACAAGATAAGCATCTCCAAACTAAAAATCTAATATCCTAAATGCTCTAATACCTGAAATTTTTTCAATGCTGAAATGATACTCAAAAAAATTTCAGATTTTGGAGCATTATGGATTCAGATTTTTAGATTAGGAATGCTCAAATTTATTTGTCAGTCAACATTTAAACATTCCTGTGAAAACATGAACTGTAACAGAGAAAACTTTTAACTCAAAATATCTTCACTGAAATTCCTTATTCTAAAAAATCAATAATAAAAAAAAAAAAATCACTCGTGTTTTTCCTATATATACTATAATTATGGCCCACCCTAGTTGTTAGCTTTAGTTGTAAGGAAGTTCCTCATTACAGAAGAAT
This sequence comes from Marmota monax, assembly GCF_021218885.2. NCBI lineage: Eukaryota > Metazoa > Chordata > Mammalia > Rodentia > Sciuridae > Marmota > Marmota monax. Next base: position 7,399,870 of record NW_026693082.1, read on the forward strand.
TCTAGCCCCTAAATATGAAAGGAACAACAGACCTAGAAAATCAACATTTTGCAACTGTTGCCTGATTTAGAAAATAATATAAGGTTGATAGGAAAGTTAATAATGGAGAGAACAGGCTGTCCCTCTGAACTATTTTCATCAATTTTGCCTTTAATATAAGAGTAGAACAACCAAACCTGTACTTGTTTAAAAAAAAAAAAGCTGAACATAACCAAGACTCCAATGTAGAGCTAATTTTCATTTACAGAAAATGCAGGAGAAAGATATGCAAATTAATTGGCTAACAACAAGTTAAATGGCTACCAAGACAACTACAGGATGTAAAACATTCTACAGGCACTAGAGTTTTAGCTCAGGGGTGGAGTGCTTGCCTAACATGTGTGAGGCACTGGGTTTGATTCTCAGCACCTCATATAAATAAATAAATAATAAAAGTCAACTGACAAACAACCCATTTTCTATAATAGCATGAGAGTTAAAGAGAGAAAACTACAAAGATTAATTAAAAGAAACATAAAACCAAGTCTACTGAGGGCCTTGTTTGGATCCTGATTCAAACAAAGCAACTATTAAAATCTTGACAACAAAAATCTGGGTGATAGGTATATGAGATTCATCATACTCTCAACGTGCTGGGTTCAAAATTTCTTATAATAAAAGCTATTTGTTTAATCAATACATTCATCTTTAAAAAATAACTTCTAGTATCTGAAATTTACTTACATAATTCTAGATCTAGATCAATGGTTTTTAATTCTGACTGCACATTAGAATCATCTGAAGAACTTCCAAAAAAAATAAAAAGGAAAAAATACTAATTCCTAAGCCCCAACCCATGTCAACTAAGCCAGAATTGCCGAAGAAGAGGCCCAGTGATAACTTGTTGTTTTAAGAGGTCCCCCCCGCCCCCCCGCAAGTGATTCCTCCCAAATGTGAAGCCCTGGTTAAGAACCACTGTTCATGATGAAAAGAAATTGATTTGTGTCCTCTAAAAAATTTATTAAGGAGATTTCTTTTTATTTATTTATTTATTTATTTGTTTGTTTGTTTGTTTGTTTTTGAGTTGTAGATGGACACAATACCTTTATTTTATTTTTATGTGATTGAACCCAGTGGCTCAAGGATGCTAGGCGAGTGCTCTTACCTCTAAGCCACAACCCCAACCCTTTAAGTAGGTTTCTTTTAGAACAATATCAATAAGAAAAACCTTTCCCTCCCCAGTGCTGGGGATCAAACCCTCAAGCAATACTAGGCAAATACTCTACCACTGAGTCATATCCCTAGCCTGAGAAATACTTTTAATATTCATAGGTATTTTAGTAAAATTTAGAAAACATTAGCACTATTCTCAGGAAAATAACTTTTAAAATATACATCAACAGTATCAGAGTTCTAAAAATTCATTCATAAAACCAAAAATAAAGCCTATCAAAATATCCCATATCTCTATTATTTTGCCAGCTTATATTAGAGTACACTAACTACAGTTGACAAAATGTTTTATGTAAATTCTCTGCTTTTCACAACAACCTTCATCAGGTAGACAAGTGTAGTTATCATCAAGAGTTGAGAAGAAAAAACTGGGTCTCCAGCTATTAAAAATGGTTGCCAAAGTCACTTAGCAGGTAAAGTCTAAGTCAAAATAAAACTTAGGTCTTCTGACTCCCTAGTCAAATATTCTATCCCAGGAGACTTGGCCCAAAACAAACCTCTGTTCTGGTTCCAGTCATGGGCATCACCAAGTTGATTAACATTATACCTGTACCCATCTTGATGGTGAAAATAGTCATCAGTGCTGAATACAATGCCATCACGACTCTGACCAAGCAGAATTCTGTTAACAAAAGAAATCATAAAGGTGCCATTTATAAAATCTATAACCACCAAAAGAAACCACACAGGAAAGATTTTTTTTTTTTAAATCTTTAACCATATTTCAAACAGAACAGCACAGGAGCTGAACAACCTCAATGAACTTTCCAATTTTAAGCATCATGCTTAAATCTACACAATTACAGTCAATTTCAAAAACTTTTAAAATCAGCATTTGTATTGCAACCTTTAAAAAACACTGTTCATGCAATACCAAAACAATATCAATTATTATTCATGTTTTAACTTCAGTATACTTGTATAAGATATCCCCAACTGCCTCAATTTAGTACAACCTAAAAAGGTTGTAGGATTAAGCCAGTAATTTATCTGGGAAAAGCTGTATTAGACCAAAGAAAGCTCTGATAAACTCATTTCCATGAAACACAAAGATAATATGACCCAGAAGTGAGAGTTAGAAAATAGCCTGAGATGAAGAATTGTAAAACAACCTATGAACCCACTGAGTACAATCTTTAATGATTAAAGTATAAACTTCAATGAAATTGATCATTAAACACTAAATATAAAATAAATTCTCAGATCAGGTCAATGATAATAAGCTTTGTTTTGAAAATGATACCACCTTAAATTTTCAAGCACATTGAGATTAACACAAATTAAGAGTTTCAGAGAATTTTATAACCAATGACTCAACAAAGACTGGGAGGGTGCTAAGGAAAACCACAGAAAGATTACAAACTGAATCCAATAATAATAATAAGTATTTTGCTGTTTGTACTCCTTTTCCTAGTTCATTCTATAATTGTGAAGGAGTTGGGGGGGAAGCAGATGGTGGAAGGGCTGAGAGTAAAAAGAATATTATTCTGGGATGATTCAAAAAATGTACTTCCTACTAACAAGTAGTAGGAAGGATTCAACTATTAAGATGACAAATGTCATCTCTCTTTCCCACAGCTCATAATAAAACATACAAATTTTATAATAAAAATAAATCATTTGTATCAAAATAAAAAGACTTTAAATGTGTATTTCCACTTACAGAATCAAAGTTCAAATTACTTCAAATAACTAAATGAAAGTTAATTGTTTGGGTTGTTTGCTTTTTAAGAGGACTTAAATTGTTGTTTTTTTTGTTTTTTTTAATAGCCACGATTTTCCCAGAATATTTCTTAACATATTTGGCATATACTGCTTATACAGCTAGTCTAGAGTATAAAAATGTCATAATATTAGCATTCTAACCAGAGCTTAATCACCTAAAAAAGAGATTTTTACTACTTTATTAGCAGATGATTTTTACAATACTAATAATACATGACTATATTATTTTTATATCCAAGAAATGATTTTATTTATTTTTGTACCAGGGATTGAACTCAGAGGCACTTAACTACTGAGACACATCCCAAGTCTATTTTTTGTATTTTATTTAGAGACAGGGTCTCCCTGAATCCCTTAGGGCCTCACTAAATTGCTAAGGCTGACTTTGAACTCACAATCCTCCCGTCTCAGCCTCCCAAACCACTGTGCCACTGCGCCCAGCTCCAAGAAATGTTTTAAATTCTCCAAATTTAAAACAATAATAATAATAAAAAAGGTAGGGGAATATAGTAAATTAATTTTTCCATTAAATCAGGTCGACATTAAACATGAACAAACCTCTATAAAGACCATCTTCTTAAATACAAATCATAATTACAGTAAGTTGAACTTGGAGACTTTTTCCTCCGGATAGCACAGATTATGCATTTATCTCAAACTATGAAGATTTTGAAAACTTCAAAAAATACCAATATGAACCTAGAACTATCTGATGTCATCTAACCTCCCCCAAATTTTTAAGAACATGAATATTTTCAAAATTCTTATCATCAGGCTGTGTTGGAATTCTCTCAAAGTTCAGCTGAAGTACTAAAATTGATTCTCAAAATGTTAAAATTTGGAACTTTAAATAAGACAAATAATCAGATCAAAGCCCAGGGGCCATTTGATTTTCAAAACAACAGCTATCCTTTTGTAAATCTATTATGTGCCAAATATCTATGATCTCATTTATTAAACAAATATTAATTCAGAAAAGAATGACTTCAGACATTAGGTCACCAGGGTTACATGGATAGTAGTGAGAAAACCAAAATAAGATTCCCTGTCCCCCAAACCAATGGCCTACAAGCATCCTTGCCTCCTGATATTCAAACCTTGTTAAATCCTTCCCTGGAGGAGTGGCTAGACTTAGTTACTATCTCCTAAAGAACAGAATATGGCACAAGTGATTAGATGTCACTTCCAAGATCACCAAACAAACAACAACAACAAAATACTTCATCTTAAAACTGCAGCATATGTGCTTGTCTTCTCACTTGGAAAGAAACCAACTGTCACATGAACTGAGAGAGGTCTCAAAAGCAGGCTCCAGCAAGTAATTGAGGTCCACAATCCAAGATAGTTCACAAGGAACTGAGTCCTGTCAACAATTTTGTGAGAGCTCTTTGAATCAGATGGTCCCTTTATTACAGTATTTTGTTAGAGACCTTGAACCAAAGGCACCCAGCTAACCATCCCTAGACTCCAGACCTACGGAAACTGTGACACAATAAAAGTTTATTGCATGGTCATGAATAACGCACTCTGTGCTTGTTACTTGCTTAAGTAAGAACAGGTGAACCCTGTTCTCCCACCAAAAGACCTACCTACAAGCGTTCATTTTCATAGTTTTTAAAAAAATTCCTAACTACACATTAATTTTTAACATATTCATGTGCATTTAAAATTGGAATTTCTTAAAAAACATTAAGTAAAACTGACACTTCATGAACCCTTTACCTCCCTATCTACTGAACAGCTAGCTGTGCATATCCACTAGTCCAAGACCACTTTACCCCAGCATTTCATTCCCTAAGTACTCCTCGAATTAAGAATAAAAAGACTACGTGAGGAAAGATATATTTCCTTTGGAATTAAACTGAGATCTATATCTTCCAAAAGAATGGTGACCAAAAAAAAAAAAAAAATCTTTTCCATCTCTCTTTATACCAATTAGTTCCTATGGCTGCTGTTAACAAAGTACCACAAACGTGGTGGCTTAAGACAATAGGCATCTGGCAGGAGGATGGTGCATTCCTGTAATCAATCCCAAATGCCTACAACCCTAGCTACTTGGGAGGATCCCAAAATCAAGGCCAGCCTGGGCAATTTTGTAAGACCCTGTGTCAAAATTAAAAGGGCTGAACTGTAGCTCAGAGGTAGAGTACTTGTCCAGTAGACCTTGAGTTCAATCTTCAGTACCACAAAATTAACAAACAAAAAACTCCAGAAATGTATTAATTTATAGTTCTGAAGGTCAGTAGCTGAAAATCACTTTCACTGGGCTAAATAAACAAGGTGTCGTCAGGTCTATATTCCTTCTGAAGGCTCAAAGAGAATGTTTTTCTAGCGTCTAAAAGTTAACACACCTTGGTGTGTGTATCCTTCTGCTGTAAGTACAAAGCCAGCAATGGATCATCTTCTCTCTTGATTTCTGTCCTTAAAATAATCTGATTGACTCCAATCCTCCTGTCTTCCCAATGTTAAGAACCTTTGTGATTATGTTGGGCCCAGCCCAATAACCCGGGATAACTACCTCATTGCAAAACCTTTTTAATCGCATCTGCAAAGTTCCTCAGTAATGTATGCACAGATTTCAGAGACTGGACATGGGCATCTTTGGAAACGTATCACAGTAAACACCCATAACAGGTTTCAAAAAACAGACAACAAAACCTGTTCTCTTAAATCTTCTCATTTTTCCCTTCTTGGATGGTAAAAAAGAGCCCACTGTTTTACTTCTGTCCAAACTCAGATTATTAAAAAAAAAAAAAAATTCAATTTCCTCCAACTTTTTTTTGACTTTTATTCATTTACCTATCTAGAAGTTATTTTGTGAATGATATAAAGACAGCTTTTAAGTATTGTATCCCAAACTGATAGTGAAATATCCAATTATTATTTATGGAACATTTTTCCCTACTGTTGTAAAATGCCATATTTCAACATATACTCCCTTCTCTATATGTAGGTTTCTGGATTCTCTAATCTTCTGTCTATTCTTTTTGCCAGTTTTTGCAATTTTAATTAATTATAGTTTTAAAAATATATTTTGAGGGGCTGGGGATGTGGCTCAAGCAGTAGCACGCTTGCCTGGCATGCGTGCAGCCTGGGTTCGATCCTCAGCACCACATAAAAACAAAGATGTTGTGTCCGCTGAAAACTAAAAAAAATAAATATTAAAAAAATATTTTGCTAGATGATAGAATCTCTCATCATTTTTTTCAAACTGCCCTTGTAACATTTACATACCAAAGGAACTTTAGAATGGCTTATCAAAATTAATACAATATTCTTTTGAGACTTTGAAAGTTTCACTGGATTTATAAATCAATTAGGGGATACTTTACATCTCTACTTTAATGGGTTGTTCCACTTTATTGTGTTGTCTTAAAGATAAACATGCTATGACCAAAACTATTTTACAGTAGGTCCTCCAAATCCACAGTTGTAGATTTAACTAGTCAGGGGAGAAAGTATATTTTAAACCTGTTAGGTTTCTGTACTGGGGATGTAGCTCAGTGGAACAGCACTTTCTTATCATGTGGAAAGCCCTACACATACACACACCCCAGCAAAAAAGTTACATTGTAGCTGATATACACTATCTGGTTAGGCCTAAGATAGGTGTATCTGTATTGCTCCAGTTCCCACTTTTTTTTTTTCCTTGTCATTATTCCCTAAAGGATATAAGGACTTACATAGCATTTACATTGTATTATCTATTACAAGTCATCTGGAGATGATTTAAAGTATGCTTATGTAAAGAAGTTATATACAAACACTACATTGTTTTACACAAGGGGATTAAGCATCCAAGGAATTTAGAATTTGCATGAGATACTAGAACCAATCTCCTACACATACCAAGGGACAACTGTATACCTCTGAATATCTCTCTCAGAATCATCAGTAAAGATAAGGTGTCTTGAGCACTTACATTGATGGAAGTGTGTTTTGTGAAAGAATAGGGAGCTTTAGGATTTTTTTGAACTTCTGAAGTTCTAGTTCTAACACAAGACAATATGAACTGAGAAAAATATACTGAGCCATTCTGTATCCTCATCTATAAAATGAGAAACTAATATCTACCTCTTTTAAGGAGAGTACTTCTGCTCTATAGGCATTCAACAGGTATTACAGTCATGGCTGGCTCTCTGCATGCAATCTAAAATATATTCAATATGATTATAATTTGCCTTAACATACTTTAGCTCAGACAGTGTGAGATCATTTTGATGATTTAAACTCCATCCTAATCACAGGTAAAGAAATCATATCCTGGGTGGTCTTGCTAGCTAAGCACAGAAACAATAAAAAGGGGCTCTAAGAAGTTACTCCGAGTGCTTATCTCTGATCAACTCCAGATATCTTATTAATAATGAAATGAATGGCTTTGTTTTGGGGTTCTTTTGGGGGGGGGGGGGTCCTGGAGATTGAACTCAGGGGCACTCAGTCACTGAGCTGTATCCCCAGCTGTATTTTGTGTTTGTTTGTTTAGAATCAGGGTCTCACTGAGTTGTTAGTGCCTCACTTTTGCTGAGGCTGACTTTGAACTGGTGAACCTGCTTCAGCTCCCGAGACACTGGGATTACAGGTGTGCATCACCACTCCCAACCTAATGGCTTATTTTTGAAAGTATTCTCTCACTGGTAAAATTCGTAGAGTACAGGATGAAGACTAGCTAAAATACTATAAATTCCCCTGTGCTTCCTCTTTGCATGAATAGTGGATAAGAATCTAGTAAAGTATGTAGTCCATTTCGCTGGGAACAACTCCCAAAATTTGATCTCTAAAAGGTTCTATGACCAACCACTGTATCAAAGGATTCTGTCTGCCTGATACCAACTACAATGGTTAAAAAAAATTCTACCCCTAAAATAATGTTTAATTCTGCCTCAAATGAACCTTGCCAGGTTGCCAAAAAGGACAAAGAGCTGGGACTTTATCATACCCACAAAGTATGTACTTGTGTTCAAATTTAGAATTTAGTCTAAGATTTGTTTTCATTAAAACCTGATAGGAAAGCTATGGGGAAACAACTAATCTCATCCATTTAAAACCAAAATGGTTTATGTCAATTATCAAAGAATAATGCCATCTTGAAATGCTGAGTGTCAAATGCAAATACTACATAAACTCAGAAGAATTACTGAGAACTGAGATGATAAAGCAAGGCCTCCAAAAGTGAAGGCATTTTAGAGAACTTTTATGCAGAATCCTGAGAACAAAAGATGATCAAACCTATAAGACCTATAGGGGAAAACAGGTACAAGCCCAACTACAGAAAAAGATGAAGATAGAGAAGTGGGTAAGGGCTAACTTAAGGAAGGGGACTTGAACACCACTCCAAAAGAATTTGAGCTTTATCCAACAGCCTATACTCATTACCACATATCAAAACTGCTGTCTTTTCATTTAGTATTCCAAATCAGCTTGAATCTGATCTCCCAATTTACACTTTTCTTTCTTCAAAGCTTTTTTTGAAAGGTAATTCCTACATGAGCCACTCCTTACCAGAAAACATGTTTTTATATCCAATCCCAAACCAACATTACTTATTTCAAAAGCACTGACCTAAAGAAGTGCTCCTGCCTTTTTAACCAAGTCCTTGAATTTGGAAGCCAAGTATAGGAGTACATATATATATGCAACAGACATTAAAATGAAGGTGTAGAGAAAAACCAACACTATTATTTAACTCCTCATTTGTTCTTTTTTTTTTTTTTAACTTTTCCTAAATTAGGCTGAAATGTCTTCTTTTAGCTTATGCTCCTAAGAACTGAAAATACAACCTATCTCACAAGTTTTTTACATATGAAAATACTCTGTAAATTGTAAATCCTGACACAAATGGTACTTATTGGTATTGAACTTCCACTCTTAAATCATACATCTATCCCTTAAATAAATATACAGAAATAGTAATAATTTCTATCATCTCCTACACAATTAGGTTTCCTTGAAGTTCTATTGAATTACCACTACTTTATTCACATGCAGTTTCAGCAAATTCCAATATGTTGCCCTAAACCTAACTTTTCTTTCTTATAGTTCTTTTGTACTCACACCTAGCTAAGTGGTCCTAACTAGCAGACCTCTTCATCCAATTTACAAATTTCAGCTATTTTCTCTGATATGACACCCTAAATCTAGAAAACAGTCATGTTTATGAAATAACTTCTCTCTTAATTTCTTTCTCAAAAATTTAAATTTCATTTTCTCTACAAAATTCCCCCTACTAAGGTAAAAGGAACCAAAATGCAAAGTCCAAAGTTTAAATTCAAAGATCACTGCTTATAATCTAGAGTCAAATATCTATATTATAAATTGAATCTTTCTCTATTTTTTCTGAAGAAACTTAAGATTGTTTAGATCTTCTTATAAGTAAATATAAAATATAGGCAAAACAATTCCGTAGACATTTTTTATCCTCACCCAAAGATATCAAATAAATTTTATTTTTGTCTTTGGCATGAATCCTATATAAACTGCAAAAAAATTGAATTGCTTTCTTTGAGCTATTTTTTACAACTGTACATTCAACTGCATCAATGTTCTGTTTAAAATGTAAATAAAAGCTGAGATAGTGGCACATGTCACTTGGAAGGCTGAGGTAGGAGAATCATAAGTTTGATGCCAGCCTCAGTGACTTAGCAAAGCCCTCAGTAATTTAGAAAGCCCTTGGCTCAAAATAAAAAATAAAAAGAGCTGGATTTGTAGCTCAGTGGTAAAGAGCCCCTGGGTTCAGTCCTCAGTACTAAAGATAAATAAATAAATACAACTAAATAAAATCAGGAATTTGAAATGCATTGTAATAAAAAAAAAATTGCTCTTACTCCATTAATTCAGATAATTCTCACTTCAAATTCCTTGAATTAAAAACAAAACAAAACAAACCCAAAAGGGTTTGTTTACTCTTCCAGTCAGTGGTATGAACATGACACAGAAAGCTGAACTCACTAAAAATGCCTTTCCTTGGATTATCTCATTTGTTTCTCAAAATAAATCCAGGAAAAAAAAAAAAAGTTAAATGACACTCATTCCATAAACAGACAGTAAAACTCACCCAATGTCACAAATGAAATAAATGAATCAAAGCCCAAATCTGAGTCCAACTTTTCAATAGCTGACTTAAAAAGGGAAGGTCAGCAAAGTTCTCAAGTAGCATTTGCTTTCATTACTGTCATAATTATACATGGTGCATCTATTTTTAAAGCCCTCAGCAGAATATAAATAAATATGCCAAATTTTCCTTCCCCTATCCATAAATTTTCAGATTCCATTTTCAAGTATATCAAAAGATTTTCTAGTAGTAGAAACATGAAAGCATTTATCACTGGTTACAAATCATTTATGGTTTTTAAATAATGAATCACACCAAGTACTCACTTGGTATCCTTTACTTACCGAGACAACGTTGTTTTCCCAGAACCAGGCAGACCCCTTAAAAGAATCAGTAACTTCTGCAATTTATTTAACTTTTCCTCTTGAAATTGCTGGTTCACAAACCTGTCCATTCCACTATGTTTGTCCATAGAAGGATCTTTCCAGCATCCTTCTCTGATTTCACAGAAACTGTTACTCACATATCCATCTTGCACACTGCAGCCATTTCCAGAGTGAACACTACTGTTATTCTCACTACAGTCAGTATACTCATTGTTCTGATCAAAAGTCAAACAACTCCAGTTAACATGACAATTATGTACATCATACCCATTTTGCATATGAGAGTCATCTTGGGCATGGAAAACATTTGGTGGTAGATTTGGAGGAGCATTGAACTGTTGAATATTTAAGTGATAGTTAAAACTGGGAAGAGGAGGACCATGGGGTACTATAAAAGGATGTGTTGATTGCCATTCAGGCCTGAAGGAAGCAAATGAAATATCACAAAATGCAGGAATTACTTGTCCATCAAAGGTATATTTGCCTGCCTCATTCCCCAAGTACTGCTGATAACCACAAGGCAACTCAAGAGCATTCTTAAGATCTTTATTTTCTTCATCAGATTTTAAGACATCATTTTTATGGCCCTGGTAATACTGAATAAGTTGTTCCTGAGAAGGTTCAACTTCCTTACAACTGACTTCCAAATCATCTTTTTCATTTTCAAGTTCTTCAATTTCTTTGTAAAATTGGGTTAGTTCTGTGTCAATCTCTGATTTTTTGGAGTTAAACTTCTGTTTCTCCTTTAGTCTTCCCTTGTCATTTACACCACTCAGAGTATCTGCCTTATTCCTCTTTTCACTACATTTCCTTTTCTCAGGGGGTTTGTAAATGGGTCCTATAAATGCCTTACTTGTGCTATATATCTCATCATCTCTGGATACTAATGAAGGGTTTCCATCCTGTAAAACTTGCGAACCAATGGATTCAATAACATCTAGTCTATCGCACACAGGTTTCAACAACTCTGTACTTTGAGTTTTGTCCTCCTGAGGATAACTATGTCCTCTGGCATCAATGATAGCTGCAGTATCCTGATTGTTTCCAGTTTTCTCTTGGATTCTGTGAAAAGAAGCACTACCATGATCAGGGAAAACATAATCCTCCGCAGTTGACTTCAATTTTTTATAGCATGGCTCATTTGTTAATTCTTCTCCAGGTCCCAAGAATTTAGCTTCAATTTCACCATAAGGCATCTGAGGAGTAAACATATTATACACTTAATAGTTACTATTTTAAAACTCTTAAGTTTCTTCATAAACGAAGAATTAAAGATATTTAAATTTGTGATAAAAGTATTTAAAGGTATCATCTTCCCAAAATATTAATCAATCAATCAACTGTCCAAGGAACTGAGCAGACACTTCTCAGAAGATGGCATACATCAACAAATACATGAAAAAAATGTTCAACAGTCTCTCGCAATTAGAGAAATACAAATCAAAAGTACTCTAGATTTCATCTCACTCCAGTCAGAATAGCAGCGATCAAGAATACAAGCAACAATAAGTGTTGGCGAGGATATGGGGAAAAAGGCACACTCATACATTGCTGGTGGGACTGCAAAATGATGCAGCCAATATGGAAAGCAGTATGGATATTCCTCAGAAAACTTGGGATAGAACCACCATTTGACCCAGCTATCCCTCTCCTTGGTCTATATACCCAAAGGACTTAAAAAACAGCATACTACAGGGACATAGCCACATCAATGTTTGCAGTAGCACAATTCACAATAGCTAAACCAGGGAACCAACCTAGATGCCCTTCAGTAGATGAATGGATAAAGAAAATGTGCTATATATATATATATATATATATATATATATATATATATATATACACACAATGGAATATTATTCAGCATTAAAAGAGAATAAAATCATAGCATTTGCATGTAAATGGATGGAGTTAGAGAATATAATGCTAAGTGAAGTTAACCCATCCCAAAAAAACAAATGCTGAATGTTTTCTCTGATTTAAAGATGCTGATTCATAATGGGTTTGGGGATGGGAGGTATGGGAGGATTAGATGAACTCTTAAAGCAAAGGGGAGGGAGGGGAAGGAGGGACATGGGAGCAGGAAAAACAGTGGAATGAGATGGGCATCATTACCCTAAGTACATATATGAAAACACACGCAGAAAAAAATTAGTCAAGTTATAATTTCACAACCACTTATTTAATGTTATAATAATTTATGGAAGGGTGTCTCATTAAAGGTAAGTACTTTTTTTTTAATATAACCTATCTTTAAATTTTCCATTTATGAATTCAGTGAGCCTAACAATTTAGATTTGGAAAAGCAGAATCAATAAAATACCTTTATGACATACATATACAAGAGTAAAGAGAATAAAACTACATGCCTATAATCCCAGCAGCTCTGGAGGCTGAGGCAGGAGGAATTTTAATTCAAAGCTAGCCTCGGCAAAAAGGGAGGCACTAAGCAACTCAGTGAGACCCTGTCTCTAGATAAAATACAAAATAGGCTGGGGATGTGCCTCATCAGCTCCAGTTACCAAAACAACTGCCAAAAACCGACATTTATATCCTGTTTAAAAGCATTATGCCTTTTGGTTATATGGCTCCAGCTTCCAAACCTCAATCACATCTCTTTAGCAACCAAACTTAAGATTGTTTCTGTGGGCCCTTTTCCTGTGGGTAGTGTGAAAATTTTCCCTGATAGGTGTAGGGTGGTAACTGAAAGACGGGGAAAAAAGGATAACTTCAGTTGCATTGCTCTGACGGTGATGCAAACATATTATACTTAGAGAAGAAATCTGATACCTCCCCCAAATTCAAATGGTCTCTTTTCCAGTTAGTTGGTCTACCTCAAAAATAAACTTTGCTTTTTTTGAAATTTATGAGGAACCCCAAAGTCTGCTTTGCTCCGTACATCTCTGGTGTTCCTCAGTAAAGAGAGAAAGAAGTAAAAGGCAAAAAGCTGAACGAGAGAGTAAAGCAGGCAGGCCACTGAGGCTCAGGAAAGCTACAAAACCAGGACAACCCAAGCCTCCCGGAAACAGTCCCCGTCCCCGCCCTCGATCCGGAGCCACCTCTCAGCTTCCCCTCCTCATTAAAAACGTCAGAAGAGTCTCGAGGAAGAATAAGAGGGTCGCGTGAAGAGTGTGACCCATTCACAACCTAGGCCGCGGTCCCACGGCCTCCTGACCTCCAAAGAGAGCTGCCGGGCCCAAAGTGCGTCGCCCAGTTCCTCTGCTCCAACGGAGACAAGTTCGGGTCGTGTCTAGGGATTCTGAAGGCTTCTGGGGCTCCAGTTCACTCCAGACTCCTACCTTAACAGTTAACCTAAGGGTGCCGGCCAAGTCAGCGACAACCCCAGTCGCTAAGGGCAAAAGCAACAAACCCAAAACGCCACCAATCCAACCTCATCTAAAATGGGGTGTCTACGTACCTTATTTTACAGCTCTGAATGGACCTTTACCTGCCCCCCCACCAAAAAAAAGAAAAGCATCTCCCACAGAGACACGAACCTTTATAAAGGTGAAAGAAACGCCGGGACACCGCCACAAAGCAGAGAGCTGAAAAGAATAAACGCTCCGCCGTCAGGATAAGGGTAACGAGCCGCACCTCCGTACGCAAGATGGCGGCCACCGCACGGTTTCCCAGGCAGGAACTACAGATCCTCCCCAGGCACTGTGGGAATTGAAGTCCGGTATTCCCACAGATGCTGTGAACCTCACAGCATGGAGACTCGGTCTCCCAGAATCCACCGCGTGACATACTCACTTGGTGGTTAACAAACGTAGACCGGAAGGAGTTCCTATATCTGGCGCTGGGAAGTTATTTGAAAACATCGACTTTAGTTAAAGAAAAGAAAGAAAGAAAGCAGTTACGCCCTCTGGCTTTCAACTCTAAAGGGAAAGAGAAGAAGGAGTGCCCCGAGCCGGTTAATAAACGCACAAGTTCCTCTGCGGCAGTCGGCTTTTCAAAGAGGACGAAATGTTTCGTATTGCAGAGTTGAGTTGCCCTCGTTTTTAGGAAAGACCAACAAGGCAAAATTTTAAGCTCATGCTTTTCTGGCGAAGGAGATGATCCCTGCAGTGTAGGAAATCAAAACGTAAAAACACGAGAAAAATCATTTAGTGTCTTTAGTTTGGGAAAATAAAGACCACTTACTAAATTTTCCCATTAAAAGAGTCAATATGTGAAAAATTCTTAGAATAGCGAACTTCTGGTAATAATAAGTGCTATACAAGTGTTTGTCAGTTCTTCAGCCTTATTTTTAATTTAACAATCTTCAATTGAGGAACCCTTTTCTCTTCAGCCCACCTCCCACTCCCACTAGACTGCCCTTCAATCCCTACTTCCCGTTATTTGGGGACCCTACAAGCCTCTAACTAATTTTTTCATATTGAAATAATTTTTTCTGGGTCCCCAAAACGATAATATTGCATTTGGTGATTTAACATCTTTGTGACCAAGACGACTCACCAAAGCTATCTATCCCTTTGCAAAGAAACTTTCTCAAACACAAATTCCCACTAAAAGTTTTTCTTATGATTAGATACAAATTATGCATCTTCCTTTGAAACAACCACGTGAGACTGTGGCCTTCTCAGTATCACAGAGTCAAAGAATGTCTATCCATTATAAGGTGATACTAACCTTTTTTACCCCACCAATGTATTGTCAAGTTCCTCCAACTTAATATTTTCCCCTTGCAACAAATAAACAATCTGTAAGGTAATACTTACAGTTTAAGATTAAGGTAAGACCAAACAAATATCCAACTTCTAATCAAGCTTTGCCTTATGGTTTAGATTCCTATGAGTGTGTCTGCTGCCAATCTCATCATGATGGTTACAAGATGTTTTCTTTTCCCAACTTATTCAAGCCCTCCGTATTCATCAACTCAGGTGCTGCTACAATGATGAAACTTGTGTGTTAGTTAGTTGTTTATGACTCTAACCAAAATATCTGACAATAACAACTTAAAGGAGGAACCATTTATTGGGGCTCAGTTTCAGTCTTTGATGGGTTGACTTCATTGCTTTGGGCCTGAGGTGACCCAGAACATCATAATGGAAGATTATGGCAAAGGAATCAGCCAATGACATCCAGGAAGAGGCAGGAGGGAGTGAAGAAGAGAGTGATGGGGACAGGGGCAGACCAGGAATAAGATATAATCCCAAAGGGGATGCCCCAAGTGACCTTCCTCCAACCATGTCCCACTCGCCTAAATTTTCACATCTCCCAGTAGCTCATTCAAATTATAATCCATCAAATGGATTAATTCACTGATGTAGACATTCTTGCCTCATTCCTAACCTTAGAGAAAATAGTTTTTAGTGTTTCTTCATTAGCTAAAATCTGAATTTATGATTGAGGTATATATTTATTTTATAATGTTAGAAAGCATAAACCCATTCATATTAATTATTATCTAATACTGAGCCATCTTTTTCCTTCTTTGCATAAAAATTACTTATTCATATATTCTTAATTAGAACTGTAGATCATTCACAATATTTAGGATTTTTGTATTAATATTTGTATATGATATTGGTCTATAATTACCACTTTTATATCATATCTTAATCAGGTTCAGATGTCAATGTTGTTCTTGCTTTGGTAAACTCTCTCAATACTATCTGGGTCTTGTACTTAAATGGAATGATTTCCTTGACATTTTCTTTTTTTTCCCCCCTATGGAAACCGGTAATCTAATCTTTCTGTCTTTATATGCTCAACTTTAGGAAACTATTTTTCCTGTTAAATTATTTCATCTAAGTTTTCAAAGTTATGTATATATGAAAGCATAATATAATCTCTTATGATGTATATTAAAATAATTTCTTCAATATCAATAGCTTTTTTTTTTTTTTTGGTACCAGGATTGAACTCAGGGGCACTCTACCATTAAGCTACATCTCCAGCCATATTTTGTATTTTATTTAAAGAGGCTCTCACTGAGTTGCTTGGCACCACCTTTTTGCTGAGACTGACTTTGAACTCATGATCCTCCTGCCTCACCCTCCAAAGCCACTGGAATTGCAGGCATGCACCACCTTGCCTGGTATCATTTCTTATATATTTATGTTCTTTCCCTCTTTATCTTGATTTACTTGCTAGAGATTTATCTATTTTATTGATCATTTTCAAAGAACCCAGACTTCAGTTTATTAATTCTATGTCTAATTTTCTTTAACTCAATTTCTGCTTTCATTTTTATTATTTTCAACTTCAACCTTTCATTTAGTTAACATTGCAGTACTTTTTAATAGCTTTTTGAATTGGAGAGGTAATTCATTTTTTTAAAAATTTTTAAACTATATTGATGCAGCATTTAAGGCTATGAATTATCTTCTTTTTTTTTTAAAGAGAGAGAGAGAAAATTTTAATATTTATTTTTCAGTTTTCGGCGGACACAACATCTTTGTTTGTATGTGGTACTGAGGATCGAACCCGGACCGCACGCATGCTAGGCGATGTGGTACTGAGGATCGAACCCGGACCGCACGCATGCCAGGCGAGCGCGCTACCACTTGAGCCACATCCCCAGCCCATGAATTATCTTCTGATGATTACTTTAAATGATCAAATATATTTCAATGTGTAATGTTTCATGATGATTACTTTTTACTAATCTGTAGTTTCTCTTGCATTTCCTCTTTAGGCAGTTTCTATTTATTTATTTTTAATTGTAGATGGACATGATACCTTTATTTAGTTTGTTGTTGTTGTTGTTGTTTATGTGGTGCTGGGGAATCAAACCCAATGCCTTATGTGTGCTAGGCAAGCACCCTACCACTGAGCAACAACCCCAACCCTTAGCTAGTTTTTTAATTAAAACTTTTTAAATTTCTAAGGCGAAGATTTTTTTAAACTTCTTTTTAATTTCAACTTTTACTGCAAAATGATCAAATAGTATAGTTTGTAACATTTTTTCCATTATGGGACTAATGGAGTACTTTCTTTGTACCCCAAATATATGAAAAATTTTTGTGACTGTTCCACAAGAGCTGGTGAAGAAGGTTTAGTCTATTATCAGGGTATAGTGTTATATATATATTTATAAAATAAAGCTTGTTGATTATGTTATTTTAGTCCTCCAAGCTCTCTTGTGATCTGAATGATACTGAGAGTAGTATGTTAAATTCTCCTACTATTTAAATTTCTCATTATTTTTCTACTTCACATCCTGCAGCATCTATTTTGTCTATGGATCTACATTGATAAAAACATTGAATTCTGAAGGAATATTTTAAAATAACCTAGTTTTTTGAAGATTATCTACTAAAGCTTATCTGCTAAAGTTTATCTACCCCAATTTTAAAAATAACAAAGATGGACAGTTTGCGATTGATATTTTTATTATTTCATAAATATGGCATTTTAATATTAATTTTATTCAGAAGCATCCAAAATACATAAAAAATGCCCAAAACAACAAATGTTCAATTTTTATTGGAAATATACCATTTCACACAGAAATATTTCAATTTATTCATTTATTTACTTATTTTTTGTGACAGTAGGGATTGAATCTGAAGCACTTTACCACATCCCTAAGCCCTTTTTAATTTTTACTTTTGAGACAGTGTCTCTATAAGTTGCACAATAAGAATTACCGTTACCCAGTTTTTTGTTTTTTTAATTGGTTATTCAAAACATTACAAAACTCTTGACATATCATTTTTCATATATTCGATTCAAGTGGGTTATGAACTCCCATTTTTACCCCAAATACAGATTACAGAATCACATCGGTTACACATCCACATTTTTACATAATGCCATATTAGTAACTGTTGTATTCTGCTACCTTTCCTATCCTCTACTATCCCCCCTCCCCTCCCCTCCCATCTCCGCTCTCTACCCCATCTGTTGTAATTTAATTCTTTCTCTTGTTTTTTTCCCCTTCCCCCTCAAATTCTCTTATATGTAATTTTTTTTAAAAGAGAGAGAGAGAGAATTTTTATAATATTTATTTCTTAGTTTTTGGCGGACACAACATCTTTGTTTGTATGTGGTGCTGAGGATCGAACACAGGCCGCACGCATGCCAGGCGAACGTGCTACCTCTTGAGCCACACCCCCAGCCCTTATATGTAATTTTGTATATCAATGAGGGTCTCCTTCCATTTCCATGCAATTTCCCTTTTCTCTCCCTTTCCCTCCCACCTCATGTCTCTGTTTAAAGTTTTTTGTTTTTTTTTTTTGTTGTTTTTTTTTAAAGAGAGAGAGAGAGAAATATTTATTTTTTAGTTTTTGGCAGACACAACATCGTTGTGTGTATGTGGTGCTACCACTTGAGCCACAACCCCAGTCCCTCTGTTTAAAGTTGATCTTTTCCTCCTGCTCTTCCTCCCTGCTCTGTTCTTAGTTGTTCTCATTATATCAAAGAAGACATTTGGCATTTGTTTTTAGGGATTGGCTAGCTTCACTTAGCATAATCTGCTCTAATGCCATCCATTTCCCTGCAAATTCCATGATTTTGTCATTTTTTAGTGCTGCGTAATACTCCATTGTGTATAAATGCCACATTTTTTTAATCCATTCATCTATTGAAGGGCATCTGGGTTGGTTCCACAGTCTAGCTATTATGAATTGTGCTGCTATGAACATCGTTGTGGCAGTATCCCTGTAGTACGCTCTTTTAAGGTCTTCAGGGAACAGTCTGAGAAGGGCAATAGCTGGGTCAAATGGTGGTTCCATTCCCAGTTTTCCCAGGAATATCCATACTGTTTTCCAAATTGGCCGCACCAATTTGCAGTCCCACCAGCAATGTACAAGAGTACCCTTTTCCCCACAACCTCTCTAGCACTTCTTGTTGTTTGCCTTCATAATGGCTGCTAATCTTACTGGAGTGAGATGGTATCTTAGGGTGGTTTTGATTTGCATTTCTCTGACTGCTAGAGATGGTGAGCATTTTTTCATGTACTTGTTGATTGATTGTATGTCGTCCTCTGAGAAGTCTCTGTTCAAGTCTTTGGCCCATTTGTTGATTGGGTTATTTGTTATCTTATTGTTTAATTTTTTGAGTTCTTTGTATACTCTGGATATTAGGGCTCTATCTGAAGTGTGAGGAGTAAAAATTTGTTCCCAGGATGTAGGCTCCCTATTTACCTCTCTTATTGTTTCTCTTGCTGAGAAAAAACTTTTTAGTTTGAGTAAGTCCCATTTGTTGATTCTAGTTATTAACTCTTGTGCTATGGGTGTCCTATTAAGGAATTTGGAGCCCGATCCCACAATATGTAGATCGGGGCCAACTTTTTCTTCTATCAGGCGCAGAGTCTCTGATTTGATATCAAACTCTTTGATCCATTTTGAGTTAACTTTTGTGCACGGCGAGAGAAAGGGATTCAGTTTCATTTTTTTGCATATGGATTTCCAGTTTTCCTAGCACCATTTGTTGAAGATGCTATCCTTCCTCCATTGCATGCTTTTAGCCCCTTTATCAAATATAAGAAAGTTGTAATTTTGTGGATTGGTTGCCGCAGTCTGGCTGGGCACAAAATCACGAGCCTCTCAAGCAGGAACAAACTTTATTTTTTGAAACTGCTGCCAATGCCCCATAAGCTCCCGGGAAGATTGCCGATCGACGCACGCGGCATTCTCCCGGATCCCAAGAGAAAGTTCCTCCTCCGGAATTCCCTCCTACCGCACATCCCCAACCAATGGGAACTCTCCAGGAGTCCTGTAGCAGGCCGAGGTGAACAGCAGGAGTCCAATATCCATATGAATGCAAATCTTAATGTAATCATATCATCTCAATGGCTTGCTGGCATCACCTTTCAACCAAAAATGCCATGCATCATATTACTTGGCTGTGACTCTTAGCATCTCCCCCCTTCTGTTTAATTAAGCAACAAGCAGTGTGGCTAGGGACCGTGCCTGTTAGGTTTGTCCAATTCAACATATGGTTCTTACCCGTCATTGGATGAACTGACCTTTAGGCGTCAGCATCCTGTCTTAGGTTGATACAACTGCAATTGGATCATACCCGTCACTGACCACCAGTCCAGCATATAGCCATACTTATGGATAGGCCTATGTACCAGTGGGGGGGTGAGGTTCTTTGCCTCACCTCTGTTGGCCCCCAAATTTGGCCTTGGTGCTGGTGGAGGGGTGAGGTTCTTTGCCTCACCTCTGTTGGCCCCCCAAATTAGACCATCACTAGTAGAAGGGAGGAGGATACAGAAATGCCATGACACCAAGCCAATTGATGGCTCCTAGGAAAAATTGCATCACTCGTGACACATCAGCAAAGATACGCCAGCACTACCATAATTTGCTGCATCAACAGATAGATCACAATGCATACAAGTGATACATAGTCCAGGCAAGTTCTGTAAGCAGTTCAAAGCAGAGGAATCTATCAATATGTTCATTTCCTCCCAAAATAAATCGACTCATTGATTGAGCATTACTTGTTGAGTTATTATTCATTGATGTATCAGTTTATACAGTTTGTTGTGAGAATTATCGAAGAAGATGTAGTTTGGTTTCATCTTTGTCTTCACCGGCACTGGGATGAAAATAGGAATTCTGACAATGATGCTAAAAAAAAATATGTAACATTTCAACAGGTACAAAGAAAACAATTTTCAGAACAATTTACATTATCCTGAACAGAATTATTATTATTATTTTTTTTAAAAGATAGAGTGAGAGAGGGAGGGAGAGAGAGAGAGAGAGAGAATTTTTAATATTTATTTTTTAGTTTTCGGCGGACACAACATCTTTGTTTGTATGTGGTGCTGAGGATCGAACCCGGGCCGCACGCATGCCAGGCGAGCACGCTACCGCTTGAGCCACATCCCCAGCCCCTGAACAGAATTATTAAATATAATGAAAAGGAAAGGTGAAAGTAAACAAACAGATATGTTAACCTGCTTATTTGTACACATATAAAAACAATCCTCAACAGCTGTTTACCCAATTTAAATTAAACCATTAAAATCACGTGAATAATAAAAAAAATTCGGATCCATTTACTCATGAGCGCTCCTCATATATGATATATGGACATATGCACATACAGACATACAACACAAAACAGAAGTGTGCACACGTAACATACAACACATAAGACAATAGTAAAGGCCTTGTAGCTTTACCTAGGTGAAATCTCCACTGCAATGTTTAAAAACTCCACAGTCAAAAAATAAAACTGATCAGAAACACATTAACCTAGGTCTGTATGAGCTCAAAAATAAAATAGAACTTTATGATGTGGGAAAAAGCAATAATAAAATAGATATTGAAAAAAGCATCCTGGTTAATCACTGTCGCAGATGTAAGAATAGCCAAGCTGGAGTTCTGGATATCAGCTGTTATGGATTTGAGTCCAATCATCTTCTTTTTGGTCTGTAGAAATTGTTTTGGTTAATCTCTCTGGAATCCAAATCGGCTGCTGTTCTCCCTGTGGAAACACACAAACAGAGCCCTGACTCCAAACAATCACTGGGTCAGGACCTTTCCATTGTCCTGTTAGAATATCCTTCCAAAGTACCTTGGGCTTATGTACATTTTTTGGATACGAATGTCTTTCCGCAGCACTAAGCCCTGATGAATCCAAATTTTAAAAGTTTAGAGTAAAAAGGATTATTTTAAGTTTATCTTTGGGGGATATATACCCCTTTCCAATTCCCTCCTTTTGTTTTAATAAGTACATTTTAGTAGTTTGATGAGCTCTTTCAACTATGCCTTGTCCCTATGGATTGTATGGAATTCCTGTTATGTGAGTAATGCCAAATGATGAACAAAATTGTTTAAAAGAGGTAGAAGCATAACCAGGACCATTATCTGTTTTTAACTGTTTTGGAATGCCCACAGTGGCAAAATTTTGTAAGCAATGAGCTATAACATCTTTAGTTTTTTCTCCGGCATGAAGGGAGCCCATTAAAAATCCGGAAGAAGTATCAACTGTAACATGCAAATATTTTAATTTTCCAAATTCTGGCAAGTGTGTGACGTCCATCTGCCAAATATGGTTAGGTATCAGTCCTCTAGGATTGACTCCAAGATTAACTTGTGGTAAAAATGTCACACAATTTTGACATTGTTTTATTATATGTCTGGCTTGTTCTTTAGTTATTTTAAAAAGCTTTTGTAAAGTATTAGCATTGACATGGAACCTTTTATGAAAATATATAGCTTCTTCTATTGTGGAGAAAATATGTATGTCATGTGTAGATTTATCTGCTAATTCATTGCCCAAACTAAGGGCTCCAGGCAATCCTGTATGTGCCCTGATATGTCCTATGGATCTTTTCTGTCCCAGATTAGACTTTGTATAGTGGAAAACAGTAGAAGAAAGGGAAATCCTACCAGCATCTTCAAGGGATACTATAGCATTAACTACATACTGACTATCAGAAAATAAATTAAATACAGAATCTTTAAACATCATAAAAGCTTGTAATATTGCATTAAGCTCTACCTTTTGAGTTGATTGTTTGGGTACTAAAAATGTAAAAGTTTGATCAGGGTAACTACTGCTGCTGTACCATTATTTGACCCATCAGTGAATATATGGAGCATTCATGATAGGGGTTTTTCTTGTCATTTTTGGAAAAATTACAGGATGCTTAGACCAAAAAGACAACAAAGGATTAGATGGTAAGTGATTATCAAATGAAACATTAGATTTACACATGATTATTGCCCAAGTATTTAACTCATTAGCTAACTCATCAATTTGATCCATAGTATATGGATTAATAATTTTATTGGGAGAAATCCCAAACACTCCCTTTGCTGCTCTTATTCCTTTGAGTATTAATTGTCCTACAGCCTCAGGATACCTAGTAAGAATAGTGTTAGGAGAATAAGATAAATGTATCCACAATAATGGACCTTCTTGCCAAAATACTCCTGTAGGAATATTTTTTGTTGGTAGTACAATAAATAATAAAGGCAAAGTTATATCAATTCTATCCAAATGCATATTTTCCATATATGTTTCAATGATTTTTAATGCCTTTCTTGCTTCAGGCGTTAACATGTGGGATGAATTTGGATCTGATGGACCTTTTAGGATATCAAATAAAGGTCCTAGCTCTCCTGTTGGTATGCCTAGATAAGGCCTTATCCAATTTATGTCTCCCAATAACTTTTGAAAGTCATTAAGTGATTTGAGTTGATCTACTCATATTTGAATTTTTGGTGGACAGACCATGGTTGAGGATAATAGAACTCCTAAATAATTAATTGGAAGACTTAATTGTACTTTATCTATTGCTATCTCTAGATTATAATTTTTTAAATAAATTTGTAAGTGTGGCATAACATTCTAGCAGTGTGTTTTTATCTTTATGTGCCAATAACACATCATCCATATAGTGAAATATTTGTAGTTCAGGATTTTGATTTCTAAATGGCTGGATTGCTTTGTTAACATAAATTTGACACATAGTTGGACTATTAGCCATCCCTTGAGGGAGTACTTTCCATTCATATCTATGATCAGGACCTTCATGATTTAGTGCAGGGATAGTAAATGCAAACTTTGGACTATCCTCAGGATGAATTGGAATTGAAAAAAAAAAAAAACAATCTTTAATATCTATAGCTAAAACATACCAGGTTTTTGGTAAAGCAGACAATTGGGGAATCCCTGATTGAGCAGGTCCCATAATAACCATCTCATTATTAATGGCTCTTAAATCTTGCAACAATCTCCATTTACCAGATTTCTTTTTAATGACAAAAATGGGAGTATTATGGGGAGATATGGAAAGTTGTATATGTCCCTCCACTAATTGTTGTTTGACCAGGTCATGGGCTACTTGTATCTTTTCTTTAGTCAGGGGCCACTGAGGAACCCACACTGGTCTTTCTGATTTCCAAGTAATTTTGATTGTCTCAATGGCCCTTTCTGAAAACCCAATCCATGTCTATTTATTTCTTGATCTATTTGAATTGGTGCTGTCATACCTTGTTCTTGTTCTCTTAATCTTTTTTCTTTCCTAAAGCCTTGTCTAGCCCTAGTAGTGGGCGCGTTAGGACTGATGTTATTTGTTAATGTCAAACCTAATTGATCTAGGACATCTCGTCCCCATAAATTTATAGGAAGATGATCTAATACATAGGGCTGTATAGTTCCTTCACATCCTTCAGGATCCTTCCAATCTAATACCATTGCACTTCTATGGGGATTAGTCGCCACTCCTAGGCCTCGAAACGTTTGAGTGGCTTGTTGTAGTGGCCAATGTTTTGGCCATTCTTGACGAGATATGATGCTAAGGTCAGCACCTGTGTCCAGTAGTCCATTAAACTCATGTCCTTGAATATTTAGTTTTAGCATTGGGCGAGAATCTAAATTTAAAGATAGCATAGCCCAATCTACACCTGTGGAGCCTAATCCCCTGGAACCTCTTTCTACAGTACGACTGGAAAATTTATCATGTAGGCTGGGTATTATTAATAACTGTGCTATTCTATCTCCTGGTGAAATTACTGATATACCTCTTGGAGAACTAGCTATAATTTTTATTTCACCTTTATAATCGGGATCAATTACCCCAGGACTTATCATAAGTCCTTTTAGTGTAGAAGAACTGCGTCCTAATAATAAGCCTACTATTCCTTGGGGAAGAGGTCCTTTTACTCCTGTGGGAATGATTTGAACTCCCATCTCTGGAGTTAGTACTGCTCTGGCAGAGGCGCAGATGTCCAACCCTGCGATCGCTCTAGTTTGTCTGATGAGGGATTTAATGGATAATGTGTCCTGGGCACTACCTTGATGATGCTGCTGGGTTCCTCCATTGCCCAGTATATTTGTGGTTTTGGGCCCCGGAGCATTGGGCCCTCCAGTCCGTTTTTTGGCAATGGAGCCTGATGCCTTTCTCCACGATATCATGGGTAAACACTTGGTCCTTGTCCATTTTTTGATAATGGAATACCCTCTATGGTGGTTTGAGAACAGCATTCATTAGCCCAATGTCTCCCTCTACGGCATCGTGGGCAAATACCCGGTATTCTATTCCTTTGATACCTAGCTTTGTTAAACCCTCCTCCTATGGGGCAACTCATTTTAAAATGTCCTGTTTGATCACAATGATAGCATGTTTTTGGCCTGGCATCTAAAGCCTGTTGTACTGCTGCCAAGACTTACCCTTGTTCATTAATGTCTCTACATAATTTAATATATGTGTTTAAATCTTCATGTCTCCATGGTCTAATGACCTCTCTGCAGCAACGATTTGCTTGGTCATAAGCCAGTTGTTTTATAAATGGCATTGCCTGTTCTGTATCCCCAAATATTCTAGAAGCTGTTTGAATAAGCCTATCTACAAATTCAGCGTAAGGTTCATTAGTTCCTTGTATTACCTTAGATGATTGTCCTTGTAAATCTCCATGCCCCTGTAAAGTTTTCCATGCCCTATCTGCATCTACAGCAATTTGTGCGTATACACCAGGATCATATTCAATTTGTTGCCATTGACCCTCATAAGGTCCTTTTCCTAACAACATTTCTAGATTTCTTTGAGGGTAACCGGCTGCTGCATTTCGCCTAGCTGTCTCCGTGCAAAATTCCTCATTGGCAACCTTCCGTAACAAATATTGTCCTCCATTTAGCACAGATCGACACATGTTAGCCCAATTTGCTGGTGTCATGTCCAAGTTGGTAATAGATTCAACCATACTTATGGTAAAGTATTGCGGACCATAGGTTGTTACAGCCTCCTTTAATTGCTTCACTGTTTTAAAATCTAAAGCACGGTGAATTCGTTGCCCTCCTGCCTGCTCAAGTACAGGGCATGATAATCTTTGAGGTCCTGCCTCAGGATTCCGTCCATCAACTAAGGGAGTTGAGGGCCGCTCAGCTGTAGATGGAGCTGTTGGTTGAATTACGCCCTCTGGTGATAGAACAGACTTAGTAGCAGCCTACTGTTGTAGCTCCCCCCCTGATGGTTGTTTTTCCTCTAAGCTTTCTTCCTTTAAATTTTCCTCTGTCTGACTATCTCGAGAGACCTTCTCTTTTGCTTGACCTAACATGTTTTCTACCATAGTCTGGACCTCTAACAATTTACTTAACAGTCTTTTGGTTTGTTTTTTACTAATTTCTAATCTACTATAAAGGTAACGCAACCAAATAAGATAACATAAAACAAAACCGAAACAGAATGAAACAAAAACAGAACAAAAAATCGTTGTGTCAATTTTCTCTTTCTCAGGGCCGAACAACTTCAAACCTTGAGCCAACCATTTTTCCCAGTTTGCCTGAGAAAGTTCTAGGGATAGACAGCTTGAAACAAAAACAAAATAAATCAAAACAAGAACACATTGTTTTTTGAAATGGTCATCCATTCTCTCGCCTTCCCTGAGGGGCGAGCAATTTTACTCACCTCCAAGCTTCAGGTGTTCCCCATACGGGCCACCAATTGCTGCAGTCTGGCTGGGCACAAAATCACGAGCCACTCAAGCGGAAACAAACTTTATTTTTTGAAACTGCCGCCAATGCCCCGTAAGCTCCCAGGAAGATCGCCAATCGACGCACGCGGCATTCTCCTGGATCCCAAGAGGACGTTCCTCCTCCGGAATTCCCTCCTACCGCACTTCCCCAACCAATGGGAACTCTCCAGGAGTCCCGTAGCAGGCCAAGGTGAACAGCAGGAGTCCAATATCCATATGAATGCAAATCTTAACATAATCATATCATCTCAATGGCTTGCTGGCATTACCTTTCAACCAAAAATGCCATGCATCATATTACTTGGCTGTGGCTCTTAGCAATTGGTCTCTGTGTCCTCTATTCTGTACCATTGGTCCACCCGCCTGTTTTGGTACCAGTACCATGCTGTTTTTGTTACTATTGCTCTGTAGTACAGTTTGAAACCTGGTATCGCTATACCTCCTGATTCACACTTCCTGCTTTGTATTCTGGTTTTTCCATATGAATTTCATGATTGTTTTATCTATTTCTACAAGACATGCTGTTGGGATTTTGATTGGCATTGCATTAAACCTATAGAGAACTTTGGGTAATATCGCCATTTTGATGATGTTAGTTCTTCCTATCCATGAACAGGATATATTTTTCCATCTTCTAAGGTCTTCTTCTATTTCTCTCTTTAGGGTTCTGTAGTTTTCATTGTATAAATCTTTCACCTCTTTTGTTAGGTTGATTCCCAAGTATTTTATTTTTTTTGAGGATATTGTGAATGGGGTGGTTGTCCTCATTTCCATTACAGAAGATTTGTCACTGATATACAGGAATGCCTTTGATTTTTGTGTGTTGATTTTATATCCTGCCACTTTGCTAAATTCACTTATTAGCTCTAGTAGTTTCTTTGTAGACCCTTTTGGGTCTGTTAGATATATTATTATATCACCGCATATAGTGATAATTTAAGTTCTTCTTTTCCTATTTTTATGCCTTTAATTTCTTTTGTCTGTCTAATTGCTCTGGCTAGTATTTCGAGGACTAAATTGAATAGAAGTGGTGAGAGAGGGCATCCCTGTCTTGTTCCAGATTTTAGAGGGAATGCCTTCAGTTTTTCTCCATTCAGAATAATGCTAGCCTGAGGCTTAGCATATATAGCTTTTACAATGTTGAGGTAAGTTCCTGTTATCCCTAGTTTTTCTAGGGTTTTGAACATAAAGGGATGCTGAACTTTGTCGAATGCTTTTTCTGCATCTATCAAGATGATCATGTGGTTCTTATGGTTAAGTCTATTGATGTGGTGAATAACATTTATTGATTTCCGTGTATTGAACCAGCCTTGCATCCCGGGGATGAATCCTACTTGATCATGGTGCACAATTTTTTTGATATGCTTTTGTATTCAATTTGCCAGGAATTTATTAAGGATTTTTGCATCTAAGTTCATTAGAGATATTAGTCTGTAGTTTTCTTTCTTTGAAGTGTCTTTGTCTGGTTTCGGGATCAGGGTGATGTTGGCCTCAAAGAATGAATTTGGAAGAGCTCCTTCTTTTTCTATTTCTTGAAATAACTTGAAACGTATTGGTATTAATTCTTCTTTGAAGGCTTTGTAAAACTCTGCTGTATATCCATCCGGTCCAGGGCTTTTCTTGGTTGGTATTCTTTTGATGGCTTCTTCAATTTCCTCCTTTGTTATTGGTCTGTTTAAATTGTGTGTATCTTCCTGACTCAATCTGTGCAAATCATATGACTTAAGAAATTTATCGATATCTTCACTATATTCTATTTTATTGGAATATAGGGTTTCAAAATAATTTCTAATTATCTTCTGTATTTCTGTAGTGTCCGTTGTGATATTGCCTTTTTCATCCCATATGTTAGTAATTTGAGCTCTCTCTCTTCTTCTCTTCGTTAGCATGGCTAAGGGTCTGTTGATATTATTTATTTTTTCAAAGAACCAACTTTTTGTTTTATCAATTTTTTCAGTGGTTTTTTTTGTTTCAATTTCATTGATTTCCGCTCTGATTTTAATTATTTCTTGCCTTCTACTACATTTGCTGTTGTTTTGCTCTTCCTTTTCTAGGGTTTTGAGATGAAGTGTGAGTTCATTTATTTGTTGGTTTTTCCTTTTTTTAAGGAATGAACTCCAGGAAATGAATTTCCCTCATAAAACTGCTTTCATTGTGTCCCATATATTCCGATATGTTGTGTCTGTATTTTCATTCATCTCCAAGAATTTTTTGATTTCCTCCTTTATGTCTTCTGCAACCCATTGGTCATTCAGTAACATATTGTTCATTTTCCAGGTGATGCAGGATTTTTCCTTCCTTCTTTTATCATTGATTTCCAGTTTCATTCCATTATGATCAGATAAGTTGCATGGTATTATCTCCACACCTTTATATTTACTAATAGTTGTCCTATGGCATAATATATGGTCTATCTTTGAGAAGGATCCATGTGCTGCTGAGAAGAACGTGTATCCACTTGATGATGGTTGATATATTCTATAAATGTCGGTTAAGTCTAGGTTATTGATTGTGTTATTGAGTTCTATAGTTTCTTTATTCAGCTTTTGTCCAGAGGATCTGTCCAATGGAGAGAGTGGTGTGCTGAAGTCACCCATAATTATTGTGTTGTGGTCTATTTGACTCTTGAACTTGAGGAGAGTTTGTTTTATGAACGTTGCAGCACCATTGTTTGGTGCATATATATTGATAATTGTTATGTCTTGTTGGTGGATGGTTCCTTTTAACAGTATATAGTGTCCTTCTTTATCCCTTTTGATTAACTTAGGTTTGAAGTTGATTTTATTCTATATGAGTATGGCCACTCCTGCTTGCTTCCGAGGACCATGTGAGTGGTATGATTTTTCCCAACCTTTCACCTTCAGTCTGTGTATGTCTTTTCTTATCATATGAGTCTCCTGAAGGCAGCATATTGTTGGATTTGTTTTTTTAATCCAGGTTATTAGCCTATGTCTCTTAATTGGTGAATTTAAGCCATTGACGTTTAAGGTTACTATTGAAATATGGTTAGTACTACCCGTCATGCTTGTTTATTTATTTATTTTAATATGGCTAGTTTTTCCTTTTTGGTTATTTTTTTTCCCTTCCCTTTACTAAGTTACCTCCCACTGTTAGTTTTGGGTGCTGTTTTTCAATTCCTCTTCTTGTAGTGTTTTGCTCAAGATGCCTTGCAGAGCTGGTTTTCTGGCTGCGAATTCTTTTAACTTTTGTTTATCATGAAATATTTTAATTTCATTGTCAAATCTGAAGCTTAATTTTGCTGGATACAGTATTCTTGGTTGGAATCCATTATTTTTCAGCGTTTGAAATACGTTGTTCCAGGATCTTCTTGCTTTCAAAGTCTGTGATGAAAAATCAGTCGTTAACCTAATTGGTTTACCCCTGAATGTAATCTGCCTCCTTTCTCTCGTAGCTTTTAATATTCTCTCCTTGTTCTGTATTTTGGCTATCTTCATAATTATATGTCTTGGAGTCGGTCTATTATGGTTTTGAATGTTTGGGTTCCTGTAGGCTTCCAGGATTTGGCAATCCATTCCATCTTTCATCTCTGGGAAGTTTTCAAGGATTATTTCATTTAATAGGTTGTCCATTCCTTTGGTTTGAACCTCTATACCTTCTTCTATCCCAATGACTCTCAAATTTGGTTTTTTTATGACATCCCATATCTCTTGGATAGATTGCTTGTGAGATTTAAGCATCCTTTCTGTGTTGACTATATTCTTTTCAAGTTGATAAACTTTTTCTTCATTATCTGATGTTCTGACTTCTACTTGATCTAGTCTATTTGTAATATTCTCGTTAGAGATTTTAATTTGGTTTATGGTTTCCCGCATTTCTAGGATTACTGTTTGGTTTTTTTTTTTTAAATCTCTATCTCCTAGTAAAGCTCGTTCTTTGCAGTTTCAATTTGTTTGTTTAATTCGTTTTCAAAATATACTTTCATTGCTTGGACTTGCTGTCTCATGTCTTCTCTAATATTCCGTTCCATCTGAGTTAGGTATGCCTTGAGTTCTTTTCCTGTCCATGTTTCTGATGCTTCTAGGTCCTCCTGTAGATTTAAGTTGTCCTGCATTGTTTGTAATCCTTTTTCCCTTGTTTTTTTCATGTTGTTCATGTTACTTTCCAGCTCTGTTTGACTGCTGTGTAACTGCTTTCTTCTATAAATTTGTTTTGGTTTTGTATATGTCTGTTGTCTCTCCTTTGTGGTGGGAGATTATGCCTAGAAATGTTGGGCTTTATTGTACTTTAAAGCTGATTCATTCAATTCAGGTTCTGTTTGTTTTGGTTTTTATAGTTCCACTATCTCTCCTTTGTGTTAGGAGACAATGTTTAGAGATGTTGGATTTAATTGTGATTTAAGGTAATTTCATTGGTTTCATTAAAGGCCTTCAGATTTTGATGGCATATAGAGGACTGAGGTTTGGACTTAGGATTTTATGTTAAGTTCGGGTGATTTGATGGTATGGAGGTTAGTATATGTTAGCTTCTTTGGGGGGTTACTCAAATGCAGGCAGATATTCAAGAGAATAGACAGGAGTACTTGGGGGTAGTTAAAGGCTTAGGCAGACTATAGACCTATTCGTAGTATTGATCTATTTGCATTTAGTAAGTTATATGTAGTCTGGGTGTTCATGCTTAAGAGGAAAGATGGGGAAAAGGTAAGGACGTAAACCAAGAAAGAGAGAGGGAGAGAAGAAAGAAAGAGAAAAGAATAGAAAAGAAAAGAAATGATAAAAAAATAATAATAAAATGCAGTAAAATAAAAATTACAATTGAAGAGAAAAAATTACAATTGAAGAAGAAAAAAATAATTAACAAACATACAAAAAAATTTAAAATTAAAAAATTAAAGAATTAAAAAAATTAAGAAAAGAGAAAAAAGGGGGGGGCACTGTTAGGCTTCTATTTTCTTCACTTCCCGTAGGTGGTGCTGTGCCTTCCGGGCCAAGATTTTGCCCTCTGGCTGTAGGATACAGTCCGTGTGAGGCCGCTCCCTCCTCCCCCCCTGGTGTCTCTCAAAAACCTGTTAGCTTAGGTTTATTCCTGGCCTTTCGTCCCCTGGCTTCTCCTGCTAGCCTGGCCTTCCCCAGTGTGATGCCTCTCGGCAGTTCAAACTGTACTCTTGGCCTGCAGTTTGCTGGGTGTGGAGGGTGGCTATTGGGAACCGACACCCTATTGTTTTTATTTTTTCTGCTTGCCCCTCCCCCAGAGCTGGCAAGACAGGTTTCGTTTTCGCCGCTGATGGGGAGGGGGAGTTGGAGGTCAGGTGTCTTTACCCTTTCGCCACGTCTCTATGCAGGCTCCTTCTGATAATCCCTCCCCCGGAAAGCCTGGGAGAGATTTTATGTGAATTCCCGGCTATATGGGAGATGGGCTGAGTAACACACACCTGTTTTATTGTTGCAATCTGTCGGAAACTGG
The DNA here is from genome assembly GCF_021218885.2 of Marmota monax. NCBI lineage: Eukaryota > Metazoa > Chordata > Mammalia > Rodentia > Sciuridae > Marmota > Marmota monax. Next base: position 7,432,053 of record NW_026693082.1, read on the forward strand.
CGTTGGTGACGTCAGCTCTCCAAGATGGTGGCCGCTGGCTTCCTTGGTGGACTTTCCGTTGTGGGGGATAGAACTGGACCGCTTCCTTCCCCCGTCTCAAACCCCTAACTCAGCCCGGAGCTCAGTGAGGGCACAGCCGGCAGGACTCCACAGAATCCGTAGCGCCGTTTCTCTCTGCTTGCTGGTCGCTTCTCGGCCGTGCCCCACCGTCTGTAGCCGCGGGGCGATCCCTGTACGGGCCACCAAATACCACAGTCTGGCTGGGCACAATTCAGGAGCCACTTCTCAAAAGAAACTAACTTTATTTTTAGAACCACACACGCCAAACAAAACAGCTCCTCAGGAAAAACTCTCAGAGCCCAACTGCCACCACCGGCTTCCCACAAGCCTCTCAACCTCCCCCACTCCTCCTGTTCTTGAGGCCGATTGGCTGGGTCATGTGGGCGGAGCCAAAAAGTTCCCCAATGAGCAGCTCTGTGGTCTGAAAGGGCAGGGAAACAGCCCAATGAGCATCACCGCAAAGGAGCCAATCAGCTAGAAGTTGCTGGGGCCGCTGTGAGCCAATCATCAGCTGGCAGTCTGAAAGGGTGGGGAAACAGCTCAATGAGCATCACCGCAGAGGAGCCAATCAGCTAGAAGTTGCTGGGGCCGCTGTGAGCCAATCATCAGCTGGCAGTCTGAAAGTTTGCTGGGGCCCCTTCGGCTGTGGCTCTCAACAGGGCGGGCCGCGGGGCGGGCGGCGGATCAGTCAGCCTGGATCTCCGGTCGCACAGTTGGCTCGCATTTGAAACTCAGTAACAGCTCCTCGGTGATGGAAATCCTTCCTCTAGGTTTTGGTGCACCCCAATTTTGATGGAAATTCCTAACAAGATAGCTTTTTGTCATTCTAACTCGTTATTCACCTGCGCAGTGACGCGGTACACAGGGTGTGCTGCACTCTATTCGCGGCCATCTTGGCTGTGTCACCTAGTTTTTCTTTTAGAATTATTTCATTCTAATTCTTCAGTATTAATAAGGCCCAGAAAGACTTGTTGCAAATCATACAACTAACCATAAGAACCTAAACCATAAGAGAGCCCTTTCTCTCTCTCTCTCTCTCTCAGTGGTACACTGGGGGTTGAATCCAGAGCCACTGGGCTACATTCCCAGCTTTTTTTCACTTTTTTATTTGGAACCAGCGTCTTGCTAAATTTCCCAGGCTGGCTTTGAACCACCTGGCTGATCTTTTTCGTAACAACCTTTAATAAGCCATGTTTGATTATCTTGTATTCTTTGATCATGTGAGACATTAACTCCCATTAATAATTTTATGGTTCAGGACTGCCCTTAGATTGTAGATATCTTTATACATAACAATAAAAATCTTAGCCTTTAGAATGTTCCTTACAGAATACATTTGATTTCTAAAAAGAATACATATGGTTTCCTTGGGAACTTCCCTGGGTTTTTTTTTTATCCTCCTTCGAATTATTCATGTTTGAAAAATTGAAATTACATTTTCAAGTCTACCAATACTTTGAGTCATATTTTCTTTTAATTTTTTTCATGTACACAGGTCTTATTATCTTCAGGCTTTTCTATTCACTCAAAATGGGTAGGATCATTTTTTGGCAGGGTTCTCATCACTTTCTGGTGATGCCTGCACTGGTTGATGACTTGGTTATATCTTTGGATATCTGGGCCCATGACTAAAGTTTATGTCATTTATTCCAGCTCCTCTTTCATCCTGATAGTAAGAGTAAAGAATGAACTAAAGATTCTGGTGATATATCTCAGTTGGTAGAGTGCTTGCCTTAGAGTGCTTATCTTGCATGCACAAGGTCCTAGGTTCAATCCCCAGCACCACCAAAAAAAAAAAAAAAACAGAATGAACTAATGGGGGGTTGTGGCTCAGTGGTAGAGCCCTTGCCTAACACCTGTGAGGCACTAGGTTTGATCCTCACCACCACATAAAAATAAATAAAATAAAGATCCATCAACAACTTAAATTTTTTTAAAAAAGGATGAACTAAAGTTACCTTGGCCATTCACAATTACTGAGGTTTTTTGTTTTTTCACCATAGTCACCTATATTTAAAGATAAAGTAGGATTACTTAAGACTTTTATTTATCACAACTTTGCTATCAGGTTATAAAGAAAGAAAATCTCAGATTAAAATATAATAAAATTAACATATCCATCATATCACATAATTACTCATTTTGTTTTTTACACATACATCTTTTTTTTTTTCAGTACTGGGGATTGAGCCCAGGGACATATCCTGTACTGAGCCACATTCCCAGTGCTTTTTACTTTTTATTTTGAGGCAGGTTCTTGCTAAGTTGCCCAGGCTGTCTTTGAACTTTCCCTCCTCCTGCCTTAACTCCTTGAGTTGCTGGGATTGCAGGCATGCACCACTGCACTCATCTATACATAAATCTCAGTGAACTAATTTCATCAACAAAAATCCATTCGTAACATTCAGAACACTAACAAAACTCTGGTGTTGATCAGAAGTACACAGAGCTAAAGCGTATGTAGTAGTCACCTGTGGAATGTGGATTAAATGTTAGTTAACCATCTCTTAAGTACATGTTCCTAATAGAATACAGACCATCATTAGGGTGTGGATTTAAGCCAACACACATACTGGTAACACATGGTTTATGCTAAAGTATCTGAAAAAAACTGAAGTTGACTTACAATGGATCATAATCCAAGCCTCAATCCAATTGTCCTTTCTACCTGACTTGTACTGTCCTGCTCCCAATACAACACTAGTAGGAATTTTGTAAATAACAAAGCAATACATTGTTGCTTTGTTATTTGTGTGTCAATTGTTTAGCTTAATTGTCATTGAAAGTGACACTGTGTAAATCCTAAACAGAGAAATAAGGCAGAATCCCAACCAGGGATGACCACAGGGAAGATGATAAGGATATAGATGGGTTGATAATACAGTAGAGGTAAGCTTCTCAAGTTAGTTGAGGCCTTGGTATGTCCACAAATAACTTTAATAAGTATGCTTTCTAGTTATAGGCATCATGACCCCACTCTTTTTTCAGTCCATTCTCACACAAGAAAAATAAAGATTTTACAATGGACATAAAATATCAGATTTTACACAAAAGGCAGGGGGAGAAAGAGGAAATAAACAATTCTTTTGAGTAAACCCTTAGGAAGATCTCCTTTTTAAAAATATTTTTTAGTTGTAGTTGGACACAATATCTTTATTATTTATTTATTTATTTAGTAGTTGTAGATGGACAGAATGCCTTTATTTTGTTTATTTTTATGTGGTTCTGGGGATCAAACTCAATTCCTCACATATACTAGGCAAGCACTCTGCCACTGAGCTATAGCCCCAGCCCTATTCTATTTATTTTTATGTGGTGCTGAGGATCGAACCCAGGGCTTCGCAGGTGCTAGATGAGCACTCTACCACTGAGCCACAACCCCAGCTCCAGGAAGCTCTTCTTAAGACAACTATCTTGCTATGAATTTTTTATCCTAATAATAAAGACAGTATTCTTTTGGTAATTTCTGTACATAGAATAGGACATTTTGGAGGGCTGAGTGAGAAAATTAACTTATACAATAAAATCTTTTATAGCTTCATCGCATAGAATGAAATTAATTCTCACAAATTTTTGTTCTGTGCGTGAAGCCATTTATGCTTCTAACCAGGACTTGGAAAAATAGCATCTTTTTTGGTTGTTTTGTGCCAAGGTCATTTGAAATTACATTTTATAAGCAATCTTTCAGAAGAACTAGTCAATATACTTGCTTTATAAAAAAATATACAGCTTCAATGAAGATCCATGTATGACTTTTATAGTTTCATTATTTTTCTATCAGTGATACAATCTATTGATTTTTCCCATTATAATTTTTTTTAGTTGTGGATGGACATAATAACTTTATTTATTTATTCATTCTTTGTGTGTGTGTGTGTGTGTGTGGTGCTAAGGATTGAACCCCATGCTTTAGACTTGCTAGGCAGGCTCTCTACCACTGAGCTACAACTCCAGCCCCTTTATAAATTTTTGTACCTATTATATTCTAAATTCATTTTTTAAAATGAAGACATTTTATTATATAAACAGGACATGTTCTTGGGCTGGGTTTGTGGCTCAGTGGTAGAATGCTTGCCTAATACACATGAGGCACTGGGTTCAATCCCCAACACCATATAAAAAAGCTAAATAAACAAAATAAAGGCATTGTATCCATCTACAACTAAAAATTTAAAAAAAATTAAGAGGACATGTTCTTTAGATCTTAGAAATGCAGAACTCAATTGTCTAAAAGTGCTGAGGAGAGATTGATGGGGAGGGTTGCTAAGATAGTGTTTCTCCTTTTTTAAAAAAAAATTTTTTAGTTGTTGATAGATCTTTATTAATTAATTAATTAATTTATATGTGGTGCTGATAGTTGAACTCAGTGCCTCACACATGCTAGGCGAGTGCTTTACCACTGAGCCACACCCCCAACCCTGTTTCTCCTTTTTATTTTTTTTTAACTTTTTTTTTTTTAAGAGAGAGAGAGAATTTTAATATTTATTTTTTAGTTATCGGCAGACACAACATCTTTGTTTGTATGTGGTGCTGAGGATCGAACCCGGGCCACACGCATGCCAGGTGAGCGCGCTACCGCTTGAGCCACATCCCCAGCCCCTGTTTCTCCTTTTTAATAATTTTTCTAATCAGGTACAGTGGTGAACATTTATAATCCCAGTGACTCAGGAGGCTGAGGCAGTAGGATCGCAAGTTCAGGGCCATCCTGGGCAACTTAGTGAGATCCTATCTCAAAATATCAAAAAATTAAAAGGACTAGGAATGGGACTCAGTGATAAAGTGCCTCTGATATCAATCCCCAGTAACACACACACACACTCTCTAATAATTTTCTTTCTATTTTATCAAAATGATACACTGTTGTCATAGAAAAAGTTGAACTACAGCAAGCATAAACAAGTTCTGTTACATGGAGTGAACCATTAACCCTGAGTCCCCAGCCAATGCTGGAGAGAGATGGCAGGGGACACAAAAACCAACATTGGCTGGGGACTCAGGGTGAAAGTGAGAAACCTGATTCCAGGGTTGTTGGAGAACAGCTGGCTACAAGAACCATAGTGTTGGGCTGGGGATGTGGCTCAAGGGGTAGCGCGCTTGCCTGGCATGCGTGCAGCCCGGGTTCGGTCCTCAGCACCACATACAAATAAAGATGTTGTGTCCGCTGATAACTAAAAAATAAAATATTAAAAAATTCTCTCTCTCTCTCCCTCTCTCTAAAAAAAAAAAAAAAAGAACCATAGTGTCACAATGGGCCAGGGTGTAACATGTGCAGTCGAGGGGAGAAATAAAGAATGTCCATATGCTTCTGCCCTTTCCAATGCTTTATTGGAAAAAAAAAATCACTCAATACAATTCTACTCTATAGGTTTGTTTGTTTGTTTGTTTGTTTTTGTGGTGCTGGGATTGAACTTAGGGCCTTGTTCATGCAAGGCAAGCGCTTTACCAACTGAGCTACATCCCCAGCCCCTCTATAGGTTCTTAATGAAGAAACTGACAATCCTAATGCTGGGAACTGCAATAGACATAGTCAATTCAAAGAAAACAATTGTAAGTCAACTCTAAGCACTGCAAACACACTTAATCATGACAGACTTATTACAGACATTCCCTCTGCATGCTCTGCTCAACTGCCAGATCTAAAATCTCAAGTCTTAGGCCTTAAGTCCAGCAGATGCACACTCCCTTAGTCTGCAGTGACCAGGTCAGGAACTGATGGAGGCTTCTCCTGGGGTGAAGGTGACATCCAGCTGAGGAGAAGGTCATAGGGAGAAGTGCTGTTCTTACCAGGGTCAAGATGTGGCTGTAGTTTGAGAATGGTGAGGATGATGCAGAGGATCAGGCAGATGATGAGAAGAGTTGGTATATCAGTCCAGGTCCTCATCAGGCTCTCCACGTGTGGGCATCAGTGTCGGCTGGCTGAATGTCTGTACATTTGCTCCATCATGTATGCTAGATTTGGGGGCTTCTACTTGCCTTTTCAATCCCCATCAGCTGTTACCAGGTTTCTCAGTGACATCTTTCATTCCATGGTCAGGACATCTGGTCTAGTAGTTTCTGCCTGATCTTTCACCTCTAACTTTATAAGAGTGAAGGCAGTGACTTCATTCTGAGTTTTATCAGGGTTGTGGAAAATGACTTATTTTATCAAGCTGTGCTTGGTGACCATATTGGAGGGCTCCATAGCTTGCCTGGTGGGGACTGCAGTTTTATTTTAAAATGGAGTTACTTAGGCTAAGGCCTTCTTAGGTTAAAGCTATTCTTACACACAGGAAGACAAAAACCTTGTCAGCAGTGCTGTGAATACCCTGGGATACTAGATCAAGCTTCAAAATACCAGGAAAAACGCCCGATTATCCAAAGCATGGGTCATGTGCTCATATACCAACTGTACCAGAGAAGGGAATGGTGTGTCTGGCTCCTTCAGCTTTCACTGTGGCATTGCATCCCATCAAGACTGCATACAGGGCTGGGGATGTGGTTCAAGCGGTAGCGCGCTCGCCTGGCATCCATGCGGCGCTGGGTTCGATCCTCAGCACCACATACAAATAAAATAAAGATGTTGTGTCCACCGAAAACTAAAAAAAAAAAAAAAAGAAAGAAAGACTGCATACAATGGGGCAACCTGCTATCAGGCCCCTCTCAGCCATAGAGCTCTGCTTCTTTTCTTCTCACTTACTGAAAAACAAAACAAAACTAGGTTAAAAACATCTTGACCCAAACTGGGGCCAAATTTGCCAGAGTCCTCTCAAGGCTCTCATATCCTCAGATATACAATTTATTCACTGATATTCACCCTCTAGCCTGCTGAAATCCTCGCCTCCTGTCGAGATGGGGCAAAATTGCAACATATGCAGTCGAGGGGAAAAATAAAGAATGTCCATGCGCTTCTGCCCCTTTTCAATGCTTTATTCACTCAAATTACTCAATATAGTTTCACTCTATAGGTTCTTAATCAAGAAAACAACAATCCTTAGTGCTACACACTGCAATAGACATAATCAATTCTCAGCAAACAATTCTAGATTAATTCTAAGCACTGCAAAAAAACATTCAATCATGATAGGCTAATGACAGACATTCCCTCTGCATGCTAAGTTCAAAGGTTTTAAGTCTTAGGCTTTGAGTCCAGCAGATGCACACTCACTCAGACCACGGTGATCAGGTCCAGAACCAAGGCAGGCTTTTTCTGGTGTGGAGGAGACAACTGGTTGAGGAGGGGTCATAGGGAGGAGTTGCAGCTCTCTCCAAGGTCCAGATGAGGTGGTAGAGTTTGAGAGCTGTGAGGATCATGCAGAGGCTCAGGAACATGACAAGTGATGGGATTACAGGTCCTCATCAGGCTCTCCAGCTCGAGTGCATCCTTGTTTCAGCTGGCTGAATCCCTGTTCATTTTCTCTATCATTTATACTAAATTTTGGGGCTTTTGACCCCCCTTTCAATCTTTATCAGCTACCACCGGATTTCTCAGTGACATCATTTACCCTGGGGTCAGAAACATCTGGTCTGACCCTCTCACCCGGGTCTCCTTGCCTTTCCCTCTTATCAGAGAAGGACAGCCTGCCAGAGTCTTCACTCTCTTTTATCAGGGTGACAGGAAGTAACTTGTTTGAGGCCATACTGGAGGGCTCTGTGGATGTTGATAGACCCAACCTGATCTTTTCTTAAAATTGGGCATCTCGCCACAAAACCATGAAAAGATAATTTCGGGTTTACTATAAATTACTGCAAATTCTGAACCTGCTTGGAATGCCTGCCCGTGCCTTGAACTCACCCATGCCTGGCTCTCTGACCAGATAGCAGCCCTCTCTGAAACTTAGTGACACCTCATAAATATTGGCCTTCCCTGGCCAGACAACGACCCTCTCTGAGGCTCTAATGGTCCTCATAAATTCTGATGTTGGGGCCAGCAAAAAATGTAAACTACCATTAGTGTGATGCTTGTCAGAGTTCTGTTATCTGTAACCTCCCTTTGTGTAACTTTCGGGGCTATAAAGCTGGGCTGCAGGAAAGCTGGGGTGCTGTCTTGTTCCTGCCGTTTTGGGAGGGAGAGGCAGCCCGGCCGGTTGAAATAATAAGCTTGCTTTAATTTGATTTTAATTTTTCTTTTCTTGTGTCCTGATCTAACAATGTGCCTGGTGAAACTGTAGGTCTTAAAATGGAGTTGCTTAGGCTCAGGCCTAAGGCCATCCTAACACCTCCTCCTAGAGATCCTTCCTAGCCATAGGATGTTTTCATATTTTCTATCCCAGCATCCCATTTAGTCTTCCCAGTTACACAAACTACAATGTGTGATTCTTTTATTTATCTGTTTGTTTACGTCTTCATTGTCTCCTTGCAAAAATTCGTAGTTCCTGATACTTACTCATTGTCCGTCCCTACCCTCAATAAAATGTAGTTCCCAAATGAAAAACGGTCTGTCTTTTTCATGGCTGCAGCCCCAATAGCTGGCACTCTCAGCAAGGATCTGTTGAATGAATAAAAAATAAGACATTGCCTCATAATTTACCAGGGAAGTGGATAGGAAGAGAAAAAGCAGTTTGGAGAGCTGTAAGAGTCTAAACTTTAAGTAGGTATCAGGTGACCAAAAGATTGCTGTAAGATAGAGATTCTTACAATCTAGTCAGGAGGAGGGAAATTAAATGTAGGGTAATGGGCCATCATCTTTAAAGTAATAAAAGAAAAATAGCACTTCAGAATTCTATAACCACTGAAACCATATTACAAAAAAAATGGTGAAATAAAGAACTTTTCAAACATATCAGTCAAGGAGTTTATCACCAGCAGATGCACAGTATGAGAATTATTAAAGGAAGTTGTTCAGGCAAAAGAAAAAAATGACACCAAATAGAAATCCAGATTTACAGAGAACTATGGAGATATAGAGCACTAAAAATGCTGAATATGTGGGTAATAACAAGAACATTTTTGTCCTATTATTCAAAGGGTAGCATCCAAAAATAATATGTTGTGAACTTTTGTAAGGATGGCCTTAGGCCTGAGTCTAAGCTACTCCATTTTAAAACTGCAGTCTCACCGGGCTGGCCTAATGGAGCCCTTCAGTTTGGCCCTCAGGCACAAACAAGTCACTTCTCCCCACCCTGACAAACTCAGAGGAAGTCTCTGGCATATTGTACTCAACCTGATCATGGGAAAAGGCCAGAAAATCTGCGTGGGGATCACCAGACCAGATGCTTTAACCCCAGGGTAAATGACGTCACTGAGAGACCATGTGGCAGCTGATAAGGATTGAAAGCCCCAATATGTAGTATAAATGATGGGGTGAATGAACAGACTTTCAGCAAGCCGGCACATTTTCAGGCACATTGTCAAAGTCCCTGATGAGGACCTGGGCTGACATCCCAATTTTCTCATCATTTGTTTGCCTGATCCTCTGCATTTCCCTCACCGCCTTCAAACTCTACAGCCATATCTTGACCTTGGTGAGAGTCACAACTTCTTCCTAACAAGCCTCCCCTCAACCAGCTGTCAGCTCCACCCCAGGAGAAGCCTGCCTTGTTTCCTGACCTAATCACCATAGTCTGAGTGAGTGTGCATCTGCTGGACTTAAAGCCTAAGGCTTGAGGCTTTTGATCTGACACTTGAACTTAGCATGCAGAGGGAATGTCTGTCATGAGCCAGTCATGATTAAGTGTTTGCAGTGCTTAGAATTAGTCTAGGATTGTTTGCTGAGAATTGATTATGTCTATTGAAATACCCAGCATTAAGGATTGTCATTTTCTTGATTAAGAACCTATATAGGGCTGGGGTTGTGGCTCAGTGACAGAGTGCTGGCCTGGCATGTATGAGGCCCTGGGTTCGATCCTCAGCACCACATACATGTAAAATAAAGATTTTTAAAAATTCCACCTAAAACTAAAAAATAAATATTAAAAAAAAGAACCTATAGAGTGAGATTGTATTGAGTGAATACAGCATTGACAAAGGCAGAAGCGCATGGACATCAACTGCATGAGTCGCACCTTTTGCCATCACGACAACTTTATTACCTTTGTAGCAGTACAATATATGACAATTAAACATCACACTTTTAAATTTACTTAAAAAAGAAGAAATCACAAAGGAAATATCCCACCCACGTCCCACGGTGGTGGGGGTGGGGTTCTCCTGGGTGGAATGGGCTGGCTGAGAAATAAAAGCTAAGAGAAATAGAAGAGTAAAGAAACCACAACAAGCACGGGGTCAGGACAGGCAAGATGATCAGAAGGATGGAGCTTCTACACAAAATGGAGCCTGTGCCTGCTTTATTTATATCAGGAAACACCAAAGAGATCTATAGCATGTTCTTCTCCAAAAAAGGTAAAATGTGGGCTGCTCAGTTCCTAACAGGTTACGTCCATCTTCCGGGCTACTATGAGGAACCTTCCTAGCAGAGCAGAGGGAAGGGTCATGTCCTTTGGACAATCCACTGAAAGTCCCCAATGCCAGGCCTATCTATCCCTGTCTACATGCTGAGAGAAGATCCTCATGTATTCCAAGGATGGATTCCCAAAGAAATAAGCCAAGAGAATAAGAACAAAGTCACAGACTGGTAGAATATATTTTTAAAAGACACACTGAATAAAGGCATATTATCTTGGGGCTGGGAATGTGGATGTGGCTCAGTGGTAAAGTGCTTGAGTATCATGTGCAACAGCCTGTGTCCCATTCCCAGTACTATAGAAATAAAAGCTAAAAATTTCTGTGTAAGACATGGTTAAAAAGAATGAAAAGACAAGCCACACACTATGAGAAAATATCTGCAGAAAACATACTTGATAAATGACTACCATTCAATATACAAAAAGAACTCTGAAAACTTAATAATAAGAAAACAAATAACTTTCTTTTTTAAATGGGCCAAAGCACCTTAAGAGATACCACACCAAAGAAGATACACAGATGGATAATAAACACATAAAAAGATGTTTCACACCATTTACCTTTAGGGAAATACAAATTAAAACAACATTGAATTATCAATGCATACTCATTAGATTGATCAAAATCCAGAATACAGCTGTAAAGGTCGGGTGAACGTCGGAGGAAAAGACCACCAAGAGACTGTCTCATGCAACAGCAAAGGGTTTATTGGGGGTCCAGCATGCTGGGGCTCCAAGCTCACCTCGCAGGGGTAAAGAGCCAAGAGCCCTCAGAACAGCTTGAGCAGTGGCCAACTGTTTCCACAGGTATTGCTGGGTTTTTTCAAGAGCTTTAAGTCTGTCAAGCAAGGGGGTGTGAAAGGAATCATTAAATCTCAGAGTTGGGGTTAGGTCCCTTACTGGAGGAGAGGCACCATAGAGAATTTCATAGGGGGTGAGGTTACACAAAGAGACGGAAGGAGTATTTCTTGCATGAAACAGTGCATAAGGTAGGAGCATAGTCCAATCTTTTATGCCGGTCTCTAAGCTTAATTTCGTTAAGTTATCTTTGATGGTTCTATTCATTCTTTCTACCTGTCCTGAGCACTGGGGTCTATAAGCACAATGTAACTTCCAATTAATCCCCAGGGTCCTGGCCAATCCCTGACTTACCTGGGCCACGAACGCCGGTCTATTGTCGGACCCTATTACCTTAGGCAGGCCGTACCTTGGAAAAATTTCTTCTAGGATCTTTTTGACCACCACCTGAGCCGTTTCTTTCTTCGTGGGGAAGGCTTCGACCCATCCTGAAAAAGTATCTACAAAGACTAGGAGATATTTAAGTCCATACCTTGCTGGCTTAATTTCAGTAAAGTCCACTTCCCAGAATTGTCCTGGTCTGGTTCCCCGTAGGCGCTTTCCTGCAGGAAGCTTGGATGGATAAGCATTAACTAATTGGCAAACTCGACAGGTTTTTGTTACCCGCTCAGCTATTTCTTTTCGCTGCGAGTCAGTCAATGGAAAGCTCTGTTTCTGGTCCTTCAGGAATGCCTGCAGTTTCTTTGAACCAAGGTGAGTGAGTTGATGCACATTTTTAACATAGTTCAGGGCTTTCTGAAATTGTAAGCTAGGCTCAGTGAAGTCATGGAGTTCAGTATCAGTGTCCTCAGATGATAAGTTGCCTGGGTGTTCCGGCGCGGCCAAGTCTCCTGATTGTTGTTCCCCCAGTATGGAAAGGGTTAACATGGTTACTCCGATTAGGGCTGCCAATTTAGCTTCCTCATCTGCCCTTCTGTTTCCAACCACCACGGGGTCGTTTCCTTTCTGGTGCCCTGGACAGTGCACTATAGCTAGTTCCTTAGGGCCCTGCACTGCTGAGAGAAGGCGGAGAATCTCATCCTTGTTCTTTATAGCCCCCTTTGCTGATAAATAGCCCTGTGTACATGAGCGGTAGCAAATGCATAGCGGCTATCAGTGTATATGGTGGCCCTCTTGTCTGTTGCTAGTTCCAATGCTTTCGTAAGGGCAATCAGTTCTGCTCTTTGAGCAGATGTTCCTTCTGGGAGACCAGAGGACCAGATGACATTAGTTTCGCTAACTACTGCTGCTCCAGCTCGCCACTTACCATCCTGGAGGAAGCTACTACCATCCGTGAACCATATGACTTCAGGGTGAGGCAGTGGCTGATCCTTCAAGTCTCGTCGTATGCTGGTTTCTTCTGCCAGTATGTGTTGACACTCATGAGCGACGGGTCCTGATGATTCTTCTGGTAGCAGTGTAGCCGGGTTGAGCAGGGCAGGGGGTCCCAGCGTTATTCTATCCTTGTTGAGCAATAGGCTCTGGTAGCAGGTTATTCTAGAATTTGATAGCCATCTGTCTGGAGGCTGGTGGATAATGCTCTCCAGGGTATGGGGGGCTATAATGGTTAGCTTCTGTCCCAGCGTTAATTTATCAACGTCTTTTATTAGAAGGGCCGCCACTGCTATAGCTTTTAGGCAATGGGGCCACCCACTAGCCACTGGGTCCAGTGTTTTTGATAAGTATGCTACAGGCCTTTTCCAGGGCCCCAAAGTTTGAGTGAGCACCCCCCGTGCTATTCCTTTCTTTTCCTCAATGTAGAGAGTAAAGGGTTTTTCTAGATCCGGGAGTGCTAAGGCTGGAGCAGATAGCAGCACCTTTTTGATATTATCAAATGCTTGTTGGTGCTCGGGGGTCCATTGGAATTGGGCATCCCCCTTTAACAGCGGGTATAGAGGGGCGGCCAGAGACGCGAACCCAGGAATCCACAACCTGCAAAAGCCGGCAGTCCCAAGAAACTCCCTGAGTTGTCTCTTATTGGATGGGGGCGGTATCTGCACAACGGTTTGTTTTCTGGGCTCAGTGAGCCATCGTTTGCCACCCCTAAGAGAATAACCCAGGAAGATTACTTCTTGCTGGCAAATTTGAGCCTTTTTGGCAGAAGCCCTGTCTCCAAGCTGAGCAAGCTCGGATAATAGGGCTTGGGTCCCAGACTCACAGTTCTTCTTGGTGTCGGCTGCTAGTAGCAGGTCATCCACATATTGGAGTAGGGTGACTTCGGGGTGCGTAGTTCTGAAGTCATTGAGGTCCCTGTGGAGGGCTTCATCAAAGAGAGTGGGGGAGTTTTTGAACCCCTGTGGGAGTCTAGTCCAGGTTAGTTGGCCAGATGTTCCTGTTTCTGGGTCTACCCACTCGAAAGCAAACAGCAGCTGACTGTCCTTATGTAGGGGCAAGCAGAAGAAAGCATCTTTTAAGTCCAGTACAGTGTACCATTTCCGCTCCGGATTCAGAGTGCTGAGCAGATTATATGGATTAGGTACCGTGGGGTGAATGTCCTGCACTCTGTTGTTGATCTCTCTTAGGTCTTGAACGGGGTGATAGTCCCCAGTTCCTGGCTTTCTTACTGGTAGCAGGGGGGTATTCCAGGCTGATTGACAGGGCCTTAGGACCCCTAGAGCCAGGTATTTCTGAATATGGGGCCTTATCCCATCCTTAGTTTCTTTGCTTAGAGGATATTGTTTAACACTGATTGGAGAGGCAGAGGCTTTTAATTCTACTACTATTGGAGGTTGTCTTATGGCTAGGCCTAACCCAGCAGTTTCTGCCCAGGCATCAGGATAATCTATCATCCATTTCTGGGGTAGCTTGCCTGTTTGATCAGTCCTGAGGGGGGTGTGAAGAGTTGATGTTCATCTTCTACTGACATAGTCAGGGCCGTGACTATGGGAGTTTTTACTGAGGGATTTAGAAACTCCACTTGGGGACCATCAGGGTTAAAGGTTATTCTAGCCCGGAGTTTGGTAAGCAGATCTTTGCCCATCAATGGGGCCAGGCATTCTGGGATTACTAGGAAAGAGTGGTGGACTTTTCCCTTTCCTATGTCCATAGTCCTCTTAGTTGTCCAAGCCCAATATTTACTGCCGTTAGCCCCTTGAACCAGAGACCTTTTATTTGATAGGGGGCCCAGTGGGGTCTTAAGGGATAAGTATACTGCCCCTGTATCCACTTCAAAGTTCACTGGGGTCCCCTCCACTTCAAAAGTTACCCTGAGCTCGGGGAGGGGATCCGAGCCCCGACTTTCCTAGTCGTCTTCTAGAGTCAGAACGGCAGGCTGGCATGACTGCTTCTTTCTAGGGCACTCTTTGGCCCAGTGTCCTTTTTCTTTACAGTAGGCACATTGATCTGAGGCCAGGGGCAGCCTCTGGCGTGGGCCCAGGTATCCTTCCTGTCTCCCTGTTTCTTAATTTTTGGCCTATTTGTTGTTGTGACCAGGACCCTAGTCAATGCCTTAGTCTGTCTTTTGCTTCTTTCATCCTCACTTTGCTCCCTTTCTTTCTCCCTCCTTTGTTCCTTCTCTTCTTCAGTTTCTCTCTTATAGTATACCTTCTCGGCTTCTCTGACTAAATCTCTCAAAGTCATATCTTGTAATCCATCTAAACGCTGTTACTTTCTTTTAATATCCAGGGCAGCTTGCCCAATAAAGGCCATCGTGACAGATGCCTTTTGATCCTCTGCCTGAGGATTGAAAGGAGTATATCTCCTATATGCCTCCATAATTCTCTCTAGAAACATAGAGGGAGATTCATCAGGCCCTTGAATAATCTCTCTTACCTTGGCCAAATTAGTTGGTCACCTAGCGGCCGCTCGGAAACCCACTATTAAAGCCCGGCGATAAGTGGACAGATGCTCCCTACCTTCAAAGGTGTTGGGGTCCCAGTTGGGTCAGTTCAAGGGGGAGCCAGCTTCAATTATGTTGGGAAGTTTTGTCGGTCGCCCATCTGGTCCGAGGATATTTTTTTAAGCTTCCAGGAGGTTTCTCTCTCGTTCTTTTGTCATGAAGAGAGTCCCTAGGAGTTGTTGGCAGTCATCCCAAGTAGGCTGCTGTGAAAACATCAAAGATTTAACCAGACCTGGCCAGCTTCCTCCAGGGGAGGAGGGGCTGTGTGTGCCACGGGGAGTCATCTGGAGGGCACTGGGCTGGCTTAGCTTCCTCCAATGGCGGAGAGGCTGAGTCAGCAGCAAGGGAATCACTTAGAGGGCGTTGGGGGTTGGGGGACGAGGGCAGGGGATAAGGAGGGGGAGGAGAGTCAGGGAGAACAGAGGGTGGAGGAGGAGGAGGAGCAGAGGGTTTGAGAGATAGAATCGTGGGGGAAGGAGTAGGAGCGGGGGCAGGGACAAGGAAAGGCTTCACCCATGGAGGAGGAGATTCGCAGAGGTCCTGCCAAGTTAAGATATACGGCTGTTGATCTGGATGGCTATGTGGCCCCGGCTGAAAGACAATATCTCTGACTTTTCAAATTAGTGGGAAGTAGAAAGATCCTTCTGGGGGCCATCCGACTCCAAACGTGGGTCATTCTGAGGCACAGAGAGTCTGCCAGGTCCTGCGTTTTACTGAAAAAGAAAGATTCTGAGCCCTTAAGCGGACTTCAGTCCAGTGATCAAGGGTCAGGGACAGAGGCATTGAAGTGCTCTGTCCCATAATGAAAGATACACAAACAGTGAAAGCAACGACACATGACACAGACAAGACAATAAAGATAGACAATGGACGTCCAACACTGAGACCAGGACTGAGTAGCCGGCAAAACCTGATGGGCTGGCAATACCGAATCCGAAACAAAATATCACCGAGTCGAGGAGACTATTGTTACTTGATTTCCCGAGTCCTCTGGGGTGTCCCCCAGGGACGTGGCCTGTGGCTCTGTGACACGTCTGTCAGCCACCGTCGGAGAGAGCTCACGCTCTTCACCGACCGCCACTTTGCCAAGCCCTAACCTGAAACCTGAAACCTGAAAGAGGCACCTTATTTACCCCGAGAGGAGTCCGGATCTCACTGGGGCCTCCAGATGTAAAGGTTGGGCGAATGTCGGAGGAAAAGACCACCAAGAGACTGTCTCATGCAACAGCAAAGGGTTTATTGGAGGTCCAGCATGCTGGGGCTCCAAGCTCACCTCGCAGGGGTAAAGAGACAAGAGCCCTCAGAACAGCTTGAGCAGAGCTTATATACATTCTTTGGAAAGGGCAGGGCCTTCACATACAGCATAACAAATCATCACATGCCGCGGGAAAATCAAACAACAACTCTTAACCATGATTAGTACATTCACTGGCGAGAACAAGTCAGGTAGGGGTGATTGGTCAGCACAAAGAAGGGTATACATTTGAACTGATTGGCTTAAGCCCTGAGGTGTGTATGTGCCGGACTGCACGGTTTCTGGGTGGGGGGGGTTGTTTTTACAGAGCAACCACATGGTCAGGGGAGATTTCAACATACATTTCAGTGGCTTTTCCGGGAGTTGTTTTTACAGAACTTGAAACAAATCTTATCCTTTACATTTCAATTTCTTTAACCTTTCACAGCCAATACCAAAAAGTTAGTGAGGATTTGGAACAAATGTTGCAGTCGTTTTGGGAAATATCTTTCATGTTTTTTTACTATACAATCCAGCAGTTGGAATGCCTTAGAATTTACTAAAAAAGAGTTGAAATTTTATGTTCACCCAAAAATCTGCACTCAATTATTCATAATTGCCAACACTTGGAACAATAAAGATTTTCTTCAATAGATGAATGGATAAATACTACTATTCAATGCTAAAAAGAAATAAGCTATCAAATGATGCAAAGGCATAGAGGAAACTTAAATGCTTTTACTGAAGAAACCAACCCTAAAAGGTTACATTCGATATGATTCTGACCATATGGCAGTCTGGAAATGGCAAAAGACTAGAGCAAATGAAAATATCAGAGGTTTTTGGAGGCTTGGGTAGGGAATGATGAATAAATGGAATGTAGCCCTTTATATTTTATTTTAGGATAGTGTATCACTAATTTGCCAGACTGGCCTCAAACTTGCAGTCCTCCTCCCTCAGTCTCCCTAGTAGCTGGGACTTAGGTGTGTGCATCCAGAACCAGCCTATAAAGTTTATTTTTAAAAAGGGAAATTGGAAAGTATTTTGAACTGCATCAAAATGAAAATGCAACACCAAATTTTGAAGATGCAGCTAAATAGGGAGAAATTTATAGCATTTATGCCTAAATCAGAAAAGAAAAAAAAAATCTCAAATCAATGTTCCCTTCCTCCACCTCAAAAAACTACAAAAGCAGGGCCTGTGTAACCTGCCACCTGGGACAATTTTGCTTGCTTGTCTTTCACAAGTTTGCCATTCCAGAGCAAAATTGAAAAAAGTGCTGATCTCACTAACTAATGAATTCATGGTGTTTGCCTCCTATGCAACAATTATTCTTTCAAAAAATAAAGTTTATGAGCACTACAACTGTCTTCCATATACTAACACAAAAGATTTTTGTGAACCTAGAGGACTGTGTGAGCTTTGAAAAGGGGGAAAATAAGAAGTATCTTCCAAGAGATGGAAAGAGGGAATGTGTACAAAGAGCCGAACTGTGTGCTCTTGAAAACATTGTTCTATTTATTGGTATTGGCCTTCTGTATCCCTTGAGTGTTTCAGACCCCTCTACAGTCATCCTGCATGTCAGATTCTTCGCTGGAGCAAGGATTACCACAAAATTTCATATTTGATACCCCTTCCCGGGCAAATAGAGCTTTGGCCTTTTTTCACTGGATTGAAGTTACTTTCAAAGACTTACAGGTTGCTGAAGTCTAGATTTTATCTGTAAAATAAAATCAGAAAACAACCCATTATCCAATGGGTTTTTAAGGATTCTATACTTTGATATACAATAAATAGTTTCTTTTTTTTCAGTACTGTGAGCACTACTTTTTTTATTATTTATTTCTTTCATACATGACAATAGTGGAATGTGTTACATTCATAATTATCCATTCACAGCACAATTTTTCATAACTCTGTATATAAAGTATGTTCATGCCAAATTATGCCATTATACATGAGCCCTCTTCTTCTTCTTCTTCTTCTTATTATTATTATTGCATTACAATTCTTAATACACCTTTATACCACAATTTATCATATCTCTGTTTATATATAAGGCATGTTGACACCAAATTCACATCTTCATACATGTATTTTGTATAATGATGACCGTCTCCTTCCACTATCCTTGCTATTCCCCTTCTTCCTCCCTTTCCCTCCCATTCCTTATTCCCTGTCTAGAGGTGATTTTCCTCTCATGCTCTCCCTCCCTACCCCACTTTGAGTCACCCCGCTTATATCAGAGAAAACATTCGGCATTTGTTTTTTGGGATTGGGTAACTTCACTTCTTCTCTAATGCCATCCATTTCCCTGCAAATGCCATGATCTTATTCTTTTTTAGTGCTGAGTAATACTATTGTGTATAAATGCCACATTTTTTTTTTATCCATTCATCCACTGAAGGACATCTAGGTTGACTCCATAGTTTAGCTATTGTGAATTGTGCTGCTATAACCATTGATAACAATAAATAATTTCTGAGGTTTTAGGTAGGATGAAATCAGAGAAATTAAGAATTGGGGAAAACCCACTTTAAAGGTTATCAATCTTAATATTGGATGTCATCACTCCATCTCTCTCAACCATGGGTATTAATTCAGAGAAAATGCATGAGTGATGATGGGGGTTGAAGAAAAGACAAACAGACACACATAGAAAGAAAAAGCTGAGGCCAAGTGGATAGCCAAACTCTGATGTAGTTTGACTGACCCAGAGCTAGCTCAGCATATTTATTATATAGGTTTTTTCATCAAAAGGCTATCTGTGAGAAAGTTTCTGCAAAGCAGGCAGTCTGAAGGACACAGGACCAGCGAGACATTAGGGTTATCTTGTTATGCTCAGAATTCTCTATTCCCAGGAATTAGTGCCTGGGCTCAAGGTCTCAATTGATAGAACTCTGCACCTTTGCACAGAGTTTCCTTGGGCCAGCATCCCTGCAGCAATTGAGCCATCTTTCCTGCACCTTCACTCAGGAAGTTCCCAGCACAAATGCAGCCAAGAGGCAATCAGAAACCATGGTTCAAGTCACTACTCTTCACATCTTTATTTTGTTTGTATTTGTTCTAGAAATTTAACATCATCCTAAGTCTTTTGTTTGACTCCTGAAGTACTTTGTTGTAAATTCTGATTGTTATAATTTACAACATTCATCAACATTTTATATTGTGAATCTAAAAAAAAAACATTGTTTGCACATATAAAAACTGTATTTTGATACTACTGAAATAAGCCCATGAAATAAAGAATAAAAAAGAAATTAGGCCAGGCCTCGTGGCGCATGCCTGCAATCCCAGCAGCTCTGGAGGCTGAGGCAAGAGGATCACGTGTTCAGAGCCAGTCTCAGCAAAAGTGATGCACTAAGCAATTCAGTGAGACCCTGTCTCCAAATAAAATACAAAATAGGGCTGGGGATGTGGCTCAGTGGTCAAGTGCCCCTGAGTTCAATCCCTAGTACCAAAAAAAAAAAAAGAAAGAAAGAAAATAGAATTTAAAAAAAAAAGAGCAAATAAAGCTCAATGTAAGAGCTAGGGTTGTAGCTCAGTGGTACAGCTCTTGACTAGCATGTCTGAGGCACTGGGTTCGATTCTCAGCACCACATATAAATAAATAAAATAAAGGTTATAAAAAACTCAAAGCAAGCAAAATAACAGAAATAATAAAGATCAGGATAATATTAATAAAAATAGAACAGAGAAAATAAAGAATAAAAATTAATGTAACAAAAATTAGTACAATAAAAGAACTTCAATGAAATTGATAAAACTCTAGTAAGAGATCAATTAGAATGTCTAACTAGTTCAATAAAGCAGTAAAAAGAGGGCTGGGGACACAGCTCAGTTGGTAGAGTACTTGCCTCACATGCACAAGGCCCTGTGTTCAATCCCCAGCACCACATACACACACACACAAGTGTGTGCACAAAAAAAAAAAAGTATCCAGTTGGAAAGAAAAAACAAAACTATGTTTATTAGAAAACATAATTATCTATATATGAAGTCCTATGGAATCTTCAAAAAAGGAGCTCCTAGAACTAATAAGAGAATTTTGCAAGGTTACAAGATAAAAGAGAAATATACAAAATACATACATAAATGTATTTTTATATACTAACAATAATTAACCAGAAATTGAAATTAAAAAAAGAAAACATTTTAAATTACATGAAATGAGGAAAGGGAGAGATGAGGAGAGGTTGGTAATTGGATACTAAGTTACAGTTAGATAGAAGTAAACTCTAGTCTTCACAGCACAGGAAACACTCAAGAATCTGATGAGAGAGCCTACAGAATGGGAGAAAATCTTTGTCACCTGCACCTCAGATATAACATTAATCTCCAGGATATATCGAGAACTCAAAAACTCAATGCTAAAAAACCATACAACCCAATCAATTAATGGGCTAAGCAGCTGAACAGACACTTCTCAGAAAAAGCAATACAATCAATCAACGCATGTATGAAAAAATGCTCAACATCTCTAGAAATTAGAGAAATGCAAATTAAAAATACACTGTGATTTCACCTTTCTCCAGACAGAATGGCAATTATCAAGAATACAAGTAGCAATATATGTTAGCAAAGATGTGGGGGGAAAGGTGCACTCATATATTTCTGATGGGACTGCAAATTGGTGCAACCACTCTGGAAAGCATTATGGAGATTCCTCAGAAAACTTGAAATGGAACCACCATTTGACCCAGTTATCCCACTCCTTAGTATATAACTAAAGAACTTAAAATTAGCATACTATAGTGATGCAGCCACATCAATGTTTATAGCAGCTCAATTCACAATAGTTAAAAAATGGAACCAACCTAGGTGGCCTTCAACAGATGAATGGATAAAGAAAATGTTGTACATATACACAATGGAATAGTACTCAGCCATCAAAAAGAATGAGATTATGGCTTTTGCCAGTAAATGGATAGAACTAGAGACTCTCATGCTAAGTGAAATAAGCCAATTCCCCAAAACGTTCTGTTTTATATGTGGATGCTAATTCACAATAAGCAGGGGGTGGTAAGAATAGAAGTTCACTGGATTAGATAAAGGGGAATGAAAGGAAGGGAGGAGGCTAGAAATGAGAAAGACAGTGGAATGAATCAGACATAACTTTCCTGTGTGCATATGTGAACACATGAGTGTGTAACTCCACAACATGTACAACCATAAGAATGGGAAATTATACTCCATGTATGTATAATATGCTGAAATACATTTATTGTCATATATTACTAAAAAGAACAAAAATGAGAGAGAGAGAAGTAAGAAGTTATTCTATTGCACAGTGAGTTGATTATGGATATTTACAATATATTATATATTTCAAAAAGCCAGAAGAAAGGAGTTTAAGTGTTATCATCATGAAGAAATGATAATTCGAGGAGATAGATGTGTTTAACCTGATTTATACATCACATAGCAACCATAAACATATAACTTTTATATTTTTGTGTATCAAAAATAAATATAAAAATAAAATAAAGTATTACATGAAAAATACAATAATTTGAGGTAGATTTAAAAAAATGTAATGTTGGGATGCCTGAAGTCCTTAGAACATTGTTAAGAGAAACTTAAAAGACTTTAAAACATGGTGGAGGGGCTGGGGATGTGGCTCAAGCGGTAGCGCGCTCGCCTGGCATGCGTGCGGCCCGGTTCGATCCTCAGCACCACATACAAACAAAGATGTTGTGTCTGCTGAGAACTAAAAAAAAAAAAAACAAAAAAAAAAACATGGTGGAAAATATACTATGTTGTTGATAGATCAAAACACCCAATTTTTTTTTTTTTTAGGGTTTGTTTTTAATTCTGAGAATTTGCTCAAAAGCACAGAACAATGAACATTTTGGTTTACAAACAAAATACTTGGGCCTAATAGTTAAAATATCCCTCACAAAAATGTCAGTGCTGGGCTTAAGTAGAGCATAAGATAAGCATTCAATTTCATAACAGAATTAAATCTGTCACCTTTGAAATAGATACCGTTCTAGTCAGCTTTTTCATTTTTTAATTTTTTTAATTGTAGATGGACACAATATCTTTATTTATCTATTTTTATGTGGTGCTGAGGATTGAACCCCGTACCCCATGCGTGGGAGGTAGGCTCCCCACCACTGAGCTACAGCCCCAGCCCCAGTCAGCTTTTTCATTGCTGTGACCAAAAGACGTAACAAGAACAATTTCAGAGGAGGAAAAATTTATTTTAGGGCTCACGGTTTCAGAGGTCTCTGTCAACAGGTGGCCAACTCCATTCCTCAGGGCCTGAGGTGAGGCAGAACACCGAGGGAGAAGTGTGGCAAAGGAAAGCAGCTGGAACCTGTCACCAGGAAGCAGAGAGAGACTCCCCTCACTGTTGAGGGCCACAGCTGAGTCAGGATGAGCATGGCATATTGCCAGAAGGGAGTGGTTGAGAGGTGACTCCAGGGAGCCATTGAGATGATGATGGTTATGTTAATTCAATTGTATATTTGACCTTTACTGTCCCGCAAGAGGGTGGCTCTTGCTGCCTGGGGCGCCCACTACTTTGGAGTTCCCCTGGAGTTCTCCAGGGTTCAGAGGGAGAGTGCGCAAGGACCCTGGTGGAGGGGAGAGTGTTCCAGGGGAGCATGTGTGGAGTGCTGGTGGAGTTCGGCAATAAAGAGCTGCTGTTTTGAACCTACAAGTGCTTCGTGGTGGCTCAGTTATTTGTGCCCAGCCAGACTGCGGCACCTCACTACAAGCAAAATGTAGAAACCAAAGGCACACCCCCATGACCCACCTCCTCTAGCCACCCTCTAACTGCCTTCAGTCACCACCTAGTTAATCCCTCTCAGGGGATTAATTCACTGATAATCCAATCATTTCACCTCTAATCCTTCTTGCATTATTTTACACATGAGCTTCTGAGGGACACTTAATATATAAACCATAATGATTCTAATAAACAGTTTATGAAAGTAGTATTTTTTTATAAGGGTAAAAAATCAAGTTCACCAGCACCGTAGATTAATAGCAGCATTTTCAAAGCTAGGATTAAATCAGTGTAAAGGTACACCAGCTCACACAGTAGAAATGCACTTTTTGGTTGAATCCTCTACACCTAGGTCTGAAAAGGGAATCCTGATGATTTTAAAAGGAATCATAAGTTCTAGGTCTTGGGCAGGAAAAGCTTAAATACTGTCCAAAAGCGATCGATGTGTTTAAGCAGGATGGAGTTCTTTCTGTGATGTGCCAGCTAATAACATTTCCAGACCAACCCCAGAGCCTTCCAGGCCCAAGGGTGATATGGTAAGAGGCCTACCTGATGCAACCCTGAGTGCGGAGCTGGGTGCAGAAGAGTAGTGATGAACTTGGGTTCCCCAGAGTAGATGCTGCTTTGCAACCAGGGAATTCTTTTGGGGAGTGGGGTGGGGTGGGGTGGGGGTACTAGAGATTGAACTCAGGGGCACTTGACCACTAAGCCACATTCCCAGACCTATTTTTTATTTCATTTAGAGACAGAGTCTCACTGAGTTTCTTAGCACCTTGCTTTTGCTGAGACTGGCGGCACCAGGGAAGCAGGGAATTCTTTCCTTTCTTTCTTTCTTTCTTTCCTTATTTATTTATTTTGGTAGTTGTAGATGGACAGAAGGCTTTTATTTTATTCGTGTATTTTTATGTGGCGCTAAGGATCAACCCCAGTGCCTCACACATGCTAGGCAAGCGCTCTGCCTCTGAGCTCCAGCTCCAGCCTGCAACCAGGGAATTCTAAATCAACTGCATAATGAAAGACACGTGGGATTCTTAAATCTGCTGTGACTGAATGGCTCTTAAGTATCTCTGTGTTAAGCTTTCCTCTTATTACTATTTCAATCATTAATGATTAGTCCTTTCCAGTGTGGTTCTTAGAGATACGGGGTTGCGTGTGTTTGTTTGTTTGTTTGTTTGTTTTTGTTTTGTTTGTTTTTCTTGTGAATACTCCATCTTTACATCGGAGTTTTAGTCCTTTTAACAAGTACAGCCAGACATAAAAAGAAACACCAAGGAGCAGACTCAGTAGCCAATTATTTGCATTATAATGTTAAAAAAAAAAATCATCGCCAGTAGAAGTCTTTTTTTAAAAAAAAAAAAATCTGTTAGCTTTTACCAACTGTCCAGATCAAAGGTCATTTTGAAGTTAAAAAAAAAAAATCTGATTCCAACTTTTCCACTGAGCCATGTGCAACACAACTTATTCTGTTCCCCAGAACTTGCTTTCCTGACTGTCATTGGTACTGAATGGGCTTGTAGACACAAAGTGCCATAAGGATGATGGTCCCCATCACCACTCCTCTCCTAGAATCTCCAATCCTCCAACTGCTTCCACAGTATTCAGGTCTGCAACACTTAATATTATTAAGATCTTAATTCTCCCAAAATTAATTTACAGATTTAATGTAATCTAAGTCAAAATCCTTGCAGATCTTTTTCATAGAAACTGACAAAAGCATGATCCATAGAATAATGGATAAGTAGGATTTTTTTTAAAGAGAGAGAGAGAATTTTTTAATACTTATTTTTTTTAGTTTTCAGCGGACATAACATCTTTGTTTGTATGTAGTGCTGAGGCTTGAACCCGGGCCGCACGTATGCCAGGCAAGCGCGCTACCGCTTGAGCCACATCCCCAGCCCAAGTGGGATTTTTTTGAAATTAATAAATTGCATTCTTTGAAAGACCCTGTTACAAGATACACCACGCTTTGCCTGCCTGTGATCTGCCTTTCCCTTCACAGATGCTGCATGATCCTGCTTGGCCTGTATTCTGACAGCTGCCCAGTTCAGTTGGAGCCCCTGCTCCAGAGGCCGGTGTTACCCATGGAAATGGTTAGTGGAATTGTGATTTTTTTACTGCCTTTTAAACACTGGCTGCAAATATGCTAAACTATCTGAACCAGTTCAGAAAAAAAGTAAATGGAAGCTGTTGACTAGCAGTTAAGGTCCAGAAAGCTTTTGGGAAAAGATGTGCCTTCTTTAAATGAGCAAATGTGCTTAGTTAGGTCCATTTCTTGTAACATTCTAGTACTGTGACTACTACCATCTTATTCTGAACAAGCATTCTCTTCACGTCATGGAGCTACACAGAAGAGACAAAACATTGCATCACTGTATGCCATGGGTGTCAGGCCTTCCACCTGAAGACTTGAGATGTTCTGTTGAGGTGTTCCTACTCTACATTAACAGGGTGTTTCATTTTCAGAAAGCTCACCTTGTTATCAGTTGCTCTTGGATTGGTCTCTAAAACAGGAGATAAGAAATAAATGGATATGCACATAACTAAAATAACACTTTTTCAAGGTTCTCCCTGATGACATGGGGTTGGGTGGTTATAGCTCAAATAGCATTTCATAAAGAGTCCAATATTGGACACATGAACACGCTTGGATATTTCCATCCTCAACCATGCAGCTCCAGTTCTTCTGTTGTCAGAGTGTTAGTTGGCTACAGACTAGAAATGGAACATCAGAAACATGGCAATAGCCGTGTGTGTGTGTGTGTGTGTGTGTGTGTGTTGTGAATAAGTGTTATGCATTCCAGATAAAATTAACACAAGCATAACCAAGTGGGAGGGAAGAATTACTCTTTTATTTTTTAATTTTTTAAAGAAATTTTGTTTTAGTTGTAGATGGACACAATGCCTTTATTTTATTTATTTATTTTTTTATGCGGTGCTAAAGATCAAACCCAGTGCCTGACACATGCTAGGTGAGCACTCTACCACTGAACCACATCCCAGCCCAAGAATTACTCTTTTATTTAAGATATACTTAGTTTGAGGGAGCTAGTTCTTCTAGAGCAGATTCCCAATTGGGAGTTGGGAATATGGGACCTAAACTCAGGGAAGAGAAAAAAGTGGGAGATAACCTAGATAACTAGTCAGCTGTCTAGTACCTAGTGATCAGGGAAGCCATAATTAAAGGAGATGTTCTAGGGGACAAAGATACAGAATGAGAAGAACAGGAAGCTCAGAACTACATCTTGCCATATTTGTAAGAGCGAGAGATTAGAAACAAATACCTATCAATAAGGTAAATGCCCCCAAATTATGGTACATTAGCCTGGATTACGGTCAAGGCCCCATCTCTGCTCTGGGCCAGCCTGTTAATTAAGGGAATACTGGAAACACAGGAGCCATGGGGGATAAAGAAAAGACAAACCGACATGCACAGAGGAAGAGCTGGGGCGGAGTGGGAAAACCAAGCCCTGGTGAAGCTTGACTGACTCTGAGCAAGCTCAGCAAGTTTATTTTTATTTATTTATTTATCTATTTTGGGGGGTGGGGGTGGTGGTACCAGGAATTGAATTCAGGGGCACTCAACCACTGAGCCACATCCCAGCCCAATTTTGTATTTTATTTAGAGACAGGGTCTCACTGAGTTGCGTATTACCTTGGTTTTTGCTGAAGCTGGCTTTGAACTTGTGATCCTCCTGCCTCAGCCTCCTGAATAACTGGGATTACAGGCATGCCCCATGCAGCCTGGCACAGTAAGTTTATTATATACGTTTCATCAAAAGGTTATTTGTGGGAAAGTTTCAGCAAAGCAGGCAATCTGAAGGACCACTGGCGAAATATTAGGGTGATCTTGTCTTGCTCAGAATTCACTATCTCTGGGAAAAGGTGCTGAACTCAAGGTCCCGACTGATAAAGCCTGCGCCTTTGCGTGTAGCCACCCCTGGCCAGCGTTACCATAGCAACTGGGCATCTCGACTTATGTCTTTGCCCAGGTAACTGCCAGCGCAAATGCAGCCACAAGAGAGTCAGAGGCCATGATTTGATTCGGTGGTGCCTGCCTGTAATCCCAGCAGCTCCGGAGGCTGAGGCAGGAGGGTCGAGAGTTCAAAGCCAGCCTCAGCAAAAAGCAAGGTACTGAGTAACTCAGTGAGATTTAAATAAAATACAAAATAGGGCAGGGGATGTGGTTCAGTGGTAGAGTGCCCAAGTTCAATTCCTGGTACCAAAATAAAATAAAAACTAAAAACAAAACAAAACAACAACAAAAATCACTGCTCTTCACAGATTACAATGTAGCAGAAAGAATAAAGAGGTTCTTTCTGTATTTATCCAGATTTTTTGTTACACTGTTATTTGAGAAAAGCAGAATGCTTGAAAGATGTACTGCATAGCACTATGTAAAAAAAAAAGGAAGAAAAGGTTATGGGTATTATCTATAGTTATGTGCCACATAATGATGTTTTTGATCAACAACACATCACATGCACAACATTGATCCCAAAGATTATAATGGTTAAAAATTTCCCATTGATGAGTATTTTTATTACCCTTTCTATGTTTATATAAGCTTGGATATGTAAATCCTAACCATTATGTTACAGTTGCATGCAGTACTCAAAACAGTGACATGCAATATAAGTTTTTAGCCTGGGAACAACAGACTACACTATATAGCCTAGGTATGCTGTAGGCTACACCACCTAGGTTTGTGCAAGTATACCCTATAATATTTGCACAAAGATGAAATCACCTAATTGTGCATTTCTCCGAATTTATTCTGTCAGTGACATATGTGAGTGTTGAGGTGCTCCTACTCTGTATTAACAGGTATTTCTGTTACACACACACACACACACACACATACAATATACAGGCACATGCAAGTATAAAATATGTTGGCATACACATGCATATGTATAAGATGTTTCTGTAAGGAACACGTAGTATTACATGGATGAAGAAGATTTTTCATAGATTTTTTTTTGTACTTTTGAGGATTTTTTTTTTTTGAGTACTGGAGATTGAACTCATAGGTGCTCTACCTCTGAGCTACATCCCAAGATCAAAGCACCAACAGATTCAGTGTCTAGTGAGGGCCTCTTTTCTGATTCATAAATGGCACCTTCTAGCTGTGTCCTCAGATGGTGGGAAAAGTAAACAGCTCTCTCATTTTTTTTTAATGTTGCCAATTCCATTCATGAAGTCTCTGCCACCATAACTTAATCACTTCCTACAGCCTCCACCTTCAATACTGTCACAATGGTGATTAAGTTTCAGCATATGGATTTGGGAGAGACACATTTAGACATAGCACTTCTGCTCAGAAATGAGGGGATCCCAAGATCCACCAGCACTGAGTAAGGAATAGGGAGACATGTGTAATGAAGTTCCCCAGAAGAAAGTATTAGGGAGAGGGGACAGGGGTACTTTTGTTGAGCTATGACTGCTGTAGAAAGGTCAAGCATGGGGAAGTCAGAGGGAAAGGTCATGTTGAAGAGGTGGAGGTGAAGAAGAGAGAAGCCATGCTCCTAAAGACCTTATCTAAAAGGGAGAAGACCTACTACTTTTTTCATAGAGGAGAGAAAAGTCTGCAAGCAAAGACTTTTGCCTGGTAGTGTTCAATGCCTGCTTCCACCCTTACAGTGGAGTTTCTAAAAGGCAGACTATGCCTACCCACAATTGTCTCCTCAGCATAATACCATTTCTGGCACTCACCAGCATCTTCCTACTCCCCTTCCCACAGTAGCCAGAAAAGTGCTGGACCATTTTACAACCCTGAAACACCTATTGGTGTTTTCTTGTGAAAGTTACGATTTTTATGTAAAAGTGTATTGCTACCTCCTTCACATTAGTTTTGCTATATATGTACTATAACCTGAGAACATCCTTTTATTATAATTTAAACATTCTAGTAAACGTCCAAGCTCTTAGTACAATTGTTAGAGTTTGCATGTTACTTAAAATTCATATCACATAGCATTTTTATGTGCATTTTCCACAAATATATTACTATGGAGATTTTTAGTACTGTGGCAATAAAAATATTTCCAAAGTTTCAGTTTCTGTAATCTGTATTCATAAATAATGAATTGTCAACTTAGAAAGCTTAAAAATAACTGAAATATAGTGTGTCATACACTATTCTAAATGCATACATATTTGACTCATATCTGTTAAGCTGTCTTCAAATGATACTATCCGTATTTTATAAACTGAGCAACTGAGGCTCAGAAGGGCTTTGTGTCTTGCTCAAAATCCTATACCAGGTAAAAGAGAAAGAGCTGGAATTTGAATCCAGGTAATGTGCCTCCAGAGTCTACTCTCTGAACCATAATGATGCTGACTTTGAACTTAAAGGGCTGTATGTCTTGCAGACGATGCATGAATACAGGTAACTTCAGGAGGCCTTGAATGCTAAAATTATAATGGCTTTGTTTCATCAGTATAAAACAAGGACATATGTTAGAGTCTGTAAACAAGTCAAAAATAACACCTGGCATTTTGCCAGGGGAATGTTAGAGTTCGTAAACAAGTCTGGATGGTGCCTGGCAAAATGCCAGAGGGAGTGGTTTGAGAAGTAACAAAAGTGAGCCATTAAATGTGGAGATTCCTTATTGGTTGACTGATGTATCTAGTTTATGCTAATTAGATAAGCTCTGTGGAATGTATAAATACTGCTCCTGTCCTGCAATAAACGGCTCCCACTCCTGCTGTATCAACGTACACAAGTTATTCGTCACCCCCCGGTTATTTTGCTGCAGCCAGCCGGACTGCGGCAGATGGTGGCCCGTACGGGGAACCCCGGGACACTCGGGGGTAAGTGATGAAAAAAAAAGCTGCCCGTCCATAGATAGGACAGGAGCAAATCTGCTCGTCCCTAGGCAGATAGGGCGAGAGGAAAAATGGCCATTTCGAGAAAATGGAGAAGATTGATACAGTATGTTTGTGTCTTGTTTTGTCTTAAAATGTTGTATTGTCTTTGTGATGAAAATATGGAAGGGGTGTTAAGTAAATTACTAAGGGAAGAAGGCACCCCAATGGAACCAAGAATAGTTAGGGCATGTGTTGATAGAAGCCCAGGAACTCTAGTCAGAAAGAAACAGAAAGTTCAGAAGAAGAAAGATTATCAGAGGAGGAAGGATTATCAGGAAAAAAGTTGCAGCAAAAGGCTATTACTGAATACTTTTCGTTACCGGAGGGTGCGTGAATCGGAGCCGCGGCTGCCACATGTGCGAGCTGGTCATGGCACAGCAAGGGCTTTCCAAACGGCGGCAGCCGGCTCTTCCACTGCTGAGAGCCCAAATCTAGACCTGACTTGGAGGCACAGTCTCGCAGGCTCTTGCTCCCTGTGCCCAGTAGCAGTTTGAATCCGGGACACTCCCCAGGGCCATCTGGGGCTGCCCAGGACACTACAGCCGGCAAAAGAGGCTACTGGTGTCCCTGATGTTTGGTCATTTTCAATGCCAATAACTAAACTACAATGGTTCTCCCACACCTGGAAGCTAATGAGTAATGAGCACTATTAATGCTTATTTCAAATGCAAAAAATCCTTGAGATAATGTACTAAATTGTTCAGAAGGTTGTTTTCTTAGTGGAATGCTACAGGATTTTCTTTAGCATCTTTGCAAGAGTTCCTGCCTTCGTCCCAGTGCCGGTGAGGACTGAGGACGAGGATGGAAAATTTCCAGTGTTGCTGAAAACCGGATGAAACTTCGGCTGAAAAACGGACGAGACTTCGGATCTGTTGCTGTTTCTGCTGCTACAACTTAAGCTAGCTGCCTGCAGAACTTACCTGGACTGTGATTTAAGCTAGATGCCTGCAGAACTTACCTGGACTGTGATTTAAGCTAGCTGCCTGCAGAACTTACCTGGACTGTGAGTTAATCTATTGAGACACTGCTTTACCTGGACTGAGACAACAAACTATAATCTACAACAAATTGTAACTCGGTATCTTTGCTAACAGTGTCATTGCTGGTATAATTTTTCCAAGGGCTTCTTGCATGGAGCCATCAATTGGCTTGGTATTGTGGCATTTTGTATCCTCCCTTTCTGTTTGTAGCAGGTTATTTATGGTGTTTCTGTAAAAACCACTATGGTCGTTATTTAAATTAAACAAAAGGGGGAAATGTTAGAGTCTGTAAACAAGTCAAAAATAACACCTGGCATTTTGCCAGGGGAATGTTAGAGTTCGTAAACAAGTCTGGATGGTGCCTGGCAAAATGCCAGAGGGAGTGGTTTGAGAAGTAACAAAAGCGAGCCATTAAGTGTGGAGATTCCTTATTGGTTGACTGATGTATCTAGTTTATGCTAATTAGATAAGCTCTGTGGAATGTATAAATACTGCTCCTGTCCTGCAATAAACGGCTCCCACTCCTGCTGTATCAACGTACACAAGTTATTCGTCACCCCCCCCCCCCCCCCCCCCCGTTATTTTGCTGCAGCCAGCCGGACTGCGGCAGACATAAAATGTAATAGGGCTTGCAAACATGTGTGTAATATATATTAGTGCAAGTAAAAGACACAGAGTTGTATAAAGGAAAGCCCAATGACCTTCCCATCAGATCTCACTCTACCCAACTCCTCTGAGGTAACCCATGTTGACACCATGAAATGTTTCCTTCTCCCTTTTTTAAGAAAAATATTTATTTTTTAGTTGTAGTTGGACACAATACCTTTATTTTATTTATTTTTATGTGGTGCTGAGGATCGAACCCAGGGCCTTGTACGTGCCAGGCAAGTGCTCTACCACTGAGCCACAACTCCAACTCCGGAATGTTTCCTTTTGCAACATTCTTTGTGTTTCTACAAATATATATACATGTATACCCGTTTTCCTTCTTGCTTCTTCTTTTGCTTCTCCTCCTTCTTTTCACAAAATGAGATTGTGCAATACACATGTCCTTGCTTTTTTCTACTCCTTTGAAACAGGGAAGCACACTTCATCTAGGTATTGTAACCAATTTCTTTCTGAGAAGTGGAAATTTCCTCTTCTGGTATCAGGGAAAGACCTTTAGGAAAAAATGAACCCTGCCCACCAAATGGCCTGACTGAGTGAGGGCTGAGATGACCATTTGGCCATTGTGGGGACACTGTACTGCACAGAACAAGGGACATCACTCTAATACTGTGAAACCTACTGGAATTGTGCCTTTGATACATCGTTTCCCCTATAATTGTTAATAGGAAATCCCACAAAGCAAAGGCACTTGTGTATCTGTCCTTTGAGGCACAGGTCCTTGTGCTGCAGTGTGGGTCACGCATTCATGAAGCCAGTCCTGTTGGTGGTGTCCAATAGTGGGGTAGAAAAGAAACATTCGTTGGCTTGCCATTTTGCCAAATGATAATACTCATCATTTTGACTGATGACTGATCTTTTTTTTTTTCTGGTTTGCTTTAGTATATTGAACATCTTTCTAAAATAAACTATGAGAAAGCCATTCTAATTCAATGGAAGAGATGCTGAAGGATTCAAGATTTTTTTTTTTTTTTTTTTTAGAGAAGGAAAAGTTTATTTTGGCTTATGATTTAAGAGGTTCAGACCATGGTCAGCGGGCTCCATTGCTCTGGGCTTAAGGTAAGGTAGACCATCACAGCAGAAGGGCATGGTGGAGGAAAATTCCTCAGCTCAAGGCCCAGGGTGACCAGGAAACAGAGAGAGAGGGAGGAGCCAGGGACAAAAATGTATAATCCTCAAACCACATCCCTAGTAACCTACCTCCTCTAGCCACACCACACCTGCTAACCAGTAACTGAAGTTACCCAGTAAAGAAGTACTTTCAAATTAGTAATCCATCAAATGAATTAACCCACGGATTATGTTACATTCTTATAATCTAATCATTTCAACTCCTGTATTAACATATGAGTTTGGGGGATAGCTCATCCAAACCACAACATTCCACCTCTGGGTTCCCAAAACTCATGTCCATTTCATAATGCAAAATGCATGTTGTCCATTTTCAAGAGTCCCCATAGTCTTAACAGCTCCAGTTTTGCCCAAATGTCCAAGTCCAAAGTCTCATCTGAGGCTCAAGGCAAACTTTTGATTATGAGCCCCTGTAAAGATCAAAGGCAAGTTGCATATATCTAATATATATTGGCACACAGTAAGCATTCCTATTCCAAAAGGAAGAAATGGGGGCATAGAAAAAAGTGATGGGCCCAACACAAGACCAAAATCCAGCTAGGAAAACAAGTCCTGTAGCTCCAAGTTCTGTATTCAGTGCGCATAAGGGCAAAATATGATCTTCAAAGAGCTTGTGCAGCTCCACCCCTATGGCCTTGCCAGTTGCAGTCCAAATGGTCTTTCTCTTAAGCTGGCTCTGTCCACAGCCAGCCTCTTTACCCAGCAGATGTTCCATGATGTTGGCATTTCTTAATCCAGAATGTCTGCAGTGCATCTTTGGCTTCCTTCTCAGCCTCGAGCATTGATCTTTCAGGGGCTGCCTGCAGGGATTCTGACCTGCTGCACTTTCCCTGGCCTCCCAGGCCTTTCTCTGAAATTTCAGTGTAAACTTCCGGTATCCCTTAATTCCAGCGTCCTGCATCCATGCAGAACTAGCACCATGTGAATGATGCTGAGATCTGAAGTCAGCTCAAGCTGTAGCCTGGCCCCCTTAGACCATTACTGCAGTGACCTCTGAATGCCTGGACAATCAAACACAGTGAAATGAATCCTGGGGAAACTTCTTTCTAGGCAACCCTATGCAAGCCTAGGTCCAAGGTCTCTCAAACAAGTTTTCACTTCTGCACCCTTGAGCCTGCAATGGGTGTGGATTTGCTGACTCCTGAGATGCCCTCAGGGTATCTTTCCTTTGTCTCAGCAAAGTACTTAACTTCTCTTTATTGATGACCATCTTTACAGTAAATTCCTTGGCCCCAATTTTACCTGTGCTTCTTTGACCAGCAAAGTTTTCCAAATCTCTCTGCTTCCAATTTTCACACAGTAAACCTAGCTAAAATCTGCCAGCAACACCCAGGCCATCCAGTCCTGAATGCTGTGTTTCCTTGAAATTTCTTCCACTAGATTATTAGTCCATTACCTTTAAATTCACCTTCACAGAAAATGTCAGGACATGGGCAAAATGTAGACAACTTCTTTGCTGGAAGGTAACATGAATATTCTCTAGTCTGATTCCCAATAGAGCCCCCATTCCCCTCTGAAAACTCATGAGTACAGTCTTTACTGGCCACATTTCTAACAGCATTCTGGTCTTCTGAGCTCCCACCAGAATTGCCCATTAAGCTCTGCTCACAACATTCTATGGCTTCTCCAGCCCATATCTGTAGGAACAACGGAAAAGCTCCGCCGAAACAATCGTTTACCTGGCCGAGATTTTATTAGCAGGAAGTGGAGGCCAGTCGTAGAGGCCAGTCGCAGAAGAGAAGGGGGTGGAGAGGGAGAGGGAGAGGGAGGGAGGGAGAGAGAGAGGGAGGGAGGGAGAGAGAGAGAGGGTGAGGGGGAGAGAGCAGGATTCAAGATTAACATCCATTATTAGCAATGTAAAACGGAGGGAAAGATCCATGAATTGTGCTCATAGAATTCTGCCTCCATGAGAGATGGAAGGGTCAAGCCGAAAGCCATCAGTGGGAAAGATGAAGAAAGATGGGCTCTCAGAGCAGGGGTTTCTGGCTAGAAGCTGTTCCTTGCTCACTGTGTCAATTTTTTTCTCCCAGCCTCCTCAGGCTGATTCTCTAGGCTAAGATGGTGTTTGCTGAGAAAGAAAAGTGGCGGGCTGAACCCAGGGGTAGTGCTGAAAAGCTTCCCAAGTTATGCTTGCCTCAGGCTTCTCTAGGGAGGATGGACAGAAGGAAGAGAGGTGCTGGTACTAAGCGAGGCTCCGTGCAGGGCTCTGGAAAGTTCAGAGGAGCTGGAGGCCCAGGTGGCAGGACACACCTGGATAGCAATGAGAGAGTCTGCAATGCTCATACAAGGGACAGCAGTCCAAACCCTATCATGCATAAGCAGATGGAGTTGACAAAGACTTGCCCTAACCTGTCTCTCATGTGGGACTGACCTAGCCCTATTAAGCCCTTGGTAGGCAGCCTGGGAGAGCAGGGGTCAGGGTAGCCCAGTGTTGGACAGGACACCATGGGAGACAGACCCCATGTGGTTTCTGGCTCATCTCCATCTCTCAAAGCTTTTAGACATGCACACAGCTGAAGGAGGTCTCACAGGTGGGCGGAGCTTTGGAAAACTCCCTCTAGTGAGGCTGGGCAGGGGTGGCAGGGTGGGGGTGGGGACGGCCTTTAGAAAGCAGCTGAGGAATGGAGGGATCGGGATTTCCAGAGACTTCAGAGATGATGCCTGGCCTGATAGGAACCGTAATTCAATGCTGCGGTTGGGGCTAATTTGCCGAATGAGGTAGTTCCATCCTGACCTCTCTGGGCAGGGTTGGTCAGGGAAGACAGAAAACAGGCCTTCCCGAGACCCACGGTGATGAAAAGTGGCCAAGAAAAGCCAGATTTGGGCTCCCAGAATGCAATGAGAAAAACAGTGAGGGCCGTAAAGGATTCTAGGTGCAGGCTGAGCTGACGGTGCCTTCTATCCATGATTCTGACCCTGACATTAGCTTGGAGGCAGAGACAGCCCTTCTCTGATCTTCCAAAGCCCCGGAGATAAAGGGACCAGCTGGAGGATGGGCTTTGGGGCATCCAAGGGCACAAGTGTGTGACGGCCACCCCTATGGAACTCAGCAGGGGCCACAAAGTTCCAGCCTCAGTTTGTTCTCAGAGCAACAAGCACGGCAGGGGTTTTGGGGGGGGGGGCTTCAGTCTTGGAGGCAAGGGCGGGGTTTCAGGTCTGTCTTCTTGGCCTGGGAATATTTGGGATTCCCCAGCTGAGCCATCCAGATCACCCTTCTGGAATTGCCAGCTCTCTCCTCTCTCCTCAGTGGACAGGAGAGTGGGTGGGAGGGCAGCTTCACCCAGCGGTAGCCACCACCCCCTCTCCACGGGACCCCCAGCCCCTCTCCTGGGCAGGACCCCCGGGGGCCGCACAGGCGTGTCTAGATCTCCATGTCCACGGGGCGAATGTTGCCAGTTTTGTGCTCTCTGACCCACAGCTCTCTGTCTTTGGCCGGGTCCACTTTTCGAAGCAGTTGGTCCACAGGCTACACTGTGCTTTGGTTGAACATGTCTGTCTCATGCCGCAGCTGTGTGTGCTGACACAGATGTTGCCGGATCATCTCCACCCTCTCCACCTCCAGCCGCTCCAACTCCAAAGTGGTGGTCACCATCTCTTCAAACCACTTGGACTGCGCCTGATTGTAGAGGTCCACACAGCGCATGAGGTCATCACCAGCCTGTGTGGACTTTCTCCGTGCCTTCTTGATGTCCTCCTCTGTCTTGCTGCTCAGCTTGATCTCCAGCTGCTGGGTCTTCATCTCCGGCAGGTCTCTCTGCCGCTCTGTGAGGGCTTTCCGGGCCTTCTCCACCAACGCGGAGCGGCTGGCGAGCTGCTTGTGGAGGTCAGCAATATGGTGGTCACACTTTTTCATGTCTTTCGTGAAGTTCTCACGAAAGTTCATTAGGGGCTTCTCTACCTCGCTGTGAAGCTTGGCAGAGAACTTGAGATGAACCTCTGCTTCATCTGCCAGACTCTTCTTCCCCTGGGCCCAGGCTTCTCCCAAGGACCCTTCCTCCTGTGCAGCCAAGGAGTTCTGAGAGAGCTTAGCCAAGTTCTTTGCATATTCTTCTTCAATCTTTATCCTCTCTCGGACGAATTCAGACATTTCTTTCTGCATTTGTTTGCCCTTCAGTTGCTTTTGGAGCAGCAGTTCGATCCCAGCCACCGTGCCATTGCCTTGGGGATCCTTCTTATCAGCCCAGAAGTAGTCACAGTAGCTCCACTCCGTTGGCTTTAGCAGTTGCTGTTCAGGCATGGTGTCTGGGTGAGGGAATGTCACGCAATTTATCATCTTCTCTGTGGGGTCAACTTTATTTTCAAGATTTTATATTTTGTCTTCATTGCCTGAGGTTCTATCTTCCAAATGGTCTTGTCTGTTGGTGATACTTTCCATTGAACTTTTAAGTTGGTTTAGTGATTCCTTCACTTCAAGGATTTCTTCTTTATTTCTTTTCAGGACCTCTAATGTATCTTTACAGAAGTGATCTTTCATCTCCTGAAGCGAATCTGTTATTTTACTGCTTAACTCCTGTAGCTGCTCTCTTATATAATTCTTTAAGCCGTAGAACAGTTTTACTAAATACATCCTGAACTCCTTCTCTGACCTTTCTTCGATGGGAGCAGCTTGGTTTGTTTGGAGCACTTTATTCCCTTGTTTTTTCATTTTGTTTGTGTGTCTTCCCATCTAGCCGTGTGGATCTGAGGTTTCTACTCTGTAGATTTGAAGTGTCCCTGAAAGTTTCCAGAAACTCGCAGATCCAGGCTCTGGTTTCTACAGGCTCTGCCACACTGCAGGACCCAGAAGGCTCACTGGCCGAGGACGATGGATGAACTCCTGATGACTGATCATTTTTCAGTGCTTTTAAAATGCTTTTTCTTTTTTTAAAATTTTTTAAAATACTTTTTTAGTTGTCAGTGGACTTTATTTTGTTTATTTATATGCGGTGCTGAGAAGTGAACTCAGTGCTTCACACATGCTAGGCAAGCACTCTCTTTCTACCAACATTTAAAAAACAGTGTGAGATTTGATTCATTTCTGGAGAAGAGTAACAGGGATTGAATTTAGGGGCACTTGACCACTGGGCCACATCCCCAGGTCTATTTTGTATTTTATTTAGAGACAGTGTCTCACTGAGTTGCTTAATGCCTCGCTTTTGCTGAGGCTGGCTTTGAACTTGCCATCCTCCTGCTTCAGCCTCTTGAGCCACTGAGATTGCAAGCGTGTGCCACCGAGCCCAGCTGTGAGATTTGATTCTTAAGAATAATTTATAGCTTGGGACTGGGGTTGTGGCTCAGTGGTAGAGCTCTTGCCTAGCATGTGTGAAGCACTGGATTTGAATCTCAGCACCACATATAAAAATGAATAAATATAAGGGAAAAAGAATAATTTACAGCTCAAGTGACAAGGCAAAGCCTCCTTTAAAATATTCATTGTCTTCACTGCCAGAGGTTGGAGGGCTATGAACCATCACTCACAGTAAAATATCAGGGTAGACACCATGCACAGTGAGATCCCCAAGATTTCCAGGGCAGAGCAGCCTCCTTCTTCCCTTCCCCAAGAAAGTTAATGGAAGATACAAATCAGTAGCAGAAACTTTTCTCTATCATTTCTGCAGCATTTTTTTCTGCTGCTTTCAGATGAAAATATTTTAAAGTTTAATCCCCTTTTTCCATTTAATTTCTTTCACAGCATTTTTTTTTCTATCCAAGTACTTGAAAATTTCTGTTTTCCTAACCAGCTTTTCTTGTCACTAGGACTTGGAAAAGTGTGATAAATACATCTAACATGAAATTCACCATCTTAACATTTTTTGTTTGTTTGTTTGTTTTTGGAACAAGGGGTTGAATGCAGGGGACCTTTATCACTGAGCTATATACCCAATCATTTTGTTTTTTATTTTGAGATAGGGTCTCACTGAGTTACAGAGGCTGGCTTTGAACTTGTGATCTTCCTGCCTCAGTCTCCAGAGTTGCTGGGATTACAGATGTGCACCACCATACTGGATACATCTTGACTGTTTTTTTTTTTTTTTAAAGTAGTGTTAAGTGCTTTTATATTGCTGTACAGCTGCCACCAGCACCATCTTTACAAATGCTCATCTTGCACAACTGAGATTTTGCACCCACAAGATAACAACTTCAATTTCCCCCTTCTCTTGCCCTTAGCCAGGACGATTCTACTTTCAGTTTCTGTCTGATTCTGCCTGGAATAGGATTATTCTAGGTACTTCATGTAAGTGGAATTATACACTTATATTCTGTGACTGGCTTATTTCACTTAACATAACAAATTCAAGTTTCATTTATGTTACAACATGTGGCAGGATGTCCTTTCTTTTTACATCATACTTGGTTTACCCATTCATCCAC
Source organism: Marmota monax (assembly GCF_021218885.2). NCBI lineage: Eukaryota > Metazoa > Chordata > Mammalia > Rodentia > Sciuridae > Marmota > Marmota monax. The sequence goes on from NW_026693082.1 coordinate 7,471,135, forward strand.
TGATGAACATCTGGGTTGCTTCCACCTCTTGGCCATTGTGAATAATGCTGCTATGAACACAGGGATACAAATATCTTTTCAAGACCCTGCTTTCAATTCTTTTGTGTATACATTCAGAAGTGGAATTAATGGGTTTTATGGAAAATTAATTTTTAATTTTTGAGGAAGAGTCATATGGTCTTCCATAACCACCACACCATTTTGTATTCCCACCAATGTATAGGGTCATGATTTCTCCATATTCTTGTCTTTGCTTATTTTCTGTTTATTGATGTTTGACATCCTAATAGATAAAAAGTGATATATCATTATAATTTCTTCTTTTCCCTAATGATTAAAGGTGTATGTTTTGTGTTGCTATAGCAGAACACTTGAGAATGGCTAATTTATAAAGAACACTTATTCTCCCATAGCTTGGGATATTTGGAAGACCAAAATTAAAGTGCTGGCCTTTGGTGTGTGCCTTCCTGCTGCATCCTCACATGGCAGAAGAGCAGAAGACAGCAAACCTATTCCAGAAAGCTATATTTATAACATTAATCCATTCACGAGGGTGGATCCCTCATGACTTAAAACTATCTAAAAGGCCACATCTTCCAACACTGTTGCATTGGGGTTTACATTGGGGTTTACATTTCCAACACATGAATTCTAGAGACATATTCACATCACAAGAAATGTGTCACTATATGGGCTAATACGGACATCTTTTCATGTCCATTTTGGCCTGTATATCTCATTTTGGAGAAATGTCTAGTAAGTCCTTGTCCATTTTTCACTGGGTTGTTCTTTTTGTGGTTGTTGAGTTGAGGAATACCTAGAATATATATGTATATGTATAATATCTAGAATAAATATATATAATATTACAACAACTCCATATATATATATATATATATATATATATATATATATATATATACACACATATATAAACTCCTTATTAGATATGTGACTTGCAATTACTTTCCCCAATTCTGTGGCTGCCTTTTCATTCTCTTGGTTGTATCATATGATGTAGTTTTTAATTTGGATGTAGCCTATTTACTTGTTTTCTTCTGAAAAATCTTACAATTTTAGATCTTATGTTCATGTCTTTGATCTACTCCTTTTTTTGTTGTGATAAAACAAACATACTATTTATCATTTTAACATACTATTTATCATTTATAAGTATACATTTCAACAGTCATATCCTTTTTTTCATTCTTGGGATGTCATCCTGGGGAGAATAATCACAGTTTTGATTGTTTGACATCTAAGCAATGGCAAAATCAATTGTTTATAAATGTGAAACCATTCATCCTTTTAGCATGGTAAGGTCATGACAGTTGAGATGAGGCAATCAGCTAATACTATGGAGAGATAACACTAAGATCCCCCCTGCTAGGACCCCATGTATCTTCTCTATTTCTGTTATGCACTAACCTAAACAAACTCTTAAGATGAAATACCAAAACTCTCAAAAGATTCTTTTCTTGATAGGTAACCGTTGTTTTCAGTTGTTAGAATCTCGTAAAGTTTACCTTCTCCCTGTACCCTGGAGAGCAAGTTTCTGTCTCATTATAGACATTTATTAAATGGCCATTTTTGTTTGGCAGGCAACACAGAAGAGTTTATAGTGCCTAATCAGTAAGCTAGATGACCAGTTCTTTGTCCTTTTAATGCTCTAACCACTACCTTGCATGAAAAGGTCTTTTGAGACAGATGCAATAGTTTTGCAGAAGCAGAATTCTATTTATCTTCATAGTTGGCATGGGAAAACTGGAATTTCTCCTGATCCATGGGTGAGTGACATCCTAAAGGATATGGGCTACAGTTCTCACTCTCTATCCTGTCACTTGTTCATGTAAAGGTGGGGAATGTCTCCAAAATATTTTTGCTTATATACTTTTGATGTCACCATTGAGAACCCATTTCTAATATTCTTTATGATAATTATAAGTCACTAATTGTGAAAAGCCACTGCTAACATTAATTAGCAAAGTAATGTTGATGGAGATATGAATAACCAAGGTAGTAGGCAAAGATTGTCAAAGGACTGCCTAACTTGAGCTGGTGATCTCATGGGCTTCTGAAAGAAGGAAACAATTGAGTTGTGTCTTGAGGAATGTCTCCAAGTTTTTTTAGAGGAGAAAGTCACAAAACATTCAACGTCAAGGAGGCAAGAGAGAGAGACTTGCATGTGGCTAAAGCAGGCTGTCCATCTATTATATTTGAAAAATAAACTGCAGTAAGGGTCAAACAGAGTAAAACCTATAATGGAGTTTGGGCTTTGACCTGAAGGGAAGGGAAGCAGGGAAATAGCAAGACTAGAATGGCATTTTGGAAGTTTGGGAGGGTTTTGTTAGAAAGGGATGGGGCTGGAAAGAGAAGGCTATTGTGTGGATATGGAGGGGTATGAGGTAAAGGAATGGAAATGGGATCTTGGGCAAAGTCAGTTGTGTATTTGACTTTTGTCCAGTAGCCCAGCCTCTGGTTTGTCTCCTTCTATTGGCAGTCAATTCATCCCTTTTTTTTCCCCCCACAGTAACTAATTAAACTATTGGTTGATTTGAGCATTGCCTCCTCTTCCTGAGCATCCCCTGTACTGAAAGCATTGCATTTTCAAAAGGAATGCCTTTGAAATGCTAGCAGTGCCTTCAGCAACCTACTAATGAAAGAGCCCTGCAAATACACCCATGCCATAAAAAGGAACTGCAACTTCCCTGCTAAGGAATCGAATGAAAAAGCTTACTGCACCATCTCTGAAAGGTTACCAATTCCTGTTCTTTACCTTGGGCATCAAATATAGTAAACAGTGACATTAGGATACTTAATTTTATTAATTTATTTTTAAACCCCCCCCCCTCTCTTTTTTTTTTTTTTTGAGAGAGAGAGAGAAAGAATATTTATTTTTTAGTTTTCGGTGGACACAACATCTTTGTTTGTACGTGGTGCTGAGGATCGAACCTGGGCCGCACGCATGCCAGGCGAGCGCGCTACCGCTTGAGCCACATCCCCAGCACCGTAGGTTACTTTAAAGAGATTTGTTATAGGAGATAAGATTACTTACTTTTGACCAACAATAAAAAAAAAAAAGATTACTTACTTTTGAAATTTAATAATAATTTCCACTTAATAAGTGATGATGACATGCCAAGAAATGTATTTGGAGCCGTATAATGTTTTGAATGATCACAACACCTGTGAAAGGTGGCTAATATTATTATTTATGTTTTATTGATGTTTAAAATGAATATTTGGAAGGTTAAGTAATTTGCCCAGGGTTCCCAGTGTAGTGTTCGGATCTAACTTAGGTTCATAGAATATCAAAATGTGCTCTCTTCTTTTTTGCAGTTCTGGGAAAGTGCTCTACCCCTGAGTTATGCTCCCAGCCCCTAAATGCACTCTTTACGCAATCTGACAATGACTTTGTTTGTAGATATATTGTATGTGTACTCTAGGTAAGTCTGTTTACTTAGAGGTCCTAAGTCATTTTTAATTAGGTTTCTTTCTAATTGATTTCAGGTTGTTTCTGAACATTAGATGTTCATTTTTTTCACGAAGGAATCATGAGACATATTAATCTTTTTTTTAAAATTTTTTATTGTTGGTTGTTCAAAACATTACATAGTTCTTGACATATCATATTTCACACTTTGATTCAAGTGGGTTATGAACTCCCATTTTTACCCCATATACAAATTGCAGAATCACATCGGTTACACATCCATTGATTTACATATTGCCATACTAGTGTCTGTTGTGTTCTGCTGCCTTTCCTATCCTCTACTATCCCGAGACATATTAATCTTTAAAATTTCCTTTATAACATTGTGCCGTGCAAAAACTCACACTAATTGGTAGATAAATTAAAATACTTAGTGATGTCATTATCCCAAATTATGTTCTATAAAATCATATTAACGCTGGTTGTGTGGGGGTGGTAATTCCTACTGCTGGCAAAGTAAAAGTTGGGATAAATTTACCGAAGAGAAGTTTTGCAATATGTACCAAAATTTAAAAATCTTTATACTTTTAAAAAGTTTTTTATTTGCTCCTTTTTAGTTAGGTATTTTGACATATTATATATACATAGACTATAGCGTTCCCATTCTTGTGGTTGTACATGATGTGGAGTTACATTAGTCGTGTATTCATATATAAACATAGGAAAGTAATGTCCAATTCATTCTACCGTCTTTCCTATTTCCCAAGTCTTTATACTAAAAAACCTAAACTGTATACAAATATATACAAAAGTAGACAGAAGAACATAATGTAATCATGTGTCTGTCACCTGGTTTTAGTAATTATCAACTTGCGATCAACTTGTTTCACATACCCAATCTGCTTTTCCTTACATCTGTATTGCATTGAGCTAAATCCTAGTTACCATGTTCTTTTTCCTAAAAACATCATTTTATATATGCTGTTGTTTTTACTTGTATTTATATTTTCATATTTTATATTGAAATGTAATATACATTCATAAAATGTGGGGCACACAAACTTTCACAAAGTGAACACACTGTGTGATTAATACCCACATTAAGAAACAGAGTACTCCATTTCAGTCAAAACTTTTTTAAAAATATTTTTTAGTTGACACAATACCTTTTTACTTCTATGTGGTGCTGAGGATCGAACCCAGCTCTTCGCATATGCTAGGCAAGCTCTCCACCTCTGAGCCACGACCCCAGCCCTCAGTCAAAACTTTTAACATAACCGTTATACCATTATTGGACTAAAAGTTTAACAATAATTGTTTAATGTCATTGAATGTCCAGTGTTCAAATTTTCAAATGTCTCATAAATGTCATAATTATTTTTTGTAGTTTATTTTCTTGAACCAGTATCCAAATATATATACACATGGCAATTAGTTAATGGGATAATTTATTTTAATACTTAGATTTCCTCCTCCTTTGCTCATTCCCGTTGGAATTTATTTGTTTAAGAAACCAGGACATGCATCTCTGGATTTCTTGTAAATTGGTACTTGCATCTAGAGGCTTGATAAGGTTAAGGTGAGGTTTTTATGGTAAATTAGAACAACATGCTGCTATGTTCTTCCACCAGATGTTTAAGTTCAATATCTAGATCAGTTATTTTTATAAGTGTTTAAAAAATGATGATACTGTAATGCCATATTTTTTTTCTTCATGTATTTAGGTGGACTATTACTGCTCTACTAAAGTTTATGTAAAGCAGGTAGGGCAAATGATTAATTCTTTCCCTTTGTCAGTTTTCAAAATAGTGACTTGGCTTATTATTATTGCAAAGGTGACTAAGTGTTTTGGTTTTTAGAATATAGTATTAACTCATGGATTTAAATATATTCTATCTGTTCTAATTTACTTCTCAATTGTTCAACAGTACAGGTTTGTTAAATAAATTATACTATATCTACACAATGGAATACTAGTATATAGCCCCTAAAAATAATAATGTAGACATATATTTATTCATCTGAAAGTTATTCATGATATATTTTTTAAAATTTTTATTTATTTTTTCTTTAGTCATTCATGACAGCAGAATGCATTTTGATATATAATACATACATGGAATGTACATACATCAATCATATTGTCTATTCTAATGATATTTTACTTAAAACTAATTTTTAAAATATTAAGTATGTATTTATGGTACGAAGTATTAATATAATGATAAGTGTCCCCTCTATGTTATTCCCAAGCCACCCATATTCCTTCCAAAGAGTCTCCTACTTTTGTGCATCCTTGTATATTCTTACTAGGATTTCTAGAGCTGATTATTTGGTACATTGGTACAGCTCTATAAGGTTGTTATGGTCATTTCCTGAGCTTCCTCCTTCCTCCTTGGTGCTTATCAACTAAAGGGTTAAGTCATAGCTGGGGATCCCAAGTTTGAGGCCAGCCTGGGTAACTTAGGGGAGAGAGCATATCTATATATATATATTTATAATTAATATCATAAAACATAACTTTTGCAAAATAAAATGTACATGTAAATATATGAAGAATATATTCAGGATAGATGTATATCAAGGCATTAAAGGTCATTTTCTCTAGTAGTATAAGTATGAGTGATTTTTTTCCTTTCTAATCTTTACTGAATAGCCAGATTTATCTAAAATGAGCACATTATTTGTATAGCAAAAAACTAAAATGTACCTGTAAGCTAGCTTTATTTCAGAAAAAAAAAATTTTTTTTAAAGTAATGTCAACATTTTTTCAACAGCTCCATCTGCTGGTTGCTGAATAAAGTTAATTTAAAAAAAATTAAATTTATTTATTCATTTATTCTAATCAGGTATATATGACAACAGGATGCATTTTAATTCATTGTACACAATTGCAGCACAATTTTTAGTTTCTCTGGTTGTACATGTATGGTGTAATGCTACATCATGTATAACCAAGGAAATGAAAAGTTGTGCTGCAATTGTGTACAATGAATCAAAATTTTGTTTGTACTCAATAGCATAGCTAGAAGAGACAAAATTCCTGTGTTAAAATAAAGAATTAAAAAATATCTATGAAGAAGTCAATTTAATTTAAATAAAAAGTGATACAAACTTAGTTCAATATTGAGTGGCTTACTGCACTCTGCCACCAAAAAAGACTGCTTGCCTAAAACAAATGTGTGAAACTGAAAAATCTTTTTGATGTTTTTGGCCTTTTTACAAGACAGAACTCTTTTGGTAAAAAAAAAAAAAGAGCTGGAGTAGCTCAGTGGTAGGTATTGCCTAGCACATGTGAACCCCAGGGTTCAATCTCCAGTAACACATACCCCGACATGTATCATTGTAAGTATGCTTTTGGTTTTAAGTTGAACTGCTTGTCAAGAATTAGTTCTAGTGACTAATCATACTATTGCTTAAATTAATCTTCATTTATTTTCTTTTTTAAAAAATTTTTAGTTGTAGATGGACACAATACCTTTATTTTATTCATCTATTTTTATGTCGTACTGACAATAGAACCTAGTGCTTCACATGTGCCAGGCAAGTGCTCTTCCACTGAACCACAAACCCAGTTCTTCATTTGTTTTCTTACATAGATGAACCAGTCATACTTGATACAAATATGAAACTTAGTCTTTGTTCTATGTCAAAATAAAAATGTGAACATAAAATATCTATATCCATAGACATGTTTCTGCTATATAAAATACTGCATATGTACATATATTATACACACAATATGCATTTATGCATATATTTTTAATTTTTAATATTTATTTATTTTTCGGCAGACACAACATCTTTGTTTGTATGTGATGCTGAGGATCGAACCCGGGCTGCACGCATGCCAGGCGAGCGCGCTACCACTTGAGCCATATCCCCAGCCCATGCATATATATTTAAATGCAAGCACCTTAACTGGTGTTCTATGTCAAAATAAAAATGTGAACATAAAATAACTATATCCATAGACATGTTTCTGCTATATAAAATACAGCATATGTACATATATTATACACACAATATGCATTTATGCATATATATATTTAAATGCAAGCACCTTAACTGGTATTAGCATAATCTTTAACAAACTTCAACAGTTGCAAAAAATACACAATTAAACAGTTGGTTATTTATTATAAATTGTTAAATAATAGCATTTTTGACTGGGGATTCCAGAATCTACTACTGTGTTGTCCAATAGAAAGTTATAAAATACATGTGTTTACTGTGCACTTGAAGTATTGACTAATGTAAATTGAGATGTTATATGTGTAAAATTCACAATAGAAACAAAGAAGAAAATAGTTCATTAATAAATTTTTATATTGATTGCATGTGAAAATGAAAATATTTTGAATATACAGTGTTCCCTAAAAATATTAAAATTGCTGGGCAAGGTGGCATATGCCTATAATCCCAGTGATTTAGGAAGCTGAAGCAGGAGGATCACAAATTTGAGGGAAGCCTCAGCATATTAGTGAGGCCCTAAGCTATTTAGCAAGAACCTGTCTAAAAAAAAAAAAAAAAGGACTGGGGATGTAGCTCAATGGTAAAATATCCAAGGATTCAATCTCTAGTATCCTCCATCCAAATTAAAGTTAATTTCATCTTACTTCTTAAAATGAAAATATTTAAATTGCATACATACTTCACATTGTATTTCTGATAGCAGTGTGGCTTTCCAGTGTAATGGAGGACTAACTTCAGGGGCTCAGAGAAGGTGATCACCATGCTTCATTTGATAGCCTAATGCCTAAAGTACTGCAAAATTAGTTCCTATTGGATTTGGTCTCTGCTAATGGATAGTAAGTGTTATCTTTTCCAAGTAATACAACCACATTATAGCAAGTTTTCTTTCTTTCTTTCTTTATTTATTTATTTATTTATTTTTGTTTTAAGGAGGCAAATTGGAGACAATTTTATTATAAAAATGAATATATTGTCTTATTTTTGAGAAAAAAATTTAAAGGTGGGTTTAAAGTAAAAGTGTTCACAGCATACAAGTGAAACAATGTAAATGCTCAATGAATGTGAGCAATTGTCATTGTCACAGTTAATATTTCTTGTATGTGTAGAGCTTTCTTTTCTTTTTTTTTTTTTTAATTTTTTATTGTTGGCTGTTCAAAACATTACATAGTTCTTGATATATCATATTTCACAATTTGATTCAAGTGGGTTATGAGTTCCCATTTTTACCCCATATACAGATTGCAGAATCACATCAGTTACACATCCATTGATTTACATATTGCCATACTAGTGTCTGTTGTATTCTGCTGCCTTTCCTATCCTCTACTATCCCCCCTCCCCTCCCCTCCCCTCCCCTCCCCTCTTCTCTCTCTGCTCCCTCTACTGACATTCGTTTGTCCCCCTTATATTATTTTTCCCCTTCCCCTCACTTCCTCTTGTATGTACTTTTGTATAACTCTGAGGGTCTCCTTCCATTTTCATGCATTTTCCCTTCTCTCTCCCTTTCCCTCCCACCTCTCATCCCTGTTTAATGTTAATCTTCTTCTCATGCTCTTCGACCCTACTCTGTTCTTAGTTACTCTCCTTATATCAAAGAAGACATTTGGCATTTGTTTTTTAGGGATTGGCTAGCTTCACTTAGCATAATCTGCTCTAATGCCATCCATTTCCCTGTAAATTCTATGATTTTGTCATTTTTTAATATAGCAAGTTTTCTGAAGAGCCAATGCCTTAACCTAAGGAATTAGTCTACTGAGAATTTTAGCCCAATTGCAAACTGGCAGTCTTCGTATTTTTGGACCAAGTGGCCTTCGAATTACATCGATTAGGTAATAGTGTTTGTCTCTTCATTTACTAATGAGTTGTCCAGCATGCATTACTACATCTGATAAATGTTTTACTATTATTTGCAAACCATGCTCTAGTGTAGCTGGCCATGTTCAAAACTTGGTAGGAGCAATGGAGGTATATTTAGGGCTCTTCATATCAACTATGTACATTCCTGATGCCTTCCAACTTCCCAACCTCTTGACCATAACTACCTAACCTACCAAAAAAAAAAAAAAAAAAAAGTCTAGGTAGCCAAAATATGAGTTGTGTAATGGGCAGAGTAATGGCTCCCCAAAGATATTCATGTTCTAATCTGTGGAACTTTTGGCTTCATATTACATTACATGGTAAAGGGAGATTAAGGTTGTAGATTGAATTAAGTATGCTAATCAGCTGATACTAATCAGCTGATCTTAAATTAGGGTGATTATCCTGGATTATCTGGGGGGCATGTAATCACAAGGGTCTTAAAAGCGGATGACAGAGGCAGAAGGGATTCACAGAAAGAGATGTGATAATGGAAGCAGGGTCAGAGAGATGCTGTGGTCTTGGCTTTGAATCAAGAAGTGTGGTGAGCCTTTAGAAGATGGAAAAGGAATCTAGAAACTCTTCTCGAGCTTCCAGAAAGGACAACAGCTCTGCTGACGCCTTGATTTTAGCCCTTTGAGAAGCATGTCAGACTTTTACTAAGCTACAGAACAATAAGGTAGTACCTTGGTATTGCTCTAAGTTACCAAGTTTATGATAATTTCTTATAGAAGCAATAGAAAACTACTACAGATGGGAACTGGATGTGAGGTTTTCATGATCAAAGATAACTCTACCAATGTTTGTGTAATATAAGCATTTTTATAGCATTCCTACATAATCTCTCTCAGGGCAGAAAGCATTTACAACATTGTTTGTGTTTTGGTACTGGGGATTGAACTCATTTAACCACTGAGCCACAGCCCCAGACCTTTTATGTATTTTATTTAGAGACAGGTCTCACTGAGTTGCTTAGGGTCTCGTTTAGTTGCTGAGACTGGCTTTGAACTCGAGATCCCCTTGCTCAGCCTTTGTAAGCTGGAATTACAGGTGTGTACCACCACGCTTGACACAACTGAGTTTTGAATGGTTCATGTTCTCAATTGTTCTAAATTATATAATACCCAATTATGTTTATTCTGGTGAATTTCAACTTAGTTATTTTTTAAATCCTCAAATATAGAAGGGTATTTTTATTTTAATATCAATTTCAGACTTCAGTTTTCCTAAAAAAAATATAACCTTAAGTGAAGTTTTATATTTTCAATTTCTGCAAGTCCATTTGCTATCATATAAAAGTATACCTTTCATGAGAAACAATGCTTCATTGAGCCTTTAGAGATTTTTCCTTCTCTGTTCTAAAGATATTTGTCCCATTGAGCCTTAAGATGCTACTCTTTTGAAGGTCATATCCTTTCTGCAGACTGTTTCATGGTTCAGTCTTGTAGTGTTGCCAACCTGAGGTGGGCAATATGGGTCCATTTTTTGAAACTCAAGTTTTATAATAGAGGGTTACTGATGAAACTGGCAAAACTGTTCATGAAGTTGACACAATACCTTTAGCTATTTCAGGAATCACTGCCACACATAAATCAGGGAGCCCTGAAATGGCTAAAAGTATGTAAGAATGACATTCCTAAACAATTCATACATTCAATAAAAATATTTACTGTACACCTTCTATGTGCCAAGGGTTGGGAATAAGGGCTGAGAACAGCTCAAACAACTCAGTCAAAATTTCCTGGCTCTCATTCTGTTGTTCTGAAACTTTCTTGCTCCCTGTTTTTGGAGGTTTGAGAATTGAAAGATAACAATCTTGAAAACAATCAAAGAGCCAGAGAAAAGCTTTTTCTTTTCTTTCTTTCTTTCTTTTTTCTTTTTAGATCTATACACCCTACTATCTCCTTTCAAGAAATACTTATGTTGATGGAACAGTGATGTAAAGAAGGGAAGTTCCTGAGATAATTTTTAAAAGGGGGGCAGAAAGCACTATTAGAAAACTTAAAGAGGGCTGGGGCTGTGGCTCAGTGGCAAAGCACTTGTCTCACATGTGTGAGGCATTGAGTTAGATCCTTTAGCACCACATAAAAATAAACAAATAAAATAAAGGCATTCCGTTCATCTACAACTACAAAAAATAATAAAAAACTTAAAGAATGTATGGTAGATTGAATCCTATAGTATTTGATCTCAAAATTTCAAATGGTGTAAATGTTAACACAGGTCTTGTAAGAGTATGGAAGAGAATGAAGCAGAATTGTTCAGGGGACTTCATTGAGATAGAAATGAATAGTGTAAGTGCTCTGGCCGGATGGAATTTTGTGACACGTCTTTCCTACCACAATAACATTTATTTATGTATCAGTATTACCTATCTTTTCTTTAAAATGATAAATATCCTGCTGTAATCCATTAGTTCACTTTTTGTTTTGTTTGTTCATTGTTGAAACATATTCTCTATGGAACAGTTCTCGTAACCAAATACTTCACATCAGGGAACACTTGCTCACAGAAGGGATGGTATTAATGGAGGCAAGAGAAAGCAGTCCTTTTTTCACTTGTGGAAGGGGACTGGTTGGGGACAAAAACTTGCCCCACGGTAGTTGATCTGCTGTGATGACGGATCTGGAGGAGAGGCACCTCCTGGAGGTTAACGGGCAAGAAACCCACCTCCTGGAGTGCATCCCTGTGGTCTTCAGATTACTTCTCCCACAAATAAGGACAATTGGAAGGAATGGATTGCTTTGTTACAGGTTGAATTACTGTGCACCCCCTTCTCCTGCCGCTTACGAGACAATCCTCCCATTCGGAAACCGGAGGGATTTAGAAAAAATGTAACACATACGATGTGGAAAAAAACTATGCATTCTGAGATCAGGAGGTCAGAACTACCAAGAAAGATGCAAAGTAGTGAATAATACCAATTTTATTTACACAGCACAATGTCAATGCTTTAAAGACGGCCAACCTTTATCCAACAAGTTAGAGATAAATAACAATCTAGGTAGTTTTCTGCAGAAGTCTAGCGAGCCTCAGAAGTAGAGAAGACATCCACCGCTATCCATCTCACAGCCGCCACGGCGTCGGCGTCGGCGGCGCGCCCCGATGGGTGTGCGCGCGCGCGGAAGGGGCGGGGCGGAGGAGGGGCGCGCGCTCGGTGGGCGGGGCGGAGCCCGGAGGCGGGCGTACGCGCGCGGGGTCATCTGGTCGGCAGGGGGCGCTGCGCACCCACGCCGCGCTCTGCCTGCCCCCGGGTGCTGTCCGCCGCGGTTCGATTGGAGCAGCCGCCGAGGAGCGCTTGGCGCCATTTTGAAGCGGAGAGGAGGAGGAACGGCCGGGCTGGCTGCGGAAGGGGAGGGGGGAGGAGGCGATTGGATGCGGCGGCGGCGGCGGCCGATCCCGGAGAGCAGCGGAGTGAGAGGAGTAGCGAGTCGGACACCCGGAGGTAGGAAACAATTCAGTTAACGGAAAGCAAATGTCTCTCGTCTCCCGTGGCCGCGATCCATTTTTCAGCGGCCGCCACCGCGGCTCTGTGTTTGTGTGTGTGTGTGTGTGTGTGTGTGTGTGTGTGTCGGGGCTGAAGCGCCGCCCGCCAGCTTGCCAGTCGAGGCTCGCCTCCGGGCGTCGGGGGCTGCAGTGGCCGGCTGCCGGGCGGCGGCCCGGGGCGGGGGTCGCGGGGCGCGGGCTGGCTGTGCGGTGGGGGTGGGGAGGGCTCCGCGCTCTCCACGCCGCGGGCTCTGCGGCACCCGTGTAAATTAAACTTGCCGCCCAGGTTCCGGCCCGGGCGCCCGCGGCGGGCGGTGACCTTGCGCGCGGCCGGGGGTCCCGGGTGGCCCCGCACCCGCGCCCTCCCGCCGCCGCCCCTCCCCCCGCGCCCGCCCGGCCGGCCGGCGGGCGGCTGTTTCCCGGGCGGCAGGCGGGCGGCGCGGTGCTCCTGTTGAATCCTCCCGCTGGCGGGTTTTCCCCTTTCCGGGCGCGGGGCGCACGGGGGGCGCGGGTCGGTGCCGCCGGCGCTCTTGCCTCCTCCCGGGGTCCCCGCGCGCCGCCCGGCCCCCGCTCCGGGTGGAGGACGCGGGCGGATAGAGTGACATTTTTACACGGTTACTTGCCAGTCGCGGGAGATAAAGCGCGCTAACCGCGCCTCTCGGTTGCTGCTGGGGGAATCCGAGGACCTAGTTGAGGAAGAGCCCAGCTCCGGCGTGAAGTGACTCCTCCCAGGCGACAACTGGATTCTCGCTTTGAGTTAGGATCGAACGGCAGTGAAAATGGTGTGCGATCGTGGATAGTTCGCCTTTCTGCACCGTTATTTCATTGACACTGAAAGTTTTGGGTCCGGAGAGGAGCCTGTTTGTGCTGTTGCTGTGGGTTTTGGGTACGTACGTTAAAGCTGGCTCTGAGCAGCCCGACTGTAATTTGAGGGGGTGAATCTGAACCCTGTAACGCGGCACCTCATCTTCAGTACTGCATGCTACAGCGTTCCTTCCCGCGGATGGTGTGAGCTCGGGAAGGGTTTGAAAGACCATTTACCCACCCACTCCACACTCGCCTTAACCATTCTTACTAGGAAAGGGTTAATTCTTATTTTCTAAGAACTCTTCTCACACTTGTATCTCGAAGTGATGGATGGGCAGTGGTGTCCCGAATGACCCTGTCCATGTGTATTATGTATTAAATAGTTTGGGAAGCTTTGGATACAGCCTTTGATTTTGTAGTTTGGCTGCGGACTTGAGAGAGTTGAGGAATCCTGTATGTCTTCCTAATAACCTTTTAAAACATACTTGGTTTATATATAGGAGGTGAGCTGTAAATAAATCATAATCATTTAAATCCTGAATGGCAATATAATCACTGTTCTCAGTTAACACTAAGTTCCAAGGAACATTTACTATATTAAATTCAAGTACTAGTCAAATAGAAAAGTTAAAAACACAAACATGGACCTCGAAGGAGCTTCTTTTCTATGCAATCCACATGTCAGATGTTAGTATTTTTAGGGACAATAAAATGAGTACTGTGTGTGCACTTCAATTTGTGGAACAATTAGTCTTGCATCTCATGGTGAAAATAGAAAACCTAATTAAACTTTATAGTGGTGAATTCGTAGGTGAAAGTTAAGATACATACTTAAAACTTAACTATAAAAAACCATGTCCTAGGGGCCAGGGTTGTGGCTCATTGGTAGAGCACTTGCCTAGCATGCGTCAGGCACTGGGTTCATTCCCGGGCACCACATAAAAATGAAAAACAAAATAAAGGTATTGTGTCCATCTACAACTTAAAAAAAAAAAAAAAAATATATATATATATATATATATACACACACACACACACACACACACATATATATATATTCTAAGAACATTTCTTTAAAGTAAAATTTGTACATACTGTAAATTTACAAATATATATGTATATATACACACACATAGTGCACTTTTTTATTAAAGCAGGGACTTTTTCTCATAGTTGAAAATTTTCGACCATTTCTTAGCTGTGTTTTACTTAGGTATATTTTAGTTGAGATGGTAGGGTTTGTCTTTTTTTTTTTTTTTTTTTTTTTTTTAAGAACTGTCTCTTTTTGGTTGAAGTTGAGAAGTTGATTCTCTTGGTATTAGCTTGGCTTTTACAGTGGCTTTTATTAACTCTTGTTATTTTTATTTCTCTCTAGTTAGGAGCCCTGGTCCCAGTTTTCCCTAAGAATTAGAGGAGATATGTGAATATTGTGATTCTTGTGATGAGTTGGTTTGTACTAAGGTTATTTGTACCAAGGTTCTACTGAGCTGCTGTTGGACAAATGTTGTTTTAATTTTTAATCTTAAAATTGTTACAAATTGTAATATTTTGAGGACTAAACTTTATCAATAATTTGTTAAGCCTAAAATGAAGTGATACCCTGTATTACACAAGGCTTTCTCTGGTAATGCAGCTGCAAGACTACTTTTTGAGGAAGGGAATATTTTGGGAGCCTGTGTTTTTTCTGCTTATTTCCCTTGGCAAATGTGGACTGTCTTTTGGCTTCCTTAGTTCTTTTTAAAAATCCGTTCGCTTATAACTAATAGGGAAGCTCACTCTTATTTGGTACAGACTCTTGGATGACACATATTGTGTATAACATTAGAAAAGAATAAATTTGTGTTAGTGTTAGAGCTACTAGGAAACAAAAAGATGATTTCCAGTTCTTATTTTATAGAGGAGAAATTAGGTTCAGATTATAGATTAATTGATTTATTTAAGGATACCGTCATTCATGTGGTGAAATTGGGGACAGCCCTTAGATCTCCTGGTGGTCATTATTGTTTTATTCAGGATTTAACAATATTTAAAATCTTTGTGAGGCAACACATTATTCTCTATCCTCTTCTTTTCATTCATTCAAACAAAAAGTAAAACTTCAAGGTTAACCATCTGTTTTGGACAGAGGCTTTTAACAATTTCTATCTAGTATTCACTACATTTAGGTTGTTTTACAAGATTACCTCTTAGATGTCTCTGTCTCCTAGAGCTACTTGATCTTTCATTGTGTAACACCAATTGACGTGACATTTTTTTTCTTTGTGAAACTTGTAAGCCGGAATAATCTGCACAGGTTAGTATTGAACTGTATTTTATCATAAGATATTGTGTGCATGTGACTTTTATTTATTTATATATATTTTGGATATTAAACCCAGGGCACTTAACCACTGAGTTATATCCCTAGCCCTTTTTATTTTTTGAGACAGGGTCTTATTAAGTTACAGAGGGCCTTGCTCATTTGCTGAAGCTGGTTTTGAACTTGGGATCCTCTTGCCTCAGCCTCCCCAGTTATTGTGAATATAGGTGTGCATCACTGTGCCCCGCTTGTATATGAATTTTAAGTTGAATTTGCTATACAAGTCATTTGTCTCTTCAATTTATAATAGGCATTTTTATTTGGTTTGTGTATTCCTGCTTGGGAATGTTAAAAATTTCAAAAATACTTAGTTTAAAAATAAAACTAGTAGTTTTTTCCAAGAATGTATTTATTTTTTAAACTTAAGCTGCCAATTGATTTGCAATTTTGACTCCTTACAGAGTAGAGGTCAGTTCTTTCTCATAGTATTCTATTATGAACCCCCTGATTTTTACCATTTTCTCCAATACTTGAAAAAAGCTTTATAAACCTTTCTTGCCAATTAGTTCAGGATTAAGAATAAGTTTGCTGTGTTGAGAATAGTTGCACTGGCAGAGTGATTATGCCTTTTGAGAAAATTATGATGATAAAACTCAGATGAATAAAGTTTAGCTTAAAAATTAAAGCCATTAATCTGAGATATTTAAAAATCTTTATAATAGTTATCATATCCCATTAATTAGATATTAATAGCTGTAATTAGACATTCTTGGTTTAGTTGTATAAACCTTAAAAGTCAGCTAAGGAGTGTGGAGGAAAGACTGATTAAACTAGGAAACTGTTTTGAAGCATCTTTTGAGCCTACGAATACTCCACTCTGCCTTGCCTCTCTCTTCTTTGACAGAGAATGCTGTAAACTGATTCAGTGAAAATGAACAAGTATTAAGCCTTCTTATACAAACAACCCCAATACAATAAACAGGACCAAGACACCCAGACACATTGAAGTGTAGTGATTGGCAACCCATATCAAAGTGATGGGAGCTGAGCAGGCCAGAGAAGTAGGACCTTTGCTGTTAATGTGTTCTAAAAGGAGCAATCTTTCTCCCCTCTTCTCTTCAGTGGTAGTTGAGGTTATTCTTTTTTATGTGAGAAAGTGCAATTAACTAAGATTAGATATACAAATGATAATAAGGAAGAAAAGCTATAACCAGGACTAGTATCTCAGAATAGTTAGGGACCTATAAGAGGTTGTGGTGCCTTAGTCAGTAGTTTAGGGATTCTTTTTCTCTTCTTTCATTGCATAGGTGTGATTTTAGGTAAGTAAGCAAAGATTTTTAAAGGAAAGACCCATGTCCAAAGATATATCCCTTACTAACTCAGATTCTCCCAGGCAGTTTCAGCCATCCTTTAGATATGGGACTGGTTGCAGGAGGCAGTTGTTGCAAAGAATGTGGTTAAAGTTGGGGAAATAGAGTTCTTGAAAAAATTATATAATTTAAAAGTTATACACATATAGTTAAACTTTACAGTGTATAGAAAAGTGAAGATAAAAATTACTTTTCCTTCCAAAACTTGTGTAAAATTCCATAATGTTTATTTTTAAAAATTATACATACAGTATTATACTATTGCATTGTACTCTGATTTGCTTTTTTTCCTTAATGCTACAGGCACATATAGAACAACATTATTTAAAAATGATCAGAGTATTTTATTGTAAAAGGTACCATAATTGGGGTTTGGGTTGTGGCTCAGCGGTAGAGTGCTTGCCTGCCGCATGCGAGGCCTTGGGTTCGATCCTCAGCACCACATAAAAATAAATAACTAAAACAAAGGAATTGTGTCCAACTACAACTAAAAAATAAATATTAAAAAAAAAGGTACCATAATTGAGATTAGATTGTAACAGTTTACACTAACCAGCAATGTTTGTCTGTTATGTGTTCACCATCACTGGACTTTAACTTTATATTTTTTGCCAATTGGATATGTGAACCTCTATCTTGTTTTGAGTTGGAATTTCTTTGATTATGAATGAAAGTAAACATTTATTCATATGCTTATTAAGGGGCATAACTTTAGTTTCAATGATTTCATTTACTTGCTACTGACACCCCAGGTGCCACTTCCCTGCCCTCCCACTGAGCTAGTCCTTACCTGAGACCTGAGATGGCCTGAGAGGTGGAACTTGAAGAGGAATAAGATTTTGGAGCTAGTGGCACCTTGAGGGGGATTGATGCTATGACTAGAGAAGCCACTATACTATACTATGAAAAACTGAAGGGCAATGTGAGAGTATTGAAAGCCCTTGATTTGGTGTTAACATAGGTACAAGAGGGGCAGAACCAACCAACATAGGGGGGATTTGAGAATCAGAAGAAATAAATTTTGTATAGGGTCTGAATATTCTGTCCCATCCTGTCCCAATAAGAGTATAAATAAAAAATGGACCTTATAGCTGGAGTGGGTCCATTTTTTATTTTAGTCTTATTGAATTTGTATTGGCAGGGGTGGCAACCTGGACCTCTTTATTTCAGTTTCTGTAGTTTTGAGGACTTAGTTTTTCTTATATGGGAAATTGATATTCCTTCAAATCAGTCAAAGGGAGCATTTTATTTCTGGACTCCTTCAGCTCTATTTTTTAATCTCTAGTGTCTTTTTGTGGCTAATGTTTTACAAGAGTGTTAGAGGCCTCACATGCTGAAGTGTTCAGAAACACTTTGGAGGCTGGTGTATCTACATGAGCTTTGTTTCTATTTAATCCCTGTATGCTGTTTTCTCCCTACCCCAGCTTTATTTTGTTTTCATGGGATGAATTTTTTTTTTCCCCCATTTTAGTAAGCTTGGGAGGTGACTGACTTACAAGACTCTTATCTTTGTCTAGTCATTATTTTTTCAGTACTGGGGATCAAGTCTAGACCTCCCAAGTGTTAGGCAAACGCACTACACTGATCTATACCCTCAACCTTGTGTGCTTTATTATATATACTGTTTATCAATGGGCTGGCCCTTTATTATTTTTATCCTAGTCTAGGCCATTAGTTCTCAAACTGGGTTGATGTTACTTCTCCTATCTCTAGTGTTCACAATTTGGCATTGTGACATTTTAGTTGTGTCCAATAGAAGGGAGTGAATTTGCTGTTGGCATCTAGTGGGAGTGGATTGGCTATTTGCATCTAGTGGGTAGAAGTCAGGTGTGGAGGCTCTAAACGTTCTACACTATAGAGCAGCCCTCCATAAGAAAAAGAAGTTACCTGACCAAAATGTTTATTGTGTCAAGATTGAGAAACCTTTGTCTTGGCAGAGTTTGTCCAGGAGGCTGCATTTACCCACAGCTCAGCTGAATTAGATGTGTTCACTAATTTTGATCATAATGATGAAGCAATAGTAATGTTTAATGTGGTCTTGTGCTGTAGCTTTTGAGCAGTTTACCTCCTTCTTTCTTTGTAGTACCTTTCTTTTCAGCTATTTGCTTCTTCTTCCTTAGCCTTATGACATAACATAACTAGGTGAGGTCTTTATAATCTTAGTTGGAATTTGAAGAAGACAAGCATTTAAGACTTGAATATATTTAAGCATTTGAAAATGCTGCTTGATGAGTGAGGTTCCTTTCTAAGCAAGACAGGAGGGCATAATGGTTTAGCATATCCTTAAAAGTTAAGACTACTTGAGTTTTTATCTTGTCTTCACTAAGTAGCAAAGTTACCATGGGCAAATTGCCTAGTCTTGCCAAGCCTCAATTTCTTTTTTCTTTTTTTTTTAATATTTAGTTTTTAGTTGGACACAATACCTTTATTTATTTATATGTGATGCTGAGGATCGAACCCATGGCCTCATACGTGGTAGGCAAACACTCTACCGCTGAGCCACAACCCTAATCCCCCAAGCCTCAATTTCTTAATCTGTGAAGTGAGGATAATAGCAGATATCTCGTTTTAAAAAACAGCTTTGAGATATAACTCACATGCCATACAATCTACTCAATGAAAGTGTATAATTCATTGTTTTCCAGGATATTTGCAGGTTTGTACAGCCATCATCCCAGTTTGATTTTGGAACTTTATTGTTTCCTGTTTTAAAAAAAAAAAACCAATAATCTTAAAGCCATTAATTGTTACTTCCCATCACTCCTTATCTCACTAGTTTTTGTGATAAGCCAGGACAAAAGCTTAGTTTAACATGGTGCCAAAATGTGTGTGGTAAAAAATGATTATAACTTTTGCAAGCAGACTTGATTTGTGGCAAAGTTCATTTACATTACTTTAGAGAAGGGAAATATGGGATAATTGTTGAATGGATGTTTGCATGTTATACTGTGCAAGGAAATTATGTTCAGTGCTGGCTAGATATAACAATGAAAGATATTCCTTCTGTCAAGAGATGTATATTTAATAGGAAGAAAGAGGCTTGTGTAAAAATTATAAAACACAGCAGAATACTATTCATACTTTCAGGAATGCCTAAACAAACATGAAAAACTTCTTGAAGGAGGAACCATTTCACCAAATCTTAAGATATTGGAAAAATGGGACTTTTGCCTCCATTGAAGAGTACTTTGAAGACAGGATTATGGTCTTAAATTTCTGGTAGCTATACCGACAGTCCTTTTTGATATTTCTAATATGTTATGAACCTGAAAATGAAATGTTTTAAATAAACTTAGTGAGAGCCTGATGTCTGTCAGAAGAGGCTATTGATAATGATCTTATTCTGTCATTTTGAGTTAATAACCTTTTAGTTTAGGTTTTGGTTCATCCCAGTTAATTGACTTTATTGAACAAGTAATTTCTAGACAGATTAGGTTCTTATACATATTTTTTCTTTTTTCTCTATTTTTACTAAGAACTATAAATCCTACTGTACTCTTTAACATAGCATCTCTAGTACAATGTGTCCAAAATTGAGCTGTTTTCCCCTACTCTTTTATCTTTTTCCAATTTTTGCTTTGGTTAATAACAGATTTTTTTCCTTTTTCTTTTATTCTTCCTTTTTTTAAGTTGTAAGGAATGACTAGATTTATCATGTTGGAAACCTTAGAGTCATTTTAAATGATCCTATCATCTTCCCTACCTCTCATCAAAGGAGTTAACCAAATTTTGTTGATTCTGATACAGTATTTTAAAGTTCAAAAAACCCCAACTATTTGCAGCTGTGTGGTGGTGCATGCCTGTATTCCCAATGACTCAGGAGGCTGAGGTAGGAGCATTGCAAGTTGAAGGATGGCCTTTCCATGTGGTATTTCTCTGCTTGTTAGTACCCTTTTTCTTCTTGTGCACATCTCCAAAGTTCTGCTATACACCTCCATTTAGTGCGGCCCTAAGCACCTTAGCAAGACCCTGTCTGAAAATAAAAAGGTCTGGGGATGTAGGTCAGTGATGAAATGCCCCTGGGTTCAGTTCCCAGTACCAAAAACAAAACAAAACTAATTGCAAGTATATACTTCAAAAGTAAAGTAAGAGACTTTTTATCCTTTTTCTTTTTTTCTTTATTTTACTTTTGAAGTATGTACTTGCAATTAGTTTTGTTTTTGGTACTGGGAACTGATAAGAGACTTTTTATCCTTTTTCTTTTTTTCTTTATAACCTTTTCCATCTCATTCCAGACTTCTGCAATAATTTATAAATGTTACTGATTTCTTATATATCCTTCTGGGGATTTTAATAATACAAACACATATAAATATACTTATCCCACCTCTCTTCCCTCTTACCACATTTTACACTAATGTTGGGAACATTAACTCCTTTTCCTGCCCCTTACTTTTTTTACTTAACAAAATGTCCTGGAAATCTTTTTGTTCTAGCATATAAAAGCACCACAATAAAATGTTCCAATTGATGGATTGTTTCCCAGTTTCTATTATTATAAAATTACTGTGTTGAGTAATCTTATATGGATATCATTTTGTACATAGGCAGGTATGTTTGGGGTAAATTCCTAGAAGTGGAATTTCTGGAACAAGGAGTGTAACAGATATAATTTAAAAAAAATATATATTTTTTTTAAATTATAGTTGGACACAATACCTTTATTTGTTTATTTTTTAATGTAGTGCTGAGGATGGAACCCAGCGCCTTGCACGTGCTAGGCGTGCGCTCTACCGCTGAGCGAGAACCCCACATTGTAAAGTTGTGCTTCCTAGAGGTTGTAACAGAAATGTATATGTAAGAATACATGTGGGCTGAGGTTGTGGCTCAGGGCTAGAGTGCTCATCTAGCATGTTCGAGGCCCTGAGTTTAATCCTCAGCACCACATAAAAATAAGTAAATAAAATAAAATTATTGTG
The DNA here is from genome assembly GCF_021218885.2 of Marmota monax. Lineage (NCBI taxonomy): Eukaryota > Metazoa > Chordata > Mammalia > Rodentia > Sciuridae > Marmota > Marmota monax. Next base: position 7,493,281 of record NW_026693082.1, read on the forward strand.
TCCAACTACAACTAAAAAAACCCCATATATATATATATAGAGAGAGAGAGAGAGAGAGAGAATACATGTATTTCCGTAAACTTGCCAACATTGAATAATCAGACTTTTTGGGTTTTTGCCAATCTATTAGGTGAAAAAATGGTATTTCAGTGTAGTTTTAGTTACATTTTTCTTATGAAGAAATTGAGCATTATTTTATATGTTTGAGCCATTTTTATTTTTCTGAAAACTATTATATTTTCCCCTTTTTTTTTCTTATTTTAAGATTCTGAGTTACTCTTCATTCTTGTATCTTTGGTTTGTTTACTAAAAGTGAAATGTCGCTTGCTTGTTCTCCTGAGTTCTCTTCTTACTGCTAGTCTGTTTGCAATTTTATTCCCTTCCAGACTTGCCTATATGTGTTCTCTTTCTCCCTCCCCCACCTCCCATGGATATTTCTCATCACAAATTTTGTGTCTCATTGCTTGCTTATAACTCTTCAGTGGCTCTTTAATTCAAATACCTTAGCATGAGCATGGTAGCTTGCTGGCATTTCATTTCTTTCTAGGCTCTCTGATTCTTCCAAATGTTTTTTTTTTTTTTTTAATATTTATTTATTTTTTAGTTTTCGGCGGACACAACATCTTTGTTTGTATGTGGTGCTGAGGATCGAACCCGGGCCGCATGCATGCCAGGCGAGCGCTACCGCTTGAGCCACATCCCCAGCCCAGATTCTTCCAAATGTTGAACTGTTCCCAGCTCCCTACTATATTAGACCCTTTATCTCTGTGTCTTTCCATGTGGTATTTCTCAGCTTGTTAAAAACTCTTTTTCTTCCTTGTGCACATTTCCAAAGTTCTGCTTTACACCTCCTATTCAGCAATTAATAGGTTTTTCTCATACCTGACTCTTACTTCAGGCAGTATACATTGCATCTTTTTTTTTTTTTTACAAGATCCCATGTATACCTGATAGGGAAAGTCCCACGTTTTCTGTTTTTATTATTTGTTTAAGCACATGTGTTTCTATGCCCAAGATTGTTAGCTTCTTGAGAGCATGGGCTTTAGTTATTTTGGAAGCCAGCAAAGTGTTTAGCACATAGTAGGTGATAAATATTTATTGAATATACACAAATATATGTATAGAAATTATATATGTGTTTATTCAAAACAAAATTAATATAATATTGAACTCACAAATTCATTAGAAATTATTTGTCTTTTTATTGAAATGTAATGTGCAAAACCTTCATGTTAATTTTGATGATGTATGACATTATACCAGTGTAACCGATATCCCAGAGAAGATGTAAAGCATTTTCATTATCCCAGGAATTTCTCTTGTTTACCTCTCCATTCATTTCTTCTTGCCCTCATGCACTCTAAAAGCAGATTAGTTTTGTTCTGACTTCATACAGTGTGGGTGCTTTTGTATCTGGTTTATTTTTTAACATATAGTTTGTATTCATTCATGTGGTTGGAAGTATCAGTAGTTCTTTGTTTTTCTGTTGAGTAGTATTTCAGTGGATGAATATACCACAGTTTATGGTTTTTTATAGTCATTTGGGTTGAATCCAGTTTTTGACTGAGTTAAGTCCTGTACAGGTCTTTTTGCAAACATGTGTTTTCATTTCTCTTGGATAAATACTTTGAAATGGAATTGCTGGTTTATAGGGAGATGTATGTTTATAAGAAACTAGATTTTCGGGCTGGGGATGTGGCTCAAGCGGTAGCGCGCTCGCCTGGCATGCGTGCGGCCCGGGTTCGATCCTCAGCACCACATACAAACAAAGATGTTGTGTCCGCCGAAAACTAAAAAACAAATATTAAAATTCTAAAAAAAAAAAAAAAAGAAAAAAGAAACTAGATTTTCAAAGTGGTTTTCCGTTTTATACTCCTAACTGAATATATGAGAGTCCTAATTGTTTTATATCCTTGCCAACATTTGAGTAATTAGAATCACCCACGTAATCACTGTTACCTAAGTAATAATAATTTTGGCTATTCTAGTTGTTATATGGTCTCTCATTGTGGTTTTATTTTGGATTTCCTTGATTAGTATTTTTTTTTGTGTGTGTGGAATGGCTCTTCAAATTTTCTGCTCATTAAAAAATGATTTTTTATTATTGATTTGTAGGAATTCTTTTTTTTCTTTTTTATTTGTTCATTTTAGGTATGTATATATCTAGTAGAATATATTATAATTAGGATCCCATTCTTGTGGTTGTATGTGATATGGAGTAAACACTGGTCATGTATTTATATACAAACGTAGGAAAGTTATGTCCAATTCATTCTATTCTTTACTATTCCCATCAGGAATTCTTAATACATTCTGAATATAATTTTTTTTGCCAAATCTTTGAATTTAATATTTCTGTTGTTTGTAGCTTGTCTACCTACCCTAAACTATATTTTTGAGAAGCCGAAGCTTTTAATTTTGAAGAAGTCCAGTTAGCCAATATTTTCTTTTGTTGATTGTGTTTTTTGAATTTGAATAAGCCTTTGCCTACTCCGAAGTCAAAAGAATATTGTGGGGCTGGGACTGTAGCTCAGTGGCTGAGTGCTTGCCTAGCATATGTGAGGCACTGGATTCTATCCTCAGCACTACATAAAAATAAATAAAATGGGTTGGAGTTGTAGCTCAGTGGTGGAGCACTTGCCTAGCATGTATAAAGCACTGGGTTAGATTCTCAGCACCCAATGTAAATAAATAAAAGAAAATAAAGGCCCACCAACAACTAAAAGCATATTTAAAAAAATAAATATAATAAAGGCATGCTGTCAATCTACAACTATTAAAAAAAGAATATTGTCACTTTTTTTTTTTATTTAAAGAAGATTTATAGTTGTGTTTGTCAGCTTTTTTTTTTTTTTTTTACTATATTACATTCCTGAGACAGTCTACTCTCAAAAACTGATTTTGGGGCTCATAGTTTTTGAGTTTCCATTTGGTCATCAGGTGCACCTTCTGTTTTTAAGCCTCTGATGGGGGTGCTGGCTGCAATAGTTACATGTCAGGGAGCAAAACCATGTAACTATTGCATGTGTGTAATGAGAGACTGAGGGAGAAAAGAATGGAGGGAGTGGCAGGGTTCCCACTATTGCCCAGTGACATGAAGATATCCCAGTGGGCCCTACCTCTGAAAGGTTTCACTGTCTCCAAGTTGCACCACCTTAAGATCAAACTTTCTGAGTCATTGGGATTCCATGTGTGTGCCACCATCCATGCCTTTGTCAGTTTGTCAGTTTCTCTGAAAAAGGATTTTGGGATTTTCGATTGGGATTGTATTCATCCCTAGATACTTGGGGAATTGACCTCTTAACAGTATTGAATATGGTCTTCAGTCTTTAACACGGTCCTCAGTGATTCCTTCCTCCCTGTATTTGCAACTTTTATAGTCATCTTCCACATTGTATCAGAGTTGGTTTGTGGAGAAAGGGTGATGATATGTGACTTGAAATTAGTGTATTAAATGCACTGTGGCTTGTGTATTGGTCTCTCTCTTAATACCCACTTTGAGGAAAACAAGTTGCCTTGTTGTGGAGTAGTCACTGCCAAGACTGAAAGTTCTGGCTTTTTTTTTTTTTTAAATGGTATTGGAGATTGAATCCAGGGGTGCTCATTGAGCCAAATCCCGAGTCCTTTTTATTTTTTGAGATATGGTCTTGCTAAATGGTGAGGGTCTTGCTAAGTTGCTGAGGCTTCCCTCAAATTTGCAATCCTCATGCTGTGATCTCGGATTTTACCTGTTTACAAGCTAACAAATCATCCTGCTACAGTTATATAGATGTTGATAGAAGATACATGCATGACTCATGGGTTAGAGTTGAAGGATAGTTTTTTGTAGATAGCAGAGATATTAGTATTTTTGTGCCAGTGCCTTGAGCTCTGGTTTATACTGGGTAATATGAAGTGGACCAGATGACAGTTTTACATGCTGTGCAATGTGTTACATGAGGAAATCTGTATGGACATAGGGGACTTGAAATTTTTTTCCATAATTTTTTAATTGGTACATCAGTACATAATGGTGGGATTTGTTACATATTCATATTTGTACACAATATAACAATATAATTTGACTGATACCATTCTCTAATATTTTCCCTTTCCCTCCCTTCCTCTGCTTCCTGTCTTCCACTGTACAGATCTCCCTTCAATTTTTATGAGATTCTACCCCGTTTTTCTTTGTCTCTAGCTTCTACATATTAGAGAAACATAATAGCCCTTGACTTTCTAAGTTTGGCCTGTTTCACTTAACACAGTGTTTTCAAGTTTCATCCATTTTTCTACAAATGACATAAAAAAATTTCATTCTTCTTATGGTTGAACAAAACTCTACTGTATATTTTTACCACATTTAAAAAATCCATTTTGTCCATTATTGGGTATGTAGTCTGGTTCCACAGTTTGACTCTTGTGAATTGTGCTACTATGACATTGTATGTATGTATCACTGTAGTATGATGACTTTTCAAATTTTTTTTAAAAAAAATATTGTTAATTATAGATGGAAACAATACCTTTATTATTTATTTTTTATGTGGTGTTAAGGATTGAACTCAGTGTCTCACATATGGTAGGCAAGTTCTGTACCACTGAGTACAACCTTAGCCCCTGACTTTAATTCTTTATGATGAATACTGAGAAATGGTATGGTTAGGTCATATGGTGGTTCCATTTCTAGTTTTTTGAGGAAATTTCATACTGATTTCCATAGTGGTTGTACTAATTTACAGACCCATCAACAGTGTAAAAAGTGTTCCTTTTTCTCTTCATCCTCTCTGGCATTTATTATTGTTTGTATTTATTATTGTTTATATATAATATATATATTTTAGTTGTAGATGGACACAATATCTTTATTTATTTATTTTTATGTGGTGCTGAGGATCGAACCCAGGGCCTCATGCATACAAGGCAAGCGCTCTACCACTGAGCTACAACCCCAGCCCTATTGTTTGTATTCTTGATGCTGCCATTCTGATTGGAGTGAGATGAAGTCTCAGTATAGTTTTGATTCGCATCATCCTAATAGTTAATGATGTTGAACATTTTTATATACATTTGTTGGCCATTTATATTTCTTCTGAGAAGTGTCTGATTAGCTCATTTTTCCATTTGTTATTTGGGTTATTATTATTATTATTATTTTTTTTAGTTCTCTATTCTGGATATTAATTCTCTGTCAGAAGAGTAGCTAGCAAAGATTTTCTCCTATTCTGTGGGTTCTCTTCACATTCTCATTTCCTTTTCTGTGCAGAATCCTTTAAATTTGATGCTATCCCATTTGTTAACTCTTAGTATTATTTCCTGAGCTTTAGGGATCCTATTGATAAAGTCTTTGCCTGTGCCAATATGTTGGGAGTGTTGACCCTATGTTTTCTTCTAGGAGTCAGAGTTTCTAGTCTAATACCTAGGTCTTTGATCCATTTTGAGTTGACTTTTGTGGAGGATGAGAAATAAGAATCTAGTCTCATTCTTCTACATATAGATAACCAGTTTACCCAGCACCATTTGTTAAAGACTGTCTTTTCCCCACTTTGTTTTTGGTACCTTTGTCAAGGATCAGATGTCTGTGTGGGTTTGTCTCTGTGTATTCTAATCTGTACCGTTGGTCTGTGTGTCTATTTTAATGCCAGTACCATTTTGCCATTTTGTTTTTGTTCCTATAGCTCTGTAGTAAAATTTGAATTCAGGTATTGTAATGTCTCCAGCATTGTTTTTTTTGGGGGGGGGGCGTGGTTAAAATTGCTATGGTTATTCTGTGTCTTTTATTTGTTGAATTTTAGGACTGTTTTTTCTAGTTGTGTGAAGAATGGCATTTGTATTTTGATGGGGATTACATTGAATTGTTGTTACTTTTTAGTAGCATATCCATTTTAACAATATTAGTTCTACCTATGCATGAACATGGGCATGGGGGTCTTTTCATCTTCTGAGTTTTTTTTTTTTTTTTCTTTTGGTACCCAGGATTGAACTTGGGCACTCTGTCACTGAGCCATGTCCCCAGCCCTATTTTGCATTTTATTTAGAGACAGGGTCTCATTGAGTTGCTTAGTGCCTCAATTTTGCTGAGGCTGGCTTTGAACTCAGGATCCTCCTGCCTCAACCTCTTGAGCTGCTGAGATTACAGGCATGCAAGGTCATCTAAGTTTTAAATTTTTTTTTTCTTCTGTGTTCTATAGTTTTCAATGTAGAAGTCTTTCACTTCCTTGATTTGATTTAAGTTTTCTTTTTTTTTTTAAGGTCTTGTGAATGGGATTTTTCTTTTTTCTTAGCAGATTCATTATTGGCATATAGGAAAGCTATTAATATTTGTATGTTGATTTTGTAAAATACTTTGCTGAACCTATTAGCTATAGCAGTCTTCTCGTGGAGCTTTTGAGTCTTCTAAGTATAGGCTCAGATAGTCTGCAGTGATAATTTGACCTTGTTTTTTTTCTTTTAATCTCTCTTATTTCCTTCTTTTGCCAAATTAGTTGATCTAAGATTTCTGGTACTATATTGAATAGGCCTGGCGAGAGTGGACATACTTGTCTTGCTCTAGATTATAAAGGAAATACTTTCAATTTTCTCTGTTCACTGTGATGTTGGCTTTGGGTTTGTCATATATAACGTGTATAGTGGTGAGGTAAGTTCCTTCTGTCCCTAGTTTGTTGAGTATTTTTATCATGAATGGTCCTTGAAAATTGAAGGCTTTCTTTGCATTTATTGAGATGACAAAATGATTTTTGTCCTTAAATTTATTTATGTGATGAATTGCATTTATTGATTTGATACGATAAACCATCTATTTTAGTCTTTTTTTTTTTTTTTTGCTGTTTTGACTAAAGGATCTGACCAGAACAATAGTAGAGGAGGAAAAGTTTATTTGAGGGCTTATGGGTTCAGAGGTCTTAGTCCATAGAAGGCTGACTCCATTCCTCCAAGGCTGAACATTGTGGTGGGAGAGGGTGGTGGAGGAAAGCAGCTCACATCATGGTGACCCAGGAGGCAGAGAGAGACTCTACTCTCCAGATACAAGACACGTACACCAAAACCATGCCCCAGTTCCCATCTTCTCCAGTCTCACCCTACCAGTTCTTGCAGATTAGGCTAAAGCTACAACCTAATCATTTCTCCTCCAAACCTTCTTGTATTGTCTCACACGTGAGCTTTTGTGGGACACTTCACATCCAAACCATAACACCATCCTTGCTTCTCTGTGATAAAACCAACTTGGTCATGATGTGTAATCTTCTTAATATGTTGTTGAATATGATTTGTTAATATTTTATTATGGATTTTTACATTTAAGTTCATTAGGGATATTGGTCTGTAGTTTTCTTCCCCTGATGAGTCTGTCTCTGGTTTTGGTGTAAGGATGATACAGGTTTCATAGAATGAACTTGTAAGTGTTCCATCTCTTTCTAATAATCAGTAAACTGAGGAACCATTAGCATTAGTTCTTTTTTTAAAAAAAATTTTTTTTATTTTGTTTTTTTATCAAATGCAATGCTGAGAATTGAACCTAGGCCTCACATGTGCTAGGCAAGCGCTCTACCACTGAGTCACAACACCAGCCCACCTTAGTTCTTTTTAAAAGATTGGGTAGAATTCAGCTGAGATTCCATCTTGTTGTGGACTTTTCTTTGTTGGAAGGCTTTTTATGAATGCTTTCATCTCATTCCAGTTATTGGTCTCTTTAGGTTTTCTGTGTCTTCTTTATTCAATTTTGCCAGGTCATGTGTCTAGAAATGTGTCCATTTAATCTCTGCTTTCCAATTTATTGGAGTATAGTTTTTCAAAATACTTCCTAATGATCATCTGAGTTTCTGTTATGTCTGTGGTGATTTCTCCATTTCACCTCTTATTTTTAAATTTGGGTCTTTATTTTCTTTTGATTAGTTTGGATAAGGGCTTACTAATCTTCTTTACCTTTTAAAGAACTAATTGCTTATTCCATTTATTCTTTTATTATTCTCAATTTTCTTTGATTTCAGCTCTGATCTTAATTATTTCCTTCCTTCTACTGGTTTTAGAATTGATTTGTTCTTTTTCAAGGGCCTTGAGATGCATCATTAAGTAGTTTCCTTGAGATCTTTCTGATTTTCTTATGTAGACACTCATAGCCCTAAACTTTCCTCTTAGAACTGCCTTCATAGTGTCTCCAGGGTTCTGATATGTTGTATCACTATTCTCATTTGATTCTAAACATTTTTAAATTTCTTGCATTTTCTTCTGTCACCCATTGATCATTCAAAGATGTATTGTTCAGTCTTCATGTGTTTATATAGTTTTTTTGTGTTGATTTTTGATTTCATTTAATTATGATCTGATAAGATACAAGGAATTATATTAATTTTTTTCTTTTTTTGTATTTGCTAAGATTTGTTGTGGGCCTAAAATATGGTCTTTTTTTTTTTTTTGTACCAGGGATTTAATTCAGGGGCATTTAACCACTGAGCCACATCCCCAGCCCTATTGGTATTTTATTTAGAGACAGGGTCTCACTGAGTTTCTTAGCATCTCACTGTTGATGAGGCTGGCTTTGAGCTTGCAATACTTCTGCCTCAGCCTCCCAAGCTGCTGGATTATAGGTATGTGCCTACCTTTCCTGGCTGTTTTGAAGAAGGTTCTGTGAGCTGCTGAGAGGAAAATGTATTCATCTGTGTTTGGGTGCAATATTTTTGTAGAAGTCTGTTAAGTATTTAATTTATAATAATTTTAGGTTTCAAGTTTCTGCTGAGTTTGTTTGGATGCCCATTTTATTGGTGAGAAAGGTATGTTGAAATCATCTAGTATGGTTGTACTGGGGTCTGAGTCTTTAATTTGAATAGTGTCTGTTTTATGTAATTATATGTACCAGTGTTTGGAGCATAAATATTTACTATTGTTATATCTTCTTGTTGTGTTACTTCCTTTACCAGTATGAAGTGACTTCTTTGTATCTTCTGATTAATTTTGGCTTGAAGTTTGTTTTCTTGGATATGAGAATAGCTAATCCTGCTTGTTTTGGGGCTCTGTTTGCATGTGTATCAATTTCTGTCCTTTCACTTTCAGCCTGTGACTCTCTTTACCTTTAAGGTAGGTCCCTTGCAAACAGTAGATAGTTGGGTCTTGTTTTTTTAATCTATTCTGACAACTTATTTTACTTTGAAATTTAATGTTGTTATAGAGAGCTGTTTATTAATTCTTGTCATTTTGATTTGTTTCTAGTGTTTAATTTGGTCCTGTTTCTCATTTGCTTAACCACTGTATAAATTAGATTTGTGTATTTGTAAGTTTTGAGATGTTATTGATTTTTCTGTAGTATTGGCCTAGTAGTGATAAATTCTTTTTAATTTCTGCTTATCTTGAAAAGTTTTTATGCCTTTGATTCTGAGTAGTAGCTTTGCTGTGCATAGCAATCTTGGTTGACAGTTATTTTCTTTCAAGATTTGGAATACATCATTCTAAGTACTCCTGACTTTTAGAGTTTGTGCTTAAGAAATTGAAAGTAATCATAACTGGCTTACTTCTAAATGTGACCTGATGTTTTTCTCTTGAGGTTTTTAAAATTTTATCTTTTCTTCTGTAAGGCATTTTAATTATAACATACCATGAAGAGATCCTTCTTCCATGTTGTCTATTTGGGATTCTGAATATCTTCTGTATCTGGAAGTCCATTTCATTTTCTTGTTTTGGAAAATTTATTTCCCTGAAGTGTTTATCTATTCCATTGTCCTGAATCTTGCCATCCCTTTTCAGCTCCAATGATTTTAAAATTTGTTTTCTAAATGTTGTCCCAGAGTTTTTGTATATTCTGGTTACGGTTAGTTTTTTAAAATATTGTCTGAATGTTGAAGTTGGCTACTTTGTTTTCCATTTTTATGTGATCTGCTCTATTTGAGAGACTTTACTGAATAGTTTGGTTTGTCTTTCATTTCCAAGATTTTTGTTTGTTCTTTTTCAATATTTTTATCTCCTTATTGAGTTTCTCATTCATAGCTTGTACTGATTTCCTTAATTCATTCAGTTGTTTTTCTGTGTTGTTTGAATTCATTGATCGTTTTATATTCATCCCTTTGAATTCTTTATCTGATATTTCATCTTCTACAATATCTTGAGTCAATTGTTTGTGAATTATGAATGTTAGGAGATATTGTACTAGCTTTTCTCCCCCCACCCCATGTTTCTTGTATTCTTGTGTTGGGTTTTATATATCTCTTAGAGTGGATTTCTCTTTCACTCTTATGTGTGGGCCATTTTAAGGTATGTTCTTCACTTGCCAAAATATCCTAGAATGATCTAGATTGAGACCCTTTTGTATATGTAGTATATCAAGCCTTTATGTTAATTTTCTTTTTCACTGTAGGAATGAATGTCTGTTGAGTGGGACCTGAGAGGCCTACCCTTGCCTTTCCTACTTGGGGCTTGATTGTTGGTTTTTTTTTTTTTTTTTAATCTCCTCTATTATTAAAGCATAGCTGAAGTTCAAGTGTGGTTAATTTGTGCGTGGAGCAAGGTGTGGTATCTTTGGGCTGGGTATAGTTGAACAGCATAGTCCACTCTGTGAACTTGTTGTGTTCTTGTGGATTTCAGGCATCTCATTGAGAAGCAATATGTAGAAATATAAAAAAAGACCCATTAAATATTGTCTCAACATCCACATAGCAGAGAACTGAGGACTTTTGCCAGTGGCCTTGAGTGAACTTGGGAGTAGACCTTTCTGTAGGTGACCTGAGTTACAGTTTGACTGCAACGTCAGGAGAGACTTTCAGCCACACTTACCAGCTAAGTTGCTCCTGCATTATTATTATTATTACTATTATTATTATTTTCTTTTTTCCTTCTTTTTTTTTGTCTTTTCAGTGCTGAGGATTGAATCAGGCCTCACATATGCTAGACAAACACTTTACCACTGAACTACACTCCAGTCCTGTTCCTGAATTCTTGACCTTCAGAAACTGTGTGAAATAATAAATGTTTTGAAGTTGTCTAAAAGCCAGAAATCTTAGCATCATGTACAGCATGTTAAAAATGCAAATTAGTAGACCATCTTAGACCTACTGCATGTGAATCTTTACTTTTAACAAGATCCACAGAGAAGAAAGCTGTATTATTTAAGTCGTGTTAGAAACACATCCAACTTGTCTCATTTGCAAAGTTAAATTTATTTTTAATGCAGTAGAATGACATCATCACTTGAAAATAAAGTGTAATAATAATTTTTAGTAACTTAAAGAAGAAAATAAATATTTTGAGCTGGTAAGTTTTGGGGTTATTTCACAATAATTGACTATTAGTACAGGTTTGTAGTTTTCCAATTAGATAATTTTCAGAAATGTAATCTATACGTGTATATATATATATATATATATATATATATATATATATAGGTCTCTATTATAAAGACTAATGTTTTAATGTGATATATTAATTGTATAATTTGATAATCGGTGTTAATTTATTACTGTAAATATATATAATGTAACCTTTTCATTTGCTCTGTAGTGATTTTGCATGTTAAATTTATCCCTAAAAATTTTGTCCTTGGGTATTTAAAAAAAATTTTTTAATATTTATTCTTCAGTTTTTGGTGGACACAACATCTTTATTTTATTTTTATGTGGTGCTGAGGATCGAACCCAGCACCCCACGCATGCCAGGTGAGCACGTTACTGCTTGAGCCACATCCCCAGCCCCACTTCGGTATTTTTAGAGAGTAGTTTCCAGTTTTTATTTTTTAGTTTTTTTTTCTGCTAGTATATAGTATTTTTTATTGCCTTTTTATAACAGTGATATTATCTGTGAATAAGACAAGTTACCATGCAGTTAATCCCGACCAGTGGATTAACCCACTGATTAGGTTATAATGCTCTTAAGCTAATTATTTTATCTCTAAACTTTATTTTTTAAAAATCTCTTACAGGTTAACTTTTGGAGGGAGGCACCACATATCTAAACCATAACATTAAGCCTTTCATTTCTTATTACCTTACTGGACTGTATGGTATTCTCATCACCACGTTGAAGATAAATAGAGTGGATGTCCTTGTCTTGTCCTTAATGTTAAGGGGAAAGCAGTTAATCTTTTACCAGTGACTGGAATGATTAGCAGTGTACTTTTTTCTAGATTAAAAACAAAGAGATGGAGGATGATCCCTTTATTTCCAGTTTAGCAAGTTTTTTATTTTTATTTATTTTATTTAAAAAAATGTTTATTTTTTAGTTGTAGTTGGACACAATATCTTTATTTTATTCATTTTTATGTGGTGCTGAGGATCGAACCCAGGGCCTTGTACATGCTAGGCGAGTGTTCTACTGCTGAGCCACAACCCCAGCCCAAGATTTTTATTTTTAAATTTTGAATGGATGTTGAATTTTGTTAACTCCACCTTCCTTTTTTGTTTGAAATTTTTATTATTTTAATTTTCCATTTTAAAGAAGTACTTTTTTTCCCTTTTAAAGCTGTATGACTTCCTCCTCCTCCTCCTCCTCCTCCTCCTCTAGTGGTTGCTCTGGGGATTACAGTATTCATCATTAACTTTCATAGTTTACTTAGCATTAACATTATGCCATTTCCTGTAAAATAAAAGGACCTTACAGATGTAATTATATTTAATCTTTGTGCTATTGGTGCAAATGTGTTTTGCCTCAATGTAATTTTTCTTCCTTTCTTTCTTTCTTTGATTTACATAGTTGACTTTCACAGAAGTGTTTAGTAGAAGAGAAAGATAAAGCTTTCTATACTTTTGTATATAACTACACATTGTTTCTGGTTCTTAAAAATATCTTTGTGTTTGAACTGTTTCACATAATGCCATTTCCCCCTTAAGACTTTCTTTAATATTTCATTTTGTTACATAGCCTGATGATAGTCTCTCAACTTTCATTTAAATGAATGTATCTATACATTACTCTTATTTTTCAGGGTTGTTCTTGCTGGATGTAGAATTCTGGATTGACAGTCTTTTAATTACTTTAAAGATGTCATTTTATTCTCTTCTGGTTTCCATTATTTGTTTAACTTTATTATTCAGCGATTTGATGTGTTTTTTAAATTTATTTTGGTACTCTGGGGTTTGCTGAGCTTATCTGATAATATGAATTGATACCTTTCACAAACATTTAGCCGTTATTAAGAAAATAACACTCCCTGTCCTATTTACTTCCTCTTTCTCCTGAGAGTCTAGTTACACCTGTTACTCATCTGATATTTGTTGTGTAGGTCTGTGAGTCTTAATTTTTTTCCACATTTTTTTTTCTTGTAGCTTTTCACATTGTCTATTGACCTGTCTTTTAAGGTCACTGACTAGTGTAATTACTAATGTGCTGTTAAACTCATTTTCAAGTAATGCACCCTTCAATTCTAGTGTTTCATTTAAAATTTTTTCACTTATCTACTAAGAGTCCCCATTGCCACCATGTATTTCTGTTTTTGAGTATATTTGTAATGTCTGTTTTAAAGCCCTTATTTACTAATTCCCTCATCTGGATTACTTAATAGTTATTTTCTGCTGACTGCTCTTTCTCTCTCTTGGCAGTGGGTCACATTTTCCTGCTTCTTTTCATGTCTAGAAAGTTTTAATTGTAAAGTGGACTTTGTGGATGACACATTGTATCTCTGAATTTACATGCATGTTGTTATGAATATAGTTAAATTAATAGCTGATCATCTTGAATTTGTGGAGGCTTGATGTTGTACTTTTAAGATGGGTCTGTAGAAAGCTTGAGATGTTTATTAAGCCCTTTTCAGATCGGAACTTCCACACTCATGTCACCTTTGCAGTGGGTAGCAGCTGAACTTGCTTCTGAATTCTTTCAGCTCTTTAGTTTATTTCAGCTGGAATTCTTGCAGTCTTCTCCAAGCATATGAAGTTCAAGGATCAGTGAAAAATTTGAAGGAGTTTATATTAATTTTTGAGGCTTTTCCTGTTGTGGCTATCATGTTTCCTGAATTTGCCCTCTGAATTTCTAGCTATTTTGTAACCATGAACTCCAAAAAATACTAGCTTTCTGCTTGAGTTCTAGCTAACCCATACTGTTATAGACTCTGGAGTGCATTAGGGTAAAATTGCATAAATTTGGATTTCCCCCAACATACTTCTTTCAGTGGTTAAATCTCTAGTTGTACTTGTTCTTGGTTACTTTCTTTTGTCTTCAAATCATCTTTTCCCCTCAGACTTTATTATCTATGGAAGGATTAGTATGATGAGCTGGAAAAATCCTTTTCCACCACTGTCAGAAATCTTCACAGACTCATTTTCAGTATAATTTAAAACTAGGCCTTATATACCATTACTGACTTTATTCATACCTCTCTTTTTTTTTTCTTTTGGTATTGGGAATTGAACTCAGGGTCACTTGACCACTGAGCCTTATCCCCAATCCTATTTTGTATTTATAGACAGGGTCTCTGAGTTGCTTAGTGCCTTGCTTTTGCTGAAGCTGGCTTTGAACTCTCAATCCTCTTGCCTCAGCCTCCTGAGATGCAGGGATTATAGGTGTGTGCCATTGCACCCAGTTTTCATTTATACCATTTTTTAGTGTTAAATGTTTTTAGGATAAGGTACAAATTCACTGTTGCTATTGTTAAGTACACTTGGTCTGAATAAGTCATTATTTAGTGAAAGGACAGAAGCTTAAAAAATTTTTAAAGGCTTGTGAAAGACCAGCCATATTCTGGTGTTGTTTTTTATTAGCAGTAATTTGATAACAGTGGGACACATGGTACCAGATATCAACTGTTTTTAACCTTTACCTCTTTTGGTATTTCTATTCTGAAGAAAAAGTACTAAAATGTAAATGTTTGTCTGAATGACTCCTGTCTAAAAATAGATAAGGTTGTTGAACATCTGTCTTTAAGTGGTTATATATTGACCCTCTTGGATCATTGCACAAAAATTTTTGACTGTCATTTTAGCTACACAGATTTTTAAAAAAGTATGTTCAAGAGATTACATGTACATCTTTTAGTGGATTTATTGTTTTGTGATGCTAATATAAGTCTAAGGTAATGCTTAGTGTTGTATAAATGTATTTATTAAGGTTTGTTGATTTTCATTTTTTTCTCTTGAACAGTGTTCATTTTGTTGTTTCAATATAAGTTTAACTGTAAGAAGGTACGTTTTAAAACTTGAACTTGAAATCAAGGAAGTAAAGGAATTCTAAATTTAATGATTTTCAGTTAAACCTTAAGTATTTTTGTTGATGTAAGGGAAGTAAGATGCATGATAGCCACAATATGTGATGCATGACTTTATCTTTTAGTGTTATTTAAACTATGAAAGGTGACAAGTGATGAGCTCATTCTATAGTAGTCTAATCCTAAATTACACTTCCTTCTCTGTAAACTAGAGTTTGATCAGAGAAGCAAATCATTGTGAACATATGAGGGATTTATTGTAGTAATGGATGTTTACCAAAAGTAGGAACTGGTTGTGTACTACTGAGTCTGGTGATAGGCTTGAAGTCAGTAGAATTGTCAGTTGGAAAGGGAAAGTAGACATGAAGGGGAGAGCTTGATTGTACTAGAAACTGCAAAGGTGATTTGGAAGTCATGGAAATAACCCATGATCCCAAGCTTGCAACTTTGATGATGTGGTAATGTACAATAGCTAAAGCTCACTTTATCATGGAGCTATACACAAATCTGTCCCAGGATTAGTTATAGAACCTAAAGAAGCATCTGATAAGAGATGGGGTTGTTGTGGGTTCAGTAGCTATCCCATGCCAAAGGTGAGCCAAGAGGTCCATGTCTGTGAAAGTACCTGATCTTATGTAGAATTTCTGCACATTACTAGCATGCTGCTACTTTACTTTTGTCTTCTAAATGTCATGAGAATTTTCTTTTGAGGCCAAGCCTAACCCACATCTGTGTAGGGATCAAAATTTGGAGAAGTATAATTACAACCTAGGTATGTTAATAAAATACAGAGCCATGACAATCCACCCCTTGTTACCATGCCACCTATGCCATACACCTCTTTAGTCAGAGAAACTTGCAAATAAAATTATACTTTTGTTATGCATAGTGAAACTATATATTATTGAAATAATACACAAACCCTCTTTAAAAGAAGATATTAAATCCATTTGTCCCTTGTTGGATTAGGTTTCATTTTACCTAAGTTAATACTACGTAATTTAAATGCTGCCACATGAAGTTAGCTACTATTAGGTGAATGTAGGAAGGGTGATAAAAAGTATATTGGTTACTATGTACACACTTTTGTATTAAAACGAGAAAATATTCATAGAGTTCTTATTTCTGTAGCTAGGTATGTAGTATAGTTGTTATCTGTAATTGCCTTCTTCCACTGACATTTCATATTCACTCTCTCTTTGGCAACTATCTCATCTAGCTTTTTGCCTGGTGGGGTGACCCAAACTTTAATTCTTTCAGGGTCTGGTAATTAGCAGTTCTGCCTGGATTGTTTTTACTGACTTTAATGATAATACATGAAAATAGTAAATGTAACCCCAAAGAAACTGCTGCATTTCAGACATTATTTTTTTTTTAAATTTTTTTTTAGTTGTAGTCAGACTCAGTACCTTTATTTATTTATTTTTATGTTGTGTTGAGGATCGAACCCAGTGCCTTGCATGTGCTAGGTGAGTGCTCTATCGCTGAGCCCCAGCCCTCCAGACATTCTTTTTTTTTTTTTTTTTTTTTTTAAAGAGAGAGAGAGAGAGAGAGAGAGAAATTTTAACATTTATTTTTCAGTTTTTGGCGGACACAACATCTTTGTTTGTATGTGGTGCTGAGGATCGAACCCGGGCCGCACGCATGCCAGGCGAGCGCACTACCACTTGAGCCACATCTTCAGCCCCCAGACATTCTTTTTGTTAGCCTTTTTGTGTACCTTGATAGTAAGATCAGTTATCCCAGTCAGTTATGTAACCCCCTTTGTTGGTTAATTCATTGTCATGAAGACCAAAAGTGGTTGATTGACAGTCTGAGTTTCCAGTTTAATGGTGTCATTGCTGCATTCCTTGGTGGAAACATTCCTTCCTTGGGAATGAAGACCTCTAAATTCACAAAGCCTAATGTTGTTGGGATTGAAAGAAAAAAAGAAGAAAAAAAAATGAAAAAAAAAAAGACGAACATGTTTATGTGCTTATGGGAATAAGCTAATAGAGGAAGAATGACACTGAAGACAGGAGAGAGATTTTATGATTGCTGGAGCAGTGGTCTTGAGGAGGAAAGAATTGACTTTACTACAAGGATTGGCTTTATTTAAGAGTTCCGACAACTTCTATTAGGAAGAGACAGTTTATGGGCATGGATGCATGTAGGCTGATAGATGGTGGTTGTTATTACATATCAATGACTTAAGAAGCAAAGTTAGCAGTTAAGAACGAGAATGTGCTAATACAAATGAACATAGGTCAATCTCAGAATACTTGAGGATTTAATAAGGTACAATTGCTCAGCTTTCTGTCACTTTGACCAAACACCTGAGATAAAAAAAAATATTAAAGATTTATTTTGGTTCATGGTTTTAGAGGTTTCAGTCCATAGTTGGCTGACTCCATTGGCTTGGGCTTGAGATGAGGCAGAAGAACATCATTATAGTGGGTATGTGGGGCAGAGATTGCTTACTTCATGGAAGCCAGGAAGAGAGAGAGGGGGTGGGGAGGGAGGTGTGTGGGGGCTGGGGATAAAATGTGACTTCAGAAGGCATGCTGCAGTTACTTCCTCTTCCATCTAGCCTCAACTCCTAGTTTTCTCCATTTCCTAGAAGTACTATGAGCTGGGAACCAAGCCTTCAATGCATATCCTTTGGGGGACATTCCAGATACAAATCATCACAGGTACCTAATACACAAATATTTACTTATGTTGAAAGAATTGTTAATATCCAGGAAAGTGCACAGTAAACTAATGGAGTGGCTCTTAGCAACTGAGTTTTAATTCTTGTTCTGTTATTTATTTTGGGAATTTTTTTTATTTGCTTAAAGGAGGAAACAGTTGCATATACTATTTTAAGTTTTTATAAATTACTTTGAAATTAATGTAAATAGGAAAATACTCTTTTCAGGAAGGAAAATATTATAGCAGTATTAAATGTCTGTCACATCTATTTTGACACTGGAAGTTATAGAAAGTAATGTAGACTGTGTCTTTACTAATTCCACTTTTTTCACTGTGTGTTTCAAACAACTGTTTCTCTGCAGTAACACTCCTTCCCTAACCCCAAATACAGTGGCATAAAACACTGCGTTATGTATTATTATTACTCATGAATCTATGGATCAAATAAGTGGTTCTGATCATGTGGGCATTGTTCATATCTGTGGTCACTTGGTGGGTTGACCGGAGTGCGGCCTGTTTTGGTGTGTTAGCTGGTTCTCTGCTTGAAAATGGAGGGTGACTAAGTCATGTGTATCTTAACATTTATAAGAACAGTCTGGACTTGTTCACAACATAGTGGTGACAGGATTTCAAGAGAGTGAGTGGAAATGGGCAGAATCTCTTCCCTTGGTCCAAGGCCGTCTTTTTTTCCCTCCCTGTGTTTAGTGGGGAGAGAACCTAAGGCCTTGCATATACTAGGCAAATGTTTTACCACTGAGCCACATCCCAGCTCCTAAGGCAAGTCTTTGAAGCCAGACAAAATTCAAGTTGTGGGAAAAACCACCTCTGCATCTTGAAGGAAGGACCTGCTTGGTCACATTGAAAGGTATATGAATATAAGGGGGCATTGGAGAATTGGGGCCATTTTTATAATAGTTTTGCCATGCAGTGTGATCTTGTCCCATCCCCCCCCCCCCCCCCCCGCCTGCCTTAGGAGAATAATGATACTTTCTGAAAGATTATTTAAGAATTAGATAAAATAATCTACGTGAAGTATTTATGGAATATAGTAGTCCCTATTTATATTTTAGGTTTTCCTGTCTCTGGTTTCAGTTACCCACAGTCAGTCAGTCCAAAAATGTAAATGAAAAATCCAGAAATAAACATAAATTTTAAATTGTGTGTTGTTAGGATAAAGTCTTACAACTGTCTTACCTGTGATATGAGTCATCGTTTTGTGCAGCATATCCTTGTTTCTATATGTACCTGCTTGGTACTCATTTTGTATCTCAGTTATCAGCTTGACTTTCATGACATCACAGTGCTTAATGTTCAAGTACCTTATTTCATTTTACAGTTGTCCCAAAGTAAGAGTAGTGATGCTGGCAGGTCTGACAGACCAAAGAAAAGCTGTGTAAGGTCCTTTTGTTAAATGAAAAGGTGAAAGTTCTTGACTTAAAAGTTCTTGAAAGGAAAAAAAATATTATATGCTGAGGTTGCTAAGATGTATGGCAATTTATTGTGCCTCATTTATAAATTTTGAATATTATATATGTTTATGAAGGAAAATGTATATATAGAGCTTGGTACTATCTATGGTTTTACACATCCAATGGGGGTCTTCAGACTTATCCTCTACTAATATGGGAGAACTATTGTAATGGATGTACTCCAGTAATACTTAATAAATGTTAAATGTTATTACTCGGTAATAATAATAATTATGCAGGGTTTATATTTATGACTAAGTCCTCATAATTATCCTGTAATACCTTCATTATCTCCTTATAGTTGAGACATTGTTGCTTAACTTACCAATATAGTAAGACTGGCAGTAGATACAACATTTGAATCAAAAAGAATTTTTAACATCTAAATCATTTCTTTGAGAACCAATATAGTGGTTAAAAATGTTGGCTGTAGAACTTCTGACTTTGCCCTAACCCTCCATAGTTATTTAGCTTTGGGCTAATTACTTACCTGCATGTGTCTGACTCTAGGAAAAAGTCTACTTACAGGGTTGTTGGTAAGGATGAAATGAATTAATACATACTAAATGTTTAAAATCATGAGACCAGGCTAGGCATTCAATACATTATTTCTCTTCCTTTAATTATTACACTATGCTGCCTTTAATCCAAACCTTTTAAAACTTTTCTTATTGAAGTTAAAATGATCATGACATTACTACCCTTCCTTTTTAGAGTCATTTAACTTTTCATTAAGCATTTTTAAAAAGAGCAGGTATAAAATGATCAAAAGTTATGATTTAATTTCCTAATGTAGGGCTGGGGTTGTGGCTCAGTGGTAGAGCACTTACCTACTATGTGTGAGGCATTGGGTTTGATTCTCAGCACCGCATATAAATAAATATAATAAAGTCCATTGACAACTAAAAAAATTATTTAAAAAATTTTCTAATGTAATAATTGTGGGTTTTACTAATGCAAAGTTATTATATAAGGACATTTCAATTTGGAGAAAAACTATTCCTTAGTACTTGATTCTTTTTCCTTTTTCTACATTCCCATTCTAAGCTTTTCCTGTGTAATGTCATTCATTTCCAGTGGCTTCTATAGTATATTGGCTACTCCCAAATCAGCACCTGAAGTTTGAACTCATTCTTGATTTTCATTCATTCATTTTTCTTCTCTTTCGAGTTAGTCATTAAATTACCTTTCCTTTTGTCTCAAATCTTTCTCTTTCCATTTATACTTTTTGTTTTTGGTTTAGTTGGGATTTTAACTTTATTTTTTCCTTAAATTAGTTTAGTAGCCTCTTAACTACTCTCTCAACTTCAATCTAAACCTTTTCCTACTGTATCCTCCAGGAACTGTCAGACAGTTTTTGCAAAAGACTTTTTATCAATTTACTCCCCTTCTTTTTAGTTGAACTTCCTATTGCCTGTAAAAAAGGGGGGGGGGGACGAGCATTCAGACTTCTTGGTAAATCTGACTTTGCTTCCCTCTCCAGCAGAATCTTCAATTAACTCCTAAAAGAAATTTTTTGAGTTGTAGTTATATGAAATTATTGAATTATTGAAATTATTATCTGTCATATTCTCTTTCACTTCTTTGCGTGTGCCTATACTTTTAAATTTATCAAAATCCTCTGCCTAGGTTTATTCTGTTGACCCAACTTTCAGACTGTATCTTTTTAAAGATTTAACGGTATGCGATTTCTGAGGGAGTTTTTTTTACCCCATTGTCTCACTTTCTGATTCCTAGAATTTTTACTTGTCTGATACTTGCTTTTATTATAGCAATTATTGCGTTGGTTTTAAAAAATAATTTAAGTTGTAGCTTACTTGCCATAATAGTTCACTAAAGTATGTAGCTCAGTTGGTTAGTGTATTCACAGAGTTGTGCATCTGCAATTTCATAACATTTTCATTACCCTAAAAGAAAATCTATACCTGTTAGCCAAAACCTTCTGCTGTAGTTTGAATGTGTTGGAAACTTGATCCCCAAGGTGAAGTTGTCCTGAAGGCACAATGAATGGATTAATGCCATTATCTTGCAAGTGGGTTCCTTATAAAAGGAGGAGTTCAGCCCCTTTCTCTTTCTTGCCTGTGAGATGCCTTCTGTCATATTAGGACACACAAGCAGATACTCACCTAGTGCTAACCCTGTGGTTTTAGATTTTTCAACCTGTATAATTTGAACCCAATCAATTTTTCTTCATTATTAATTACCCGTTCTGTGGATTCTATTACAGCAGAACAAAATGCACTAAGATACCCCTGTTATGATTTTTTTGGGGGTGCTGGGGATTGAACCCAGGGGTGTTTAACCATTGAGCAAATTCCCCAGCCCCCCCCCCCTTTTTTTTAAATATTTTATTAGAGACAGGGTCTTGCTGGGTTGCTAAGTACCTGGCTAAGTTGCTGAGACTGGCTTTGAATTCGAGATCCTCCTGTCTCAGCTACCCAAGCAGCTGGATTTATAGGCGTGTGGTACCACACCTGACCATTGTTATAATTTATATGTGTCTCCCCAAGGTTCATGTGTTAAGGTTTGGTCCTTAGGGTGGTTCTTTTTGGAAGTGGTAGGACCTTTAGGAGGTGGGGCCTAGTGGAAAGTTCTTAGGTCATTGGTGGCATTTTTCATCAGGCGATTGTAGTGAGTAGTTTTGCTTCACCATAAGCTCTTTCTGTGATGTACCACCCCTGCCAGAGGCCCAAAGCAATGGGGCCACCTGGTCCTGGACTGGAACCTCTAGAACTGTGAGCAAAATGAACCTTTTATTTCTGTAAGTTAATTGTCTCAGTGATAGGAAACAGAATAATGCACTTTGTTACTCACATCCCCCAACCCTAGCTCTAATATCTTTTTGTCTGTAGATTTGCCTATTCTGAACATTTTAAATGAATGGAAATGTACAATATTTGGCGTTTTGTAATTGATAGCTTTATTTAGCATGCTTTTCCAAGTTCATTCCTGGTTTAGCATATTAGTATGTTATTTATTTTTATTGCCACATGGTATTTCATTGCATGGATATACTACATTTTACTGATCCATTCATGGGCTGGTTGACATTTGGGTTATTTCTACCTTTTCTCTATTTGAATATGATTACGAATACTCATGTGCATGTTTATGCATATTTCTGGTGTGTGTATACCTATGAGTGGAATTGCTGGATCACATGGTAACTCCTTGTTTAACTTAGATGCTGGACTATTTTCAAAGCTACTTTACCATCTTACATTTCCACCAACTGTGTATAAATGTTTCAGTTTCTTCCCATCTTTGCCATACTTCCCTTCAGGGATTACTTCAATGGTTAGGTTAGTATTCTCATAATCCAATCATTTCTCTTCTGAACCTTCTTGCATTGTCTCACATGTGAGCTTTTGGGAGATACCTTATATCCAAACCATATTACTAATTATTAAGCATTCTTGATTTTCATTGTTTATGCTTTTGGTGTCATATAGCTAAGAAAGTACTGCTTAATGTAACATCATAAATATTTAAGTCTGTGTTTTCTTTTAGGGGTTTTATAGTTTTATCTTTTAGAGTTAAAATTTTAATCCCTTTTGAGTTAATTCTTTGTATATGGTGTGTGGTGTGTACATCCATTTTTTGCATGTTTGTGGTATATCCATCTAGAACGATCTGTTGAAATGACTGGTCTTTCCCTTTTGTCTTAGCATACTTATTGAAAATCAGTTGATTATAAATATGAGGACTTATAATTGGACTCACAGTTTGAGTCCATTGATTTATATATCATTATGCCAATGCTGTACCATCTTAGTTACTGTAGCTTTGCAGTAAGTTATGAAATTGGGAAGTGTGAGATTCTAGCTTTTTAATTTTGTTTTTCTTTTTTAGTGTGCTGGGGATAGAATGCAGGTCGTCTACCACTGAGCTATACTTCCACTCTTTAATTACCCTCTACTATAAAATTCTTTTGTTTATCCTGGGTTCCTTGAATTTCTTTGTGAATTTTAGCAAAGAAGTTAATTGAGATTCACATTGGAATTTAATAATTTACTCATCTGTCTGAAATATTTAAATATTGATTTCTTATAATTTGTGAGGTAGGCAGAATAGATGTTGTTTATTTCACAAAGTAGATGTATTCAGAATGGTCAAAAGAGTTATCTAAGTTGAAACTGTTGATTTCAGGTAATTTTGATTATATTTATTCATGTGACTCCTTTTTGTAACCTCTCCTTTTTCTGAATTATATTAGAGATTTTGTGGTTTTCTAAGACTATTATTTATGTTCTGTAGTAGCGAATTATTCAGTTTAGTGAGTTTGTCCCCTTTATTAAATTTTTTACATAGATTTTTTTTATTAGAGCTTAATAATTATACATGGTAGTTGGGTTCATCCTGACAAACTCATACATGCATGGAAATCAATTTCAGTTCATGATCCCCCTTTCTATTTATTTTTATATTGACAAGTACATACGAAGTAAACTTATAATTGAACAAGTTCTTGAATTTTTGAACACATGCCTTTGTAACCAGCATCCAGATCAAGAAATAGAGCATTACCAACACCCAGACTTCCTCCTTTGTGTCCCTTTCAGATACTATTCCCCTATGGGGTAACCATTAAAACCTGACTTAAAACATTTTAACCTGACTTGAAACATCATATTTGTTTTGCCTAATTTTGAATTTTATAAAAATTTGACTCATACCTGCATGTAGTCTTTTGTGTCTGACTCGAAACTCAACATGGTATTTGTGAGATTTATCCATATAGTTGAATGTAGTAGAATAAGCAGTGATATTCCTGGCACTTTTATTATTACTGTGTTTTCATTTATTCATCAGATAATCTTGAGTTATTTGCAAAATCATATTGTACAGAGATGAATTGGAATTTGTGGGAATTAGAATATTTATGGGGTGACTAGGGAGATACTTGGTATACAGAAATCAAAAGGACTACCATGATAATTTATTATAAAAAGCCTATGTATTGAATCAAGAGTAGACAGCTGCTAGTAGGACTGACTGCACTCTATTACTTTGTGCTTTTTTTTTTTTTTTTTTTTGGTAATTTTTAGTTCTTTGGGACATTTTTGTAGGGGGTTTGATGAGGCATCTGATATTGTTAAAAACATTTATTGGACTTCTGGTCATTTTCATGTGGTGAAGAGAGTATGAATTTTGGAATTAAATTCCAGGTTTATTGGTTACAAGCTTTGTGGACCAAGTGAACTATAGATTATCATAAATGTGGACATCCTATAGCTCAGGATTGCTGGAAAAATGAATAGCACAGACTATGTAAAAATGACTTATTTAGTCCTTGGAAAATAGGCATCCAGTGAATATTAGTCTTATTCTTTTATTTATATTATGTGGTAAGTACAATAATTTGTCAGTCTAGAAGTAGACTTCTGTTTTCAAAAAACTAAGGTATTTTTATGATGTGTTTGATAAAAGGCAAGACTTCCTTGATACTATGAAATAGTTATTCCTTGGGGTCTAAACATATGTCAAGCCAGGCTCGGTAGCACACGACTGTAATCCCAGCAGCTTGGGAGGCTGAGAAATGAGGATCGTGAGTTCAAAGCCAGCCTCAGTATCTTAGTAAGGCACTAAGCAACTCAGTCAGATCTTGTCTTTTTAAAGTACAGAAAAGGGCTAAAGGGCTGGGGATGTGGCTCAGTGGTTAAGTGCCCCTGAGTTCAATTCCTGATACCAAAAAGAAGAAGAAAAAAAAAATCAAGATGCTAAGCTAGAAATAATTTATTACTTTTTCCTCTCCTCTTGAACTTTAAACACAAATTCATATTTAAAAAAATATATTTTAAATACATAAAAGTATAAACATATGTAAAATAGCACATACAGTATGATGCACAAATGGGATCATACTATATATGCTATTTTGCCTTTTCAATTTGTTGATGTAGTTTGGACATTGATTAGTGTAGCACAAAAAATGCCTTACCACTTTCAGTTTCATATGGTAACACCAAAAATTATTTTAACATTTTTGTTTTAGGACCCATAGGTAATTTTCAGTATTTTGCTGATACACCCATATCTGTATGTAAGTACAACTTTTTTTTTTTAAGTCTAGATTGCCATTGCTTAATATCTGAGCCATGGGAATTTGGTAAAAGTGGAACCAAGAGCATTGATGGAACCATAGTGAAATCTTTTAAATTTTGAGATTAATTTAAGTTGTAGATGGATACAATACCTTTATTTTTTGTGTGGTGCTGAGGATTGAACCCAGTGAGGTTGAACCCAGTTGAGCTCATGTGAGGTGAGCATTCTACTATTGAGCTACAACCCCAGCCCTAAATGCATTTTTTTAAAGAGGGAGAGATAGAGAGAGAGAGAGAGATGCATTTGTCAGCGTTTGCCTCTATTATTCTACTTTTTAAAAAATTTAATATTTTTAGTTGTAGATGGACACAATACCTTTATTTATTTATTTATTTTTATGTGGTGCTGAGGACCGAATCCAGTGCCTCACACATGCTAGGCAAGTGCTCTACCACTGAGTCACAGTGTCTCCTAATATGCATCTTTCGTAATTAAAGATAGTTGAATTGGGAAATTTTGTTCCTTGACTATTTATTACTTTATTTTTACCACATGATTGTCACATATTTTGTCATTTTTTTTTATTTGCAAAGAAGTGGGGTGCATTTAAAAAAATTACTGGTGTTACTTAAAAGCTATTTATTTCTATACTATCTTTGGTGAAATATTAGAATGCAGAGTATACTCATGAATATATGTTAAAATTGAATAGTCCCAATCTATGCACATCATTTCTTCATTTATGATTTGTGATTTCAGTAAAAATATTACCCTGATGAAAATTTACTACAGTGTTGTGAAGTATGGACTTACAGAATTTAATCTTCTGTGTCTAAAGATTCTGCTGCTGTATTGGTTGCACATCTCACATTCAGTCCTCAGTGCTACTCTTAAGGTTGCCATTAGTACTGCAGTTCTCTGAACAGATCACACGAGTGGATTTTTGGAAAAACATTGACAAGTGTCCTGAGAATGCTAGACTCGAATGCAGCTCAGTGTGTGAGAAGACAATGCTCTTCCATGTGCCTTTTAAGTGGCATGAGAATTATAGTATGTGGCCATTACACAATGAATGGTTATAAGCCAATTTTTGAACTGAGGGAAAAAACAAAACAAAACAAAACAAGATATGACAATGATTGGTGGCAATTATGTGGTGAAATATGATAATCCTAATTAATATTGTGAGCACCTTTGTACTTGTCTATGTGGAAATGCTCTAATGTTTGTAAGTTTATTTGCTCTTTTCTTCTGAAAAGTACTGTATATTAAAAGATTTTATCTTCTTGATTTGCCCTAAGGGATTTAAATAAATCAGGAATAATGCTCAGATGATCTTGTGCATTTTCTTTTTTTTCCTCTTAATACAATACAGTTATCAAAAGATTCTCTGATTTTGATAATCTTTGCAGTGAGAATTCTTGTAAAAGAGAGTGTGCCTATTAGGGATACAGTTAAATCATGTCCATATTATTTGTTTCATTAAAAAAAAAAATTCCTGAGCTATGGTCAGAATCACCTCTGGCCAGAAAAACTGCTGTTTCCCAATGAGTTTAAGTTTGTTTTATCCTAAACTTTTTATTTACTGCAAAGGGGGATGGACTTATCTTGACTATCTTGGTCAGTTAGGGCCTTCTTATGGAGTTGTTTGTTAGTACTTCTAAATTCATTGCAGCTGAATTATTAGAGAGGGTTGTAAAGGTTGTGGGGGGTCAGCAGCCCCATATCTACAACATAGCCACATTGTTTTGAGTATCTTGGCAATGTAAAAATATGAGATAAATAAGCAAATATGCTGGAAAGGAAGAGACCAATATGGCAAAAGCTATTATAAGTTTCTTATTCAGTAGCCATTCTTCCTTTTCCTTCTTGCAGACAGAACTCAGTTTTTAACATGTATTCAATGGCTTTGTGCTAATAGGAGGCTGGTCCCAGTGAACCCCAAGGGTCAAGTAATAGTAATGTAAAGCAACTGTGGCAATTCCACTGCCCTTGGCAGCATTTGGTTTAATAATGGCATTATTACCTGTTTCCATTTTTACCAGTTCAGTTGGTGTAAAATCCTTTCTCATTGTGGTCTTAATTTGTATTTTTCTCATTAGAAATGGAGTGGGCAACTTGTCAAATATTTATTGGATATTTTGTGATGTACTTGATAGTGCCATTTGTTCTAATGGATTCTTCATTTTTCTTCATTATTTATAGATGTTCTTTATACTGGTTACTATCTCAGTTCATTGGTACTGCTATAAAAATTTTTATGAAACTGGGTAATTTATAAAGAACAGATTTTTTTTTTTTCCCCCTCATGGGTGGTTCTGGAGACTAGATAGTCCCAAGATAAGGACACCAGAAGGTTCGGTTATCTGGTGAGGTCTTCATTCTCCAGAGAGAACCACTGTGTCCTTACATTGCAGAAAGAAGGTAGATAGTCCACAGAGCTAAACTCTGTGTGAGCTTCTTTTATAAGGCTGTTAATCCCATTCACAAAGGAGGAACTCTTAATTACTTCTTAAAGGTCCCCTTCTTAATAACTGTCACATTGGCTATTAAGTTTCAGCATCTGAATTTTGGAAGGGACAGATTCAAACCATATTACTAAATTAAAAGAAATTATTTTGTGAATTGCAGATGCCTTCTATATTGAAATTTTAAGTTTCATTTCTTTGGTGTCTTGTTAAAAATAGTGAATTTTAATATAGTAAAGTTTGTCAGTCTTTGATGATTTGCTTGTATATTTATATAGTTATTTATGTATATGTATTTAGTTTGGTTTAAGGCATTCTTTCAAAGTTGGGTAATAAAAGTAATCTTTTGTTTTAAAGCCTGCCTTTCTTTAGTCTACTGGGGATGCTTTCTTTCCAGTTTTTTCCCTACCAGTAGTGGGTTAGGGATCAAAATTAATATTTTGCCCCATGAATAGTTTTCTCAACCTCATTTTCAAAAAATGCGTCCTTCCTACAATCAAGTCCTAATCAACTTTCTTTATGTATGCAGACTTAATTCTGTTCTGTGGTTTATTTGTCATCCTCATGATGATTCCTCACTGCCTTAATTACTACAACTTTGTACAAGTCTGGCTGTCTAGTGAGACAGATTCCTTCCACCTTATAGTTCAGAGTTGTTTAGACCCCTTGCATGTATCATTTTAAAATCTGGTGCTGAGGTCTTTGAGGTGCCTTGTTGAATAGATTACTTTTGGGGGGAGAATAGATTACTCTGGGGGAAGAATTTGGAACGAAGAATTCATTAAAACATTTTTATGATAATCGAACATTTTTATGATATGAACTTAGCATATCTCTAATAATTCAGATTTTCTTCATTATTTTTGTAGTAGAATGTTGTAATTTTCTCCACATAGTACTGAGACACCTTTGGCTAGATTTATTTTTTTTTAAGGGTTTCTTGCCTTTTTCACTCCTGCCCCCCAACGGAACCAGAACCCAGGGCCTTGTGCATGTTAGGCAAGTACTCTACCACTGAGCTACTGAGCTACATTTCTTAAATTTTTTGGTTTTAAATTATATATCGAGCTGCTTTGGCTGATGTGTTTAGTAAATTTATCTGAGCTTTTTCGTACTAGATTGTCCACATTGTTTTATTTCCTCAATACTTTTTGTTTTTTGAGTTTCTGTATGGAAAATCTTATTACTTGCAAATAAAGAGCCTAGTGTCTTTCCAATTCTTATGCCATTGAATTCTTTTTCTTAGTGTACTAAGATACTTTGCTAAATATTAAAAAGTATTATTGATAGTGGGATTCTGATTGATTCTCTTTTTAGAGGGAATACATGATGGGTTTCACCATTAAGAATGATGTTTGTTCCTGGTGCGGTGGCACATGCGTGTAATTCCAGCAGCTTGGGAGGTGAGTTTAAAGCCAGCCTCAGCCACAGTTAGGTACTAAGCAACTCAGTGAGACCCTGTCTCTGAATGAAATACAAAATAGAGCTGGGGATGTGGCTCAGTGGTTGAGTGCCCCTGAGTTCAATTTCCAGTACCTTCCCCCACAAAAGAATGATGTTTGTTAGTTTCTGTTATGTGAACTCAGTTTCTTTTTAAATTTTTGTTATAATATATTCATCCACTCAAACAATAAAAGTATAATTTGATCAATTTCATTCTCAGGCCCTCTCCTCTTTCCCCCGTGTTCCCCTTCTATTCTAGTGGTCTCCCTTCTATTTTTTTTTTTAATTTATGGTAATTATTTTCTTTTTTGTGCTTTTTTTTTTTATCAAGTGAGTACTAATTTCTATACCAGTTAAGGTAGATTTTTTTCCCTCAATATATTGATATGGTGAATGATATTGATAATTGATTTTTTTTTTCTGGTAATAAACTAATCTTGCATAAACCCAGCTTGGTCATAATATTGCTTGTTGCATTAGGCAATATAGTAACTACTAGCTACATGTGACAATTTAAATTTAAATTAAGATGAAATAAAAATCTAGTTCTTCAGTCATACTAACCACACTTTGCTAATTGTGATAGGTGGCTGTTGTACTGGAAAACGCAAATTATAGAACATTTCCATTATTGTGGAAAGTTCTATTAGTGCTGTGATTTATCTTTTTAAGTACATTTCTGGAAGTTATTTGGCTCATCTATGCATGCATGTGTGTTTGTGAGTTCTCATGTTGTATTCTATTTTATAAGAGGAAAAGTATTCTCTTTGTTTCTGTTTTCTGGAAGAATTTGGATAAGGTGGAGAACCATTTTGTTATTTGAAATAACTGATCAAACTATTTGTGGGAAGATTTTAACTTATTCAATTTCTTTAAAGATTACTATTCAGGTTTTTAAAAATTTTTTTCTTGAATGTTTTTCTGTAAAATTAAATAATTTGAGATACCAAATTTATTGGCATGAAGCAAGAGAGCCATCCTCTTTTTGTAAATAAAATCAATAAATGGGCAAGGAAACTGAACAGACACTTCACAGAAGAATAAATATGGTAAACAAACATGAAAAAATGTTCAACATCTCTAGCAGTTAAAAAAATGCAAATTAAAACTACATTGAGATTTCATCTTACTCCAGTCAGAATGGCAATTATCAAGAATATAAGTAATAATAAATGTTGGCGAGGATGTGAGGAAAAAGTTACACTCACACATTGCTGATGGGCCTGCAAGTTGGTATAGCCACTATGGAAAGCAGTATGGAGATTCCTCATAAAATGTGGAATGGAACCACCATTTGACCCAGCTATCCCTAACTGTATATGTATGTGTGTGTGTATATATAGATAGATAGATATAGATAACTATATATCTATATCTATCTATCTATCTATCTATATCAATGTTATAGCAGTTCAATTCACAATAGCTTAGCAATGGAACCAACCTAGGTGCTCTTCAATAAATAAATGGTTGAAGGAAATGTGGTACATATGCATAATGGAATAGTACTCAAGAAGAATGAAATTAAGGCATTTGCCAGTAAGTGGATAGAACTGGATACTATCATGTTAAGTGAAATAGTCCAATCCCAAAAGACCAAAGGCCGAATGTTCTCTCTGATATGTGGATGCTGATACATAATTGGGGTAGGGTGGGGGCATGTAGAAGTTCATTGGATTAGACAAAGGGGAATGAAGGGAAAGGAGGAGAGTGAGGATAGAAAAGACAGTAGGGAGTGAGGATAGGAAAGACATGACTTTCCTGTGTTCATATGTGAACACATGACCAGTGTAACTGCACATCATGTACAACCACAAGAATGGGAAGTTTTACTTCATGTATGCATAGTATGTAAAAATATATTCTACTGTCATATATAACTAAAAAGAACAAATAAAAAAATAATGAGAAAAAGTTTGCCAATCCCTGGTTTAAAGTATACTTTGTTATTCTTTTAATAGTCCCTTTAATCTCTGTAGTGATAAACCCTACCTTTTTTAATTCCTGTAGTTAAACTTTTTTCCTATTATTGATCAGCCTCATAAGAGATGTGCCTAAATGAAGTCTCCTATTTAAATTTTGTTCTTATATTTTTAAATTTTTTTCTAGTTTTTTGAGTTAATTGTTGGGTCATGACCCCACTCTCACCCCCAGCTTCTAAGTTTGATGCTTATATCACCTATTTTAAATCTTTTCAGTATGAACATTTATGGCTCTAAAGTTTACTAACTGTACCACTTGTCTTAATTCCTCCAAGTTTTATTTGTATTATTTATCACTCAGTTACAAATTTTATTTCTATGTTTTAACATTTATTTATTATTTCTATGTTTTAACATTTCCTAAGTTGTGGCAGTTTCTTGCTATACATTAGGAATAATGGAAAAGGTGTGTTAAAATTTGTATGGTGTCAGTGGCTTTGTCACTTTATCCCATTGCGTCTATAATTTTTTGTTATTTAATAGTTTATGGAAATTTAAAATTACTTTCCAGGTGGTTTGAATCTTTTAATCATTTTATGGTGGCTTCTCTGTATCTTAAAATTTGTGTTTTAAGAAATCTGGTCTGATAAGAACATAAGCTTCTGCCTGACTTTTAATTATAGTTTTCGTTTTCTATTTGCACTACTTTTCCATTTTCTTTGCTTGCTTTTTAGAAAAAAAATATTTTCATTTGTTCACTGTCCACTTCTTCCTTCTTTCTGTAGTTATAGCCCATAGTATATTTCCTTTTTGGGGTTACTCTTGAAATTCTAGTCTTTTTCAAAGTTGACACAGAGATCCTTTTACTTTGGTCAATACTCACCTTCCAACTTCTATGTTGATGTTGTATATCATTTTATTTTAGTTCTCCTTTTGTCCCCCAATTAGACTTGTAATTATGTACAATGATTGTTTATATTTTGCTTCCACATTCATAATTTCTTATTCTTTATTTTCACCTACTAGAATATCAATTTTTTCTGACTTCTAGTGTTTCTTAATTCCCTTTTAAATTTCTCATCTATTTGTCTCTGGGTTAGGTAGCATTATTCACATTACTAATTTTTATGATTCTCTTGCCATCTTAAATTCTTTAACCTGAAATTTTAAAATTAACAATTACTTTTTTTTAAAAAAAAATTTTTAGTTGTGGATAGGCCTTTGCTTATTTATTTTATTTACTCATATGCGGTGCTGAGAACTGAACCCAGAGCCTCAAACATGCCAGACAAGTGCTGCTATCACTGAGCCCCAGCCTCAGCCCAACAATTAATTTTTATTAAAGCATTCTTTTCTGCAGTCCCTCTTATTTCCAGCAGGTGCTTGATTTTTTTTTTTTTTTTTGCCGATTTTGTGATTTTATTAAAAAACTTTTCTTTAAATATTTTATCCATGTATTTTAGCAGTGGGATTTAAGTATCTGAAGTCAGTGGGGTCTAAGTCTTACTCTCATGGTTGTTGGTTTCCTTGTGTTTGGTGATCCTTGTAGGACTCAGTTTGTTGAGCTTAATATTAATGTTGAAAAACTGAAAGACTTAAGTTGAGGATTTGCATTTGCTGAGAAATAGAATCTTCTCTCAGAACTTTCTTGAGTCCAGGCTTAATTTGCACAGTGCTGATAGGGGTATTTGCTCTCTTGCATCTCCATGTGCATACTTAGTATTCAGGTTTTAATTCATCCTGTATTTGTGGAGATGGTGAGTATATAAGTAAAAGGTATGGGTGTGTGGGAATGTCATTGTAGATTTTCTTAATATCCTGTGAGTTCAGCTACACAATTTCATAAAATTACTAAGGGCCTTGATAAATTGCTGAGGCTGTCTTTGAACATGTGATCCTCCTTCCTCAGCCTCTGGAGCCACTGGCATTACAGGTGTGAACCACTGTCACCCTGTTGGGCCTTTCATGAGATACATACATACATACATACATTAATATATGTATGTATTTTCTATATACTACTGTCTGTGTGTATATATATATATTCTATATATTACTGAAAATGAATGTTCAGATTTTGAGCTCTGTATTTGTTTGCTTTGCAATAATTAATAATTACCTCTCTCTTTCCCCTTCTATTTTGAACCATTATGTTTTTAAATCCTCAGAATTCACATTTTACTGCTCCTATTTTTCATAGTATGCAAGTCTCCCCACATTTTATTGAGAGTACTAATAAAAATTTTTAAGGAATTTGTGTATTTTTTCATATTAGCTTTTTATGTGGTATGTTTACTCTCATTTCTCAAGTTTATGCACTTCTTCAGGACTTTAGTTTCCAGATGTGCTTGTTGAATTATGCAATTATATTTATAAGTGGAATTTTAAATTGGTAATTGTTGGTAGTAGGCGTGGGCTTTTGTAGTTGTATGGGTTAGAATAATTTACTGTACCTAAGTTTTTTGGAGGGAATGAATAGCTCTAACTCACTGTAGGTACGTTATGTTATCTCTGGCATGATAAATAAGTTGGATAGGCTTTAAAGGTAGGATTATTTTTAGGGTATGTGGGCTGGGAGCATACTGGCAGGGCTTGTATCTCCCATGAATAGGACAGATGGCTGGGAGAGCATTTGGGTCACAGAACCCCAATTTGATTTATCTTTCAGTCTGTGCCTAGTAAAGAAAGGTCAGGTACGTGCAAACTCTGCCTCTTTCAGTTCTGTTGTGGTTTCTGGTAGACTTTTTTTTTTTTTTAATATTTTTAGTTGTAGATGGACACAATTTTTGTTTATTTTTATGTGGTGCTGAGGATCAAATCCATTGCCTCACACATGCTAGGCAAGCACTCTACCACTGAGCTACAACCCCAGCCCCATTTTTCTAGACTTTTAGAATTCTGTTGTTGGATTTTCTTGATTTGAGGTAATAAGCAAGAATTAGGAAAGGAGTTGCTGTAGAGATAGCATATCATTGCAAGGTTTTGTTCTTTGTTAATTATGGTAGTTCAAAGGTAGGGAATTGTATTATCTTCATTTTGGCTTCTCTGATTCCAGCCCTACCCTGACCATCCTAGTGGGTACTTCAAAGTTGGGAGTGGTTTACTGACTTCTGAGAGTTATGGATTGCTTATGTTAACTCTGAGCATTGTTGCTGATCTCATTTCTGATGCTGCGGTCATTTTTTCTCTTAGTTTTGTATTTCTTTGGCTATTTTAATGGGTTTGGGGAGAGGAAAGCTCCATATTATGGTGTAGTTTATCATAAAACTGGATGTTCTATTGAAAAAAAGTTAAAAAAAATCATTTTCAATTGAGCTTTATTTTTACTGGTCATGAAAGTTTTTTTCCTAACCAGAGGTAAGATGTTTGATGATTTTTTTTCTTTTTTCATTCACTTCAGTGCAGATTCACTTGTTACTCTCTCCTTCTACCTCTTTTTTTAATTGTTTTTTGGTCTCTGTGACAAAGTGGAAATCATATAGGTTTTTTTTTTTTTTTTTTTCGGGGGGGGGGTTTCTATTTCCAAATAGGAAATATATTATTAACTTTTTTATCTTCTTTAATTTTTTAAAAATATGGCTAGGTTGAGAAGACAGATAATTTCATAGAGTAGAGATTTGTAAATGGAGTTTCAATCAGAAAAGAAAATCTTAGAATGTATTACACACAGCAAAGATAATATTTAATGAGACTTTCACCCTAGCATACTTAAATATATTGGGATGTGTTGCAGTAAAAAATAGTTTGAAAAAAAATTGTCTTAGCCTTAGGCTATGAGTTGTAGCCCAGACCTCCACAAAGAATCAATTATTGAAAAAAAAGGGCTGTAAAGTTGAGCTGCTCTAATTGAAGGTATGGGGCACCCCTGCTTCCCTCCCTGCAGGAACCTGGAACAGTTTGTGAAACACTAAAAGTTCTAGTGAATGCAGGTAAGGGTTTTGGTGAGGTAGGCCAGACTCTGGTCCTAGACTCCTCTGCTATAGAGACTTTTGCTTTTTATGTATATTTTGTAATTTAGGACTTCATGGAAGATTTTGTTTGAAAGGAGGGCTCAGCTGCTAAAGAGTGTTAGGAAACAATTGTTAGGTAATCAAGGCTTTAAAACTGAATTAACCCTTTCCTCTAAATAATATAATGAAGGCAATATTGTTTTTTTTTTTGGTCATTATTGTATTCAAGCTTTAGTTTTGCCCCCTGCTTTTCTAGAATGAAATGTGATGGTAAGCAGCATGTCATTATACTACTCAGTTTTGGCTTGTTTTCAATTTTTTACTTTCTTTGCCCTGGTCTCCAGTGAAGAAAGAGTGAAGGTGTATCATAGTACATCTCACAGGTTATCAGTGAAAATTCTTTATGAGTGTACAAGGATGGGTTCTGAAATATTTTCCATTCATGGTCCTTAGTATCTTACCATGTTTTCATGAAGCCCCAAAATTATATCTAAAAAGTTCTGGTTTAGTTAGGTACAAGTAACTGAAGTATTTATGGTCTAAGAATTAGACATTCAAATAAAAAAAAATTTCCTTTTACACTTATATAACAACAGTTACTCACTGATGGGATGTATGTACCTGTGGGGCATATACAAATTCTGAAGTCTTGGAATCAGATTGGACGCTGCATTCTCATTTTCTACTTCACATTGGTGTCTGTGGAGTACTTGCTTTCTTATTACATAAGATTATTTACAGTTTCTAGATAATTACCTTCAAAAGAAATGAATACTAATGATGTCACATTGAAATGTAACTTGCTATCTGACAGATTTTGAGAATAGCTGTGTTTTCCATGAGAATTTTAAATACCCTCAATGACAATTTTTAACTGCAGGTGTAGTGCTTTGCAGTTTATGTAGTGCTGAAGCAGATAAATGAGCAGCAATTGGAGCCAATTTTGTAGAATAAGCTATAGGTAATTGTACAGAGCTGTTCTGAGCTATTTATATCTCAGAAGACTGTATTTCAAAGTTTATTTTTATTGTTATTTTAAAAAATTATAGCTCATTTCTTGTGGATTTTTACCATTTTAGAAGAAGGAAGTTTTATTTTTTTAAAAGGTTTTCCAGAGGGTTGAAAAGATATTTCTATTTTCGAAGTGAGAGATAGCAAAACCTTTTTCTGTATTGAAGGTTTTTTCCCCCTGGGAAAATGTAGAAAAAAGAATTCAAAAATAAATTTGCAAATTAGTAATTAAAGTAATCAGTAATTTTCATTAATGGACCTGTAAAGAACATCATGTTTAACTGATTGTTAGGTAAATATTGAAAATTGCAAATAACTGGAAGTACATGATATGGTAAGATAATAGAATTGCGGAGTTTTGGGCCTGGAAGAGACAAGTAGTGGGATAAGGATGGAGATGGGGATTTGGTTGAATTCTTCCATACCCTCTAGGATCTTACAGTGGGAGTTGGATTGGTGGGGTAGGAAAAAAGGGGAAAAAGAGAGTTGGGGGCGGGATAGGAGGGAAAGAGAGGTGATATTGTGTAATTGTATTTTGTTTAAGGCAGAAGCACTTTTTAAAACATTTTATTTTTTGTAGTAGTTGGACTCAATACCTTTATTTTATTTATTTATTTTTATGTATGCTGAGGATTGAACCCAGGGCCTTGCATGTGCTAAGTGAGCGCTGTACCGCTGAGCCACAACCCTAGCAAGGTAGAAGCACTTTTGAGAGTTCAGAATATTTCTGTTCATGGCTTCTGCCAGAATTTATTACCTAAATTATATATTTCCCATTCATTTTAAGTTTTGAGAAAAAGTGTTAAGGAGAAAAATCTTGGAGAATAAGCAAGTCATAATATAGATTATTAATATGTTTCCTTTTTTAAAAAATATTTATTTTTTAGTTGTAGTTGGACACAACACCTTTATTTCACTTGTTTATTTTTGTATGTGGTGCTGAAGATCGAACCCAGGGTCTTGCACGTGCGAGGCGAGTGCTCTACCTCTGAGCCACAACCCCAACCCCAATATATATATTTTATTAAAGACACTTTGAAATAACACATTTACAGGAGAGCTGCCTTGTCTTTCATCCCAAGCTCAAATAATATCTGTATTTTGTTTTTATATATTTACAGTAATATTTTGTATTCTGTTTTTTTTTTTTCCCCACTAATTTAATTCTGGACATGTTTTCCTTTTTTTTTTTTTTTCATTGTCCTTTAGATACTTTTTGTGTTATGTGTTGTGGTGGTGCTTGATTTATTAAAAAAAAATGTAATCATTATGCCCACACTCGTACACACTTTTCTCATTCCTTAGTACATTATACAGATAAGCTGATACATATACAACTTGTTCTTTGTAATGACTACATAATATTCCATGGTAAAGATTCACTACTTCATGTAGCTATTCCCTTGTTGATGTCCATTTTTTCCCCATATTTTTTCACTGTAAACAGTGTTCTTGAACATTTATATTGGCATTTTTTTTTCCTCTCTGAGATTGTTGGAAGAGAGGAATTGTTGCGTTGAAGGGAATGTGTAATTAAAATTTAATAGCTATTACTAACACACTTTTTCCCCCCGGTAGAAAGACTGTAATAATTAACCTTTCAAACAATATCTGACTGATCTGTGGTTTTCAAATTCTCTGGAAACCTTCTTGGGGCATTGGGGTGCCCATCACTCATTTCAGCCAAAGCAGCTTTCTCTTAATCTATTCAATGTATTGGACATTGTTTCAAGGTTTTAGTTAGAATAATGTGCTTTGTAATTAACCCACTAAGTCCCAAGTTTTTAATTCTGTAAATATTTCAGTCAAATTGATACAGGTGCATTAAAATAGGTTGGAAATGATAATCTGGAGCTTATATATCATGTTAATTAATAGTATAATTACTATAATTCTCATAATTATATAATAATTATTATAAATTGTATACTATATTTAAATTTTTTATAGATATTCCACATCAGGGAAATGGGACAAAATGGGTTTAAATTTAAAAAATTATCGCTCTCTATAATAAGATTTTCTTCTAGATTCATATATTGCAGCCACTGACTTTTTGGATGCATTTTGTTGGCTTCCCATTTCTGTAGAATTGTTTTTATGAATCATTTTTTAAGTGGTTTGAGTTGTACTCTGGCTTGGATTGAGAGATAAAAAGGAGTAACTATGCTGAGTTTGGTGGTGCATGCTTGCAATCCCTGTGATTCGGGGTTGAGGTAGGAGGACTCCAAGTTTGAGGTCAGCCTCAGCAATTTAGCAAGATCCTGTCTCAAAATAAAAAGGACTGGGAATGTAGTTTAGTGGTACATTATCCCTTGACTCAATCCCCAATATCAGAAAGAAAAAAAAAAGAGTAAATAAAACTCACTTCTATGCCTATTCTAAGTAGGTATGTTGCAGGATTTTCCTTCACATTATTTACTAACCTTTTAGGGTTCAGGGAGGACATAGGTGTCATGAAGAAGCTTCACTTCCCTTGAGCAACTCTTGTTTTAACTCTTAGACAATAGTGAATTTCTTTGTCTTACTCGTTTTATGCCCTTTGAAGATAGCTTGTTAGTAATTTACTAGTTATGTACCATAATTATTGTGCTTTATATTTTACTTTTGAAATAAAGTCAAGATATTGGGTGTGTTTCATGGCTGTTTGCAGTGATATAACAATATAAGCAGGTATGGTGTAGTTCTAATTCTGCCATTTAGAAGCTTTCTGATGATGAGTGAACAGTGTACCTCTTTTGACTTCAGCTTCATCATTTGTTAAGTAGGGGGTGATAAATTCAACAATTTGAGTGACTGGTTTTATACTTTCTTGTGGGATTCTTGATGAAAGCCAAGGGGGGGCGGATAATATAAAAGTACAGCCCATTAAAAGTGAATATGTGAGGATCAAGACAAATGTGGCTCAAATATAAAGTTTTCAGGTATTGCTCTTTAACCAACCTAAAATATTAAAACATGTTTCTTAACTTTTTGGAATCTTGAACCTTTTAGAGACTATATCATAAACTTTGAACCTTCTTCCTGAAGAAGGTTTCCCCATGCAGGCTGACTTTGTATACTTTTTCTGAATAGGTGGTTCATAGACTTCCTGAAGACATATATGGGTCTCTTATATAGATCTTTAGATAACCTAGAGCAGTGATTATCAACCTGGGATAGTTTTGTCCAGCAGGGTGTGGCACTTAGGTTTGTTAGAAGGGTGGGTGATTGTCGTGCTGGGGGAGGGGTGGTGTAAATGTACTACTGGCATCTAGTGGAAGGAAGCTAAGGATGCTGCTCAATATCCTGCAGTGCCCTGACCATCCTGACATCCATTCATAACAAGAATTCTGGCAAAAAACTCAGTACTGTTGAAACTGAGAAGCCCTGATCTAGAAAAGGTGGATTGGATTCCTTTAAAACATCCTTCATAAATATAAGTTTTCTCTGGACATCTTTGATGGTTTGGTAGCTAGTTCATGGTTGTAATTCCCCGGACTCACTCTGTCTTAAATATTCTGCTCTCAGATGTCTGCATGGTTTAATCTCTTACTTTTTTTTTTTTAATATCTGCAATTTAAAATATCTTCCTTCGCCACTTACACTTTGTTTTTAACATTTTTACATTACCTGTCTTCCTCCAACTTTAATATAAGCTCCATGAGACTGATACTGATTGTCTTGTAGTCCTAGTCCATAGTGGGATATCATATATGCTCAGTGAATACTTGCTGTTGAACAAATGAAAGGCCTGAGCATGTTGTAGCACGGTTAATTGTGTTTGACAGTCTTATGTTTTAGAGATCCAATGTGCAGATGATAAAGTTGACAATCATTTGCAAAAATTAAAGGTGCTTACCTAAGTTCTGTCCTGAATGTAGTATGGGTTAAGAATATATCTGAGGGCCAAGTAAGGATTTAAAAAAACAAACAGTCCTTTGGCTGCTCTGGAATATGAATTGAACACCTTAAGGTATATTCTATACTGTTTCAAAACTTGCTTGACCATGGGAATTATCTGAGACATTACTTAAATACTCAGAATCTGAAAACTTTCCCCAAATTTGCTGAATAAAAATTTCTGGAGGAGGGACCAGGACATCTTTATTTAAAACAAATAAGCAAAGAACAGTCATTAACAGATGATACTGGGACAAATGAATATCCACATATAAAAAGAATGAACCCTATTTCACACACGCATATAAAGCTCAAAATGGACCAGTGACCTAAAAAGAGCTAAAATTATAAACTCTTAGAAGAAAATATAGGAGCAGAACTGCATACTCTTGAATTTAGCAGTAAATTTTTAGATATGAGCAATAGGAGAAAAAATAGATAATTAAATTTGTTTTTTTAAAAAAGCCCAGTCTTCTGTACATCAAAGAACATTATTAAGAAAATTAAAATACATCCATCAGAATGAGAGAAAATGTTTGTAAATCCTATATCTGAAGTGGATATATTTTTGAGAATATATAAAGAACTCCTACAACTCAGTAAGAAAAAGACATCTTAATTTAAAAATGAGCAAAGATCCTGAATGAACTCCTTTTCAAAGAAGATATATAGATGACCAATAAGCATGTTAAAGGTGCTCAACACCATTAGTCATAGGAAAAGGAAATTCAAAAACACAGTGAGATTATGCTTTGCACCTACTAGGATGGCTACAATTCAACAACAACCACCACCAAACCCAGAAAATAACAACTGTTAGGATGTAGAACAATTAGTACCCTCATTTGCTGGTATTGCCCACATTGCCGTGGGAAAAATTATGATGGTTATTCAAAACACTTAACATAAAATTACCACAAGACTTAGCAGTTTGATTCCTAAGTATATATGGAAAAGAATTGAACAGAGACTTTAGCAGATATTTGTACACCAATTTTCATGTAGCATTATGCACAGTAGCCCAAAGTGGAAACCACCAGGTGTCCATCAACAGATGAATGGATAAAACAGATCCATATAATGGGCTGTAAGTCATAAGAAGGAACAAAGTTCGGATATATGTTGTAACAAGGATAAATATTGAAAATATTAGGGTAAGTGAAATTAGCCAAATATAAAAAGATGAATACTATATGATTCCACTAATATACACACTAAGATTAGGCAAATTCTAGGGCTTGGAAGTAGAGGGAATGGGGAGTTAATTGGTTAATGGCTAGAAGTTTCCTTTGTTGAGGGTGATTAAAAAGTTTTGGAAATAGTGTTGGTGCTTGTACAGCATTGTGAATGTGATGTTACTGAATTGTACACTTAAAATGTTCAAATGGCAAATTTTCTGTTTTACATATTTTATATAATCAAATGATGTATTATGACAAAAATTATTATTTGTACATTTTTAATAAAGGATGAACTATTGTGGATTATATATTAATAAAGCCATTTAAGGGGAAAAAAAGCAAATAAATAGTCTTCCATGTTTGGGCAACATTGCCACAAAACAAAGTTGATGATATTTGCTAGGAAGAATACAAATTAGGCTCTGCATGGTAGTGCACACCTGTGATCCGACTGACTTGGGAGACTGAAACAGGAGGATTGCCAATTCAAGGCCAGCCTTGGCAATTTAGCGATGCCCTAAGCAACTTAGTGAGATCCTATTTCAAAATAAAAAGGGGATATAGCTCAGTGGTAAAATGCCCTGGGTTAAATTTCCAGTAACCCTCCCCCAGGACTCCCCAAACAATTTAGATGTTGGCAGTTGTCTTATCATAACCATAGAAAAGTCTTTATAATGCTCTTGAGGATTGAATGATTTCCCACCCAGGGTAATGTAGTTGCAAAATATTCTTAGGCAGACAAAAAGAAAGAAACAAAATCCTGTTGTGTTTGGAATTATTGGACATAATTCAATTGAAAATACCTGAAAAAAGGCAGTATTAATCAATAAAACTAGATTAAAACACTGCATTCCCTCAAAAACAGTGTTTTTCGGAGTATATTAAAATATTTATGATTTTGTTATGTTTTGGTCATTTAGGGACATTTATTGAGAAATTGATCAAACTTTTTGGTGGACTTGATGCCCAGATTTTGTCTTTGGACTGAATTGTACACTTCCCATTTATTCATTATATTGTACACTATTCCCTGTTTATTCATTATATTTTATCTACAAGAATGCATAACTTTTAAAGCAAGTTTGTTCATTAAATGTTTGTCATTGTAGATACTGTATTACTTTAAAAATAATTTTATGTTTGTATTTTTGTGATGTTGAGGATTGAATCCAGTGTCTCATGCATTGTAGGAAAGTGCTCTATCACTGAGCCATGACCCCAGCCCTCTGTATTACTTTTAATTAGATAGAATTAGCAGTTGTATTCCAATTCACTCTGTGTACAGTGTGTACCTTGGATCCTTAGGTATCAGTATGGATGGTTTATTTTTCGTTAAGAGATACAAAATAGTATTCTGCAAAGCCTTTTGGATTTTGAATGGAAAGTGTAGGTCTCTCTCTCAATTGACATTGTCTAAGTTGCACTGTACACTTTATTACTGTCAGCAGCACCCTCACATACAGTTTTTGTTCTTTTTTTTTTTTCTTCAATTTTTCAATATTTATTTTTTAGTTTTCGGCGGACACAACATCTTTGTATGTGGTGCTGAGGATCGAACCCGGGCCCCACGCATGCCAGGCGAGTGCGCTACCGCTTGAGCCACATCCCTAGCCCCAGTTTTTGTTCTTGATTCTCTTTGTGGGAGACAATTGGGGAAAGTAACAGGGATCCCTAACAGATAAATGACTACCTGTAATGGTTTAAGAAAGGGTCAAGATTGATTCTCTGTTCACTGGTAAAGTTTGACTATTTTTGTCTTAACCTTTTTCTACCACTAAACCATAATTCTTTCTGGGTTTCTAATGTATCATGTGTTTGAATGTTTTTATGTTCTCTTCCAGTTGTTCAGAGCTTCTTGTAAGACCTTTATAGCCCACCATACATTCCTGAAGTCCCCCACCCCCACCCTTTTTTATGGTCTGACTTTTTGAAATTCTTTTTCTAAAATAGAAATTTGATTATTCTTCTTATTCCTTAAAAAATAAATACAGATGACAACTTCCCTATGTGATAAAGACCAGAATCCTTATCAGAGACTTAAAGGTTTAGATGGACTAATCCCAATTTCTTTCACCCTTACCATAAGTGCACATGTGTACATTCGCATGCACAGAATCTAGTCAAATCACCTTTCCTCCCCAGCAGTACATGTTTCTGTAACGTAAGTTAACTCATAATTGTTAAGCAGGGGAATGAAATTAGTATAATACAGAAGTCTCACTAGTAATAAAGGATTCCTGTCCCTCCCCAACATTTTAAACAGTGTATGAGATTTTCAGAAAAAAGGTGTTGGAATCCTGATGTAAAATTGCTTTTATTATAAACAGTTTAATAGTGTTGAGTCTCTCATCTTTCTATGTTAAGCTCTGTGGTAAAGCTGCAGGTGCATATGAAGTATCTGTGAAAATATTTTCCCCACATATAACAAAAAATTGAACAAGGTTTTGACTAGGTTAAAATTTTATTTTATTATATTTTATTTTTTTTAAATATAAAAATATATAAAATATAATAAAATAAATATTATCTCTCTTTTAAGAGAGAGAGAGAATTTTAATATTTATTTTTTAGTTTTCGGCGGACACAACATCTTTGTTTGTATGTGGTGCTGAGGATCGAACCCGGGCCGCGCGCATGCCAGGCGAGCGCTACCGCTTGAGCCACATCCCCAGCCCCAGGTTAAAATTTTAATTTTGCTAAAGTTCTCCCCGCCCCCCCGCCCCATTAGAAGTACCTTCAAGGGTCTACATCTTGAAGGGGAAGCCTGAATTCCCAAGATTTAAGGCTTCAGCCTTAAAAGTTTGATTATGATGTTGGGAACAACTGCTGGTAGAGATGATCTATGCTAGTATTGTATTAGTATTGTGTTCTACCTATTATTTTAAAAGTATGATTTTGCAGAATGTGAAGTTTTTATAGAAAAACGTTTTAACTGTACTTGTTTTTCACATCAGATCAGGCATAAGGCATATTTCAGAGCTTTTGTTCACGGCTCATTGTTTTATTTATCCAGAATTCTTACCTCACTACCTTCTTGTCTTCATGGTTTAGATTAAATTCCAATTCTTTGTGAGGTGCTGTGAACAACTTTCTTTGCCATCTTTGGAAGAATGAATTGGACTCTCTTTTGTGTTTCCTTTATGTCACAGATGTTATGTATATAAGTAATAGTTTTTATTAGAGTTGTGCACTCATTGACTGCCAGAGATCTCATATGTCCATTTGTGAGTCACTCTGGGTTCCCACACCCAGCCCAAGACATACGCTATAGTAGTCCCCTCTTATTTGCAGAGGATACATTTCAAGATTCCTAGTGGAAGCCTGAAACTGGAGATAGTACAGAACCCTACAAATACTATGATTTTTTCCCATATACATGTATTATGATGATATTAAATTTATGAATTAGGCACAGTCAGAGATTAGCAACAATAACTAATAATAAATACAACATTTATGACAATATCCTTAATAGTTATATGAATGAGTGCCCCCCCCCCAA
Source organism: Marmota monax (assembly GCF_021218885.2). Lineage (NCBI taxonomy): Eukaryota > Metazoa > Chordata > Mammalia > Rodentia > Sciuridae > Marmota > Marmota monax. The sequence continues at coordinate 7,537,921 of NW_026693082.1, forward strand.
CCCATTTCCCTTTGCAATAACTTACTGTACTTTCACCTTTTCATTTAAACACTTTATGGCTTCTTATTGCCGTATCCGAATTGCCTGCATCACTGCTCTTGAGTTTTGGGCCATCATTTAAATAAAATAAGGGTGACTTGAACATAAGCACTATGATTCCATGGTAGTCAACACTGAGATGATGACTGAGTGATTTTTGAGTGGGTAGAGTGGATACACTGGACAAAGGGATGATTCACATCCTGGGTGAGATGAAGTAGGACTGCATGAGATTTCTTGATTCTTGGATTTCTTGATTCAGGACGGCATACAATTTAAAACTTATGAATTATTTGTTACTAGAATAAAAACAGTTGTTTCTATTATTTATACTTTTTGGGTATTATGAATAATGCTGTGAATATTTCTGTAAAAGTCTCTGGACATAGATTTTCATTTTTCTTGGGTAGGTATCTGAAATGGAATTTCAGGGTCATGGCAAATACATGTTTAACTTTTTAAATATACCATAGTATGACAGTATCTTTAAAAAGATTTTGTTTTCCTTAATGGTTGCAACATTTTACATTAGTAGCGTCTGAGGGTTTATTTCTCATCTACAATTTCAACACTTGTTACTGTCTCTCTTTAATTAGAGTCATCCTGTTCGACTAACTATGCTTATGTCCTAACTATGCTTATGTCGCTTGAGCCTGTTGTTGATCTAAGATTTTTTATTTCTTTTTATTTTGCTGTGATTTTTTAGTTTTTTGATTTTAAATTTCCAATTCAAGGTCACTTAAAGAATCTGAAATAGAAACCAGAAAACTTTGTCTCTTGTTCTGGCTCTGACACTACACATGTGGCTATATGCAAGTTTGTAAACTTTCTGAATTTCATTTTCCTTATGTATAAACTAGGGACAATTTCTGCTTTTATTTTATAGAATTGTGAGGAAAAATATAATGTATATGAAAGAGTTTTGAAAACCACCATCTATTTGTCATATACTTTTGGTTAATTTGGTTGCCATGCTTATATACTTCAGATATACTTGCATAAATAGTGGGCAGATTGGGTGCTGTATTTTAATGTTAAAGCATTATTACCCAACTTTGCACATAAAAGTCCCCATGGAGCTTTTTTCAGATTCAGGTGTTTGGGTGTGCTTAGAGGATTCAAGTGTTGTCCAAGATTGGGAAATTAAGGGCATAGGATTTGAAAATCTGATATGAATCAATTCCAGTTGAGTTGCTGGATAATTCTAGCATACTTGTTTAATCTCTCTCAGCCTCATTTGTAAAATAAGCATACTTAAGTAATTCATCTCAGGAGTATTTATTGAATGCTTTTCTACCACATTATGCTATGCATTAGTTATATAGCAAAATGGGGTACTTAATTACTTATTGTCATTTATTTATAGTTTAGAAGGAGAAACAGACTAATGTTTACATTTATCTTTAAAGCAAAAGTACAGGATATGTAAGGAGAACATGTAGTAGAGATTTATGTTAGATTCAGTAGATTAGATTAGATTAGTGTTAGCTGAGCATGAAGGCTAGAGAAGTTTATTTTTTGTAGTAGAGGGAATAGCTATGTGACCAAGTGTAATGAGAAAGTGGTCAGAGTAGTGTATTTGGAACTTACCCTAACAGCAGTGGGAACTTGTTTAAGAATATTTAGTAAGGCAGTGATATGAATAAGTTAGTACTAAGATCATTTTGGCTGCTATGTGAAGAGTGAATTAGAGGTGGCTTAGGTCTGGTTGATAAAAATTAATGGCTAAATAAGTATGAGTTTCATTTGTTTTGCAGGTAGCATTTGTAGGACTCCATGATCAATTTTAAGAATTGTCAAGGATCATTCCCAGCTTTCTGGGAAGAAGAATTGGGTATACAAAGTTACCACCTACTGAGATAGAGAAGATTGAAGAATGAAGAGTTTTTGGAGGGGGAAGAAGTTGGGAGACACACTTCATTGTTTAACTTTGGGTATCTTAAGTTCATGATGCCAATGAGAATATCCAAATGTAAATGTTAAATAGACCATTTTACACATGGTGTAAGTTCAAAAGAGAGAGCTTGATGGTGGGGTATGTATTTATTAAAAAAAAAAAGCTGAAAGCAGAAGCTTTAGGACAGGAGCATATAAAGTAATTGAGCTCTGGTGGATTATTGATATTTAAAAGTTTGATTTAGGAAAAGGAATCAGAAGCGATAGGAGGGACCAGTAATGTAGGAGAAAGATCAGGAAGAGGCAAAAATATAGTAGAAATTAAAGCCATATAGTGTTTCATGGAGGAGGCTATGGTCAACTATGTTTAATACTGCTGAGATCTATAAAATAAGGATCAGAAAAGTCTTAATTTCATTTGGCAACATAGAGGTCAGTGATGACAGACATTTACTATATAAAAAATCATTCATGACTTAATTCCCATTCCCAGTTCTACAAGTAGGCAATTTGGATTTGGCTGATCTGGATAGTACTACTGATTTGGGTCAGATTTAGCAGATTTCAGCAGGGGCCTCCCTGCCCTTGCATCTACAGGTGTGCCTCCGCAGTCACCTGATTGCTTGGCTGGGGCTGGCTAGTTCATGATGACCATGACTGGGAGATATACACTCTTTCCATATAAATTTCTTATTTAGGAGCAGGATAATTTGGGCTTGGTCACATGTTCAGAGTAGGTTTAAGAGCAGCAAGTTATTGGCAGACCTAAAGCATGGTACTTTACTAAGCTTGCCAGTCTCCCATTGGCTAAACCAGGTCAATAATACCATCCCAGATTCAGTGACATGGGGCTATTCTTACTTCTTGATGGAAGGCGCACAAAGTCTAATTTTCTGTACTGTTACTGATGCTAGTTGAGATACGCCACATTGTATATGAAAAAAAGCAGCTTTTAAGAAGTTGGAAAATATGTAAATATAGCCTTAAGGTTATATACTCAGTGGAGAATAGTATGGATTATTATTATTTTTTTTTGTTTGGAAAAACTCTATTTTTTGTCCCTTGACAAGAATAAGTCTAATTTCTCATTGTGTTTAATTACTATGTACTAGAAGGGTTGTCTTTATGGAGGGCACCACCTGCTGGTTGTAAGAGGTACCAATCATGGGGAAGACTTTCTTCTGTAGTTATCATCTTCCATAAAGCCTTATGTTTTCCTTCTAATTCCACCTCAAACCTGGAATGAAATTGCAGGAGGAAAAGCAGCTTTTAATAAATGTTGCCCCACCAAACGGATTTTGATAGTGGTTTGATTTGGTTTATGTGACTGAACTTAATATCTCAGTTGTGGATTTTTAAAGGCCAAATTTGTCATGAAAATGGCAGATGCTGGTCTTTATTTCTTCTTAGATTAACTGAAAAACACAACTGCTATTGCTGCTCTTGCTGTTATTCTACACTCCTGTCAATGCTTTATATTTCTTTTCCCTCCAATGAAAATGTGTCTTATGTATTTTTTGAATAAAGATGATGATTTCACCAGTTTTTCTTCTTAGGACTTTTGGAGTGATTAAAAAATGCTAATATGTCTCTTATTTATTAATTTGTTCTGTTTAGTTATACAGTGGGCTAATATGTTTCTTTTAATGACTTTTTTGGGGAAGTTTTAGAGCTCTTTGGCATTAGAATATTTTCCTGTATTTATTCATACTGGACATAAAGTGTCAAATGTAGCAATATTTATATAAAAAATTTGAAACTAACTGCCTTTTGAAAGTGTTTCAAATTACCCATTGAAAGTAGGAGAATTCTAGGTTATCATAGTTTCATCATTAATTAATGATCTGAAAATTTATGTTTAGAAATGGAGAATGATAATGAAAAATGACGTTCTATGGTTTATATTTTATATAAAACAGATTGTAATACAAGTCAGTTTTATATAAACTATTTTTAAATATAGTTATGTTTCATTTTTTTTGTCTGTCCTACATTAAAGGTGAATATTTGAGATTCCCTAGAAATGAAGAAAATTTATTTACATACATCTTATATGTATATATAAAACTGAGGGTTGAACCCAGGGGTGCTCTAATACTGAACCAGTGAACTGTATCCTCAGCCCCCCCCTTTTTTTTCTTCTTCTTGTTTTTGAGGCAGAGTCTTGCTGAGCTGCTTAGGCCATCACTAAATTGGTGATGTTGCCCTCCAACTTGTAATCAATCCTTCTGCCTCAGCTTCCTAAGTGTCTCAGATTACAGGCATGTGCCACCATGCCTGGCTATGTCATACCATTTCTTTAACATTCTTTTTAACCTCAGAGGAGCAATTCTGTATCAATACCTTTTTGCCAATAAGTGGAGATCTTATTTCCTGTACTGTTTCTTCTTTTCTGTTGTTGTTTTTTCCATTTTCACTTTTTTTTCTTGCCTTGTAATTTGATGTTTATTCTCATTATTCCTCACAAATTTATTTGTTGGAAGAACATCCTAACAAGTTCAAGGAAGTATCTGCTGAAGTCATTTTGTATGTTTTCACTGAAGTAATTGTAACTATATTTCACCCTCCATCTTTAAACACTTTTTTCCTTTGGTTATTGTAACCGTTATCTTCATTTTTGTACCTTTCTTGACTTTTCTGTTTTCCTTCCTGATCGTTTTCTCTCCCTGTCAACATAGGTATTTCCTCAAGGTTTAGTATTAATATCTCATTTCACCCTATATATTTTCTTTATTGATCTTGTAAAACCACATAATACAAGCAATAGAGGGCACTAAAATGTTTCCTGGCTTTGACTTATCTTTATAATTTTAGACTTGTAATTTACAATTAACTTCCTTCATGAAACTTAATTTTTCCCAAGACTTAGTCTCTGGTTTTTCTACCATTTCTATTTTGGCAAGGACAGAGATTTTGTATGTTTGCTCATTATTGTATTCCTAGTACCTAGTACAGTAGATTGTAACAAGTAAATTCTCAGTACATATTTTTTAAAAAAATGGTTTTCCAGGAATAAAAGCTTTGAATCTTACAGTCATCTTCTATTTCTCTGTTATAATCATTTATAAGTCTTTGAATCATTTTTTCTTCTTTCCTCCCACCTCCCCCCCTTATTGTCTGCAGTCAGCTTCTCATTTCTTCTTACCTAGAATTTTGCAGCTGTTTCTTAATTGGTTTTATTGCATTTGATTCCTCCTCAGTCTAATCTGTACTGCCTGTTATAACCACAATTTCTTAAAATAGTTCTGATCATTCATTCATTAGTATTTCCTGTATATCTACTACTAATAGTACTTGTTACATGTAATAGATGCTATACTATCCTTGTCTTAAGGAGATCCTGGTAAGTGGGAGAAACAGACATAGAAATAGGAAGGAAGCACAATAAGTATGATATAATAAGTGCTGTTTAGTAGGTTGGAAGTGTGACTATCTGTATGTAGCAGGAGTCTAGATCTACCTTGCTTGGGGTAAGGTAAAGTGAAAATGTACACTAGAAACTTTCAGGTCCATAGAGTTTGTGTAGTAGGGGCCAATAAGTATATAATCATTTGAGGAAACAACCTGTGTGTGTGTGTCCACAGAAGTATTTCATACCTGCTTACAGTACCACTGCTTGTAAGAATGAAGTGCCCATTTGTTGGCTTGTATCTTTTCCTTTTAAGCTCTCATTACTTTCATTCACCTTTTCCTTCAGTCACACTTTGAGTCCAGTAACATCTGAACTTTTAAAATAGTTTTCTCTGTCCTCCTCTCCCCCCTATATTACTACCACTCCACCTCCATTCATTTATAGAAGTGGTCTTTCTTTCAATATTATTTTTTCCAAGGTTCTTGTTATTTCTTAACGTTAAGATAATTTCAGAAATACTGTGATATAATTGTTTAGAGGGAATGTCTGTATCTTTTGGTAGATTTTGAGATCCATTTTACTCATTTTGCCCCATAATTATTCCTAAGGTGTTCTGCAAGAAATAGGCACTTGATAAATTTTCAATATATGGATTAGTACATTTTGTAAGGTCATTGTCTATGTTACTTAGCTGTGGGCTGTGGCCACATTCATGTAGATGTTGATAGATGTGGATGATAAAACAGCCTTTTGTTTTCATTGAGACAAGGCAGAGAGACTGTCTTCCACTTCAGACTGTAGAAAATTGGGAAGTTTTCACATTTATCCACTTTCCCTTAGAATATTTATCCTAGGCCTTTGTTGAATATGTTGTTTGGTTGAAGGAACACAGTTATAAGCTTGGTTCTTGCTTGTTAGTGCTTTTCCTGAAGCCATGAAGTTATTCTCCTTTATCATATTCCAAAGGCATTTAAATTTTGCTTCAGTATTGAGGTTATTAATTTACCTGGAATTCATTTTGTATATGGTATGAGGTATCATGTTTGTGTCTGTTTCTGGGCACTCTCTGTGTCTTGCGCATCGTTTTCTGAACTAACACCACACTAAATTGCTTTAGCTATATATCAGTTTATAATATCTAGTAGAATAAGTCTTTTTTTTTGTCTTGCTATTTTTTTGACATTTACCTATAAGTTTTTAAAGAAATTTACTAAATTTCTTTAAAAACAAAACCAAAGTTTAATTAGGATTGTATTGTATTCATGATCAGTGCAGGAAGATTTATTTGTAACTTACAGTCTGTGAACATAATATGTCATTTATTTAGATTTTCCTTAATTTCTATCATGCTTTATGATTTTCTCTGTAAAAGTATATCTTTTGTTAAATTAATTTCTAGGCAGTTTAGGGTTTTCAACGTAAATTGTATTTTTAAGCGTCCTGATGCCGCTTATATGAAAATTGCTAACTTTTTATTTTAAAGAACTTTTATTTAGAAATAATTATGTATAGTAAGTTCCAAAATAGTACAGTTTTGTGAATCTTCATTCATCTTCTCCCAATTATGACATCTTCTGTAACTGCAGTATATCATAGTATACAAATAATCAGCAACTTGACATTGTACAACATTGTTAACTAGATTACATAACTTATTTCATTTTCTTGAGCTTTTACATTACACTTTGTGTTAAGTCTGTATGTATAGTTCTGTATAGCTTGATCCTATGTATAGATTTTTGTAACCACCATTGCAATCAAGAAAGAATTGCCTTGTCTTCTCTTAGATTTTCATCTTTGTAGAGGCCAATTCTAGAGTTTTATTATCTTGAAAATGTTAAATAAATAGAACCTCAATCTCAACATGTAACGTTTCAAGATTCTTTTCACTAAACATAATGTCTAGAAGATAGAGCCTATATAAGTAATTCAATTCTTTTTGTAGCTGAGTAGTATTCCATTGTATGAATTTATTTATCAGTTTGTTTAACCACCCACTAAGGCATTTAGATTGTTTTAATTTTGGGATATTTTGTATGAACAGAAGCTTTAATTTTTGGGGGGATAAATGCCCAAGAATGTGATTGGGCTGTGTGGTAAGTTCATGTTTAGTTTTATTAATAAAACCAACCTGACTTTTACCAGTAATGTCTGCTAGATCCAGTTTGTTTATATCCTTGCCTGAAATTGGTATTACCATAATTTTTATTTCAGTCATTTTAATGGTATATAATGACATCTCATTGTGGTTTAATTGGCTTTTCCTTGACAACTAATGGTGTGCTTATTTGCTTTCTGTGTATTCCTGTTATTCAAATGTCTGTTTATATCTTTTGTCCATTTGTAATTGGATTGTTTTCTATAGCGTCCACAAGAGAGTTCTTTATATATTCCAGATACAAGCCATTTAACATTTTACAAATGTTTGTAATTTGTAGCTTTTTAAAAATGATTTTATTTTTTAAATACATGACAGAGGAATTTTTGCATTACAATTCTTATTAAACATATAGAGCACAGCTTTTCTTATCTTTGTATATAAAGTGTGTTCACGCCAATTCATGCCTTTATACACGTACTTTGTGTTTTTTTTTCATTATAATTCTTATTACACATATATACCACAATTTTTCATATATAAAGTATGATGACACCCAATTCAAGTCTTCATACATGTACTTTGGATAATGATGTCCATTATATTCCATCATCCTTGCTAATCCCCTGCGCCCTCCCTTACCCTCCCACCCCTCTTCTCTATCTAGAATTCATCTAATCCTCCCATGCTCCCCCTTCTTACCTCACTATGAGTCAGCTTCCTTATGTCAGAGAAAACATTTGGCATTTGTTTTTTTGGGGTTGGCTAACTTCACTTAGCATTATCTTCTCCAGCGCCAGCCATTTACCTTCAAATGGCATGATTTTATTCTCTTTTAATGCTGAGTAAAATTCCATTGTGTATATATGCCACATTTTTTTTTTTTTACCTGTTTATCCACTGAAGGGCATCTAGGTTGGCTCCACAATTTAGCTATTGTGAATTGTGCTGCTATAAACATTGATGTGGCAGTGTCCTTGTAATATGCTGTTTTTAAGTCCTTTGGGTATAGTCAGAGGAGAGGGATAACTGGGTCAAATGGTGGTTCCATTCCCACATTTCCAAGGAATCTCCATACTGCTTTCCATATTGGAAAGTGTACCTTTTTTCCCACATCCTTGCCAACACTTATTGTTTTTTGTTTCGTAGTAGCTGCCATTCTGACTGGAGTGAGATGATATCTTAGAGTAGTTTTGATTTGCATTTCTTTGATTGCTAGAGATGATGAGTATTTTTTCATATATTTGTTGATTGATTGTATATCTTCTTCTGAGAAATATCTGTTTAGGTCTTTGGCCCATTTGTTGATGGGGTTATTGTTTTTCCGGTGCTTAGCTTTTTGATCTATCTGATGTGTGAGGGGTAAAGATTTGCTCCCAGGATGTAGGCTTTCTGTTCACCTCACAGATTGTTTCTTTTGCTGAGAAGAAAGTTTTTAGTTTGAGTCCATCCCATTTATTGATTCTTAATTTTAATTCTTGCACCACAGGCGTCTTCTTAAGGAAGTTGGGGCCTAATGCCACATGATGAAGATTAGGGCCTACTTTTTCTTCTATTAGATGCAGAGTCTCTGGTTTAATTCCTAGGTCCTTGATCCATTTTGAGTTAAGTTTTGTACATAGTGAGAGATAGGGGTTTAATTTCATTTTGTTGCATATGGATTTCCAGTTTTCCCAGCACCATTTGTTGAAGATGCTGTCTTTTCTCCAGTGCAATTTTTTGGCACCTTTGTCTAATATAAGATAATTGTAGTTTTATGGGTTAGCCTCTGTGTCCTCTGTTCTGTACCATTGGTCTACCAGTCTGTTTTGGTGCCAATACCATGCTGTTTTTGGTACTGTTGCTCCGTAGTATAGTTTAAGATCTGGTATAGCCATGCCACGTGCTTCACTCTTCCTGATAAGGATTGCATTAGCTATTCTGGGTCTCTTATTTTTCCAGATGAATTTCATGATTGTTTTTCTATTTCTATCAGGAATGCCATTGGGATTTTGATCGAAATTGCATTAAATCTGTATAGTGCTTTTGGTAGTATGGTCCTTTTGATAATATTAATTCTGCCTATCCAAGAGCAAGGTAGATCTTTTCATCTTCTAAGGTCTTCTTTGATTTCTCACTTTAGGGTTCTGTAGTTTTCATTGTATAGATCTTTCACCTCTTTCGTTAAGTTGATTCCTAAGTATCTTATTTATTTATTTATTTTTTTGAGGTTATTGTGAATGGGGTAGTTTTCCTCAGTTCCTTCTCAGAGGATTTGTCACTGATATACAGAAATGCCTTTGATTTATGGGTGTTGATTTTATATCCTGCTACTTTGCTGAATTCATTTACTAGTTCTAGAAGTTTTCTGGTGGAGTTTTTTTTTTTTGGGGGGGGGTCTTCTAGGTATAGAATCATATTGTCAGCAAATAATGCTAATTTAAGTTCTTCTTTTCCTATACATATCCCTTTAATTTCATCTGTCTAATTGCTCTGGCCCGTGTTTCAAGAACTATGTTGAATAGAAGTGGTGAAAGAGGGCATCCCTGTCTTGTTCCAGTTTTTGGAGTGAATGCCTTCAATTTTTCTCCATTTAGAATGATGTTGCCTGAGGCTTAGCATAGATAGCCTTTATGATGTTGAGATATGTTCCTGTCATCCCTAGTTTTTCTAGTGTTTTGAACATGAAGAGGTTCTGTATTTTGCCAAATCCTTTTTCTGCATCTATTGAGATGATCATATGATTCTTATGTCTATTGATGTGATGAGTTACATTTATCGATTTTCATGTTGAACGAACCTTGTATTTCTGAAATGAATCCCACTTGATCATGTTGCACATTTTTTGATATGTTTTTGTATTCAATTTGCCAGAATTTTATTAAGAATTTTTATATCAATGTTCATTAGAGATATTGGTCGGAAGTTTTCTTTCTTTGATGTGTTTTTGCCTGGTTTTGGGATCAGGGTGATATTGGCCTCATAGAATGAGTTTGGAATTATTGCCTCTTTCTGTATTTCCTGAAATAAGTTGAAGAGTATTGGTATTAGTTCTTTAAAGGTCTTGCAGAACTCGGCTGTGTATTCATCCGGTCCTGGGCTTTTCTTGGTTGGTAAACTTCTGATGGCTTCTTATATTTCCTCACTTGATATTGGTCTGTTTAAATTTTGTATATATTCCTGATCAATGTGGGCAAATCGTATGACTTAAGAAATTTGTTGATGCCTTCAATGTCTTTTATTTTATTGGAGAATAAGATTTCAAGTAATTTCTAATTATCCTCTCTATTTCTGTAGTGTCTGTTGTGATATTACCTTTTTCATCACTTATGCTGGTAATTTGAGTTCTTTCTCTCCTTCTCTTTGTTAGCGTGGCTAAGGGTCTGTCTATTTAATTTATTTTTTCAAGGAACCAACTTTTTGTTTTTTCAATTGTTTCTTTTGTGTCAATTTCATTGATTTCAGCTCTAATTTTAATTATTTCTTGCCTTCTACTACTTTTGCTGCTGATTTGTTCTTTTTCTGGGGCTTTTGGATGTAGTATGAGGTCATTTATTTGTTGACTTTTTCTTCTTTTAAGGAATGAACTCCATGCAATGAATTTTCCTCTTAGTACTGCTTTCATAGTGTCCCAGAGATTTTGACATGTTGTGTCTGTGTTCTCATTTACCTCTTACAATTTTTTAGTCTCTTCCTTAATGTCTTCTGTAACCCATTGTTAATTCAGTAGCATATTCTTTAGTCTCCAGGTGATGGAGAGATTTTTATTTTTTATTTTGTTGTTGATTTCCAATTTCCTTCCATTATGATCTGATAAAAATTATGGTAGTATCTCTACTTTTTTGTACTTGCTAAGAGTGGCTTTGTGGTCTAGTATATAGTCTGTTTTAGAAAAGGATCCATGTGCTGCTGAGAAGAAAATGTATCTGCTTGATGCAGGTTGAAATATTCTATGTATGTCAGTTAAATCTAAGTTATTGATTGTGTTATTGAGTTCTATAGTTTGTTTATTCAACTTTTGTTTGGAAGATCTATCCAGTGCTGAGAGAGGTGTTAAATTCACCCAAGATTATTGTGTTGTGGTCAATTTGACTCTTGAACCTGAGAAGAGTTTGTTTGATGAACATAACTACATCATTATTTGGGACATACATAGTTATGATTGTTATGTCTTGTTGGTGTATGGTGCCCTTGAGCAGTATATAATGTCCATCTTTATCCCTTTTGATTAACTTTGGCTTGAAGTCTACTTTATTTGATATGAATATGGAAAACCCTGCTTGCTTCTGCAGTCCATGTGAGTGGTATTTTTTTTCCCCAACCTTTCACCTTCAGGCTGTGTATGTCTCTTCCTATCAGATGAGTCTCCTGGAGGCAGCAAATTGTTGGATCTTTTTTTAATCCAGACTGCTAGCCTATGTCTTTTGATTGGTGAGTTTAAGCCATTATTATTTAGGGTTTCTATTGAGACATGGGTTGTATTCCCAGCCATATTTGTTTATATTTAACTTGACTTGGTTTTCCTCTTTGATTAGTTTTTTCTTTAGTGTACTACCTTCCTCTGCTGATTTTCATTGTTGTTTTTCATTTCCTTTTCATGAAATATTTTGCCAAGGATGTTTCATAGTTCTGGTTTTCTAGCTATAAATTCTTTTAACTTTTGTTTATCATCAAAGGTTTTTATTTCATCTTTAAATCTAAAGCTTAATTTTGCTGGATACAAGATTCTTGGTTGGCACCCGTTATCTTTCAGAGCTTGATATATGTTGTTCCAAGATCTTGTAGCTTTCAGAGACTGTGTTGAAAAATCTGCTATTATCCTAATTGGTTTTCCCAGTATGTAATCTGATTCCTTTCTCTTGTGACTTTTAAAATTCTCTCCTTAAAAAATTCTGTATGTTGGGCGTTTTCATCATAATGTGTCTTGCTGTGGAATCTGTTGTGATTTTGTACATTCGACGTCCTGTAGGCTTCTTGAATTTGGATTTCCAATTCATTCTTCATGTTTGGAAAGTTTTCTGATATTGTTTCATTGAATAGATTGTTCATTCCTTTGGATTGGCCCTCTATGCCTTCCTCTATCCCAGTAACTCTTAAATTTGGTATTTTTATGCTATCCCATATTTCTTGAATGTTCTGCTCGTGGTTTCTTATCATTTTCGCTGTGTGGCCTATGTTCTTTTCAAGGTGATATATTTTATCTTCATTGTCTGATGTCCTATCTTCTAAGTGGTCTACTTTGTTGGTGATGCTTTCATTTCAGTTTTTAATTTGGTTTATTATTTCTTTCATTTCAATGATTTCTGTTTGGTTTGTTTTAGAACCTCCATCTCCCTGTTGAGGTGATCTTTTGCTGCATGGATTTGTTTATGTAGCTCATTGTCAAAATGATCTTTCACTGCCTGCATTTGTTCTATTATGTCTTCTTTGAGTTCCCAGAACATCTTAAGCATGTCATTTTTTTTCTGTTGTAGCTGCCAGTGCTTCTAATGATGTGTTTTATTGATTTGTTTGTGGTACTTTCTTCCCTTGTCTTTTCCTGATGCTCATGCGACTTCCTATCCAGCTCTGTGGATCTCTTGTGTTATTATTTTTAGCCTATAGATTTGTAGTGCTCTTGTAAGGTTCCAAAATCCCTCCTTTGTGGGGAAGGACAATATTAACAGATCCCAATATCAACAATATATCACCTGTTCAAATGGAGATTCTATCTCATAGCTACTCCCACCAAACTCGGTGAGAAAGGTTTTCCAAGATGGAATTGGTTTGCCTTCACTGCTGGGGCATCTTGTGAGGTGGGGGGAGCTGGGCGATGGCCCTGTGGTGTGGATAGTCAGCAGCCCAGTGACCTGAGTGGGAGTAGAGCAGGCAGTCTGGAGTTCTGCAGAGGTGCTTGTAAGCCTTCTGAGAGCTGTGCATGAGCTAGAACTGCGGCCCCGGATCTGGAGTCTGGAGTCCCACTTGAACACAAAGGCTATGATTTCTGCTCCGGTGGTAGCAGCGCTGGTGATTTCTGTGAAAATCCGCTGTATAGGGGTCCTCTCACACTCTGAGGTGTCATATTCTGTCTAGGTGTGAGACCTTGTGGAGAAGCTGCCTGTCTGCTTTCTTGGTTTCATGCCACAAAGCAGCCAGAAACAGGACCTCCTGTAATTTGTAGCTTTAACTTTGAAATCCAATTTATCAGTTTTTTCCTTTTATAGATCTTGATTTGGTGTTATTTCTAATAATTTTCACCTAGGCCTAGTGGTGAAGTTTTTCTTTTTTTTTAATATTTGTTTTTTAGGTGTAGATGGACACAACACAATGCCTTTATTTTTATTTGGTGTTGAGGATCGAACCCGGGTCCCACCCGTGCTAGGCGAGCGCTCTACCACTGAGCCACAATCCCAGCTCAGATTTTTTTTTCAAGAATTTTTATCAGAATTTTGTAGTTTTATAGATAATTCCATGACCATTTAAATGTTAACTTTTGTATAAGGTATGAGGTATTTAAACTTCATTTTTCTTTTTGCTTGTGGATATACACTTCCTCTAGCACTGTATGTGAAAAAGATTTATTGCTTCCTTGAAGTGCATTTGCACCTTTGTGAAAATCATTTTTGTGGATTTGTGCGGGTTTATTTCTGAGTCATTTATGTTCCTTTTGATCTCTGTATGTCTATCAGCTAACATCACATTGTTTTATTTAATGTAGATACTGTGTATAGAATGTTTTAAAATTGTGCAGTGATTTCTTCTCACATTATTGTTTTCCACTGTTGTTTAGCTATTTTAGTTCCTTTGTCTTTCTGCATAAGTTTTAAAATAAGCTTTATCTCTGTGAAAAGTCTTACTGAATTGTTGATGGAATCTTTAAGTCTGTAGACCAATCTGGGGAGAGTTTGTATCTCTACTATATTGATGTTTTTAGTTCATGAACATGGTATTTTAAAATTTTTTTACATCTTCTGTGATTTCTTTCATCAGTTTTTATATTTTTCAGTATACCAGTCCTGTATATGTTTTGTTAGCTTTATACTAAAGTATTCCATTAATTTCAGGGCAAGGAGTAACTATAAATGGTATTGTTTTTAACTTAGGTTTCTTTTTCTTGCTAACAAATAAAGACAGTACTTTTTGGATGTTGGTCTTAAATCGTGTAGCTTTGAGAAACTACTAGTTTTTTTTGTTTGTTTGTTTGGATTCCTTTGCAGTCTTCTGAGTAGACAATCATGTTGCCTGGATACAGGGACAATATTATTTCCTTCTTTCCAATTGATTTGCCTATTATTTTTGGTTTCTTCCCTTCCTTTGCTTCTTGGGAAAGTATTGTGCTACCCGTAGTTGATAATGTTTCTGTATAGATTTTTTTTTTAATTTCTATATAGATTTTTCTGTTCTACATCCTTGCTAAACTCAGTCTTATTAATTCAGATGTTTTGTCTATAAACCATTTTGGAGTTTATGTATACACAATCATAACACTACAAATAATAACTTAGTTTCTTTCCTTTTTAGTCCTTACATCTTTTCCCCTTTCCTTTCTTTGATTAGCATCTTTGTTACAATGTCCAGTAAAAATTATGCTAGTAGGGATGCTTGTATAGTTCCTTATCACAAGTAAAAGCTTTCAAAATAATAGCTTTCAGTGGAATGTTAATAAGGATGATTTATGCTGTGGGGTATTTGTAACATCCTACTTTTCTCAGATAAAGTATTTTCTGTATAGATATTTGGACTGTATCTCCTTCTCCTTCTCCAGATATTAGAGTGAAACTCGTTGCAGTTAGACCTTCCTTCTTTATGTTCTAGTTTCTTCTGACCTCTCTTGCAGTTCACTGATTCTAATGGTTTTTACTCTCTTCTAATGAACTTACCCACTGAGTATTTAATTTCAATGTTTGTCATTTTTCTGTTTTTATTCAAAATTTCTTGCTTATTCTTTATATTTTCCATGCACATATTTTTACAATTGTTTGTTATTTTAAAAAAATTGTTAGTAGTATTATCATCTGTGGATTTATATCAAGAATTCTGGATCTGTTCTTGGTGTCTATTATTTCTGCTGGTTCTTGCTCAAGTTTTATTTTGTTAGTCGCTTGATTATTTTCGACTTGATACTGTTCTTTTTTTTTTTTTTTTTTGAGAGAGAGAGAGAGAGAGAAAGAATGAATTTTAATATTTATTTTTTTAGTTTTCAGCGGACACAACATCTTTGTTTGTATGTGGTGCTGACGATCGAAACCGGGCCGCACGCATGCCAGGCGAGCACGCTACCCCTTGAGCCACATCCCCAGCTCTTGATACTGTTCTTTATCTTTACAATGTCACATTGGGATTTCTTTGCTTAGGATGAAGGTGCCAAGTTTAAGCAGGACTTGGATTTACTTACGTTAGGTACTTAGGAGTACTGCCAGTTGGGGATCACTAAGTTTATGTTTTAAGGTCCTCAGGGACACAAAGGTCATGTCAAGCTCAGCAAATGCGTAGGCCCATGGCTAAAACTCACTTATTATTCTTGCCCTGAATATGTTATTGCCTTGTTGTGCTTAGCACCAAAGCAGCCCTTTTCTGATGTTCTTTCGGGTGAGATTGGGAGAAAAGGACACAGAGTGATTTCTGGTTTACTCTCTCTTTTGCAGATGTATCTTTTTCAGAATGGGGTAGTATATACATTATGTCAGGGGAGTTTCATATTTGACTCCTCTGCCTTGACAGGTACAGATTTACTCTGACTCTTGCCCCATGATATCACCCAAGCTGAATCCTATTTTTATAAGGATTGACAAATACTCTTAGAGCATAAGTGGATATAATGCTTCAATGCTCCATTTATTTCTCTGGGTTTTTTTCTTAGATTTTTGGTTTGAGAAATTTTGTTACCGTAAAAAACTGCTTATTTTGTAATTTTTTACACACACACATGCATACACACACACACACACACACATTGTGATTAGGGGGTTAGTGTAAGTAACAAGTTTGCCACTAATGGAAATGAAAAAAAATTTGTCTTGTTTTCCAAAAAATAATTTTGGGAAATGTTCAAGAGGGTAATTATTTTAGATGAATAAATTACTATAAATTGGGAGGGAATTAAATTGTTTTGAGGACAAGTTACGTTTTTTGTTTGTTATAAATGTTGTTTGTACCTGTTTTTTTAAATTTGTTTGAATCTAATTATTTTCTTATTTTAGGGGTAAAAATATTTCCATTATGGCTCATTCAAAGACAAGGACCAATGATGGAAAAATTACTTATCCTCCTGGTGTCAAGGAAATCTCAGATAAAATATCTAAAGAGGAGATGGTAAGACGGTTAAAGGTGAGTAAAATTAAGTACTTATTTTGGATATGTATGTATTGTCGGTTTTTTAGTGGGAATCATGTAGGGCATATTCAGGGCAACTTTAAACTAATTTAAGCAGCAAATGGCAGAGAAAAGATCTAAGGGAGTAGAGTAGATAAGGAACAGTAGGAATTCTTTGACTACCACTGATGGGAGAGCAGTTAGTAAGATGAAACTAGGGCTTCTCATGCTTAGGTTTAACGAATAAGTTCATTATGATTTTTTTTTGGTACAAAGTCATCTCGTTTTCCTATTATGTTATTTATTTTATAAAGCAACCAGTTAAATCTGGGGAAGTTTTAAGCCTTTGTACTGAGTACTCGGGCTGTAATTTTCTACAGTTATTTTGAGAGTAGGTTGGAGATTGACAGCTTTTCCATTTGCTTCTGACAAATGGTAACAAATCAAGATGGATGGAGAACTTTCATAGATGAAGTGGTCACTGAATGACAAGGGTCTCTTTCTGTGTATATGAATTGTGTTTCACTTGTTGTCTTCAGGGCATTGATGGTCCCTGTGATGATTAAAATGGCATAGTGGGCAGGGAAATCATTAAGTTGATTTATCAGTTAGTTTAGATAGTCTTTATTTTTAAGCATTTTTTTCCTTCTAGGTTTTATCTACCTAGGCATATTGCTTGAAACATTATTGTTTTCATTTAAAAAAAACCTGATATGTAAAATTTGTACATATTAGTGGGGTACCATGTAATGTTTTGATACATGTTATACCCTGTATAATGTTTCATGTTGTCTTGTTATTTACCTGAATGCCAGTGCTGAAAAATTTCTTAATGGTTTGTGTTCCTACGTAGCGTATTTTTTATAAGAAGAAAAGGATATTAATACTATAATGTTTTAGTTGGGTATGGTGATGAACGCCTATAATCCCAACCATTGGGGAGGCTGAGGCAGGAGGATCATAAATTTGAGGTCTGTTTCAGCAACTTGACAAGGTCCTAAGCAACCTAGTGAGACTACATCTCAAAATAAATTTAAAAGGGGGGCATTAGCTCAGTGATAAAGTGTCCCTGAGTTCAATATCTAGCAAAAAAATGCCCCCCATTTTATATGAGGAGTGGGTATTATACATGTATACATAAATTATTAGAATACCACCTCTCATATTTTTGAAAGAAAAGCTATTTTTATAGAGAGTAAATTTGCTGAAATGTGGGTATTTTTTTCTGGTTCTGAACTTGTATGTAGTTTTATATATGTTTCATTTTTGTGTGTATTTACATTCTCTTGACCTATTGAATTTTTTGGGAAACCATTATATTTATTTCCTCAGATGTATTTATTCCAGTAATGCTAGGTAAATATCCCTATTGTTTGTTGAGAAACTAATGTTGAATGTAGACAGTGCCTGCATGTACAAGCTGATTAGCATTTAGTGTCTTTTGGAGCTGTTATTTTCTCAGACACCTTTTTTAATTTATAGGACTAAGAAGAGTTATTAATGAGCAGTATAATACCAGTTAAGTTGCAGAAGGTAGTGAGAAATTCTCATTATCTGGCTTTTGAGCAAGTTTTGTTGAACTTAGTGTAATGATTCCTATATTACTCATATTTAGTGTTTGGTAGTATGGTTTCAATATTTTACAGGCAGTTATGCTAAGCAGTAATCTGGTTAATACTTTTTCATCATTCATTTTCCTAATTTACACTTTCCACTATTTTTTCGCATCCTCCTTCTTAGAGAAATATAAAAAAGGACTTTATGTGGGATGATAATATTTTTTATATGTACCTGAGTAAGTCTTATCAATTATGTTTGTTAATGTATAGGGTGATATTATTTATATACTTCCTGTTTTTCCTGTAACATTTTATTCAAAATATAGTTTAGCTTCCACTCTTATGAAAAGATTCTAAAGAAAAAAATAGGTTTCCCTTTGTGTGTTCTCATAAAAGCATGAACATTAAAAGTAATGAAACAAACAAACAAAAAATTAAAGTAGCCCTGGACATAATATACTTAAACTATACTGCCAGATTGGAAGGATTGGTCTATCGTTGGTTCTGGCATAATAGAACTGAGGGGTTGCTCTGTGAACAACCTGTTTTTCCATGGCTGCTCTGAGAATTCAGTACAAAGTCGAACTACTCAGATATCTAACTCTAGAGCAAGTAATATCCTTGCAGTGCACAGGACCAAAATGTAGACGTTGATACTTGCTGTTGGATCCCTGTGTGTAGCTTAGTATTTGCAGCACCACCTAGTGGATACCAAATGCTCACCTTGCCATTGGTGTTTTTAAATGTGAGTTCTTGACAAATAGGCAATTTTCTTAAGTCTCATTTGAACACATATAATGTAGACTGAGACCATCATTGTGAAAGAGCACTTCACAGTCACAATGTTTAAACTATGTAGTTCCTCACCGTTCTTATTTCTGTCTCACTTCTATGTGAATTTTTTAAAAAGCATCCATTTCTTGTAGCTTCCTTCTGCTTAACACATATATGCTGTTGGGTCAATGAAATATCCATATCATATTCTCTTTTACTATGACACAATAAATTTTTTTTTATGCTATAGTAGTCACTTCATGGTAACTTTTCAGAGTTTAAGGATGCACCTTTGACATCCTTTCCTGAGACTGTTTATATATTCTTTGTTGGCTGAATATATAAAACCACCGAGTAGTTTAGTGGCTGAGGTAGAAAACGAAATTGGTCATAGTAGGTTTTTAATCTAGAAATATACTTTTTCTTCTAATGAAAGTATCAGAAATATTTAAAAAAGGATACTATTTTTAAGGACATATTCCTTTTAGTCCAGTTGTATATATGGAATGAGATATTTCAATGAATAGTTTTTCAATAACGAATTGCAATTTTTAAAATAATGACCACTGTATAAATTTAATTTTAAACTTCTAAAATCTGGTTCACAGATAATAGTGAGTAAATGAAAAATTTTTACTATTTAAAGAAAATTTGTTTACCCTATAGTTCTAGAAGGATCTTATTCTCTCAGATACTTTCTATGGAAGAATGTAAGGATATTTATTTGGAGTTAACCTTTGCAATTAATATGACCTTTATTTCAGAGATTATTTTTTCATGGAACATTTCACTATTTCATTATTTTTGTGTTCACATAGATGGTTGTGAAAACTTTCATGGACATGGACCAGGACTCTGAAGAAGAAAAGGAGCTTTATCTAAATCTAGCTTTACATCTTGCTTCAGACTTTTTCCTTAAGCATCCTGATAAAGATGTTCGTTTACTGGTGGCCTGCTGCCTTGCAGATATTTTCAGGATTTATGCTCCTGAAGCTCCTTACACATCCCCTGATAAACTAAAGGCAAGTACCTATTTAAAGAACGGATAAAAATTTGATTCATCTTTCTAACAAAAATGGGAATTAAAATATTTTCTTGAAATTTGAGGGAATGATTTGTAGCATTCTTCTGTTAAGTTTCTGTTTTCTTTAAAATTTGGTTTTGAAAAACAATTTCTGATCTTCAGGGTAAGTGGTTTAATACAGCGAATACTGTATTTTTAATATTATGTCATCATCTCTGTTTTGAGATCATCTCTGGGGCCGTTCCTTTCCCTTTTTGAAAATCTATATTGAAGACCTATGGTCATTATTTAAATGATAGTAGCTAGTATAAACCTGAATCTGAGCTGTATAAAAGATACCAAATGATTGTAAGACAGGTGAGAAAGAATTTTAAAAAAGCAATAACCATTAAAAGTAATTGTGAAAACTATGGCTTAGATAATTACTGTCTGTAGGAAGATTATTAATCTACACTGTGAAATGGTCAACAATTTGTTATTTCATTTAGTAAATGTTGATGTTAGGTAATGTGTCAGGAACTGTGTTTACAGTGGTGGGGGAAAAGAAGAACAGATATGGCTCTTGAGTTGATGAACTTGCTTCTAGGTAATCGGAATGAGGAGCCCATTCACTTGATCAAGTCTGCTGAAATCCCATTATGGAAGGCCCAACTGGTTCTGGCATGCTTGTTTTATATTTTGATTGGTGAAAGAACCTCAAGATCTGAGGAAGGGAGAAGGATATATTTTGGTCATTTAAAAATTGAAATTGTAAGATTTGAGAATAGTCAGAAACTTAACGTGGATAACATGAGTGGGTCATGTAGTTGTGCTCCCAGTTGTATAGCTTGATTTCTCATTGTGGATCTCTAATTTGGGTATATTTCAGTGGTTAAGGAGTGATGTATTTGTTTGATGTAGGCTGTGGCTCTTTCTCACCAGATGTCTTTTGGGCATTGTCACAAAAAGGAAATATAACTTAAGACTGCTGCTATACATCTTACTTACCTCTGTCGTGGATTTCTCAGTTTTGTAATCATTGACCTATCTCAAAGGCTTTTGGGTAATGAAATGCCCTCGTAAAAGGATAGCTACAGGTCTTTTCTCTTTTTATAACAGGGCAATTTATGGAGAACAATATTGAAGAACTGAGATTAAATTTGGGACTTCATGGATTACTTGCTAACTGAAAAATTTTAAGTACCTTGCTTTTCTGATCAATCTTTAGGTCTTATTCTAAATGACTTTTTCTCTTTGAGGGTAGTATTTTAAAATTATTGATTTTTAAGGGAACTTTATAAATATTTATGGGGTTGTTTTCACTTTCTGTTAGCATCAAGTTAATGCTTTTCTTTGTCTACAGTAATGTTATATATATTTGAAAATTAGGCCATCTTTATCTTTCCACTGTCTTTGTTTTTGTCATCAGCAAACTCTTTTTATATACTTGACTTCATGTTTAGTTCAGTAATTATTGCAGAAGTTTTGAACAAGTTGACTGTTATCTTTCCATCTCCAGATCAAGTCAGTATGGCATGTAGTCTCTTTCAGACAACTTAGGAAGGGTTCATTCATGGAGAACATATTTTATATAGTATTACTTTCAAAGCAACTGTTTTTGAAGGTTGTACTTTTGATAGTGCTTTTCTTGAAAAGTTACTCAATTGTTTACATATTACATTTCTTCACTTTATAAAAAGCTTGCTCATTTTTTTACTTCAGGGAATATTTTTTTCTCTTACTTATAACATGCTTTCTTTGCATAATTAGCTTTCATAATTTTAAACCTTTTTTCAAACTTCCAAAACATTATCTACATTTCTCATGAAACTCATTTTTGTGAAAACTTGACTCAAAGTGTCATTACATCTATCTTTACCCAGGTATAAGGGAAATGTAGTACAAAATTAAAAGCAAGATATGAGAATAGACGGAGAAATGGTGGGGGGGAAGCAAATAATTACAGTGTAGATGGGAAGCCTGACAAATTGACTTCTAAGAGTCTTTAAAATTTCTAAGCTTCTTTGTGGGATCTTGTTAGTTGGCAGTTTTATTTTGGAATTTTAAGTTTCCTGTACTCTGCTTTTGCTACATGATTATTGTACATTGTGCTGTTCCAGCAAACCTGATCAGCTCTCAGTTATTGCAACTTTTTAAAAATTCTAACCGTAGCATAAATTTTAGTTGACTTAATTTTCAGACCTATTTGTTTAACTTGCAGTAAGATGAACATTTTCTTTCTCTGTTTTAAGATTATGTAAATTTATTCAGTGTTTTCCTATGAAGGATAATAAGATATATAGTGTTCTTCATATAAGAGTGTTCTTTAAGAAATTTGACCGAGTTTTCTTTTTTTTTTTTAACATTTTATCATGATGTGTGCATATAAGTCCTGAATTTGCTTTAATAGTTTAATGTGTATTTTCATTTAGCATTCATAATCTAAAATGTATATTGTCTTTTTTTTTAAAGGATATATTTATGTTTATAACAAGGCAGTTGAAGGGGTTAGAGGATACAAAGAGCCCACAATTCAATAGGTATTTTTATTTACTTGAGGTAAGCAATATATTTTATTTTGAGGTTGTATTCAATTAACCTCCTTTTTATGTGCTTGAATATTTTTATCAATTAAAGTATTTACCTTTCATCTTTTTTACTTCTTATTTTTAGAACATTGCTTGGGTCAAGTCATATAACATATGCTTTGAGTTAGAAGATAGCAATGAAATTTTTACCCAACTATACAGAACATTATTTTCAGTTATAAAGTAAGTGTATTTTACTAAGTATATAACATTTTAGAAAACATAAAATTAAAGTTTGTTTTTAAATTTACACATGAATATGCATGTACTATTAGGATAAATATTAGAAGACTGAGTTGTAACTTCATTTTAATTTATTTTCGTAGATGTTTTCAAATGTATGGAACTTACTTAATTTTATTATAAGGGTTTATTGGTTAGAAGTCAAATTTTTTTTTTTTTTTTTTTTTTTTTTTTTTAATATTTATTTTTTAGTTCTCGGCAGACACAACATCTTTGTTTGTATGTGGTGCTGAGGATCGAACCCAGGCAGCACGCATGCCAGGCGAGCGCGCTACCGCTTGAGCCACATCCCCAGCCCCGTCAAATTTTTTTGATTATATTATTTAGAATTTCTAAATTATATATTAACTCCTGAAAGCATGTGTTTATTTGAGGTTCTTGTGCACTTAAAATTATTTATTAGGATGTCAAAACAACTTGACTTTCTGAATTTAAGGCAAAACTGAAATCACATTTGATTTAATTACTTTGGGTGTGAGATTGATAAAAATAAGATTTTAGAGAAAGAAGCTTTAAATAAAAATACACTATTTTTTCTTTTGCTATCATTTTTATAAAGTAAATTGTTGACCAATATCATCTTATGATTAAATCTTATTAATCTCAGTTGTATTTTAAATGAAATATCTGTTTTGAATTTCAGTAATGGGCACAATCAGAAAGTTCATATGCACATGGTAGACCTCATGAGCTCTATTATTTGTGAAGGTGATACAGTGTCTCAGGAGCTTTTGGACACAGTTTTAGTAAATCTGGTGCCTGCCCATAAGGTGAGTTACAGTATGTACTGAAATGTATCTAAATTCCCTTAATATTAATATTCAGAATTTGTGCTTAGATTCCAAATACAGTTTATCCTACTCTAAGCTTAGTTTTGGAGAATCTGTTGATTGATTAATATTAGTATATATTTATCATTTAATGTGTAATAAAATGTTACATTTAATAGTCATACATTAAATGAAAAGAAGAAATAATATATTTAGTTCTTGTAATAAAATATTTGTGATAATTCAGATTTGTTTAGGGTGTATTCAGTGAGTGAGTTAATAGCTACTCACTCAGTGTTGGAAAATGGAACCAGTTATGTCCTTAAGTGAAAGACATGTAGGTACACAGGAGAAATGGAATTAAAAGGGAAGTCTCTACTATTAGGAGATAAGGGATATGTTGATTACAGTCTTTCTTGCCTAAGTAATGTTAATCAAGATGTGTATTTGTATGTATTTTTTTTTTTCCAGTGCATATATTTGTGCTTTGTTTTTTTTTGAAAATGATGGAGTGTCTGGTAAACGACTGGAAATAGTGTTCTGTGATTTAGAAGAGGTCTGGTTTCAGGAGAACGGTACAAGAATTACCAATATAAACATCTGTTCAAATTTGCGACCTCAGTGGCAAGATACCGTAGTCTACAGATGCACAGCATTAATACAAATAATGCTTTAGTGAAAATTAACTCATAATCCAAAATTTCAGAATTTAGAATAATTTATCATTGCAAAAAGTAAGCATTCACTACAAATAGTAGTACAGTTGGACCTCCAAAATTCTAATAATATGTTTATTACATGAAAATCACACATGCTGGTGTGCTGTGGACTCTTGAGCTTCCTCCATCTTGCCACTCCTGTACTTCTTGGTTTCTTCCCACTTTTCTTAGCTCTTGCAGCCTGCCTTGCCTTTGTCTGTTGTGATACCTCTATCTTTGATTACCATGAAAAAGGAAATTGGGGAGCTAAAACTAGGTCTTCTGAGGCATGTTGACCACCTCTGTGGACTTGGTGCCCACATCTATTATCTTTTTAATTCAAGAAACTGTGAAAACTGGGTGGAGTCTCTTAAATGCAAATCAAGTATTCAGGTTGGTTTTTTTGTACTCAGCATCTGGTAAGCAACGTCCCAGGCCTTTATCTGCTATCCCTCAGTACTGTCATGTAAAAAGGCTTTGTTGTGGAAAGTACCCTGACACTTGCTGGGGTAAGGGTGTAGCTCAGTGATTGAGCATTTATTTGCCTAGCATGTGTAAGGCCCTTGATTCTATTCTGAGCACTATTAAAATAAAATAGCAGTATATACATATAGGTACTTCCATATACATTTTCTTCTTGGCTCACAGTGTTGAGACCCATCTAGAACCTAGAATTTTAGGATCTTACTCCTTTTCTGTGAGTATAGGAGTTAGAATCTTCCCATCAACTACTTAAAATACAATCCTCTGCTCAGTCTGTTTATCTTACATTGGAAATTTTCCAAGTCAGTTTCTGTTTTGCATCCTTTACATAATTTTAACTCTTTGTAGTTTAGTGAATGTTCATGGCACTAAATAAAACATTCTAACAAAGTTTAAAAAAATCATCAATATTATTAAGTAGATTAAAGATAAAATATGTTTAAATGAATTAAGGACATTCAAAAAGTGTTAAAAACTAGGAGACGATTAGAAGAAAAACTTAATGGAAATGAACAATGGTCATTGAAATCAGAATCTTGATTAGATTTTATATAAGTGATAGAGACTGGGAGGTGAGTTTGAGGAAATTTTACAGACACAGAGAACTATAGAGAAAACATGAAAGATAAGGTTCAGTATGTATAATAGTGATTTGAGAACAGCAATTAGAGAAAAGAGAGGAAGTGGTATTCAAATAGAAATTACCTTAAAATGATTCAGAAATGAACCATCATAAAAAACATGAAAGTACAGGTTAGGTAGTAAAAGTTTTGTGAACAGAATAAATAAATATAAATACCTCTCCAGGCACATCCTGGAGAGAATGGGGAACACCAAAACAGAAAGTCTAGAAAGCACACAGAATGAAAAAGCTTAACCATTAAAAAGAAATGAAGGGGGCTGGGATTGTGGCTCAGCGGTAGAGCACTCGCCTAGCACATGCGAGGCCCTGGGTTTGATCCTCAGCACCACATAAAAATAAATAAATAAAAAAAAAATTCAAGATTTCATGTCCAACTACAACTAAAAAATAAATTAAAAAAAAAAAAAGAAATGAAGGTTATACTGAAGAGTGAATTCTTGAGGGATAGAAGCCAGAAGATAGTAAAAATGTTTTCCAAAAATGCTAAGATAAAAGTAGTGTTGTATATCCACTTCAACACTACTTTTTGACTTAAACAGGATATACAACACTACTTTTATCTTAGCATTTTTGGAAAACATTTTTACTGTCTTCTCATACATAGATCCTTCCTGAAAGAACTATTTTGAGTCCTGTAGAATGAAGAAAATTGAATTTAGAAGTGAAATATAATCAATATTTGTGAATAAGAAATGCTCTAATGATATAATAATTAACGGGATATTAACAAAATGATTCTATACCACTGGGTTACAGATAACAACATAAGATTGAGTGGTTTAATATGATCCTGGTGTATCAGGAATATTTAGAGCTATTGATTAACTTTGAACTTTGAATGCAGTAGGTTCATCTTAAAATTTTAAGGATTGCAGGAAAATAAAATAAAGAATTACAATAAATGTAAATGGCTTAAATTTACCACATAAAACAGGTTGAGGATAGTTTACCTCGTTGATGTTAATAAGAGAAACAGCTAAAACATTGTTGTGGCCGGGCATGGTTGCTCAGGAGGCTGAGACAGGAGGATCATGAGTTCAAAACCAGCCTCAGCAAAAAACAAGGCGCTAAGCAACTCAGTGGGACCCTGTCTCTAAATAAAATACAAAATAGGCCTTCGGATGTGGCTCAGTGGTTGATTGCCCCTGAGTTTAATCCCTGGCAAACAAACAAACAAACAAAATATAGTCATGAAAAGACTGGATATAAAGTTTAGGCTGGAAAAAGAATTGTCAAACAATATAAATCAAAAGAAAACTGAGATTGCTTATTAGTACACACAGTTGTTTTTACAGGATAAAGAATGACTTTATATAATTAATAAAAGTTTTAGTTCTTAGGAATCGTTCTAAACTTGTATGCATACAGATTCACAATATACAAAATATAAATTGAGAGTTATAAAAGAGAAAGAAAGAGTTCACACTTTCATGGGTAATTTGAACATGCAGATTTCCAGTGTTTATTAGTCAAATAGTACAAGAGACCATAATTAATAGTTGAGGATTTGAAAAACAAAACAACAGGCTTAATAACAAGCATAAGTAATTGACAAAATACAGCATAATGACAATTATTTAGAAGTGATAATTAAAATATTAACATATTAAAACCTATTTTAACGTCTAATTCAAGAAGTTGTAAAAACATTAATAGATTACTATTTTTTCCCTCTTGTATATTTTGTTTAAAGAGCAGAAATTAGTGAAACAAAACATAGTGATATTCCCTGAAAACCCAAAATTGGTAATAAAAATATATTCAGGGCTGGGATGTATTTCAGTAGTAGAGGTGGTAAATAGTTGTACTATTCAGTAGCTTTTTAATTATCGAAGAGAGAGAGAACTTTACAACTCACTTTATAAACAAATTATGATCTTCCTAGAAAACTAGGCAGGAAGCAATCCAGAAAGAAGATTTGCTAATTTAACTTACGAATGTAGTCACATTAATTGAATATAAAATAATAGTATACAGGGGCTGGGATTGTGGCTCAGTGTTAGAGCACTTAACTAGCACGTGTGAGGCACTAGGTTTAGATCCTTAGCACCTCATAAAAATAAATTAATAAAAGTATTTTGTCAACCTACAACTAAAAATATTTAAAAAATAATAGTATATAGCTTCCAGAATGGTAAAAGCAATAATGATAATGACTAAATTGGCTTTATTTTAGGTATTGAAGGAAAGTTAACATTAGAAAATGTTTAGACTAAGTTAATTGTCTAGAGAAACAGGTCAAAGAGAAAGACTTGTGGGAGATAAAGATTGTTTAGTAAAATTTAGTAGAATTTATGACAACGGTTCTTAGAAAATTTGAAATAGAAAGGAACTTTCTTAAACTAATAAGGATATGTATGGTACTGTACTTAACAGTGAAATATTGAAGCGTTTTCTTTGAAGTTAGGAAATTCTAAAAATGTGGCTTTGATGTAAGACAGACAAGTATGCCAGTGCTACTCAGCACTATAGTAAAGCTTAAGTTAGTGGGATTAAAACAATATAAAAGAATTAGAAACATGAAACAAAACTAAAATTATTCACACGTGATGTGATTGTGTAGAAAACACAGTATACAGATTCAATTTCTAGATCAAATAAGAAAATTCTGTAAAATCTGTAAAATTGCTAAATAAAAGATCAATATTAGAAAATCTGTTAGCACAACTTCTAAAAAGTTTTAATTTGTAGCTTTAACCAAGGACATATAATATACTTAGAAATTTAACAAAAATTATGCACGATCTTTATGTTAAATAATAGTTGACTGAAACAGTGCATAGAAGACTTAACATGTTGAGAGATTGTTTTTGGAATGAGACATGGAGGATCATAATAATGTCAACGTACTGCATACTAATTGATAATCCAATCAATAGTGCATGTAATTTGACACATGAAATCTAAAATTCACATGGAGGGGCAAATGATAAACAATAACTAAACAATTTTGAAGAAGGAAAAAAGTAGGGGCTTGATGTTAAGATTTCTTTTTCATATGTCCTTTTTGACTGTAAGCAGGCAATAATGAACAAAGGGACATATGGAAAATAAAATTAAATTCTTATTTTATACCATGTATAAAAATAGATCACAGGTAGAATAAGTTCTGAATCTGAAAAGTAAATCCTTAAAATTTTATTTAAAAAAATCTTTATACCTCAGGGTTGGAATGTATTTCTTAAAGGTTTAGAGAGCGTAATCATATAAGAAAATATGAAATATTTGTTTATGTGAAAGATGAAAGCTTTTATGTGCTGTAAGACACCATAAGCATTGTGAAAAGACAAATATGCCCTAAAACAAAGGTTTGTTCTGCAGAAAGAACAAAACAAAATAAGCCAATTGAAAAATTGCCAAGAACTTCTAGAAAATTATTTCCATTTGCTCAACGAGTCTTGTGAATGAATGAAATAATATGGTGTAAGAATCAAGGCAGGTAAATAAAAAAAGTACATGAGTATAGAATGTGAATTTGGGGCTGGGGCTGGGGCTCAGTGGTAAAACGCTTGCCTAGCATGTGTGCGGCACTGGGCTCCATTCCTTAGCACCACATAAAAATAAATAAATAAAGTCATTACGTCCATTTACAACTAAAAATTTTTTTAAAAAAATGTGAATTTAGGGGGCTGGGGTTGTGACTCAGTGGTAGAGCACTCACCTAACGTGTGTGAAGCCCTGGGTTTGATCCTCAGCAAAGTAAAATAAAGATATTGTGTCCAATTACAACTAAAAATAAATTTTAAAAAATGTGAATTTAAGCCTGTTGTGGTGGTATGTGTTTATGGAAGGCTGAGGCAGGAGGTTCTTAAGTTTGAGGCTAGCAAGACCTTTTCTCAAAATAAAAATGTGCTGGGGGCTGGGGTTGTGGCTCAGTGGTAGAGTGCTTGCTTAGCATGTGTGAAGCACTGCGTTTAATTCTTAGTATTGCATATAAATAAATAAAGGACCATCAATAACTTTTAAAAAAAATATATATATATATATATATAAATAATGTTCTGGGGATGTACCTCAGTGGTAAAATACCCCTGGGTTCACTTCTCAGTACCAAAAACAAAAAATGGCAACAACAACAATGAATGAATGAATTTAAGGATATTCTCTATTTCTGTTCTCTGGAATGTGCTTAATCCGAAGTAGTAACTCCATTGTAGATCTTTGTTTTACTATCATCATTGAAGTCTCTGGGAAACATATTTTAAGATACTTTTTCTTGCACATTTTTTTTTTCTTTTTGCTTTACTCTTCATTGTGTTTCTTATTGTATCTATGGACTTAATCTGTGTGCTGAGATGTGCTTTGAGTAAGTCTTCATTCTCTCAGCTGTCTAAAAAGCCATAATCCTTCCCCTATTGCTGCCTACTTTGGAAAACAGTTTATCTTCTGAATTGTGTTTTGCTTGTTGTGGACCTGGCAAGTAATAGCCTGTATTTGTACTTGCCTGATTTGAATTTGAGACTAGATTTAAAATAATTATTTCTTCTTCTATAAACATTTATTGAACATTTCTATGTGTTTTGCATTCTGTTGTGAATAATATATGAAGAGAATATACTTATTCTTGCTTGAAAGGGAGCTTATGATCTAGTAGGCCAGATCATCCTAAGAAAAGAAAGTGGTTTAATTTTCTTCCTTCAAAAGATAGTTTTCTCATAGTCCTTTGAATATAGGTAATATTTTGCTTTTCATAGTTTAGAAATATAGGGTTTGTAGCTCATTATTAGAATGTATTTCTAGCATGTGCAAAGCCCTAAGTTCAATTGCCAATATTGCAACAAAACAGAACAAAACATAGTTAGAGATGTAATATATTATATTCATGTTTTTCAGAATTTAAACAAGCAAGCGTATGATTTGGCAAAAGCTTTACTGAAGAGGACAGCTCAAGCTATTGAACCATATATTACCAATGTAAGTTTTAGTTGTGATTCATTGTCAGAGGATTACGCCAAAGGTTTAAATATTGTTAGAAGCAAAATTTCAGCAAGTAGTGTATACTTTGTAAATTTTGTGTTTTAACTATTAAGTAGTGTATTTTCCTTCTTCTTTCTTAATATTATTCTTGGTTAATATTTTCTGGAAGGTTCACTTTCTTGTTTGTTCATGTGCTTCTTTCAGATTGTTTAGGAACTAAAACAGCTTTTATTTTGGGTAGCAAGATACACTGTTTCTAATCTTAGAAAAAGAGTTAAATGTAATTACATAAAACCTAGGGAACTTTTCATTATTTAGAGAAATTGCTTATTGCTTTTTGGAGATTAAATTGATTTGTAAAGCAAGAAGATGTGAATTAAAATGTCAAGATCTAGAAATTGATGGCAAGCTATGACTGGCAACAATTTGGTGAAAGTTGTTTATCTATTTCTGTCACTGGGAGAGATTCCATTTAAAGCTGCGTTTTCTGAGAAAGAGGGAAAATTGTAATGAAATGAGCACTTCCATTATCACCCAAACTCTATTTACTTATAATTGATAATCTTGTATTGATTTTAGAAGAAATATTTTTAGCCATTTAGGTTCATTGATAAAGCTTCTGTTAGGTTTTATTTTCTCTCCACTGTTGTTGAGTTGTACCACTCCAGGTAGCACCATTCATATTGTATTATATGTTAATAGAGTGTCCTATAGAACACAAGTCTAGAAAACAGAGTCAGTGGTGGTTCCTGGAATTAACAGTTCTGTCCTTCTATCTGCTTTTCTCTTTCAATCACCTGTATGTAAATAAGTCCAGGACACAAATCTGTCATCTTGAAAAAAGCAAGCAAAGAAGCCTTTAGTTTAAATACTTAAATTCTCCTAAACTTAGAAGAAAAGAAATATTTCTTGTAGTATACAAAAAAATATGTAGATAGGATATGAAAGATATCACTAAAAGATATACTGTAGAAAGTAAAATAATTTATAAAACAAATGGTAGATTTCTATTGTTTCTGGCTTGTTGCCTTAAAGAACCATATGATGATTTCGAAAAATAAGTTTAGTTTGTAAGAATATTGCTTTGAAGAGTTAACTTTCTAAAGCTGTACAATAAAATTCTGTAGTTTGTCTTTATAGCTCCAAGATTGGCAGGGATCTCCAAGTACAGCTTTGTACAATTTTGTGAATCTTGGTTATTGCTTGAGTTAAAATGGTAGAATTCAGTTTTTCATTATTGACTTAATGGCACTTGTAATGTGTTGATCCAGATTTAAGTATTGTAATTAATTACCCCTTGACTTTCCCTTGTTTCAAAGTGCCTCTCAATACTATTTCTGTGGCCCAGTTAGAGAGCACACTAGGTGAGCTCCTCCTGGTGGTCATTTATTTAAATTGATATTGTCAAGCCAGATTTTTTTTTTTTTTTTTGAATACTTAATCTTATTTTAGTGATTTTTTTCTGGCACAAAAATAAGGAAAGAACACGATCCCATGTTGTTATCTCTTCTAGGATTGGGGATTATAAATATTTCATTGGAGTAATTGAAGAAAGAAAATTATGTAAAATGGTAGTGGAGCTGCATGATTAGGTTCATTTTACTATACTCTCGATTTTGGGGTATATTTGAAAATATTGATAATGAAAGTTAAAGAAAGAAGAAAGCCTCAAGGTAATACTTGGAATAATCCCAGATAAATTAGTGTAAAAACATTGCCTTATCACTTATACCTTCCCTTAATTTCCCACTGTTCTCACCTATAGAAATATAGAGGCTCCCTGACACCCTCCTCACCCCCAGTTTCTTGTTGTGCTCTTTATCAGAAGCTGGGGCAAAGGGGACTAGTAAAGTTGCCCTACCACACTTTCAGTTATATACTTATTTGTAGTACTTCATCCATTAATTTTGCATGTTTCCCCTGTTTTCTTGTTCCTTGACTTATTTGACTGTCAGTAAAGAAGTTATTGAGAATTGCTTTTCTCTTCCTGTTACATTTCTTTCTCACTAGACAATTAAATTCAAGACAAAATTAGTACATGTTAGAAATAAGTCTCTACCTTTTTGGGCTCAGAGATGAAATAGCCATTGCTCATTTATCTTTCCAGTACAGAATTAGCAAATAAAGAGTAAGACACGGAGTCAGGTATAACCCCACTTCTCTCTTTTTCTCACTTGTTTTCACTCTTGCAAGTATTGACATTTTCAGGTATATTCTTTATACAGAGTGATTCTTACATATATAAATACTTAAGAAGCTGTGTGGTGGCACATGCCTAAAATCCCAGTGGCTCCAGAGGCTGAGTCAGGAGGATCACAAGTTCAAAAACAGTAACTTGGCAAGGCCCTGAGCAACTTATTGAGACCTTGTCTCAAAAGGAAAAATAAAGAGGGGCTGGGGATGAGACTTAGTGATTAAGTACCTCTGGATTCAATCCAAACAAAACAAAACAAAACTTAAGAGATTATTGTAGTTTAGTTGTTTGTTTTTCTTTTGAGATGGGATCTCAATATATAGCCCAGGCTATTCGAAAGTTTTGGGCTCAAGTGATCTTTCTAACTTAGCCTCTGGAGTAGGTTGGACTACAGGTGTGCACCTCTGTGCCTAGCAGAATATTTTTTATAATAGAATTAGTTTTAATGTGGCAACCTAGGAAACGAAACTAAAACATAAAAAAGAAAAAGTACTTATTGACAACTCAGAGATTACCTACACAGATTACTTCTTAGCAATATTAACTATTTTTCACCATACCTTTTAACTTAATGTTTTAGGATTCAGCATAAAATTACTTTGTACATTTACGTGCTACAAATTAAATTTCTTAATATCACTGTCTCCTATATCCTTGTTAAAAGAGATAAAATTTGATAAAATCTCTTAATCCATGTCTTGGTTTTTGCATCTGTAAATTGGGGCTAATAATGCTGGGGATTGTAGTAAATAATATTGTTATTTAATGTGAAAGTACTTTATTAACTGAAATTAGCCATGTAAATCTAAGGTAGGATTTATTACTGACTTGTGCCTTCTTTCATTAGGAGGCAGTGCTATTAAGAAATATGATTTGTAATATGTAAATTAATTTCTTGTTTGCAAATGAAAGACTAATG
The DNA here is from genome assembly GCF_021218885.2 of Marmota monax. Taxonomy (NCBI): domain Eukaryota; kingdom Metazoa; phylum Chordata; class Mammalia; order Rodentia; family Sciuridae; genus Marmota; species Marmota monax. The sequence goes on from NW_026693082.1 coordinate 7,571,367, forward strand.
GATTTTTTTTTTTGGAAGAAGATGTTTCGTTTATATCTATATCTGCCTTTACTCAACATTTAAGCCCTTACGTAGGGCTTCGTGTCTTTTACTCATATCAGAATACATATTTTTTTAAATATTTATTTTTTAGTTGTAGTTGAACACAATATCTTTATTTATTTTTATGTGGCGCTGAGGATTGAACCCAAGGCTTCGCATATGCTAGGTGAGCACTCTACCACTGAGTCACAACCCCAGCCCCAGAATACATATTATATTATTTATTTATTCATTTATCAAATATGTGTTGGATACCCACTCAGTGTCAGGCATGGTGCTAGACTCGTTATAAAATGGAGAAGATCAACTTGATCACTGCGTTTTTGCAAACTATAGGTGTTCAGTGAATGTTTTAGTGGAATTTGTAAGAAATAAAAGCAGAGAATGATTTTGTCTGTATTTTGTAAAGTAAGTTTTTTTCCCAGACTGATAGAAGATGATAATGGTTTAATTACCATGGTGGTCAGATTGGAATGGATTATTGTTCTTTATTAAGAAAAAGTAGATTGAGGGATTTTTAGTTTACTCTTTTTTTTTTTTTAAACAGGAGAAAGTTTGTGAATAGAAGCAAAAAAAGAGCCACTTTATTTTTAGTGTCAATGAGAATTTAACCTTTTAATGTCATGAAGTTCCGTTTTCACAAAATTGATAAATAGGAAGGGCAAATATGTTATTTTTAACATCCCCCCCCCCCCCATTAGATTTGTTCTTTTGTCCCTTTCTTGGCAAGGTAATCTGTATTGGTTCATAGACCTGAATACTTCACTTAAAACCAATCGAAGAGTGAAAGGAGTAAGTGGATAAAATATAGAAATGTGAAATACTTGACTCTACTTTCTATATAGAAAGCAAAAACCTAATTAAGCCAGGTTGTGTATTAATTGTCACAGTGAGATCAGGGCATCTTGTGAGATGTAAAGAATCCATAAATACTCCTCTGACAAGACAAGGACACTTAAGAATCTATGGGTTTATCTTTAACTTTTTAAAGTTTTGGAAGATTTTAGATAACAAGGAATTTGGTTATTGTGTTATATATTCTTATCCACTTTGGTAGTTATATGATGAATGATCGAGTGCAGAAACTATTTAGATCTTGTTGACTGTGTTTATATGTGCTTTTAATTGGATTTTAATTAAGGTTGTAAACTTTGTACATATGTATACATTGTTTATCAGAATGTAAAAGAAGACAAAAATGATTAAAAATTTGCTTTGCATTAAAAATATAAAGCTATATATATGAAACATATTGGCTTCTACTTATAAAAGCATAAGAAGACTCTTTTAGATGCTGTTGTTTTCTGTACTCTAAGGTGAACAAGATGTGAACTCCTTCCCCTAAGGAATTTATCCAGTGAGGTGATGACATTCTTATTAGGGTTCTTCAGAGAAATAGTCAGTAGGATAGGTGTATGTATATATGTATGAGAGGAAATTTACTAGGGGAATTAGTTCAAGCTATTATGGAGTCTGTCAAAGGCTGTCCGAAAGCTGTATAACTAGAGAAGCTGATGGTTCATCTCAGTCCAAGGCAAAAAGCTAGAGAACCCAATGGGAGAGGGGGAATTTGCTGGTGCAGGTCTTGTAGTCAGAAAGTCTGGAGAACCTGGAGTTCTGATGTCCAAGGGCAGTAATAGAGGTCCCAGCTCCAGGAGAGAAAACTATGAATTCGCCTTTCCACTGTCCTTTTGTTGTGTCTGGATCCCAGTCAATTGGATAGTACCCGCCCACATCGAGGGCAATCTTCCCCACTTGAGGAGTCCATGGATTTAGTCTTTTCTGGAAACACTTTGAAGACACATCCAATGCTTTACCAGCTATGCAGGTATCCCTTAATCCTACCAAGTTGACACTTAAAACGAAACTGTCACAGACACAATAAATTATCACAATGGGGAACAAGATGTATTTGAAAGGTAGAGGGTTTACTGATACATATTAATTGATGAGTCAATACAAGTCTGTCTTACTGTGTACAAGGTGAATTCCATGTTTTATTTTTTCACATAGCCTTTAATGGTTTTCCTGTCCACTGTTAAAAATGTTTTGATATGCCTAGTTTGACTTTGCTTAAAATAATAATGAATTTAATGAATAATAAGACTTTGGCAAATTCATTTTATCTTTGGCATTTCTACTAATGGCAATTTTTTTTTTCCTCTTCCAAAAGTTTTTTAATCAGGTTCTGATGCTTGGGAAAACATCTATCAGTGATTTGTCAGAACATGTGTTTGACTTAATTTTGGAGCTCTACAATATTGATAGTCATTTGCTGCTCTCTGTTTTACCCCAGCTTGAGTTTAAATTAAAGGTAACTGTTATAAAAATAATGTGGTTCTGTCACCCAAGTTAGCAAAGAGTATTATATATGGCTATTTAATTCTTAAAAGTAATTTTAACTGAATGTAACAGAACTAGGAGTTCTGTTACCATTATTTATTTGTGTGTTTGTGTATCTCCAATGCCTGGCATGGTATCTAGCAGATTGTAGCTGGTTGCTGAATGATTAGCAGGATGGTTCTTTCCAGATTGATTCCAGTTTTGGCTTGTCTTTGAGATCATAGCTATACATTTGAGCATTGTTTTCAAAGAATGCATTTTATAGAGTACAGATTTCTTGATTGGGCCATAAGTTGTTTATTTAGTTCATTATCCATATAATGGTAAATGTTTTCTCTTACTCATATTATCTTATTATTGTTGAAAGTTTGTTTGGTTTTCACAGAGTCCTGTGAAATCTTTGGTAGTAAGTCATTACTTTGACATTAAATTATGCTGTTTCATTTGCAGAATTGGAGGACACCCCCCCTTTTTTCCCTGATCATTACAATAAAATTAAATAAAGCCGATTATAATGATTAAACTTTCATGGATCCCAGTGTATCACCCAGAAAAATTCCTAATGATTTCTATGTAAATTTCTTATTTCTAAAAAATTTGATTTGTTTCTAAAACCAAAATAAAACAGTTCACATTGATAGTGTGAATACCATAAATAACCCATGAATAATTATTCTTGTTTTAGTCTGGAGTATATTTTTCTCAAGTGAGACATTTGGTTGATTGGTCCCTTGTCCCCTTTTTAATGTGGTTAGCAATTTTAGTTAGGCAAGGCAGTCACACTTCTGATTATTTGTTGGTTTATCTGATTTTCTATAGTAAAAATAAAATAAGTGCTATGTGCATTTTCCTACACACTATGAAAAATATAAAAATAAGGAAATTATCATCCCTGCTTTCAGCCAACTTAACATCTAGTATGGGAGGAAGAGGAAAAAAAAATCCATATCTAATAAGAGTCCAGATATTTTAAGTGTCATAAGAGATACAAACAGCATACAATTGAAGCAAAGGAGACAGCATGCAGAAGCATATAGAGGTAGGAAGGTGCTGGGTGAATTTCTGGAACACAAAAGAATTATAGTTGAAAGGTAGCATAAAGTAAATGTAAATCACTCCTGGATGCTTTGCTCGCAGAACCTTAATGAAGTAGATTTCCAGGTATTAAATCAGACCAGTTGAATCAGAATTTCTGAAAGTAAAGACTAGGCATCAGGTTTGTTTGCAATCTTTAGAGATGGTTCTAATGTATAGCCAGCACTGATAAGTACTTATTTTGCAGAATAAAGAGATGAGTTAGATCATATTGTGGAGGCTCTCGAACACTAGGATGAGTAAGGCATTGGTTTAAAAAAATTTTGTAATGTGTTATTCATATATGTTCAAGTCTACTATTGTGATTTACTTGTTCATTTAACCATTCATTTGTTGGGTGGTACCAAAATCAACAATGAAGTTGAATTTTTATCCCCAGGGTGTCTGCATTATAGAATATACACCAGAAATTTTAATTTTCACATATGCAAAGCTTCATCATTATGCTGCAGAACTTCATTTAGGAATCTGCTCTATGTAGCTTAACTGGCTCTCCTATTGGGAGACTTCAACACATACTCATTTCTACAAAGAGCTAAGAATTACAGTCATACAGAGTTCACTGTTTACTATAGGCCTGGCCTCCTCAGGTGTCCATTCTTAAAAACGACAATCTTTGAAGACTCTTTTTAGTAGGTTACTGAATGGAAGTAAACCTTAGATGTAGGAGGGGCCCTCTAACATTATCATACTTTTAAGACTGTGTTTTTATGTAGGGTGTACTACCTTAATGTAATTTGAGAAGATTAGCACATTTATGATGAGTATAATTTTATAAAAAGTGCAGTGGGCATTTTTTATGCAAGTTTTTCATTTGGAGTTCATAAAAGTTTTTCTGTTTCTGTGAATAGAAAGATAAGGGAAACCATGGGATAAGGGAAACCATGGGATAAGTCATGTTCTGAATATCTGCTTTATGATTTTAAAATTGGTTATGTTTTGTTGTAGAGCAATGATAATGAGGAACGACTCCAAGTTGTTAAACTACTAGCAAAAATGTTTGGGGCAAAGGATTCAGAATTGGCGTCTCAAAACAAACCACTTTGGCAGTGCTACTTGGGCAGGTATATGATTTTGGTTTCCTTGGAAAAAAGTAATATACGTTTATATCTACTTAGATTGCTTTTTTAAAATAGCATTTACATTTAAGTTGTGTCCTCTGAAATCATTAAAATATATAATGGAAAAGACGAAATGATACCAGTACAATCATTTGAAATTTTCAATGTTGATAATGTTTGGTATTTTAAAAATTTCCCTTTATCTTTTCATTCTATGATGATATATTTTAAAAGCTATCTCACATAGTATTACAACTATAAAATTAAAATATATAATTTAAGAGTTCTGAAAATACTTCAGGGAGATGAAACCCCTCCACAAAAAGTTGTATTTAATCAGATTATTTGGAGATAATTCAAAATATAAGGATATTAACAAAATTGATAAATAAATGACTTATGTACGTTTCTCTTTCTATCTTTCTGTATTTTTTAATGATGACCTAGCTTTCCTTTTATGCCTTTATTGAGCCACATAATACCTGAAATTGGTTGCAAGATTTTGAGTGTGTTTTTGGATGTTGCTTTCCTTTGGGAGAGATTCATTTCATTACCTTTTCACAAAGAGATTCCTGACCTTGAAAATATAAGAGCACTACAAATGCTATGGCTGAAACCATAATTTAACCCTGAGACTAAAGGATAATTTTTATTCTCTTAAATTATTCTGACAACACATTATGCAGTTAAGTCATACACTAACAGGATTTAAAAGTTCTGATTCTATTTTTGTATTCAAATGTTTGTACTGGTATCATAAGGTCTTTTCCATTATAATGACAGAACTGTCAATGATTTTAAATAATCTTTTGGTTTTATTTTTCTCAATTTGTTAAATGAGGATATAAGCCTTTATAAGTGCCTGTTGAGCTCTAAATTACGAATCTGATTTCTTAGTGTTTACATAGTTCAATAATAATTAAAAAAAAATTTTTTGTACCTTTATTTTGTTTATGTTTATTTTTATGTGGTGCTGGGGATCTAATCCAGTGCCTCACGCATGCTAGGCAAGCACTCTACCACTGAGCCACAACCCCCGCCCATCAATAATAATTTTAATGAGGAAGTTAAGATAATAAATATTAGCCCATTGTCACCTGTTTTTTTTTTTCCCTAGAGGTTTTTTTTTTTTAAACTTTAAATGCAGTGGAAAGTTCTTGGACAGCAGGGCACAGTATTCTATCATTTTAAATTATGCAACTCCAAGTTCATTTTATTTAAATTTCTGAAAGAAAAATACATTTTTAATGTATAGTCATGTATTGCTTGTATTATGCAGAATTTACTTTATAGGTTTTCAGTTGGGAAATCCTATTTACATGTCGCCTATTATTACATTGTAGTTTTTCCTTTTAATATTAATGACATCAAACTTACATAGAATTAAATAGTACCAACTTTTGGGCTGGGGTGCAGCTCAGTGGTAGACAACTTGTCTAAGGTCTGGGTTTGATTTCCAGCACAAAACACAAGAAGAACACCACAAAAACAACAATAACAGAAATAAATGAAACAACACCAATTTTTAGTAGCTGTTTTAGAAGATATTTCATTGTATTTATTTGTAATGATAATGAGCTGCATGTGTAATTGAAAAAAAGTATTAGTAAGGTATATAGGATTGAATAGTTGAACTCAAAACACTTAGGAAACTTGGAAACTTTATATGGATCCATAGGCTAGATTTTAGTTTAGTACTTTCTGTACTAGAGAGGGAGGTGGTACTTTATAGAGTTTAAAAAAAAAAAAAGTTATGAGTAATTTGGTGCTGATTTTGAAGGCTTTTTTCTTCTTTATATAAATGCTGAATTTTATTTCTTATGGTATTGGGTGATACAAAATTTGGTAGTCTTTTGATTTTACAGAACTAAGCCATGTAAAGATATTTACTAGAAAATCATGACTTCACTTTAATGATATTGACACTTAATGTTTTTTTAAAAAAGAAAATCATTTTGCATTTCCTTATGAACGAATGTATCTAGACTTTGAACACCATCCATTAGTGATAATCAACAAAATATCATATGCTTTCCGATGGAGAACACAACACTGTCTTTGAAGTAGTCTTGCTGAAAATAAAATTGAATCCTAATATGATTATATTTCTAGATATAATTAGCTATGTCTTAAGATTAGGAACCTGTTAATAGACATCAGAATGATAAAATTAGCAAAATCTAAACCAAGGGAAAAGTCTACACTTATACATATACATCATACCATTTTCTCCAAAAAATTATTAAAAATGTGGGGGTGGGAACAAAATTAAGAGATTTACATGGCATATCAACCAAAGAGATTTAAATTTTTATAGTGACATAAGTATTTACAGATACAGTTTGCTTTGCTATTATTGGAAACATAAAAATTGTGATGTTTAACTGGATAGGAATAATTTTGGGATAAGTTTGGAGTCATGTGATATAAAATAACAGGGGTTTAATGTGACATTTGTGAATGTCCTATATTTAAGAAAAAATACTTTGGAGAAAACTTTTTTTTCAAACATGGAGTAGGATTTATATAACATTTCTCTGGGAAAAAAATTATACACCCATCACATGTACATTTACAACAGATATATTTTGAAAGGTTTTTTTTTTTTTTTTTGTACTGGAATTGAACATAGAGATATTTAATCACTGAGTCACATCTCCAGACCTTTTTTTATTTTGAGACAGGGTCTTGCTAAGTTGCTGAGGCTGACCTCGAACTTGTGATTCTCCTGTCTCAGCCTCCTGAGTCTCTGAGATTACAAGCATGCACCATCTTGACTAGCTGAAAGTATATTTATAGGAAAATATTGTCATTCTAATTCTTACATCTGAGCCAAATATTTAATGTTTAAAAGAAGTTGCATGGTTCTTAAAATTATGAGATTGCTTTAGTTGATTAATTGATATATAGTCAAAAAATTTGTTAAAAATGGTCTGGCTTCATTTTGGATTTTCCTATACAAATTGATTTTTCTTTAATTCAAGAAATAAAATTGAGTATAGATTAAATACATCTGTTTCTCTTCTAAATATTACTGTGTGCCTTTATATTTTATCAGGTTTAATGATATCCATGTACCAATACGCCTGGAATGTGTGAAATTTGCTAGTCATTGTCTCATGAACCACCCTGATTTAGCAAAGGATTTAACAGGTACTATATACATGTAACAGCAAATATTCCTAGGTGTTCTTAGTGGGCGGAGTGTGTGTGTGTGTGTGTGTGTGTGTTTTACAATCCTTACTTTTATTGTTTTAGTAGTTGAAATTGTCTTATTCCAATTCATCCTCATGAAAATTATTCTCTGAAGCTATAATCTTTATAGCATAGTTCCTGTGTTGGCTAGAAACACGTATGAAAATATGTCTTCATGAAAATTAGTTTCTTAGTTAACGGACAGTTCCAAATTTTTTTAAAGAATTTGAATTTGAACCGGTGTTGACTGAATAGATTGTTAAGACTCATAGTCTTTAATATTTTTAGAACTAGGTGAGAGTCATTGATTTGTAATTTAATTTCACTGTGCTAGTTGGAGGTAGCTTTAAAACTCTGGACGGCATAAGCCAGTTCAGAAATTTGCATTTATGTACTAATGAGAATATCATATCTATTACTGTTCTATTCAATTTTTAAATATTATTAAATAGCCCAGAAGATTTAGATTAGTTTAGCAGCCACTATGTCTTCCTTATAAATGTTAGCACTTGCTGTGTTTTTGAGACTAAAAACGTATATAGTCAAAATGCCCTCACAAACTGTTCTCCCTGCTTTTATAGAGTATAGCTGCTCAACTGAATTTGGTCTGCATACCATCCATATTTTTGTAGCTACCATATGTGTATCTTTCCATAAAGGATGTATAGTATTATAATGTGTTTAGAACATTTCATTGAAATATTATTTGAATTTGATGGGAGTTGAACTTGCTGTCTTATTCTACTATTTCTTTTTTTTCCTTTCTTCTTTCTTTTTTATGTTTCTCTCTCTTTTCTGTTGGATGGATTTTCTTTGTTCTATTTTTTCCTTTCTTTTCTGTGGGTTCCAAAGTAAACACTATTTTTTGGTGCTTTGAGTACATAATTGGTAACGAAGTCTAAAATTAACCAGAACTCTAGCTTTTTTTCTGAGCAATCACAGACCCTTAAAGGCTTTAACTTATCAGTCTCTCATCTTTCACACTCTTTTAGTTATTTAATTTATTTTTTAAAACTTCCCAATTTGTAGTACATTTAAAAAATATTTATTTTTTAGTTATAGGTGGATACAATGTCTTTATTTAATATTTATGTGGTGCTGAGGATCGAACCCAGTGCCCCACGCATGGTAGGCGAGTGCTCTACCTGTGAGCTAAAATCCCAGCCCTGTAGTACATTTTTAACTGCCTTTTTTTACAGTCTTCCTTATCATTGCTTTTCAAATCTTAATTACTACTACTGAGTTTCTTTTGATAAAGAATACCACGAACTATATTCATTTGTATTTAAACAAAGACTTGTCATAGTAATGCATTTAGTTATATTAAATTATTATCAATCATCTAAAGAAGCAGGTATTTTTACCAGTTTCATCCTTTTCTGGGGAGACATCTCACTTTGGAGATGTCTATCTTCCTTTTCACATCTGGATTGCTTGTACAATTAGCTGCTTCTATATAGCCTTGATACTGGAACCATGCATTCTTCTTCCCTTCTTTGCCTTCCCTCCACATTGGCTCTTTTTCTCTTTTTCTTTCTTCCTCTCTCTTTCCCTTCCTTCCTGTCCCTTTATTTCTCTGCCTGCATGTCTGTGTATCTGTCTGTCTGTTTCACCCTCCTGTCTCCCCATGTCGTCTTTCCTCCTTTTTTTCCCCTGGATATTTCTTTTTTTATAGCATCCTTTTCTTGTGTTATTCCATGTAGTATTTTCTGGGACCATGAATGTTAGTTTTGTGGGGAGTTTTTTTCCTCTACAAAATGTTTTTAGTAACTGCCCCCCCCCCCCATTTTATTGTTTTTGTGTCTGTTTTCTTTGTTAAAAACATTTCCTCAAAATGCTTGGTAATTTGAAGGTGTTTAATGGGAACAGGAATGTGACTAAATGAAAAGCCATTTGGAAATTTCTGAGATTATGAATGGATCTGTCAACTCTGAACTTTAGGGTGATAAGGGTGAGTTATTTGTGGGAAGACCCTTACTTTAGATATTTCTACTTTAGCGGGTCGGATTTCCATGGAAGAACATCTTTTCTGTAAATCTAGTTTCTAGTGTCTGTGGGAAAAGGACAGTGGAATTCTGCATTCACATTTCTTGTCTGTTGTTCTTTTAGGTTATAGTGTCCATGCCCTCAACTGTTTGGGTATTCCCCATGTTAGAGATTCTCTGATTTGCACTATTTATTAAAAGTTTTCTTTAGGCTCAGTTTGAAATGGCATAGGGGTAATCTTCTAGATGGGTGGTTGTATTTTCTCAGTTTTCATCCAGGTGCCCCTTCTCCCTTCTTCTCCATTGCCTTAAGCTCCAGAAGTACTTGTACAGTTCCTATGCTTTTTGTATAATGTGTAATATATGGATTGGTTTACCAATTTCCCCTTAACTGGCTAGGGATTTTGTTTTCTTGAAAATCTGAAGTTATATTTTTTCACTTACTTTCCAAAGTCTAGTTTTTTCCCTCCTTTTGTATCTCACTTGTTCATACCATTCTTAAAGATTTATTCTTGAAAGTATTTAGGTAAGGCTTATCTCCAAAATATTTTTTATTTGTTATTGTTAGATATACGTGAAGTAGAGTATATTTTGACATATTATACATACATGGTGTATAACTTATTCTAATTATGATCCCATTCTTGTGTGTGTATGATATGGAGTTTCATTGGTGTTCCGATATATTTTTTAGTTTTATTATTCATCTTTAAGAAGCTTAAAGAATTCGAAATAATTCAGTATGAAAAATTGGTCACATTCTCTTAAAATTTATTATTAAAATTTATTTTAATGATATCAAGATGATACCATTAAAATAAATTCTTCATTTATTTTTAGGCTTTCATTTTAGATTTTGAATTTTCTCACTTTTATACAGTGTTTGTCATTTTTTTTCATTTATTTAAGTATAATCAGACCTTAGTGTTTTTTTTTTTTTTCTTTTCAACTTGTAGCAGTCTGTACCAAGTTAAATTATACATGACTACAGAGAGCTTCTCTTTCTTTGAATTTGCTCTCATGTTAGGTCACATAGGTTGTAAAGGATTTACAAAGAAGGAAAGAGATAGTGCTGGGAATTAACTGCCAAAGTTTATTGTTCCTTCTTAGGTCTTTGTTGGCTTTTTCTCTTTCTCGATGACCTTAGATATAGTCTCTCCTTAATTTTTTTTTCCCCTTGAACTTTTATTTATTTTTTTATTGATTATTTTAATTGTACATGACAGTAGAATGTTTTGATAAAATTATGTATGCATATTTAATATCTTATTCTAATTAGTACCCCATTCTTGTGGATGTACACAATAATGGGATTCGCTTGTTTTTTTTTTTTTTTTTTCATATATTCTTCGAACTTTCTAACTGCCATCCCTTTTCTACAGATGAGGGCTATATTCTATCTATTTATTTCATTTTATAGAAGATTTCTGTCTTATTTCTTTCTTCCCTACGTGAAATATGGTGGCAGATCTTCTGAGATTTTCACTGCTAGAGAGTGACGAAACTCTAATGAGAGTAAGAAAACAATCCTTCATTTTGTTTGAAGGTGAAAGCTTTGATTTTTATTACTTTCTATCAGATCTTCAATTATAATATTTTCTTTTAAGCTCACCACCGCTAATATTTTAAATTCCATGGGCTTCATTCCTGACCAGGACTATCATCTTACTTTCTGCATATGAACCTTGTGCTGCAGTGGTTCTCAACCCCAGCAGATCCAGTGCTTCTCTTAACCAAATAATTTATAATTCTACTTTTGATGTCCTTAAATAAAATTTGTAAAGTAATTTACATAATGTAATTAAAAAATTATATCCAAATGTAATGTATAGTTAGGGAAAGAAAGGATAGTAGGATAGCAGGGAGACTATGTGCTGAATGGGTCTTGGCCGTTCAGGGCAATGGGTTTCCCTTGTTTTCCTCTAGCCTAGAACATTGACCTTGACCATCTCAGGCTATTACCTGTAATTCTTTAGACAAATGTATTACTTTTCTGAAAGTTAAACCTCAAAGTAATTTACATGCTTTGTGTTAGTTGATGCACAGGTGCATTATAGATTCTAATGTTATCTGAGGGTCACTAAATGTTCTGAATTTTGTGAATTTAAAGAAAGATTATTTAGCTTATAACATCTTAATAATTTAGGTGTAGGTTATCTTTGGAATTTAGAATGCAGAGCTAAGGGAGGGGAAGTCAAAGAACAGTTCTCAATTGGTAAGCCACTGTTAACATTTATATAGATTTTTGGCACTCCTTGCATTCAGCCAAAGTCGGCATCTCTTCTCTCTTTAGGTCTCTGAAATTTTTAAATATTTCCTGGGTTCTGTTCTGAAAATGAGCTTGTTTAATGTTTTCTTTCTCATTTGGATTTCATCCTTTTCCTTTGTCCTGTGTCATTTACCTGTGTTGCATCTGTCAGTTTTGTTGACAGATCATCTCTTGCTATGATCTCTTCTTGTTATGTTTCTCCTTTAACCATTTTAGTAGAGTTTCAGGAGTGAGCAGAAATAAATATGTTAAACACACAGATTTATCTTCTTTTGCTGATAGTAATTGTGAGATTCCTTCTTGTGACTTTAGCCAAATTTTGAGGGATGCAGCCATATTGTGAAGAATATTAGTAGATGCTTTGTTATGCTAATAATTGAGAATTTCTTTTTTCTTCTCCATTATCACTTTCTCCTCTCAGTTGATGTCTGTGAATTAATAACGTTTGTGTATACTTGTTTAACATGAATGGCTAGTTTTAGAGAAGTTGTGATGCATTTTAAAATTGATGGAGTGTCATTGGATTTCTTTTGTTTCTACGTGACACATAAAATAGTATGTGATGCTTTTGGAGTACAGTTAACTATAAAACTTCTGTATGTATCTTGGTAAGGATAGGAATTTGAGCTCTTTTAACATGTTCATTTGAAATCATAGTGCTAAATTTACTGGGTTAGGTAAACAACATTTGCATTTCTTTAGAAGTTTTTTCTAGCAACATATAGTCTTTCTCACTTTTAGAATAGTTTCTATTAATACAGCATGTGCAAAGTGGAGGGGTTATGACATGGGCAGTGATGTTATGGGTGCTTGAATCATAATTGTTAAAACTGTTTCTAGAGAATTAAATCTACTCAAAATCAAAAACACTGTTTGTGTATAGGCAAGACTATTTTTCGTAACCCAAACAACCAAATTTCTCTCTCATCATAAAAAGATGAGTAATATTTTGTTTAATTTGTGTTTAGTTTTTGCACCTAAAACTTAAGATTTCATTACTGAAGTATGTTAAATTTGTTTTCCAGTTTACTCATTGCTATGTATGAACTCCATGTTTTTGACTCATAATTGTGAAATCTGTTTCATTTCTTCTGTCTTTCCCTTGGCCTTTTCTCATTTAGTCGAATTGCCCTAAAATCTTTCTTATTCTGTTTCTTGGCTGCCAATATCTCAATTTTATTCTTTCAGTAACCTTATTCAGAGTTTCCTTAGTTACAGGAAAGAAATTCTAATACTCTAGCCTTTTCCCAATAGCACAGCTTGACTTGATTGAGTGTTTTATCTACTTATATGGAAAACAAAAACGAAATGTTTAACATTGATAGAATTTTGTTCATTTCTATGATTTGCTTAATTAATGAAGTTAGAAACTACTTAATCTGCTTCCTTGCCCAGCCAATGAGGAGAGAGGTTTTACTGTTCAGTTGCATGTAAGCATTATTATTTGATTGAAGGGCTGACCTTTCTCCTCTTCCTTTCTCTTCCTTTTTCTGGCTCTTGACTTTCTTGAAATATTGAACCTTCTACTTAGGTTTTGTTTTTGCTGTGGTTTATTTTCACAGGTTTTCTTTAATCTTTTTAAGTATTTTAATTGTTAAAGTTTCCATTTTAATCAAAGAGTATATTATTTTTCAGAGTATCTTAAAGTGAGGTCACATGACCCTGAGGAAGCTATTAGACATGATGTTATCGTGTCTATAGTTACAGCTGCTAAAAAGGATATTCTTCTGGTCAATGATCACTTACTTAATTTTGTGAGAGAGCGAACATTAGATAAACGGGTAAGTAGAAATAAGTAATAATAAGTAGGTTTTTATTTTTAATGTTTGAAAATAGTATTTCACTTGAAAATACTGTTTTTTAATAAATATAGTTGTTAAATTCAGTATCTGAGGCTTGAAGGAAATAATGTGAAGGGAAATGAAAAACTACTACTACATTTTACTGAATTTGTACAATAGAAGCAGTTTTACATTATAAAGAAAACTTTTTTTGTTTTTATTTTAAGTGGAGAGTGCGTAAAGAAGCTATGATGGGACTTGCCCAAATTTACAAGAAATATGCTTTACAATCAGCAGCTGGAAAAGATGCTGCAAAACAGATATCATGGATTAAGGACAAATTGCTACATATATATTACCAAAATAGTATTGATGATCGGTAAGGACACTATATATGTGTATTTGATGATTTGGGGTATAATTTCTTGATCTGTTGCTTTATGCAAACTGTTTTGATTGCCACTTTAAATTTTCTTCTTAGTTTTTACTACAGGAGAAATGAAATGAGTAGTTTCTCTTTTTCACCAAAGCCACAAAAGAAGCAGTAATGTGCACAACTTTAGGGATGGGTACATTTTTTATATTACTTTTTATGCATTATTTGTGAACAGAGTTAAATCTGAAAGTAGGAATATATCTAGTTATAATTTAGTTTTGTTTCATAATTGTGTTATAAGGAGTCTCAGTTTTTTCAAATGAAATTCAAATAAAAATAAACTGGATTAAGGGCATTTTAAATAGAACCAATTCCTAGTCAAGGCTAAATACAGTTTATAAATTTGTTTAAAAATACATTATCTGCCTAAGGATAGATCTTGTATGGATCTCAGTCCTTTCGAAATCAGTAAAGCCACAAATCCTGTTTACAGTCTGAATTGACAGCTTATTAGTAGGATCTAAATGGTTATGCCTATAGCAGGTTAGAGTGAGAAAAGAAACAGAGGTTTGTATCAAAATTTGAAGATTTGTAGAAATTAGAACCTGAGGTCTTAGGGTTAACATTATCTAAGAAATTTATTTTTATAAAAGTAGTTTTTAGACTTTTGAGTGGCTGGTATTAGTGTATAGAATTTGCATTATGACTTTCTAGTACATTTCTTTCTTTTTTGGGGGGAGGGGGTAGTGCCTCTTCTTCTGGGCCTCTTCATGCAGTAAGCCATGGTGGGGGGAAACAGAGGTGCCATCAAAGCTCTAGGCTAACAAAGGAAATGAGAGAGAGGACTTAGTAATTTCTGAGTACTTTTAACCAGGCTGTTTTTCATGATAATAACTTTAAAAAGTCAGGAATTTGTTTAATATGTATTTATTGTATATTTAGAATTTTACATACAAATTTAGTACATTTAAAAAGAGTCAACATGGTCCCTTCTTTGTGCTTTTATAGATTACTTGTTGAACGGATCTTTGCTCAATACATGGTTCCCCACAATTTGGAAACTACAGAGCGGATGAAGTGCTTATATTACTTGTATGCCACACTGGATTTAAATGCTGTGAAGTATGTCTCAAATGTCACACTCTTCTTTTCATCTTTTGCACTATTGGATTTTATGGAAAAGAAACCACAAATAGCTGTATTTGAAAATGTAAACTATGTAAGGGGTAAACATCGTTTTAAAGGGTCAAGACACAATAAAATAACTCAACTTTTTTTCTTTTTTTAAGAAGTTTTGTCAAAATGAGATCAAGCAACTTAAAGCAATTAAAAAGTAGAACTAATTGATTTGGAATCTTTTAGAATTTGATTTTTTTCTAAGGTTTTCATATTGTTGGTATCTCTAGAAATGTGATATACCTATTTTTTTTCCCTTAAGGTGTTAGAAAGGTCCATATTATGAAAATACTATCATCTGATTCTTAAGTGGTACTGATTTAAATTATGATATAAAGCAGTAGGACACAACCTTTTGTGCTACATACCCTCAACACAGTATTATAGTTTAGTAAAAGGGTAAGCACAAACTGTGTGTGTGTGTGTGTATGTGCGTGCTTGGGCACGAGTTTGTTAATTTACTTGCCATACTGGGGATTGAACCCAGTACATTTAACTACTGAGCTGTACACCCAGCCTTTTTTATTTTATTATGAATCAGGGTCTCATTAAATTCCTAAGGCTGGCCTTGTACTTGCATTCCTCCTGCCTCAGCTTCTATAGTTGCTGGAATTACAGGTGTGTGTAACCATACCTGGCTACAGATATATTTTTATGATCACATTGTATTCAAAAAGTACCTTTAGATGTCTGGGTAGTGAGTTAATATTTGAGACATGGAAGACACATTGCTAATCTAATTGAATCAAATTAAGGATTAAGAAGTTGAGGTCTAGGGATTTACTGTAGATCTTAGAAAGTGTAAACCCATAGTAGTCCAGTGGTTTACAACTATTGAGAATTAACATGTTTAGAAATTGGAGTTTGAAAGAGCCATATGTAATTTTCATTTGTACTTCTGCTTAATGGGACTTAAGACTTCATTTCCTCCTTAGTAAAAATTATACATTACTGATAATTTATACAGAAATGTACATTCCTTGATACCCATTGTATTTCAGGCACTGAAATATGCATTGTCTATGAATAGTTTGGCATTATAATGGAAAAGTAGTTGCAAAAGACATACTGTGACCCATAAAGCTTAAAATATTTATTATCTGGCTTTTTACAGGGGGAAATAAAGCCCTATACAGCCTCTAGTTCAAGTGGTATTTTTCTGATTTTACATATAGTAAACGGAATTACACAGAAATAATTAACTTGCATAAAGTCAAATCAGTTTTAGTAAGAGAACCATGTTTCAAAATCAGTTCTACTTGGTTCCAAAAGTCATTGTTTCCCTACTGTATGTAGTAAAATATACTAACTATATTTAATTTTATTACATATATTGTAAATTTTTCACTGCATTGGAATGCATCTTAAAATTGTCCTTGTTTTAGTTTTAATTGGTGGTTCTTTTTCTTATGGTACAGTTGATAGCCTCTTAGATTGGATGAGATATGGCATATATATCCTGTTTGAAACAGTCTTCTTATTGGAAATCAAAGCATATCTTGACTCCTTGACTCAACTCAAATATCATTTAGCTGTAAAAATGAAGTGAAGATGCTTCTAAACAAAAAACGAGAATTTGCTACTTCAGATCTTATGTGAAAAAATTACTTAAAGAGTTGTTTGTTTTTTTGTAAGAAAGAGAGGATATGCAAGAAGCAACAAAAATTTCAAATATGTTTGCAAATCTAAATAAAGGATTATAAAAATAATAAGGTTTTTTTTTTGTAAGGATGATGTAGTTTTAAAAGTAAGCATGCATCTAGGCTGATATTTAATCAGCATACTCCCTGCAATTAATTGTATGTGAACTCTCTCAAGTGTCCCTGGAACCCTCCGTCCCATAGTTCCTTGTGTCTAGTCATAGAAGGAGGGTCTCCAGGACATTCTTCTACTGCCCACTGTTCTGGTTGGTGCCATGACATTGTGAAAAATTTTGGACCTTATCAGACATAAAACATGTAAGATAATAGGTAAGTAATATGCACTAAAAAGTGTTCTAATGTTCTTTTATCATGTAAGAGTAAGAATAGACATGTCAACTAGTTAGATCATATGTCAGATATACATTTTAGAAATTTAACAGTCACCTTTAAAAGAATGGAATTAGTACAGAGTTTCCAGATCCAGGGAATGAAAAAGAATTAATAAAAACTTAATACCAGAAATAGAAAATAAGAAAAATAATTGTAAGTAGAAACACAAATTATAAATAGTACTTATAAAACAAACCATATCAGACATTACTCTTCACTTAAATGATAAATATATTTGATTGAATTTAAAAATAAAGCACTCATTAATAAGAGATATTCTGAAAAATAATGCCACTGAAATGTTGAAAGTAAATTTTCCTTTAGGCCTGTCCTTGCAAAGACTTTGATTCTACAAAAATAGTTAGTGAATAAAATATAATTATTTAAGTTAGGTATATATCATTTTATCCTCACCAACTTTGGAGTTAACTGATCCACAGTAATACTTGCCAAAATTTTAGTATTTACCTGTGTTTTCTCCAAAGACCATTACATTCTTTATTCTGTAATGATAATAAATTACATAAATGTGAGTTATTACGTATAATAAAATTAAAATATCTATGAATATACCATCCAACTTGTGAACTCGTTGCCCTTCCATCTTCCTATCTTTTTCCCAGAGATAACCTCTAGTCTCTCATTTTTCTTATATCCTATAAAAAATACCTTTGTGTACGTATGGATGTGTAGGTATCCCTTAATAATATTTCTGCTTCTTTTTGAACTTGATGAAAATGGAATAATTTTGTGTATTGTCTCGTGACTTTTTTCATTCTTGTGTTTCACAATTCATCTGTACTATCATAAATAGTGAAAGACTATTTATTCACTGCGGTATAGAATTACATTATGTCATTAAGCCACAGTTTTATTTCATTTTTTCACATTGGAAATTTGTCTCAATAGAGAGAATGGATGTGTGTCTTAATTCTTTTCATGGTATTTATTGGGAATTGTACTCACCAGGCCTACAGTCCACCACTGAGCTGTACTCCAAACCCTTTCTTTCTCTCTCTCCCTCCCAATCCCCCCCCTCCCTCCCTCGATTCTTCCTTCCTTCTAGTAGTATTATGAATATTTAAAGTTTAGTGCATGCCTGCAGGGGTTTCTCTAAGGTATAATTACATATTTTCCTTAATTTAGCTACATTTTGGAATCACCTTGAGAGATTTAAACAAAACCGACACCTGTATCTCTCCTTAAAAGCTTCTCATTAAATTTGCCTGGAAGACAGTCAGGGCATTAAGGGTTTCAGAAAAACATTCAGGAAATTCTAATGGACAGTCAGTTTGGAATCACTAGTGTATAGCTAGGAGTAGAATTGCTGAGTATGTTTATTTTCATCATTATAAACTAGTATTGAATTGATACTGCTTTATAATTCTACCAGTGGTTTCTGACTTTCTGTATCCTCCTGTATATTATCGGACATCTTAAATTTTTGCTAGTTTTTTGAGTATTTATCTTTAATTTTCCTGAATATTGATAACACTGATCTTTTCATAGCTTTATGGACTGTTAATGTTCTAATATTATCATAGTTCTTACCACTTGTGTATTGTAACACCTGTCTTTATTCATTTAAATTACCATTCTAGCCCAGAAGGTGTTTAAATGTATGACCTTATTTAGTCTGGAAAGGGCTTTAAAATAGCTCCTTGGTAGGCAGGTTCCTGGTGAGAACTTGTTTGGTAAGGATTCTTTCTTATTGTTGAAAGAGGCATATATTTTATTCTGTGACTGTTTTCTTTTGGGGAAGACAAGATATTTCCTAAATGTAAGACTTTTGACATGAACCAATTTTTGGGTAATCCTGAGCAAATGAAATATCTTGATTATTGAAAAAGAGGCAAGCTTAAGTACCATCTGATAATGGTGTGTATTTCCACCTCCAACATGTTTCCCAGAACTTTTTTTCATTATGAGAGTAGGGGTTAGTATCACATGTCTTAGTTGTGATCTTTTTCATTTAGTTGGT
Organism: Marmota monax; assembly: GCF_021218885.2. Lineage (NCBI taxonomy): Eukaryota > Metazoa > Chordata > Mammalia > Rodentia > Sciuridae > Marmota > Marmota monax. Next base: position 7,590,704 of record NW_026693082.1, read on the forward strand.
TCTCATCTAGACAGAGTCTGAAGGGTGACTTGCCCAGTTGGAAGCAGAAGATTTAGAACTTTTGGTATGGTAACAGGAACACCTGAAAGAGAATTGACTGTTTAAAATGCTGCATAATAAAAGAGTATCCGGGTTCTAGCCAGAGTTTTCACATTAAAGTGACAGAACTAGAATTTAGACTATGAATAAATAAATGGATATTTCTCTTCTTATTGTAATATTGCTTCTCTTAGTATAGCGTTTTTCCCCCACCAGAAGAAAGGCTATTTAGATAGGCAGTAAACAAGAACAAATTGCTGCTTAATGATTACATAAAAATACTTGAGAGGACAATAAGCTAAATATGTTTTATATGAGTTCTTAGACAATGATGGTCACTTTTTAACTTCAACTATAGTTGTAGCTTATGGTGAGCTTTAGAGTTGTTCCAGATTTCATCTTTAATAAATAACTATAGTAGATTAAATAATTTCCTCTTTGTTTTAAGTAAAAGCAAGTCTCAACCTCCAGGTCTTTCAGAAATTGTAAGTTATGATTAGTAATATGAAAGAGAATGCATTGACTTTGGATTTCAGAAGTAATTTCACAGACAACTACCCTGCTTCCTTAAAAGTTATATTTTAATTATGTAACTTATATAATTTTTAGGTTTTTATAGTCTTCTGGAGAATGGACATTTTGCTTTCAGTGTTTATATTAATAAATTATGCCAATGAAACTTCCTGAAATTTTAATAACTTGAAAATAATAATAAAGTATAACTGTTTAAATTTCACATTCTAAGTTGAAAATGCCCCAATACTGTTGTTTTGTGAGTGTCTTTTTTTTTTTGTATCAGAGATTGAACTTCGAGGCACTCAATCACTGAGCCACATCCCCACCCCCATTTTGTATTTTATTTACAGACAGGGTCTCACTGAGTTGCTTAGTGCCTTACTTTTTACTGAGGCTAGCTTTGAGCTAGAGATCCTCTTGTCTTAGCCTCCCAAGCTGCTAAGATTACAGGTGTGGGTCACCTCACCCAGCAAGTATCATTTTAAAGTGACTGCTGTACAGAAATTTAAGTTTCCAGATTCAAACTAGTTATTGCCTTTAAGAAATCCAAAGGCATTTTAAAACATTTTAAAGGAGAGAATGGAAAATTAAGCAATCTTCTTTCCATCAAAGGAAAAAGAGATGTTTTATATGCTTCTGTTTTTATTACTTACTTGGCAAGTGCTTTGTGTGTATGGTCACAGAGGTTAATGAAGTATAGATAATTGAAAATAAACCAATGAAAAATATTTTTTTTAAATTTCTTTTTAAAATTTTAAAATGTGTGGCTCTGATATTCTATAACTTAATATATTAACACTAGTTGTTCTTTGATTTATATATCTTTTTTAATTACCTAAGTTCTTTTTTGATTTAAATTTCTGCCCAAGAAAAAGACATTTATTAGGAAGATATCAGGGTTTTTGCCAAATTGAAAGAATATTGACTTTTAGCATAAATAATTCCTGTCAGTTTAAATGTAATACAATACCTGTTTTAGGAAAAAAAATCCCCATTTTTTTTCATAACTATACCTCTTTTCTGTTTCTGTCTTGGATTCTATTTTATTTCACCTTCTATAGGATCTTCTTCATTTTTTCCTTTATTTATTAAATTTACAATTTCTCCAATTTATACCCTTAGCCTACAAAAGTGCTCTTATTAATGGAAATACAGCTTATTTTTAGACAAGGCAAAACACAACCACTGTGAATCTCTTCTTTTGATCCTGTTTTTTTTTTAATTGTTATATTTGACCCCCCCCTGTACATCATCAATTACTAAGTCCTGTGAATTTTCCTATGTCATCTTTGGTAATTTGAAGCCTTTTTAATAGTTATGTACTTAGACAATTCTGGAAAGATTTTTTTTAACCTATTTTGTATGTTTGTGTTTTTTAGAGCATTGAATGAAATGTGGAAATGTCAAAATCTGCTCCGACATCAAGTAAAGGATTTGCTTGACTTAATTAAGCAACCTAAAGTAAGCTAAATTTTAAAGGAAAAATTTCTTTTGATGTTAAGTTTTGTAAAACACACACATTTTAGTTGCTGTTTACCATTGCTGCTTTGTATTAACTGTGGAAGAGTTCTGACTAAAGATAGAACTTAAGATTCCTAACTTAGCTGCAATTTTTAGAAACTTATTACATAGAAAAATTTTAAGAGTTTACTAAATCTGTAAAAGGTGATAGCATCAGAAAAGAGAATGTACTTCTGTGCATTTAAAAGTTTTTTGGTATCTTTAAAAATAAAGAAATAAACAATAACTCAGTGTTATTGAAAGCTTAAAAAAATAGAATAAAATTACACTTTTATTTTGCCACACGAATACTCTCCATGTCTTTGTATACTCTTAGGATTTTAGAAAGTTTTTATAATCAGGTAATTATAGTACAGTATCTTTGTATTTTCTCTTCCAGTTAATATTATGGTGATTTTAATGTGTTGCTTGAACATCTAATTATAGTCAAATGATAATATTCATCTAGTAAAGTATCATTTTCTTTTTGGGTATTTAGAATGATTTCAGTATTAGGTAGGCCTATAAATGTTATAATTCATCCAAAACATATTGCATTATTGTACCTGCTTATTTTAAATTGTACCTGCTTATTTTAAATTGCATTGAGGGAAAACAATAGTATTATCTTTTATTTCTTCTTCAGTCCATAGTGATCTCTCCAGACCCTTTCATCACACAAACCTCGTATTTGTAGGACAGTCAGTAAAGCAGTATAGTTTTATCTAAAAGGAGAAAGCTTCCAGTTTCTCTGGGCATAATTTGACTAATTGCTTTAAAAATCCATAAATTAACAGCAGTTGTTTTAGAGATTTGTAGTGATTCTCTAACTTTTTTTTTTTTAATCTTTAAGTGTGGTTTGAAGATTTCAAAGATATTGTACCATTTGTTTGCCTAATTGAAGCTTATGTCTGAGTAGTATTTTTGTTTTGTAGGCTAACAATAACCTCTTTATGTTTTATGGAATATATATAACCTGTTTTCTATGATTGTTGAGTGTATTGAACCTGTTGGAATATGTGTTTTCCCTTATGATAAATAACTAAAAAAACAATTCAGTGATTTTTCTGTTTTCTTTTTCTGAACCCTAAATTAGTGTATTTCAGTCAGTAGGCATGTGTTTCATTGAGTATTATTATGCAGTAAGTCATTGTGTCTCAGTGAGTAATCTGGGCATTAAGTGCTGTTACTTTGAGCAGTATTAATTTATTTCCTCTGGCCAAACATGCAACAGTGTTACATAAAAATAAGAGATGTTCTTATATTTATGTGTATAGAATTCTTGACTTGGGGTATCATTGAAATCATGATAACCAGGTAGTATGCTAAATATGTAGATCATGTATAGCACATTCACATCATATTGCTCAGGATGTGTGAGATTTTAATCAAGTACAACTTTGCCTTTGACTGAATCTTTCAGCTTTTACTTCTTTAGTAGAACTTCTTTATCTTGCCTCTTGATAAAAACTTGAAAGGATCTCATGACGTTTTTACTCAGTCATATATGGAATCATAAAATAAAAATCTCAGTTCATTTGCAATGCTTAGTTTCTTTCTACTTTGTGTAATTTTGTTTTTGCTTGTCTTATAATAATTATCAAGTAGGAATTCTCGGTAATATGTGGTAGGATTGAAGAAGAAACAAAATGGAGGAGGATAGTACTCCAATAGAGTTGTGTTGTGAGAAGAATTAGTTTATAATTGTTTGTTTATACTAAGATTTATAATAGACATAAGTGAATTAAAGTTAGAAAAAATTCAAAGATATGCTTAACTTTTGGGTATTTATATTTCCTCATATCTTATCAGGAAGACTTAACGGTTGGTTGGTTGTTTGGTTTGTTTGTTTATTTATTTATTTATTTTGCTTTCTTTATTATTCGGTTTGAGTAAGCCAGTTTTTAATTTTTGGCTCAGCAACATAGCCCCTCTACTTCATTGAACTGAATTAATTATTCAAAAGTGACTTTTTTTAAAAAAATGTTTTTTAGACACTGATGGGCCTTTATTTTGTTCATTTATTTATATGCAGTGCTGAGAATTGAACCCAGTGCCTCACACATGCTAAGCAGGTGCTCTATCACTGAGCCATAACCCCAGCTCCTCAAAAGTGACTTTTTAATTTTCAGTATTGCACTTTTGTTGGTTCAGTCTCTTTTCATGTGAATCAACTTCTTGAAAGCCCAGCACAATCTCTTTCATCAGTAAATGAAACAACAAAAATTGTATGTTTCTTAAAGTATTGCTGTTTAGTATTCCAAATTTCAAGTATTTGGGAGTTAATTCTTGTATTTTATTATGCTTTGTCTCTCATTTCCTTTTAAACAGCTCCTTCAATAGGGATGGTTTATTTATTTTATTGACTTTAACCCAATATTTATATAGCTTAGTATTTTTAAACACAGTTTCTCAATGACATGTTTTTGGTTTTATAAAATATGACACTGTCTGGGCTGGGGTTTTGGCTCAGCGGTAGAGCGCTTGCCTACCACGTGCGAGGCCCTGGGTTCAATCCTCAGGACCACATAAAAATAAATAAATAAAATAAAGGTATTGTGTCCAACTACAACTAAAAAATAAATATTAAAAAATATGACACTTGAAGATGTATATAATTAATCTTTTTATCTTTTATATATGTGAATTCACATGAAATAGTACATGAATGTATGTGCAGTACAATGTGGTGAGCACATTTATTCAGTGAAATTACACTTCCCTGTTAAAACCCATACCTAGAAATCTTAGAAACAGCTTTTTAAATGTCTTTTTCCATTAAGATCTTTGCCATAAGATTTATTACTATGCCTGAGAAACCTCAAGTCAGTTGAAATTTATACATGTGTCAACTTTTAATTTGAGATAGGGCTAAAAACTTGAAAACTAACAAGTTTTTAATTATTTTATTTTCCTTCTAAAACTTACCCCATTCTTTCAGCTCTAAAACTGCAAAATATCTACCTGTCCAAAAAATGTTATGTAGCAATCAGTTTTTTAATTGAGAACTAACAAAACAGGGTGAGGTAAGAGGTGATGAGAGTGGAAAATGTGTTCACTTCTACCTCCCATCTAATACATTTAGGGTTTAAAAAATACCTCGGGAATATTTACAGTAGCCTGGAAATGGTGGCGTACACCTTAATCCCAATGACTTGGAGGATTGCAAGTTCAAGGCTAGTATCAGCAACTTAGTGTCCTCCTGTCTCAAAATAAAATAAAAAGAGCTGGAGATGGAGCTTATTGATAGATGGTAAAGCTCCTTTGTATTCAGTCCCCAGTATGCCCCCCCCCCCCCAACAAAAAAAAAAAGGACATAGTTGTGGTAAGGGCATGGAACTGGAGAATTACTAAGTTATGCATACCTAATTTTTTGAAAAATATAATGTAGATTCTTGTCAGGAAATTTTAATTTTGATTTTTTTTTTTTTTTTGTGATTTACAGACAGATGCCAGTGTCAAGGCCATATTTTCAAAAGTGATGGTTATTACAAGTAAGTTGTTTTAAATCTATATAAAATTTAAGATTTAATCAAAATAATTCTTATAATTTGTTTCATTTTAGGCTTTGAAAATATAGCAAATAATTAATGCATTTTTACTTGATATTCAATAAGCAACTCAGCTTTACTTTTTTTCTGATTTTTACTTGGCATATGATATAGAATTTCAGATTTTCTTTTGTAAAAACTTGAGTTGGAGAAAGGATTTATTGCATAAATTTATTTCTGAGAATTCACTTAAATCATTATATGAGCTTACTTTAGTGCTTTGGTGTTGGTTACTCTTCATAAAATGTGAATATTAAGAAGCTGATTTCACACTGAGTGAAAATTGAATATATCCAAGGACTACATTAATAGTTTCTTTTGAAAAAAATATTTATTTGATTTAAGTGATGCTCAATAAATATTATTTAATTGCATTGAACAGTATGTGTAGCACATCTTTATTTCTTGCAAGAGTAGGGAAATAACTATGTTTGTGGTCATTTCCTTTTCCTCCCACCTTGACATTACTGTGTATAGCAGATGTGTTAATCAGAGAGGTAATCAGAAATACCTGGCAGAATGAGTCTACTGAACTTCTACTTGATGATAATGAAAAGATCTTAAGATGGATCTGAGATGCTGACTATTGCAAAACGTGTATGGAAGTAATGCTAAGATATTGAAGAGTGCAGTAACTTAATTCACTGGGTTTTAGGTTACGTGATTGGAATTTTAGTGTGAATAGATCTTTTAAGACCAAAATATATTTCAGATCTGGGTAGATAAAACTAGTTTTCAGTCTTTTTTGATAATGTGCTACAGTAAGTAGCTTTATGCTTTTTTTTTTTTTTTAAATCACTATTTTCTCTGGCTAGTATCCTCTTAAGAAGATGATCCCCTATATTCTTTCTGTTTTTTCCCCTCTGTCCATTTTCTTCAAGCAAGGTAATATTTTTCACTTTTTGTTTGAGGAAAGCTAGTATCCTATAGGTGGTTAAGGGTATTGTGACAAAGATGGGGTTGCAAGGTCGATATATTTGTATAATGTTGAATTTAAAGTTTTGTTTTATTTTCTGTTGCCCTCAATCTTCCATCTCTTCCCCTTTTGCACCTCTCCTCTTTAATAACTAGGTCTTCTTATACCCTTTAACATGATGCCTGTTAGGAAGGGGCTGTAAAATGACATTTTCCAAAACTATTTAAAAACAATACTGCCTTTTCCATAATACCATTAAACTCCAGTGAATTGCTAGTGATGTTTGGATCAGTTTGTAAAGTGCTACACTAACAGTTTTCCAGCTTTCCTTCAGGTGCTTATTGTATGCTGAAGCTTATTGCTTAAAACTTACACAAACATTTAGTTTGTCTTCTATATGTACTGTGTTTTATCTGTTGTACTAATATATGGAGCCCTTTCTTTGCAATGAATTTTTTTTCTCATATAGAAAACATGAAAAGATCATATAGCAAGTGTTTAGTTGGATTAATTTATTAATGTATTCTTTCCGCATTTAGTGATTCAGTTATTCTTGTTAAGACTTAATATACATTTTCAGAACTGTGGGAACTTGAAGATTGAACTTACTGTATTCATACTTTAAGATTCATTTGAATTTCTACTACTTTTTTCTATCCAAAGTTTTGTAATTTCTGTTCTAGGCTAGTTCTTTATAACAGTTAAATAGCTGGGGTGGGGTGGGAACACCAGACTAGGATCAACATTTTATTAGTTCTCTTAGGTTTTTTGATTCACAAGACCCATTAGAGTAATATGAAGTCTCGTACAAAGACTTAATCTCTTCTCATACAGTAATGACATATCCAACAGTAAAACTGGAAACAGCTTACTTAGTATATGTCAGTTCCAGACAGCAAGCAGACAGGATTTTCTCTGGACTGGCATAATAATAAACATGGAAATATAAGAAAATAGTTCCTTAAAGATAAAACTTGGTGATTTATCTTTTGCTCTGAACTTCAAGAGAACAACATGTGCCACAAGCTTGAGGGAACACTAATAATGAAATGGGCATTATTAAGGTTGATCTTGATATCTTTAAATGCTATAAGAAGTTATTTAGAAATAGCCAGTGCAGTCATTTCCTGCATAGATATCTCTTCATAGTGACCCTGTTTTATATTTCTAGAAAACAGATTTTATTTGTGAAAATTGACTATTGATGGTACTTCACAATTTATTTTATTGAACTAACCTGAACATGTAGATAAGGATTATTAATCAAAATAATAAAAAATGAGAAGTATTGATTTTTTAATTATTTTGAGCAATTTAAAAATGTATTTTAATTAAATTTTAATTTATTTTAAGGAAATTTGCCAGATCCTGGTAAGGCTCAGGATTTCATGAAGAAATTCACACAAGTGTTAGAAGATGATGAGAAAATAAGAAAACAGTTAGAAGTACTTGTTAGTCCAACATGCTCCTGCAAACAGGCTGAAGGTTGTGTGGTAAGGAGAGAAAGAAATAATGTCTGAAAAACACCCAAATAGTTTTTGTCTCCCTGCCTTAAAAAGTAATTTTCATTTATTATATGAAATTTAGAAAATGTAATATAAGTAACAATACAAATAAACTATAATCCCTCCATATAGATAATTGTTAATGTTATGGTGTGTATTCCAAAATGAAATCATATTACATATACAGTGTTAAATATTTTACTTAATTAGTCATTTATAGTATTATATAAATAGCTATATAGCATACCACTGAATGCATATGCCACGATTTACTGAATAGTCTACTTTTTTGTACATTTAGATTTTCCCCCACTTGTTGATTAATGCAAAGAACTGTATAATATTTCTGCACATTCTTGATCCTTTATTATACATTCTTAGGAATATAATTGCATGGTTTAAAGGTCCATTTTTTAAAATCTTCAATATGTATTGGTACATTGCTTCCCAAACTGGTTAGTTTTTACTAACTGCCAGTGGTGAGAGTGGCCATTTTCTCTTTCATAATGTTGGCCAGTATCACCACTAGAAACAAAACTCAAATAAAAACCAACAAAAACATACTTATTTTGTATTTGTTGGTTGCTAGTCATCTAATCATCTTTTTTTCATGAGTTTCTTATCTATTCATGCTGCTTTTGTGAATTTCATGTTTATCATTTTGCCTATTTTTTATGGAATGGTATTTATCTTATTGATTTGTGAGTTTGTCATAATGGCATTGTCTGTTAAGATATGAATAATTTTATGTCAGTTGTAGTTTGCCCTTTGATTTATGATGTTCTTTACATATCATAATTTTTATTTTTATCTAGCTGGGTCATGAGGTTTTTGCTTTTGGTGTCCCAATCACAAAATCCTATTCTATTGCAAGTCAGTGAAAATATTTACTAATGTCAGTGTTTCTTAATCTGTTATTCATGTATCTTCAGAGCTGCTTTTTAGAGAAAGATGATTCTTGGTTCTTCTACCCCAGGTTAATTAATTAGAATTTTCAGAGTGAGGTCCAGGAGTCAGTAGTTTTAAGAAGTTTCTCTGATAAGGTTGCTAAAGTTTGTGTGTCTACTGGATCCTTGGTTTTATTTTATATTTTTATCGTTTTGAGCTTTTTTTTTTTTTTTTTTTTTTTGGTAAAAGACATGATATAGAAATCTTTGTTTTGTTTCAAATTTATCTCCAATTATTTCAAAATGTTATATTGAATAATTTACCCTTTTCCTATTTACTTGAAATGTTACCTTCCTCATACACTTAATTCTTAAACTAGTTTTAAAATTTTTTTTTGACTTATTCCATTCTTATTGATTTGTTTATTGCAGCATCAGTACTACATGGTTTTAATGTAGTATCTTAATAATATAATGTAGTGATTTGTTTAAACATATTTTTGTGATATTTAAAAAATCTGCATTACAGCGTGAAATAACTAAGAAGTTGGGCAACCCTAAACAGCCTACTAATCCTTTCCTGGAAATGATCAAGTTTCTCTTGGAGAGGATAGCACCTGTGCACATAGATACTGAATCTATCAGGTATTTGTATATAAAAATATTAAGTTTTCATTACTATTCACCCATGCATTTAGGAGATCAGTGACTATTGGGTACTGCTATGTGCAAGGCACCAAACTAGCTACTCATTTATGTATACTTATGTAAATTTGCTCCTGTGTATATATACACACACACATTTCTGAATTTATATATACACATATGTGCACTCATCTGTGTATATATTTATTTAGTTTTTCTTCTTTTTAATTTTAATTTTATGCATTGGTTCAACTTATATGAGAAATTGTCAATCCAAGTCTAGTATTATGTGTTAATAATATACCAGGAGTGCCTCTTTTGTTAACTTGCATAGATAAGTTAGGTAGCATAAATTTTAGTTACAACCTCAGGAAAGAAAAACTAGATGAATTTGTTTTGAAGGAACATTTGATGTATTTTCACAAATATATGAGAACTGAAAGTGTTTCTTTAAACAACTCTCATTTAAAGTTTCAACTTTGATCCAGGTGGAGTGGTGCACACCTGTAATCCCAGCAGCTCTGGAGGCTCAGATAGGAGGGTTGCAAGTTCAGAGACAGCCTCAGCAACTTAGTAAGGCCCTAAGCAATTTAGCAAGACCCTGCCTCAAGAAAAAGAAAGGAAAAAAAAAAAAAGGCACTGGGGATGTTGCTTAGCAGTTAAATGCCTCTAGGTTTAATTCATGGTTGGTGCCCCCCTCCCCCCAAAGAAAAGTGTTTCAGGTTTGATACCATCTGTGACATTTTCCAAAATTATTTCTTTTTACATTTGCATTCCCTTTTGTGAAATGTTGGCAGAACTTCCTCCCATCTCCTGGACTTTTCCTTAAAATATTTAAAAATATTTTATGGAAAACTCTGGGAAAAAGTGCTTTTAAAAATATAGCATACTGACTTATTATTCATCTCTGGTGCCCTTTGGGAGTATATATTAAAATTAAAATAATACTAATGACTTGTCATCTTGTATTCTATGAATCCTTTTGGATATCCTTAAGAGGTAATACTTTACCTATAAGAGAAAAATGGGTAATATTTTGTTTCTTCAAAGATGAGAGAAAGAGTATTGTAGGCACTGAGATTAACATATCAAGCTAACTGGATAAGAAAGAAAAGGGATATTTAGAAAATGATGTCATATATTTGAATTATAATATGGAGAGTTGATCCTTGAAAAGTAGATTTGGATCAGATTGTGGAAGGCCATTAAGGTTGACCGTTAGAGTTGTACTTCATTATTTGATTTTTGAGAACCACAGTTCATCGAGATGTATGATCGGAGGAGGGGAGTAGGAGAGAGACTGCTACAACAATATTGTGGTTGTCTCCTATGGTAGTGGGATAAAAAGAAAAGAACTTTATTTGCAGGAGGTTTTAAAATAGCAATCTAGATATTATCATCTTATTTCATATAGGAAATAAAGACAAGCAGACAGAAATATGAGTTTAAGTCCAGATAATAAAGAGAGTAAATAAATCTTTGCCTTTAGCAATCAGATCCTACTGATCTAGAAGATATGTTAGAACATAAACATTAACAGTAATTAGTACTGATAATGTGATTGGGAGGACTCTAAAAATGTTTTCAAGTTATAACTTATTTAATTATGAATAGGAACCATTCATAAAGTTAAATGATATTTAACTTTAAAAGATAATAAAAATATTATTATAGGAACTATTGTTATTACCATTTTATAGAGAAGGAGCAGTGAGTTAGAAAGGCATTATATTAAATTAAGAAAGTTGCTACAGAGCCCACCACACTGTACAGTAGCCTCATGAAAGAATCTGCTTTCAGTTCTATCTAGTAGTCAGCTTGCACTCATTTCATCCAACTCTGACAGTGTTAACTAATCTTTTTAGTTTCTGTATTTTTAAAGTTGAATATTTTTTAATAAGACTGAAATTCTTTTTCCTAAATATTTCTTGGCTAATTGCATCTCTTTGAGGAAAGCCTGTTATTTTTCCTATGAGGGCCTCAGAGAATTTTTTTTTTTTTCTAATTGACTACAAGAATATTTTTAAAAGGCTAACCTCAGTTTGCCTTTTAAACATGTGTTTGACATTAATAAATATTAAGTTATATATTAAGTTATTTGCTTTCTTTTGGCCTTTGATATCATATTAGGTAGTTCTGCTTTTCACATTAAAATCTATAATTAGTCTTGAAATTATTTTAGTACAAGGTAGACATAGAGATCCAACCTTTTTTTAAAGGTACATGATAGCTTGCTACTAAAAATATGGAAAAAGAATTAGATTAAAAATTTTTATTTGAAGTAAAGATAATGAAAATAGAGTAATCAGGGAAAATGATGAAAAAGAAAACACCCTCAGGAACATACTCTTAAAAGATAAATTTAAGAGATCCCTATAAGGGTGATAGATACACTTGACTCCTCACTTGATATTAAATTTGAGTATATGGGAGTTCATAATCTGCTTGAGTCAAATGTATGAAATATGATATGTCAAGAGCTTTGTAATGTTTTGAACAACTAATAATAAAAAAAATTTGAGTATATGGTATTTTTGAAGAAACATCTGGTAAATATGGAACACTGAATAATTAAATCTTATTTTATATGTTTTTTTGTGTTATTCGATCTGGCATTTTGTTACTTGATTTTGTTGAAAGAACAAATATCCATCAGTTGTGATTGATTATTTTAGGTAATTGTCAATTCCATTACGTGTTTATTTTGAAGTAACATAGGCCTGTTTTTAGAAGAAAACTTGAAAAAATTAAGTTTCCCTTTTGATCTATAGCAGCTCTTTTTTTTTATGTTCTTGTGAGGTTTTATTGTATCTGTTACATAGATATTTTTATACCTTTTAGTAGGAGGCCTGTGCTTTCTGTCTCTTAACAACTGTGCTTAACACACTGTATCTAAGATGATGTTGCCTTTTATTTTATTTTAGTATATTTGGATTAATAATTTTAGATAATTATTAAAGGAGCAAATCAAATAATATTAGCATTTTTACCTCATTTGAATGAATATGGAAAATAACTTTTTTTTTTCTTCTTTGCAGCAGTGGGGGTGTACTAGGATTAAACTGAAGGGTGTTTTACCATTGAATATTCTACATCTCCAGCCTTTTTAGTTTTTCATTTTGAGACAGGAAGGGTCTTGCTAAACTTCCCAGGTTGGCCTTGAACTTGCAGTGCTCCCAAGTAGTTGGGATTACAGGTGTGTACCATCACGCCCAGCAGAGAAGCTCTTTGAAAAGCAGCAGCTCAAATAGTTGATTGTTTTACAACAATGTTTGAAAAACCACTCTAACAAGTTTGTATGGGGCACATGTATATATAATACTGAGGAAGTTTTCTTAGATATTGCTAGTGAATGACTTGTGTTTTTTTTATACTTTAGTGCTCTTATTAAGCAAGTGAACAAATCAATAGATGGAACAGCAGATGATGAAGATGAGGGTGTTCCTACTGATCAAGCTATCAGGGCAGGTTTGGAACTGCTTAAGGTAAATATTTTTTTAAAATCAAGTGCCTAATTAGATAAATGTTAAACATATGTAGCCTATATTACTTGTTATTGAGGTTTGCCTCTAAAGTTTATATTACGTAAGATAAAATTTTCTCTGTTGTTTTAGATAATTTAGAATTTGCATATTCTAATTTGTAATTGAATGCTTTTAGGTTTAAATTCTATTATCTACCTTAGTATTAATACATTAAAATAAGGAGTATAATTTAAGATATCATTAGTAAGCAGAGCATGTGCTAATCGTTTTGTAGAATGAACCTAATTCTTCCTAAAACTCTATTGCATTTCTTATTTTGTTAGATAAAATATACTGGTGACTTTTACTGATTATATCAGTATCAGTTCATGGCTAAAAACATAAAATTGTAAAGAAAACATTCATAAGCCCTTCATACATAAACATTCATGTTTTTTGTTTCCTTTCACTTTTTTAAAAAAATGCAATTTATATAGTTGAAATTAGATCAAATATTGAATGTTGTATCTTTTCATAAAGTATAAGCATTTTTGTAGTGTTTTTTAAAGATAATATGTTTATGAATGTCGAAAAGCAGATCTGAATTTTAGCTGTTTACTAGCTCTGTGTTTTGGAGCACATTTACTTGTGTATGTTTCCTCTTTAATGATGATAACAATATCTCACAGGCAACTAAATTAAGTTGTGTACATGAATTTCTTAGCACAGTTCCTGGCTTGTAGTAAAACTTAATAGCAAACATTTTCTTTTTAGACAGTGATCAGATTAGGGGTATCAGTGATAACTATTCCTTGTTGGATATTTAGATTTTTCTAATTTTATTCTTATAAATATTAGTACTTAAGATGAATTTATTAAGATCTTTTGGAAAATAGGAGGGCATTACTGGTTTGAAAAGAATGATCAATTTTCAAAATGCTTGGAGAAGAATATATATATTTTTGTGTGTGTACATATACATACAATGTGTGTGTGTGCGTGCGCACGCATGTGTATGAATTTTTTTACATATCCTTTTACCGAGAAATTGTGCCCATCTGTAATCCCATCAGTAGTCATGAGGATACCATGTTCTTAACCTTCCCAAACATGGAATATTACAAATATTAATTTTAAAATATTTCCCAATTTGATAAGCAAAAGCAAATAATTTGCAATAATTATTTTAAGGTCGATCAACCTTCCATATATTAATCATTTTTGTTTTCCCTATGGCACTATCATTATTTTTATCTTCATTCATATATCCATTTACATCTCAATATTTTAGGTTTTTTTTTGAACACTGACTTGAATGAGCTTTTATTTTCTTTGCTTTTTTATGGGAAATATTTAATAAAGAAAAAGTAATATATGTTGCAAAATATAGTAATTAATGCCAATGTAAAGTAAGTAGAATGTTACTCAAATTGAGTGTTAAAAATATTTTTCTTTAGTGGTTTTATCTCTCCATTTATCCCCCAGATACTATTGTTCTGAATTTTGAATTCATTATTCTTTTTGTTATTCTTGATAGTTTTATGATAGTTGTCTGTCTACATGTCCCTAAATAAAATTGTTTAATTTGGTTGTTTATGAATCTTACAAGTATGGCATTCTATGCAGTACATTTTTCTGCTATTTTTTCTTCTTATATTCCATTTTGAGTCTCCATTTTTCTACTCTGAAAAATCCTCTGGAGGATTTTTATTATTTTTATGTTTTAAAATCCTACCCATCTGACTTGAAAAGTGTTTCTTGGGAGTGTATGTCTAATTTTATTTTATCCCTATAGTTACACAGTTTTCTCAGGATCATTTTTTTTTCCCCAGTGCCTTCTTTATAATCTAATATAGTTTATGTTAGGATCTATTTTTTGCTTTACTTCTGTTTCATGCTTCTTTCAGTGTAATTACTATGTTGTATTGTTACTTTATAGTATCTTTTACTATCACCAGAGTTTTTACCCTTTCCCTAAATTACTTTTTTCAAAATGTTCTTAGCTATTCTCTTCTAATTCCTTTATTTAGAAATAAAGATGCTTCACCTGATTCTTTTTTATGTCCCTTTTTTTCCTACCCTCATCACCACACCCAAATAATCCTACATAGTAATCAAAATCAAGTTTTGACTAGAATTATGTTAACATACTATTTAATTTGGGAAGAAATTATTTTTTCATGTAATGCAGTCTTCCTGCACAGGAAGATTTCTATTATATATAATAAGTTTATCATTTTATTTATAGTGCTTTCAGTTTCTTGTTAGCATAATTATTTTTGTATTGATTTGATTTGTACTATATCTGATATTTAGTATTTTGGATTTGCATTATAAGGATGAAAAGGTTTTACACATGATATTTATGACTCATTTTCTAGGTCCTCTCATTTACACATCCTATCTCATTTCATTCTGCTGAAACATTTGAATCACTTCTGGCTTGTCTGAAAATGGATGATGAAAAAGTAGCAGAAGCTGCACTACAAATTTTCAAAAACACAGGAAGCAAAATTGAAGAGGATTTCCCACACATCAGATCGTGAGTTGAACTTATTTTGATAAATGTTTTGGGCATATTGTTGCTTAAGTAATAACTAGAATCTTTTAAAGGTTTTTGGGAAATCTTGGGGAAAGATTGTCAGGTTACCTTATTCTATGCTGTTCAATGGAACTTATCCTTTCCTGGGAGAAAGCACTGATTGATATTTTAGAAGATTAATGAAAAAGCAAGGTAAACATGCCACATCTTTATGAGGCATTAGTTTTACTTAACAGATTTTGATGAACAGAATTTTATAGTAAGTCTGTCCCTGGCATATTATTGCATGGGATAAACAGTTCACTTGATTTAAAGTAGAGGGAGAAATTTCAGCAGGACTCTTTACTTTCTTCTGTGATTAAGTGTACTACTGGATCAAAATTTTCATAAGCTGTGTTTTACTTGACATAGGGATATAGGGAAGCATCAAATACTCATCTTAATAGCAGTATAATATTTTCTGTATTCTAGTGTTTCTAAGAAGTAGAATTTGAGTTGTTATTCGAGGGCTAATAGTAGTTTTCATTGTTCAAGATTCTGTAATAGCCCCAAAGAGTAAGTGTTCAATTTTTCTGTGTTACTTCTTATTTTTCTGTATATGCCTCATGTTTTTGGAGATAAGATTTGACAGGTGGTCCTGATATTGCCACAGTCATCAGTGGTTGGTTTTACCTCTTCCTCATCACTTCTGGCTTAGCCACTGTTCTAGTTAGTTGTGGTTGGGATAGCATGCTTCTTCATGCAGAAGAATTGCCTATTGCCTTTTTCCTCATGAAGACTATTGGCGCAGGTAGCTCTTAGAGTGAGGTATAAATTTTATTATTCCTTTCTAGAAACTGCTGATAAATAGGACAAAGGCATTATTTAAATAGTAATTGAAATATACCAAAATTTTTTAATAATAGTCTCTTTGGTAAGAAGGAGAAATCTTATTGTTTGGAACTGCCTTATTAATTTCTAAGTGAGTTCAGAGTGTAAGTTTTTCTATGGAATGGCATGGTGGCTCTTGTAGACAGATCAGAGATCAGAGTTTGACCCTCACTACCATCATCGTATGTACCATTTACGGAATACCTACATAATATACTGTCTCATATGAATTTTATAATAATTCAGTGAAGTATGATTATTATCCTAATCTTCCAAGTGAGGAGTCTAATGTTCAATGAGGCAATTGGTTCTGGGTCATATAACTAACAAGAGCAGGGGCATGACTACATTTATGTTCGTTGACTCCATGCCTACAGAAACATAACCATTATGGTACAGTTCCTTTTTTAAAAATATCTTTTTAGATATTGATGGACCTTTATTTTATTAATTTATTTATATTCAGTGCTGAGAATCGAACCCAGTGCCTCATACATGCTAGGCAAATGCTCTACCACAGATTCACAATTCTGGGGGGGAAGGGGGGAGGGAGCTTTCTTTCTTATTTAGAACTTTGAACAAGTTTTATTTGACTTATTCATTGGGGATTTATATTATCTTTATTCTAGATTGTGTTTCCTATTATCCTTTGTGTTTTAAAGAAACATTGTTTGACCTTGGCACAGCGCCACACCCCTGTAATCCCAGTGAATCAGAAAGCTGAGGCAGTAGAACTGCAAGTGTGAGGCCACCTCAGCAACTTGGTGAGGCCCTAAGCAACTTAGCGAGATCCTATCTTAAAAAAAGGACTAGGAATGTAGCTCAGTGGTAAAATGCCTCTAGGATCAATCCCCAGTGCTCACAAAAAAACCCCCAACAAAACAGAAAACATTGATGTATTTTTAAGAGAACTAAAAGAACAAGGTTGAAAGGTTGACATTTTAAAATACTCAAGGGCATTTTAAAATGTGCTACTTTAATATGGAATTGAAACACTTAAAATAACTTGGTTTATATGCTGAGTATATTTTAAATGTCTCTCATGAAGAGAATTAACTGATATTGAATGCTTGCTGTGTATATACACTATTCTCAGTAATTTATTGTATATGCCTTCCAGGAGATAAAATATGAACATTTTGTGTTTTAAATTATTAAATTGGTAGTTAATGTTGAGGAAAAATGATGAGTATGTGAATGTTCATTAAATTTTCTTCTCTTGAATTGACCAAAATAATTAAAAAGAACCAGAGGAAAATATAATTAAATAGAATGTACTACAAAGAACTGGCACCAGGTATGCCATTTAGACTAAATTAAATAATACATATCCCTAAATCAGGTATATAAGGCATTTATAGTAAGTATCTTCTTATTTGGTAATTTAGAGGGGAGACTATAAGGTAGAGATAGGCTTTGAGAGAAATAAGGAAAACCTGGTTTCACCTGTAATATTAATACAGGAGAGGCATTGTAATAATTTTTTATTAGGCCAGTCTATTGTTCTTAGTTGGAAAAATAATGATCCAAGGTGTGATAAGAAGGGAACTATTGGGGCTGGGGATGTGGCTCAAGCGGTAGCGCGCTTGCCTGGCATGCGTGCGGCCCAGGTTCGATCCTCAGCATCACATACAAAACAAAGATGTTGTGTCCGCCGATAACTAAAAAATAAATATTGAAATTCTCTCTCTCTCTCTCTCTCTCTCTCTCTCTCTCTCCCTCCCTCCCTCCCCCTCCCTCCCTCCCTCTCTCACTCTCTCTTAAAAAAAAAAAGAAGGGAACTATGAAGGAAATATTTAACTATTAACAGGAAAAGAGAAAATTATGTGCTTCAATGGATGGTGAATTATGATGTTCTCTTCTGACTCAGCTTTTCTCTCAGGAGTTTGAATCACCCCAAAGTAGGAAAACTAAGAGTCCTTTTATAGCCCATATTCCAAATGGAACTGATTGTCATCTTTTTAAGGCAATTTTTTTTTTTTTTGTACTGAGATTGAACCCAGAAGCACTTTAACACTGAGCTACACCTGCAGCTATACCTTTTTACTTTTTATTTTGAGACAGTCTCTCACTGAGTTGCTGAGGGTGTTAAGTTGCTGAGACTGGCCTTGAACTTGCCATCCTCCTTCTGTTTCAGCTGAGTTGCCAGGATTCCTTGTCCTTTTTAACGAATTTTGGGGAGAAATTACACAAGAGACAAGGATTCACTACTTACAGTCCTGATTGAGTCACTATAGTTGGAGTAGGAGTATTGGTATTAATTTATTTTTCCTGGTACTGGGAATCAAACCTAGGACCTCACACATGTGAGGGAAGTGCTCTACCACTGACCTATGTCCTTACTCCTTGATGTTAAATTTTAAAAGATGTATTCAGTGTCTAGTCTGCAGAGAGACACTTTCGTTTAAAATGTCATAGTCAGAAACAAGTTCCTTACTCCCAAAATAATTAACAGAATACAAATTAGCTAACAAAATCTTTGTAAACATTTTAGCATTCATGAAATTGTTGATAAATAAGTACTATTTAGAAAATTGAGTTTTTCAAGATAAAAAGAAAATTGTAGTTGCTTTAAACTGCCAAGAAAGTTAAACAACTAATGTCATCTGGGGGAAAAAAGAGGGAGAACAAAAATAAGATAATAAAGGGAAAGAAGCAAAGGTTAAGAAGAACTAAAATATCTTTACATTATATAATTTTATAGCTAGCATAGAATAGAATAAACAATATAGAAAAAATGGGGCATGAGGAAGTTGTATAGAATGTGGAGAAAATGGTCAGAAAATGAAGGCAGTTAAAGAGAATGAATTGCAGTTAGTGAAAAACCATTATTGGTTTTTCTGGAGAAGAAAGCTGAGTAATGGGAAATGAAAATATTCAAGAAAATAGCAATAACAACAACAATAATAGTAATAATAAACTTTTTAGAATTAATCTGGAGATCAGGTACTTGTATTTTAAGAAAATAACCTGGTACAATTTACTGAATTATGGGAGTGGGTTCCCAGAAATGAGACATAAAGAAAAAAAAGATAATGTACAGCAAAAGGAAATGAGACTGAATTCTTTTCAACTAATAATTTAACACCTGGAGAGTTTTGAAGAAAAAGGAATATAACTAAAGAATTCCCTTGCCATCCTAAGTTGTGTGTAAGTAAAGGCAAATGAAAAGCATCTTCAAGTATAGAGGGCTCTGAAAATGTATTTTCCTTTTTTATTTTGAGATCACTTCTTCTATCCACTTGTATGCCTTTCTCATTGGAATTTGTTTGCGTATGCCATTAAATTTGCCATTTATTTTCTTCTTATTTCTATATGTCCTACATAAATACTCTTGAATATTTACTTTCAAACATGGCTATGAAAATTCATTTGGAAAACTGCATTGTCTTTTTTTTTTTTATTTTAAAGGATAATGCTAAAAAGTAAAATTGCCTTATGAGGGGGGAAGAAAAAACCTAATAGACTATAATTATAAAAGAAATTGAGAAAATTTATTCTCTAATAAAAGCACTAAGAAAAGGAGGGGGGAGGGGGAGAGAGATTGATTTCATTTCAAATCTGTGAGAAATCAGGAATTCTGATTCTTTTTAATTGTTCAGAATGTGGGATTAAAAAAAGAAAAGCACTCAATTCTTTAAAGCATGGATGCTAAAACTGAATGAAATACACTTTCCTAAAAGAAAGCTAAGACAAATCTTAGTAATGATTTCTGTGTAAGTGAAATTTTCGCAAATAGAATTTTACTGTAGTAAAATAAGAGTATATTGTGGCCAGATGTAGTTTATTCTAGGAATACCAAGAGGATTGGTATTATTAAGCTTCATATTCATGTTTATAATTTATTATATAAGTAGGAAAAAGGGGATACCATAAATCATTTTGATAAATGCTGAAAGTGCTTCTGATTTAAAAATAAGAATCAGTCTACTACTAACTGAATTTAATTTTATAGGAATAAATATAACATAATGAATATTTCTCAAACCAGTACAGTACAGTACAGTAAAACATTAGAAATATTTCCCATAAAATCAGGAACAAGATAAGAAACAACACCATCCCTGTGATTATTTAACATTGTTTTTGAATATTAGCCAGTGTAATTGCATAAGACAATAAGAGGAACAAGTATTGGAAAGTCAAAAACAAAACTAATAATTTTTCGTGGAAAATCCAGGAGAATAAACTGAAAAACTACTAGAAACAGGGTAGCAAAAACAAATATGTTAAAATTCAAAACTTTTCTTATATATCACTAACTATATATCAACATTTAGAAAACATAGAGTGAAGCATTAGAAAATCTAATAGTAAAGTGTACAAAAAATTTGCAAACCTTTAATGGTAGATGAGAAGTATAATATTTAATATTATAAATAACATTGATCAGGAAAAATTAGGTTGCCCAATAAATAACTAGGAAGCTGTTTTCAAAAGAAAAATGAATCTAGTCTGTTTTCCTTGATTTTTACATATATTCAAGTGAATCCCAGCTAAAGTCTTAATGTATCTAAGATTTTAAATACACAAAATGAGTACTAAAATATTAATATGGTTCTATAGTTTTTGTTTTTTGGGGAGGGGACACTAATATGAAGTCATAAATCAAGTATTAATGGATGGGATTTTAAAAAAAACTTTTTTATTAAAAATATTTATGAATCCCCTAGTGGAGGGTATTGAAAATGAACTGGATGGGCTCTCTGCCCTTATTTTTTAGTGTTGTGTATGGAAGAACTACTATTCAGATAAAAGCCAAAATCTTAAAACGATGTTGAAGTGATGTGCTGGAAAACTATTTTCAATATGTATAACTTTTAAAAGTTTAATTTCTCCAATTTATAAAAACTCTTAACGAAGGAATAACAAATAAGTCTCACAGTGGAATGTTAGCAAATGGAAGAACAGAAAATTCTTTCAGCCTTCCAAGTCATGAAAATGTGTTTGTGTAAACAAGGAAATACAAATAAAAACAATTGAATTATATATATCCAGCTTTAGTTAGCATTCTAGTGATGTTGTCCTTACTGGAATGCGAATATATATCCATACAGCCATTCTGGGTTGGTAACGTGGGTAATGCATTCAGTCGTAAAATGTGTGTAGTCTTTGCTCTGCAGTTTCACTTTTAGGAACTTATCCTGGAGATAATTTGAAAAGATACCCACATAATCATTATGTGGGCCAAAATCCTCTCAGACAGACAGAAACTATACTAGGTATTTTAAACAAAAATATATTAACACAGGTGTGTGGAGGATGAAAGATCAAAAAATTGCACTGATAATCCAGAGGTAAGAATTGCTGTAAGTAGCTGCTATGCTGGCCTGGGAAGAAATGGTGTTCAGAGGTAGAGGAGCTGTGTCAGTATTGCCCACCTTCCTGCAAGGTGTGATGGGCCTGAGAGCAGTAAAGTTATTACTCAGAAGGCCTAAAGAAGCTCTAGTGTCTCTTTAGAGGAAGCCAGCTCTCAAAGTAGTCTGGAAAATGTGGATTTATATCTCCAGAGTCTCAGAGCAGTTTATAAGGGGATAGATTTAAAGTTCAGAGACAGTGTGTAAATAACTACTAGCTCAGGAATATTTATGGTATTGTTGAGTTTAACTCTAAATGTTCATCAGTATAAGATTGGTTATATTAGTTACATTAGTTTTGGTGTAGTTATACACTAAAGAGCTATTTGGCTGTCAAGCAGTATCTGACAATGAGAAGGTTAATGTTAAGCAAAATTCATCATAGAAAGGTCTATACAACATTGTTAGGTGAAAGATGTTTCTAAATTGTGTATTTTATGTTCTTATTTCTTTAATAATATGTTTATGCATTAATAATATGTCTAGAGAAATTTTAAAAGCATGTTCCAAAAAGTGTTGGATATTATTTCAGAATGTTGGGATTTGGGGGGATTTTTCTTCATGCTTTTAGTGTATTTTTTCAGTTTTCTTTTTTGGAGTTTTCTACATGTATGATTATCATCAGGAAAAATATTTTTTTAATTTGTGGAAAGAAAACTAATCAAGGAATAAGGAATTTCTTCTAATAGGAAAAAGAGAGAAAGTAGAGGTAGCTGCTTTATTTACTTCCATTTACTTCTAAGGTCTGCTGAGTACTTCAGAATTCATGAAATTATTTTTTCTTCCTTATGTTCATTGTTTTGTTTTCTGTAAATGAGTATGCAAAACATTGTACCCACTTAGAGTTTCACATAATCAACTTAAAAAATCCCAGATACAGTTGTTTATTACTTGTGTGATCTATGATTTTTTTCTTTGTTACTGAGAAAAGATATTGATGTTTATATTATTGAATTAGATTAATTTGGGTCTTATCTGGAGAATTTGGTTGACTAAATTAACCACAGAAAATAATGTTTAATGTCTGGAATGTTTATGGTATTGTTTGGTTACTAAGTATCAACAGATGCAAATATCTATTGATACTTGGTAACCAGTGGTGATATTCTCATTGTCTTACCCTCTTCACTAAATAGTTGAACACTTTCATAAAAAGGAACTCCTAATCTATGTTTTGATTTTCAGTGTTGCATTTGTTTAGGAAAGGCAGGGTAAATATTTTAGTCTTTTATTTTATTTAATAGTGTTAACAAACTAATGTTCTCCAAAGATGACCAGAGTGTTGGTTTTTAAAGAATGTGTCATTTTAAACTCATGAATTTACAGATACTTGTGTTTCAGTCAGTTCCAATGAACACGTTGATTGATGCCCACATTGTTCTAGTCATAACCCTGGGAGTTTATTCAAGTTGGCCCTGGGTCCCTTTGAACAATCCAGTAGTCTTTATAATTTCTTTACTGTCTCTTCTAATTTCTTTACTATTTGGTATGACAGGATGTTCCAGGCCTATCTAGTACATGTCTAGCCTGCAACTATAATTGGCTCTTTTCCCAAGGAGCCCAGGTTCCTTTTCATGGGAATAGCATTAAGAAATCAGAAAGCGAGTCCTGTGGGCACTAATTGCTAACATGTATGACATGGTTCTGGGAAAATTCATAAGACATAGTTCGCAAAATTTTTTGAAAGGTAAAATGCCCTGTGTGTTTATCCTGATTCTTGTATTTCAAATTTAACACTATAGGCTTTTTACTGAACCTCATCAATTTTGTTTGTTTTTCTTTTTCCTGTGTGAAGATGGCATAGGATAAAACTGTTATATACTAACTCTTGCTTTATCCCATATTCTATTCATACCAGTCTCAGTATAGCAATAGCACCACAAATTTAATCCCTAAAAATGTTTGTTTACTTGTTTAGGTAGTTCTCTTTGTATGTGGGGTATATCACATTAGAGATCTGTAGTTAAATTTCTTTCTGTGCTTTAAAGTTACTTGGAATAATACTTTTTTTGGGTAGTTAAGCCATTACATGGATACTCATTGCATTCATATTTATTTATTTTGGGGGTACCAGGGATTTAACCCAGGCCAAGCCACATTCCCAGCCCTTTTTTTAAATTTTAATTTTGAGTTGGGGTTCTGCTAAGTTGGTGAGGCTGGTTTGAACTTGTAATCCTCTTGCCTCAGCCCCTGATTCCTTGGAATTACAGGTGTGTACCACTGCACCTGGCTCATTTTATTTTTTAAGATGTTGCTCTTTTAAAATTTAACGTTAGTTTTATATTATGTGAAGTAATTCAGTGTTGATAAAAATCTAAAAGAAGCAAAATGTAGTCTAGGAAGTCTACTATCCCTTAACTTTCCATTCTATTACTTTCCTATAGATGAAAATATGTATTCACATACCCCTTTTGATGAATAAATTATAACATACACCATACACAGTTCTACCTTTCTTTTCTTTAGCTACATATACTGGAGGTGGTTCCATATTTAAATATAGAGATCCTTATTTGTTTTGTGGATATATCTTTATTTATTTAACCATTTCCTTATTTGTGGACATTTGGGTTGTTTCAGGTATTATAAATAATCCTATAGTGTTCCTTTTGCATGCATCTTTTGTTGTTTTTGACAGTTATCTTTGAGAGTGGTTGCAAAAAGTCAAAGAGTAAAATGCGTATATAATTATGCTAGGTATTACTTATTCCCATTCATATTGATTATATATTGTACATCTTCAGTAGCAGTGTGCCTGATTCTCAACATACTATTGTTATGAAATGTATCTCTTTTTAACTTTGGTCATCTTCCTTATTCTGCTAATCTTTGAGAATAGTATAGCCATTGCTACTTTCTTTTGTATTAGTGTTTGTTATGGCATATTATTTTCTATTTTTTAAAAACTCTTTTAGTTCTTCCTGGGACTTGGTATTTAAAGTGGGTGGGGTTCTTACAAATATCTTAATTAGGGCTTTGCTGTTGTTGTTACTTATGTTTCTTTGTTATTAACTTGGTTGTTTTTGGTCCAGTTTGACAACGGTCTTTCAGTTAGACTGTTCAGACCATTTGCATTTAATATAATTATTGATATGGTCAGTTTTGAGACAGGGTCTTGCTAAGTTGCCTAGGGCCTCAGTAATTTGCTGAGGAAGGCTTTGCATTTTCAATCCTTCTGCCTTGGCTTCCTGAGTTGCTGGGATTACAGGTGTGAGCTGCCAAACCTGACCTTATTTAATTTTATTGTTTCTGTTGCTACATCCTCAATTCACATATCTTTTCTTCTGCAGCATATAATTTGCTTTTAATCCCATCCATGTATTTTTCATTTAAAATATTGTGTTTTTATGTTTATTTTAAATTCCATTTTTGTCTCATATTTTATTTCTATCCTTGTTTCTATCTTGGGCATATGGAACATATTTCTTTGAACATATTTATAAGATATGTCTTAATGTCTTTGTAATTCCATATTTGTGTCACTTCTAAGTCTGTTTCTGTTGATTAATTTTCCGCTTGGTTATTAGTGTTCTTTATGCTGTTGGTTGTAGAAATGAGTTACCAGAACTGACTGTGTTGAGGAAAAAATTTTTTTTAATTACTTTTTACAGATTATAATTATTAACATGTTATATATAAATTAATGGGATTCACTGTAATATTTTCATACATATGCATCCTGTGCATTGATTATTTTCACCCACCATTCTGTTGTCTACCTCTGTTCCCACTCCTCTTCCCGGGGGCTAAGAGTTCTTTTTCAGCTTTCAAGTCTCTTTGGGGTAGGGGAGATTTTCTATCCTACTGCATTCCTACATTATTTTCCTTGTCTTGGGTAACTTTTTCTCATATATATCATGGATCATTTTCTAGCCAAAAATTGGGTATACCCCTCTGTGGATTCCTAGTACTCACACTGTCTTCTTTTGTGGCGTCCTGTTCTTTAATACTTTACCCTTGAAGTCAGAGCTGCCGCCTTCTACCTGAATTTCAATCTCTTTCTCATTTCCGTCTTTATTTGAGTTACTCCTTTAAAAAAAATATTGTTATTATTTCAATACAGAGGGTTGAACTGAGGGGCATTTTACCACTATGCTATACCTCCAGCTCTTTATATTTTTCATTTTAAGACTGGTTCTAGTGGGTTACAGAGATTGCCTTCAACTTGCCTTCCTCCTGCCTCAGCCTCCTGAGTAGCTAGGATTATACATGTGGGCCACTGTGCCTGGCTTTCGTTACTTCTTGTACTGTGGCTTGGGAATTGTCTCCTTGGATTAAGCTGGGGAAGATGTAATAATTGTTTGCCATCTTTTAAGACCTGTTGCCTATTGTCTAGTGCCTGAAACCTTTAACATATTTAGTTTGTTTTCTGGCTAAGTCAAGGGAATAAATCCAGTTTCATTTACATCATCTGCAGCAGACATTCTCTTGGTGCACTTTTAATTTCCTTGCTTGTTTTTGATTAGAGTGAAAGTAAACATTTTTTTCATATATTTCAAGGTAATATTGTCTTTCTTTAACACATTTTTTAAAAAAATTTTGTTTTAGTTGTAGATGGACCCAGTACATTTATTTTATTTACTTATTTTATGTGGTCCTGAGGACCAAACCCAGTGTCTCACACATGCCAGTCAGGTGCTCTACCACTGAGCCACAGCTCCCAGCCCTAATATTGTCTTTTGATGATCTTTGTACCTTTTCATGTCCAGCCCATTTTTCTATGGTATTATTGGTCTTTTCATTTTCTATTTTTGGACGGCTTTTTATGTTAGGGATAACAACTCTTTTTCCATATAATATGAAATCTTAATGTTCCTGTTCAGTTTTTTGTTTGGCTTTTAATTGTGCTTTGTATTGGTATCATGTGAGATTCTACTCTTCAACTGTGATGAGTTATTGTATCTCTGAATTCTTCATATTGGTTTGGTATTGGGCAGTGAGAAAGATTGCTTTTACCATGTGATGTTTGAATAATAGTTAAGAGCACCGTCTTTATTCAATCTTCATTGTAAGGTTTTGAGTGGTAGAATGATGTGATACATGGGTGTTCTTCCAGGTAGCTACATGACTTCACTCCTCATCTCCCCTAGAATTCTGCTCAAGCATTACTTTATCAGAAGGGGCCTGTATTTAAAATTCTCTTTTACATTCCCCTCTTCACTTTTATCTTTCTCCTCCTTTTCTTTTTTCCCCCTCTATAGTAGTTATCACAATTTGATATAACACATTTATGTTATCATTTGTCTTATTTCTAAGATGCTGGTAGCATGAAGACAAGGATTTGGGGCCCTTAATAGTGCTCAACTCATAATACTGCTTAATGAGTATTGGTTAATCTGATTTCCCTTTGTGTAGGTTGTTCTGGCACAAAGCAAAAGATGAATTGGAAGAGGCAGACTTCAGAAAGAACACAACCTCCCATCACAGTGGTCTAGTTGAAAGGTGGCAGAAACTTTGTTAGAGTGATAGCAGTGAGAATAAAGAGAAAGGCCTCATGGGAATGCCATTAGAAAGGAGTGGATTATCAGCCTTATTTGTACTTATAATTATCGAATAAAAATTTTAAAACAAAATACCTGTATTTGGTTTATATTGGTAATATAGACATTTGTAAGGCAAAATTATAGGCCATTGAAAGTGAGTCTGAGTA
The DNA here is from genome assembly GCF_021218885.2 of Marmota monax. Lineage (NCBI taxonomy): Eukaryota > Metazoa > Chordata > Mammalia > Rodentia > Sciuridae > Marmota > Marmota monax. Next base: position 7,618,146 of record NW_026693082.1, read on the forward strand.
GATCTCAGTGATTAGTTTTTGGTCTCACAAAGCTTAAAAAAACAAATATTAAAGTATCTGACAAATCATACTAGTTTTTCTGGTTTATTGTTTTTCTTTGATTTTTATTTTTAGAGCATTGCTTCCTGTTTTACATCACAAATCTAAAAAAGGACCCCCTCGTCAAGCCAAATATGCCATTCATTGTATCCATGCGATATTTTCTAGTAAAGAGACCCAGTTTGCACAGATATTTGAGGTAATGAGAATTTTCTTTATTTCATACATCATTACTAAAAAGGAAATATTGATGACTTTTGCAGAATGTTTACATTATTTTGTACATTTTCAGAATTTAAATCAGGGAAAATCAACATTGATAAATGATTAAAACATGAAAATTTCTGATTATTCAGTTGTTTAACACTGATTCAGATTCAGAAATCAAATTATATAATACTTTTTGACATTGCTTTATATATTTGCATTTGGAGACTTACTGGAGGGTAATTACATATCAAATTATAGTTATTGATAGTAGGTAACAGATGATTATTCTGTCAGTTTACAGGTTTAAAAATTTGAATTCTGTTTGAGGTACTGAGGGTATAGGGTTTGGACATCAATATTAATTGGTATTTAAAGTAAGTAAGTTTATACTTTTATGACTAACTGAAGTATGTTTCAGATACAAAGTGTGTCTTTTCAGTATACATTTGTATTATTTTCTATACACTTTAAATTACTTGCACCTAAATATTTATTGCAGTCTTTTATAACTAAGGACTGTCTTTGAAACTTGTTATTGCAAATAAAAGTTATAAAAATCTGTAAAATCCTAATTTATAATTTTACTTTAGGAACTTTCAGTGAAGTCAAAACAATTTGGAAAACATGCCAATGGTATCTACTATAGATACTTGTAATCTCTTATTAAGTAGTTTTTATGCTAATTTTGTCATATTTTCATGTATTATGTTAAACTGTGAGAAGGAAGAAAAGTGCTCTCTTCTTCCAAACAACTTTTTATTTTATGTTTTTTTTCTGTAGATTATAAATAATTTAATTTTTGTGCATTTGGATGTGGGTTTTTTCCTATAGTTTGTTTTTGTGTATGAGAATGGCTTTAATAAATTCATATTGACCTGTGAGAAACTTGTTTTTCTTTTTCTTTCTTTTCTCTCCCTTTTTTTTAAATTAGTTCTAATCAGTTATACATGACAGTAGAAAGTTCTTTGATTCATAATACACAAATGGAGCAGAATTTTTCAGTTCTCTGGTTGTAAATGAGTTAACAGTATTCAAGCAGTCATACATGTACCTAGGATAATGATATCCGTCTCATTCCACCATCTTTCCTACCGCCTGCTTTTTCTTCTTTATCTCTTTTTTAATTTTTGTAATTGGCTCTTGAACCCAGGGACACTTAACCACTGAGCCACACCTCCAAGCCTTTTTTTTTTTTTTTTTGCTTTTTACAATTTTGAAGACAGGGTTTTGCCAAGTTGTTTAGAGCCTCACTTAGTTGCTGGGGCTGGCCTGGAAATTGCATTCCTCCTGCCTTAGCCTCCAGAGTTGCTGGGATTGAAGGTGTGTGCCATTGTGCCTGGCTGCTTTTCTTGATTCATCTTTTTGTTTCATTGATGATGATGAGAGTAAGTTGTGCTTTTAGAGTACTTTTATTATTATTATTTTTTTAAATATTTTATCTGTTACTTAATTTCATCTTCACTAGCATCCCAACTGTATTCCTTTAACTGTAACGGTCAAGTTTTGGAGAAAATGTTTCCTAGATATCTCTGGCCTTTTTGCGGTTGCTGTTATGTCAGGATCTGACTGTTAATTTTGCTTTTCCAGAAATGTTTTTATTAATGTAACTATAATATCAAACTCTTTATAATAAACTAATTGAAAAAGTTATTTATGCTATCATAATTTTGTTGACAATATGAACAACAAACTGGCACTTAGCTAGGTGTACTTTGTAAGTACTAAGGGAGTTTATCAGGTGGCATGAAGTAAACTCACTTAAATAGATTTTGGACTAAATTAAGCCTATGTTGCCCTAATCTGTTAGCAAAAAACCTCAGTTCTCTATTGCTTTTCAAGCTTGGAATTATGGTGTTCAGTGTCAGGTAATAGGGCACAAATGTTTCAGTAAAATGCAACATTAAAATTTATGATAGATAATGTATTCACTTGCTTTCAAATTAGAAGATGGAAAGAGAATATGCAGTAAAAAGTCCACTACCCTTCTGTTCCTTCCCACTTATTTAGTTATTTTCTCATATGCAGCCATTGTTATCTGTTACTAATGTCCTTTTCTAGAGATACTTTGTTTGTATTGGAGAAGGAATATACAAGTATATACACAAAATACAATTTGGTCCCTGATTGTTTCGATTATTCCAGTGATAGCACTCTTCTGATTTTCCTAGTTTTATTAACAATACCTTTTGGACATCATTCTATAAGAGTAAGTGAAAGTTTCTTCGTTCTTTTGTTTAGACAAAATGCATATTAATGGTTAGATTTCTTTTCAGAAAAACAAAAATCATTTTTTTTTAAAAAAATATTTATTTATTTATTTATTTTTGTTTTCGGCGGACACAACATCTTTGTTTGTATGTGGTGCTGAGGATTGAACCCGGGCCGCACACATGCCAGGCGAGCGCGCTACCTCTTGAGCCACATCCCCAGCCCAACAAAAATCATTTTGTTATCGTGTTTAATAAAGACACCCAAAATTCAATTGACTATAGACATAGTAAAGGCTTATGTCTTGCTACTGAAAAGTCCTGTTGGACGTTTGGCTGGTTAATCAGTAGCTTACGAACAGACTCTTTCTGAATAGTGGCTTCTCCTTAAGTCCCATCAAATGCTCGGAATTAAATCATCCACTGAGTACAGATAGACCCTGTGGAAATGACATCCTGCTTATGCCTGCCTTAGTGCAGATGTGGCATACTTCACTTTCATTTCTATTCCCTTGACCAGAACTCATATGTTCTCACCTAACTGCAGAGGAAACTGCAAGTGGAATCATCTTATTGCCCAGGAAGTAGAAGCAAAGTGGACGTTTGTGAGCCCTGACAGTCTCTAATATATTCATATAAAAGACCATAAAATATATGCTACATAATAGGATTTTACAGGCTGAAATGTTTCTTTACCTACTTCTAAACTATGACTTGGGCAAAACTGAAAATGTTTAAACTTAATGTGTTCTAGACATAGATAATCCTATAGAAATCTAAACATAACCTTAAGTTACTACCTACACCAGGTATGTGCATTGAAACTTTTGTAGTTTTTGAAATTCAAAGATGAAATATGTTAATTTTTATAATCTTTATTATATAGAGAGAGTTGAATATATTTTCCTCCCTTCATTTTCAGCCTCTGCATAAGAGCCTAGATCCAAGCAACCTGGAACATCTTATAACACCATTGGTTACTATTGGTCATATTGCTCTTCTTGCACCTGATCAGTTTGCTGCTCCTTTGAAATCTTTGGTAGCTACTTTCATTGTGAAAGATCTTCTCATGAATGATCGGGTAATTTATATTTTTTAGATTTGTGTTCTTCATAATGTTATCTGCTAAAATTTTATGCAGCAGAGTAATAAACTGACGGTAATGACATTTCCATTTGGCTGCCTTTATTTTAGGCTTTTTAGTTTTTATTAACTGTGCTCTATCTCCATTATAAGTAAAATAACATTGAAGCAGCTCTTTAGTTGAGCATAGGCATATCACCTGAAATATATATGTGATAAATGTATCACCTGATTCTATTCAGCTCTACAGGAGGTTAATTTTCATAAGGACATCTATTTTTAAAATGTACAGATTGACTAAACAGTTCACAGTTTGTTGTCATGACTGTGGTTGGTCTTTTTCTTGAATAAAGTAAAAAAAAAAAAAAAAAAAACCCTGGTAGAAAATTTTGGGAAAGAAAAGAAATAATGATTTTGTTTGTCTTTGACTTGTGTTTATTTGGGGCTTGATGCCCTGTAGTCACATGAAATTTTATGCTTATATGTATATATGTATATTTAGATGTGTATACACATATAAATGACTTGTAGATAGCTATCAGTTATGTATCTTCTGTACCCTCAGCACTGTATTAGGATCTCTAGAGGATCAAAAGAAAAATGAACTTCTAAAAATACTTAAAATATGCATATTTTAAGTGCACATCTGCCACATGTGTTATATACATCATTATTCTGATCGTCCCTTTAATACATCTTGATACTTTTAAATTATTAAGTTTAATACCTTGATACTTTTAAGCTGAGAGGTTATGGAAAAATAGTTTACAGAGATAATAACTGTTGTTGTATATATTAGATTTCTGATGATTTGTGGCTGTGTAAATCTAGTGGTCTAAATCTCTGTGATTTGGAGGCCAAGGGCCTATTTTAATTTCCATAGTCTACCAGTTTCTTTGCCTGTATTCTTGACCTGTCCCTATCATTTCCCCTGTGGATAGTAGTGTGTGTGTTGGAGGAAGTGTATTTCCATCCTTTAGATCGTGTTTGCTAATCATGTGTTTAAAATTTTCTATATCCTATATTCTTTTTCTTTTTTATGGTCCTGGAGATTGAACCTAGGGACTCACACATTAGGCAGTCTCTTCCATTGAGCTACATCCCTAGTCCTTTTTAATTTATTTTGAGACAGGGTCTCACCAGTTGCCCAGGCTGGCATGGAACTTTGGATCCTCCTGCCTCAGCCTCCTAAGTAGTTGGTATTACAGGTGTGTGCCACTGTGCCCTGCCTGTTTTATTTTCCTTAATTAAAAAGTTTAATTGAATTTATCAGAAAAGAACACATTTTATAATGGTGCTGCTTTTTAAATTACCACAAAGTTAACTTTGAATAAATAAGTTGTCCAGGTAATGAAATATATAAGTATATGACCATCACCCCTAAAACTCTTTTTCTTCCCTTTCCTGTCATTACCTCCTTGAAGGTAATGATTTTTACAATCACTTTTACCTGTTTTTAAACTCTTATAGATGGAACTGTCAGAATAATTTTTTGTATTTTTTTCCTTGCTGGGGATTGAACCCAGGACCTCAAACATGCTAGACAAGCCCTCTACCACTGAGTTACATCTGCAACTACACAGTAAATTCATTATCTGACTTCCTTCATATAATATTATATTCTTGAAATCAGTTCATATTATTGCACATAGAAGTTGGTTCATTTTCATTGCTGTATTGTATAGTATTGTTTGTACCATAATGTACCTGTTCTTTTGCCACATACTTAGATGGTTTCCAGTGTTAAATGTTGAGGTTATTAATATTTGCTTAAGTATATTTTTGTGCCCTGATGTGTGCATTTCTTTTGGGGTGTGATTGCTGTGTCACAGGGTATTGTATAAGTTCAGATTTAATAGCTTTTGCCAAACTGTTTTTCAAAATGTACCAGTTTTTTTTATCTGTAATGAATGAAAGTTCTAGTTGTACCATTTTTCTTTTCTATTAGATGTCTCATACTATATCCATTTTATGAGCAAGTAATAGCATTTTATATGTATGTATACACACACACAACTTATTTTATTTTTTCCATAATTTTTATTGGTGCATTATAATCATAAATAATGGTAGGATTCATTGTTATATATTCATAAATGCACATAATATAGCAATATAAATTGGCAATATTGTTCCCAACTATATCTTCTTTCCCTCCCCTCTTACTTCACTCTGGTCCCTTTCATCTACTTTACTGGTCTCCCTTTCATTTACATGAAATTTCCCCCTATTTTTTCTTTTCCTTTATGCTTTCTAGTTTCCACATAACAAAATGTACAACCCTTGACTTTCTAAGTTTGGTTTATTTTGCTTAACATAACCTTCCGTCCTGTAGATGACATAATTTCATTCTTTATGGCTGAATAAAAGTCCATTGTGTATATATGTCAATTTTTTTTATCCATTCATACATTGATAATACATGTAGGCCAGTTCTGTAGTTTGACAATTGTAAATTTTGCTGCTTTAAACATGGCTATGCAAGTATTGCTATAATATGATGACTTTTAATTCTTGAGAATAAATACTGAGAAGAGTGGTATACCTGGGTCAAATGGTGATTCTTACTCTTTTGAGGTACTTATATTCTGATTTCCATAGTTGTTAGGTACTAATTTAAAATCCCACCAACAGTGTGAAATGGTTCCTTTCTCTCTGTATCTCTCCAGGATTTATTGTTGTTTGTAATCTTGGTAGCTGCCATTCTACTGGAGTGACATGAAATCTTAGTGTAGTTTTGATTTGCATTTTCCTAATTGCTAAAGATGCTGAACATTTTTTCATGTGTGTGTTGGTCTTTTTTGTTTGTTTATATTTTGTGGTACTAGGGATTAAACCTAGTGGTGATTTACTACTGTGCCACATTGCCAGTCCTTTTTATTTATTTAGCAACTTAGGAACTCACTAAGTTGCTGAAGCTGTCCTCAAACTTGAGATCCTCCTGCCTCAGCTTCCTGAATTTCTAGAACTACAGATATGCATGGCACTGCCCAGCTGTTTCTTCTTTTGAGAAGTGTGTGTAGTTCATTTGCCCATTTATTAATTGGGTTATTTGGGTTTTTTTAATGTTAAATTTTTGATATTTTAAAATTTGATATTTTGGATATTTATCCTCTGTTAGAAGAGTAGCTGTCAAAGATTTTCTCCCATTCTGGAGATTTTTCTCTTCATGCTGTTGTTTCTTTTGCTGTGCAGAAGCTTTTTAATTTGATACCATCAAATTTATTAACTCTTGGTGATATTTCCTGAATTTTAGGAGTCCTATTGAGGAAGTTGTTGCCTGCACCTATATGTTGGAATGTTGAGCCTATGTTTTCTTAATAGGAGTTGGATAGTTTCTGATCTTTTCCTGGGTCTTTGATCCATTGAGTTGACTTTGGTGGTGGGTAAGAGATAAGGATCTAGTCTCCTTATTCTACATATGGATAACCAGTTTTCCCAGTACCATTTGTTTAAAAAGGCTGACTTTCCTCCAGTGTTTTTTTAGCACTTTTGTTAAGGATCAGATGACTGTATTTATATGGTTTTGTCAGTGTGTCTTTTGTTGATCAGTTTTTATGTCAGTATCATGCAATTCTTGTTACTATAGCTCTGTAGTATAAATTTAAGTCAGGTATTGTGATGCATCCATTTTGCTTTTTGGGCTTAGGATTGTTTTGGCTATTCTGTGTCTTTTATTTTCCAAATGAAATTTATTTTTCTTCTTCCTTCTTTCCTTCCCTTTCTTTTTTGGTACCAGGGATTTAACTTAGTGGCACTTGACCATTGAGCCACATCTCCAGCCCTGTTTTGTATTTTATTTAAAAACAGGGTCTTACTGACTTGCTTAGCACCTCTCCATTGCTGAAGCTAGCTTTGAACTCGAGATCCTCCTGTGCTGCTGGGATTACAGGTGTGTGCCATCAACTTGGTCTTCCAGATGAATTTTAGAACCCCCGCCCCCCATTGTGTGAAGGATGTCATTGGTATTTTGATGAAGATTGCAGTGAATTGTTATGTTGATTTTTAACATTATAACTTATGCCTATCTATGAACATATGAGGTCTTCCTATCTTCTTATTTCTTTAGTTTCTTTCTTCAGTGTTTTGTAGTTTTCATTGTGGAGGTCTTTTATCTCTTTGGTTAGATTTATTCATAGATTTTTTTTTTTTGAGGGTCTCGTGAATGGAATTGTTTTCTTGATTTCTTTCTTGGCAGATTCATTATTGGCATGTAGGAAAGCTATTGATTTTTGTACACTGCTACTTTACTGCATTTGCTTATTAGCTCTCAGTCTTCTGGTGGAGCCTTTTGGATCTTCTAAGTATAGTATCATATCTGCAAACAGAGATGATTTGACTTCTTCCTTTCCTGTTTTTTAGTCCCTTTTATTTACTTCTCTAACTTAACTGCTCTGCCTAGAATTTCTATTACTACATTGAATAGGAGTGCTGAGAGTCGACAACCTTGTCTTGTTCCAGATTTTAAAGGAAATGCTTCAGTTTTTCCCCATGCACTGTCTTTGGATTTGTCCTGTATATCCTTTATGATGTTGAGGTAGGTTCCTTCTGTTCCTAGTTTTTTGAGTGTTTCTATCATGAATGAGTGCTGAATTTTGTCAGAGGTTTTCTCTGCCTCTACTGAGATAATTACCTGATTTTTATCCTTAATTCTATGTATGTGATGAATTACACTTATTGATTTGTAAATGGTAAACCATCCTTGCAACCCTAGGAAAAAACAAACCTAATCTTGTCATATAGTGGTTTTTTTTTAATATTTTATTTTTTAGTTTTAGGTGGACACAATATCTTTATTTTACATTTATGTGGTGCTGAGGATCGAACCCAGTGCCTCGTACATGCTAGGCGAGTGCTCTACCACTGAGCCACAACCCCAGCCCTATGCAGTGTTCTTAATATGTGTTTTGCACATGATTTGCTAATGGTTTATTAAGGATTTTTGCATGTAATTTCATCAGGGGTATTGGTTTGTAGTTTTCTTTCCTTTATGTGTCCTTACCTGGTTTTGGTATGAGAGTGATATTGGCTTTATGGAATGAATTTGGAAGTGTCCCACCCTTTTCTGTTTCATGTAATAATTTGAGGAGCATTGGCATTGGTTCTCCTTTAAAGGTCTGGTAGAATTCAGCTGAGATTTCATCTGGTCCTGGGTTTTTCTTTGTTGGAAGGCTTTTTATTAATGCTTCTATCTCATTGCTAGTTATTGTCTGTTTAGATGTTCTGTGTCCTCTTGATTAGATTTTGTCAGGTCCTATGTTTAGTTTAGGTCATATATAAGGTCCATGGGTCTAGAAATGTATCTGTTTCTTCTGTGTTTTCCAGTTTATTGGACTGTAACTTCTCAAAATAGTCCCTCATGATTCTCTGAATTTCTGTGATGTTTATGATGAGTTCTTCTTTTTCATCTCTAATTTTATTAACTTGGATTTCCTTTCTTTTGATTAGTTTGGCTAAGGGCTTATTAATCTTGTTTATCTTTTCAAAGAACTGACTTCATTTATTTGATTCTTTGTATTATTTTTTAACTCTCAATTTCATTGATGTCAGCTCTGATCTTAATTATTTCATTTCTTTTATTGGTTTTGGAATTTGTTGTTTTTTTCCAAGGGTCTTGAGATGCATCATTAATATATTTGGGATCTTTCTGATTTTCTTATAGATGCTCATAGCTATAAAGTTTCCTGTTAGAACTGCCCTTTATACTGTCCCAGAGGTTCTGGTATGTTGTATTGCTGTTCTTGTTTGATTATACAAGTTTTTAAATTTGTCATTTGATTTCTTCTATCACTATTCATCATGCAGAAGTCTGTTGTTCAATCTCATGTGTTTATACAGTTTCTCTAGTGATTTTTTGTTATTGATTTCTAATTTTCATCCATTATGTTCAAGTAAGATGCAAGGAATTTTATTGACTTCTCTTTTTTGGGAGTGGGGTGTATTTTCTGAAAGTTGCTTTATGGCCTAAAATATGGTTTGCTTTGGAGAACATTCTAAGAGCAGCTGAGAAGAAAATGTATTTGGCTATTGTTAATAAAGTATTCTATAGATGCCTGTTAAATCTGTTTGATTTGTAATATTATTTAGGTTGGAAGCATCTCTACTGAGTTTATATCTAGATGACCTATCTATTGGTTAGTGAAGTGTGTTGAAACATCCAGTATTATTTTAATGGAGTCTATATGGGTTGAGTAATGTGTTCTATATAATTAAGTATACCAGCATTTACTGTCATTGTATCTCCTTAGATTGTTCCCTTTACAGTATGAAGTGACCCTCTTTGTTTCTTCTGATTAATTTGGTTTGAAATTTGCTTTGTCAGATGTGAGGATAGCTATCCCGCTTGGTTTTGGAGTCCGTTTACATGTATATCAATTTCAATCCTTTCAGTTTCAAACTGTGACTATCTTTACCTGTCAAGTGAATTTTATGCTAATATAAGTTTGGGTCTTGTTTTTCAATCCACTTTGCCTCCTGAATCTTTTAATTGGAGTATTGAGACCATTTACATTCAGTGTTATTATAGACAGATGTTTATTAATTTCTTCTGTTTTTATTTATTTTTCATGTTTAATTTGGTCCTGTTTCTCATTTGCTTAGCTACTCTTTTAATGAGATTTGTCCATTTGTAAGCTCTGGAAGTTTTTAAAATTCCTTTGGTATGAAGTCTTTCTTGTAAGTTTCTTTGGTTCTGGTTTCATGGTCATGGTTGTTTTGTTTCTCTGAGTATCTTGGAAGGTTTTTATTTCTGTTTTGATTCTGAAGGATAGCTTTGCTTGATATGACAATTGTTTTCTTTTAGGACTTAGAATACATCATACCAAGCCCTCTCCTGACTTTGAGTTTGTGCTGAAAAATTGAAATAATTGTAATTGACTTACTTCTAAATGTGACCCATTTGTTTTCTCTTGAGCCTTTAAAAAGTTTTAATTATAGTGTGGTATGGAGTGGTTTTTTTTTTTTTTAATATATTTTTGGGGTTCTGAATGACATCTAGGTGCCTATCTCAGTCTCAAGGTTTGGAGTTTTTTCTGAAGAGTTTATCCTTGCCATTAGCCTGATCTTTGATTCCAGTGATTCTTAGATTTGTTCTCTTCATGTTGTCCCAGAGTTTCTGTATATTCTGGTCATAGTTACTTATTATTTTCTTTAATACTATTTGAATGTTCAAGCCTTGCCACTTTGTCTTCTGTTTCTGAGATTCTGCCTTCTGCATAGTCTACTCTATTTGACTTTCACCATTTTATTTGATTTGTTGTGCCTTTCATTTCTAAGATTTCTATTTTTTTTCAATATCTATCTCCTTTTTAAATTTCTCATTTATATGTTGTATTGACTTCCTTAATTCATTCAGTTGTTTTTCTGTGTTCTTTTGGATTTCATTGATCATTTTTATAATCTTTTAAAAAATTGTTTATCTGGTATTTGATTCACCTCAGTATCTTTGGAGTTAGTTGCTGGTGAATTATGAACTTTTGGTGTCGTGTAACTTTCATTTTTTTACACATTTCTTTATATTCCTTTGCTGGGTTTTATGCATCTTCTAGAATGGATTTCTCAGGTCACAGCCTTCTCTTCACACAGTTTTCTGGGATATCTGGTTATTGTGAATTTTTATATTTCCAAGTGGATTTTATAGGATAGTTTACTGGTAGCTCTCCAGTGATGATTAGTATATTTTGATACAGTACACATTATGTCAAAACTAGAGGATCTCATTTTCCCTGTAGGTCTCCAAACAGTGGGGTTCTTCTTGTAGGTGTGTTGTCCACAATTTTGTGTTATTTCTCCCTGTTTTCTCTGGAGGGATGAACTTCCATGAGGGAGACTCCTGCAGTTCCTAGTTGGGGCCTGGACCTTGGTTTGCGATTTTTGTCTCCTCTATTTTTTTGTACTAAAGTGTCTTTGCAGTTTGACTATGGTTTATTTGTACATGGAGCAAGGTGTGCTGTTTCTTAACTGGGTTTCAAGTTAGCTCAGCGGTAGAGTCTCTACCCTGTGAACTTGTAATGTCTTTGTAGAGTCCCAGCACCTCTCAGAAGAGGGGAAACAAACAAGAACAATATCAGCAAAATATATTTATACACACACACACACACATACAGCCTTAAAGTAAATACCTGGTGCCTACTATGGCATCTGCACCACTAATTACCACAAATCAGGAATGGTGGGGTCATCAATTGCCAACAACAATAAAAACCTGTGAACTAGACCTGGCAGTAAAGTAAACAGCACTTGTCAGGTATACCATCCACAATACTAATAACCACCACGGCATGAGTGGTGGGAGCAGGAATTATCAAATAGTTTTAAAATATGTTAATTTTTTTTTAGAAAGAATTTAATATTTATTTTTTAGTTTTTGGCAGACACAACATCTTTGTTTGTATGTGGTGCTGAGGATCGAACCCGGGCCACACGCATGCCAGGCGAGTGCGCTACTGCTTGAGCCACATCCCCAGCCCTAAAATATGTTAAAAAGAACAGTGCATTAAGAGAAAATAAAATGTGATAGGAAAGTTTAAAGAAAATTTAGAATGTTCAGAATGTGAACATAAAGCTGGAGAGATGTAGCAAGTGATAGTTTTAAAGATAGGGAAAAAATTAAAGAAACAGAGAATTTGGCTATTAGAGGGGAAAAAGAGAAGAACAAGAGAAACAAACAAGCAAAAAACCCTAACCCTCAAAAGTCAAAAAAAGAAAAATAAAAACCATTGAGCCCCCCTAGCTCAATGGTAGAGCACTTGCCTTACACATGTGAGGCACACTGGGTTTGATCCTCAGCACCATATAAAAATAGATAACTAAAGATATTGTGATCATCTACAACTTAAAAAAAAAAAGAAAAACATTAAAAGATTAAAGAAAAATAAAAGCCATTAAAAATGCTAAAAGTGAGAAAAAACATGTATATATATGTGTTTGTATATATAAATACACGTACATACACCACACAACACACATGTACATAACATGTATATCACAAGTCAAATCTGCATAGCAGGAACACTCACACAAACGAAAAAAATTGTAATGAAAAAATGAAAGAACTAGCTCCAATAATTGGGTAAAAACTGTTGATGAGGATGGATGTTCACTGCCTATGTCTGTCCTCATTTCTGATTTTTTTTTTTTTGTTTTTTTTTTTGAGTACCAGGGATTTAACTCAGGGGTATTCCACCACTGAGTCACACATCCCCAGCTCTATTTTGTATTTTATTTAGACACAAGGTCTCACTGACTTGCTAAGCACCTCGCAGTTGTGGAGGCTGGCTTTGAACTCGCGATTTTCCTGCTACAGCCTCCAGAGCTTCTGGGATTGCAGGTGTGTGCCACTGTGCCCAGCTTTATTTCCGTTTCTTCTTGGGCTGTGTACCCATTAGAAAGAGGAATGGATGGTAGTTGTAAATCCTGCCTCTTTTTTCTGTTGCTTACTAAGCTGCCAGCTGGAGCGGCCTAAAACTGAAACTGGTTGAAATAGCTCTCAGCTTCCCTTCTCACAGTACAAGATTGGCAGGAATGGGAAGTATTCTCAATTGGAGTTGTGTCAGGACAGAACAAGCTGATGCCCTCCCAGGGTGAGGCTGCTGTGGAGTTCTAAGTGAGAGTTGGCAGACGCTTAACTCTCATCAGGACTTTGAGACTTTATTGGTGGTATCTGTTCCAGAGAGATTAAATAAGCACATCCCTAGGACTGGGCAGATGTTGATATCTGCTGGCCTTCTGGATTTTGAACTGTATTCGGGTGGGGGATCCAACCCTTTTCAGGTCTGGCATATTGCACCACCTTCTCAGGCTCCAAGTGTAATCACGTCTACCTGTTCAGTTTCCCAGCTGCCTTTAGCTGGTTTTGTGAGCCATCAGACTTTCTGCTAGGTGCACTTAAACCACATTGTATGTCATGGCTGGGATAGTATAGCAGTATTTGTTATGATCTCCTGGGCTCCTGTAGCACCAAACTGAAGCATGGCCTCCTCCAGATGGCTCCCTCCTCAGCTTTCTGCTTACCAGTTGAGAAACACAGAGTACTTTTTAAACATCAGTTTACTGTTCAGTCTCTGGTTCATCTAAGTTCAGACTTCTCCTCTGTTCTGTAAGCTTTTCCATGCCAAATTTGTCCATTTTGTTTCTTTGTATTATCTCCCCCTCTGTGGTAAACCAGTGCTGCTGCCACTGCCATAACCAGCTTGATTCCAATGTATTCTATCTTATCTCTGGTTCAATGTTTTCTAAGAGTCTCAACATCCAATATTAAATTTTATTGAATTCCTTCTTTCACCCAGCTCTGCTGAGAAACTCAAGCCACAGAGCAACTGCAAATGCAGCCTTCCTCTAATCCACCAGCTTGAATCTCTATATTGATGTTTTAGGTCTCTTCTTTTGTGAGGTGCCTGCTTGAGATTTTCCCTCATTTGTCTATTAAAAATATGAATCCCTATCTAACTTGTTAGATTTATTTATATATTCTGTTGCAATTTTTTTCTCCTACTTTGTACCTCTTTCAATTTCTTAATGCTATCTTTTGATGAGCAGATTTCTTAATATTAACAAAGCCAAAATTTATCAATTTTTATGGTTAGCCCTTAAGTTGATTCATCTACCCCAAGATTGTGAACATGTTTCCTATGTTGTTTTCTAGACTTGCACTGATTCAGTAGCCATTAGTCACATATCTCTACTTAAATATATGTTTGAATTAAATATACTTATAAATCTAGTTCTTCATTTACACATTTTGGTGTGCAGTAGCCGTTTGTAAACAGTGGTAAAGTGTTGACAGCTTTGTTCTAGTTAACTTTTACCTTTTGCTCTATATGCTTGAAATTGACTTTTGTATATGTACAAAATAGATGTCAAATTCATTTTTATTTCCATCTGATGCAATACCACTTACTGCAAAGATGGAATTTCTCATTGATTTTTTTTAATTGGGGCAAAATTCACATAATGTAAAATTAACTATTTTAAACCATACAATTCTGTGTCACTGTGCAACTACCATCTTGATCTAGTTCCAGAATATTTTCATTAAGTAGTCACTTTCCATTTTCCCCCTTCATCCCCTTAAGCTGATGACAATCATCAGTTTCCTTCCTGTCTCTACCTGTTCTGAATATTTCCTATAAATGGAATCCTACATTCATGACCTTTTGTGTCTGACTTCTTTCACATAATGTTTTTAAGGCTCATCCTTATTGTAGCATGTAACAGTTCTTCATTCTATTTTGTGGCTGATGAAAATTCTATTGTATACAGTATACTATAGTTTATTGATGAATATTTGAATAGTTTCCACCTTTTGCATATTATGAATAAGGAAGAGCATTTGTTTGTGTACTTGTTTTCAATTCTTTGTGTATATAATTAGGAGTGGATTTACTAGATCATGTGGTAATTTTGTGTTTACCTTTTTAAGAATCTGCCAAACTGTTTTCCACAGCTAATACACCTTTCCCATCAGCAGTATATGAAAACTCTCCAATTTTCTATATCCTTACCAACTTACTTTTTTTTTCTTTTGTTTATTTTAGCCATTCTGGTATGTGAAGTAGTGTTTCATTAAGGTTTTGATTTGAATTTCCTTGATAACTAATGGTGATGAACATATTTTTATATGCTAATTAGCCATATATATATATATATGTCTTCTTTGGAGCAATGACTATTCAAGTTGTTTTAAAAATTTTTAGGGGCTGGGATTGTGGCTCAGCGGTAGAGCGCTTGCCTAGCATGGGCAGGACCCAGGTTCGATCCTCAGCACCACATACAAAGATGTTGTGTCCGCTGAAAACTAAAAAATAAATATTAAAAAAAGCCACATGAACAAACTACTACTCTTAGGTATAGAATACACAGTAAAAATCTAGAAAAATTTTTAAATGGGTTATTTGTCGTTTTGTTGTCAAAAGTCTTAAGAGCTCTTTATGTGGTCTACATATTATATTTTTATCAGATAAATGTTGTAATATTTTCTTTAATTTGGTAGATTATCTTTTCATTTTTTTTAATAAATTTTTTAAGTTGTTGATAGACCTTTATTTTATTTATTTGTATGTCGTGCTGAAAACCCAGTGCCTCATGCATACTAGGCAAGCGCTCTACTACTGAGCCACAACCCCAGCCCCTTAGTTTCTTAGTAATATGCTTTCAAGCACAGAAGTTTTAATTTGGGTAGGGGTCAGGTACTGGGGATTTAGATGAAATTCAATTTGTCTCTTTCTTCTGTCGCTTGTGCTTTTGAATTTTTCCAAGAATCCATTCTCAAATTCAAAATCATGAAGACTCCCCACTGCTTGTTACTGCTACTTTTGTTTAAATCTTGTATCCATAGTTTAATATTTTTTATATTGTCTCAATTATTATAGCAGGTTTTGATATTTAATAGCATAAGTCTTCCAAATGTCATTGAGAACTCCTCCTTTTTCCTGTCCTTCTTCCTCCTCTTCCTTCATCACCATTTTCATTTCTTTAAAATTTTTTTTTCTATATAAATATTAGAATTGACTTGCCCTGTCTGCCTATTCCATTCTACTCCAAGACACACATAAACTCATTGCCTGTAATTTTGATAGGGATTGCCTTGAATTACAAATTTGGAGATAATTTTCATTATTCTAATACTACCTACTGTTCCATGAACATGTTATATTCCAAAGCTTTCCATTTCATGAAGATGATATATCTCTTAAATAGTCCTTAATTTATCTTGCTGAATTTTTATGTGGAGATTTTATGTATCTTTTTCTTTTTTACATGTGTTCTAGGCATTTGATATTTTTGAATCTATTGTAAATAATATAATTTTTAATTTTTATTTTTAAGTTTGTTTGGTATATACAAAGAACTAGTTAATTTTTTATATTGACTTTGTATCCTGAGACCTTGTTAAAGTCATTTAAAAATAATTTCAATTCTTTGCATTTTTGGGTTTCTCCTATCATATCATTTATTCATAATGATAATTTTGTTTTATTTATCTTCCTTTCTTAAGGCTCCATGTTTCCTTTCTTCCTGTGCACTGGCTAGGACCTCCAAAACAATGAAAGTGGTGAGGGAGGACATTTTTATCTTTCCCCAAGTCTCAAGGTAGAAATATGGATTAGTAGTAACTAATGGAGCACTTGAAAATGTCAAAATGGCATATATAGAATATCACGTTAGGGGCTAGGGTTGTGGCTCATGGGTAGAGCTCTCATCTAGCATATGTGAGCCCCTGGGTTTGATCCTCAGCACCACATAAAAATAAATAAAATAAAGGTATTGTGTCCAACTACAACTAAGAAATAAATATATTTTCAAAAATAGGAATATTACATTAATTCCATTTCTAACATACACACTCTGTCAATTTTATGTTTAATTTAATCAAATTGCAGTACATTACATTACATTACACAGATAATGGTTATCCTGCCATCTAATTTTATTTTCAGTTTGTTTTATCAGTTCTTTATTCATGTTTTCTCTTTCTTGCCTTATTTTTATTAAATAATTTTATTTCATTTCCCCTTTTATTGGCCTATTTTATATTTTGCTATTCTCACTTGAAATTAACAACATCTTCTTTTGACTTATTAAAGGGCAATGTTATTCACACTGTTTTGAACTTTCTTTGTAGCACAAGGACCTTAGAATACTTTGGTTTCTTTATTCTCTAATGCTTTTTGTGTTCTTGTTCACATAGGACAATTTCTGTAGTTTTGTTTTATACAGTCAATATTTCTTTAGATTTGCCAACATATTTTCCAGTTTCTTTTGTTTTTCATTACTTTCTATGTGGTGATTTTCTACTCATGGGACCACTTTAATATTTTATTTAATATGAAGCTTCTCTTTTTTGTTTGTCTCACATGTCTACTTTGTCTTAATTTTTAAAAGTATATTTTTATCTGTGTTTAGAATTCTAGGCTGGTATGTTTTACCACATTGATGATTTGAAAATATTATTCCGTTATCTTTTTCATTTTCTTTTCTCCTATAGTCTGTCACTATCCTTGTTCCTCTTAAGGTTTCCTATCTTTTTGCTGTGAATGCCTTTAATGTTTTCTATTTTGCATTAGTATCCACTTTTACTGTGGTGCATTTGGTTGTGCTTTCTACATATGTATCCTATTTGGTGCTTGTAGCTCTTCTTGATTGTTTGGTTTGGTGTCTTTCATAAATTTTGAAATTTATGAAACAAATACTATTTGTTTCATCTTTTTTTTTGCTCTTGCTTTCTTAGTACTCTAGGCACATTCTTTTGTTTGTTTTCTGTGAACCAGCTGTCTGGACGTGCTTTTTCTGCACTTTTCTTCTAGCCTCTTCATGCTTCGGTTTTTGCTTTCTTCTGACCTGTCTTTGAGTTTACAAATTCCTCAATTTTGTTTAATCTTGTGATAAACTCATGCATTGAGGTGTTTTTGTTTTGTTGTTTAGTTTTTGGTAGTGGGGATTGAACTCAGGCACTCAATCACTGAGCCACATCCCAATCCCTATTTTGTATTTTGTTTAGAGTCAGGATCTCACTGAGTTGCTTAGTGCCTCACTTTTGCTGAGGCTGGCTTTGAACTCAGTCCTCCTGCCTCAGCCTCCCAAGCTGCTGGGGTTACAGGCCTGTGGCACTGCATTGAGTTCTTAATTATTTTATTTTAATTCTACAATTTCCCTATTTTTAGACATAGCTTTGTTCCCTTCTAGAATTCTCTTGTCATTTAATCCTTGAACATTTTATATTATGTTGCAATTCATACTCTTAGGCTCATTTTATGGATCTTCTGTGACTCCCCCCACCCTTGTTGATTTTTTTATCTCAATTTGTGGTTAGGTCTTATGTTGTATATGTGTTATTTTTTATTAGTGATAGGTTTTTTTAAAATAAAAAATTTAGAGATAGTTTGAGGCTCTGTATGAGTTTATATTCTTCCATTGAGGGTTTGCTTTTTGTTTTTGACAGTCAGATCACCTTCATCCATTTGGAAGCTGGTCTTCAGTTTTTTTTTTTTTTTTAATATTTTTTAGTTATTGATGGACCTTTATTTTATTTATTTGTATGTGGTGCTGAGAATCAAACCCAGTGTCTCACACATGCTAGGCAAGCGTGTTACCTCTGAGCCACAACCCCACCCCAGTCCCTGGTCTTCAGTTTTTGATAGGCTGATTTCTTTTTCTAGTCACCTTTACGTATGGAGTCAATTTGTTTGTTATCCAACTCAAAGTCTAGGTATTCAATAAGGCATTGGGCCCAAAATTTCAAATTTTATCCTCCAGCACTGTGACAATGATAAAAACTTTGTTTACATTCTCAGCCACTTCTTTTAAACGTTGAAAACTAGTAGTCGTATGGATGAGAATACTGCTCTTAATGCCAGGCACAACTCTTTCGATTTCCCTCTTCTTTTGAAACTTCTCTCTGCAAAGTCTCACTGCTTTGGTAGCTATTTATTGTCTTCAAGGTGATTTTTTAAAAATAATTTGTCTAGACTTTCTATTTGGTTCAGTGGGAAAATTGGTTCAAAATAACTGAGTTAGTTCTTGTCAAAAATAGAACATCTTACCACTTTTACCCATTAATTTGTCTTATCTTACATTGAGTATGTACAAAGGAATATATGTGACATTTGTGTAGCTAATATTTTAACGCAGTGACCACCCATGTACTATTAGGTCCTGGTTTTATTACTCTCCAATTCTTTCTATTTCCTTCCTGCCGCTAGTACCTACTCATCTGGATTTTGGGGGTTGCTATTCATTCATTCATTCATTCATTCATTTTTGCCACAAGTATCTCTTTAAACAATGTACTTTTTAAATTTTTACTTTTTCTAGAGATTTTTAAGAATCATACGTAGTCTTGAGTTTCTTGCTTTTAATCACTTCAATTTTTTCTAATAATAATCCTGTTACTAAATATGCTGTGGTTAATTCATTCATTACTCTCTACATTATTTTGTTGTGGGAAAAATCTCATTATCTATTATTCTCTTAGCAAATTTGGAATGTTTTCATTCCCTTCCTCTATTGAGTGGTACTGTATGTATGAATGCTGTTATAGAGGCCTCCTAATACACATGAGCAAGACTTTCTCTACTTCGAAATTGATGAACTACATTGTGTATATATATATTTAACTTTTCAGTTTATTATAAACTACTTTTTTTTTTTTTTTGGTGGTGCTGGGGATTAAATCCAGGGCCTTGTACATGCAAGGCAAGCACTCTACCAACTGAGCTATATCCCCAGCCCTGTCAAACTACTTTCCACAGTGGTTGTTGACACTTATTTTCCTACCAGCAGTGTCTAGCACTCATTATCAGATTTTTAAATTTTGCCCACCTAATAGATGTTAGTGTCTCATTATAGTCTTAATTTGTATTTCCCTGGTTCTTACGTGTCTATAGTTATCATTCATGGTGCCTCTGTTCTGAAATTTCTGAAATTCCTTTCAACTCCCCCACCCTGCCTCTGTGCTTTTTTTCTGGATTGCTTATCTTTTTCCCATAGGTAGTCTTTATATACCTTAATCCTTTATCAGGTGTATGTTGTAGTGTCTTCATAAAATGCATAAAACCATTTTACTGTGTATCTTTTCATTCTCTTTATGATATCCTTTGAGCAAAAGTTACTACTATAGCTGTATTTTATCATTCCTTTCTTTTGTCATTGATGCTTTTTACTTCCAGTTTAAAAATCCCTTTCTCCCCAATGTCATAGTCTCTCATATGTTTTTTTAAAAATTTTAAGGAGTTTTTTTTTAATATATTTTTTAGTTGTAGATAGACACAATATCTTTATTTTTATTTATTTATTTATTTGTTTGTTTGTTTGTTTATTTATTTTATGTGGTGCTGAGCATTGAACCCAGGGCCTCATGTGTGTGAGGCAAGCGCTCTACCACTGAGCTACAACCCTAACCCATTAAGGTGTGTTTTTTTTTTTTTTTTAGTTCTGTAACACAGGATTTCATTTCTTTTTACTCTCCATTAGGATTACCAAAATTTCCACCACAGTTTTTTTTTTAATATTTATTTTTTAGTTGTAGTTGGACACAAAGGTTTGTACCTTTATTATTATTTTTTTAACTTATTTTTATGTGGTACTGAGGATTGAACCCAGTGCCTCACACATGTCAGTCAAGTGTTCTACCTCTGAACCACAGCCCCAGTTCCTCCACCACAGTTTTTATTGAATAATCTTACCTTTTTCTGGTTTTCTTCAGTGCTAAAACTCTGTGTATGTGTATAACTTTTGTTCTTTTCTGTTGCTTTGTTTGTTCATCCACAGATATTTTTCATTGAAGCTCTGTAGTTTTCTCTATAAAGGAAATTTAAAAATTTCTCTGCTACTGTGTTCTGTCATACAACTTATGCTAAGTACTATAATATTCTAAAATTATGCTTTATATTTGTGGTTGATTTAGGGAATTTTGTGGTTTTGATTTTATACCATTTTTATTACTAAATTTTCTTTTCTATTTACTGTTTAATTGTCATTTATAAAGAATGCTAGTTTTGCTTTTCTAAATCTTGTATTATTTCTACATTCTTGTGATTTGACATTTCTACATTTTCCTCAAATTAAAATCTTCTTTGTTTTATGTATTTGGCTAGTTGTACAAATGTACATTAATGCTGTATCTTATTGGTGTATAATATATAAGGTACATCAATATCTTCTTATTTGTGTGAGTATCCCATTTAAATCTGTATCCTGTTTAATGTTTTTCAGCTTCACTAGTATATTTTTTTCATGCAATAATTTTTAGATTTTGTATGTTGATAATTTTTTTTTTTTGTAGTTTCATTCATTTTAGTTTAAATTCACCAGACAGTCTCTCTTGGTCTTATTAAATGATAACATTAATTTTTTAACTTGTAATTTAGCCTGATTGGATTTTTTCTTGTGAATTGAATATTTTATCATATCATAACTTTGACTATTTTTTTTCAAAATGTAACTTAGAAACTTTCTGGCTTGAATGTACCTTTGATTCTTTAGAATTCTGTGTTTTAAATTACTTGACCGCAGGAAATTCAGAACATTGTTTTGGGCATCTGTTTTGTAGCAGAGAAATCTGAAGTTGATTTGTTTCTTGCTCCTTTTTTGATAGCTTCTGCCATGGAAGCTTTTGGGATCTTTATATTCCTGGTTCAGAAAGTTCATCAGGTTTTACCTAATGTGATTCCTTTCTCATTATTTTTACTTTATACCTGGAAGGCACTTCTTAGCTAAAGAAGTGAGTCTTAAGTTGTGAGTGAGTCTTCTGCCCTGTGTTGTAGGAGTTTGCCTTTCTAGATACTGGGATTTGTGTTAGCTTTCTGTTGCAGTGACAAAATACCTGAGATAAACAACTTTAAAAAGGAAAGATTTATTTTTGCTCATGGTTTCAAAGGTTAATGTTCATGGTCACTTGGGATCATTTTTTTCTGGTTTGGTGTTGAGAAAGGACATCATTACAGGGAAGGTATACTGGAGCAGAACTGCTCACTTTAGTGGTAACGGGATCAGGGGGTGAGATATGCCCTTCATGGACATGCCCCAGTGACCTACATCTTCCATCTAAGCCCCACTTCCTAAGGTTTCCATTACTTTCGAATAGCATCACTAGCTGGGATCAAGCCTTCAATTCATGAGCCTCTGGGGGGACATTCCACATCCAGAGTTACAGGAAGTGTTGCCAGAGTTTCCCTGAGGTGATTCTCAATTCCTATATCCTGACCTGTAAGTAAAATAGGATCTCAGCAGTTCCAACTGTTTTCAAATGGCTCTTTTGCCACTTTAATTTTCTGGTTGCTATTATATATTCACATCTACCAATATCTGCACGGTATTTTTGTTATTGTGCTGGGAGAAAAAACACCAGCTAACTTTTGGAATGTGTTTTCTCTTTACCTTTATGGAACTGCAAGTCTTCCAACAGTTATATATATATATTTTT
This sequence comes from Marmota monax, assembly GCF_021218885.2. NCBI lineage: Eukaryota > Metazoa > Chordata > Mammalia > Rodentia > Sciuridae > Marmota > Marmota monax. The sequence continues at coordinate 7,640,604 of NW_026693082.1, forward strand.
TTTCTCTGTACACTCTTGTGTTTTCCAGTGACTCTGGCCTTTTTTGCCTCCCACCCCTTTTCCACCTCTGTCGATTGTTCTGTTTGTGTACGTATATGCTTTGCCACTTAGGTAAGAAGGTATTAATGTGTGTGTCTATGACCTGTATTGAACTAGAAACTTATCTGATTTTTCTCTTGCTCAAGATTTTTTAAAATATCATTCTTCTTATTTAAAACTACATTCTTGGTCCCATTGATTTTTATCCTTGTCTTTTTCAGTTGCCTTAAGTAATTGAATTGTTAGCCACTAAGTAAGGGAGTATGTGCAGTTGTTTAAAGTCAGTTCTGGCACATACCTACAAAGAACCAACTAGTGATGGATATGTAAGTGCTGTACCTAGGTGCTAGTGAGGATATGCCTTTCGGTCTTTTTGAAAGGTTAAAGAGATGAGTTGTTTTAATCATATGTATGACTATCGTTGTAGAAGGTAAATATTTCATTTATTCATTCACTTTAGTATTAATTGAAATGAAAATTCATATTCATATTTTTAATTTCTTACATTTGACTTAGCTTCCAGGAAAAAAGACAACTAAACTTTGGGTTCCAGATGAAGAAGTTTCTCCTGAGACAATGGTTAAAGTAAGTAATATGCATAGATCTGTTGATCTTAATATACTTCATATGCTGTAATATTATTGAAGATGTTGAAATTTCTATAAGTTTGGGCTATGAAAATCACTTAAGTATTTATATTTATTGTTTGGCATTATCTTATGTACTATGAGTATTTGGCAGTAATTAGCAAAATGGGGCTTACAGGCAGCAAACATATAGTGTAATTTGAGGTTTAAAAAATATATAATAAGGTTTGAAAGCAGCTTCCATATTTCTGTTTCTTAGAATCAGACTTTTAGTGGCAAAAGGTAATGAAGATTTTCTTATGAACATTCTATTGAGTAAAATTGTTATCCGAGTTTTAAGACTCTCTTTTCCATGAGATTTACTTAATAAAGCTATTTTTATTTTTTTTAAATGTAGCCTGTAATTCCTGGAGTTAAGGTTATATATAAAAGATCACTCATTACTAGTATAGAGAGTAGTGATTTATAAAAACCATCTATAGTGTAGACTTCATTTCATCTATTGCCATATGTAAAAGAAATACATATGGACTTCCTAGTTATTTTTAGTATGCATGTGACATCGCTTTGAAAGAAAAGAATGAAGGTTAAGAACAAATATGTTAAATTTTGTTATTTTTCTAGTTGCACTTAAAAATTTTTTTTTAAAGATATTAATGAACCTTTTTTTTTATTCATATATTTATATGTGGTGCTGAGAATCAAACCCATTGTCTCACACATGCTAGGCAAGTGCTCTACCACTGAGCCACAATACCAGTCCTAGCTGTGATTTCTTATAATACCTTCTGGGCTATGAGTACATATTTGTTTATGTATCATGTGTGAACTACTTTTTTACATTATTCCAGCTTCTGATTCTGATATATTTCTGCAGACATGGAACAACACTTCCTTTAGCATCTTTGAATGTTTGTTTGTATAAGCCCATTTTCTTTTCTTTTTTTTTAAAGTTTCTGTTTTTTTTTTATTATTGGTTGTTCAAAACATTACAAAGCTCATGACATATCATCTTTCATACATTTGATTCAAGTGAGTTATGAACTCCCATTTTACCCCAAATACAAATTGCAGAATCACATCAGTTACACATTCACATTTTTTACGTAATGCCATATTAGTGACTGTTGTATTCTGCTGCCTTTCCTATCCCCTACTATCCCCCCTCCCCTCCCCTCCCCTCCCATCTTCCCTCTCTACCTCATCTGTTGTTGTTCAGTTCTCTCCCTTGTTTTTCCCCCCACCCTTTCCCCTCACAACCTCTTATATGTGATTTCGTATAACGTTGAGGGTTTCCTTCCGTTTCCATGCAATTTCCCTTCTCTCTCCCTTTCCCTCCCACCACTCATCTCTGTTTAATGTTAATCTTTTCCTCATGCTCTTCCTCCCTGCTCAGTTCTTAGTTGCTCTCCTTAAATCAAAGAAGACATTTGGCATTTGTTTTTTAAGGATTGGCTAGCTTCACTTAGCATAATCTGCTCTAATGCCATCCATTTCCCTGCAAATTCCATGATTTTGTCATTTTTTAGTGCTGCATAATACTCCATTGTGTATAAATGCCACTTTTTTTTATCCATTCATCTATTGAAGTAAGCCCATTTTCTTAGCATTGATCTTAATCATCAGTTTTATGTAGCTGAGAGTAGCACTGGAAAAGAAGGCATGCACTTAGTTTATGCTTGCCAGACATAGGAATCATCTTAGCGTCTGCCGTGTGGCAGACATTGTTCAATACCCACTTAGTTTCTGGTCCTTTGTTGTGTAAAAAGCTGAAATATATGAAGAAGAGATGATATGTGTGTCATTTAAAAAAATATTTATTTTTTAGTTGTAGTTGGATACAACATCTTTAATTAATGTGTTTACTTTTATCTGGTGCTGAGGATAGAACCCAGGGCCTCGCCCGTGCTAAGTGAGCGCTCTACCACTGAACCACAACCCCAGTTCCGTGTGTGTCATTTTTTTAAAAAGTTAAGATGTGCCGCTTGATGTGATTCTGCAATCTGTATATGGGGTAAAAATGGGAGCTCATAACCCACTTGAATCAAATTGTGAAATATGATATATCAAGAACTATGTAATGTTTTGAACAGCCAACAATAAAAAATTAAAAAAAAAAAAAAAAAAAAGACTGAAATCATTGGTACACGTTCACTTTTATCATTAAGTGAAATGATTTTAAAATTATATTTGTGGTATACATATTGCTAGAAAATGCAAATGCATGTCCATATGTGTAGCATACTACGCCTTTCATGGTTTCTATACAACAATATATTTTATATATCTCTATGAAAAGTAGCATGGAAATAATAAATCACAAAATATAAAAAAAAAAAATAAAAAAAAAATAAAAAGGATTGTTGCAAACATTTAAAGCTGTAACTGGTGTAGAAGAAATTCATATGGACTTCCTAGTTATTTTTAGTACACATGTGATATCTCTTTGGAAGAAAAGAATGAATACAGTTTGTTGTTGGGAACTTAACTTTTTCTTAGGCAAAGTAAGGATAATTTTAATTCTAGAATCTAAAAGGTGAGTTGCATGTTGGAGAATCATAAAAAACAACAATAAAAGAGCTTTTCTTTAGTGAAATCTTTTTTTAACTACTTCCTTAGAGAGTGAAACAGATTTAATTTAAAACTTTCCAAGTTATCTTCATATGTATAGAAAAGTGTATTTTTCTTTTTACTTTTCTTATAAAGTGTCCAATAAAAAAAATCTTGATTTTTTTTTTTTTTTTTTTTTTAAGAAGGTAGATGTGGAAATTCTTTTAAATGTAGCAATGTTTTGTCAATTTGTCTTTTAAATAGATTCAGGCTATTAAAATGATGGTTCGATGGCTACTTGGAATGAAAAATAATCACAGTAAATCAGGAACTTCCACCTTAAGATTGCTAACAACAATATTGCACAGTGATGGAGACTTGACAGAGCAGGGAAAAATTAGGTATGCAATTATTTCAAATTTCTTTGGATTACACAATATTTGAACTCTTGATGTAATTGTTAAATATTATATTTTAAAAAAATAATCAGTATTGCTGTATAGGTGTGCATATATTTTTATTATAATGCTTTTGTATGGTGGTTATTTCACAACTAGAGTCATGTCTATTACAGGCTACTGCTATACGTTAAGAGTATTTTAAACAATAGATACTTGATTTTTTGGCATATACAATTGGTGTTAGTGTACAAATAAGTAACTCATGTTTTACAGTCTTGTTAGTGTCTAAAGGGAAAAGAAGAGATTTTGTGGAAGGTACTTTATTGAATCTGTTTATTCCCTAAACAATACAATATAACAATTATTTACAGTGTATTAGCTATTGTAAGTAATCTAGAGATAATTTATAAATTATGTGGCAGGCTGTGTGTAGGTCATATGCAAACACTGTGTTATTTCATATAAGGTTCTTGAGCATTTTTGGATTATGGTTACCTGAGGGGGTTTCTGGAACCATTCTCCCAGGTTGCCAAGAGACAATTCTATAGTAATTGAACACATGGACTCCAGAGCTCAGATTCAAATCCTGGCTCCACCACTTCCTACTTAGGTGACCTTTATCAAGTTTCTTTAACCTCTCAGCACCCCAGTTTCTTTAACTATAAAATAGAGATAATGGTTATATTTGTCCTATCTAGCTATTATGATATAATTAAATTAGTATGTCAAAGGTTTTGAAAGACTGCCTACCATGTAGTAATTAGAAGTGTTGATGATGATTAGAAGGTAGTAGTTATTGTGTCAGCATTAGCAATAATTTAGAGGTTTGTTCTTGGTAATGTAAAATAGGAGAATAATCCCTCTTTAATATATCTGGTAACTTTAATGAGAAAGCAGAGGTGACTTCCAGCTGCTTTCTAACCCTTTCCATCTTCATTCTTTTCTTCATGTTTTGTTCATATTGTTCTCTTGGAATAGTCTGTTAATAGCACATACATTTCTAAAATGAAACAAAAATAAAATTTTGATGATCTGTTCATTCTGTATATACAACTCATCGGTCTACCTTACTTAGTCTAATTAGTTGTCTTTACCCCTCTACTCCCATAATTTATATGTATCAGTGTTTAGGATTTACAAATAATCATGTTTTGATAAAAAGGTATACCAAATTCAAGATAATTTTGTAGTGATCAGTTCAGCCTTGTAGAGAAAAAAAAAGCCCCATTTTGTCTTCTAGTTTATTATTTTAAACTTATTTTCCTAGTTATACTCAGCTATGTTAACTAATTAGAGGGACATTATACCCTAATGGTTAAGAACATTGACAGACTAAATGGTTTCAAATTCAGGTTCTACCATTTGTTATCTGATTTTATTTATTAGCAAGTTATTTCACTTCTCAGATTTCTCACCTGCAGGATGAGGGTTAACGATAGTACTTCTTTATAGAGTTTATATAAGGGAGAATATATATATTTTATATAAAGTAATTGGAATGAGACCCAGTACACAGTGTTATGTAAGTTGTGTTCAAGGGAACCCACGTGACATTCAGGAACATTCAGGGGCTGCATGGAGTAGGAGTAAGAAAATTCCTTGTAGAAGCAAAGCAGATGGAGACTCCAAGTTTGGAGGGGCGTTTCTGTCCCCTACTTTAATAGGAAGCATTTTTTTTATGTTTACATTTTAAATTCCTATGTAAGATTTTATTTGACGGAAAGTGTCTTCTACTTAATAAAGCTGAAAAGAAAAGAAAACAAAACAAAATAAAACAGAACAGCTTACTGGATTAAATAGAAACCACTAGTCTAGATGGAAATTTTTAAGGACAGTATGTAAGAAGCATCTGTTATCTAAACATGAAGACACAGCGTCCAACTGCCAGCTTGCACTCTCTGAACTAAGTACTATGATTCATCTATTAATAGCTACTTGGAACATTACCACTGATACACTGATAGCTCTTTTGGGGCATGTTTTACAACCTCAGAACCTTATTAATGTTGGCATACAGTCAGTATTTTTACATAATTGTTAGATAAACGAAGAGTTTTAAACCAACTAGATCATTTTATCTTAGAAGAGTAAGAATAGTAAGGTTTTATCTACTATTCCTCCTATTATTTTTATTCTTAGCACAGTGGTTGTGGTTGACTTCTTGGTAAGTTAGGATCTTTTTATGCCTAATATATAGGTAAATATGTTTCTAAAATAAATCTATTGTATAATACTTAAAACCTAATAAGTGAACATACAAATAGATTTCTTCTAGGCTTGCTTAAGAGCTATTTTGTGTAGGATGAGAGAATTAAATAACTAGTGGTGCTAGCACACACTTAAGTTTAAGAGAAGAATTTATGTAGTATTTTATTGGTTACCATCTTTCAGAGTTAATGTATTATGGTACTCAGGATCACTAAATTATTTACTGTGTTAGTGTGTACAGGCTTTTGTAACAAAATACCATAGATTGAGTAGCTTACAAACAATAGATTTATTTTTCACAATTGTGGAAACTGGAAGTCCAAGATCAGAATGCTAATGTGGTTGAATTCTGTTTAGAACCGAACTATCTCACATTGCAGACTAGCTTCTTTCTTGTATTCTCCCATGGCAGAAAGGTCATACAGTCTCCTTCAGGCCTCTTCTATAGGGGCATGAGTCCCATTCATGAAGGCTGTGTCCCTAAGACCTACTCACCTCTCAGAAGATCCCACCTCTGAATACTATCATCTTGGCAGTAGGATTTCAATATGTGAATTTAAGGAGACACAAAAACATTGAGACCATAGCATAGTTCTATCTTTTTTTTTTTTTTTTGGCCTGAAAAATATCTACAAAACTAGATGTATAAAATGGTTTTATATAAACATTTAGAAACCTTATCTGTATTCTTTTTGCTTGTTTTTCAGTAAACCAGATATGTCACGTCTGAGACTTGCTGCTGGAAGTGCTATTGTGAAGCTGGCACAAGAACCATGCTACCATGAAATCATCACATTAGAACAATATCAGTTATGTGCATTGGCTATCAATGTAAGGAAAATCACTATATTAAAGACACTACTTTTTATAGTCACAGACTTTAGGAAAAAATTCAGTTTTTTAAACTCAGTTAATAATTTTGATCAAAGTTTTGAATATTTTCTTTTGAAAGACTTCTTACAAGAAATGTTTCAAAGTTCTAAAACTCATTTGACTTTTGGGTTACATAGTCTAGCTGACTTGTTGTTAGGTACAGTTCTAGTCTATAAAGGCAAAACAAATACTGAATTAGCATGTATTGCTCTTAGCGGAAATACAAGGATAGGTTCTTTCTAGTATGTAGTCATGAAATTTTCATCAATTGATCAATATACAACCATGTTTTATGTGTATTTCTGTTTAAAGGCATCTTACTTCAGACAGACAGACAGACACATGCTCATAATCAGCAGCACTATAACTCATGCCTAAACTAAGCTTATGCATTTTCTCTGTAAGGTACATCAGAGCCTTCCTGTGCTTAAGAATATTAAGCAGAGACTGTGGTTGTAGTTCAGTGGTAAAGCAGTTGCTTAGCATGTGTGAGGCACTGGGTTCTGTCTTCAACACCACATAAAAAGAAATAAATAAAATAAAGGTATTGTGTTCATCTACAACTTAAAAAAAAAAAGAATCCTAGGCAGTACTTCATCATTATGTTTGGGAACCATTTTAAACAACTAGATTGCCAACATGGTCAAAATGTGAAAAGTGTGGCACTAAGTAGACCCACAAAAAGGATCCTTGTTTACAGTCTGAGAGCTGAAACAAGAAGGCAGGTCTTCTTCAACCTCATTAGGGCATATACATATGACACAATTCAATTTTTTACCGTTCTGTACATATTTTTGCTGTTGTTCAGAAATTCTCTGCAAGTATTTATTTTGGAGGTTACAAATAAATCCTGAATGAGTTGACAAATTCATAAATATGGAATCTATGAATAATGAGGACCGACTGTTTTAGTTCCCTAAATGAAAAAAATATATAGAAGTTTACAGTGTTTTTTCTTTCCTTTTTTTAAAATTTGTTCTAGTTAATTATACATGACTGTAGAATGCATTGACACATTGTACATAAATAAAGTTCAACTTCTCCTTCCTCTGTCTGAACACAATGCAGAGTCACACCAGTAGTATAATTATACGTGTATATAGGATAATAATAATGTCCGTCTCATTCCACTATCCTTCCCATCCCTACATCTCCTCCCCTCCCCGCACTCCTGTCTGCACAATACAAAGTTCCTATCTTTGGTTTTGGGGATTTGGCTTATTTTGCTTAGCTTGATATTCTCCAGCTCCATCCGTTTACTTGCAAATGCCATAATTTCATTCTTCTTTAAGGCTGAGTAATATTCCATTGTGTATATGTACCACATTTTCTTTATCCATTCATTTGTTGAAGGGCACCTAGTTCCATAGTTTTAGCTTTTGTGAATTGAGCTTCTATAAACATTGATGTGGCCACATCACTGTAGTATGCTGATTTTAAGTCCTTTGGGTATAAACTGAGGAGTGGGATAGCTGGGTCAAATGACGGTTTCATTCCCAAGTTTTCTGAGGAATCTCCATACTGTTTTCCATAATAATTGTACTAATTTGCAATCCCACCAGCAATGTATGAGTGTACCTTTTCCCCTACATCCTCACTAACAGTTATTGTTGCTTGTATTCTTGAGAATTGTCATTCTGACTGGGGTTTATAGTTTTATAAAGCCATACTATAGACTGAATTTCAGGTTAGAAGGACTCCTTATTACTTAATGAGTCAAATTTTCAAATTGTGAAATTGATATTGATGGAGTCATTCCAGTTTTATAGATTTTTATGTTATATTTGAAGTATATCACTTTAGAAGTATTTAGCATCAGTGAGAAAATTTTAAAAGGCTTTCATAATAGTAAATCTGATAATCTAATATGAATTTTCCATTCATAATTTGGTCGTTTCACACTTAGGTTTTCATTTTTTTCCAAATAGTTTAAGAATTTGGCATTCATCAGGAGTCATTGCAATTTTTCTTTACTTTTCCCCTCCCCACTTTCTTCTGCTTATTTGAAAATTGCTGTTAACTTCAAAACACAAACGATCTATTTTTTAAATGTATTTATTTCTCAAGTGTTTAAAATAGGCATCCAAATCCTGTTTATGATTTGCTTTAGTTTTGTTATTGTTCAGATATTAGGAAAAAAATCATTCGAGAGATGAGATTTTTGGTGAGCCCATTTACTTCCTGGTTTAGTTTTTCCTTTTAAGTCTGGAAATCATCTTATTTTATAAGAAATTAAAATTGTTTAAAAAGTATGTATTACATTTCATGAAAGAAAACCTATATAATTTGTTTTTTTTAAATTGATGAGACTTATGTTCTGCTGATTGATTGGGTTCTTTGTCTGATATTTCTTAGAATATTGCTGATATCATTCATTATTGAAATGGCACTTTAAGAAAACAAAGTAAGGAGACATGTAAAATGAGTTGGGCCTGATTTGAACTTTACATTGTTTAAGTATGTGTGAAACATTAGTTAAATGTCTACCACGTGTAGAAAGCCTCTACTTACTATTTCCTGGAGAGTTTATTTTCTACTACTGTATTTATACATTGTGACCTTAGTAACCAAAATATCCAGGGTGAAAATCTCAATTGTCAAAGTTTTAAGGTAGTTTTGGAATCCTGTATGAATGGGTAAAACTTAGTTATTAGCATCTTCTCACAATTCATATTGTTATTCCCTTCTTAAAAAAAAAAAAAAAACACCTTTCCCTAATTCTTCTGTTCCTCTAAACCATATGCCCATCTCTTATTTTTTTTAAATTTTTATTCATTCTTTTTAGTTATACATAATAGTAGAGTATATTTTGACATATACGTACATGGAGTATAACTTCCCATGAACATAATATGGAGTTACACTGGTCATGTATTCATATATGAACATAGGAAAGTTATGTCTAGTTCATTCTACTGTCTTTCCCATTTCCATCCCACTTCATTTCCCCTTCTCCCCTCCAATCTGGTGAACCTCCACACCCTTCCTCATCCCCCTATTGTGAGTCAACATCTGCATATCAGAGAGAACATTAGGCCTTTGGTTTTTGGGGATTGGCTTATTTCATTTAGCACGATAGTCTCTAGTTCCATCCATTTACCAGCAAATGTCATAATTTCATTCTTCTTGATGGCTGAGTACTATCCCATTATGTATATATTATACCACATTTTCTTTATCCATTTATCTGTTGAAGGGAACCTAGATTAGCTCCATAGTTTAGCTATTGTGAATTGAGCTGCTATAAACATTGATGTGGTCATATCACTATAGATGCTGATAAGTCTCTTGGGTATATGCCAAGGAATGTGATAACTAGGTCAAATGGTGGTTCTATTTCCAAGTTTTCTGAGGAATCTCCATACTGCTTTTCATAGTGGGTCCACCAATTTGCAGTCCCACCAGCAATGTATGCCATCTCTTCTTTTTTAAACCTCCACACCTCTAGAAATAGTAATCTGTCTTATTCTTACCTTCTCTTCACTGTCCATATCTTGGCATTTGTCTTTATTGTTTTCTATAAGTAACCTATTGAAGTCCTCAGATTCAGTGATCTTAATTTTTCAGTGTCCTTTCTGTGTCATTTGATACAATACTCATTGCACCATTATTCTTGAAATTCTCTTGATTTCTGTCTCTTGGTTTTTTAAATTTCTGTCTCTTGACTACATTTTCTGACACTTCTCCTCCTTTAATTTTGTGTGTTCTTTGAGGATCTATCCATGATCAATTTTAGCACTTACACATTCTTTGGCCATCTCATTATCTAAGTGAGTCATTACTATACTGCAATATTTGTTTTTTCAAGTTCCTAGTCCCACATCAAATGCTAAATGGAAGTTTCAAATTTTTATGTTCTGTGAATGAGTAAGACTGAATTTATAATATTTCCCAAATCTATTCTTTCTTGGCATTTCTCACATCTAAAAGCATGATTTACATTAGACTGTTTGTTCTATCTTATTGCAAAAGTCCAAGTAATCTACTCAATGGTAGATCTATTGTTCTTTATTCATATCGTCTCAACTATCCCAATTGCTATAGTCATCAAGTCTCACTAGGACTGTTGTGAGAATTTCTTTATTGCTGGTTGAATTTCCCTAATCACAGTTCTGATCATGATATTTTCCTACTTATAAAAAAGATGTTTAAGTTGTTTAAGACCTGGCATTTGAGACCCTCTATTTTTGGGACCCAAATATAAACTTTAAAATCTTGTTGGGTGCAATACTGTTGTTTAGTACACTATCCTTTACCTTTGTTTCAGTGCAGCTGAACAATTTTTCTTTTATGTGCCTTGTACTTTGCTCTCGTTTTCTTCTCATCTTCTCATTTTTATCATCCTTATCCAATCCTTTCTGTAGATTAAGGTTTAAACACAACTTTCTCTATAAAACTTGTTCTGATTCTTTTTAGCTGGAAGTAGTCTCTGTCCTTTTGAATTCTTGTAGGTTTTATCTTCAGTCCTCTTATAAATATGAAATTTTGCCTTATGCTTTAGCTATTTATGTACATGTGGCTTATTTCTCTTGAGTTGTGGCTCTTTATAGGTAGTATTGTACCTGGGAGACCCTTGTCATATATTTGAATAGACAATAATTCTGAAAGAATAGAAACTCAGTAATATGAATCTTAACATAATTTAGGTTATCATGTTAAGTATTTTAGAATTTGGAGTTCTGTTCATGAAAAATTTATTCTGTACTGGTATGTGCTATATATTGTTCTAGATTCTGGAAATACAAAGATGAATAAATCATGGCTACAGCTAACAATCTCTTAGGGGATTGTAAACTAGAAATGTGTTGATAACAGAATTTATTACACAAAGTAATCGAACTGCTTACCAATAGTTCTGAGGATAATTTGTATTAGAAGAGGCCTCTGAAAGTGTATTTACTTAAAGATGCAGACTAGAATTTATTTTATAGTCAGGTGTCTGCTTTTTTGAAAGCATATTTTTTTCTGATAAAATTCTTTACCCCACATTTACTTTATAGCATAATCAAAAGGATAATCATCTTCGCAGAAAAATATTTGAAGACTCCCTCAGTTTCCAGTAGCACCTTTTTAAATTTATTCAGCTGATTCTCTTGAAGACTTGTGTATCATTCTTGTCAGTTTGTGTCTTCTTCAGTTGTTGTTTGTGCAAGTTGCCTTACTTATGACTTGATATTTCTTTAACATCACTTTAATAACAATATGAAAACCTGCTACAATGATTTACAGATTGACTTCGTGAGGAATTTGTATTGTATTGTTGAATTCTGAATGATTAATGACAAAAACACTGTCTTGGGGAAAGACATAAAGAGGAGGAAGAGATATTTGAGTACAGATTGATTTTTTAATGAATGGTCTGTTCCTTTATAAATATATTTGTGATATGTTGACTTTTATTTATGCACTTTTTAATTGGATCATAATAAAAAAATAAAGACTCTGCTCCTCTCTGACATTAATATTGAGGAAGGAATGAGTTAACTATTTTGTTGAATGTAAAGGTAGATAGATGAAATTTCCATGAAAACTAGGCTACTTTATTAAAAGTAGAAAGTTAATATTATAAGATAAGGATGTTTAAATTAAATGAAAGAAGATATACAAAGTAAGTATTTAAGATAAGGGCAAGATATTATGATCAAGGTTTTTAAGAAAAGATACCATTTTAGATAGAAGAAATACGGTACCCAAAGTTGCATTAATATGAAATATACCACACCTTGTGTCATGGAGCATATAAATGAGCATGAAGTTCTTTGTTACATAAAAGTTTGAGCTTTTCCCTGTAGTTGAGAGAAAATTCTGTCCATCTGTGTGCCAGTTATTGTGCTAGGATTAGAGACACAATAATGAATGAAAACAAAGTTTTGTCTTTAATGAACTAGCACTGATAAAAGACAGATATAAAACGAGTAATGTTATGAGCTGAATGTGCTACTGGGGATGTGCACAGAGTGCTGTAATAGAGCCTAGGTCGGGTATAGGAGACATGTTATATGCTTCTTTCTGTCAGATAGTAGAACTGTCTTCAAGAATGAAGAGGAGTTAGCTAGGAGAGTTGGGGGGATAGTTTAAGGGAGTTGTGTGAACAGGACTAACAGGTTGGCTTATTTATACAAATAAAAGTAATTTGGTGCTTCAGAAATTGATTAGGATCTCTTGCCTTCAGAGCTGTGCATTTCAATCTGATAGATTTTTAAATGATAGAACTAAAACGTTTAAATTCGGCAGTTTTGCTTTGCTACTAAATGAAAAAGCTATATATGAGATAGTGCTTATGCTTTTTAAAATTTGTTTATTTATTTATTTATTTGTTGTTTGTTGTTGTGCAGGAGATTGAGCCCAGGGTTTTATACATGCTAGACAAGAGCTCTACCACCGAATCTCTCACAGCCCCTGTGCTTTATTTTAAAAAATCTTATTTAAGTTTGAATTGATTTATATTTACTAATTTTAAGAATGCATCTAATATTTCTAACATGTAAATGAATCCTTGTTAGGTGAATATTCCAGTCTTGAAATTAACTTGAGTTACAACATCTGTCTTGTGAACAATCAGTCAAGCAGTGGTTGTAGATAAACTTGCTTCTGTGTGCCCTTTTCTCTATGGATATATAGCACATTTTATATCTAAGTTGTTACTCCTTCCTACTATGTGGATAATACCTGAAATAATTATATCTTCACAGGATGAATGCTATCAAGTAAGACAAGTGTTTGCTCAGAAACTTCACAAAGGCCTTTCCCGATTACGGCTTCCACTTGAATATATGGCAATCTGTGCACTTTGTGCTAAAGATCCTGTAAAAGAGAGAAGAGCTCATGCTAGACAGTGTCTGGTAAAAAATATAAATGTAAGACGCGAGTATCTAAAGCAACATGCAGCTGTTAGTGGTAAGCATACAGAGAAATAGAAAGTATACTTTCCAACCTGACAGTTTCACTGTTTAAAAGAGTATAATATATTAATGTTATTTATTCTATTTAAATTTGAACCTGTATGTCTTTAAGTAAATGACTAAATGGCCAAGGAAAATAAGTAGTTACATTGGAAGTACTTTTAACATAATGATGAAATTTGTACATTTATGTAGATTGTCTAAGCTCTACTTTTAGTTGAAAAAAGTACAAGTCTTTGATCTTTGTTGTTTGTTCTCACCTATAGCTGATGTTAATAATAACAGGTGCTTGTGTGCCTGCTTTTCATCTGTCTGCCTTACCCCTTCAAGGTTAGCTGATATGCCTCTTGACTTCTAGGATTGTTTAACAAATAACATTAAAATCTGTCCATTTATCCAAGTCAGAAATCAGAGGCATTCTTTATATCTTTTTTTTACTCACTCATTAGTCACCAAATCCTGTTAATTCTTCCTCCAGATGTCTGAACATCTGTCTTCTGTTCTCCTAGCTGGTCACATTTCCTTTGGATCATTGTATACACACTTAACTGCCTCCCTCTTTAAATGTTTCCCTACGCCTCTGTCCCCTAGTTTTACCCACTACTATGCCACATTGATAGCAAAATTATCATTCTAAAACACGTTTCTGATCACATTACTTCTTTGCTTGAAATCCATGTGAATTCTTTATTGCTTATAAGGTAGAGTTGAAATATTTCTCATGGCTTTTTATAGTTTACTCTCGGTCTGAATTTCAAGTTTTGTCTCTGTAGTTTCCTACTATGAACTCTGTTATTCCTGCTATAACCTCAATTACTTGAAATTTGTGGAGCCATCTTTTTTCTCTGTTGTCAGCTCTTATCTGAGAATTGTCTCTCCCAGAAAAACAAATAAATAAAACAAAGAAGTGTGGTTTGCACTTTTTGAATTCTTTAAAAATACAGTTTGGGTGTTATTGCATCACTGTGACCCTCTTTGCTTTTTTCCTTCTTCACATTGCAAAAAGTGAGGGCTTATGTGGTCACATTCCACCTCTGCAATTTACTGATTGTATTTGGACAAGATATTTAATCCATGCCTTAGTTTGCTTATTTGTAAAATTGGAATAATTGCACTTACTTCTTGTTATGCTTGTGAGGATTAAATATTTATGTATGGAAAGCACCTAGCATAATGATTAGCCTGAAGAAGTTATCAGCCAATACTAGTTGTTTATTTTAGAGTACTTTTCACATTGAAGATAGCTTCTCTCTCTGTTTATTCTTTACTGTGAGATCTTTACCTAGTTTTATTCATTTTTATACTTTTAGATTCTAATAGAGGATAGTAAGCACTGAATAAATATTTGATAGAATTTAATTTAAAGTTTACTGAATTTTGAACCTTGTTCCTTTTCTTCTATGCTTGCTCTTAAAATGAATGGCATTATTCAGAAACTTTTCTTAAGTTCAGCAATAGAAATAAAGGAAATATGATACTTTATTGACATATAAGATACTGTACTCCAAGTTGAACATCTGATTTAAGTTTTTATTTGAGAATAAGTAATTTAAATGGGATTGTTCTAAATATAAATCCCATTTGTTTCATATACACTTTATTAAAGCTAGTTAAGATTACCTTCCTGACCTCTTAACAGAGTTTGGCACTCTTAATCAACATATAAAACTATTTGAATTTAAACCGAAAAGATTTTTTTTTGATATTTAAAACATCATAAAAACTCCATTCCTTATTTTCATTCTTTTATGTCTATTCTTCTCTTAAAAATAAAATCAGCTATTCCTATTTTGTGCTACACTGACTGAAAGATTTACTGGAAGTGTTTTATTTTCTTAGCAGCTTAAAATATTATACATAGCGCTGCTTATAATATCAGGAAAAATGGACTTGATGTCTCTCAATCTTGAATATAGTTTGTATGGGTCACTTTTTTTGTATGCATTCGAAAACTGGAATATTTGTCTTTGAGCCTCAGCACATGGTGTGTTTAGTAGGCATTTCAATATTAGATGTGAAAGATGAGTGAAAAAACTGTTTAAATTACTATGTTCCTCAATGCAGGGTTTTTCAATATGTTTTTCTTCTAGCCATATTGTAGTAATAGTGGGATACAGGAAATAAAGTATGAAAGAGAGAGAGTGTGTAAGATTTGATTTTCTAACCTGGATGTTTTTTTGTTTTGTTTTTTCTTCTTCTTTTATTTTTTACTTTTTTCTTTTTCAGAAAAATTATTGTCTCTTCTACCAGAGTATGTTGTTCCATATACAATTCACCTTTTGGCACATGACCCAGATTATGTCAAAGTACAGGATATTGAACAACTTAAAGATGTTAAAGAGTAAGACTTTTTCCATCCCATTTTCATATTTTCTGAAAGTTGTTTTTTTCCTCCTTATTGCTGATAATGGGATCTCAATTATAATCAGTTTATTGATGTGTTTCATTTCATAGGAGTTTAGGGTTCTTTTCTCTTATTTATTCTTTTATTTGTCTATTTTTATATCATCTTTTCACATTACATTTCTTAAGTAACTTCCCAAAACTTAATTTAGCATAATTAAAATACTTTGGTTCTATTTCTTTACCAGTCTGACATTCCTTTTCTGTTGAAGTAATCCATTAAAAAGTTCTATTCCAGTTCTTATAGTTTCCTGTTTCCTTGTGAAACTTGGTAGTTTTCATGATTTGAATTAATAATCTCCTTTACTCACATAGTAAGCATATTTTTCTTTGCAGTAACTATCTTCCTCTATAGGAAGAGATTAATGGTGTAATTTCATTATGAGCCAAATTCATAACCAGGGGGATTTTATTGGTGGTGATTTTTAAAATTTTTAAAATTAGAGTTTATGACATTTGCTATTGATTCAAGCATTGTTGTTGAGAGACTGCAAACACTGCATATGCCTGGGTGTAGAACACGGGGATACTTAGAAAAATTTAAGACTAGTATAATTCTTTTAAGCTTGACCCCTGGTCGTCTTTTTGTTATAATAAAAAATGATCTTTGTTATTTTGAATCAGTTCATTTATTACACCTTTAATATACTAGTCATGGAAAGTAATTCTTGATTTCCTAATTCATAGAAATTTTTTACAGTTAAATATTTGAGGTATGTCAGGAGAAATCAGTAACTTCTTATGGCAAAGGAAAAAGCTACTGCTTAGTTTCTTTGCCACATTTCTATTTCTGAAAAATCAACAAATAATTCTCCATAAATGCATTCTTTGTTGGAGGGATTATGACTGATATAGACTTCTAGTAACCATTCTTTGTCTGAGAACATTGGTTTATCCTAGGAATTAATAAGTTGTCCCCTCCCCCCCAATTGGGAATTGAACCCAGGAACACTTTACCACTGAAGCTTCCCGAGCCCTTTTTTGTTTATTTTTTATTTTTTCAGTACTAGGGATTGTACGCAGGGGTACTTAACCACTGAGCCACATTTCCAACCCTTTTTATTTTTTATTTTGAGACAGGGTCTCGCTAAGTTGCTAAGGCTGGCTTTGAATTTGTGATCCTTCTGCCTCAGTCTCCCAAGATGGCGGGAATTACAGGCGTGCACCTCCATGCCTGGCTTGACTTATCTTTCTAAATTGCCCAGTATTGCCCTGAATAATTTACATTTTACCAAAGAGCCAGTCTAGAAGAACTTCTCCTATGCCTGAGATCCTAAAGATTATTTTTCCCTTTTAAAATATCTTGCTTGTTTCTTTCTTTTCTCCCATTATTTTTCTCCTTTGTACATCAACTATAACTGTGTCTCTTTCTGTCTATATAATACCGAGAGAAACACTTTTGAATTTTTATCGAAAAGAATTTTGTGTAATTAAAACTGGGCTACTGAAACTTTTTAAACAATTTTCCTGAACTAAGCAAAGACAGTGTGTATAGATGTCAACATAACTTTTTCCTTTCTGATTTATTAATGAAGAATCTTAACCTTTTAATACAGTGGTTGTAATCTTTTGAGACTTCCCATCAGGATTTGAGTCAGTCTTGAGTGTCTGAGGCCTCACTTGATCCATGGCCCAACTATTCCTTGAGGCATTTTTCCTTTGGTGTCATATCACAGATTAAGATAACATCATTCTTTCCACTCTGATTCTTTTTTTAACCTTCTTCTTTGGGAAATCTAGTGAGACTAAGAAGGGCAATGGATCTGAGCAACTCACATATGCATTGCTAACCTACTGTGATATGTGTGTGTGCTATTTCCTTTTAATTTTTTCCCCTTCTGGGGTTATAATCTAGCTCTGTTATGTTTGGAATTATTGTATGTATATTTAACAAAAGTATTTTCCTTTTTTTTTTTAGATGTCTTTGGTTTGTTCTGGAAATATTAATGGCTAAAAATGAAAATAACAGTCATGCATTTATCAGAAAAATGGTTGAAAATATTAAACAAACAAAAGATGCCCAAGGACCAGATGATGCAAAAATGAATGAAGTATGTAATAATCCTTTTGTAAATTTGATTCCATGTTGATTTAAACATTTAGTTGTGGAGAATGAAACTGTAATTATTAATTTACAGATTTATTTAACAATTTTTTCCTGTTGATAGTAATTAGATTTACTAATATAGGATTAGTAGTAATTTTATTAGTAATAAATAATCAAAACAATAATGTAAGCCAAAATGCTTATGCTGACAATTACTTTCATTAGTTTACTATTTAGACTGGATGAATGTTGTAGAATTACTTCTTATTTACAACATTTAGGATGCCAACTTAAATACCTACTTTTTTCTTTTTTAATTTGATTACAGAAACTATACACTGTGTGTGATGTTGCCATGAATATCATCATGTCAAAGAGCACCACATACAGTTTGGAATCTCCTAAAGACCCAGTACTACCAGCCCGTTTTTTCACCCAACCTGACAAGGTAGTAATTTGAAATAAAATGTATTTCAGCACTAGGTTGTGGGAGATCAGGAAGTATCCTTATCAAAAGTTGACCCACTACTATGCCATGGAAAGATTGCCACTAGTTTTAAAAATGTAGTTCAAGACTAAATGTGGGCCAAATTAGAGGATACAGTGGTTTAGAGTTGAGTTAGGATGATCAAAAGTTTGTCTTCAGAGATTGAAACCATGCTAAGAGAAACAGGCAAAAAATGTGATCAAGATGTATGGATTTATGAGTTAATGGCCACTAATCCAAATGGAAAAAGAATGTAGATAAAGATACAGTGTATAGGCCGTGGGTACTAGGAACTGTAATGTAAATTGAGCTCTAAATTAAACTCCGTGCATGTATGATTATATCAAAATGAAGCCAACAATTATGTATAATGATAATGCACTAATGAAATAAAAAAAAGTGAAGTTATATACATGTGTAGAACAGATCCTGAAACAGGCCCAAAACTCTGGAAATAATGTAAGAGCATTTCCAAACCACTCTCCAAAAACTAAAGTGTTGTATGAGATGCAGAAGGTGTTTTCCATTCACTATTATAGATTCATAATTTATCTAACAGTCTGGAAACCACCACTGTCTTCCTTTTGGTTTTAAAGCAATATGCCAGGTAAGATCTTACCAATATATGGAGATTTGAAATAGGTTTTCCAAATAGCTAAAGGGGCTGTGTGTTTTTAGAAATTCACTTTGTTGTGAGCAAGATAATAGGAGTGTATGTGGTCTGTCTGAAGAGTGTTATTAGAGGAACATATTTACTGATGCAGTCTTACCATATTGGGGCTCAAATATGTTTTGCTAATAATTGTAATTGGTACAAGGTTAGTTTTAGTTTATTAATAGTAGTTAAAATCAATGACTTAAATTTTGTGGTTCAACTGATTAATTTAATAAATATGTCCTGTAAAACAGAAAAGCTGGTCTGGGGATGTGGCTCAAGCGGTAGCGCGCTCGCCTGGCATGCGTGCGGCCCTGGTTCGATCCTCAGCACCACATAACAAACAAAGATGTTGTGTCCGCCGAAAATTAAAAAATAAATATTAAAATTCTCAAAAAAAATAATAAAAAATAAAACAGAAAAGCTATTTTGTGCTTTGTTGGATTTTAACCACCTTGTAAATATAGTATTTCAATAGTCACTGACTACTTTTTCCTCTTGCTTGTAGAATTTCAGTAACACCAAAAATTACCTGCCTCCAGAAATGAAATCGTTTTTCACTCCTGGAAAAGTATGTCTTAAGAATCATTTTTAATTTTATGTGGAGGTTTATTTTACTATAATTAATGACCTACATATATTAGTTTTTCCTTCTTTAAAAATTTGTGTATCTAATGGTAGGAAATATAATCTACTGTCTTTCATTACTAGTAAGAAATAATTTTGTCTATCATATAAATGTAGACTGAGATACACAAACTTATATTTTAGCTGTGATAAAACTCAGGAGACCTTTATACTTAGACTTCTTCATCCTAAATTTAAGATAAAAATCTTAAGGCATCATCTATGTTCTTCAGCAGTAAGAGTCTAACCATGTATTTTATTTGTCCTCATTTTCTGTTTAAGCCTTCTTCAGATAACTTTAAGAAAATCTTTATGTTGTCTGTGTAGTTTTTAATTTGCTTAAGTGTTATTCAACTTATAATCCTGGTTTTGCTTAAGGATAGGCACATTTTTCATGATTTATATGTAAATAAATAACAGATATTATTTATTGTTTGATCTGTGAGTTTCTTTTAGTTTTAACCAAATAGAAACATTTCTCATTTCAGCCTAAAACAACCAATGTTCTAGGAGCTGTTAATAAGCCACTTTCATCAGCAGGAAAACAATCTCAAACCAAATCATCACGAATGGAAACTGTAAGCAATGCAAGCAGTAGTTCAAATCCAAGCTCTCCCGGAAGAATAAAAGGGAGGCAAGTACATAAGTATCATACTTTACATTTAGTAATTCCAATGAGGCTGTGAGATCTAAAATAACGTAACTAAAACATTAAAAGTTAGTGAATGGAAATTAATGCATAATTTTCCCATTTAACATTGGTAGTCAACAAATTCATATTTATTTGCTTGGTCATTTGTAGTATACACTTTTTCTTAGTTTTTTATATATAACCATGTTGGAGTGTTCTGTATTAGTACACATAACCAGTTTCTAACTTCAGTATCTTGTGCTTATAAAACTGTTCACTAGTGATAGATACATCCATAGTTAGAACACATAGTCATTAAAAAAATGATGAGATATGAGTTAGCATGGAATACATAATACATTAATGAGTGAAAAAGCAAAGAGTATATAGAACAATGTTATGGTATCTTTGTTTTGAAAAAAGATTTATACTCACATTTGTTTGTACATGTATAGAAAGTTTTTGGAAGAACAGACCAAATCTGTTCGTGATAACCTAGAATAGGAGGGAGATCATTTTACGCTATTGGTACAGTTTGAATTTTTTTTTTTACTATGTATATGTATGCATAAACTTTTTGTTTAAAAATGGTTTTAAAAATGAGCATTTTTTTCTTTGTAAGAAAGAACAAATGGAAAAAATAATTCACCATTTTGCTGGTTTTAGCACAAGGACATCATTTTTTTTAGCAGCAGATCATTATGCAGGGCTAAACTCGCTGTTTATTGATCCTTGCTTTATAATTAGGAAAGACTGCACTGTCTTTTGCATTATTCATAATCAGTCAGTAAAGGAGAGAGATGTTGTAAAAAGTCTTACCAGTTTTCTTGGATTTCCATGGTAAGGAATTTGGATTTGATTTTAAGTGCAGCTGGAAGATGCTGTTGAGGAGTTTAGAGACCTAATTTATGCTTTTAAGAAATACTCCCTTGATGATCTAGGGAGAATGTACTATAGAGGAACTAAAGTTGAGGTAGAAAAATCAGTTGTGAGTTAGCTAATAATAGTAAGTAGTCTGGGGAAGGAATGAAGAGAGAGAATAATGACAAATAGTCAAATCTGTCATTTATTTTGATGTTAAATCCAAATGGCTCTTACTGATTTATTAGATGTGAACAATTAGGGAGAGAAAGTATCCAGGGTTTCTTTGCTTAAAAAACTGGATATATAGTGGTACCATTTACTGAGATCTAGAAGTCTTAAGGAGTAACAGGCTCTGTGTTTATATGTATGTGTTGAGGAGCAGAGTATGGAAAAAGAGTGTCTGAAAAACTGTTTTGGCTTATGTTAAAGATCAGGTTTCTGTTAGAAATTTAAGTGAAGTGTTGGATAGACAATTGTATATGTGGCTTTAGAACTCAGGGTAGCTGGAACAGATCGAGATTTAGGGTTCAACAATGTGTAAACAGTTTTAAGAACCAGTTAAGGATGAGACAGAAGACTGCACCTTTATAAATTCGTGAGAGCTTTTGCTGTTAATTCATTTAACAAGTATGGATTGAGTGCCTGTTCAGAGCCAGTCAGATTCAAGTGCTTAGCCTACATTGGTGAGTAAAGATGACAGAAGAGCCATTCTCACATTCTAACAGTAGTCAGTGAATGGTAAACATAACTAAAGTGTCTTAGGGTGAAGTGCTGCAGAGAAAAGAAAAAATGGAAGGGGAATAAAAGAATGGGGGGGGACAGGGCAGGTTGCAGTGTATGCCAATCTTAATTTATTAACAGAATAGTTTTAATTTGCTTTATGTTTCCATCCCAAAACAGAATTTAGGTTTTAGAAAGACTTAGGGGAAAAAAACTGAATTTCTGATTTTTAATTTCCTTACTATATTAAATGAGCATTATTGCTTATTGATTTAGTGCTAAATATGATAGAACAAAAACATTCATCTTCAAAAATGAATGAAGTTTTCCTCATAAAGCTGCAAAGTTATATACTAGGAAAGAGAAAAGACTTTTAAGATTATTTGATTGTAATAACAATTGTAAATGTTTGTATTAAAAGGCTTGATAGTTCTGAAATGGATCACAGTGAAAATGAAGATTACACAATGTCTTCACCTTTGCCGGGGAAAAAAAGTGACAAGAGAGACGACTCTGATCTTGTAAGGGTGAGATATTTGGTTTGATTTTATGATAATTTTAATAGTAATTTTACGCTTATTCATTGTTAACTTTTACACTGAAACTAATTAATATTACTATCAAATTTGGCATTTGATTTTTGTTTTGTTGCTGTACTTACAAATCTGAATTTATAATTACTTTCTATGCCTTGCAATTTCTTTATGTTGAAATTTATGTGTTTATCATTCTGATAATTGCCTTAATTCTTCATGTCTTTGGAATCCAACATGTCTATTCCATACGCAAAACTGCTTGGTTTTGTTTTGTTTAAAAAAAAAGAAATTAACACAGTATATTTAGGTTAGCTTTAGAGAATTGATATGGAATGAAGGTCCTAAAGCCGTCTCTATTAACTTCATTTATTGAACCATTTACTAAATAAGCTTCTAGTAAAGGTAGGAAATGTTATGGTTTCATTAAGTTCTCCTTCAGTGTTTAAACTTTAGTAGAAATGACTTCTGTGACATCTTATTTAATAAATGTCAGTTGAAAACAAATTTGGTAACATTTTACTACAGATATGTAAATACATGACTTTTCAGTTCAATTCTAAAAAACATTTCTTGAATTATTGATTAGGCTGTTTGAGTCAGTTTATCTGTGAGGAAATATTTGTGCATATTTAGCTGATTAGGTTTACAAAACAAGTGAATTGTTGCTCTTCTTTCATTGTTATTATAATGATAATACTTTCTATTCTTAGTCCTCATTCTTTATACTGTAATTTTTGTTTTATTTATTTATTGATTGATTGATTGTACCAGGCATTTAACTCAAGGATGTTTAACCACTGAGCCATATCCCAGCCATTTTTATTTTTTATTTTGAGACAGAGTCTTGCTTAAGTTGCTTAGGGCCTTAATAAGTTGCTGAGGCTGGCTTTGAGCTTGCACTCCCTCCTGCTGTAGCCTCCAGAACCACTGGGATTACAGGCATGTGCCACTACACCTGAGTATACTGTAAATTTTGATCTTCATTAACTACTTAAAAATTTCACCTAAGCAGAAAAGTTGATAGCCAGAAAAGAATCCTGTTATCTAGATTTATAGAAGAGAACTTTTGAATTGGAAAAGGTATTTTTGTCTTGTGATTCTAATTATCTCTTACTGTAGAAAATCCTTCATTTTCAAGAGTTGTTTTTTTTGTTTGTTTTTGAAAATGTGTTAAGGGGAGAACTCAAGATTTTTTTTTTTTTTTTTTGCTTATTGGAAATGTCAACTAGGCCACTCCCATAGTGTACCATACCCATGTCAACATGCCCCCCACCAAATATAGTTGGGAATGTGGTTTTTGTTGATTTTTAGTGTTGGGATATATAAATTCCATGTTACTGCCTTTTGGGGCAGTACAAAGTATTTTATTTTTCATAGATTGTTTTGAATTCCCAGACTCTTGAGATTTATTTGTGCTATTATCATGGAAACCTTTTGCCATCTATTGTGAGATGGTGTGTAATGTTGAACCCTTTTTTAGAGGTACCATAAGAAACTTATTAATAAAATTTTGATTGAAATACACTTGAAGAGTTAAGCATTATGCAACCCAAGTTCTTTTTAAATACCAGTAGATTATACTGAATTAGTACTATTTGCATACTACCAGCTTCATATAGAAATTTCACAGCAAAGGAATTATTATTTATATACATTTATATTTTATAGATAACATGTTTCTCTATTTCTGACTTCTCACCTCAATTTTGTATTCCCTGTGTTTTTAAAACAATACAACTAAAAATGAAAAATTAGGATTTGTAATGTTTTATGAAATCCAATTATTTTATGGTATTCTTAAGAAAGTGGACATTGGATTTCCTGTTTATACTAACCTTTCCAAAGCATGAAAGAATCTTTTTAAACCTTTGGATATCAAAAAGACCTGTTGCATTTAAAATTGGAGATAATAATATATTAAATTTGGTTTTAATTTAGTATTTCTCTTATATTCAGATTTCTTTATAGCAGTATTTAATTTTTAACTTATGCACAGAACTAAATACAGACTAACTGCATCTATTCACTTAGGTCTTTTCCTCTCATTGGAACTCAAGGATAGTATAATGTTTAAAAAAAATTAATACAATATAGTAAATTAATGTACTGAAAAAGGAAAATTATAACAAAATAATCTCAGATCTTTCAAGCAAACATAAGATTTAAAACTCGTTCATGAATATGTGCTAAAAGTTGTCTGTTTGAAATCAGTAGTCAGTACATTCTTCTTAAAAGGCAAAACTCTTGAAGCATTCTTATTAAAAATCAGAAACAAAACAAGCAGCCTGTTCACCTGTTATTTAAAATTGTTCTGGAATGTTTGATCAACTCAGGAATCTTGACATAAACTAGAAGTCAGAGGAATAAAAATGAAGCAGAAAAGACATATACATTGTTATATTTTCAGTGGAGAAGCAATTGAAAAGCTAAGAATGCAATATGGTATCCTTATATGTTTGTGTGCAAGTAATTCTCTCTTAATTTTGCTTTATATCAGGCACTTGGGGAAAGGGAGTTTCCTTTATCAAAACAAACTCTGCAGCAACAAGATAGATTAAATAGATATCTATCCATTCTATATCTCAATCTAAACATAATCTTAAAAAGAAGTAGGGGGAACCTTTATTTAGAAATAATTTTAAAACTGAGAAATATAGGACTTGGAGAGATAAATATCCGTGTTTCTGCATGAGAAAAAGGTATTTAAAAAGTTGTTAGTTTTTTCCTAAGTTAACATACAATTAGAAAAGTTCAGTGTTATCTTGTCTCAAGTCCATGTGAAAGAAAATAAATAACAGGAGTAATAAAGATAGAATCAGAGATGATGAGTATTTTTCATATATTTGTTGATTGTATATCCTCTTCTGAGACCAAAGGACTTAAAAACAGCATACTCCAGGGACACAGCCACATCAATGTTTATAGCAGCACAATTCACAATAGCTAAACTGTGGAACCAACCTGGATGCCCTTCAGTAGATGAATGGATAAAAAAAAAAATGTGACATATATATACAATGGAATATTACTCAGCAATAAAAGAGAATAAAATGGCATTTGCAGGCATACACACACACAAACAATGGAATATTACTCAGCAATAGAAGAGAATAAAATGGCATTTGCAGGTAAATGGATGGCATTGGAGAATATAATGCTAAGTGAAGTTAGCCAATCCCCGAAAAACAAATGCCTAATGTTTTCTCTGATATAAGGTGACTGACTCATAGTGGGGTAGGGAGGGGAAGCATAGGAGGAATAGACAACTCTAGGTAGGACAGAGGGGGTGGAAGGGTAAGGGAGGGGACAGAGGGTTACCAATGATGGTGGAATGTGATGGACATTATTATCCAAAGTACATGTATGAAGACACAAATTGGTGTGAACATACTTTATGTGCAATCAGAGATATGAAAAATTGTGCTGTATATATGTTATGAGAATTGTAATGTATTCTGCTGTCATTTATTTAAAAAAACAATTAAAAAATAGAATCAACTAGACACAAACATTTAGTTACTATAATTAGTAAAATATTGTACTGCTGTTATATTAGCCCAGAATTATTCTGTTTTTCAAAACATAAAATAAAGGAACATAATATAATAAATCAAGAGTTCTGAAGTGATTGAATGTCTTTTTGAAGGTAGGGGTAGGGGAAACAGTTTGAACCTTTTTTCACATTCTATTCTAAAACAAAATACACTAGTGTCTTGATCAAATACCATAGACTTTCACAACAGAAATTTATTTTCTCACAGTTGTGGAGGCTGGGAAGTCCAAGGTCAGATGCCTATAGATTTCAGTTTCTGATAAGGGCTCTCTTCCCGTCTTGCACTTTTTCACTGTGTCCTCATATGAGAAAGAGAGAGGTGCTTCTTACAGGATATTAATCCCATCATAAAGTCCCCACCCTCATGACTTCTTCTTGACCAAATTACTTCCCAGAGACCCTATTTCTAGTATCATTACATTGGGGAATGGTTAGGGATTTAACATAGGAATTACACCAGTTAGTAGTAAATATGAAATAAAACTTAAACATATACAAGAAGGGTAAAAGAAAATAGATTAAAACATTAAGACTCTAAAACGAAGTAAGCAAAGAGCATATGCCAAAGATATAATTGGGCAGTTCACAGGAAATATAGTGACTAATAACAAATTTTAAAAATTACAGGTAAATTGATAGTTTTTGTTGCTTTCTTTTCTCTGATTTAAGAGTGTAGATTGATAGACCTTTTGGAAGTTAAGTTTGCATTGTAAGTGTTCGTACATGTACTCTCATTCTTGGGTCCCTGGAGAATTTTCTCAGTCTCCCTGTGCATTTTCATTTCAAATTCACTGAATGTAGACTAGGATTTTATTTTAAAATTGAAAGCCACTGATGTTTTGTTGTTGTTGCTAATTAACTAACTTAGAAATAGTATCTCTGAGTCATAAATATTTACAGAAGTTTTAATATGTGTTTAACTTTTATATCAGTCTTCATTTAGAAAACAGAAATAGCTCTTTTATGATGTTGTAAGCATGATATATAACTTTGATGTTTTATTATGCTCTGTCTGGTGAAATTAAACTTATTTAAATTGACTATCAAAACAGATTCTTTATTATAGTTATCCTTTAGTATCACACAGTGAATTTAGAATGTCCTTTTTCATGAAACAGTTCTTTTTTTTTTAATATCTTGTTTTAGTTGTAGTTGGACACAATACCTTTATTTTCAATTTTTATATGGTGCTGAGGATCGAACCCAGTGCCCCCCATATGCTAGGCAAGTGCTCTACCACTGAGGCACAACCCCAGCCCATGAAACAGTTCTTCACTAATATATAATTTAATAAAGTAGTGATTTGCGAGGCTTCCTTTTGAGGCTTTAAAATAAGAGTAAAAAGTTATTCTCTTACCCCAGAGAATTTTTTTAAATTGAAAAATGAGTAAATTTCTGGGCATGTTGGCACATGACTGTTATCCCAGCTCCTTGGAAGGCTGATGTTGGAAGATCACTCTAGTCCATTAATTTGAGAATAGCTTAAGCAATATAGCAAGATGCCATCGCAAAACAAAACAAAAAACTAGTAAATATTTTAGGTGTGACATATATAAGACGTATATCTGACATATATGAGCACTGGATATTTAGGTATATGTTAGTGATAACAGGTTTTTTTGTTTCATTGTTCAGAAATTTTATTTTATGTTAACAATTTTATTGTTACATTACATAGGATAAATTTTTGTAAACTTACCTAGTTGATATCCCAGTTAATATCTGGTTAATATTTGTATGTTTTCTATGAGCAATTTTATTTATTTGTTATTTATTTATTTTATGGTGTTGGGGATTAAACCCAGGGTCTTGCTTGTGCTAGGCAAGTATTCTGCTATAGAGCCATACCCCCAGCCCCAACAATTTTATTTTTAAAAAATTGATCTCTTTCCCTTCAGTCTGAATTAGAGAAGCCTAGAAGTCGGAAAAAAAACCCTGTCACAGATCCAGAGGAGAAATTAGGCATGGATGACCTGTCTAAATTGGTACAAGAACAGAAACCCAAAGGCAGTCAACGAGGCCGGAAAAGAGGCCATACAGCTTCGGAATCAGATGAACAGCAGTGGCCTGAGGAGAAGAGGCTCAAAGAAGATCTTTTAGAAAATGAGGATGAACAGAACAGTCCACCAAAAAAGGGTAAAAGAGGCCGACCACCAAAACCTCTTGGTGGAGGTACACCAAAAGAAGAACCAACGATGAAATCTTCTAAAAAAGGAAACAAAAAAAAATCTGGACCTCCTGCACTAGAGGAAGAGGAAGAAGAAGATAGACAAAGTGGAAATACAGAACAGAAGTCAAAAAGCAAGCAGCACCGAGCATCAAGGAGAGCACAGCAGAGGTAAATATGTGTAACTCTAAGCTACATCTATTTACGTACCATATTTTAAACCATAATTTGATGCTATCCACATTTGGGTCTTCCCCAAAGCAGAGCAGAATCTCCTGAAACTAGTGCACTTGAGTCCACACAATCCACACCACAGAAAGGACGAGGAAGACCATCAAAAACGCCATCACCATCACAACCCAAAAAAAATGTGTAAGTTGTAAATAATATTAAATTTCAAACCAATTTCAAATTATTTTGCAAAAGTTCATTTACTATATTTAAATCCAAATATTTAGTCCCATTACACTAGGTAAGATAAATTTTTATAAACTTACCTAGGTGATTGATATCCCAGTTAAACCTCTGGGTAGTATTTATACATTTTTATAGGTTTAGGCAGAAGTTTATGAATGAATACAAATAATACAGACTTTTTATGTATCTTAAGAGATGATTAGGTATTTTTATATAATCACTACACATTAACCAGGTTGCCTCATCATCACAAGCTACAATTTTTCTTCATATTTCCTCATAGCAACTTTTTCTTTTTAAAAAATTGGTTTTATACTTCTGCTTTTATTCTTTGAACTTGTCATAGAAAAGTAACAGATACCATCTTTCTTAAATCCATAGAAATTATCACATGTTGATCTCAAGTATTTTATGTTTTTGTTTTCTAATTGAATTCATTTGTCTGTATCTAAATATAGATAATTTGGGGTGTTCACACAGGCACATATATAAGAGAGGTATAGCAACAAACCTGTATTGTCAACATGACAGATTATTAACATGACAAGAGCATCAATACTGTGATATGTATGGTTGGCAATATTTTCATCTCAGTTATGTAAGTGGAAGTAGTTTACCTTCGCTTCATCAGAAATTCTGCACACTTTTTCTGAGAGAATCCAGTATGTAATTACATCTGCAGCTTCACTTTTCAAGTGTTGCCAACATATCTTAGTTACTTGATTACCTTGGAGTTTTTCCTGTTCCTGTGTATTCCACAGGAAAAGGAAAAGTTGCCTAAGCGTCTAGCCAGTACTTCATGCCTCCTAACTTGAAGGTTAGGAATAAATATTAGGAACTAAATATTTTTCTCTCTCAGGTTAAAGATGAAGGTAAGTGCATTTTTTATGGCAGCTTCACAGATGTATTTGAATTCAACCAAAGAAAAATCACTATTTCTAAACAAAGAATTCATAGGGAGCATTAATACCTGTGATGAAATTTTTAACAAGGGAATAAAAGGGGTTAAATATTTTATTTAGCCTTGTAACTTTAGTTTCTTTATATCTGGACATCATACAATTAAGGGCTTAATGTGTACCTTCTAAAACAATACAAATTCTCTTATGCATGTTCAAAACCTAAGTTTATTTGTTTGTTTTACAAATCTGTATAGGAAAAGATTCTGTGTTCTATCTTGGCAGCCTGTTTCCTTGCTCTGGGGGGCTCTTTTTCAGAGCTAGAACATATGGTATTAGGTGGTATAGAACATATGGTACTATATGTCTGGTGTGTGTGTGTGTGTTTTCTGAGCTCAGTGGAATTGAAAAAGATTACCATTATTTTCCATGCACTTCATGTATAGTGGCACTTAACAAGCATGGTTCTTGTCCTCATGGGACTTACTGTCTAACGGGCATGCAGTCATTAAAGAATCACATTAATAATCACATAAATAAAGAATTATGGCTTCTGGGGCTGGGGTCGTAGCTCAGTGGTAGAGCGCTTGCCTCATACACATGAGGCACTGGGTTTGGTCCTCAGCACCACATAAAATTAATAAATAAATAAAATTGTTTTCTAAAAATATTTTTTAAAAAGAATTAGGGCTTCTGATATGCATTGAAGGAGAATTTTAGGATGCTCTAAGAGAGTGTAATAGGAGAATTGGGGAGTTGGGGAAATATATTTCTTTGAAAAATGATAATGAGTTGATTATTTGAGAATAATAAAGAGTTAAGCAGTCAGAGAATAAGGAGAAGGACATTCCAGATGGAGAGAACACTATATTTGAAGTTTCTGAAGTGGAAAAATCTTTGCAAATTCAGAGCTAAAGGAAAGCCAGGGTTTGCTGGATTGTAGTTGTGTCAGGAGTTGAAGAGTAAAAAGAGATGAGGACAGACAGGCAATTTATCTTCAGGGTCATTATAATAAGTTAGTAGGTTTTACAAAATTACTCGTAAGTTCTGTGGAAAGATGTAAATGGGGATTGACATCAGCTATTCTTTTAACACTAAATTTTTAAAAACCTAAGTAAATGGCATATAGATCAGTAAGAGTAGAGGGAAGGGAAAGGGGAAATACTGGCGACTAAATTAGAGCAAACTACATTCAGTGCTTTTATAATTACATCAGAATGAATCCTAATGTTATGTATACCTGAAAAGAACTAATAAAGTTTTTTATAAAGAGCATTTTACAAAAGGAAGAGACAAGAGGCAGGAATGGTTTGAATTAGATAGTAGCAGTGAAAATGGGGGAGAAGTGAAGGGTTTGTGATTCCTGTGAGTGGAATGTATTAGGCCAGGAGTGGTATACTCTTTTCTGCTCAAAGAATTTTCGCTTTGGGTTGTCAGTGGACATAGAAGTCTTTTCTGAGTTGTAAAAGGTGAAAGCAAAGTCAGACTTCGGGTTATCTTTTGAAATCCTTTATGGTTATAGTCAGTCACATTTAATTCTTGTTCTTTGGAAAATCTATGTTTGTAAGATTCTAAAATAAATAGTAAGGCTTAGAATATAAAAAATACATACCTCATGATGTAATTGAGGATAAAAATGGTAGAAGAATTCACAAAATATTTGATGCATTTCTTCTAATGAGGTAATCTACAGCTTAAGGACTGGAATGTTCATTTCATTTTACATGTTTTTACTCTAGCCGTGTAGGACGCTCCAAGCAAGCAGCTACTAAAGAAAATGATTCAAGTGAAGAAGTAGATGTGTTTCAGGGTAACTCTCCTGTCAATGATGATATTCCACAGGAAGAAACAGAGGAAGAGGAAGTTTCTGCAGTAAACGTATGTGTTTATTAAAATGTCATGTGTTAGTAGTATGCAGTATAAAAATAGAGTCAGTAAATATTTTGTCAGATCCATTTGGTGCTTAGTGTTGCCTGTAATTCCAAATATAATTCTTTGCTATAGTTTATAGTGCCAGTACTAGCTTGGATAATACAACTTGGATAAAAACAACTTTTATGGAAGTCTGAAATGAAGTAAGAATAATAGGTATAGCATAGTGAATGTGTAAACATCAATTCTAAACTGAATGTAGAGAAGTACAAGTAGCAGTTTAGCATTCAACACTTGAAGCATTTAATTTGTACCTTGATTTTAAGGCCATTGATATCTGTGAAGTATACTATTATTTATATATATTTCATGAATTTGACATTTCTATTTGAGTTTCACAATAGACTAGAAATTATTCACTCTGAATAAAACATATCTTTAATTAAAATCAGCTTTTGGAATTGAAGTACAAACTTAATGAAAATTCATAAAATTGGTAATAGATATTTCTTGTGCAAAAATAGGGATGTGGTGCTTCCCAGGGGAAAAAAATTTTTTTTCAGTTAATTGAATGGCTTTGCCAGTTAACATATCTAAGATACTTCTCTTTGGAAAACACATAATCAGCATAATTAAATTTTGATATACTAATGCTAAATCTTGTTTTTTTTAATTTTTTAGTTGTAGTTGGACACAATACTTTTATTTTATTTTTATGTGGTGCTGAGGATTGAACCCAGTACCTCATGCGTGCTAGGCGAGCGCTCTACCACTGATCTATAACCCCAGCCCCTAATACTAAATCTTTAGATTAGCTCAGCCAGCCTTCTTTTCTTGAGAAACTTGAGTTCTGTGACCAACTCCCACCAGAGTTGTTCTTTGCTGACTTTGTCCTTTTTCATATAAGCAGTGGTCCTATGTGCCCTGGGATTTATTTGTGTACATGGGTAGGTCAAGCTGAATTGTTCTTTCAAACTTGGTTTGGCTTAGCTCCTAAAGGTTTTTTAGGATGGGTGGGGGAGTGACAGGGGTCAGAGTAAGATTACAGAAGAGTGATTAATGTCTTTACTAATCATAGAAAAATATGCAGTAAATTAATTAAAACCCTGTTCTTTTTATATTTATATTGTTTATACTGACCTTTAGTTTTAAGCTTTCATTAGCATTTGTCTGTAAATGGTAATATGTTTAATCTCATATTATTTATATCTAATTGATAGCTGTTAGGAACCAAATTCTACTTTTCTAGAAAGATAGTTGCAAGCACAAGTTCATAATTATCAAATGTTTTCTTTTACTACAGAAACATAAGTAGAAAGATGATAAATCCATGTGTAGTTGTTTTTCTTACTCTGAACTTTAATGTCTGATCATTTATCTCTAGGCTTATCAGATAGAAAAGTAAATTACTTTGCTGATTTGGGAAAGGCTGTTTATGGGCATGTAAGGGTTTGGATAGAGGCCTAAATATGTGATGCCAAGGCAGAAAGTTAAAAGGAGAAAGGTTTCGGGGAAGCAGAGAAAGCAGATTCAGAAACAAGTGAGAATAAAGATTGGTTGAAAAAATAATTATGTTATGTTTAATAAATGTGTTCCCATTTTAATTAAGTCTCTGGTGACTTTTCTCTTAAGGTACGGCGGCGAAGTTCTAAAAGGGAAAGGCGATGAACAAATATAATTTTCTTTACGAAAACTTTGGAAAAAATCATTTTTTTGTCAAGCTTGAGGCTGAATCAAGCCTTTGATGCACGAAATGGGACTGCTGAAGAACGGACAGTTGGACCTTACTTTATGACCTCATGCGTTTGTGGTCACACGCTTTAGCCATACACATGGTGATGACATTGACTATGGAGTATTGTGAAAGTGTAATGTGCGATGGCTATGTAGACATAAACTAAAGAAAAACCTGTAAATATCGTTTTTTCTTTCCTTTTAAATGTTTCTGACTTCTAAAGTGCTTGTATAGCTTTTATCTGCGGCTTTAAACTGACAGTACCCAACTGTTTACTGGATCTATTGATTTGAAAAGAGTTTGTTAGGATAGATCTTAAGCAGTAATCTGTCAGCGTATTTGTATTCTCTGCAGTTTTACTGTGAAAAAAAAATTTTTTCAACAATTGGTGTCATTTTCTTGATGTCACTATTGTTGGGAGTGTTAAATAGTCTCTTCCCCTTGTGTATCTTACCTAGTGTTTACTCCTGGGCATCCTCAATATTCAGAGGTGCTAAATGGTCTGCCATTACACCAGAATTAAGCTTCTGATGGGAAGACACCATGCAAATTGTGAAATAGTCCTAACGTTGCTTGATTGCTTTACAGATCAACTCAGTATTGGTCCCAGAATTTTCTGACCTTTCATGGCAATGAAAATTTTAAGAAGAAAGAGATTTAAAATATTTTAATTTTAAAGAGTGTGTTATAAAATAATGTAATGAATTCTTTATCCCATTTTATCATCCCTTTTCAGTTTCTATTAATCTACTGTATCAATAAAATTCTGTAACTTGAGTTTTTCATAGTCTAGAATGTTGTTGTGTATAAGTAATTTCCTTTTGAACATTTTGTTCAGAAAATGCAAATTATTACACTATAATATAATATCTGATATATACACATTTAGAAAATACCATTTCTTCATAACAGTGTAAAGTTAATCAGAAAGAAAAAATTTTATTGATGCAGTGTGTCTTTATAAATCTGTTCTTGAAAGCCAAGTGTTTTGTATTTTATAGTGAGTTGCATGTTTATGAAAAGTGCTGAAAATGAGATGTGCTTTTTTCTGTAAATTCATATTTAGCCACAGTATATGATAGATTACTCCATAACATAGTTTTTCATCAAAAGCTTATTACTGTACTTTATTTTGGAGCCAAAAATTGTTTTGGGGGGAGGGACAAGGTAGAAGTGATATATTCAACTATATCAGCTACTGTATGAATCACAGTCTTACAATATTGAATGAAAATCCACTTCATTTAGATTGGTTGAAGTGGAAATTTATTTGGATTTAGAACAGATCTTTTTCTTTTTTTTTGTTCATTGTAATCTGCAAACATAGAAACAAATTGCATAAGGGAGTATTCTTTTTACAGTTATATAGACTATATTTTGAACCAAAACATACAGATTACTGATTAATACTTACCCAGATCATTTTAATATTTCAGGTGCTGTTCTTTTGTTTTTTTCATGGTAGTTAACACCAGAAAAAAAAATCATATTCTAACTTATTAAATTTATCACATTGAATAATGGAGCATTTTCATATAAAACACCATTATGTTTAAGGTATATTTCCAAGATTGGTTGTAATAGATGGGGGATATAATAAAGAAGTTACTATTTTAGAAAATGACATTTTACTATTTTCCAGTGTGTATTGCAATTGATGTGATTTTTTTCTTTTAAAGATTTCCATGTTTTTAAAACAACCTTTTATTTTTAGAAAGATGTTTTGAATTATGTTTTCTCAGTGTTTAACTTTTCTTTATTTACACCAATACCGACACCAGTGATTATATAGGAAGCTGCTGTATATCAAGGCAGCTAATTTTGGATTACAATACTTTTTTTTTTAATGTTTAATTAGTTCAGTACTCCCAACACACTATTTCTGTTTCAGTAGTACAAAGGAGGCATGTTTTAAAATCTATAACATAACGAATAAGGAATAGCTTTGTATTTTTGTTATTGACTAAACTGCACCAGAAGTATTTATGGAAATATATCTTCAAGGCCATTTTATAAAACATGAGAAAATGATTGTGGAAGATTTTTATTTGCATGATCATAGTTACCCAGATTTCATTGCACTGTACATCATTAATATTGTACATCATTCACACATACAAAAAATGTTCATTGTAGATTTTATGTTCCATGCCAATAAGTCTGTAATTTTACAATGTGTCTGTTGACTTTTGGGGAGGATTATGATGTAAATTTTTCAGTTTTCTGTAGAAAAATAGGTGCAATAATGATCAAAGTTTTGATGTCCTGAGTCTCCATCTTAGAGGCTTATCTTATTATTATGTTTAAACATAACATTTTATGTACTAACATTTGGAGAGCCACATACTTTAAGAACAATAAAATTAAGTGTGTATAAAACATTAATTGCTAACTGTTGTTAGCACACTCTGCAGTGATAATGTTTATTCTGAAAGTATGTACTGTATAACATTAAGAAAATATTTAACTCACTGTAACAAGTTCCAATATGAAAACCTTAAGGTCCTCAGTGAGGTTACCTTGCTGCACTCTGTAGCAAATCCATTTAATCTACATTATAATAAAATTTCTTGCTGCAGTGCAACAGGAAGATTTTTCAGTGATCTTCACTGTATATGTAAATTACAAATGTGGCTGTAAAACTTGTTCCAGGTATTAAAGGTTAAATTGCTTTCTATATCTTCTTACAACTTGTAAATTTGATTTGTAAGATTTCCTTTTGCCCACTTAGAAGAATGTTGAAAATTTCAGAGTTTGTTTAATTGAGGTATATCTCTACCAGATAGTATTCATGTCAACATAATGAGCAACTGGTAATTAGATAACAAATTTTCAGACACAGTTTTTGAATTTCTGTGAAGTTTAATAAACATGAAAGCTTATATAATTGTATTTTTATGTGAATCAATATTTAAGTACTAAAGAGAAACAGGCATGTTGGTGGTATTTTAGTTTTGGAGCCTTTGTTTCATGAAGGGGAAATATATTTCCCAGTAACATTTTCCAGACTTTGATTAAACATCCCATACAAAACCTGAGCTCACAGAAATTTACTAAATACTATTTAAGTTAGGGAATTGCATAACTGAAGGAAATTAATGTATAATATGAACTTTGAAAATCAGCACAAAGAAAATAAGTTGCTAATGTTAGTTTTATTAATTTGTTCGACAACCATTTTATTAAATGCCTAATATATGCCAGGCACTAAAAAAATTGACTCTTTTTTATTAAGGATAAAGTTGTGATCTACACAGACTAATTTAACTGCCTTTGTGGCACTTATGTTGAGGGTGGGTGAATAAGCAAAAAATAATTAAATGTCAGATTGTGAAAAATGTGGTGAATAAAAAAGGAAATCCAGAATAGAGAGTAATGATTAGGGGAGAGATTATTTGATGCACCTTGAAATTATGTTATTTGGTGCATAAGGCTTAATATTGTTCCATCTTTGTGGTTAAGTGATACTTTCATAATTACAAAGTGTCACTTCATATCTGTATGAATACTTTGTCTACTTTGCCTGATCTAATATAGCCATACTAGTTTTAAGCTATTATTTGCGGTTATTTTCATCCTGTTTGCATTCTCATTTTAAAGTACGTGTCATGTAAACGTTTTGTATTTGTGTCTTGTTCATGTATCAAATTTGAGAATCTTCGTCCCTTTAATAGTGTTTAGACTATTTACTTTTAGTGTAATACTGATAGGGTTGGTTTAAAGCCTATCATGCTTTTTCCCCCTATTTTTTATTTTCTCCATTCTGTACCTTCTTTTAACTCAGTATAGAACTACTATTTTTATCTCTTCTGTTAGCTTTTTAGTTATACTTGATTGTATTATTCCTTTAGTGGTTATTCTATAAGTTATACTATGTATGTTTGACTTTTTACAGTCTGTTATATTAGTGCTTTTACAACCTTCAGAACAATACAAGAAGTTAAAAACAGTTCAATTCTGTTTGCTGCCAATATCCTTTGTGTTACAGTTGTTACATATTTTGTAGTTATTAATGCTACAAAGTTATTGTTGTTTCAAGTAATGTTCTTTCATGTTTACCCATTCATTTTCTAATCTTTGTGCCCTTTCCCCCAGTCAATTTTTTTTGTGTGTGTGGTGCTGGGGATTAGAACCCAGGACCTTGTGCATGCAAGGGCAGGCGTTCTACCAGCTGAATCCCCAGCCCCTTTCCCCCTGGCATTTTGTACTTTGTATTTTCATTCATGCTGAAAAACAACTTTTTAGTATTACTCTTTGGGTAGGTCTGTGGGTAGTTAACTCAGTTTTCTTGAGAGATCTTTGTTGCACATTCATTTTGAAAGGTGGAGATATATATATATATATATATATATATATATATATATATATATATTTCAGTGGATATAGGATTCTCAATTGGCAGTTTTATTTGGTACTTTTAAAATTGGCATTCCATTGTCTTTATCTTTTCTGTTGAGCAGACAGCTGAAAATCTTTATAATCTTTGTGAGTGATGGGTCTTTTTTTCTTCTCCATGCTTTTTAGATCCTCTTTGTATCTTGTTTTCAGCAGTTTGATTATAATATGCCTATGTATAGTTTTCATTCTATTTATCCTGCTTGGAGTTTACTTACTGACCTTGAAATCTGCAAGCTGATGTCTTCCATCAGTTTTGAAAAGTGCTTAGTCATCTCTCTTCATGTTTTAATTCATGTGTTAATTCTACTGTATTACTTTTCCCTGACACTTCAGTAATAAATACATTAGGCCATTTGTGTTTCTTGCCTATTAATTTCTGTTCTTTTCATTCTTCCTTTCTCCCTGCACTTCATTTTGGATATTTCCTATTTTCTTTCAATTTACCAATCCTTTCTTTTACTATGTTCACTCTTCTGTTTAACACGTCCAATTAGTTATTAATTTCAGATATATTGTTTTTTAGTCCTAGAATTTCTAGGTAATAATATTTTCACTAGTCCTGTCTTTTCACCAATCTTTTCCTTTTTGTGTCTGGGTTTAGAAGATGTGTTATTAGGGGTTAAACCCAAGGGCACTGAGCTACATCCCCAGTTCTTTTTATTTTGAGACAAGATCTTGGTAAGTTGCTAATAGTCTTGCTAAATTACTGAGGCTGGCCTCAAACTTGGATCTTCCTGCCTCAGCCTTCTGAGTCTCTGGAATTACAATCATGTGCTACCATCATGACTTTTTCCTCTCCCCCCCCACCCCCAGTGTTGTTATATAGTTTAAATCTTCATGAGCTAAAACCAACATTTGAGTCATCTGTGGGTCTGATTGTTGTCTTATTCTTTTTTCTCTTGATTACCAATCACAGTTTCCCTGGTCACATCTTTTTCTTCCTCTTTTTAGGTCTTATAATGTTTTTCATTAATGCAGGGCCTTGTATATAAAAGAACTAATGGATTGGGGTTGGTATGGTTTTCCTCCAAGGGAGGATTTGCCTTATTTTCTGCTGGGTATTAATAGGGATTGATCAACTCAGTTCAGGAGTTGGGCATGAGTAGTAGCGTAGTTAGACACAGTCCACTTGTTTCAAATGTCTTAAGGATAAGACATTACATGGTAGGTTTTTCCCTTTAGCACAGAAAGGTCACAGGAGATCTTGTTCAAGCTTTCAGTCCTACCCCACATCAAGCAGGAAGGTGACATCTCAGCATGGACCTTGATTAAGTGAGGGACCAAGCCTTAAGAATTCCTGGGAGATGAATAATTCCATATTCCAGTACACAAAAGCCTTTAGACAAGAATGAATTTTGTTCATCAAGGATTAGAAGACTGATATTTCTAAAGTGATAATAAAGGATTAAAGGGGCAGGAAAGAAGGAGATACCAAAGAGTCATATTACTCTTGGGAGTTTTGTTCAAAACTTGATAGGAATCCATTTATAAGGCTTTGAATAGGAGAGTGATGAGGGGTTTATTCGTTGGTTTTAATTTTAACAAAATATTACTCTATTGTATGGAGGATGGATAGTTGAATACAGGAGTAAGTGCACAAAATTGCATTAAGGTATAACAGTAATATGGTCACTCAGTACACCATGGTAGTGACAGAGGTTGGGAGAGAGTTGGATTCATTATATATTTTGAAGTTAACAGCATTGGTTGATGGATTAGATATACAAACGTGAGGGAGAAAAAAAGACACCAAAGTTTTGAGCCTGAGAAACTGAATGAGAGGTGGTACCATTTTATGATATGGGGAAGTCCAGTTGGGACATATTTAAAGATTTGGTGCCATTTGTCCATCAGTCTGAGCATGTTTATTAGTGTATGTATAATAGCTATTAAGAAATTTATTTTTTTCAATAACAGACTTGGCATGCTGGGGTGGGTGAATTGATAAGACCAAGTCATCTTTGTGTTTGAATTCTCCTGGGATAATAACACCACAGCATAAGACTTAGGAATGTGTTTTGTGTTCTTTAAATATATGATAGAGAATAATTATATTTTCTAACAGTTAACTAATAAAAATCTTGATTTCAGAAACACACCAGTTAACTTGAATAGTACTCATTAATGATGATTATAGTAGAGGCCTTATAAATATGTCACTAGTTGTTAACTTATGTTTGATGACTGGCTAGCTAGGAAGTTCAGATGGGGCAAACCAGTATGACCTAAACACAAATAATTTGTAAATACATATTTATGACCAGAACGTCCCTGAACTTTCCGAACCTATATTTCTAGTGCCTATTTGATCTCTTCTATTGAGTATCTCAGAAACATCTCAAATTCAACCTTCCCAAATTGGACCAACTTCCTATATTAACACGCAACTGGCATCTACCTAGTAATGCAAATCAGAAATTAGAGATTGTCTTTACTATCCTTAACCCTATCCAGTCTGTCATCAGATCCAGTTGAATTTATCTCATTATACTTCAGGGTTTTTTTAACTTCTTTTTTGCTACTGTAGTCTCCCTCATTTTAAGTTCTTATTTCTTTGATTCCAGATTGATTTCATATTTACTCATTTCACCTCAAATTTGTTTCCATAGTGTCACCAGACTCTTGTGAAATAAAGCAATTTCATTTTCTTCCAGCAGCAGCATCAGCAACAACAACAAAAAGATAAACTAACCATACATATAACTTTTAAAATTTAACATTGCTTTTAGGATAATGTGCCCTACAAAGCTATGCATCTGTAGTCATTTCTCTGTAGTTGGCATTTCCTTCACATTCTGTCTGCTACATTGTTCTTCTGGTCCCTTCAACCAGGTTACTGTTTGTTAGGGTGGATATAAGAATACAGAAATACAGAAAACAGACATTTTATTCTCTCTGCTTGGCAAACTCTTCTTTCTTCCAGTCTGCCTACTTACTGCCTGTTCACACTGCAAGAGAAAATTTACCTAAGGAAGAGGTTTTATAAAGTTATTATTTGTCTTCTTGTTTTACCCTTCTATAGCATTTAGCACAGTTGACATTTGGATTATTTGATTAATGCATGTCCTACTACCTCCATTATGGTAAACTGGAGGAAGACAGAAGAGGAGTTTTTGTTCACCAATTTATGTTTAGCATTTAACACAGTGCCTAGCGCACACAGCAAGTGCTAAGAGTTTGTTAAGTAAATGTAAATTATCAAAATGTAAAGAGTAGACATTAAAATAGTTTTGGTTTAAAATGAAGGCAACAGATAACTAAAAGTTGTATAAACATTATTGTGTCATAAAATCTTAACCATGGGTGTGTGTAGTAGTTGATATATCCTTTAAATAGATGAGGAAACTGAGGGTGAGATTATTCAAACTCCTCATCTTTAAAGCAGTGAAGGAAGATTTGATATCATGTCTGTTTTACTCCAAAGTCATGCTCTTTGTGTACTACCTCAACTATTAATCACCAAATTACATTGAGTAAATACTAATAAATCTCAAGTATTAATAAAATAATTATCAAATTGTGTCCTATTAAGGGAATTAATATTGGCCCTATTTTATTGGATACTCTGCTACTTGTTTACCTACAACATTTCTCATTATCTTACAAATGTCTGATGGGAAATGTCTCATGGGAAAAATTTTACAAATAAACTTAGACTTTAGGTGACATACATAAAGGTTACAGAATGGAGCCAATCTGCGCTCATAGTCTTAAAATACCTAACCCTTGATTTGGGTTAGTATTCAAATAACTGTTTTATTTATTGAAAGCACATAACATGATTCAGACATCTTGGGAAGTGATGGATAAAGTATGAATTTGTTTGTTTAATGTAATTTACATTCTTGAGCTTTAACTATGTTCATGTTTTTTTTTTTTTTTTTTTTTTTTTGGAGTTGCCCCCAGGATGCCTAAAGTTAATATATATAAAGGTCATGAGAAAGATAGGAATACTGTTAGTATCTTACAGATGGTGTCTGAATACTAATGGGTATGTACATACTAGATATGTTATGGCTGAGTGGTAAGGTAATTTCTTTGAAAAAGTAGGAGAACATTGTATATGACTTTGAATTCCAAAGTTAACAGAGCTACTGACAACTTTTTAAACCTACAGAATGAATATAGGAAACTTATGACTTAACAGCTTTGGGAGTGTTTGTAATACAGTTAAGGACTAAAATTAGGGAGTCCAGTTAGATAATTATAAAAAGATTAGAATAACTTTATAGATTGCAGTTACATTAAAGCTTCAAATTGTTTATCTCACCCTTAACAAGAATACCTATTGTGTAGGTATGCCATGATCCACTTAATCACTGTTTTTTTTTTTTCAGTGGACATTTGGGTTATTTTTGTTTTTCATTGTTATAGCAAGTGATCATCCTGTAAATAATGTCTTTGTGCTCAAGTGCTAGTTTTCCTGCAAGAAATAGACTACTATGTGGAGGTTGTGGAGTAAGTCCTTTCAGATTTTAAATTCTGACATGTTGCTTTTCAGAAAGTTCTCCAGTGCTCTTTTTAATTTTTGTCAATCAGTGGTTAAAAATTTCTTTGTTTTTGTTTGCATGTCTGCAAGTACAAATGAAGCAGCATTGTTGCATGTTTTTATTTTGATTGGCTTTGTATTCCATGTATTTCTTGTTTTCTATTCTTTGCTCAGTTTTCTGCTTTAATTACTTATCTTTTATCATTATTTTTATCTGGGCTATGAACTTAGCCACACCTTATGATATTTTATTTCCTATAAAAAGGTACAATTTTTGGCCAGTATATATGCTAAAAGTGAGTTTACTCTTTTCTTGGGGCCTCTATATATTCTGGTATAAATCACTTGTTTGTTAAATATGTAGATGATATCTTCTGCTAGTGAGTTATAGCTAAGCATTCTTTAAAATACTATCTTCTGACATATAATATAGAAGTTTTTCATTTTAGTGTCT
This sequence comes from Marmota monax, assembly GCF_021218885.2. NCBI lineage: Eukaryota > Metazoa > Chordata > Mammalia > Rodentia > Sciuridae > Marmota > Marmota monax. Next base: position 7,683,118 of record NW_026693082.1, read on the forward strand.
GGGTTTTACGGTCACTACAAGATTTTGAAAACATTTTCCTATTTTCTTCTAATACTTACACTCTACTTTTTTTTTTACATTAAATTATTTAACCCACTTTGAGACTTTTTTTGTATATTGCATGTGATTGTGGTTTGAAATGCCACATCATGAACTAAATATCTTTATATATATGGGTCTGTTTTGGATTATTGCATTGATCTCTGCCTGTACCAGCATCTAACTCACTATACCTATACAATGTGTTTTTATGTTTGGTCTAAAAAAATTTACCCGAGTCTTAATTTAAAAATATCTTGATGGGGCTAGGGTTGTGGCTCAGTGGCAGAGCGCTTGCCTCTCACATGTGAGGCACTGGATCTGATCCTCAGCACCACATAAAAATAAATAAAGATATAAAAATATCTTGATGATTTTTGGCTATTGTTTTATCAGAGAAATTAGCTTGTTAACTTCCATTCTTAAAGATTCTGTTGGTATCTTGAGGAAATAGCTCTTAATGTATAAACTAGTTTGCAATGCAATATTGAGTCTTCCCGCTGAGATAATGTTTTAAGGCCTTCCTTTCAATACAGTTTATTATTTTCTTCAGAAGAAATAGACTTTACATATCTTAATGTTTGTGGGTTTTATTATTATTGCTAATGTTATTACTATCATTATTTTCTAATTGGTTTTGTCTGTTATACTGTCTTGTTTTCAGATGCTTTGCTGAAGAACTCTTATTTTAATATTTTTTCAGTAATTCTCTTGGATTCACTAGTTACCTAATACTGTCTGCAAATAGTTTTATTGGTACTCTTTCAAATTGTTCTATTACATAGTGATTTCCTGATCTAATTGCATTGGTTGGCTCCTCTAGAGAACTGCTAAATAATAGCATTCAGTCTTTCCCCAACTTAAGATAAAGATTATATTTTTAATCAGGGTTATTAAAAAATAACATCTGGGGCTGGGGTTGTGGCTCAGTGGTAGAGCACTTGCCTGGTATGTGTGAAGCACTGGGTTCAATTCTCGGCACCACATATAAATAAATAAAAATAAAAAGGTCCAAAGACAACTAAAAAATATTTTTAAAATTAAGTAAAATCTGAGATGTAGGTTGAATTCTATATTGTGTGCTGATTTTTGTTTTTTAACCCATTATTAATGTAATTAATTATATTCATAGATATTATATAGGAATAATCCACGCTTTCGTAGCATTAACCCAACTTGTTCATGCTACTTAGATTCATTGTGCTAACATATTACTATTCTTACATCCATGTTGAGTCCTGAGATGCCTTTATAATTTTCTTTGTTATATTATCCTTATTCACATATTGATATGTAAGGGTTTTTTCTAGCCCTCTAGAATGAGTTGGAAGTCTGACCATATTCTTTTTTGAAACCATTTATACAGTGAGGGGTTGTTTCCAAATTTTGATAAGCTAACTCTTAAAATTGTATCATGTGCTTTTAACATTTTTAATATTTTTCAAATGAAAATATTTCAGAGATCCAGGAAATAATATAATAGACATTCATGATCTCATGCCTCGAGTTTGAAAGATGTTAACATTTGCAATATTTCACTTTGCACTGAACACACAGACAAACACGCAGGAACGCAAACATATATTCTTACTTGGACACATTCACCCTCCTTTTCCACTCTCTGTGAGTGAGCAGTGAAATCTCTCAGGAATGTCTAACAAATATGCTTCTTTATTGTGTTTGATGAATAAACATTCCATAAACATTTGAGGAATGTTTATTCTTCACACACAGAGAAGTGATTGATTTGCTGCTTGTCCCTTGGTGGGAAGGATAAGTTCACTTTTAGCATATAAAAAAAAGCTAGGCAAAAGTTGCAATTCCTTTTTTTGGGTTTTTTTTTTTTTTTTCATAAATAAATGCTAAAAGTTGTAACTAAAGTCTATAACTTTGTTTCATTCCTCTCTTTTTTACTAAGAGATACTAATATATGTCATTCTCATACATGTTGTCACCCTCATTTTACATGTATTTAAAAAATATGTAGAATTATTTTGTGTTTGTATTTTATGAAAAAAATACCCTGAATCTTATTTTGACACCTGTTTTTTTAACCTAATACTGTGACTTGAACATAAAGCCACGTTGATACATGCTGATCTCCACTTTTTCATAATCGAGCATGTCTGCAATTAGGATGCTTCTTTGCAAATCAGTGGTTTCTTAAAACTGGCAACATTTTCTTAATAACAAAATAATATTGCATCTTATAATTGATATCATCTTAGATTCGATTAAATTCTATAGTTAATTTTTTCTACTTGTGTAAAATGTTCTGTTATGTGAATATACCACAGTTAATCCATTTCTGTACCACAGTCATTTTTCTTATTGATGGGTAATCAGATTGTTTACATCATTATTATTACAAACAGTACCAAAGTCAACGTTCTGTCTCATAAATTATTTCTGAAAGGAAGTTTTGAGTTAGTGAATATGGGTATTAGACTGTCTACATTTTGCCAAATTGCTTTCCAATATGTATTATTTTATGTTCCTGTTAATAGTATAAGTGCTTCTGTTGCTTTTCATTTTTAGACTTACATCATTTGAAATGAATTCTATGTATGTTCTAGGCTAAGGATCTTTTTTCAGTTTGCCTTAGCACTAATACTTAATTGAGTAGTTTATTCTTTCTATTTTGATTACATATTTCTCATTTACCGAGTTTCTATATACTGAGGTCTAAATCTAGGCTCCCTTGTCTGTTCTGTTAGTGAATGATATTACTCCTGTAACTAGTATATTTTAATTACTATAGACTTATAGTAAGGCATCTCTCCTTACTAATACTCTTCAAAATTGTCTTGACTATTCTTGTCTTTTTATACCTCTGCATGAATTTTAAAACCAGGTTGCCAAATTCTGGGGGGAGATCGCTAAGGTTTTTACTGGAATTTCATTGGATTTTTAGTGTATTTGGAGAGGGTTATCTTTATAATATTGAATCGTCCTGTTTATGAATATGGTTGGTTGGTTGGTCAGTGTGTTTTTCTTTCTGTACCTACCTGCCTACCCTACCTGTCTTCCTTTTTTTTTTTTTTAATCAATAAAGTTTTACAGTTTTCTTCATTGTCTTGCAAATTGTATCTTTCTTTAAAATTACCATTCTAGTTGCTTGGTGGTAAAAAGGAAGATGAGGTCTGTCTCCCTACCATCTAACTAGAACTGAGTGACTTCTTTGGGTACTAATAACTTTTTAGAGGGCTGAAGCTTTTATTTTGTTTTGTAGCTTTTATCAGTGATTAATTCAAGTTTTTTCCCTGTTTCAGTTTTGATAATTCATGTTTTCCTTGGAAATCATGCATTTTTAGGTTTGAAAATTTGTTAGGAGAATTTTTATGTGGATTCTCATATCTGCATCAACTGTTTAATTAATTGAGCATTTTCTATTTCTGTCATTTCTGCAGTGATCTTCATTCCTTCTTTCAATTTTGATTTTAGTCACTTGAATTGTATACTTGGTTCACTTACATTTTGCCTTGTTTTCTAACAAATACATTCCTTTTCTAAATACTCCTTGATTATATCATACAGGTTTTGTTTTATAGTGTTCCCTTGTTATTAATTTCTAAATAGATTATACTTTTAGTTTTGTTTCTAAAGGTTAGTGGAGTGTGTGTGTGTGTGCATATGTGTGTTTTCTTCCCAGAGAACTTTAAAATTAGAGGAATAGGTTCAAAAGGAGGGGGATGTTTTCCATTTTGTTGTTCTTTTATGATTAATACAGATAAATTACAGTCCAAAGATGTAATTTCTTGGTCTATATTGAGAGATGTTTTTCTGTGTGTTTTCATTTGTGTCTTAAAAGATTTTATTCACTGTCATGGTTGACACTGTGTATGTGTATCCATGTTTTAGGTTAAGCCTTATATTCACTTACTTAAATTTCTTATTTTTGTCTGACTTAACTGGTTTAGGGGAGATGTTAATGTCTCCTGTAAAGATTGTAAATGTGCCTATATCTTTGTGTTTCTGTCAGTTTTTATATATTTCAAACTTGTGATGCTAGGAGTTCTATGATACTATTGGGGGATGGCATAATATCAACAGTAAAAAAAGTCTCACTTTTTTTTTCCTTTTATGCTATTTGCTTGAATTGGATTTGTTTGATTTTAACCTTGCTATATTTTATTGCTACTTGATACCCCCTTTTGCCAACTTCCCTGTGACATTTTGTTTTGTATCTGGTTTTTATTTTGTGAGTTCGTTTTTTTTTTTTGTTTTTGTTGGGGGAGGAGTGGGGGGCTGCTGGGTATTGAACACTGGGCCTTGCCTCACACTGCTAGCCAAGTGCTTCACCACTAAGCTGTATTCTCAGTCCTCCATCTGATTTTAAACACAACACATAGCTATCTTAGTATTTGTTTCTTTCCCTTCATTTTCTCTGTTCTCCCTATGGAACTCTTGTTAGATTTTAGAGCTTCTAGACCCAGCTGTCTTTTTATATCTCAACTTTATCTTGTCAACCCTTTTTTTTCCCCCACACTACTAGACTCTGATCCTCTTGAAAGATTTGATTTTCTTTCTGGAACTTGTCAAGATTTCTACATTTCTTTGTCTTCCATCATTTTGGGAGGAAATTTAGTTGCCAGCACTCCAACTTCCATGTGGAACCAATGGAATCCTTCCTTCATTCTATCACTTATGTTGTATTCTGATCCATTGTTTATTTGGAGGACAAAACTTATATACCTGTATTTAGTCCATCATCTCTGAGCCTTCCTGAGGTTTTTTTTTTTTTAAGGTATTTAGTGTCATTATGCAAATATTGCTCATTGCATAAGTTGGGTTCACTTCGGTTCCTAGGGGCTTCTATTAGCCAGCCCCAATACAAAGCAGCTCATTTATGGAACTGTTATTGGAGATTACAAATGACTAAAAATCTTATGTTTTTTCCTAAGTCCTCTTCATGACTTTTTGTTTTTGACTGGCCCTGTGACACTCTTCTAGTAGAGTTTTCTTCCTACTTTATTTCACTGGTGTTTTTTCTTCCTTCACCTATACCTTAATTAGCATTGTAACTTAATGTAAGAGTTAACTTTTTGTCCTCTTTCTATAAAAAAGAAAAAAAATGCTGACTTCACAATAGTAATTATAGTTTTAGTATTGAGAAAAATTTTATCTACCTATATATAGTCATAATACTTTGATATGGCCACAGGATTAATGTATGTTGATTTTTAAAACTACTTCCTTCGAAAGATATGACTGAAGAGTCATATCTTAAATTCTCAAAACAACATATAATGAAGTAGATTAAGTGTATAAAAGGCAACTATTCAAACAAAAAGAAGTAAATCTTGCAAAGTAGCCATAGCATTTTATGAATCTACCTTTCCTCAAGGGCACTTAGTACCTAAATGTAGGTGGTAATTAGATTTGCCATAGGCAATAAATATTTACTCTTCTATGCACTCACATTTGAATGATATTACATGTATGAAACTTTATAGATGTAGATGTGTTCAATCTTTACACCTATGTTAAGTGCAAGTATATAGAAAGTGTAGATAAATAGGCAATAGAGCTTTCGGTCTACTGGCTCTGCAGATATAATCAGTGTACAGTCTTGGAGATGTCACATGTCTGCATGGCAGTTTCCTCATCTGTAAAATAGAGATAAATAATTTTTAAAAATACAAGTGCAATCAAAATAATAGTATGTATTTAAAAACCTTTGTAAAGGGCTAGGGTTATAGCTCAGTTAGTAGAGTGCTTGTCTTGCATGCACAAGGCCCTGGGTTTGATCCCCAGCACCACCACTAAAAAAATAAAAAAATAAATTAAAAAAAAATTGTAAAGATAAAGCCCACTCAATAAAAAATGTTAGTTAAAATTGTTTGTTAACCTTTAGCTGTCAAAGTATGTGTCATAAAGTCAGTTGTTGGAATCATAGCCCACCTTTGGACAAGAAAGGTTGTCTTTAAAGAAAACTAACTGAAAATGAAAGAAGCACACACAACACAGATGTATGGGAGTCAACGGTGGAGAATATTCAAACTATGTTGCCATGTTCTGGAAACCACCCCTTGGTGGTGGTTTCTCAAATCTCAGATGGTTGCACATTGCCCAAACTATAGTTCATCTTGTCACTGATTTTGTTTTGATTCCTTTTTATTATGTCTCAGTCAAAAACTAAATCTGACATCAAACTCTGTCTCTTCTTGGCTATGAACTTTGGCTTATGACTTGTAACCTTTTAATGACCCCAACTTGATTACACTATAGCTAAGACCAAATATTGTGACATTTGCTTTTTAAAATTCTCCATTGGTGCCACAAGTTATTGGCATATCTTTAACTCTCATAGGTAATTCCCAATCTATTTCCAATAGTGAATTAGGAACTCTAATTATGAATCTCTAATTACTAATTATTTGGATTTCCAATGACTTCATCTTCCCTCTGTCTTCCTGCCACAACCCCTATCCCCACCATCATCATTGTGATAATCTTACTTTTCCAGTCACCTGGGATATAAATCTTCATGGAGTCCTAATTAATCTCATTTTTTAAGCCAGAAGACTTACTTTCCATACTGTTGTAACCATTGAATACCAAAAATTTGAAATAAGCAGAAAACCTAATATTCAATTAAGCAATGAGATAATAGCCTTACGTTTATTTCACAAGAGGATATTTTTTGGACTTTCGGTGAATTCCAAAAGCAATGGACCTCATAAACTTAAAGCAATCCTAATAGAAAATGTCACCACCAGTAGGAGTGTCCCACCCTGCCAAGGATTTAGTACACATCCTAAATGATGAGGGATATGAAACTTCTGAAAACTGTCATTGAACACGGCTTTTTCTGTACTCTAGCCTCCAAATGGAGTTGATCTAGAAGTTACAAATCACCAAGGGGAAACAGCTGCGCACCCCACTGAACAGCCAGTGATGGAATTAAGCTGAGAGAAAACAAATGGGTCTCCAGAGAATCCACATCAGGCTTTGCTGTGAGCTATGCTGACCTCTTGCTCTGCAGGGGTGATGCAAAACCACTCTCCCCACAGACCCCAAGAGTATGTTGTGAAACCCAAAGAAACTGCCAGCTGCTTCGGGTAGCCAGTTTCTTTAGTGTCCTGGATACTGGAAATAGAGGGCTGGTTAGAACTGCCATTCTGAGTGGATGAGTGATGCACAGAAAGGAACCAGTGGAGGACTATGAATAGTCATCACAACCCCACTCCCGTACCCTTCATACCCTCATTAACCCCTGCGCCCCCAGAAGAAAAAAGGAGTATAGTAAGCAAAAGGCAAGCAAAGAATTTTAACAAAGGAATATCCCAGAAAAGAAGATTCTCCCTACTCTCAAATTAGAGAACTTAATTCTGGAAAATAACTCAAAGAAGTGATTGTGAGATGGAGGAGATAAAGATTGAGTCTGCAAATAGTTATAGAACAAATATATAAGGGTTCAAAATAACATAGATATGTGCTCAATTCTGTATCTTTGGAACAGAATATACCTTTTCAAACAACCCTGAGTCATTAATAGAATTTGGCTGTTAAGCCACAAATAATTTCAAATTCAAAAATTTGAAATACTTAAAGAAGTATCTAATTGGGAAAAAACAAAAGACCTAGATTAATATTTAGAAAGTCATGATGAAAGTATCAAGCCTCCAAGACAGGATAGCTATACTATGTGGTTAAGATTGGTCTTAGCTAGACCCTGAATGAATCATTTGCACTTTTGCTGGTTATTAGGTCTGTAACTTTGAGCAATTTGTGTAGCTTTTCTGGGTCTCATTTTCAATGGATTAAGTACATGTAAAATAGCACCTGGCACATAAGTGCTCAAAAAAATATTAGCTGTTTTCCAAGATGGCCAATGTGGTTAGAGGGCAATAAAGAAGGTGGTGGTGGGGGCGTTGTGTACTAAGTGAAGTCAGAGATGTGGGGAGAACAGATATGGGTCCTATAATTCACAGGTCCCAACACAGCCCATGCAACTACTGTCCTCCTTTGGGCCTGCAGTGATTGGACAGAGGACAGTCACACATCTTTAGCCACTCAAGTTTGGAAACACTGATTTTCCAGACTCTGGGTGTCAGCTGATTAAGGCTTTGAAAGAAGAACTAGGAGCTATCTTTGGTGTGTGTGGAGAAGAACTAAGAAAAGGAAAAATGTCTGGGGAAATTATCCATGCTGTCATCTTAGCATATTACTACTTTGTCAAAATTTTAAAAATTTTTTGTGATTGGATTTGTTGGGCACATTGGTTAAAAAAATAGGTTCCCTATATTAATTGATATGAGGCAAAATCAGAACCATAGAAACAAATGAAGTTGCTGTTTTGGTATTTAGTAACTTGGGAAGTCACAGTGATGCGATAAGCCGAAGCTAGACTGCAATGGTTTGAATGGAGGGGAAGTCAGGAAATGGAAACAGTGGACACTGATTTGGAGAAGGGGCAGGGGGGCAGGGGGTTAGCAAGGATGGTGGAATGTGATGGACATCATTATCCAAAGTACATGTATGAAGACACGAATTGATGTGAACATACTTTATATACAACCAGAGATATGAAAAATTGTGCTGTATATGTGTAATAAGAATTATAATTTTAAAAAAAGGACAGAGGAGGGGCCTTTTCTAGGGAAGAGTGGATAAGCTACACTTGAACATTTTTTTTTCCCCAGTAAGCATACATATTTTGGAATTCCTGCCCACAGCTTTTTAAAAGACTGCCCTAACCCAGTTTTGTGACTTTGATCTCCCTCTGACTTTACCTGATAGAGGATTGTGTGACTTCTTAAAAGATAAGCCAGGGGCATTTGAATTTTCCTCTGGGGGTTTGAATGAGAAGGCACAGCAGTTTTCAACAAGTGATGGAATGTAAATCCAAAATCCACCCAGGGCTATGTGCAAGAGAAGGAAACAGGGAAACCAATGTGGGAGAGGGGCAGATGCAGCAGAGGACAGAGGAGAAGCCAAGATGCCCCAGAGACTGAAAAGAGAGAGCAGCTGGTCTTCAGACCTGGATCAGTGTCTGAACTTCTTGACCATATCCCTAATTTCTGTTACTCAAACTGGCTAGAAGGGATTTCAGTTTCTCCCAGAAGAAAGGACCCTGACTACAGCAATCCTCCTTTTCTCATATTTGGCTCTTCCTTACTTGAATTTGTTGTACAGATAAAGAGTGAATATCTGAAAGTACTGTCTTCATCATGTTATCAATTATTCCCCTGCTCACAGCCCTCTACTGATTGACCAGGATCTATACATAAAGTAAAAGAACAATGAGCTTCACAGCCTGTCAGAATATGGTCTCCTCCAATTTTCCAAACTTTTCCTCATCATTTTCTAGTTTTAACTTTTCCCTAACCACACTAACTATTCTATCATGCCAACATACTGATCTAGGCCATTCCTATTCATAGTGTGGGCCTAGCTACAGTATGGGCCTCACTTGGGTGTTTGTTGAGGATGCACAATTTCATGCCCACCCCAGACTTCATAACTCAGAATCTGCATTTTAATAAGATCTCTGAGGGAATGACATCCACACATTTACACTTGGGAGCGTTGGTCTATGTTGTGTGTGTAGATCTCGCAATCGTGCAAGTCTCTAATACTTGTTATATAATACTTTCTGTTATTGTGATGAAATACCTGAGACATTCAGCTTAGAAGAAGGAAAGGCTTATTTTGACTCACAGTTTTGGATGTTTGAGTCCATTGGCCCGTTGCTTTGGGGCCAGTGGTGAGGCTGTACATCATGGCAGGACTGCTTGGTAATGGAAGCTGCTCACCTCAAGGTGGCCAGGAAGGAAAGAAAGACACAGAAATGGTGGGGATTCTAGTATCCCCTTCAAGGGCATGCTGCCAATGACCTAACTTCCTTCTATTAGGCCCCACCTCTTAAATGACCTACCATCTCTCAGAGATGCCATGGGCTAGAGACCAAGCCTTTAACACATAGGCCTTCAGAGACACTCAAGATCCAAACTATAGCCTTCTCTCCTCCTTTAAGTCTCAGTCTAGGGACTCATTGTCCCACTGTATACTTGCTGATCACATAGTGGTAGCTCACCTCCAGCTGAATTCCCATAACACCATTAGAAACCAATATAATAGCTGAATTGAGTACCTGTGAACTGATCACTGGGGTGAGCACTCTGTGCTGCCTAATTATTCCTCATGATCATTCTATGAGGTATTGATTTGCCATTTTATAGGTAAAGCAATCAAGACTCAGAGAGTAACTTGCCATGTTCAAACAGCTAGTGTCAGAACCAGAATTTGAATTTACAGCTGTTATGGTTTGGTATGAAGGGACCCCCTATCCCTCAACCCAACAATATTCAGAAGTGGAGATTGTGGAAAGTAATTTGCTCACGAGGGATCTGACCTCACCAGTAGATTAATCCATTCATGGGTTCATAGGTGATTTGACTGTAAGGAGGTGACAGAAACTGTAGGAGGTAAGACCTGGTTGAAGGCAGTGGGTCCTCGGGGGTGTTCCCCTGAGGACTATAACTTTTCCCTGCCTCCTTTCTCTCTTTTCTTCCCAGATGCTCTGCTCAGCCATGCACTCCCCACCATGATGTTCTGCCTCATCACAAGTCCACAGCAATGCAGTGAGCTGACCCTGGACTGAAACAATGAGCCAAAATAAATCTTTCCTCCTCTAAGTTGATTTTTTTCAGATATTATGTAAGTGTGACAAAAAGCTAATACAAGAGCAGTCTGATTCTTGAACTCACAAAACATATCCATCTTTATAGTAATAAAAGTAAAACCAGACACTAGAGCATATGAATCTAAATGAACAGTTCAGACAAGTCATTATCATCTTGTAAACTATAACTACAAAATTATCTATAGAGGAAATTAATGATCCAGCAAAGAAACTGTGTGATTACATTATAGACAAAGTATGCATAGCCTAGGCCAATTCTTAATTTTGATGTTTTCACCATTTGGAGATTGAACATCTTGTTCATGCAATTTGTTGTCTATACTTCCACAAAAGAGTCTTGAAAAAAATTTTTAAACTGTTTCAATTCTGTGCAAATAATAAAAATGCAAGAAATATGTACAGGATTTGTTGGATTCTCACCATTAATTGTGTTGTAGCCATCCCTAATTTGATGTCAACTATATAAGAAACTAAATTCCTGGACTTTTCACCTATATCCTGCTTTCCTCATCTCAATATTCATCCATTTTACCCTTATAGTTAGTTACTTGGGCCCAAACCCATAAATCCACATTTGATTCCTTCATTTCCCTCCCGCACCCTTCCTAATGTGTCAGAAATTCCTGTTCATGTGAAATACATTCAGAACCTAACCATTTCCACTGCTATTTCTGTGGTCCATGTCACTATGCTATCTTGTGTGTTAACTTGTTAAGGCTGCCTTAACAAAGTACTACAAATTGGGTAGTTTATGCAGTAGAGCTTTATTATCTTACAATTCTGGAGGCCAAAAGTCTAAAATTAAGTTGTTGGCAGGATTGGTTCCTCCCGAAGGTTGTGAGAAAGGACTTGTTCCAGGCCTCTCTCATTGGCTTGCAGATGCTGTCTCCGCCATGTGCCTCTGTGTTGCCCTCCCTGTGTATCTCTGTGCTCAAATTTCCCCTTTTCATAAAGACACCAGTTATATTGTAATAGGGCCCGTTATAAGGGTCTCACTTTAACTTAGTTACCTCTGTAAAGACCATCCTCAAATAAAGTGACATTCTGAAGTACCTGCAGTGAGGACTTCAGTATATTCAGGTGTCAACCCATGACGCTTGAATTACTAGAGAAGCTTCTTACGTTGTCTTTCTTTCTACTTTGTCTTCTAGAGCCCATTTTCCACACAGCAGCCAAGTATTCTTCTAAAATGGAAATCAGATCATATCTCTCTTCAGATTAAAATCCCTCCATGCATCACCCTTGCAGTAAAAGCCAGAGCCCTTACAATGGACTACCAGGCCCAGTGATAAGACCTTCATCATCTCTGATTTCATCTCCTGCTGTTCTCATCCTCACGCACCTCACTTGAGCAGGGTTTGCTCACTCTCCCCCTAAGACACCAAGGGAGTTTCCACATCATAGGATTTGTGTCTACTATTCCCTCTACCTGGAGTATTCTCTCAGATGTTGGCATGTCTTGTTATCATCTGAATTTTTTCCAAATGTTTCTAACTCCATGAAACCTTCCATGAATTCCTTACTTAAAACTGCAGCCTCTGCTCCAGTACTCTTTATCATTCCTCGATGCTTTATTTTTCTCTCCAGGACCCATCCTCTTCTAGTTATATTATATAATTTTTACTTTTTGCTTATTGTCCCCTTACATTAGAATGTGGCTCAATGAGGTTGGCTCTCAGTTACATCCTCAGGTCTAAAAGAAAGCTGTCCTTTGGTCCGTCAATACGTATGGATAGTGTGAATGAAAGATTCCATTTTGTAAGGGCTAAGACTGAAGAATGGAGAAGTTAGGTATTTTCCAAGATCGCACAATGAGTTGGTGACAAAGCTTGGACTACAATTGAAGCAGCCTCCTGGTTCCAAGATCTTTGTGTAAACCAGAACATAAATATTTTCTTTGGTGTAATGACATCAATACATATACTAATTAAAACTTAAAAATACTAATTTTCATTTTCATTTGAAAGCCCATCTTTTGCTCGATAAGCTTATTTCTGTCTTAATAGCCAATTTAGCTTATTGCATCAGTCTAATTTGTCTAATGCTAACCTGTATAGCAAGTACCATCAACAAGGGCCCCAAACACAAACTGCTTCTAAGTTGATTCTGAGATGCCTCTGGACCATTAAGGATACCAATAGAATTTTATTTTTTATAATGATAATTTTAATTTTTATAAATAAATACATGGACATAGTTGAAAAACTAAATGGTATAGAAAGACCTAATAATAAAATGTCCCGAACTCAAAGATACAAAGTTCTATAATTCTTACTCCCCACTTTCCTCCTGCTTTCTCTGGACTTCTCTCTGAGCTTTGTGTCTTTCTGTCCAGGCCCAAGTCACAGCTCTCATTCGGGGACTTCCTTGGGTAGAATTTATTGATTTCTGTAATAAGATTATTTTCTTATTTTGCTGGATCTCATTCTCAAGTAAATTCTTAAGAAAGGAGTATAGGAGGTAAACCTAATGAGTATTTGAATGTCTGAAAAATATATTTATTGTACATTCACACTTAGTTGTCATTTGGCCAGGTACATAGCCCCCAACTCTGGATGGGGAACTGCCAGTGGCACGAGGTGGCTCTGGAGGACATTCTGCCACAGTAAGTGACTGAGCCAAGGGTGCACTTTTCCTCTTTTAGTTTCTGATTCCTCCTTCCTTGCCTGACCTCTGATCCCTAACTCCAGTTTCCTTCCATAAGCTTTGGAAATGTTGATCTTTCTGAACCCTGGCCCTTGGTTCCTGTTCCATCCCAGCATCAGCTTTCTTCCCCTGGGGTATTTTTTGGTACTCCACTGCTACCTTTAGTTCATGTGTCATTGACATTTTGATACCTCTGTGACTCTTATGAAAAAGTATTGCTTGTAATTACAGTAATCTAGTCAAAAGGGCAAGTAGAAAAGATGTATTTAATCCCTTCCCATTTCAAAATCATTTTTTTCTATTTCCCCTTCTGCTTGAAAAGAAAACCTAAATCTGGAGAATTTAAACCCAAAGAGCAATTAATTCAAAAGAAAATAGTTTGCATTTGAAGAGGTTTATTTACTTGGCAGAAGGATTATTTCAACTATGGGCTTCCTTTGTGTATTTTTGTGTTTAGAGAACAGTGAATAAATGGAAGAACTACTTAGTGCTCCAAGATGTGGAGCCATAGCCAGTGGAAGATGTAATGAAAAAGAGACCACTCAACTATGGGATTATGGTGAATGCAAAGTGTGGTTTGAGAACTGACTAGAGAGGATAAGAGATCTTATATATAAGGGAGGGTATAAAGTGGCTGTGGAGAGGGAGAGAGAGTATCTTGGAAAAAAAGCTATGCTGGTAACCTCCTCACTCAAATGTGAAGGGCTCATTCAGTGTCCTACCCTGGTACCTGGCCTAAGCTAGAGAGAGCTGAAGAGGGCCCAGGCAGCTGGAGGCAGGCCAACATGAGCAGTTCCTGGGAGCTGTCATTAGCCTCCCTCTGCCGGCTTGGCTGGACTGCAGCATGGAATCCTGAGCACCAGATGAGGAACTGGGTTAGAAGGCTTGGGGTCACTTCAAAAATCTTGTCTAAGGGGTTTGGGATGCAGTAGGAGAGGATTGCTCAGTGGTAAGTATTGTTGGGTTGTTATGATTTGGATATGAAGTGTCCCCCCAAAGCTTCTGTGTTAATGCAGGAATATTCAGAAGTAGATGATTGGATTATGAGTCCATCCCAGTCCATCCCAATTTGAATAGAGTAAGTGGGTGGTGACGTAGGAAGGTGGGGTGTGGCTGAAGGAGGTAAATCACGGGGCCCTGGAAAGGTTTATCTTCCCCATGGCCCCTTCTCTCTCTCTGCTTCCCAGCCACCATGAGGTAACCAGCTCTCCTTCGCTATGCTTTTCTTCCATGATGCTCTGCTTCGCCTCAGGCCCAAGCAGTGAAGTCGGCCCACCATGCACTGAACCTCTGAAACTGTGAACCAAAATGAAATTTTCCTCCTCTAAGTTGTTCTTGTTGGATATTTTGGTCGCAGTGACAAAAAGTGAAGAGATGGGTATTTCAAGGGCCACAGTTGAGGAGGTGGCTCTGGAGCAACCAGATGAGTAACAGGCACCTGAAGAGGGGAGCTTTCCAGGGCAGAATGAAGAACACCTGAGGGAAATAATCTGCTAGAAGTATCTTCCAATCATAGCCTTTCCTACCACCGTGTCACCAGTAGGAGCTTTATTTTCCTGATCTTTCCTTCTTTACCGCACCTCAGAGATTCTCCTCTTCTGGGCCATTAGAACCTGCAATCAGCAAGGTGTGGACGTGACAGAAAAAGAGAAGAAACTATGCATATTCCATCCAGGCCAAAGCAAGCTCCCATTTGTGACCAGAGGGGTCCACACGGGTAGCAGGAGGAGAGAAGAGGAAGCGAGTGAAGTGTTCATATATTGGACCCAACATTTTAAGTTTAACATATACAACCTAAAATAACCATTGGGATTTTGCAAATCTGTTGGAGGTCAGAAGGGCCCTAATTTGCATCCAGAGTCAATAGCAGTACCCCCCCCCCCCAGTCTAAGTCATAAGGTAGAATGAGAGACATACTACTACTACTAATAATAATAATAATAATAGTAATAAGATTGCATTTTTGACCTCACTAATCCTGCCAGATCAATGCACGGGTAACAAGCACTTTGGAAACATTATTCCCTAAATAATATGTATGACAACTATTTACATAACCTTTATATTGTATTAGCACTCATACCCAGGGAATTGGACTCCCCTACCCTTAGACCCTCTGGTTCTCATAAAGTTACAATAAAGCTGCAAAAAGGCAGAGGGGAGGGCCAATCTAATTATCTAGTGGTGGGCTAGGATAGAAGAGGGGAGAGGGACTTGTTAATCAGTACACTAATGAGAGGCTGAGGGGCTTAAAAAGAAAATATCCATTAGCTTTTGAGAAAAATTTTGATGTATAAATTATTATCATATTATTTAAAGTCTCACCAATAAGCTTTAAATGACATATCCTAGTTAGAAATCCATATGAAACATGAAAAATTAGAAATAGTCTAAATGTATTAGAAAAAGAGTAGAACTAGGGAAATCAGATTTACTCATCTAATGTCATAATTGCAGTCATTTAAAATTGTTCTCACAGAATATTTGATAATATAAAAAATGTACTTGATATATGGAAACATGAAATTTCTGTTTCTGTATAATAAAATGGTCACACATCAGCAAATTCACTCATTAAAAACAAGATAAAAACTGTTTATACAATAATCTAATTTGGAGAAAAGGGTGCTAAATAGGAATACAGTCTACATTCCATATTTGTAGGTTCTATATCCATGGATTCAACCAAAAATATTCAGAAAAAAATGCATCTGTGCTGAACACATACAGACTTTTCCCCTTGCCATTATTCCCTAAATAATACGTATGACAACTATTTACATAACCTTTATATTGTGTTAGGTATTTTAAGTAATCTGGAGATTATTTCAAGCATACAGGAGGATGTGTGTAGGTTTTGTGCAAATACTATACCATCTTATGTAAGGAACCTGAGCATCTTTGGATTTTGGTATCTGCAGGGAATGGAGGTGGGAAAGGCGACCTGAAACCAATCTCCACAGACACAGAGGGATGATTATACTTACTGAGAGCCTTCTATGTGCTAAGTACACTATTATCTCTTTGAATCCTCCCTGCATGGAGATGAGGAGTGAGACACCGCCCATGAATTATTTGAACGTCTTCACTTGGCCTTGAGCCAGGGAAATTTAGGTTTGGCATTGCAAACTATTTTGTGGCTCCTCCCACTCAATGGATTGCTCAACAGGTGACCTCTGTCTTTGCTCCCTTAGGGAGACCGCTCTGGAGTTGGGCTTAACCCATTGGAATTGGGAAAACCCACCTCTTACCTTATTTGGCAAAGAACATTCCATGGCAAACCTTTGATGCTTCCCCCATATAAATAAAGCAAGTGCGGGGGTGGGGGGGGTTAAGTCTCTTTCCAGCGTGGAAGCTTGATCCCTAAGGTTGGAGAGTGGTCCTGCCCCCGCCCTTCCTAAAATTACTTCCTGTGTCCTGTGGTTTCTTCCCGGTTTTCTGTTCCTTAGCTTTATTTCTTAGCTTTACTTAGCTACACACAGAGGAAACTCAAATTCCACCACCCGCGTGGGATGTGTTTGAGTGAGGATCTTTGGAAAGAATGAATTACTCACCTGCCTGGCTTGGTCTGCAGGGTCCATGCCCTACTAGAACAGTGAAGAGGAAGTTCTTAGAGGGAGGCCCAAGGGAAGCCTCAAGAGGAAAGGAGTGCAGAAGGGTAATCCATTCAGCACAAAGAGAAGCTGACCTTCACAGAATGCCTAGATCTGAAGGTGGGCAGGGACAAAGTAAAGTTGGAAGTTGTAAAACCTTGAGTCACAAAATGAGGATGGAGATCCTTGGGTTTGAAAATGATATTGTGATTGAGTTTATATTCAACTGGGTGGAAAAGAATCCACCTGACTGGGTTTTTGAATGAAAAAAAATGCTGGCTAGGTCTGTAATCCCAGTGGCTGGTTGGGGGGCTGAGGCAGGAGAAATGCAAGTTCAAAGCCAGCCTCAGCAACTTAGTGAGACCACCCTAAGCAACTCCTGTCTCTAAATAAAATACAAAAAACAGCAGGGGGTGCTGGGGTTGTAGCTTAGTGGTAGAGTGCTTGTCTAGCACATGTGAGGCCCTGGGCTCGATCCTCAGCACCACATAAAGATAAATAAATAATATACAGATATTGTATACATCTATAACTACAAGAAAATTTTTTTTTTAAAAATAGCTGAGTGCAGTGGCTCACTCCTGTAATCCCAGGAGGTTGAGGCAGGAGGATTGCGAGTTCAAAGCCAGCCTCGGCAAAAGCGAGGCTCTAAGCAACTCACTGAGACCCTATCTCTAAATAAAAAATACGGCTGGAGATATGATTCAGTGGTTGAGTGCCCCTGAGTTCAATTCCAGTACCAAAAATAAATAAATAGATACCCATTGACAACTAAAAAAATCTTTAAAAAAAGGGGGGGCATGGGGTGGCGTGGGGGTGGCTCAATCCCCAGTGCCAAAAAAAAAAAAAAAGACATTTTTGGGATCCTTTTTGCTTTCTAGAACTGAAGAAAGATGAAAAAAAATTAGAGATACATTGAACAACAACAACAAAAAGGCATCTATGAAAAAGCAAGATGAAAACAAAGATAAAAGGGATAAGGAAGACAAATGAAATAGGAGAGAAAAAAGAGAAAGATCTCTGAAGGTAAAGCGAGGAAGGAGAAGAATGAAAGACGGAGACCAGGGAGAGATATAAGAGTTTATTTGTCCGAGTTGTCAAATAAAGGCCACCTCTCCATAGCCGGAGAGGGGCAAAACAGGCTTGGGTTTTGGGACTTTTATGGGGGAGGCTCAGGAATCAGAGCTGAGTGGGTCCTAGGAGGGAGTGGTTGATATAAGGGAGGGAGTGGTTGATATAAGGGAGGGGTGAGTGTTGGGAAAAGTATAAACGGCAGCCATACCCCAGAGGAAAAACCCCAACATGGCGCCTAAGCACCTCTTCTTCCTACCTTCTTCTTTTCTGCAGTGGCGTGCCCGTGTGAACTCTCCCGCTGGCACCAATTTCAAATCTCGCTGGCGGGGAACCTTAGCCCCAATGAGAACTAATTCCTGGGCTCCGGAGCTGATATCTGAAAGAACTTGCCAATAAATGGGTTGCCTGCCATTTATCTAAGCCCTACATCTCCCCCTTAGTTCTATATAAGCACACAGCTTTTTGCAATAAAATTGGAATTCTCCCGGTGAAGTGTCTTTGCGTGGGGAATTCTTTCATTCTGGTGCCCCGTGTGAGGATACGGGTGAGCTCTTTCCAACAAGAGCCCCGTCCCCCGCTTCGCCGAGACACTCCGCCCTGGTCCGCTCTTTTCAGACTCCGGCTTCCTGCACTCACCACTGATCTGGCGTAGGTAAGCGTCCCCTGACCCCGGCTCGCCAACTCCCTTCGGGCTACCGCTGGGTTTGTGACCGTGATCGTCCGGCACACTCCAGATGCCCGGTAGGGGGGAGGGAATTCCTCCCACTAAGACCTTTACTGGCCGAAGTGGACCCTCTGGTGATCCGTTTCCCTTTGGGGCATGAGGCTTCTGAGTTTACACGAGAGGCTCTGTGGTTTTTTCCCTCCTCCGCTGCCGCTGCCGGCTAGAGTTGCTGTTTCCTGCGGGGCTGCTGTGTCTGGCTGAAGCTGCCTCTCTGCTCGGGGAAAACTGAACTCCCGGCCTGGAACTGCGTTCTGCCGAAGCCGGAGTTCTGTTTTCATTACTGACTTCTTCCGCTGCGGTCGAAAACTTTCCTGACGTCAGGTTGCCCGTGGCTCCGACCCCATTGGGTCTCACAGATCGCACTTCACTGGTGACGACCAGGTAGTGCCCTCTGTATTTCCTCACGACGGCTGGTCATTTTGGGGACGCCCAGCTGACCCCCGTTCGCCCTGAGCTTCCTGGAAGCCGTTCCAGCCCGGGTTTTCTCTTTGTCTCTCTCGCTTACTCTTATTCTCTCTCTCTCTCTCTCTCTCTCTCTCTCTCTCTCTCTCTCTCTCTCTCTTCCATCTCTCCCTGTGACTATGGGCACCTCTTCGTCTATACCTGAAGCCTCACCTCTCAAATGTTTAATAAAAAATCTGGCCACACTCTCCCTCACACCAGACATCAAGCCCAAACTTCTAATCAAATTCTGTACCCAAGATTGGCCTACATATCCACTGGATAATGGCAATCATTGGCCTCCAGAAGGCTCCTTAGATCCAAACCTCCTCCGGGACCTTTTTAACTATTGCCAGCGTCTGAAAAAGTGGAGGGAAATTCCCTGCGTTGAAAGTTTTAGCCTTCTCGCACAGCACCCTGCTCTCTGCTCCTCCTGCCCTCCCTCTCAAGTCCTCCTTGCTTGCAAACCCCTCTCTTCCCCTACTTCTACTCCTGACTTCGCAGATTCTTCCTCATTTGACCCAGCAGATGAACCCCCACCTTATCCCCCAGCCCCATCTGCCCCTTCTCTCCCGCTATACCCTCCTCTTCCTCTGCCTGATTCCACAGATCCTCAGCCTTCCGTTTCATCCCCCTCCTCTCCGCCCTATTCTGCCTGCTCCACCTCCTCCTCCTCCACAGAGACACTCCCTTCCCCTCCCTCTCCTTCCTGTCCGCCGCCTGCCTCTTTCAGTCCTCCTGTTACCAGGTCTAAGGGACTCCTTCCCACCCCCAAGACAATCGCACCCCTTCTTGAGGTAGCTGGTCCCGAGGGTGTCATCAGAGTCCACGTGCCCTTCTCCATGTTGGACATTACTCAGCTAGAGAGGAAGTTAGGCTCATTCACCACTGACCCCACCACTTACATTCGGGAGTTTCAATGGGTCCTACAAGCATATAGCCTCACTCATCATGACATCTACATGCTCTTGGCCAATACACTTCTCCCCGAGGAAAGGCGACGGGTCTGGGAGCTAGCCCAAGCCCATGCTGATGAAAGTCATAGGACCAATCCCAAACACCCCACGGGCCCTCATGCTGTCCCAGAGCAGGATCCCCTATGGGATTACAACACCCCTGAAGGCTTACAGTCTTGTGACCTTTTTACATCCTGCCTCTTGGCGGGCCTGAAAAAGGCCACCCGCAAGGCTGTTAACTTTCAAAAGGTGCAGGAGGTCATTCAAAGGAAGGAGGAAACACCTTCAGAATTCCTGGATAGACTAACCAAGGCCCTTCAACAGTACACAAACCTCGACCCAGAAACCCCTGATGGCCGTCATGTCTTAATGACATATTTTCTGGCCCAAAGCTACCCTGACATTAAAGCCAAGCTTAAAAAGCTTGAACAGGGCCCTGCTACTCCTCAGACCGAAATCCTCGCTGTCGCTTTCAAGGTCTTTCATGGTAGAGAGGATGAAAGTGAACGCCGTAGGCAGAGGGCTGAAAATGCCAAATTCCAAATGTTGGCCCAGGTCATTCAGAGAAGGTCATCACCACGCCGTCCTAATAAGACACCCCCTGGAGCTTGCTTCAAATGTGGTAAGGAGGGACATTGGGCCAGGGATTGTCCTTCGCCGAGGACACCCTCCAACCCCTGCCCAAAATGCCATCAAAGGGGACACTGGGGGGCAGACTGCCCAACAACCCGGAAGGGAGGTTGGTCAGCTGCCCGGCAACCCCAGCCTCTCCTGGGCTTGGCAGAGGAGGATTGACGGAGCCCTGGGCCTTCCCTCCCGACTATTACCATCAAGAAGCAAGAGCCTAGGGTCACCTTCCTGGTGGATGGACGCTTCATTACCTTCCTCTTGGATACTGGTGCCGCTTTTTTGGTCTTGAGGGAGTATTGCGGTCCTACCACACCCTCAAAAACTCCTATTGTCGGGGTAGGAGGTAAACAGATTTTCCCTCGAAACCCCCCCCCCTTATCATGTTGTATGCAGGGATCCCTTTTGTCCTTCACACACTCCTTTTTCGTTATGAGCCATTGTCCCATTCCCCTTCTGGGAAGGGACATACTCTCACTATTGAAAGTCACCATTCACATATCACCCCACACCTCTCCTACCTCTCATTTCCTCATGATGTTCCTAGGGGCAGATACACCTCCTTCACGCACTCTTCCACAACTATCTAAACCAGTTAATCCTGAGGTTTGGGACACAACTACACCCTCTATGGCTAAATGCAGTCCTATTCATATTGTCTTATGGGACCCTTCAAGATACATTAGTCAACCACAATATCCACTCACAACCACAGCCCTCCTCGGATTAGAACCCATCATCCAGGATTTATTACGAAAGGGGTATCTTAGGCCTACACACTCTCCTTTCAACACCCCCATTCTGGCAGTTAAGAAACCTAACGGGTCCTACAGGCTGGTTCAAGACCTTCGCCTTGTCAACTCCTCTGTGGTCCCCATCCACCCGCTAGTGCCCAACCCTTACACCCTCCTCTCTCAGATCCCTGCCACTACAACCCACTTCTCGGTCCTAGATTTAAAAGATGCATTCTTTTCTATTCCCTTGTCCTCAGAATCTCAGGATATCTTTGCTTTTACGTGGACTGACCCTCACACCCGCCATTCTCGTCAGCTTACCTGGACTGTCCTCCCACAGGGATTCAGGGATAGCCCCCATCTCTTTGGCCAAGTTCTTGCCCAGGACCTCACATCCTTTCACCCCACCTGTCCTGACTCTACTCTCCTTCAATATGTCGATGACCTTCTTCTATGTAGTCCCTCTTGGGAACACTCTCAATCCCACACCGCCCAGCTTCTCAATTTCCTAGCAGATAAGGGATATAGGGTGTCTCCCCACAAGGCCCAGGTTTCCCAGTCTTCTGTCACCTATCTTGGTTTTCGTCTTACACCTGGGAAAAAGGAAATAACACTGGATAGGAGGCAACTCCTCTCTAATCTTCCAGTGCCCCATACGAAAGCCGAAATACTATCATTCCTAGGACTAGCAGGTTATTTTAGGGCCTGGATCCCAAATTATTCTCTTCTAGCCAAACCCCTGTATGACCTAGCAAAGGGACCCCCTAGTGAATCTCTTGCCTCCTCCCCTAACTACCACTTCCGCAGGCTTCAGCAACTCCTCCTAAAGGCACCCGCCCTTCACCTTCCTGATCTTTCAAGACCATTTCATCTATATGTCCATGAAAAAGGGGGACAAGCACTTGGGGGTCTTAGGTCAAAACTATGGGCCTACATTTGCACCTGTGGCATATTTGTCCAAACAACTAGACCCTACCATCCGTGGGTGGGCCCCTTGCTTAAGAGCTCTGGCTGCTGGACGAATTTTACACAAAGAAGCCTCTAAGCTGACTTTTGGGGCCCCTTTAACTATCCACTCCCCACATCACTTGAAGGATCTTTTAGCTTATAAGGGCCTTCAAACCCTTCCTCCATCCAGAGTTCTGTCGCTCCTCACTTCCTTTCTGGAAAACCCTAATATTACTTTCCTCCCCTGCTCTGCACTGAACCCTGCCTCACTGCTCCCAATGACTCCCACGTCTAACACACCAACTCATAATTGCTTGGAAACCTTAGATGATTTCCTCCCCTGTCATTCTTCCATTTCTAAGGGACCACTCACCAAGCCTGACCTTATCTGGTTCACTGACGGCAGTTCCTTTAGGCAGAATGGCACTCATTACTCTGGGTATGCTGTAATTTCAGCCACTGAGATTATATAGGCCAAAGCTCTGCCTTCAGGAACTACCAACCAGCAGGCTGAACTTATAGCAGCCACTTGTGCCTGCCTTCTAACACAAGGCAAATCCCTCACCCTTTATACTGACTCAAAATATGTCTTCCATATCTTATTATCCCATGCTGCAATATGGAAGGAGCAAGGCCTACTTACCACCAAAGGTAATGTGATCACTAATTTGGCTCTTATAAACAATCTGATAGAGGCCTCCCACTTACCCACCCAGTTGGGAGTTGTCCATTGTAGGTCCCATCAGAAGGACGGCTCTCTTATCACTGAGGGCAATGCCAAAGCTGACCAGGTGGCACGAATGGCTGCTACCACTTCCAATTATGGCCCCCCTGGGGGACATATAATTGCCACTTTAGACAGCTCATCTGAAGCCCCTACTTCTTCCAGTAAGAACAAGGAACTTTTCAAGTTCCTTCATACTCTATTCCATTCCAATTCTCAGTCTTTAACCCTCTTTTTACAGAGCTTCTTCTCCCTCACCCCCTCTGACAAAGCCATGCTACAAAATATAGCCTCTAATTGTCAGATCTGTCAGCAGACCAACCCTCATACTCCTTGAAGGCCCAAACATTTCCCTTCTCACCAAGCCCGGGGACATATTCCTGCTGCTGACTGGCAGGTAGACTTCACCAACATGCCCACAGTATGGCGCACTAAATACCTCCTTGTCTTTGTGGACACTTTCTCTGGTTGGGTTGAGGCATTTCCCACTTCCAATAAAAAGGCTTCCACTGTAGCTTCAATCTTACTGACAGACATTATCCCCAGGTGTGGTATGCCCACTTCCTTACAATCTGACAATGGCCCTGAGTTTATTTCTAGGATCACACAAAAGGTCTCTCAAGCCCTCTCCTTCAAGTGGCATTTCCACTGTCCATATCGCCCCCAGGCTTCAGGGAAAGTAGAAAGGGTAAATCATACTCTAAAGGAAGTCCTTACCAAATTGACAATGGAATTAAACTTAGACTGGGTCAAACTCCTTCCCTTGGCTTTGCTTCGAATCAGAGATCTCCCTAAGAAACCATCTTTACTGTCTCCCTTTGAGATAATGTATGGAAGACCTCTTATACCCCCTGGGTTGGTCGTTTCACAAGGACCTCTCACTCGAGATTTGTCTTTGCCTCTCTTGTTTCATCTCCGCTCGGAACTCTGGAAATATCAGGACTGGCTTCTTCTGGACCCAGTCACCTCTTCAAACACTCCTCCCTTAACACCTGGAATCTAGTCTATTATAACACTCCAGAGGAGAAAGGGCCTCTTGCCCCAAAATGGGAAGGCCCCTATCCTGTCATTCTCTGTACCCCCACCGCCGCCAAACTCTCCTTACCAGACAACCATTTCACTCCCTGGATTCACATTTCAAGGTTGAAGCTATATTACCAGGAGGCACCACCTGCTGACGACAGGACCACCCCAGAGGAACTCCAAGAATCACCTCGTGAACCTCCCCTTTACTCCTGCTCTCCACACCCATCTCACCCCTTTAAGTTGCAGCTCACACGGTGTTCTCCACAGCCCAATTCCTCTTAAAGAAGGCACAATGAGCTCTCCCAACACCCTAGTCTTCTCTCTCTGCTTGTTTTTTGTGCTCTGCTTATTTTCTGTGCTTTGTCAGGACTGGCCTTTCCCCTCCTCTCCTACCATGTATTTATTCACTCTTCGGGAACGATACTCAGAACATGGCATGCAGAAGGTCCACGCAGTGGATGCAACTACTTGCTTCATCCACAACTGCACCTCTATTTCCCTAAAATTGTCACCTTCAAGGACCTTCATCCCTGGTAGCTGGAACTGGCCTTTCATTTGCTTCCTTTTTGATCAAACCAAAGACTATTGTCATTGGTGGCCTGAGATATATAATGGGTGCCCCTATTGGTCATGCAGGTTCCATGATGAACGTGGTAGCTATTCTTACCACTCACTTGGTTACCCTGAAGGGTGGACTTCTAGTTACCTAAAATGGCATAAAGGCTCTTCATCCGATAACAATGGATGGTATACTTTAGATATACCTGACCCCATGGCCAAACGTTGGAACTATGTTGAGTTTGCTGTCTATGCTTGGACAACCTCAGCCAGACCCACAGGTTGGATGACTGTTGGCTGCACCCTGATTACGCCACCTAAAGCAACCATCCAGGTAGTCAAACACATCAAGAAGTCAGAATCAAAACTTCGAGATCTTATCCATAGCGCATCCAAAGAGGATTCAGAGCCTTCAACCCCCTTAGGCCCCCCTCCCACATGGCTCAATTTGCTACACCAAACTCTTCGATTATTAAACTCCACCCCTCTTTCTGTGCCTACTTCTCAGTGCTTTCTCTGTGCTTCAATTAGTCGTCCACTTCTAGCAGTGGTCCCATTAGTGACAGGAAATATTTCAGCAAAAACCTACAATTTCTCTAAGAAAGGACAATCCCTACATGTGACACGTATCCCACTGTGGGAAAGTTATTCCAGCAATACTTCATTTCCTTTCATCTCTTTCCACCTGCCAACAATGAATCCTTTACCCATTTGCTTCTTGAGCTATAGCACCCCATCGAGCCCTGTGTTTATGCAACCTGGACATTTCCTCTGGTGTAACGGGTCTTTAAGTACCTCAACGATCAATGTCTCTGGCACCTATTTCTTGGTTACTGTAGTTCCTCAGCTGTCTTTGTATACTCCCACCGAATTCCAGCAGCTGGCCCTACCTTCCCGCACCTGTAGGGCAGTCTTTCTGCCGGTTCTGGTAGGCCTCACTTTAACAACCTCAGTGGCAATTCTTGGACTCTCTGGTGGAGCTATAGGTCATGCTCTATGGGCATCCAATGACCTGCAACAAAAACTGCAGGAAGCACTCAATACCACTGCTGAGTCTCTGGGCTCCTTGCAGTGGCAGGTTACTTCATTGGCACAAGTGGCTTTACAAAACTGAAGGGCGATTGATCTTCTCACTGCAGAAAAAGGGGGTACATGCCTTTTCCTCAGAGAGGAATGTTGCTACTATGTTAATGAGTCTGGGCTAATAGAAAAAAAATGTTGTTAAATTGCAGGAATTATCAACCCAACTGCTCAAACCCACCTCCTCTAATCCCATAACGGGGTTTTTCCAATCCTCTCTTGCCACGTACTTACTACCTATCTTGGGGCTCCTTATTGGGATGCTCCTTTTTTGTGCTCTCTTGCCCTGCATAATGAAGTTCCTCCAAACCCAATTGCAGAAAATTTCTAATCAAACTTTCAACCAGCTCTTGCTTAGGCACTACCAGCCTCTGATGACTGATGAACCCCCAACATCTCCAAGAGAACAGTTCACTCAGTGCTGAAGCTCACTACCAGGCACGATGGAATGCAACGGACATCAGACAGCGGGAGACAACGAGCTCGGAGAACCTCTTAATCTGCCATCCTGGATTCATGAGTCTTTATGTCCTTCTAAGCTTCCTCATGGCCCTTGGCCTCTTCTCTGTCAGTCCCCCAACATGGAACTTCTGCCAAAAATTGACCTTTGCTTTAATTTTTATCTTCATTCTGTTTTTATTCGCTCTAATCTTCTTCAGGTGCTGGTGACGCCATGTCCAGGCAACGCTTCCAGTATTTCCTAGAGTCTCTGTTACAGGACCAGTGGCTGATACCAACAATCTCCTCCATCCAGGACTGGTTCGATGCCATCGACAACTTGTGGCTTCAGGGAACTTTCACAGACTTCACCCCTACGGAAGTAGCTGTCTATAGCCACTGGGTTTTATTTCTGGCTGCCATGATATCCCCAGACCTACCCCCCGAGCATTCCTCCACTTCCCTTTCTAGGCCCCACAGCGCCCCCAAACAGCAGGAAGCAGCCGGATCTGACCAACGACGCCCCACTTCCTAAGAAAACAAAAAGGGAGGAATGTTGGGAAAAGTATAAACGGCAGCCATACCCCAGAGAAAAAACCCCAACATGGCGCCTAAGCACCTCTTCTTCCTATCTTCTTCTTTTCTGCAGTGGCGCGAAAAGTTCCCGCCCGTGTGAACTCTCCCGCCGGCGCCAATTTCAAATCTCGCTGGTGGGGAACCTTAGCCCCAATGAGAACTAATTCCTGGGCTCCAGAGCTGATATCTGAA
This sequence comes from Marmota monax, assembly GCF_021218885.2. NCBI lineage: Eukaryota > Metazoa > Chordata > Mammalia > Rodentia > Sciuridae > Marmota > Marmota monax. Next base: position 7,710,145 of record NW_026693082.1, read on the forward strand.
AGAACTTGCCAATAAACGGGTTGCCTGCCATTTATCTAAGCCCTACCATCTCCACCTTAGTTCTATATAAGCACACAGCTTTTTGCAATAAAACTGGAATTCTCCCGGCGAAGTGTCTTTGCATGGGGAATTCTTTCAGTGAGCCTTTCTCAGAAATGCCCTTGGGCGGGAAAGCAAAACTTTTCCTTAAAATGGCGGCTGTCATTTCAGATGGCTGTCCAGATGCTAAGCAAGGACCTTATAATCTCAAAGCCCAAGAAGATGTAAATCTACATCTTTTTCCCCTAGAAGGGTGTCTTCCCCTTTCAGGGAAAACTGTCATTCTCTAACTCTCCACCGCAGAGCCAAGCAAGGACAAAAACAAAAACAAAAACAAAAAACTATTGTAAACTATTTTTAAAAAAAAAGCTAAAATTGAGGGACCCCCCCTACAAATATGTACATGTATATCCATGATCCAATCCTCACAGCAAGAGCTCCAAAAAAAAAAAAAAGATTTTTAATGAAAAAAATCAAAGAATTGTCTTCACTCAGGTGGTCAAAAGAGTCAACAAGGATATATGGTCACTACTCAAACCTTTTGTTTCTTCTTGGGCTATGTACCCAGAGAGAGGGGCGTGGGGGGAGGAGAGAGAAAGAGAGTGTGCATGTGGTGTGTGGCGCAAGGACTGGGGACTGGGGGTTGTTAACTCCTTCCTATTTTTGTGTTACTCACCAGGCTGCCAGCTGTGTGGCCTAAAACTGGAGCTGATTCAAACATCTTTCAGCTTCCCTCCTCACCAGAGTAAGGTAGGATGGAATGAGAAGTACTATTGATTGGACTTTCGTCTGGACAGACCAGATCAATGTACTTACTCCCCAGGGTGGGGCCCCTGCAGTGTTCTCAGAGGAAATTCCAGCTCTAGGTTTTAGACCTAATCAGGCCTCAGGGGCTTTGCTGGGTGATATCTACTGAAGAAAGATTAAAACAACACACCCCTAGGGCCAGGCAGATGCTGATCTCTGCTAGGAGTCTGAATCTCAGGAGCTTCCCAAGAATAAAACTCAAGGGGTAGGGGAGCCAAACCAACACACACTCTGTTGCCCATGAATATAGCCTTCCCAGGCTCAGTCCCTGGGCATAATCACACCTGCCTGTTCAGTTCCACAACCCTCTTCAGTTGATCACGTGAGCCTTCAGACTCAAAGCAAAAGCTGGTTGCCCTCACCTCCATTTTTCTGACTTAAGTCCCCTGGGTACAATGTTCTCTGTGCTTGTTTTGCTTACAATCTGCTAAGTACACCCTAGACCACATGGTAGGCACTTGCCAGGACAGTATGGTAATGTTTGCTGTGATCTCCTGAGAAACCAGCCTCTACCTCACAGCAAAGCCTGTCCAAGGAAGGGGGCATGACCCTTGTCCTTGGAAAGACCCACAGAGCACTCCTAGGCACATACCCACCTTGCTGAGTTGTTTATCTACAAATAACAGGAGAGATCTGCGGTGCCAGGTGTCCCTGACTCAGTCAGGCTACAGTGAGGACCCATAGCAACCCCCTAGCAACCACCAATCAGCATGAGACAGGAAAAATACCTAGGATGCCAGATGACCCTCCCAATAGTTTATGGTGGTTGATAACATGTTGGGAAACCATGTAGTTCAGCACATACTCCCCTCGTGGCTTAAACCAATCAGTTCAAACGAATCCCTCTCCTGTACTAACCAATCACCCTTACCCAACTTGTTCCCGCCAGTGAATGTTTTAGAGTTGTTTTATGATTTTCCCCGGGGTGTGTGGTGATTTGCTAAGAGATGTTATGATGTATGTGAAGTCCCTGCCTTTCCCCAAAGAGTGTATAAAACTGCTACAAACCCTGGGTTGGGGCCTCTCAGCGTCATCAATTGCTTTGTGCATGGAGGAACGAGCTAGCTTGCAATAAACACCTCTTTGCTGCTTACATCAATCTTGGGTGGTCTTCTGGGAGTCCCGAATTCGAGCATAACACTCCCAGGCTCCTGTAGCAACGAGCTCAGAGTGGCCTCCTCGGGATGGTGAGACCAGAGATAAATATTAGTGTTGAAAATAAATCAGGATCAGGTCCTCGTTCCCCCAGTGTTGAAGATTGAATACCCCTAAAATGTTGAGGCAAGAGCATGTTTTATTTAAAAGGAGAGAGAGAGAGAGAGAGAGAGAGAGAGAGAGAGAGAGAGAGAGAGAGAGAGACTCCTCCACAGAGAAGGGGATCCAAGTTGGTGCCCAAGGGGGTGGGGATGTCCTGCCCCTTTTATAGATTTCAGATTTCCTTTGTTCTCATGCCCTCTCCTCCTATCTTGCCTACTGACACAAAAGGTGAAGTGATTCAAGTGCAGGAAAGGAGCCACCCAGGGGGTACTCATTAACAACCCCTTGCTGGAAACCTAAGCAACTGGTTGGAGGAGGGGGAAGTGCTCTGGAGGTGTTAGCATTTCATTTCCTCCTGAATCAGTCCCCATGATCCCTGACCCAATCATTCACTATCTACACTGCTGTTCTTTTGCCACCCCTGCCCCTGCCCTCCCGACTCAATGGCTCCCCACTTAGCTCTCTGCTTGCCAGTTGAGAAACACCGAGCACTTTTCAAACCCCAGTTCTCTGTGCAGCCTCCAAATCAGCTAAGTTCAGGCTGCTTTTCTGGTCTATAGCTTTTTCTGTGCCAAAATTGTGCTTTGTATTTCTCTCTGGGTTATCCTTCCCCTTTGTAGTTAACCAGCTTGGCTGCTGTTTCTGGAACCGGCTTGGATCTGGTATACTCTTTCTTGCTCTTTGTTCAAAGCACCTGAATTTGTGAGTCTCTAAGAGTCTCTGACTTTCCAATATTGAATTTCAATGAATTCTCCTTTTGTCCACCTCGATGAAGAGCAGTACTCCTTCTATTAGAATCCCAAGCCACAGAGTAATTGGAAATGCAGCTTTCCTCTAATCTGCCATCTTGAATCTGCCAAAATTCTTTTTTTTTTAAAAAAAGGGTTTAAATATTATCTGTGTTCTTATGGTTACTTTAAATGCCCCTGGCTTCCAAAAGGTTTGTTTTCCTTTTTCCTCTTTCTTTAATTCTTTTTCATTTGAATCTTAACATCCATTTAAGTTATGCTTCTGACCCTGTATGGTTTGTAAATTTGCCCAGAAGACCAATGTTACATAACCACAGAAGTTCAAATTAATATTTTAATGTTATAATCTTTCTGTAGAGTTACTGATAATGAATTGGGATTTGAGCTCAGGGAGAGAGAAAATAAAACAATCAGTGTGCCAGGTCACTGTGGGTTTATGTTGATATAGAACAGGTTGATTTCAAATAGCTTTAATTTCATTTTATTCTGGTTTTTGTTGTTGTTGTTTTGCTTTTTTGCCTTTCTTTTGTAAAGGCAATTACTAGTCTTGGGAAACAGCCTTCAGTTATATAAAATGTTGTTTTATGGAATGTCATAGTTCCATTCATAATTTTGTCTTCTTGTTCCAATGGGCATACATAACTTTCAGAGCTCTTGTTTGAAGGCAAGAAGGACTTCAATTTTAAAGTAGAGGCTTGTTTTTACTGTTTTTGTAAAAAACAAACAAACAAACAAACAAAAAAATAAACCTGAAGCTATCTATAGCTTTTGGGTTAAATAGAATAAATTTATAAATAAACCAGAACTCTGTCCTGGATCACTGTGTTCCAGGTTAGGTTGGAAATTAAATGATGGAAAATATACCTAGCAAATAATAAGATGAAAGCTGAGGATGGCATGCAAAAGACAGATACTTTAAGACAAAAAGCATTACCAGCAGATAAATTTCATTTTCCTGGGAAAATACATCTTTCTAAATTTGTGCATGAAAAAAATATGAAAAACATGAAAAAATGGGTAGACTAAGAAATGGAAAAAATCCATCGTCATCATGGGTGAGTTCGTTCTCTCTATTATCAGGTTAAATAGACAAAAGATTAGAAAAGATACAGAATACTTGAACAAAACACTTAACAATGTGTTAGGCAACAAACTTTGATAATATACATTTTTTAAAGCACATATAAAAGTCAAAGTGCTAATGAGGATGTGGAGGAAAGGGAACCCTTGCACACTGTTGGTGGGAATGTAAATTGGTATGAAAAACAGTATGGAGGGGCTAGGGATGTGGCTCAAGCGGTAGCGCGCTCGCCTGGCATGCGTGCGGCCCGGGTTGGATCCTCAGCACCACGTACAAATAAAGATGTTGTGTCCACTGAAAACTAAAAAATAAATATTAAAATTCTCTTAAAAAAAAAAAGAAAGAAAAAGAAAAACAGTATGGAATTTCCTAGAAAAATTCAAGATAGAACTACCCTAAAGTCCAGAAATCCCACTTCTGGATCTCTCTCTCTATATATCTATATCTATATCTATAGATATAGATATAGATATAGATATATAGATATCCAAAAGAAATGAAATGAATATATCAAAGAGATCTGCATCCCCATGTTCATTGCACCATTATTCACAATAGCCGAGGTTTTGGTTGCTTATGTGCTCATCAACCGATGAATGGATAAAGAAAATGTCTTACACACACTGAAATATTATTGAGCCTTAAAAGAGAAGGATATCCTGCTATTTTTGATAACATGGAGGATTGACCTGTAGAACATTATGTAAGTGAAATAAGCCAGGTAACAATAAGACAAATACTGCAAGATCTCACTTATATATGGAAATCTAAAGAAGTGGAACTCATACAAGCAGAAAGTAGAATGTTGGTTTCTAGGTGCTGGGACGTTAGGGAAATGGTAGACACTGGTCACAGGGCACAAAGGGCCAGTGATGCAGGATGCCTTATCTCTGGTGCTCTCATGCACTGTCTGGTGAAAATAGTAGTTAACAATACTGGATTTTGTACTAGAAATTTGCCAAGTTATCTTAAATGTTCTCACCATAGACACACACAAATGGTGCCTAGGTGAGGTGATGGATATATTAATTAATTTCATTGTGGTAATCGTTTCACAATGTATGCAAGTATCAAAACATTATGTTGCACACAGTTTTATTTATCATGTATATCTTAAATCGTACACAATTTTATTGATCATGTATACCTTAACACATGATAGACAAAGCTGAGGAACAATAATAGCTTAAAAAAAAAAGGTCCTTGGAAACATCTTCTGATATTTGGTGACCATTATTTTCTGACCTTATCTGTATCTGCCATACAGATAATGCTTCTATTCAAGAGAATGGGATTTATAAAATGCTATTTTTGTTAATTCATTTACACAGTACCAGCATTAGTCCTCCCACTTATCCCTTTGTTTCTCTTTTCCTTTCCACCTCTGTCTAGCTCTACTTCCCTCTCTCCCTCCATCCTTCCACTAGGAATATTGTGCTGGCCTTGGTTTACACATGACCTCCCTCCCTGGTGGCTCCCTCCCTCTCTCCTGGTCTTGAGGAGCATGAATCACGCTTGCCTGGCTATGCTCTGCTGTACTGTTATGCTCTTTTGTTCCCAGGGCCATGATGTGAATAACACTGCATTCGTGTTTTCATTTTGCCCTTTTTCCGGTATTGTGCTTCTAAACTTGACACATTCTAAACAAATCCCTTAAGAATCTTTACATAATTATCTATGTTTTATGTGTAAATGCCAAGGTTGACAAACTGCTCTGAGAAATTTAATTAAAAACTGAATAAGCTTATTTGAAAATTGAGAAGTGACATTTTATTTGTTTCTAAATATATTTACACATGAAGAGAACATAATATGATGCCGGAACCCAAGAGATACTGAGCACGTATTAATTGATTCTGATGGGGAAAGCTTAAGTGTATCATTCCATTCAAATTATTCAAGTTCAGTCTAGTTCAACAATGCAAATCTCTGCACAGCTCGGGTTGTCAAGCCCCAACATAGTTACCTATGTTAAGCAACAGTCTAAATATGAAGCTGTTGGAACATTTCTCAGAGCCTCTTGTAATGCATTGTTCTATAATGTAAGGATGCACTCCTGACTCCAACAGGCAACGTGGCTTTCAGAGTTCATTTTTCTTAGATCAACTTGGAATGAGATTGCCAGATCAATGCATTGAAATACTGAAATGACAGCCTTGCCATCCAGAAAATTATAGTTACGTAGATAAAGCTTGCATTTTTGTACTGTGTTACGGTATATGAGGTGTCCCTAAAAGCTCATGTGTGAGATAATGCAGGAAAGGGATTAACTTCATGGTAACCGTAGGCTGTAGGTGGTAGGGTATGGCTGGAGGCAGGGGTCACTGGGGGAGTGTCTTTAGGGTATATATTTTGTCCTTGTTGAGCGAGCACTCTCTCTCTCTCTCTCTCTCTTCTCTCCTCCTCCCTCTCTCTCCCTCTGTCTCTTCCTCCCCACTTCCTGGTACCAAGTTCCCATCTGCTTTCCTGTCTCCCCTTCAGCCCAGAGCAATGGAGTGGGCTATCTGTGGACTGAAACCTCAGAAACTGTGAGCCCCCAAGTAAATATTTCCTTCTTAAAATTGTTCTTATCAGGTCTTTTGGTCACAGAAGCAAAAAAAGCTGTCTATAACATAAGGTCAGATTTCTTCCCATGGGAAGTCTGAAGACATCCTTAGATTTTAGCAGAAAGCAACAGCTTCATTAATTACATAAGCACTGTTGGTCTACTTATGAGAATACGATTAGGTTTGTTGTCAACATTATATAAACATTGATTGCTCTAATCTCTATGGAACTAGGGAATGAATGGCTCTGATCATAAATAATACATGTGTGAGAAGAACAACTCTGATGTTAATAGGGATAATTGCTGTGGATATTTTTAATATTAAAACTATTTTTGAACCTTCTAAATCTGTTTTTAAGACCCTGGCATTATGAGAGGGGAGAGAGAATCCACATTTCATTATGGTCATAGGTTTTGTTAGGTTTAGCTCCTTGGTGATTATTTGTCATGATTTTATTGTTTGCTCTATCACTGAACAAAAGCAGGGATAGGTGGGTAGGGGGAGAATGAAAATCTGAAGATCTGAAAACCTTAGTCAATTCCCAGTAGGTTAGAAGAAGTATTGTTACAACTTAGAATATAAAATTAAAATTCAAAATAATATCCATGAGATGAATTGTTGGCAGAACAAGTACAATCAGGTTTATTGGGAGAGGAGGACTATATTTGGGCTAGAAAGTTGAAGATTGGAAAGAGCTCTGGATTAGGAGTTAAAAGATCTAAGTTCTAATTCTGGTTCAAGATCCTGAAATAGTCACAAGAAATTTTTTGGTGTTAGTTTCCTTATGTGTGAAGTGGCTAATTTGATCCAATAATCTTGAATGTATTTTCTCAGTAGGAAAAATTGTTTCTCTGAAAAGAATTTGCTACCTACAAAGACCTTCTAGGGTTCTTCATGGTACCTGAAATGACCATGCCATATGCAAATCATTTGTGTGTTGAGAGGTAGCCCTAGGGCAACTCTCTTAATTAGGTGCCCACGCTTGTCCCTTGGCACCACACTCAGCTCTTTAACCCAATGGATAAAAAAATAATGTGTGTGTATATGTCTCCAAGATTAGCTGCCCAACCCTGGAATCTATGTTCTTGCTGTTGGGCACCAGTGTATAGCCAGCCATCTTGAGGAGTATCAATAGTTTTACATCCTGCAGAACCAAAGGCTTTGGACTTTGCTGTCCTGCCGTGTGTTATAGAGATGCAGTTCCAAGTCATTCATGATTCTGGCATGGGTTAAAGTGTGCTATAGTTTGGATAAGGGTTCCTTGAAGGCCATGGGTTAAAGGCTTGGCCCCTGCCCTGGGGCACTATCAGAAAGTGGTGGAACCTTAATGAGGTGGGGTCTAGTGGAAGTAGGTTGGGTAATTGGGGGTGTGCCCTTGAGGGAATATTGCAACCTTGGCCTCTTCCTCTTTTTGTTCTTCCTAGCTGCTATGAGGTGGGAAGCTTCCTTTGCTGTGTGCTCCTGCCATGATATTCTGTCTCACCACAGGCCCAAAAGCAATGGAGCCAACCAACCATGGACTGAAACATCTGAAACTGTGAGCCAATATAGATCTTTCCTTCTTGTAAGTTGTAATCTTGGATATTTTGTCACAGTAACAGAAAGCTGACGAACGTAAAACACTATGTGTTTCTGAAGAGGTCTGCATGTATCACAACTTTTCTCATCTGAAGAACTTTTCTTCTAATTATAACCCTTGGGGTAATTTATTGATTCACCTCACTTCTGCCCTATTTTTGTTTTAAACCTAGAACCAGGGCTGTCTTTTGACCTACATGATTTTAATGCCATTTATATATCCTACAACTTTCCTCTCTTCTCTCTCTCTCTCTCTCACACACACACACATACACACACACACACACACACATCTCCCTTGTAAATTCTCTAGCACAAGCACATCGTCCAGGATACTTCACATTGTGCTGTTTACTTGGTTTGATTACTCTAAGCATAAGAATCTTGATGGTAAAAGAATGGTTAATTGAGGTCTTTAATAGTCTGGTTTTGCTTGCAAGTAAAAGAAAAATATATCTCATAGCAAAAAGTTTTGCTCCAATTTGGCTAATTCATGGGCTGAATCCTATAATATGAGGACTCAGTTTCACACCACTGCACATTTTGACTTGTCCTCGTGGTTGCAAAATGCCTACAGTAGGTCTAGTCATTATATCTGGCCATGATAATATAAATAGAAGAGGGGAAATTTTCTGTGTGTCTTTTGTTATTAAAGATACCCTTTCCATATTGACCTTATTTCCCCAACAGATTGTTGGTAATATGCCCATGCCTTTATCAATTACTAATAAGAAGGCTAAAATCTATCATATCTCTTATTTAATTGACACCTTGTTTATTTGGCCAGTTTATTTACACAGGCATATTAAGAGGTATTGGCTCATACAAAAATATCTTCTTTTTGCACGGCTATCAAAGCTAAACACAAATATTAAAGCTTTAAAATCAACTTCTGTCTGGAGGTTTTATACAGTCCCTGAATCTATAAATCACTTTTTTTTTCTGTGAGAAGTTAACAGTATTATTTCCTCTAATATTTCCATATTTGTTAATATTCCTGGCCTACCAGGAAATGCAGTTCTTTGCTCTCTGTGAGGCTACAGCATCATCAAGTTATACCTGAAGCAGACAAGCTTTCCCAGGAAGACTTTGTGGATATCATCTCCCTTGGTAATTAAGGGGCCTTTCCCCCTTAATTGTGGGCTTATCACATCTAATTAAATGGAATTTGGCAGAGGTAATACCTAGTTATATTCTAGAAAGAAAAAAAAATCCCTATGGTTCTAAGTATTAATTCCCTCCAGAGGTAGATACGTTACATCAATTTGTTTGGTTAATATATATTTTTTTAATTTTAACATAGAAAATTTGGTTGTAAAAATTAAAGGAACTTAGTAAAGTCACTTTCCATATTATTTAATCTTTGTTATTGTTTTGTGGACAAAGCTAATAAATACATATCATTAAAATCCCCCAAATTATTTTTTTAAATTTTAATTTGTTATATATGACAGCAGAATGTATTATGATTCATATTATACGTATGAGTACAATTTTTCATATCTCTGGTTGTACACAAAGTAGAATCACACCATTCGTGTCTTCATATATGTACTTAGGGTAATGATATCCATCCATCTCATTCTATAGTCTTTCCCATGCCCCCTCCTTACCTTTCCCTCCCCTTTGCCCCATCTAGAGATCATCAAATTCTCCTATGCACTCCATCCCAAACCCTATTATGAATCACTATCCTTAAATCAGAGAAAACATTTGGCATTTGGTTTTTTGGGGGGATTGGCTATCTTAACATTATATTCTCCAGCTCCATTCATTTACCTGCAAATGCCATGATTTTATTCTTTTTTAACGCTGAGTAATATTCCATTGTGTATATATACCACATATTCTTTATCCATTCATCTACTGAAGGGCATCTAGGTTGGTTCCACAATTTAGCTATTGTGAATTGTGCTGCTCTATACATTGATGTGGCTGTGTTCTGTAATAAGCTGTTTTTAAGTCCTTTGAGTATAGACTGAGGAGTGGGATAGCTGGGTCAATAGGTGGCTCCATTTCCAGTTTTCCAAGGAATCTCCATACTGCTTTCCATATTGGCTGCACCAATTTTACAGTCCCACCAGCAATGTCCCACATCCTCGCCAACACTTATTGTTGTTTGTATTCTTGATAGCTGCCATTCTGACTGTGGTGAGATGAAATCTTAGAGTAGTTTTGATTTGAATTTCTCTAAATGCTAGAGATGTTGAACATTTTTTTTTCATATATTTGTTGAATGATTGTATATCATCTTCTGAGAAGTGTATGTTCAGTTCCTTGGCCCATTTATTGATTGTGTTATTTGGATTTTTGGTGTTAAGATTTTTGAATTCTTTGTATATCCTAGAGATTAGTGCTCTATCTGATGTGTATGTGTGGTAAAAATTTGTTCCCCAAATGTAGGCTCTCTGTTCCCCTCACTGATTGTTTCTTTTGCTGAGAAGAAGCTTTTTACTTTGAATCCATCCCATTTATTGATTCTTGATTTTAATTGTTGCACTATAGGAGTCTTATTAAGGAAGTTGGGGCCTAATCCGACATAATGGAGATTTGGGCCTACTTTTTCTTCTAATACACACAGTGTCTCTGGTTTAATTCCTAGGTCCTCGATCCACTTTGAGTTGAGTTTTGTGAATGGTGAGAGATAGGGGTTTAATTTCATTTTTTTTTGTATATGGATTTCTCTCAAATTATTTTAAAATTGTCTTCATGATATGTTTATAGCTTTATATCTTATGGGATAAATCATTTCACAGGACTTTTTTTATTTTTAATAGTTCATTTGGGACAAAATATCATGTAAAGAGTTCTTCATCCACTGTATGAGCAGGGAGAGAGAGAAATTTAAAACAATTGTTTTGTTATATAGTTTTAAATAAGGTATTAATTGTAATGAAATTAGTCCATGTAGTTCTTGGTGATTAATTTTTGCTTTATTGATCTTGAGCTAGGCAATCTATTTTCATTTTTTATTAATGGCTTAGTATCATCTTTTTTTTTTCTTCATGCTGCTGGAGATTGAATCCAGGGCCTCATGAGTGCTGGGCAAATGCTCTACTACTGAGCCACACCTCCAGTTCAAATCTACTTTTTAAAAGTTTTATAGTTCAGTGGATATTTAATATATTTAGTATATTTTAGAATATTTTGATCAAGTGGCACATTGGTTACCACAATTTTATCCCAGAACATTTTTTTTATCACCCTGAAAGAAAACCCCAAACTTATTTCTCCTTCCCCCAACCTCTGGAAGCCACTAATTTACTTTCGATCTCTTTGTTTATTCTGAGTATGGCATGGAAGTGGAATCATGCAAAACATGGCCTTTTGTGTTTGGCTTCTCTGAGCACAGTATTTTCAAGGTTCATTCACATTGTCCATAACATGTATCAATTCCTTATTCCATTTGTATGACTGAATAATCTTCCAATGTATTAATGTACCCCTGTATTAGTTTGTTGCAGCTGCTGTAACAAAAATTATCACAAAACTGTTACTTAAAACCACATACATTTATTCTCTTACCATCTGGAGGTAGGAAGTCTGAAATCAGTTTTACTGGGCTGAAGTCAAGGTGTTTGTAGTGCCTCACTCCCTCCACAGAGGTTTTAGGGTAGGATCCATTTCTTCGCATTTTCCAACTCCTGGTGGTGTTATGCTCAAATTCGGGATGCCCAAAAGACCACCAGAGACCAAGATCGATGTAAACAGCAAAGAGGTGTTTATTGCGAGCTAGCTCGGTCCTCCGCGCGCACACACAGCAACTGGTGATGCTGAGAGGCCCCGAGCCCAGGGTTTGCAGCAGTTTTATACATTCTTTGGAGAAGACAGGGACCCCCACATACATCATAGCATCTCTTAGCAAATCATCACACACCGCAGGAAAATCAAATAACAACTCTAAAACATGATTAGCACATTCACTGGCGGGAACAAGTTGGGTAGGGGTGATTGGTCAGTACAAAAGGGGTATTCATTTGAACTGATTGGTTTAAGCCAAGAGGGGTGTTCGTGCTGAACTACATGGTTTCCGAACACGTTATCAACCACCATAAACTACTGGGAGGGTCATCTGGCATCCCAGGTATTTCCCTGTCTCATGCTGATTGGTGGCTGCTAGGGGGTTGCTATGGGTCCCCACCTAGCCTGACTGAGTCAGGGACACCTGATGCAGCAGATCTCTCCTGTTATTTGTAGATAAACAACTTAGCAGGGTGGGAATGTGCCTAGGAGTGCTCTTGTGGGTCTTTCCAAGGACAAAGGTGATGTCCCTTCCTTGGACAGGCTTTGCTGTGAGGTAGAGGCTGGTTTTTCAGTGGCTGCCAGCATTCCTTGCCTTGTGACCCTTTTCTCCATCTTCCAAGCCTGCACTATATGCTGCATTTTGCTTCAGTTTTCTCATTGCCTCCTGCTCTATAGTCCAGTCTTCCTCTACCTTCCTCATATAATGACCCCGTGGATTACATTGGATCCACTTGGATAATGCAAGCTACTCCTTCCACCTCAAGATACTTAACTAGTCACAGCTGCAGAGTTCATTTATTATATAAGGCCACAACTTTAGGTTCCAGGGCCTTGTTTTATTTAGCTTTTTCATCACTGTGGTTGAAAGACCTAATAAGAACAATTTTATTTGGAGCTTAGGGTTTCAGAGGTCTCAGTCCATAGATAGCTGATTTCATTGCTCTGAGGCAGTACATCAAGGGAGAAAGGTGTGACAGAGGAAAGCAGCTCAGGACTTGACAATCAGAAAGCAGAGAGAACTTCACTCACCAGGGACAAATATGTACCAACAAAGAGGGCCCCCCTCCCCAGTGACCCACCACCTCCAGCCACACCCTGCCCACCTACAGTTGGTACCACCCAGTGAATCCATTCAGGTAAATTAATGCACCCATTAGGCTAAGGCTCTTATGACCTTGTCATTTCACCTCTAGACGTTCTTGTATTGTTTCACACATGAACTTTTGGAGGGCTCCTCATATCTAAACCATAACAAACCTGGATAGCTTATCTTTTTTTATTATTTTTTATTTTGAGACAGAGTCTCACTAAGATACCCAGGCTGGCTTCAGAGGCCACTTTCAGTCTTCTACACCCACATTTTAACTTACCTGCCATCAATTAAGGGGGCATTTGGTTTGTGTCTACATTTTAGTAATTATGAAAAATGCCACTAAGAACATTCTCATGTATAATATTTTTCTCTTTTTTGTGGACATTTGTTTTCAATTCTCTTGGGTGTTTACCTACGAGTGGAATTGCTGTTTCACTTGGAAACTCTATGTTTAGCTTTTTGAGGAACTGCCAAATAATTTTCTGAAGTAGCTATACCATTTTCCATTCTCACCACTTAATGAATGAGAGTTTAAAAATTTCCACATCCTTGTCAACTCTTATTATTGTCTGCCTCTTTGATTATAGCCATCCTATTGATTGTGGAGTAGTTTTGATTTGCGTTTCCTTAATCACATTGTAATGTTGAACACCTTCATAGTTTTTTTTCATATGCTTTTGGTTATTTGCATTTCCTCTTTGGAGAAATGTTTATTTAAGCTCTTGTCTATTTTTAAATTGTGATATTTTGTTGAGTTGTAAGAGTTCTATTTTCCAGATCCATGCCCCTTATCAGACATGTGATTTGCAAATATTTTCTCCCATTCTGTGGATTGTCTTTTCACTTTGTTGGTGGTGTCCATTGAAGCACCATAGTTTTAAATTTCAATGAAGTTTAATTTATCAAATATTTTTCTTTTGTTATTTTGTCTTTGAACATTTTATCTAATACCTTGATTAGTTCAGACCAATTGGAAACCATCTCTTTTGACACAAAAGGCTGTTTGGGTTTTCTTAAAAAGGAGGGACTTGGCAATCATCAGGAAACCCTGCAGGTCCCTATGGGGTGGAATCTGAATGGGTTTTAACCTCAAAACTCCATAAAGAAGCAGGAAGGTTTCCTGGAGTGTGACAGAACCCACACAAAGAAATGAAAACTGTTTGAAGTTTATTTTACACACCAAGACATGCAACATGCACACACACCCTTTGTACATTCTCAAGCATAATTAAACACAACAGACTCTGTGTGTGTGTATGTGTGTGTGTGTATTGAGCTTCTCATACTACCTTCTAGTGTTTCTTACTAAAGAGTGAGAGAACATCTTAGTCCCCAGTGAAAATTGACTGAATGAATTCACAGGTTAATGACTGAAATTGCAACCTCCCCAAATGGGGTAACTCTCTCTGGTGGCAGGGGATGAACTCAGTTGCCTTTTCTTTTTTCTTTTTTTTTAGAGAGAGAGAGAGAGAGAGAGAGAGAGAGAGAGAATTTTTTTAATATTTATTGTTTAGTTTTCGGTGGACACAACATCTTTATTTGTATGTGGTGCTGAGGATCGAACCCAGCGCCCCGCGCATGCCAGGCGAATGCGCTACTGCTTGATTCACATCCCCAGCCCCTCAGTTGCCTTTTCTAAGTGACTACCCACAAACCTTTTGGGGAACATATGACCAATTTAATTCATCTTTCTATTTATTGAAAATATTGAGTTCATTATTACTTGTGAAATAAAAGATCTCTGCAATGTGTGTGTGTGTTTGCTGAGAGAGGTGGCAATGTATTTAGTGGTACCTTTGGTTATCCAGTTACTATTGGTCTTGATTTCCTTTTGTATTTCTAGATACATTCCCAGCAGGATCTTAATGCAGTGAAATTAGCTTATAATGGCTAAGGGGAGAAAATGGGCTCCTAGCTAGTGCATTAGAATGCCCCTTCTGAGAAAAGAATTACAGCAAAAGTTGGATGTAATTGTTAGAACATTAAACTTATAAAAGCATGAAATTGCATTGTAGGGTATGCATGAGTTAATATCCTCTTCATTCTGGTGGTTTTCCCATAAGATATCACTCAGACTCAACAATACACAGTTGTGCTTTTACCCTACTGAGGGTTGCATTGCAAAGCTGTGTCATCTGCTGAAAAAAATAAAGGAAATTCTCAGCATAATTTAGGTTAGTTGAGACAGAAGGATGATTTAGGATTACCTTTTTCCTGGATCCCTACCCCTGTGTTCTGCCTTGAATGGGAGCTCAGCCATTTCTCGTGGACGGAGGGCCTCCTGTGATTTGGTGGTATTGCTTGCTTAGGTCTCCTGTTCTTGTGCGAAACCCACACTCTCCATCAAAGGCATCAGAGTAAGGGTAGATGCCCAGCAACATGCAGACAACAGCGTCACTGGCACAAACTGAACTGTGATGTCCCCTTCATTTGCCAAGGATGAACTGACACTGCAAATGTCAAACAATATTGCTCTGTGAAATGAGAAAACCGTCTTTGAACCCCCTGGAAAGTACCTCTGAGCCCTGCATACTTCTGAGCACACTTTCCTGATACTTTTGAAAGGCAGAGGGGAAAAAAAAACTGCCTATGTAGCAGTTTTTTTTTTTATTATTATTCTTTTGATTTTAAAGATGAATGAAGATTGGGGCTGGGGTTGTGGCTCAGTGGTGGAGTGTTCGTCTAGCATGATTGAGGCACTGAGTTCGATCCTCAGCACCACATAAGTGTAAAATAAAGATGTTGTGTCCACTTAAAACTAAAAAGTAAATATTTTTTTAAAAGTTGAGTGAAGATGGCACTCTCTAGAGAAGCTTGTCAGGCATATGGTAAATGGACAACAATGTGTTTATTTACTTGCAAGCATGACCTGCAAGGAACTCCATCTTCCAGAGCAGGAGGAACAAGCCATGGCTCTGGAATCAAGAAGAACAGGTTTCCAATCCTAGCGCTGTGATCTTGAGCAAATTATACTTAACTCTCATCACTCCTAGTACTAGGTTGTATCAAGTTTCTTGAATACTGAGTTAGTGGGAATACTGAATCCAGTCACCTGGGGAAATTCAGGATTATGTTTCTGGGAGGCTCTGATCATGACATTTTTCTCAGCCAATCAATACATACACTTGTCATGTATGTTTCTGGTTAAAACACTTTATTTTATACACAGAACTAATTCTTTAAGATTGAACACTCCGCCGAGAGCACTGTAACTCACGCATGAACAGAGCTTATTGACACGCTTATCTTCTCCATGAAGCATTCCTGTCGTTAGCAACACCAGAAGGCACTTTGGCACCAGACTGGGGGCCAACTTACATAGCGAAGACACCCACGAGAAGCTCAGAAGTCAGAAAGTGCGGCACTACACAGACTGTGAAAAGGATGCGGCTTACATTACAAGAACGATGTTGCCTGTTCAGCCTCGGCTGGGGCAGGGTTTGGAGCTCTGCTCATGTCCATAAATATCTTGGAAAAGTTTGCGTATGTTGAGTTTTGGGGTACAGATAAATTATACTGATAAGCTCCTAAATATTGAATGTGTGAATGATGAGGACGGACTGTACTTTACCTCTATGTACCCTAGTTTTCTTATCTGAGAGTCAGAGTTTATATCAGAAGATTGCTGGGAAGATTCAACGACAGGAGTTCACAAACGATGAAGGTGGATATGTGGATGGGTCAGGATGAGGTAGGGAAAAGATTGGTGGCAGGCTGGGGGCAGAGCGGGGATGTGTTAGGCTTTCATTTTGCAGCAGTTGATGTGACAAACTGTGGGGCTATGGGGACGATAAATGGTTGGTGGGGGGCAGGTGGCCAGATTGCCTTATTTCAAGGTGAGAGACAAAGTGAAAGCCTAAGTCAGGCCCTCAGAGCCAATATCCCAATACTGGGATGTTGCCAAAAATCCATGGTGGCGTCCTGACAGGGGAACCCTCTGAAGTGAGCCTGCAGATCATGGCATGTGCCACTTCCATGGCCTCCTTTATTCTCTTTTGCAATTCAAACTCTCTCTTTGAGCAAGCTTAAGTATCATCTAAGTCGAAGCCTGAGAGAACACGTCATGGAGTTGCAAACTTGACTCTGCCTCCTTTATCCTCAGGGCAGGGCACTCTTGCTGTGTTCCTGTGTCCTTGCTGGCTGATGGGTGCAGGTGGCTGAGGAACAGATGTGGAGTCTTCCTGGGGTCCTGAGAGTGTTCTGCACGGAGACAAGCCTGTTTCCTCCTGTTCAAGGACTTTTTTCATCTTCTCCAGCACTTACTTCATCCTCTGGGCTTTCTGCAGAAGCCTTATTCAGAGCCCCAGCCATTGCTCTGGAGGGAAAAGGCATTTTGAAAGTCGATATTAGATGCTGCAGCTTCACTCATTCTTTCCCAGCATCACTGTCCCTCCTTATTCCACTTGTTCCCTCAGCTGGCATCTCTTTCCCTGGTCATAGAACTTGGTGGCCTTCCTTGTCAGGTTTCCCCCGAGAGCTAGCTACCTGGAGAGGCAGAACTAGGCAACTCCCAGGCAGGTTCCTTTCCCCCTGAAATGCACCCACAGGGTTTTCTTATCTACATTCTCTGTTAAAATGACCCCACTTTGGAAGATCACCCTACTCAAAATAGTTGCCCCATTGATTCCTAAAATTTCCCTCACTTCTTCAAACAACCCTCAAATGTTCCCGTTTTTCATAATCTTGGAGTCTATCCTAATTCTTCCTCTTCTCCTTTTCTTTGCGGCACAAAATGCCCATGGGAATCTCACCCCTAATATCCATCACCATTTCTGGAAACAATGGTCTTCAAACTTGTTTGGAAAAGGTGACATCATATATATATATATATGATAAGATATAAATACTAAACTTAATGCTAATGCAGATTTTATCCCATGCTAATCTCTAGTGAGTGAACTAGAAATAAAACAACCACCAATGTAAGTAAAATTTATGGGGGAAAATTTAACTTAAGAAAATTCTAAAAAAAAAAAAAAAGGAGAAGAAAGAAAGAAAATAGTCCTCTTTCTCTAAATAAGAATGGAAGGATTATGAAATTTTGGCAGCTGAGTCCTTTGGTATACTGTTTGTAGAAGGCATCATTTTACGGAGGGAATGGAAAGGAGGTGAGAATAACATGTATTGAACACCTACTCTTAGCCAATGCTGGGGCTTTATAGTTAAACGCAGGTGTCATTGCAGGTGGGTTCGAGGACTGGAGAGAGTTAACAAATGGCAGGGAGTTACTAAGAAACTCCTTTAAAGCATTTTTACCTTGGAAGAGAGAGATCAAAAGTTGGAAAGGATAACAATAGCTAACTCTTATAATAATAATGCTGATGTTATGCCCATATTGTTATAAGTGCTTCACACATAATAATTTGTAGAAAACTTACAAATCCCTTAAAGGTTTATAGGTATATTCATATTGTCTCCATTTTGCAGATGGCAAAACTAAGGCACCCAGAGAGAAGCTAGCTAATAGAGGCAGGATTTCCACAGTCTGTACTTTTAACTGCTGCCTCAGATAATATTGTTAAGAACTTCCCTGCTCCCCATTTGAGTACAGCTTCACTAAGTTGTGTGTGTGTGTGTAGAGTTTGTGAGCCCAGAGGTCATCTCTAAGCCCCAGCTGTGCTGCAATATTTTTCTGCTCACTATTTTGTCCTCAGCCCCTAACACATTGCTCAGGAAATGCTTGCTGAATCGATGAAAAAATTCTCCTAGATTTTTCTTAAGTACAGGGATCACATAGCTTCTTTTGTTAGTAGTTATTTTGTGGCCTTCATTGAGGCCCAATTTTCTTTTTTCACTTGGGTGAGAAATTATTTTGTCATTTAAACAGCAAGACTTCATTATTGATTTTAAAAAATCTGTCCCCACCATCAAATTTCCCTCCTGGTATTTTGTTATTCCTGATATTTTTAGAAACATCTTTGTCATCTTCTTTCTTTGGAAGATAGGATGCATTTTAACAAAGAACATTATATGTATGCAAATAGTTGTATTTTTATTTTAGTTTATCTTCTTCACTCCATAATAGAGGTTAAGAATATGCCCTTTTGATAACAAAGAACTTTCTTACTATCTTGATTGACCGAATAGGCAGAGAAAACACCATAATCGTGTGAAATGGTCTGATTTAGAAACCAATTATAAGGAACATAATTATCTACTAATGAAATATGCAAGTAAGTCCTTGGTTTGCTGCTTCTAATGTCACTGTAGACAAATGTGTAGATAGAAGTAAACTTGCATAAAATAAATTAAAAAATTTTCTTGATCATGTCTAAAAATCTATGACATCCAATATCTCAGAATCAAAAATAATGTTTATCTTCTTCCTCTCACCTGAAGTCATCTCAAAATCTCATGAAAGTGTGTGTGTGTTGTGTGTTTGAGAGAGAAAGAGTTTGCATTTAAGTGGTGGTAGCTCAGAGTAAGGTCCACAGCTTCCTCTTTCTATGAATGATTATTTAACATCCAGTCCAGAGGAGCTGGGGTTGTGGCTCAGTGCTAGAACACTTGCCTAGCACGTGTGAGGCACTGGGTTCGATCCTCAGCACCACATATAAATAAATAAAATAAAGGTCCAAATAAAATAACGCCAACTTAAAAAAAAATCCAGTCCATTCATTTCTCTGGGCTTCAAAGCCAGAATGCTAAGGTTCTTCTTCTTCTTCTTCTTATGTTAAGGATAAAAATGGAAAAATCCTTTGATTCTCTTAGCAAAGACATCATTAAGACAGCTCATTGTCCACCTCAGTTTTCCTAAATTGTGCACAATGAAAAGAGGGAGTAAGCAGGCCAGTACTCTTTCCATGTATTGGTGAAGCACACACGAGCTGTCTGCTCTGGGAGAAGACAGAAGATGAGAATTCTGAGCTTCCGTCCTCTCCCTCCTCTGCAGAGGCCATTATGACAAGTTTGCTACAGACAGGGCAGGTCAAGCTGCTCAGTGCATGCAGGGCAGAGGTGCCATTGTGCAGTGGTTTTGAGTGCCTAAGAGCAGGATGCTGGAATGTTAGAGGCACTGAAGGGGCACACTGCCCCCAAATGTCTACCTCATTCATGCCATAATAGCTGAGCCAATTCTATTCCAAGGCCAAGCATGTTTGCTTTATTGCAATTACCTTTATTGACATTATCTCCTGACGGTACTACTTCAATTTCCTTACTTATTTTTTTTAATTGGCTTCAAGATGTTTTATCTTAGTTCATTTTATATTCTATAAGAAAATACCAAATACTGGGTATCTTATAATAAAAGAGAAGAAATTTATTTCTTACAGTTCTGGAAGCTGAGAAGTCCATGGTCAAAGTGCCAGCACCTGGGGATGGCCTTTGTGCTGTATCACACATCACATGGTAGCTCAAGAGTGATGAGCAAGAGGGGGCCAGCCCAGCTGCTATTAGAGCAAATCCACTCTTCAATATGTAGCCCTCTTCTGTGATAATAATATTAATCCATTCATGAGGGTAGAGCCTTCATGACCTAGTCATCATCTCGAATTAGGCTCCACCTCCCAAACGACTGCATTGGAATTAGGTTTCCAACATAATCCGTATGTATTCAAACCATAGCCACATTTTTGGGTGCATTTGAACGTCTTTGAAATTGGAAGCATCTTAAGTAAATGCCTCATTATAGTTTAATTAACACCATTGGGTCCTAAAATGATGGTGTGCTTTATAATTTTAGGTGTCTTAGGTTTGACGAAGTAGCAACATTCCCAGTGAGTCTCTCGGGTTTGCAAAGTCCTCTTGCTTTTCAGCCTGTCATCTGCCTTTGCACCACACAAACCCTGTCCTGAAGGCCATCTTGTAAATGACTTGTGTCCCCAGAACACATGCCAAACTTTCTTGTCCGATATTTGCTTCTGGTTTTCCTCTTTGCTTTGGTGTTTTCTTGCTCCATCTCTTCCCGTGGAAATCTGTCTTGTTCTTCTGTGTCCAGGTCCAAGGCTCATGCCCATCTGGAATCTTCCTTTATTATTCCACACCATCATTCCTTTCTTCCCTAAGGGACTTGTTTGTGCTTCCTCATGGCACTTAGAGACCTTTAAAAACTAATGATCAAATTATTTTTCTTCCTTAATAAGTTCTTACTATGACTTTTCTTGCTATTTATAAGCAAATATACATTTCTCAAATAGTAGTTCTTTCATGACCAATTTAGTAAGGGATGTTGGACAAAACTCAACTTTCTCATGCTGGTGCAATATTTGCTCTCAATTTTATATGAAGTCTTTCTTTTTCTTTTTTAACCCACTTTTTTGGAGACATGATCCACATCCAGGAAGCTGTTCATATTTAATGTATAAAACTTGATAAGTTTGGAGAGGAATGTACACCCCACAAACCATCACCAAAATCATTGCCATAAACCTGTCATCTCCAAAGTTCCTCCCACCCTCTCTATATATTGCCATAATTTTTATGTAAAATTTGTCTATATAAACCTCAATTGGGTGGTATGAAAATGTAATTTACAAAACTTTACCTAAAACTTTTATTAATTTTTCTAAAAATTAGACACACACACACACACACACACATATATATATATATTTCCAGATAAAAAAAAATCTTAGGGAAAATACAGAACCTGAAAATTTGTAATGTGTCTTTTTTTCTTTTGCATTTTTTTTTGGGGGGGTTCTCCTTTCTGCAACTCTAAACCTTTCATTTTTAGGATTGGTGGAGAGAGAAAGATAGGTAACTAGCACATATTGGCAGGGAATTTGTCTTAAAAGAAGGGCAAAAATAGGAATTTAGCACCAGTTAGCTATGAGGATCCATGGAAAGTTTTGAAGAGAGAGAAGTGATCATCAAAGATACCAGCAGGGTGAGGGCTGCATTTTCCTCTCATGGCTGTAGATGGTCAGAGGGATGGATATGGCCCAAGGGCCTTCCATACTTAATAAGCCACAGAGCTTTAACTGTGTGTCACCAAGAGGAAAACATGAATGTCTGTGGAAAATGCATGCTTGGCACGGGGTTTTCCATAATGTATACAAAAACGGATAAGGCATTGACCATGTTCTTGTAAAGTGTGAGAAGTATCAAAGGTTTGAGTCTGAATGAGCAGAGGGATAGAATGCAATAAAAGGAGATAAATAAGATAGATGGCTTCAAGAGACTAAATGTCCGATGCAGTGGCACAAGCCTGTACTCCCAGTGTCTCGGGGCTGAAGCAGGAGGATCTCAAGTTCAAAGGCAGCTCAGCAAAAGTGAGGCACTAAGCAACTCAGTGAGACCCTGTCTCCAAATAAATTCAAAATGGGGCTGGGGATGTGACTCAGTGGTTGAGTGCCCCTGAGTTCAATCCCTGGTACAAGAAAAAAAAAAAGAAATTAATTTTTTTTTAAAAGAGAGACCAAATGATGAGTTCAATTAAACCCCTCTCCCTAAATCTGTACTGTTTTAACCTTAGTTGAAAAAAACTCCTTAAGTTATAGTAAGTCTACCTCAGTGTGTCTACCTGTAATTTCCACAGAGCAGGTTTTAGAAGGGTGCGGTTGGAGAGTATTGAGCACCCCTGTGGTAGGAAGAGGGTGGCAGGGAAAGGGGCCCCTCCCCAGGGGCCCCTCCCCAGGTTCCTGAGGCTGCCCTTGAGTACGTGCTTTCTCTGACTTTCCTGTGGGCAAAGGCTGTGCCTGTTGCGTGACTTGGACCATGAGCAGCTGGGCTCCATCTGCAGCACCCATTCTCAGGAGGGCCCAGGGGAGTCTGCCATTGCCAACCTAAGCTGAAGAATTTGAATGCTCGGTTAATATGTGGCCTTTGCTGCCATGCAACTTGTGAGTGCCAGGTCTGGCCTCATTGCTGCTATAGCCATCTTTCAACAAGCCCATGATATAATACACAAAGAAAGCTGGTGAGTTACCACGTGGTGTGGGGGAAACTGCCTTCCTTCATTTCTCCCGAAAACCTGTGGCTTCCTTGCATTGAAGGTGAAGGAGTCTTTGTCATCGGCAAATAAATATTCCAGTGTGTTCTTGCTCCCTGTCACTCAAGATTCATCTCTGCAGGGAACTTTAAACCAAACAAAAGGATTGTTTTCTTACTCTGTTAGGTGATAGCAATATTGAGTCCTTGCATTGATCTGACTTCTGTTTTTTTGTCTTTGAAGTGAGAATGGGATAAAAGGCTGAAACTCTAAGTCTTAGGATCCTTGCCTCGCTTTAGGAGCACAGAATAGCAATGCTAGCACACATAGATTGTTCACAAATGCCTTGTAGTCTTCCCACAGAAAGATTTATTGGCAATGTGACTTTTAAAGTCCAACTCTAAAGCACTCACTGAACATTTATTGAGCATCTGTTATGTACCAAGCTCTTTGCAAGGCACAGGGGGTGCAAAGCCGGTAAACTTCATTCATTCATTCATTTATTCAACAAATCCCTATTGTAGGCACTGGTAATACCACAATGAATAAAACAGAGACAGTTTCCACCCTCATGGTGTTGTTACAGTAGGGGCAGGAAACAATAAAATACCAGGTAACAATACTTCTTAGAAAGTGGTGTGATCAGAATGACCTCTCTGAAGAGATGGCACACAGGTGGAAGTTTGAAGAAATCAGACAGAGGGTGTATGGTTACCTGGGGAAAGAACACACCTGAGCAGTTTCAAAGATCCTGAGGTACAGGTTTGCCTATTGTGTCTGAACCACAATAAAGAGGCAGTGTGGCCAAGGATGGTGTGCAAGGGAATTGCACAAGTTGAAGGGAAAGAGCCAGGCCAGGTTGTTCAAGGCTCAGGGACCACCTATGTTCTTGGATCTTATGTTGTTTTTATTTCAAGTTTTGCATTTGGATTTTTTACCATATGGGATTTTAAAAGTAATACTTTTTACTGATATGTCATAAACACACAGACACATGAAAATTCTGAACATGCAGTCTGAACACTTGTGTGTGACCAGGACTCAACTGAAAAATAGAATTTTACCTGAACCCCACTCTAGTGTCCCCTTAGAGTCATTCTCCCTTCCCGACAGAGAACCCTTATCTGACTTCTAGAATCAGAAATTTATTTAAATTAAATCATATAATATGTACTCTTTTGTGTTTGGTTTCATTCATTGGGCTTTATGTTTGTGAAAATCTTCCATGTTGTTATGTGTCATGGCTTTTATTCATTCCTGTTGCTATAAATATTCCATTATATGAACATTTCACAGTTTACCTATTTGAGTGGTTTCCAATTTGGGGTTATCACAAACACATCCGCCTGGAGCATTCATGTATGTATGATTCGGTGTGTATGTATGTGTTCCTGTTGGGTATAAATCTAGGAATGGAATTACCGGTTCATGGACTACACTATAAAGATTCAGCTTTGGTAAATATTGCCAGTTTTCCAAATTGCTTGTATCCTTTCACTTTCATCCACAATTTATGAGGATTCCAAAGGATCCATATTCTTGCCAATGCTGGGATAATTGGTCAATTTTTTTTAATAGCCATTTTGGTGTATATGTAGTGGTGTGATGTAATCTTAATTTGCATTTGCCTGCTAACTCGTGAATTCAAACACCTTTTCATTTGTTTGTGGACCATAGAAAATCTACTTTTGTAAGGTACCTGTTCAAATCTTTTCTCCATATTTTCTGTTAATTGACTATCCTTTTAAGAAAATTCTGTAAGCGTTCTTTATTTGTTCTGGATATGAGTCCTTGATTGAATATTTACATTGCAAGTATCTTCTCTAAACTCATGGTTTGTCTTTTCATTTCTTAAGTTTCTTTTGGTGGGAAATTTCTTAGTTTTAATATAGCTCTTTTATTACCAATGCTTTTTGTGTTCTGTTTTACCAATATTTTCCTATTTAAAAGCCAATGAAGATCTTTCATTTAGCAACATTATTATTTTACATTTCATATTTAGATCTATAATCTGTCTGGATTTCATTTTCTTATATGGTGTGAGGTAGGGATCAAACTCCAATTTTGTACATATGTACATTTTGCCCAGCTTTGTGTATTGGAAAGATGCATTTTTTTCTTCACTAGATTTAATGCTAAGTATGATTAGAAGCTGAGCATTTCCAACAACGGAATGGTATTTTGAAAACATTATGCTCTGAAGACTAGACAGAAGAGGCAGGAATAGGCCAGATAAGGGATAATGATGCTTAGACTAGCATAGTAGCTGTGATGAAGACATATATGAATATTCATATAGCTCATGAATTAGATACAAGGCATAACTGAAAGAAAAAAGTCAAGAGTGACTCCAAAGGATTGGACATGAGCATTTGAGCAAATGGTGTACAATGAGTGGAGAGTAGCCGAGCTCTCCAAAAGACATGCAAACAATTTTTGCTATCAGAGTTGTATTTGAATTTCATTCAAAGTTTTATTTGTAAATATATGGAAAACAATACAAGTTGGTTCACTCAACACTAATTTGAGATTTTTTTTCTCCTTTGACCTTCTTCTGCTGTTGAAGCTGGGAAATGAAAATACTTGACTTGTCATCTTTCTTTGCAGTTGACAGTGGCCATATGATATAATTCTTGTCAAGATAACAGTCAAAAATCCATTGGTACTCAGAGTGTTGAGCATATAGTAGATGTCTGATAGACATTTTTGAGTGAAAGAGTGAAAATAATGAAGGATGTGATTAAAGACATAAAAGGTAGAGGAGATATTTATGGAATAAGACCAAGGAAAAAGAAAAAGGAAAGGGATTGGGTAAAACTTGGTTTTGGTAAAATAGGAGTGTAACTTTTCTCTAAGACTAGACAATTAATTTTCTGATAATCTCTAAGTCCAATGAACTTTTTCTTCTTGACCTTAACTCTGTTGACTTAATATTATTGATTACCTTACTTTGAATTTTTCATTTTACCCTCTCTTCCAGTTCGCCAATTTTTCTAAACACTTTTAAAAATGATTTAAGAAATAATCCATATACCATACAGTTCACCCATTTAAAGTACACAATGGGTTTCTGTGTATTCATGGACATGTGCCTCCTTAACCTCAAAAAGAAACTCTGTGCCCTTTAGTTATTATATTCTTAAGTCCATCCCCTCAGCCCTAATGGACTTTCTTTCTACCACTAATGGACTTTCTTTCTCTATAGCTTATCCTATTTTGTACAGTTCATCTGATGTGACTAGCTGCTTTCACTTAGCATAATATTTTTCAAGGCTCATCTATGTTGTAGCACATATTAGTACTTCATGCATTTTTATGATGGGATATATGCTGCATTTTGTTTATTCATCAGACCATGGCTATTAGGAATAATGGTGTATCAACATTTGTGGACATGTTTTTGTGTGGACATATGTTTTTATTTCTCTTGGGTATATAGCTAGGTATAGAATTGCTGGGTCATTTGAGGAACAACTACTAAACTGTTTTCCAAAGTGACTGAATCATTTTACAACTCTTAAGACAGTATAGGAGTGTTCTAATTTCTCCACATCCTTACTAATACTTTCCCCCTCCTCTTTATTTCCGTCCTTCCTTCTTTCAATATGGGGATCGAATTCAGGGCTTTGCAAATGGTAAGCAAGCACTCTAGCAATGAGCTACACCCCTAGCCCTATCTGACTTTTTGATTCTAGTCATTCTACTGGGTGTGAACTGGTATCTTACCCTGCTTTTGTTTTGCATTTTTCCGATGACTAATGACATACAACATTTTCTCATACATGTTTTGTTCCTTTGTGTATCTTCCTTAGAGAAATATCTATTTGGATTCTTTGACCATATTTTAAATTGGGTTGCCTTTTATATTGATCTGTAAAGAGTTCTTTGTAATGTTCTGCATACAATTCTCTTATCAGATGAAGGACATTTGCAAATATGTTCTTCCATTCTTTGGGTTGTCATTTCATTTTGTTGGTGATGCCCCTTGAAGCACAAAGTTCTTCAATTTTAAAGAAGGAAATTCACATAAATGTGAAAATACATAATAACATACTCCTAAAAACTCAATGAGTCCAATAAGAAATAAATAGGGCAATCAGAAAATACTTTGAGATGAATGAAATAAAGACAGTATACTCAAAGTAAGCACAGCTCTCACTGTATCTCACAAGTTTTGGTGTGATGTGTCTTTGTTTAGAAGTATGTTGTATTATTTCTATGTATTTATGAATTTCCTAAATTTCTGTTACTGATTTCTACTTTCATTTGTTTATGACCAGAGAACCTACTTTGTATTATTTCTATTCATTTACATTATTGAGATTTCTTTTAATGGTCTAGTATGTGGTCTATATTGGGTGATGTTCCATGTATACTTGACAATAATAGATACAGAGTCAGTAGTTATTGGGTGGAGTGTTCTTTAGATGTCTGTTAGATCTAGTTGGTTTAATGTGCTGTTCAAATTTTTATCTCTTTATTGATTTTCTACCTATTATTGAAAGTGGGTATTATGTCTCTATTAATATTGTTGAATTGTCTATTATCCCCTCATTTCTGTCAGTTTTTCCTTTGTGTATTTTAGTACTCTGGTATTAAGTACATATAACTTTATAATTATTACATCCACCTGATGGACTAAGCCTTTATCATTTTTTTTTAAATTGAATTTTTTTCTTTTTTTTAAATTTTTTATTGTTGGCTGTTCAAAACATTGCATAGTTCTTTTTTTTTTTAGTTTATAGGTCATTTTATTTTATTTTAATTTTTCTCCTCTATATCTATTTTATTTTATTTTTTAAATTTTTTATTGTTGGCTGTTCAAAACATTACATAGTTCTTGATATATCATATTTCACACTTTGATTCAAGTGGGTTATGAACTCCCATTTTTACCCCATATACAGATTGCAGAATCACATCAGTTACACATCCATTGATTTACATATTGCCATACTAGTGTCTGTTGTGTTCTGCTGCCTTTCCTATCCTCTACTATCCCCCCTCCCCTCCCCTCCCCTCCCCTCTTCTCTCTCTGCCCCCTCTACTGACATTCATTTGTCCCCCTTGTATTATTTTTCCCTTTCCCCTCACTTCCTCTTGTATGTACTTTTGTATAACTCTGAGGGTCTCCTTCCATTTCCATGCAATTTCCCTTCTCTCTCCCTTTCCCTCCCACCTCTCATCCCTGTTTAATGTTAATCTTCTTCTCATGCTCTTTGACCCTACTCTGTTCTTAGTTACTCTCCTTATATCAAAGAAGACATTTGGCATTTGTTTTTTAGGGATTGGCTAGCTTCACTTAGCATAATCTGCTCTAATGCCATCCATTTCCCTGTAAATTCTATGATTTTGTCATTTTTTAATGCAGAGTAATACTCCATTGTGTATAAATGCCACATTTTTTTATCCATTCATCTATTGAAGGGCATCTAGGTTGGTTCCACAGTCTTGCTATTGTGAATTGTGCTGCTATGAACATCGATGTAGCAGTGTCCCTGTAGCATGCTCTTTTTAGGTCTTTAGGGAATAGACCGAGAAGGGGAATAGCTGGGTCAAATGGTGGCTCCATTCCCAGCTTTCCAAGAAATCTCCATACTGCTTTCCAAATTGGCTGCACCAATTTGCAGTCCCACCAGCAATGTACAAGTGTACCCTTTTCCCCACATCCTCGCCAGCACTTGTTGTTGTTTGACTTCATAATGGCTGCCAATCTTACTGGAGTGAGATGGTATCTTAGGGTGGTTTTGATTTGCATTTCTCTGACTGCTAGAGATGGTGAGCATTTTTTCATGTACTTGTTGATTGATTGTATGTCCTCCTCTGAGAAGTGTCTGTTCAGGTCCTTGGCCCATTTGTTGATTGGGTTGTTTGTTCTCTTATTGTCTAATTTTTGGAGTTCTTTGTATACTCTGGATATTAGGGCTCTATCTGAAGTGTGAGGAGTAAAGATTTGTTCCCAGGATGTAGGCTCTCTATTTACCTCTCTTATTGTTTCTTTTGCTGAGAAAAAACTTTTCAGTTTAAGTAAGTCCCATTTGTTGATTCTAGTTATTAACTTTTGTGCTATGGGTGTCCTATTGAGGAATTTGGAGCCTGACCCCACAGTATGTAGATTGTAGCAAACTTTTTCTTCTATTAGATGGCGTGTCTCTGATTTGATATCAAGCTCCTTGATCCATTTTGAATGAACTTTTGTGCATGGCGAGAGAAAGGGATTCAGTTTCATTTTGTTGCATATGGATTTCCAGTTTTCCCAGGACCATTTGTTGAAGATGCTATCCTTCCTCCATTGCATGCTTTTAGCCCCTTTATCAAATATAAGATAGTTGTAGTTTTGTGGATTGGTTTCTGTGTCCTCTATTCTGTACCATTGGTCCACCCGCCTGTTTTGGTACCAGTACCATGCTGTTTTTGTTACTATTGCTCTGTAGTATAGTTTGAAGTCTGGTATCGCTATACCGCCTGATTCACACTTCCTGCTTAGCATTGTTTTTGCTATTCTGGGTCTTTTATTTTTCCATATGAATTTCATGATTGCTTTCTCTATTTCTACAAGAAATGCCGTTGGGATTTTGATTGGCATTGCATTAAACCTATAGAGAACTTTTGGTAATATCGCCATTTTGATGATGTTAGTTCTGCCTATCCATGAACAGGGTATATTTTTCCATCTTCTAAGATCTTCTTCTATTTCTCTCTTTAGGGTTCTGTAGTTTTCATTGTATAAGTCTTTCACCTCTTTTGTTAGGTTGATTCCCAAGTATTTTATTTTTTTTGAAGATATTGTGAATGGAGTGGTTGTCCTCATTTCCATTTCAGAGGATTTGTCGCTGATATACAGGAATGCCTTTGATTTATGCGTGTTGATTTTATATCCTGCCACTTTGCTGAATTCATTTATTAGCTCTAATAGTTTCTTTGTAGACCCTTTTGGGTCTGCTAGGTATAGAATCATGTCACCTGCAAATCGTGATAATTTAAGTTCTTCTTTTCCTATTTTGATGCCTTTAATTTCTTTCGTCTGTCTAATTGCTCTGGCCAGTGTTTCGAGAACTATGTTGAACAGAAGTGGTGAGAGAGGGCATCCCTGTCTTGTTCCAGATTTTAGAGGGAATGCCTTCAGTTTTTCTCCATTCAGAATGATGCTAGCCTGAGGCTTAGCATAGATTGCTTTTACAATATTGAGGTATGTTCCTGTTATCCCTAGTTTTTCTAGAGTTTTGAACATAAAGGGAAGCTGTACTTTGTCGAATGCTTTTTCCGCATCTATCGAGATGCTCATATGGTTCTTATTTTTAAGTCTATTGATGTGGTGATTTCCGTATATTGAACCAGCCTTGCATCCCAGGGATGAATCCTACTTGATCATGGTGCACAATTTTTTTGATATGTTTTTGTATCCGATTCGCCAGAATTTTATTGAGGATTTTTGCATCTAGGTTCATTAGAGATATTGGTCTGTAGTTTCCTTTCTTTGAAGTGTCTTTGTCTGGTTTAGGTATCAGGGTGATGTTGGCCTTGTAGAATGAATTTGGAAGTTCTCCCTCTTTTTCTATTTCCTGAAGTAGCTTGAAAAGTATTGGTATTAGTTCCTCTTTAAAGGTTTTGTAAAACTCTGCTGTATACCCATCCGGTCCTGGGCTTTTCTTAGTTGGTAGTCTTTTGATGGTTTCTTCTATTTCCTCAATTGATATTGGTCTGTTTAGGTTGTCTATATCCTCCTGACTCAATCTGGGCAGATCATATGACTTAAGAAATTTATCGATGCCTTCACTATCTTCTAATTTATTGGAGTATAAGGATTCAAAATAATTTTTGATTATCTTCTGTATATCTGAAGTGTCTGTTGTGATATTGCCTTTTTCATCCCGTATGCTAGTAATTTGAGTTCTCTCTCTTCTTCTCTTCGCTAGCATGGCTAAGGGTCTGTCGATTTTATTTATTTTTTCAAAGAACCAACTTTTAGTTTTGTCAATTTTTCCAATTGTTTCTATTTCATTAATTTCAGCTCTGATTTTAATTATTTCTTGCCTTCTACTTCTTTTGCTGTTGTTTTGCTCTTCTTTTTCTAGGATTTTGAGATGAAGTATGAGATCATTTATTTGTTGGTTTTTTCTTTTTTTAAGGAATGAACTCCAAGCAATGAATTTTCCTCTTAGAACTGCTTTCAATGTGTCCCATAGATTCCGATATGTTGTGTCTGTGTTTTCATTAATCTCTAAGAATTTTTTAATTTCCTCCTTGATGTCTTCTATAACCCATTGATCATTCAGTAACCTATTGTTCATTCTCCAAGTGATGTATGCTTTTTCCTTCCTTCTTTTATCGTTGATTTTCAGTTCCATTCCATTATGATCAGATAAGATGCATGGTATTATCTCTACTCCTTTATATTGTCTAAGAGTTGCCCTGTGACATAATATATGATCTATTTTTGAGAAGGATCCATGTGCTGCTGAGAAAAAAGTGTAACTGCTTGATGTTGGGTGGTATATTCTATATATGTCAATTAAGTCTAGGTTATTAATTGTGTTATTGAGTTCTATAGTTTCCTTATTCAACTTTTGTTTGGAAGATCTGTCCAGTGGCGAGAGAGGTGTGTTGAAGTCTCCCATGATTATTGTATGGTGGTCTATTAGACTCTTGAACTTGAGAAGAGTTTGTTTGATGAACATAGCTGCACCATTGTTTGGGGCATATATATTTATGATTGTTATGTCTTGTTGGTGTATGGTTCCATTAAGCAGTATGTAGTGTCCCTCTTTATCCCTTTTGATTAACTTGGGTTTGAAATCTATTTTATTCGATATGAGTATGGACACTCCTGCTTGTTTCCGAAGTCCATATGAGTGATATGATTTTTCCCGACCTTTCACCTTCAGCCTATGTATGTCTTTTCCTATCAAATGCGTCTCCTGTAGGCAGCATATTGTTGGGTCTTGTTTTGTGATCCAGTCTACTAGCCTGTGTCTCTTAATTGGTGAGTTTAAGCCATTAACATTTAGGGTTATTATTGAGATATGGGTTGTTCTTCCAGCCATATTTGTTTATTTATGTTACTAAACATGGTTTGTTTTCCTCTTTGATTATTTTCCCCCCCTTTACTGTCCTACCTCCCACTGTTGGTTTTCATTGTTATTTTCCATTTCCTCTTCCTGTAATGTTTTGGCGAGGATGTTTTGAAGAGATGGTTTTCTAGCTGCAAATTCTTTTAACTTTTGTTTATCGTGGAAGGTTTTAATTTCATCTTCCATCCTGAAGCTTAATTTCGCTGGAAACACAATTCTTGGTTGGAACCCATTTTCTTTCAGTGTTTGAAATATGTTATTCCAGGATCTTCTAGCTTTCAGAGTCTGTGTTGAAAGATCAGCTGTTATCCTGATTGGCTTACCCCTAAATGTGATCTGCTTCCTTTCTCTTGTAGCTTTTAAAATTCTCTCCTTATTCTGTATGTTGGGCATCTTCATTATAATGTGTCTAGGTGTGGGTTTCTTATGATTTTGCACATTCGGCGTCCTGTAGGCTTCTAGGATTTGGGATTCTGTCTCATTCTTCAAGTCTGGGAAGTTTTCTCGTATTATTTCATTGAATAGATTGCTCATTCCTTTGGTTTGAAACTCTGTCCCTTCCTGTATCCCAATGACTCTTAAATTTGGTCTCTTGATGTTATCCCATATTTCTTGGATGTTCTGCTCATGGTTTCTTAACAGTCTTGCTGAGCTGTCTATGTTCTTTTCCAGTTGAAATACTTTATCTTCATTGTCTGATGTTCTATCTTCTAAGTGTTCTACTCTGCTGGTAGTATTCTCAATTGAGTTTTTAAGTTGGTTTATTGCTTCCTGCATTTCTAGGATTTCTTTTTGTTTGTTTTTTATAACCTCTATCTCCCTGTATAGTTGATCTTTTGCTTCTTGGATTTGTTTATTTAATTCATTGTTGAAGTGATCTTTCATTGTCTGATTTTGCTGTCTGATGTCTTCCTTGAGACTCCAGATCATCTGAAGCATGTATATCCTGAATTCTTTATCTGACATTCCATCTGCTGCAGCTATTACCTCTTCTAACGTTGAGTTGACCTGCATTGCTTGTGGTCCTTTCTTTCCTTGTCTCTTCATACTGTTCGCGTTCCTTTCTACTTGGTGAAACTGTTGTGCTATTGAATTTTCCCCCTATATATTTATATTGGTCTTGTATAGTTGCAAAGTCTCCCTCACAGGCGCGGGCGGCGGCTCTGCCCCTCCTCCAATTGGGGCAATGTGCCTACCACACCGGCAGGCCACTGGGCCTCCTCTGCCGGTGGGTAGCAGGTCCGCCTACCTTGCAGGTGTGGGCGGCGGCTCTGTCCTTCTGCGGGCCGCTAGGCTTGTTCTGTCGGTGGTCGCAGTTCTGCCTACTTTGCAGGCGCAGGCAGCGGCACTGCCCCTCTGCAGGCCTC
The DNA here is from genome assembly GCF_021218885.2 of Marmota monax. NCBI lineage: Eukaryota > Metazoa > Chordata > Mammalia > Rodentia > Sciuridae > Marmota > Marmota monax. The sequence goes on from NW_026693082.1 coordinate 7,743,354, forward strand.
TGGGGCTGTTCTGCCAGTGGGTCGCAGGTCTGCCTACCTTGCAGGCCCGGGGGGGGGGGCGGCTCTACCCTTCCTCAGGCCACTGGGCCTGTTCTGTCTATCGGTTGCAGGTCTGGCCTGTTCTGTGGTGGTCACAGTTCCGTCTACCTTGCAGGCGCGGGGGGAGGGGGCGGCTCTGCCTCTCAGCAGGCCGCTGCGCCTGTTCTGCCGGTGGGTCACAGGCCCGCCTACCTTGCAGGAGTGGTTGGCAGCTCTGCCCCTCCGCGGGCCACTGGGCCTTTTCTGTCGGTGGTCACAGTTCCGCCTACCTGGCAGGCGCGGGGGGTGGGGGGCGGCTCTGCCCCTCAGCAGGCCGCTGGGCCTGTTCTGTGGGTGGTCACAGTTCCGTCTACCTTGCCGGCGCAGGGGGAGGGGGCGGCTCTGCCTCTCAGCAGGCCGCTGCTCCTCTTCTGCCAGTGGGTCGCAGGCCCGCCTACCTTGCAGGAGTGATTGGAAGCTCTGCCCCTCCGTGGGCCACTGGGCCTTTTCTGTCAGTGGTCACAGTTCCGCCTACCTGAAGCCTTTATCATTATAAAAGATTTCATCTTTATCTCCAGTGATAAGCTAATATCAGACCAAAAAAGTCTTATTTTGTCCCATATGGGAGAGTGACTTTGACTTTATTGTGGTTTCTGTTTGCATGATATATCTTTTTCACTTTCAATGTATTTGTATCCCTTTAATATAAAAATGTAGCTTCAAGATACAACATATAGGGGCTGGGGATGTGGCTCAAGAGGTAGCGCGCTCGCCTGGCATGCATGCGGCCTGGGTTCGATCCTCAGCACCACATACAAACAAAGATGTTGTGTCTGCCGAAAACTAAAACAATAAATAAAAAATTCTCTCTCTCTCTCTCTAAAAAAAAAAAGAAAGATACAATATATAGTTGGATATTTTTCAATCCAATCTAGCAATCTCTGCCTTTTGGTCATATTGTTCAACCCATTCACATTTAATGTTACTATTGACATAGTTGGATTTATGTCTGACATTGTAATTTTTCTGGGTTTTTTCTTTTGGTGTGTTTTATGTCTATTTTGTTCTTCTATTCCACTTTCACTGTTTTCTTTTGCATACCATGAATATTTTCTACTAAAGTATTTAAGCTCCTTTAATGATGTTTTTCTCCATGTACTTTTGATTTTTTTTTAGTGGCTGCTCTAAGGCTTAGCTACCACACATCTGAATTGACTAGAATCAGTTTCAGATTTATACTAATTTAATTCCAGAGAAATGCAGCAACACTACTCCTGAATATGTCTATTCTCTTTCCCCTTTTTGTAGTATTATTGTTATCCATACTACTATTACGTCTATTGCTGTTACGAACCCAACAATACATTGCTGTAATTATCACTTTACGGTTTGCTGTCATTCCATACCCCATTATGTCTTTTTTTCCACCCACTTCCTTTGTGCTATTATTGGCAAAGGTATTACACAGATTCTCTTTGTCCAAGTGTGCTGCTGTAACAAAATACTTAGACACTGACATTTATAAACAACAGAAATTTATTGGTCACAGTTCTAGAGGCTAGGAAGTCAAAGATCAAGGTGTTAGCAGGTTCACTGTCTGCAGGGAAGCTTTTCCTTATAGAAAGCATCTTCTAGATGCATCCTTACATGATGGAAGGGTCAGTCTTCCTCCAGCCTTTTTCTTTTTTTCATTTTAAAAATTTATTCTAATTAGTTATACATGACAGTAGATTGCATTTTTGACACATCTATACAAATGGAGCCTAACTTCTCATTCTTCTGGCTGTATATGGTGCTGAGTCACATCAGTAGTGTAATCACACATGTATATGGGATAGTAATGTCTGTCTCCTTCTACTGTCCTTCCCATCCCCACAGCCCCACCACTCCCCTTATTCCCCTTCACACAAACCAAAGTTCCTTCATTCTCCTCTCCTTCCCCCCACTATGGATCAGCATCTGCTTATCAGAGAAAACATTCGGCCTTTGTGTTTCGGGGATTGACTTATTTCTCTTAGCATGAAATTCTCTAGTTTCATCCATTTACTTGAAAATGCCATAATTTCATTCTTCTTTAAGCCTCCAGCCTCTTTTGTGAGGGCACTACTGTTGATCATAAGGGCTCCACTTCATGATTTAATCACCCCCTAAGGGCTCCACCTGTTAATACTGTCACATTGGTGAGTAAGTTCCAACATAAATTTTGGAGGAATGCCAACATTCAGAACATAATATAGGTAATATATTTATATGTCATGAGCCCAAGAATACATTTCATACATTATTTTATACAATTGCTTAAAATTATTTTAGAGAAGAAAGGGAGAACATGCATGTGTATTGTTTTTTATAATTACATAATTACTTCTCTTAACATTTTCTTGGAAATTTGAAGTACCATCTGGGGTCACTTGCTTTAGCCTGAAACCATCCATTCTTTTTCAGTATCTTTTGCTGATTTATGCCACCTGTGGTTCATGTTTCTCAGGATTTAGTTTGGCTTTCTTAGGATTCTTGAGCAAACTCTTGCTTCCTAATGGCTTCAGTTTCCACATAGTTGGTAAGGATCAAATTTGTATGTTAATCTGTAGCCTTATTTCTATTGACTTCCCATATAAGGACACAAGATACTCAACATGGCAAACCAAATTCACTACTTTTCCTAATTATTTTTATTTTTTAAATTAATTAATTATTTTTTTTTTTTGCTAAGGGCACCCTCTACCTCCCTTTTGCCTAGACTAGTTATCTGTACCCATTCACTTACTACTTCTCTTCCTTGTCCTCCCCAATACTTGGGGTCACTATGTCATCTACAACATGGCTCTTCTTCCCAAACTTCTGTTTATCCTTTAATACCCACATTTCTTTCCTCAATCTTCTACCTGAATTTTAAAGCCATTTATGTAAACTTTAATGCAATGGCTCTCAACTGAGGATGTTTTGCAATGTTTGGAGATTTTGTTTGTCACAACTGGAGGGGGAAGGGGAAGTGCTAGTGACATCTAGTGGGTAGACATGAAGGTTGCTGCTAAATGTCTTACAGGGCAGGGACAGCCCCCTCACAACAACAACAACAACAACAACAACAACAACAACAAAAGTATCCAGCCCAATGTCAAACATGCCAAGATCCACAAGGAAAATTCCAAGTTTTGTAGCATCTGAAGCTAATGTAATTTTAGGGACCTTCTTTATTTTTTGTTTACAATTGCTGGGGATCAAACCCAGAGTCTTGTGCATAGTGTGTAAGTACTTTATCATTGAACCATGTTCCCAAATCCCTAGGGAACATTAAAATTTGCATTAAAATAAGATAAGATAAAATGAGCAAGCTAGGGTCTTAGTCCACTTGAACTGCTACAACAAACTACTACAGACTGGATAACTATTAAATAACAAATTTATTTCTCACAGTTCTGGGGGCTGGGAAATCTAAGATCAAGGTGTTGGAGATTTGGTGTCTAGTGAGGGCCCACTTTCTGATGCATGTGTTTTGGCTGTGTCCTTGAATGTGGAAGGGAGGAGGGTACATTTTGAGACCTGTTCTGTAAGGGCACTAATCCCATGTACGAGGTCAGCCCTTGTGATTTATCATCTTTCAAAGGCACTTTCAAGTGCCATCACACTGGGAGGTTAAGATTCAATGTATGAATTTGGGGGATACAAACATTCAGACATAGCAGCTGGGAGTGCAAACATCTGTTAGTATAAGAAAAGAAATCACGACAAATTTTGAGATTCAGTTCTCATTCTTCAGAGATAGTTTCAGGTACATTTCTAGAAATACTTCCTGTTTGTAACTTGATTTCTCCCCACCCAGACCATCTCAGGAACTCTGAAGCTGGTGTCAGTAAGAAGCCCAGATACTTAAACTTCATCAGCTTCTTGACAAATTGAATTTTGACTATATCATTAATATTTGCATTAGATGTTTTTTTTTGTAGTTGTAGATGGACACAATACCTTTATTTTATTTATTTATCTTTATGTGGTGCTGAGGATCAAGCCCAGGGCCTCCCATATGCTAGGCAAGCACTCTGCCACTGAGCCACAACCCCAGCCCCTATATTTGTATTTTAATTGTAGCAAGAAGGGAAAAATTAAGAGCCTAATTCAATTTGCTTCCTCCTTGTAGAGGTAATATATGTGCATATGTGTATGGGCTTGAGTATGTGGGAGTTTGTGTGAGTGTGAGTGTGTGTGTGTGTGTGTGTGTGTGTGTGTAGAGGTATGTGTGTGAATGGGTGTGTGACAGTGTATCTGAGAGTGTACATGCATATGTGTCCTGATTAGCTTAGAGAAACTATTGAGGGAACTGCCTGAGAAGTGATTCTGTTAAAGACTGTAATTTGCAGGCCAAACTTGGCCTCCTCTACTGGATGGCTCTTGGTTAGCGGTCAACCAAATGAAACTTCAGACTTATTCAGGAAGATTGGAGAGAGAGAGAGAAAGAGAGAGAGAGAGACAGACAGACAGGAAAAAGACTCTACGTGACCAAGTGGGAGAGAATCATGTTTTTCTGCCAAAGATAGAGAAGCAGAGCCAGGAATAGTACCTTGAGGGTTGACACAGGCTGGTGGCATCCATGGTGGGGCCCAGGGTGCAGACAGAGGAAGGCTCATGAAAGACACAAGGCCAGGTGTGGGACGCCACCTGGAGAAGCTACTTGAGTGGTCTTTTACTTGGTACTGAGCCAGGGGGGACTTAGGTCTCCCCTTGGGAACGATCCGGCATCCTGTATGTAGACCGCCCAAGGTATGAGATCTCTGCCCCTGCTCTACTAGTGGGACAGCTCTTGTAGCTCTGGAGTTAGGTGTAACCCATTGGAAACTAGACAGCCCACCCCCTACCTTATTTGGCAAAGAACATTCCATGGAAAACCTTCAAAGGTTTTATGTTTCCCCATATACATAAAGCAAACGTGGGCTCTCGCTCTCTTTCCAGTGTGGAAGTTTGATCCCTAAGATCGGAGAGCTGTCCTACCCGCGCTTTCTAAGATTACTTCCTGTGTCCTGTGGTTTCTTCCACGTCTTCTCTTTCTTAGCTTTTATTCCGTAGCCATCCCGCTTCACACAGAGGAAACCCAAATTCCACCACCCGTGCAGGACACGGGCAAGAGCCAGGTGGAGAGAAGAAGGGGAGAATTCAGCAGGTGTATCATCTTAGAGTAGGCAAAAAAGGAATTTTGAGGGAGGGAGGGACCAACCCGGGAAAGATGAGTTTTATGGAAATGCTACACCAGTAAATGTAACCTCTCAATAGTGGGGACACAGGGACATCTAGGTGGTCTGATTTGTCCATGTTACTTTCACCACATGTGGGAAGTGAGTGCCTCAGAAAAGAGCCTTCATTTTGAGAACATCCAGTGTAGAGGTTGGTTGTTGAGTTAATCCATGAGTAAGAGATGGATTGGATGGGAGAGAATGAAGAGATGGCAAAGTGGCGGGTGCACTGGTGCAGGCTCCACAGGTTGAGTGGTCAAGGAAGGGAATCAGGTAAGACATCAGTACGTTCCAGTGCAGCTGGACCAATATTTCCAGCAGCCACTGGTTCCCAGAGCAGAGCGGTGGGCCTCAGTGTGCTAGTGGGGTCCCCTCCAGGAGAGAACATGGTGGGACCTGAATGGGCTGGGTTTTGACCACGAGGCAGAGCAAGGCCATTCCTCTGGCTGGGGACTGTATTTTCAGGTGTTACCATCTTCTTCTTTTTCTTCTTCTTGGGCTTTTTCCTCTTCCTCCTTTTTCTTCTCTTTAAAGGCAGGCACTAACTACTTGCCGCGGTCATAAGAAGGCAAGTTGCCCAAATGACATTGCTTTGCTTGGATAATACAGAGCAGAGGGATGATTTATGGACACCCAGTGAGAACAGCTGTGAACTTCAGACCTGGACTTGAAAGATAATATTGCTATAGTCTCTAGAAGGTCCCTCTCCAGAGTTCATCACCCTTCTTGAGGCTACAGTTGAATAAACTTACATTGGATTTAAACGGAAGGTGCTTATCTGAGCTGTCTTCCTTTTAGGAAAAAAAATGGCTACGGTGACATAAATCCCATGATAAGAACAAGGAGTCCTGTGCAGCTGAGATGAAGTGGATGTGCCTTGGGGGAAGGAAAGTTGGGAGGAAAAGTGAAAGCCAACAGTCACGGTCAGACACATTGAGCCCTGGAAGTGGATTTTGATTCATTTCACACGCAACTCCAAGGTGCCCAGGAGCTGTGCCCAGGAGCTGAGTCCCTTGGCTAAACAAACACCTTGTTTGTTTAGCCAAGGGAAATGTCCCTAGCCTCGAAGCCTGCACGGACTGTTTGCCTGGAAAGAATTGCAATAATTGAGCCACCTGGAAGGCAGGAATTAAGGTTGGGAGAGTAGGCTGTTTTGAAAAAGAACTATTGAAAAACTGACTAGGTAACATTCCATCTCCTTAAAAATGAACCATACCTTTTAGGACATTATTTGTTTTCTCAGTCTACTTTGCCAGAATCACGTAGTAGGAACTCAGAAAGCATTGTTTTGATGTGTTAGTTTGTTTCCAGTTTCAAGAAACATAGGTACCTGATAGTTATACCTTTATCTATTTCCTCTTATGAACGAATTCGAGCAATGCTTCTTATGGTGCCCATGAATTATCTGGAGGGTTTTATTACAATGCAAGATCTGATTCTATGGGTCTGGGGCAGGGCCTGTGAGGGCATTTTTAATAAGCTTCAGATCATTTAAAATAAGTTTTCGAGTCATGTTGATACTGCTGACTGTGGACCACACTTTGAAGAGCGAGGCCCAGGTATACCACAAGCAAGTGGGACAGAGCCCAGCTAGGGCAGAAGCTCCCCTCTTGGAGGCAGGTGAAGTGGACCAGGCTGCTGTGTATCAGGAAAAAGGAGAAATTCAACCACCAGCCTCCAAGGACAGCCCCCAGACTCTTCGGTATCAATTTCTGCCTTCACTCTCATGAACGTCAGAAAGGGTAAAGAAATCTCAGTGGTGATCTTTTTTGTAATCTACTTGGAGTCAAATAATTGCCCTGGGAGCCCAGAAGAATTATTAATGAGCTGAAAAATGGGAAGCTGGCAACTTGCCACTTCTTATTGGCGTCCCTCCAGGCTGCACCTAGGGAGCAGGGCAGAAGAGTAGTCAGCTCAGAGGCTGCTGTGCAGGGGACAGCCACACTGCCATCCGCCCAGACTTGTCCCGGGGTTGGAACAAACTGCTCTTCCCTCCTTCTGCTTTGTGGCATCTGGAGGGGTGATGGCCTCAACCCTGCCCTTGGTCAGCAGGAAACCCTTTTCTCAGAAGGAATTTGATCTTTGGTGGCTATTGTCCTCTTGTCCTGTTTTACCTCTTATATTTATTTCCAGGAACTGTTTTCTTCAAAGCCGTATGCAAGGGGTCGGTCAGAGAAAGGAGGGAAAAACAGGTGGGTAGTTTGTGCTCCCAGAAACTTCTCTTCCAGGGACCTTGACAAATGGAGCCTGCTGTGTCACATTGTCAGATGTGGTTGACCTCCTGGGAGAGCTTTAGAAGCTGCTGTGGTTTGCTTGGTCTTATCTGTTTTCATTTAGGAAGATTCACCCCTGAGGTGATTTCGTGAGTGCAATCTAAAAACCAAATAAAGGCATGATTCACCCAAATAAATGAGTCACTTGGCCGGCGAGGAGAAAGAAACCCTACGCAGTGCTGGCAGATACTTTCTTCTAGCAAAATTTTCTGTTATGAACTGATGACTGGTGAATACGGAAAGCATATTTCAAATGCTGGAGTTATTCTCAGCATTCTGCCATGTCCTGTTTCTGCAAGTTCCATCACCTGAAAGGGAATTCTTCCTTTAGCATGCAGTTCCACAGGACTGACCCTGCAGGACACCATCAGAGTGCAGGAGAAATCTAAAACATGTGGCTTCTGCTTTCACTCAGCTACATGATGCAGCTGGGGAGACAGACCAGAGCCACATTAGCTGTCCTGGGACCCAAGCCCAAAGCTGCGTATTGACAAGCGTAAACAGAGACCATGCTCACACCTACACTGAAATTCTGTCACTCCCACTCTTCTGAGTATCCTTCTCATGCTGTTATTGCTGTTCATCTTTTAAGCTGTTCATCTTTTAAAAAGTCACTTATGTTTTTTTCCCCCTAAGTCGTTAAGTTTCTTGGAGACTCTGTTCCTGCACAACTTGGAAGCCCTTTGCACAGAATAGACTTTTGGTCTCTTATTAGTGGAGGATGGGGTGGGGAGGGCAAGTTAATCTAAGAGCGCTCCCTGGAAAAGATGATTTTCCTTTTAGATTTAGAAGAAAGTGATGGTCTTGGATTTGAGAATCATTCTCTAGATTTACCTTTCCTCCATTTTGAAGATTTATTGAACTCCCTATTGTTAGTCAGCACCTAATGTGTTAATTAACTTTCTATCACAAAATACCTGAGATGATCAACTTAAAAGGAAGAAAGTTTATTTTGGCTTAGTGTTTCAGAGGTTTCAGTCCGTAGTCAGTTGGCTCTGTTGCTTCTGGGCCTGTAGTGAGACAATACATCACGGTGAGGAACATATGTTGGATCAAAACTATCACCTGATGGTGGCCCTGGAAGAAAAGAGAGAGGGAGAGGTCAGGTCCCAATACCCTTCAGGAGCACATCCCCAATGGTCTAACTTCTTTCTATTAGTTCCAAACTCCTAAAGGCTTCAGTATGTCTCAAGAGGGCTGTAGGCTGGTGACCAAGTCTTTAGTAGACAGGCTTTGGGGAACATTTAAGATCCAAACCATAGCGTGTTGTATGATTGTATCACCCTTGAGTAACTTCTTTTCAACAAATTTCATACAGAGACACTGAGGGATATTACTTCCATGACTAGGTTACAAAGGGCTGTGACTTCCACCTTGCTAACAGACCCTGTTGCCTTCTTGGCCTGCATTCTTTGATGAAGAAAGATGCTATGTTGGAGAGACCTACAGGAGCAAGGGACCGAGAGTGGCCTTGGACTAGTAGCCAGTGAGGAAGTGGGGCCCTTAGCCCAACAGCCCGTGTGGCTACTGACAAGCCCAGACTGATCTGGGAAGCACACTCGCCCCTAGTTTAGCCTTTAGGTGGACACACAGCCCCTGCAGATACCTTGATCACAGCTTGGTGCTAGATCCTGCTGTGCCCAATTCCCGACTCACAGAAATTGCAAGATAATAAATGGGTGTTGTTTTAAGCTATTGGATTTTAGGATAATTTGTTATACAGCAGCAGATAGATAAAACACACCCAGTGACTTTTGTGGATAGAATATCAAGACTGATGGGCTGGGGTTGTGGCTCAGTGGTAGAACACAGGCTTAGCATGTGTGAGGCACTGGGTTTGATCCTCAGCACCACAGAAGAAGATAAATAAAGGTATTGTGTCCTTCTACAATTAAAAAAGAAAGAAAGAAAGAAAGAAAGAAAAAAAGAATATCAAGACTGAACTTATATTCTTTTCCCTATTCCCCCAGTCCAGATCCCTCTGCTGAATCCTGTGAACTAACTTGCGGTCCCCCCAGTCCCTATTTACTCATCCTGTGGACGGGGGAGCCCTTCTCCCTCCAGGCTCCAGTCCTGTTCATATTTGTAGGGGTGTGTCTGTGCCCTTTCTGAGCAGTGTCTGCCACAAAGGTCTTTACCATATGTGGGGCTTCCTTCCTTTCCCCAGGCCAGGCCCACATCTCTGACCCTCCTGCTCCCAGGTGCTTCCTCCTCCAAGCAAGTTGAGCTGAAGTCTATGGGAGAAAACACTTAGTGGAAGCTCAGAAGGAGTTTCCTTGAGGAAGGGACATTGAAGGTGAATCCTGGGGAGGAACAGGAGTTAACTAGGTGAAGAGATGGGAAAAGCATGCCAGGCAGAGGGAACAGCATATGCAAAGTCTCTAAAGCATGAGGAAGATGAGTCTCTTGGTTCTTATTTATCTCCCTTTCCTCTGATTACCTACAACCAGCCCACTCTGGCCATGTTTAGCAGTTCATTAAACATTGCCAGGTGTCTTTCTCTCTCTGACATTTTGTAGGTTAATCTTATCTTTACAATTAAACTGGAATCTGTGATCATATCTCAGGGGTTATTATTTCTTTAGGTCACTGAAACACAATGAGAAGGACATAATGGATTAAAAGAAAAAGGAATTGGCTGCTTTGACTGGGGCCCAAGGTTGTGAGTCCCCTGGAGCCACCCAATGTGAATATGGTGTGGACTCAGAGCATGGCACCTGTGACTTCGCTAGAACTTGTCCAAGCAGCAGGGTTTCCTGCTGTGGAAATTGGGAAGAAACTTACTATGGCTTCCTCCTATTTCTCCTTCATCACCCTAAAGCTTAGGATGTGACCTTACTGACAGCCTGACTCTGTAATTCTTCTGCGGAGCTGTTGATTCCCAGGCTCCTTCAGCCCTTTGCTGAGTATAATGCAAATCATCGGTGACATTGATTCAATGATGGCAGAATTACAGCTCCAGGGAAATGTGTGGTGGCATCACAGGGGGTAGAAGATGGCCAACTCCTGTTCGTGAAAACATCTCTGATTTAAATTTGAAGTGCCCTCACCTGTGGCTCTGACTCATGCACGAATTAGCCACATTTGCCGTTCATCCGGCAGAACTATAGGAACACCTGATTGATTCTCGTGCTCCAGAATCTGATATTAGCAGCCTGAGCCAGAAATATGTATTTAGCACCTGTCACAGACACAGGATTGGGAAGGTTAATAATTACAGTGAAAGAGAAAGGCATAAGGGTGATTCTTTTTTTAGCCATTAAATTTACTTTCTGAACCTGGACAGACAGGTCTTGGTGGAGCAGAGACACCACTTAACCTTGGATCCCAGGGCAGTGGTCATTTCAACTCTTTTTTCTTTTTCTTTAGGCTGCATGTGGGTGATTTAGAGCTCAAAGGGTGCCTTGGGGGGAGAGTCAGAGGCAGGAGCAGAAGTAGAAGCCTTCTAGAAGATTCTAGCACAATGGAAATGGCAGGGAGAGAAGGAGAATATTTTTAGGTCAATGTGTTTAGTGCATATTTCACCATGCAAACAACAGTGTGGCCAATAGGGAAGAGCAATGGTCAAGGATAAACCAATACTCATGCCGCTCAGTGGAATTTAGAGAGAAAGGCAGTGACACTTAGAAGAAAACTCCAGACCTTGCAGCCCCAAGTCACTAGCAGACAAGTCTTTAATTAAAGACTGAACTCAGAGTCAGTACAACCTCCTTCCTTCTTTTTCCTGTGCCTCTTCCCTGCACCTAAAGCCATTATTAACCCCAGCGTCCCTCAGTGCTGTGACAGTGGGCCAGGGTTTGCCAGGTAAGTGTGTCCCTGGAATGTAACAAGTGTATCATGCGATCATTGTTGAACTTGAAAGATTCCCTTCGACAAATGATTTGCTCTCCGTAGTGCCTCTTAGACCTGCTTTTCTTTTTTAAAGCTTCTGGAAATACAGATAAGAGCAGACACATCTAGAAGGGTCCCCTGAAGTAATTGTCTTCTGGTTAAGAGATTTTAGTCTTGTGTGTGTGTGTGTGTGTGTGTGTGTGTGTGTGAAGGAGGGAGAGGGAGAGAATAACACTGAGTTGTTTGTTTTGAATGTTTCTGACTTGATTATCTCCAGGACTAACAGTCAAGTTAAACTCCACAAAAGTGGCCTAATTCTATGCAAACCAAAACACGAACAGGGCTTGCAGTGGTTGTCCTTTTGGCAGAGCCTAACCATGGTGGAGGCTATTTATAAAGGGGCCCTGGGCATGACTCCAACCCTAGGCCCTGTAGTGCTGAGATAATTTGGTGGTCAAGGTAAGAACATCAAGTGAAGTGAGTGTTCAGTTTCTCTGCTCATCTTTGACCATTGTTCCTAACAACCTGTTTTAATTCACTGTGTTTTTTTTAAATATATAAAATCTTTTTTAAGGTGGAAACAATATCTTTATTTTATTTTTAATGTGGTGCTGAGGATCGAACCTAATGCCTCATGTGTGTTAGATGAGCACGCTACTACTGAGCCACAACCCCAGCTCACATTCATTGTGTTTTTTAAGCCTACCAAAATGACTACAGGATTGTGCTTTCAGCAGAATTCTAGAGTCCACAGCTTCTGGTATCTAAGCAATAAGCAACAGCTGACCTATCCCAGGGAAAACCAGTTTTCAAATGCAAACTGAGGCTGGCTGGGACTTAGAAAATTGTTCCCAACAGGGCTGAGAGGCCCAAAGGTGGCCCAAGTTTGCACACCAGGAAGAAATAACAGGGAAGTTAGAAGGACGAGTCGATGGTGTCATTCCTCAGCTATGTATGCGCAGACATGACCTTTGTGTGTAGGTGTGGGTGGCAGAAAAACAATGGTGCGTCTTCCCGGACATTCTTCAAATTAGTAAAGCAGATAATCCAAGTTGAACATGTACGTCCCTCAAGAGAGAAAAATACAGTCCTTAAATGTTTTTATTTTTCCTAAATTTTCCTTTATGTGAAATAGTTGCTCCCTTCTGCTGTGAGGGACTGCTCACCCCAGAGTTTGCTTTCTAAGAAATTTCTAGAACTCCTAGATTTAAATTTCAAAGAGCTTCCTGAAGAGTCCAGAACTCAGGTAGAGTCTAGAAACCTTCAAAGCAGGATGGAACATGAGGATACTGTTTTCCTTATCCCCTGTGCAAATAATTTCTCCCATCTCCTGTGCATCAAGATCATGATCAAAGTTGAAAAGGGAATGTGTACCTGAAACACAGGCTTAGACTCTCATGGGAACATGTGCTCATGAAACCCTGGTGTTCAGGTCTTGGGAGGAAGGTGTTGGGATGTAGAAAAAGCCTGTGGCCCAGGAGAAAAGCTTAGAGATCAGGGGTAGAAGAGAGGGAGAGGAGAAAGACAGTGCCTGATGTGCCCACGTACGCCTTCCCCCTCAGACCTCTTGTGGAGCATCCAAATGTCCTGGGTGCTGTGCTGGGTTCCATGGGGGGTGCACAGTGCTATGACTTAATCCCTTCTACCTGGATCACAGTCTGGTTGGGGAGCAAAGAGAGGACTCCAACTCTTTGAATGCATGGGATGCTGCATTAGAATAAAGCTTTCCTAAGTGCTCTGGGAAACCAGAAGAGGAAGAGAGTGATTGTACCTGGGACCAGGTGGGAAAGCTTTGCCTCTTCCTTTGAGAGAGAAAAATCGAGGAGCCCCAAAAAACCTAGAACTCTTTTTGGAATACTCCAGAGGTTGAAATAAATTCAGGATACTATTGACAGAATTGAGAATGCCATGAACTATAACAATATAAAATATATTCAGAATATTTTCTGAATGAAGAGGAAATGACATAATCTTTCTCAGCATTGATAGCCATGGAAGAGCTGGCAGGATCCATTGACTGATCACTTTCCTTCCTCAGGGAGGCCAGCGATCTCTGGATCCTGGGAGGGCTTCCTTGGTACTTAGTATTCAGTGCTTAGTACTCAGCACTCAGTGTTGGTGTTTGATATTCAGGGCTTAGAGCTCAGTGCTCAGTTCTCCACATTCATACAGCTGTTTATGCTGAATACAGAAGCTACTCCAGAATATACAATCCCCTTACTGGAGTTCACTGGCTTCTCAATAGCTTAAAAATATTTGACAATGCTTCATTACATATTTTCTTTGTATAGAAAAATCCAAAGAAAACAGTTATTAGGCTATCAAAGCTTTTCCTTTTTTTTTTCAGAGAAAGAATTGCTATGAGGATAAAAACAGATTCCAATCCTGCCTCTTCTTTGGCCTCAGTTTGCTCCCTCATCTGCCCTAGGAGGAGGTTGGACCAGCAGAACACGGATGCTCCTTCCCACTGGGACATTTTCTTAGTTGGAGCTGGATGCAGACCAGCAGCTGTTTGCAATTACTCAGCCAGGCAGAGTACGTTCACTCCCCACCATGTTTCTCTGCATCTGCCAAACTGAAATCTTTTTTGGGCAACATCTGTTCTTATTTCCCATGTGAAGCTGTCTCAGTTGACCATAAAAATAATTACATACTTATACTGAAGTAATCAGTTCATCCCAAACCTTTTCAACAGGATGGCAGATTTCACTGGGAATGTGATCTCAGGAACAGAGTTACTCCAGGGTACCACAAATCAGGGAGCTTACCAATGCTCTTGACTTTGGGGGATAGCAGGAAGAGGCAGAGATGACTTTGCCATGTGGAGCCATGCTAGACCTGAAATATCAGCCTCTTTTCCCTTCATGATCAACTCTCCTTTGGAGCTGAGCTGGGGAGTGGGTGTGGGAGGAGGCTGGTGGCATAGGCAAAAGAAGCAAAGAATTGTATTTCAGCCAAGAGTAACAAAATTAAATACATTCTATTTCCTTCAATATACACCTGAAAAGCATAAACTAAACCAACAGTAAGCAAATAAAATAAAAACCAAAACTCAAAAATAGTGTGTTGGCAATAAAATAATATCTTTTATTAGCCCTTGTATAAAACATGACTGAGGGGCGATGGAGCAGGTGTAATAATATGATAATATGAGATGTATAATAGTTTGGGGGAATTGAGTGAAAGCATAACAGAAGATAATACTAAAAAGACAGAGTATATGTCAGATCTTGGATGACCTTGAATGACAGGCTGAGCCTTTGTACTACATTTTATGGTAAGTCATCAGAGGGATTTGAACATTCCATTTAATCTGATTTCATGTCCTTCTTATCTCAGGCTGCCTACTCTGCGGGGGAGGGAGTACCATGTATCATCTTTCCCTGGATTGTAATGTTCTGAGTTCCACAGAGTTCCCTTTTCTTCCCTAAGTGATAGTTTCACATACTATTTTCTAGGGAACTGGAAGTTTTCCTGTGTCTGGGGGCACTGCTAGACTTTTAAAATTCAATAATTATGGAACCGGTTTGTGTTTGTTTAATTAGTTAATTAATGTCTTAAACACTGTGTGTCAGACACTAGGAGGATACAGCAAGTAAATCATGGTCCCAGAATGGAAGGAGAGAGAGAGAGTGGGGAGAGAGAGAGATAGAGACCCTGAAAGATATGTTCATTCTAATGCAGTGAGTGTGGTGGAAATAAGTATCAGGATCTGTGGGATTATAGAGGTTCAAAGGAAAGAGGAAAAAGAAATATACTCTGCAGGTTGAAGGACAGCCAAGAATTAAGTAGACAGGTCAAGAGAGGTGCAGATGCATGTCAGCCTGAGGATCAATCTGGGTCGTGCAGTCTGGTGTTGTTATTAGATGCAGTGTCTCCAAAGAAAGGGGAGAAAAAGCTAGACTGTCATAGTTGGGAATTTAAGGGAACTGGAGTATGTGGGGCAGGGAGTGAACAAGCCTGTTCCAATAAGAGTGTTTGTTCTAGAAATATGCAAAACTAGATAATCTCAAATCCTTCTGCAAATACCCAGAAAATTATTGACAGAATATAATGAAGGTTCCTTTGTTTGGTTAACTAGCTTTGCAAGAAAAAGGAGGAAGTCCCCTGTTATAGAAACACAGAGAACTAAAAATAAGAATGGCAAATTCTAGTTTATTCTCTGGGTTAGGGAAGAGCACAAAGAAAATGGTCAGTCTCTCTAGTCCAGGAACTTGGATTTTAATCCAATTGGATTTGGCAATAGGACCTAAAACTGTGAGTTGACAAGAAAGAGCCACAAGTGAACAAAACCTGTTCTTTAATACAGTGAAAGTGCTGGCAAAGAAAATCTGTGCATGGGCTCAGAAAGATAATAGAAAGCTTATCTGTTCTTGTATGGATAAAAAGAGGTCCTTCCCTCCTTTCTCCTCAAATTCATAACCACAGGGCCATGCTTCATCTATGCTTTGCTGATTAAATTTTTATTTCCCATATGGCCCAGCAATAGCCAAAAAATTTTCAAAAAAAATGTATCCCAGATTAGGGAAATAGCTAGGACTCTTTGAAAGAATGAATGCAAAAATACTGTTGAAGAAAATATTTTCCCAGCCCAGATGTAAAAAATTTGTACAGTGAAGACAATAGAAATCAAGCTTAGACCCTAGAGAACTTTAGAAAATTGAGTGATAATATAGGAAAGAGATTAGAATATCAATATATTTGAGTGACTAAATACATAAAAGAAATATTTAAAACCATAAGAATAAGATATCATGGGAGACTGAAATTGGCAGATTTGAAAGAATCACATTGAACTTTTAGAAAAAAATAATCACTGGAAAAAATGAGTGATAGCAGATTAGATGCATTTTAACAGAGAAATAGTCAAATGGAAGATAGAGCTGAAAGAAGCTCTAAGAATCTTGCACAATGGGAGATAAAGAGAAAAATATGTAAGTGATGTTAAGAAACATGGAGGATAGAATGAGATCAAATAAACTGCTAAGTGTTCTTAGAAGATAAAGAGATTATATGGATAAACATTGTTAGAAGAGCTAATTTTTCTGATGTTCCTAAATAGGTGAAAGATATGAATCCTCAAGTTCAGGAAGCACAGTGATTCCTAAAGAAGATAAATATAAATAATCCCATTTCCAGACAATCTTATTGAAAATTCAAGTTTGCGAAGACAAGAAAAAATTTTAAAAGAAACCAGATCAAAAAAGCAGATTACCTAAAGAGGAGTAAAAATTAGGAATCTAGCAGACTTCCCAACAATAGCAATAGAAGTCAAAAGACAATGGAATATCCTCAGAGTGTAGCAGTATCAACCTAGAATCCTGTGTCTAATTTCCATGTAAGAGTAAGGGTGAACCAAGGACATTTTTAGACCAATGCTTGGATGATATTCCACATTCAGAGAATGCAATACCAAAGGATGTAGTTCGAAAAGAAGGAAATGAGGCTGGGGATATAGCTCAGAGGTAGAGCACTTGCCCTGGATTCAGTCCCTAATACTGCAACAACAACAAACAAAACAAAAGAAAAAGGAGGATCTGGAGGAGGAGAAGAAAAAGAAGGAGAAGAAGAAAGAGCAGGAATACAATTTAGCAGGAAGAAGAAGAATGAATTAATGACAAGCAAATAAATTTGTAACCATGTGGGTGAACTTAAACAAATGCTGATTAATAATAGTGATAAGTTAGGTGCTTAAAACAACCATGAAAGATGAAAACACAGTAATTGGAATTAAGGTTTTTTTTTTTAAGTTTATATATTTGGAGGAGAAAGGAGAAACATCATTTCAAACTTTGTGAGGTCAATTTGTGTTTTAATAATGTAAAGGAAACTACTAAAATAACAGAAATAGGAATAATTTTCAAACTGGTAGAGAGAAGAGAGAAAAAGGTATAAGAAAAATAGAATTAATTTATTAGAAGGCAAGAAAGAAGAAAAAAATTAGCCATGTAAGTTCTAAGTGAATAAAATTCAACTACAGCCTAATTACACTACAAACCTCTAAAATATAACTACACAGATAAGATAAAAAACAAAGAGGAACTAAATGTCAAGCAAGCAAACCTACAAGAGAAAAGAACATGTAGCTATATTAATATTAGATAAAATGAACTTAAAGCCAAAAAAAAAAAACCACAATTAAGATTAAATATGTCACAACCATAAAGGAAAAGTTTTGTGGAAACCTAGAAGAATTCTGAAGTATGCACAAAAATGATACCAAAAGATACAATTTATACCAGCATTTAGTGATATGACCTCAAAATATAGAAAGTAACAATTGACAGAATTACAAGGAGAAATACACAATTATAGTAAATTATTATAATATGCTTCTCTCAGTAATTAATCAAGCATGCCCCCATTAAAGGGTTATACAATATTTTAACAACAAAATTAGTAAACTTTATACATGTGATGGTTAATCTGGGATCTGGATTGCCAACTGGATTGGATTGAGGCGCACCTAAGAAGCACTCTAGGATTGAGAGACTGTGGAATGTGTTATGGAGGGCGTTTCCAGAGACAATTGGCATGTAGGACAGCAATCTGAGCCTGGAGACCCACCTTGAATATGGGTGGCACTGTTCAATTAGTTGGGTGCTCGGTCGGAACAAAAGCTGGAAGAAAGAGGAAGCTGCATGGAAGTGAGATTCTTCTTGAGAGGGTTTGTCTGTTGCTGCTGCCATCACCTGGAGACAGCAAACTGCAGCTTCTTCATGCTTCTAATGTGGACTCTCATCAGCGATTCTCCAGGGAATTTCCAGTGCTTCAGTCTTGGACTGGGGCTACATCATTGGTCCTTCTTGTTCTGAGGCTCCAACTTCTTAAGATGAGCATCTCCTGGGTCCTTTGGCTCTCCAGCTTATCGATGGACAGCTTCTGATCATATAAGCCAATCTAACAAATTCCCTTTTGTAATCATACATATACATATCCTGTTGGTTCTGTTCCTCTAGAGAACTCTGACTAATACAACTAAGAATCATTAAAGTACCTGTGGCAAATCAGCCTCAATGCTTCTGGAGACAGCAAAGCCCTAGTGGGTGGTGATGTGCAGGTTGGAGGGAAACGAGAGACTCGAATGACTATGTGGAAGAGAGCCGTTCTTTCAATCTGGCCTGGCACCTCAGAACTGTTCTGTGTGAGAGAAAAATTTCTTTACTTTTTAAGCCATTGTATTTTGGGTCTCTTTCTTATAACAGCTTAGCATTTTATCCCAAGAAACCTAAGTTTTAGTGATCTTTTTCCCCCTCACTTTAAAATAATTTTAAGACTAATGGAGATAAAAAAATACCAAGTGCCAAACTCACATATACCCTTCATTATATTCCCATAACATTAACAGTCTTGTATATCTACAGAGCTGTAGAAACTCAGAAATTTAATATTGATGCAATATTAATCTTTTTATCTTATAAGAAAATTTTTAATTAATGTCCTTTTTATAATCCAGAATTCCAGACTGCATTTAGCTATCATGTTTCTTTACCCTTTGCCTATCTTTGACAATTTCTCAGCTTCCCATTATTTTACATGGCTTTGACACTTTAGAAGACTACTGGTCCGTTATTCTGTAAAATGCCCCTCAATGTAATTTTTTTTCAGATATTGTCTCATGCTTAGATCTATGTTATGAATTTTTGACAAGAACACCACCAAAATTACATTGTGACCTTCTCAGTGCATCATATCAAGAGGTATAAGTTGTTGACATGTCTTATTACTAGTGATATTAACTTGTCACTTGTTTAACTTGTTTAACATAGTACCTGTTGAATTTCTCCACCGTCAGGTTACTATTTTCCCTTAGTATTGAATAAGCATCTTGTGGGGAGACACTTTTAGACTATGTAAATACTCTGCAGCTCCACATACTTTGCCCACTAATTTACCATCTATAGATAATTTTTCCTGTAACAATTAGCAATTGCCATTTGTTTAATGGCTGTTTCCTATTTTTCTGCTTTTTATCTTTTTGTAATGCTGGTGATTGAATCCAGGGCCTCATGCATGCTTGGTAAGTGCTATACCACTGAGTGACGTCCCAAGCCCTATTTCATCTTTCTGTCATCCTTCCTATATTTATGAACTGGAATTCATCATAAAGAAGAGCTGTTCTGGGCTGGGGATGTGGCTCAAGCAGCAGTGCGCTTGCCTGGCATGCGTGGGGCGCTGGGTTCGATCTTCAGCACCACATACAAATAAAAAATAAAGATGTTGTGTCCACTGAAAACTAAAAAATAAATATTAAAAAATTCTCTCTCTCTCTCTTTAAAAAAATAAGAGCTGTTCTCCTTCTCTGATAAATTTATAAGGAACAAGCAATTATATTATATTGAAACTTATTTCTAAGAAAAAGAGGCAAAGTTCTCTAATTTTTTTGAGTCTTGTATAACCAATCTCAAATTCAAAAACCAGATGAAGATAGTATGAACAATGAAATTTATAAACCAACCTCAATTATATGTGCATAAAAATGTACACATCCATTTGTAAAAACCATTTAGCTATACATTTTAAAAGAGATCTTGACCAAAGAATGAGGAAACCTACAGAACTACTTTATGATGTTCGCAGATTAGAAGAGAAAAACTACACAATCATCACAATCATGCAAAAAGAACATTTGACAAAATTCAAGACCCCTGTAAGAAACCCAATTTTAAGTTTAGGAAAAGAACTATAGTCTGATAACATGTTTTTACTAAAAACCTACAGCAAGCATAATATTTAAAGACACCACTTTTAAATCAGAAACAAAGATATCTATTACCAGTTCTTCTTTTTATGTTTTTATTTGTGCATTATTATAATACACAAGAGTGGGGGTTCATTTTGACATAATAAAAAATGCATGGAATATAATTTGCTACATTTCAGTCCCCAGTACATCCTCTTTTCCTCCCTTCCTCTTCCCCCTATTTCCCTTCCTCTATTTTACTGGTCTTCCTATTTATTTATAGTTTTAAAATGGGGCTTTATAGATATACATAAAGGTGAGATTCACTGTGGTCTATTCATATATGTACGAAGTATAAGCTGGTCAATTTCATTCTGCAGTTCCACACTGACCCTCCTCCCCTCCCCTCTATCTCCATCCTTGACTCCACTAATCTCCCTTCATTTTTCATGGGTCCATCCCCCCGCAACTACACACACAGCCTTTTTCCTTATTTTGCTTCAGCTTCTGATTA
This sequence comes from Marmota monax, assembly GCF_021218885.2. Lineage (NCBI taxonomy): Eukaryota > Metazoa > Chordata > Mammalia > Rodentia > Sciuridae > Marmota > Marmota monax. The sequence continues at coordinate 7,763,898 of NW_026693082.1, forward strand.
TGGGAGAAAACATTCAACCCTTGACTTCCTGAGCCTAGCTTTACCAGACAGTGCTGTTCTTTACGGCTGAGTAAAAGTCCATTTTCCCATATCACATTTTCTTGATGCGCTCATTTTTGACACTCATCTGGGCTGATTCCATAATTAGGCTATTGTGAATTGTGCTGCTATAAACATTGAAGTACCTGTTTTGCTATAGTATGCTGATATTAGTTCTTTCAGATAAATGCCAAGGAGTGGGGTAGCTGAGTCATACGGTGGTTACATTCCTAGTTTTTAGAGGAATCTCCACACTGCTTTTCAGAGTGGTTGTATTAATTTGCAGTCCCACACAATGTATGAGTGTATCTTTCTCCCCACATCCTGGCCAGCATTTATTATTATTTCTCTTCTTGATAATTGTCATTCTAACCAGACTGAGACAAGATTTCAATGTTGTTGAATTTCTAATAGCTAGGGATGTTGAACATTTTTTCAGATATTAATCGGCCATTTATAGTTCTTCTTTTGAGAAACGTTCATTTAGTTCTTTTTCCCATTTGTTGATTGGGTTATTACTATTTTTTTGTGTGTTAAACTTTTTTAGTTCTTTGTATATTTTGGATATTAATTCCCTGTCAGAGGAGCCACTGGCAAAGATTTTCTCCCATTCTGCTGGCTTTTTCTTCACATGCTTAATTGTTTCCTTTGCTGTGCAGAGCTTTTTAGTTTGATGGCCTCTCACTTATTGATTCTTGGTTTCATTTCTTGAGTTTTAGGGGTCTTGTTAAGGAAGTTGGTGCCTGTGCCAACATGTTAGAGTGTTGACCCAATATTCTCTTCTAGCAGTTGTGATGTTTCTGGTCTAATTCCCAGGTCTTTAATTCACTGGGAATTGACTTTTGATCAGGGTGAAACTAGGGATCTGATTTTATTCTTATACATATGGAGATACAGTTTTCCAAGCCCCATTTGTTAAAGAGGCTATCTTTTCTCCAATGTATTTTTTTTTTGGCACCTTTGTCAAGAATCAGATGACTGTGTTCATGTGGGTTTGTCTGTGTCTTCTATCCTATTCCACTGGTTTCCATGTCTCTTTTGATGCCACTGCCATTCTGTTTTTGTTACTTTAGCTCTGCAGTGTGATTTGTGTTCAGATATTGTGATGCCTCCAGCATTGCTGTTGCTCAGTATTGCTTTGGCTATTCTGGGTCTCATTTTTCCTAATGTATTTTAGGACTGTTTTTTTTTTTTCCTAGTTCATTGAAGAATGTCATTGCTATTTTGTTGGGGATTACATAGAACCTATCTAAAGCTTTTGGTAGTACAGCCATTTTGGCATTATTAATTCTGTCTATCCAAGAACATGGGAATCTTTCCATCTTCTAAGGTATTTAAATTTCCGCCTTCAGTGTTCTACAGTTTTCATTGCAGATATCTTTTACCTCTTTGGTTATATTTATTCCCAAGTATTTTTTTGAAAGTTATTGTGAATAGGTTTGCCCCCAGAAACTTAGTGAGGTCCTAAGCAACTTACTGAGAATATATATTTCAAAATGAATATTAAAAGGGCAGGGGATGTAACTCAGTGGCTAGGTACCTTGGGTTAAATCCCCAGTACCAAGAAATAAATAGAAAATGAACAAATAGGTGAGTAAAAAATCAGTAGAGAAAGGAGAATAGGAGGAGGGAGGATGGAAGGGAAAGAAGAGGGGACAGGGTTCACAATCAAATTCCATGCATGTATGATTCTCTCCAAAGGAACCCAAGTATCAGCACTATTGGAAATAACAAAACGTCAAGACTTCCTTTTATTAGTAAGATAATGGATAAATTGCTATTTGTTCATGCAGTTTACAACTCTGCAACAATTTGTTAAAGTGTTTGAACCAGGTCTACATGTCTTCAAGGACAAAGTTAAAAAACAATGTTGAGAGATGTGTAGAGAATAATACCACTTACCTTAATTTGAAAAACATGAAATAATTTATAGTAGAGTTACGAACACACATGTGCACATCTTGCCCATAAGCTTTAGGATAGGCATGGGGAAGAAAGAGTGGAAGTTCACAGCTGTCTGTAAAGATAGCTTCTTTCTTCTTATCTTGTTTTCCTCTTAATTCTTTTTTTAAAGGAGAAATCTGAATCCACTGTCTAAAGTTGTTATTTAGTGTAAATTAGGAATTTTATTACTCTTTTGTATTTTCTCAGATATTTTATAACTAAAATTTTTTTATATGGAGAATTTTTGAAAATGGCAGCTAAGGTGGCTCTGGGTGTAGATGATTGGAGGAATAGGAAAAAGTCACAAGAAATGAGAAAGTCAAAGAATTTGCAGACCAAGCTGTCATTCATGAACAGTACATTAAGAAGCCTATCAAAATATTGGCCTAGGGTGATACCAAGAATGTGCATGATTTGCAAACCCTTGGGTTAATTCTCATAAAGAATATCTTTTGAGTAACACTGGGCTAGGGTATATTTCCTTTTAGGGTATATTGTGTGAACATTTCAGTTTGTTAAGATGGAAGGAAGGGTGAAAAAGATTTTGAGAGGTCAAAATCTTCAGAGAATGTGGTTGAATGATAAAGAGGAGGTGGATGGATGACCGCATAAGATCAGGGACCTGCTTACTAGAACAAGGAAAAATAATTCTACTTCCTGTTCCACAGACATTCCTTCAGATCTCTTTAGAAGATGCTTCCCACTGCCTGCATTACACTTCCACTAGGTATTTGGCCAGGGTGGAATATGAGTGGACACAATTCAACTTAGAGCAAATATATTGCAGGGTGCAGTGGCATATGCCTGTAATCCCAGCAGCTCGAGAGGCTGAGGATCATGAGTTCAAAGCCAGCCTCAGCAACTTAGTGAAGCCCTAAGCAACTCAGTGAAACTCTTGTCTCAAAATAAAATATAAAAAAGGGCTGGAGATGTGGCCCAGGGTTTAAGTGCCCTTGGGTTCAATCCAAAGCAGAAAACAAAACATGTTTTTTGAGCTCCCACTGATTGAATCAAGTTAAATTTACCCATTGCCTCCAGCAAGATGATGTTCACTCCTTTTCACACAGGATGTGTCCTGTGTTTAGCTGTACTCAGCATACTTTCAGATAAGGGGTTAAAGCTGCCATCAGAGATTCTGTCTGAACTTGCAGAGGACCCTGTAGGGAGGGGAAGATGAGTAACTCTTATGGGGGTACTAGGTCATTTTCACTTCTGTTTTTCTAGGGGAGGGTTGGGGAGGAACTGCTGAATAGGACCAAGGGGTGGAAGAGACAACTTGTGCATGCAGTAAAGAGCCGTACTCACCTTTCTTGACTCTGTGCGACTGATCAGCCAACAGTAGGATTCTTTCCTTCCCTTCAATGACAGATTGCTGGGTTCTATCTTCCCAGCATCAAAGGCATAGCCTTGGATTTATGTTTATTGTTTCATAGTTATACAAGGGGCTATCATTCATGTTATTGCTTTTTATGGATTAATTCAGTAATCACACAAATATTTACTAAGTATACCAGCAGCGCCTTGATTCCACATTTGCTCTAGCTGCAGGGTTCTTTCTCTTTTGCCCTTAAAAGCCAGACTTTCCCCCAAGAATGATTTACACACGTATCTCCATTTTATTACCTCTTGTCCATGACTCAACCTTCTTCAATCAACCTGAACAACTCTTAAGATCACCATGTTATTAAATCCAGCAGAGCTTATTTATCCTCACCTTACAGGTTTTCAATAGCATTGATTACAGTGGATCCCATCCTTCTTCTTCAACAATCTTTTTCCTGGGCTTTCATGAAATCATTGAAATCTCTCTCGTCCCTCATATCAAATCCATCACCCAGCCCTGTTAACTGGCTTGCTTAGCTGTCTCAACTCTTTTATTACACTTCAAGCTACATTGCCTCTTGCATGGTCTACTGAAGTAGCTTCCTAATTGATTTCCTCCCTTTCCTCATTTGTTCTAACTCTGCTCAAATTAGTTCTCCACCCACCAGTCAAAATAATATTTTGAAAATTCTGTTCTGATCAGGTTACACTAATGCTCAAAATTGTTTAGTGGTTCCCTATTCTCAAAGATAAAATGTCCTAATATGGCTTAGGAGCCTTATATGCTCTGGCTCTCACCTGTTTTTCCATTTTCAGTTTTCCACAGCACCTCTTGCTTTCTGGGGAGCAGCACGTTGGTCTTTCCTATTTTCCTCCTGTGAATGCATCAGCACATGTACAGCATCAGTTCTAGACCATTTGTTTGGTCAATTCCTACTCATTGATTAGCTCTCACTTCAAAATTTTAGTTCCTAAAAGAGGGGCAGATAATACATGAATGATAGAATTAATTCTAAGAAATAATAGAATTAGTAAAACATTCTGAACTGTCAATATAGTAACGGACTCAAGGGAGGATCATCAATGGATGCTTTCCCCAGTAGAGGAAAGTTTGTTGGGAATAGGATTGATAGATGGTCTTGGGGTTCTCCCACAGACCACTTCATTTTTCAAGGGATGATTCTCTTGCATGGGAAAGTCTGGCAGACACCTGCTGAACCAAGCAGTCTCACTTGGTTTCCCAATAGTCAAACAGCCCAAAATGATGTGTCTCCCATGAGATGGATAAGAATGCAGTGTTACCAGTGAAGTCTTACTGTCAAAAGTGTTTAACTTGAATCAAATGATAAAATATTAGAAATGCATAAAAATATCATTAAATGTCATTAAAATGAAGAAATAACAAAAGATGGGAGACTGAAGTGATTTAAATAAATGCAAATGTGACATTGAATTATAAAACAAATGAAATTCAAGGACAAGTAAAACAAATAAGATATGTAGGATGATTGGGGAAATTTGAATTTGATTTGTATGTTAGATGACATTATAGAATCATGCTAATTTTCTCAGAGATGATGCTATAAAGGTTATATGAAAGAGTGTCTTTGTTCTTTGTAAACACATGATGAAGTGTTAAGGATAAATTGTCATGATGCCTGCAACTTACTTTCAAATATTTCAGCTAAAAAAACCTCTCTCCCTCTCTTTCTCTCTCTGTCTCTTTCATGGTTTCAGAAGTTTAGTCTATGGTAGGCAGTCTTCATTGGTCTGGGCCCAAAGTGAGGCAGAACATCATGGTGGGAAGGTGTGGTGAAGGAGCACTGCTCCACTCACAGTGACCAGGAAGGGAAAGTGGAGGAGGAGACAGAGAAGGTGGGGGGAGGAAGGGGCTGCATAGAAGATGGACCTTTCCAAGGCACAAGCCCACTGACCTACCTCCAACTAGGCCCCACAGGCCTACAGCCATCCAGTCAGTCCATTCCAACTCGGATGGGCTGATTAGGTTTCAGCTCTCACAATCCAATTGTTTCACCTCTAAATATTCCTGAATTAGCACAGGAGCTTTTGGGAGGACACCTTACCTCCAAATCATAACACCCAAACTCATTCATTTTTATTGCATTATTTTTCTCTGTAGGTTTGAAAATTTTCAAAATAAAAAATTGGAGAAAAATAGGGAAGGCTGGATGGATTCATGTGGTACTGGGTTAGAGTTGGAGACACCATTATGAATATTTAGTTTAATATAGGTACAAATGGATACATATAGAAATATTTATAGTTATGTCCATATATAAGGGTTAATATACACACACATGTCCTCTTGCTTTGTCATCTGAGAAGACCAAGAAGCAATGACACTCCAAGGTCTATGAGCACACTCAGGCCCAGATCTTGGTTTCTAATACCATTTCCCAGTAATAGAACCAGGGCTTCTTGGGGGAATGGTTGATTCTATGACTGGGGAAGAAAATGTATGGTTTGGGTGTCTTGTAATGTCAGAGAATAGAAAAAGGGTTGAAAAGATCCCCCAGAATGATAGAGGTATGTCCAAGGGCTACATGGTAAAACACTGGAACAACTAGAAAAATAAAATAAATGTATAATAAAAATTGTAAAATATATATCCACGAGTACATAGTGATATAAATAATTGAATAAATAAGTGGGGGAGGGAGAACAGACTTAGCTTCATACAGTGTAATTCCAAATAATTCATGTAGCTGCCTGTGCATGGCTTCCTTCCAAAGAGTTCAGTTTGGAAAGGGGTGAGGGTGGCAGGCCAGAAACTTTACATTGGAGAAACCTGACAAACACTACCTGCACCAGGTGATCAAGGTCAAGATCAATAATCATAACTCATGTTTCTAGTATATACCCTTGACATAATAATGGTGAAGCATGGACTTCAATTAATAATAATGTATTGATATTATGGTACTAATAACAAATGTATGCACTAATGTTAACAATAGGGGATATGGGTTGTGGGGTATATGAGAACTTTTCTTACTATCTTTGCAACTTAAAAATAAAATCTAAAACTCTTTTAAAATAGTTTTGCTTACTTTTCCAGGGAAGTATTTCCTGATGAAGTCAGAGACTATCCTTAAGTGTCCTTGTAGCACCCAGCACGTCTCCTCTATGGAATGGATGGTACATTTCCATCCCTCCATAATGCAAGCTCACTGAAGGCAGATACTTTGTTTCCTCAGTAGCTAGAATCATACCTGGTTTAGGGTGGACCCTGGTAAAATATTTGTTGGATAAATATATGAAAGTGTATATTTGATTAGTGACCCTCTCTTCTAATAGACTGTTTCACCAGGGCAGGGGTTGGATTTGCTCACTGTTGGAGCTCGAGTACTTTTAACTGGACCCAGCCTGTGCTGGTACTCAGGAAAGTGTTGGTTGAATGAATACAAAAAAAATGAGTGAAGGCCAGGTATGTGCTAGGTGTGGTGCTATGATAACAAGACACAGCGTGGTCCAGGCTCATCCTTGTTATCTAGAACTGGCCAAGCTGGAAGGCTGGGGAAGCCATTGTTTGTTGAGGAGGGGTCTTCTTAGTTTATGTCTACATATGGCTTATTCATTTTCCCAAGCCAAGGAATGAGGAAATTAGCTGCTCTCTAGGGTCTGGAGAAGTGGTCAGTGTAGAAAGCTCAGGCCTCTCAAAAATGTGGAATAACAATGGGTGAGAGGCCAGTTGAACCCCATGGTCAGGGCAGTCAAGACAAAAAGGGAATTATGACCCGTGAGATGTTTTAAATTTTGTGAGGGCAGAAATCAACCCTGCTGATACTTTGATGTTTCAGCTTCCAAAACTGGGAGAAAAAATAAATCTCTGTTTCTTATGGTATTTGGTTATGGCAGCCCTAGCAGATGTAGATTCTTCTGAGTGAGTGGAAACACACAAAGGCAAAGAGGTCATGGGCAGGCTTCCTGAAGTAGTGCTTCTTTTACTTTGAGCATGTGCTGACTGCCTGGGGCTCTTGTTAAAATTCAGATTCTGACTTTTAAGGTCTGACTTGAGATTCTGCCATGTCCCAAGGGTAGCAGAGTCTTTGAATCATGCTTTGAGTAGCAAGGTTTTGGAGAAGCACCATCTTGGGTCCAGAAGTTCAGAGGCTTGTCTTTGATTTGGATGATCTTGGGTGACTTTAGAGAAAAATGGGTGAGGTGGTTGGAGTGTATCCCCCCACATCTCATGTGTTAGAAACTTAATCCCCAAATTCACATGGAAAAAGTACTTAGAGGTGACACATTTAGGGGGAGGTTGGGTCACAAGGGCCATGGATTCAGGGATTAATGGGCTGTGGAGGAAGTGGCTTTCTTATAAAGCAAACTATCTCTAGAATGCCTGCTTTGCTTGTGATGCCCTCTGCCATGTTATGATGCAGCAAGAAGGCCCCTGCCAAATACCGGCACCTTGATATTGGACTTCTCAGTATCCAGAACCAAGAGTCAAATAAACCTCTAATCTTTATGAAATACCTAGTCTCAGGTATTTTATTATAGCAATAGAAAATGGACTAAAAATGGGGAAGCCTCTTTGAGTTCAGTTTAGCAATTAATGAGTACTTTTCAGCTATAACACCCTGTACTGGCTTGTGGAGCAGCCCCCCCGCTCCCCCCACCCCCCGCCTCCAGGTGGGCCAACTAGCAATGACTCATCCAGCGCAGGGGGACAGGGTTGCAAGGCAAGGGCTTATCCAAAGCCTGGGCACTCTTTTGTCTGGGGAGAGCCAATTTTATTCTATTGCAGGTATAAAGGATAAGGTTTGCTTATCAATCATGCAGAGCTGCTGGGAAGACAACTGTTTCATCAAAACTGAAGAAAAACTAGATTAGTTTTTTAAAAGGAGTGGGAGGAAGCTGAGTGTTATTTGTTGATGTCAGTGACCTTAATGATTCCAAGTAAGATTCTCCTTCGGATTCTGCCCTTGGGTCCCGTTCCTTGTGTGTAAGCATCACTCTCTTCCCACGCCTTGTCTGAGAAGATGCCTGGCTGGCCATCAGGGGTCAAAGTCAAGTGTGCCCCTACGTCATTTTAATACATCTTTTTCTCCACTGAAGCAATCAAGACTGCTTGAGGAACAATGGCAAAGAACAGTTTCTAATGCTCACATAAATAAATAAGCTATTCTTCACAGGCTCATTTTCCAAAGCTCCAGGAAGATGATTTGTGATGGAGATTAGGCATGAGATACTGCTGAGAATTACAAAATGGTGGGATATTTGTTATTATTGATTAATTAACCTATAAATAGGCTACAAAAAAAGACTAAGCCTGAGAAAGATGAGATGGGGCTCCATTTGAACTCTTTCATGATTAAATGGAAGAGTTGGGACCAGGTCTTGAAGATCAGCCTGTGTGTGTGTGTGGGGGGCGGGAATCTTTAGGAGGTGGTTTGGCTGGGAAGAGCTAGAATTTCTTTTTTTTTTCATTCTACCTTTTTAATTGGAAAATTACATAAATTTTACATAATGGTGTGATTCATTGTTATTTGTTTGTACATGCTCGTGATAGGACAGTATGATTTCTCTTCTCCACTGATTTCCCTTCAATTCTTGTGCGATCTCACTCCCCACCTCTCTTTTCCTTTTTCCTCTCAAACATCCACACAGGGAAGAAAACATAAAATACTTGACTTTCTGAGTTTGACTTACTTTGCTTAACATAATATTCTCAAATTCCATTCATTTTTTTTTTGCAGATGACACAATTTCATTCTTCTTTATTTTTTTTTAAATTTTTTATTGTTGGTTGTTCAAAACATTACATAGTTCTTGATATATCATATTTCACACTTTGATTCAAGTGGGTTATGAACTCCCATTTTTACCCCATATACAGATTGCAGAATCACATCAGTTACACATCCATTGATTTACATATTGCCATACTAGTGTCTGTTGTGTTCTGCTGCCTTTCCTATCCTCTACTATCCCCCCTCCCCTCCCCTCCCCTCCCCTCTTCTCTCTCTACCCCCTCTACTGTCATTCATTTCTCCCCCTTGTATTATTTTTCCCTTTCCCCTCACTTCCTCTTGTATGTACTTTTGTATAACCCTGAGGGTCTCCTTCCATTTCCATGCAATTTCCCTTCTCTCTCCCTTTCCCTCCCACCTCTCATCCCTGTTTAATGTTAATCTTCTTCTCATGCTCTTCGTCCCTACTCTGTTCTTAGTTACTCTCCTATATCAAAGAAGATATTTGGCATTTGTTTTTTAGGGATTGGCTAGCTTCACTTAGCATAATCTGCTCTAATGCCATCCATTTCCCTGCAAATTCTATGATTTTGTCATTTTTTAATGCAGAGTAATACTCCATTGTGTATAAATGCCACATTTTTTTTATCCAGTCGTCTATTGAAGGGCATCTAGGTTGGTTCCACAGTCTTGCTATTGTGAATTGTGCTGCTATGAACATCGATGTAGCAGTGTCCCTGTAGCATGCTCTTTTTAGGTCTTTAGGGAATAGACCGAGAAGGGGAATAGCTGGGTCAAATGGTGGTTCCATTCCCAGCTTTCCAAGAAATCTCCATACTGCTTTCCAAATTGGCTGCACCAATTTGCAGTCCCACCAGCAATGTACAAGTGTACCCTTTTCCCCACATCCTCACCAGCACTTGTTGTTGTTTGACTTCATAATGGCTGCCAATCTTACTGGAGTGAGATGGTATCTTAGGGTGGTTTTGATTTGCATTTCTCTGACTGCTAGAGATGGTGAGCATTTTTTCATGTACTTGTTGATTGATTGTATGTCCTCCTCTGAGAAGTGTCTGTTCAGGTCCTTGGCCCATTTGTTGATTGGGTTGTTTGTTCTCTTATTGTCTAATTTTTTGAGTTCTTTGTATACTCTGGATATTAGGGCTCTATCTGAAGTGTGAGGAGTAAAGATTTGTTCCCAGGATGTAGGCTCCCTATTTACCTCTCTTATTGTTTCTTTTGCTGAGAAAAAACATTTTAGTTTGAGTAAGTCCCATTTGTTGATTCTAGTTATTAACTTTTGTGCTATGGGTGTCCTATTGAGGAATTTGGAGCCCGACCCCACAGTATGTAGATCGTAGCCAACTTTTTCTTCTATCAGACGGCGTGTCTCTGATTTGATATCAAGCTCCTTGATCCATTTTGAATGAACTTTTGTGCATGGCGAGAGAAAGGGATTCAGTTTCATTTTGTTGCATATGGATTTCCAGTTTTCCCAGCACCATTTGTTGAAGATGCTATCCTTCCTCCATTGCATGCTTTTAGCCCCTTTATCAAATATAAGATAGTTGTAGTTTTGTGGATTGGTTTCTGTGTCCTCTATTCTGTACCATTGGTCCACCCGCCTGTTTTGGTACCAGTACCATGCTGTTTTTGTTACTATTGCTCTGTAGTATAGTTTGAAGTCTGGTATCGCTATACCGCCTGATTCACACTTCCTGCTTAGCATTGTTTTTGCAATTCTGGGTCTTTTATTTTTTTCATATGAATTTCATGATTGCTTTCTCTATTTCTACAAGAAATGCCATTGGGATTTTGATTGGCATTGCATTAAACCTATAGAGAACTTTTGGTGATATCGCCATTTTGATGATGTTAGTTCTGCCTATCCATGAACAGGGTATATTTTTCCATCTTCTAAGATCTTCTTCTATTTCTCTCTTTAGGGTTCTGTAGTTTTCATTGTATAAGTCTTTCACCTCTTTTGTTAGGTTGATTCCCAAGTATTTTATTTTTTTTGAGAATATTGTGAATGGAGTGGTTGTCCTCATTTCCATTTCAGAGGATTTGTCGCTGATATACAGGAATGCCTTTGATTTATGCGTGTTGATTTTATATCCTGCCACCTTGCTGAATTCATTTATTAGCTCTAATAGTTTCTTTGTAGACCCTTTTGGGTCTGCTAGGTATAGAATCATGTCACCTGCAAATAGTGATAATTTAAGTTCTTCTTTTCCTATTTTGATGCCTTTAATTTCTTTCGTCTGTCTAATTGCTCTGGCCAGTGTTTCGAGAACTATGTTGAACAGAAGTGGTGAGAGAGGGCATCCCTGTCTTGTTCCAGATTTTAGAGGGAATGCCTTCAGTTTTTCTCCATTCAGAATGATGCTAGCCTGAGGCTTAGCATAGATTGCTTTTACAATATTGAGGTATGTTCCTGTTATCCCTAGTTTTTCTAGAGTTTTGAACATAAAGGGATGCTGTACTTTGTCGAATGCTTTTCCCGCATCTATCGAGATGATCATATGGTTCTTATTTTTAAGTCTATTGATGTGGTGAATAACATTTATTGATTTCCGTATATTGAACCAGCCTTGCATCCCAGGGATGAATCCTACTTGATCATGGTGCACAATTTTTTTGATATGTTTTTGTATCCGAGTGGCCAGAATTTTATTGAGGATTTTTGCATCTAGGTTCATTAGAGATATTGGTCTGTAGTTTTCTTTCTTTGAAGTGTCTTTGTCTGGTTTAGGTATCAGGGTGATGTTGGCCTTGTAGAATGAATTTGGAAGTTCTCCCTCTTTTTCTATTTCCTGAAGTAGCTTGAAAAGTATTGGTATTAGTTCCTCTTTAAAGGTTTTGTAAAACTCTGCTGTATACCCATCCGGTCCTGGGCTTTTCTTAGTTGGTAGTCTTTTGATGGTTTCTTCTATTTCCTCAATTGATATTGGTCTGTTTAGGTTGTCTATATCCTCCTGACTCAATCTGGGCAGATCATATGACTTAAGAAATTTATTGATGCCTTCACTATCTTCTAATTTATTGGTGTATAAGGATTCAAAATAATTTTTGATTATCTTCTGTATTTCTGAAGTGTCTGTTGTGATATTGCCTTTTTCATCCCGTATGCTAGTAATTTGAGTTCTCTCTCTTCTTCTCTTCGCTAGCATGGCTAAGGGTCTGTCGATTTTATTTATTTTTTCAAAGAACCAACTTTTAGTTTTGTCAATTTTTTCCAATTGTTTCTTTTGTTTCGATTTCATTAATTTCAGCTCTGATTTTAATTATTTCTTGCCTTCTACTTCTTTTGCTGTTGTTTTGCTCTTCTTTTTCAAGGATTTTGAGATGAAGTATGAGATCATTTATTTGTTGGTTTTTTCTTTTTTTAAGGAATGAACTCCAAGCAATGAATTTTCCTTTTAGAACTGCTTTCAATGTGTCCCATAGATTCCGATATGTTGTGTCTGTGTTTTCATTTATCTCTAAGAATTTTTTAATTTCCTCCTTGATGTCTTCTATAACCCATTGATCATTCAGTAACCTATTGTTCATTCTCCAAGTGATGTATGCTTTTTCCTTCCTTCTTTTATCGTTGATTTTCAGTTTCATTCCATTATGATCAGATAAGATGCATGGTATTATCTCTACTCCTTTATATTGTCTAAGAGTTGCCCTGTGACATAATATATGATCTATTTTTGAGAAGGATCCATGTGCTGCTGAGAAAAAAGTGTAACTGCTTGATGTTGGGTGGTATATTCTATATATGTCAATTAAGTCTAGGTTATTAATTGTGTTATTGAGTTCTATAGTTTCCTTATTCAACTTTTGTTTGGAAGATCTGTCCAGTGGCGAGAGAGGTGTGTTGAAGTCTCCCATGATTATTGTATGGTGGTCTATTAGACTCTTGAACTTGAGAAGAGTTTGTTTGATGAACATAGCTGCACCATTGTTTGGGGCATAAATATTTATGATTGTTATGTCTTGTTGGTGTATGGTTCCCTTAAGCAGTATGTAGTGTCCCTCTTTATCCCTTTTGATTAACTTTGGCTTGAAATCTATTTTATTTGATATGAGTATGGACACTCCTGCTTGTTTCCGAAGTCCATATGAGTGATATGATTTTTCCCAACCTTTCACCTTCAGCCTATGTATGTCTTTTCCTATCAAATGCGTCTCCTGTAGGCAGCATATTGTTGGGTCTTGTTTTGTGATCCATTCTACTAGCCTGTGTCTCTTAATTGGTGAGTTTAAGCCATTAACATTTAGGGTTATTATTGAGATATGGGTTGTTCTTCCAGCCATATTTGTTTATTTATGTTACTAAACATGGTTTGTTTTCCTCTTTGATTATTTCCCCCCCTTTACTGTCCTACCTCCCACTGTTGGTTTTCATTGTTATTTTCCATTTCCTCTTCCTGTAATGTTTTGCTGAGGATGTTTTGAAGAGATGGTTTTCTAGCTGCAAATTCTTTTAACTTTTGTTTATCGTGGAAGGTTTTAATTTCATCTTCCATCCTGAAGCTTAATTTCGCTGGATACACAATTCTTGGTTGGAACCCATTTTCTTTCAGTGTTTGAAATATGTTATTCCAGGATCTTCTAGCTTTCAGAGTCTGTGTTGAAAGATCAGCTGTTATCCTGATTGGCTTACCCCTAAATGTAATCTGCTTCCTTTCTCTTGTAGCTTTTAAAATTCTCTCCTTATTCTGTATGTTGGGCATCTTCATTATAATGTGTCTAGGTGTGGATCTCTTATGATTTTGCACATTCGGCATCCTGTAGGCTTCTAGGATTTGGGATTCTGTCTCATTCTTCAAGTCTGGGAAGTTTTCTCGTATTATTTAATTGAATAGATTGCTCATTCCTTTGGTTTGGAGCTCTATACCTTCCTGTATCCCAATGACTCTTAAGTTTGGTCTCTTAATGTTATCCCATATTTCTTGGATGTTCTGCTCATGGTTTCTTAACATTCTTGCTGAGCTGTCTATGTTCTTTTCCAGTTGAAATACTTTGTCTTCATTGTCTGATGTTCTATCTTCTAAGTGTTCTACTCTGCTGGTAGTATTCTCCATTGAGTTTTTAAGTTGGTTTATTGCTTCCTGCATTTCTAGGATTTCTGTTTGTTTTTTATAACCTCTATCTCCCTGTATAGTTGATCTTTTGCTTCCTGGATTTGTTTGTGTAATTCATTGTCGAAGTGATCTTTCATTGTCTGATTTTGCTGTCTAATGTCTTCCTTGAGACTCCAGATCATCTGAAGCATGTATATCCTGAATTCTTTATCTGACATTCCATCTGCTGCGGCTGTTACCTCTTCTAAAGTTGAGTTGACCTGCATTGCTTGTGCTCCTTTCTTTCCTTGTCTTTTCATACTGCTTGCGTTTCTTTCTGCTTGGTGAAACTGTTGTGTTTTTGAAAATTTTTTCCCCCTATATATTTATATTGCTCTTGTATAGTTGAAAAGTCTCCCTTGCAGGGTCGGGCGGCAGTCTGCCTACCTTGCAGGCGCGGACGGCGGCTCTGCTCTGCCCCTCCTCCAATTGGTGTGATTTGTCTACCACCCGGACGCTGGCCTGTTCTGGGCGGGCGAGGCTGCTCTGCCCTACTCCATTGGGTGTCGTGTGTACCACGCCGGCAGGCCACCGGGCCTGATCCGCCGGTCGGTTGCAGGTCTGCCTACCCTGCAGGCGCGGGCGGTGGCTCTGCTCTGCCCCTCCTCCAATTGGTGTGACTTGTCTACCACACCCGCGGACCGCTGGGCCTGTTCCGGGCGCGGGCGAAGGCTCTGCTCTGCTCCTACTCCAATTGGGGTGACGTGCCTACCACCCCGGCTGGCTGCTCGGCCTGTTCCACTGGTCGGTCGCAGGTCTGCCTACCTTGCGGGCACGGGCGGCGGCTCTGCTCTGCCCCTACTCCAAATGGGGTGTCGTGACTACCACGCCGGCAGGTTGCTGGGCCTGTTCTGGGCGCGGGCGGCGGCTCTGCTCTGCCCCTACTCCAATTGTGGTGATGTGTGTACCACGCCAGCAGGCCACTGGGCCTGATCCGCCGGTCTGTCGCAGGTCTGCCTACCTTGCAGGTGTGGGCGGCGATCATTCTTCTTTATGGCAGAATAAGACTCCATTGTGCATATAGACCACATTTGTCCATTCTTCCATTGACAGACACCTAGGCTGGTTCCATATTGTGATTTGTGCTGCTATAAACATGGGTGTGCGTGTATCACCATGGTTTGATGACTTGAATCCTTTAGGAGAAATACCAAGGAGTTGTGTATCTGGGTCATATGGTGGTACTATCCCTAGTCTTAAGAAGAACATCTATACTGATTTCCATATTGGTTGTAATCATACAATCTTACCAATGGTGTAAAAGTGCTCCTTTTCCCCCACATCTTCCCCAGAAGCTAGGATTTCTGTAAGGAATTATTTACAGAGAATGTTGGGCCCACTGAGTTTTTGTTTGCTTCTTTCAATAGAAAGGACCCACACCCATAGTATTTGTATTGCCCCTGTTCCTCCGGGTGGAAGGATGCTGCTTTCACTGGAGCTCAGCAAGTGGGAGACTGAGCTTTCTCATCTCATTCATGCCAGCACTCTCTGGCCCCAAGGTTTAGCACTGAGAGAGAATTTTTGCTGCCTTCCTCTTTGCCCCTTAAGGGGACAGCTCAAGAGCAGAGCAGCCCAAGTTCTCCTAGGAAGGACCTTGGCAACATGGGGTTGTGGAGCAGAATCACCTGTTCCTTCCTCTCTAAATACAGCCCACCCTGGTTGTAGAGCACAGGGGGAATCCAGAGACCCATGCCTTGCTGCATTCATCACCACCCATTCATGGGGGTCAGCTCAGAGAAGGCCACACTGTATGACTGAGGTCATTAGAACAAGGCTGGCCTTCCCCTATTTTTAAAAAAAAAAAACTGTCAGCTTTCCCTCTTTCCCTGTCTTATAGTGATGTGCCATTAGGGCACAGGGAGCTGCTGTTTCACCTAATACCTGGGTTCAGAATTCAATCAGCTGCGCAAGTTATACCACAGACTAGTGGAAAGAGAAAATGAGTCATCAGAAACACCAAGTGAATCATAACTAATATAACTATATATTTAATGCACTCATATATGCGTTGCAGAATAGGCTAGACCAGCTTCTCCTTGTCCTCCTCCTCCTTCTTGTTTTAATTGTCATTTTGTGGTTGGAGACATGTGCATGTGTCATAGGTCCTGATTACAAAAGAATTCCCTCCATTTCTTTCACAACCCAACTTTAAACTTTTCTGAAATATGTCACCTCCTCTAAATCCTTAGATATGCCAATGAAGAGAAGGAGAGAGAAAACTCAAATCACTAACATCCATGATGAAAAAGGAAATATACTGATGGACACTACAGAAATACAGAAGATAATTAGAAATTATTTTGAAAATTTGTACTCCAATAAAATAGAAAATATTAAAGGCATTGGCAAATTTCTAGAGTCATATGATTTACCCAAACTGAATCAGGATGATATACACAAGTTAAATAGATCAATTTCAAGCAATGAAATAAGAGACACCATCACAAGCCTACCAACGAAGAAAAGCTCAGGACCAGATGGATACACAGCTGAGTTCTACAAGACCTTCAAAGAAGAATACCAATATTCCTTAAATTATTTCATGAAATAGAAAAAAAGAGGGAACATTTCCAAACTCATTCTATGAGGCCAATAGCACTCTGATTCGAAAACCAGACAAAGACACATCAAAGAAAGAAAACTTCAGACCAATATCTCTAATGAATATAGATGCAAAAATTCCTCAATAAAATTCTGGCAAATTAAATACAAAAACATATAAAAAAGATAGTGCACCACAATCAAGTGGGGTTCATCCCAGGAATATAAGGTTGGTTCAACATACAGAACTCAATAAGTGTAATTTATCACATCAGTAGACTTAAAGATAAGAATCATATGATCATCTCAATAGATGCAGAAAAAGCATTCGACAAAATATAACACCCTTTCATGTTCAAAACAATAGAAAAACTATGGATGACAGGAACATATCTCAACATTGTAAAAGCTGTCTATGCTAAGCCCCAAGCCAACATCTTTCGAAATAGAGAAAAATTGAAGGCATTCCCTCTACAAACTGGAAAAAGACTGGGATGCCCTCTTTCACCGCTTCTGTTTAACATAGTTCTTGAAACTCTAGCCAGAGCCATTAGACAGATGAAAATAAGAACTCAAATTATCACTATTTGCCAACGATAAGATTTTATACCTAGAAGATCCAAAAAGCTTCCACCAGAAAACTTCTAGAATTAATAAACGAATTCAGCAAAGTAGCAGTATATAAAGTCAACACCCATAAATCAAAGGCATTTCTGTACATCAGTGACAAATCCTCTGAAAGAGAAAGTAGGAAAACTACTCCATTTACAATAGCCTCAAAAAAATAAAAAATACTTGGGAACCAACTTAATGAAAGAGGTGAAAGAACTCTACAATGAAAACTACAGACTTCTAAAGAAAGAAATTAAAGAAGACCTTAGAATATGGAAAGATCTCCCTTATTCTTGGATAGGCAGAATTAATGTTGTCAAAATGGCCATGCTACCAAAAGCACTAAACAGATTTAATGCAATTCCAATCAAAATCCCAATGACATTCCTCATAGAAATAGAAAAAGCAGTCATGAAATTCATCTGGAAAAAATAAAAGACCCAGAATAGCTAAAGCAAGCCTTAGCAGGAAGAGTGAAGCAGGTGGAACCACTCTAGTTATTTTTCTTTAAAAATATCATCTAGTTATTCTTCTTCCCATGGTTAATAGCATCTGTTTGGTAGAAATACTGGGAATCATGTGCTTACAAAGTCTTGAAAGAACTGGAGGATTGGAAGTCTGGATGCTGTCACCAGACAAGGTGCCCAGCATCACCTGTCAGGTAGAATCCACAGCAGAAAATTGCTGCTATCATGACTTCAGTTCTCCCAGATGTTCACACCCATGAAGCCTGTGACAAGATGGGAGAATCTGGCCCTGTTCTCATGGTGTATGTTAGACCTTTCTTGTCAGCCAGCACCTCGGTTGAAAGAAGGCCTTCATTTCCTGCCTACCGTCCAAATTTTGTTTTGATATCTTATGGGTAGAAGCTAAATGACATATGGAATCTAGCTGCAAGAGAGTCTAGAATGTAGCTGTTAGTCCTTTAGCCTTGCAATACAACTTTTATTTTAGCTTTTAGCCTGTGCAGTACAGAAGAAGGAAGTGAGATGCTAAGGGCCAGGGAGTGAGATGCCAGGGCCCAGGGAATTATAACTAGTACCACTTTGCTCCTGTGACTCCCTTCTTTTTCCTGGATTTCCTACCAATTTGATCATTCCTTCTCTGCCTCCTCTGTGTACTTTTCCTCAGCTTATTCCTTAAAATGTAGTGTTTGCGAAGGATCTACCTGGCTACCTCTTTCCTTTCCACTCCACCTGCTCTCCTTCTGATTGACTTATCTTCTACATATTAACCCCCACACAGTGATCCCATGGTCACCTCAAACTCCTCGGGTTTGAAGCAAAACTAGGTAGCTTCTCCAACTGTTTTCTTTCCTTCCATGGTTAATAGCATCTGAGTTAAAACATGGTGTCAAGCTCGGCTCATTTCTTTTATCCTCCACTTTTAAATCAATCACCAAATCAGTTGATTACACTCCTTTCATATTTCTCACAACCTCCCCTTTTTTCTCTAATTCCATGTCATTGTTCTAATACGGGTACTTTCCCCTGCTCCCTTGAACTACTGAAACCACCTTTTAATCACTTTTTACCTAAGTAACATTCTGACTTTCTGGGTGGCTCTTTTGTCTTGAGTCCTTCCCCCTCCACTACCCATCTCTTTTGCTCATTATCATCATCGTGATCTTTTTAATGTGAAAATCTAAATATATATATTAATTTCCTGTGTAAACCTTTTCTTATTTGCCTGTGCTCATGAAATTAAGTTTAAACATCGTAAGATGGTCCCATGGGTTGAATTGTGTTTACCACAAGATATATTCAAGTCCTAGGCCCCACTACCTATAAGTGGGACCTTATTTGGAAATATATTCTTTGCAGATATAATCAAATTATGATGAGATCACACTGTATCCGGATGGGCCGTACTGTAGGGACCGTGTCCTTGTAAGTAGAAGGTGTCAAGTTCAGGTTCCTGTTGCAGATGGTTTGAATTCCACCAGAAATTGAATGTAGGCAAAGGTGTGAGTCTTGATATTATTTGCCTTGCCTAAATCGGCCTCTTTCCAAACAGTTTGTAATGTCTTTCTGAGAATTCTCCATTTTTCTACCCTCTCTCCTCTCTGATCAGTTCTACATGCTACCGCTTCTGGGTTCTAACCATGTTGCTCCTTGTCCAAGAATCACCGAAAACTCCTCAGTTCACATAGGATAAGGTCCAAACCTTCCCAGATTATTCCCATCTTTCCTTTCTCTGGCTTCAGTCTGTGTCCAGGCTCACTGCCAGCTTCTCGCTTATTTTCCTGTTCTTTGGGAAAGACTTTCCACTTGAATCCGGCTCTTGAATTGCTGTTTGTTCTTCCAGGTTGAAGTGAGAGGTCACCTCTTCCCTAAAGCCTTTTTGGTTCTCTGATCACACGGAGAATTTTGTTGAAACAATCCATTTTGCCTCCCAGCTGACTTCTTCTCTGTGAGGATTTCTTCAAGAAGGAAGGAATAGTTTCAGTACAATCCAGAGATTGTCATGTTTGCCTGTGATGTTTCTTAGTTATGCAAATGTTTTCTAGAACTCAAGGGCATGCTTCCTCATTTTTGGAGAGAAAATCATAGCAATATATGAGGACTTCAAGGAGACAGATGAAAATCTCCACAAGAATCTTCCCTTAATCCGAGTAGCAGTTGATTTGGTGGCCTCAGGCGCCACTTAGCTGTTCATTGAGGTTGTGTGTGTTGATGAAGAAGGTGCGAAGACATCTCCCCATGTGTTAATACAACGGACTGATAAAGAAGGCCGTACTCTAAACCAGATGCTTAATTATGAGGGGGAAACAAACCTTCTATAAGAAACATATGGCATCCAGAATCTACATTTCAAAGGAGATCAAAGTTTCTAAGAACTGGATTCTGTGAAGGACTGATTAATCTTGGGTACAAATGCTGGGAGAGTCTTAACTATGCTCCAAATTTAATTAGGATTTTTTAAACTTTTTTGTTTGTTAGTGGTTTAGATGTAAAATTACATAGTTTTTTTTTTTTCTCTCAGTACTGGGGATTGAACTGAACCAGGGATGATCTGCCACTTAACTGTATCCCCAACCCTTTTTATTTTTTTATTTTGAGACAGGGTCTTACTAAGTTGCTCAGGCTGACCTTGAACTTGTGATTCTCCTGTCACAGCCTCTGTCATGGTTTAGGTATGAGGTGTCCTCCAAAAAGGTGAATTGGTTGGGTTATGAGAGCCTTAACCTAATCAGTGCATTAATCCACTTGCATGGATTAACTGTAGGGAGGGTGTGTCTGGAGGAGGTAGGTCACTAGGGGACGTGCCGTCAGGTATATATTTTGTCACTGGGTCAGTGAGGACTCTCTCTCTGCTTCCTGATTGTCATGTCCTGAGCTGCCTGGCTTGGCTATACTCATCTTCCCTGACGTTCTGCCCTCACCTCAGGCACAGAGCAATGGAATTGGCTGTTTTATGGACTGAGTCCTCTGAAACTGTGAGTGACAAATAAATTTTCCTCCTCTGACATTGTTCTTATCAGGTCTTTTTGGTTACAGCAACAAAAAGGTGACTAAAACAACCTCCCAAGTACCTGGAATTATAGGCCTATGACACTGCACCTGGATAAATTACATAGCTTTTGAGTGGTCTTTGCATAGTCCCCTTTACCCAAGTAGGCCTGTGACTTTCAGTGTGGACTTTTATAGAACTCTGTTTTTCAGAAGCACATATATGATGGAACAGTAGGAACTGCTGAGATGTATGTTTGGCATTTATACTCTGCCTTTTAAATGTTTTTTTTTTAAATGATACAGGAGGTTGAACCCAGGGCCTCATGCATGCTAGACAAGCCCTCCACAACTGAGCTACATCGCCAGCCCTTTTAGTTTGATTTTGAGATAGGGTCTTGCTAAGTTGCTCAGACTGACACAAATTTGTGATCCTTGTGCCCCAGCCTCCTGAGTCATTGGGATTACAAGCCTGGGCCACCACCCTCAGCTCCTCCTCTATTTACCTGTCTACAGATCTGCCTCCCTCTTTCAGTCAAAAAGGCAGAGACCAGGTTGGAGTCTTCTTTGTGTTTTCTCATGATCATTGGTGAGTTGGATATTTTCATAGTTTATAGAAGGGTCTCTAGGTGCTGCTTGGTGTAGAACATGGCACAACACTTGAAGACACACCCTGTTGAGATTGATTGAGCTGATTCCTGGTCCAACTTGGCTGTCCTCAACATGGCAGTCAGGTTTCCAATGTAATAGTAAATAAGGGGATTCTTCCTTATAATTTTGCATAGGGATTTGGAATTTATTTATTCTTCCTTTTAACTTTTTTTTTGTTCTTTTTAGATATACGTGACAGTAGAGTGTATTTTGACATGTTATACATACATGGAGTATAACTAATTTGGATCCCATTCTTGTGGTTGAACATGATGTGGAGTTATACTGGTCATGTATTCATATATGAACATAGGAAAGTTAGGTTGAATTTGTTCTACTGTCTTCGGGATTTGAAATTTAAATCTTTGTTTTGGACTTAGAAAAGTCATTTTGAATGTTTTAATTTAATTTTTAAACCAGAGCATTTTTATTTGATTTAATTTTTAATCTAGAATATATAACTTATTAATTAAATTTATTTATCAATTGACTTTATTTTAAGCAGTACATAAAAGCATAAAGATTATTCATATTAATGGGATGATATACGATTGGAATTTAAGTTTTGTCCTCAGGGTGATCGGTGTGGTATACTTGTAGCCAGTTCAAATCCCATCACTATTGTTAGTCATGGAGTAACCTTAAATTGTTTTATTTCTTTCATCTCCCATCTCTTTCTCTTTTAATTATATACTGACATCCAACCTCATTTCAAAGATATATGAGATTGCTCTCAAAGGAACAGTATATATAAGCTAATAAGATTCAAAATACAAGAGAGAAAGAAAAATGGTATGGTGAAAAAAAAGTAGAATAGTCTGAGCTGATAAGCAAGGAAGCTGTGTACAGGACTGGGGCCATAAGACCCTCTGCCAGGGATGGAAAAGGGGTTTCATCGAAAGTGTCTGCAAGTGGCTTTTTGGAGTGCTGTAAGCATGGTTTCACCTGGGCCTGGTGTGGAAAGTCTCTGAGGTGCATAAATGAAACCAACACAGGGCGTGAAAGGATGAGCTGGTGGCACTATTGTCACACATTGGCCAGAATGATCCTATAACTTTTTATCCTTATATTGTTGTTAATTATTGTAATATATTATCCTTATATTATTGTTATAGATAATAACACCCATTCCACAGGTGACCTCGTTTAAATGAAATAATGCATGAGAAAGTGCCCGACATAGAACTTCACATGGAATCACTGCATGTTACCTTGGTTTCCTTTTAAAGCTATGGGAGTATTTCTCAGTTCATTGGTCAAATATGTTCAAAATAGGATAGTTTGTTAAATATGGAAAATTTGACCAAGGCTGAGACTTTTTATTTAGTCTCCATTTTTAGTGGTATACTAGATAGATTAGATAGAGTACAAGACAAAGCTAGATCTTCTCTCTTGTAACTGTATGGTTTTTAAGGAAGACATGAAAATATATCTTTAGAGATACTTGGAACTAATATCTAATACATAGAATATATGACATAAATCAGTCGACTTGCACTGAAGATTTATAGGACTCACCTATTTTTTTGAATTTTTTTTAAAAAAATCACTTGTTCTTATTAGTTATAATTGACAGCAGGATGCATTTCAATTCATAGTACACAAATGGAGCACAATTTTTCATTTCTCTGGTTGTAAACAAAGCAGAGTCACACCATTTGTGTCTTCATACATGTACTTCGGGTAATGGTGTCCCTCTCATTCCACCATCTTTCTTACCCCCATTCCCCTATAAGAATCATCTAGATAGCTATAAACTATTATTCACACTGGGATACACCCTCAGAGATTGTTTCAATTTGTGTGGGGCAGGGTTCATATTTAAGGACTTTTTAAAAAATTCGTTGTTATTCTAATGTACAGACAATGATGAAAACCATTGGCATAGACAGTATGTACTGTAGAAGAGACAGTAAACTCAGTCTTGAGATGGTTTGGCCTTGGATGCTAGGGGGAACCTAGCACCAGAAGCAGGGTCTGGCTCTTTTGCGGCTGGCAGGGCTCATGATTGAAGGCTCTTCCCTTTCTTGAGGACCTTCTTCCTCTGATCCTGTTGAACTTCTTGTACCTTCACCATGGCTAAGAGCCCAGTTGCCTCAAGTTTATTGATTCTTCTAGATTCTCTCTCCCTTCCCTTGGTAGCTTCCGGTTCATCCTTGGGTCTTCCAGTTTGATTTCATTGGATTTGTGTGTGTGTGTGTGTGTGTGTGTGTGTGTGTGGGGGGTACTTTCAGGGTTACCACCTCCACTTACTTCTTGATAATCATCTCTATGGGTCTTTTGGACTCCTACCATCAGCTTCACTTTAACTCCTGGCCAAAATGTGGTGGGAGTTTCTCCCCATGGAAGCTCTCTGATACTTCTACCTGGCCTGTGGGAACTTGCTTCTGCTCTGAAGTAACTTATTTATTTATGACCTTTTATAGTAAATTGTTCCTCTTCAAATAAAGGTTAAGTATAAAAATGAAAATTCACAAGGACCTGAGCATGAAGGAGAGACATAGATATTCACATTTTCTAAAGGGAACTCAAAACACCACCATTTTTTCTCATATTTGTTTTTTAAGTATTTTTTTAGTTGTTGATGGACCTTTATCTTATTTATTTATTTATTTATTTACATGTGGTGCTGAGGATCGAACCCAGTGCCTCACACATGCCAGGCAAGTGCTCTACCACTGAACCATAACCCCAGCCCCTCTCATATTTTTTATTGGTACATTATAGTTGTACATAACGGTGGGATTTTTTCTTATATATCCATACATGCACACACTACTACAGTATAATTTGGAAAACACCATTTAAACCAGTAATCTACTTTCATAAATTTGACAGAGTTATAAGAGGATGGCTTTGGTCATCAGGTAGATTGGGATTTAAATTATGACTCTACTATCTGTTAGTTGTGTGATCTAAAAAAATTACTTATGATTTATGGAAATCAATTTTCTCATCTTCAAAGTGAGCCTGATATTATCTATTCCACGTGGTTGTAAATATTTAAAAAATGAAATACATACAAAACAGGATATGATGCTTGGCTTTTCCTCTAACCGTAAACACTATAAAATGGGATAAAATATACAAAGCAATTCACTGAACAGAGGTAAGGAGGGATGGTGATGCCTGAGAGAAGGGAATGCATGAGGCGAACTCCACATTCGTCCTGGCTCTCTGACCAGGACCACTTCTCCTACTGTGGTGCAGGGGGTGCGGAGCTAGAGCACAGCAGCAGTCTTGCTGAACTGGGTGGCAGAGATTGAAACGAGAAGTTCCTTAGGTAGTTAAAGTTGGTGGTTAGGGTACCAGAAAAGGGAACTGTGCAGGGAGGTTACCCTGGAATTCTGTGTGAGAATTTATAAGGGTTTTGGGGGCTGAGGTCTGGCTTATAGTGCATGTGATAACATTCCACAAACCCAGCTAAGAGCCTCTATGTACCTGAGAGCTAAAGAAATATATCCCATATGCCATAGTGTTAGAAAATATGGACATTCTAGTACAGCTAAAGTGCATACTGAGTGCCATGGGATATAGTGGGAAGTCAAAAAAGACCATACAATTAGGAAAAGG
This sequence comes from Marmota monax, assembly GCF_021218885.2. Taxonomy (NCBI): domain Eukaryota; kingdom Metazoa; phylum Chordata; class Mammalia; order Rodentia; family Sciuridae; genus Marmota; species Marmota monax. The sequence continues at coordinate 7,788,867 of NW_026693082.1, forward strand.
AACTGTTCCCTAGAGGAAGATCATGCCTTAGGACTAAAACAAAACTAGTCTGTTATGGAGTGAAAGTCTGTGTCAAAATCTTAACCCTCAATGTGATGGTATCAGGAAATATAGACTTTAGAGGTCCTCAGATCATGAAGTGGAAGCCCTCATGAAAGGAATTAGTGTCTTTATAAGACGAAACATGAGAAAGATGTGAGGATATATAGCAAGAAGATGCCACTTGCTCACCAGGAAAAGTGCTCTCATTAGACCCTGGATCTTCTGGTACCATGAGCATTAACAACTTAGCCTTCTGAATGTGAGAAATGAAGGAAGACTGTTAGGAATATTATAGGTCTTTTTGGTTGGGTGCAAGTAACCTTCCCTCATATTGAACTTGAACTGCTTAAAAAACATACATGAAGGGCAGGAGTTGTGGCTCAGTGGTAGAGCACTTGTCTAGGACGTGTGAGGCACTGGATTCAATCCTCAGCACCGCATTAAAAAGCAAACAAAAAACAAAAACAAAAAACAAAAAACAAAACCATAAATGAAGTGCTTGAAGACTTCTTCATGAGAGCTGCTTAAAGTAAGTTTTGATCTGGTTGGACCACAAGCTTACAAACTTGTTCACTCTCTTTCCTTACCTTGGTCTGTGGAGGATTCTGAGAGGTACCACCTGTACCTCCCTTCAGTACACAGACTCATTCTCCCAGCTGCTGGGAGTGTTAGTGGCTAATGGCTCCCTGGGAAGCCTAAAGGACCCATCTCACCCAAAGTAATTCCTCTCTCCTCAGGGCATTTTGCATGTATCAACCCACAGGGTTGAAATGGGGATGCAAAAGCCTAGCGTCCTGGACTCCTTCAAGGCCAATGGGTTAACTGAGCTTCAAAGTTCCTGGTGGGATGGGCTGAGGCCTTCATTGCAACAGCATCATAGTTCAGGTTCCCTCTTAGTCTAATCCTATCGTCTTTACTCCCTTTCAGGAATTCCTACATGCATTCCCTATAAATTTATTGTGCAAAAAATCATCACCTCAGAATCTATTTCCCAAGGAACCCAACTCAAGACAGCTAGTGATAGATGTAGGATTTTGGAGCTGGATTATGCACTGGTTAGCTGGCAATGAGGAGCCCATTGCTCATGGATGAGGGATCTGGAGAGCTCCTTCCTGGCAGGTTGTTGCAGGACAATTGTTAAAATTTGTACTTGTGATAAACCAGGATGGGAAACGTATACCAGAGAATGCACCGTGGGGGCTGGGGTTGTGGCTCAGTGGTAGCGCGCTTGCCTAGCATGAGTGAGGCACTGGGTTCGATTCTCAGCACCACGTACAAATAAATAATATAAATGTCCATCAACAACTGAAAAATTAAAAAAAAAGAATGCACCGTGGGAGCAATATTTCAGGCATTTGAGAGGTTCTGGAGAAGTAGTGCTTGCCAGGACAGTGGAATTGGATGACTTTTGTTGAGTGCTATCAATTGGTGAGAGACACTCAAAGGTTAGGGATGATTAATCATTAATTTAGGGTGATGCCTCAAAGCCTGAGAGCCTTTCAACAGCATAGAAAGAGATTGTCATCTCCTAAAGCCGGAGGGAAGAAAAAACTATGAATTAGGCTCAGGCATTAATTATAAGCATTTTGAAATGTTATAGAAAGTTGAATTTGTAACCTGGAAAGTCTGTATGTCAAGGTCAGGGTCAAAATTAAGAATGAACAAAACCCTTAGACTTTGAATGGAAATATCAGAGTCGATATGCTTGGGCATATTGAATTCCCACATCTTTCTGAACCTTTTGGGCTTCAGAAACATTCCATCCCTCCTTGTTAAAGGTAGCACCCGCTTCCTAAAGACAATGAAGAGTTGGCCACCTTGCAGTGTTCCTCTTTCAGGATCTATTCCTGAAATTAAAATTTTTTTTTTAAATTTTGAGACAGTGTCTAAGTTGATCAGGCTGCCTTTGAACTTGCAACCTTCCTGCCTCAACCTCCTTAGTCACTGGGATGATAAGGTGTGCACTATTGTACCCACCTTAAATATTGGCTCTTTTAGGGAGCGACTGTACCATCCAAAGGAGCTGCGGGTTCTAGGCAACATTTATTGGCAGCCATGGAGTCTACCTGGAACTAGACCTTGAAGGTAACGAATCAAAGGGGGAAGAAAACAAACTTGGAGAGGGAGAATTTTTGAGTATAATAGCATTCTCTCAGGATACAGAAATTAACAACCTACCGTGATTCTCAGATGGATTCTGGATGCTAGCACCCACTAGCAAACTATCCAATAGGAAGACTCAGAGGACACCATATTTACCAAGAGATGAGGAATACCCTAGGGAGAGTCATCAGCCGGGCTGATGGTAGGTGATTCTGTTAGAGCACTGGATTCCCTGATAGCCATGGAGATGATAAGAACATAAAGAATAGCAGCCAGATGGCACAGAGCTCTCAATGAACAAAAGAGTTGAAGGGGCTGCCTTAGGGCCTGACCTGCAGAGCGCTATAGAGATGAGTAATGGGGCAAGAAAGAAGGGTTGCCAACAAGGAAATCATTCAGTTGAAGCTGGTAAAAGAGAGCAAGGATAGATTATCATGAGCTGAAGGCAACTGCTCCAGGCAAAAATTCATAATTCCTTACCCTGTTTCCTTATCTGCATCAGTTTTTAGACCCAGAACCCAATGACTGAAGGAGCGACTGGATCCCCAAGAGGAAGAATCCTGCAACACGATAGCAAGTGTATATGTATGTAAGTGTATATGATTCTATGGGCACACCTGAGAGTTGAAAGGGACCTATGGTCATTTACTTGGGTAATTGTGCCCTGGAGGACAGGGAATAACCAGACATTTCGAGGACTGCTGGACACAGCATTTGTATAGTCATTTATACCTGCACCTGAAGCATTCCCATGGCTAGTTAGGGTGGGGACATTTGGAGGCCAGATAATAAATAGAGACCTGGTTCAGCTTTGTTTCAAAACTCTTCCTTAGGCCCAAGCTCCCATTGAGTGGTTTCATAATACATATTTGAACTGGACATACTTAGTAGTTGAAAGAATTCACACATTTGAGCCTAGAACTATGCTGAAAGAGCTCGTAGAATGGGGAAGGTCCAGTGGAAACCTCTGACTCTTCACCCTCCCTAAAAAGGTATCAATCTTAAAATTGCATCATATCCTGGGGTAAATGGAGGTCAATGCCACTCTTGAGGATCTAAGGGATACATGAGTGGTCACTCCTTCACATGCCCATTTAACTCACTCATTTGTCTCCTATAAACCCATATGAGTTCTAGGAATTGACTCCCTCCAGTTCAACTAAGTAGAAGCCTTAATTGCAGCTGCAGTGTGAGATGTTGTAGCTTTGGTAGAGTAGATTTACATGGCCTGGTGGTATATGGCCATTCATCTGGCAAATGTATTATTTTTTATCCCTTTTGGGAAAGAATATCAGAAGCAGTGTGCATTAATGTTGGAACAATGGTTATACATTTAGCCTTTTTCTAGGTTTATGTTAACTCATGCTCTCTGTCATAATATAATTGAAAGCAACTAAAGCCATGTGAACATTCTGTAAAACATGATATTGGTCTACTACACTGATGACATTATGTTAATTGAACTGATGAGAAAGAAGTGACAAGTGCATTGGAGGCCTTGGTAAGACACATGCAGTCCAGAAAGTAAGAGAGAGACCCAGTAAATTTTCAGATGGTCACTATAGCAACGGAACTTTAGAGTTCTAGTGGTCTGGATACAAACCCATTCTGGGATATTCCTCCAAAATAATGGATACATTATTCCTTTTTGTTCCCTCCACTAGTAGGAAGGAAGTATAATACTTGAGTTGGTAGCTTGTGGATTTATGGACATGGCATAGGCCACACCTGAGCAGAATTTTCTGGCCCATTTGCTAAAGGACAAGGAAACCTTCCATCCTTGGAGTCCACAGCAGAAAGGGCTCTGAAATTGGTCCAGGGTGGAACATAGATTTGGAAGACTTTACCAATTTTGATAGAAAATGGATAAGGGCATCTTCCATGGCCTGAGAAGGCTTGATGACTAGGGACTCAGACCCCTCAGGGATGACATTCTGTCTCAGTCCTCCAGGTAGGTCACTAGGTCAGTAGATGGGCTGGTCTAGGGTTGGAGAATGGGCAGCAGAGGGAGATGATGAATAGCAGTTGTGTCCTGAGACAAACTGCAGCAACTGATGCTGTAATTTGTCCCATTGACATTCAAAATCCTGAAGGAACCCTTCCAGGAAGGTTGATAGATTTATATAAACCAAGTATAGTAAGCAGAGCAAGGATCGGACTACAGTGGATGGTATGGTGGTGTATGCATTCATGGTCATGCTCCAGACCTGTTATTGCTATTATCTGATGTTAAGGTCTGTAAACAATCTGCCGCAGTCCGGCTGGCTGGGCAAAATAACCGGCGGGTGACAAGCAACTTGTGTACATTGATACAGGAGGAGTGGGAGCCGTTTATTGTAGGACAACAGAGGTATTTATACATTTTACACAGCTTATTTAAATTAGCATAAACTAGATACATCAGTCAACCAATAAGGAATCTCCACACTTAATGGCTCGCTGGCGTTACTTCACAAACCACTCCCTCTGGCAAAATGCCAGGTGCCATCCAGACTTGTTTACAGACCTTAACAATCTGAAGATTGGCAACCCTCAAAAATCATATATTGAAATCTTAATTCTCAAGGTAACAGAATTAGGTGTTAAGGCCTTTGGGATGTATTTAAATCATGAAGACAGAGCCTTCATTATTGCAATTAGTGCCTTTATAAAAGAGACTGAAGAAAGCTACCTTCTTCCACCAGGTGAAGATACAGTGAGAATTCATCTAAGGAATGGACCTCCATCAAACACTGAATTTACTGGCACCTTGATCTTGGACTTCCCAGACTCCAGAACGGTGAGAAACAAATGTTTGTTATTTATATATTTTCAAGTGAACTATTCATCACTTGAGAAGCAGTTCCTGGCATGCTGCTTGGCTTTGTTAGAGACTGAGCACCTGACCATGGGACATAAATAACTGGAGCTGTCCATCATGTCCTGGGTATTTTCAGACTCACCCGTCAGGCAGGTGCAGCAATAAACCACTGCACCATGGAAACATTACATTTGGAACTTGAGCAGATCCATAAAACACAAGTAAGTTATAAAAATAGATGGTCCAGATCTATGTACATCTCTCTTACTCTGGCATCTTCTCTGTGGCCTCATTCATGCTTCCCTGGGACCAGCTGATCAAAGAGGTAAAGACTTGGACCTTGTTCATGGATGAGTCACCTTGATGTGTTGGTACTAAGCTTTGCAGCTCCAGGCAGTGATGGCTCTGGAGGATAGTGCTAGGATAAATACTCCCAGTGGGCAGAGTTGAGAACAGCATGCCTGGCCATCAGGCATTTGTGTAGAGGAAGTTGTGTGAGCTAAGGATACATGAGGATTAATAAACAGCTGCTTGGTGAAGGGCTTAGGATGAGCAGAATTGGAAGCTGGGAGACAAGGAAAGCTATAGAAGTATGGGATACATCTAGGAAAATATGAGAATATTTGTGTTTCTATCAATGCCCAAAGAAGCATCTTTAATACAGGAGGTGCAGAACAACCAAATGAGTAGGATGACTCACCCCATGGAAATGAGCCAGCCCTTGGTCACCCTAGTTCTTCTATAATGGGGCTGTGATCATAATAGTCATGGGGGGATGGAGATAGAGTTATGCAAGGGTCTAAGAACATGGGCTTTATTGCCAGATTGATCTAGCTCAGAATAAGAAGCTCACTTTACAGTGAAGGAAAGTGATAATAGGTAAAAGACCTTGAGAGCCAGTCACTGTACTGTATTCCATATCATTCAGAAGTGGCCAACATAGTAGAATGTTGGAGATGACACCCAGAAGGACTGGGGACACCATTTTCCAAGACGGAGTAAATACTTGAAACCAGTGATTTTTATAGTGCAGCTTTTCTCAAATAGAATACATTTCTCAGGTGTCAGAACCAAAGGGCTTGCAATAGCAATGGCCCCTTTCACCACTACGTCCAGCTATCCACTTAGTGAATTTGTGCTTCCAGCTGCTGTAACTTTATTCTCGGCTGGATTCGAGGTCTTGGTAGTGGAGGAGGGATGCTCTACTAAAAGATGCAGTAAAAGTTCTACTAAGTGCAATTATGGCTGATATCTGCTCACTTTGGTTTCCTCAAGTGAGTGTACCAGCAGGCAAAGAAAGGAATTTCCATAATGACAGGAGTAACCGATCCTGCTTATCACCAGGAGACAGAGTTTCTGCTTCACAAAGAGGGCAGAGAGGGTATAGCTGGAATCCACTGGGGATGCTTCCATAACCACAAATAAGCATGAATGGGCAAATGAAGCAACCGTAGCCTCACAAAGGCATGGTGATCATTTTGACACATTGGGTACGAAGGTCTGTGTTACTCCACTGGGTCAGCATCCTAGCTGGATAAACTGAACAAGCAACCTAGACAAAGTGTAGCCTTAGGGGAAGGAGAATCTAGAACATGTTCTAGAGATGGAGATGGCAAGTATCATTTGCAGTCTTGGGACCAGTTGTAGCAGCAGGGACTACAGCTTCATAGTAAAAGCATTTTCTTTAAAAAGTTGTGACTTATCAGCACCTTGAAAGTTTTGGCCAGACAGGGTGAATTTAAGAAGTGATACAAATAGATCTGAGTGACAAAGCTGAACTCCAAAGACGGTCGGTGCCCTGCTCACATACCTGGGGCACTACTATTTTAATGTGTTTTGGATGATTTTGAACTCCAAGAGCCTGCTTCTCTTCACTGGAGAGCTTTTTCTGCAAGTGCAGAAGGCTGCTCTGCCTGTCTGCCCAGAAAGCTGAAAGTGCTGGGGAATTAACAGCTCCTTGGGATCAGCTCTTAGCTAATGACAATCAGAAGCTGGTATGTAACTACTCCAGCTCAGTCATTTGTTGGGCAGGAGAGCTTTGAGACTCATGATGTGCAGTTTCTTAGAGTGTCCCTGTGGGAGTAAGCTCTAGTTGCCTACTGTTTCAGCTGGTTTCATACTGATACTTTATTAACTGCCTTCCTTTCCCTCTATCACTTTCCTACTCCTCTGCAATTGTTGCTGTGACTTTGAGATAAAGCTACTTACACTCTAAAGCTTGTCTCAGGAGTCAGTTTCTGGGAGAACCCAAGCAGAGACAGTTACATTTAATATTTCTACCTTGATGTTTGTATTGCATGGATTTGTTGCTTACACATTCCATTCTGTTCTCCTTTTGAACCATGTTTCTGGGGACAACAGTTCTTTCTCTTTCACTGAAAGCAATCCAGTCCATGTCACCTGCAGGGATCAAGACAAGTGAATAGACACCATCAAGGGACAACAAAAACAAAAAGAAAACACAAAACTCAAGTAACAGACAGTTTAACAAAAAGTCACATGCAGATGAGCTGGGAATAGAGTAGTTTTGTAAATTGATATGTCTTTGAAAAGATAATAGACTGGTCTAAATTTTACCAGCTTGAGAGTCTAACAGCCACCTTTGGCCTTCCTCTTCTCAGGAGGAACTTAATATCCCTTAAAGATTATATAAATTATTTCTAAGTGATTGATTCCAATTTGGCATTTCAGAATTTGAGCCATCTGTCAGGGTCTTCTTCTTCCAATCTGGTTTCTCTAATCAGTGTCCATGATCCTGGAATCTGTCAAGGTGTTCTTGATGAGAAAGCCAATGTCTGTGTCAGAGAGGTTGCTCTCAAGGCTGTGGCTTTCTTGGTTAATGGACATAGCCCAGGAAACTGTCAGCCATTGCAAGATGTCACTGGTGAGAACACCCAGGTCTTTACCAAGGGTGTTGTCTGCAAGGCTCTCAGAGCTGCCACTCCTGGGGTGAAGGTCAACTAGAACTGCAGACCAAGGCTCCCCTTCTGAATTCTTTGGGCTACATTGCTGGTGCTAGGGTTTTCATTTTATGTCTCTTGAGAGCATTTCCTTTAACTTCTGAACTTCATCCCCACATTCCTCAAGAGCCGCTGATCAAATGAAAACTTGTGCATCCCTCCAAGAGCCAACAACACTTTCTTTTTCTGCACCAAGATGACTCAATCCATTCTTTTTTGAGGAGGTGGGGGTGCTGGAGATTGCACTCAGGGGCACTTGATCACTGAGCCCCATCCCCAGCCCTATTTTGTATTTTATTTAGAGACAGGGTCTCACTGAGTTGCTTAGTGCCTCGCTTTTGCTGAGGCTGGCTTTGAACTTGTGATCCTCCTGCTTCAGTCTTCTGAGCCACTGGGATTACAGGTGTGCACCACTGCATCTGGCTTCAACCCATTCTTAAAGCATAAAATGCAATATGGGTTCTCTAAGGGCAACTAAATATGTAGAGCAGTAGTGCACTTTTCATGTGGACAATATATTTCATGATCACCCACAGCATTTCCACTCAAGAATCACAGCAGTGTCTAAGAGCCTCTTCTCTAATTACAGACTTGCCTTAATATTTGCATACCCAAGTGGTTCATTTGAATGGATTTCCTGGGTGAAGAAAGCATATACTAATCATGCATCCAAATCTTCATCTCTTTCCAACACAAATTATTTAGAAATGGTAGCATTTCTCCTCCAGCCTCCCTGTTATCTCCCCTCTCTACCCCCCCAATACTTCTTTCCTTTCTACCGTCTTTCCAGTGATTTCAGGGACAAGTTTCAAGGGACCAGTGGTACCTAAAAGGGAATGTTGCAGGAAAGTGGCCTGTGAAGACCGGCGCTGAGGCCAATAGAAATTCCTTCCTCAGTGCCAGATCATGGACACTGCCCCACCTTGAGCCACAGGCCTGTACTGATCACATTCATGCTAAGTCATGGTCAGCATTTCAGTTCAGCTTCATGTCTGATCCTGCACCCAGGCTAATCACGACTGTTTTTTTTCTGGCTGGAAGTGAACGATTGTTCCCTGAGGCCTCTTAGAAAGGAGACCGAGATCTTGAGGATGGCAGGGTCTCTTCTAAGCATGTCCCCAGGAGCACTGGCTCTGGGTAGCTCTCATCAACCTCCCGTCAGCAAGTGACCGCTGCAAACTCTCTCTGCAGATGGGAAAGAACTGCTGACCATTACAAAGTGCCCAAGCCATGGGAGGACAATGAGATGAAAGTACTCATTTCATCATGAATTTCAAAGACTTCACGGAGCCCTCTCTCATCCAGACTTGGCTAATGGAAGAGAGTCCTGAGAAAGCTTACTCATCCTGCTTAGCTCCACTTTGCTCTGCCTCCTACTCAGCCATAAATTGCTGCACAGACTGTGCTGGATAAATTGACATTAAGAATTATTAAAGGTATGAGTCAACAGTTTAGAAAATGTGCATTCACAGCAGGCTTCGGCAGTCCTCGGGAAGAGCCAGGCAGGGCAGGGTGATCTGTGAGTTACAGAGGCAGGGCCTCCCATCTCTGAAGGCTGGGAGAAGCCCCAGTGCTCAGGGAGGCCCATGCCTCCCCTTAAGGAAACAGAGCTACAAAGACACCCTGTGGTGACTCAGCTGCTCTATCTGTGACATTGAGTTTGATAGGCTTATGTTTAGTTTCTAAATTTGTGTTATGCCTTTCTCCAAAATTCATTGATTTTGTTTTGGCAGTCTCATAGTAATGAATCTTGGGGTAAGTGTGTGGGTCCCTGTTATCTGTATATTGGCAGCCTTAGCTTCCTGGCTGCCAAGCCCTCTTACCCCCTCCAGAAGGGACACTTGCTTCTCTATATGGCCAGGTTAGCATGGATCACACCCCATCTGCAGCTTCTCTTGCACCCACTCATTCAACTCTTGTGCTGTCGCCCAAGTGCTTGTGTAGAGCTCATTTTCCCTACCAGATTATTCTTCCTGGAGTACAGCAAATATCTGGCCTTCCCATTGTACCATGGAGGCAGTACCTGTGGCCCCTAATAGGTTGCCCGTGTATTGATGGAGCTGCTTCTGGCACTAGGGGGAAGATATTTACTTGTTCTGCTTTGCTGTACAGGGGGAGCAGGTATACTTGTTGGAAGTTAGTGTGAAATAAGATGAGACTTAAGTGGCCATGCTGGAGAGCCCAGGTTTGGTGGAAGGCTTATTTTGGCCTTTTTTTTTTTTTTTTTTTACTAGATAATTATGGTTCTTTGATGAATGGCTTGTGGATACTAATAGTTAAAGTTTAATTACATTTGCTATATGCCAGAGAATGTTCTAGAGGCTGTAGATTCATTAACTCATTTAATTCTCACAGTTGCAGTTTGAAACTCAAATTCTGTTATTATGCCTATTTTGCAGATGGGCAAACTGAGGCGGTCAGTGATTAAGTACCAGGCCCAAGGTGACATAGCTAGCAAATTGTGGAATTGGGGGTTTAAGCTCTTGAAATTGTGCTCTTAACAAGAATTCACAGAACATTTTCATTCACATAGACCCACCTACTTACTCTTCCATCAAAAATTGAAGTCTCTTTTGAAAGAAATGGCTTATATATAATGACTATGTCTTTCAGAAATCCATTAAATCTTTTATTTTGTTCCTCTTCGTACCTTGCTCCTTAGCTATTAAACTTGGTAGGGGGCATTTACAGTGAATAAAACCTCTGGCTAGGATTTTGAAAGCAATCAAGAGCCCTGGGAATGATGACAGTAATTTGGAGTCCACTGAATTTATCCTGGAAAAATCAAGAGAAGAACTTGCTGGAAATTATGTGATTTGTGATACACATGAAAATTCTAGGAATTATTTTGTTTTGAAGCATTCATATTGGGTAACATTCTGGGTGAGTTTTCCTATGTTTTCTTCATTATGTTCCATATATTGATTCATATTCTTTTTTGGGGAGGGTGGGAGGTGGGAACTGAGGATTGAACTCAGGGGCATTTGACCACTGAGCCACATCTCCAATCCTATAATGTATTTTATTTAGAGACAGGGTCTCGCTAAATTGCTTAGTGCCTTGCCGTTGCTGAGGCTGGCTTTGAAGTTGAGATCCTCCTGCCTCAGCCTCCCAAGATGGTGAGATTACAGATGTGCACCACTGAACCTGGCTGTTGATTCATATTCTTATATCCCAATCCCTTAAAACTTCTGAAGGATTTTTCTTTCTTTTCTTTTTTCTTTTTCTTTTTTTGGTCTGAACCATCAGGGATTTAATAGGGTTTCTGCTCCCTACTGTGATTTGAGCATGTACCTTTGGTCTAACTGAACCATCACTGGCTGCTTAAAGAGGGAAAAGGGAAGACTTGGGCCTGATACAGTAATAATTTCTTTGGGACTCAGTTTCCTCATCTGTAAAGTAAAGGAAACAGATAAGATAAGCTGAATGGCCCATTTCAGTTCTAATAGGTTATGATTCTGAGTACTTTTAGCCCCTTTTCTGGAAGGCCACTCTTTCTACATTTTTTTTACATGCACATCAAAAGTTTGCATGTTTAGCACTGGGTTTTGGCATAGAGACATCTTGAGACAATCTTTTCTATCTTGGGAAATAGCATTCAGGAGAAAGGATGATGAAAACTTTCATTTTGGATGAGATAAAAATGCTTTCTTCTGGTCTTCCAAATCATTTTTTTTTCTTTACCCGTTTTCTTAATTTCTGAGTGGGCAGGGTGTCCCTGTGGTCAAATAACCTTTAAACATCAACACTAGCCCACAGCTGCTTTCAGAGGTTACTTGCAGGAGTCACTTTGTAGAGGAGCAGGTCTCCTAATAGGTGTAAAATGCTGGTTCTGCCTGCTGGTTTGTTGGCACCTATCCTGGAATTCTGCTAATGTTGCATTCATATTCTGGATTTGTGTCTTCTGTCCCCATTACCTTACCATTGCTCTGCTATTAAAAAAGGAATTCAATGTCAGTGAAAAGTAAAACCATCAAATGTCAAAGCAGTAGCTGCTTAGTGACTCCAGTAATAATAGTATGTGCCAACATCTGTTGAAGACTATTTTTCAGGTAGTTTTAAATGCTTAATATACATGGGCTTGATTTTCAATGAGGTGGATATTGTTTGCAATCTATCAACTGAGGAACAGAAAAGTTAAGAAGCTTGATCAATATCACACAGCTAGTAGTACATATCTGAATTTTGGTGTTTAATTCTAGGAGTAGGGTGCCGGTAGGTAGTATCTTGCTATGAATAAAATACAGCTCAATAGATTGGGAAGACCATATTTCATGGGAGATTTGCCAAGTGGATTCTAATAGCTTCAAATCAGCATTTACTGAGAGAAATGAAAATGACTTCCTGTCCTGTCTGTCTCAGAATGGAGGATATATGTGATACTTTTATTCATTCATTTGTTGCAAAAATAGTCATATACCATCTTATATATTTCAGGTGGGATTCTGGATGCTTTAGAAGAAAGAATATAGAGGAGATTGCCCATCTTTCCAGATACAGAAAAGTTAAAAAAAAAAAAAAAAAGAAAAAGAAAAAGGAAAAAAAAAAGAAAAGAAAAAAAGGGCCAATGATTGGAAACAAACAATTCTAGCCTCAAATTATTTTATACAAATGCATAGAGTAAGAACAATAATAAAATCATTCAGATTTAGAAACACCTAAACAAATATCCTTTATATGACAAGTATGGTGGGCCAGGACTGACAAGGAGATGGTAGATTCCAAAGAAACAGATCCAGTGGGAGGCAAGTGACATTTTTTTTTTAGACTATCTGGAAATGTGACCCTGCTGTTGAGAGAAGAAAGCTGACATGTCTGTTATGGTTGTTGGCTGTTGGAAATCATCTTTCACATGCACCAGAGTCACAGAATAATTAATGGGATCCCATGGCCAAGGATGTCAAAGGAGAGTTGGAGATGGAGGGAAGTCCTCTAAGTTTAGCAAATTGAACTTAGGTAGTCAGATCCCAGGAGGCAGAAAAAGGAGATGACAGGCAGGTAAAGAAAATGTGGGGCAGCCCAGGGAGCTCAATTGATTCCCAGTCACCTTGGCTGGGCTTTGTAAATGAGGTGGGTTGTTATGGGTTAGATATTAGATGACCCCCAAAAGCTCACGTGTGAGACAATGCAAGAGAGTTTAAAGGTGAAATGATTGTTATGAGAACCTTAACCTCATTAGTACCTTAATCCCCGGATAGTGGTTAACTGGGTGGTAACTGTAGGCTGGTAGGGTGTGTGGCTGGGGGATGAGGGTCATTGAAGGGTGTGCCTTTGGGGCATATATTTTGTACCTGGTGAATATAATCTCTTTCTGCTTTCTGGTACCATGTCCTGAGCTGTCTTCCTCCTCCACACTCTTCTTCCATGATGTTCTGCCTCACCTTGGGCCCAGAGCCATGGAGCTGGCCATCTGTGGACTGAGGTTTCTGAAACCGTGAGTCCCCAAATACACTTTTCATTTATATTTTCAATTGTTTCCTAATTGTTCTTTTCAGGTCTTTTGGTCACAGTGGCAAAATAGCTGACTGAAACATGGGTAATATTAAGTAATATGAATGCCCAACAGCTAAAACCCAGGATGATCAAAATGAAAATAGAGGGACTGCGGTTGTAGCTTAGTGGTTGAGCGCTTGCCTTGGATGTGTGAGGCACTGGGTTTGGTCCCAGCACCACATAAAAGAAATAAATGAAGATATTGGGTCCATCTACAACTAAAGAAAAAAAAAAAAGAAAATAGAAAGCAAAAAATACATTTTGACTATCATTGGAGTTAAGAACAAAGGAAATGTGTTTTCTACATTTGCAGTAGGCATGGGAATTCTGCCTGTCCCACCTTTTGTGCAGCGAATGTAGACAAAAGTCTTCAGATGGTGACAGTCGGTCCTTCCAATATAAAGTTACCCATTGAGAGGATGACTGTAGCAGTTTTTTATGGCTGTTCTGCTGGGGTCCTGACCTGTTTATCATTTGTTCTTGATTGTTTTCCCTTAAAAACACTATTGTCATTGGTAATTTTATCCACATAAGCCAGGATGGATTGTACTCTGCATTTCCAGTTCCCTTGTCCTCTATCCGGAGGAAGTATAGGAGGCAACACGCAGTGAGCAGAGATCTTACTTAGCATGTGGCTAATCTTGTCAACAACCAGTCATTACCTGCTTTGTTGTTAATGCAATCAAACTAGGGTTTTGATTCAAGAATTGTGTAAGGGGTGCTCATCAAATGAAGTGTGTTCAGGTACCAATGGCCAGGGAAAGGTAAATCTGTCCAATCTCAGATGGTGGCAAGATATTGAGTCAATGTTGTTGCTCTCATCTGGGTAACTGCAATAATTGGTAGTCCAGACAGGTGTGCAGTGGCCTGTGCTATAGCTGGAAAGATTTGGGAAGCCACCTGACTGTATAATGCTGTGGTCATTGGGAAGTGTAGGAAATCACAGGAGAAGTGGAAAGGAAATGTTTGGAGGAAGTAGAGGCTTAGATAGCCTAATGTAGGAAAGCAATCCGGAGTGCTCTGGCACAATCATGTACCATGTGGCTGAATGATAACAACTATGTATTTTATTTGTTTTTGGTAATTTCTTAGTAGCAAAAATCTACAAAAAAATGACAGCCTATATTTAATGACAACTTAAAAAATTCTATTAAGTAAGTTAAGCTGAAGGCATAACTTGTCTCTAAATATTTGTTAATAGTTACTACCTCCCATGGGCCCATAGTGATATTATTAACCACATGAAAACCAGGAGACACAAATCTCATGAAGGACTATCATGATGACAGTCAAAGTGGATTTTTTCCTTTCTATTTTCATTTTGATCATCCTGGCTTTTAGCTGTTGGGCATTCATATTACTTAATATTACCCATGTTTCAGTCAGCTATTTTGCCACTGTGATCAAAAGACCTGAAAAGATCAATCAGTATCTGCTTCAAAAAATTATATCTATTTTTGAGAAGACTGAGCCTGAAGATAATGATTTAACACCTACAATTGTAAAAGATGCTTTTATGCAGCACTTGGTAAATCATGACTTTTCATTTAGATCAAATAAATAACCTTCCTAATTAATTTTGCTCATTTTCTATTTCAAGTTTTCTCATTCATTTGTGAAAAGCGAAATGATAAGTGTACATATCTACATGACATTATCAGAAGAATTTTGTAAACAGTTAAATGAAAATTGATTCGTAGCAACATCATCAGACCTTCAAATAGAAATCAACTAATTCTGGGGTTGGGGTTGTGGCTCAGTGGTAGAGCACTTGCTTTGCATCTGTGGGGCCCTGGGTTCAATCCTCTGCACCACATAAAATAAATAAATAAGTAAAACAAAGGTACTGTGTCCATGTTCAACTAAGAGAGTTAAAAAAAAAAAGAATTATTTATTTAAAAAAAAGAAAAAAAGAAATCAACTAATTCCAATAATGTTTGTGATTTTTCATTTATTTTCATTTGTTTTAAAACCTAAATAGAGGTTTTAGAAATTTAATCTGTTAAGGGGAATATTATTGTACATGTTATTGTGAAATTAATAAATGTTTATTCAAGATAAAATTATCTATTTTTATGGTGACAGTAACACATACAAATTTTGGTGGGGCCATCTAGTGTGGCAAAACAATATTTTTGCTAAATTAAGAAACTTATGGAGCATAATTATAATTGTCAGGTATATATAATCTATAATTTTATCCAAATAAGCTACAATATTTTACTAATCAAAATAGAAGCTGTAGCTTCAAAACTTACAAATCTGAATCATCACAATTGCAATAATTGAGTTACAAGATTTTTGTGATGAAGTACTATATTTTTTTGCATTCATCAAAAAAAATGATGATACTTTCTCTCTGCTGCAGATTATGAGCCAGAGTTGAGTTATGCTGGGCTTGAAGGACAGCTTTGTAAATCAACCCTTGAGTTCTACAATGGCATTGAACTATCTTTTTTTGGTGTGTGTGGGGCAGTACCAGGGTTGAACCCACAGACACTTAACCACTGAACCACATCCCCAGCCCTTTTTAAAAATATTTTATTTTGAGTCAGGGTCTCTTCAACTTGCTTAGGGCCTCACTAAATTACTGAGGCTGGCCTTGAACTTAAGATCCTCCTGCCTCAGCCTCCTGAGCCTCTGGGACTATGGGCTGTGCCATCATGCCCGGTTGGCACTGAACTTTCTATAAGTGATTCAGATGATTTTTGGTTGTATTTTGTTCACAATCAGTTGAAAGTTTTTAAGAAGTGTACCCAAAGGAGGAAACACCAAAAGCTTCAGCTTTTGAAACTTTTGGTGAATTGCAACTATTGAGAAAATAGCTTGCAAATAGAAAGGCCTTAGAAGTTATCTTTATAAAATGCCAGAGGAAAATAGAACAAGTTGTACAAGGACAACTCAAACTATATTTAAAATTTAATTTTGGATTACTCTATTTTCACCTTGGAATATATTGAATTATGGTAAGAATTCTTTGATGGAGCTTTTACTTTAATTAAAAATTTATGTGCCATATTGAAAGAAGATTTTTGACTTTGTAGCTTCTACATTTGGTGAAACCTTGAAACTAATCATAAACAGAGACAATGTATTTAGTGAGTTTTTTTTTCTTGTAGAAATACTTGATAAAAATAAAGGCAAATGACAATTTTTTTTTTAGAAATACTTGGGATGAAATATATTTTTATATTTCAAGATGGGGAGATGGATACCACCTTTTGGGTGTGTAAGAAGGGAGTGTTTGCAGCAGTACTGAGAGAGGAGAGGCAAATTCATGTCCTTCTCATCCATTCTTCATGTGAGGACAAAACATTATCCTTGTCATCCCTTCCGTGGCACTGACAGGTCATTCCAGCAGACCATGGTATACTGGAGGCTCAGTGTTGGCCTCTGGTTTGGGCAGGTTGGTACCCAGGTGTGGCAGTAACCAGACCAGACATGTTGAGGAGAGGACCATACTATTCAGCATGCGCAGCCTCTGTGGAGCAAGTCCTGGGGTGGCTGACTGACAGGCAGCAAATGGACCCCTTTCTATCTAATTACAGAGAATCTCCTCTGGCAGACATGTATGTGGGCTAGAAACATCTTCATGCTCCATGCTCATTCTGAAAGAGCCACCCACATAACTCCACCCCAGACTTCTTTGTCACCTGTTCTTTTCAAGTCTTTTGGGCAAGCCATGGAACCATTGCTGTTGTTGTGAGTCATTACAGATGTGTAGCCCGGGCCATTTCTCCTTCTGCATGAAGTGGATAACCAGATGTACCCCTTGAAATTCTGCCCACCAGGATAATTGTCCTTCATCACTGCCTTTCAGAGCCAGCCCTGAGGGTAATACAGTGCTGGAGGTATCCACTTCTGCCTGTTGGCCATGTAACAGGCTGATTCATCCCTAGACAAGGCCTGCTCTGATAACTGGTCATGGTGGGCTCACCCTGCAGCTACAGGTGTGGGTTAAGGGGGAGGTGGCAAAGCAGTAGGAGTTGGAACCACTGTAGTTTGAATCAGCAGCTGTTTTTGCCGGTGTTTTCGGGGACTTTTGGGTCTAACTTCTTGTCGCGCTTCCAATTTGTAATTGATTTTTGCTGTGAATGTCCAATTTGATGGTTTGATGGACTGAAACTGTGATGGACGTTTTGGATTGCAGTCAACTTGGTCTCCTCTGGTGAGGCATAAGTCCTCTCCCAGGGCCTAGTCGCCAGACATGTCTTGCTTTCAGGATGAGGAATAGTTTTGTCAGCAGAGGAGAGGGCTGGGGCTTTCCAGCCACTCTGCTGGTCTCCAAAGACGCTTTCCAGCCCATGGAAATCTGCTGGTAATTAGATTTAAGTGGCTATGAAGCTTGCACCACAACCTGAACCTGTTGGAGAACATCTCTTGTTTTCTACTCCGTTCAAAACTGCCATCCTTATTGATCCTTTAGTAGATGCAACTGCATGGTATATATTGGCTCACCAAACAAAAGACCACCAAATGCCATGCTTCTTTGTGGTAGATGGCTCAAAAAGCAACAAAGTGGCTCTTACTTTAAAGGGAAATGCCCATATCCGTCACTCCACTGGACTCCTAGAAACTTTGATATGACAGACTCATATAAGTGTTCACAGGGATTATCTCCTGACCTGTTCATGCAAATGTCATCCTAGACATTTAGGGTACTTGATATGACCTGTTCACCAAGACCAATTAGCATACTGTCATCAATTTCATGAATCAAACTATATACATATACTTTGGAGGGATTGTGACAAATATAAAGTTGACATAGACCTGGGAGCCAGGATGTGATAAAGGAATCTATTGGCCCTGGCAATAATGATACTACAAATGGAACCATAGCTGGTTGTCATTACCATCATCCGATTATATGTGTGATGATCTATAATCATTCTTCACTGCCTGTCTGACCTTTGTTCTAACTAAAAACAATTAGGGACGTGAAAGGAATCACCATCCCTTTCTCTCTCAGGTCTTTGATGGTGGCACTAATGTTGGCAATCTCTCCAGATTTTGATTATTCTCTACCATCTTGGTGAAGAGTAGGTGTTGGGAAGTGAGGATAGTTCCTGGAATTTCTACCTGACTTTTCTTAACATATTTGGTTTCATAGCACAGGTTGCTAAATTAGTGTAGAGATTTTGCTACTTCGTTACACTTATTTTCACTGTATGATAGGTTCACAATTCCACTGGCCCCGCAGTCAGGTGGACCTAGGCCACAACTCCTTCTAACACTGACTTCACTAAGGCCCACACTAACTTGTGGTCACAGAGGAATTTTGAATTTCTGTGTTATGTATGCATATATCACTGGCAAAATCTCAATAAATTTTACAAACTGTGCCAACACCAATTTCTTGACTGGGATACTGAGCTGTTTTGTGTAAGGGAGGGTGCACAGAACTTACCTGTACATTCCTCTGTAACTTCCTGTGAATCTACAATTATTTCAAAACAAAAAAGTTTCCAAATAGGTGTAAACATGCTTGCTTTGCTAGGTTGAGAGGATTAGAGAAAAATGCACCTACCGCCATGCCTAGCACAGAGAAGATTTTAATCAGTCAGATTCACACAAGCACAGACCTATATACACACATCTGAATATTTGACATTCCCAGTCTCCCACCAGTGAGGCATGAGCTTTGAGGTGTTTGTCCATCAGATATACTATTATGCCTCACTCTGTATTCTGATTTGACCCAAGGCACAGCTGATAAAACAGCAGGTAGAGATAAAACCCACAAGACTGGCCCCTAAGTAATGGAGCTCCCTGGCTACCCTTGTATGTGAAGGTGGTTGTAAACCCACTCCACAGTAATTGCATGCATGAGGTCCCCCGAGTCAGCTGTACCAATGATAATAGAGGGTGGTGTTGGTGTCAAACCCATGGAAGAGTAGGGTTTAGAAATAAAGGATCCTAAGATGAGGATTCTGGGAAGAGGTCTCAGGGGAGAGTCTCCCCTGGTCACACATCAAGGAACTGTGACTCTGGCTCACCTGTGGACAAGCCTGCCATCAAAGACGGGCCTGCTAGTCATCTTTCTACTAATGCTTGTTTAATAGCTTGGGCACGATGTCTAAATATGTAATTAGAGTTAATCTTGTTGCCATTACCTTATTCATTATAGCGATTTTCTGGTTGCTTTTATGGATCATTATAAAACTAGTTTTGAATGAAATATGTCTCCTCTCTTTTCCACCTTCATTTTTAAGAGTGCCTATATTCTTTGGTTGCTAAGTAACATGCCTATAATGTGTTATGATAGTTCTATCTGGCTCCTATCTGAATAATTTCAGTAATCACTTAGGAGATTGCTTTAATGGTATATCATTTTAAATGGGAAGAAATGACTAATTCTAGGCTGTTGGGAGGAAAATGACTGAAGTGTTTCCTCAAAGGCAAGAGGTTCATCAGCCAAGGAACATACAGACAGCCCATGATACACCCCTCCTGTCGCTGTCTTTCAGAAGTTTACTAGTGCTTTTAGTGTCTCTCCACGGAACACACACTCAGAGCTTTCTCGGGTTTCAAAGAGCCAAAGGATCTGTAAGGGAAGGTTTTCAGAAGGGAATATTTTGCTCCAGTGACTTGAAATATCGCACTGATCATGAGTCTAAATAAAGCATGGTACAGAAGGACGGCAGTGATGCTCTCGGTAAAGTAGGGCAGAAACACGAGCTGAGTTTAAACAAGGAGCTGTTATTAGTGCCTAACTGATGGGAGCCCCTGGGTCTGAGGCTAATCAGCTTGACCTCAGATGAACCTCCATGGTGTCCAGTTTTCTTTTTCATCTTATAGAAATGTCCTGGAACACGTAGCCAGGTGCTCAGGAACATGTTCACCTGAGTTGGGGACCAACAGGACTAAGACTGATAACCCGAGACCCAAACACAGGCACAGAGTGTGTGGTTCAGCTGCTACCCTGATGCTGTTCACCTTATAAGCCTACAGGCTGGGTCAGGGGGTACAAATGGCATGAGACACATCCAGGTCTATCCTGTTGAAGAAATGTCTCCCTCAACCTTCCCTTCTCTTTTGCTGACTTTCTTTGTCTCCTGTTGACTTTCCTTTCTTTGTCTCTGAAACTTTACAAGGAGCAGAGCAGCTCCCACTGTCCCCCGGCCTCACCTCTGCTCTCTGCATTCCACTGCAATCTGGACCGTCCTGCCCTCCTCCCCAGTTAATCAACAAGCTGTTCCCTTTAAGGTCAATCGTGGTCCCAGCTTTCCAGACCTGTCTTCAGCCTTCACCCAGAAGGGCATCTCTGCTGTGTTTGGCACAGGACGGTGTCTTGCCCCTGATGCTGGTTTAACCTCTCTTTCCTCCCGCTTCATCTTTCTGCAGCACCATCTCAGAATTCTCCTGCTTCTTTCCTTTGGGCCTGTAGACTGGCTATCTCTAATCATTAGTGTTCCATAAGATTTATTCCTTAACCCTTCCTTATCTTACCTCTGTCTGGCCACCTCTTCTCCCCACATACAGAGCCATCTTATCTGTTCCACTTTGTGTCCAGCGCCATGCTAATACTGGAGATAGAGAGAGATGACCAAGACATCATCCCCGACTTCCCTCCATGCACTGAGGGAGAGTCAGACAAAGGAATAAAAAGGTAATAACGGGGAGTAATAAAATGTTAGTGGTTCCTTGTTACAAGTTGGACAAGGTCTGGTGGGCGTAAATTCAATTCTGCATGATGGGGAAGAAGAAGCAGGCCAATGATCCATTGGGGTACTTATTGCAATAAGTAACAGGTGGTAAGTAGAAGTGTGGACTGTCAGGCCTAAGGCATGGATTTCCAGGAGAGGGAGGAGGAGGGGAGAAAGAGAGACAGAGAGACAGACAGACAGACTATGTACAGGTATCCAGAAGCCTGGAGCAATGGAAGCAACCTGAGTCTCTTCTGAGAAAGAAACCTTGTCTGTCTTGGGTAGTGCTTCAAATGGAAGTTACCAGAAGACTCACTGGGGGAGGCCGGTCTTGCACAAACTTCCCATGTATCATTGAGGCCTCCTCATTTTCTCTTTGAACTCCATACTCAGGGTGCCAAATTATTTTTGTCTGCAAGAGTGATTTTTAAGAGAATTTTTTTTAAAAAAAAAATCATATCAACACAGATCAGTCAGAAGGAATGACTTGATTCCAGAAGTCTCTTTCTGTACCATAAGGTAAATGCTTCAGTTCTTGATAATAGGGAAATGTATGTGTATTGGGGTGGGAAGGTTCTCAGGGAGGGGGGACTGTAAATGAGGCAGAAAGGAGGGAAAATGTGAGGGTCTTGTTACAGTGCTATTTCCCAACTATATGCAAAAATTTCAATATTTTAGTATCCTGAATGGCCGTATAGGGGGGGGGGTATTGCTGCTTTCCTCTTTGGACTCTGAATTCTATAAGGGTAGACTACATCTTAGTAATTTCCATGATCTGAGTTCTTAGGATAAATTCTGCTTATAGTGAATGATGAAAAAACATTTCTGAGCTATGCAGAGTACCAATTAATGGCTTATGAAACCCCTTGATCTCCCTTCAGAAAAAGAACTTAAAAGAATAGGATGGTGAATAGGTGATGCAGTCTAGGTTTTGCCATGATATGTAAATAATACTTAAGCCTTTGTGGCTCGTCACACAAAGGCTTAATTCTTTTGCATATGATTTGTCCATTTGGGGTCATCTGGGGACTCTGTCCCATGTGTCCTCCCTCTGGGACCCAGGCTGAGAGGGCGGCTGCCATCTGACATGGGTAGTCAACATGACAGAGAGGGAAAAATAATGTGACAAATCATGTACTGTCCCTTAAAGTTT
The DNA here is from genome assembly GCF_021218885.2 of Marmota monax. NCBI lineage: Eukaryota > Metazoa > Chordata > Mammalia > Rodentia > Sciuridae > Marmota > Marmota monax. The sequence goes on from NW_026693082.1 coordinate 7,811,067, forward strand.
ATGCTGGAAAATAACATGTGACTTCTGCTTACATTTCATTAGCCAAAGCAAGTCTCATTTGATGCCAACATTTTCTTTTATGAAAAACAGTCTTCATAGATATAACCTGATTGCTCACTCTGGGCTCTATGTCTGGTATGGCCTGTTGAGGAAACAAAGAGAGAAACAAAGACAGTGCGTTGCTCTGGAGGGATCACAGTGTAGTGAGGAAAATGGGTGTGCAAACAGACACGGTACTACAACAGGTCCCGGAGGAGGGGTGGGCTTTTAATCCACAGAGAAGAGGGAATTGTTTCTCAAAACTCCATCATGGCTTAATTTCACCATCAGCAACACATATTGGTAGAGTACAGGCCTGAGGTCTGTGAACTCCTACACCCAATACATGCTTTTACATTTACACCTGTGAAGCTTTGCAGGGATTCTTTGTCTAGTATCTGTGTCTCCTGTTACCCTCCAGCTAGAAGGCAAGGTCACCAAGGCAAATAGTCACGATTCCATTAGTTAGCAATTGGGCCTGTGGTGTCTGTCTCCTCAGTGCTAGGCACTTGCTTGGTACATAAAGAGTGAATGAATGGGCTGGGGTTGTGGCTCGGTGGTAGAGCGCTTGCCTAGCATGTGTGGGGCACTGGGTTTGATTCTCAGCACTGCATATAAATAAAGAAAATAAAGGTCCATCAACAACTAAAAAATATATTTTAAAAAAAAGAATGAATGAATGGCCAACCTCATACCAAGTTCTGCTCTTAGTGGCTCCTCATGTCCCACCAGCAGTCTTATCTTCCTCCTCCTTCTCCAGATCTAGGATGCACCTGCCTTAGTCTGGACATGGTTTTCATTAACTATTCAGCTTTTCCTCTGCTTTTCTTCTTAGCATGTGGCTCCTGAAGAGCAGCAATACTGTGGGCCCTTGGTGTAGCCTTTGTGCTCGGGGGTTTCTCCTCCCTCCATGCTGTCTGGCCCCTCTTCCCAGAGGCCCGATTCACCCTGTGAGGTTCTTTCTAAGGAGCAGGAGGCAGCTGGAAAATCCAGGCTGAAATTTATGTGCTTGTTGCTGTTGTTTGTACTGGGTTCCAAAGAGTCCCTCCAAAATCAAGGTTTCTCAGTAAGTGATATTATTTGGGGATTTGAAACCGGTACACTGAAGAGATTTTCACTCCCATGTTCATTGCCACACTATTCATCCTAGCTACGGTACGGAATCGGCTCAGTCTCCATCCCTGGATAAATGGACAAAGAAAATGTGGTACTTACAGCCTTTAAAAGAGGGGAATTCTATCAACTGGGGACAGCATGGATGAACCCGAAGGACATTATGCCAAGTCACACACACAAAAAAACACTTCATAGTTACACTTTTAAAATTTTTATTTTTTTATTTTTTGTGGTGCTGTGGTTGGAACCCAGGGCCTTGTGTTTACCTGGCAAGGGCTCTACCGCTGAGCAACCTCTGCCCCCATGTTCTCACTTGTGTGTGGAATCTACAATAATTGAGCTTCTAGAGGCTGAGAGTAAATGATGGCTACTAGAGGCTGGGAAATGGGCAGATATTTGTCAAATGGTACAAAGTTTCAAGTAGATAGGGGGAATAGGTTTTTTGAGATCTATTTCACGGTGTAGTGACTGTAGTTAATAGTAATGTTGTATATTTTCAAATTGCCAAAAGAATCAATTTCAGATGTTCTTACCACAATGAACAAGTATGTGAAGTGATGGAAATGCTAATTAGCTTGATTTACTCATTCAACATTGCATCTATATAGTATAACATCATACCGTCCCTCATAAATATGTACAATTATCATCTGTCACTTTACAATAGACCAAAAAAAAAAAAAAAAAGAACATGACCTTATTCAGAAATAGTGTCTTTCTGGATGTACTTAGTTAAATTAAGATGAGGTCAGACTGGATTAGGGTGGATTCTCACCCATCGAATGGTTGGAGTCCTTAAGAGAAAGCACATGAAGACACACACAGCACTCCAGCAACCATCAGAAACTAGAAGGAGGTTGCCGAGTACTGTGGTGCACACCTGTAATCCCACTGGCTGGGGAAGCTGAGACAAGGAGGATCATGAGTTCAAAACCAGCCTCAGCAATTTAGCAGGGTCCTAAGCAATTTAGTGTGACCCTATCTCAAAATTAAAAGAAAAAAAAAAAAGAGTCCTGTGGATGTGGCTCAGTGGTTAAGTGCTCCTGGGTTTTTCCCCTGGCACCAAAACCCAAAAACAAAACAAAAAACAGGAAGGAAGAACTGTGGGAGGAGACATTTCTGTTACTTTAAACCACCCAGTCTGTGACACCTTGTTGAGGCAGCCCTAAGAAATAACACGTAATTGCTCCTGTTGGGTTTTGTTCCTGAGGCAGCTCCGTCCCCCCAGCCCTTCCCAGCCCTGGCTCCTGGGCAGGAGCTGCAGCTTCTCCACACTGTGAGGAAGCTGCTCAGCAGGGTCTGCCTCACACCCCAACCCAGGCCTTTATTCCCTCGCCTCTGCTTCCTCTTGATGGGCCTCTGCTTCCTCTTGATGGTTAAATTCTCGGCTGTGCTCAGGGGCATTTCAGATCAGGCAGAGCTAAGTGTAGACAAGATAGAAATCTCCTTCTTGGATTTCTAGTGGTGGAGGAGGGGCCTGAGGGTCAAATGAAATTCCTTCTTGCAGCTTACTCTCCAGAGTCCATGAAATGGGCAAGAAAGTCGTGACAAATGGCCTTGTCCTATAAGCTCTGCCATTTTCACAGCCCAGCTTTCCTCTCCTAACATCCCAACCCCATTCCCAGGTGCATACGGCAACTCCCCAAGAACAGGATTGAATCATTCCTATTGTGATGCCAGTAACCACGTTTTATTAAGAAGTATGTATCGTGGGCCGGGGTGTGGCTCTGCGGAAGAGCGCTTGCCTAGTGTGTGTGAGGCCCTGGGTTCGGTCCTCAGCACCACATATAAATAAATAAAATAAAGGTATAAAAAAAGAAGTATGTATTGTGTGTTAGTTATGAAGTCTATTTAGTGATTTACACATAGTAAGTGAAGTCCTTTAACCCTCTCCACAACCCTTTGAGGTAGATAATATCGTTATCCCCGGTTTTCAGATGAGGAAATGTAGACTTAGCGAGATTAAGGAACTTTCCCAAGATCACACAGGGAGAAGAGGCAGAAGTAGGATTTGAACCTATATAGTCAGACTACAAAGCCTATACTCTTAAGTACCCCTGTGTCCTAATGAGTGCTATTTGTCTCAGTTCGACAGATATTCTGTTGCTATAAAAAATTTCCAACATATGACTATTTCCAATCTACAAAAAAGGTAGTTTTTATATGGTTTAAACTAAAATGGGCCAAGCATACTGGGCTAAATTTTGTATGTAAGAAGCACAGAACTGTGTAATGTCTTTGTTTTCTTTTTGTTCCTTAGGTACCACTCACGGCACTGTCACACAGTAAGTGATAAGAATGAGTTTTGCAGCGAGAAAGATTTTAGTATGAATCTGAGCTCTGCCACTTACTGACCAAGGGCTTCTGTGTAGATGTTATTTCTCTTCTTTGAACTTCAGTTGAACTTCGGGTCCTTTCTCTGTAAAATGGGGGATATTCGTTTTTAAATTACAAGGTGGTTGTAAGGATAAAGTGAAAAAATATATTCACAAGTGTCACCACCAATAAATATTCCTGATGGGAAAGAAGGATAAACTCTATCCAGCATCCCCATCACTTACAGTCGAGAGGCGGGAACAGAGCCATTCATAAATAATTCTTACACAGTGCAGACTGATAAGCTTAAAAATAGCTGTGGCCAGCTGGCTGACCAGAGGGTGGCCCATCAGACATAAAATGGGGCTCTTTTTGCTTGAGGGGATTTTCCAGCTGCATTTGGTGTGAGCATGCATGGAGGACCGCACTGAAACTTATCTCCCAGGAATAATCTATTAGTGTTGGGTGAGTGGCCCTTGTGCCCCAGGAGAGGCTGAGGCAAAGCCACCTTAGCTCTTGGTATGACCAGTAGCCCAAGGGGCCAGGGTTTCCCAGTAGGAAAAGCCACTATACCCCAATCAGAGACTTGCTGGTTAAATGAGGGTAGCTCTGGAATTCCGTTGACATACCGCAAGAGAGACAGCATTGCTAGGTCAAAGAGAAGAACAGAAATGGACATCTGGCAGGTCCCTTTTCTATTTAAATTATGCCATAATTACTAAACAGTAAGATTTGCTCTCAAAGTTATCCTAAGAGTCCTAAAGTTTCCCATATTACAGGACATATACACAATTATTATGTTTTGAACTATAACTTTGTTTGGGGGGAAAGATCCTTAGCCTGATATGACCTCCTTGAATATTAGTTTTAGACACATATGAGTCATTTGAAAGAATGAGGCAGGCGGAGAAATGAAATTTTACCAATGAATCCCTGGAGGAATGACTTCACCATAGCATTTCTTCCACGTTGTTTTAAGTAAGCCCTTTAAATGTCACTCAATAGGGTGAGCTTCCACTGTGAGGCTCAAGAATGTCGAGACCATGCACAGTGTCACCATAATGGTTTTCCTTGGCAAATCACCCCAAACCGATTATGAATCGGTTTACGCGGCACCAAAATGGAGTGGCTTAAAACAATACAAATTTGTTATTTCACAGCTCCTGCAGGTCAGGAGTCTGAGAAGTTGTGTTAGTCAGCTCTCCATCACTGTGACAAAGAACCTGATAATATCAACTTAGAGGAAAGATTTAATTTGGCTCCGAGTTTCAGTCCATTGTCAGCTGGTTCCATTGCTTTGGGCCTGCGGTGAGGTTAGTACATGGCGGAAGGGTGGGGTGGAGCAAAGCAAGGCGGGGAAGCAGGCCAGGGACGAAATGATAAATAATAAAATAAAATAAAAACCTTTCAAAGGCATGTCTCATTGGCTCACCTCTTCCAGGTTTTCGCTTCCTCCCACAGTGCCACCAACTGGGGTCCAAGCCTTCAACTCGGGAGCCTTTGGGGGACATTTCAGATCCAAACTGTGATAAAAAGTTCTCTTAGGCTAAAGTCTAGAGGCCTTGGGAAGCATCCTTGTCCCGGACTTTCCCAGCATCTCCAGGCTGCCCACATTCTTGCCACACTGTCCTCTTTTCCATCTTCCAAGCAGAGGGGGTCATTCCCCTATAGCGTCACCTATACTTCTATTTTTAAGGACACTTGTGACTACCTTGGGTGCGCTTGGATAGTCTACAATAAACTCCTTATTTTAATTGAGGTTGATTAGTAATCTTAATTACATCTGCTACCTTAATTCTTTTTTTTGCCTTGTAACCTGACATACTCATAATTTCTGGGAATTAGGATGCAAATACGTTGGTGGCAGGGGACACACACTGCTTTTCCTGCCAAATGATCATATGGGATTTTAAAAAAAAACACAAGAGATAAAATCCTCCTTTCTAACAGGATGTGATTGGCTCATAGAGGCTTCAGATAAATTTCCTGTGACAGCGTCATGCTGTCAGACTCTCTATGTCAAACAACACACAAGTGTCAGTAAAGATTATCTTTCAGAAAATTCTGTTGGATGATGCAAAAGGCATTTGTTAGAAACTGACCGTGATGATCAAGAAATGGAAACGTTTGAGTAAAGTCGTTGCATAAATAAGAGATTAGCAAAAGCAATTTTAAAAGAAAAAAGTATGTGAGTAATATGTTAAATATTTTAAACAGGCTTTTGATTATTTCTACTATATCTGTAAGTACTAGAACTGACTGAATATTTTTTAGGTATTTTTATTGCAAAGCAGGGTCCTCCGATACTGGAGTCATGGTATATGTGGGCACATATGATAAATATTTATTATAAAATTAATAAAGATATGTGCATGGTTGGTCCTCAAGCCACTGCTTTCCTGGTGATATAAAAAAATGAAAGCTGAGGATCTTTCCCGAGGTCAAGTCCATATGTCAGTGTTGAAACAAAGGCTCTGAGAGGTGATGTGCTGAGGTCTCGCTGCCACTGCAAGGGAACTGGGGCTGAATCCAGGTGTTCTGACCCTGACTGGGGAGCATCACATCACCACCCCAATGTCTCTCCTCCTTTTAGTTGGAGATGTGACAGAAAGCCAGCCTCTGCTCAAATGGAGTCCCAGGCAGTTTGACATCAAAGGCTGTCCTTTGCCACCAAAGGGAGATGCAAGAGAAAAAAGTTCCCCAGGAGGCTGCCAGGTGCTGCCAGGTAAACAAGGACTGAGCTCTGAAAAGCCTCCTAAGGTCAAACCTCGTCTTCACACCTCCCTGTATTTTGCGGAAGGCAGAGCCGCACTGCTGGGCAAGAGCCATGTCCCTGGTGTTGGGCCCTTGGGAGAACTCCTAACACCCCGTTTAGTGGATTGCACAGCACATCTCCTGAGTTGTTGGGTAGAGGCTGGTCTGAGTTTTGGGCTCGTGATCAGGGACATAAAGACCTGTTTCCTTTAGTAGCTTTGAGCATGAGGTTATGGCAAGTTGAACCTAAGAAGGAGGAAAGGGGTGACCAGCAGCAGGCCTAGCGATTCAGCTGGTTTGTAGGGCCCTAGGAATCCAGGCAATTCCTCTTGAGATGCCAAAGGAAGCAGGAGGCTCTTCCTCAGATGCTCTGCCTGGATCAATTTTTATCACTTCTGTTGAAAGCAAAGACACCCACACTGATGTATTCATTAGAGAATATATATATATTAAATATATATATATATATTAAAATATATATTAAAATATATATATTAAAATATATATATTAAAATATATATATTTTAATTTTGCAAGAAAGCAAAGGGTGAGCAGGCTGCACTGAGCATCAATTTGTTTTTAGGAGAGTAAATCCGCAAATCAAGCCAGACAGCCTCCTCATGAGCATTCTTCTCACTTGTAACGCACCGTAGGGAAGGGTACAATGTGGATTTAATCCAAGGCTGGGTTCCTGCCTCTGGATTTTGAGACAGCAGCACAGCCCAGGTGCTGACAGATAAACAAGGACTGAGCTCTGCAAAGCCTCCTGAGGTCAGACCTCATCTTTACACCTTCCTGTATTTTGGGGGAGGCAGAGCCCCACTGCTGGGCAAGAGCCATGCTCCTGGTGCTGGGGCTATTGGGAGAATTCCTAACACCCATTTAGTGGGATTGCACTGCACACCCACTTGCTTTCCAAGAGGGACTTCTATGGTTACCCCATTGTGAGCACAGCTAGGAGCAAAAACATGGTGACCAAGGTGGTGGTAGGGAAGAGATTGAGAAGGAGGAAAAAGGGAGGTGGAGTGAATGGGGTTGGGGAGTGTTATGGTTTGGATCTGGAATGTTCACTCAAAGGCTCGTGTGTTAAAGGCTTGTCCCCAATGAAGCAGTGTTCTGGGAAGTGACTAGATCATGAGGGCTCTGAATTCATCCATGATTCATCCATTAATGGATTCATGTCTGAAGGTCTGTGGGGAGGAGGGGCAGGAATGAGAGGGTCCTCGTCCTGGGTCCAGACCTCAGGAGGCTTGGCGTCACTTTTTTTGCATTCTCATGCCCGGGCCATTGCCATGAGAAGACAATGCCTCAGTGGGCTGCTGGTCCAAGGAGGAGAGGGGTCATGTGGAGCAGAGCCTAGATCACTTTAAATCTCCCCATGATCCTCAGTTTCATGAACAAATTCAGCTGAGATCAGCAGAACCAAGTGATCTACTAGGTCAGCTGACCTCCAGGCCCATGAGAAGCAATAAACGATTGTTGGTTTTAAGCCACTGAGTTTGGGAAGAGGTTTGTTACACATTAATTGTTAACTGATACAGCTACCCAAGAGCCACAATCCCTTTCTTTCTTACAGAATTCTGATTCTGTTAACAGCGACAATGTGCTATCATTAGTTTAAGCCTCTCAAGTCACTCACATATTCTTTCCCTGACTTCCTGGCAGCTGGGCTTTGGGACCTAATTAATTCTGGCTAGGGAAATGTAAAACAAACCTTACCAAGGATTGGACTCAGGGGCACTTGACCCCTGAGTCACATCCGCAGCCCTATTTTGTATTTTATTTAGATACAGGGTCTCAATGAGTTGCTTAGCACCTCACTTTTGCTGAGGCTGGCTTTGAACTCCGGATCCTCCTGCCTCAGCCTCCCGAGCTCCTGGGATCATAGGCATGTGCCATCGCGCCAGGTGAAAAAGCTTATTTCTAGGAAATATTTTTCTCTCTGATAAAATAACATAGTCATTTTATACCCATCCTTTTCTTTTCTGCTACTGGTATGATTAGGTGATGCCTGGAACTGTGGGAGCTATATTGTCAGCATGAGGTTATTAAAGACACCGGGACTATGGATGTCCAAACAGAAAAATGAGAAAAGTTATGGCATTTGCCTGCATTGTTGAGCTTCATAACAAATCCTGGAATCATCCACCTCTAGCCTCTCACCAAATAAGCCATGACCGTCCTGATGGTTTAAACCACAGTCTGTTAGATTTTCTGCTATGGCAGTCAAATGCATTTTTGGATGGTGAGAGATATGGTGAAGTGTGGGTGACAAAGGAAGAGGCTGTGTCATGATACAGTGAAAAGAACATTGTACTGGGAATTAGGAGACCTCCTCCTAATTAGCAGTGTAACCTTGAGTAATTCACTCTGCTCTTCAGGCTGCAAAAATGTCCTCTGAGACATTTCTTCTGAGAGAAGAAAACATTTAACTAGACTATCTCTAAGGTTTTTGCAGTTCTAGCATTGATTCTGAGCACACAGGAAGGGCTTGGGTGCCACAGCTGGGCAAATATTCATACAGGATTTTGGAGAATTATTAATTATATTCTTAGAAGAGTGAGAATAGTTGCTCTATAGCCAATGCTTAGCTTGGGGCTTGCAAATAATGAGTTTCTTTTTTTTTCCCCGTTTCTGAGTTTGTGTATCCTTTGTCTTACCTGCTCTTGGGGACTTTCATAAAAAGGCTCATTAGATGCCTCATTTATAAAAACGATTTGCCTGCAAAGAACAAATGCTTCCTTTACAGCAGCAGGTGTTGTGGGATGGAGAGGAATGTGCTGGCTAATGCCTTGTCATCCAAATGCACAGAAATTTCTGGTATCCTGGGCAGGTTTGACACCATTCTGGGGAGACAACTAAGGGGAATACATCTGAATAAATTAGTCTATTTGTTCAGTTTCTGATTCTGCAGAAAAGAGCTTTGGCAGGATCCCAGAGAAGCATCAGCAAGGGAAAAAAAAATCATGTTATTTTCTGTTTCAGTCAACAGTATTTTCCTGCCCAGACTCTGCAAAACAGACTTGCTTAGCTTTGCAGCCTCCTCCAACTGCCTCTGCTCCTCTCTGGCCTTCTGGTCGCTCATGCCTCGGGCTTAGTCAGATTTCTTCAGTCCTGATGCTTTTCTCTCCAAACCATTTTTTTCTTGTTTCCTCTTGCTCTTCCCCACAGTGATATCCATCAAGTTCTTTCCTTTTCTTCCTACTTCCATTATCTCTCCCCTGTCACCCTCTCCTCCTTTCTTGATCTATGGCTACATTCTGAAAGGCTTCCTTGACCTTTGTGTCTTGAGGTTGCTAAAATCAGAACTCGGAGGGTCCAGATCGTCTGATGTGATCACACACAAGTGTTTCGCCAGCTACCATTTGCTGCTCAACGTGAAGTTCAAAGCCACCGTCTTTCCCTGTTTTCCTGATAATGTTCTGTAGTATAATTTTTAGCTCTGTAGACATATTGGATAAAAGTGGAATTTGGAAAGAAGGGCAAGTCCCAGCATAGAACCAGGGAAGGGTGGTGGAGACCCCCTGAGCCTGGGAACTGCATTCACACAGTAGGCTCTTTCTATCTACTGACTCCACAACCCACTGTGAATGGAAAATATTTGAAAAATAATTGTATCTGCACTGAATGTGTAAAGACTTGTTTTCATTGTCATTTTCCCTGGACAACACAGTATAACAACTATTTGCATGTATTAGGTATTATAAGTCACCTAGAGATGATTTAAAGGGTATAAAGGAAGTTCTTTCCTTGCATGCATAAGGCCCTGGGTTCAATCCCCAGCATATCACACACACACACACACACACACACCCCAAACAACAAAGCTCCTACATTAATGCAGGAATATTCAGTGGCAGATGATGAGGTTATGAGAACTGTAACCTAATCAGTCCACCCTGATTGAACTGAATTCAATCCGTCCATTGAGTGGACTGACCTGGTGGTAACTGTAGGCAGGTGGTGTGGCTGGAGGAGATGGGTCACTGGGAGCCCTGAAAGGGTTCATTTTCCCTGCAGTCCCTCCCCCCTCCCCCCCCTCTGCTTCCTGGCTAACTATAAATGGAGCAGCTTTCTTCTGCCGTGCCCTTCCATGATGTGCTGCCTCACCTTGGCTTCAGAGCAAGGAGTTGGCCATCTCTGGATTAAGACCTCTGAAACCAAGAGCCTCAAATCAACCTTTCTTCCCCTAAGTTGATCTCGTTGGGTATTTTGGTCACAGTGACAAAAAGCTGACCAACACAGAGGCAGAGCATGCTGGAGCTGTCAAAGGGAAAATTCCTACTCTGAGCCACACTTGCCTGAGCAGATACCAAAATTAAATGTGTTTCATCCCAACAGATCCTAAGCCATTGAAGTGGACCCTGACACCCAACCCTTACCAGATCGAACAAAAAACTGGATTTGCTTAGACAAATAGGGTTCACTGGGCTTTATTTTGAATGTTAATGTTAAATCCTTAATCACTGTGCGCACCCTCTTTCTAGATTAAAAATTCCTGACTTTTCCCTGCTAAGCTTTGGACATGGTTTGTTTCCCAAGTAATTGTGTGTTGGGAATCTGATCTCCAGTGTGGTGATGCTGAGAGGCAGTGAAACCTATAAGATGTGGGGCCCAGTGAGATATCATTTGGACTGTGGCCCTTGGAAGGGATTAAGTAGTTCTCATGGGACCCCAGTTAGATCTTGGAAGAGCGTTGTTATCAAAGAACAAGACTGTTCCCTCCCTGGTCTCTCTGAATTCCTGTTTTGTTATGTAATCTCTCCTACTCACATGCTTCCACCATGATGCCATCTGCCATGATGTGATGCAGGCAGGGGCACCTCATAAGAGCCAGCACCATGCTGTTTGGACTATCAGCCTCCAAAACTATGAGCTAAATAGACTTTTTTTCTTTTCTTTTTTTAATATTTATTTTTTAGTTGTAGTTTGACATAGTACCTTTACTTACTTATTTTTATGTGGTGCTGAGGATCGAACTCAGGGATTCACACATGTTAGGCGAGCGCTCTACTGCTGAGCTACAACTCCAGCCCAACTTTCTTTCTTTATAAGTTTCCAGTCTCAGTTATTTTGTTATAGCAATGCAAAAGGGATCAATGTCCATACCTCTGCTAACTTCAATGGTATGTATTTCCTTGGCTGGCAAGTTAATAAACTTGGCTTCATAAATTGTATTGTAGTGCATATTTTGTCTTTTTTAAATTGGGCTATAGTGGAGACAACAACTATTTAACATCTGGCAGCTGCCCATAAAAAAATTCTGAACATTAAAGAATATTTTTTTTTAAATCCCCAAAACAAAATCTCAGCAAAACAAAAACAAACCAGTAACATTCACAGTGACAATATAACAACAGCATATCTCATTCCTTTAGATAGGGTCTTGCTAGGAAAGTAAACCCAAATAACTTCCTAGCTCAGATAATTTCTAACTAGGAGTTGGTTTCAACTGGACTAAGCCAATTTCCATAGTTGTCTAGATTTAAATACTGCTTCTAGACGTTTGTGTGGCCTCTTTGGTTTAACATTCAAAATTTTGCAGGCTGATAAGGAACCATTGCCATAATTTTAACAAAAATGACTTGCCTGTTACTTTTTAATTATTCACCAGATAGGCTGCCAAATGTGGTTCGCTTAGTTAGGAGCTATGCACATTTGACTTTTGTACTATGAAACCTGAATTTTCACAGAAGACTCTTCCCAGAACTTTAGTTCATTTTGTCTTCTGATCATATTAAAGAAACTCAGGAGACTTTCAGTTCTAATCAATGCTTCCACAACACAGCTATCCAATGTTCCCGGATCTCAGGGAATGAGCTGAGTCCTGCACATTGTTCCTCAGTGAAGAAAACATCTGGCACTTTCCCCATGAATGTACTTTCCTCCTGCATCAAGATATGTTATGATGTGTTTTCCCCCTAATGAAAAATTACTGATGTACTTCATATTTGTGAAGGGAATATATTGAACGTGTAGCAGAATGTATTTGATACTGCTTGCTGCAGCCTTAAAATATCAATCTCATTTCTGCCTCTGGCTATTCCTATCTCTCAGTGGCTTGGTTCTGTAATACGACGTGCATAATGCTTTCCACGTCCTGAATAAGATGGGGACCCAGTGTCTTTAATGGAGGTCTTCCCTTTTATTGTTATTGTTTCAAGTAATGTTTATTCAGTTCTTAGGATCCAGGGCTGTATCTTGCGCATACACAAAATAGTGTTTGAATACATTCCCTGTCTTCTGGGAGTTCAAGTTGAGATATTTTCTTCCCTCCCTACTTCAAGCATTTATTAGCAGGCAGAAGAATGCACGTAAGAGGAATTCTTTGATGATTCAAGAGACAAAACAGGGCAAAGGCTCTGCCCAAGAGTGAATTTTGAATGGCATGTTTCTAGAATATAGACAATAGGAGAGTATAAACAGGGATGTGAGAAGATCAAAGGAATGAAGTAAATAATACTTATTTCTCTCCCTCCACACCCCCCTCTTTTGCAGTGATCTTTCTTACAGGATGGATTAGTAATCAATTGCTGCATAACAAGTGACCCTAACACTTGGTAGCTCAAAACAACGATGCTTTATTATATCTCCTGATTCTAGGGTTGAAAATCTGGGTGGTTCAGCTACTCTGGGCTCATTCCCATGGCAATCATCTCTGACCGTCTGGGGTGGAGGGTATAAGGTGGCATGACTCACTGTCAGCTGCTGGAGCTGGCTGAGGGTTTGCAGGGGTCCTTTATTCTTTCTCACATGGCTTCTTATCTTCCAATGGACTGGAATGGTCTTTTTCACAGTGTGGAGGTCTCAGTAAGGCCTAGGTTCTGGACTTGAACAGTGTTATTGCTGATGCATTCTTTCGGTCTAAGAGGAATCCCAAAGACCTTTCAGATTCAAGGGGTGGAGAAATAGACTCCTCCCAAAGATGGGAGGACCAGAGAGACAGAGATCCACCCAGGAAGACAGGGCTCACTGGAGGCCACTATTATAACAATGTGTCCATCAGAAGTAGGACAGAAGAATGGGGATGAGGGGACGTTGGGAGGTTGGAGGAGGATAATCTAAGCATGGAAGACAAAAACTTCCTTTGGAATATTTATTCTTATCTTCAATTATGGAATTCTTGTGCGTTGGCAAGGTCCCCAGGTATTTGTTGCTGAGATATAGACTCAAAGGAATATATTAGTGAAGGAAAAATGGTCAATGCTAGCAGTTTTATTAGTGTTTGGCACCTGGGGGATAATATGTAAGAATGAAAAGTAAAATGGAAAAGCAGAAGAAATGTGAATATCAAAGAGATGGAGGTAAGAAATATACCCAGATACACAGGTACACTGAAACAGAACATTTTGCCTGGAAATTATATACACATTCCAGACTCTACGTCTATATATCATGTATACATTCAAAATACTCTAAGATAACTTTATTGTTGCAGCCTTGAAAGTGTGTTTTCCTTTTATAGCCCTGCAATTCAGGTAGGCTGTCACCAAGGAATGGCTACATGCTTTAACTGAGAGCCACACGGGTCCTTTAATTCAAGCCTCTTTGAATCATATAATTGTGAATTTCCTATCTGTAATCAGTAGACATGCAATTCTTTATTAAAGGAATTGAATCTAAAATATCATTAGCAACTCATTCTTTTTTTTTCTTATTTTTCTTTTTTTTTTTTAAATTTTTTATTGTTGGTTGTTCAAAACATTACAAATTTCTTGACATATCATATTCCACACTTTGGTTCAAGTGGGTTATGAACTCCCACCTTCACCCCATACACAGATTGCAGAATCACATCAGTTACACATCCATTGATTTACATATTGCCATACTAGTGTCTGTTGTGCTCCGCTGCCTTTCCCATCCTCCACCCTCCCCCCTCCCCACCTCTCCCCTTCCCTCCCCTCCCCTCCCCTCCCCTCCCCTCCTCTCTCTCTACCCCCTCCACTGTATAACCCTGAGGGTCTCCTTCCATTTCCATGCTATTTCCCTTCTCTCTCACTTTCCCTCCCACCTCTCATCCCTGTTAAATGTTAATCTTCTTCTCCTGCTCTTCGTCCCTACTCTGATCTTAGTTACTCTCCTTATATCAAAGAAGACATTTGGCATTTGTTTTTTAGGGATTGGCTAGCTTCACTTAACATAATCTGCTCTAATGCCATCCATTTCCCTGCAAATTCTATGATTTTGTCATTTTTTAATGCAGAGTAATACTCCATTGTGTATAAATGCCACATTTTTTTATCCATTCGTCTATTGAAGGGCATCTAGGTTGGTTCCACAGTCTTGCTATTGTGAATTGTGCTGCTATGAACATCGATGTAGCAGTGTCCCTGTAGCATGCTCTTTTTAGGTCTTTAGGGAATAGACCGAGAAGGGGAATAGCTGGGTCAAATGGAGGCTCCATTCCCAGCTTTCCAAGAAATCTCCATACTGCTTTCCAAATTGGCTGCACCAATCTGCAGTCCCACCAGCAATGTACAAGTGTACCCTTTTCCCCACATCCTCGCCAGCACTTGTTGTTGTTTGCCTTCATAATGGCTGCTAATCTTACTGGAGTGAGATGGTATCTTAGGGTGGTTTTGATTTGCATTTCTCTGACTGCTAGAGATGGTGAGCATTTTTTCATGTACTTGTTGATTGATTGTATGTCCTCCTCTGAGAAGTGTCTGTTCAGGTCCTTGGCCCATTTGTTGATTGGGTTGTTTGTTCTCTTATTGTCTAATTTTTTGAGTTCTTTGTATACTCTGGATATTAGGGCTCTATCTGAAGTGTGAGGAGTAAAGATTTGTTCCCAGGATGTAGGCTCCCTATTTACCTATCTTATTGTTTCTTTTGCTGAGAAAAAACATTTTAGTTTGAGTAAGTCCCATTTGTTGATTCTAGTTATTAACTTTTGTGCTATGGGTGTCCTATTGAGGAATTTGGAGCCCGACCCCACAGTATGTAGATCGTAGCCAACTTTTTCTTCTATCAGACGGCGTGTCTCTGATTTGATATCAAGCTCCTTGATCCATTTTGAATGCACTTTTGTGCATGGCGAGAGAAAGGGATTCAGTTTCATTTTGTTGCATATGGATTTCCAGTTTTCCCAGGACCATTTGTTGAAGATGCTATCCTTCCTCCATTGCATGCTTTTAGCCCCTTTATCAAATATAAGATAGTTGTAGTTTTGTGGATTGGTTTCTGTGTCCTCTATTCTGTACCATTGGTCCACCCGCCTGTTTTGGTACCAGTACCATGCTGTTTTTGTTACTATTGCTCTGTAGTATAGTTTGAAGTCTGGTATCGCTATACCGCCTGATTCACACTTCCTGCTTAGCATTGTTTTTGCTATTCTGGGTCTTTTATTTTTCCATATGAATTTCATGATTGCTTTCTCTATTTCTACAAGAAATGCCATTGGGATTTTGATTGGCATTGCATTAAACCTATAGAGAACTTTTGGTAATATCGCCATTTTGATGATGTTAGTTCTGCCTATCCATGAACAGGGTATATTTTTCCATCATCTAAGATCTTCTTCTATTTCTGTCTTTAGGGTTCTGTAGTTTTCATTGTATAAGTCTTTCACCTCTTTTGTTAGGTTGATTCCCAAGTATTTTATTTTTTTTGAAGATATTGTGAATGGAGTGGTTGTCCTCATTTCCATTTCAGAGGATTTGTCACTGATATACAGGAATGCCTTTGATTTATGCGTGTTGATTTTATATCCTGCCACTTTGCTGAATTCATTTATTAGCTCTAATAGTTTCTTTGTAGAGCCTTTTGGGTCTGCTAGGTATAGAATCATGTCATCTGCAAATAGTGATAATTTAAGTTCTTCTTTTCCTATTTTGATGCCTTTAATTTCTTTCGTCTGTCTAATTGCTCTGGCCAGTGTTTCGAGAACTATGTTGAACAGAAGTGGAGAGAGAGGGCATCCCTGTCTTGTTCCAGATTTTAGAGGGAATGCCTTCAGTTTTTCTCCATTCAGAATGATGCTAGCCTGAGGCTTAGCATAGATTGCTTTTACAATATTGAGGTATGTTCCTGTTATCCCTAGTTTTTCTAGAGTTTTGAACATAAAGGGATGCTGTACTTTGTCGAATGCTTTTTCCGCATCTATCGAGATGCTCATATGGTTCTTATTTTTAAGTCTATTGATGTGGTAAAATTTATGATTTCCGTATATTGAACCAGCCTTGCATCCCAGGGATGAATCCTACTTGATCATGGTGCACAATTTTTTTGATATGTTTTTGTATCCGATTCGCCAGAATTTTATTGAGGATTTTTGCATCTAGGTTCATTAGAGATATTGGTCTGTAGTTTCCTTTCTTTGAAGTGTCTTTGTCTGGTTTAGGTATCAGGGTGATGTTGGCCTTCGTAGAATGAATTTGGAAGTTCTCCCTCTTTTTCTATTTCCTGAAGTAGCTTGAAAAGTATTGGTATTAGTTCTCTTTAAAGGTTTTGTAAAATTCTGCTGTATACCCATCCGGTCCTGGGCTTTTCTTAGTTGGTAGTCTTTTGATGGTTTCTTCTATTTCCTCAATTGATATTGGTCTGTTTAGCTTGTCTATATCCTCCTGACTCAATCTGGGCAGATCATATGACTTAAGAAATTTATCGATGCCTTCACTATCTTCTAATTTATTGGAGTATAAGGATTCAAAATAATTTTTGATTATCTTCTGTATTTCTGAAGTGTCTGTTGTGATATTGCCTCTTTCATCCCGTATGCTAGTAATTTGAGTTCTCTCTCTTCTTCTCTTCGCTAGCATGGCTAAGGGTCTGTCGATTTTATTTATTTTTTCAAAGAACCAACTTTTAGTTTTGTCAATTTTTTCAATTGTTTCTTTTGTTTCGATTTCATTAATTTCAGCTCTGATTTTAATTATTTCTTGCCTTCTACTTCTTTTGCTGTTGTTTTGCTCTTCTTTTTCTAGGATTTTGAGATGAAGTATGAGATCATTTATTTGTTGGTTTTTTCTTTTTTTAAGGAGTGAACTCCAAGCAATGAATTTTCCTCTTAGAACTGCTTTCAATGTGTCCCATAGATTCCGATATGTTGTGTCTGTGTTTTCATTAATCTTTAAGAATTTTTTAATTTCCTCCTTGATGTCTTCTATAACCCATTTATCATTCAGTAACCTATTGTTCATTCTCCAAGTGATGTATTCTTTTTCCTTCCTTCTTTTATCATTGATTTTCAGTTCCATTCCATCATGATCAGATAGGATGCATGGTATTATCTCTACTCCTTTATATTGTCTAAGAGTTGCCCTGTGACATAATATATGATCTATTTTTGAGAAGGATCCATGTGCTGCTGAGAAAAAAGTGTAACTGCTTGATGTTGGGTGGTATATTCTATATATGTCAATTAAGTCTAGGTTATTAATTGTGTTATTGAGTTCTATAGTTTCCTTATTCAACTCTTGTTTGGAATATCTGTCCAGTGGCGAGAGATGTGTGTTGAAGTCTTCTATGATTATTGTATGGTGGTCTATTAGACTCTTGAACTTGAGAAGAGTTTGTTTGATGTACAAAGCTGCACCATGGTTTGGGGCATATATATTTATGATTGTTATGTCTTGTTGGTGTATGGTTCCCTTAAGCAGTATGTAGTGTCCCTCTTTATCCCTTTTGATTAAATTTGGCTTGAAATCTATTTTATTTGATATGAGTATGGACACTCCTGCTTGTTTCCGAAGTCCATATGAGTGATATGATTTTTCCCAACCTTTCACCTTCAGCCTATGTATGTCTTTTCCTATCAAATGCGTCTCCTGTAGGCAGCATATTGTTGGGTCTTGTTTTGTGATCCATTCTACTCGCCTGTGTCTCTTGATTGGTGAGTTTAAGCCATTAACATTTAGGGTTATTATTGAGATATGGGTTGTTCTTCCAGCCATATTTGTTTATTTATGTTACTAAACATGGTTTGTTTTCCTCTTTGATTATTTTCCCCCCTTTACTGTCCTACCTCCCACTGTTGGTTTTCATTGTTATTTTCCATTTCCTCTTCCTGTAATGTTTTGCTGAGGATGTTTTGAAGAGATGGTTTTCTAGCTGCGAATTCTTTGAACTTTTGTTTATCGTGGAAGGTTTTAATTTCATCTTCCATCCTGAAGCTTAATTTCGCTGGATACACAATTCTTGGTTGGAACCCATTTTCTTTCAGTGTTTGAAATATGTTATTCCAGGATCTTCTAGCTTTCAGAGTCTGTGTTGAAAGATCAGCTGTTATCCTGATTGGCTTACCCCTAAATGTAATCTGCTTCCTTTCTCTTGTAGCTTTTAAAATTCTCTCCTTATTCTGTATGTTGGGCATCTTCATTATAATGTGTCTAGGTGTGGGTTTCTTATGATTTTGCACATTCGGCGTCCTGTAGGCTTCTAGGATTTGGGATTCTGTCTCATTCTTCAAGTCTGGGAAGTTTTCTCTTATTATTTCATAGAATAGACTGCTCATTCCTTTGGTTTGAATCTCTGTCCCTTCCTGTATCCCAATGACTCTTAAATTTGGTCTCTTGATGTTATCCCATATTTCTTGGATGTTCTGCTCATGGTTTCTTAACAGTCTTGCTGAGCTGTCTATGTTCTTTTCCAGTTGAAATACTTTGTCTTCATTGTCTGATGTTCTATCTTCTAAGTGTTCTACTCTGCTGGTAGTATTCTCCATTGAGTTTTTAAGTTGGTTTATTGCTTCCTGCATTTCTAGGATTTCTGTTTGTTTGTTTTTTATAACCTCTATCTCCCTGTATAGTAGATCCTTTGCTTCCTGGATTTGTTTGCGTAATTCATTGTCGAAGTGATCTTTCATTGTCTGATTTTGCTGTCTAATGTCTTCCTTGATACTCCAGATCATCTGAAGCATGTATATCCTGAATTCTTTATCTGACATTCCATCTGCTGCAGCTGTTACCTCTTCTAAAGTTGCGTTGACCTGCATTGCTTGTGGTCCTTTCTTTCCTTGTCTTTTCATACTGCTTGCGTATCTTTCCTGCAGGCGTGGGCGGCGGCTCTGCTCTCTCCTTATTCCAATTGGGGTGTCATGGCTACTACGCCGGCAGGTCACTGGGCCTGTTCTGGGCGCTGGCGGCTGCTCTGTTCTGCCCCTACTCCAATTGGGGTGACGAGTGTACCACGCCGGCAGGCCACCGGGCCTGATCCGCCGGTCGGTTGCAGGTTTGCCTACCCTGCAGGCGCGGGCGGCGGCTCTACTCTGCCCCTACTCCAAATGGGGTGACGTGTCTGTCGTACCGGCAGGCCACTGGGCCTGTCCCGCTGGTCGGTCGCAGATCTGCCCACCTTTCGGGCACGGGTGGAGGCTCTGCTCTGCCCCTACTCCAATTGGGGTGTCGTGACTACCCCTCCTGCAGGACACTGGGCCTGTTCCTGGCACGGGCGGCGACTCTGCTCTGCCCCTACTCCAATTAGGGTGGTGTGTGTACCACGCCGGCAGGCTCCTGGGCCTGAGCCTGATCCGCCTGTGTGTCGCAGGTCTGCCTACCTTGTAGGCACGGGCGGCAGATCTGCCCTGCCCCTCCTACCACGCCTGCGGACCCCTGGGCCTGATCTGCAGGTTGGTCACAGGTCTGCTCACCCTGCGGGCACGGGTGGCGGTTCCGCTCCGCCCCCACTCCAATTGGGGTCACGTGGCCACCACACCGGCAGGGCCTGATCCGGGCGTGGGAGAAGGATCTGCTCTGCCCCTACTCCAGTTGGGGTGACGTGTGTACCACGCTGGCAGGCCACTGGGCCTGACCCGCCAGTCTGTCACAGGTCTGTTTACCTTGCAAGCGCGGGCGGCGGCTCTGCCCTGCCCCTCCTACCACGCCCATGTACCACTGGGTCGCGGGTCTGCCCACCTTGCGGGTGCGGGTGGCGGCTCCGCTCCACCCCCTCTCCAATTGGGGTCAGGTGGTCTCCGCGCTGGCAGCGGCCCGGCTCCTCCCCTCTGGCTCTACGACAAATTGAGGAGACTCGGGTGTCTGTGCCCCACCCCCCCTACCAGGAGACCAGGAACTCATTCTTTTAAAGTGGAATTTTAGGAAGAAAACCTCTCCAGCCCATTTTGTACCTGGCTCATCAATCTTTAACCTTCCTTTCATCCATTTCCTCTGAATCTAAAATCAATAGCCTTTCCAAATAGTTCCTCTGTTAGCAGCTACTGTCATCTTCTGTTATGGCCACAGAAACATGTCAGAGTTCCTCTCTCTGAGGTTGTTAGACTTAACCAAAGAGAGGGTTTTAGTTTACTTTATAGCACACCTCGTCTCTGTTTGCATTATCATGCAGAAGGGAAAAATGTAAAATGAAATGGAGGTAAGGTGCTAAACCTTGTCCTTCTTCACCGATGGCTTGCTCCTGAGTTTTAATTTTGCAGAATTTCCTCATCGTTTCTCTTTTGTTTATTTATTTTTAAAGTTTTTTATTTTATGCACGAGAGATGGAGCCCAGGACCTCACACATGCTAGGCCTGTGGTATAACACTAAGCTTCATCTCCCACCCTTAACTGACTTCTTTAATAGAGTCAGTACGGCCTGAATAGATGATAGGCAGCTTACTCTCTCTTTCCAATCATCAGCTCCTTCCTCATTTGGTGCCATAACTTCAGATTTCTCTATAAATTTTCCTGGAAGATCTGTAACAGTTTTTAACAGTTTGAACCAATCTTCAAAGGTTTAGAAGAGTGATTTACACCACCTCCATTTGCAAATGCCTTCTTTATTTCTTGAGCTGGACAAACCAGGTAAACAAGAAAATTAAAAACAACAACATTCATTTAGAGATGACTCCTCCTAACGATGGCCTATGCGAAGACAACTTTTTGGGAAGTCTTTTAGTTAGTTCCAGGCGAGCCTGTGGGATTCTCTTCCATCCACAGCCCCCTCACAAACACAATTAACTGTCCTCTTCGCCTACCAACCAAAGTCAACCGTGCAGCTCCACCTTGAGTCTCAGTGTTGTGGTTCCGTGTGGGCAGGGATTTTTTTTTTCCCCACTGTGCTCTGTGTGCAGGTGTTAAGGACAGTTCTTATCTCCCAGTTCTCTGGAGGAAGTCCTGGGGGTAGTTGGCCTCAGCTTTATCTCAATGAGGCAGTGCAAGGTCAAAACCAAAAATTCACTCAATTTTGAATTATTGAAGTTGGATGAAAGAGAAGTCATTACCGGGTGCAACATCTGGTGTTTCTGTCCCAAGGCCACAGCAGAATGATCGTCTCTGAAGCTTAATGATTTTGCACTTCATGCAGCAGTTTAAGTTTTTCACAGCCTGAACTCGATTAATTTCCACTACCCAGGGGGGAGGTGGAGATGGAAGTGTCATAAATTTCTGCAATGGAGGCAATATCCTATTATTGATCAGTCATTTGCATAAGCACCAAGACTTTGCCTGCACTTTCAGGGGAATGCAGGGACCTCTTGCAGTGTCTCTGGCCTATGGATCAGGTGACACAGGACCTCTGCTTTAGGTTATCAATTGTCTCGGCTGGACTTTTGGAAGACATTATGGGGCAAACCATACATAGCTGAGACCAGGGACATGTGCTTACATGTCAGAATTATCTGTTGGTGGGTGGAAAGCACAGCTTGAGATAGCAAGCATGCGGACAACACCCCCTGGTGTTGGTAAGGATAAATCAACAGGTACAAAGAAGGTACTATTGGGACAATAAATAAGAACAATGGGGGTTGGGGTGTAGCCTATGTAGAGCATATGCTTAGCTCCTGGTTCAATTCCCATTTATAAGTAAGTAAATAATAAAATAAAAAGCAAATAATTAAAAGACAATAAGTAAAAAATTACAATGTTTCTTTGGGACAATCAGACAATAGGGTATCAGTTTAGTTATATGTCATTACTTTAATAGACTATTTAGGGTTTTGCTGTAGGGATTTTCCATAATTTATTTAACTAATATTTAAGATAATTCCAATTTTCTGCCATTATCAACAATGCTTAAGGAACATCTTTGCATGTGTTTCTCTATGAACTTAGGATGAATTATTATATCCTTGGGAAGATGTTCCATGAATGGAACTGTTGGGTCATAAAATGTTGATACATGGGTTGGGCACGGTGGTGAATGCCTATAATCCCAGTTACTGGGCGTGGGGGCCTGAGGCAGGAGGATCACAAGTTCAAAGCCAGCCTCAGCAAAAGGCACTAAGCAACTCAGTGAGACCCTGTCTCTAAATAAAATACAAAAAAACAAAAAAATAGGGCTGGGGATGTGGCTCAGTAGTCATGTGCCCCTGAGTACTGGTACTCCACCTCCCTCAATGTTGATACATATGTTAGATGATCTTCTAAAAAGGTACATACTAAGATTATAAATCAATTGCTTATAATTTCTCTTGGAATTTTAATTTAAATGTATATTTTTACTTTTAGATATTTGCTCCAAATGAAATTTCTTTGGGTAGATTTATCACTTCTATTTTTCCAAATGACCGGTTTTCTTGACTCATTTTGTTCAATAGTTTACCTATACCATCTGTCGAAATCTCATACACATGAGTCTGCTTATAAACTATAAATTATGTACTATTGAGCTTTCTGTTAACTCTTGTATAATGTCTTAATATTTATTTTTGCATGTCTTAATATTCAATGGGACAAATACTTATTCTTCTTCCTGTATATAGCTGATATTCTTTGGGGATTTTAAAATTGATATTTTTTGTATCAAAGACTAAAGTCTTGAAATATTTTTGATTGGGATTTGCATGGAATTCACTTTTTAAGTTTATTGTATTTTTATAATATGGAGTGTATATTAAAAAAAAAAGAGGATGCAATTTTCCATGTATTTTAACATCTTGTGTCCCTTAGTAAAATTGTGTCCCTTTAGTCATATAAGTCACGCATACAACTCATTAAACTTTATTCCTAGGAACCT
Source organism: Marmota monax (assembly GCF_021218885.2). Classification (NCBI taxonomy): domain Eukaryota; kingdom Metazoa; phylum Chordata; class Mammalia; order Rodentia; family Sciuridae; genus Marmota; species Marmota monax. The sequence continues at coordinate 7,834,185 of NW_026693082.1, forward strand.
TACATTTTTGTGATTAAGGTATTCCTTGTCCAAAGTTTAAGCTCCCCAGCTTGGTCCATGTAAGTAGGCTAATCTATTCAGCCCTTGATTCTCCAAATGGTTGGACACTAAAGCCTGTGCCTGCGCATTGGCACCTGCAGGTTTTCCTGGAGTGAAGGGTCTAGATCGCACTTCCGGCTTTCTCCTTCCTCCCCCCACTTCTGTGGTCCAGTGTTCCTGGCAGGCCTTGCTGAAGGAAATAGGGGAGAATCAGTCTCACAAAACTCCCCAGAAGTGACCACCAATGAAAAAAGCTCATATTTTCTAAGTGCTGGTACTCTATACCTGGAGTTAACTTCCACGGCTGAAAGACAAGATCTGTGGCCTCAGCAGCCTGGGACTGCTGGAGCTGAGGCTGGGCTTGGAACTGCACAGGCTTCTTACACTGACTCGGTCTTGAGGCCAGGAGTCTTAGCAGTCAACCTGGGACACTGGGGGGAAAGTTTCCAGGCCCCTCCCTGCAAACACTCTTCTGCCCTCTATGCAAAAGGAAAGATACTGGGGCAAGAAAGGCAGCCCCAGCTCTCAGAGCAGCCGGGAAATCTCCCCAGGGCTCTGGCCAGCAGAAAGAACACTCTCTAGAGAACCAGGGAGTTCGATTTTTCTGGTTCTGATTTCTATCTCAGTCATTAAAATTCAAGCTTTAAAAATCAGACCCTATCCATTATGTTTTAATAATCATCACTGGGTCTTAAAGTGATTAATAATGGAAAGTTTTTGTTTAAATATTAAACATTAATGGTTTTGTTCTGTTCATGAGAACTGAAGGCAGACAATTGGAAATAGGCTTACAACAGGCTCTGTCCCTGGGGTGGTGGCTGATGACTAAGGTGACCCTTGAGCAATGGTGCTTGTGATCAAGAAAATTGGCCACCTCCAACCCCCAACACACCTTTCCCATTATGGTGGCTGCACCCTCACTCTGGCAGTTTGGGACTTCACAGAAGCCTTTTGCATTTTTTTTTTTTTGTTTTCTGAATGACCAGTCAGTCAGCTAGAGAGAATCTATTGTCAATTGCTTCTTCTCTTTGATGCCACAAGACTATACCCTGAGGATCAGAAAACCAAATCCCTTTTCTTAATAATAATAGATGCTCTCTTGCACTGAGCTGACACTTTATATACATTATTCCATTTAAAGTTTACAAGTACCCTAAGGGGTCTGCAATATCATTCTTATTTTAATATGAGAATACCAAGGCTTAGACATAATGACTTTCCAAGGACACCTGACTTGTAAGCAATAGAGAGATTGGGAAGCAGTTCTTATTTGTTTTCCAATAACATTCTTTTTCCATTGCCCCATCTCACCTAAGTAAATCACAGTGAAAGTAACCAACGTAACTTCTTGGGACATGATTTTACTTTTGCTGGACACTCCCTTTTCTTTTTTGAAGGAGTAGTAACATTACCATAATAGAAAATGCTTACACTGTACTTTACCAAATGCCAGGTACTGTTCTAAGGACTTTGTAAATATTAAATCACTGAATCCTCACAACCTTCCCATGATCAGTTAGTGTCTTAGTCTATTCAAGCAACTATGACAAGATACCATAAACTGGGTGCTTATAAACAGCAGCAACACATTTCTGGAGTTCTGGAGCCACAGCAAGGTGCAGACGATTCTGGGTCTGGTGAGGACCTGCTTCTTGTTCAAAGACTGTGCCTTTTCATTGTGCCCTCACATGGTGGAAGGGAAAAAAATCAGTTTTCTAAGATCTCTTTTGTAAGGGCACTAATCCCATTTGTGAGAGTTCTCTTCTCATGACCTCATCACCTTCCAAAGGTCCTAACATCACCTGGGGGCGGGGGTATTAGGATCTCAACATAGGAATAGGGGGTAGGGCATAAACAGTCAGGATTTGAATGCAGGTGACCTGAAATCAGAGTCCTGTGCTCTTAACCATTTAATCAAGATGGGGAGGGTGTGGAGGAGGCTTCTCGGTGGAGCTGTCAAGAGTTCTAGGTGCACATGCTGTATCTGAGGTAGACTACTGGGAATCTGAACAGTGCTCCCAAGAAGGCATTTGGACATCATTTGGCATCATCAGCACCTAGGTGTTATGTCAAGCCTGAGATAAGGGGGAATTAACTTCTGAAAACTATATAGGTGGATAGAAGAGAGGCTCAGAGCCCCTTCCACATCCCAAAGTTGAATAGAAGAAAGAGAAGGTTGGCAAAGGATGTCAGTGAGGACTTCTTTTTCCTCACATCTCGTATCCCAATCCTCAAGCAAGTCCTGTGGCTTCCAACTTGATTCTCACCACTCCTTACCTCTGTCCAGCCTCGGGTATCCTAGAATAAATCATTTCATGGCTGACTACTACGATCTGGGAAATCTGGCTCCCCACCCAGACCCCTGTGTTTCACCTCTGTCTTCCCAATCCTCCTTCTAAAGTCCTGCCACATCAGTCTTTTTTCCTGAACATGTGAGCACACTCTCCCCTCAGGGTACCTGTATTTGCTATTTTACATAATATTAATCAGTTTTCTATTGCTGTGACAAAATGCCTGAGAAAAAATAAACTTAAAGGAGGACTCGTCTATTTTGATTCATGGTTTCAGAGGTTTCAGGCCATGGTGAGCTGGCTCCATTGATTTTGGGCCTGTGGTGAGACAGGACATCATGGTGGGGGAGGGTGTGGTGGTAAAAGAGGCTGCTCATCCTATGGCAGCCAGGAAGCGAAGAGAGAAGAAAGAAAGGTTTGGGGTCCCAGTATCTCCTTCAAGGGCATGCTCCCCAAAACCTATTTCCTTAGGCAAGGTTCCACTTACTAAAGGTTTCACCAGCTCCCAATGTGCTATCAGCTGGGGAAGCCTTCAACACATCGTGGTCTTTGGGGGACATTAAGGTCCAAACCATAACACATGTGTTTGGAGTGCACTTCCCTAGGTATTCCCAGGGCTCTCTGTCCACTTTTTTCACATCCTACTCCAATGCCAACTTTTCACAGAGGACCTTCTGGCTACTCTACCAGACAGACACTATTTAATCTTACAGCCTGCTTTAGTTTTCTCCATAGCCCTCATTATTATCACATTATATTACACATAATGTAGTATGTGTAATTCATTGATCATCCCCTCTCTGTACTGGTAAGCACCTAAGCACCGTGAGAGTGGAGACTGTGCTTATTCACTACTGTATTCCCAGTGCTCAGAGGAGTGGGAGACCTACAACAAATATTTGTGAACATTTGTGAGTGAATGTTCTATTACTTACAAAGAAACTGGAAAATATTGGTGTGAGTAGGAAGAAAATGAGAAGGATTATGCTGTCATAGAAGCCAAGAGAGGAAAGTGTTTTAAGAAGTTGAGACATGCATCCGTATTTAATGCTGATGAGAGATCAAGGGGATGAGGAGGATGTACTGACTTTGGATTTGGATGTTGATGTTCTTCCCATTTCACTTCATGATTATTGGTGTGATAGAGACTCATGTTCATTGTGGCATGGTAGGTAAGAGCACAACAAATGGTGGGGGGATAACCATCATTAACTTAGTGGTTGAATAAATTATTATATCCATATTGCAGAACATGATGCAAAAAAGAGAGGCGATCTTTAGTATTTTCTGGAAAGATATAAAGACATACTAAGTAAAAATGTAAGTTAGACTCAAATTTTATAGTAGAAGGCTTTTTTTTTGCCTTCTGTTTTTGTTAGATTACACACATCCACATCCATACACACACACATAAGGAAAAATTAGAATGAACAATAAATTATTTCATAGATTATCCCTGTGACGTTGAATGTCTTGGGAGATTTTCACCTATTACTTTTTATAGTTGTTTTTTAAGTGGTAGGAAAATGGAAAGTAGTTTTCTACTTTGTAATTTGCCCGTAGTTTTCCAAGAATTTTTAAAAATCCAGAAATATATTTAATAGATACAAATAATTGATGGTGGGGGCTGGAAGCACCGCCCCTGATGTGAGCCATCTGGTGAAAGGCCAGAGGATCAGGAGGAAGCCCTGAGCATGAGTGGAAGCTTTCAGCTTGCTTGCCTCTGCTCTGGAAACATGTAAGAACCCAAACAATTGGGTCTTTGAGTGGTGTGTTAGTCAGCTTTTCCTCACTGTGACCAAAATACCTGACACAAATAACTTTGGGGAGGAAAGATTTATTTTGGCTCAGAGGTTTCAGTCCATAGCCTGCTGACTCAAAAGCACACCATCAGGGTGGAAGAACATGGTGGAGGAAAGCTGCTCAGCCCTTGACAACCATGAAGAAGCGGGTCCTGGGACAAGATATAATGCCCTGGGAAGTAAGGGGGAGGGGCACACCTCCAGTGACCTATTTTCTCCAACCATGTCCCACCTGCCTATAGTTTCCACCACCTGCCAGCAATCCATTTAAATTATTAATCCATCAAATGGATTAATCTACTGGTGAGGCCAGATCCCTCATGATCTAATCACTTTTCTAAAGCCCCACCTTTGGACATTGCTGCACTGGGGACCAAGCCTTCAACACATAAGATTTTGGGAGGATACTGTAGATCTAAACCATAACAGATGGCGTTTGTCATGAAAGTGAGCTGGTATTGTGCTGGCTGCTCTGTCTCTCCTCAGGGGGCCCTTCTGTTGTGTGCCAGTGGCTGTGTTAGTCCAATGGTCTGTGAAGAATTCTTCTAGGTTATGCCAAACAGCTGGGATGCCATCATTTATTTTGTTGAATTCATTATTGTCCCAAGACACCTAGAATCTGCAACGTGAACTCTGATGAGAACTGAGCCTGCAAACCTAGCTCTTCTCTTTTCTAGATGCACCATTAGTTGTTTTTAACTTTGAGCAACGGGACATACACTTGGCTTACCCACTAGAGGTTTTGTGGCAGAGTAAAATTCATTTTTGTTGAATAAGTAGGTAAGAACCAAAGCTAACCTCTCATGTAAATTTTTCTTGGAAAATGAAACAAATAATTTACCCGATGAAGTATATTTTTTAAAAATTGATTCTTATTTATTTATTTATGACAGTAGGATGCATTGCAATTCTTATTACATATATACAGCACAATTTTTCATATCTCTGGTTATATAAACAGTATATTCACACCAATTCATGTCTTCATACATGTACTTTGTATAATAATGACATCACATTCCACCATCATTAATAACCCCTTCAACCCCTCCAACCCCTCTGCCCTATCTAGAATTCGTCTATTCCTTCCATTCTATTGGACGTTGTTATTACCCTATGTGCATATATGAGTACATGACCAGTGTAATTCTACATGAGGTACAACCAGAAAAATGAGAAGTTACACTCCATTTATGTATGATGTGTCAAAATGCATTCTACTGTCATGTAATTTGAACAAGTTAAAAAAAAAGAAGAAAAAGAAAAAAATTGGATTCTACTTAATTAATGAGATAGAAGATGCTACTGTTCTTCCCTTTTGACATTGTTAAGGAATCAGTATTGAGGCCTTCTGTGTGTGTAGGAGGAAAGGTCAGTGGAATCTCTATGTCTTCCTAGTCAAACTCATTGAAAGAGAGAGAGGGAAGAGAAGTTCTTGTCTGCTATCTCTTTCTCACTTCTTGGTCTTTTCCCAGCTCTCTGCAAGATGACCTTCTTTCCCTGGTTTATCATTCCTCATCTCCATATACTCTCCCTCCTTATCCACCACCCACATGCCAAGAGATAGTCTGAGTCCCCAGAGCCTAGCCTGGTCTCTGACGTGGCCCTTCCTGCACAGCACATCCAGCACCCCAAGCTCTCACACACTGTTCTGACATTGCTCAGGTCATTCTCTTTCCCTGGCGTGTCATTCCCTCATTGTTCTACCTAACAAACTTACCTTTCATGACCAGCTTAACTGTCCTTAGAGAAAATTTGCTGACCACTCTCCACTACCTCAAAGAAGAATGGAGTCTTTACAAATATGGGTTCTTCTTACACTTTGAAGAGATTGCAGTCAAGGGATCAGAATATTCCAATGAAAAGATGCCACTTTGGCATAAGGATTATTTTGAGCTGAAGGTGATTGAGAAACAGTGCTTGCAGGAACTTCCAACTTTATGCCTAAAACTAGTATAAATTTTGCTTTGTACAGATGTTCCCCCTTCCCTCTCTCATACCATTATCACTAGAAAAATAAAATTGGCACCTAGTTGAGTCTGTACAAATCTTGCTAAAATAAAATTTTTACTTCCACTAGTTTCTTTCATATATTTGCCTTTCCACAATTTGCTGCTTCTAGGTATCCCAACCCCCTTTACTTTGTTTTGTCAGTTCTTATCACCTTTTGTTAAGATGGTATATAAGCCCCCAATTCTAACACCCTATGAGTTACTTAAGTTCTGCCATGTATATGTGCATTACATATATATAAGCTCTGGGTTTTTTTTCCCTTGTTAATCTTTTAGAAGTTTGATTCCTGAGTCCCAGCCACTGAATTTAACAAAGTGAAGGAAGAGGGGTTTTGTTTCTGTTTTTCCTCTCCCACAGTAGACACAGAATTTAACCTCAGCATCAGTAGAACTTGTCATTGTTCTACTTGTGGTGTCTCTTCTGTTCTGTACTTTTACATCTTTAGCTTCTAACGCAGCATAGGTACTTATTGTGGTTTGAATCTGGAATGTCTCCCCAGAAGCTCATGTGTTAGGCAATACAAAAATGTTCAGAAGTGAAAATATCAGATTATGAGAGCTCTGACCTCATCAGTGGATTAAACTATTTGATGGATTAATAATTTGAATGGACCAATGGGTGGTAATTGTCAGCAGGTGGGACATGGCTACAGGAAGTAGGTCACTTTGGGCATGCCCTTGGAGACTATATCTTGTCCCTGGCTCCTTTCTCATTCTGTCTGCTTCCTGGCTGCTTTCCTTTGCCATTCCCTTCCACCATGATGTTCTGCTCACCTTGGGTCCAGAGCAATGGAGTTGGTTCACTATGGACTGAGACCTCTGAAACTATGAACCAGAAAAACCAACAAACCAAAAAGAAACAACACCCCCACATTTCCTTCTCTAATTTGTTGTTGTGAGGTATTTTGATCACAGTGATGGAAAGCTAACAGAATACTTTATTTTATTGTTCTTCACTTTATTGAGTTTTACAGATACTGTTTGTTTGTTTTTTTAAACAAATTGATGGTTTCTGGTAACCCCACGTTGATCAAGTCTATAGGTGCAATTCTTTTCCAATGACTGAGACGGTCAATAGCATTTTTTGGCAACAAAGTTCTTTTAAATTAATATATGTAATTTTTAGACATCATTTGGTGGCACACTTAATAGACTGCACTGTCGCGTAAACATGACTTTTATATGCACTGGAAAACTAAAATATTCATGAGCCTCACCTCATTACGGTATTCACTTTATTGTGATGGTCTGGACCCAAACTGTCAATCTCTCTGAGGTATATCTGCACTGGATGTGCAGCTCCTAATACATATTTGAATAAACAAATGAATTATTGGCAATAGGGATCTGAAAGGCAAGACTCACAATTCTGTTGGGGACTCATTGTCCTGATGATAGGAATATTGATGAGCCATGTGCACGTCACTTCTCTTCCTGATTACCACCCTGACTCTTGTCCAAGTCTACACTCTACATAAAAGTTGGCTCAAGAGCTTTAAATCCCTGTCCTGATTCTTGACCCAGTCTAAACCTTTACATTATTCACTTCCTGTTTATGATGGCATTTGTTGGATTGTAAAGCAAGGTGACCCTTGAGGAATGCAAACAACTGAGGGCTTATAAATGATTTTAGAATGCCATGCTGTTATGAATCAATAAAGTGGGTGAGTGAGTCAAAACCATTAAGCTCTCTTCTGGATTGCTAACTATTTGTCAAATTAAAAAAAAAAGCACTAAACCACCCCATGGGGAGAGTCTTGATATTCATTCTTCCTCATGAGCAATTTCTTATTAAGAGTAATGTAAGATAAGAAGTCAGAATTCCAGATGCGGGGGGTGGGGGCGGGGAGTGTGGGTGGGCTGGGATCATCTCTCGTTCTAATTCCCACTTTCCGTATATTTTAAGTATGTGTCAGCCAAGAGAGTGATGCATAAATTATTAGTACCCAAAGGCAGTTCCTGAAAAGGGAAGAGAGTTTATAAATGTTGCAGCACTGTTTCCTTCTGAGGGACGCTGAGTGAATCAAAAGTCTTGTGGACTTTTGCCCCTTAATTTCTCTTGTCTCCTGGGAGAAAGAGTGTCTCCGCAATGCCCTGAGGACTTGGGAAACTCCACTGCTTTCTCCAGGATGAACATCAAGGGCTGTGGGGCCACAGGCCTCCCCCACAATGGCACCTTTCAGATAGGAAGTAATTTGCTGATCACCCGCTGGCTGTAGGCGTGGGGCAGTACCAAGTGCCTGCTAGCCTGGTGCATCAATGTCACTTTCCAGCAGCCAGGACTAACGATAACATGAGGACCAAAACATGACAAGCAGCCCCCCAGAGAGTAAGATTTCCCTTGATTGGCTTCAGTCTAAAAGTGAGGACTGGATGTGAGTTTTCCTCGTGTGCTTCATAACCAAGTCCTGCACGCCAGTTCGTGGTGTGGGTTTTAGTTAGACCCTTTATTTCTCTGACTGAAGGGAAAGCAATGGCAGCGGTAGGGTAGGGGTAGGCTAGGAGAGGGAGAGGGCAAATATGGGGGCTCCTCCTCCTCATCATCCTGATAGGTATTCAGGGGTCTTCTTTGGACTCAAGAACATCCCAAGGAGTCTGTGGAGTGAGGTCAATGGGGATAGCTTCAGGATGGGGGTGGCAGCTTACCCTATCATTGTGATCAAAATACCTCACAAGAACAAATTAGAGAAGGAAATTTTGGAGTATTGTTTCATTTTGGTTTGTTGGTTTTTTTGGTTCATACCTGGTTCTACCTGGTGAAGATTTGATAGTCACTGACTGCAGGTTTGGGGCCAGGCTGTAGAAGGTATTATTCATCGGAGAAATTTTCACTCTGTCCCAGGATGTGTCAGTCTTACTCTGGTGATGACCCAATTTTTTTTCTAATATGGAAAAGAAGACCCCAAAGCTATGTGTTCAGACATTTTTTAAAGCCTTCAAGTATTCTTATAAAGCCACTTGCATATACATTATAAGCAAATATAATTATTTACATATGTGTGTCTGTGCATACTTAACAAATACATACATGGAATTTGTATGTACATTGTCATATACTCACGATAACATGCATTCACGTGGGCTGGAATTGTGGCTCAGTGGCAGAGTGCTTGCCTTGCACATGTGAGGTACTGGGTTCAATCCACTCATGTATCACTTTAACAAGATTACCTTCTGAGAAATGTGTTGTTAGGTGATTTTGTCCTGTGCAAATATCACAGAATATGTAGGCAAATCTAGGTGGTGTAACCCCCTGGGCTGCATGGTGTAGCCTATTGCTCCTGCCTTACAAACCTATATGACATGTTATTGTAGTGAATACTGCAGGCAATTTCAACACAATGCTATCTGTGCATCTCAACATAGAGAAGTAACAATATTAGGTGAAAGGAATTTCTGAGTTTCGTTACAATCTGCGGGACGATGTTGTCTATGAGGTTCTCCACATACTGAATGTGGTTAGGCAGCTGGACTGTACATAGCTTGAGACAAGTTTTCTCTCACCACAATTTTCCTGGAAAAGTTAGGAATCACTCCATTAGAATATAGAAATTCTTTCCATGTTGGTGCTGCTCACGTGAAATTAAAACTGGAATAAGCCACTTGAACTTTTTATTCAGTTGATACCTCATTCAAAACATGTGGAAAGTGTCTTGGAGAAACATTTTGAATGCAGTGAACTGGGAGACTTATGTTTGGTCCCTAGGCCTGGTGCTGGGAGTTCTGACATGTGTTTGGGATGTGTTTACTGACAAATGACAGGGGTTGGGACTGGGAACAGATCCTCCGTGAGGCTCCTGACTCCTTGTATCCTTATCTGGGGATAAATGCCTCTGGGTTTGTAGATTATGACTCTGCAACTTGATCCCAGAACACACTGTTGAGTTAAACTGCCCCTCCCCTGAAAAATCTTATACACTTAAAGAAACAAAAAACAACAAACTGAAGCTCAGTGGAGCACCACAGAGGACTGCACAGCTTCTCCATGTGGAGGGACCGCCATGGTTGGTTGCATTGAAATATTGACAATTTGTTTCCTTTTATGTTCTGTGGGCATGATCCCAGAAAGTTGGTTTCAAAAATATGATCTATTTTAAAGGGCAACTCTTTGCTTTGATAAAATTATGGGCCTCTTTGTTTCCTGGTTATTCCATCCAAAATTATAATGATCTGCATGTTGACAAACTTTAATTCAAGCCTGAACCTCTTGAGTTAGCATTTTACATTGGTACTATGATGCTTGGACATGGGGTTATGTGCATACACACATGATGCTTTGAATAACATTGTGAACAAATTAAAGTATGTACAAAAATATGTTAGGGATTGCATAGAATTGTGGTACTTTGTATTCTGCCTTAGAGTCTATGCACAGGAATCCATCACGAACTGGGCTGCCGTGTTCTGTGGAAGCCCCTGGTCATTGATATTTCCACAGAAACTTCCTACATACTGGGGGAGTAGCTGGGGGCTGTCTTCTGACAGATCAGGTAACCATCTCTAATGAGGTGAGAGAGGGATATATTTTATTTTCAATTCTCTCCTTTAAAATTTATATTTGCATGACTTGAACACTCACAAACACTCATACAAATGAACTTAAAGAAGGCAGAGAGGTGTCACCTTTCATGGAAATGTCAGTAGTTTGGTGGAGACCACCCAGAGCACTGTTTTCAGAACTTTGAAGCTGCAGAGGTAGGACTCAATTAGAAAAAAAAAAGTAATAGATGACTGGAGACATCCGCTAAGGGCATGGGGATTGTCAGAGGTGAGGGTGATTTGCTCTTGTATCTACAGTCGTGTGGAAGAACTGCATATTTTATTGGTTTTGAATCTGTTGGGTACATTTTTATTTGATTTGAGCTTGTTAAAACAACTGTAGCAGGCATTCAGTACTTGGCAATAGTCTCCTCAAAACATCAAAAGTTCAACTAGAATTTGTATTGTAAGTATAAAATAAGTGACTCAATTTAAAGCAGGAAATGGGAAAGAAAATCGGTGGGTTCATTTTAAGCTAGTTATATTCATAACAATTAACATTAAATTAAATTCATGTATCATCCCTAAACTGAAATTAGTTACGTCTTGTGATTTTCCGCTATTAACTTAAAACATTGTTTCATAAAATTTAACCTTCATAAGTAAAGGAAGTATACAGTCTTCAATTGAGTGAAGATTGGCTTTTACAGTAAAATAATTTTATAAGACGGCCCTTATCTCTTTACGTTGGAAGAAATCTGTAACTTGTGAAGGAACAGAGTCAGGTTTATGTTACTTGAGACTTTGCCTCAGTCCGATTGGCTACCAAATGGTTTGTTTTTTAATTGCTTAGTTCATTAGACCATAAATTCATTTTCCTTATCAGCACAGAGCAAGGCATTTATAGCCCAGCCCTGGAATAAACAAAAGCAGTTTAAGTCCAAGTAATTTGCTCCATAGCACTTTCATTAAAACCGACACTACTTTTAAAATAGAAGCTTATGTTTCTGATTTTGTATTTTTTTCTCATAAAGAATGACTTCTAATGTCCTATTTGCCCATAAAGAAATAAAATGTTTGCAGACAATGAGTGCATCATTTAGAGGTTGCACTTGGCTGCCAGTCAGAGACCTGAGCCTAATGGCTTAAGCAAATTAAAAGTTTATTTTTTATTTTCTTATAAGAGCAGGATGGGTGTTCGTAGGCTCTTCCTAGAGCCACAGAACCAGGCTCCTTAGAATTTCCTGGTCTTCCATCTTTGTTAAGCGGCTTTCATTCTCAAACTTGCCTCATGGTGTAAGATGAAAGGAGCATTGGCAGCGATCATATCTCCATTCCAGGAAGGAGCCAGAAGGAAGAGAATCTGATGTTCTTCTGAGAAACCTTCCCATCAGTCACACCAATCAACTAATTGTTCTAGATGATTTTCATGGGCTTCTTGATTTTCCTAGAGGGCTTGAACAATGTAGTCTTTGACCTGGTAATAGTGACATCAAATAGAATCATATTTCTGTCACTAATGAAAGATGGGAAAAGCCTCTGCCACAGTGACATATAGTATAGAGGAAGATAAACAGATGGCAGAGAGTGACCAGGGGCAGATCTACATCTGGGAATGGCAAGACTGAAGGTAAAGCTATCATGGAAAAACTCCATCAGCTGCACTGAGCTAAACTGGAGATACTGGTACTGTTGGGACTGGGCACAGGAAAAAATGTCAAAGTGAGGCAAATTGCACCAGTAGATAATTTTCTCTAGGGCCTAGAAGAGCCAGGTTGTCTAGATGTAGCCTGTAGCCACAGCCCTCGTGGTATGGTTGTTGATACAAGATAATACTGCTTTTAGAGAATACAGTGTTAGGAGGATTAGGCTGTCACTGTTGTGGAAAGACTTGAGGCTGCCAAGCTGCCCTGAAACATCCATTATTATTATCATTGTTATTATTATTATTATTTACCAGGGTTTGAACAGGGGCACTCAACCACTTATCCACATCCCCAGCCCTATTTTGAATTTTATTTAGAGACAGGGTCTCACTGAGTTGCTTAGTGCCTCACCATTGCTGAGGCTGGCTTTGAACTTGTGATCCTCCTGCCTCAACCTCCTGAGCTGCTGGGATTACAGGCATGGGCCACTGTGCCTGGCTATTATTAATTTTTGTATCAGGACTGTGTGAGGTGGGAGATCATGGATACTGGTAGAAGTAAAGAAGGTGGTGAAGTTAGAAGAAAATAGAAATCTAAGATTAAAATATAAAAAGGTTTCTATTTTTATGGGGCAAGGTCATCAGGACCTATTTTAAGAAAATATCTGGTTAAGAAGAAAGCCAAAGTAGTTGAAGTTAAAGAAACAAAATGGGATTAAACTAGAGAGGATTTGAGAGGGAGGACAAGGACACCGCACAGGGTGAGTTTGATCCCTGTTTTTTTTTTTTTTTTGCTTATATAGGGGCTGGTACCTTAGGGAGCTAGAGGATGAACCAGCAAGAAAGGCTTTTACTGGGTTCAGTCATTTTGTTTTCTAATTTTGGACATGATTTTCAAAATCTCTGAAGTCTCTGGACAGACTTTATTAATACCTACATAGGGATTAGTTTATAAGTCTTAGAAGTCACAGGACACTGGATGTGGGGAAGAAGGGGATGGGTGTGTGAGAAAATGTTCCCCAGGGCTTCAAGTGGGGAAAAGGAGAGAATCACCATCAAAGGACCAGAGGGTTAGATTCCCAAGCAGCTTGGCAGAACTCCAAGAAAGGGACGTCTTCCAAGTCTACCACAAACCATTCTCCCCAACTCACCCCGTCTCAGTGCAACTCAGGTTGGCTTAACAAATGGGCAAAGCTAGGCCAGAATGTTCACAGCCTAATTTTGTTAAAGTACAGAGATAAAAGATAAGACCACATAGTATGCTTTAAGCTGCAAGTAACAGAAAATTCAAATTCAGTGCTCTTCAATATTGTGGCCAGTTCCAGTGCTTATTAAGACAGGATCAACAGCATCTTCAGGGTTCCAGAATTTTCTTTCCCTCCTTCTGCACTACTCTGCTGTCCTTGGTGCCAGCTGGTCCTCCCTTCTGGTACCAGGATGGCTGCCAGGGGTCCAGACCTGGAACAGAGATACAACAATGTCCAGTTGAAGAAGTGCTGTCGTGTCAGAAGTCCTTTACCTGATTCCCCTTCTTTCATTGTTGACCAGAAATGTCCCCAGCCAAGCCTCACTTTGAGTCTTAGACCATTATGTTACTACAATTGAATATCAAGGACTGGATAATTTTTTAAAAATAGAGGTTATATATGATTATTTTCTTATTCTTAGATATGAAGTTGGGAAGAGATAAAGATACTTCTAAGGCTCTTGAAGCAAGTTGCCCAACTGTTTCCAGAAAAAAATATTCATTGCACTCTGACCAGAATACCCTTGTGTTTCATATTTTACAATATTATTTTTCAATCTTTGCAAATTTGAAAATCATATCAGTGGTATCTCAATTATATTTGCCTTTTTAAAATAAATTAACAATGTAGTATTAGTTGTAATAGTGAAAAATGGACACCATGTATGTTTAATAGGAAATGCAAAGATTGTTTTAAAAAGTGGAAAATACCCTGTCATTATAAATGGAATCATAACAAAACAAGTGATTATGTGAAAAAGTGTTAATAATAGAAAGCTATGTCAAAAAGAAAGACATAAAATGAAAAGAGTATAATTTCAATATAACTGCAGTATGCCAAAGATCAGTAAGGAACATTCAAGTGTTGATTTTTTTATTTTTTTCTCCGTTCTTCTCTCTCCTGAATTTTCTACAATGACCTAATATTACTTATGTCATCAGAAATAAAAACACTAAAAGAAAAAAAAAGACTAGGGGTTAATTTAATTTATGGTTCTGGAGGTTGGAAGTCTAAGAACATGGTGCCAACATCCAGTGAGGCCTTCTTGCTGGGTTGTGACATGGTGAAGGGCTTCACATGACAAGACAGAGAAACTAGACAGAGCTCACTTTTGCGACAGAGCCACTGCCTGTTGACCCATGCACCCTCACATCCACGAGTGGATGAATCCATTCAGGAGGGCAGAGCCCTTATGATCCAATCACCTTTTCATTGTCCCACTGCTCAAATACCACTTGCAGGTGACTTTTGGGGATTAAGTTTCCAGCATGAGTTTAGTCAGCTTTGGCATCACTACGACCAAAAGAGCTGATAAGAACAATGTAGAGGAGGAAAAGTTTATACTGGGCTCATGGTTTCAGAGGTCTCAGTTGGCTGACCACGTAGCTCTGGGCCAGGAACTAGGCAGAACAGCATGGTGGAAGGGTGTGGAGGAGGGAAGTAGTTCAACACATGGCAATCAGGAAGCAGAGAGAGCTCGGCTCACCAGGGACAAAATATAAACCCCTGCCGCAGTCCGGCTGCAGCAAAATAACTGGGGGGGGGGGGGTGACGAGCAACTTGTGTAGATTGATACAGCAGGAGTGGGAGCCGTTTATTGCAGGACAGGAGCAATATTTATACATTCCACACAGCTTATCTAATTAGCATAAACTAGATACAGCAGTCAACCAATAAAAAATCTCCACACTTAATGGCTCGATGGTGTTACTTCACAAAACACTCCCTCTGGCATTTTGCCAGGCGCCATCCAGACTTGTTTACAGACTCTAACAAACCCCAAAGGCACGCCCCAGCGACCTACCTCCTCCAACCATACCCTACCAGCCTACAGTTACCACCCAGTTAATCCTTATCAAGGAATTCATACACTAATTAGGTTAAGGCTTCATAACCCAATCATTTCACCTCTGAACGTTCTTATAGTGTCCCACACATGAGCTTTGGGGAACATCTCATATCTACACCATAACTCAAACCATAGCATCCTGGAAGGGGACAGGAACTCCCAGGATTGGTTTAAACCCATCTCTATATACTGCTTAGGCCTGAGGCTGGGGCCCATCTCCCCTCTGCATTTGGCCTCCTGGAGGACTCTGGACACCTGCTACAAATGGTAATCTTTTTGAGCCTCCATTCATTGCAAGACTGAACTACTAGCTGTGTACCTCACAGATGGGTTGTGTTGAATAAATAAGGGAACAGGTAAAGTGGGAACCGCACAGTAAACACCCAGTCAGTGGTCGCCACGATTACAGGATCTTCCATTTCCTCGTTTCACTTCAAGAAGGAGAATTCCTTCTGCCACAGAAAAAGATCACAGCAGAAAGAGAATCCCAGCTGCAGTGCTCCTGGCTCTGGGGGAGAGGCTCTTCACTCTTGTGTCAAAGCTGTCTCTATCTCCCTGTAAGAATTCAGGGGCATTTCATGGTGCCAACATGACAAATTCTTCTCACCAGTTTCTCCTCTACAAACGATACACAGGCTGCAGAATTTGGACAATAAATTAGTGTAGGATTAAGCACATATATTCCCTGTGCACCACTCAAGGGAGAATACATTCTCTGGGGTCTCAATTAATTTGGCTGCCGGTCTCAATAAACTGCCTGGCAGATAAAGACCTTTCATGTTCTGACTGCATTGGGAGAAGGCCCCTGGGCTACAGGCCTGTGGCTTTGCAAGGTCTGCTCTGTTGCCCCCTGGCATCCTAAAATGAGGGCAGAGTGGGCTGACTGGTAAAGCAGATACACCAATTTGCCTTCAAACACCAGCTTGGCCACATACTAGTTGTGCAACCTGTGCAAGTCACTGAACCTCTCTGTGGCTCATTCTATTTCTATTTTATTTTATTTTTCAGCTGTAAAGTAGGTCTGATAGCTACCTTGCAACGCTATGAGGTTACAGAAAATGGCACATGAGGTCTTCATGCACATGGGGGTCACAGACTATGCATTCAAGAAATAATGGTGAAGATCTTACACAGAGCTTTGCTCTTACTAGACTCATATTTTGAATTATTTTTAATACCTATGAAAACTGAGTAACCTTTTTACAAAAAAGAAAAAGGGGGACTTGAGAGTGTGGTTCAGTGGTGAAATGCTTTCCTAGTATGCACAAGACCTGGATTCGATACCCATTACTGCAAAAAAGGCAAGGGGTGTGTGTGTGTGTGTGTGTGTGTGTGTGTGTGATGCTTAGCCCTAGAAGTTGCAAACAAAATGAAAACACTTTAATTCCAATCCAGGAGATAAATTTAAAGTATTTAGAGACATAAATTTAAATATAGTCTAAACAATGTGTAACTGCCTTCTAACTCAGAATTTTAAGTTACATTTCAAATAAAATTGTCTCATCAGCTGTTTACTTGTTGTCCATTGATATGAAGCAGAATATCAGTTGAATTTTAAATGACACTGTTTTGTTTGTTTTTGTTTGGATTGAATCCAGGACTTTGTGCATGCGAGGCAAGCATGCTACCAACAGAGCTATATATTCAGCTCACCGCTGTTCATATTCGGAAGCCAAAATAATTTAATCCAAGGTCAACCATAACCTTTTGCACTAGTTTACAATTTAGATTAAATAATTAATCATGCATCTAAAATTCAGAAATAAAAATGTATTTCAGTGATTATGACAATGATTTATATTCACAATAAGTAATATAACTCAGCATTAAAGTAACTTGGAAATTCTTACCCTAAATTACCTTTACTTGTTAATTTATATTAATTAATTACTTGTTAATTTATATTTAATTTATTATGGGAAAATAAAATTGTAAGAAGTTGCCATATTTGTTTCCTGTCTGTTGAAATGGAATGTTCATTCACCCCTGTTTATAAACATAAAAGACAATACATATAAATGAAAAAAAAAGAAATAATGGTGACTATTATTAGTAAATTGGATTTTTCTTTGTATAAATGTATACAAAGATGGTGGAGTTGGAACCCATGACCTGGCTCATGCTAAGCTGACACTCTAACACTGGCTACCTTCCCAGGCCCATAATATATTTTAAATTTCTGAATTAAGGTATAATTTATAAAAAAATTAGACATAACATCAGGATTTATTTTGAACATAATTATAAATGGATGGAGTATAATTTGCTCCAATTAAGTCCCCAGTACTTACCCTTACCCTCTCTCTCCTCCTCCCCCCCTTTTCCCTTTCCTCTACTGGACTGATCTTTCTATCTATTTACATTTTTAAAAAATTAGTGTCTGTGGACATATGTGATGGTGAGATTCACTGTAGCAGATTCACATATGTGCGTTGGAAAGTTAGGTCAACTTCAGTCCACTGTTTTCCTATGAACTCTCCCTCCTCCCTCCCCCTCAATCCCCTTATTCTAGTCCTCTGATCTTTCTTTTATGTTGATGAAATTGCTCCCGTTTCTTTTCTCTCATCCCCCTGCCCTGCAATTTTCTGCATATCAGAGAACATATTTGATCATTGATGTTTTGAGTCTGGCTTATTTCACTTAGCATCATAGTCTCGAGTTCCATCCATTTACCAGCAAACAACATAATTTTATTCTTTTTCAAGGCTGTAATACTCCTGTGTATGTGTGTGTATGTGTGTGTGTGTGTGTGTGCGTGTGTGTCTCATATTTTCTGTATCCATTCATCTGTTGGAGGACACCTAGATTGATTCCATATCATAGTTATTGTGAATTTTGCTGCCATAAACATTGATATGTCTGTGTCCTAAAAGTATGCTGATTTTTAGATCTTTTTGCATTTATACTGCAGAGTGGGATAATTGGGTCCTATGATGGTTCCATTCATAGGTTTTTGAAGAATCTCCATACTACCTTCCAGAGTGGTTGCACTAATTTGCAGTCCCACCAACAATATGTTTGTGTACCCTTTTCCCCACATCCTCATGAACAATTATGTCATTTGTATTCTTGATAATTGCCATTCTGACTGGAATGAGGTGAAATCTCAGTGTGGTTTTGATTTGCATTTCCCTAATTGCTAGAGATGTTGAACATTTTTTTTCATATATTTGTTGCCCATTTGTATTTCTTCTTCTGTGAAGTGTCTGTTTAGTTATTTTGCATATTTATTAATTGGGTTATTTGTTTTTTCAGTGTTTAGTTTTTTGAGTTCTTTATATAGTCTGAATATTAATGCCCTATCTGAGGAGCAGGTGGCTAAGATCTCCTCCCATTCTGCAGGCTCTCTTCATGTTCTTGTTTCCTTTCAGTGCAGAAGCTTTTTAGTTTGATGGTATCCCACCTATTATACATTTTTAGCTTTATTCTTTGAACTTTCGGGGTCTTGTTAAAGAAGTTGGTTTCTGTGCTCATATGATGGAGTGTTGGGCCTACATTTTCTTCTAGTAGTTGCAGAGTTTCTGGTCTAAATCATAGGTCTTTTTTTTTTTTCTTTCTTGTGGTCCTGGGGATTGAACCCAGGGCCTTGTGCATTTGAGGCAAGCATGCTACCAACTGAGCTATATTCCCAGCCCATAATTCATAGGTATTTGATCCACTTTGAGTTGACTTTTGTGCAGGGTAAGAGAGAGGGTTACAGCTTCATTCTTCTGAATATAGATATTCAATTTCCCCAGCACCATTTGTTAAAAAGACTATCTTTTCTCCAATATATGGTCTTGGCACCTTTGTCTAGAATCAGATAACTGTATTTATGTGGGATTGTCCCTGATATACATTGCCGCAGTCTGGCTGGGCACACAATCACGAGCCACCACACAGCTTGTAGATTCAAACAGCAACTCTTTATTCCCGAACTCATACCAGCCGTCTACAATCATGTTCTGGGGAAATCCACGTTCTCTGCCCAAATCCACCCCCACTGGGCTTCTGTCTCCCAAAAAATACTGTCTGAATCCCGTGAGAACTCAAGGGGAACTCAGGCAGCAGGATATGCCCTATTCCCAGCAGGAATAACCTTAAACCTGGAACCACCCTAAACCCGGATAGTCCTAAACCGGGAACGCCCTAAACCCTGATTATCCTAAACCAGGAACACCCTAAACCCGGATCCGCCTTGGTCCTTGAGCAAGGTCACCTACATGCAATGTCACTGCAAAATGTCCTATTTCCACGAGTCCTTCCACTAAGCAACATGGGGTACGCTGGCAAGGAAATTGTCATACCTACTTGGCTAATGGCTCCCAGCAATACATGATAGAATTTCTTCAAGTTTATAACTTGAGGAGTTTTGGCAAATGAATATCCATGTAACTGCCACAGGCATGATATAAAACATTTCCTTCAGTCTCCATCTTTCTTTGTGCTTCTTTGTAGTCAATTTGGATCTCCATCCTCGACTTCAGGCAATCATTAATTTGCCTTCTGTCATTTTAAGGTTTTGCTTTTTCTAGAATTACATAAAAATGGAATCATACAGCAGATAGTCTTTTGTGTCTGGCTTATTTTCCCTTGAATGATGTTTTTGAGATTTATCCAAACCAGGTACACACATCTGAGTTGTTCCAGTTTGGAGGTAGGATTACTAGTGATGCTTTCAACATCACAACATGTATACATATATTTTAATTTCTCTTGGATAAATACCTCAAAATGGAATAGCTGGGTCACAAGGTATATTTAATATTGTAGGAAACCATCAGCTCTCTTCCCAAGAGGCTGGTACCATTTTGATTTTCCACAAAAAAATGCATGAGGTTTACAATTGTTTCAAATCCTCACCAGTAATTACTACTGTCATTTCTTTTAATTTAGATATTCCCATGTGTGGATGGAGGAACATCAGTGTTTTAATTTTTTTTCTCTGTTGACTAGTGATGCCAAACATCTTTTCATGTACTCATTGGCCATTAGTATGTTTTCTTTTGTAACTTCTCTGAGCTTTTGCTCATATTTTTAATTCAATTGTTTATCTACTTACTGGCTGCTGAACATTTCTTGAAATCTTCTGGATTCCAGTCCTTTGTCAGATACATGGCTTTACCAAAAATTGCTCTCTTTTTAAAACTTTCATTTTCATTTCATTAATGCTACCATCTAAAAAGACTATTTTAAAAATTTCAGCAAAGTCCAGCATATCAAATTTTTATTCTATGGTTTGCATTTTTATGTGCATGTTCTATTTAATAACCTTTAGCAATCTCCAGGTAACAATGATTATCTCCTACTTTAGCTTTTACATTTGGGTTTATGATACAGTTAAAATTCATTTTTAGGCAGGGTGTGAAGTAAGAGTCAATGTTTGTTTTTTCCCGCATGGATATTCCCTTTCTTCATTGAGTTATGCTGGCATCTTTGTAAAAAAACCAAAAACCCCAAAACAGTGTGGGTCTATTTCTGGGCTCTATTCTTTTTTATGACCCATATGCCAACACTTTACAGTGACTTTCAAGATCAGACAATGTAATTTTCCAAACAGTCCTTTAAAAAAATATTTTGGTTATTCTAGATCTTTTTCGCTTGTAAATAAATTTTAGAACCAGTTTGTGATTTTTCTATTAAAAGTGTGCTAGGATTTTGATTGGGGTTCCACTGAATTCATAGATCAATTTTTGAAGAGAATTGGCATCTTAGGATTGAATCTTTCAATCCACAAACCTGCTATGTTTTTATACACTTATTTAGGCCTTCTTTAATTTATCTCAGTAATATTTGATAGTTTTCAATATGAAGCTATTGCATATGTTTGATCAAATGTATTCCTAGGTATTTATTGGTGTTACTATAAATGGAACTTTGAAAAAAATTCATTTTCTAATTGTTGCTGCTATATAGAAATGCACCTGATTTTTATGTGTTGACCCAATTCCTGCAACCTTACTAAACTCACTTATTAGTTCTAGTGGCATTTTTAATTCCTGGGGGTTTTGCATATACATGATTAAGTTCTCTGAGAATATAGGCAGTTTAATTTCTTCCTTTCCAAACTGTATGTCTTTACCCCTTTTCTTGCATTCAATAGGATGTCCAGTAAAGTGCTAAACAGGAGGGGAGCAAAATCCTTGTTCTTACTGCTCTTAAGTAGAAAATTTGCTGTCTTTTGCTGCTGGGTATGATATCAATTGTAAGGTGTTCATAAATTATTTCTATCAGCCTTCTATTATCTTTTTTAAAAAAATTTGTTTTAGTTACACATGACAGTACAATGATCTTGACATATCATACATTTGAATCAGATGGGATATAATTTCTCATTTTTCTGAGTGTACAGGTTGCAGAATCACATTGGTCATGCAGTCACATATACACACAGTAATAATAATGTCTGTTTCATTCTACTATCCTTCCTATCTCCCCAACCCCTCCCCTCCCCTCCCACCACTCCTCTCTATTTAATCTAGGGTAACACTATTCTTTTTGTTTCCCTTACATCTTCATACATGTATTTTGTATAACAATGGAGGGAAAGGGAGGGAGAAAGGGAATTGCATGGATGATGGAAGGAGACCTTCTATCATCTTTTAAACTTTCCCTCTATTTCCAGTTTGGCCAGAGGTTTTTTTTTTTTAAGTCATGAATGATATTTAATTTTGTCATATACATTTGCTATATCTATTGAGATGACCATAGCGTTAATATTAACAGGATGAATTGTATTTCTGATTCTTAGGTTTTTAAATCAATCTTGCATTCCTGACACAAAACTTACTTGATTTTAATGTGTATTGTTTACATGTATTGGAGAATTCAATTTGATAGTATATTTTAAGGATTTTGTACCTAAATTCATGAGTGATATTGTTTTTGTCTGGTATCTTTGAATGATTTTGGTATATTGGTTATACTGGGTTCATAAGAGAAGTTGGGAAGTGTGGTAAGCTACATAAAGGGCCCCAAAGATATATCCATATCCAAGATATGCCCTCAGTCCCCAGAATAATGACACTTTCATGGAAACAAAGATTTGAGGATGCAATGAAGTCTCTTGAGATGATCCTGAACTTTCAAAATAATTCCTAAATATTATCACAAGTGTCCTAATAAATGGGAGACAGAGGGAATTTTCACACAGACAGTAAGGAGAAGTTGCACAGAAGAGAAGAAGGCAATGGGATCATGGAAACAGTGACTGAGTGATGGGACCCGAAGCTGAGGAACACCAGCAGCCACTAGAATCCAGGAGATGCAAGGGAAGGATTCTACTCTAGATCCTCTGGGGAAGCCTGGCTTTGCTGATATCTTAATTTGGGTCAGTAATACTGATTATGGACTTCTGGTCTCCAGGACTGGGAGGGAGTAGGTTTTTGTTTGTAAGACAGCCAGTTTACAACAGCCTCAGAAAGTGAATAGAGGACCTGTTCTCTTCTCTGGTGTATTTGGAAAGATTTTTGTAAAACTGATACTATTTCTTTTTAATATATGTGTTAGAATTCTCTGGATTTATATTTTGTGTTGAAAAGTTTTTTAAAGTATT
The DNA here is from genome assembly GCF_021218885.2 of Marmota monax. Taxonomy (NCBI): domain Eukaryota; kingdom Metazoa; phylum Chordata; class Mammalia; order Rodentia; family Sciuridae; genus Marmota; species Marmota monax. Next base: position 7,857,083 of record NW_026693082.1, read on the forward strand.
TAAATTGATGCATTATAGTTATATATAATAATGGGGTTCATTTTGACATAATCATATATTCATATAATTTGCTCCATTTTAGTCCCCAGTACTTCCTCTTCCCTTTCTCTCCTCCCTTTTCTCATTTCTCTTCCTCTACTCAACTGATATTTTATTCATTTATAGTTTTTTTTAAAAAATTGTGCTTTATAGTTTACATGAAGGTGAAATTCACTGTGGTATACTTACATATGACAGAATAATTTTGTCAATTTCATTCCACCATTCCTCCCTTTTTCTATTCCTCCTCCCTCCCATACTCTTCCTTCCTCTATTCCACTAATCTCCCTTCTATTTTTGTGGGATTGCCTCCTCCCAGTGTTGGTCTAACTTCTGCAGATGGGAGAAAATACTTGACCTTTGACTTTCTAAGTCTGACTTATTTCATTCAGCACGATGTTCCCTAGTTTCATCCATGTATCAACACACGTCAAGATTTCATTCTCCTTTATGGCTGAGTAAAACTCCATTGTGTATATATGCCGCATTTTCTTTGTCCATTTACCTATTGACAGGCATCTGGGTTCATTCCATAACTTGGCTATTGTGAATTGAACTGCTAAAAAATCATTGCTATGCCTGTATCACTATAATATGCTGATTTTTCTTCTTTAAGATACTCAGGAGTGGGATAACTTGATCATGTAGTGGTTGCATTCTTAGTTTTTTGAGGAATCTCCATACTGCTTTCCAAAGTGGTTGTACTAATTTGCAATCCCACTAAATAATGTATGAGTGAGTGTAACTTTCCCCCACAGCCTCACCAACACTATTATTTGTACTCTTGTGTTGCCATTCTCACTGGAATCTCAATGTAGTTTTGATTTGCATTTCCCTAGAGATGTTGAACATTTTTTTCATATATTTGTTGCCCATTTATATTTCTTTTTTTTTTTTTGAGAAATGTGTGTTTGGATCTTTTGCCCATTTATTTATTGAGGGTTTTTTTTGGTATTTAGTTTTCTGAGTTCTTTTTTGGTATTAAGTTTTCTGAGTTCTGTTATATATTCTAGATATTAAATTCCCATTGGAGGAGCAGGTGGCCAAGATCTTCTGTCATTCTATAAATTCTCTCTTCACTCTCTTAATTGTTTCTTTTGCTGTGCAGAATTTTTTAAAAATTTGATGCCCTCCCACTTGTTGATTCTTGGCTTTATTTCTTGATCTTTATGGGTCTTGTTAAGGAAGTTAGTGCCTGCACCCATATGTTGGAGTGTTGACCCTATAATTTCCTCTAGCAAATGCAAAGTTTCTGGTCCAATTCCTAAGTCTTTGATACACTTTGAGTTAACTTTTTTTTCTCCAGGCTAACTTTCTCCAACATATGTTATTGGCATCTTTGTCAAGTATCAGATGACTATATCTATGTGAATTTGTCTCTGGATTTTCTATTCCGTTAGTCTTCATGTCTGGTTTGATGCCAATACCACGTTTTTGTTATTGTAGCCCTGTAGCATAATTAGGCATCAGGTGTTACTCTTCTTGCTCAGGATTACTTTGGCCATTCTGGGTCTTTAATTCTTCCATATGAATTTTAGTACTGTGTTTCTAGTTCTTTCAAGAATGTCATTCGTATTTTGATGGGGGTTTCATTGAATCTGTATAGCAGTTTTGGTGAGATGGCCATTTTGACAGTATTAATTCTGCCTATCAAGAACGTGAGAGGTCTTCCCATCTTCTAAGGTTGTATTCAATTTCCTTCTTTAGTGTTAGACAGCTTTCATTGTAAGGGTCATTCATCTTTTTGGTTAGATTTATTCTGAAGTATTTTATTTTTTGAGGCTTTTGTGAATGGGATAGATTTTCTGATTTCTTTTTCAGCAGATTTGTTATTAGAGTATAGGAAAGCAATGGATTTATGAATGCAAAGATTTTTAAAATGACAATTTCAAGTTTTAAAATTAATGGGCTGGGGGTGTAGCTCAGGTGTAGCATGTGTGAGGCCCTGAGTTTCATCTCCAAACCAAGAAATCAAAACAACAACAACAACAAAACCTTGTAAGATTATTCAGGTTTTCTATTTTATCCTAAGTCAGGGTTAGTTACTTATGTCTTTCAAAGACTTTGTCTATTTCATATTATATGTAGTTGAATTTATTTGCATACATTGTCTTTTTAATATCTGTAGAATATGTGGTCATGTCCTCTCTCTAATTTCTTATATTGCTAATTCATGTCTCTTTCTTGATTAATATAACTAAATGTGGATCAATTTTATTGATCTTTTCAAAAAACAGTTTTTAGTTTTATTGAATTCTCTTATTGTTTGTTTAATTTTTACTTTATTTTTGATATTTCTTTTACTTATCTTGGGAGTAATTGGTTCTTTTTTAACTTCTAAAAGGAGCATCATAAATAATTGATTTTATGATTTTCTTAGTTTATAATATAAACACTTAAAACTATAAATTTTCCTCTAGGCATTGTTTTAGCTAAATCAAAGAAATTTTAATATTTTGTGTTTTCAGCTTCATTTAGTTCATATTATCTTTCAATTTGTTTTGAGATTTCTTTCTCTGATCAATGGGTTAGTTAGAAATATAGTGTTTATTTTCCCAATTTATGGGAACTTTCCAGACATATTTATGTTAATGAGCTTTAGTTTTATTCTGAAGTAGGTCAGAGAACATGTACTATATGAGTTCAATTCTTTAAATGTATTGAGATTTTGGACAGGCATGTGGTTTATCTTGGTGAATGCACTTGGAAATATTGTTGGTGGGCTGAGTGTCAATTCAATCAAGTTGGTTGGTAATTTTATTCATTTACAATTGTATTACTTATTTTCTGCCTACATCTTCTACGAATTAGTGAAAAAGGAGTGTGAAAATCTTGAACTCTAATTGTTGTCTATTTCAATTTAGTCGGCTTTTGCTTTATGTATTGTGGATGTCTGTTAGTAGGTGTTTATACATTTACAACTGTTTTATCTTAAAATTTTCAAGTCTCTGGCAAGTTTCTTTGTGTTAATGTTGGTCAGAGAGTAATAGAGCTTCTCCATCTTTCTTGTGTTTATTACTTGCATGACATATCTTCTGCACAATTTTACTTTCAACATAAGTGTGTCTTTGAATTTGAATTACTCCTATGATAGAGGGCATACATCTGGATGCTACTTTTTACCCAGTCTGAAAATCTTTGTCTTTTTATCAGAGTATTTAGTCTATTGAATTTAATGTGATTAAATATGATTTTATTTAGGTCTACCTTTTTAATTGTTTTTAGTGAGTATAATTTCTTTGTGTTTCTTTGTTTCTCCTCTTATATCTTTTTATTTTTATGTTTTGCTAATGAAATATTTGTAGTACCATTTGAATTAATTAATTAATTCATTGCCTCTTCAGGTATGTCTTTGGATTATTATTTAGTGTTTGCTCTAGGGATTATAACATGCATCTTTTACTCATTAAAAATTTACTGAAAGCTGATATAGAAAACTTGCATCTATGTGGATCCATACACACTTATATTTTAATATTATTTTTTGATTTTGTTTGGTGAAATGCTGGTAACTATGTTGATACATGTTATTATAATGGAATAATTGACCTCTTTTGTATATGAACTTTCTGCTAAATGCTGAGGCATTTACCAAGAGAAATTCTGAGGGCTTAGTTGGAAGAGGGCTGGGGCCTGTGAGGTGACATCATACAAATAGAATCACAGAAGGCAGAGGAGGTTCAGAGAGGTTGTCAGATGCTGGAGAATGAGAGTGGGATGAGGTTGCAAAAGGTACGGGGGTCCTGAGGTTCAAGGCTGTGGCTCATGAGAGACATGTAGCTTCTGAAAGTCAAGGAAAAGAACAGTGGATAGATGGGAAGAATTTGGAAACTCGGTTAAGGTCCTTTTTAATTACCAATAAATAAAAAAAAATGTGCTAACACGAAAAAGTATATTTTATTGAGACATTGATGATTTTACACCTGAGGGAAAGCTGGGCTAACAACAAAAATTCTTGGAGACATTTATAGAAAGGAATAGAATGAAATAAAATAAATGTACCAAAAAAAAAAAAAAAAAAAAAAAACCCAAAAACATTGGGGCTGGAGTGTTGCCCTGATTAAGAAGTCTAGTTATGAGGCAGGTGTGTGACTAACTCGTGGAGTGTTTGCCTCCTATGCATGGCCCTGGATCGGAACCCTAGCCCTTGCAAAAAAAAAAAAAAAAAGTGTCTAGTTATAAGCTTCTGTCTACAGATGAGAGAAAAATGTTCTTGGCATAGTCTGTAAATTTAAGATGAATTAACAAATCCTCACTGTTATAATTTTTTTCTCTCTGTTAAACACTACAAGTGAAGTGTGCACTATTCTGGTTTTTTAATGTTTGTTCCTGAGGAAACTATTGCACCTGTTCTGCGACTTAAAAAGCGCCTCTAATCACCAGGCAGATGTGTCAGTGGCAAGGGAAATGTGAAGTCCCGAGCAGCTCATTAGATGAGCCCTAAGATAGGGTGGTTGCATTTGACTCCCAAGGTCCTCTCATTATATTTCTCTCTAAAGGGCTTGCTGCAGTATAGTTCTTATGAACTGGGAGGTTGTCTTATCTTGGCAAATTTTAATATTTTGTCTGGTCCTTTCATGTGCCTGCCAAGGTATTTAAAGAGTTGAGTCAAAATTATTTGTATTAGGGTGATGAAGAATGATTTAATTTCTTTCAACCATTTGAAGTAGATTCAGGAAGATAAGGTTAATAAAGAAGCCCAGGGACACTGCTGCATGGCATTCTCATGGCTGACACTGGACATGGTGACATGCTAAAATGGAATAGTTGACAACTGAGAGTAATTAGCTGCCTTGTAGTGCTTGGGACTCCTAGTGCTGGTGGCACTGGTGGGGGTCAGAGCAAGCCCAGTAGCTTCCATTTCATTGTCCCTTGCCCTCACCTACTGACAGAGGAGGTCCTGCCCTTGCAAAGTCCTCATGGAGTATGTCCAAGTGTTTCCTGGGGTTTCACGTCTGTTTTTATTGATGATTCTTCCCTTAATAGCATTGCCACATCTCCCTTCTCTTCTACACCAATGCCTAAGGAGGAGGAATGGGGAGGAGGGAAAATGTTCCCTCTAAACTTGGATTTCACGCTGAGTGAATGAGAGGATGCTGAGCTCTCATGGCTCTATAGGGACCATGGGGAAGCAGCTCCATGTTCTTCAGAGCCCTCGCTCTTCCTTGGGCACAGTCCACAGAGGTGCTCCTGAATCATAGTCCATAGGACAAACACCAAGTTCCCTTATCTTGCCACTAACAAACCATACGACCTTGGTTTAGGATCACCAGAGAGAACAACCAGGTATTTTGAATTTCTGGTAAGTAATGCATAATTTTTAGTATACATATGTCCCATGCATTTTGACAATGAAAATAGTGATAGTGCCAACCTTATATTAAAAATTTGCTTATTTGAAATAGCTCTCTCTCTCTCTCTCTTCTGAACAAACTCTTTTCTGTTTCTACTTCTTCACATATGAATTGGGGAACCAGCCTCATGTACCTTATTAATCTAAAGCTGGAACAGCATTGGGTACATTTATGTTCTTTTGATAAGAATTTGCAACAAAAATGTGAGACAGGCTGGGTGCCGTGAAACTTGCCTGTCATCCCAGAGACTTGGGAGGCTGAGATAGAAGGATTACAAATTTAAGGACAGCTCAGCAACTTAGATAGACTCTAAGCAAATTAGCAAATAAATAGGGCTGGGGGTGTAGCTCGGTGGTAAAGGACCTCTGGGTTCAATCCCTGGTATCCTTCCCCCGCACCCCCCAAAATGTGAGACACCATCATTCGACAAACATATTGAGTATCTACTGTTTGTTCTGGATAATGTTGGCATGGTTTTTGCTATAGTGAATTAAAAACAAGTAAAAGACAGGTTTTGCTCTTAAAGATGTTCTAGATACTTAAGAAGACAAGTTTCATGGCCCTTCAAAGGCTACGGAAGAGAGGTCAATGTCATGCCAGATAGTGGGAACATCAGGGTAATGCTAGATGAGCTAGAAAGGCAACACCCTTGCAGGAAGCCAAGAACTGAATCCTAAGCAGGACTTGAGATACTCAGTGGATGTGGGACCCCTTGCTAGGAATCCTCAGCAGTCCTGCGTGTGCTCCCCCAGAGTGCCCCAAAGACAGCATTATGAAAACCAGAAGCAAGCCTTTAAAGCAATGAAGAAATCTGCTGCTGTAGCACAATTTCAGATCTATGTTCCAAGTTCCAGTGTGAATTAATTTGTTTCATTTTTTAAATTCTAACTTGAGCTTATGTAATAGTATAGGAAATGAAGCTAACATAAAGTCCCTTACAAATGAAAAAAATCCTCCCATGATTCAGTTTTCAGCTACATATTCAAAATGGAAAATTGTGATAGCTTTTTCATTCATTTGGTCATTAATTTATTCTTCATTTAAACACACATTGAGCACCTGCTGTGTACCATGCAGCCTTCTAGACATATGAGTGTATTGAGAGAGAAAGAAACAATCTCGTTGGGAAGCTCACTTCATCTGCTTCTATAAATGGGCCTTGAGATCTTGCCCAGTAGGACAGCTAAGTTTTCAGTGTGCCCTTGACCTGGGAACCCTCTTTCTTTCTCATATCTTTTCTCAATGAATTTGATATCTGGATAGAATCATGCAATTCAGGTCCCCTGACTAACTCTGGTCTCCAACAAAATGACTGATGTTAACCCTCAGATAGCCCTCATGTTTTAAAACAAAGCAAAACAAAGTCTAATAGGGAAGACAGATATGGAATGAAAAAGTTAGCACAGTGCACAATGATGATGGAGTGGTGTAGGTGTTATAGAAACAGAGGAGTGTCTTTGTGAGGGGTTTCTGCTTGGCTTTTGAGAGGAGTCTGCCTTGGGTTTTAAAAGAGCAGAGAGTTCACCTTGTGGCTCTGAATATCATTTATCATATTCTTCCTTATGGCTTTCTCTCTTCCTACTTCAGTTCCCCAACCAGATTGTGGGCGCCTCCAGGCCCGAGGAGGCTATGTCTTAATCGTTTTGGATCCCACCAGCTGGCATGGTGCCGTTGGGAAAATACAATTTTCATTCGGTGGCCCAAAGTTGCATCCGTAAGCTTTCTGAATGGAATTCTTAATGTTGAGTGGCATATGCAGAACATGCACTACTTGTTATCCACAGACTTGTTATCTAAGACTGGTTCAAACCCTGACTCACCTTTCACTGGTTTGTACAACCTTGAGCAAGATACTGTCCCTGAAAATTTTCCTTATTAGAAATCTGAAAAAAACAATATGTTCTTCATATGTTGTTTTGAAGACTGAATGAAATGATGTGTATAATGTGACTGGTGTGATTACTGGTCTCTTATTTTATACTAAGTTGTCATATCCACTCATAACACATCTGCCTGAAAAGAACTTGGAATTTATGTTACATTTCTTGGAAGAAAAATGTAAGTACCTGGAATATAGATACCAAAAAACAAAAGTTTTGCTAGTGCAAAATATAACTCTACTTAAAGCTTCTTGTCATGGTTATATAGCTACATATTGCAAGTAAATTAATATTTCGATAATCTTCCTTGGGGGTGGGTGCTTTTGATGGCTGATGGTTATGCATGAGTCCCAGATGTGTTTTCTAAACAACTTTTGGAAATTCAGGAGGAAAAAAGCAGGACACCATGAACATTTGTAATGTTAAATTTGAAAAAAAAAACCCACCGAATAAATATTTCAATGCAGAATCATTACAGATGAATGTACGAATTGCTTGATGAAATAATACTGGGGAAAAGCTAAATATTCTTTTCATGATCTCAGTGAATCAGGAAGAGCTGGCCATTCCTTGGTTCAGGGATATAGGCAGGAATTTGGGGTGTCATAGGGCACCTATGTTCCTCAGCAGCAGAGGTTGAGAATCTCTGGTCTGTTAGATTAGACAGTTTCAAAGCAAACTGGTTTCTAAGTCATTTTAAACATGTTTTAAACTGGTGTTTTTCCAATTACAGACCCAGCCTTGAGGAAGATGGGCCATCTTGAGGAATAGTTTCTGGCAGAATAGCAGAAGACTTGGTTTAGGCACTTGGATAATATTGCAGGATAGAGAGGGCCCCATTCCCACCCAGCTAAGTTGCTGAGGCTGGTCTTGAACTTGCAGTCCTCCTGCCTCAGCCTCCTGAGTCCCTGGGATTACAGGTGTGTGCCACCACGCCCAGCCCCAGTCTTTTTTTTTTTTGCTGATAAAACCTTGATGTTGCTCGGGATGTTGCCTTCAACAAAGGCCTCATCTTCTCTTCAGCTCCTGGGTGAGGGATCTTAATTAACTGAAGCCCCATAGCAGTGGTAGTGCACCTGTCAGTAGCTGATTCAAGTTGAGAGTGTGTGCAGCTGTGGCTGATGAAGGAAAGTGCTTGAGTGTTTGAGAGTGGGAATAATTAATCCGTATCAAGGCCCCCGATCTTAGGTGGCCTTGGATGAAGAGGGAAGCTGAGGCTCAGGAGAGCCTGCTGTCTTTCATGGACACATTTCCCCACTTGCTCCCCTGGTTTGGCAGAAATGAAGAATGAACGTCAGATTTGACCATTGGCTGGAGGAGTGCTTTTGTGGCCTCCCTCTTTTCTTGTGCCCTCTGAGGACAATGCCAAGGAGGACAGAGGAGCAAAGCGGCTTGATCCCTGTGAGAGAGGTAGCATTCAAGGGCAAAACTTCTTAAGTAAGGTGTGGGGGTAGGTGAGTGAATCCTTGTGGGACTGAGGCTCTTATTCCTCTGAAGAAGGAACTCCAGCCATGTCCACCTCCCCAGATGCATATCCCAGCCCATGGAACATCCTTTCTTTCCCAAAATACCCTCTGCTGTGGTCACACTGAGCTGGTAATGAAGGTAAGGAAGGTTCGGCAGAATTCAGAGAACTGCTAAAGGAAATATGCTCCAAGCACATTTTGACCTCGTACTAGTATCTTTTACTTGTAATATCTTTTATCCCATTATCTTCCAGAAACTTCTATTCATCCCTCAAAACCCCTTAGCCTCCTGCCTCCTTCCTCCTCTTCCTCTTTTCTTCCTCCTCCTTCTCCTCATTTTTCTTCCTCTTCTTCAGTACTGGTGATTGGACCCAGAGACACTTTACCACTGAGCCATATCCCCAGCCCCTTTTTAATTTTGAGACAGAACCTTACTACATTGCTTAGAGCCTTGCTAAGTTGCTGAGGCTGGTCTTGAACTTTCAGTCCTCCTGCCTCAGCCTCCTGAGTCCCTGGGATTACAGGTATGTGCCACCACGCCCAGCCCCACTCTTTCTTACTGATAAAACCTTCAACAAAGGCCTCATCTTCTCTTCAGCTCCTGGGTGAGGGATCTTAATTAGCTGAAGCCAATCATGGCAGTGGTAGTGCACCTGTCAGTAGCTGATTCAGGTTGAGAGTGTGTGCAGCTGTGGCTGATGAAGGAAAGTGCTCTGCGGAGGTGTTTCTCAAATTTGATCTTGTGTCTGAATTTGCCGCTTGAAATTTGTTAAAGGCATATTTAGCTTCTGTAAGTCTGATGGTGAGGTCTGGGGGGTCTATATTTTGGCCAATAGAGACAGGTCCACAGGCTCCCTGTCTGAGGTCCACATTTTGAGTAGAAAACTAGGGAACTTTGCTATTAAGTATCCCTTTTAATAAAGGGTCAGACTTCAACGTCTCCAAAAGCAGTCTGTGAAGTGCATTGCCTGGAGCTGCTGCAGTCCCTGGGACCACCAAGGAAGCAGCCAACATGCTGAGGGTGACAGAATGGAAAGAGGGAGAAAGCAGAGAGCTGACACTGTTAAGTTTTTGAACTAAACAGTCCTGGAGCTGCTCAACCTCATTTTCCTGTGTGAGTTGATTAATAAATCGCCTTATCATTTAAGCCATTTTGACCTGAGCCTTCTGTTACTTGCAGCCAAAAGCATCCCTTCTGAGATGTGGGCTCCTTGGATTCAAGTGCCGTATTTGCTAATCTAGGAGAGTCTAGGAGCATTCCCAGCACCAGTTATAAAACCTAGCACATTGTGAGTGCTCCCTGCATGTTTGAGGAATGAATGGAGACCTCATGAGACCAAGTATATTGTTAATAGTTTGATCCATAGACCCTGAATTAATAGGGAAAGCCCTGAGGTTTTTGGTGTCTGGATTTGAGTGCTTTTAATGTTTAATCCCACTTCCACACATATCCATTTAAGATTTGGGTGATACTAATTAGCTGAAGTCTTCTGAAAGGTTAAATATTCTTTGTATTCCTTATTCTAGAAAACCAGACATTGCCTGTAGGTGGGTTTAGATTGGCGTTTTCCTCCCATCCTTCCATATTTTTAATCTATGCATTATAATTGTACATAATGGTGAGATTCATTGTTACACATGTGTTCATGCACATGATATGTTAGTGTTTTTTAAACTGTGCGTTGTGACTCACTGATGGGTTTTAATATTAATTTAGGGGGTTGCAACCAGAATTTTAAATAAACAGACTAGAATGGAAGAGAAATATCAGAGTGCATCCTAAATACTAAGCATAAGGCATTGTTTTATGAAAATTTATTTCAAGTATGTATGTGTATATATCTTCTGGGACATGAAGTAAAATGTATTTCTTACTGTGGGTTGTGGCCATTAATGTTGGAAAAACACCATCCTGGACTGAAGGGCCAGTTGTTTCTCTGAGAATCCATGCACATGTGCCACCCTCCCATAGGGGCTAAATGCTGTCCCCGTCCCCATTTCTTTCCTCACTAATAACCAAGCCCCAGGCGGAATGGCCCAGCCTAGGAACTCATCCTTTTTCAAACTTTCCTAACTCTGGGAAGAATCAGTAATTTGAGGTCTCTTCATTCATTCTTTGTTAACTGTTTCCTGTGTTTGGCACGGAGGCCTCTGAGAAGCTCTCTGAGCCCTGGGAGAGGACTGGCCTCTGGCTTGCTTGCTGGCTTCAGGCCAGACCACCCAGATGACAACCAGGAGCTGTTTGACCCCCAGGTCCAGCTGTCTGTGCTCTGCGCTGTCAGGGAACTGGGCTAGTGTCAGCATTTGGGACTCAAGGGGACTTTACCAGTGAGTGAGCTGGAGTTTGGGACCAGATCTTCCTTCCCCTGTTTCTGGGGATGCTGAGGAAGTGGGAAATTTAATGATAAGACTTTGGTCCTGAGTCTGAGACACGGCTCTGTAGGTAGCTGCGGGGACACAGAAGCCATGCCAGGCCACTCCCAGAGAGGATGGAGACACCCGGCTCCTCAGCTCTTTCCCACCCTGTATGTTCTGGTCGGTCTCCACTGGATTTGAAAACCTGAGCAAATGTTTTCTGATTTGATGTCTGCAGTGCCGTGGATCAAATCCCGGGCTTTCAGCATTCTAGGCAAGTGCTCTACCATGACCAATGCGCCAAGCCCCCAGCCTCTGAGAAAATGTTGGAGGTGCTGGAGGAAGACATTTTGTCTCTTGGTTTTCCTACGTTTCAGCCAAAGCCAACCTTCTATATTTTCCCCTGCTGAAATCATGTGAAATTGATTCCTCCCTCCAGCTTCTACATGTGGAAATCTTACCCATAGGCCAAGGTGGAGCTCGGGTGCCACCACTCTTTGAAAGCCTCCCCAGTCTTCTTCACTCGATTTCACTGTGGTTTCCTCTGGATTCCCCACCGTTCTTCTGTTTTGTTCTGTTTGTTTGTCTCTGCCTCTGTTTGAGCAGATACCACATTCTGCCTCTTACTGTAGTCACAACCATGTCCTGCACAACGACGTGTCAGTCAAGGATGGACCACATAGACAACCACACACAAGAGTTCGTTGGAAATGACAAAAGCATAACTGGAACAGGATGAAAAGAAAGTCCTTTGCTTCCATGAAGACCTTCCCTCGTCCCCACCCAGGAGTGTTTAATGTGTAAAACTGAAACTCTGTCTGCATCAAATAACTCCCCACCCCTCAACTCCTGGAAACCACCATGATTCTTTCTGTTCCTAGCAATTGGACTCCTCTAGGTACCTCATAGGAGTGGAATCATACAGGAATTGAAGACATAATTTAAGGTTGGTTGGAGTGGGGTGCAGTGGGGGTAATCAGGAAAGGGTAGAAGACTCTTAAGAGGAAGGGACAGAGATCAGAGGGTGAAAGAGTAGCAGGGTCCTCAGAGGAAATGGCTAGTGGGGATTAGAGGTTCAAAGGGCTCCCAAACCAGCAAAGATCCCACACTTCTTCTGTGTGATGGAAGGTCTGGGATTCAAGGACTGGAGAATGCTAATGGCAGTCAGTATAGACCGGAAGTAAAGGATTGGTATACTTTGGATCATGAACGTCCCCAAAGGCCCATGTGTTGAAGGTTTGGTCACTAGTTTGTGGTGCTGTTGGGGCGGGTTGGAGCCTTTGAAAGGTAGAGGCCTAGTGGAAGGAAGTTATGTCACTGGAAATGTGACCTGGAGGGGATATTGGGACTCTGGCCTCTTCCTCTCTTTTTGCTTCCTGGCCACCATGAGATGAAAAGCCTTCCTCATGCCTCCTACCATGACACACAATGCTTCCACAGGCTGCAAAGCAACAGGGCCAAGTGACCATGAACTCAAACTGAGCCAAAATAGATTTCCTCTTTTTATTATCTCAGGTGCATATGTCACAGAGATGAAACACTAACACAAGGACTCATTGTCCATTTTGCAGTTTCCTCCTAAGCCCTCTGGATTTTAAGGAAATAGTGACTGATACTGAATTTTCTTCCAATTCATCAGGATGGGACCTCAATTCGGCATTAAGTTGCTCCAAATAGAATATTATTTTCTTTTGCACCTGAGTTTGTGGAATGAAATCCATTCTCACTATGCTCTGCAGTTTTCTTCTAAAGCATTGTAATTAGCTTACATGCATCATAGCATAGTGGTTTACGGAACAGTGGGATAATAGATGTGAAAACATTTTGAAGATTATAAACACTGAACAAATAGAAGGGGAGAAATAGCAATGCCCTGCTCAGAATGAAAATCACCAACCCATTAACCCAGAAAGCCCCAACAGACCTGGTAAAACTAGAGCAAATAATTCTTTTTAATAGGGTATGATCAACAATATTAGCTTGAATACGTTCATATCTTTTATCATCGGAACTTCTGGGAGTGCTGGAACTAGTGCAGAACCCAGCTAAATGGGTCACCACCACATTTATGTTAGAATTTATAATAAACAGGAAGTGAGAGAAGGAAAATTGCTTGCTTTACCTGCTTCCTGAAATTCTACCTTGTATTCTAACAATGTAAACACTCCTGGGAAGACGGGCTAGGGAAGAGGAAATGATTATCAGTCCTTTCTGTTTACACTTGGTGCTTTCAAAACAACTGAATAGGTTTGCTAGAAAGTGTAGTAAGCCTTGCAAGCGGTTAGAAGAAAAGCTCACTGCTAGGGAAAAGCACCTTCTCCCTCCCCCAAATAATTTGGGGTGATGAGAATAAACTGGACTGATTTTGCAGTTTGGCCTAGGGCATTCCAATCAGTACTAGACCAATCCGCCTTTGATGCAGATGGTAATTTGATAATTTCTGGGAGAAATGGTTTAGATTCTTGCCCTATACTCTGGAGTCTGGGCTTCCATCTCAACACAGTTTAATCTTTAGAGGACCATTTGTTTTTTGCCGTGAGGCATTCTTTAGGTAAGCAGCCAGGCTCAATTGAGCACAGGCAATCCTGCACGTCCCAGCGCCCTATCTGAATGGAAAAAAAGTCCCGAGGAAACATTAATCAGGTGTGAATCTTACAGATGAGAAAATTGTGAGAGGCTCCAGGGTAGTGGAGGAAAAGCATCTGTCTAGTGTTTGCTGGATCACCAAGCCCAGGAGAATGGGTTGCCTAGCAACTCCCAGTCACTTCAGACCAGTGCTAGGCAACAAGATGCAATCTGTCAGCTGCATCCGATCGGTGTTTCTCCTGGTTTTTAGAAGACATGTAGGTATTTCAGAAGCATCTAATTATCTTCAATTTCATTCAATTCACTGTCTGCATAAGGTGGCCTTTCTCTGGTGCTCCCCCTCCTCAACTCCCCCGACCTCTGAGGTTCAAATGCTCTCCTCTCATAGGAGGGGTCCTAAGGCTTGGAGAGAATTGCCTCCATTTCAGGAAACAGGAAGATGAAACGTGTGCTTTGGTTATATTAGGCATTTCCCAATTTTCATTAACTCTGTGGTCATTTTCAAGGCTTCTACACACACACACACACAAAGAGAAATTAACTGATGAACGACAAGGGAACCAGGACCCCTGTTTTATTAGGAGAGCCGTCATTCTACTGCCTTCTTTCTTCTCCAGTGGAAGGAAAAATGAGCACGTGGTGATGCAGTCTCATTTGATTTCTGTGGTCAGGCAATCAATAGTCTTTACTGGGCTTATTGAATTCATCTTTCACTTTGCTTTTCAATTCTTGTGATAACCCTATTATTATTTCCATTTCACAGTTGAGGAATCAACGGCTCAGGAAATCTGAATGTCTCTACGACTTCGTGACTCCTAATTGTTACCTGGTGCCTCCCGCAAAATGTATGAGACACAGTCTCTGCTCATTGGAAAAACTCCAATCTAGTTAGAAAACCTGTAACAATTTTGAATTAGTGTTTTTTTTTTTTTTTTTTAAAGTCTCAGACAATCTAATTAAGATGGAAAAGGGAAGTCTGTGTTCTGGCATCTTGCAGGGGATGAGTCTGGTAAAAGATTTGCAGAATTGAAAAGATTCCGTGCTCTCCTGAATCTTCTCAGGAGACCATGAAAAAGGAGTGGCATCTTTTGATTTTGCAGGCTGATATTTAACTTTCAGATGGCAGACATAAACTGGAGGCCAAGGTGAACTCAGACTGTACTCTGACTCTCAGTGGGAGTTGAACTTGAGACTCAGGTTCAAAAGCTCTGGAATGCATAGGTCTACATGGACCCCACCTCCACATGCAGGTCCTGGCTGCTGTACAAACATAATCCATACAGAAACTGGGTTGAAAATGATATCAATATTTATTCTTCCTGGCCTCGTGGCACTCAATTTCCAAGTAAGAACTAGAAAACAAATGGGAAATCAAGTGGCCCAGAGACTAGTAAGGGGATACAAAAAAAGAATCTAGAGGATTGGTTCAAGTTCAAAGTGAGTAAGGTGAGAACTTAGAAGCATATCAGCTATCTCTTTATTTTTAGAATAATCCCCTTTAGAGTATGTTTCTTTTGGGAGGAAGCTATATGATATCTGAGAATCATATAACTGGGGCTCAAGATTCTGTCCTTCTAACAAACTCCAAGTTAATCAGATTTTGAGTAGTAAGACTGAAGGGCTTCCTTATTGAAGTCAGAAGTTGGGCTAAAGGACCCCACAGGTCCTTCCTTACTTGAAGATGATATTTGTGACCAGATTGTTGTTAAGACTCAAATCATCAAAGGCAACAAAAATTGGCAAGTGCACTGGTTTTGGCATGGGAGATCATTCTTTGGAAAACTCCTGTTGACATAAACTATTCTTCTCCCCGCAGCAGCCATGAGGTTTGAAGTGAGGCTGGACAGCATGGTAAAGAATCCCCTGGAATCCTCGCCCCAGCTCTCTGAGGCACCAATTGTTACTTTTATTTTTGGAGTGAGAAAATTGAAAGGAATGGCCATGAAGTATGAGCACAAGCTGAAGAGAAGTAAACAATGATTAATAGCAATGTCTGCTGGGCTGCTCAAGGGATCTTTATTACATTTTATCTAACAGCCTCATTAATGGTCTAGAAGAGGTAGACGCTAACAGAACTTTAATTAAATTCATGGTGGATATTAAATTGGAAGCAATTGTGAGTCTCAGGGAAGGCAGAAAGGAACCTAAGGGTACGTGGTGAGTAGCAGATAAAATAGAATTGAACATTAATAGGTGAAGAGAAATACCTGCTAAACATGACTTGCATGAAAATAATAAGGGTTTTGGAGACTGTGTCAGGCAGTCCTGGGTGTTTTGGAGATGGAAACTCATTTGTTCTTTCCAATAACATGATGAAGTAGGTACAGTTATAAATCTCAACTTGAAGATGAGGAGACTGAGGCAGAGAATAAAGTGGCATGCATCAGGTACTGAGATGGCAAGTGGTCTTGAAATTAAAGAATCCCTGCTGTCTTTCTTTCTTGTGGGTGTTTTCCTCTAGAGTTACAACATTGCAGTAAAACTATGCTTTTAAAATGTTTCTTAAAAACAAAACAAAACAACAACAACGAAACCCCCAGATAATCTGAAAATAGAACAGGGGGAAGAAGAAGGATGTGGTTGGGGGCAAGAGAAAGTAGAAGGGAGGGTGGACATGGTCAAAACACAGTATGTGTGTGTATGGAAATCACACTTGGAAATCCATTAATATGTACAATTAGTTTCTGGTAATAAATATAATAAAAATATTTCTAGCTGGGCATGGTAGTGCATACCTGTAATCCTGGTGGCTAGGGAGGCCGAGGCAGGAGTATCGTGAGTTCAAAGCCAGCCTCAGCAAAAGCAAGGCATTAAGCAACTCAGTGAGACCTTGTCTCTAAATATAATACAAAATAGAGTTGGGGATGTGGCTCAGTGGTTGAGTGCCCCTGAGTTCAAACCCCAGTACAAACACACACACACACACACACACACACACACACACACACGTTTCTAGTTATCAAGTTTTAGTGGAAATGTGTATTTTTTGTGTAATAGCCTAAGGACAACTTTTTTCAAGGAACTCTTTTCCAATAAAGATATCCATTTCATGATGGCATGGATTTGGGCATCCAGGCAGCCTGCCCTGGAAGGAGCTTTGTCTATGAGAAAGCACTCTCTGCAGGTAGGAAGGAGCCTGGTCTCTTTTCTCTCTCTGCATGCTTCTAGAAGAGTGCTTGGCATGCAGCAGACCTTCAAGAATGCATTTCAATTAGCCCAAGTTGACTTAGCATCAGCTTTAATTTGGAAATCAGAAAGCACTAGGAAGTGCTTTAGAATAAGTTTTAAAGGATAATTTTGAAGAGCATTTAGTGACAATAACATGTCAAGGCCCTTTCCTTTTTCCTTCACTTTAAAAAAATGCAATGCATTATTATTTATTATAGTCATCATTCTGCACAATAGATCTCTAAAACTTATTTCTCTTGTCTAACTGAAATTTGAGCCCTTTGATTAACATCATTTCCTGACCCATGTGCCTCCCCTAGACTTTGGTAACCTATTTTTTATTTCTTTGAGTTTGACTTTTTTTTTTTTTGATTCCACATGTAGTGAGATAACGTGGTATTTATATAGCTGTACCTGATTTTTTTCATTCAGTATGATGTCTTCTAAGACCATCCATATTGTTGAAAATGACAGAATTTCCTTTAAAAAAAAGGTGAAGAGCATTCCATTGTGTATATACACCATATTTTCTTCATCCATTCACTGTTGATGGATATTGAGTTTGATTTCATATCTTGGGTATTGGGGATAATGCTCCAGCAGATATGGGAGTATAGATACCTCCTTGATATTCTAATTTAATTTCCTTTAGATATATACTCAGAAGGGGGATTGCTGGATCTTATGTGGATTCTATTTCTAGGTTTCTGAAGAGCCTCCAAACTCCCTAATGGCTGCACTAATATTAAGTAATGGTCTTAGTGGCAGAAACAAGGTTGTGGATGTTAGGAGATGATGGATCTGCTTCATGTACTTAGAGGTCTGAGCAGTGGCCCTCCTGCCATTCTAAAGGAACTCGATCAAGGTTTCCCTGCACATAAGGAGGGGTCATGGTTGTGTCCTCTCTCACACTCAGTTTGGGAAAATCAAATGGGAGGAGGGTTGAGAAGACATGCTGTCAGCTACAAGCTACTCCTGGAAATGTTTGTTATTATCAGTTAGAACATTACTCTGTGTTTATCACTTTGGTGATATCCCCAGACCAATGTTTGAGGAACAATTAAGTTGCCTTAACTTCTCCTACAAATTCATTTTAGCACTAAGCTAGTCCCAGATAGTGTGGCTCATCACTAAAGAGCAGATGGCAACAGGCTACAGTTTCTTTGCAGGGTGAACTTAGGGGACAAGCCCAGGAATGTTGATATTAAAAAAATGCCTCCATGTGGTTGTTTCACCAGGTTTGGGAATAATGACAAATTGAAGAGAAAAATTTCTTCCCAAGGTGGATAGTAGAAAGGGTTAGGGCTGGAAGAACAAATAGCCAGAAGGGAAGTAAGTGGCCAAAGGATGTGAAAGGTTGGGGAAGACTAGCTTTGGGTGGAGAAGAGGTCATAGGAAATGGTGTGAAGGTCAAGGTCAGAGACTGAGTTTATCATGGGCAATGGAGATACTTCCATTGCCAGCTGAGTCTGGAGTGTCAGTGTCTGTCCAGGGAAAAGCAGAGTTGGTACTTTCTAGTTCTGGTAATTGAAGATTGTCTTGTAAAGAGAGGCGAGATGTTCCTAGGACTTTCCTGCCCCTGACAGCACTTCCTCCTTCCCTCAGAGTTACATCAGTCCCCTTTTCTTTGTGTGCTCTGACACAGCCGCCTCTCCATGACCAGAAGTGGGTGTCAATTTCAGACACTTGATTCAGCACTAATGGCCTGAGCACCTGCTTTTTGCCAGGCCCTACCGAGGCCTGAAAATACCACAGGGGGCAAAACAGACATGGCCTTTGCCCTCTTAGAGATCATAATACAGTGGTGGAGACACGTATGAATGAAATAATCAAATAAAGGCAAACGTGATTCTTAGAACTCTGTACAAGCAATGAAGGAAATGTCTGGGGACTGTGAGAGTTCATAGAAAGTCCTGCTTCAGGGAAATTGTCAGTGCTCCTGAAGGGGGGGAGCCTGGGAGAGTACCCAAGGGTGGGAGGAAGTGGACTATGTCAGGAGAAAAAGGGGAAGGGGTGACTTGGTGAAGGATGAAACTGCTCCAAAGTGCTCAGAAGTGAGGGCACTGTCGCCTGAAGACAGATGGCCAGAGGGCAGAAGCCTGGCAGGGCCCTGCATGCTGGGCTCAGGGTCAAGGCTTCTGATCTAAGTGAAATGGGAGCCCCTGGAAATTCTTAAGCAAGGGTATATGTGTGTGGGGAACGTGGAGTGGGGGGAAAAAGGGGAGAGAAGAGAGAGGCTGTACTAGTTTGCTCAGGCTGTCAGCAAAGTATCACAGACCTGGGGGCTTAAACATGGAAATCTAATTTCTCAAAGTCCTGGGGGCTGGAATTCCAAGATCAAGGATCACCAGGTCTGGCTTTCCTGAGGCCCCTCTCTTTGACTTGTGGATGGTCATCTTCTCTCCATATCTTCACAAGGTTGTCCCTCTGTGCATGCATTCCCAGTGTCTCTTTCTCTTTTTATGACACGCAACAGATTGGATTGCTGTCCATCCCAACAGTTCTCGTTTTAACTAAATTACCTCCTCAAGGGTCTTATCTTTAAGTATAGTCACATTTTGAGGTAGTAGGCTTCCACGTAAGAATTTCTTTTTCTGGCGGGGCACAATTCAGCCTGTAACTGAAGTGTAAGAAAATGTATGTCTTAAAAGTCTTCTTCGGCATCTGGAGTGGAGAATGAATGAAAGAGACCCGAGTGAAAGCATGAGGTTGGTCTGAAGTCCTCCATAGCCTGAGGTAGTTCACACCACTTAATGCCTTACCCCAAGCAGTGTCTCAGTCCTCCACTCTGTTTCCTATTACAGCTTTATTTCATTTACATACAGAACATTCAAATGCTATGGAAATATAAACACTGCTTTACAAGTATATTTGTTAAAAAAAAATTAGTCAAATAGGCACTAGAAAATTTTGCATTGAAAATAGTACTTCCAAATTTGAGTTTTCAAACAAAACAAATAAAAAGCAACTCCCTAAAAGCTGACAAGGAATCATTTTTGTAACTTAATTATAAAACCATCAGATAAATAAATGATTTTATTTCATTACTTTTTTTTTTGCTGAAATATCACTTGAAATAAACAAGCACATATTAGCTGTTGGTTACTGGCTTCCAGGATATTCCAGAGAACAAGATGAGAGAAAATTGTTTAGCTATTGAAAATTTATTTTATTTTTCCAGTCGTTGATAGAATAAGAAAAATTGGAACAGCACTTCAGAACAAGCCACAATCATCTGCCGATTCAAATCATCATCATTATCATCATCTTCATTACCTCATAGGGAAATGGGTTATAAAGCTTTAAAAGTTGGTAATTTCACATTCAGAAAATAAACCGTGGCTTAGAATGGAGGAGAGAAGGGGCATTAGAATTGTTAATCATTCAATAATGTCAATTTTGTACTGACCGTGCTTAATAGTGTTTCTCAAATATGGACTGTAGAACACCTGCATTAGAATCATCAGGAAAACACGTTACACATGCAAATTTGTGGGCCTCATCCCAGACCACATCCAGATATGTGGGCAAGTATCCCGGGAATCAGCAGCTATAACCCATCACAGATCACCACAAGTGATTTTTTTTTTTTTTAAGCCCAGGAAGATCTGAGGACCCCTGTCATGGGCAAATATATTCTGTGTTATGTGGAGAGAAGGGGAAAATCAATTCCACGTGTCTGCCCAGAAGGACTCATTATTGGCCTGGGGAGACTGCATGGAAATCTGAAATCATAAGGAAATATGCCACAGTGTAGAAGTCTCCACTTCAAGAGACCACTGCTGTCCTTTAGTCCAGTCCTTCCAATTTACAGATGAACAACCAACACTGAAAAGGCTGACCAACTCAGGTGACAGGATTAGGGGAGTGGTGGGGTTTGAACCCAGAGGTCTAGTGCAGCATTTGGACCCCTTTTATGGTGGCACAGGGACCTCTACCCTTGCATCTCCTCAGATACATTCAGAATGATACACAGTGAGCAGTTCTTACCGGGAGGGCTGGATTAGCTTTCTACAGAAGATGCTGTTTTTTTTTTTAAGGGACACATGATCTTCACTCTTTTCCAAGTTTGAAATAACAAAATCATGTAGGCATTCTGCAAAGCATGATCCTGGGAAAAGCTCACCATCTGTGCTGTTTGTTGACTAGAATATCAGCTGGAAAAAAAATAAAATAAAGGTCACTCAGGCTGTGCGTGTGGCCCGTCGAGCTTCGCTGATTCCTGGAATTCTGAAGTAGTCTCCTGGAATTAATTTTTAACTTACTTAGGTATGCTTCTCAACATAAAAACTTCATCTGCCGGAGGAAAAAAGAAAATGAAGGAATTGGAGACGATTTTATTCCAAAGAATTGAGGGAGATCAATAGGGTCAAAAATGCCAAGTGGTTTATATACGTCATCATCAGGGATGTCGGCTTTAAAGAAAGAAATTTCTAGGTGCTGAGAGTAGTGAAACTTAGAAGCTCCCACCGAGGGGAAAACATTGCCATCTCCATAGTCAATGACTTTTGAAAGCAAATGGACTGTTACCTCTCTTGCTGATTCCTTGGGTTTTCTCACTCAAGGTCACGGCTTCAATCAGGCCCTATATTCCAAAGTCCTCAAAAATTCTAATCCTCAGCCCCTGCCATGAGGGCACTCTCCCCTTGCCTGCTGCTCCCTTGTTGTAGGAGCCCAAAGTTCCTGGGTTACAGCTGTAATTTAAAATTCTGTGGGACTCCTGCTGTGTGAGCCAGAACTTGTTAATCTACTAACCTCAGAAGAGCAGAGACTGGAGGAAAAAAATCCCCCATGTAGTTCTTTTTATTTCGGGTTCCTTGTAGACATCTTCACCTGAGCATCCTCCAGGATTTCAAACTCCACTTGTCTAAAGTCAATTCATCCTCCCTCCAAGCCGTTTTTCTTTTCCCATTTTAATTACACCAACTGGGTTTAAAGCATTGCTCATCGACTGCGCTGCCCAAACTAGAAGCTCTGGAATCATCTTTGACCCCTTCCTTTCTGTTGACATCTTATTCACCTAACACACCCTTTTAACTTATGATACATCTATCTATTGAGGGAAGTGTGCAGTGGGTATTAAAGGTTCTTAGAGTCTGTGTCCAGGATCACAGGAGCCCCAAAGCCACCCTCAGACACCTGGGCTATGCTGAGTATGCAGGGAGGGTGCAGTTTGACTCGGTTTGCAGCTGGCCCACTTGGGGCTGGACTGGGGTTGCGAGTTGGGTTTCCCCCGGGGAAGCACATACTGAGGTGGCGATAAGTGTGCAGGAAGCTCATTAGGAAGTTCTTCAGGATGGACATCTGTGGTGGAAGGGAGGAAGCAAGACAGAGAAGAGGGAGAAGCTGTTTGCAGCAATGAATTCACAAGATCTCAGCCAACCCCATGTGGAGTTCTGAAGCTGGGATGGCTCCTTGGGATTGTTTCCCATGTTGACCCTTCACTGGAAATGGCCTTCCCCGAAAAGGGGGCATGATCTTGGGCAAGGCAGTGCTCTGGGACCAAAGTCATTCTTGAAGATGGTGACAGCTAAGTGCTATTATCTGACCACCTTCCTAATAGGAGGGTGAATAAATCTTTCAATCCTTGGGGGGGTGGGTGGGTAGGCAATAGTGCCTCTGTGACAGTGTTCACCTTGACTCTCTTGGGGCCCTTTTCTTCATATGGGTTCTGGGAAGAGGATCCTTCAGGGTTCTGGTGAGCCTCTGAAGTAGAGTGAAGCATGGTCCCTGCTGCTGCAGATGGGCTCCAGGCCACCACTGCCTCATTTTCTCCTTCCTCTGTTCCACTGTATCCTTCCTGCATCCCCCTCCCTCAGCCCCAGCCCCTCTAGTGGGCTTACCTGGTGATGAGACCCAGACCCTCATTTCTGAAGGGTACAAGCTGTTGTTTGCATTTGCTTCTTAGGCTGTGCGTATTTCACTTGTTCCTTTACTATCCAGTTTGCCAGACTTGGCAAATGGAGATTCTCAAGAGGTTCACTTGGATGCCAAATGTATCTATTTTTCTCCTATTTATAACAGCAAGTTTGACCCTATTTGACCTCTTTCTGACGATCAAGGCAGGTTGCCTTGGTCAGAAATGTAAAGCTCTTCTTGCTGGCTGGTCTCTTGGCATAAGGAACCAAAACTACCAGATAGAGCTGAAATTTTACTAGGTCTCTTGCTATGACCACCAGAAGACAGAAAGCTCAGAGGTACAGGGAGCAGAGGTAAAAATTTCTACAAGATGATAAATTGGACCATCTCTACTTCCACCTGTGGTTCCCGGACCATGCATTTTTCCTACTGGGGACAGAACACTGTAGACTGATTATTGTTTCAGCATGGAAACTGTGCCCTGCCAAGTGCACCCTATTTGTGCAGAGGATTCCATCCTCGTTGGCTCCTCAGCTAACCTTCCAGCAGATAATTCTATCCCTCTGTTGGGCCAGCAGTTTTGGGAGGAAGGAGTAGTGGGGGTGGCATGCAAATTGGGTGTTATGGTTATGGGCCTGCTGCCATAACTACTGTGTTATAAAATGGAGGTTTTGATGTTATGTGGGATTGTGAGGTTGTGTGCGACATGAAAGTATTTGGAGAATTTAGTTAGTAATGCTGGTTGAGGTTCTCAAGCAAGAAAGGCAAACCTATATCATTCTGTCAAAATGAATTGCCATTACTTCCAATATGGAAGAGAGACTATATAGTCATTTTGCCAATAAGGAGCTGGTTTCCTGAAGGAGGGTGCCCCATTGGGGTCCAGTGCTGATGTGTGTTCCTGGTAGAGCTTTAGTCAACCTAGAACTACCCAGATCAGCTTTGGTGAGAGGGTCATGCTGTTGGGCCCATGTGTGACATCTACATCTGCCTTTTGGTTACCCCATTCATGTGCCAAATGGGTTAGCACGATAAATATTATTAAATGTCTTCAGTTTAAATTTCAAGTAGAGTAAATATTTATAATATAATTCATATTATCAAAATATTTTGATGTCCTCAGTAGTTCCTAGGAGTGGAGAGGGGTCCTGAGACCCCTATTTCAGAAGCACTTCCCTAGATCAATCACTGTGACTCTGATCAGCCAGAGCTCCTGGCTCAAGTGTTCATCCTCCATCCACGGGTGTCCCTCAAAACCCTGAGGACTATGAATGGGGGACAAGTGGCCCACCAAAAGAAAATCTAGGAGCTATTGACAGCAAAAAGGAGGATGTATACAGTGTCCCAAATCAAAGAACCCATAAAATCCAATAATGGGTATACCACAATAAGGATCTTGGTTTCATTGCTTTTTGAACATTTGGGAGCAATTTTGTTCAATTAGTAAATGAAAAATCCATGAATTCATGAGTGGATGAGTGAAAGAATCAACAACAGCTGGGAAATAATCCTGATAACTGCTTAAGGTCCTTCTAATCCCAGGATTTTATACATCTCTCATGGAACAATATTCTGAAGTCTGTGTGTGTGTGTGTGTATGTGTATGTGTGTGTAAGGTGACTGTGACTAGGGAGGTAGTACTTTTGAAGCCCACGTGGTCAAAGGGGCACAAAGGGTCAAATCAGGAACTGACCAGGTACCTACAACAAGTAGGGGTAATCAATCAGAAATCCCAAAATCTGGTAAGAAGTTTTGGGAAGTTTTGGGAAGTTTAGCTCTGAAGTTCCTAGGTACCCACAGGGTCCATGAATTCATAGGTAAAAGACAAAGTTGAATATAATATTTGAAAAAGACACGGCCATTCCACAGAACAGTGAGCTACAGTGATGCATTTAGGAGCGATTGCCTTTGGGAAGTGAATAGGCGATGGTGTCCACGTATTGAGCATGAGAGATGCCCATTTAAGGATGAATTTAGAGGGACTCAGAAAAGAGAACAACTAATAGAACTCTGCAGAACTGGATGGATGCCAAATAGCTACAAGGGCGGCGGTGGTGGAGAGTGACAGAAATGCTTTTAACAGATAACTTCACTGTGGGTGCCCAGGGCAGAGAGACTGCTGAAGGGAGTCAGAGCATTATTCTGGGCCAAGAAGGTTGAAATGAGGTTGCTGCTCACATCCCAGATCCTGTGCCAGGTGCTCCCTGGCTCGCTGGTGCTGCTGTTGGAACTCAGCAAGCCCCGCGTGACGTGTGCACAGATTTCCCTTCCTTCTGGGAGAGAAGCTCCAGTGACTTCCCAGCTTCCAAATGCCTAAAATTGAAATGTGTGAAATTGGGTATTGCTGGCAGATTTACCGAAGCCCAACAAGGTGTGAAATGTTACAAGGAACTACACTGCTCAGAAAAGATGGACCAGCTCCTTTAATGTGTAGGGATGGTTCAGATTACAGCTGAAGCCAAGAGGGAGCAGAAGGGGAGCAGGGGCCGTCCTGAGCCACGCTGAGGACGTGGCTCTCTTTGTTCTGTGTGGCTTCCCAATCCAGGGAGGACCAGGGCTTAGAAATGAGTGTGCAGTGAGACAAAGATGGGGTTTCTCCCTTGATCTGGCCTCACAGAACAAATGTTTCCCTTGGAGATAATACACATAAATATAAAGGTTTGTAAAAAAGAAAGCTCTCTGAGATGCCATGCCTCTATTCGAAGGATAACTGCTTGAAAAACAAGGACTTAGAATTGGAACTTAGATTCGAAATATTTACTGTATATTCTTAAGTTATCTGTGTAGGGAAAAAAACCCCTTTTTCTTTAGAATGATAGGTGGACAACTTTCTATGAGTGTACACACACACACACACACACACACACACGTTTTTATAGGCAATAAAGGCTTATAATCTGCAGAACCGATGTAATAGCTAACATGTTCAGGGGCTGGGGAAATGGAAGCCAATGACAGAAAGATTTGAGATCGAAGCTGCTGGCAGGGACTGGCACGGTGACGGCTGTGGGAGGAGACACTGACTAAACATAAAACAGAATTGAGTTTGTAGGGAATGCATTTATTTAAAATGCTAGGATTGAATAAGCATCAGTGTGTGGAGAGGGAAATGGCTTAAGAAACCTAAATAGGATCATTATGGGCAATGAAGAAACAAATGAATAGGAAGAGGCGACAGAGACGATAATCGATATGGCTGACGGCTTGCTCTTGCCTGGTTTGCCTTCTGTGATTCCACGTGTGATCCATCCTCATTAGTGCTTGTTATAGTACTGTCTGCACACAGTTATTTACAGTCACTGGGATGCAGAAGGAAGCTGTCAGAGCCCCTGGGGATGTTGTGGGTTGGTGTCTTATTCTATTTGTGGGCATTTTCAGAGAACCCCCACACACTTATTCTGCCATTAAAATCTGGTTAAAGGAGTGCAGGCACAGATAAGAAGAGAGCTAGAAATGGGAAGCTGTATATGGTGGATGCCAAATATGGGGACTGAGTGGTGGGTTCTAAGGAGTTTGGTGTAAGGAAGAGATCTCTGTGTGCGATGCTGCTCAGCACAGGGATCCCAACGTGTCAGCTTCCAGATCCAGAGGGAAACCGTGCAAAAGATATTTTAAGAATTTGGTTGCAGATCGAAGCATGGATGAAGGGAGGAGAGATTGAGGCAGGAGGGTGCTAGCCAAGGCCAGATGGAAGGCCCACTTTCCAGAGGTGACAATGCAGTGGGAAAGTGAGAAACGAACAGAAGAATCCACAGGACTTGGCTGATTGGATGGGACGGTCCATAGAGAAGGAAAAATCAAAGGTGGCTCCCAGTGTGGGAGACAGAAAGGGAACTATTTTTTTTCTTAGCAAGAAAATAGAGGATAATTTTGAAAAGGAATTCAGGAGCTTGAGATGTGGCAAGTGCAGATGACAGTCCATGAAGAATGTCTGCAGGCTTTTGCAGGTGGATTCTCAACCACTCAGGCTGTTTGGTTGACTCGAGAGTCGTCTGAACAGAGGCCACTGTAATGGAATAATGGAGTGAATGTGCTCCTGAGGGAGGAAGGTTGGACAGAAAGATGACTAAGGAGACCTTCTGAGAGGTGTGTTCATGGCAAATTTACAAAACGAAGAATAAAGACAAAGAAGGTGCACTAAAGGCATGGGGTAGCCTGTTACAAAAAGCCCAGGTAGGACAGAGTTTCCAAGAGGAAGGGATGAACACAATTGAGTTGCTACAAAGACATTCAAGAGAACAAGGGAAAAGTACTTTGAATGTTCCAGTTATACATAAAGGATTTGTTCTATTTTTTCCTTACTTTTCTTTTAGCAGTTATATCTGAGTATATTCAGCCATGGGTCTCCCATTGTACAGGTAGAATTCAACTGGTTCTCAAGGACAAGTGTGTGGTGTCCCGCCCTTTTTTGTTCATTCATTTTTTTTTGGAAGCCATAAACAGTAAGGTAGTAAGGTGGTTTTATTTTTTTTAATAATTTTTTATTTGTTTTAATTAGTTATATATGACAGTAGAATGCATTTAGGCACTTTGATATACCATACATAAATGGGGTATAATTTCTCATTTTTCTGATTGTACACCTTGTGGAACACATCAGTCATACAGCCATATATGTACATAAGGTAATAATGTCTGTTTGATTCTACTGTCCTTCCTGTCTCTCACAGAAGAAGAAATACGATGGATCAACATATATGTGAAAAAATGTTCAAGATTTCTAGCAATTTGAGAAATGCGAATCAAAATTACTATAGGATTTCATCTCACTCCAGTCAGAATGGCAATCATATTTTTCATTACTTTTTAAAAATATATTTTATTTTTTAGAGCACTTTTTAGGTTCTGAGCAAGATTGACGGGAAGGTACAGAGTTTCTGTGTATCCCCTCCCCCTCCCCATGCAGAGCATTTTCCACTGTCAACATTCTTCCAAGTGGCACATCTGTTCACAGATTGTGAATCTACATCGACACATCATCACATAGTTTACATTTCAATTCACTCTCCCAATGCATATTCTTTGGCGTTTGTATGTGTATAGTGACACGTATCCGCCATTATGGTACCATACAGAATAGTTATGTCCTGAAAATCCCCTGGGCGTCACTTGCTCATCCCTTCATTCCCACAAATCTCTGACTACCACTTATCTTCTTTATGTCTATCATAGTTTTGCATTTTCCAGAATCACGAAGTGAGCCGTCTTTAAAGACTGACTGACTTTTTCACTGAATAATATGCATTTAACATTCCCCCTTGTCTTTTCATGGCTTGATAGCCCATTTCTTTCTTAGTACAAATAACATTTCAATGTCAAGATGTACCATAGTTTATTTATCCATTCATTGACTGAAAGATACCTTGGTTGGCTTCCAAGACAATTATGAATGCTACTATAAACATCCATGTGCAGATTTAAAGTTTTAAAGACAAATTTGCCATCTTATCCATTTTTAAGTATATATTTCAATTGTATTAAGTACATTGATATTGTTATGTAACTATCACCATCATTCATCTTCAAAAGTCATTTCATCTTGCAGAATTGAAACTCTGTACCCATTAAAAAGTAGATACCTCATTCCCTCTGTCTTCAGTGCCTGGCAGCTACCATTCTACCTCCTGTCTCCATAATTTGGAGTATTCTCAGTACCTTTTATAAGAGGAGTCATACAGTATTTGTTGTTTTGTGACTGGTTTATTTCCCTTAGTGGATGGATAGATAGATAAATAGATATGATATGATATACATATACATATGTTATTTCCATAATTGGGCGCATGGGTTGCTTCCATGTTTTAGTTATTGTGTATAATAAGACTGCTATGAACATGGGTGACAAATATCTCTTTGAGACTCTGCTTTCAGTTCTTTGGGGGTGAATATTAGAAGTGGAAATGCACATGATATTCTATGTGCAGGTATTAGTGTGGATATAGATTTTCAACTCATTTACATACCCAGGAGAATGATTGTTAGATCACATGGTAAGAACATGCTTCGCAATAAGAAACTACCAAGCTGACTCCCAAAGTGGCTGTGCCCTTTTGTATTGCCACCAACAGTGAATGAGGGTTCCTGTTGTCCTGTGTCCTCACCGTCATTTGGTGTTGTCAGTGTTTGGATTTTTGCAGTGGAATCTTATTGTTGCTTCAGTTTGCAATTCTTGAGCATCTCTTCATATGCATATTTGCTATCTGTATATTTGCTTTGGTGAGGTGTCTGTTCAGTCATTTTTTAACTGGATCATTTAAGGGTTAGAGTTTGGATAATAGTCCTTTTTCAATTTTTTTTCTCCAAGCCTATAATTTCTCATTCTCTTGGCAACCTCTTTCATAGAACAGATTTTTTTTTTTTTAAATTTTAGTGAAATCCAGCTTATGAATTAGTTCTTTTATGGCACTTGCCTTTGGTATTGTATTTAACGGTTATAACCAAACCCAAACTCATCTAGATTTCCTCCAATAATATCTTTGGGAGTTTTGTGGTTTTTAGAGTTAAATATGGTGAAGAGTATGAGGTCTGTGTCTAGATTAATTGCTTTTTTAAAATTTTTATTTTTTATTCTAATTTGTTATATATGACAACAGAATGTATTACAATTCATATTACACATGTGGAGCACATTTCTTCATATCTCTGGTTGTATACAAAGTATATTCACACCATTCGTGTCTTCATACGTGTACTTAGGATAATGATGTCCATCTCATTCCACCATCTTTTTTACACCCCATGCCCACTCCCTTCCCCTCCCTCCCCTTTGCCCCATCTAGAGTTTGTCTAATCCTCCCATGCTTCCCCTCCCAACCCCATTATGAGTCAGCCTCCTTATATCAGAGAAAACATTTGGCATTTGGTTTTTGGGATTAGCTAACTTCACTTAGCATTATCTTCTCCAACTCCATCCATTTACCTGCAAATGCCATGATTTTATTCTCTTTTATTGATGAGTAATATTCCTTTGTGTACATACCACATTTTATTTATCCATTCATCTACTGAAAGGCATCTAGGTTGGTTCCACAGTTTAGCTATTGTGAATTGTACTGCTATAAACATTGATGTTCCTGTAGTATGCTGTTTTTAAGTCCTTTGGGTATAGACCAAGGAGTGGCATAGCTGGGTCAAATGGTGGTTTCATTCCAAGTTTTTCAAGGACTCTCGATACTCCTTTCCATATTGGCTGCACCAATTTGCAATCCCACCAGCAATGTATGAGAGTGTCTTTTTCCCTACATCCTCGCCAACACTTATTGTTGTTTGTATTCTTAATAGCTGCCATTCTGACTGGAGTACGATGAAATCTTAGAGTAGTTTTGATTTGCAGTTCTCTAATTGCAACATCTTTTCATATATTTGTTGATTGATTGCACATCCTCTTCTGAGAAGTGTCTGTTCAGTTCCTTGGCCCATTTATTGACTGGGTTATTTGTTTTATTGGTGTCAAGATTTTTGAGTTCTTTATATATTCTAAAGATTAGTGCTCTATCTGATGTGCATGTGGTAAGAATTTGTTCCCAATTAGTAGGCTCTATATTCACCTCACTGATTGTTTCTTTTGCTGAGAAGAAGCTTTTTAATTTGAATCCATCCCATTTATTAATTCTTGATTTAAATTCTTGTGCTATAGGAGTCTTATTAAGGAAGTAGGGCCCTAATCTGATGTGATGGAGATTGGGGCCTACTTTTTCTTCTAGCAGACACAGTGTCTCTGGTTTAATTCCTAAGTCCTTGATCCACTGTGAGTTGACTTTTGTGCATGGTGAGAGAGAGAGGTTTAATTTCATTTTGTTGCATATGGATTTCCAGTTTTCACAGCATCATTTGTTGAAGAGGCTATATTTTCTCCAATGTATGTTTTTGGCACCTTTGTCTAATATAAGATAACTGTAGTTATGTGGGTTAGTCTCTGTGTCCTCTATTCTGTACCATTGGTCTACAAGTCTATTTTGGTACTAATACCATGCTGTTTTTGTTACTATTGCTCTGTAGTATAGTTTAAGATCTAGTATAGTGATACCACCTGCTTCACTCTTCTTGCTAAGGATTGCTTTAGCTATTCTGGGTCTCTTATTTTTCCAGATGAATTTCATGACTGCTTTTTTTATTTCTATGAGGAATGTTATTGGGATTTTGATTGGAATTGCGTTAAATCTGTGTAGTCTTTTGGTGGTATGGTCATCTTGACAATATTGACCCTGTCTATCCAAGAACATTGCTTTTCTCTTTCTTTTTTTGCATGCATATTTCTAGTATTTCCAATGGTGACAACAAAATATAGTAGGTTACCAGATGGCCTACTCACAGTGAACTAAGACTAATGAGAGAAGTATTCCTCCTCCTCCCCCTTCCTTTCTCCTCCTCCTCCTCTTCCTCCTCCTCCTCCTTCTTCTTCTTCCTCTCTATATATTCAGTTGTTTTTTTTGTTTAATCAGCATTTGTTTCTTCATTAAAGCAAAATGGGTTACACAGAAACATTTGGAGGTTATTTCTTGGATAGAATAAACTTCAAATAATATCCACCAGTGTTCCATGTGAAATGTTACATTTTTAAACATAAGTATGTAGAGTTTATATTGCAAATATGGATATAACCATTTGGCATATTTGGGATATTTGGGTGTAGGAACGATAATTTAAGCTTCAGACAATGTAATAGTTTTGATCCTTGATGAAAATTTAAAAATTGCATCGCATGAAACAGTGTTTCTCAAATGGAAGTCAGAATCCTTGAGGGAAGGGATCAGGGACTGTCTTCCACGCTGGGCA
Organism: Marmota monax; assembly: GCF_021218885.2. Classification (NCBI taxonomy): domain Eukaryota; kingdom Metazoa; phylum Chordata; class Mammalia; order Rodentia; family Sciuridae; genus Marmota; species Marmota monax. Next base: position 7,888,565 of record NW_026693082.1, read on the forward strand.
GCACTTTGGGGTATAGCTGCTCCCCAGGACCCTTCTCAGTGCATCTTCAGGGTCTGATCCTCTTTCCCACTGTCGCTGGCGCTCCTGCTAGCCTTTCATTATAGCTGGGTTTTGGCCTATCTTCCCAGGCTCTTTAGGGGGAGGGAGAATAAGAACTATAGTGAGAAAGTTGGGTGGAAGGCCCTGGGCAGTGGATGCAAGTGTGAGATCCTTCACTCCTAGTTGAGATTACCCATACCCTCTTTGTTCTTTTGTTGTGTTTTGTAATCTTAATTACAAAAAACTCGCTATCTGTATTTCCTTCTCTCATTGGGTGGTGAGGTTTAGAAGCACCAACTTCTGTTCTAATTTACCTTTCTGTCCCTTCCAGGGCTCAGCACCTACCTATTAGGTATTGGGGGCTCTATAAGCATTGGGTGAACTGAACTGAAACTAATTAGTTATGTCAAAAAGAAATAGGTGCCCAGGATGTGACGCTGCGCAGGAAGATGATTCCTTAATCACAGGCTTTCCAGTAGGGCCAGCAAAAGCTCCATAATTTCCACACTGGATGGGTTTGAGAGTGGCTGTCCAGGAATTTGGCTGTCCGGGAAGGAAGACAATGTCCTACGGCTTTATTTGCATATAAATAACCTTGTTTTACTTAATTGAATAGTCCCTGGAAGCCAATTCTTGGTACCACCTTTGCCACAAATAGCTAAGAATTAAAATAATTTCTCCAAGTCTCAATTTCCACATATGTAAAATAGGAATAACTATAAAATGATACTGACCCCATCAGGATGATAGGAGGATTACTGAGAGGTATTGTTAATTATACATCTATCTTATAGTAGGCATTCAATTAAAAATGTTATTATTACTCAGATGTCTTAAGTTGGTCATATTCTTTATAACCAATATTAATTGAATATTAATTCTGCCTATCCAAGAACATTGTTTTTCTCTCTCTTTTGTATATATATGTTTTCTCTTTCTTTTATATATATTTAGTTGTAGTTGGACACAATACCATTATTTTATTTTTATGTGGTGCTGAGGACCGAACCCAGTGCCTCACACATGCTCAGCCCCATTGAGTTGGTTATATTCTTAAAATGTCAGAATGTTAGAGCCTGAGGGATCTCAGAAAAGGCAAAGATGTAGGCTGTGGCATCCGTTGACCTGAGTGAGAACCTGGCTCTGTTCCTTCCTGGCAGGAAGACCTTGGGTAGGTTACTTATCTGTATATATGACCCAGACTTGTTAAAATTCAGATTCCAGTGCCCCACTCCAGAAATTCTGATGAAGATGTTTTATGGAGGTGTTACCAAATCCAGGTTTGGAAGATTGTCTTGTAGAAAAACCAGTGTCTGAGAGACCAGCACTGGGAAGAAAGATCTACTTTATTCAGTGACCAAAGAATGGAGAGAATGGAATTTTGCTCACAAATCAGCTTCTCAGCCCCAGGGGTTGAGAGGTTACAGATACAGGTTAGGAATAGTGCAAGAGAAAGACTGGCTAATGAAGGGAAGGACAGTTGTGCCTTTTCTGGAAATAGGTGGGGAGGAGATCTTCTAGGAAGTCAGGTGCCACCCCCACCCCACCTTTCATGATCTAGTATTTGCAGTCCTGGGGTTGGTAGGTATCTTTAGCCTCAAAGTCGGGTGAGAGAGTCTGGCAGGTCTAGGTCAAGTGAACCCTATGTTACAGATTTGGACAAAACATTTCTCAAAGGATCAACATGTCTACATGTGGTACAGAGTAGAATCTGACCCAAAGACCCAAAGGTCACAGCAACACGGGAGACGGAAGCAATATGGAGACAGAGGTGCTGAGCTGTTTCATCCTACTGTAGTCCCCCACTGGACATCTGTTGGCCCGAGTGAAGAGGCAGTGTTTTCAGTAAAAGTGGCCTTCAGGTGCCTGAACAGTAACCTCGTGAGCCACCTGTCATCTTAACCTGTGTGTTGGAGGTGTTGGTGAGCCACAACAAATAATGATGTACTGTCCAACTGAGGGACTCCAAAATTAGAATTGAAACTAGAGGGTTTATTTAGGTCTCTCTCCCCTAACCCTGGGCCCATGGAATCTGAATTTTAGAAGGTCCCAGGTGAGTCTGATTTGTGTTCTCTATGGACCATAGTTTGGGAAAGGTTGCTGGAAATCCCTTGAAGACTCACTTTTCTCCTGATAACAACGGGGCTCTGATGCCCACTTCTTGGCTGGCTTACTGTAGGTGCCAGAAACATCTGCTCCCTTCTTTGTAGCTATCTCTCCGACTCTTCCATGCAGTCATAGATGCCAGCGTCAGAGATGAGAGAACCAACTCTCTAGAACACATTAAGAGTTGGCAGGAATCAATCTACAAGTTGACCATGAATATTAAAGAGTCAGAAAAAGAGTCTGTGGAACACATCAGATGCATTTTGAAGAATAATAGAGGTCAGTGATAAAATGGATTTCCTCCACAACAAACTAGCCATGTATGGAGATCAAAAATTCCACTCTGAGGAACACATTTTCCTACTTCCAAACTGTCAAAAAACCAAGCGAGCAGGGAGGGAGGCCCGCACCATTACCGACGGCAGTAAACAGTTTCGTAATGTGTTTTGGAAATTTGACGACTTGCCTGCCTCTGATTCATTAATGAAATATTAGAAGAAAATTAACAGGGTCTGATGACCTCAGAGGACATTTGGGGAGGAGGCCAAGTTCATGCTGAACTGAGTCAGCTGTAAGGAAAATGAAACCAGTCTGTCTGCCTCAGTGCAGCTTGTAATGCGCTTGCTGGGCGATCGTGAGCCCCAGCATCTCAGCTGATGATTGATGCGGCTGTTGCTATAGAATGGGAACTTTGAAGCCCTGGTGTCTATAATAAGCTAGATGAGCACATTTGTTAATGTTTTTCCTTCCTGTTGTACTTTTCAGTATGTTAGGCTGCTATTTGGCTTAGAATTGTCACAATCTGTGACATTATATAATGACACAATTTCTTTGCTACATAATTGGTAAAGAACTTTGGGATACTTCTGATTGGAGGGAGATAAAAACTATAGAGAAACATAAGGCTGTGTTTAAATAAATGCAAAACTAACCAGTTTCATCAGCAATCCTGAAAATGAGTTGGGTTAAAAAAAAAAAACCAAAAAAACAAAAAAACCTTAAGACGGCTTTTTTTTTCTTCCATAAAGAAAATATTTTAAACTGAATTTCCCCATACTTTTCATCTGTTGTTTGTGGACATGGGATATATAGCAGCAGGGGAAGGAGATGAGAAAAATCTACTTAAAAACTGGCTTTGTTTAACAGATTAAATTCAAATGTATTTTTAAAAAGAAAGAACTTGTAATGTTTTATTCAGGCACGGCAATGGTAATATCAGGATGGAAGCCTGCCTCAAGGGAAGACGTTTTGTAATTATAAACTCCTAAATAAAGCCTTGAAACAGTCTGATTTGCCAATGGGTGGATTTTCTTGGTTTTAATTTATTCATACACTCGTTCATTCATTCAACAAACACTGGCTCCTGCCATCTGTGCTAGACGGTGGGGAAAGAGGGTGAGAGAATTCAGACCCTCCTCTGAAACTCTTCTATCAGCCTCCATGAGTCCTGAGTGTGTTCCATCCCAGCACAGTTAGGATTAAGTGGGGGTAATGTAGGTGATGGACATGGCACTGCATCTGGGGCCTAGAAGGTATTGAACAGATGTCTGATGAATGACTCAGTGGCCAGAGAAAAACTCATGGGGAGAGATAGTGATCCTGTGTCAGTAGGAGGAGAGGGTGAGGAGGATCCAGGTTTTTACCAACTTTTGGAGGGAATCTTCCTGCATCTCTCCAGCAGTCACGCTTTTTGACCTTCTGGTCTACCTGCTCTTATTTGTGCTTTTTCTTGGGTTTTAAACATTTTGTGACTCCCTTGCTTTCTTCTTTCCTTCCTCACCTCCCTCTTCTCTTTTCCTTACATATTTGTCCTGTATGTACTATGGTCATAGATTTTAAAAATATTTTCTTCCACTGAATTTATTTGAGATGATATAAAACAGACATACAGGGATTAGGCTGCCAGGACCCCACCCCAGGAGCCCCAAGTCACTGCCCTGAATGAATCAGGGCAGGAAGCCAGTCTCAGGACCTCAGGTTGGGCCAGTCTGAAGATGGAAGAATAATGATATTATAACTAAGTACACAAAGAAAAAAGAAATCTGTATGTATCCACATATAACTTATCTAAGAAAGGTTTTGATATTCTGAATTATGGGGCCAAAATGCTGATTTCTCTGAAGGAACTCCAGTACCTGGTATGAGTGACTGGAATATTTCAAGTGACAAGAATGAGGTGTTAGTGATTCTTGGAAGAAAAATATAACCTTCAGAATTCATCTGTGATCACTCACTTAGATATTTTAAGTATATAGGATTATAGGTCAAGGAAATTATGTATTTGTATAGTTTTAAGAAAATTATTGGCAATGAAAGGGACTTGTTATTGACTCCAAAAAGTCAATTCCAAAGCATACCTTTAGCCCTCGGCTTGAGGGCTACATCTCTCAAATTAATTAATAATAATAAATTAATAGAGGGTTCTGTAAATTCCTTGAGGACTAGACTGTATCTGCTGTTGCTTTCTATAAAGCCCGGTGCCCTAAAAATGCTCAATACATATTTATTAATGTAAAATAATTAAATATGTACAAGCTATTTTGAAATACTGTAAATTCTGTACACAGGGATTTCTTTTTTCTTTTATTTCCTTTTCTTTCTTTTTTTTTTTTTTTTTGATACTGAGGATGGAACCAAGGATGTTTTACCACTGGAGCTACATCTGTAGCCCTTTTGCTTTTTTACTTTGAGATAGGGTCTTGCTAAGTTTCTGAGGCTAGCCTCAAATTTGTGATCCTCCTGTCTCAGTCTCCCAAGTACCTGGGATTACAAACGTGTATCACCATGCCCATCTGTATGTAGGGTTTTTAACCAAGTGACAAATCAAAAAGTCTAAGAGAATATAGATAGCAAACAAGAATATGGAATTATGGGATTTTTAAAGCATTGATATGAGTTTCAATAACATATTCTGGTTTTAGTTAATAATTGCTTGAGGAACTCAGAATCGAGAGGGTGATGCCCATATTTCTACAGGAAAATTCATGGAGGGGCCCACCGCTGGCTGTTACTATATTGGTCTAGACTACATAAGTAGGTTCAATCTTTCAACTAGGTGAAGAGAAGGGATAATTGATAAGCGAGACATGCAGAAAGCCAAGTAAAATAAAGCAAACGCTGACTTCAGCTTACTGAGAATACTTTTCTGGGTTTAGCATCAGCCAAATTAGCATATGCAAGCCATTTGGGTAATCCCTGTCTGTATATATGGAACCCAAATAGATGTACTCAGCAGGGTTAGCTTACCGACTGTCTTAAATCATTATTTGGTCTGATTAATTAGGTGACAATTGGTTTCAAATCACATTAAATTATGCATGAATGAAAAAGAAGTTGATTTAAGTATCTCACCTACCTAAGACGTGGTCACATTCTAGGGACCATACAAATTTTTAATTAAGCCTATAAAAGTAAAAGAAATCAAGATATGGAAAATATAAACAAAAATGCACAATAAAATTTTGAGAATTTTATCTTTCTATGCTTCATTGGATTATGTTGATAAACTAGTAATAAGAGCTCACTAGCACTTTGTCCTACAAGAAAGAATTTTTCATGATATTATGTAGTTAATAGAGGATTCTAAGCAAAACTAACCAATAGTTCCTTCCTGTGCTAAGGACACCCCATGAAGCAAGGGAGTTTGTTCTAGGGAACTGAAAGAGTATCTATAAGCAGATAGCTGAATTGGACACAATTAAAAGATTTGGTTCTTGAATTTACTATGATTCATTAAAATGGTATTTGAAGCACAGAGACAATTATTTCTTGGCTCTTGGTGCTTGAAAAGTTATAAAGAGGCCACAGAGAAATAAAATAACTAATATTTTCCTTACATCTCTTTAAGCATGCACATGTGCAAATGGCTATTGTCTCTGTTGTTATAAATCCCAAACACTAGAGTATTATTTCTGCATCTTGCCAATATCCTTAATGGAACTACTGACAAAATAAGACTATGTAAGATAACTTTGCTATTGTAGTAACTCTTTTATTCAGTCAATTGCTAGCATTTTGTGTCTTGCTCATTGCTATTGGAATGCATAGTACTCACAAGCAGAAGTATATGTGTATATGTGACTTTGCTACAGTGGATATTGAATGTACCTTAAAGACCTATGTGTTAAAGGCTTGGTCCCTAGGGTAGTGATCTTGAGAGGTGGTGGAGCCTTTAGATGATGCCTAGTGGAAGTCCTTAGGTCATGGGGTGTGTCCTTGAAGGCATTAGGGGACACCAGTCTCACCATCTCTCTCTGTCTTGGTTCATAATATGAGTGGTTTGCTGTTCCCTGTGCTCCCCACTGTTGCCATCCAGCACCTTCATCTGATATCCAAAGCAGTGGGTTGCCATCTTGGACTGCAACCTCCTGAACTGTCAGTTAAATAAATATTTTTTCTTTAGAAGTTAGTTGCCTCAGGTATTTCATTGTAGTAACGAGAAGCTGACAATGCAGCTTTCTCCAAAGGATATGACTCTAGATAACAAGCTTGGATCTAGAATCTATATCACAGGATCATCAGGGTTACCTTCTTTCCTTACTAAACTGGGAGGGTGCTTACTCGAGATTTTGTGAAAACAACAATGAGTTAAGTTGAGGAAAATTAAAATAATACAACAGATAAGAATGAAAACAATAACCAGTTTACAAATAACTAATACGGTTTCATAAATAAGGTTCCTCAATGGGGGGACTTTAAAGAGCCCAATTTTTAAATTTTCAATATATATATATTTTTTGCATCATGCTGCTAGTAGTTTCTCTATATGGAGGAACGTAGGCTTCCCTGGAGCATTTATATTTTTAAAGGTGGTAAAATATATGTAACATAAAAATTACCACCTTAACCATTTTTGAGTGTACAGTTCAGCAGCTTTAAGCACATTCACAATGTTGTACAACCATCACCATCATCCATCCAGAACTTTCTCATCACCCCAGACACAAATTCTGAACTCAGACAATACTCTGCAATCTTTCCTCCTCATCCCCGGTAACCAGGATTCTTACTTCTGTCTAGGAATTTGACTACTCTAGAAACCTCATGTAATGGAGTCATACAGTATTTGTCTTTTTTCATCTGGTTTATTTCACTTAGCATGAAGTCTTCAAGGTTCATCCATGTTGTAGCATATGTCAAAATCTTCCTCTCTTTAAGGGTGCATAATATCACCTTGTATGTATATGCCATTTATCTTTTTATCTTTTCTATTCATCTGCCAATGGACATTTGTGTTCCTTTTACCTTTTGGCTATTGTGAATAATGCTGCTAAGAGCATGTGGATGCAAACATCCCTTTGAGACTCTGATTTCAACCCCTTTGGGTATAATCTCAGAAGTGAAATCACTGGACCAGATGGTAGTTCCATGCTTAATTTTTAGGGAAGCTGTCATGCTGTTTAGTGGCTGCAGTATTTCATACTGGAGTCTATCTTTTTTGATGCAACCTTTATCTGTTATGAAAATGCAACACAAAAGTGCCCTCAGCCCTGGGGGGAAGTTTGTCCATTGAATTCAGTTGGACTCAGCAGTGTCTCTCCTCTTGGTTTTCAGTGTATGTGAGAGGTGAACTAATTATCATGGGCAGTCCGGGTCTTGTTGGTGTAGAAGGAGGCTATATCTCAGTTTCAGGTGGGTGACCCATTGGTCCCTTATCATTTGTGTCATCCACTTCTGTTTTTGTAATTGGTTTCTCTATTGGAGACAAAAAGGAACACCAGGACACACCTGTGCTACATCACTGAATGCCCCCTGGATGTAAAACCTCAAAGAGTAATATATTTCTCAGTCTACCATCTTGTGAACTCTGGTGGAAAAGAGTTGGTAAGCCACATAATTCACGTATTTTCTTGTTTAAAAAATATGACAACATTAAGTTCTATTTCAATGGAGAAAATCCTTTGCCACTCACTGGATAGTGCTTTGGCTATGGGACTCAATTCTGCATTGAGCACTGTTACAATAAAGGACAACAAGGCCTTTGACTGAATGGGAATTAACTCTGGGGAAAAGCTTTGTGGAAGACATTTCTATTCATATTTTGGTTTGTTTAAAACCGAGAGCCATTTTATCTCTTTTAAATGAAGAGTCTCATCACCCACCCACACCCACTCGCATATACTCCAGAGCCTCAGAATATAGTTTTCCTACATGAGCGATCAGTTTCTTTCTCTATATGGATGCTTTGGAAATTATCATTTTCTGCCTATGACCCCAAAGAAAATTTGATTCAGATTAAAAACACCTCCTGGTCCACTATAATCAAAACAATTGAGAACACCTGGCCTCATCTGAATAATGCACTTGGAGAACAAAATATGTGTTTGTCCTGGTGCTTAGTGAGCTTGGGAGCCCACACCAAGTCAAGTAGCCCTCCCGGAATGGAGCCTCTGTGTGCTGGCCAACATCCCAAGCTGTACACTGTGAGCTGTGTAGTGTGTGGGGAAGGACAATGACACTTAACTCCAGAAGTAGGGACTTGCAAATGTCAAGAGGCCCTTGTCTTCAGCTATGTAACTGTATGGAACAGTTATAAAACATGAAATGTGTTTTTTTTTTTTGTGTGTGTGTGTTTATTTGTGTTTCATTTTAGTCAGATGACTTAGAAAATTCTTCTTTTCCACATGTCTGAGTAAATGAAAAGATCAAGAACAAAATAAAATTTTGAACATTTGTGTCCAAAAGCAGAGGAAACTACTAGCTAAATCTAAGATGTTATTCAGGGCGATAACAGAAAAAAATAATTTTTAATTGGTCCAGTTACCTCCTGATCATTAAGGAACGCTGTCTAGTTTACGAATTTTCTTGGTTACTGGGATGGTTAAGTTTGTGTATTACTTTGGAGGGTGTTTTTGGATGAGATGAACATTTAAATCAGTGAGCCTTGGGTGAAACAGACTGACCTCTTTCTACAATGTGGGTGGGCCTCATCCAGTCAGTTGAAGAGAACAAAAAGATCTGCCTCCCCAAGCAAGAGTGAATTCTCCAAAAGATTAAGTACATAGATACATACAGATCACATATACATACATGTGTGCACACACACACACACATTATATATATACTATATATATGTTCTGTTTTCCTGGAGAACCCTAATACAATTCCATTCTTGGATTTATATTTCCTTTCTCTCACTGAATTCCTATATTCCTATATTTCATAAGGTGAACTCAGATCAGTTTGTTTTATTTTTTTATTTAGTGGGAAATTAAGACAATCTATTCTATAAACTATAAAAATTCGGTGTTATCCTAGGTATGGGATACATTGTCAGGCTTCTAGCAAGAAAGAGAATTCCACTTGAAAGAATTCAACTAAAAGGTGGCAATTTGCAGAACTGTAAGCAGAATGGAGGGAACTCACCAGGCACAGTGGCCCCCAGGAAACTGGCATCAGGAGAAGCCATAACCATCTGATGTCCTGAAGAGTCCGGGAGAAGAAATCTGTTACCAGAACCCATGAGAACAGGGTCCCAGATGATCACCTCTCAGGGCTGACATCAAGCCAAGCAGCAGCCATGGCCAGGCCCCGACTGAATAAGGAACAGTGGAAGAAGGACCCAGTTGTTTTCTTACACTGCCCTCTGATCCCCTGAACCCAACCAGACATCAAGGGCCGAGAGCTGGGAGGTGCAGTTCAGAGCCACCAGCCACCTGGGCTCTCAGTAGGGCAGAGGGATCTGGGGAGGCAACAGAATAGCCAGTGTACCTAGGAGAAGAGTCCAGTCTGTAAGGTTTTGCTAAGCTCTAGCGGATGATCATCCTTCACCTGCAATGGACCTCCTTGGCTTTGACACCTGGGTGGGCTCTCACTGATCTGCCTGCTTGGATTGGATCTATCTTCCGCTTGCTGCACTCACCTGCAGGGAAAGTCCACCACCTGCTCTCAGGTGGGTTTCCTCCTGCCTTCTCACCCTGTAGGTGGCTCTGGGCATCCCAGGAAACTGTCCCCATTCTTCCTCCCAGAGCCTGACCTGCCCCAGCCAGCTCCCAGCTGGCCTGGAGCCACTGAGCGGCACTCCTTTCAGCCATCCCAGATGACGTGACCACTTGGAATCTTTTTAGCTGTCATTTTTAAGTTGGTGACATATCAAGCCTTGTGGAAAGGAAAGCCTCTTTGATGTGATTCTGAAGGATGGAAAAATTATAAAAAATAAAAAAATCATCTTTTCCTTAAAAAAAAAAATTGGGGTGGGGGGCAGGCGGGGGGAATGCATACATGTAAAATCCTAGGCTTCTAGTTCAAATAATAAATCTTACTGTATTGGGGGGAAAAGTCTTTCTCAGTTCAGCAATATTGTGTGTTAAAATGATTTATATCAGAATTGCACACTGGGTCTACAATGGGGCCACCTGGAAAACTAATTTTAAGAGAACAAAGCAAATACAAGGGTCAAGGAGAAGTGAAGTTTGTAGGGCTAGGGGCAAGAGGAGTGAGACACCCTTGCCCCAGCTCCCCACCATACACTGAGGCCCCACCTGCACAAAATTTAAGGAGGCACTTACTTCCCTGGCTGTACAAGCAGAGAGTCAGCACTGAGGATGGGCGCCTCCTTAAATTTAAGTCCTTTAGTGCCTCCCCTGCCTCAGTCTGGTACTGCCCACCCAGCTGGGCTGCCACTTCTTCTCCTGGAGAAAGTACCCCCAGCACTTTGCACTAGCTTATTCTCTATCAACACTGGAAGCTTGTCCCTTTATAAAGGCCTCAATATGATTTCACTCAGTGGATTAAAAAAAATTATAAACAATTAAAGGAACTTTCTAGAACAGTCCTGGGCAGGGAGTACGGGGGATAGGACTGTATAGAATAGACACAGGACCTGTTGGCAGAGCACAGGAGAGGAGCTGGAGGAGTCAATGGATACTGGTCCTGAAGCACTCATCATTTAGCTGCAAACAAAGCAAAATCAGAGAGTATAAGAAAATGCAAAATAGTTGTTGATTTTGGATTTGAGGAGTCCTTCAAACTCCTGTGTTAATGCAGGAATTTTAGAGGTGAAATGATTAGATTGTGACAGCTGAAACAGAATCAGTCCATCCTAGTTTGGATGGTCTAAGAGGTCGGGTGTAGCTGGAGGAGGCTGGGTCCTTGGAGGCATGCTCTGGGGGGTTCATCTTCCCTGTGACTCCCTGTCCTGGCTGCTGTGTCCTGAGCAGCTTCCCTCTGCCATGCCCTTCCACCATGATTTTCTGCCTGACCTTGGGTCCAGAGCAATGGAGTTGACCAACTAGGGACTGAAACTCTGAAATTATGAGTCAAAACAGACATTTCCTCCTTTGTGTCATTCTTGTCATATAATTTGGTCACCGAGATGAAAAGCTGATGAACCCAGTAGTAAAATGCTGCCTACTTGAAAAGATGCTCCAATATTTGAAATTCTTCCATGAATCCATTTCTTTGGGTAAAGGTATCTAATTTTCAAAAGCAGATGATCCTGCTTTAGTTGTGGAAAGGTATTTAAAAGGTGCCCACTTTATCTTATGAAGTCATCCTTGAGATCATTTCCTGTAAAGGAAGAGATTGGAAAGGATGGGGATACGTTTCCGTTCTTCATGATGTTTTCCCCCAAGGACAACACTAGATTCCAGGGGCTCCAGTTGTCAAGATGGTGAGCCGAGGATGAGAATGTTTTGGCCTGGTTTACTTTTCAAGGTAACACTCTCCATGTAGAGTATGACAGGCAGCAAACCACGAAGAAAATCTGCATTAAACAAATGCCAAATGTATCTGTTCAGTCTCAATAGTCATCCCTAATCTACAATACAAATGACACTGTGAAGATGTTTACAAGGACATCTCTTGGAGACTTGCTTAAATGTTAGCTTTATGACTGCAGTGTGACTTTGTTTCATTCTTCTGTATTTTTAGATAGTTGGTCTTACACAAAGAGTAGTTAAATATATTGCTTCTGGTTTCACTTGAAAAGAAATACTTGGTCCTCATAGCTCAGCAACAGATGGCTAAAGTTTACAAAACCACTAAGAAAACATATTCAATGCATTAAAACAAAGTCCATGGCTAACACCGAGCCTTCTCTTTCATTGTTTTGATCTGTAATGTAACTGTTCCCTAATCTGGAAAAGGAAAACACTGAAAATCACTTAAAATTATACCAATATCCCATTTAACTGTTCAGAATAGTTTGTTTATTTTATTTTGGGAACAAAGTACAGATTGAGCATCCATCTGAAAATCTAAAACCTAAAATTCTCCAAAATCTGAAATGTTTTGAGCTCTTACCCGACACCACAAGTGCCATGAAACTTTGCTAGGTCAGAATTAATCCACCAGAGTCTAAATTCACCAAACATTGCAAAGCTACCTTCTATGTGTTTAAGTTGTATATGAAACATAAATAATTTTGTATTCAGAATTCCGTCCTTACCCCAACATATCTCATTATGTATGTACAAATATTCTAAAGGTAAACAAACAAACAAATCTCAAATCTGAAGCACTTTTGGTCCCAAATATTTTAGATAAAGGATACTCTTCCTGTAAAATGTACCAAGGCAATGGTAACAAACACAAGTGGGCATCCCACCATTTTCCCTGTGATAACACTAATAAGGATACCCTAATAATGATCATCATACTTTGTGGTCAAATTTTTTTTTAGACCAAATATTTATAAAAAAAAATCTAGAAAAGAATTGGGAAGTAATTATTGTTTACATTAAAACTATCCCACAATTTATGCAAGTAAATCTCTCAGATTCAATGTGACCTCATCCTCTAAACGTAATGAGAAAGTTTACATTTGGATGTGCACTAACATTTATATATATATATATATATATATATATATATATATGATCTTGGATGCCATTAAAATATCTCAGGAGCTGGGAATGTAGCTCAGTGGTAGAGCACTTGACTACTGGGATAGATCCCCAGCACAGTAGAACAAACAAAGAAACAGCCCTCAGGAATTATAGAAATAAGAAATCTAGATGGAAAATGCCTTTCTGTCATCACAATCGATACATTGCTTATTTATATTCAATTAATTGAAGTAAGTCTTTGAAGATGTTTCTTAGGAACCCAGCCACTTTGTTCTGCAATGGGTTGATGGGAAGGCCTGGGTGGGATGAGTCTGCTGTACCGTAACAGCAATGAGACAGTCGGAGCCATCACTGTTGGACAATAGGCTGGGACAATGAAATAACCCCTTGGGCACAATAAACTGTCACCCTTCACAGAGGGTCTGTTGTCTTTCCTCTGTGCTCTTCTCAACAAGACCTGTCCTGAGACCCTGATAAAACCACACGATGAAATTGTTATTGGGGGAAAACAAAACGATCCATCTAGTTTCACTTATTTTTAGTCAACTAATTTGGGGGGTCACACATCTAGGCAATACATTATTATTTTTCCCACTTTTTGCTATAGGTAACACCTCTGATGATAACAATTGCCTAGATTACTTTTTAGGGACGTGAAGGCCACTTGTGCTGAAGGTGCTAACACTTCCCTTGGGCCTGCAAATGTCTGATGAGTGACTGGAATGGCATCAGAAGACTTGATGTCTCTGTCTTCGGATTACGTCTTTCCCCTCTGCTGCTCCCTGTGTAGACCTGTTGATTGCTCGTTGGAGCTGGTGGGTGTTTTCTTCTATCCACCTTGGTGTTGTAGTAGCAGCACAGGCACCTGAAGTCCTTCAGCAGCCCTAAAGTCCAGATTGAGCCACAAGGCCAGGATGTTTGCTCAGGATGATGGCACCAACTGCAAGAGTAACTTACCAGTTCCTGGGACAAGCTACCATGACTTCCCAATGGTAGAGCTCTTGTGCAAGAATAAACCTCTTTTGGAATGGTGGCCCTGGCCAGTGGAAAATTACTGGACTTTAGCCCACCCCAGCAAACCATGAAGAGCTTGCATTTCCTTTGTTTGGAGAGCAGCCTGGTCCCTTGGTTAGTCTGTCTCCGTTTAGTTGAAGCCCCAATTATCCACTTTGGCTGAAGCCCCTGCCTGCGTGTACTCCCAAAACTTGACTCAGTTTTGTTTCTATATCACCAAGTCAGACATTCCGATCTCCAGCAACAGAGGCCATGCGTGTGTCTTGTATTTTGTCCGTAGGACATCTCTCCCGCCCCTGCCATGATGATGAGTGTTTTGATCACTGTAGAGAAGATGCAGAGGGAAGCCTGGGGAAGACTGCTGGTTGGTCTTCATAAGGAGGAAAGAGTGTTCTCTGCACTCTGAGAGCATTTACCTGGGGAATTTAAAGGGAGAAAAAGATCACATCACTTCTTTAACATGAAAGTGACTCTCAATACCTGAGTAAAAAAAAAGGAGGCACCATAAAATGACCTGCATTCAAGAATGAGAATCAGGAAGACAAGAGCAATGAAACCTTCTCCAATATGCCAAAGGGTTTACAGTTTTTCTAAAAGTTGAGAGATGTGATGATTCTTATGGCATATACAGGCCTTGGGTCCTTAGAGACCATATGTGAGTCAATAGACTGTGTCTGTGTGTTTCTTTTTTCTTTTTCTTTTCTTCTAATAATATTTCTAAAAGGCTCTGAATCATCTTTTCTGATTAGCATAGAGACCCTAAATGTCAATCATTTATATGTATCCTAAGGCAATTATACTGTTTCATGAGACAACTTCATGAGAAACATATGTTTGAATTAAATACAGCGGTGATACCAACAACATGCAAAGGGTGCTTAATATATGCCAGACTGTCCTAAGTGCATCATTATATCAGCTAATTTAATTAAAGAGAGGGAACAAGCATCACAGAAAATGTGATTTTTGTTGTTGGAAAAGTCCATTCATTTAAAAAATCTGGAACTACTAACTATAACAAGATAAAAATGAAACTTTGGAATACCATGGATCATGTGACATAAAGGGGTCAGATATTTGTAATGTTTAAATCTGGCAAGGGATTAATATCTAGAGTACACAAGGAACTTCCACATATGAGCAACAGCAAAATACCCCCCCCCCAAAAAAAATGGATAAAATAAAGGACAGTTTATAGGAAAGAGTTCTCTATGGGCTAATGAAAGTATAGAAAGATGCTCAAAGTCATTGTTTTTTTTTAAATATATATATTTTTTGGTTGTAGATGGACACAAAATCTTTATTTTTATATGGTGCTGGGGACCGAACCCAGGGCCTCACACATGCGAGGCAAGTGCTCTACCATTGAGCTACAACCCCAGCCCTCAAAGTCATTATTAATAAGAGAAATGCAAACTGAATGATGAAATGTCACTTTCTACCCATATACTTGGTGATAAGAGAGTGGATGATGCCTATCTCAGTGAGGGTGTGGGTGTGAAGTTAGGCAACCTCTTGCCCTGTTGGTGGACAAAAGACTGGAACAGCCACCTGGGAGGCAGTGCTGCTACTCAGATCAACCAAGTGGACACATACCCTTTGCCCTAGCTGTTCCTTCTTGGGGTGCCTCTTAGGATATTTTCATTACAGGCCCATGGGGAATACACACTGTATGTTGATTGCAGGTTGTCTGAGGGGGCAAGTTGAGGAGGTAATCTGATGTTCATCAAGGGATGATCAACCATGGAAGAGGATGACAAAGTTAAAAGCAATATGTGTCATTTTCACTGAGGAACACAAATAGACCTTAAGCTATAGTGCTGTGTAAATAAGGTAAGAAAAGATGAAGGCTGTGGTATGAATGTGTTTCATGTGTTGGAATATTAATCCCTAATGCAGCAGTGTTGGGAGGTGAGGCTTAATGGGAGGTGTGTAGGTGTTAGAAGTCTACCCCAACAAATGCATTAATGACAGTTAGGAGAGGGCTTGGGGCTGCAAGTTCAATCTCTTGCTCTTGGGCATGCATACTCACTTGCCCTTCCTCTTTCTATCATGGGATAATGCAGCAACAAAGCCCTCACAGATGCATGCCTCTTGATCTTGGACTTCTAAGCTTCCCCAAACTGTAAGAAATAAGTTTCTTTTTTGTATAGATTACTTATTCTCAGGTATTCTGTTACAGTAGCACGCATGCACACACATATACATGAATAAGACAATGAGATGTAAATCCTATTTCTATTTATATAAATTAAAAACACGACCACACACAATAGCAAGTATGCATTCCAAAAGAACTCATGCTAAGAAAGTTTCCAAGTGTTTGAAAAATTGAATTTTTCAAGTGAGGTTGGTGGGAAAGGGGCCAATCACAGAGATAAAAGGGAATGGGACAAAAGAAGAAAAACCCTGTGATTTCTCAATTCAATTCCATTTAATAAACATTTATTAAGGTTCTACTTTTTTCAGACATTGCATTCGAATTTGTGCTTTCTGATGGTATGTGAATCTAAATGTGATTTATGGACACAAGATAATGAGTCTTTATAATTTTAGACAGAAAAGTGCATGTGCCACAAGAACAGGGAGAAAAATAAAAATTAATTACTGGAGAAAAGTATCTTCTAAGTGCTTAGATGGTAGGATAAACTGATGTAGAATAAATGAGATTCTATCTTCAATGTAGCTTTTATCTCAAGTGATGCTGGAAAACATGAAAAGCCAAGAAATATAATTAAAAATAAACTATCGTATAAAACAATGTGAAGAAGATTAAATGTTATTAACTCATATAGTTAATCTCCTATGAAAAATAAAACTTTAGAGGTACACTTAGTTCTATTTAGTAGTCCCTAGTCACCACAAACTCAGCATGTCCTAATAAAACTCCCCCACTCTAAAATGCACATTAGTTCAGCAAATATTTAAGAAACACCAACCACATGCCAGATTCTGGAGCTTAAACTATTGTATGTCATTAGTCTAAATTTTTATCTCTATCCCAGACTTCTCTGAATTCCATGGCACCATCTTCACATTTCTACTGACTGTTTAAGAGCTCCCTGAAGCCCGATGTCCAAGAACAAACTCTGACTCATCTTTCACAACTATTATTCTTCTTTCAGGTTTTCTCAGAATCATTTCATCATCCAATTGGGAGAAGCCAGATAATCAGTGGTCATCTTTGCCATCTCTCTCTGTCACTTCTTTCATCTAGTCTTTTCGCCAACTTCTTTTGATTTTTGTCTTTGAAATATTTCTCAAATCCATCACTTTCCTTCATCCTTAGCCACCATCCCTGTCCAAGACCCTGTCGTTATCTCTCATTTCATAACAAAACTTCCAGCCTTAAACCCACCCAGTTCTCCTCCTCCTCTTCAGTGAAGCCAAATCTGGTCATGAGTTGAAGTAACAGCCACAAGTCTCTTAAGTTGAAGATGATCAGTGACACATTCACGGTTTGCTCCTACGCGTCTTCCTGTCCTCATCCCAACCCTTCCTCTCCCTTTGCCCATCCACACTGACATATAAGTCCCTTTTAAGTACCGAGCCCCGTCCTGCAAAAGGACCTTGCTTCCTACATGCTCTTCTCATTGCATCAAAATATCCTGTCTTTTCCTTTTTTTTTTTTTTAATATAGTCCATTCATTTACTCACAAAAATGAATTGAGGACCTACTACCTGCCAGGCACTGATTTAGGTGCTGGAGACTCAGTGATGCAATAAACTCCCTGCCCTTTGTAGGCTTCCTTTTGGGGGTTTGAACATGACCCTGGTGCATTATCTCTGACTTGGCTCAGTATAACTTCTTCAGGGGAGTCTGCTTCCCCAAGGTAGATCAGGACTCCTTGTTACAAGTTCTCAAAACACCTGTGCACCTTCAAAGTACTTATCACAGCTTGTGCATATTCATTTATATGAGGGTTTGTCTGAATAACATCCATCTCACCTATCAGTTTTTAAGGTTCTTAGGGGCAGGCACATGTTAATTTTTGCTTATTACAGCAAACTCTGGGCTTGTCACAGGGCCATGTGCATAGAAGATGCTTGATACAGTAAATACTTGTTGATGAAATAAACCGTGGATGGGAAGCAGTCGCTGCCCTAAAGCTAGCCCAGGGGAATAAGGCTGATGAATAGACAGGTGATATGTCAGAAGGATAATGCTAACTCGATCGTATATAAAACCTGGAGGGATACCTAAAGTCCTTTATCACCTTTAGGGTTTAGGAACCCCAAGTAGCATTAAAACACGATGCTTGGGAACCACTGTAAACAGCAAAATCAGCAACAAAAAAGCAAAAAAAAAAAAAAAAATTAAAAAAAAGGGGGAAGTGTGGCACCAAACAGACTGAAAAAAGGACAGTTTTATGAGAACTGAAAAAGGAAGCAGAGAGTGGCCTAATTCAACCTCAGCGGGGAGTGTCTGTGTTGGGCAGCTCAATTTTTTCACCATTATGTGTCTGTCCACAAATGATCATGAAAGTGCTACAAAAGTTGATGCTGGAGATAAAATAAATTTTTGGTGGTAGATGAATTTGAAAATCAACGGATAATGAGGATTAACTGTATCTTGGTGGATCAAATTTAATATATTAAATAAAATACATTAATGAAATCACTTCTACTTTCTTTACTTTTAAAAAATATGCTTACAAGTACATTTAAAGTCACATAGGTGGCTCACATCATCTTTCTATTGGATAGCACTAGGTTAGACCATCATCAAGAGAGGGCATCTGGAATGAATCAGGGAGTCTTTGAAGGGAAGGCTGAGGGCAGTTCCACCCTCAGAACTGTGCAATGGGACCCAGCTCAGGACCTCACAAACCTCATTGTCCTTTGAAGTACATTTCTCAAAAAATTCTAAGACCCCTCTGGTGCCTGGGATAGACGTAACTACAATAGACATAACTCACCCTGAGTTATTGAAATAATTGTTCGGATACATTGGTTTAAATAAAATATATTACTAAAATTAAAAAAAAAAAGAAGCAAGTATAATAAATATGTACTTATTATCTATCCATTGTTCTAAGTTCTTATCAGTTAATCATGATAACTCACATGGTTCATGACTCTACATTAAAAATCATATTATTTACATAGACAAGTTTCTATCCCAAAACCAGTTGTCTGCTAGGCAGTTTTAAGTGAGGATGCAAATGAGTACACGTTCTGGCTGAATTTGCAGAGCCTCAGAACAAAGTTATAGAATGAAGTAAGTCAGGGAAAAGTATTTTTCTTATCCTACAAATTATCATCTAAATCTTGAGTCAATTAGTAAAGATTAATAACTGATTGCTGAGTCTGATCAAGGCCCTGGGAGGAGGTCCTTTCCTGTCACTCCCACAATCTTCTTGGGCACCTCCAGCAGTGATAAGGGGCTGGGTTCCTTGGGCACCTGTGTGTTGATCTTATCCCTCAGGTGTAGTTTGATGGTGGTTGAGAATTGTTTGATATGCAATGTTCCCCTTATAAAGAGGGAATCTGCAGCTCAAACCAAGTTTGAAGGGCATTGCCCCAGGGGCTATAAGAGAAAGGTGAGGAGGGTAAGGAAGGAGGGACTCAAGAGGGTGGGAAGCTGGAGATGCGGGTGGAGTTGAGCTGAAATAACCACCCCTTTCCCTGGAGTGTGATAACTCTGATTAGAATCGAGCTTTACATTAGGTGACATTTCAAGTGTCCTGAAGATACTATTTTCATTATCAGCCACTAGGTGATCTGGAAGAGATAAATGCATGAGTGAAACTAGAGTCTCACTCACATTTAATTCTTGATTCTCCATCAGTGTCGCAGGAGGCTTTATCTACAAACATGAGATTAATGCATACAGGAGATGGCATGTATCATGGGTTTGATGAGCAGAAAAGAAAATGAAAACATTCAGTTATCTGTTTTTTAGATGGCTACTTTCAAATATAGATGGACACATACTTTCCATTTCTCCAGGTTATCCCTTCTCTTGTACACATCTGTTCTTCCATACTTCCTGCCCTTTTTGGTTTTTTGCCCACCTTTGGTCACACCCCAAAGGTGCTGCAGGTTTAGTTCCAGAACACTGCAGTAAAGCAAATATCACGGCAAAGAGAGTCACACAAAGTTTTCGGTTTTCTGAAGTCTAATTTATTATTTTTTTCTTTTTTCAGTACTAGGATTGAAACTTGGCTACTGAGTCACATCCGCAGCCCTATTTTGTATTTTATTTAGAGACAGGGTCTCACTGAGTTACTTAGTGCCTCGCCATTGCTGAGGCTGGCTTTGAACTCGCGATCCTCCTGTCTCAGCCTCTGGAGCCACTGGAATTACAGGCGTGTGCCACTGTGCCTGGTTTTGATGTCTAATTTTAAAAGTTATGTTTACATTTTACTATAGTGTTTTAATTGTGCCATAGAATTTTGCCTAAAAAACATAATCTACATACCTTAATTAAAGATACTTTGTTGTTAAAAAAAATGCTAACAATCATCTGAGCTGTTGGAAAAAATGTCAGTGAAAGACTGGATTGCCATAGGGTTGCCACAAACTTCAGTATGTTTGAGGCAGTATCAGTTTATATCTGCAAGTATTAGTATCTATCTGCAAGTACAATAAAGCAAAGCACAATAAAATGAAGACTGCTTCTATAACACAAGTTAAGAATATGTACTAGGAGTCTTGTGCATACAAGACAAAAAACAGAATAGCAATCATCTTCATAGCTTTTATTTTTCTTTGTGTATCTGCAGAAAACTACTTTTATTGACATGGGTTTTAAATTTCCTTATATTTTTTATTTCAGAAAGTGGCTTTCCGTACAACTCGAATAGTAAATTTAACAAGTTGTATAACGTAAAATATAACCAATGTCTTATCACAGCCAAAAAAAATCTCTATTGTCTCATACTATTGTGTCTATGTTCATTCTTATATTATAGGATGATTCTCTCTACCACACAAAATTTTATGTACATGCATTTCTTAAACTTTCACTCTATACTTTTTAAAGCAAGCTCATTTATCCTTGCTGCATCATTATTTTATAGATGCATTATTTTCATTTTATATTGTATATATGTATGTACTTGTATGTCACAAACTCTCTTTCCTGGTGCTTATTTTCTAGGGAGACACAAAGCAATCGTGACCTATATTCACCTTATTTGAACAGCTCTTGTGAATTATCTCTAATTTAAAGTTATCTCTAAAGTTAGTTTTACCATTTCTCATGAATTCTATTATTTTCTAAAAATCGATGTGCCTTGGATGCTTCTGCTGGCCCGTATTGACGCAGAATGGTTCCATCAGATGGAGTGAGAATAAATTGCTCATTAGTGCACACAACACTATTAAATTTTTCCATAGTGATACTCTGTATTCTCTTTGTCACACAGTCTGATGTCTTATTATGTTCTTGGCCAACTTTCTCTATTCAGCAGATGTCTTCAATGGGCTCCTGTGAGGACTCCTCAAGCTTTCCCTGTGTAGGTTCAGTTAATTCTACAGCTACTAGTACAAATGAACAACTTGCAAATTTTTTCCCCCTAAAATGCACTTCCTTGCCTTTGTGAATCTTGAGCATCATCAGGCAACATACCAACCAAAGAGTCAGTTTTGCTGTGCGTCTCTACTTTTAATGAACAAAAATAATGGTGGCACCCTAGCAGATTCTGGCACCTTCTAGAACACATCTGAGATGTCCTGCAGGATTTTGTGTCTATCATCCTTGCAATGTGAACACCGCCACCTCCACCCTACGGTTTTCTCATTCTGCTTTCTGACTTCTGCTAGGGGTGTTCACAAGAGGAGCCTCCTGGATAGCTTACAAACTTGATCAGATGTTTTTAATTATCCTTTTTCTCCCTTGATTATAAAACTAATAATTTTGAAAATATGAAAAGAACAGACAAAACCAATAATAAAAATTTTAAAAAAAGAACATACAAAAAAAATAAAAAAATTAAAATGACTTGGAGTTTGACTACTCAGAGGGGAACTACTGTTAATGTTTTGATGTATTTTCATTTAGCTTTACCCATACACTTGACTGCACCCATATATACCATATGGTGTCCTAGTTGAATTCAAATTGTGTTCTGAGTTTGAGCATTTGGACAATGGATTGGGCTGCTGATCCTTTGGGGGGGGGGCTAAGTGTGTGTTTGATGCTCTGGGGTCCCTGGTTCTCTGGAGGTTGTGCTTGCTGGGAGGGGGATATTGGCTCTTTGTTGCATTTCTGAGGGCCCAGGTGGAGGTACAGAGGAAAACAAAAGCAGTGTCTTAACTAACCTGGGCCTCAATGGGGTTTCAGGCTTTAGGGAGGGAGAGGAATTGGAACAGAGGACAAGTGATTTGCTTTTGTGGATTTTTGAGTTTAGGGACATAAAAAGTGTGCCTTTGGAGCTGGGGGACACTATGGTGGAGCTGGAAAGGGGCTGATCTCCCCATTGCTGTGAGTCCTGGAAACATTGTGGTGTTCTTTGGGGACTGCACCCACCTAGGGCAGACACTGACATTTCCCTCCTGGGGTTCAGTAGCCTTCAGGTGGCCTCACTATTGGTGAACAAGATCTGGTAACAGACAGGCCCACATACTAGAAGCCAGCAAGTGTCTGCACCTGAGTCAGGTGTGAGCACATGTGAATACAGGACAGCGCTTTAAAGGGAGCCTCAGGTTCCGCATGTACAGGCAGAGTGAGAACAGGAACTTTGGCATAAATACAGTAGCATGATAGTTTTGCATTTGGAAGTTGGTAACATCTGCAGTGTTCCAATTACATACGTCTTGGTCTCTCTCAATCACAGGTTCTATATTCCATTTGGGATATAGTCTATATATACTATTTTGCATTCTGCTGCTTTTTTTCTGGATAGTATAATTCTCTTATGCCATTAAGGATCTTATTAAAAAGGGCTTAAGTTATAAAACAAGAATTAAAAAAATGGAGACCAACCCTGCCAGTAACCTCTCTAGACACAAGTAACTCTACATCAGCAAATTTTAGTATATCGGGAAGATAAAATTAGAAGAAAAGAGGATGTGGACAGTTGTTTATTTGAAACCCATTGACATTCATAATGAATGGCCATTGAATGAATGTCACCCCACAGGCCTTGGTGCAAGACAAGCAAAAAAGGTAAGAAGAGATCTTATCTTAAACTCCCAATCTGGGTTACACGATTTGAACTTATGGAAAATTAAATAATGTAGGAGTTAATTCATATTTCATGGTAACATGAAGTATTCAGCACAAAGTGAACGCTAATGAATGGTACAGTCGAGGAGTCATGAAATAATCATTGCCGGAAAGAACTTTTAAAATCATGTTGCCCAAAAATCTCACATGTACCTCTGAGCTGGCACACACAATATACTTGGTAATTATTTGTCTGTCTCCTCCCCTATCCATGACCATCATCCCTGCAGCCCCTGAGAGTAAGAACTTGGCCTTGACATTGCTATAGAACAGGGACTCTTAATTTTAAGCCCTCAATGTAAGTTTGTGAAAACAATATCAACAATAAAATATGAGTTCATTATTTAGTTCCCAATTCAACTATTGTCCTCAGGAAAGTTCTGTGATACTGTGAAAATGTTTTGAGTTCAGGTGACCATGAGAAGAGAGGTCAAAAAAATGGAACTAGGGATGTCAGAAGGATGAACTGGTCTTGGAAGAAGATGGTGACTGGCACCTGTATTAGTTTCTTAGGGCTGCCATAACAAATTACCAAAAGAGTGTGGCTTAACATAATAGAAATGTATTCTCTCACAGTCATGGAGGCCAGAAGACCAAAAGTAAGGTGTCAGAAGGGCCAAGGTCAGTTGGGATTCTGATTTTTATTTTATTTTATTTGGTACCAGGGACTGAACCAGGAAGTTCTTAAGAACCAGGAGTTCTTAAGCACCAAGCCACATCCCCAGCCCTTTTAATTTTTATTATTTTGAGACAGATCCTTGCTAGGTTGCTGAGGTTGGCTTTAAACTTGCAGTCCTCCTGCCTCAGCCTCCCAAGCTGAGGCAGGCATGTGTCACCATGCCTGGCCTCATTTGGGATTCTGGGTGAAAACCTTTTTTTTTTTTTTCTTTTCAGTCTTTCCTGGCTTCTAATGTTCTTGACATTCTTTGGCTTACAGCTACATTAGTCCAATCCATATGTCCATCATCACATGGTCTTCTTCCCTATATGTCTCTTGTAAGGACACCCATTGGATTATGGTTCATAGTCCTAATGGATTATAGGCTCTATGACTTCAGTATGACCTCATCTTCATAATAGACATTCATCCATTCATTCGAGGAAAGTTTACGAGTACCTTCTATATGTCTGGTACCCTACTAGGTCCTGGAGGTGTGGCAGGGAAATAAACATAAAAATTCCTGCTTATATGGAACTTGTCTTATTGGGAAACCATCATTAAAGATGATGAGGAGATGAGTGTACATAGGTAGGAATCAGCACTCTGGATAAAAATATAGCAGGAAAGATAAATAAGAAGTTGTCAGGGGCCACCTTGAACAGGAGCTGAGCACGCCCCCTTAGCCTTGAGTTATGGGGATGTGAAACTCTTGCATCACACGCAGTGCGAGGTAGGTGGGCTTTACCTGCACTCAGCAAGGAAGTTCAGCTCTGGGAGTGGACATCACCCAAGGGGACTGGGCTAAGTATTTGCTGAATAAATAAGTAGATAAACAATGGACTTTATAGAAGGAGAACTACAATATGTAGACACACACATATATATCATACAGCTTTGAATGCATTTAGAACTTTTCACATACTTGCATTAATATTAGCAAATTTCATAATTTTAAATCATCATATACTTTTTTCATGCTGGTCACAACTTATACTAGTTCAATTTGAGACTAATTAGTTTCCTTTCTCATGTATTATATCTCTGCTACACTCATTGAAATATTTAAGGCAACTTTCAAAAGCCTATTAATTTAATCATTTGATTTAGGTGGAACATATATGAGAGACTATAAAATCCATGCTAAAAACAATCTGGCAAATAAATGTGAGTCATGTGGGTTTGACTTGGTGGAGAAAATGTAGTTACACAGACAAGTCATGTTTGAAAATGGGCATGTCGTGTAGTTTCTTTTAAAATAAAATTGTCAAACACGGAAGTTGTAGCCATATAGTTGCAAACATCTGGAAGAAAAGCTGAGTCAAACATAAAAATTTTCCACATGATCAGTTTTAATACAAGGTAGATAAAATTAATTAAAAGACTCTGTGGACCATCTGGAATCTAATTGTGAAACAGGAATGACAAATCTAAGTGAAGCTGTTCATAGAAAAACCTTAATCTTCAAAATCCAGGCAATTAAGTAACCAAGTATATAATTTTGAGGACCTTTAATAATTGTTGAACGCATCTTAAAATAAATAACTTCGTTTTTTAAAAAAATGTATGGATTCAATGACTTGGTGAATTCACCTTGTTCTTTCTATTCGGATTTTATTCCTTCATAAACAGGCAGGATGAGTGACTAGTACAGGTGGTCACTGTGTCATTCTGCTGACACAGGCAGACCTTCTGGCTTGTAAACCCCAATACAGCCCTCTCTTACTTTTTATGTCTCTCAGTTTCTTTTCCCTGCCACCTTCTTATGGGGACATTCTACATCTGAATTCCTGCCTGCTCTTGGTCTTCACATTATGTTTTCATGGCAGGCTTCTAATAATAAGTTTCAGGAACAAAGTCATCCTGTTTTTTCACAGCCCCTACATGTCCCTGTTCCTCTCTCCTCTCCTGAAGTGCATGGTATTAGTGTATCGTGGCCATATTTTCTAAGTGCCTTGTTAAGGACCTATCTTGCTTCCTTGACTGAATAATAAGCTGTGCATGTTTCATCTTATTTGGGGACTTCTTTTCTAGTCCTTAGAGGATACATAGGAGAACAATACAGGGATCCCTTACCAGACAAGTATTGGAAGTTTCCAGTGGTAAATGCAGAGGAAGGAGAAGTCCACTTTTCAAGGGCCAAGCCTTTACTGAGGGGACTTTTGTAGCTACAGTAGGAGATCGGCTTATAGGAGCAGTTCCACTCCCTCATGGTGTACACCTGACCCAGGAAAAGCTGTTGTTGACAACAGGATCGAGAATATGACCCAGTAGCTGCTATCACCAAAGGGGCAGGGAAGACCTGTTTGATGCTCTGCCCTACTCATAATTCCCTTCAATATCCCATTGTGGAAGGGAACACAGAATGACATTTCTTGAGCTATTCCTTATTTTTGTCAAATTCAGGAAAATAAATTGAAACATCCATTGAAATAATTTTCCCCCATTTTATACTTTTGGAAATGACCAGAACTTTCAAGGAAGAAAGGGTTTAGTATACCTTTCTCTGTAGGATCCTCTCAGAGCTGTGGGTTGACTTGGGCCTGGGGCAGACCATGAGCAGATACGATGTGTTCTGAGGCTGCTCTGTGGTTCTGGGGACTATTCAGGAGCACTGAACTGCCCAACAGCCTAGACTCCAACCCTTGGCCCCAGTGTGAATACCAAAGGCACCTCTGACCAGACCTAGGGTGTAGTGATGCTCAATGGTCCATACGTTGCCTTACAACTTTTCTCTAACCACTGCCCTAACTTCCCACAAGAAAGTTTTGAAGTGTTGGTGAGACAAAACTCTAAAATAAAAATAGGAGTGTCTTAGTTTTTTGTTTTTGTTTTTTCCATTGCTATGGCAGAATATCTGATACTGGATAATTTATAAGGAAAAGATACTTATTTCTTATAGATCTTATTTCTTATAGTCCACATCTGAAGAGGGACTTCTTGCTGATGGGAATTCTCAGCAGAGTCCCAAGGCAGTGCAGGGCATCACATGAAAAGACAGAAAAAATATTCTAGAGAGATATTATTTTTATAATAAAATCATTCCTGAAATAATTCGTTAATTCGTTAATGGATTAATCCATTTTTTGAGGGCAGAGCTCTCATGATCAAAGATCCCAAATACGATTAACTTCCAAATACAAGTAACATCACATGACTTTGGAGATTAAGTTTCTAACACATAAATTTTGGTGGGCAAACATTCAAATCATACCAAAGATGAAAGGCCATTGTTTTATTGTCAACTCACAGGACTATGTTGTTATCTTATTATATGCTATCCTCTTAACTCTATTGGGACTTACTTTTACTGCATAATTTCTTACCACTCAGTAACAATTATCATCATGCTGTATGTTATTCCTTGAACACTGGCATTTTACAATTAGTGATGGTCAATTTGCAGAAATATGGTAGACATTTGGAGATATGGACTTGGGTAATATTCAGTTTTCTTTGATTTTAATGGAAATAGAGATTTTTTTCTGGTTTTCCAGGTCATTCATTCCATGAATATTTAGATACCTATTATGTGCGCAGGCACCAGCAAAGGAACACACATCAGCACTGAGTATTTCAAAATCCCTGTTATAGTCTAGCAGAATGAGAGAGAAAAATGCACAGAGAAACAATGAGAATAAAACGTAAAGTCAGATGTAATATGAGATAAAGGGAAGCAAGGCACCATAAGGGGTAGAGAGTACCAAGATGAGGGATGCTATCTGGGACTGTATGGTCAGAGAAGGATGATGTTTGAGAAGACATGTAAGTAAAGACTTGAATGCAGTGAGGAGACCGTCTACAGTATTTAGGGATAAACATTCCAGGTAGAAGGATCAGCAAGTATAAATAACCCAAGTCAAAGCTGTGCCTGATCTGTTCAAGGAAGGAAGGGCTGGAAGGCTCTTATGGTGTGGAGTGGGAATGGAAGAAGATGGAGAAGAAGAAGGTGGCAAAGTCACGATCTTACAGGGCTTTGCAGGTCATATGAAGAATTCAGAATTTTTTTGAGTATGATGGGAAGCCATTGGAGGGAACTGAATAGGAAAATGATTAATTTGACATTTTGAAAAGGTCACTTTGACTGCTGCTTGAGGAAACAAGCTGAAATGGAAATGGAGAGATCAGTGAGGAGATAGATTGCTATAGTCTAGGACATAGATAACAGTGGCTGGGATAAAGTGATATGATGAGCGAGATATGATGGTACCAGGATTTACATTATATTAAAGTAAAACAAGTGGGGTTTGCTGATGGAAAAGGGTTGCATGAGGGAGAAAATCAACTATGATTTTAAGATTTGGGGCATTAAATATTGTTTAAAGGAGGAGTGGACAGTCAGCTATGTTAAATGCGGCTGAGAGATTAATTAAGTTGAGGACTGAGAATCAACCATTGGATTTAGCCACACTGAGCTTCTGTGTGACCTCCACTTTAGTTATTTTAGGGAGCTGACTTAAGCATGAATGGGATGGTTTCAAGAGGGATTACAGTTGTCTCTTTGATAACCTGATTGAGTATAGGAGGAACTCATGATGTGAATTGGTCACTGGTAACCTTTCAGTTCTTAGATTGCAAGATAGGTTCACGTGGACTTATTAGATTAGTAGGCATCACATCTTAAATGAATAATTCATGTTCTTTTCTACGAATCACATATTACATTTAACTGTATCTAAAATTCATAGGGAAAAGAGAATGGAAATAAAGGAACGGGAGTGCACATAGATCATTCTTTCAAGGAGCTATTCTGCTAAGAGCATGGTAACTGGAGGGATGTACCTCAATTCTGTGTAGCACAGTTTATATGTTCACATATGATGGAAATAGCCCTCCAGCAGGGAGGGAAAGAATGATGATGAAGGAATAAAACAGGGAGAGATTTCAAGAGTAGAGTTCTTGGTTATGAAGGTGGGGTGGGATGGAGAACAAGAAGAAGATTGGCTCTGGATAGGAGTGTGGCAGTTTCACCTTTGTTACAGAACAGCAGGCAGAGCATAAAAGCACAGATGCCTGCAGGTGGATTAGTGGAGGGAGGCTGTGGAATGATGTATTATCCCAACTAATATTGTCTTCTCAATGAAATAAGCAGCAAAGTCCACATCTAAGAGGAGAAATGGAGGAGGAGGAGGAGGAGAGGTGTTGGGGTTAGAAGAAAGGGAAAAGGTGTGAGTTAGGGAGAGGGAAGGAGAAAAAGATATAGGAGTTGTGCAGGATGGCTAAGCAGGGCTGAAGGCCCATCTGTGACTTGTGGCCATGCATTTAAATGAGACCATGAGACCATCAACATGGTGGTGTTTTTCTCCAGCCCCATCCAGCTGCTCAGGGGTGGAAGAGGAGTTGAGTAGAAAGTCGGACTTAAATGGGATTGGGGATTCTCCAGGCTAGTATTTTGAAGGGTGAGAGGTAAGGCCATTGAGAATGACTGCAAGGGAATGATTACAAGGGCCAGTAGAGGAATTTAAGTTTTGTAAGGAGGGAAATAAGGACAAAATGGAGTTGGGGTGATGGGCAGTGGCAAGGTGGTAGGGTCAAGTGGTTACCAGTCCTACTGGGAATAAGATGGCAAGATGGCCGGCGGTGGTTAGAGACTAGGATGGTTGAGACTGAGATTTTAGAGCTGATGCAATTATTGATAATGATAAAGTCCATGGCACGATGTGGGAGACTGGCAAAAGTGGTTGAAAGCCAGGATCCTTGAGATGAACTTAGAGGCCAGAGTGTTGGAGAGAGTCTTCATGGATATTGAAATCACCACCAGAGTGAAAAAGTGATCAGTAAATATTTGAATAAATGAATAATAAATCATTTTTTCTATACACTGGAATATTAAATAAATTTTGAGTTTTTGCCTGCTTGCTGTAGGTTTAATTCCAGTTCAGGTCAGACTATCCTCACCTCTTTTCTGCATACAGGGGGGTAATCATACCCAAAGGACTGTGATTGTAGATGACTCCCCACCCCAAACCGGGGCACAGCTCCAGGTCAGCTGCCCTAAACTTCATGGGGCTTCAGTCAGCTCACTATATATAGTGAGCTAGTTATAGCTCTCCAATTTCTTCTTTATTAATTTTAGCCTCCCAATTTCTTCTGTGTTTCTGCTTTTCAGTCTTCTCAAATTCCAGAACACCTTGTAGCCTGTGCCCCAATATTGTCATCTCACCATTGACATCCTCTAACACCATCCCCAGGGGCTTGATTCCCCCAAGGGTATTCTGTGGGACTTGTGCTTCCTCCCACCATGGAGACTAGACTGGTATCAGTCTTTCACTGGTAGTCAGCTGGAGGAGGGGGAACTGGAAGAGTGGGTTTTGTAAGAACATGTGATCACAAGCTCCATCTCGTTGCAGTCGCTACAGTCCTTAAACACAGTTGCTATTCATTCTTCTTTTCATTCCCCCAATATTCACTGAGCACTTTCCAAGGCGAGAGATTGACATGTGGTTTTTCAAACCACAAGGTTTGAAAGCTAGAGGCTCTGTATTGGTCCTGGGACAGAACAAAGACTCTCCAATAGAAGATTCAAGGAAGCCATGTCCTACAGAAAGAATGATATCTGATTTATTAGAATTGTCTAGTAAAGGTGTGGACTCTTCACCAGGTAGTGACTTCTCTGTCATAGGAAATGTTTAAGCAGAGACAAATAAGGTTAGAGAAGTAGTTGGACAAACTCCTACATGGGTGGGAGTTTAGTTCACATGACTCCTAAGCTTCTTTCTGAGTCAAAGATTCTGTTTCTTATACATTTGGGGCACCCAGCTGGATAAAGCCATGTGGTTGGTATATTGGCTGGTGTCAGCTACGAATGACAGAACCCACTCTGGCTGGCCTTCACAGAAGAGGGATTTGTTTATTAATGGGTATCAGGTGGCTTTTCAAAACACAATGGAGCCCAAGCTTCCAGGAACAGGAAACCACCCCCACTCCTGCACCTGCCAGGTGCAGGGCGCCACCATCCCCAAGAGGAGCTGGGTGTGTCCTGGAAATGTTTGCTGAGGCCCCGTCTCTCTCTTTCCCTTCCTTCCTTGGCTCTGTGTCTTGTGTCAACTTCCCAACTCTTTATGCAGTCCTTTTTTTTTTTTGACATTGTCTCTGTAAGAATGTAGGTTCCATGTTTGGAATTTCTAGATAATTGCACCAAATCTTTTCTCTGGGAGGTAAACAGAGTTGGAAAGAAAAGAACTAATGAGACCAGAGATTGTTCCCATGTGTAGAGCATCAATCTTTGTTAATGCCTACACCTTCTGGCACTACAAAACGGAGTTAATTCCAATGTGATTATTTGGCTTACTTTTCCCCTTTCTTTCTTTCTTTCTTTCTTTCTTTCTTTCTTTCTTTCTTTCTTTCTTTCTTTCTTTCTTCCTCTCTCTCCCTCTCTCTCTCTCTCTCTCTCTCTCTCTCTCTCTCTCTCTCTCTCTCTCTCTCATTAAGAACAAGGGGTGGGGACTCAGCATTTGTAAAGTAAACATTTTAAAAAGAGGAAGATTCCTCTACCTATTCCATGTCTTAGAGGTAAGAATTTGTTATATCTTTACCTGGGAGCTTTTTAGAAGAAATCTGAGTTTATACCATAATTTATTTCATTTTAACTTATTGATGGTTAGTGGCAATGTTTCTATCATTTGTTATTACAAAAAAAAATGATGCCCAGACATTTATGTATATGTATTATGTTTTTGTATTGCCATTGGAGAGGACTTGAAGTGAAATTTCTAAATGTTAAGACATAGGCATGTATATTTTTTCTAGAAAATGACAGATTACTCTCCAAAGGTGTCAGATTTATGTTTCCACCAATAGTGCATAAATTTACATTTTCCTATGTTCTAACATTAAATGTTAGTCTTTTCCCATTTGGAGATAAAACATTGTATCTCCCTTTTTCAACAATTTTCTTTTGTTTTCTCTTAGTTTGATAAGATTTTTTTTTGGGGGGGGTTGTATTAGTAGGTCATTTTCATTTTTTCCTTTAGTGATTTGCCTGTTCATATCTTGTGATAATTTTCACACTGAGTAGATTGATTTTAATTAACTAATTAATTAACTTACCAGGGCCCTTCATAGGTTATGGATATTAGCCTTCTGCAAATAATTTCTTCTTGTTCTGTCACTTGTCTCTAATTTTACTACTAGTGTCCTTTAGTATAATTAACTTTGTCAAGTCCTTTCCTTTATGTTTTTGGGTTTTGCTGCATTCTGGGAAAGACTTTCCTTGTCACAAGATAAAAGAAAATCTGCTACATCTTTCTAGTTCTTTTATGCATTTATTTTTTTGTTGTTATTTTGTCAATCAGGAATATTTTGTTAGTATTCTGTGAATTAGGAATTTTTTTCTCCAAACGAATGGCCATCTTCCTCCATCTTAAAAAGAAAATAATTCTTTCCCCACATTTTAGCTTATACAAATTTACCGTCTCTCTCCAGAGCTGTTTGTACATTCTACTGTTTCATTGATTTTTTTTTAAAAAAACGATCTCTATTCCAGTAATACATTGCTTTGATTACACTAGTGTAAAATTTTTCTCTTCCTTTTTTTAATTTAATTTTTTTTGTAGTTGTAGATGGAAAGAATGCCTTTATTTTGTTTATTTTTATGTGGTGCTGAGAATTGAACCCAGTGCCTCACACATGCTAGGCAAGCGCTCTACCACTGAGCCCCAGCCCGAGCCCTCTTCCTTTTCTTTCTATAGCTTTCTGGACTACTTTTGCACAATTTCTTTTTTATTCCTAATGATGTTGAATATTTTTCAGGTTTGTTCTTTTTTTTCTGATTGTTCTCCTGCTAATTCTCTGTGTACTTTGCCAATTAAAATTTCTCACTTTAGATGGACACTTGACATGTCCCAATGGAAATGCTGAGTATGTCCTGCAGATAAAAGTGGGGAGGACAAGGTCATGGCTGGAGAGATTTAATTTTGTGAATTGCTTTCACAGTTGAAACCAAGGAGTAGTTGAACTCTCGGCAAGATGGGCATCAGGAGAGAGGTGAAAGTCAGCCACAGACTAGGAGATGGGGGCAGTAAGTAAGAGGAAGAGGATCCAAACTAGAACCTTTTGCCACAGAAAGTAAGCTATAAAGATCAAAGTGCTGAGGCCACCTAGGACTAGGAGACTTTTGATGGAAAAAAAAAATCAGGTCTTCAGGCTCTGTCTTTAGAGATGCTCAAAATGTCACAGGCACAACATCCATACCAAAGGGTGAGGATTCATAGCTCTCTGTGTGGTCACTTGGTCAAGGGTGACACCAAGTTTTATTAGTCACACTGGAGAGTGATGCATTTGGAGCTATTTTTCTCTGCTAGTGATACATTCCAACTTATTAATTCACTTTTTCTTCTAACCCATGACCTGATGACTCAGGATGCCAGCATCAAGCCTATGGCCAGCAATAGGATGTGGATCTATGAGAACAGGCCCAAAAGATGCTAATTGGGCCATCTAAATTCTAGACTGCTGACCTTAGTCCAATTCAACAAGAGACTGACCATATTCAAGGAAAGAGCAAATTTGATTTTCTATTGTGAGAAAGTAGAGGTGTTTCATTATCTCAGTGAAAAAGAGATCACAAATTTGTTGATTTTAAGCATTTAGCTGACTTGAAATACTACAGAGGGTGTTTGAGATAAATTGGTTTATAAAAAGAGTTACTTTAAAAATGCAGTCCTGGGGCTGGGGATGTGGCTCAAGTGGTAGCGTGCTCACCTGGCATGCGTGCGGCCTGGGTTTGATCCTCAGCACCACATACAAACAAAGATGTTGTGTCCACCGAAAACTAAAAAATAAATATTAAAATTCTTTAAAAAAATGCAATCCTTCAATCCTACTGTTCAGGAAGGTTCAGACATCTTTTGTTGACTCCTTGGGAAATCCACTGTATTGGCTCTTTTTCTTTTTTCATACTCACCCAGGTTGCTCACCTTCAGCAATTAACTTTTATTCTACAAAATACAAACCATTAGATTTGAGATTCCTGTCTTTCCTCTCAACCTGAAGCAGCCTTACACTTGAAAATATATCTATCAGTACCTTCCTCTCTGCTGCCCATTTTCTGTGGCTCTCTGTCCCTCTTTTCCCTTCTTCTCTTAGGAAGATATAATCCTTTTGTATTCAACCAAGACTCATTGATGTGTCCTTCCTTTAACTTATGCATAAGGTGAAATGTCAAATAATATTGAAAGGTTTGTTCAAAAATCATCAACCCACTGGTTTCCCCCACTTTCAATCCTTTTATCTGTTTTTTTTTTTCTCCCTTGGTATTTCACCTCCACATATTAAAAGAATATGCATACACTGCTTTCTTTTGAATAATTTGTACAACTGCCTAAGGTAGTTATACTTCTCTATTACTTTCATATGAAATATAAATATGTGAATTTCATTCACAGCTAAGCCATGTCATGTACTGTAAGACATTTCCTTATTATACAACTCCCCCTGCCATGGAGAGGTGCTTATTTCCTTTTTAAAAAAATGTTTTGAGTCTGGTTCTGATGCTTGTGTAGTCTTTTTACATTATTGTTATTATTATTTATTATCATTGTAGTTTTGTCTTTTAATATGCCTTGAAAAAAATTTTTTTTGGAAAACTAGACATGATGCACCAGATAAAAAGGAACTGAGGCAGATAGGACAGTGTA
Organism: Marmota monax; assembly: GCF_021218885.2. Lineage (NCBI taxonomy): Eukaryota > Metazoa > Chordata > Mammalia > Rodentia > Sciuridae > Marmota > Marmota monax. Next base: position 7,922,981 of record NW_026693082.1, read on the forward strand.
AAGTTTCACATTTGACTAGAAGTATCGCTGTGCTTGCTCTTTACTATAGTTGTGGTGACAGAGGTGAGAATTTCCTCTGGTGTCCTTGTTTTTGTCTCCCCTGTTGTCTTTGGGCTTCCCTATGGTCTCCTTCTTAATGTGGTATGAGGATCCCCCTCTTAACCTGGGACTACAGGAGCCCTGTTGGGGTGGTGGTAAGGTGGAGAAAGGGGAATTATTCTGTAGTCCATGAGCAGATCTCAGTTCTTTAGTGAGTCTGGACTGGGTATTTCTCCTCCATTTTGAAGTCTAGAGGGGATTGTAGTGGATTTCTCTTCCCCCAGGGGAGGTGCTGGCGGATATGGATGAGTAGTGCCGACTTTTGCTGCGCATGGGTGGAAAACTGAGATGTAATAGCTCCTATTTTCAGGACTCAGTCTCTCCTTTCTTGTCATAGTATCTCAGATCTCAGTCCAGCCTTTTCTGTCATAGTATATTAGCTCTCGATCCTTTATGGAGCAATGCCAGGAAAATCATCTTGCTTTTTATTCATATCTCCCTCAGGTACTACTCCATCTCCATTTCCTTTCCATATAATAACCTGTCTAATTTTCTTTGAGAAATAGATGTCTCTTATTCTCATTGGTAGTATTTTTGAGAGACAGGGCAAGTAGAAACACTTGAGGTGGGAAGATTTTAAGTTCAAAGCTAAAGACAATTTAGCAACACCCTTTCTCAAAATTAAACATTTACAAAAAAAAAAAAATGGCTGGGGGTGTGGCTCAGTGGTAGAGTGTCTGGGTTCAATCCCCATTTCTAAAACAAACAACACTTGCCTCTAGTAACTTAATGCTTCAGGTCTCTGATGTGTAAGCTCCCAGCTTTTAGATGTTAAGTCTTGTGTCAAGACACGTTTCGTGGGTGTCCAAATCGGTTCAGGTTGTGGCAGCAGCAGCAGTTTTCCTTGGCAGAGTTGAGGAGTGCAAGATCCAAGCCTTTGGGCTCTCTGATCCACTCAGAAGAGAGAAGCCATCCAGGAACAATCAGCCTGCATAGAATGCAAAAGCAACCAAAGCCCACCTAGTGACTTCAGGATCTGTGCTTGCTTCAAGGAGCTCTGCAGAGCTGGACCTTCCTGAGAACCCATTTGCAGTTGGCTTGAAGCCTTTAGGGGCTCCTTTCTGTTGTCTTTTTTCAGTAGCGCTTTGAAGCGCTTTGTCCACCTGGCTGATGTGCTTGCTTATGCTCCTTTCTCTAGTATCCCAGCTGCATGCTCTTGTTTTTCTTGTCCTCTGGCTCCGTGTTTAATGCCTTGGGATCTTGAAAGTCTACAATCAGCAAATTTAGATCACAGGTGATGCTAGGTGTGCTATTTTGTTTCATCTTTCCCACCAAATGCTCAAATTCCCTTCTCCTTCAAGATTCTGAGCACAACTGTTGACAGAGTTGATCATCTTGAGAAAATTGTTCTGTGAACTCTGCTAACCCCACAACTGACATCTCTTCTCACTCCTTTTACTGGGAAACTTTTCAGAAGAGTGTGTTCTTTATGTTTTTGCCTTCCACAGACTCTCATTAATGCTTTACATTCTAATCTGGTCTAGTTCCCATTACAACTGAGAAAAGCAAAGCAAAAGTAAAATTTAATTACTGTCCCCCAAATCACCATGAGTTAACTTCTAGATCAGTCGTCTTTTCTAGTATCATCTTGTAACAGTGGCCCACTTTATGCTTTGAATATAGCCCTTGCTGCTGGCAACTTTCTCTTCCTCTCTCCCTGCTCCTCCTTAATCTCTCCCCCTCCCTAATCTCAGGGGAAACAGGGTTACCTTTCTTCCCCATCCTAGACAGAGTTGTCTGTCCTTGAGCACACACCCACCACAGGAAGGAAGTCATACAGACTCTGGGATGGCATCAGAAGATCTCAGAAATCACTATCTCCCAAATTAACAAGGAATGGCCACTCCAACAGAGAACATGGGGAATGTAGCCTTTGAATCCCTCTTTAAAAGCCCCCTGTTCTTGCTGATAGTCAGAATCACAGCTTCTGGGACAGGAGTCCCCCCAAGTTTCTCCTTTGCTAACAAAGCAATAAACCTTTCTTCTTTTTTCTCAAAACAGTGTCCTCGTTACTGGATTGCACTGGGGACAAGGACTGAGCTTTTAGTAACAATCTCTGTTTTGAAATATTTATCTAACCTTGACAGGGACCCTGGAGCTTCTGATATTCCTCAGTACTTTTTTTTTTTTTTTTTTTTTTTAGAATTGTTTTGGCTTCCTTTCTTACTCCATCCTACCCATCTCCCCAGATGGAGAAATACACCAGGCTTCAGTCAGTTCTTTCCTTTTAGTTGTATTTCTTTTACTGCCCTCATTTTGTCCAGTATTCAGGCATCAAAGTTTCTGGTCTTAACTCTTTCATTTGTAACTGCCTCTGGAGTTTTGATTCTATATCTCCACTTATATGCTTGATATCTTCATTTATATCTTTGACAGATACTACAAATTCAACCTGTTTGACATTGAACACATCTTTTGCCCAAATTAATGATACCTCCTGATGTATTTATGCAATACTTATGTTCCTGTCATTTTTAATTTCAACTCATCTCAAACTATGTAAATCACCTCTGATTTCTCCTCTCCTACCTTCCATATTTCATTTGTCTTCTTTTGTATTTTCTTGCACCTTTCCCTCTCTTCTTTGCATTTTAAACCATGCCTGGGCATAAGCCTTCCTTAGTCCATTATCTAGGTTACTACAGTTGCTTTCAACGTGTTTTCTAGATCCCAGGATCTCCTCTTAATTAATCTTGAATGTTGCCGCCAAGTCAGTTGACTCGCTCATTAATACTGCCCCTTTATTACAATAACTTGAGGCGTCTTACAGTTTGCCCTTATACTTTTCTACTCAAAAACTCTAGGTGACTCCTGAGTTTGAAATTGGGATCTTGGAAAACGTAAATCACTTTTACTTTTGTTTCACTTACAAATAAGCAGACTGAGGCTGCTGCTGGGTGTGAATGGCACCCGGTTGCCTCTCCAGCTCTGTATGGAGGTGTGCCTGATATTTGGTGGTTCTGAAAACCTCCCTTGAATGAAGAATTTGCTAGGGGCTGGGGATGTGGCTCAAACGGTGGCGCACTAGCCTGGCATGCATGCGGCCCGGTTCGGTCCTCAGCACCACATACAAACAAAGATGTTGTGTCTGCCGACAACTAAAAAATAAATATTAAAAAATTCTCTCTCTCTCTCTTAAAAAAAAAAAAAAGAATTTGCTAGGTCAGAGCAGCTTTAAACTCCAGCATCCCTTCCTTTTCAATTTTGTTTGGCTTGTCAGAGTTGAACCAGGGAAGTAGAATAAAATGAAACCTATTAAAGACTCCTAATAATCTGCCCCTCATCTGACTTTTCAGTCCTCTATTTCCTTGCACATATGAACTTATTTCCACCATAAATACAATGTGAACCTTTTTCTTCTTCAACACATTGCTGTCCTGGGTTCCCTGCCTCCAAGTCTCTTTTCAAATTTTACTCTTTAAGCCCCGGATATCGCCCTATATTCTCTGAGAAACTTTTCCAACTAACTCAAAGTAGAGTAATTTCTCCTCTTTCTGAATTTTTCTAACAGCTATTTAAAGTGTCATTTATCGACACTAAATAAAACAAACGAAACCACTTATTTATTGTCAGCTTTAACCTTTCTTTCCAATTACACATTGCTTTTGAGGGCCGGGCTGTCACTTATGTTTCCAAGTCTAAGCACTTCACAGTTGTGTGGTTGGTTCATGGTTGTTGCTTAATGAAATGGTGGTGCCCATAGAAACACCTTCCCAGGGAGGCTGAGTGTCTGCTGCTGGTGAATTGACTGGTGAGATTGGTATGTGTTTGGGTTCATGAGAATCAGTGAACCTCCTTCTGTTCCTTTGGTGGTGGAGGATCCTATGATCCCAGAAGCATGTAGGAGAATAGTTGTGAAGGGACTAGATGAAAGAATGTGAATAATGAAGGAAAAATAACCAGAATTTTGACCACTTTTAGGCTGTAGGACCCAAGTAAAAGGAAATTTTAAAACATCCTTTCCTTCCATGTATGGGTAACTCCACCTTCATATTCAAAGCACAGCAAGTAATTAATCTCTCATATGCAAGGGAACAAAGCACATGAAACCAACTTGGTAAATGTTTGAAGGTGGTTAAAAAAATAACAAAAATAAAACCAAACATATGAAAAGCAGCATTAGTACTTATTCACACTTTGGGAGTCCAGAACTTATTAATCATGAATGGAATTTTGATAAACAAAAAGTTTTGGAAATAAAGTTTAGGGATCACATGATTTTTTTCTGTTGGGTTAAATTAGCCATCACCGGGGAAAACTGCAAATGCTGAAGGGTTGATGTCCATCCTAAGAGATGCATGTGACTTATGTTCCCTTTAGGTGAATTTGAGATGTGAAGCATTTAATCAACTTGATCCTACTTTTTAATCACTGCTCTAAAAGAAACTTAAAAAAAAAAAACTATTGATTAAATAAAAACAGCAATAGATACAATCTGCCCCGAACAAACAGACCTTACATCAATAAGTGAATACTTAGCTTAAGCTATTCTCCACGAGACTCATTAAGCATTTCTAATTGAAAATTAACAAGCTCCCACCCAGCAAACACTCTAATCTTCAGCTCTTCAGTTCTGAAAGGGAAAGGTGATGCAAGATGTAGAAGCTTTTTAATGTAGCTGGAAGGGAGAGTAACTGTGCAGTTGTGTGGTATAATTTTTTTAATTGCTGAGGTATCATTGTTTGTTATTTTACATTTATTGAAAAATGTAAATAGCACATTTAATGGAATAGCAATAAGCCTTTTTTCCAATCTGATGACTTAATCTTACTAATCATGATAATATATTCTAGCTGGAGTTGGGGATATTTAACAAAATACTGCAATAAATTTGTTGTGCTTTCGTTTCAAGGGAATTAATAAAAGTAGCTTGTCTGCAACACTTAAAACTTCATTGCCTTTATATTTGTGTGAGACAGTGCAGGGGAGATCACCAGTGAGAATGCAGGTACCTCTGTGAAGAGATTAGTCATGCGACACATGTGTGGGTGGGCAGGGACTGAGTTATAACACACTGAATAGGAAGGTAAAAACATTAGCTGTTAGCAAGATTTTTCCTTTGTCTGGGCTTTCCATTTTTGAGTCACCTTTATGTACATTTATTTTCATTCGAGCACCATAATCCTCTGAAGTGACAGGTCAGACAGTCCATCCTCCTTTTATAGAAGAGAAAACTTGAGCTTTGAGAGATTGCTCTGTTCTAAATCACAAAAGTGGCATCCAGGGCTTCTATGTCAGAAAATGTATATCAATTATTCACCAATCCTGTATTTATATGTAGGTACATGTATATATACACACACATGCATATGGCTGTCCTGGCACCTAACTTTTGTCCTAAGGGCTTTATGGCAACTGGAAAATTGTTATAGCACTATTTTGTTGTAGGGGTTGGGAACGATTGTGCAAAATCTCCTTTCCCTTTCCCTCCATAGAAAAGGGAGCAAATGTGGGACCCTGGGAGCCTTAGGCTCCAGTACAGCTGTGTTAGTGCACAACTTTGCCTAGGTAAGTTTCTTGCTAAGTCGGAACTGAAAGCTGAAAAGTGACTGTATATAAAATGAATGGGAAAGGGTAAAAACAGTTGATGAGATGTACTCAAAGTCAAACCTTTTTTAAAAAAAATATTTATTAGATTTTTTAGGTGTGGTTGGACACATGCCTTTATTTTATTTACTTATTTTTATGTGGTGCTGAGGATAGAACTCAGAGCCTCACACGTGCTAGGCAAGCGCTCTACCGCTGAGCCACAACCCCAGCCCCCAAAGTCAAACCTTGGTGGTTTTGTTTTTGTACCTTTTCCTCCTTTTTTCCCCCCAGAAGAACAATCAACATTTGTGATTTGAAGTTCACTAGGGAATTCCGGAGATCCATTTAAAGAACTAGTGCTAGTTTAAAATGGTTAAAAGGTGAGTGGGGGTGGGGGAAGAAGCAAAATCCTAGCGCAACCCATAAATCTATTTTGCATCGTCTTTCTAAGGCTTCTTAGATGGCGGGGGTCAGGGGGGCGGGCAAGGAAAGGCCACCCCTCTCCTGGTGCCAAGGTGGGGTGCATCTCTCTGAAAGCACCTTACCTAAGGGAAAATCTGCCACATAACCTTTCTCTAAGCACAAGGCAAAGTTCAAACGTGGCCCTCCCTCTACAATGTCAAGACAATTCCTAGCAATGTCAAAGTCAATCCGAAGCTTCCCTCGTCCTCCAAGTCGGAGAAAAGAGAAAGCAGGTGCTTGCCCGCCGGTGGGCTCCGAGAGGGCCCCGCGAAGACCCCGCGCCAAATGGGGGAAAGTTGGGCTCCACTGTTTCTCCCAGGAGGGCTCGCTGATGGCAAAGAGAAGGTGGCGCTCAGAACTTGAGCGTCGCGGAAATATCCTGTGGGGCTCCCATGAGCTGCAAGGAACAGGTGCCCTTCCTCCGACGTCCAGAATCGACATTGGCCGCACTTGACCGGCTGTCGCGCTGCGTCCCGGGGCGCCCCTCGCCCTTTGCGCCCGGGTCCCCCCTCCCATACCAGGGCGGAGGGAGGCGCCTGCTCATAGGTAATTATTGCCAGCGGGGCCCATGGGGAGCGGGGGTGGGCGCCGGCTGGGGCGGGAGGGAGCTGAGCGACTCGGGCATAAAGGGGCACGGCGCAGGGCCCCAGCACCAGGTTCCCGCGCAGCATGCCGGCCAGCGCCCCTCCGCGCACCCCGCGGCCTCAGCGGTTGCTGCTGCTGCTGCTGGCCCTGAGCGGCCGCTGCCTGCGCGCCGAGCCCGGCGACGGCGCGCAGACCTGGGCCCGCTTCGCGCGCCCTGCGGCTCCGGAGGCTGCAGACCTGCTCCACGACACTTTCCCCGACGGCTTCCTCTGGGCGGTGGGCAGCGCCGCCTACCAGACCGAGGGTGGCTGGAGGCAGCACGGCAAGGGCGCATCCATCTGGGACACGTTCACTCATCACTTTCCGGGGACCCTGGGCGATCCCCCGACAGCTGATCTGCCGTCGGGCGCTCCATCACCTCCCCCGCCCGCCACAGGGGACGTGGCCAGCGACGGCTACAACAACGTTTTCCGAGACACAGAGGGGCTGCGCGATCTTGGAGTCACCCATTACCGCTTCTCTATCTCGTGGGCACGGGTGCTCCCCAATGGCAGCGCGGGAGCCCCCAATCGCGAGGGGCTACGGTACTACCGGCGCCTGCTGGAGCGGCTGCGGGAGCTGGGCGTGGAGCCCGTGGTCACCCTGTACCACTGGGACCTGCCCCAGCGCCTGCAGGACGCTTACGGCGGCTGGGCCAACCGCGCCCTGGCGGAACACTTCAGGGATTATGCCGAGCTCTGCTTCCGCCACTTCGGTGGCCAGGTCAAATACTGGATCACCATCGATAACCCCTACGTGGTGGCCTGGCACGGCTACGCCACCGGACGCCTGGCCCCAGGCGTCCGGGGCAGCCCGAGCCTTGGGTACCTGGTGGCGCACAACCTTCTTCTGGTGAGTGCGAGGGGGGGAGAGAGGGTCTGAGAGAGGGTCTGAGAGGTGCCAGAGGCACGAGGGGCGCCTGAGTCTCCAGCTCTCACACGAGGCCTCGCTTGAACTGCTTTGTGGGGTCACTCAGGATTCGCACCTCGCGAGGCAAGTGAGAAGCTTGGGCTGTCCTTGAAGGCGTGGAGTTAGGACCTGCAGGGAAGTCCTTCAGAGAGCGCGCGAGTGAGTGCCCCTTGGAGCGCATTTATCCAAAGGAAATAGGAATCAGTTTCTCCTGTAAGGAAAGAGGACTTTCTCTGGTGTTGAGGAATTCTAGAGGGAAGAGTGGCAGGGATTTCCTTGTGGCAGCAGTAGGGAGAGAAGGAGGAGGATGGATGAAAGCAACAAGTGCGTTCACAAGCCACTCAGACGGGCGGGCATTGCAATCAGCCAGAGATCAGTGTTAATCCGTTAAAACCTTTTTTACTTGAGGCTCAAGGGCACACTGCTTCAAATGCAAAGGTGTCAAATCCGCACCTCTGGGAGGGTCGGGTTTAACCCGCGTTTGGAGATTCCTTCTGCCCTAGGGCAGAGGACAACATTCACACCAACCTTACTCAGTCACCAAGGGTTTGAGGACCCCTTTACACAGTCTTAAATAAAGCTAGGCACATAAACAATACAGAACCAACTGCAGGATGGTATAGATTGTGTCTGCAACATCTGTATTTCCCCAATGCTGTCTCTAGTTGAAAGGATTCCTAACTGATGAGATTATTAGCCTGACAAAAGTAATTTTAATACCCTTGTGCAAAAGATCTCATATATTTTGACAGCAGGATATATTGATATGCCATGATAAAACTGTCTCTCAATTATTGCTTCCTCCTTTTCTGCTTAATGTTCAAATTCCTATTGGTTTGAGGGCTCATGCCAGTCCTTTCGGTACCCCTTTTGGGTGACTTGTGGATCTACTGGAAGATATATTTTTCAATTTAGAATAAAGCCACATATTATGAACAAATTCAAGATGAAGACTTTCTAAACACTTTTAATGAAAGCCATAGATAATTGAGGCAGAACAGTACTGGGTTATTGAGTTGCTTTAGTGCTCTGAGCTGCGGGTAATGTAATAATGGGGAAATTAGATTGCATGTCTGCTTCACAACCTTGTTTGTTACCATCGGTAATGCAAGAATGTCAAATTTATTTGACAAGTTGTGATTTTGCTGATCATATTCATATATATATATATATATATATACACACACACACACACACACACACACACATCTTCTCATAGGGTTACTTAAATTTTTTCTTCTGTAAGTCCTTTTAAGGAACCAATAAGCTCTAACCATCACCAGTTGATGGTAGGTAGTAGAAAAACTATGGGTAGAACTGCCTCATCTTTTGAAGAAAACTTAAGCAAATGGTCAGTTCATGCCACAAACAAATAGGAGATTAGTGGACTAGCTTGGGGGGATCTGATACACCAGTCTTGTAAAATCACTATTTAATATTTAAATGATACAAGATCTATTTTTAGAGTGCATACAACAAACTATATGTACACAAAAGTAGTTGGTTGTTATTATATTGACCAAAGATCATTGCATTTATAAGATAAGGAATTGCAAGAACTCTCTGGTGTTCTGGTATTTCAAATGATTAACACATTTTAGGTTCTTGCGTCCACTCTTGACCCTGTGGTTAACTTTTCAGTTACATTTTTGAGGAATTACACAAAAAAAATTGCCAACACTAACCATCCGTCCTAGAAGTGCAGTGGACTTTGTATTCATAAGAAATTAGTGACTGATAGACACTAGGCTTGGTTTTGCTGATGCTGCAAACACAATGTTAGTTGTAAAATATTAAGTTTCCTTTCAAATTTGTTTGGGCTTGGAATTTAGTCATTTTTGTATCTCATTTAGAAGTTGCCATTATTTAGGAGGGTATCTTAAATTTGCTTTGTTGTGTGAAATTCTTTAATTCTGTTTTCAATGTTCTTTCTAGATGTGTGTAGTGGGTAGAGGGTTGGATAGTTCATTTTTTACCTTATCTGAAAAAGAGAAAACTTATTCTGCAGATTTTGGTAATAGAATATTTCTTCTGAGGCTAGATGTTGCTTTTGTGCAGAGTTAGAGACCAGGGAGCCCTTAGCATATTAATTACCATCTGGGGATCTAATGCTGGTGAAGGACAAAGCTGGCCCACCCCACCCCACACCTCTCTGTTTCCACTAATTTTCAAGTGGCTTAGGAATACTGGGGAGAATGGACAGTTGAACCCCACAGAGATTCCAGAATCCTTGTCTGATGGCCTGGAGGTTAGGAGGCAGGGCAAACAAACAGCAGGACAAATAATGGGGGACTCTTCACAGTGGAGGTCTCCATGATCCTCTCCCGGGTTCCTGGTATAGGCATGAGCCTTGACAAAACTTGTGTGTTGGGGAGGATGGGGTGGGGTGGGAGAGACACCTTCAAGAGGAATTTCTCTTCTTCTCTGGCTTAAAAATGGTCTGCTCAGCTTTCATGGCTCTTGAAATAGGGTTCTTGATGTCCTTGAAAAACCAGCATTAAGTTTTGGAGTCTAGCCCCAGGAGCACTTTTGAGATTTTGTTTTGCCCCTGGGTTTCTGAGAGGATCAAAACCAAGTTGAAGATACAAGTATCTCTAGCCCTGCCTGCCCACAGGAGATGCTTGTCAGTACTGACTGGTGTTCAGTGTAGCATGAAAGCTCCTGTCTTGGCTCATCTGTCCTGTGCAGCATGCATCTAAGCCTCTGCACATCTAAAGCCCCCCTTCTTGCCACACTTCCTCAACTTGGCTTCCAGACCCCTGCTCTCGTGTTTCTCTTCTTAGCTCCTTAGTGATTCCTTTTCCTTCTCTGTTGTTTCCTCCTTTTCACTTCATTTGGAAAGAGTGGAGGGTCCAGGGCTGTGTCCAGGGCATCCTGTCTAGATTTACTCTAGGGATCCCATTGTATAGTCTCTGTATCCTGACAATTCCAGATTTTGTGTCTCCAGCTGGGACTTCTCCCCTGACCTCCAAACCTGGAGAGATAACTGTCTTGTCCTCTTAGCTGTCTAATGGGTGAGTTACAAGTAACACGTTTAAAACCCAATGCCTGCTGTACCCGCCTCTGTTATGGTACTTAGCTTTTCCTGTTTGTTGGGCCCCAAATCTCAACTCTCCCCTTTCTCTCACATCTGGGTGATAGGAAGAGCCTCCTACCTGGAGCCCATGCTAATGTCCTTGCTCCCTGCAGTCCCAGTTTGTCACTGTGTGTGAACAAGACAGGTTTCTGCTTGTTAAAATCCAACCTATTCTTCAAGAACCAGCAAGCTCACTCTTTTGGCTCCATCCCTGAATGCTACCTTTCTCTTCTCTGGAATCCCACAATACATTGCTTCACTCTGGTGCCTCTTACCGCATTTCCTCTTTTATTTAACCACTAGCTGGACAGTTCCTTAAATGGGGGAGCCTTGTTCCCTTTACCTGCTTCTCCTAAAATGGTATCATGCCCTTGGTAGGTGCTCAGGGGGTGGCTTCTGGCTACTGAATAACCTTGTTTTGCCTTTATAAATTTGTGCTTCTGGGATTTTCTCTCCTTGCCAGTCTTTCTAGCCATTTTTCAGTGGAACAGGAAATACCAAATCCTATCCAGATAGAAAAACCAGTGAACATAATGATGTAGCATCTGACATTTACAGTGAATATTTAAGGTTCATCACCAAATTTATGACTCCATTGTAAAAACTTCCAATCTAAAACTATCTATATTCACTATATAGAGCATTATGAGATGTTTTCAAAATGGGGTGAATGGTAAAGTCTCTTGGTTAGCTTTAGGCATATATGTATTTGCTATCTGGTTGAATTTTCATTCCCCAAGTAATAAGTGTAAGCAAATCATCTACTACATGTATGTTCAAATTATATATACTATGTACTTTTAGGAAGCACTTTACAAATTTTCCTCTCATTAAAATGTATGTGGTACATGGCTGGGTTCAAAGGTAATGTATTTTGTAGAACATGACTGAATGCAATCCCCACTCAATCAGAATTAGTTTAAATGTTTTCCAAAGAGCTTGACTCACTCCTCTTTGAATAGCTGATTGAAGACAATATTTTCTGAAGATTACAGACAAATCCAAGAAAAAATTTAAAATAGGAAAAGAACTAATAAAATAATGTTAAAAATCATAGCACTACTTTAACAACATCAATTATTTTGAGTTGAAGATGGAAAATGTAAACTGATAAGCATCTAAATAAGGTCAGTGTGCATTTCTCAAGTGTAAAATGAGTGAACCGTGACACCTGCATATGTAGTCAGTCACAGCTTTGCACACAGGAACTTTCTGAGTTATCTTAGTGTTTCAAAAAGATATCATTGCTCTAAACCATAATTTTATTATAATCGATTTGTGCAAAAGGTGACTTTCTTTCAGTGAAGGTTATGTTTTTTAGATATAAAGGAATTTTAGGTGTAGGAGGACATAGAACATATGTCTATTGGGAGGGTAGCAGATAAAGAGGGGGTGACTAAAAATACCTATTGTTATTAAATCCTCCAAAATGCACATCTTCTCCAGAAATGTTACAGGAAACATTGTACTTGTAACCTATATTTAAATAGAACCATAATATACATTTTATATGCTCTATTTTGTGCATATTTTATATGCACAGTGGTACAAAGTTAATCTGAAGGATATATATATCTCTTCTCCCCTTCATCTTGGATAAACCAGTTTATTGTCCAATTTGGGGACAACAACTGGCAGAGTGGATCGTTTACTCATCTGTGGCTATTTGAGGGCACAGACTACATATCATATTTATTTTCAAATTTTTAGTGTTTATGTCAGTATTTGACACAGAGGAACTATTCCATCTACTTCCAATGAATAAATAAATGTATATGCAAAATATTTTCTGCTTATTTCAATATGTCCATTTTCTTGTAAGTTAAATGCTTATAGTTTGCTTTTTCCTGCTTTATCTTGGGAGAAATTTTACAGTGAGGAAAAATAGTGAAAACGTTCCTAACTCTATGTACAAATGACCTCTGTGGATTTCCAGAGCAAGTAATATCCCATTTTCATTCAGTGGGCAGGGGAAGAGAGTAAGAGGGAGAACAGGGCCTCTATCAACTTCCTGACCTGGAAGTTGTTTCTTCACTTCCACTCAGTTCCCCTTGGCAGAACCCAGTCATGTATGCAAAGGAGTCTGGGAATTACTGTCTACTGCTGAGCCATGAACTCAGAGAATAATCCTATTATGCTGAAAGCAGATGGGAACAAATCACTCAGGACAGACAACAATCTCTACCCTGTTGCTTCCCTTCCAGGTACTGTGAGAATTAAAACCAAATCATACATGCCAATGTGTTTTGAAAAATGCAAAAAGTCCTATAAAGGTAAGTATATTAGTTAGCTTCCCATTTCTATAACAAAGTATCTATGATAAATAACTTAAAAAGAGAAAGGGTTATTTTGCCTTATAGTTTTAGAGGTTCCAGTTCATGACCTCTGACCCTATAGTTTGGGACCCTGGGAGGGCAGCACATCATGGCAGAGGTGTGTGGAGAACAAACCAGTTACCTCATCAGCCAGGAAGCAAATGGGCATGAGAAGAGACCCCGGTCCCACAGTCCCCTTTGAGGGCACATTCCCATGACCTAGGACCTCCCACAAGGTTCTACCTCCTAAAAAGTCAGCAGAATGTTCCAATAGCACCATCGTGGGGAACAATCCTTTAACACATGGACCTCTTGGGGGTACTCATCCATGCCATGGCAGTGAGATACGAATTTACCATCAATAATGATAATTATAGCAATAAATATTTAAGAAATGATCCTCTCCAGTTAGAAGAGAATCAAACAAATGCTTTAGAACTTGTAACGTCATCTAACTTCTTAGTTTGGCACCTATGGCATTCAATAGGACGGCTTCTTCTTTGAAATCACTTTAATAGCATTTGCCCAAAATTATCAAACCATGTTTAAAATAACCTAAGTTTTTAAACATGTACTACTAAGTACCTTTTTGGGACCCAGTTTGGTGTTGGAAAGACTCAAGTTTATGATTGATGTAACATAATACATGAGCTAAAGAAAATAAATATTTAGTGAAATTTGTGGTCACAGTCTAAATAGATGTTATTGGTTAAACTACAGATGTCAGAATATCAGCCATGACCCACTGTCATTATAGTTATTCACAAAATAAACTGAAAGCACTGAGTTATATTGGATATAATGGTTATGCAAATATTATTTCCATGTCTATATGTGCACTTTTTTAGTGGGGATAATTAAAATATTAGAGTCAGAGGGACCTGGGAAATTCCAGGCCACATTTCTCCCTGGGACAAACCCTGGTGGGGTCATCTACCTTCTGCTCTACTCTCTGCAGTAAGGCGAACTCAGCTCTTCTCAAGTTTCCAGCTTGATTTTATCTTTTGTATTGCACTGAAATCTGCTTCTGTACAGAACTCGACTCCTGGTTGTCTCTTTGCTTTCCTAATCTCAAAGAATAAAGCAGATTGCCCTTTGACAAGACAACTGCTGTGCTGTGAATGCTCATCCCCTCCAAAACTTATGTTGAGATTTAATTGCTGGTGCCATGATAGTGAGAAGTGGAGCCTAATGGGAGGTTTTTAGGTCAGGGGACTTTGTCCTCATGAATAGATGAGGGTTGTTTCTGCGGGAGTGGGTTTGAAACTTCAGCATCCTCTCAGTCTCTCTCGTGTGCATGCTCTCTTGCTGTGTGTCCTTCCACCATGTGATTATGCAACACGAAGGCCCTCACCAGATAGAATCCTTGGACTTCCCAGACCCCAGAACTGTGAGAAATACATTTCTTTTTAAGCTATCCAGTCTATGATATTCTGTTCTAGAAACGGAAAATAGATCAAGACAACAACTTTTCTAATATTTGAAAAAGCCACTATGTTCTTCCTAAATAGTTTCCCTTTTATTAGAATGAAATTCTAAAACATGTTCACAAAAGACAGCTGGGGCTGGACATTGAGTCAGGGATATTTCTTGAGAGCTTCCTGTGGGGCAGGAAGCTGTGGAACACAATGTAACCTTTGACTAGGCCCCTCAATCATCTGACCCTTAAGGATGAGGTGGAGGAGAAGGGATGGAAAAGGAGACCTGTCTCCCCAGAGGGAAGGGCCTTGGGTTGTCTGTGGAGTCTGCCTCTGTGCCATTGTCCTTCATGAGGGCAGGTGATGGGTATAGATGACTAAGGACGAGGTGCTGGAGGTAGGCCTCCAACTCTGGACCCTGCAGAGAATACAGCTTCCTGGCTCCTGAGCTGTAGTTACAGGCTCTTTGTTTTAGGGAGACGGCTTTAAAGTCCCAGTGGGGGAAGGGCTGGTGGAGGCAGTGCCCATTGGATCAAGGCCCTTGCAGAGCCATTGGGGGGGGGTCCTCATTCCCTCCCTTAACCCTTCTTCTCTTTGGATTCCTCATCCCATGATCCTCTCCTTTCAACCCCTTCCTCTCTTCAAGTGTCCCAAATTCCTTCATGGTGTCCTGTGTCCATTTGCCACCCCTGGCCTTCCTGACAGATTTTGTAGAGGTGGGGGGATGGTGGTAAGGGTCTTTCACTCTGGTATCAGGTACCTTCTCCCTGAAATTAAGTCAAACACAAGTTACTGCATTTGTATTCTTACTAAAAGGACACTGGTCTGCACGAGAGAGACAGCTTCCTCCCGTGTTCCTAACGCCAGCTGCTTAGGAAGCCCTAATGTGGGTGGCCTTTTCGCTCCTTCTTGTCTGGGGTTGCATTTCCAAGTCTCTGTGCACTGAGAGAGAAGAACAGCCTTCACTCTGATTCTGCTGGTTTGCCTCTCCCTCTAGAAGGGGAGTGGGTATTGACTGTGGCTGGGAGTGTAGGGTGGCAAATCTCACGTTGCTGCCAAAAAGATGGGGAAATAAGGTAAGACCTCTGTCACCATGTCACAGATTAGTGAGGGAGAGATAATCATCAAATAATTGCAATAGAATGTATAAGTGCCTCAGTTTTGAGGGACAGGAAGAGTGGGGGACTGTTGGGGAAAACTGTTCAGATGAGATCAGAGGCTGACAGGCTTTTTCTGCAGAAGACTAAGTTTCAGGTTTTATGGGTCATGTAGCGTCTGTTGCAACTTCTCAGTCTGTTGCACCAAGAGAACAGCCATAAGCAATATGTTAATGAATGGACACATGCTGGGTTACAATAAAGTTTTATTTATAAAACTAGGGTGTGGGCCTTTCTGCTGGGCTAGACATGTCAGACACACAAAGTACAAAGCACATTCTGTAGTTCTATGAAATAGCCCTTCTGAAGTCAGGGCAGGTGAAACAATTTGACAAATCACAAAACAGGATGCAGTACTTCGGAAGCCCTGGTAGAAAAGGACAAAAAGATGACAAAAGAGGTCTGGGAATTTCCAATGCCTCTTTTAACATTGCTGTGTAGAGCAAAGAGGTGCCCCAGATGTACAGTCGACTTGAGTGATGACATTGCTTGCTCTAGACACCGAGTCATTTTCACGCTGTCCAAGATTGCATTAAACAGTTTTGGCTGTCACCTCATGGCTGGCTCAGAGGAGTTTGTCATCAGCTAAAACCTCTCAGGCTTTCCCCTCTCGTGCACATTACTGTTAGGCCAGCCACCTCCTGTCATCTTTCATAGGCAGCTTAGTTTTGAACTTTTAGTCTTATTACATTTCATTCAGAGAAAGTTTGCCACAGGTGGTGGGTTATTCTTAAGGATTGGAAATAATCTATATGTTATAAAATGATCTGTTTAAAGAACAGTGTTACACTTGTCCAGTGCAAAACTAAATGATTATTGAAAGGTGGACATTTGGTTTTCTACAAGTTGCACATGGTATATTGTTAAGAGAAAAACAAATCAGTTGTGTTATGCTTTTTCCATATCTCTGCTATGTAAGTAAGTAACGTACACTTTGCAGTCCTTTTTATCTTATCTCCCAGGAACTCTGCCTGGCATGCAGGGCCAAGAATGGGTTTTATATAGTTCTTCCTTCTTCTCCTCCCAAATAAGGTACTACCCTTTAATAGTAGTTCACACATTTTATTGAAGTGGTTTATTAGTTTCCCCCCAGAGATCTCAAGCTGGGAGGAAGGAGCCATGTTTATCTTACTTTCCAATATACCCAGAACCTCACAGGGCCTGGAGAGAGGAGCTGTGCACATATTTGCTATGTGAAGGAAAGCATGCTCTGCTTCTGCCTACACCCATACAGTGTGAAAGGAGAATTTGGGTTATTTTTGGATGGTGGGATTACAGGTTATTTTTTTCCTTTTTGATTATCTAGATTTTCAATTTTCTGTAAGTGATACGTGTCACTGGTGTAATAGAGAAACACCAAGTACTATTTCTGAGGAAAGACAGCAGATTGGACTCACCCATCAACTTTGTTCCCTGTTGAAGCCTCATTAAATTCAACTGAAGAAACACACACACACACACACACACACAGATCTGGAGTGAGCAGAATAACAATATTTTGGAAATTGAAGGGCAGATGGACAAATGTTTATGGAGTTGATTTAGCAGACCTGGAAAGCTGACCACTAAATTGGTAGTAGGAGAAGCCAACAGACAATCTGATGATTGCAGAACCTTCAAAGGGCTGAAAGAAGCAAATCCAGTTACTCTGGAATTGGGGGTAAAGGGAATGATTGGCTAAAATGAGGAGAAATAGTTGAAAGCTGTTTAAGAAACAATACACTTCTAGGTCTATAAAACCAGTCTTCATTGTTGGACATTTGCCCCTCCTTGTTCAAGGAGGGAAACGGGGAGTTAATATTTGCAGAGTATCACATGAAAGGTGTCTGGACTATGGAACATCAAGCACACTTGGGGCATGAGTGAGCACCACACTGATACAGATTCAGAAAACACACGCAACTAGAGCTGGGTCCATCCCAGTACTTTCCTCTCCAGGTTCTCAGAATGCTGAGTTTGCTTTTACTCTGAGGCAGGGACGACTGGAAGACCCATTCCCAGGTAGTCTGATGAGCTCATGAGGAAAGTCCACAGATGCCAATCTTAGAAGGTCCACAATAAATGGTCAAGGTAGTGCACTGTACAGCACAGCTCAAGTCAACAAACAACATCCATGTGCTCACACCTTTCAATTAGGATTTTGTTTCTCATCTCTTAAACATGAGTAGACAATCAAGAATAAACAGACATCTGAAGAAAGCCTTTCACATGAAAGACTGAGACCCACTCAAATAAACAGGAGGGAAGAAAGCCACTTAGAGAAAATGGATTAGGCAGGGAGGGGGGAAAAAGACTATAGTAACAAC
Organism: Marmota monax; assembly: GCF_021218885.2. NCBI lineage: Eukaryota > Metazoa > Chordata > Mammalia > Rodentia > Sciuridae > Marmota > Marmota monax. Next base: position 7,940,876 of record NW_026693082.1, read on the forward strand.
AGTAAGCCCCAACTTACACTAATCTTGAAGAGATCAGAGAAGATATTGCATCTAGAAAATGGGGATGGTGTAATATCAAATATTCAAGGGATGAAAAAGGAATATTTTGAAATTAAATACATTATAGCAGAAATGAAAGTTTTAGTAGAAAGTTTGGAAAATGAAGTTTATGAATCTCCCTTAGAGTAGAACAAGAAGGTAAAGAGATGGAAAATAGTAGAAAAATGTAAGATAATCAATGGAGCAGTCAAAGATGTAGCATTCAAATAACAGGAGTTACAGAAAGGAAGCAAGCAGTGTTGTACCAGTGTCCCCTACTGAAAATGTCACTCAGTGTCTACACCTTTGTACAATTGCCTCCCATGTGAACTGAGGGCTTGACTATGTGACTTGCTTTGGCCAATGGGATAGTAGGCAAGTAAAAAGTGGATAAGTCTGTGCACATTGGAATTTTTCCTGTTGGGTCACTCCCTCTTAAAAGCCAGCTTTGATACTTGGGCTCTGTTGTGGTTTCCATTGTTATAGTTTACTTTTAATTTACTCGAGGTTTCTCTTTTGAGAGTGGCCATAAGCCAAGATAGTCACTCTTTAGGAGAGTCCTGATGAGTGGAGGAGTTCAGGGGAGTTAGGTTCAGGTGTATATGTCATGTCCATCAAGACACAATGAGGAGGTGAAATCAGAACATGAAACTGAAAAAATGTATTATTCATAGGTCCCAGAGAGGTAAGGGCACCAACTGAAGGCTGATGAAAAATCTCCTGGTGATGGGGAGCTCAACCAGTGGATGGGTAGGAGAGGAAGAGGGAAGATGGGAAAGGGAGAGAGGACCTGTGGGACTGTGCTTTCATGAAGGTTCACTGGTGTCATTCCTTAGGCTTTCCTGTGGGGTTGTGGCTATGCTGGTTTAAAGAAAATAAATGCAAAGGAGGACATGATTTACATGATTCTAAGTGTTGATCATTAAGTGGTCTGGTAAGGGGATGTTTTGGAATTTGGGTCAGTGGGGTGAGGAACAAACAAGATAAATCACAATCAATCATACAGAGAAGTTTTAATGAGGCCAAAGGTGACAGGGCATGACAGGGTTTCAAACAACGACATCAGACCTGAAAGTGGATGTCAAAGCAGAAACTTAACCATATTAAACAAACTTATGGCAGGCACTCTTACTGAAAGATGAGAGGTCGTGTGGATGGAGACATTGGGGAATCAAAGGGCATCTTGGTCATGCTAACTGAATCCTAACCGAATTAACCACATGAATGACTTCTGCTGTACAGCACAGAGCAGAACTACCCCAAAAGGCCCAGTTAGCCCACAGAATGAAGAGAAAAAATAAACACTAAACTGGGGAGGAGGTTTCAGTATTTCACAGCAATAAGTAACTGAAATAAAAATAAAGGAAATGGTGAAGTAATAAAAAAAATTTCTTAGACCCAGAGGATGTGAAATTTCATATCAAATGGGAAGAACTGAGGCAATTTCTGTGGTAAACAAGGTTCTTTTGCCCAGGGACCTGGTCACCTCTTTCATCAGTGTTATGAGATGAGAAAATTGGCTAAGTCTGGGGAAATGAGCAAGGGATCATGACTTCTTAAAAATTTAAAAATTTTTAATTTTTAGTTGTAGATGGATACAATACCTTCACTTTTTTTTAAAACAGAGAGAGAGAGTATTTCAACACTTATTTTTTAGTTCTCGGCAGACACAACATCTTTGTTTGTATGTGGTGCTGAGGATTGAACCCGGGCCGCATGCATGCCAGGCGAGCGCGCTACCGCTTGAGCCACATCCCTAGCCCACAATACCTTCACTTTTATTTGTTTATTTTTGTGTGGTACCAGGGATCGAACCCAGTACCTCACACATGCTAGGCAAGAGCTCTACCACTGAGCCACAACTCTGGCCCTGGGTCATGACTTTTTATTGAGCCATTCTTTATTAAGCATCTTTACAACTCCCTGGCTTCTAGAACTTCAGCATGACTCCTGACCTGCTCTCTATTACTTCAGGGTCTTAGCATCTCTATGCATGCCCAGCCCAGCCCAGCCCAGCCCAGCCCTGACTCCCTCTCCTACCACCAACCTGGCCTAGAGAAGAGCACCACCACTGAATTTCTTAGAAGAGCTGGTGTCCCTGACAGGTGTGTTCCTGATGGCTTTAGTGAATGGTGTGTGGCCTTACTTGGGACTCCCACAAAAAACTACCCTCTGGAGAGTTATTTGGCTCACATAATATATGGGTTCCAGAAGATCTATATTTCTTAGTTTTGTCCTTCCTGTACCAGTGTTCAGGGCCAGGTTTTCAGATACTTCCATCTACTCAACATTGGTCATCACTTTCTCCGGGCATATCTGAGCCATCCTAGCAGCAAGTTTATCCCATCCCCTGGGTCCTTGGTCAGAGCTTTAAAACATATTTTTGGAAAAAGTGCCCCTAGTCAATGGATTATTTCTTGTCCTGTCTTATATTCTAGTTCCTTGATAAAGGACTCTCAAATTTCGATCTCAGTGGTCAGGTTTCTTGTAAAACTTGCTAAATCATGAAGCTACTTGGGTATATAATTTCTTTCCTCCTTGTTCAGACATGGCTCTCTCCAAGTAGGTTATACTGGAATTCAATCTTAGTGATCTGTCAGCTCTTAGGAGCGTGCGGCACCTGTTGTGTCTTAGGAGTGAGACCTTTTTAGCATAGGAAAGTGCAATCTCTTACTAGGGATGTGTGGACTACTTCTGTAAGCTCTAAGGATGCCAAGGAGTCTGAAGAGCCAGCTTCCTCAGGTGTGACCACATCTCAAGTTTCAGAATCCCAGATTTTCCTGGTCAGCCTTCTGGCCTCAGCATGAAAGGCTGCTGTGGCTGAAAATCTAAGCATCCCTGGGTCGCTGCAACTTTATTGGGTCTCAAGTCTGCTGCTAACCTCTGTCTCCTTCTCCATTGCAGTAGATAAGGACTTCTCTGTGAGCTACCAATGGGATATTCTTGCTCTCATATCGATCCTTTAACTACTTGATAATGGCCTTCAGTTTTTCATTCCCTCTCCATAGGATTGCAATATAATATAAAAATCAGTCAGTGCCCCTTTCCTTCTGGGCACTGGAATGCCTGAATCATTGTACCTAAGCAATGGCATGCCTCTCCACCAGAACACTTCCCCGGGTTACCCCAGGTGAGATAATCAGTAACTGGGACACTGTTTGTGCTGGGAGACTCTCTGTCCCTTACATGTTACTCAGAATGGCATACTCTTTGTCTTCTAGGAAATGAGTGAGTTGGTTCTCAAAGCCCAGTTGTGTTAGTTTGGGTCTTCTAAGAAGTAAATGTCAAGACAGGATTAGATGTGCAAGAAATTTACTGGGGAACCAACTATAAAAAATAAAAGGGAAGGAGCCAGAGAAGGTAAGGGAGCCTTGAGAATGATGCATATCTGGCCTCTGTGAAGGAGAAGGGCAGGAAGGAGGGAGGACTGGGTAGGAGGATCTCAGGTGGTAGCACAGGTCTAAGAAAGATCTGGCCAGGTCAGTGAGGAGTCCTTGAGCCAACACTGTCCACAGGAGGAGTCCACATCTTGCCGCAGTGGGACTCCATTAGTATCCCTGCCATGTTCTCATATGAGAACAGCCTATGAGAAACACGGCCTCAGGACCAACTGTGGTAGGGTTCCAAAGGGGTAGCACCTGGTGCCATCAGTGGACTGTGCTCCTAATAGCCATTATTATAGCTATTTTCATGGCTATTGTGAAGAACAGTGAGGAATGCCTTACAGAAGGGAATGAAAATTATTTCCATCTAGAACTTAATAGTTGTCCAAACCATCAACCATTTATGACTGTAGAATAAGGAAATTTCCAGATATTCAAAGTCTCATAAGAAAAAAAAAACTTTCCACGAATCCATGCTCAGGAAGCCGTGGGAGAATAACTTCCACATGAGCTATGAAGACAAGAAGAAAGAGTACATAGGAAAAAAACAAAACAGAGGTCTAACTCAGGAACCACGAAGTGTGGACCCAGGAGGTTGGCAGTGCAATACATGTAACAGCGGCTAGTGCAGAGGAGAAGATTCCAGAATGTGGCCTCCAGGAAAACTATTGAGGCTGATGTGACCTCTCTGCAGTCTGTGCAGAGAGTCTACTGGAAATTGTGGGAAGAATGATCTGCAAAGAAAACCAAGCAAATGAAAAAGCAATGGAACTATTAACATTAAGGAAAAAAATTAAGAAAATAGAGTATTTGTTACTGTATTATTACACCCATCTGTGAATAATAATCACATTGGCAGAATAATGTCAGCATTGAATGTTAGTTAAACTAAAAACTGTTGTATAGCTAATGTGGCTGTACAAGAGAGCTAAATCCTCCTGTGCTGTAACAGGAAGTCAATGGAGTTATTTCAGTATGGGAGTTATTAGGTGTGTAAATTCCATAGTAAAGGTCGTGAATCACAAATGATTTTACCCATAGGGAGGGTAACTGGAGAGAGATGAGAAGGGAGGACAGAGAACTATAATTATTCTTGTAAGTTGTATTCAATCTTTTAAAACACTAATATGTGTTGCTTTCATAAAATAAAAAATAGGCATTTTAGCATCACTTTAAAAATTATTTTTGCTAGTTATAACACATTTATAGCATTCCAGACTATAGAGATCTTTTTTGAGTCAGGCTTTGGAGAATTTCCATGTTTTCAGAGTAATGCCTTCTGAGTTTCTCTCTCTTTCTCTCTCTCTCTCTCTATTTGGTACTGGGGATAGAACCCAGGGGTGCTTAACCACTGAGACACATCCACAGCCCTTTTCTTCTTCTTTTTTTTTTTTTGTATTTTATTTAGGGATAAGGCCTTATCAAATTGTTCAGGGCCTCACTGAGTTGCTGTGGCTGGCTTTGAACTTGCAATTCTCCTGTTTCAGCCTCTCAAGTCACTGGGATTTCAGGCATGCGCCATTGCACCTGGCTCTGTCTCTGTCTCTTTGATTATAAAAGTTATAAAGAAATAGGGTTATGAGTAAACTCATATTTTTAGTTACTTTCTTTGAAGTGGATCTGTCTCATTAATCAGTGTTTCACTATGTGTCAGTGTTTGGCACTTAGAAAGCAACAACAAATTTTTGTTTAACCAGTGAATACTCTTAAAATACAGTTTTTCAGATAGCACCAGTACTATCTTATGTATGCTCCATTTTCTTCTTTTGGGCTCGAAGAATTTCACTGGGAGGCTTTATTGGTTTTGAAAATAATTCCTCACAGAGATATGATTATTGTGTTCCAGATAAGCTATATAATACTGTAAAAATTATTTGAGGCTAGTTTGGTAGACTGAGTCTACGAGTCTATATTGTCTCCTAGTTATCTTCTCTTCTTTCATACTTAGGCAGTTTTATTAACCATTACATGATACTTTATTCATGGGTCTATTGTTTCTGCAAACTATATTTCCTTCCCTTTAAAACTGAGATTTTCATCTTTCATATAAATGTTATCAATTATTGATCAAATATTATCAATTGTTGTACCTATTATGCAACTAACATATCGTATGTGATTTATAATCATGGATTTTATTTCATACAGATACAGTTCTACTGAGGAAGTTCATAGGAACATGTGGGTTGGCATGTTGACCAATTCATGATCTTTCAGGAGGGCTGCTACCTAGGATAATGATGCTGAGCAGGGCAAATAGGTCTTCTGCTTTGGTGAAATGGGCCAGGGGTAGGAAAAACTGGCCTTTGATGAATCTGGGTCCCAACTAGTCACCACAGCAGACCATTATCAGATGTGGTCCTGCTAGATTCTCTGAGCTTTCAAAAGAAGCTAGAAATTCAAGATCTTAGGTAAAATTTCCTGATTTTCAAAGGGAATGGCAGAGATGCAGCGCCTCATCTTCCTGATGAATTATTAAATTTCAGAAAAATCATAGTATTTAGGATCGTGATGGTGATTACTAGAAGAAACAGCTAAATGTGACTGTTGGGAGCAGGAGTCGGGGGCTGGGAGGTAGGGAAGAGGTTCACTGTTTCTCGTGATAAGCCTTTGGTATTACTTGATTTTAAGCTGCATGAATGAACTTAATTAAAAGTAATTAAAAATACCACTGAATAAGCTTTAGAGGATCTGCAGTGTTTTTGTGTGTTTTTATAGGGCAGGTAAGTTTATTGAGAGGCTCAGAGAATATAGCTTTCTTGGGGCTGCCAAGTGGTAGAGCTGGGACAGAACCCAGGTTTTCTGAGCCACTAGTCCAAGGGTTCAGTCCAGGACTCCATACTGCCCCAGTCCAGCACCAGCTTCTTAAGGGGTGCACTCTCCAATATCTACACCCTCCTTGTGCACATCAGCACCTGAAATGGAGGAGAATGTCAGTCCTGACTTGTCCCTAACCTTCTCTAACATCTGAGAGGCTCACCATGACCCGTTTTTAAAAATCCACTGACCCAAGATACACCTGTTTCAGTTCCTAACTGCTATATAGTACCCTCAGGAGGAGGGGCTTTCAATAACCATTTTATGTAGCTTACAGTTGTGGGTCAGGATTACGGAAGGGCTCAGCTGGGCAGTTTTCCTGTGGTCTGCAGTCATCTGAAGCTTCTACCACATTGGGCATCCAGGACCCGTCACCCACCGATGGGCACTTGATGCTGGCTGTTGACCACAGCGCCTTTGTTGGCTTCATTAACATGGTGTCGTCAGCGGGAGAGGTCATCTGGAATGCCCAGGAAATGGGATCTTTTATTATATGGTTTAGAAACTACTTCCCACAGGAAGACTTGGCCAATTTCCCTCAGCAAAGAGTATTTCCTTCCTCTGAATCAGATCACCATCGCAGTTCCTAAAAATCCATCTTATGGCACTTTTGCTTTCAATCTTGCTCCATAATTGTCTTGTGTACCTGGGCTCTGGGCCCCCACGATGCCCTGCATAATAACCATTGAATAAATATTTGCTGAACTAAACAATGATTCCATGATAACTCAAATAGCAGTCCTGACACAAAAATGCATGTCCACTCTGATCCCTTTTCCTTTTCCTTCCCAATTCTCATGTTTAAAAAAGGAAAGAAACCCAGGGCTGTCTTATGAGGAGTCACAGTATAGACAATGCAGCTGTCTCCTGTGTTTACTGCTACTCTGTGAGAAAGAAAAGGCACAGAGGAGAAGTGAAACACCATGTCATTTACAATTTGATTAAAAACCTTCTCCTTTTTCCTTTTATGTTTAAGCTCTGCAATTTTAACATCTCCCTTTTGTCAGAGGGGAAGATGGATCAAGCAGCTGTTATCAATGTAGTTCCTTGATTATCCTTCCAGCCACACCAGGGTCTTGCTGTTGTGCCTTGGGGTCTTTATTTTTTTGACTCCTTTCTGCTAGAATGTTCTCCCACCTCACCTGCTCCTCCTAGCCACAGAATCCTTAAGTGTATGCTCCCAAGCCACTTTCTAAAAACAGGCAACCCTGTACCACCCCCATTTAAAACTATTCTCCAAGTGACCCAGCCTGACATGCAGCAGAGAAGGCCCCTTCCTGGGGCCTCTGGGAGACAGGAAGGCACCACAGTACAGGTCTGGCACATGAAATGTATGAAGCAGATTTTCTCCACTTTGATTTTTTTTAAGCTTCTGAATGGAAATACCAATAAGAGAAATATTTTATAAAAAAACAAAAACAATCAAAACCCATCTGGCAGAATAGTGGCTACCCAAAAGGTAATGTGAGATTGCTTATGAAATCCCCAGACAGAAGCTAATTCTTTGGGTTTAATAACTGTAGGGCCAAGAGGTTTATATAGTGTTCATTAACACCTCTGGAGGAACACTTATAAATGAATCTGGTCAAAGCCCAAGGAGACTAGCTGTTGTTTTTTTTTTTTTTTTTTTTTTTTTTGATAAAGAATAATCTTTGGAGATTATTTCTGATCACAAAGGGAGACTGTAAGGACATTTTTTCCTAGATTTGGAAATGGGGCAGAAGGATTATTGGTGTCAGAGCTGAGGCCTCGGAGCAGGTCTGCCTGGTCAATCCCAGTCCCTGATACTGATTCTCTTGGGCTGCAGAAGGGAGTGTACCTTTGTACAATTTGCTTGTGGATAACAGCGATGATAAGGATGCTTGCCCAATAGGAACATACATGGATTTTTAAAAAGATTAAAACCACAGTGTATTTAATAAAAGGGAAAAATAAAGACTCTGGTGAGCATCGCTGGGAAAAATAAAATCGCACCTCCTCTCTTTGGCCCACCTTTATCTCATACTGTATTTTTTTTTAAGAAAAAATACCTGTTGTCTCCCAACATTCTTTACAAATTACATTGTAATGCCTGTTGGCTTTCAGTCCTGCTAAAATGGAAGCTCCATAGGGGCAGAGGTTTTTGATCTGATTTGTCATGTTGTATCCCAAAGCGCTAAAATGTGCCCGGCCCATAGTATGTGCTTCATAAATCCTTCTGGAATGGAAATATACCTAGGCATATAGGACAGTGACTTTCAAACTTTTTTGACCTTGATCCACAGTCAGAAGAGTAAATGACGTATTTTTTTTGCAAGGGGGTGGGGTGGGGTGGGTACTGGGTATTGAATTCAGGGTCACCCAACCACTGAGCCACATCCTCAGCCCTATTTTGTATTTTATTTAGAGACAGGGTCTCACTGAGTTGCTTAGTGCCTCACCATTGCTGAGGCTAGCTTTGAACTCATGATCCTCCTGTTTCAGCCCCCCGAGCCCCTGGGTTTACTGAGCCCGGCTGGTAAATGACATCTTGAAATATAATTGAAACTAAAGGTTCATGAAACAATACTTACCTTATTTAGAAGCCATGCCTTCTGATACTTTCTGATGTCTTCTATTTCAGTTTTCAAAATGATTGAGGCTACCCATGGATTGATTTCACCACCTGTAGGATGAAAAACTTTGACGTAAGACCCTGAAGATTCTGCTACCACAAATAAGCAAATGGGAAATGAAAGTGTGTGTCGGGGGAAGGGTAGGCAGATTACTTTTTACTGACCGCTACTCCAGACAGCATGTTGCATTCTCCACCCGTTGATGTAGAAATACATTCACATGTCATTTTTTTTTCCTTGGGTTAAAAGTGTTCTCTGCTGCCAGGGGAACTGAGTTATTTCAAAAGCAAAGCACTCTAAATGATCCTGCAAACTGATAAATGATCATGTAAAGAGAGTGGGTTGACATCTGCTGTTGATAATTCAAAGCAGGAGAATTAGGTGAGGAGGCAGAGGGAGAGCATTTAGAAGGGAAAGGTGACTGTTATGGAAGGAAAACACTTGAACCAGTTTTGTTGAAATTGGAGAGTAGCTGTTTCATGAGGGTATTATAGAATTACGTGGGCGATTATAGTAATAGATGTTTACCAGAAAGATCTGATTTGAAAGATGAACTCCAGGATGCTTTTGCTGACTTGTAAATACATCACTTATCTCAGTTCTTTATCTTCTTGTCTCCTTTCCTCATTGAGCCTTGTGCCTCCCTACCCTTCCTTCACTGTTCTCACTGTTATTAGAAAAACAGAGACAGGAACCCAGGAACTGGAACGCCTTATGTCTCAAATAATAATATTGTTATTAGTGGGCTAGATGGATTATGGCCACCAGCTGGGATATTTTAACAACCTAACGTCAGTGATTTGGAAGGATTTTTGTAGCAGCATGATTTAGTATTAAATAGAATGATTTCACTGATGTTGATTAGTTCTGTACATATAAATGAATGAGGCAAAAACCTAAGCTCAGATTTATTAGTGTGGTTTCCTAATGTGAGTTATGAAATTATTTTTATTTCCTTTGAAGGAAGCTTTTATTTAAAAACAAATGAATAAGGCCTTTTATATAATCTACTTTGAAAAAACCCAGACAAAATATCGTAAGTAACAAAACTCCAAAATCACAACATGATTTGAAGAACTAGACCTTGGCCTTTATCATGCCTGGTTGTTAGAGCACAGCTTTCCCTGAGGTGCCTGTAGAAGCTCAAGGTTGGGGATAAGTGTATTAAGAAACCCTGCATTTGCATTTGACCAACTCAAACTAATTCTAGTCCCAGGAAGAAAAGTGATTTTATAGGAAGGATATGGAATTCAGAAAGAGCTCCAGGGACCCTAGGCTTTAGGAGCTGGGCTTGCAAGTAGTTACTTCATTAAGGACTTTGCCCCTAACACACACGAGCACACCCACACATTTGTGCCTAGGTCAGTTGGGCTACTTGCATCCCACCACAGAGGGTCTTTTTCCATGTCAGCACTCTGGATTTACCTCCTCTCCAGATGTAGTAGAGCTGCTGGCCTTTTTTTCTAGCATAAAAATCTCAGGGAAGCTACGTTGTTGGTCTGGCTGGAGTCCTTCAACTTGAAGTCGGAGAAGAGAAAAAAGTGGATTTTTAATTATTTTATTATTATTTTAATTTTAATTTTCACAGCTTTTCTGTGAAACCAAGGAATCACAGTAAACATTTTTGGAGAATAGGTATCATACTTTATTCATGTTCAGTGGGTCTCTAGAACCTAGTATGAGAGTAGTACATAGTAGATGCTTAATAAACCAGTTTTTGAATTACAGACTTTAAAAATGGGTTAAAGGGATAAATTTTACATTGGGGATATTTTACCACAGTTAAAAAAAAATCTAATATCCATCTTACTGTCCATTTCTCAAAACTAGCATATGCCATAATGTCTTGTGATTTCTAGAGATCTAATCCCAAAGTTAGTTCTTTGAGGACAGAATAATAAGGGGTTTTAGCAGTCATATGTAGCAGATTTCACCTTGCAGATCTTAACAAAGATTTGAAATAAAATGTTACAGTATGGAACATAACCGTGTTCTGGGGGCTAGGTGGAAATATCTGAATATTGAGAGCACACATCTTTTGGATGTGCATTGAGGAACACTGGAAGTCAGTTTTTCTATTTGTGTTAGAATGCTGTAACTAATGGCACACAGCTAAACCTGGAATTGTTGTTCATTTCTGTATTCCCAGCACTATGTGTCTGACATATAGTAAGGGTTGAATAATGCTTGTTGAATAAATGATTAAATTCCTTGGCATGGGAGCTAAACCATCTATCAAATTAGTCACCTTTAAAAGTCAACAAAGATTTTTGAGCCTGTGGATCCAGCCAGAGAGTGACAGAAACTTCACTTTTCAGGCTAACTCATGTATTAGTTTAGCTTTGAATCATACCTAAGCTGTCATCTTCAACAGTTTCTTTTTTATTGCCTCAATTTAGTCTCACCGTCTACTGTAGGCTGATTAAATTCAAGCCTCGGGTTAGTCATCTCTTCATTGTATCCGTGCCCTTTACTAGGTAACCTTGCAGTGTTCTCCACACTGGCAAACATTCAGCTCCACCTTTGACACTGGTCTTAGTCACATGACTTGTTTTAGCCAATGGAGGGTTAGCCGTTGCAAAGCTGGTAGATGATCTTTGGCAACTGCTGGGAGAAAATGCCTGGGTTGATCCACTGGGAGATGAGACACGTGGAGCAGAGTCATGCTGTCCTATTTGTCCCAGCCAACAGCCTCCTGGATCAGCCACAGGAGACAAGGAGAAATGCTCGATAAAGCCTAACCCAGCTCAGAAGTAATGCTTATTCATGGGCGTGAGCGATGCTGTAACTAATGCATTCTGCTCTTTCCATTCTCTGCTTCCAAACGTTTCTCAGATTTTCCCTTTTTACTTTACAGTAGTCGTCACCTCTGTTCAGGACCTTGGAAGTAACTAGATTTTGGCACAGTCATTCTACCTTTCAGCATCCAGCTGTTCACATTTGAATCCATTCTGCATGGATGATTTCAAGCATAAACCATAGATCATCACTTGTCTCAGAAACTTTTGCTCTTCCCTTGTGACCTATTACATCAAGTCCAAATAACTTCATGCTCACATTTTTTCTTTTTCTAGTTCCATACTCTCTATTGTAAACTTAGTTTCCAAAAGCCACAAACTATTAATCCTTTCCTCTAATTAGGCTGGCATTATTATTTTCCCAACACATTGGTTAAATTCTTATATCCATGCCTTTAATCATAATTTCCATTCTTAAATGCTCCATTGCTCTCCCCTAAGCATGAGACAAATCCCACAGTGGGGGATATTATAAAGACTCTTTGCTCCCAACCCATCTGCCCCAGAGGTGGCACAGGCTAGGAAAGAAAGGGCAATTGTTTGGCTTCATTATCTGAAATTTAAAGTTGTTTTGGAGAGTTCCAGATGATTTGATGAAATGCAACTTGGTAAAAAACATTTGCAGTGAGAATAGTTTAATCAGCTAGACCATTTGGTTGAAAATGAATCCCAATTACTAGACTTCCCAGTGTTAATAATTTTGGTATTCCAAGAATTTTTAAAGCATTTCTAACTATTCTTTTTTAAAAAAATTATAAGGTTAAAGTATAAGCAACTGTTACCCTTCCATGTTTGTAAGATTCTGGAACAACTGAAAGGGAGAGTAATAGGATATTTATAAATCAATAAATAATTGCTGAGTGGTGAGGAATTGAATTAGTTGGAACAATCCCTGCCATCCATTCTGTGAAAAGGGGAAACACAGTTAAACAAGTAGAGCAGACACCATCAGTTTAGAAAAACTGTGTAGTCAACAGTTTGCAGAGGAAAAGTCTCTAATCTAAACTTGAACATTTGGGTTTTTTTTCTTACTTGTTTATTTTTTTCTTATTAGATAAGCAATACACATTCATGACATAAAAGTCAGAGAGTCAGAGAAACAGAAGGATGTAAAAAATTGCCCATAGTCCTACTCAGTAGGGACAGTTATTATCCCATTAGTACAAATCCTTAAAAATCCTGTCCTAGGGCTAAGGTTGTGGCTCAGTGGTAAAGCACTTATCTAGCACATGTGAGGCACTGGGTTCGATCCTCAGCACCACATAAACATAAAAAAATAAAATAAAGGTATTGTGTTCATCTACAACTAAAAATATTTTTAAAATTCCTGTTATATGTATATTTATTTGATATCTGTAAAATGATTCCATAAATTAGTTAATATTGAACATGGCTTATCTACAGCTAAATATAATTTATTAAAGTAAATCATAATCCTTTGTTGCTAAAAATTAGTTTGTTCCAGTTGATCCCTTATTCCTGGGTTATTTCAATAAGTTCTTACTATTTGTCCTTTTTTTTTTGTTGTTGTTCCTTTAGCTTGTTTCAAATGATCTAGGAATTAATGGCTGGTGCTTAATAGCTACTCAATAAACATTTGAGAGAAAGAATAAATACATGAATAATCCCCAGTTGTTGGGAGTTCATGTTTTTCTATTCAACACCACTTTTGCTGGAGAGCATGCATACAATCTTACTGAAGAGCCACTAACTTATGGGGAACTATAATGACATATGGTATCTATTCCAAATGCATGTGTGTAGAGTGCATTGATAAAGAAATATGTATATGAATCTGTAGAGCCAAACAAAACTTCACAGTAGAGATGAGAATTGAACCAAATTTAGAAAGAATGAGCATTTTTCAGTGAATAGCTGGGGAAAACAGAAATTAAGAGTGGAGTTAATTAGGGGCGTCTTCCTAGATGAGGCAAGTCTGAAACAGAAGGTGAAGAGGGATATAGATTATAGAGGAAAGGCAGACGGTTACTTTAGGGTTGTCAGGGGGTCGTTCAAGGTAGGTACAGCCGTAGGTGAGGCATAATAAGAAATTAGCCTAACTATAGTAGAAGAATTGGATCTGAAGGTGATGAGCTATACATTTACAGGAAACTGTACTGGTTTTTCCTAGTAATATGTGGGAGGTTGTAAGGCTTGGTGCCTAGAGTTAGAATTATTTCACTCATTAGATTTGCTAAGAAGTCCAAAGTAAAAGCAAGCAATCCCAGCTGCTGCCTATTCACATATACCCATGTACCAGAGTGCCAGGGAAGGCAGATGTGAGGTCCTGGGCTCAGGTTACCGTCTGAGCAACTTATAAGGAATTCAAAGAGACTCCTGGCTATTTTTGTGATAAAAGCTGTAGATGGCTATTTTGGAGGAATCATTTATGTATTCTACTAGACGATTGTTTTGTAGGCCATTTGAAATGCTCTCTCAAGCAGCTGCAGTTTATGATCCATGGAACCATGCTGATAGAAACAAGAGGGGTAATTTGCTCTACAAACACCAACATTAGGCCCGTTGGCATGCTTGTGTAACAGCATGGGATAAAGCAGGGACTTTTAAGAAAGTCCTCAGACAGGGTATCCTGATACTGTTGTTGAAGTTGAGGTAAATGAATGTCCCAAAAGGAAAGAAGCCTCTGGTGTGCTCTGAAATGTTTTTTTTTTAAATATATTTTTTAAGTTGTAGTTGGACACAATACCCTTATTTTATTTATTTACTTTTATGTGGTGCTAAGGATCCAACCCAGCGCCTTGCACGTGCTAGGCAAGCGCTCTACCGCTGAGCCCCAACCTGTGATTGAGACCTGAAGTAACATCTGGAGGGCACCAGGAGGGAGTAGACACCCATGAGCTGTTGGAACCATTTTCTGTTTGTGGTCTGCATTTCATTTCTTTCACTGTTGGTCTCAGTCAATTTAATTAAGATTATTTATAGGATTAAATTAATCTTTTAAGAATCATTCCATTTCATTTTTTAAAAAAATCTAAGGAATGGTAACAAAAAGTGTCCCTATTGGTATTACCCCTGAAATATATTCAAAAGATTGTTAATACTATCAATGTTTTTCCAACTATAGATTCATAGGCCCAGCTGTCTCCCAGGCAGCTTCACCGAGATGGAAAACCCATGACCTATACTGAACTTGACCCCTTTGCTTCCCCAACCTTTTATTTTTGGCTTTCTTTGTTGTCTTTAATGGCCCTCTCCCCAGTACACATGTAAATACATACAAATCATCAGCAAGTACTATTGATTTTGCCTTCAGTAAGAGCTTAAATTTGGCCACTTCTTGCTACTTTCTTTACCAACGTCATCTTTTACTTGGATTGTTGGTCCAAACCACTGTCATCTTTTTCCTGGACCATTGTAATAGCCGCCCAGCTCTCTCTCCACTCTTGCCCTTCTGGATCCTATTCTCCACGGAGCAAATCAGTAATCTAAAATTCATAATCAAATTATATCACCACCACACGTGAATAATAAACATTGGTATGCTACTTATTATGTGTCCGTCACAATTCCAAGGGCATTCCATATGCAAGTTGAGTATCTTCTATTCAAAATGCTCGGGACCAGAAGCATTTCTGATTTTGAATTTTGGAATATTTGCATACACATAATGAGATGTCTTGAAGGTGGAATCCAAGTCTAAAAATGAGATTCATTTACCTTCCACATACATCTTATACACATAGGCTGAAGGTAGTTTTATATACTATTTTGTGTGCATCTGTGTTTTGACTGCAGCCCATCACATGAGTTCACAAGTTCCAGTTGCTTTATGTCCTTGCTAGAATTGATCCTCAGTCTTTCTAATCGTAGGCCTCTTAGTGAGTGTGGTTGCTCATTGTAGTTTTAATTTGTATTTCTCTGTTGATGTTGAGCACTCTCTGTGTGCTTATGGGCATGGGTGAAGATTCTCTTGTGAAATGTCTGTTCAGATCTTTTGTTCAGGGTAGGGAGGGGAGTTATTTTGTTTTTCCTACTGATTGATGGGATGATTGTTTTTATTTTTTATAGAATTATTTTAATATATATAATATACATATCACACATGATATACATATATATATATATATATATATATATATATCCTATTTACCCCCATTAATTGATTTGCCTTTTCATTCTGAAAACTTTTGATCATATTTTAATTTTGATATTTTCAGTTTATTGATTTTTTGTTAAAGTTTTCTGTGTTTTAAGAAGTTTTTCCTATCAAAAGATCAGAGGCTATTATCTTATGTTTTGCTTTTCAAGCTTTATAGCATTCACTTTTATATTTGGACCCATAATTTAATATTGAGTCTTTGAATTTGTGAAAATGGTGTCTCTCTCTTTATTTTTCTTTAATTTTTGTTAGCAATATTTTGTAGATATCATTGTAACAGTCTTGCACATCTTTTGTTAAATTATTCCCAATTATTTTATGGTTTGGAGCTGTTATACATACTTTTGCATTTAAATTCTGTTTTACAATTGTTTGCTGCTCATGTAGAAATACAATTGATTTTTGTATGTTGACCTTACATTCTGTCCCACTTAGGAAATTTACTTGTTAGTTGTAATCATTTTCTTTCTTAGACCACTTCAGATGTCTACAAGGACAACCATGTTTTCTATGAACAGCAGAGGTTTTGTTTTCTTCCTTTCCAAGGAGCATGCATTTTATTTCTTTAATTTGCCTTACTGCACTGGCCGAGACCTCCACTGCAATGTAAATAGAATTGTGGGGTGGCTAAATGTATTCCTAAATATTTCATTCTGTTTTGATTATTATAAATGAAATTGTTTTCTTAATTACCTCTTCACTATAAAAAACCACTGGTCCTGGGCTTTCCTAAGTTGAGAGATTCTTGATTACTGAATTCAATTTTTCATTATACATCCATTCAGATGTTCTATGTTTTCTTGAGCCACATTCGGCAATTTGTGTACTGATAGGAATTTGCTCATTTCATCTAAGTTATCTGGTTATTGGCATCCAGTTATTGCTAGCATCCCATATAATGCTTTTTGTTACAGAAATGGACACAGAAAAGTGTCAGTAGTCTCAGTAGTAATGTCCCCACTTTCATTTCTGGTTTCATTAATTTGAGTTTTCTCTTTTTTTTCTTGGTCTAGCTAAAGGTTTGTCAATTTTGTTGATCTTTCAATTTGATTTATGAATTTTAGATTACTAAATGCTCCGTGGAGAATAGGATTTTGTTGATTCTATTATTTTTTTCAAGGAATTTGTGAATTCTGTTTAAGTTGTCAAATTTTTGACATAAAGTGCTTTGTAATATTTTCTTTTTTCCCCTGTTAGTATCTGAGTGTTTGCAACAATGACCTATCCCATTTCTACTTTTACTTATAGTTTCTAGATTTTTTTTTACTTAAGTGTTAATAGGACTGTGTTAGTTTATCACTATACTCAGAGACTATTTTTGCCTCTGTTAATTTTTTTCTATTGTTTATTTTCTATTTCATTGATTTTAGCTTTTATCTTCATTATTTCCATCCTTTCATTAGTTTTGGTTTTAATTTGCTTTTCTATTTTCTAACTTCTCAAGATGAAATTTTAAGTTGTTGGTTTGTAGGTCTCTCTTCTAATATTAGCATTTAAAGCTATCACCTTTTCCTTCAAGTTTTATTTTCACTACATCTCATAAATTTGGATTTAATATTTTAATTATTATTATGTAAAAAATGTTTTCTAATACCCCTTTTATTTCTTCCTTGACACATAGATTATTTATAAATGTGTGTTTAATTTCCAAATATTTGGTGGATTTTCCAGATGTGTTACTAAATTGTAATTTAATTCCATTCTGGTCATAGCACAGTCCCTGTAAGATTCTATTGTATTGATATTTCTTGAAACTTATTTTATGGCTCAACATATTATTTATATTCATGAACATTTCACAAACACTTGAAGATATTGTTTAATGTAGTGTTGACATTGTCAAGTTGATTGATAGTGGTGTTTAGACAACATCTACATGCTTAATGGATTTTTTTTTTTTTGCTTTTTCTTTAATCAATTACTGAGAGGGGAATTAAACCTCTAAAGATAATTGTCCATTTTTATATTGGGTTTTTAAAAAATTCTGTGTTTGCTTTATGTATTTTAAAGTTCAGATATCATTACATTTAGAATTTTGTCTTCTTGATCAATCAACCCTCTTTTTACGTCTCTGTCTTTGGTATCAGTGCTTGTCTTGAAGTCTATTTTCTTCTTACTGATAGCTTTCAGCTTTTTTTCTTGCATTTTCTCCACATTTTAAAAATTTGTGCCATATAGTTGTCTGGTGGTGGGACTTGTTACATATTAGTACATGCACGCAATATAACAATATCATATGAGTTCCAAGCTTTTTATGCTTATCCTTTGCACTATCTCTTTTCATTCTATTTCTTTCAAACTGACACCTTATATATATTTATTGCACACAGATAGTGTTGGAGCTGACTCTTTCAAAAATGTACTTGACAGTATTTTTCCTGTATTTGGAGCTTTAGTCCATATTTCTTTGGGAATTTATTGATAGGATTGGGTTTATGTTTACCTTCTTTCTGCTTGTTTTCCATTTACCCCTTCTATCATTGTGAATGAATTCTATATTTTTAGTAATTATTTTTCTCATTCTATTGACTTTTTAGGTATTCATTTTACTATATTTTGGTGGGGTTTTAGGGATTACATTATTTATCATTATCATCTAGTCTATTTAGAATTAATATTAATTCCATTCAAGAAATTTTCACTTTGTTTTATTTTTCAGTTCTAGATTTAATTTTTTTCAGTTTTTGTTTCGCTTCTGTTATTCCCCATTTGCTTATTATATCTTTTCCTCAAAATCCTCAGACATATTTATAATAGTTATTTTGAAATCCTCTGCTGATTTCAATATCTGGGACACATTGACTTCTGTTTATTTTGAATCTTTTTTCTTAATTAAGAGTTTCATTTTCTTGAATTTTCCATATGTCTAGCACACTATGAATGACACATTATAGGGGATCTAGCTAGTGTTGTCTGCTTTTAAATGGTATGTCTTATTCTGCTAAGCGGTTGAAATTGCCAGAGGATTTTCTTGGTCCTGCCTGGCTTGGGTTTAATCTTCGTCAGGGCTGGTCTACTTCTGCTGTTTCCTTATTCCTGTGGTGTGACTCTTCCATTGAATGTCTGAAGTGCTGGGATGAATTTCTCTACTGTGGCTCCTCTGGATTATCATGTTTCCCAGCCTGGCACAGCCTTTGGTGTTCAGATCCAAGATGTGATAGTTTCTCTTTGCTAAGTACCAAAGAATTCTGTTCTGTGCAGATGCAGGCATGGACCCTCAAAAAACCAGAAGTCAGCCAGGGAAAGAGAAGCTTGCGGCACTTCCTTCTCTTCAAGAGGTTGACCTGCTTTAGCAGTCCTTGCCTCTGACTTATGCCTTCTTAGCTCAGTGAGACTGTCACCTTTTGGTGGCCTGTATCTCCCTTGCCCATGTCTAGAACATGACCCAAGGCAGGAGGCTGGAGTAGACACGAGTCTCACCACTTAAGGTTCCTTTCATCACCATATTTTGTGTTGGACACTGTGAAGGATACACATAGGTAAATGATAAGGAGCTTACAATTTATCCCAAGAGGAAATGTCTGTCTGTGCTATAACATTTGGAGTATTATCCTTGACTTCCAAAATTTGGGAATACTAACTGATTGGTAGGAAGGAATACCAGATCCATTTTTTCCTACATTTTTTAGACCTTATATTTCAAGTCTAAACCGAGGCTAAGAAGGAAGTGAGGAGAGTATCACATGCCAGAATGATTTTCATCCCAAATTGGATCATTTGTACATGGTAAGACAATATAGTATCACTCTTAGAGACTACCTTGTCAAATTCCTTCTAATTATTATTTTTAATTTTATGCACATAAAAATTCTCTGTCTTCCAAGGTCTTAGAAATAAAATAGAACCAGAGTATCTTATGAGAGTGTTTCCCTTCATTGGTCCAGAAAGTCATTTGCATCTGTCTCAGACCCTTTGATCGGGTTTCCTGCCAGCCTTCCTTCCTCCATATCTATTTATTACTGAGTCTATTGCAGATACTTTGCTGGAATCTAAGGAGAGAGAGATAAAAAGCGTTTGAAGCACCCGCAATCCAGATACTTAAATAAATGCAATAAAATATGGTTAACGTCTTGGATTGAGTTTAGCTGTGGAAACAGATAGGATGGACTTGTAGCTAAGCAAGATTAGAGAGAGGGAAGATGTAAGGGAGGCTTTATGGAAGTGGTGATGGGGGGCAGAGTTTTGAAGTGGAGGTAGTGTCAAAGGACCTGGAATAGCTAAAAAAAATACTTTAGAGAGCTTTACTTATAAAAATGTGGGCACCTAGGGATCTCAGAACCTCAAGCAGGGCTCATTGTGCTTGGGATTTGGGATTTGAGGCAGAAACTATAGGGAAACGTAGAGAACAGGTTGGTAGGGGTTAGTTATACCAGGAGAGCCTGCCATCCAATTGCTATGAACCATTTTCCTTTTTGAATTTTAATTTTTTCAAATCTCTAAAGCAATACATATTTATAGTAGGAAATGAAAAAGTGAAGAGAATTATACCACCCACAATCTTGCAACAAAACTTTTAAGAAGTTGTAAATCCTTCCAGATCTTTATGTATATATTTTTCTTTAATAAAAAAAAACATTGCACGTTACTTACTATTTTATAATTTGTTTTTGGTTCAGTTATGATTTTAGAAACATTGTTACCTGTTTATAGATATTCTTTTGAAAGATTTGTAATGTTTTAAAAGCATGTCTTATTTTTTCAGTTATACCATCATGTATTAAAACATTCCTATATGTTTATATGGTTGTAAACATATTTGAATATTGGACACTTCAATTGTTTTCAATGTTTTGCTATTTAGAAATAGGTTGTAGATGAGCATTCTTTCTTGCCCATACAGTTAATTATTTCTCTGAGTCCTCGTCACTAGCTTTATTGAGTCTCAATCTTAAGATGACAGGCTTATAAAATGAACATACCTGGAAAAATTAGAAAGCAATGGAAGACGGTGCATGACCTTTTTCCTATGAATCATCCTTGATTGTTGCAAGATCCTTAGTGATGACTTTTCCCATATTCTGCCTCAGTACTGCATCTGATTTTCTCAAACCTACCATCTGTAGATGGAATGAACAACCTCATGAGGAGGTGATGGAGCAGAGTTAATTCTGTTTAACAGACTCAGGCCTCTAAAGGCCAGGGAGGCCATGAGGGATTCCTCAGGAAGCTCAGTCTGGAGAAGGATGCATCATTACCTTCATTAAATGATGGGAGCACAGCATGTTGGAGACTTGGATGTTCAGTTCAGTGTGGCAGGTCGGATGGGGTTGGGATTTCCTGGAGAAGCTGCCAGGCACAGAAGGACCACCTAGCTGGGCGGCTCTAGAGAACAGACAGACAATAGATGCAATAGAGATTTGGAGTAGGGTTAAGCCAAATAGTACCTAAGATGTTTTCTATGCTGTAAATGTATCCTCTAAAATAATCAACCACTTAATAGGCACTTTGACTTGCATCAGATCAATTAATCCTCATAATCCTTATGGGAAAATAGATGGTATTTGCATTTCTACTGGTTGATGAAAAAACAATGGAGACAACTTCAGTCATGCAAGCAACTCTCCGTGCAGTGCAGTAAGCTACCTCTAAGATAGGATAAGCAACAGAGGTTCACTTTGGTAACAGATAAAGGCGTTGTGATCTAAACTCCACATTTTATCACTGCATCATATCACTGTTATGGTCTGGATTGCAGAGCAGGTGGGGTTTCCTTTTCCAACAATGTTCATGAAATAAACATTCATGGAGACTTTACTATAGAATCTCTGTGTCAGGAGCTTTACATAAATTATCTAATTTGATGCTTGAAACATTCAATGAGAGGCACAGAAAGCTGGGCTTCCCTGTCCAGGTTAAATAATGTGGTCAAAGGCACATAACTAAAACGTGATGGAGCAGGAACTTTAACTGACACCGGCGATCACCTGTGCCTTTGTCAGTAGCCCAGGTCATTTATCATTTCATCCACATTTCCTCTGATCCATGTCAAAGTCTTCCAGGTTAGAAGTGTGGTCTGTTATCATGAACAATTCTGTTGCATGATTCCAGCTACCTGTACAACTGAGCCAGACTGTGAAGTTCCTACCTATTCAGTGCTTGCTCTGAAGATGACTGCCTGTTAGAATTTAGGACATGACAGTTCATTGGCCTCAAATTGGGCCAAATTAGGAATGTCCCTTGGTCCTAGGTCCCAAAGGGTGGATTCCTGAGTACCAGTTTGACTATTCCCCTGTTTTTCTATTTACTTATCAAGTGACTTCATGGTTTCCTGTCAATAGAGAGGGATAGTTTGATGGTGGCAAGGAAAATAAAGAAGGGCAGGTGAAATCATAGAGCTAACAGACAAAAATCACTGTTGCTCCATTCACATTTTATCCTCTATTTCTTTCTTAGCTTATAGATAGCTGCTATATGGAAAGAATACACTCAGTGAAATGAAATAACAGATGTCACTAAGAAACTAAAAATAAAAATCAGACATAAACAATCTTATTTCATTGAAATGGTTAGCTGAGCTCCTAAGAATGGTGATGAGGCCATTTTTGGATTCCTGCCCTGAAATGAACCAGGAGAAGAATATTTAAGAAAAATGAAGAGGATATTTGGCATACTGAGCAACAGATCTTCTTCCGGCTCAGGAATTGGAATGAAAATTGGCATGATCATGTTGTAGAATATACAGAATTAAATGGAGAATTAAAATAGAGTTTTCAAAGAATATATGTTAGGGGAATAAAAGGCTAATAGTATTTATATTTGTAGGAAAACAGTGGGAGTAAGTCAAGGAATTCAAAGGTGAAGCGAAACTTCAAGTAGAAAGGGAAAAATACCATTTAAGTCTCAATATTTGTAAATAAAAGAAAACAAATGAAAAGATATCAGAAGTCAGCAAGATTTAATGGGAATATAAAGTTGGTTTCATGGAAGCAAAGCCCTTTCACTGGTAGGAAACAGTTACTGAGAGCTGACTTAACGGTAGAGTGCCCATCTCCTGCCAGTTGTATTTAGCTGTATTTTTCCTCTTGGCTTATACCTTGTACCCTGGATCTGCAGGAAGCCAGCACTGTCCCAGAGTTGTGGAGGGTGGGCCAAGATTAGAATTTGGATTGTCTTTTAATATATTATGCTGATTCATAGGGAAGAACAAAGATTCTGAGGACACACATTGGAATTTAGCTATGGGAGATGAGTAAGAAATATTAAATTGACTCCAACAACTTGAGTCAGTTTGGAAACTCCCAGTCTCTTAGGATAAAGTATATAATCCTATTTAGAAATTCCTAGTGTGATCACAGATGCGACATTGGTTCTTTTCATGGAACCCATTAATTAAAAAGTCCATAATCCAAAGTCAAGTAAGTAGTAAGACAGTATAACAAATTCTTATTTCATTAGCTTTTCAAAATATGAATAATAACTACCAACTTACCCTAATAAATTCATAATAAATTTCATAATAAATTTCCACTGGCTGCTGAAAAACAATGGAAATAACTTTAATCATGGTAGCAGCTCATGGTGGGGTGAGCTACCTCTGAAGTAATTTATTGGTTCCAGCTAATTTTTTAAAAAATATTTTTTGGTTGTGGATGGATATAATCCCCTTATTTATTTATTTTTACATGGTGCTGAGAATCGAACCCAGTGCCTCACACATGCTAGGCAAGTGCTCTACCACTGAGCCAAACCCCAGCCCTGGTTCTAGCTAATTTTTATAGTGAGGGGTTAGTCATTAGGTTAGGCTTGATGAGAAACAGATACAACTAGAATTGGGGAAATGACTATGTCCTGCATCTCTCACCATCAGAGAAATTCACCATGATTTTTCTCTTCATAGGCTCATGCCAAAATCTGGCATCTCTACAACACTTCTTTCCGTCCAACTCAGGGAGGCCAAGTGTCCATCGCCCTCAGCTCTCACTGGATCAATCCTCGAAGAATGACAGACCATAACATCAAAGAATGTCAAAAATCCCTTGACTTCGTACTAGGCTGGTTTGCCAAACCCATATTTATTGATGGTGACTATCCTGAGAGCATGAAGAATAACCTTTCATCTCTTCTGCCTGATTTTACCGAATCTGAGAAAAGGCTCGTCAAGGGAACCGCTGACTTTTTTGCTCTTTCCTTTGGACCAACCTTGAGTTTTCAACTATTGGACCCGCACATGAAGTTCCACCAATTAGAATCTCCCAACCTGAGACAACTCCTTTCTTGGATTGACCTCGAATATAACCACCCTCAAATATTTATTGTGGAAAATGGCTGGTTTGTCTCAGGGACCACCAAGAGAGATGATGCCAAATACATGTATTACCTCAAAAAGTTCATCATGGAAACCTTAAAAGGTAGGATTTGGGGTAAAAATATTCATTTCTTGTCAAAATCCATGGGGGAAACAATCCTTAAGATTATCTGCAATATGCTGTGTTCTATTTTTAATCATAATGTAGGAATTCATTTTGGCAATAGTAGAAATGCATTTAGGTAGTGCCTTTTTTGTTTGAAGCCTTGAAGAACTTAATTTTTATCTTCTCTCATAAGGGAGAAACTGGGTTAATATTTGAAATTACTTGATTTGCAGTTATTAATTAAGACTTTAAGTATAATAGAAATCTTAGGACATGTAGCTCTCTGTGCGTGTTCTTGAGTTTTTATTACTTTGACTGATTAAACACTTTTTTTTTAAAAAAAGGGTGTATACATATTATCTGGAAAAAGTAGTAGTTCATGAGTTTAAAGACCTTTTTCATTTATGATCTGAGGTTCAATACTAGGTGCTTAGGCAGAAAACAGATATTAGCCCTGTAGTGCACCCACTGGGAGTAAGAAACTATCCTGTCTCAGAAATCCAAATAAAAACACATTGGAGATAAGCCTATTTGTGAAGCCACTTATTTGTAGAGTTATCTAGAATAAATGAGAACCTTTTGTCAATAAGAAAAAAATCATTGGTTTGCCAAACTGGGAGCATTCTACTTGGCGTTTCCTTAAGTGGTGAAACCCTCAGATTCTCTCGAATCATAAGGTGAGTGCCCAGGGAAGGGTCATGCTGCTCTTGTCCTCTCTGCCTTTTGCAGCCATCAGGCTGGATGGGGTCAATGTCATCGGGTACACGGCGTGGTCCCTCATGGATGGTTTCGAGTGGCACAGAGGCTACAGCATCAGACGTGGACTCTTCTATGTCGACTTTCTGAGCCAGGATAAGAAGCTGTTGCCGAAGTCTTCAGCCTTGTTCTACCAAAAGCTGATAGAGAAAAATGGCTTCCCTCCTTTACCTGAAAATCAACCCCTAGAAGGGACATTTCCCTGTGACTTTGCTTGGGGAGTTGTTGACAACTACGTTCAAGTAAGTCAGCTGACAAAACCAATCAGCAGTCTCACCAAGCCCTGTCACTAGTAAGTAGTGCTTCCTTCTCAGGCTCTTGTCATGGCACACTCTCTGCTCTTGGAGCCAAACAGTTCCCAGAGAGCACCTGAAGATCACCATTTGAAATGCTGCACTCTTCTCCCCAAAGATCTTCCAATCTTCATCTTATTCTTTAAATTAGATCCAAAGGAAAAGAATTTAAACACATGAGTATTTAAGATTTGATAAGACAATGAAAAGAAAAAAACACTGTCTTTTAGTATTATGGGGTTCTAATCCTTTTTAAAACAGTTGAGCTTTTTCATAAATAAGATATGACATGGAACTCCAGAGCCTCTGAGATCTCAGTGGACCAGCTGAGAATGAGGGTACAGCTCTCCTGAGGCATAAACATGGACCACCCTCACCCCCAGACTTGCAGAGACCCCTCATGAATGCAAACCCTTCTCCAATGACTCACTGATAGAAATGCCTTTTTTTTACACTTATGAAAGTCAATTTTATTTATTTTTTTAAATTTTTAAAAAATTTTTATTGTTGGTTGTTCAAAACATTACATAGTTCTTGATATATCATATTTCACACTTTGATTCAAGTGGGTTATGAACTCCCATTTTTACTCTGTATACAGATTGCAGAATCACATCGGTTACACATCCAGCCTTTTTTAGATACAGTCACTGAAATGATATGGAAATGCTTTAAAATGATCAATCAATATTTATTGAATATCTACTATGTAGTTAGTTAATCTCAGTGTTCTTTTTTAATTACCCTAATTTTAAAGGGGCTTATTTTCTTGGGTTTGATTGAATCCTTCATTAAGTACTTATTAGATGCCTAGTGTGTACAGAGCCTTGTGTGGTGATGGGGTCACTTGATTAGGGGGGATTGTCAGTTTACTCACTGAAATGAGTAACATCACCACCCTGCTTTCAAGGAGTAAAGGAGACTATTGAGAATAAGAGATGGGTACACAAACAAGGTAAAGGAGTGAACAGAACTTGAGGGTAAGTGAGCAGGGTGAGATGGTGGGGTACTGCCACATAGTCTGAGAATGAAAACTGATCAAGACAGAGACACAGTTCAGTCTCCATTGTTAAGCAATGAGATTTAGGATGTTGGATTCTTCCACTCACTTTGTAGCTGCTACAGCTTCAAAAGAAATATTTGGAAGAATGCTTGGATCTGAGGAAAGGTGTTCTAGTTGCAATGGATTGTTGTTTCCTTGTAAATATTAAATTGAAATATTTTTAAGTAAATAAATCAACACTAACTTCATATGTTTTTTGTTGGTTTAGATTTTTCTTACTTTTTTTTTTTCAGAACATGTAGTTTGGTTTAGACGTGGTCTCAGACTCAAATCCTTTCTTCACATTTACTGAGGAATGTTGGTTTTGTGCTTTAGTGTGGAGTTGGAATGTCCCCAAAGGCCCATGGGTTAAAGGCTTGGTTTCCAACTTGGCACTACCGGGAGGTGGGGAAATGTTTAAGAGGTGGGGCCTGGTAGGAGGCCTTTAGGTAATTGGGGATGTGCCCTGGAGGAGAATAGTAGGTCTCCAGCCCTTTCCTCTTTCTCTTTTTTGTATCCTGACCATGAGGTAAGCAGTTGGCTTTACCATATGCTCCCCACCACGACCTAAAAGCAAAGCTGTCAATTAATCAAGGACTATAACCACCAAAACTGTGAGCCAAAAGGAAATGTTTCCTCCCCATAAGTTGATTATCCCAGGTACCTGTCATAGTGATGGTAAGGATGTCCAAGTGCAATAGGAAGAAGGCTTCTTAGCTTCATCTTGCTTAGTGTGGGCTTTCCTTCTTGTTTGTCTCCCTTCTTCCCTTCTTTCTCTCCTCCATGTGGGACACAAAATGGAGCTCAAGCAGTCTCTGAAGTGGCAGAGTTGGGGCTGATAAGGAAGGAGGAGAGACAGGGACAGAGAAAGGGAAGAAGATAGGTCCCTCAGTCCCTCCTTCCTCCTGCCCTTTATTGGGGATGGGGTGAATTAGATGGTGCTTGGTCTTTATTCTGTATCTTGACTTCTCACTCTCTGAAGGCATTGAGCACTGACACTGAAGGGCTCATGTTCTCCCTGATTTCTGATAGCAGCCCAAGTCTGGCAGGTAACTCCCAATTGGTCCTTTGAGTGTGGAGAAGTCTCATAGCCAGCATCTCTGTGCAAGCGGTGGGAATGTAGGGAAGTGGAGGCTGTTGAGAACCATTTTACTCCTTCCCTATTTTCATGCAAAACCTGCATCTTATTTCCTTGAGAGAGAAGAGAAACTCTGATCAGAAGCAAAAAAGTATGGCAGCAAATAGGAAAATGGGGAGAGAAGTCCCTTTTTATAGAATCTTAATCTTACTAAGTCCCAAGTTTTCAATTCTGTGAATATTTCAAAGAAATCGACACAGGTACATTAAAATAGGTTGAAATAGGTTGGAAACCACTGGGTGCCATGGCACATGCCTGTAATCCCAGCAGCTTGGGAGGCTGAGGAAGGAGGATTGCAAGTTCAAAACCAGCATCAACAATTTAGGGAGACCCTGTGTCTAAATAAAATACCAAATGGGCTGGGGATGTGGCTCAATAGTTAAGCGCCCCCTAGGTTCAATCCCTGGTACTAAAAAAAAAATAGTTTGGAAACCATAACCTGGAGCCCATATATATGACATATTTTATATATGTATATAATATTAATATTTATTATAAGTATTATATATCACATAATATAAGTTTTTATAGATGTTCTACACCTAGGATGATGGATCAAAATGGGTTAATCCTGGGTGAGCCACTCACTGGTCTCAACCTCTCTGAGGATGCACTTTTAGCTAGGTCCCTGCTTCCTATGCAGAACCCAACAAACCCATAATTGACTTTCAAAGCCATGGTGGATGCGAACTCCCTGAAAGCTCTCTGTGGGAACAGGCTGCAACTGCATTTTCTTCTTTCTGGTTTGCAGTTTGGGCTTGGCCTCATATTAGCAACTCCAGGCTAATGCCTGATTGGCATAGTAAAAGGAGGTCCTCTGACCCATCTGTTCCAAGGTGTGAGAGCATTTTCATTGACAAGCAGTGTTCTAACTTAACACGTTGATGTCCTGAGAAGTTGATGTCTAAACCATCCAAATTCATCTTTCCCTTCCTGGGTAGTGTTTCAAACACTTAATATTTGGGGCTTGTGTTTCACTTTAATAAGTTGAAAAATAATATCCTATTGACCATGACCTGTCTGAAGTCTGATGTTGGTTAATTCATAGGCATTGTCATTTTACTTGGACCCAACTTCTAGCTGGCAGACTTGTTTTCCCATAACCACAAATGCTCCTAGGTAACAGAAGTAAAGAATGTGCTACATACTGAGGACATGGAGCTTTTTTGACTTTAGTCCCTGTTAAGAGAGATTTTCTTCCATAACATACTAGATACATACTTTATACCAATTCCTTCTCAAAGGTCTAATTTTATTATTTCATTTTTAAGCAAAAACAAAGTCAACAAATTAACAGCAGTTAGATGAAATTTTACCTAAATATTCATTTCTAAATGCTGCATATTTTAAAAATATGATCCCAACCCCCAACCCATGCAAAATAATCATATCTTGGTCTTTCATGTTTGTTTTCAGATGGAGAGAATCAAAGCTGTTGCTTTGGATGATTCTGGCAGAAAAGTTATGAATGTAGTCATCTCAAAGCTCTATAAAAATAATGCAAAAAATTCCTTCAAGTTCTGAACACTTTTTCTTCAAAATAGCATGCAAATATTTTCTCTTGTGAAGCTAAGGAAACACAATTTGTGGGTATATGGATGTGGAAAATGACTTCTTACAGCATTCCCACAGCACTAGGGGAAGTGCATGCGTGGGTGATCCACAAGGGACAATTCTCCAGAAAATCAATTTCCTCTGACACCCTGCTTTTTATTACTTTCCCTTACAAACACAGCACTCACCCCTCCAGAGAACCAGCAACGAATTGTGCGTTTATGACAGGACTGTAAAATTCACAACACCTCTGCTAGAGCTTCAAAACCAGGGTTTATCTGATCTTTGCTTTTATGGCAGGGTCAGGCCAAGACACCTGTTCTAAAAGGATTATTTCAGAGGAGAAACTGGCTTAGGTTGCAGGTCTCCCAGATGGACTTTTCAGTTTTTGTGTAAGCTGTGGAGGGAGGATTTCATGATTTTTTTTTTGCTTTCACAATTTGTCCACTTTTCCTAAGCACCTGTTTCTATTTTGGAAGCTTAATGTCATATGTTTGAGAACCCTATAATTAATATTATTACAGAAAAAAATATTTTAGAAAACTAAAGAAAAACTTCATTTAAAAGAAATCCCTCTCTGGGTGGATAACATTATTGTTCCTTATTTCCACATTCTCTCTCAGGCTTTATACCAATAGATTGAATTTGTTAAATTCTATCACTGACCATAAACCCCATGAAAGACAACACTTATGCTTATTTAGCACCCCAAGGCAAACCTAAATGTAGAACATAATTTTAAGAAGCACAACTTAATTATAAATATGATTTCATTTTCTAGCTTTAACTCATGCAGATTTTAAGCTTTTACATTTTGCCTATTTATTTTTAAATTTGAATACCTCATGCCATTAGTGATTTCTTGCACAACACAGACTGCCTGCCTGCAAAAGTTATTTGTTTTTGTCAACTGAAGTGACTAAAATCAGATAGTTGTTAAAAAACACTAATCTTAAGTGTAAAGTATAGCAAGAACTGTGAGTAATGTAAATGTACTTTTTTTTTTTAAGTGGAATCTTTGCTGGGGTTGAGGCTCAGTGGCAGAGCGCTTGCCTAGCATGTGTGAGGCACTGGGTTCGGTTCTCAGCACTGCAAATAAATAAATAAAATAAGGTTCCATTGACAACTAAAAAAATATTTTTTAAAAAAGTGGAATATTTTCTTCCTCAAGAAACTACAGTTTACAAAAAGTGGTTTAAATTCCCAGCTAGAAAGGAGTTTAATTTTGCTCATCTTACTTGCTAATTCTGTTGAAATACTTGCATGGACCTTACAGGATTTTCCAGGTGAAGCAAACCTTTACTCTATTTTTTGTAGGTGGACACCACTCTCTCTCAGTTTACTGACCCCAATGTCTACCTGTGGGATGTCCATCACAGTAAGAGGCTTATTAAAGTGGACGGAGTGATGGCCAAGAAGAGGAAATCCTACTGCGTAGATTTTGCTGCCATCCGGCCCCAGATCGCCTTACTCCAGGAAATGCACGTTACGCATTTTCACTTCTCTCTGGACTGGGCCCTGATCCTCCCTCTGGGCAACCAGTCCCATGTGAACCACACGGTCCTGCACTTCTATCGCTGCGTGGTCAGTGAACTGGTCCGCGCCAACATCACGCCGGTGGTGTCCCTGTGGCACCCCGCGGCCCCCCACCAAGGCCTGCCGCGTCCGCTGGCCAAGCAGGGCGCCTGGGAGAACCCCCGCACCACCCTGGCTTTTGCAGAGTATGCCAGACTGTGCTTTCAAGAGCTCGGTCACCACGTCAAGTTTTGGATCACGATGAATGAGCCCGACACGCGCAATATGACGTACCGGGCGGGGCATCACCTTCTGAAGGCCCATGCGTTGGCTTGGCACGTGTATGATGAAAAGTTCAGACCTGCTCAAAAGGGCAAAATATCCATAGCCTTGCAGGCGGATTGGATAGAACCCGCGTGCCCTCTGTCCCCAAAGGACAAAGAAGTGGCCGAGAGAGTTTTGGAATTTGACATTGGCTGGCTGGCCGAACCCATTTTCGGCTCTGGAGATTACCCACGCGCGATGAGGGAATGGCTGAACCAAAGGAACAATTTTCTTCTACCTTATTTCACCGAAGAGGAAAAAAAGCTGATCCAGGGTTCCTTTGACTTTCTGGCTTTCAGCCATTACACCACTATACTTGTAGACTGGGAGAAAGAAGATCCCCTAAAATACAACGATTACCTTGAGGTGCAAGAAATGACTGACATCACCTGGCTCAACTCCCCCAGCCAGGTGGCCGTGGTGCCCTGGGGTTTGCGCAAAGTGCTGAACTGGCTGAAGTTCAAGTACGGAGATCTCCCCATGTATATAATGGCTAATGGCATTGATGATGATCCCCAGGCCGAACAAGACAAGTTGAGGATGTATTACATACAGAATTATGTAAATGAAGCTCTGAAAGGTAAGGAGCCCCTGAAACAGAAAGGTCGCCAAAGGGTAGCTGATAGACACTCTCCAACAGAAACACACACTGCCCCAACAAAGGACCTGGCTGTTCCTGGTTACACTGAAACAATCCAAGAAATGGTATTTTCTCTGGGAGTAAGAGTTTAGGGAAAAGTGGAAGACCAGACAGAAACCCCTAGCTCTACTAGGGGATAGACTTTCTCATCTTCAATCACACATGGTCCCACAAACATCTGAAGTGCTGATGAATGTAAAATTTAAGCCAAATGCATCATAGTAGATTTAATTACATCAAACTACTGTTCACTGTAGTTCAATATGTGTCTTGATATTTACCTATTTGTCTCCTTATAAAAAGATTTTTCTAATTAAATCTAATGGATTCCAAAGTTTTATTAAATGCTATTTTCCCTGGTGGACCAATACCATGTCAAAGGGATGTCCTGTGTGCAAAATCTTTTAATGATTCCTCCTGTCCTTGTGTTTTTCCAGCCTACGTGTTGGATGGTATCAATCTTTGTGGATACTTTGCTTATTCATTTAACGATCGCTCGGCTCCGAAGTTTGGCCTCTATCGATATGCAGCAAATCAGTTTGAGCCCAAACCGTCCATGAAGCATTACAGGAAAATTATCGACAACAATGGTTTCCTGGGTCCCGAAACACTGGAAAGGTTCTGCCCGGAAGAATACACCATGTGTACTGAATGCAGTTTTTTTCACACACGGAAGTCTTTACTGGCTTTCATCGCTTTTTTGCTTTTTGCTTTTATTATCTCTCTTTCCCTTATTTTTTACTACTCTAAGAAAGGCAGAAGAAGTTACAAATAGTCTGAGCTAGGCTTTTCCTGTTCATTTGTCTTGAAATAATTATGCACACACAAGAACTGTTAACCGTTTGTACCTCTCAATGTTGTGAAATTTCATTCATTTGGCTTTTAGGAAACGTTTCTGTGGCTTATGATAGAGGTTCTAAAATGGGCACAGGTGACTGTAAAATAACGAATAAGAAAAAGAATGTCTGAATTTGTTCTTTTTGGGGGGCAATTAAGAGACTGATAGGAACCATAATTTCCTTAACACTGTATGGGAAGCATGAAAAATGGTAATCACAGCAGAGAAATCTTTGTACAGAAAAATCTTGAATGACAAGATTAGGAATATTTTTATCTGTGCCCATTAAATTTTATGGTTTTCTTGAAGGGACAACTGCAAGCATTAGATTAAAAAAGTTAAGTCCCAGGTCTCTCCAACTACCATGATAATACCTAATGGCCAAGCCTCTAACTCACCAAGTTTCCTATAAAGAAGGTAGTAGAATACATACTGGAGAGATGGCAAAGGGGCCCTATTATTCCCTTTTAAAAGTAGTGTTTTATCCAATGCTGCTAATATCAATTTATGTATTTGATTAATGATATATTTATCAG
This sequence comes from Marmota monax, assembly GCF_021218885.2. Classification (NCBI taxonomy): domain Eukaryota; kingdom Metazoa; phylum Chordata; class Mammalia; order Rodentia; family Sciuridae; genus Marmota; species Marmota monax. The sequence goes on from NW_026693082.1 coordinate 7,973,614, forward strand.
ATTATGGAAATTTATATTTCATGTGAATTTTTAGAGGCACTCTCTGAGCCCCTGGTCCTTGAGGGTTTTGTTTCACTGGTGCCTTGTTGAGGGCCCACACCTAGGAGACTTTTGATAAATGTTTGCAAAAACATAAAGATGAATCATGAGATGCTGGGTTCTTGGGGAAGCAGAAAGCAATTGTGAAATGCAATCTCCTGCAGTGGCTCTAGGTGGACAAAAACATGCTTATTATGAGCAACATGATTAATTGATTTTACATCCTTTTGTTTTTGAGCAGACCTTGGAATGAACGAAATGATTTTTCTTGAGAGAATAAGGATGAAACCGAAACTCATTCTGTGAAGACTGACTCCACTTTCTGTTCTTCAGAATGTGCTGTGAATTTTTTGAAAACAAAACAAAACAAACCAATTCTTAATACATTTAAAATTTCTTAATATGTTCAAAAGCAATCAGGTCTGATAACACTGGATTTTTTTGTTTTTGCATCTGTGGAAGTAGCTTTGAACTAGTTTTGCTTTGAACTTTTCTACTGAAACATGCTACTGATTCCTGTAGAAAGGACTAATTAGGTCTTCTTCTTTAACACCCTTTAAATAAGTCTTGCTGATTTTTAGATGGGCATGTCTCTTTCTTACACCGGAGTTGTTTTATAGATAGTCAATATTGTATCAGGTGACATAAAGCAGTTATAACAGGCATAACTAACCTTGCTGACACAGGGTCATAGTATATAATAAAATACTGTACTGTATTATATATCATCTTGAGAGGTGGTATAATTTTTCCATGAAAGATAAGCTTTTGGTGGGATTCTTTATAAAATTGGACACTTTATTAAAATCGGACACTAGAGAATCAATAGTTTATTTTATGTATATATTTTTCAGATTATAAGAGTAATATATGTTAGTTGTAAAAAAAAATTAAATACAGAGACTATATGAGAAGAAAAATAAAAATTACCTATAATGTCACAACCCAGAGCTAGCCACTATTAACCTTTCCTATGTATTTTATGTTATATAGTCAGATCATATCACATATAGTTATGTACTTTTATTAATTTTTATTGTGTGACTTTTATCATTGGTCTTCAAATGTATGATTTTAATAGTTGTAGAGATTTCTACTATATGACTATACTACAAGTTATTTGACCATTCTATTTGTTAAACTAGTTTCTTTCTAATGTTAAATAATGAATGTTGTTTAAAACAATTTTCTTGCTACAACATTTACATTCATTTCCTTGAGTGTTCAAAGAAGTAGCTCTGCTCTTTGATGAAGTATTGTAATAAATGTGCCTGCAACTTTATCTTTTTTTGTAATCATGTGTCTGATTACTAGCTACTTATTTTTTAATTAAAATTTTTTGAGTTGAACTAAGCCACTTAAGATGTGACTGGAGAATGTGACCTACCAATGATGGACGATGGCGGAGGCAGGGAAGGTGTCCCGGGGAGTCCATGTGGTTGAGCTGAAAGAGAATTTCAGACACAGAGACAGTGAAATAAAGGAAAAGCTGAAAGGGATAAAATAGAGAAGCCAAAGTACCCAAGAGGAATGACATCTCAAAGCCATTCAACTCAACTGTAACGAGAGCATCATGTTAACTTTGAATCCTGGCTGACCTTCAGAACTGGCGCTCTGCTTGGGTCAAAGGAGCGAGGGCACCTCTCAGATTAGGCTTGGTACTCCCAGGAGGGTCTGGGAGGAGAGCCTTTCTGGTCCAATGGGTTTGTCTTAATTGTCTTCTGTTGCTATAACTGAATCCCATAGTCTGGGTAATTGATAAAGCATGGAAGTTTCTTTAGCTAATGGCACTGGAAGCTGGGAAGTCCAGTATCCAGGCGCCAGGTTGTGCTGAGGGCCCTTTCTTGCATCTCAACATGACAGAGGGCATCACATGGTGAGTCAGAGCAAGCTTGCTAGCTAGCATAGGTCTCTCTTCTTATAAAGCTGCTCCCCATCATGGGAGCCCTACCCTCCTGACCTCATCTAACTCTGATTACCTCCCGATACTATTAATATATGACATTGGGGATTAAGTTTTCAACACAGGAATTCCTGGAGACATGTCTAAATCATGGTGAGGTGATGCATGTTCATTTTTTCTTTTCTTTGAATACAGTGCTGAGGATGGAATCCAGGGCCTCTTGCATACCAGGCAGGTACTCTATCACAGAGTTGTACCCTGAGTCCCATGCTCACATTTTCACTGGATTCTCAGAGCCCTGCGTTCTTTCCACTCCTGACCTTTTCTTTGATCCTCTATTCTTATAGGTTCTAGGTTTTCCATACATGTGCCATATATATTCTCTTGGAGTCCCTACCACTCTCCTGTGTTGTGGGCCAACTCTATAGTCAACAATGAGTGAAAAACTCATGGATCCCTGAGGGCTTGCAGCTATTTGCAACTACCCTGTATTTACTGCATATTCCTCAATCCCATGTGGGCCCTTTGCACATATCCACACTTCATTTTGCTCTAATTTGGAGAACAGGGTTTTCAGATCATTTTATTTTTGTCTTCCATGGATAATTAGAATCTCCTAAAGCCTTGGAAGCTTTCCTTTATATTATTTATAGCAGTGCTGTCCAGCAGAGATATAATGCAAACCATATATTTAAAATTTTCTTGTAATCATCTTAAATATTAATCTTATATATTTTACTGATTCAGTTTTCATGAATATATCCAAAATATTAGAATCTCAACATATAGTTAGTTTAAAGTTATTGAAATATTTTACATACTGTTTTTGTACCGAGTCTTAGAAATCTGTGTGTTTAATACACACAGCACAGTTGTGTTCTCAGTTTGGACCAGATACATAATAAGTACTCAATGGCCACATGAGGCTAATGGCTATGGTATTAAAGAACACAAGCCTGTTAAATAGAATTAAGATTTCCAAAATATTTAACAAATTAGAAGAATTCTCAGGGAGAGTTAAACTGTTTTGTATTTTACATATACACAAATTCAGTCTTTTCTTCAAATTGTACTTTTCTGAATTAATAGAGTAAGTTCATTGTTCTATAGCATCCCCATTTAATATTTCATATTATGCAATGCTGCTGGCAATTCTACCTGGGAAGGAAAGGTTCATTTGGATGATTTTGATCATCTTCGACATGAGGGTCTCAGAGGTCAAGTCATCTTTGTTTTACTTTTTTTCCATGTTCAATGCAGTGCCCTATACATAATATTGTGCAAAAATGTTGACTGTCTGGGTGTGATGGTATACACCTGTAATCTCAGTGACTGGGGAGGCTGAGGCAGGAGGACTGAAAGTTGGCAGCCAGCCTCAGCAACTTAGCAAGACCCTGTTTCAAAATAAAAAATAAAAAGGGCTGGGGATGTGGCTCACTGGTAAAGCACCTCCTCTAGGGTCAATCCCTACTACCAAAAAAACAAAAAAACAAAAAACAAAAAACACAAAAACCAAAAAACTGATTAACTGGAAATGTAGAAATGAATGATAGAATAAATGAATAAAAAATTAGCTTACTGCCATTATCTTTATTCAAAGACTGAATTAACAAGGACCAGCAGTCAACAGGAAATTGACATGTATTAGATGCCACACAGTTCAATCCTGTGTATTAGGAAGAACCAATAATCTTTCACACAATGACCTTTGATAGCTTGCTTTTCTAGGTAGTAACTCAGCTATCCTAAGTTATCTCCTCTTATCACTGAGGGGATTGTAACTTTCTGTCTTCATTATTCACACTGTCTCTTAACTAGGTAGCTAAGTTCTCTGTTCATAAATACAGATAGGGAGGTCATCTTATAGAGAACATTTCACGTCATATCCAAATACTTATACTTTCCTAGAACAGGCAGCATTTTTTCCTTACACCCATTGCATTTCCCCATTTTTATAACCACTAAGTATTGCTGGAGTCTTTTGTTGTTTTCAAGATATTTCCTGGAATGTTATTTTCATGAGTTTGTGGCAAATACAATTGTTTGAAATCATAAGGAGAAAGAGGTCCAGAAAAACCACAAGAAAGCCTGGAGTGAAGGGTGGAAATGCCCCTGAGGACTATGGTAAGGCACCTAAAATGTGGCAAAATTCCATTTCAGGACATGATTTCTGTCTACCAAAAAGACTTGATGACTAATAATATTAAAGCCTCCCCACCACTTTTTTTTGACCAAGATGTTAAGAGATGAAAAAAAAAAAAGTCAACCTACATATCAATTGAGATGAAAAGACTTAGGAAAAAGAGTGAGCAAGACCCAGGTTCAAAATGACCTTGCAGTTGTGTGCTCTTGGATAATTCCACCCTGTAGAACCTCAGTGTCCTCATCTTTGAAATGGGGAAAACAGGTCAGTTTCAGCTCAGTGGGTACATAGCAAGTTTTCAATAGACAACGCACCTGCCCCAGATGTGTTTTTCTAGACTAATCCCTCTACCGCTAAGGCGCATGAAATTTCTTATGAATTGGATTTTTAGAGTTCAGTTTTGTAAAACCAGGAACTATTACAGTCAAAATGATTCACTCCAAACCCTTTAGTTATTTTGTGAATTTGGATAAAAGAATCCCTTGGTAACACTAAAAAAGAAAAATCAATCCTCACATTCACTTAATATTACTAAATTATTATTTTTTGATTCAAATATTACAAATGTTGGATTGGTAGAATCCTGAAGATTATTTGGCAGAAGATGTTTTTACATCAGTATGTTGTAGCATCTGCTCTTTCAATACAATTTAATAACAGACAAAACATTAAAATTTGTATATTGTTATTTAGTTGGTAAATAATTTAAGTCTCATTAACTAATTTTCATGTGATTCAAAAACCTTTGTAGAGTTTCTGATTTTAGTATGATTTCCATATACTTCCATAAATTAATGTTAAATGACTTTATTTATTTTGTTTAAATTATTTTCAGCTGAAACATTGCCCTTTAATTGTTAGAATAGGTTGATCTTTTTTTTTTTTTTTTTAATCTCAATTGATTAGTTTGGAACATTCCATTTTCTTTCAGTATTGTAGCTGTTGTCTAATTACGGCCTTAAGCATAAATGTTGCCTGAGCTATTTGATTGGTTTGTTCTCTGTATGTGAACCAAAGCTTTGGTTAATTTATTTCTAAGTTATTAGATGGCAATTCTATAGTCTTTCGATGTTGTTTTATTTAAGACTTGAGGTTTTATAACTCCTTTCCCCCCCACCCCTTTAAATTTAAAGAGTTTTTTCCAGGGGCCAGTAGTGGTAAACTGGAGAGAAGCAAAAGAGAGATATAATTAGAGAATGATAGGTGGGTCAAGTGAAAATATTCTACCAGTAAAAGACAAGATGAGCTGGGTGCAGTGGCACACGCCTATAATCTCAGCACCTTGGGAGACTGAGGAAGGAAGATCACAGGTTCAAGGCCAACCTCAGCAACTTAGCAAGGTTCTAAGCAACTTGGGACCCTGTCTCAAAATAAAAAAAAAAATAAAAAGGATTGGGGATGTGGCTGAGTGGTTAAGGGCCCCTGGGTTCAACCCTGATACCAAAAAAAAAAAAAAAAAAAAAAAAAAAGGACAAGATCAATAATGAGTCAGACTTTATTACAAATTGGTAGCATTCTAAAATGTCCTTATTTGTCTGTCTGAAATGGACCTACTAATCCACCAAAACAAGCACAGTGAGCTATAGAGACCAGCAGTGCTGGGGACAAGTAGGCTACAGTGATTTACCCAGGGAAAGAGGGAGATGAGGGAAAGCAGAAAGAGGGTGAAAGGTCTGGGGAGGTCTCTGAGTGGAGCTACACCTCTGGATCTACGTGCCCTCGGGTGTGTGTCAACAGGCAGATGACCTCCTCTAAGTGCTCCTGGGGAGAGGGCAGCATTGTGTGTGGGCAGGCAAGGTGCGCTCCCTTGCAATTCCAAGGGCCTACTCTTTGAGAAGCACCAGGCTGTATAGAAATGTTGTCAAGAGCAGATTCAGTGGATGCCAGGTGAGGAGGATCAAAGCACAGGGCATTGAACCAGAAGCAGGAATTGAAAACTTGGGAAGCTTAGAGGTCAAGTATGTTCAATTGGCACCAGGAGGATGGTGTTGAAGGAGCAAAGCCACTGGAGGTGATGAGTCAGTTCCCAGTGCTGTTAAAGACACTTCGATTTCAGGGTTTATGAGGGTGGGGCTCACGGAGGAAAGCAAAGTATCACTGAAAACTGTAAGAGGCATGCGGTGTGTCCAGAAAGGCAGAACACACCTAAGGCTGGCAGGTAAATAGAAATGACTCTGGAAGCAAGAATGAGGCCTTCTCCCCTGCGTGGGAACAGAGGCCTGGGAGTCTGGGAGGAATGGGCTTTTATATAGTGGAGCCAGTCCTATATCAGACAGAGACCTTCCAATTTCTTATTCATGCAAATTTTTGCTTTGTAACCTGGAACAAATCATCTAACCCACGGGCATTGTTCTTGTCTATAAAGAGAGAGTTAATCAAGACCAGTGGGTTTAATTTTGGTTACACGTTCGAATTACCTGGGAGTTAAAAAAAAAAATCTTCAGGCCAATTAAATCAGTTTCTCTGGGGTGGGATCCAGCTCCCAGGCAATTACAATGGGAAGTTAAAGCTGGGAACCCTATAATCTCAATCCGCCTTCTCCAACTTTAATGCATAGATGAATCACCCGGTGATCTTGGCAAAAGGCCCGTTCTGATTCCGCAGGCCTGGTGTGGCCTGAGGTCTTGCATTTCTCACAGCGTTCCAAGGGTGCCCATGATTTGGTTGTTCTATGGACCACACTTTGAGGAGAAAGGGGCTCAGGGCCCTCTGTGGTTGAGTAAGGGATGTAATTTGTTTTAATGAGGATAATAAGAGATAGTCTGTTTTTGTTGGAATGGTAAAAAGGGCCAGAATGAAGCAGGTGCCACAGGATGGCAAACAGGCGCCAATTCCAGGCTATCACAATCAAAACTCTATGACATAGTGTTCTAACAGAAAATTCTCACCTTAAAGGCATAGTTATCTTTGAAACAGAACTTTTAGGTCCAGGTGATTATACTTTTACAAAAATTAATAGTCTTTGGAGTCTAAATGAATATAGTTTTAAAGTTAAAAGTAACTTGAATCTTAAAACCTTAAAAAAGAAAAGCCAGGACAAAATTATCTGCATTTTTCTTCTTATTTTATCATGTTAGAAGAGTGCTTGTGTTTGTAGCCTTATGTTACGAACATTCTCTAAGATCTAACGTCTGGTGATGTGTGTTCAATATGAGATATAAAAACAGGATTAAACATGACAGATAAAATAACGACATAAGATGTTGTGTATATTTACTAACGGATAAAGTGTGAATTATGAAACATCAGAGCTTCAAATTCATTGGAACTTTTTTCCACATTGAACTGAGTGTGGGGGCACATGCCCATAATTCCAGCAGCTCAGGAGGCTGAGGCAGGAGATTGCAAATTTAAAGCCAGCCTCAGTAACTGAGTGAGGCCCTAAGCAACTTAGTGAGACAAAATAAAAGATTGTAAGGGCTAGGGAAGTGGCTCAGTGGTTAAGTTCCCCTGGGTTCAATACCTGGTAGCAAAAACAAACAAACAAAAAAACATTCACATTGAATGAAGACCATAAAAAGCAAGGCTGATTTGGGCAGCTCCAAGTCTGAAAAATAGCACAATTCTAGAACAAACACTTGTGTATACCACAGACCTGTCCTTTCTAAGATCTAGGAGTCTGGGATTTTATTATTTGTCACTTCTGTTCAGTGCTTGATGCATCCATCTGCAAGTGGTTAATGACACCCACTTCCCAGGGTTATTGTGAAACTGAGTGTATTAATGTCATATGAGAAAGTAGTTTGTAAATGTCAAAGCATCGTTCAGGTGGAAGATCTTATCTGGCTCTCTCATGCTGAATTCACTTCTGTCACCTCTAAAGAGATTAAAAAAAAAAAAAGGAGTCAATGAAATGCTGTTCTTATAAAGCGAAGTGCAGGGTTCTTAACAGCCCAATGGCCATGCAGTTTTAAAGTTCAGTCTCTCTTGTCTCAATTGGTTCCAGCTCTTGCCAGGAAAGCACAAATCCACACAGTGTGCCAAGAGGATCATCACTCTTCATCACTGCTCATGGAATGAATGCCGTATCCAGTTTTCTTCAACATAAACATGAAAGTCTGGATGATATCATCATCCCCATCATGATTCTGTTAAAGTGGAAATTGTACCTGTTTGATGCACATAAAAATGACTTGTACTGCTATGTTTAAAAACCTTTAAGAATATGTTAACCAAGGAATTTCTATTTTTATTCAAAATAGTTTGGAATATGAGTGATGAGTGAGTGTTTTAGTTCTGGATACAGGTAACACAATGACGATATCATAATAAAACTACTTTGCAAACACTGTCAAGATGTTTGGTGCATTCTTGCTGGGTGTCTCTTCTGGGATGTCTTATTCAGCCTTCAAACAGGTTTGCCTGAAGAGGAAGAGCCAATCTTTTCCTTCTAAGGAACTCCTTTTCACCTATTTTTCCCAATCAACCCTTGAGATACACAGGCATGAAATTCTAGGAATTGTTTTCATATTAATATTTCTAGCACACTCCCTTTCATTTGTATACTTGCAGCAACTGTCCTCTTTGGACCCTTTACTTAGACTTTTCAATAATCCCTAACTGGTTTTCTGGCTTGTGTCCTTTCCACACATCAAGCACCATCTTGATGAGGTCATCTCCATCTCCAGACACTCCTGTAAATGATGGAGCTTGCTCCCTGCTGTTGATTGGCATTTGCTTTCAAATTTCCCTTCTCACGTGCTCTGGCCTGGTCAACCTCAGACCTCACGAACATTAGAATTCACACCTACGATTCCAATAGGGGCTGGACTGTGTGATTACCTCATTTTTGCCATTAGGTTATAAGGTGCTGTAAGGCAAGGGGCTCATCTTGTTTGTCTTGTTATTCCCTAGGATGCTTGTTAATTTCTTAATAAAATACATTGTATGATTAAACACTTAATGAAAAGTGTTATTACAGGTGGTTCTTTCAAAGCAGTTGACTATTTTTCTAGCCACCTCAGGCTCAGTTGAATTCTCTCATCTGGCATTTTGCCAATCGGGCTTCTCTTTAACATGATAATTGGTGTTCATGGTATTTACCCAGGGGCTGTACAGAATCTTCGGATGCCTTCTCAGTCATTTAAAGAAGATCATATTAAGATGTTTGTTTCTCATTAACAGTTCATTATATGTATCATGGTAGATTATCAATTTTCAAAGAATTAAAATACAATAAAAATCACAATAATATCAATCTGAACATTAATCTTCCTTTGATGGTTAGTTCATTCAACAAATAATTAGCACACACATAATATGTGCAAGTTAATGGAGTTATTAAGCAGGATATCCTACCCTAGTCAATTTATGCATATTCAAAATGCCTTGGCATAAATTATGCTGGATAATAGTTTACTGTAATTAGCATACAGTGTGATATTTAATCACTTTCTTCATAGACATTAAGAAAAGTATGGTTCTTTAAAATAGTGCCTTTTATAGAACAATTACTAAAATATGACCTATGAAGCCGTGGCACACGCCTGTAATCCCAGTGGCTCTGGAGGCTGAGGCAGGAGGATCATGAGTTCAAAGCCAGCCCCTGGGTTCAGCAAAAGTTAGGCACTAAGCAACTCAGTGAGACCCTGTCTCTAAATAAAATACAAAAAACAGGGCTGGGGATGTGGCTCAGTGGTCAAGTGCCCCTGAGTTCAATCCTTAGTACGTGCCCCCACCCCCCTACCAAAGAATGACCTATGAAGAAAAGTTCTACAAATCAAACACAGTTCTTTGCTATTTCTTCACAGGTAATATAGAATGGATTGGCTGCCTGGGCTACTGGTACCTTTGGTGTAGACCTGGACCTCGAGTGATGCTAGTTAGTCTGGGACAGATTCAGTATGAGCCTGGCCCTTGGGGTTCAGTAATGCATCCTCTATGCTGTCAACTGAGAATGCTAGGCAGCTTTCCATTACTGCAACAAGAAATGAAACAATCAACTTATAAAAGAAAAGGTTCATTTTGACTCACCATTTTAGAGGCTTCCGTCTTGGATTGGTTGGCCCTGTTGCTTTGGGCCTGTAGCAATGCATGCAGCCCATCATGGCTGAAATGCATGGGGGATCAGAGCCACTCACCTGAAAGAGAGAGAGGTGCTGAGGTCTCACGGTCCCCTTAAGAGCATGCCTGCAATGAGCTAGGCCCATCTCTCAAAGGCTCTTCCATGTTTCAGTAGCATCACCCTGGGGACAAAATATTTAACACATGGGTCTCCGGGGGACACTCCAGATCCATGCTATAGCACTGGGGTGGCAGCTGCTTCCTGTGTCGCTACTCTCTGATTTTCCTCACCATCCCCTGTTGGCTTGTCAGCTCTTCTCATTTCCTTGTAATCAATCGTCTCTCTATGAGGCTTCCTTGGTTGTGAATCCCAAAGTGGTTGCAACTCGCTGGATCCTGACAGAGCCTGCAGTGGACAGGGAAAAGTCCTGCATACTCTGGAGCAGCAGCGCACAGCCAGCTCTAGTCCTGGCTGAGAAGGCTCCTGCAGGTGGGGATGGAGAATGGGGAGGACATGGGTTTGGTAACCATTTCCAGAGGTCACTCGTTGAGCTGCAGAGACAGCCTCAGGTGTTCTACCACACAAATCTCCTGGGAGAATTTAATGAAACTCGATGGCTTCATCACTTTTGATGATTTAATTTCCCTGTAATAGGTCACACTTATATTTTATAAAATGCATCAAGGAAGAAATTAAATTTTAACATGCCTATCTATGGGTATATAGGGTTGATTAATTAGCCCTAATTAACCTTTTGGTCTCTACTGGCAAAGCTGATGAAACTTAAATGTGAATTCCTTTTTATGTTCTGAATTCCTTTTTACAGAACACTGGTGTTGACTTAGGGTTCAGATTCATGACCAATATAAGATAGGTTTGAGAAGCCTCATCCCACTTCATAACAAAACAAAAACAAAACAAAACGACACTTCAAAAACTGCCTGCTCTTTGTCTTGTGTGGGTTAGAAGGTGTTCTATTCTACATTCCTTGTCCATGTTGTCTCACTGCAGATCTGCTGAGGCCTCTGTGTACCCAAGAGGAAGCAACCGCAGCAATGGAATGAAAGCCGTGTGTGTGTGTGTGTGTGTGTGTGTGTTGTACATGTGGATGCTCAAGGTCTTCCTTCAGGTGAATGCAGGGTAGAATGTGCGCAAATCCAGAGCCCTTTCTACACATGCATGTGAACACAAGTCCACACATGCATGTGCTATCGCACGCGTGCGCACACACACACACATACACCCTCACCCAATGCTGCAGCACCTTCCCCTGACTTTACTTTTCAAATGGTCTTACTGCATTTGATTCCTGTTTCTGTTCTTGGTAGACCACTTCAGAAAGCCCTAGTGAACATCCTCTCCATTTTTCACACACACAAAAATTTGCTAGTCAAAGCTATTATTTCTGTCTCCTTAGGAACATCAGTGTTATAAGCTAAGAGATGAAACCCCATTTATTTAGAGTTAGATAGTAATAAACATTTATCAAGCCCTATCTTTAAACATATACTATTATCTCCATTTAAAAGATGAACAAATTGAGGCTTGCGGGGGTTAATAACCTTCCCCAAACTTGCAGCAGGAAGTGGTGGTAGAGTGGGATTTGAGCAGGCAGGATTGCTCTAGAACTTGTGGCCAAGATGTTCTCAATGGCTGTGTGAGTCCAGGGCTTCTCCAGGCCCGAGCTAATAACTCCTGAGGAAGATTAGCGACTCAAAAGGCCCAGCAACTAATTCAGGCCATTAGTAATTATTGAAAGTTGACTTTTGTAGAGAAGATAGCCAATTGACTCACAAGGAGAGAGCTGCTGGCTGGCTAAGCCGCACAAAATCTCAGCCATTTCTAGGGGAGATTGTAGGCAGCAGATTTATAAGACAAATGACTTACTAGATTGGCAATAAAAAGTGCATTAAACACTCCAACCCAAACTACTGGTAGGTGGGAAACCAGACATTACTATTGATGTGTATCTGGACTCACAGGCCCCTGGCTTCCTGGTAGTGTGACCTGTGTGATCGCATGCACAGGACCTTGTGCTCGACCTAATGTCCCTCTGTGACCGTTTTAGGATTCTTAACATAATTTTCTCCTTGAGCTTATTTTTCTGATGATATCTGATGAGTCAATGCAGATTGCTCCTTGTGCCAGACACGAGTGTGTGTGTGTGTGTGTGTATGTGTATGTGGTTGCTGTCCAGGAGCAACCCATGGGCGTGACAGGAAGCATGTGCACACACAGCCAGTGACCAGGTCTCATGTGCTTGGGACAGGCCCAGGTTCCTGAGAGGTGCCCAGGCCAGGACCGAGGTCCAGATTGGTGGTAATATCCACAACAATCACAGACGTGGCAAAGCTCCATAAATTAGAGGAAATGTCAGGGAGGATATTAAAAAAAAACATCATATAAAATAACATTGTATGCATTCAAAGTTAACTCCAGACTTCTGACAATGATTTGAACAGAGCTAAGTTTTTTAGAAAAATTGCTCTGCGAGAATTATCAGTTCTACATGTGATAAAATTTAAATTTTGAGGAATCGATCAGAAATTTATTCCAATAATATATCAGAAAATAATCACAGGGATGTTGTCGCAGCCTATGAAATACTGTTCATAGCTCCATTAACAGTTGCAAATGCAGAAAGATCCTTCTCAAAATTAAAAATGATCAAAAATTGTAATCTTTCATTTCTAAGAGCAACTGATGCTACTTTAATTATATCTATCAAAAATAAAGTTCAATTACTTAGATTTTGATGATACTAAATTTCTAAAAAAAAGTGAGCTGGAAAAATATTAATTAAGAAATCACATTAATAAAATATCATATTGCGTTACTGTGTATAAAATTATGACACCAAAATATCATTTTGCAAATCTGAACATTCATGTTGTTATTAGTGTATCCCTGTTACCCCTGTTACTTGCCTTGTAGCAAAATATTTTTAGAGAAAAACTCTTTATACTTTAGTTCCTTCATGGCATGTTTTTCCTGCTTTTAGAAAAAAGAAGGCTTCCTTTTCATTTTGCATTGGGTCATTCAAATTATGAACCTGGTCCTGCTTCCAGGAGAAGAAAAATTATTTCTGGAATAGGAAGGAGGACAGAGCTCTCTACTAGGAGCCCAAGCTTCCTTTTTATACTGATGAAAAATACAGACACGCAGCACAAGAAACTGTCACCTGGGGGGTTGGACTTAGAGTGGATCAAGTGCTACCTCCTGGCACCCAGCCAGGCCAGGCCTGGGCTTCAGATGGGTCTGTTCTTTTTCTCCAGTTGCCAAAGCAGCACATTAAGTGTTGGAGGACATTAAAGATGAAGAAAAGGGAGCAACGCTGTTTTTCTTTCCCTCAGTCACCACTCTTGTAAAAACATGCTGGAACATTTTATGTGTGTTTTTATTTTCTTTCTCTTTTCTCCATCTAAAATTAGAGCTGGTTCTCTAGGGATAGGGAAATGACAGACCCTCCCAGGGTCCGTGCTGTTGGAAGTGAGCCCAGCTTTGCTTTTATTGCAATGCCCTTTACAAATCACTCAAATCTTTAAATTCTTTACTTTCTCTGTATGTGGCAGTAAAAGGGTATGGTGACAACCCTTTACTTTGGGTGACATTGCTTTGAGTCATGCTAAAGAAACCAGGAGTTTTACCTACCGTTGCTTTTGTTGTTATAGCAAATGTCAGCAAGATGGAAAAGGCAAATGACTTGTTCATATTATTATAAAAGTAGTGGTGGTCTTGTAGACCCTGGAGAGAGTCTTGGGTGCTCCAGGACTCGGTGGACCACATCTGAGAGATCCTGTGTCCTGGCATGGTTTGATGGACTCCAATTGCTGGGCTTGGACCCCAGTGTTCAGAGAGAGCTCAGGAGAGAGAGAGAGAGAGAGAGAGAGAGAGAGAGAGAGAGAGAGAGAGAGAGAGAGAGAGAGAATACACAGAACACTCTGACAAGCCCTCAAATGAACGGATTAAAACTTGAACAAATGGAGACACATGTAAGAGTAGTCAATGAAGTCAAAGAATTCCTGCATCATCTTTGAACTAAGAATTCCAGTAAACAAATTGAAGGAGAGAAGTGGTCACTGTCGAGACTTGCATTCATGGCCTCGAAGTTCATCTGGAGTTGGTATCTCAAAACACAGAGCAAAAATGTAAGAAGACCATCATGAGGGAGAACGATAGGTTTTGAAGACTGTTATCTTGAACAAACTAATGTGAATCAGAGAAGATTCACAGAAAAAAAAAAAGGAACAGATGCAGAAGAGGGAATCGTTCCATTAGTAAAAGAAGAAAGTGTCTCCAATACGAAGAACAACCTAAATGGGCAAATTCCAACTGTCCACCAAGTTCCAAGCAGAAGGGACGAAGGAAAACATCAGTGACAATGACAACAACAACAGTCACTGAGGCTGGTTTGGGAAGTTTTTGAATCTCAGGAATGAAAACAAAACATTACAAACTTCTGTACACAAATAAACATGTATGCTTCATGTGCCATGTTTGAAGACCGTGGAGAACATCGTCCATTGACAAGGACTGCAACCTGAGATCCCTATTTACACTGATACATAATCACTGGCCTTTCAGGGTGGAGAGGAGGGTGGAGTGCTGTGACTCAGACAGTATATCACTGGGGGACCTGAGGCACTGGAGTAAACCACTAGAGGAAGTCTACACACAGAGCGCCATAACCACACACCACCCTGTACCAGCATGTTATAGTTTGGATGCATTTGTTCCTGAGTGCTTGTGTGTCAGAGAGGCTTGGTCCTCAGAGTGGTGGTGTTGAGGTAGGACATGAATGGTTTATCCCTTCCTTTGGAAGGGATAGGTGTTGGTTTTGCAGAACAATTTACTTCTCTTTAGAGAAGGCTGTTATAAATAAGGAAGACTGGCCTCTTCCTGCTCTCTGGATTCCTGCTTTGGCTTGTGGTTGCTCTGAAAATCGTGTTTCTGCCATTGTGAGGCCATCTTCTGTGAGGCCCTCACTAAAGGCCAAATTAATGTGGCTTCCAAAGCTTGAATTTTTCAAGCCTCCAGAACTGTTTATAAAGTACTCAGCCTCTGGTTTCTTGTTATAGCAATGGGAAATAGATTAATACACAGCACTATCACTAGAGGTGGGAGTATATCAAGAGGACAAGAAACAATAATTAGCAATGCATGCATAGTTTAAAATAATGAAAAACAATAGAGCAAGGATATATAGTATTTTTTACCCCAAACGATAATTCTGACAACAGAAAGGGGAAATTCCAATGACAATCTGAAACTAAAAACACTAAGCTATCTAAAAAAATTAATAAATAAAATTAGGGGTAAAGTAAAAGAAAACTAAAATGACGCAAAGTATTTAAAAATTTTACCTTGATCTGAATGAGAATAGGATTGAGGAGAATAAAGAAGTATAAATCTCACAAGAGATGGACCTTCTTGGGATAGACTATATTGGTGAAGGAAATAAATACCATGTTGTTAATATTTTGCAGTTACAAATATATTTGTATTCATCTGGGCATTATGGTGAATGCCTGTAATCTCAGTGACTTGGGAGGCTGAGGCAGGAAGATCCCAAGTTTGAAGCCAGCCTCAGGAACTTAGCAAGACCTTGTCTCAAAAATAAAATATTAAGAGGTCTGGGGTATAGCTCAGTGGTAAAGCACCTCTAGGTTCAATCCCTAGTGCTGGGGATGAAAAAGTTAAAAAAAAGAAATATGTACTTTCTTTTGAGCCCTTAGAGAGGAGAGGCAATGTTTATAGAGTAGAAAATTGCAGTAGAAAAACAATGTTAACAAAAGGATAAAGATAATGAAAAGAGACTTATGAAAACCAGTACACACTAGCAATGGGGAAAAGAAGACAACAAAGTAAACCAAATGAACATAAAATTAGAAGGAATAAAATAAAGTATAAAAAATACAACGAGGTCATCTAAACCGAGGAAAGTCTGAGAAACTCTCAGAGCCAAGAGAATCTTCAGGGAATACAATATGGAACCCTGGATGGGGTTCTGAAACAAAAAATGGACACTAGACAAAGCTTAACGAAATTTGCTTTTGTTTTTAGCTTTAACAAAGAGTGGAATTAGAAGGCTATGGCAGATCTCAGAAAATCCAAGGAATGGGATGCAATTGGGTTTTTGGTTCAGACTTTAAGCAGGGTTGGATATGCTCTCAGGAGCCAGGAAATCTTGTTTTCTTCCATCTCTCAACTCTGCTTTTTTTTTTTTTTTTTTGTGCATGTCTGCTTCAACAGTCTTTGGTGTGGTCATGCGGCTTTCCAACCACATGGGAGGAAATCACCAGTGACAGTTCTTGCATTTATATGTCCTGTGGTTAATCAATCATGTGTTCAGTTATCCATGTATGTAAAAGATATTTGCTGTATGCCTACTATGTGCCAAATTCTTCACCATCTTCAACTCAGTTTGAGGTTCAAATGAAGCAGACATCACCCCATCCTCATGGAGCTCACTAGTTAGTAAGAGAGAAAGATATAAATAATAATTATACAAACAGTGACATCATTACAAAGGAGACAAATGACAAGAAGGAAAAAGTTCTGTGCATTGTGACAAAGCCCTCCAGCCTGGCCTAGGGTACCAAGGATTCCTTCCTGGGGAAAGTGACATGAAGCTGAGGCTTAGGCAAAACAGGAGTTAGTCAGTAGGGCAGACATAGTGGACATCATTATAGAAAAGTTTGGTGATGGGCAAAACAAGACAGACAGAAAGTGGACTTATTTATCCTGAGCCCAGCATGAATGTCTAGGATGAGGAACATTCAATATATTTCTGTTTACTTAATGCAAATGTATTTATTTAGAGACTCCTAAAGAGTATATAGTGTTTTAATGGCTATGTAATAGATAACAAAAAATAGTTGATCATTTAGTTGGTCACACAGAAAACTTTAACCTCAAAAAAGTAATTTGGAAGCCTAGAAAACATTGATGAATTCCTAGGAAAATATAAATTATTAAAATTGAATGAAAAGGAAGTAAAAAAGTTGAATAGACTAAACACCATGAAATCTAGATTTAAACTACTCAAGAGTAGAGAAGAAGATGGACAAGCTCTCATTATATATATGAACCTTGTCTTACTACTGAAACCTTAGAAAAGACACTATAAAAAAATCAATATCACTTGTTAGAAGCAAATATCTCTAAATGTGATTTTTGTATTAACAGACAAATACAATATAGCTGAGTTTATTATAAGAATGCAAGCCGGGCTCAGTGGCACACACCTGTAATCCTAGCAGCTTGGGAGCCTGAGGCAGGAGGATGGCGAGTTCAAAGCCAGCCTCAGCAATGGCGAGGCTCTAAGCAACTCAGTGAGACCCTGTTTCCAAATAAAATACAAAATAGGGATGGGAATGTGGCTCAGAGTTCAAGTGCCCCTAGTACCAAAAAAAAAAAAAAAAAAAGTAAGATTGTATAGGAAAACTAGCAATATATAATTCATTAAATCAACATATTAGAGAAGAAAAACATATCAAAAGATGCTAAAAAGTCACTTTGATAAAAATCCAGGAGGCATTCTTAATAACTTTAAGAAAATATATACATGAGAAAACTTTTTAAATCTGATAAAGACTACAAAAATAGGCAGACTTTATTCTCACAGCAAAACACTAAAATCACTTCAATTATGATCAGAAACTAGATAAAATTGCTTGCTCTTGCCATTATTAAAGTCTTAGAAGTTTTAGTAAATATAGTAAGAAAATGCAGTGAATTAATTTCTATAAACATTGGAAAAGAAAAGATGAAACTCTTGTTGATAATGTTAATATATTCCTGGAAAACCCAATAGACCTAAGTTCTTAGTCTATTTCGGTTGCTATAGCACTAGAGTGGCAGCTTATAAGGAGTAGAATTTTTGGCTCACAGTTCTCCAGGTTGTGAGATCCAGGAGCATGGCTTGGGCACGCAGTGAAAGCCTTGTGCTGGATTACAATATGGAGGAAGGGCAAGTTTGCAGAGGTATCAGGAAAACCAGGGAGACAAAGGAGAGGAGCTGAACTTATCCTTTTATCAGAAACTAGATACTGCTAATTTGACCCACTCCCTGAACAATGACATTAATCCTTCATGAGACTGGAGTCCTCCTGACCTTATTACCTCCTAAGGTCACATCTCTCAATACTATTACAATGGAGTAAAATTTCAACATGATTTTTGGAGGAAACATTCAAATGTGAAAAAATAATTCATAGTTTCAATAAGATAGAAATGAATACTGACAGAGAAAACCAAATCTGAAAACAAATCTCAGATTATTAAAAAAAAAAATCACACTCAGTTTTTAGGTATACACTAGGATATTAGATGTGAATACTGAAAGTAACTAAAATGCCATGTTTCCCCAAATTCACCATATGTATGATGTATTAATTATGATACATATTACAATTCCAATTGCAATCACAACATTTAAAAATGAGGTAAAATGATCTCAAAGTTTATGTGGAAAAATAAAATGTCCAAGAATAAAGTGTGAGTGCAAATATTAAAAATATATATATACATACACATATATGTTTATTATAAGCATTGTGATTATTTATATATATATATATATATATTAAAAATATGTGATTATAAGCAAGTGAACGGGCACTGGTTTTTGAAATAAAAAACACTGGAGGAATTAAGTGGCAAATCTAGATGTAGATTCCCCAATACCAGCTATTTTAATAAGGTATGGAATTGCTATTTCAGTTCTGTGTAAGGAGGAAGGTGCTGGCCTGACTCTTCTTCTAGAAGAAAATAGAAATGGGCACCTTTCTCCAGAAGAGATGTACATAAATCCCAATAGCTGAAGTCTTTAGTGTAAAGCCAAATAAACGAATGAATTAAATCACAGAAGAAAATCTAGGTGCTTCTACACACAGTTCAGGGTTTGTGAGACTGTTCTTTTTTCCTTCTTTTAGGGACCGGGGATTGAACTCAGAGGCACTCAACCACTGAGCCACATCCCCCAGCCCCATTTTGTATTTTATTTAGAGACAGGGTCTCACTGAGCTGCTTAGTGCCTTGCCTTTTGCTGAGACTGACTTTGAACTCTCCATCTTCCTGTCTCAGCCTCCCCAGCCACTGGGATTATGGGCGTGCACCACCACACCCAGTGTTGTGGAACTGTTCTTAACAAGACACAAAAAACTGCTGAAGATTAAACCAGGTCAAGGAGAAATTACAGAATTAAAAATATATTTGCATCACAGATGACAGATAAAGGTTAACATCTTTAAAATACCAAGAGTTCTTACTAAAGGGAAACAAGAGAAAATAGACACGAATAGATAATTTACCCAAAAGTGGATATGATGACCACAATACAGAGACCCTAAATTATCAGTAATCAAGGAAATGCAAATTAGAGAGACAAGATAGTAGCTTTCATAACCACATAATGAACAGAAAATAATAGAATGATAACACTATCATTTTCTCTAGAGGTAGGAATGCAGAGGGAAAAGGTACTGTCATACTTTGCAGACGAAATGTGAATTATTAAGGCCATTTTTAAACTGCAGCATGGTGGTATCTGCCAAAAACAGGAATTCATGTGGGTTCTGATCAACCAGGTTCATTCCTGAAAAGCGATTCCAAAAACAAACAAACAAAAGTACATAGAAATATAATGTCTTCAGAATATATCTGCATGTTTATTGCAGCATTATTCAGTTAAAATTCTGAAACAATTCGACTCCCGATAAAAAAGGAGATGGCGGAGTCAATTTAATTGAATAAGTATTATGCATTCATTAAAAGGGTTAAATTACAGAAAAAAAAACCAGTTTTTTTGGTTAGGGTTGCTATGGTGTACAATCGAGTGAGAAAATCTGACTGGAGGGAGGTATAACCTTGAATTTCTGTAAGTAATACTAATAAACAATGACAGGAGTGTGTTTATATATGTAAATATTTTCATATTGGAGATATTGAGATAAACAAATATTTTTGCATTGGTTTACGACACTAGGTTGTTCACACAGGGCTCTTGATGTGGTCTAGGTAAAGAGAGAAAGAAAGAAGAAAGGGAAGAAAAAAAGAATGAAGGAAGGATAGAAGGAGCGATAAAGAAGGCAGGAAGAAGAGAAACGAAAAGAAGGAAGGGGAACCTGAATTATTAAAAAAGCTAGCAGGTAGGAGTCGGACACGCTCCCCATTCATGTTCCTTCCTGAATTATGAAAAATAAAATAATGCTGAGCTCACGGGGACACTTTCCGTTCCCTTTCTCCTAAGTTTTGACTTTCTTAGCCTATTGTTGCTGCAGCTATTCTTCTTCCACCAACAATTCTTTTCCACTGGGCACGCTGGGGAGAGCTCTTTTTCATTTTTCCAGCCTATTAAATAAACACAGGCGCTCTGTGTTTCTTTACCACTCCATTTGTCAGGTTGTGTTCCTGTCACAGAAAAAAATAGAGAACACTGTGTGGCCATTTCGCCAGGCTTGGCAGTTGAATGCACCTGCCCATTGTTGTACCTGCTCCATATTTTAAGATGTTTTAATTGAACCAAAATATAGAAATCTATACAAGTGAACTTCAGGAACTAGGTTTCTCTGAATTCCTGGAATTTTAGTGCACTAGGAAGAGAAGCAGAAGTCTGTGCCTGTGAAAGTCATTCACGTCGTATCTGGACACTCAAAATGCCAATAAAACCAGGGGATCATAGCTTTATGGCTGAACCCAGGCCACACACTCACTTGGGGACTGAAGAGAGGCTGCGGGAAGTGGGGCAGCTGCTCCGCCTACTTCTTCCCCTGCCTTCTAGTAAGCCTCTTTCCCCCAATTTTCTCCTTCCTCCTGGATTACTCCTTCCTTCCCAGGGGCCTTTACTTGGATCCCTTGACCAAAGGCTTAGGGATCCTCGAAGACCCACCATCTTCCCTATTGATAAACCAGTGGCTAACGTAGGGTTACATCATCTGAACCTTCAAGCAAGTGCATCCTGTGGATGATCCGGTGAAGATCTCAGAACAGAGTCCGTGCTGTCAAAGCTAGTTGGGTAGGACACGTTTGAGGTTCATTCCTGTCCCCTCCCAGGGAGCATCACACCCTTTTCTTCAATGATTTCATATCAAATTCCTATCACACTCCCTTCCTGCCTGCCTCAGTGTACGACTTGGAGTATCTTGAGATGGGCTTTGGGGCTGGTATTAGGAAACAATTTATTGAATAATAAATAGATGGTGCTCTTGACTTACAATGGTTTGACTTAGAACAATTTTTCAACTTTAAGATGGTGAGAAAGTGTACATATTCAGTGGAAGTATACTTGAAATTTTGAACATGGATCTTCCCCCAGGCTAGTGCTAGGCAGTCAGATCCTATCTTGCAATGCAGAGAACAGTGGCTGCGACCTGCAGCTTCCTGTCAGTCCCATGATCAGGAGAAGAAAAGAGACTCCATCATGTACGTGACCCTGAGCCAGGATGCAGGTTAGGTATGTTACATGCATTTTGACTGCGATGACTTTCAACTTAGGATGGGTTCATGGGAACAGAACCCATCATAAGTTAGGCATCGTAAGTTAGGCAGCACATCGTGGAAGGGTGGTGGAGGGCCAAGGACAGAATGTTTGAGAACAAACCTTGCATAGCTTGATAGCTTGTCCTTGTAAAAAACAAAGAAACAAAAAACGAAACACAAAGCAACAAAATAATGCCCAAATGCCCCGCAGGCTGTGTGAAGTTCAGGCTCTTCTGAAACTGCGTTTAGCATGCTGCTAAGAAACCACCCTGATCCTGTAGAGACTCGTGTTTATGGGAAGGTAATTTCTGGGAGAACAGCCACATTAAACAATAACGACAAAAGAGTCCCTGGTGCATTGTGCCACTTTGTGGGCCCATCCTTAATCTAAATTTCAGAGATGTTAATGCTCCAACAAGGACAGCTAACACAATTTTAATTTGCATAATGATGCTCTGAGCGTAAGTTCTTTGAACATAGCTGTAATTCAAGGTTGTAGTGTCAAAGGGGACTCAGTGTGCAGGAGTCCCTCTGCTACGGTTCAGTGTGTGCCCTTGGGCGTCCACTCTGGAGAACTCTACCTTCCCTGATGGACTCTCATTTTTTGAGCATGCTCAATCATGCCCATGTCCACCATGGGAAATGGTACTTTTTAATCCCACTTAGGACCTGGCTGAGGCAGTGCCTGATGGCTCAGGGAGCCATTGGGGGTCAGGTTAGGGTGGACATTCTTTGTGACCAGGAATTCCTGTCAATGAGGTCCCTTCCTCTCCCCAGTTTTCTTCCCCCAAATCTGCATCTGCTACTCTGCACAGAGGCCCCAAATCAGTCCCTAGTCCTTCCTGCTCATTATCTCTCTATGAGCCTCCCTGACTGACAGCCAAACAAACCCTCAAGGTTGCTCAGTGAGGAACAATTTTGCAAAGCAGGGGAAAGGGATGCGAGGATCCTCTGACTCCTTAGAGGGTGGCCTGTCAGAGGACCCAAGCTCCAGAAGCCTGTTGCCCGATACCTCTTTCTAGGAAGTCTCAGATGGTGTTCTTTGCTGTGGTCCCAAAACTGACCAGCGGCCTATCTGGGCAGAACATTCTTTACGGCCTTATTGGACCAGCTTCCAGTCATGCTGAAGTGGGAGCCATTCTGTTTTAAAATGACTGCACCTTTCTGCTAGTCCCAATTGTTCCTCTCAAAGATTGACTGCTCTTAGGTGCCAAAGATCCAGGGCTGCCTCAGTGTCTTCTCCCTACCGGCACCACCATCCTGATACTGGCTCACTCTGCTCCTTTCTCTTCCCCACTCATGAGGGGAATCTTCAACAAAGGAAGATAGATCACAAGGAAGCATAGGCCTGAGCCCAGCTGGATTTCAGAGGAGGGGCTTGGGAGCCAGGGCAGAGCTGTGCTCTTCAGCTTGCCCTCAATGCTCCTTGTTAGCCAGCAACCTGGAAAAAGCCCAGAGCCCCTTGGGGATTAACTTATCAACTTCAGTGATAAGTTAATCAGTTCCAATTCATCTTCTGTTTGATAAATACAGCAGAAAATAAGCAGCTCAGCTTCCCCACGTGACCATAGCTTCCTCCTGGGGCACTGGGAAGGGTCTTCATCAGGGTACCATGGCTGGGACCTTGAAAGCATCTGCCTGGAGCATAAGCAAGACATTTCCATTATCACATCCCCTGTGAAAAGGTGAAAACATGAATACAGACTAAAATTTGAGCTGCTTTTTTATTATCACCATAAAATATTTTTTTCCCCTGGGAAAATATTATATTAAATTCAAGTGAATTGCTAAAATGATCGCTGAGTTTTGATGAAATATACGTAAACTTCAGACTTGAATATGTCATTATCTGTCCTTTAATAAACATTTTATTCTATAAGGAAGTTCATTCAGAGAAGACCCCATTACGGTCAGCCCCTGAAACATAGATTCAGCTACATGAGTTTGTTTCAAGAGTAAGTAAGTTTGGAATAGTTCTCCTTTGCTTTGGGCACAATTTGATTGTAGTTTCCTCTCTGTGTTTTTGTTTTGTTGAACTATAGATTTGAGGGGCTGGGGATGTGGCTCAAGTGGTGGTGCGCTTGCCTGGCATGCATTCGGCCCGGGCTCCATCCTCAGCACCACATACAAAGATGTTGTGTCCGCCAAACACTAAAAAATAAATATTAAAATTATCTCTCTCTCTCCCTCTCTCTCCCTCTCTCTCACTCTTAAAAAAAAAACTAACAGTTTCCTGCTTACTCATCTTAAAAAGTTTCATCTTCATGTGGTGCATCTTCCTCTCTCCCCCTCCCCCCATAGGCCATCCTTTCCTCCTCCTCTTTCTCTTTAAAAAAAACAAAAAGAACTATAGATTTGAAATGAACAATGACAGTCTAGTGATTGTAAAGAGAAAGAAAATTGAATTCTATCAGTTCATGTGCCACTTAACACTTTTATTTTTGCTTACAATTAACAGCCACAGATGATAGTGAAATGGTACTTCATGGTCATTGGAATGGGATGGCTGTCATCCAAAAGAGGGACAATAATCTCTGGGGACGATGCTAAGAAACTGGAATCCTTGTGCAGTGCTGGTGGGAGTGTAAAGGTAGCATAGCTACTGGGGAAGGTAGTTTGGCAGTTTCTTAAAAAGTTTAACACAAATATACCATATGGTCCTATAATTCCACTCCTAGATATCTACCAAGAGAAATTCAAACCCACGCTTGGAATCACATAGTATTTCTGCCACGTTCTATTTTTAATACAGGTCCCTATACATAGCCCACACTTAGTGGGAGAAGTATTAAGCTCCACTTCTTGAAGGGAGGAGCACCAAATAATCTGTGGGCATATTTTGAAACTACCATACTCTTTTAACCAAGTGTTGTTGTACATTTTTCCGGAGGGTGATGCTTAGGGCTGGAGAGGTGATAACATTTCAGGGAATCATTTTCCCTTCCTTTAGTCTCCCATTGACATTACATCATTCAGGTCAAGCCTAGCTCTTCCTTCTCTTTATGCTTGCACTTTAAATGTGTCTTCTGAAAGTCCTTATGTGGTTATTTTCATTTTTTTTTGCTCTCCACTATACATTTGGAAAACCGAAGTACATTCTGGACTTTGGGCTTCCTGACACCTCTCCGGCTCATCTTTGGAATTTGTTTCAAATACTTTGCCTTCTATCCAAGAAACAATAATTATATATAGTATATAATTATATAATTATATACCATAATAAACCATAATTATGTAATGGCATTTAATTCTCATGCCATTATATATTATTATTGCCAGGGATCCAGGAATACTGAAATCTCTGTATTGATCCCTCCCACCAGGCTCCAAAGAATCTTTGTGCACAGAAACAATAGCAGAATGGAATAAAAGACATCTCTATTTATAGCTGTTCAAATGTCTGAGCACTATAGTAAAAGTTCCTATTTTGAGTCTAAATCTTAGGATCAGGCTCAGGCATGCTACTGGTTGGGAGTTTGGGGTGGGTGGGGTGCAAAAAGGGCCATGTGTGTTTTAGACTTGACTTTCTGGCTGCAGGCTCCCGGGAGCATACATGATGTGGACCACTTGGCAATGCTGTGGCTATGTCCAAACACCAGGGATCCAGAGAATCCCATTAGCATCTTAGCCTGCTAAGAAGGCAGGGGCAGGAGTTTCAGGGCCGGAAAAGGGGTGGAAGTTGTCCCTCCCTAATGAGCCCCATGGCCTTTTAAAAACCCGAAGTCATCAGAGAGCTTGCTGTGTGGATTCCTTGTCTTTAGCATCTTTTTCATGATGGAGATTATTTGGAATTATATTCAAAATTTCCCTCTGTAGAAGATCCACTTAGCTAAATTCCACCCTGATCCTCTCATGGACACAATTGACTTCCACTCTGTCTAATTTGTTTCATCATTCTGTCAGAGAAAATCCCCCCCCCACCCCCGCCATCCCACTCAGGGCAGCAGCAAGGAAAAACTGAATTGCTTAGATTTTAGTTCTAAATTTTTAGTCCTTTTAGGACATTAATCAACTCTTAAAAAAAAAAATAGAAGTTCGTGCGAGGCCCTGGGTTCGATCCTCAGTACCACATAAAAATAAATAAATAAAATAAGGATATAAAGAAAATAGAAGCAGTATTGGGTTATTGTGAGGATTAATGCATAGCTTTTACATATGCATCAAATTATATGTACATACACATGGATGATGTCTGTACGTGTACCTGTGTGAACACCCTCCTGCCTGCCCTTAACAAGACTTCTAGGCAGGCAGTAGTGGCTGTCTTCTCACTTCTCCCCTCAGTGGGGGTTTATCACGTGTAGGATTGGTGACTATCTGAAACAAGAAGACAAAATACACATAGTAGGCAGGACATCAGAAGAGTTTCCCTTAATGTCACCATTTGTACTTTGGGGTCTGAAGTTCTGGGATCCTGTCCTAAGTCAGTAACTACTTGGGAAATGCTCTAGGGAATTGCCCCGACTGCTTGCTGGTTCCTGGGGTTTCCTCATTGCCCTGTAGAACACTGTACTAATATTCTCTAGCCCTGGGTCCTTTTATGACCTCAACTCCCTTGTCATGGTGTTGTGGCTTTAACCCTCTCCTGGGAATTTTAATCTCAGAAAAACTTTCTTCCTGGTTTGCGTGGCTCATGATGTCACCTTGAGCAATCTATTTCCAATCTCTGCATAACATCTTGACTCTGGAATGTGAGAACAGGAGGAGCTGTTTATTTTACACTCCCAGATCCTTGAACCAGAATTACAAAGTGTTCTATCCTCTCAGTGAAAGAAGTTCCCCCTCCATTCCTATTCAGTTCCACAAAGCAACAGCAGTTGCTGGGCATGCTATTGTTTAAAATCCCTTCAGCTCATGGACAAGTATCCTCCTTGATGCCTGCTTTGCAGCAGTCTGGTCCCTGAACAGTAATCTAGTCATCAGGACTCGAGGCTCTGGGGGCTCTTTTAAATGTGAACATTGAGATTTATGGGGCAGGTTAGAACAGCCACACAGCTCCCTGAGAAGTGAACCTTGCAGTCCAACGAGGGACTGCTGCATTGTGCTTGGAGTGCTGCACAGTGGGTTTGATGTTTCTTTCCATGAACTGGTGAGTGTGTTTTGTGCTGCATAATATACACTGCTGGTCTTATTCTGGAACTCCTGAAAACAGAGAGAAAAGAAAGATTTGGCTTTCCTTTGCCACTTCCAAGTTTCTTTGGAGTTGAGCATTCTGTTTCAACGCAGTTCTAGAAGAGAAACACAGTTCTGGAGCATGTGTTCCTTTTGCATGATACTCAAGGCTCAGCCTCACAGATGGCAGCTTAGCCGAGCCCAGGGACGGGAGCTGTCATCACACCAGAGGCTGCTCTTTAAAGAACATGTTTAATTTTAGATGATCGTATAGTATATTCTCCAAGATAATTTTGAATTGTCCATCTTCATGGAAGACAGTATAGTTGTCCTTCCTTGTGGGCAGGGAAGATGGTCTGTCATGGTTTACATATGAGGAGTCCTTCAAAAGCTCATGTGTAAAATAATGCAAGAGCATTTAGAGGTGAAAGGATTGGGTTATGAGAGGTTTAACCTAATCAGTGAACGAATCCCCTGATAGGGATCAACTCGTGGTAACTGTGGGCAGGTAGGCTGTGGTTGGAGGAAGTGTGTCACTGGGGGTGTGTGTAGGGGGCACATATTTTGTCCCAGGTGAGTGGAACGCTCTTCTCTCTCTGCTTCTTGGCGTGATGTCCTGAGCTGCTTTCCTCCACCACATTAGTCTGCCATGATGTTCTACCTCACCTTGAGTCCCAAGGAACGCAGCCATCTCTCTGTGGACTGAGACCTCTGAAACCAGGAGCCCCCAAATAAACTCTTCTTAAAATTGTTCTTGTCACATCTTTTGTTCACAACAGTGAAAAAGATGACAAAAACACAGTCCAAGACCCCAAGGGAAATGCTTAAAACCACGGGTAACACTAAAATCTATACATACCATATTTTTTTTCTTTATGTACACAGCCATGTTATAAATTAGTCATAGTAAGAGATTTACAATAATATTGCAATGGTCAATCTGATAACCAGTGACTAGCAGGTGGGTAGCATATACCGTGTGGACTCATGAGACACAGGGAGGATTCACATCCAGTGTGGGACACTGCTATACTGACAGCTTCAATAGGATTGGTACTTCTGCCTGTTTCCTCTTGTTTCCCCCTGTGCATAAGGGAGCAACAATCAAATGGGAAAACCAATGAAGAGTACAATAATCCAGTCTTCTTTTCGTTAGGCGCCCCCAGTGTTGTGCTTCCTCACATGACACTTTCAACTCTTATCCATTGGAACGACAGTCTGTCCTGCCCCTGTTTTCCCCTTTCCTCCAGAACCTCTCCTCCATCTGGATCATATGACGTGGGATTGTCTTGGTTCTTCCTCAGTCAGAAAGTATATGATAAAACTGTGCCCTACACCTGTGGACAAAGAAGATGCCACACAACCCTGGGAATTTCTTCAGCAAGTGCTTGACAGGCACGGAAAACCTGAAAAACAAAGGCATCGGGATTCTCCCAGAAGAAAAGATGAGACTTGGACAGCTTTGTAGTGAATAAGAGAAGAGGGACCAGCTGAAGGAAGGGTCGGAAAGAGGGAGAGCCCTTCTGAATTCCAGCCAAAGCTCCCTGATCTCCTGAAAAGGTACATCTCCCAGCCTCCCCAGGGAAGTAGGGGGTCATGGGGGTGCAGAAACCATCCTTTTGCCCAGCCCAGTTATCCTAGGAGACAAGGTCAGGTTGACTTTCAGAGTTAGGCTTTTTTATGTTGCATAATTTCAGGCTTTTCCTTATTCCAAAAATAGCTCCCACCTACCTGCTGATGCCTGAAATCCACCTAACAGGAGACAAAGCCTCTGATTCCCAATAAAGAGATAAAAGGCTTAATTATGCAAATATGTAGTGGAGTAGCTCTGTCTGAAACTCATTCATATTAAAATGCCATCAGTCAGCTTTTCAGCAGGTGGGATGGCTGATGCACAGAAGATGGGGAAGGCACTTCAGAGCTGGGTAGCACTAAGGAGAGAGCTGCCTGACCTTGCTGCTAGGATGGGGACCCAGAAAGGGAAGGCCAGGAGACCATGTGCTGTCCACCTTCCCAGGGCCAGCTGGAGGGGCTGGCTCTTCAGCTATGCCTGTAGGAAACAATGTGGTGGTGTTTCCTGTGAGATAACCCAGACATTGGGAAATGAGTCAACCTTTGTCCATTTTGTGATTATCATCTGGGGTCATCAGGTGAAGCTCATAGATAAGTAAATGGAAATAGGTCTTCTCCCAAGGTGAACTGAGCCATCACATTTGTGTTCATCCCATTATAAGACTGGGTGGACTCAGAACTGAGAACAAGGTGGGCTTGGTCCCCCTGGTGTGGATGTTCACTGATGTTCAAAGTGGACTTGGCAGACTGAAAGGTAAGGGCTGCTAAGGTCAGGCTTGGGTCAGTGGGCTCCAAGAGGAACCACTTTTTAAATTATTGTTATTTTTTTGGTACCAAGGATTGAACCCCGAGGCATATCCTCAGCCCATTTTTTATTTTTTATTTTGAGACAGGGTCTAGCTAAGTTGCTGAGGCTGGCCTTGAACTTGTGATCCTCCTACCTCAGCCTCCTGAGTTGCTGGGATTACAGGTGTGCACCGCTGCACAGGACAGGAAGCATTTTATCAAATTCTGCTTGTGTTTCTCTTCTCTGCAATATGTTGGATGAGTCTTATTATCAGTGACGGATTGGTCCCTGCTGTGCTGGGGGAACCTA
This sequence comes from Marmota monax, assembly GCF_021218885.2. NCBI lineage: Eukaryota > Metazoa > Chordata > Mammalia > Rodentia > Sciuridae > Marmota > Marmota monax. The sequence continues at coordinate 8,002,964 of NW_026693082.1, forward strand.
AGGAACTTGCACTAGCTCCATAGGAAAAATCAAGGTGAGAATTGGGTCTTCCCCTTGAGACCTGTTTTGGTGTCATTGTGCCCAGAGCAGATGGCAACTGTGTGGAGCCAGGCGGTGAGCTGACAGGGTCATTGGCCACAGGGGTGGACTGTGGAGGGTGATGGAGACCTCAAACTTGAGCAAGGGAATCCATGCATCTGGAAAACTCCCCGAGGTGTCTGAGGGCCCTTGAGAGGTACTGGTTTCTGGAAATCAAAACAACCAGGGGCTTGCTCTATTACCACCTAGTAACAGAAGTTGAGTGTGGTGGTCTTGGGACATATCTTGGGCTTCTAACATCGGTGCATGGCTGCTAGCCCTCCTTTCCTACTGGCTTGGAAGATGTAACCATCTTGCATCAGCAAGTGCAATTCCCAGAGCATTCCTTTGTCTGGGCAGCTGTGCCTCTTTTTCTTCACAAGGAGGTGCCCAGCAAATGAGTTAATTGACAGTTCATGTGACTTAGGCAATAAAAGAGATGTGTTAAGAAATAGATGAATTTGAGAGGCGTGGTCAGGAAAGTCCATATGTCCATGGAAGAAATGATGCTCTGGGTTTGAAAGAATAAATAGGCTATCAGTGACCAACAACGTGGGGAGAAGGTCAATGCAGAGTCATAGACATGTGCAAGAGTAGTTTGGCATCGTAGCAAACATATAAAATTACAGTGCATATAATATCAATAATCAGAAAATATATAAACATATGTAATACATGTATTTGGAGATTCATCATGGTGAATTAGATCAGGAGGTTATGGAGGCTGAAAAATCTATGGAGGTGACATCTATGATCTGCAGGCTAGAGCACCAGGAAAGCTGGTTCAGTTCAAGCCTGAAGGAGCCTGATGAATCCTGATTCTCAAGCAGAAGATGACATGAGCTGTCCCAGCTCAAGCAGTGGTAGAGGGAAAAAAGGGGCAAATTCCTCCTTCTCCCATATTTTGTTCACTTCAGGTCTTCCACAGACCAGCTAATAGCCAACCGCTTTGTGGGAGATCAGTCTGCTTTAAAGACTTCACAGATGCAAATGCTTAGCTTATCCAGAAACCCCCAGAGGACACAGCCAGAAACAATGCTTAGTGTGGGCACCCTGTGGCCCAGGCAAGTTGACACATAAGAGCAACCATCAGTGGTACTTCCTTTATCCCCTGTATGTGTAACTGGCTGTGCAGTATTCATCCACCATAAGCACTGTGAGCTGTTCAGAGTGTTAGGGTCTGTAAACAAGTCAGGATGGCGCCTGGCATTTTGCCAGGGGGAGTGGTTTGTGAAGTAACGCCAGCGAGCCATTAAGTGTGGAGATTTCTTATTGGTTGACTGCTGTATCTAGTTTATGTTAATTAAGATAAGCAGTGTGGAATATATAAATACCCCTCCTGTCCTACAATAAACGGCTCCCACTTCTGCTGTATCAATCTACACATGTTGTTCATCACCCCCCGGTTATTTTGCTGCAGCCGTACTGCGGCATCAGAGCTCGGCGATGACCCTTCCCAGCATAGCTCTGTTCCTGCCTGATGTTCACCAGAAACCTGCTGGTGCTCTTCTTTATGCCCATGTCACTTAAAGGACTAACCACACTCAAGTTGGAAGACTCAGAATGATCCTGAACTAACTCCTTTCCCCATCTTTCCACAACCAGCTACTAATAGTCTTTATTACTCTGAGTCAAAAAATATCTTTAAAAACTTATCCACTCCTTTCCCCACAGCTATATTTGATCTGGGTTGTTATGATAGCTTTCAAAACAGATTCTCAACCTTAACTGTGCCCTTCACACCATTCCATCCTCAACATAGCTGCTTGTCCTTTGGGTTACCAGTTTGAAGTGTCTCCTTAGCACACATGGGGTCCTGGGCTGACCAAAAAGGACAGATTCCAGTCTGGCCCACAGCAGGATCCTGGTTCCATGTGGTGGCCATGTTGGAGTTGTTGGTGGAGGTGAAGTGGTGGCTCACACTTAGCTCATACAATAAGACCTCTGCTGCAGGGAGCAAATGGTCCAGGCTCGGAGTCTGCTCATCACCAGGGCCAGCTGACCTCCTGTGAGAAGCAATGGGCATCATAACCAGAGAAGCTCTGAGCCTGGCAATCCCGCCTTCCTGCCATTGGAAGTGTGTCCTTGGTGTTCTCACCAGTGACCTCATCTCACTGGCTCTTGGCCTCCTTGGATGGTGTACTACCCAGACTGATACGGTGCTCTATGGGTCTTGGCATAAACAGTGTTGTCTGGGTTTTGAAAGTGTCCTCTCTGAGGTTGATCAGATGAAATTATGAATTCACATAAACTTTACACATCAATAGGAAATAAGGGAAAGGTGCATGTCCTAAAGTGAAGGGAAAGGCAGGTTTCAGGGTGGTGAGAAATTCCACTACTGTTTAACATGGAAACCAACGGGCGAAGGATGCTGGCAGAGATGGGCACTTCACACCCTGCTCCTGCATAGGCGCTAGCAACACGCCAAGTCTATTTTGGTCTATTTTAAGTTCCCATCATCAAAACCAGTGTGATCTCACTCTTCTGTTTCTCAGCTCTCGTTTACTCACTGAAGTCCAAATTCCTCCCGCTCAGAGGAGACATCCTGTGCTCTGATTCCCCTGGGGGTCACTGCTGCCTCTGGGCTGTCACAGACGTCACAGAAATGGGCCACTGGGAATTTTATCTACAATTCATTCTCACTATTTGTGGATTCCATATTTGTGAATTCCCTCCTCACTGAGGTTTATTTGTAATCTCACAATCAATACTAGGTCATGTGGTCATTTGTGGACATTCACAGAGTGTAAAAAAGTTGAAATCATCAGGGTTCACATTCCAGATGAGGGTGAACCGCTTGACGACCTGCCTTCTTGTTTCAAGTCTCATCCTATGTGTCCTTTTCATACTTTATTTAGTGCCATGCTTTTCCCATTTATTGATTTTTTTCCCTTTTGAATGTGATTTCATTGTTTAAAATGGCTGAAGTGCTATCTGGGGGGTCCTAAGTGTAAGGAGGCTGGGATGTGCCTCACAGGGAAAATCTGTGTGTTAGATGAGCTTTGTTCAGACCAGAGTTAGAGTGCCGTTGGCCATGAATTCAATGTTAACAACAAACAATATGGCACACAGAACAAGGAAGGAAGAGCAGGTAAGGCTCCAAATCTACAGAAGTGATATTTATGGTGGGTGATGGAGTGATGGAAAAGCAGCCAAAATTGTGGATTCCGAGATGACAAAACTGGTTTCAAGCAGTGTAGTCAAAAGAGCATTGTTGAGAGGCTGAAAACCCAAGATATTTATGGTCGCATTAAGCAAGGTTAGGAAAACATTAAACCCTTCTTGGCCAGGGTTGTATTATAAAGAAATACTGTGGATAATTAATTTTAAGTGTGTGTGTATGTGTCTTTATACAGAAACACAAAGAAACAAGGTTTTGCATCGATGGTCTGACAAAAGCCTCGTGATCAGAGACTCACAGGGACCTAACTCTGTATTTCCCTTAGGTTTATTAGGCACTAAACTCGGTTTTATAGAAACCTTATAGACAGAACTACCATAATAAAGAGAATCACCTTGGTCTCACTGTTCCCTCTTCATACCATGTCTCCTTTGAATCAGTACCCCTGGCTGCTGTGTCCTGCTCCTGCTGGTTGGGTGCTGAATGAGGAAGAGTATCCTGTGGGTCATCTGGCTCCAGAGGTACAGTGATGGAATTTTGAGTCATCTTGGCTGTGCACAAGGAGGATGTGGCTAGGAATCACTGAGGTGGCCTGAGGTTATCAGGGGTTATCAGGGTGGAAGTATACACTGTTTTTGAGAAAGTCGACAAGGATATAGACTGCTTAAGAGGTGTCACAGGTTGCACATTATCAATTGTTAGTTATTAACACTTCATGGCTTTGCAATGGTACAAGGCTGCAATGGCAGGTTATTATTCTTTTTCGCTCCTGTGATGTAAATATATATTGACTTGGCTTTTGTGACACTTCACCTAGCTGGGGTCTATTCTATTGCTTCACTCCATCCTCCCTGGAAGTCACATGGCTGTTCATTCCATGATCAAATATCAAAAGACAGAAGTAGAAATTTTACACTTAAGAATCACACAAAGAATGTTTAGAATCAAGTTTGAATTCATATGATCCATGCTCCCAGGAAGCCATTTGTACTACTACATTCTCTTCCTTCACTTAGAAGAGGAACAGGGAACATGGAATTCCTCCTTTGCTTATGAAAGCAAAACTTTGAAGTAACGGAGAAGGCATAGGAGATGAGTGAAGAGCAGAGACAGAAAAATTTTTATGGGGCCATATGGTCTTTGGGGCTGCTGTGGCTTTTGAATCTATGGCTGAGACTGTTTGGGGTGCCTGTTTACTTGGCCAAGGGTTATCATTGCTGTTTTTTAGAAGTAAAATCTACAGGGCACAAGTTCAAGAATGCAAGGATGGAGCTCAGAGTCACTTGTGGCTATTCTTCATGGCCTAGTGGTGCCGTTTCCATCATTTTATAAAGTCTTTACTCAACAAAAATAAAATGTAGTAAAGAGTTCGCTAAATACTTGAAAAAACCACTATCGGTATGTTTTATAACTTCCAGATTCTCTATGTCTATACCTGAATGTGTGTGTGTGTGTGTGATAACCCTACCCATCACTTTAACACCTTCAACTCAGGTTAGGCAGTGTCTAACCTGCTAGTGAATGTCTGCTGATAACAACATCCTTGCATTTGGAGACGAGACTGACCACAGACAACACCAGGAGTCAAGCTCATGGTACACCCTTCGGGAGAAATCCTCCTCCTGGAGCAGGTTTTCCACTTTTAGAATGAAGCATGAAAATCAACATGTATTTTATCGAAAATAGGAAATATTTAATGTATATAAATTTATTTGCTTTGGCAATTATTTATTTACAGTCGATGATTGATACCAACAATTGAGGTAAAAATATACATGAGGTATAAATAAATATTTAAATGCAATATTATATTTTATTTCCATTGGCAAGAAAATGATGAATAAAATACTGTAGTATTTGACAAACAAGCTTGATGCAGTTTCTTTTCATCCCCCCTGCCCTTTTCCTCTATTTTAAAGATGCACCATGTTGTTATTACAGGGGTGATGTGATTAGTATGTGCATAAAAACTAAAAGACAAGTAATTGGGTGGGGGGATGTCAGAAGTACAATCATATTTGTTTTTATTATGTTTTCAGTATCCTCTAAGTCTTTTTTCCTCAAAGTGTGTCCCTGGGACTCCAAGCGTGGCATCTCTGAGGCTCATTACAAATGCAGAATGTCAGGCCCACCCCTGACTGCCTAAGTCAGAGCGTGCATTTTAATAAGATCCCCAGGTGATTCCTGTGTGGGCTAGAGTTAGAGTAGCACTGCCCTGTGCGATATGATGCCATTCATTCTGGTGTGCCTATTCTATTTTCCAAACACACAGTGTCCTACCTCTGGAGCAGGACCAGTGTTTAGCTAGATTAAATTTCATTAATGATCTTATCGATGCATAAAAAGTAATCTTGGATATATGATTAAATTTAAGATGTCATGGTAGAAGCATATTTGTCTTGCTCACAGAGAACTGCCCAAATGGTAAATCGTGGGCTTGCTGCCACCATCTTAAGTAGACATGGGAATGAAAAATTCCTAGCATGATTTTCCTTGCACCATACCAAATGCAGAGTTTTTTTATTCCTCTCAATAAGACAATTGCACATCTCTTATAAGAGAAGACATCACATAAATGCTTATAATAAAAAAAAACCCTGAAAACAGTCATTTTTCCCTCCAATATCAGTTGCTAAATCATATCCGTCTCTGTCATAGACAACCACAGAAAATCTCCTTTAAACCAAGCACAATAAGTTATTTTTACGACTAGAGTTGTATTACAATAATTAAAAAAAGCCAACTTAAACCCATTTGCAAATGGTTAAGAAAAAGTTAATTTGCTTAGTCTGTACAATAATAAATAAGGTGGGGTCATATGCATAGGCAGCTTGAGTTGGCTAATGAAGAAACATAGAATTAATATATTTGCTTATATTTTCTAAAACTAATTAAAATATAGTTTTGGTCTTATGTTAGTTAAAACCCTGTTTTTCAAATTGCAAGACTTTAATGAATTATATTTTAAGAATATCACATATAGCAAAATATAAATTCCCTGAAGCTGTGACTATCCAGGACTCCTGAGTGACCGTCATCTCCCTTTGTCTGGTGTCCAGAGTAAATTCAGTGCAATACATTGGTAATGAAATGCCAATTAACTATGACCACATAGGCCACTGGTCAAATAGAAGAACATTTAATTACATTATGGGAAACGTCTATGAAAACTTGAGACAACACAGAGTCTCTCTCTGTGAATATGAAAAGGTATGATATGATATTCAGCCCTTTTTTGGGGGGTGGCGTATTGATTTTGATTTGGTCATTGGTGTCCATCTGACATTGCACTGACTGAAACTGCCAGATGCTACTTGAAATCTAGACTTTGGCAATAACTTCTCACCCACTGCTTTGCTTTGAAGAGGAGTAAGGATTCCTTCTCGTGCTTTGTCCCAGCACTCCACTCTCGGTTTTTGAACAACAGAAACAAATTGGCAAAATGCTTAAGAACCTTTCAATGCTATTTTCCTTTGGTTAGCTAATCTTTGGCTAGACATCAAGTAAAGCTGACAGATGATAAATTTTCACACCTTGGTGTTAGCAGCGGGCTCTGCTTAGATTAAGGGCCAGTAGGGAGTGGGGCCAGGGAAACTTGGGAAGAGCTGTGTGAGGAAGGGACTCACGGAGTCAGACAATTCTATATAAAATCAATATTTTACATATATATACAGAAAGATAGAGATATACACATATATGTACAAATGCTACATGTACATTTATTTACAGTTAAGAATATGCTTCTTAGAAGCTTTTAAATAGCAAATTAGGCAATGCATAAGGACTAATCCATTTCATTTTAAGTAGCATAGATACATGTTCTGATTTTTTAAAAAATATTATATTAGTAGGGATGTAGCCATCTCCAGGAAGGCTGAAAAAGTTCTCAGAAAATTCTTGCATCTCCAACATTCCAACTTCGCAGTGTTTCCATTTTTAACGATTAACCACGTTCACCGGCGCCTCTCTCCTGCTCGCTTTCTCACACTCACACTCTCTGCCACAAATGTCTGTTTTAGCTTCCTGTTCCCTGAGTTTGATGTCACACTGGGGGAAACTCATATTTTAGTTTCTGGACCCTCAGCAATGAGGGGCTGAAAAGAGTTTCGAATCCTGGCAACTTCTGCTGCACAGAGGTGTCCAAAGCCTTTGTTGTACCATTCTGGAGAGTGACCTCTGCAGGGAGAAAAACGAGAAAGGGAGTTGGGATGTCTTCTTCCAAATCACAGCAATTTGTAGGGTAGACAGGGCTGTCCTTGGGCTCTGGTCACAAGGACATGTGCAACAACTTAGGGCTGCTGCCTTGAGGATCTGAGGACCCCATTCTGCCATCAGCTGCTTATAAATTATACCAACTCCTTGGGTTAAACCAGGAAGATTCACACTGAATCTAGAATTTACTCAGAAAACTAAATTTATATCTACCTCCACCAAGAACTTAGCTCAGTATGCTGGGTTCCCTGAAGGGATTGAATTTAAGTTTGTTTTTTTTCTCAAAAAACAAAACAACAACAACAACAACAAAACAAACAAAACAAAACCAAATGAAGGGAACAGCAACATTTGGATTTAACCTAAGTGTCCACTGGTGAATCAATGGATAAGGAACATGTGGCCTACACATACAATGGAATACTACTCAGTCTTCAAAAAGAAAGGGATTTGGTCATTTGTGACGAAATGTGGAGGAACTTGGAGGACATTACACTAAGTGAAATATGCCAGGCACAGAATGACAAATACTGCATATTCTCACTATTATGTAGAATCTAAAATGTGGAACTCATGGAAGTAGGGTAGAATGGTGGGTACCAGAGGCTTGGGGTAAGGTAGGGGCTAGGAGATGGATGTTGATCAAAGGAGACAAACTTTCCATTTTAGATGGGGCAACAAGTTCAAGAGACCAACATGCTGGCTACCATGAATAACAGTCTTGTATTCTCAAAAACTGCCAGGAGAGTAGATTTTAAGTGTTCTCATCATAGAAAATAAGAACATGAGGAAATAGATATGTGAATAGCTCGTTTTAGTGATTCAGCAATGCATGCAGACATAAAAATATCATGCTGCACACTAAATATACATAATTTTTGCTTGTTAATTAAAAGTAAGTGAATACGTAAATTAGAAACAATAAAAAAGAGCAAAGGACAGGAGGAGAAATGTTAGAATTTTAGGAAATAGAGGAGGAATATGCAATCATCTGTAGAAGTCTGTTAATGGGAATGAGGAAAAGAAGTAGTGAAATTAGAAATCACAACAAGGCCCTGGTGAATGAGCTGTGTGTAAAGAATGCTCCTGAGACCCGTGCCTGCCATGCTCAGGAGCTGCCACTTACTTCAGGTCTATCCTGCAGATGTGGGTCAGTCTGGACTTGCCAGAACCACATGGTTCTATTAAGTACTGAGAATCCATCACCACAGCCCGCACACCACCCATGAGTGGGGCTTCTTCGTGCTCCACAGAGAGGGACACCAGGGTGCACATTCCTTTGGGCAAATCAGTCTTCCAGGTCCTGGAGCAAAACAAGCTACACATCAGTTACAGTTAAGAGAGAAAGAGAAACCTGAACACAGAGCTAAGGTTTACACTTAGATTCTCCTGCCAAAAACATGGGCTCAAATTCCAATGTTAGTTACCTGGATTAAGCTAATGGTTTCCATAAGCTTCAGCTCTCAGACTCAGAGGCTTTCAGACCTGCATTGGGAACCCCAAACTGAGGCCCTGTTCTGGAAGGGGAGTTCTTGCCCATTAATGAAGAGATGACTTTAGGGTTTAGGAGTTAGGACTCCCTCAATTCTTCCATTCATCTGCAGAGACATCCATGTGCTGGGCCCTGAGAAGCCACAGGGACACGAAGACACACATGGCAGGAGGAGACACCGACAATTCTAAAACACCCTGGTGAGGGCACTGATGCTGCTCTGCACGGGGGGGCTCTGGGATGACGCAGGGGGTCAGAGGAGGCAACTAGGGAGGCTTCCTGGAGTAGGTGATTTAAGTCTTAAATAAACGATTTTTTGGTGCCTAATTAGAAGAAAACTAACCCTGTGTGGGCCTGTTGATTCTCTCCAAATGCTTCAGTGGCTCTTGGGTTGGGGGGAAATAACCATAGTTGATTTGACTCCAAGAAGTGTAAGCAGGAAGGCACATGCTGGCTCAGTATGGAGGACACTCACTGTGTGAACTGCCCGCAGCTGTTACCGGCTGCCCTGCGAGGCCCTGAATTCCCTGTCCCGGGAGTTATTCAAACTCAGTGGGGCTACTACTTGGAAAATAATTGTACATGGAGTCAGGAACCATGAGGGCATCCAGGTAAGCACCTCTTACTTCCCCTTCCACCATAGAGATCTGTGATAACAGACTGTATTATAACTCCTACTCTTCATTTCACGGCTCCTATTCCCTGGCTCAGGGGTCTCATCTGTGACTTCACCCATCCCACCACATGAAGAAGATAAGCTATTAGATATGTGCCATGCTATGGCTTTTACGTGCTCCCAAATTTTCGTGTCTTGGAAACTTGGTCCCCAGTGCAGTGGTGTTGAGAGGTGGGATCTTTAGCTTTGCCCTCATGAACAGATTAATCCATTCACGGATTAATTGATTGATGAATCAAAGGGTGATTGAGGGACTGGCTGTGTCATAGAAGCAAGCTCTCTCTGGCATGCTTTCTCTGTCTCACCACATGATGCCTTCTGCCATGCCACAGCCTAGCAGGAGGCCCTCACCAGATGCTGAGTGGATGCTGGCACCATGCTCTCGGACTTCCCAGTCTCCAGAATTGTGAGCTCCATAAAGCTCTACTCTTTATAAATTACCCAGGCTCAGATATTTTATTATAGTAACTGAAAATAAATGAAGACACACAACCAGAACTTGGGAGTAACCAAGCCTGACACAAATGCTCAGAAAGTTCCCCTGGGCTATGATCATTTTCTTTTCATGCATGGCAATATGATAAATAATGAAGACTGACAGGCTTAGAGATCTGTGGGGTTAAGACGGGAAAAGCTTCAGTAACTCTCACTGTAGCTCTTGAGGAGCTAGAGATGGTTATAAAATGAGAGGTAACCATGGTGATCCTGAGATGACCAACCTCACACATGCCAGCCCAGATGGGCAAATGCTCTGAAGACAGGGTGCATCTCAACCCTGCCACTTCCTCATCATACCTGTCAGTTTCCACCTTCCTGTGTCATAAACGTAAGGAATTCCTGTTGGCAGGAACCAGGTCTGGTGCATCATCGTTAATCCTTCTAACTGCCAAGCTCCCCTCCAGAGTGTCATGGTCCACTCACTTCTCTTTCAAGTCTTGTATCCATGCAGTAAGACATGACCCTGACCACTATATTTAAAATTCCACCCTTACCATCTCCTTCTTATTTATTCCACCTAGGATAAATAAGCATACCCCTTTTTGTTATTATTTATCAACCCACTTTCCCCAGTAAAATATAAATCCTGAGAGATCAGGACCCGGTCTGTTGTGTTCACCTGGGCATCCTCAGAGGCTGAACAGTGCCTGGCATGAGGTATAATTTTTGACACACTAATAAATGGCAGGCTGGCAGGGTTGCTGTACGGGTGGAATGGGGGAGGTTCCATGCAGGGGCTCCCCCTCCCCCTCCTCTGCAGGGAAATAAGAGGCATGCTACGGCAAGGCCCATTCCTCTGGCTGCACCCTGGACAACCACTCGACTTTCTGCTTGTGAGGATGAAGGCTGAAATTCAACTCCACAGATGACTAATGTCCCAACAACTGTTGGTAATAAGCCACCCTTATAGTCACCCACATTCTCCACCAGAATCCCAAGGTTACTGGGATACACACATATATTTAGAGAAAACTCACCCCTAAAAGTTAAGGGCTCAAGGACCAATACCAAAGGAATAAAGAACCCATGTGAAAAGTAACCCTTGGTTTGCTCTTGAAACTAGTTTCATAAAGAAACCATTTTAAATACACATTTGGGAATTTCACTAGTGATTCCTTTTACACTGATGATCTGTGAGAAGAGACTGGGTTTGCTTAGTTTTTTAATAAAAAGAATATATTGATCTAATCACATTGTATCAGGTTCTTTAATATCCTCAATCTGTTCTTTCTGATGAAATATTGCACTTCTGTGCGAATTTCCTATTGTTGCTTCAGCATCTCATTCCAAGCCCAGGGAACAGGGGTCTGGAACTCAACTCATAAATCAATCAGAAACAATATTTCAGTGGCAGGCACAACACCCACCAAGCCTTGCCAGGCCCTGAAATCTGATTGTAAGTCCAGTGTCTCAGCATTTGCAGACCTGCAGGGCTGTGCCAAGGTTTCCGGGCACGGTAATTAGTCATGAACATCTGAAGTTAGACAGAAGGGTTTTGAAATTATACACATTCCTGTGTTAGAGTTTCACCTAATGAAGACTTGCTTTTCCTTGGGGAGAAAGGCAAAGATCAGGAGAAAAGCCAATCAGATTCGATTTGCATAATTTGGCAGAAAGTGCAACTGGACAAACAGCAGCTATTCAGGGGCCTCTGTTCTGGGGAAATGAATGATATTTATGGCCTAATAAACTCTGTGCTCCACAAGGAGAGGGGCTGTAAGAGAGCTCGAGCAGAGCTGTAAATTGGGTAAAGAAGCAGGAAGTCAGGCATAAATACGGCCAAGTCAGGTTTCACTGCGGGAAATGAGAGGTGGCTTAGTGTTCCCAGCAGAGGCTGGATTTAGGTGGTAGAACTCCAAGCAGTGCTTAAATTTGCAGCTCTCGTCCTGCTTTTGGAACAGGACATCATAAAACCCGGAGTCACGCTTACCTGAGAACCACAAAGTCTCTGGAAGGATGGGGGGCCATGCTGTTCACCACGTACTGATAGATTTCTGTCTGCCTGTCCAGCGTTTCCACCACCTTCCACTGCATGAAGTCCTCGTCCCACAGGTGGCGCTCTCTCAGCACACGGTTCAGCACCACTGAGGGGGGTGCCTCCACCTCCACAGACGCCTTCCACAGCTTCAGGGGGTTCCCGTCCCCCACCTTGGGAAAGATACCAGTGGAAACTGAAGAGGTCAGGGTCCCACAAAAACCTGCCCCACTTCTCCTGGGGTTTAAAAACAATCTCTTATCATGTCAATGGAGAGCGAGGCTACACACCATTTAATCTTTATGCTTAAGAATAATAATGACAATCAAAAGGATAATTGCCAACGTTCGCAGTGCCTACTGTGTGCCAGGCACTGTTCTAAGCATATTTAACTTGTTAATAGCCCCCTTCTGACTGTGGTTCTCTTAGAATGTCCAGTTTTCCAGATGGGAAAATAGAGGCAGTGACTTGCCCAACATTACACAGCTCTGACAGAGATAGGATTGGGATCCAGAAGTTGGTACCATGGTCTGGACTCCTGACTGCATGCAGCAGGGCTGCTGAGCAGTCTCTAGACAGGGTCTTTGAACAGTAAATGTCTTAACTGTTCACCTGTGTGCTGAGTCCTATGGATGAGCAGCCATTTGTAAGCAAAAACAAATCCCCAGTTGTTAGATGTGGCTAATGGGAGATTACCTTTTTGAAAGCGAGGTCTGTGTTGTCGGGGCTGGAGCACGTGACCCATCCTTTGAACTTCTCCTTGGCTTCTTTCTGGAGGCCCTGGACAAGATGCTCCAGGTAAGTGTGGAAAGTTGCTCCACTCTCCTCCAGCTGCGTCCCCAAGTCTTCCAAGGTGGGTGCGTGGATCTCAGCCTCCGCATATGAGTTGCGAGACTGGGCCACCAACTCATGTGGGACCTGAAGCAAGGGGTACACAGAGGAGCAACACACTGAGGTAAGGGAAATGCTGAGACTAATGGTTAGAGGAAGCAAAGTCATTTCATCAACAACCGAGGTCTGAGCAATGGGCCAAGGGTCACAGGGCTAGATGTTTTTCTAAGATCACTGCCAAGTCTGGGAGGGGCCTTCCTGAAGTCAGGAAATACAAATATGTTTCTGAGGTTATATTTATTATTCAGAACACTTCTATGACTTCCCATTCATTCTTTCCATTTTCCTTTTCTTTTCTTTTTATTTTATTTTTATTCTGTTTGTCAAAATGTGAGCTCCAGCAATTCTACTCTGTGAACAGACTTAATGCAATAGACTTGTGAAGGAAACATCAAAAACGACTTAGAAATAGCTTTACCTTTTTAGTACACTCTTCCCATTGAAAAATGCCAATTTTACTACAGAAAATATGTCAGAAGTCTTGTTCACTTAACTTTTTTGGCATATCTGTGGCTTTACTCCTAAGCTGTCATTACTCCCTCTCTCTCTCTCTCTCTCTCTCCTCTCTCTCTCTCTCACACACACACACACACACACACAGATGTGGAGCCTAATCAAGCCCTGAGGTAAAATCAAATATAACAAAATTGGCTTACTGGCCTTGAACCTGACAACGGAAGGTGATGCAATTGTTTGCACAAAAAAATCATCACCATAGTGCCTCCAAGTGTCTCTATCAAAGCCTGGACTGTATAGCTCGCTCCTCATGTTTCTTGGAGGCAAAACCCAGAGCTATGGAGCATACTATTGTCATCATAAGGTCAGGAACAAACAGACATAAACCATAAACGCAGCAAGGATTCCAAGCTTCTTATCTAGTTCCAAGAGCTAGGAGGAAGGCGGCAGAGCCTGTTGCTCACCTCAAACAGTTTGTTGCATTCCGTGATCATGTGGGCAAGACCCTGAGCTGCGGCCAGATTCTCATTGAGGTCCTTTTGATCTGGCTTCCCAGTGGCATATTTCTTCTGGATGACTCTGTAATTGAATGTGAGTGCTGAGCAGATCACAAACCAAAGAGCTTTTCACAATACTGAGCGCATCCCTTTTGTTTTCTCTTCATCCCCAGATGCTATCCAGAGCCCAGGCTTTCTCATTTCCAAATAAAAACAATGACCACACATCTTAGATATTCCAAGGCAGACTAACAGCCCAAGAGCTCACAACCAAAGCCTTGGAAAAACACAAGGGCAGGAAGAGCTGTGGGAGGAGAAATGCATCAATTTTTTTCTAAAGTTTGAAACCACCCAACTACATGTTCCTGAGTTTTGTTTTTCTTGTTTAAATATAGTCTTTCAAAATTAAAGATCGTAAAATACAACTCTGTGTACTTTTCCCCTCCTTCCCACTGTTACAAACAAAACTCCTCAGGCTTTCTGGATATCAACTGACCTTCTTCAATACTACTTTGACAATTCCATGAACCTGAGTCACGTGAATGAGGTCGTTTTGGAGCATGTTCTGATTATAAAGTGAGAGCTGACAAATCTTCAAGTTGAAATCTAGCATGAGAGGAGTTTATTTATGAATTGTGGGGGTGGCCTGGTTTGGGATTGCGGTTGTTGAGGAAAACTTACCTTGGAGAGCTTTCTTTCTTCAATAAATTAAGATGAAAAAGGGAGGGGGCCAGACACACAGCCAGGTTCATGGATGTCATCTGATTTTCTTCCACCAAGTTGACGACGTCATTTAGGAAGCAAAGGAGAGTCTGTAGGGCCTCCCTGTTTTCATCTGCCAGCAGCAAGATGGCGGACTGCACAGCCTGCAGTCGCTGCTCTTTGGGGACGTCTGAGGAAAAGTGGGCACCAAGTCATTAGAGCAATGGCCTCCGAAAGAGTTAGCAGCAGAGTGTGTAATCTGCACTTCCTGACATCAACCACCAAAACCAAATAACTAATGGCATAAAGAAGTAACTAATGGCTTAGGCCTCAAAGATAGGTGAGAGGCAGAGCTGTGGTCTGAATGACCCAGCCATACTTAGAAAGTAACACCCCCCTATCCTGGCTTTTCACACTCTGAGCAATCAGTCTGGTCATTTGTTTTCAGTTGATTTTTCTGTAGTAGACAAGGTTGGCAATGGACTGAAGCTCTGCCAATTTGGTTTTTTTTTTTTTTCTTGCCCATCCTCCTCACCAGACAGCTTTGGAAGCACCTGTTAGGATGCTCAGGGCTCTACAGGACGTGATTTGAAAGTCACTGAGTGATAGGACAACAGCCTGACCTTTTCCCACCTCCCATGGAGCAGCCAGATCATACTGCCAGCATGGCCACAGTTAACCGAGAGTGATAGTATCCAGCTGGCGCCTCCTGGGGCACTCCCAGAAGGTCAGAGGCTTGATGGTAAGCTTGGTACCTCTTCCCTTCCTTGCTCCTGGAAGTCACCAGGATTTGGTTGGGAAGAGGTACTCAGTGACTTTGGGTAGAAACTCACTGTCACTTGTCCTGTAATCTTGGGGGATTATGGAATAGAGGTTTTGCCTGGGGAAGAGGAACTAGGCTCCCTGAGGTTATAAGGAATGGACAGCCCTTCTCAGTTTCATTCTTCTTGAGGGTGGTCCCTGTGATGGTGGTGGTGGTGGTGGTGGTGGTAGTGGTCGTGGTGGGCATTGGCTATGCAGATTTAAAAGGGAACTAACTTGACATTATGAAGTGAACTACATGGAAAGTCAGTGAATGGGTGTTAGGTGCTGCATTTTGCTGCCCCCTGGCTGTGTTTGTTTAATGATCCTTTAGGTTTAATTTACTGACATAGTCAGGAGCTCACTTCAGTTAATACTGCTGTCCTTATTAAAAGGCTGCTTTCTGGAGCAGAAGTCTCCACACTAGGACATCTGTACTCCCAAGGGATCAGGGGCAGGGTGTGCTCATGACAATCCCTTGAGGTATGAGAAGAAAATGTTAGAACTTCCAAATGTGTTTATATTTTCTCTTGTCCATTATAAATACTGCTTGAGTTGCCGTATAATGTGCACTCTAAATCATATATCACACAGTATTATTAAGATGAATAAATATACACAGCTTTTTACCACTAGTAGGGGTGCATGATTAAAAAGAAATTGGAGCTTCCTGCTCCAGATTGGGCCACGATGTGTGACCTCTGCCTGGGTCCTGAATGGCCAAAAGACTCGTGGTCCCTGTGGGTTGTCTATGTCGGACTCTCCTGTGCCTCTCCAGCATCATGTAGAAAGAATTTATATCTCAGAGATGACCAGACTCTTGGCTCCAGTCAGGCCGCAAACCCAAATTTCTGGAAAAGTGTGACCTTGCATTCAGCGTGCTGAAACCCATCCCCACCCTATGGAATCTATTATGTACTGGTACAAGATAAACCTGGGTTTATGGAGAAGAGCTATTTTGTTTAAATGATAGCAAAACCACTTCCTCTTTTCTTGCTTGTGTTCAAACAGGTACTACTTAGGATTTTAAGTTGGGTAACAGTATTATAAATTTAGCTTGAGCCACTAAGCTGCTTTTAAATATGCTGCTATAGGTAAGATGTCATCGAAAGTTTAGCTTTTTTATTCCATGCCAAGATTTTTTTCCTATACCATCATTTTAAAGGAATCATCTGTCATCTTTATACATTTAATTTCCTACTTGTTCTTTTATCCCTCAGAAAATATCTCCTATACATTATTTGCTACTAAAAAGGCTTGAGAAGGTCAACTACTAATCCCTCAATTCACAATCATTGTGAACCTTTTCAACTGTGACCTTTCGGTTACACATGACACTGCTGTGGTTCCTGCCTTTCTTGGCTCTTTGGAGACCATTCGAGATCTGCCTTTCTAAGTGCTGAGAATTTATAGCCAGGTGGGTGGCCATCAGTCCTTCACTCTTAGCATCCTCTCTATTCTGAACACCTTTCTTCTTTCTCCCCACAAGTGAGCTCCCCTTCTCTTCCTGTCCACATTCTCTCCGTTGTCGAGTCATACAACTATAGGGCTGTCTTTAATCTCTCCATCCTTTCCCCTCTCATAGACTGGTGGGATTAAAATATCTTCAGGATCCACACCACATCTTATTTATGTTCATCATCTGATGAAAGTCCAAGAAGTAACACAGTTGAAAAACAGAACTTCTCTGGAGAACTGGGAGGGGAACTGTTCCTCTCTCCCCTAAGAGTCCTCTGGAATCTTTGACAGCAGGGTCTATCCATGGACTGTCCTGTTTCCAGTTTCTAGTCTCACTGCTGGAAGTCACAGTAAGTAATCCAGAGCCTCCATTAGTGCGTCAGCTCTCTTGCCCTCCATTCTTGCCTATGAAATACCTCCTGCACACCACTTCCACATTCATGGATCAAAAGAACAGTCCTCATGAACTTTCACCTTCGTGGCAAGCTCAGAGTTGGCTACATACTCAATATTCATTCATCCCTTTCTTCCTAAGAAAACATACATTCTGTTCAGGGATGAACTGTGTTGGCTTAAACCAAAAAATGATAATCCCATTCCTCGTTTCATTGTCTGACTTAGAGAAGAAGACATAAAGCATGCTAGGAGCTTCTGCAAGATTTATCTCCCTGATAAAAAGGAAAAATGCCCAAGGAGGACTCCCTGCCTTTGAATGTGATTTTATGAAGACATGACAATTATAAGTTGTGGCAGTCATATTGTGACCTCAAAAGGAAGCCAAGAGAGGCTGACTTTGCCCTGGCATCACTGAGTTGCAGAATTACTTAACATTGCAATGTTTTAATTCTGATTTCTTGTAAAGTGAGACAATACAATGTCCTTATTGTTTAAACAGTTGTTTGTTGGACTTTTGGTTGTTTTTGCAGTAGAGAGCATCATAACTGGTAAATCCCTCAACCATACCTGAAGGTTCCCCAATGCTTAATGGATCAAATACAGACCTCTGCTCTAATTTTCAATGCTTTCCTTGTGTGATCTTGGCCTAATTTATCAGTGTCATCTGAAAAATTGTACATTTAGTACCCCTGCAGGACAGATAGACAAAACCTTGAGCTGCTCTGACACATGCTCATGCCACTTGCTTCATCTAGCATGTGTTCCTCACATATCTCAACCTTTGGGTGTCATTTTCTCTTCCTCCAAGTCCTCATCACTCATCTCAGCTTTCTTGGACTTGTCTTTGTGTTATTTTTCCCACCTTGTTGTATTGCAGTCATTTATGTTCATGTCTTGTCTCTTTAAGTTGTAAGATCCTTAAGAGCAGAGTGTGAGTCTCAGGCAGCATCCATATGCTCTGCCACGCTCCACACCACACCCTGTCCATAAATCCCACTCCATAAATGTTTGCTCAGCTAAAATAAAGCCCTGCTTTGATCTGGCTTTTTGGTTATATCTCAGAAAGCGCCAAAGACATTTATCTCTTGGAAATAATCTAGCCTTAGATGTACACTAGTGTCAACTTCAGCCCCAGACCTGATTAAATGTCAAGACTCATATGGGATACTTCCAAGTCATAGGGAGGCTTAACTGAAAAATGGTGTTTGACCTCTCAGCAGCCCTTTCATGAACACCCTGTGTTTAGGCTCTAGCAATGTGTATCATTATTTCAACTTAACCTATTCACTTGGAGAAAATAATATTTATTTAGTGGGTCACCACTTTATTCTGTTTCTACAAGTGGTACTAATTACAATCCTTTTTGAATTTGTAATATTATACACTCTTTAAACATATTTAGTACAGAAATCCCTACAGTGGGGATCTTCAAATTGGGTCAATTCCATGTCAAGACCCATTTTAGGCATATTTTGCTGTAAACCGAAAGTCCACTGGCCAACTGTTCTTGTCCCCCACTATAAGGAATAGGGACTTAGGCCATGAAAGCAATCCATAGTCCTAATGTTATCATTTCTAGAAAAGATTCACATCTTTCTTTTTTTCTTTTCTTCTCCTTTAATACTGGGGATTGAATAAAGGGGCACCCTATCATTGAGCTACATTCCCAACCCTCTTGCTTTTCTTTTTTATTTTGAGATAGGGTTCTATAAGTTGCCCAAGTTGGCCTGAAACTTTTGATCCTCCAGCCTCATGCTCCCAAGTCACTGGTAATTACAGGTGAGAGCCACTGCACCTGGCTTTACATGTTTGTTTCTAATAATCTCCCTTTACAATTACCTTTGGCAGGATAGGATTTTTAATCAGCAGTTGTTATTTTGAATAATTATTTTAACTATAGTGGCTTTGCTCTGAGAACTATTGATTTAACATTATTTTAAAAAAATTCCAAGTGAAAATATGAATTAGTTGCATTCAGCTGAAGCATTGATTTGGTTTGCTTGCTTTTCACCAATTAAAATATATCTGCTTTTTAAAAAATTTCTATTATTTTAGTACATTCAGCTTTAAATTTCCTATATCCCAAGAAAATGTGTATTTTTTAAAAAATTAAATGTTTTACTAAATACCCAAATACAAAATAAATTTGACCATGTCCCCTTATCATTTTAAATTTCTTGAAAGTATATTATTGAAAGTTAGTTTGAGATCATACACCAAGAAAGCTCTATTGAGAAGAAATATTTTGATGTCAAAAAGATATTTTCCGGTGCATAAAAAATGTTGTGGAGATTCTACACCAAACTCTGAACAAAGGTTATTTCTGGAGAGGAGATTAGGGCTATAATTTTTACACCCTTCTTTATGGATTCATGTGTTAAAATTCAATCTATAGGGTTTTTTAAAAAAATGGTTTGGATGCACATGAGAACACTGATTGGTACGACCCCCACTTACATTGATAGATGTGGAGGAAGGTCTCGCTGAGTTTGTTGGTGAAAAGAGGCTCAGGGAGGTCCCGGAAGAACTGCTTCACCATGTCTGCCACATCATAAGCGGACTGGTCTTCATAGCTGACATTCTCAGGAAAGTTCTCGTTCATCTGACGTAGGGCATGGATTCGAGACTTCACTCCTGACTTGCGAAAAAGACCCACCTGAAATGAGCCATCAGGACACATTAGCTGGGCTGTCCTTTCCCTGACACCAGAAGGCTTGGGACCAGAACTGAATGAGCTAAAATTGCATTTTAATTCACAATTCTGAATACTCCTGTAGCTACTACATGCAAAGCTGAACAATGATGTCTCTCCTGTGAAGTGAAGATAAGAATAAGACCCCACTGCCCCGGACTGTTGTGGAGACTGAATGAGAAAACATATGTGAAGCTGCTGTGTGACCCGTAGAGTTCTGGTACACTGTAGATGTCAATATTGTTTTCACTTATTCAAAAAGTAGTGATTAAGCATCCACTATGTGCCAGGCATTCTTTTGCTAGGAGTCATTAGGGAGCAGAGTAGACAAAATTCCCTGCCCTTTAGCATTTACACTTTCATGGGGATTTTGAGAAAGTCTGGGCAATGAAAATTTTCCTGGGAGTAAGGTGCTTGCTGGAAGGAAGGGTCCAAGATAAGCAACCATATTTAATACCCCTTGGAAGAGAAGTCTATAGGGAATATGCCCACGCAAGAAAATATTATTATAAGTACATAATTTGATTTAGGGTCTTATTTGCTTAATCCTTGGCACCATGATGTATGTGGCTCCTATGCCTGGCACTTACTACTCCACTTTGTTTTGTATATAGACCCCTCTATTGAGAATGACAATTGGGGGGCTTTTATTCAGACATGATCATGTCAGTCTTTTTTCACCTCTAGGACTTAAACACCTCCCTGCTTGACAAATAAACAGAAAAATAAGAAACCAAAAAATAATGGCCTGAATAGGGATGAGTGAGGTAGGCAGAGCCCTCACTGCAAGAGTGAAGATCCTGGCCTGGTTGGGCAGGTTAAGCTCAGGCCCTCGAGAAGCCCTCCCCACCCTGGACTTGCTTCCATCCATAAAAAGAACTGAGCTTTCCTGGGAGCTCTGGCTTACAGTGAAAGAATGTCTGATCATTTTAAATGCCTGGAGGGCATCAAGTTTTTCAAAACTCAGTTTTTTCAATCTTTATTTTCTACTCCTTTCATTCCTCAGTGGCTCTGAGGTTGGCCCACTTATGCAAAGCAAGGTGGGAACATTCCCAAGTGGCTGGATGGTAGACAGTGGCACCAGAGTTGGCAATGAAGAAAATATGAGCATGGTTGTCTCGCCAGCTCCTCTGTGTGCCAAGATCACACCTGGGCCCTGACCCAAGTTCAGGTGTCTGACAAAGGCTCTCATGATTGTTGCTATAAATGAGAGCAGCCCTAAAACCCCAGTTCTTTTAAACTGCAGTTAAAGCAAAGGAAGAACTCCAGGCCATTAGAGAACACTCAGGTTTTTATATATGTCAGCTGCATGGATCACAGGGGAAATTATACAGAGTTGCTTTTTGCGGTCACAAAAACAGAATCTTAGCAATATTTCTTTGCATTCCAAGGCTTACCATCCTAACCCTAATTTCACAGGTCAGGATATTCAGACATATTATCACTTTAAACCTTCAATACTTTTTTTTTATTCTTAAAGATTGAAGTATCTAGAAAATGCAAAATTGCTATACTTAGCTTATTCTCCATAAAGAATCTAAATAAAAGTTATCTTTCTTTATCTGGCAACTACTCCATGTTTCATCAAAGTGCATGAGAAGAAAGCATGCATTGTCAAAAGAAAAATATAAGATATCAGATGGGTGATTATTGAAGTGAGATGCATCTTGCGTTTGTTTACATTTTGAGTTTTTAATTTTGGAAGAAGGCCCAGGACTGTGTACATCACAGAACTGTGCTGCATGGGAGTTTTCAGAATCTGAATGCTCTGAAGGTGAATTCTTAAGTGTAAGTCACAAATATTTATCCTCATGTGAGTTGGTATTATTTCATTTGAGAAGAATTCCTATGTTTTTTAAACAGCAGAGAAATATTGATCAGATCTATAAAAAGAGTGTTTATGTTTAAATTGCTGAGCATGTTCCTCTTGTCTACTGTGTCCTTCAAGCTCTGTTTCTAGGTCCATACTAATGTGCATGCACATACACTTCCCAAAGGTGTTTTCTTTGTATTGTTCAGATTCCAAGTTTCTTTCTCTTTTCGGCAAATGTTGTTATTTTAATTATTTTAGACACGTCTGGGGCTCTCCAGTGGCAGGCTCTGAGCTGTTTGTTCTGACTTTGAGCTCATAGGATGTCTCAGGGTTGTCAAAGATTTATTTGTTTTCTTTCAAATTCTGACAATAACATTCCCACACTGCGCTTACCTTCCAGGGGACATGGGAAATATCTGTGTGTTCTATGGATTTCTGTTGGAAGCCAGAGGAAATGTCCTAAACCTAATAAAGGAAAAGTGGTCTCAAATTGGTCTAGATTTGAGATGCAATAGCTAAAGAGGCAGACGGGAAAGATGGAAAGAACTACAGTCTCCAAAGATATTGATGAACTGATGAATGAACTAACCCTGGCACCATCCTGTTTTCTGACTCATTATTGTCTGTATGTGAGATATGAATTTCCTAACATTCAAGCTATTTTGGGCTGAGGCTTCTCCTGGTTGCTGTAGACAGCATCTGGACACAGTAAGCAGAAGGTACTTCTAATGGTGTAGAGGTCCTGAGACCAAAGAAAAGTGCCTCCTATCTATCTGCATAGAACAAGACCACATGGTGGTACAAGTGATTGTTGACAGCCATTTTTTTTTTTCAAAAAGTTTTCAACACGGGTATAACTAAAGATTTTTGTTTTTAATGTAATAAATGGAGATTGAAGAAACGGGTTGCTTCTGAGGGCATCCTCATCATTGTTGATGGTGGTAAGTGAACTCAGATTCCCTTAGCTTCACTAGGAGCAAGACCCAAGAGGGTCTATGTCCTTCATTTACCTCTGTGTCTATCACTGTCAGGTGGGCAATCTGGGCAGTCACACAAGTTCTACTGTTGCTGTTATGAAATTCTCAATAATATATGAAGAAGGAATCACATATTTTCATTTTGTCCAGGGCCCCACAAATTACATAACACGTCCTGCTTTTATATGTCTTCAAAACCCAGCTCAAATATCCTCTCAAAAAAGGAAGCAATGATGGTCAGCAATGCAAAATTCATTTTATAAACATCTTTCTTGCCTGCACTCTCTCGCTCCACCTTAAGAAGAACGAAAGAATGAATAGTGCATAATGTTCCCTTCATCTAGTTTTTCTCTCTTCTCTTTTGTCTTCCACCTAAAAACCCAGCTTTGAGAAACCAAGGGCTGAGGGAATGATTTAAATCGATAGTCTCAGAGCAAGCATCCTTCGTTATATCTGAGATAGGCAAAGTGATGAACAGGCAGCGGATTAGAGGACCCTGGCACTGAGCATGAAGTGCCTTCCCGGCATAATTAGGCTTTTAAAACTTACTGCTCCATTAGAAGGAGCAGTTGGGCATGAGTGCTGCATTACAATTCAAATTTCATCTAAATAATATTAAATCTCCTTCTTGGCATCCTGTTTATGCTAATCCTTTCTGGGCTTAATGATGTTTATCAGGACTTCCATTTCCTCTTCTTTAGAAATTTGCTCAGCTAATGAAGAAAGGTTGGGTTTATTCAGAAAGGGAGAGATTCATAGGGAGAGTGTGCAGTGGGTTCTGATTTTGAGCACTGAGCTGACTTCATATTCGTCAGGAACCGGTATAACCTATGCTTCTGTGCACTGTTGATTTAGGGCAGAAATAAAGGCGCAGACAACAAAGCGAGGCTCCTCTCACGCACTGCTATGTCTGAATACAAATGGTTCGTAATTGAAGGCTAAACTTCCTCATTTCATCTACAGCCATCTGCAAGGGTGCAAATGGATAAGCTATGCTTCATCATATATAAACTGCTCTGCAGTGGGGAGTGTGGGAGGTGAAATGCTGGCACTGTTTCAGGACTTTGTGGGGCTGGAATCAACTCTGTGATGAGTGCTTATGTTCCAGATGAACTCTGAGCTTGAGGGGAAGTGGTCCAGTTCCCTGCATGAATCCTCCTTCCCTCAGATCAAGGACAGAGCCTTAGGCAGGACTTGGATGGTGCTTCCTGCTCAAGCATGGCTTAGAAGAAGGATATTTGGAGACTTTCTGGTCTTTTATGGGTAGGGCTGAGATTTCAAGATCCTGTGCAGACACTGAATCTCTTCTCCAAGGAGGTGCTGCTGGCCTACAAGTGACATTCATCTAGTGTTTCTCTTCTTCCTTTTTTCTCTTGATTCCCTGTCTTTTTGGATTCATTAATTTTTATTTGCTGTTAATTCTCTAAGACAGTCTTCCTCTTCTACTTGGATTTTTTTTTTTTTGGTTCTTCTTCATTTCTCCAGTTTTCCTCAGTTTCCTTCTTAGACAACTTTCCTTTCCCACAGGGATCTGAAGAGTAACCTCTGCATGTTCCCCACAATGAGATGAGGAAGGAAACCCTGCCAGAATTAAGGTGGGAATTGACTGCAGCAAAAGTCCATCTGACATCCTACAGATTCTTCCTGGTGACTGATAACAAGAGAAACACTGTATTGTGCTCAGTCTGGTTACATTTAGAGTCAGTCTTTATGCCCTTGAAATGAATCTCTTTCCTACAAGGCTTTGTCTGTACAGTTTTACAACATGGAATTCTTCCAGACTTAAAAATTAATTAGAAACTTGAGATGGACACTGGGGACAAGCCAGTGAGCAGAGCTGAAGGAGGGTTTGGTGTCCACTCTCCTCTCAGTTTATGACTTTCTTCTCTCCATGCAACTTTTGCTTTGAAAGGAAGACTGGGTCAAATCATAGCAGTAATGCTGGTGATGCATATTATTCAAAATCTCTACTGGGCAGGAATTCCTAAATTTCTATTCCCATTCTATACTTAGGACCTGGTAGAGAGCAGAATAGTGGTATTATAATTTATTTATTTATACCCAACTTTGTTCAAGGAGGACTTTAAGGTGACTTACAATGATACATAAAATACAATAAGATATAGTCAAATTAAGAATAATAGAAAAATTACAGCAAGAGGAAAATAAAGATAGAAAATAGTAACTGAAACTAGGTATGAGGCTGATGTAGAAAATTCATAAAAAAATTATCTATATTTACTGCAGACAGAATATGCATTTGGCTCCAAGCTTCCTAGCAGTCAGTACAGAGAGGAAAACTCTCTGTACACTCAATTGAATGATCCTTGTGTCTATAATATAAAAAACAGATAAATTATCCAGAAGCAGCACACTGTTTTCAAGAGCTGGATAGTGCCTTAGGAAAAAATTATTCCTCCTATTCTCAGATAAAGAACACAACAGGATGTAATGACCAAAATCGTCAACAAAATCTACAGACCAGATTCATCAATGAGTTGCACAGGACCAACTCTTAAAGTGTCCCCTAATGCTGGAGATGGAGCCACCCCAAAGTTCACAAGGTAAAAGCAATTCTAACAGTACAGTAGAATGCAGTGGTTAAACACGGGAGTTAAACTCTGGAGTTACACAGATTTACAAGCAGGTGTTGGCTCCATGATGGAGGCTGGGGTATTAACTACCTAGGGTAGATCTAGGATTAAATGAAGCAGTGAAAGCAGAACTTGCTGGACAGTCAAGAAAGGTTACTGTTATTCAATTTATGGCATAGATGGACTGTATTCCCTTTGGGCATTCCTGAACCAACAATTGTTTTTTCTTAATATATTTTCTTCTGATAAGTAATAGCTGGCCATACTTTTGGAGCAAAATATTCTCTTTCATAGCATCCTATTTTTAAGCACTTTGCTGCCCTTATTTCTGAGAAATATGAGGTATGTTATTAAATTCATTTCACAAAACCAAAACATCATCATTGCAACAACAGCAGCCACTCCACCTTCTACAATGACATCCAAATATGCAAAAATATATATCTATATATCCTCTAGATTAGACATGCAAAAGATTGAAGAGCATAATGTCTCCAGTTAAATCAAAGATGATTTCAAATGACAAAGTTACTCCTACTTTGCTCCACCAAAACCTAGTATTTAATTCATTCAGAAATCATCTTGCCTGTATGTGTGCTTTCAGTTTTGGTTCTCTACAAGAATCAGTGCCAAGATCTTTGAACTCATGTAACTCAGCTCATTTGTGTCAACTGAGCCATGGTCAAGGGCAAATCAATAAAAGTTTTGAATAATCTAAGGTTGGTACATATTCTCTGCATACCATTAAAAAGTGTGGTGAACAAAGATGGTTACTTTGTTGCCTGCAAATACATCCACTACTCAAGGTTGCAATTTATGAAGCAGGGACATGACTTTTATTTTGGACAGAATGTTTAAGAAACTAATGGGTGTTAATTTGGAGAAGCAAAGGCTTTGCTTTGTAAATTACAGGATGGATTTCACTCTGGGCTTAATCACAGTCCACCATTATTATGGTCCTCAAATAGTCTCAGAGGCAGAAAATAATCTCTAAATATTTTGTATAACAAAAGCTTTAATCAACTCTTTTAGATGAAAGGATATTTGATTTAGATCATACTGTTTTCATATTTTTTTATCACTTTTTACTTGTACATTTTAAAAAGATGTAAATAAATATGTCTTTGGTTTAAGATTTCCTGGTCATATGCTGCTTCAAAAAATTAATAAAGGGAGTTACAAAAACCAATTTATTTTTTTACAAAAATAATATGAGAGGGATAAAAGCATGCTGTGAAATCAGTGGTGGCATTGAGACTATAATTAAAAAGCAAATGCAAACTGGGCACAGTGGTACATACTTGTAATCCTAGCCACTCAAGAGGCTGAGGCAGGAGAAATGCAAGTTCAAGGTCAGCTTTAGCAATTTAGTAAGACCCTCAGAAACTTAGCAAGATCCTCTCTCATAAAAAGTAAAAAGAATTGGGGATGTAGCTCAGTGGTAAAGTGCCCCTGGTTCAATCCCCAGTACCAAAAAAAGAAAAAAAAAAAAAGAAATGCAGGACATAGCTTACCTTTCAGTTTCTTGGGAATGTAAATTAGACATCGCAGGTACAAATATTAACATTAACTTTCTGCAGTCACTTCAACGTGTCACCCCAGTAGTCATGAGGAAACATCCTCACAAAGCTTGGCAGGGATTGAGCCTAGTCAAATTAAATTTTAGCATGTAAAGATTGTAATGCCTTTTAGTTTTGGTGGGGCAGATCTTGCCTGGGAGTGAACAGATCTAACTCAGTCTGGCATTCCATCAATCCAAGTCAAAATCTAGGTTTACAGCCATACCTGATCAAGGCAGTTGCTACGAAGATATCTCAGTGCTTGCTGAATGCTCTGAGGCAAAGGTTGTCCCGTTCTTTGGACGTGGACTATGAGAGGAACACCAAAGACAGCCTTGTCTTTGTAATCAGGAACTTTCATCCTCTTCATGAACTTTGGAACTGACCTAGAATTCACAGAAACCAGGTCATGCAAGCCCCCTGGGGCACACCGTGGGGAGAGGCTGTGGAAGCAAGAGAAAGGAAGCCAAGCTCTTGTTGGAATACCCGAGAGACACAGGGAGAATTCAACATTCTTTCTGTGTTAATCACATTGCATGGCAATACTATGTGTGGCCCTTGCCTATGTTATGTCTACTAAACAGCATTTGCAGAATGTATTTGTAGCTTTGTTTTCAAGTCAAATGGACAGTTTTCCAATTGAATTGTTATTGCCACATCTCTCAAGTGATGAACACTTAAAAGTCCCCAACAGAATAAAATTAAACACACGTAAAAATTCCAACAGGAACAAGAAATCTGGTTGGGGTTGCAGGAAAAAAGAGAGGAGAGAAGATAAACCACGTTTTTTGTTTGTTTATGTTCTTACTTCTCTGGAGCCAGTTGCATTTTTTAAAGGAATTTTAATACATAAGCATATATTAATTTGACCATGCAATTTATAAACTTCTAAAAAAATTTTTTATAAAAGCACCATGGATTCATCTACATACATAATATATAACATAGGGACAAAAATTGACACATTTTCAAATTCACCAAATCATCTACAATAGATCTATATACAAGTTCCAACATATGCTTTAAAGTCAATTCCTTAATTACAAAGGTTCACTGCATATTCTCATTTTAATTTTCAAATGAAATAAAAGCATAAATGTATTTGAAGAATCAAATGCACTTTGAGTCAATCAATGTTCTAAGTAGTGAGTTCTGTATTGGGAGAGAAGGTACAAGTGACACATGTTTATCTGCAGAATGCCAGAATTATTTTATAGTCAGTTTATTTTTAATTCCTCTGTTCACAATTAATCACCCTTTACTTGTCTCTTTTTTCTGTCTTGGAGTCTGACTGCCTTCCCTGGAAACCAACTGAGAGCTACAAATAAAGCAATGCTTCCTGCAGGCTACATCACACCCGAGCTGCGCCTGCCCGGAGGAAGGCGGACAGGGAGACAGAACTCCGTGCATTACTTCAAGGACAGCGTCAGGACAGGCAGTGAATGGATTCTTCAGACATCAGAATACAAACACTGAAGTTTTTGCAATCGCATACTTAGCTGTGAGCGAACAATCCCCCTGTGAACGTGCTACGCACCATGTCCAGCCATGCTTGTTGGACATGGAGTACTTCTCCATGATGGCTGTGAGGCGGAGCAGTGAGAAGCGCTGGAGCAGGTTCAGCTGGCCGGCTGTCTGACTGCTGATGTGGGGTGATGCCGGG
The DNA here is from genome assembly GCF_021218885.2 of Marmota monax. Lineage (NCBI taxonomy): Eukaryota > Metazoa > Chordata > Mammalia > Rodentia > Sciuridae > Marmota > Marmota monax. The sequence continues at coordinate 8,031,515 of NW_026693082.1, forward strand.
GATGGCTGGGGCTGGTGTGAGAGCTGGAAACTGTTCCATCGGAGTCGCCTTGAGCAGAAAGACCATCAGAGAAGCCAGTCACAAAGTGGACTCGGTACTGGGAAACACAGGATATCCTTCATCTATAAGCAGCTAATCAAAACCTTTTCTGAGCCAAGAAAATCACAGAACAAATGTAATCGACAACACAAATGTATAGAATTGAGATAAAAAATTGTTTTTTTCCAAGTTGGAAAAATTATCAGTTTTGTTATGAGGTTTAAATAAATGATTCAATAATTTTTGTTTATTCCCAAATTCATTCCCCAAATATTGAGAACTTGAGACTCGTGTGTGTGTGTGTGTGTAAGAGAGTGACAGAGACTGAAAGACACAGAAAAAGGAAAAGAGACAGAAATGGAAACAGAAAGATGGAGACAGAGACATAGAAGGAGGGTGAGCAGAGAAGGAGTGCTCTCAGACATTTGGGGGCTGTAGACCACTTCATGCTTCCTTCTGGGCCTCTTTGTCTAACTCCTGGACAATGTTGAGATGGAGACTGAAAGTGACAGGCTCAGATGACAACATATCAATGAGTCTTAAGACTAAGCACTGTTTCAACCAGAGCCAGCCACACACACAGTGATAGTGATTCTACTAGTTAGAGCCTCCCAGGGCCATTTTTTTTAGGGTATTTCTGAAATAATCTTTGTAAACCAGCTTTTACATGGTTTATAATCAGCATCTTAAAGCAAAACCAGTTTATGAGGCACCCACCTTAGATCTCAGATATTTCTCATGGGATTAAAGAGTTTAAATTTGGAAGTAGAAACATTTTAACTAATACTGGGAAGCATCTGTGCACAGGGACTGTGCCTCAGTTGTCTGTCATTCCCCATGTGGATGCCTAGTAAAGAGCTTTGCAAATAAGAAGCTCAAAATATTTTTTTTTAATAAAACTAAGATTGAAATAAAGGGTAAAGAGAATTAAATGTGTTTTGACATGGATTTGGTTAATGCATCTGTACAAAAGATTCACTTCTGTTCAAATAATTCTAAGCCACATAAGAATGGCATCACCCAAGAATGGTATCAGGCTTTCTGTAGATTCTCTATTTATTTATTAAAGCAAATAAACAAAGCATAACTCTTACAAAATGAATGAAACTCCATTTTATGAAATCATGCCACCTACCTGTTTGGCCTGGTCAGAGAAGCCCCTACACCAGAATCCCTCCTTTCTCTGACCCCAGGGGCCTCAGACTCATTCAGAGAAGTTCCGTCTCTTTCTACATCACTGGGTGTTGTCCGACCTTCTGAGACAGAGTGGCCTTCAAAATCTAAGGTGATCTGATTAGGAGATGGCAAGGCAGGTAAACCAGGTTCCCCACCCAACGCATCATGAGTCTGCAGTTCAGGCAAGACATTTTTCGACCAGTCAGCCACTACTTCTTGGAGTCCATTGACTTGCTGCAGGATGTCATCCAAGATGAACAGGTCATCTTTCTCCAAGTCCAGCAGATCTCCTGTGCTGGCATACAGATGGGAGCCGGGGACGTTGTCATAGATACTGACTCGGCTTGCTCTGTGGCAGGATGCCATGAGCCTGGGCTCCCTCCCGCCAGGGCCCTGCTGCCTGCCCAGGGAGATGCTCCCAGTCCTCCAGTTAACCCCATTGCTGTTATCTGTGGGTGACAGGCTTTCGATAGAAAGTGCCTTGGGGAATGTTCCTGGTTTATGATCCTTGGGAATATGCACCACCAAATTCTCTTGGGAGTGAAACCCATGGGTGTGGCTTTGGTCTTCTGTATCCCGCAGTGCTGTCCCTGCCAACACATCCAGGTCCTCCAAGTACATGCCCCCACGCTTGTTGGCCTCCTGGTGGCATTTTCGTTCCTTCAGGCATGGCGTGCTCACCCCACTGCTGCTGTTTGAGGGGCTGCTTTCACCACTGGATTTACTGGAGCATGGAAGCCCTTTTCTGCAGGCAGCTGGAGGTGAGTTCTGGAGATCTCCATTTGGTATTTGGATGCATTGCATGGCCTTAAAGGACTCGGGCTCCTGTTGTAACACAGGTCCACTGATCACAAGGCCACCTGTCCGCCCTGGCCCCTTATGCTTCCCATGGACTCCCTTAGCTCGGAGTGTTTCCATGCGTTTCAAAATCGACTTGGCCCTGGCCCTGTTGGGTTTCTCATTCTTGGGGTGCAAAGGGTGGTTGAGAGTGTCTCGGGGGGACTGTGGGAGGCCACTGCTGACTAGGGTGGCCTCCAGCATTACTGGGCTGTCAGCACAGTACTGGCCTGACTGACTGCGGCCGTCACTGCCTCCGCTGCTTTCACTGTGAATGGAGCAGACCTCGGGCTCACTCAGGTCTGTGAGGACACTCTCACTGCTGGTTGTGTTTCTCATCATAGGGCCCACGGGTGACCCATTTCTGTCTCCCCCAGGGAATAGTGTGTGCAGGTCGTCCACACGAGACCACCTGCGGCTGGTTCTCTGGAAAGTCCATTTGTTGCTGATGCAAAGATCTTCCTCATCTGAGTCGTCACCCTGCAAAACATCAGGGAGGAGGCTCATTACAGGGAGCTTGCAGCAAGGCGACCTAGGCAGGCACAGCACTTCCACCTCCTTACCCCTCACTTTTGGCACTTATGCTGGGGTTCCTTGACACCCTTGCTTGGCTCCTCCTCCACTTTCATTATAAATCCTCTTCCTCCCCAGAGGACCTCTTCTTAACTTGCCAAGTTTCCATTTTCATAGAATTTTTGCATCCTTCTTTCTTCTCTAACAATTTTTTCCTGACTGATTACAAAGAGGGTGTAATTACCATCTGACTAGACAGTCTAAATATAAAACACCTGCAGTCCTCTGTTTCACAAAAAAGCTCAACTCTGCTATAAAGGGTACTTACTTCTTTTCCCATATCTCTTTGCTGAGTCCCAGGACCCTTATTCTTTAGGTAATTTCTTTGGAACCTCAATGTCAACAGATCTTAAAACTAACAATCCTTAACCACAGTCTCCCAAACTTGATTCTTATGGTATATTTCCTGTATAAATTAACAGCAAAATCATGTACTAAATTTCTTTGAGTAGAATTTTGGGAGTCAATGTGGAGATCACATTTGAACAGAGTTCAATCAAGCTGCTCTGCCTTCTGCAGGAATGCCTTTGGAGGGACATGCCCTCTAAGTTGTGGTCAGTCCCCAGGGCTTTGCAACGTCCTGCCTTCTGTATCTGACACACTGGCCTCACCTGTTTTTGCCTGAATCTGCAACACCTGAGAGATGACAGTCTTCATTCCCTGAGGGCAAAGATGATCTTATTTGTCTTTGCATATCTTTGGGTCCAGCATGGACCTTGAGGGAGAGCATATAATTTACTTTCAAAATGAAGGGTCAGCTCCTGCTCCCTTTTCACCATGCACACCACCAAGACCCTATGTGGAAATGATTTTCAAATCCGTTACCTCTTTCATATCTTCACTCTCACTCCCTTGTCTAGGACCCTGCCACCTCTCTCTAAATCTATTACAGTAAAAACCTGGCGAGAATTCTTGTCTCCAGCATGTTTCACAACTAAGTGGCTTTCCACAGTACACTCCAAATATGATGATGTATAATTTCCCAGAACAGAAGCCTTCAGCTTGACAGCATCCACTCTCAATTGTTACAGGGAAGGTCAACAAGAGCAGGGCCTGTCTTTCTCTATTTTGCTTACATTTATATCCTTCCAAATCTCAAACCCATAATAATTGCTTAACTTTTTTTTTTTTTAAATTACTTTGTCATCCAGTTCTAAGACCTGGTTCTGACCGGTAGTGGCATGGGTTAAGAGCTATGCAACAATGTACAAGTTACTTACTCTCACTACAGTAAATTTCCATTATGTGTATAATCAAAAATAGGCTTTGCCTCATATGTTTGCTGAGGGAATTAAATAAGGTAATGTATTTGATGGTCCCTTGATGTGAGTTATTTGTTTACCTGTCATTTTTCCATGTTTCAATTGTTTATCTATCTTTCAAAATCTAGATTCTATCTGGGTTGGACGAAATTCCAACATTCAAGAATAAGATGGAAGAAAGTACAAAGTCAAGGTACAAACAGGCATTCCAACTTTGTCTTCACAGTGGGGAACTTAGCTTTGATTTTTAAAGCTAAATCGTATGGAGTTTTGGTGAAAAAATTTTAGAAATTGTAATTGTACACATGGAAAAAAGGCAAGATTCTGGGACTATGGCTCAACATAGGCTTTCTTTATGGTACTTTCGACTTCCTCTTTTTCTGTGATTAATATCATAAAGACCAACATCTGAGGGACATTTATGTATAAAGCAATATGATAGCTGAAGGCTGAGCTGTTAGATTTTCAGATCACATTTCAAGAAGCTTGTAAGAAGAAGTTGATATTGAGTAAGTATTCTGAAAATATCCCTTCAACAAAGAGTTTTAGAAAAGGCAAAAGAAGGATCCACTTTTAGAGAAATATAGATATTTAAAAATAGAAACTATAATATTTAATTTTGGTTCCAAGGACTCTCTCAAGCCTGGTTACTGATTCGAGCAAACCACATACTAGTTGGATAAAGACTCCTTTATTTAGGTTAAGGAGAGATGCCAAGCTGGGCTCTGTGGACAGGGGCTAGAATGCACCCATGTCTGCTGGGCTTTAGGAGCTTATTCCACTAGATTTGGCCAAGAGGAAGACATTTACAACCCAACCGAGGCATGTGGAAAGTGGTAAATCCCTGAAAAAAGAGGCAAAGAGTTCAGGGAAATTCTGTAGTATTTAAGTTTTTTGAACCAAAGCAATAAAAAATAAAGAAAAAAAAAATAAAAAAGAAAAAAAGCACCCCTTCTCCTTTTGCTAAAGGAGAAGCATAAAATTATCATAGTATATCCCCAATGGCATAAAATTCTGAGTCTGTTTTTTCCATTAGTACAAGATCTTTTAAATTGTTGACTATAACATACAATAAGAGATTCATTTTCCACCACAATTCAGGGTATATATGTATATTACATTAAAGCAAAAAAAAATGCTATAATAATTATCCCTTTTTGTTTGTACTCTCATATTTTATCCAGGTTGGACATCCTTAATCTAAAATTATAAAATTTGAAATGTTTTGTGTCTATATGATGTTACAAGTGGAAAATTCCACACCTGACCTCATGTGATAAGGTGCAGTCAAACCATAGGCACACTAAAAATATTGAATAAAATTGCCTACAGGCTAAGGTATATATGAAGCCTAGATAAATTTCATCTTTAGAATTGGATTCCGTCCCTCAAGTATTTCATTATATATGTGCATATATTTCATAAAGCCCCCAAATTAAAATCTGTATCCCTTCTGGTCCCAAACATTTTGGATAAGAGATACTCAACCTATAGTCTAGTTTGTTTCATTTTTTAAAACATTGGTTGTTTTTTTTTGTGTGTGTGTGTGTGACCCATTAAATTCATCTGCAGTGTGTTTTGCATGGCTTCTTGGTACATTGTCAGCTTCTTTTATACACTTGGGACCCAGAAGAGTGTTCAGGTGCATGGTAGCCTCCCAAATAGTATTTCTGGAAGTATCTTAGTTTTTAAGAAATTATCAGGTTTCATCTGATTTGTTTTTTAGGTTACAAACAAATTGTTGTGATTATTTAGAAATGCTAAGTGCAGATTTCTGGGAGTTGGATGTGTTTATGAAGACTCTAACTATGTGGTATACAAGATCATAAACATACTATGGATACAGAAAATATGAATTTCATTAAGATAATTGACAATAATATTGTCGTGACTGAGACAGCTAACTATGCTTGAAGCGGCTAGAGTGTTGTTAGTAAGTGGTTGAATAACTTCACGAAAGAGTGTGCTCAAAAGACTGAAAGCAATTGAGGAAGGGATCTCAGGAGGTACAACTGAAGGTTATGGGGATTTTAAGAATAAATTCATGAGTCAGAAGAACTCATGCTTTTAAAATGTAAAGATGACAAAATCCAAAATGCTCTAAAGTCTGAAACTTTAGATACCACAAGTAGAAAATTCTGTACCATAAAATTCTCTTCCATCTGTGTACAAAATTACTAAATATATTCCATAAATTACCTATAAGGTGTATAGGCCCCATCCCCAAAGTATCTCATTTAATATATGCAAGTATTTCAAACTCTAAAAATATCCCCAATACACTTCTGATCCCCAGCATTTTGGAAGGGATATTTATCCTGTATTGAGATCTATAAATATCTTAACAGAATTGAAGAATGGTTTGTTGATAAGTTGAAACTGCATGAATAAATATAAAAATACTCCAACTTCAAAAATAAATTATAAGATATCTTATAGGATGAAACATACTTAATTCAACTCCTCTTTCAATTAATAACCTTGAGCGCTTGAGCAGATTTAATCTTAATGTGGGTTAACCATGGAATATGGCTACCGAAGACACCAGAGCAAGGATCCAGAGTCTCAGGAGGTTAGAGTCCAGTGTGTCTTTTTTTCTTCTGCCATATAGGGGATTGAACCCAGGGGCTTTACCAATGAGCTGTATCTCCAGTCTCTTTTTATTTTTATTTTGAGATAGGGTCTTGCTAAATTGCCAAGGCTGGCCTTGAGTTTGCCATCCTCCTGCCTCAGTCTCCTGAGTCACTGGGATTATAGTTATACGCCACTGTGCCAGGTAAGCCCACTGTATTCTCATTGGTCACATCAATCAGGAACAATGGACTTTTTCTAAATATTATATTTAGGGAGTACATTTCTAGAGAAGAACAATCAGGATGAGCAAGGATCTAGGAACCACTATGTTCTGTGAAGGAAATCTAAAGAACTAACAGTGTTTGGTTTAGAAACAAGGAACTCTAGACAGTGCAACTCAAAGTGTGGTGGGGGTTGCCTGGGGCCCAAAACTTCCCAGTCATGTGAGATAGGCACAGAAATTGAGAGTAGGCATTAATTGACTGTCCCCATTTGACAAGGGCTTTGCTATCCAAGATCAAGATTGGTGGATCAGTCTTTTCACACAGGGTAGATTGGTTTATCTACTACAACCCACAGTGCTTCATGTATAGGCTCGATTGTTCCACATAAAGATAATCTAAATTTACAACTTTATAATTACAAGACATGGCTAATGAGGAGGGTATTAGATGGACTTTGAAAGTATGGAATGACCTGTTTCATTAGAATAACAGGTGTTTGAAGGAAAACTCTCAGTTTTCAAACTGCTTTAAATTCTCAATTCCATTCTAGTCAGTGTACTCTGTAGGCGAGTTTCTGACTGGTATTAAAACAAAACAAAAAAGAAACATTTTAGATGTACATTATTCCTGTGATTAGGGTGGTTGTCCATTCTACCAAAATTATATAACAAACAAAAACTCACTGTCACATTAAAATTCTTATATATCCATGATTACAGTGATGGTTCGAAATGTGTAGACAGGTATTTAATATGAGGAATTTGTTGCCATCTCAATGTAAAATTTTTATTTACTTAAGATAGATGAATAACAAAATTATGAGTAGGATCACAATTCTTCATATGATGCACATGTTCAATAAAAATATGAGCAGTTTTTGTCATTTTTTTCTATTTTCTGTTTCTTCTATTTGTTCTGCTCATATTCATTGGGGTGTAATTTTGTGTCTAATACTAAAACATTTAGTATTGCTAAAGCATTTACTAAAATATTGGTATTTTCCACAATTAAACATTTCATATTTCTAACTTATGTGCATTAAATTTTATAAAAGTATTGTGGCAGACAAGAAATAAAAATAAAACAAAACCCCAGGTAATTTACTACAAATAGTTTGGGAAAATTTGTTCTGGATTGAGCAGGGGTCAGAAAACTTTTTCTGTGAAGGGCCAGATAGTAAGTAGTTTAGGTCTACAGGCTTTATGGTCTCTGTTGCAAATACTGAACTCTGTTGTCTCAAAAATAATGGTTATAACTGTGTTCCAATAAAACTTTATTTACAAAAACAGAATAGTAGTTTGTCAATCTCTGCTCTAGAGGACAGAGCTGAAGGGCTGGTATATGCAAAAAGGAAAATCCACAGTCTCCAGAGAAAAGAGCTAGCATCAGATGGGCTAATTTATTTCTTATCAGCTTTTAGCTTATTACATGGAAGACTGCTAGTAATTAGAGAAAAAAAAATAAGGTGCCTTGTGATGGAAAAAGCTCATCCTGTTGAGAAGCTTACAAGCGGGGGCTGAATGAATTGTGAGGGACGCTCTGAGAAAGAAATCCTGTAGTGAGGGGGTGGGAGGTTGGAAAACATGACCGAGGATCCTTTCCAGCTCCAAGATTCTAAGGTTCTAAGACATTCACACGCAATTCAAAACTGTTCATGTTCTCTAGTCAAGTGAATGATAGAAGACAATGTTGTTTTTCTCTCATTTGACTCTGCTGTTCAGAGCTGCCAGAGGAGTGCTATTTGTGGAGGATATGGGGCTGGGAAAGGCTGTGAGGAGGTGGGGTGAAGACTGGGCCCTCAGCCACAGCTGCGGCTCCTCTGCAATGCCCATGGCATCCAGGCAGGGGTGCTGGCTGCAAGGTGGCAATTAGTCATGGTTTTTATGTTGCTTTCCACCGTTGGTCACGATTTCAGAGAGTCTTATTAAAACTGGAATTTAAACCAGAACCTTCTTTTGAAGCTGCTCTTTCATTCCTGGGCCGTCTTTGTTATGAGGAAAGACCAGTCTGTTGTGGGCATGTGTCTCCTTTTTTCATTAAGAGCCTGACGGGAGTCTCCAGAATCCATTTTTCCTTTGAATAGAAGTCACATCACATAAACACTAGCCAGAATCAGGGAGCTCAGTGTCTTCATGAAGCCAGTGTGAATTTTGTAGGTAATAATGAGGAAGAAACATTTTTCTGAGGATTGGCAGCTTGGTGTGTGCCTTAGGGTTTTTAATTTAGATGAGTCTCCGACGTTTGGCTTTTTCTAAAAGTGAGATCATTATTCACTGAAATTATATATTCCTTGGAGACAGATGCCAAACAGACACTCCATAAAGAGGGGATTAAAAAAAAAACAACCCTGGAATTTGGTCATATCTTTACATGGGAAAGAGGAGCCACAAGGATCTGCAGCTGCAAGAGGCAGCTAATCCACAGTTACATAGACATTTAGAAGCGTGTCTTCCATTAAAGTTAACTGGGGCTGAGTGGCTGAGTCAGCCTGTTCAGGGCAGGAATGTGCCACTTGGAATGAGGCAGGGCTGAAAAACCTGAAGTCACAGGCAGCCCACTGCAGGTGTGCCCAGGCTCTCCTGAAATGCCTCTTGGCTGAGTTTTAGTCAACCTTTCAGTGAGGCCAAGATCAGATGAGAACACTGGTCTCCACCTGACTCTCAGAGGCAGGGACAGCAATGTTGAATCCTTAATCAATTTTCTCTTCTACAAAAGTGGTTAGACACTATCTTGTGGGAGGGCAGGTGCAATGTCATTCTCCTGGTGCTTTACAAGTGACATCTGACATATACCTAACCAAGTATCTTCACTATATTTATATCACTTATCTGTGGACTTTTCATTTTCTTCCTTTGATCAGTCCATCCAATCTATGGAATTCAACAAGATTGCCATGAAGACAATCAATGGTAGATTTAATACAGACGGAAAGACACATCTTTAAAAAAACAAAACAGTACAAATAGTTAACTGAATGTATTGCTGAGGAAACATGAGACCCTTCCAGCTCTCAGACAAGGGCCAGAAGCTCACTCAGGTTCCAACACATTTCTGAATATCTTTGAAAGGTGAAGAGAAGCATTCTGGTACCAGAACACTGGTGTTCAAATCCTGCCTCTACCATTTCTGTGTGTCTTTGGGCAAGTAACTGGGCCCTTTGATTTCTGCACCTGTGACATGGACTTAGTGATGGAGAATAGGGTCTGGCAGAGAAGAGGCTCTGTGCTAGCATTTGTTAACCACCCAAACTGCCAGGCAAGCCCATGTCACTCTGCCATAGATTTAACAACCTCAAAGGGAGAAGGACTGTGATACTGGTCACTTGAGCCATTTGGGAACTAGATTCTGCAAAACAACAAGTCAGAATCTCTGAAGATTGGAGCTAAAGATTCTGCTTCTATTTCTTGGATTGCTTAAAACAGGAACAGACCTAGAGGAAATTCTACTGTCTTAATTTTCTTCTAAATAAATGAATTCCAAAGTTGGCTGGAGTTTCACAGGGTGTTCAGTTCCTAAGTCTCACTTTCTATTTTTGATCACTTGGACTAGTGTTAACCCTGTTCTTATTTTTTTTTATAGTAAAATCAAGAATTACCCTATGACTTATGTAAGAGTAGATCACAGAAATGAGTGCTACACACAACACCTTCTGCATCAGAGTTTGGATTCTCAATAATGCTGGTCATTACTGAGAGTCACAAGTGGGTAGAGACCACATCTTGAATTTTTTTATTTGAAAATTCAGGCCATGACGCTCCAATTTACAGTGGAAAAAGCAGTATTTTATTTAAGTGCATGCTTTTGTGAGACCTATTGCTTAGCAGGGACTGTACAGTGTGTGCCACTATAGCCAACATAAGAAATACACCAAGAATGCCAGAATACTGAAGTGACCAATTTACAGAGGAGCTTTTGTGAACATAATGCATGAGGAGCCTAACAAAGGTTATTCAAGACTATTGAGCCTGTGGGTTTTGAAAAGCTGATGACAGGGTAAAAATCCAGTCACTCCACTTTGTGGGAAACAAATCATGTCATTAGTTTGAGGCATTTTCTTTTGTGATACACTGCAGCTAAAGGTCTGTAGAGGCAGTCGTCTATACCCGCCATCTGAGCACCCACGCTTTAGACACACAGGCATGGCTGTGTTCAGTTTAATAAGAACCATGTGTTACAATCAAAACAACATCTGACCCTCATGCTTCAAATAGTATGTATGCTTCTCAAGGGGTCTATTCAGCCAGACAGCTGTCGGGAGGTATATTCCCACATTTTAAATTTGTCTTTGGCCTGGAAAAATTCCTCATGTTTTAATACTTTTCTGGATATTGTTTTTCACTCCTTTGCTTCCCTAGCTTAAATCGTTGATTCCTAGCTCAAATCCTGAATTGTTTTTAAGGTGAGGTCAATCCAAATTCATTTGAGTTTTTTTGAAGGGGTGCTATTTTAGAGCACAAATTCAGGTTAACGTTATTTTTAAAGATTAGGTTACCCAGGAGGTTCTTAAAATCCATTGGATGTAATGATTTCTCTGGGTAAACCAAAATAAAGAATACTTTCTTTTGACTGAAAGATGTTTTCTCCATTTCTTCAAAATATACTGAGGCTTGATTAGTTAGTTACACAATTGAGATGCTAAAGGAAAAGAAGTAGTGAATGATGCTAATCCTGGATTTCCTTAAAAAGGATCAATTCAGTGACAAAGAGATAGAACATCTCAGTGGTTAGGAGCTTTGGTTATGAAGTTAGATGTTCCTGAGGTTGAAACCCTGTTATACCACTAGCTGTTAGGTTATAGGCAAATGAAAGCCTGTTCGAGGTTTACTTTTTTTTTTTTATCTAGAAAGCAGAGAAGTCTTACAAAAATGAATTAAATGATAACGTATGGTAAGCACATAACCTAGTTTCTGGAAAATAGAAAGTGCTTGACAAAGTACAGTTTGAATATCTCTTACCTAAAATGCCAGGAAAAGGATGCATTTGAGATTTTGGAGTCTTTTTGACTTAGGAATATTTGTATAGGTTTTATTGGTTGAACATCTATAATCAGAAAACCCAAAATCCATAATGCTCCAAAATCCAAAATTTTTTGATCATCATGTAGGTGTTCAAAAAGTCTTGGATTTGGGTATGACAGATTTTGGATTTTCAGGTTAGGTATGCTCAGCCTGTATAGCTTTAAGACTGAAATCTCCAGACTTGTTCACTCAGAGGGAATAACACATGCAAAGGAGCAGAAAATACAGTAACTTTTTTAAATGCACCAAATATTTGTGACTGGATAAAAGTGCAAGGGAGAGAATAGTTAAAACGAGGCAGACTCAGTATTTTGTGGTTATACTGTCGACTAGTTCTTTTAAAAGTTACATCATCAAATGAACCTCCATGAGAATGTATGCATATTTGACATACAGAACAAACCAGAAGATAACTTAGCTTGGACCCATTGATCCTTTTCTGAAAACTCTTTTAATCTACTAGTTTTTGTGGAGTATTTGAGCCTAATATAGGTTGGCATTTACAAATATACAAATTTCGAAAAGATTACCAAGAACTGAGATATTTACATCTTTATTAAAATCCTCTGATAAAAATACTAAAGCAAACTGAAACAGTGAGACAAACAGCTCTTAGAGTGGGTTTACAACGGATTTATTTAGGACCACTGTGATAAGTTGGGATATTTGGAGAAGCAACACAGATGGTAGGGCGTTTCAAAATTTTGTTTGGTTCATGTTGTTTTTAATCTATGAATACAAACTGTTTCTGTTGATGTGGTCATTGTCTTAGCTAGTTATAGACACCTACCTTTTTCCTTTGGAAGTTCACATCAAGTTTCATTGAGGCACACTTGTTCAATGTATTTAGTCGTCTAGAAACAAGGAAAAAAAAAGATGATTACTACCTCTAATGAATCTAAATTGTCTTTCCAGTTTGATAATCCTCCTTTACTTTTCAGTAAAGTTGAAAGAGCAGAAACAACCTATTATGTTCCAAGACAGCAGAAAACATGTAGTTTTCATTTGTGCCTTTTGACCTAAGAGAACTCCGTCACTAGGCCCACCCATATTATACTTTCTCTAATCTAAACCCAGTCCTTTCCGGCTTCCCTTTCCACCCTTCTTGCAATCCATGCCAATCATTTTAGCTATACTTTCACCAGTCCCTCAATCATTTGCCACCTTGACCTTCCATCAACTCTATCCTACTAATCCCCAAATAGGGTCTGTTTAACCATCTGTCTTTTCTCTTGGTCTCAGGCAGTTGGATATACATGGGAAAGTAACTTACACTATATTGCTGAATTATACATGCTATGCCCTTAACTATATTCCCCTCAAAACTCATGTGTTGAAGCTCCAGCCCCCAGTGTGACTATATTTACAATAAAAAGGTACTTGAAGGTAAATAAGGTCACAAGGGAGGAGTCCTGATCCAACAGGATTAGTGTCCCTATAAGAAGAGACTCCAGAGAGCTTATGTGTTCTTGCTCTTTCTTCCTTCCTCAATTCCCCCCATGTGAGAACACCAGAGAAGGTGGCTGTCGGGAGGTCAGGAAGAGGGTCCTTACCAAGAACCAAATCCTGCCAGGATGTTTACCTTGGACTTTTCAGCCTCCAGAACCGTGAACTGTGAGAAAATAAATTCTTATTGTTGAGGCCACCCAGTCTGTGGTATTCTTTCATGGTAGTCCATGCTGACTAATACATATATTTTGCTTTTCACCCTCAGCTGGGCTCCCAAAATTGCTACTCAGCAGCTTTCCTTTCATTTTCCCCTCTGTTTGGTTCCTAATCTCTGGCAATCAAAAAGACCCTGTTCCTCAACTGAAGCCTTAGCCACAGCTGCCAATGAGAAAATATAAACTGTTAGGTATAAATTCTTTTCAGAATCCTTTTCTTCATCATCAATTATATTTATATGCCCTTAATACTGCCACTCTGCTTCTGTGCTCTGCAAGAAAAGATGACCCTATTCTTCAAAGCTAACCTTTTTAACCTTGTTCTTTATTTCAATATCCACCACTTCATCTGGGACTTTGAGATTTCATTTGTTCCCTTCCATTCAGCAAACTCTCTCTCAACTTCTTTCTTCTCTGTCTTCAATAAATTGACTAACCAATTAGTTAGCTACCTAAAGAACTATAATCAAGCAAACTACCAATCTTCTTTCAATTCTACCTCTCCATTAAGGGTCTATACTCACTACTCCAACATTTTCATGTGAAATGTTTCCTTTTCACTATTTGGAAGACATCCTCAATTTTCATCCAATCTGATTGTCATGAAATTCCCTTCACAAATCCCTTATTATTTTTGTTTCAATTTTTTAATAAAAATATCACAATTAATGAATGCATAAGCTTTGAAGAGTTAAACACTGCCCCTCATATCCTTTCCTACTTCTCACTCTTTGGAAACAACTCTTTTAAACTTTTTAATCTTGCAGTGTAAGTAATTATCTACTGAATTTGTTTTTTGGAACACGCTCACCTTTTGTCTCTTCCAAATATAGCCATGTCATAATTCATGGATAAATCAATATTCAGTATTTACCATGACCATGGAAATGCTATTCACATGTATATCATACTTTGATTATTTTTTTCCTTTCAGTTTCAACTTTTGGTTATCTCTGAAGTTAATAAGTATCTAGTTTATTTCCTTAATTTTCTATGTGCTTATCCCTAAATCCAAACCCAAACACTCTCCCAATTACCTCAGTCTCTATGTGTTTTCTATCATATTGGATTGTCTAACAATTTAGTTTCCTTGGAGACTTGTTTCTCTGAGCCTTTTGACCTGTTCTAATCGGGATTTGCTGCCCTTGTTTTGTCTTTTATTCTGAGCTGATCACATTTCTCAGAAATGAGATTCCTCTTGAGAGTGTTTTCCACTGTTCTGGAGCTGAGTAATTAATAGAAGAGTCTTGGGAATGCTGACATTTAGAAAGTATGCAGACTGTGACATGGACTTCTGTTTTTAGTAGAACACCCATCTTCAACCATGTCTGATACTCCTAATCAAGGAAGCTTCTGTTTTAGCCTCTTTGGGGAATCAACTTCTAGTATTGTATTGTAGTAAGGAGAGAAATCACCTGGATATAGACTGGGGAAGAATTTTTAGGTCTCTACCTACTTTTAAATACAATTCCAAACAACCCTCCTGTTTTTAGCCTACCTCCATGCTCACCAACAATTTTATAGTATTTTATAGTATTAGGGTTTCTTCAGTGAAAAGTGAGTTATATAACAACTTCCTCCTTTGTCTACTTAAATTTTGTTCCTTGGGCTTTCTAAGTCCTCTATGACATATTTCTGTTTTTTCTGCATGGAAAATTTTATAGTTGTGATCTTCTTGTGAGGAAATATCTCTCTGAAAATTATTCAGGACTTAGAAGTAAGTAAATTCTAATGTTCAACCTCTCATCTTTGATCATTGACCATTTTTGTGTGCATAGGTCGTATGATTTCAGTTCAGTGAATTTTGGCCATATAATTTATTTATTTAGAATTCAAACAGAAGTATTTGCTCTATTACTCTGGATGGGCATACTAGAGTGTCTCATCTCAAAATAACTAGATTCTGATGGTACAACCTCTACTGTCACTGATCCATCTCACCTGAGCCCATAGCTACATTTACAACTACATCCCACTCTCACCAATCTGTGGGGTCTTACGGGTTCTTCAAATTCAAATAACTCATTGCATTCTCTTCAAAACTTATCTCCTACTTGCTGTCTGAATGAGTGCATCACCAATAGGTTACCCACACTACAAAATGGAATCATATTGAGATTCTTCTTCAAGAACTATATCCATTGATCAAGAGGTCCTGTAAATTCTACTTCTATAATGTCTTTGAAGAAGACCTTCCTCTCCTTTGTTCCTAGTTCAGTTCCTTCTTATCTTTTACCTAGAGTTAGGCAACAGCCTCTTAATTGGCTTCACTATTATTCCAAGTGCTTCACACTGAAACCAGTTCTATTTCTCAACTTCTTATCACATCACTCATTGATTTAAAAATGTATGATGATTCTCCTCATTTTTAGTCACCTGCAATTTACCCACTGTCTACGAATTCCTAATAGTGTCAAATAAAATAGGCAATTCTTGATGGGAAGCTGATCATCTGGTCTAAGACTGTCTTCAGTGGATTCTTGGCCTTTGTGGCTAACAGATTATCTTCTTGGTCAATTCCACATGTATTAACATCTTTACCTAACAGTGGTATGTGAAATTAAAAAAAATAATAATGTTACTCATTTGGTAGCTGTGACAGGTTTGAAGGATTGCCCATCATTTATAAAATTTACTTATCTAACCACCTGTTCTTCCATTATAGTTGGGTAGTACAAACAAACCTCTCTATTTGTGAAAAAGTTTATCTACTACATACACAAAAGATATCAAAGGGCTTATTCTTAATATGCCATGTAATCAAATACACTGTATATTTTCTGATACATGGAGAAAATGTATTTATTACTTTTAAAGTTGGAGACTTTAACTATATTCATCTTTATAGACTTGGATCCTTTAATCATAAACTCAAAAATCTCTCTGCACCTTAAGAATTGATTCTAGACTTGAAGAAAATGTTCACAAAAGTTATAGAGAATCTGATATTGGACTCATAACTAGAAATATTTTTAAAAACTTTTAATCTCCATAAAAGTTGAATAATTTTATCTTAAAAATGAGCTAAATTTGTGAATAGGCATTTCTAAGAGAAGATACATAAATGCCTAATAAGCACAAGAAAAGACATTTAACATCATTAGTCATGGGAGAAAGGAATTAAAATCAAAATGAGACACCACTATGTGCACACTAAAATGTTCAAATTACAAACATTGATAACACTGTTAGCAAGGATCCAGAATTTCTGAAACTCCCAAAAGGACGCAACTTCTTTGAAAAGTCATTTGGCAATTTCTTATAAAATTAAATATATTTAAGCATTTGACCCACCAAATCTACTCTTAGTTGTGTGTTCAATATAAAAGGAATTATATGTCCATAAAAAGAATGGTACTTGAATGTTCATAGGAGTCTTATTCATAAAATAATAAAAAAATACAAGTAACCCAAATTCACATCTACTAGTAAATGGATATAAAATTGTAGTATATCCATACAATAGAATACTTAACAATTCAAGTCACTAATTACTGATATATCAAAACATGGATGACTCTCAGGGCATTTTGCTAAGTGAAAAAAAAAAAAGCCAGATACAGTGATTGTATACATGTGGTTATATTTATTTAAAAACACATAAAAGGCATAATTATGGTGGCAATAAGCAGTCATGTTTGCCAGATGCCAGCAATGGGGTACTGAGTTAACAAAAATTTTCTGTATTATGCGTGTGGTGATAGTTATATAACTAATCACATTTGACAAAACTCTTTAAATTGGATACCTTAAATTGGTAATTTTTTCAAATGTAAATTATACTTTAATAAAACTGAATAAAAAGTAATGTGAGTAATGCTAATGAGAATGGTGAAGAAAGACCTCTAGAACTCTGTTCCTTCATAAAAGCAATAATAATACTGAAAAATATTTTCAAAAACAACCTTTTAAGAATACAGGAAATTAATACAATGTTGTCTGTTTTTTTTTTAAAAAAATGGCTGAATGCATGTAAAAATAGTGAGCCCTATGTCTATGCTCCTTTACCCAGCTCTGCAGGAGCTTTGAAAACCAACAGCCTCACAATCAGAGTAGCTAGGAAAATCAGCAGCCCAGAAGCCACCAGAGAAAGTAGAATAACTTTGTATCCCCAAACCTCTACTACTCAAGATTGTCATTTTCTGAACTTTCTAGAAGTTCTCAGAAAGCCTCCATTCACAGGGCTTATCTTTATTTAACTTGAATCTGAGTTCACAATTGAGAACAGCTTTTGACCCAGAGTGTTTGTCAAAGATAATCAGTGGCAATTTTTTAAACAATGCAGTTGCCTGAAATAGTGGTAATGGTTGGGTCAAACAAGAAGGAGATCAAAAAAGTTTAAAGGAATAGCTGGGGGAATGAGATAGTGTCCACAGGGAACTTAAAAAAAATTCCAACATATTCTTAGGAATCTAGAGGGCCAAGCACATCTGCAAGAACTGTATGCACACCCAGTAAAGTCCTGGGAAGGCCCTAATCTCTCACCTTTGTCTGACCTAGATAATCACACAAACAGAAAGTGACTAAAGCCAAATTTGTCAATTTCCTGCTGGAGCACTCAAGCCACATTGAAGCATGCACAAAATACTCCTTGGAAAAGTCTGGGAGACATATTGCTTAAAGGGATTTAAGAAAATCTCCCACATTATCTTTTGCTGTTGGCTAAATTAACTGAGCAGAAACTTCAGTGGCCATACATGGCAAAGGATATAGACTAGATCATTAGTTGAGGGACATCACTAAACAAATAATAACAAAAAACCCTAGGGAAGAAGAATTTGATTTTTAGTTGTCACATAATAATATTCAAAATGTCCAGTTTTAAACAACAAAAAACTCCCCCCACAAGATAGTATACATCAAAAAATTGATTCTAACATTTATATGGGGAGGCAAAAGACCCAGAAGAGCCAACACAATATTGAAGGAGAAGAACAAAACTGAGGGACTGACACTACTAAATTCAAGGCTTACTATTAAATAACAGTAATAAAGTGAGTGTGGTATTGGTAAAAGTATAGACAAACTGATCAACAGGGTAACATGAGAGCCCACAACAATTATAGACTAACAAAATATAGACCATTTACCTTTACAAAAAAGCAATACAAACGATAATCTTTATTGAAAGATAATATTTGAAATATCCCATGCAAAAAACTCAATCTAGACACAGACTTTATGCTCTTCATAGAAATGAACTTAAAATGAATTATAGACTTTTTGTAAACACAAAACTGTACAACTTCTACATGAGAACACAGGATAAAGTCTACATGGCTGTAGGTATGGGGTATAGTGTTAATCTTTTAGATTCAACATAAAAGGTGCAATCCAAGGGGGGGGGGCGGAAATTGATGAAGAACAAGACTTCATTAAAATTCAAAAATTCTGCTCTGAGAATGACACTGTAAAGAGAATGAGAAGACAAGCTATATACTGGGAGAAAATATTTGCGAAAGACTGTCCTGATAAAGAACTGTAAGCTACAATTTTTAAAATCCAACAATTAAGAAAACAAATAGCCCAATTTAGAAATGGGTGAAAGATTTGTACAGGCACCTTACCAAGAAAGATACACAGATAGAAAATAAAGCATATTAAAATATCTTCAACATCACGTGTCATAAAGGAATTGCAAAGTAAAATAATAATGAAAACAAAAATCTAAAACACTGATGACAGAAACTGTCACTCATGCTAGTGAGAATACAAAATGGGTTAGCTACTTTGGAAGATAATTGAACAGTTTCTCACTGCAAAACATACCCTTACTGTTTGATCTAGCAGTCAAGTCACATTCCTTGGTATTTACCCAAGTGAGTTGAAAATTTATGTCCATACAAAATTCTGCACAGAGGTATTATAGCAGCTTTACTCATTATTGCCAAAAATTGACAGCAATCAAGATGTTGTGAGAATTGATAAACTATGGTATAGCTGGACAATAAATTATTATTCAGCAATAACTGAATAGTAGAAATGAACTTAAAATGAATTATAGACTAATTATAAGAAATGAGTTATTAAGTGATGGAAAGCATGGAGGAAACTTGAATGCATATTATTCAGTGCAAGAACCAATATTACAGGATTCTAGCTATATTACATTCTGGAAGAGGGAAACTATGGAGACAATGAAAAGATCACTGATTGCCAGAGATTAGGGAAAAGGAGAGAGGAACAGGCAGAACACAGAGAGTTTTTAGTAGTAAAACTATATGGTACTAAAAGGGTGGATACATGTCATTGTACATTTGTTAAAACTCATAGAATAAAACCACTAAGAGCGAACCTATGAACTTCGGCGATAATGATTTATCAGTGTCCGTTCATGGATATTAACAAACGTACCTCTCTGGTGGAGAATGTTGATAGTGGTGGAAATATGCATAATGGAAGGGATAAATGGGAGATCCGTTCTTGCCACTCATATTGGTTGTGAACCTAAAATTAATTGCTCTAAAGTAGTCAATTTAAAAACGTAATCTTTATTTTATTGTTAAAAAATAATTTTGTTTCTTGGACATTGAAATTACTGATGGAAAGTGATGTGTATTTGTTTTGTTCTCAGTCTACTTCCTCATTAGTTCTCAATCCTATCTACAAAATTATCATTATCGAAAACATCTTAGACATTCTGGGTACAATCTCAATCATGCACACAAACCATCCATCTCCTCTGACTCTTGCCTTATGCCTAAGAGGAGAATATTCTTTAAAGTAGTCTGAAACTTTTTACACATTCCAGGCATAATGTAATAATGGCCTGTGATTTATCTCACACAAAGCAAAATAAACAATGGCTACCTGCTCCAAGAATCAAACTGAATGAAGCATATATTTCAGAGACATATGACAAAATTGTCTCTTTCTGATCTGGCTCCCATGGGTAAAAGAATGTCACATAGCAGAAGTATTCATTGTACCTGATAAAAAATGACTGTGAAATTCTAGTGTGAGTGAGGCCAGCCTGCACGTCAGACAAATGTTTAGCATAGGAATTTGTTTGCATTTAACTTAATCCTAAGAAAGAGGAAATCCTTTAGGTAATCCAAGTTGGTCTAATACTGCTGCCTGGAAAACTGTTCTGCATGAACAAAAATTTCAATTATAAAATTTCTAATTGAATCTAGTGGATCAGAGCCTATCCTGAAACACAGAGCATGATATATTATTCTTCCTAACACCATAAGTCCTAGAAGGAAGTATTACACATGGTAGTCGTTACAGCCTTTTCATTTTTAACTGAACATACTTTGTTTATATGAGTCTGATCACTGATTTATTCTAACTAGTTGCAGTGGACCTTTGTGGTCAGAATAACAGATTTATTCTCCACCACTGAACATGACAGCTTGTGATCTGTATCTTATTTGCATCCCTACTGCCTATCAAAGGCACAGGGTCACAGTGAATCCATTCAGTCAATGTTTGCTAAGGAAACATTAGAGCTTGGCCAACTCCAGGGACCTTGTGGACTGATCCTTTTATTTTCAGATGAGGAAACAAAGCTTCTGACAGGACTACTTCTTCAAGGGAGCCACACATTAGTAACAGATGAGCTAGAACTTCTTCCTATCCAGTGATTTTATCTGCTTTTGTCTATCCAAGAAGAATTTTAGGAGGGCCTGGAAAATGAGGGCATGTGTCAGGTACCTGGCACAGGCTACACAACAAATGGCTATTTCCTCCCCCACTCCACTTTTTCCAGGAAAAGAGAAAACCCACAACACAGATGAGGGCTGTTTTCTTTGTGCTTAGAGCAAACTGGATTTGTATGTTAATATAAACAAAATAGTTTGCACCTTCAGAAGAATTGTCCACAAAATCTGTTAATTTCTTCTGTTGTCTTCAGAATCCTTTAGAATGGCTGATGTATGGCTAAAGGGGAAATAATGGTCTCATTTTAAGAGTGTGTGTTCTATATCAGGAAAAGGATAGGTTCTGGGAATACACAGACAAACAAGAGATGTTTTCTGCCCTTGGGGATCTCTTAGTTCTATGAGGAATATAAACATGTAAGAGAATAAGCAACTCAATTCCTGAAAGCATAAGGACAACACCTCCCACAGGAAGTAATATTTGAGCAGGGAAATGAATAAGAGGAGCTTGCTACCTAGGCTAGAAGAATTACAAACAGGGGAATACAAATGTCTTTTTAGATGTAGCAATTGGTGAGGGCAGTGTAGATAGAGGATGTGTACCGAGAATATAAAAAGGGTGGTTAAGATGGGAGTGGACCCTGAAAGGGAAGACAGTGGACACCACATGTTTGCCTATGAATTCAGCTCAGAGGGAAAGTGATTTAGGATATTTTGAGGAGAAAATGAATAATGTATCATCATGATATCTCTAACAGGAAGAACCAATACAATAATTTGGGAACGTAACTTTCTTCTGAGTTCTAGTTCAACTTAATATTTATTGACATCCTGCTCAGTACAAGGACATAAAATACCAAGCACCCAAAATATACAAATGAAGAAGATATAGTCCCCACTATGGAGCCCTTAGGAACTGGTAGAAAATCCCTCCATGCCTGATGACCACAGCAGGAACCAGGCAGTGGGCAACATAAAATTGAGTTGGGTACAACTCTCAGGGGCACATAGGAGGGAGAGTCAGAGAGACAGAAAGACCAGGTTCTGGGAAGATGGCCTGGACTACAGGAGGAGAGGGATCCTGCAGAAGAACAGGAAGGGAGGGCAGTGCATAGTGGGAGGGCTGCGGATTGTGAGCAGTGTGTTCCAGGAATGGTGGAGGGTAAAGGGAGAAGCACTGAGCCCAAACCCACTGGGCATAGAAGCCTGGGCAAACCACAGAAATCTCCATCATATTTTAGACACATATTTTACATTTGAACTGTCAGACTTCAGATTGGACATGAAGTCACTCAATGTTGATTTCATGGCCAGTTTCCTGGGATAGTTCTAAAATTTCTGCCAAAGGCATGCGAAAAATAACAAGAGATGAACAAAAGAGTTCACCTCTTTGAGACAATTTTGAGTCAAGCCCAGCAGCCTGAACTTCTCACCCTGGGTTCCTGTGTCAGGGCAGTGGACCTAGCACGGTCTGCTGAGGAGTGTTCTGGGTGGGGCCCTCAAAGACATTCAGGAATCAAGTCACTGAAGACATATTACCGACCCAGGGATCAAGGGCAAACAAGTCCAAGCAAGTTAGGGGCCAGCTCCTCCTCTGGGCCGTAAGCCACAGGGCATGGGAAAGGGCTCTGTGCTGATGGGGTTTAGCAAACACTGATTCTGGAGAGCAGAGTGGTTATGCTATGCCAAACAGACAGCTCTGATATGTAATCCCTGAGAGCAGGGCCTTTTGAAAGTCACAGACCATCAGTAGAGGGCCTATATGGTGCCTGCGGGAAGTAAAAAATATGAGTAGTAGGAAATCAGCAAGTGGCTGTCATCATGACACTGCAGAGTCAGTCTGGAAATGTCATGCCTCTGTTCTGCCTTCTGGCTCTTTCACCAAATGTTCAGGCTGCAGCAGGAAAAGTGACCTTGAACCCACAAACAACTGCCCCTGGATATTAGCTGAGATGTGGGAGAAAAGTGGAGGCCATGGTTAGCTGTGTGAAGAAAAGTATGCCTAGGTTGTCAGAAGAGAGGACATAGGTGAGGCCTTGTGTAAGGTCATGTAACTTGCATGAGAAAATAACGTTAAGTAAGTTATATATTCTAACTAATGATCAAAGTTTCAAATAATAGCATAACTATATTGGCCGATCAGTAAAGGACGACAACCAAAGAGGCCCAAAGGTAAATACCTGAAGAACAAAAAGCGGGGATGGGGTTTCCTTAGACTTAGAATTTCAGACAAATTTAATATTCATATATGCTTGCTTTGGAGTGTGCTTAGCTTTTTAACCAGACAACAACTTCATCTGATCCAGTAATTTCACTAGTGAAAACCAGTCCAAGTTGAAATAAGGGTCACTGCCAGAGATTTCTGAGAGAGGTTCAAGAACTGAAAGCAAAACACAAACAACTCAGTGGGAACTGGAGGGTTTGGAAGCCTCTGTTCACTGACATAACACAGTGGGGCTTCTCTTCTTCCCCTCCCCTGTGGATGAGGATTCTCCAGGCTCAATCTCCTTCTGTTACTCTTCTCCTGCCCCCATCTCCAGTAACCTTGCTACTCTCAGAATCTTCAAACCCTCAAATGCTGACTATTTCAGTCTCCAGTGAGGTCCCTGTCCATTCAACTGTACTGTGGATATCTCCACCTATCTCTGGTCCCCCAAGCAGATCTGTTCTTCTTAATTTTCCTTCTGGCCACTTCTTGAACACTCACCAGCCCCCTGGACCTGCCAGGGACGTGGATGTTCCCTGTCTCAGGGATGGGCATCTCCGCCATCCAGCTTAAACAACAGTAGCTACCACATCTGTTCTTCACAGGTTGTGGTGACAACTAAATGGGTGCACACAACTTAATGCATAATGACCCTCACTACATGCTACCCATTTTCTGGCAAAGCAAGGCATTTTTTTTAAAACATTGCTAATGTAATACAAACACCTAAAATGCATATAGAGAGAAGTGTTAAATATTAAAAATATGAACTCCTTCTTTGTTCACTCTCTTGCCTGATTTCATAGTTTCCTGTGTATTCTTCCTGAAAGTTTAGGTATCACAAAGTCACCTTGAATAGCTTGTTAGAAAAGGTCACAGAAGAGGCTATTTTAAAACACAAAATCAATGTTTTCATGCAAAATAATGTATAGAGAAATCCCCTGTTTTGACCCCCTAGGTCTGTACCTGACTGTACACCTATCTTATTCTCATATTGCATAGACTGTCTCAGTGGTGAGGTTCATGGTGGGAGTGGGTATGAGGATAAAGAGACCTTTTCTAAACATTAATTTAGAACAAAAATTTAATGTTCAAAATAGTCACATCAATGTTCTTATGAAATAATTCCTACTAGCAGTGTTGTTGTGGATAATCCCTACTAGCATTTCCTAGATATCGGTGGACAAATTATTTTATAGCCTGTTTCTTCCTCTGTAAAATGGGAATATGTTAGGGCCTATCTTATAGGGTCGCTAGGAGAATTCAGAGTAAATATTTGTAAAAATGCTTAAGAGAAGAGCCTGGTACAAAGAGAGTATTTTATTAGTGTTTTAAAGAAATAAAACAACTGCTCATTGGGAATTGTATTTATTTGCAGATTTTAAAAGTGGAAGGGTACTGTAAGGATCAAGTAATCCCTTGTTTTCTTTGCCCACTGACTTGTCCAAAGACTTAGCCTAATTAATCATCCTATATTATTATATGACACAATAATAATATATAATATTGTGCATTTTCTGTGATAAACATTCTAGAAGGAAAAATATTTATAATGTTATCAACATTCATAAACACTAGCATTATTTAATATTATTAATGTTATTTAACATACTCAAATCAAATATGGGCCTTTGCATGTAGAGCTGAACTGTAAATATCGTTCTCATTAGGTGCCCCTCCTTGCTCCATATGAAACTCAGTGTTATATATTACTCATTCAAATATGAAGGGCAGAAATACACTGCACAGTCCTAACCAAATCCATAGCTACACCAAACAACACTGAACACTTCGGATGCCCTTATTTTACAATGATATAATTAATTAGCATTTATTAACAAAACAAATTATGCAAATGTTTAACTAACACCCACTTAGAAATCCAAGGCCTATGTTAGCAGCCTGAGTGAACTGTAAACATATCAAAATGCTAATAAAATATGTTACTTCTCTAAAAAATTTCATCCTGGAGCTCTGGTTTGCTGTAATTTGCCTTAAAGTTGACAAACTTTGCAAGCCAGTTTGATACCTTGATTATCCCTACAATCTGACAGAGTTATGGTTTCATTCATTTCACTTATATTCAATTTGCAATGAGCTTTCCATGACTTACAAGAGAAAAAATTTTAAGTTAAGGATTCAATCAAAAACATCCAAAGAGAATTTTAACTATGGTTGCTAAAATAATAGCATAGTCTTATGAATTGTAGTAATAAATATTTTTAAGAGTGCCTACTGTGTACTGGTCCTGTTAGCCTTGCTAAAGCCACAGTGAAACTCAGCTCTCATTCTGGAACTTCATGCCTTAACAAAGACAGAAAACTTATCTAGTTTCTGGGGACTAAAATTAAGAGCTGCAAAAATTAAAAAAAGAAAATGAGATCTACACATCCACATATTTGGAGCCAGTCCTGGCCCTTCCTGCCAGCTGTACCCTTAGTACAATATATATACATTTCCAAGCCAATCAAAAAAAGGTGATAATTCTTCAGTATATTGGGACCTAGCACATTAGCTGCCTGTCGACACAGGAGAGACATTTACAGAAAACCAAAGGTAAGAAAAATTCTTGTCATTGATACCATTCCCAGAAGACTTCCAGCTCTCCTGTCTTCTTTAGTGTACCTGGCAGAGGCTACCCTGCCCTCAGGCTAGGATTTCTCTACAATTCAGCAGTATCTCAGCATTTCAAATGAGTATGAGAACTGTACGGCCCACGAAGCTTTAAAAATAAAACAGGAGACCAGCTCCATCTCTGTGTCTACAGTGCATAAGGAAGAAAATGAACAAAATTGCAACCTCTTACTGCTCTTTTGGCATTAATCATGACTTACCATCCTGAGTGGGTGAGTGTCTAATTAACCACTCATCAATCTCAAAGTTTTAAAAGCGCTGTCATTCCCCTCGGGCTGGAGATCTTCTGCCTACTTTCTGCTATTTGCAAGGCAGGAAATCTGTGTCTTGATGGAACTCACAGGAAGGGAAAGAAACTCCATGCTGCTTCTTTTTGGCCAAGCCACCTCCATCTGTCTACCTCCTCCATCTGCTCCCTTTGATCCACCCTGGGTGTGATTACTCCTTTGGCCTCTGTTCTACCCACAGCTCCTGAGGTCCAAGAATTTCAGTTCACACACCTCTAGCCAAATGTTTTTCTTGCTTCATAATATTTTTGGAGACATAGTTGCCCTAAGAATTCTTCCAATTATAACAAACTCCTGTCACTCTAACAATTTTTACACAAGCTGGGCTCTTATTAGGAGCTCTTCAGGGTCTAGTATTGCTGCCCTCCCTTGTGTTGATGTAGTAATGTATTTTGGGGTACAAATGTATGGATTTTTCTGCAGCTGTGTCTTGATGGGTCATGTGCTACAAGAGAAGACTTCTTGATTTTTCTGGCTAACACAAGTATTATTACTCAGAACTTTATATGTCTACATGATTTCATATTAATAGTACTGGCTCATTCCCATAACACATCTGAAAGACATTTTTTAAAAGTGTAGACTTTGATGGAAAAGTCCATAACTTATTCTAAGCATTTTGGATCATATTCAGCAGTGAGTAGATAAGGATTTACCACCCGCATGTTTGAGATTCAAAGCTTGACCCAGTAAACCATATATGTCACCCTGTGAACAGAACTGCACAGTCTTTGTTCCTGAAATTTTGATTTTAAAATATGTTATAGAATTTTTATTCTTGGTTTAAAATTCAGTCTTTCATTAACATTTTAGAGATTAAATTCTAAGTAAAGTACAACAAAGCTACTGGAGGTAATGAGTGAGTCTAGAAAGATTGTAGGATTAAAGGACAATATATGAAAAATACATTCTATGAATAGACAACTAGAAATTGAAATGATAAAAGGTAGTACTATTTACAACATAATCAAGAAATTCCTAGGTACTATCAAGTACGTATATGTAATATCCGTATGCTGAAAACCAGAAATAACTGGTGGAAAAAGCAGAGACCTAAACAGATAGACATATATTGTTTTTAGAACAGAAGAGTAAATATTAAGGTACCAGTTCTTTCCAAACTAATATACAGATTCATCACAATTCAAATCAAAACCCCAGTGAGATTTTTAAAATAGATACTGACAAGCTATTTTTAACATTTATGTGGAAATGCAGAGGAACTAGAATAGCCAAAACATCCTGGCAAGGTAAACAAAAGTTAGAGGACTCACTATTGAATCCCAAGACTTATTTAAAGCTAAATAATCAAGGCAATGTCAAATTGATGAAAGGATAGACACATAAATAAGTAGAGCAGATCTCAGCTGCTAGAAACACATACATATATGGTCAAAGCAAAGAGCATTGTCTAGTCAACATGGAACTGAAACAATTGAGTATTTTGGATATTAATATGCAAAAAAATGAATCTTGATCCACACTTTGCATATTAACCAACTCAGAATAGATCATGTATAAATACAAAAGTTATTAAATATATAAAAGAAAATGTAGGAAAAATAATCATGACCTTATGTTAAGCAAAGACTTTAAAAACATAAAATAATAGATAAATTAGACTTTAGCAAAATTGGAAATGTTCATTGTATGAAGGATACTGCTAAGATATTAAAAAGACGAGAAATGGACCAGCAGAAAATAGTTTTAAAACATATATGTATATATACACTATATATATAGTATATATAATAGTTTAAAATATATATACATATATATCTCCCTCAGGGATTGAACCCAGGGGTGCTCAACCACTAAACCACATCCCCAGCCCCTTTTATTTTTTATTTTGAGATAGAGTCTTGTTAAGTTGCTTATCTCCTTGCTAAGTTGCTGAGGCTGTCTTTGAACTTGGGATCACCTCCAGAGTAGATGGGATTACTGGCATGTGCCATCATGCCCAGAAAACATTTTAAAACATATATGACAAAGGATTTGTATCTAGGACAAAAATCTATCAAGTCAACAATAGAAAACAAACAATACAATTAAAAATGGGTAAAAGTTTTTAAAATTATTTTACAAAGAAGATAGATGTCAAATAAGTACATGAAAATATATTCAATATTATTAGTCATTATGAAAATGTAAAATACATATGTAATGCAAATTAAAATCAATGCAATAATATTAGAAATCTGTAAGAAAGTCTAAAAACAAAACAAAAACTGGCAATAATGAAGTATAGCACAATTATAACTCTCATGTATTGTTGGTGGAAATATAGAAGAGTAGGGTAACTTTGGAAATATTTACTGGTTTCTTAAGTTAAAAACAGATTTGTCATATGGTCCCCATAGTTTCATTCCTAAGATTTTATTCAAAAGAAATGAAAACTTATGCTCACTCAAAAACTTGAATATGAATGTTCAGAATGCCTTTATAATCATCCCAAACCAGCATATACCCAAATATACTTCAACTGGTGAATAGATAAACAAACTGTGGTATATCCATACACTCAGAAATGAAACAGAATGAACAACTAAAAAAACATAACAACATGAGTGAATCTTAAATGCGTTACACCAAGGGAAAGAAGACAGGCTAAAAAGGCTACATACTGTTTTAATTTCCTTTGTATGATACTCTGGTAAAGGGAAAGCTATAGGCAGAAAAAAATAAATCAGTAGTTGCCAAGACTGGAAGTAGGGGTAGAAGTTGACAATTAGAACCAGGGTACTGGGGGGTGATGGAGCTATTCTATGTCTACACAGTGGTGGTGGTTTTATATGACTGTAGGCATTTGTCAAAACTAAAAAAAAAAATGTGCACTAAAAATAGTGAATTTACTTTATATATACACCATACTTTAATTTAAGGAAAACACTCCATGTATGTATGATGTAAAATACACTCTACTGCCATATATAATTAAAAAGAACAAATAAAAAATAAATTTAAGAAAAACATTAAAAATTTCAATGAGAAAAAGGTAATGTAATATAACTTAAAAAATAAAACTTTTCTTTCTTTTTTTTTTTTTCAGTGCCAACTAGCAATTAACATGCTCAGCGAACAATAAGAGGAAACACTGAGGTTGAGGTACTGCCTGAACAGTACTGAGTGAAATGAATGCTTCTGAAGAGGAATATGCTCCTGCATGGCGGGTTCCTTTAACAAGAAGACAGAAAAAAAACACTTTTCCAATTCATTACCTTTAAAGAATCACAACCAAATCATCCATTCAACTCTCAAACTCTCAAAAATAGCATTTTGTGTTTATTTGTTTTCTAGTTCAAATAGCCTGTTCCTGTTCCTGTTCCAATTTATGAAGAGTTCTTAGCTCTTCTACCTGACCAGATTGTTATCTTGAACTTGAGCAAACTTACAGTATTGCTTTCTTGAACATTCAAAGATATTTTTAAATACAAATCTATTTTCTTTTCACATAGGAACCATGAAGTGACTGACTTGTGATCACAAAAATATTTATGTCAGAAGATTTAGCAATCCTAAAAATAAGATGATTTTACATACTTCTAATGTGCGTTGGTTTCTCCTAATGTTGACAAGCTTTGGTCATTATTATTTTCCCCTCACACTACCATCTTTTGTATGCTAATGCAGAATGTACTAGAAAGAACCCTGCACTGAAGGTCATTGATATTGGATTTAAGGTCCTTTCCAACTTGTAACAAGCTATACAACCTTAGTGAAATAACTTATTGCTCAATAACTAATACTCACCTCCAACTCTGACCTTTCTCCAGTGCCTTCATTAGGAAATTTCAGAGTCTTACAGACAAAGATCTCCTCTTATGCAGAATATAGATTATATTGAATGCTTTAGTACCTAAACAGTAAAGTTACTTATTTGTTCATGTATTCATACCTCACTTATTTCACTAGGTTTCTCCAATTCCACTATAAAGTGTTTAAGAGGAGAGAATTATTCACACATACATCTTTGTCTCCTATAGCATCTATCACACTGCAAAATCTTCAATATGCTGGTTTGCTGATGATATAATTATTTGGCTTTAGATTTTCTAATTTAATATAGTCAAGTGTGACAAACTCATGGAGGTTTCTAGAGCCTTTCCTGACTACTCATGCTACGGCCACCCCTATCATTTCCTCCCACTAACTCATCTATGTCTTCCAACTTATGCTTGTATCCTCATCCTATTTTACTTTTCGGGGGGTGGTGGTACTGGGGATTGAATTTAGGTGTACTCTCCCAGTGAGCCACATCCCTAGCCCTATTTTGTATTTTGTTTAGAGACAGGATCTCACTAATGTAGTGCCTCGCTAAATTGCTGAAGCTGGCTTTGAACTTGCAATCTTCTCATCTTAGCCTCGAGAGCCATTGGGTTTACAGGTGTGCGCCACTATGCCTGGCCCTATTTTACTTTTAATAGCATTTAACACATTCGGAAATAACCTTTCCCCTTCTTTCTCTCTTCTCTTCCTTTTTCCTAATCCAGTGTCTCCGGTTTCCTACCAGAATTTAAGTTCCATGAAAACATGAGTTGATCATGCTCACTGTAATATACTCAGAAACTTGATCTTGTCCAAAACATAATAGGGATAATAGGTACATAATACATATTTACTGAATTGTTAAACTTGTTCCTCAATTTAGTGATACCTACTGGAGGCTGACCAATAGAAAGAAAGAAAACTACTTCACATGATTTACCTGCAAAGAGGTTCTACAAGGTCCTTTTCAAGAAAATCATGATCATTCTTGACACCCACAATGTTGATGGGAAATTGTGAATCTGAGGGAGAAAAAGGGAGAGACAAAGAGGTTCATGCGCCTTGTTTTATCTGAATGGGTACCAACATATTCGGGTCACTAAGGTCTGTACAAGCCACAAAATTTAATAGCAGTTAGGATCAATTACCACTGTTGGTGTTGTTTAATATAACAGATAATTTTTATCACAGTGAATGCTTTTGAGAGTACAATATAAATGTGAAATATGAGAATAATCAAGTGTTTGACCTTGGGTAGAATTAAATACTAAGTGCCTACATTTTTATAGCTTATCCTTATTATAGACATCCTGAGGCCGATTAGGGCTTGGAGGAGAGCTTTTATACCCTCACCAGCCTCCTAAAGTGTAGGTCACTGACTTCTGTCCTAATGATTTCATGGAATGCTTAGTATGGCAGATTTTCTTTTTTCCTTCAAAAAGGACATTTCCCAAAATACCCAAAGTTCAATGGACTCAAATGTTTTCTTTTGTAGCAAAATCTTGAGTCACTGTGAAGTGCAAGTAAAATGCTTAAACAATTGATTCTATCCAAAGAGAAGGAAAATTTTCAATAATATGATTTTTCTCCAACAGACAATCCATGCCAGCTTTGAAGGTCATGATAATCTTCCGAAACATGGAATTTATTTTAATCAACTTATTGATGTAGGTAAAAATCAGGAGATCATTAGGCATAGAGATCATCATCAATTTTAACAATGTTGGTTTATTCTTTTTCATCTTATATTCTGTACTGCCTATACCTTGTCAGTCATGATAAACATATGGTATCTAAATCTCAGTGTGCACTGGAAACAGAAACAATTTCTCTTCTGTCAAAATAATAATAATAATAATAATAATAATAATAATAATAATAATGTGGTGTTTGAATTCCAGATGGTCCCAGAATGAAGACTTGTCTCATTCTATCAGCAAGTGTGTTGTAGTAAGGAGTAGACACTGACCCCAGTGGTCCTGCTTTGAGTTCTGATTACTTCTTAGCTATGAAACTGGGGGCAAGATATTTACCTTTCTTTGGGCCTCTGTTTCCTCATCTATAAAATGGTGATGATGATAATTATAATATCCACCTCATGGCATTGTTGTGAATATTAACACATAATATAAGTAATGTGCTCTGAAGAATACTTGACACATAGCTTTATAGAATTACTTGGTCTTGTTACATTTAGTCTATACAAGTGTCATAAACCAAATCAGAGAGGCACATGTAACTTAGGAGCTAAGCTATCTTTACCTCTTAGATATTTATAGAATCTTTAACATTTAAATCTCATTGTATTTTAAGTTTATAAGAGATTGTACATTATAGAAAATATGCTCATTAAGGATCAAGGATTTTAGTTTTGACAGCTCCTCTTTGGAAATGCCATTTAAGCTCAACCTTAAGCTTCTCATTCCTCATTAGTAAACTGGTGAAAATGGGAGTGAGGGAGAATTGCACAAACCATTTAAACCTTAGAAGATTGTTCCTTGTCTAAAAGGTGACAATGCTATGAAAACTTACCAGAGATCCTAGACCACAAACACATGCAGAAATAAGCTCTCCTTTATCTTTTAAGAATTTAAGTGAGAGAAGTAAAATGCTCTGTTTTTAATATAAAACTGAGCTTCCAGATGAAGGGATAAAGTTGCCTCTAAGTAAAAATTAATTTTGTTGATTATTTTCATTCTACACAAATTTCATGCCATCAGGAGAGAAGTCAGCAATGTTTAGTGTGCTGGGTATCCTCTGGGTAGTCCTGCAGACCTACCCTCCATTTCTGTTTCTCTGTGCCCTGCTTTGTGCCCTATTGGGATGTATGACATCCCAGGGGACCCATGGCCTCTGGCTTCCTTTCATGTTTGATCAGTGGAAAGCCCTGACTGGAGTCTGAAAGAGGAGCCTGAGGTCAGGATAGTTATCCTCTGGTTCTTGACAATGAAGGCTGCCCAGGGCCAGCTGTGTGCTCCCAGGAGTCTCTTCTAGTCTCCTCTCCCCTGGGCTCTGGCACCATTCCTTTCCTGCTTTGGGTTTGGTATGACAGTTCTGTTGCACTGCTCCTCATGGATTCCATATCCTGTCCACACCTTTGTAATGAATCCATTAGCAATAATCCTTTGCAGATGAGCTCGACTATGCCATTTGTTCATTGCTTGGTTCCTTACAAATACACTTCAAATAAGGACCATTCAAGAAGAAGTTAAAAGCTGTGGTTATTTTTTTATATATGTAGAGGTGAACAGAAATTACAAACCAACTAATTCTGAGACTTCTCTAAGAAGTTTTAACAACCGCTTTATTGCAGTTTTAAGAAAATGAGCATAGCAGAGAAAAAGCTAGGGAAAAAGTACGGAAAAGCTGCTGATGGCAAAACACTGGAAGGAAAACAGATGTGGGGGTTTCTGGTAAAGAGATGAGCATTGTAGTGGGAAGCAGAAAGAAACTGGGCTTTGGAAGAGATTCTCATTTCTAAGTTGGTATCAGGACAAGCCTTGAGCATTGCAAAAGCTGAGGGGACAAGAAAGCAAAGCAAAACAGTAAAAGACCTGGAAAATAAAACGATCCATGTGGTTCATTTTGAATTTTATTCTCTTTGTAAAGAACAAAGAGAAGGGCTGAACGTACCTTCGTATAACTGTGCATATTGTGGGAACCCAGCAGCCCGCAGCCAGTCACATGCTTCCTTTGCCTCAATTTCTGAAAAATATGAGAAAAAGAAAATTGTGAGTTCAACAGGCACACCCCAGCACTCTGTCTCCTTCATTGAGAGGATGCTAGTGAGCTTTGTGCAAGTTGTTACAAGGCAAAATTGTTCTCAGGTAAGTCTGTATAAGTTGCCCCATCCCAAAATGGGCGTAAAATGAGCAGACAACATAAAGGACCTTGTTATATAAAGTTATCTTCACTGCAGATCCATAAGTATGGAGGTAATAACAAAACCACAGAAGACAGAACATAAAGGTTGAGTTTCAGGCAGGCAAAAATATCTTATTATACACCAGGGAACCAGGGGAGTAGGTAGGAGGAAGGAAGACTTCTTTATAATCCTCTTTTTAATGGCTTTGTTTGAGCTTCCAAAATAAGGTTAAGGGTATTTATTCAACATTCCTTTATTCTTTCACTCTTGGAATAATGAAAGACCACAACTGGGTAGTCTATGAAAATGTATTTTTCTTATGAAGGGAGGTATTACAAAAATCCAAGGTATTATTATTCCTTTAATTTCACTGATGGCTTTAATTCCCAATGCATTTTAACAAGATGTTCATTCATCAAGCAAATTGGAATGATTTCAAGCTCAGAGTGCGTGCGGCATGGAAAAGAAAATGGAGACTTGAGTTTGATGGGGCTACTAGAATCTCTGGGGGCCAAGCCCAAAGTGTTATATCCTTCAGGCAACCATTGAAGGGTCACCCAAAGGACCACCCGACCACCTGCCTGGGAAAGCTGTGGTGTGAGATGGGAGGAGTCCAGTGTGTGAATCAGGTCACTGTTCGACCTTATGAATCCTGGAACACTTCCCAGCCATAACTCTGTTAGATAAACATGACTCTGAGGGAAAAGAAATTCATCTGTCAAAAGTCCAGTTTCTCCAAACAAAATCAAACAGCTGATTGTAACAGGTCTCTACCAAGGAGCTTCCTCTGCTGTTGGGATGGGCCCACCTCAGGTCAGTGCATTTCCATTTACTGTGATGTTTGGTTTCCCCAGAGCCAAAGCTGGAGAGTCCAGGGCCTTCTTAGGACCACTGTGCAGAATCCATCTGCACTAACATTGGCCACGGGCTTGAGACTGTACGTCTATGTTGAAAGCTCAGTATCTGTATGGTATAATGTTTGATATGACAAAGACATTTGGTATATATGTTAGGAAAATAGACCAAAGTCCAGTTCTTACTCTCCAAAACAAAGAGCAAAAGTTATATCTCTGACCCACTGATCTGGTTAGACCTAGATTGAAATTTGTCAGTAAATCAGGGAAGCAGAGCCTTTGGTGATTCCTGCCCCAAAGAGCTTGTTCCTTTGGCATTCCTTAATCTGTTGTCACCCCGGGAACTGACAATTTCTAAATTTGAGTTCTATCCCTGATGTGTGACCAGCACAGATCTATCATGTTCTCATTCCTGCCACATACATGTTTCAGAGGATACCAAGTTGGAAATAAAAGCTTTGGAAAATATTTTTACTAAGAGGAGAGTCTCTGTTTCACAAAGGCTGTTCAAACCAGCGCTTTGGCTACATAATGCTGCACTGGCTAACCTGTGCTTTCCCTGTGGACGGTGCACAGGGCAATTCATGTATTGCCTGCAGGTTCTATTCAGTACTCGTTTGAGAATCCTTATGTGAAGGCTTTTACTCTGATAATCACAGACTATTTCACAGTAACTAGAAAAGGCACCTTCTATTTGTTACACTTAGAAAATGTAGTGAGTCTCTACTGAGTCGTAGATAAATTGATGCCCTATAAATTTTCAAGCTTGAGATTTGCTTTCCGCTTCAATATGATACAGTGGGTAATAATGAGAAAATATCTAATTTCTAGACATGCTTTAAATTTGGTTATGTGACAGCAAACTTTAGAGAGAAGCACAGAATTTTGTATTTTCTATTTAAATTACATCAATACTTTGTCTTTTTCTATTTAATTATCACTTTTACTATGATCAAAATGTAGTGTTAAACAAGAGAATTTGAGAGAGCCAGGCCATGAAGAACAAATGGAGGGGACCCAGAAGATAGGGGCTATACAACACAGAAGCTCAAAGGAGATCAGAAAGTGAGAATAGGAATCAGTATGCACTCCACCAGGCTGGGGATGGGAGGGATGACAAGGTGGAGAGAAATGGACAGCCAGGGGTCTTTCTAGAAAAACTTTTGGAGCTCAAAACTCTGGTTGGGCAGTGGGATGGGGCTGAGGCTAGATCGGGAGAGGCAGGAGTTTTTCAATTTAAAATGAAATGATAATTTCATTTCATTTTTCCCCCAAACAAAAGCAACATTGATAATGAATTGAAATCTTAAAATCTTATTCATATACAAATATGAATAACTAAATCTTCACCAGAACCTAGATAAATCAATTGCTCAATGGGCTTGTTTTTTGTTTGTTTTTTAAATGGGTAGGCATTTATTTTTTAGGTCTGAAAATCAAATGGCAACAGAGTAACTCTAAAACACTCCCCCACACTTGAGCTCCTTGAGCCATTGCTCCCACACTTAATTACCGTCTTTTTAAGAAG
The DNA here is from genome assembly GCF_021218885.2 of Marmota monax. Lineage (NCBI taxonomy): Eukaryota > Metazoa > Chordata > Mammalia > Rodentia > Sciuridae > Marmota > Marmota monax. Next base: position 8,067,625 of record NW_026693082.1, read on the forward strand.
TGTCCCTCAAACACATGCCATCTTTCCCATTCCCTTATAAGACCCAACTATATGCTACCTTCCAAAGACATCTTGTCTTAGTTGAAGGCAAAACAAATCTTATTTACTGGTCAGTGACGAAACAAACAAACAAAATTACCTGGCACAATTAACCACTCTCAAATTTGATTTTGTATATGAAATTGAGTTGGAGGCTCTTGCAATTTCTATTGATACCCTACAGTCCCTACTAGCACCTATCAGCCAAACACTAATGTTTTCCCCAGGCCTGTTATAGTGGCCCATACAGAAAAATTAAAAAGGAATCATATTGCCAGTGTCATCATTTCACAAAGATTTACCTAATGAGATTTAAATGACATTTGAGGAGAAAAGTATGAAAATCTTTTTTTAATGTGCTCTTGTTAGCCAGCATCATATTACATAAAAGCACTAACAGCTATTAAAATCACATTTTAACAATTTAATTTGTTTTCCATTTAACCATTACCTGCCCTGTAGTAGCTCCGGGGTTACAAGGCAGAGCATCAACTCATTGAAACTTTCTTGCTGAAAACCTGAGTTATGGAGTGGAACTAGAGAATGCCACTGGACAGAGGAGCCTGCAGATCTCTATGAATGTTACTGTGCTATAGTAGTTCTCCCTTATACATGGGAATATGGCCTAAGACTTCCAGTGAATGCCAGAAACCCTATATCAAACATGGCATATACTATGCTTTTTGATCTAATAACTGAGATGCCAACTAAGCAACTAACAGGCAGGTAGCTTATATAGCATGGTTATACTTGGACAAGAGGCCAATTCATATCCCAAGTGGGACAGAACGAGATGGTATAGGACAGTAAGAGATTTCATCATGCTGCCAGGATAGTGTACAATTTTAAACAAATGAATTGTTTATTTATGGCACTTTCCATTTAACATTTTCTAACTGAGGTTGACTCTGAGTAACTAAAATTGTGGAAAGTGAAATTGTGGGTAAGGAGAGGGGACAATTGTACTTTGCTGGGGAAAATGCTATTCATTTGGCTGGTTATTATGACAGCATTTCAACAGAAGTTTTGTAATTAGTCATTCCATTTTGGTTTATAGTAGGTATCTGTTTTTGCCTGCTCAACATTCTTCCCTGCTTCTCCTGATAATAGAACCTCTCTATGTGAGGAACATCTTTTGTATGGTTTAAGAGGGGGTGAGAGCTCTTGCCCCCCACCACATACTTGATCTTATAACCACTACCCACCTGAGAATGTCCTGCTTCTCTAAGCATCATCTCTCTGCCTTTAGTCTATGAAGATTAAGGAGCTTTGGGACCTTAGGTCAACAGTCATTTGGGAATGAAATCAACTGGTTGAAAGGGGGAACACACAGCTTTTCACTTGGTGGCTTGATCTGCACAAAAATCAAGCAATCCTTTTCATTTGGTTTACTCACAAATTCAGTAGGTGGTTTGGTGCTAGGCACAATTTCCTGCCACCTGTCTGCCATTCCACTTGAGGCAAAGTCACTGTTTTGCCTCAGTTACTTTTAACTAAACCTAGGAGCAAATTTGCTGTATTCAATTTAAATTCTTATCTGATTGACAGCCAGCTGATTAGAATAAAATGTGAACCTGATTGACAGCAGTTGCTCAGAAAATGACATTACCTTTATTCAAAGACAGACCTGGTAAGGGAGGCTAACTCACTAGAGCCTGAGGGAGGGGACATTCCTATGGGCATGAGAACAAAGCCACTACGGAAACATACCCGGGCCAATGATATGTTTTTACAAAGCATTATCATGTTTCTTAATTATACATGTTCAATTTTAAAAGCTTAAAAAGAAAATTCTGAAAGTCACAATAAAAGGAAAAAATCAACTCCTGTCCCATTACTAACACATAATTTGATGTATGTTGTCAAAGTGGTAATATGGTAATAATATCTTAGGTTGACTGCTTTTTTTTTTACATAATTATACATCGTGAATATTTTCCCATACAATGACATTGTTTATAAAAAAAAGAAAATTTACTTTGTTTTGGGAATGATGCTTATTTTTAAAATATTTGATTTTTGAATAACGCCAAATTGTATTTTACTGCTGGGAGGATGTAACATGAAGGGAGCCAAGAAAAAATACTTCAGCAAGACCTTCTCAGTGCAGAAGGCTGAGATTTACACCCTGTTTCTTTAAAGAATTCTTTAAAGAATTGTTAATTTAGTGATTTTGGATATGAACAGTTGAATGCACAGAGCTCAGGAGGACCTCAGTCAAGTAAGGAATTATATTGAGCACAGAAAATTTGCAGGCCAGGTTTGCAAGCTGTGTCTCAAGTTACAATCTCATTGTATTTTTAAACTGGTGCTTCTGGCATGCTTCAGAACAGTGTGTTCTCCTAGCTGAGCATTTTAAGTACATTTTGGTTTATATTATTCTCTGCATAGCAAATACATTCTTCCACAGATAACCCAAAGGTATTGGGTATTCTAAATGACCAAAAATTCAACTCAGGACCAAATTAAAATTTATTATCATAAGACATTTAGTTGGCTAGAAGGAGTCTGCTTTACTGTGTAAGTTTATGCAAGCACATACAGGCATATGTTGTTTTTACAAATCTTGAATTTTCAAGGACAAACCGGCTCCAATTTAAGTAGGTCTTTTTCTTAAATGTTCATTAAAAGTACTCAAGAGAAGTGGGGCTTGGGGAGGGGAGACAGCATGATCTTCATGTGATTTAGAAAAGTAGGCTTGGGAAGGGTGTTTGTTTTTTCATTTGAGCAGGTTAACTTGGTGGGCACCCTATTCCTGAAAGATAACAGGTATGAGCATTGCAGGGTGACTCAGCCACCACAAGATGTCTGCAGTGGATGCAATTACCACTATTAAAGTATATCAAAGGTATTAAAATTTCAACAGGTTCATGGTTGTTGGTTTACAATAATTCATATGGATAAGTTAGCTTCATTATTAATGTTCTCCTTAAGGCAATGAAACCTTTGTCTTCAGAGGGAATTTCTCAGGAGAAGTCCCTGTTTATTGGAGATATATTTCTTTGGCCATACCTAGGCCAGTTTTGTGAAGTCAATGCCAGGGTATCCATCCTATAGTCATTACTATTACACAGAACCTTACACTACGATCCTTCTTCCCAGTTTCATAACCTTAATTACAGGTATAGTGTAGAGCATCGGCCTTTTCACAGTAACAGACTTTGATTCCATGGCCTGATGTCAGAATATGTTTTTAATTTTTTTTTTTTGCATTTTTTGAATTAGATATCTTTTGTTTTGATGTGTAAAAGGCCTGAGTAAGTTTTAAATGTATGCTAAGTATAATTTTTTTCCTAACATGCATAGCATATCTTTTCCATTCTATTCTAAGTTCCTAAAAGGAGCTAAAATGCAGGCTATTTAGAATAAATTTAATATTATCAACTACTGAATATTCAGAACATTGAGCCAACTTATAAACAGCCATCTTATTTCTCCATAATTTAAAGCATTGTTTTTCTTGATGCATAACAGAATATCTTATTGTCAGCAAGCATATAACCATAGGAAGAAGAAATCTGGAAGGGACATATATGCATATTTCACGATGACACATAATTGTATTCAGTCAAGACAGAGATGCATGGTGGGGAATGTATACTTTTCTCTCCAAAGCAAGAGTCATAGACACACTAAGACGTAATATACTTTCAACAATTCTTAACATTAATCTTACTTCTCAGGCCTTCAGATATCTTCTATGAGTTGGACTCATAGCAAATCTAATCACTTAAAATAATTTCTATTAGAGTGAAAGAGGAGAAAGCTAACTCTGAGAAGTAGGCTTTTTCCTAGTCACTCAGTGATTGTTTTAATCATTCTTTTTCAGCCTGGTTGGGAAAATTATCTGTGTGTGGGTGTATGAAATATATTGTATAATGTAGGGTGTGGATCATATATATGTAAATATAGAAATAAAGTATCTTATATACATTGAATATATTATAAATTAATTATTACATTTATAATTTTAAAATGTGTTTTTTTCTTAAACATGTTTTTTTCTTATGTGTTTCCAATGATCCCCTACTCTTTGTAGTACCCATATGACTCACAGCTCTCCTCTGACTGGGAGGCAAATAATTCTCACCCCACTGATACCAGGCTTGGCCACAGGACCCACTTTTCCCAATGAAATGTGAACATAAGTAATTTCTGCTAATTTCAAGGGCCAACTCCTACTTGAGCCAGCCTCTTGTCCCTTTATCACGAAGCTAGCATGTCTTAGGTTGAGGCTATTCCTTGAGCTTGATGACACAGGGAAAGAGCCACAGCAGGTGAGCTTCTGAAATAGAATGTGAACAAGAAATAGACTTCCATCATTTTATGCCGCCACAATGTGGGGATGGGGTCTGCAGAGGGGCATGATCTCGGGCAAACCAATTTAACACAGCTGCCAGCTATTCATTCCATAGGTGAAGCATATAGACGACACTATGTGCTTTTATTTAAACTTGAAACTACTGGAACATGTCTGTCAGTGTGGCATGGATGAAAATAATCTCAGTATTTAATTTCTGCCTGGAATTATGCTTCCTTGCCTACATACATGGCTTATACAAATTCAGAAAATATTGTAAACAACCCTTTCACCCTCATCTCTTACATGCACCCACATTTGTACCACAGAAACTAAAAAGTCCAGTTGCAATTGAATAGGAAACTCCTCGGGAATATAAACGTTAATTTCCACACCTATATTCCTAATAGTACTTAAAAAGAAAAAATAATTACAATCCCCCCACTCCAATCAATATCAAAGAAAAAGAAAAAAGAAAATATACACTCTTGCAGCCAAATAGTTTCTGACCAGATTGTTTTGACTCAAGTTTTCCATGAGGCAGAGTAGTTCTTTATTCTCCCCTTTCATTTGGGACAGATTGTTCCCATCAGGCGCTTGTGGTATTTCTCAGTGAGGCTGCATGCATACACAAGCGCATGAGCATCCCAACCTTTTGGAAGTTGTGGAGCCTCTGCCTACCACGAACTCCCAAGAGGTTCTCAACTGAAATGCAAGGCTGGGGACCAGAGAAGTGATTCAGATAATTAAAAAGGACCAGAATTTGTAAGGATTGACCAAAGTGCCTCCATGTTGGCCTAACAAGACAATAATCTCTAGTAACTCTTATTGAGACAAGAGCATTAGAGTCTGCAAATGCTCTCAGTCTAATTCATCTTCTCTGGCTTCTTTTGGAAAGGTGAAGAATAAGCCTTCAGTGTGGCTGGCTTGAGATTGGCTCTCACCTTTTATCATGTTGATTTCTTGCCTGGGGAAAAGCAATTGCCTTGAACAAACTCTACCACTACTAGGAAGTCAGGTTTCTTTGACTTCTGGGAGGTATTCTTCCATTCTACATTGCTTTAAGACTTTTATTTTTTAAATGTTAAAAAAAAATTATGAATGGTTTTAGGGACTGAAACCCCTCTGTGACTCCTTCCAAACATACCTGAATGTCTGTAATTGAAGAAGGTTATCTGATCTTTGATTTGCTTAGCTCAATTCTTATAGTTCTGGATACTCTAAATACACCAGAAACTTCCATGATATCAGGGATAACCTTGCCATGTAGGCAAAAAGAAGGAACACAGAATCTGTTAGGATAAAGTGACTCCAAGAATCCTGCAAGCGCCTTCAATTCTTTCTCTTCTCCTAGGGTTGGCATGGCAAGATCGGACTTGACTAGAGCTCCTGAAGAGGATTTGCATTGGATTTCTTTGTGATCATCATACCTAATCAATCAAAACTATTTTTTTTTTGCTTAATTAAATACAGGGAAATATTTGTACAACACAGGAACACTTTCATTATCTGACTATATATAAAAACCTTATATGTTTATGTGTTTTATTTCTTGGTACTGGTTCAAATTGCAAATGAAAAATTTACTGGGAATTTTTCAACATGTCTTTGCCAGTTTTCTGGAATGCTTTCTAGGTGTCTGCTGAATGAAGATGGCATTGGCTCTGTGAATGATTTTCTAAACGCATACCACCTCCCAGAAAAAAAAGGGTCATATTCAAGAAATCAAGTTGTTATTAGGTTTTCAACTACTGATTTATTTTTCTCCCTATTTTTTAAGGCCAAAGAGATTGCTAAGCTTAGAGACTTGCTCACTTGAGTAATAGAATGTTTATTTTGCAATCTGTTAGTAGATAGTAACATTATATATTCCTCACAGAAATAAATAAATAAAAAAAATGAGTTCAAGTAGTTCAAAGAGCTCAAGCTAATGGTGGTGAGGAATTCAAGCTCTCCACTGAAGAGGCAGGAAACTGTTAGACCCTTTTTTCCAACAGACATGATGATTCATTCATGACTTGTGTTTTTTTGGGATTAATCATATGGCATATGATATTAATGTCAACTGAGGTATCCCATGCAACAAATGTACAGCATTAATTCCAGAATATATAAAGAACTCAAAAAACTCAACAACCCCCCCCCCAAAAAAAATTGCCCAATCAATAAATGGGCTAAGGAACTGAACAGGCACTTCACAGAAGAAGAAATATAATCAATCAATAAATATATGAAAAAATGGTCAACATCTCTAGCAATTAGAAAAATTTAAATCTAAAATTTCATCTCACTCCAGTCAGAATGGCAATTGTCAAGAATACAAGCAATAATAAATGTTGGCAAAGATGTGAGGAAAAATGTACCCTCATACATCGCTGGTGGGACTGCAAATTTTTGCAACCATTGTGAAAAGTGGTATGGCAATTCCTTAGAAAACTTGGAATGGAACCAAAGTTTGACCAGCTATCGCACTCCTCAGTTTATACCCAAAGGACTTAAAATCAGTATACTACAAAGACACAGCCATATCAATGTTTATACCAGTTCAATTCACAATAGCCAAACTATGGAACCAATCTAGATGCCCTTCAACAGATGAATGGATAAAGAAAGTCTGATATATATAAAGAATGGAATATTACTCAGCCTTAAAGAAGAATGAAATTATGGCATTTGCTGGTAAATGAATGGAGCTGGAGAATATCAGCTATATGGAAATAAGCCAATCCTGAAAAACCAAAGGCTGAATGTTTTCTCTGATATGCAGATGCTAATTTACGATGGGCAGGGGTCTAGGAAAAAATAGAGGTACTTTGGATTAGGCAGAGGAAAGTAAAGGGAAGGGAGTACGGGGATAGGAAGGAGAGTAGAATGAATTGGACATTATTACCCTATGTACATATATGATTACATGACTGATGTGATTCTACATCATGTACAACCAGAAGAATGAGAAGTTATACTCCATTTATGTATGATGTGTCAAAATACATTCTACTGTCATGTATAACTAATTGGAACAAATAAAAATGTTTTAAAAAGCTAAGCTATAAAATGTTTTAAAAGTTTATAATACATTAGAAGTTCAATTTGTATGGTATATAACTCTGAATTCTCAGGAATTCTTTAGGCCTTAAAAATCATTACTCCCAAATCTTAATTGGGCTGCTTCAAAAAGAGTTTTTTTTTTCTTTTTGGTATCAGGAACTGAACCCAGGAACATGTGAAAACTGAGCCATATCCCCAGCCTTTTTTTATTTTTTAGAGACAGGGTCTCACTAAGTTGCTTAGAGCCATGCTAAGTTGCTGAGGCTGGCTTTGAACTTGCAATCTTCCTGCCTCAGTCATTGGGATTACAAGTATGTGCCACTCTGCCCAGCTTGGTCCTCTTCAAATTTTAAGTTGAGAACAAAGTAGAAAATAGCAGGTGTATATTTCATGTAAATATGCAACTATTTCTAATTGGAGGTATAATATGAATATAATTTAATTCTCTTGTTTTGGGAGACATAACAAATTTACTAATGTAGTTTTGGCTGGTCTTGGCTAATATGCTTATGCAAATACTCACTGAATTCAGGTATAAAAGGAAGTATAACAGGATAATTTTCCCTAAGAACAGACTTGAGAAGAAAGTGACTTGACATTCCTCCTTCAATGAAATCTAATAGAGGAGTAGCAAAATCTATACTTGAGATTCACTTATGCAGACATATTGTAACCAAGGCTTAAGTATACTCATAAGACGAGAGAACAAAAATTGAACCAGCAATTTGAAAGTATCCATTTTTTTCCCCCTTCTTTTCTTTCTTTTGCGGTGCTGAGGACTAAATCCAGGGTCTCCACATGTGAGGAAAGTGCTATATCATTAAACCACATCCTGAACCCACCAAAGATTCTTCCTTTACTGAAGTACCAGCAATTGGGCACTACTGCAACATTTTGGTGATGCTAATTACAGGATGACACTAAATCCAGGGTAGTGTGCAGGCTTCAAATCTGTTGGATCCAACTCCAGGCCACCCAGCAAGGGACAGCACTAGGTTTCAGCTGCATTCAAATAAGGCAATGTGACAAACAAGAAGGCTATCAAGTAAAGACAATACACTTATTTTCTAAAATCAAATATATAGTTGGCTCTTTGTAAGGGCCAACATACCAGACTTGCAGGTGTCAGTTCCACATCTGCAGATTCAACCAATGTCAGATAAAAAAAATACTCATAAAACTAAATTTGTCTATATTGAACATGTGTAGATATTTTTTCTTGTCATTATCCCCCAAATAACACAGTACAACAACTATTTACATAACATTTGCATTGCATTAGGTGTTACATGTTATTAAATGATGATTTAAAGGGTATAGGAGAATGTTTTTAGATTATGTGCAAATATTGACCCATTTTCTATAAGGGACTTGAACATTCATAGATCTAAGTGTTTGCGGAAGTGTATCTTGGAATAAGTCCCTTTATGATACCAAGGGAGGATTGTGATTTAGGTTTTCTGATTTTGAGTAAAAAGATAAACTAAAGAAAAAAGAAAAAAAGGAAAGGGGATAATCCCCATGAAGATGAACTTTTAGTTGGCATACATATAGTCTCTCATACTCTTATTATGAAGATGTGTGTACATTTATACTATCTACTTTATAATAATCTTTAAATAGATTTGTAATCTGCTTTTTCACTTGACAATACCAACAGATGTCCTTTCAAACATTTTAGATGACTGAGTAAATTCCTACTGCCATTACTTTTAAAAACATCTTTTTTTTTTTAATCAATCAAGGGTTCTATAATCATGGGCTCAAAATAATCCAGTTCTCCGGAGGCTTTCATTCTAAACAAAGAATTTCTTCAGAATGTGCATCCTGGTGAATGTATTTCAGGGGCTACTTCTGAGTTGACATTTCTCATGTTATTTTACATTCTGGATTAAAATGCATCTCATATGGTTTTGATTTATATTCTCAGCAAACTTCAAAAAGGAAATTCCAAGTAGAAGTTTATTCATACACAGAACTATGTTTAAATGATGCTACAGGGATGTCTTAAACTAACATAAATCAGGAAGTTCAAAGTCAAGGTTAGATCTTGGACCATGTTCCCACTTCTTCCTTTTTGGACCTCTTAGGTATTTAAAGAGTGGAGATTTTATGTAACAGCTGTTTTACTTGTCTTTGACCTCCTGCATATGTATTTAGTCAATTTCAAAGATACAGTACACTTTATGCAACAAACTGGTACTTCCTGATTGCTGAAGTTCCAAGGTTGCACTTGGAAAACAAAACAAACACACTGACCAGATAAAGAAAAACTCTACACATTGTTTTAATGACTGGATGAATATTTGTAGTCTATATGACTACTCAAATCATTTAAATAATCAAAAGCACAATGTAACCCAAATTTATAAATACCAGTAAATTTGTCAAAAGCACAACTTAAGACAATTTCATTTTTTATGCAAAGTTAATATTATTGTTACAAAGAGGATTTTTAGAAATTTTATTTATTTTTTTATATTTTGGTACTGGGGATTTAACCTAGGGGCACTTGATGACTGAGTTATATCCCAGCTGTACCCCCTTTAAAAAAATTTTTCTTGAGACATGATCTTGCTAAACTGCTTAGGGCCTTGCTAAGTTGCTGAGGCTGGCCCAAAGGGGTGTTTTAAATGGAGAAGTATTCTAATTTCATTTTGCTCTTAACAAGTGGCATATCTAGTACTTAAATAAAACTCTAGTCATTTCTCTTATTGAATACAAATACTTGGTTTTACATATTAACTTTTTAAAGAGAAGCTGTCAGTTTATCTAGAAAATGTTTCTGTATTTGAGGGCATAATAAGTACACTATTTGGATACAAGAAAAGCAACATAGAATGAAGTGATTACAAGCAAGGGCCAAGTCCAAATTCTGGCTCTACCTCCCATTTATCTTTGCGAGGTTAGGTAGGTTACCTTCAACAGGCCTGTTTCCTCATCTATTAAGTGGGACTAAACAATAGTACCTATCTCAGAGAGTTGTCATGAGAATTAAATGATCACCTCACTGTAATGCAATTAAACACGCACCTGGAGCTCCTATGCTACTCCTACTATGGTAAAGGTGCTTATTCTTATTTTTCTGTAATAGAAAATAGTGGTTCTCCTGATCTCTGATACTTCCCACTCAGTTCTTCTTCATTTGACCTTTATATGTAGAGGAATTTGTCTAATTATTTATTCAAGAGACATCTGTTTGGTGCCCCTGATGTGAAACCCTGCTGTTACACACTGTGGGAGAATGCAAGGCCATGGGCAGCCAGGTCCTGCCCTGTAGGTCTCTTAGTTGAACAAGAAAAACAAAGGTCTAGGCTTTACTAGCTCCCCAGAGAAGGACAATGTCCCCTATAGTTGGTAGCAAGAGGGGGCATTTTTAATAAGGTGAGCAGCAACAACCTGGCAGATGATGAAAGATTTGAGCTAATTGGTTAGCCAAATGTTTTGCTGTAGACAACTCTTTTCTGCCCACTGTTTTGGACCTGGACTCTTGAGAACCTTGTGCCTTCCTGGCAGTAGATTCTTTAGCTCTTGCATCTGCCTGCAGGACAACCTTGGGGCTCTGAGTACCCATCAACCTGCATCCAGATTCTTCTTATGACAAATATGTAACAGGCAATTCATTTTCTACAGAACATTTTGTTACACTCTTTCTGTTAAATGATGCTCTACAATGAAGCAAGCCATGCTTCACACCATGCAATGCTATTTAACACAATGCCGTGAGAGTCATAAATGAAATGTGATACTTTGAAGGTGGCAATAAGGGCCTTATCCTAAAAGGCTGTTACTTTTGGGATATGAACACTAGGCTGAGGAAGATTGTTTTGTGATTATCGTATACGATATGCTCACCAGTTAATAAGTAAAATATTAGCCATCCTGTGCCTGATATGTGGAGATGCCAAGGTCAAAGATGTGTTAAAACATAACTAAACATAGCAGAACCTTGGGAAAGAAATTTGTATCAGACATGTGGATTTCATTAAGGAAAATGTTTTCAAAAGGTTATTTTTCCACATTATGAGAAAAAAAAAACCTGAACAGATAAGTTAACTGTGAGTGAAGGATATGGGCTTCCTGTGGATTAGTGACTGGGAGAAGTTGGGGGTTTAATGTGGAGCCCAAGGTCACTGACCTCAAGAGATCATGAATCTTCCAGGTAAGCTTTCTGCCAAGGTCACTCTCATTATTAAAAACATCCTAGGTGTGTATTCAGGGATCTGCTTCGTGGGAAAGGAATTGGAAAATTCATTTAAATATTTCAAATCACTTACATTTAAAAGCAAAGACTGCTCTTCTGCTTAAAATGATTGTAATTAATGTCAATGACTGCTCAAATTATACCTAATGCTAAACAGAAAATTTAGTCCTCTTTGAACCTTTTGTTTTCCCAAAATAAAGAAAAATAAAATATTGATACATAATTTTTAAAAAACAGATGAAATCTGTATTGCTCAAGCTAGTGCATGATGTAAGTGTTCTTAAGTTGAGATTTTTGTGTGGAATTCAGGGCCCAGGGAGCCCTTTGTACACAAACATTGCTGAATGCGAGCCTTTTTTCTACTTGAGGTTATTTAGCTTTCATCAAGTGGTATGCTTATCCTACCTCCAACATATTAAATATTTAGCCCAAGAAAGAAAACTTCATAAACCTTGGAGGCTTAAAAGAGTGCCAGTTTTGTCCTACTATGTTCCCTGTGGGTTATCAGATTTTGATTTTAGAACAGACAAATAATATCTCTGTCTTACACACACACACATAGACACACACTCATGGCACAGGTATTCTGTAACTATGTCCTAGGTAAAACTGCAAGTATTTTTGAATAAATATGCAGATTTTGCATCTTCTTAAATTATTACATTGCAGGTACACATTATCAGATTGAAAGCCAGATTGCATCTTTACAACTCCTGTTCTTAGCCTAAAGCTTTGCAAATGGTTATCATTTAATGAATGTTGACTAAATGCATGAATGACTATATTAAGATGAAAAATATTTATAGATCTGTAGGCCAATAAACATGCAAACATCTCTCAGAATATTAAGGTCCCTCTAAACTCACAGGGCTATTTTCAACATGGAAAAATGTGAAAGAATTTGCAAATTGTAAAACCCTCAATGAGAATACATGAAAAAGAAATACATAAATGAAATCACAACATTCCAGTTGTGATTTCACCTCTGGGTACATGCTTGTAGATATCCTTGGGCAGGAGGGTCTTTGCATATCTTGATGTTATTCCTTTTTTCTGAAGGGCAAGACATTTGACACTGTCCTGGCATTGACTGAGATAATCATTTTTGCTGGCTCCGTTCCCAATTTCCTGTCCCTTTTTATCCAATCCTTGGAAATCCCAAGCATACAGAGAACTGCAAGATTTAGTCTTGAAAGAATAACAGCAAAAAAGATTGTCCTGTTTTCTCATAAAGGAATCAGTCACCTTTTTAAGATGATCAAACCTGACTGGAACATACTCATACTTGAAAATAATTCAGAGTTGAGTCACGACAATAGAAAAAGAATTCCACAGTAATTTCAAATGTTCTGATCCCACTCTTTTTTTGTGGTCAATGTAAGAAATACATTTCATATAGTATGAATATGCCCACACCCACACATGCATACTTATACATATACAGACTGAAACAAAGTTTCACAAAATAATAGTTTATTGTTGCATGTATTTTATATATGCAAGCCCATCTGACATTTTTTGTCCTATCCGGTCCCATCAAAAATTGCTAATCATACCCACTCCCTGACTTTTTGCTCCCTCATTTAAAGAACACAGCTGTAGATAACACTTGGTTATATGAGAAGCATCTGGTTAAAAAAATGAATAAACTGAACAGAGTTCTATGAGTCTAACACCTGGGGCATCTTCCTTCCCTTTTCGGTCCCAATGTTGTTATTACAAAGCACCAGGGCCTGGTGACTATGCTTGTTAAATATATTTTTCAATCTCCTATTCTCCTCCTTAACTCCATTTCTTCCATTTTGGTTTAGATACTCATGTTGTACCCAGGACTACTGCAACAGTCTTAACAGGTCTCCATGCATCTGTTCTTGCCCTTCTTGCATCTCTTAAGTTCAACTTATGGTCATTCTAAAAGCTCCTTTATGCCTCCCTGACATCTGCAGAACAAAGTGCCAGCCACCACTGTGGCCTGCAGTGCTTCCAAGACTCAGTTGCTGCCAGCTTCTGGGAGTTCACATCCAACTGCGTAGAACCATCTGGAGCTCCCCAGCCCAGGCTGCTGTTCCACATCCTGTGCTTGTGCTCTGGCTGCTTCCTGTCCTTCATCTTTTCATCTGTCACATTCTTTCTACATCTTTTCTCCTTGCTTACTCTCATTTACCTTTTACTGTGATTTAGCCTAGACATTATCGCCTGAATCCTAGGTTGGCCTGGCTTTTCTCTGGTCTTTTATATATCTATAAAAGTTCTCATGACATTATCCTAGAATGTTTTCATTGCATGTCTGCCTTCTCCATGAGATCATAACCTTTTCAAGGGCTGAAGTTGCCTTAGTCACTTTTTGTACCACAAGTATCCGGCAGTGCACGTGGAGTCTGAGCATTCTCCATGCGTGCTGAATTCAGGAGGAGCTGGGAAGTACTTTTCTTGCACTTCATTAATCTCCAGCCAGAACGGACAGTGGCCCCTTGACTAATTTCTGGAAAAGGACCTCCAAGATGCTTCTGGTCAAAGGTTTTTGGAGAAGGAACATTGTACCCCCTGAAAAATCTCTCTTGCTGTCTTTTTCCTTTCCTGGTTTGATTTAAGGAAGTAGAGGAGCACGTGCCAGGTTTCATAGCTTTCTGTTCCAATCTATTTGAAAAGTCTGCTGCTACTGTTGCTGGGGCTGAGGTTGGGCTGAGTGCCAGGCCCCAGCCTTAATCAATAACAAATCAATGACATGAAATCTCCTGCAGCCTAGAGGTTTTCCAGATGTGGGTTTGGAATAGTGCTTGGAAGTCAAATTTGGTCCAGAGTCATTTCCAGTCTGGAGGGCCCAGGAAAAGGAGGGCAGTTCTGGTGACAAGAAAGGATTAGGTCCTCTCTGTGTGGATCTGAGACTAGTTGAGTTTAGACTGCCCACATGTCCTAGGATGTGCCCTGGAGGAAATCCAACTCCCTCAGCTGCTCCATTCCTACCTCTCAGGCAATCAGTCAGCCAGTCCACAGTGGCCTCCCTGAGGAAGTGGAGATGTGGGATGCTTTTAATTAGACTAATGCCTCCCATCCCTTGCAACATAACCACATTCAGTTTGACTATTTTGATTTTCAGGAGCAAAGGAAAATGTGTGATGTAATTGGCCACTAAACCAGCGAGGCCTACTTAGGAGATCCTCCACTCTGCTTAGACAAAGCTTCTTCCTTGAAGGTATAGCTGGTCAGATACTTCCTTCAAGAAACCTTCCCTAAATCTTATAGCACTTCTGGTCACCCCACTCTATGGCCTCTGGCCATATTGAATTGTCGTTTGATCTGTGCTCTGTGACTAAAACTTCCGTGTCATTCTGTAGGTCAGAAGTCTGAGCACAGTGAATTAACTGAAAATAAGGGCTCAGTACAGGTTTTGGTGGTTGCAGTCATTGTGGCAATTGAAGCTATGACTTTAAACTGAAATGAATGCTTTTCACCTCTTTCTACTGACATACCCGAACATAAAAGTCTACTTCCAGTGAATATATTTGACATTTCCTTCTACACATAGCTGGAATATAAGATGCTAACACTTATTTTAATACAGAAAAACTTTTCTTCAAATTTAAGAAACACTGATACTTCAAGAAGATTTACTGTCCTTTATCTTCTGAAGACTCCTGGGCATTCTGCCTCATTGAAGAAGCTCAGATATAAATTTAAAAGACAAATCTTGCTTTTAGAGAGATGACCTATTCATCTACTTTTGATAACAGCTTCCCCATGTACCAGGCAAATTCTGATTCCATTCAAGCCAGGATGACAGTATGGCAGACCCAGATATCTGACCTTAAAGAACCAAGAGACATACAGACAATGGATGCTGATGTTGCTAAGCTTAAGATCACAGGATGAAGGCAGAATCTCTGCTCAGCAACATAAAGTGGCTTGAAAATAAAGATGTTCTTGAATATATTTCCATAAACTAGCAGGAGATCTTGTGCATTTTATTCAAGAATGCAATTGATACCATGTAAAGAAATAACTTCAGAGACAGAACTCAAATCTGATTACCCACTCTCCTGCTTAGAACCTTTCACAGTTCTGAAACCTCTTCAAAGTAAAATCCAAATATCCAAGGAAGGCATGCAATTCTTGAGCTCAGCACAGGTTGGGCATGTTGTTCTGTATCCACATGCCCTGGAAGCCAGGGACACCAGTGATGTTAGCCAGTAATGTTTACCAACCTGAGGTTCCCTAACTGCAGTGCCACCTGGGACCCCATCTCATTTCTGCTGGTTCTCTTCCCTCTGTCTAGAATGACCTTCTCCTAATTCATCTGACAAGCTGATTCTTACCCTTCCTTTCCCCTCTGCCTCTTTACTTCTCAGGTCTAGTTTTACCTTCCTGAGAAGTCCACCACTCTTTTCACACAAGGCTAAGTTTGCCCTTCTCTTCTTTCCCTTCTCTACTTCCTATCCTCCATGTTCTTCTGACCCAGAACTTACCCTAGCTGGAATTTTCAGTTTATTCTGCTCTTCTGTTTCCCTCTGCAGCCATTGTCTTTGCATTCTCTGCACCAGGACAGTGCATAGCACTCCAACGAGGCTTGATTAATATTTGCCTGGAGAACGGAGGAAGCTTCCAGCACAGAGGCTCAGAGAAATTTAGAGCAGGGCACAGATGATCATCCTCTCTCCGGCTTCTGGCTACTAAGAGTGGAGGGGAGCCTCCCTGCTCCCTAGTGACCTGGGAGCCTCAGCTGAGATTCCAAGCCTCCACACTTCCTTTCCTCATTGTTTTCATTCACATAAAAAAGAACACCATGGATTTGCATCATAGTCTCAAGTGAAATAAAGTCCCTTAGAGAAATGATTCCATTTGGAATAGAAAGAACCGCATACTTTCTAATGAATTAAATCCCTGGACAGGACTAAACTGTAAGGTGGAGTATGTTCCATTGATCCACATTATCAACAGTCTTTTAGTAGGAAACAGAACTCTCATAAAGAAACAGTTTAAGAGTCACATTGTAATCCCAATGGTTAATCTTTTGTTTCAAATTTCCAAAACTTTTCTTAAATTCCCTTTTAGACCATAAGTGCAGTTTTAAAAACATTCTGAGGGGAGGGGTTATGGATCCATAGTAGAGCACTTGCTTAGTATGCATGAGTTCCATCCACAGCACCACAGAATAAAACAAGACCTTCCACAGTTGACTAAAAGTAGCAAAGATGATGTTTCTAAGAGACTTCTCCCTCCTCGGTACAAAAAGTACAATACAGTGCCTCTGGAATATTTTAACGTTACAATGTCAAGTGTGGTTTCTATTTACATTATTTTATTATGCATTCCATAACTTCATTTTAGAACATAATAATGGTGGTAGCTAATTTAGGATATTTGAAATTAATAATCCCCAAAACAGCACACACACAAACATCTTAGATTTACCAAATTCTAAGTTTTAATATTCTCTTTGGCGTAATGGCTTCTATTTGTTAAACCTCAGGTACAACTGAACTCTCAATAAATTTTGCCAGAAATCTGAAATGAAACTCTGCTTCAAGTATTGACAACCATTCTCCTTAGGTTCCATGTTGGCACTTCCTTGTTCTGGTCCTGTTGTGAAAATTGGTGGGAAACAGATCACAGCAGCCTTTTGAGATACTTGTCTGGGAAAGTGGAGGAGGATCTCTTGTGCTGATGTCAGTGTCATTTCTGACGTTCCAGTCCAGTCACCCTCCCATCTGAGTTACTTGTCTAATCTGGAATTCCCTACTCTCACTACCCACACACCTGACCCCTGGAGGGAACCACTGAGTCACTTCCTGTCTTTTAAACTTTTGTAAGAGTCTTGACCAAAGGATGTGATGAGACTTAGAATGATGGGAGGCAGGAAGCTGCCAGGAAGGCAGGCAGAGAGTGAACATCAGAGTCAGATGGGGAGTTGCCAAGTGCTGCCAACTCTTGATTTTTAGAAGATAATTATTGTCATTATAGTACTGACCTGAGTTGTGCATTATTTAATATTTGATTTACCTCTAGGATCTCTATTGTACTCTTCACCTTTCCACTGCTTATTTGCAACTTCAGGAAGAATGGAGAGCAAAAGAAATAAGCAAATTCATCAATCTTAGATTTATGAAAAGCCCGATCAAAAAAACCTGAGACCTACTAACAAGAAAGTGGTTGGATGGCCATGCATTTTATTGAGACTCCTACCCTCATTTGTCATTAACTATTAATTTATAAATTAATAAAATGGAATTATTGTATGAATCTTAGATTTCCAGATCACTTTTCAACAAAAGGATACTTTTACTATGAATTTCTTTTAAATTATGATTAAAATTTGAAT
Source organism: Marmota monax (assembly GCF_021218885.2). Classification (NCBI taxonomy): domain Eukaryota; kingdom Metazoa; phylum Chordata; class Mammalia; order Rodentia; family Sciuridae; genus Marmota; species Marmota monax. The sequence goes on from NW_026693082.1 coordinate 8,085,532, forward strand.
TTTAAATTCAAATTTAAATTAAGATTTAAATAATGTTGTGGCAAAGACAGAAAAACTCATCTAACAAACTAAGCTAACTATTTAACAAACACACCCATGGACTATAGATTCTCAGCATCTCCAGTAGTTAGGCCACTTGAAGGAGTTCTGGCCAAAAGTACACGGGTGAGCCTGCCATGGGCTCTAGCACTCTACTTCTCTAGCCAACAGTAGGTGTGCCAGTGCCCAGGTGACCTGAGGAGTTACATGTGGAGTTGGCAGAGGTTCAGTCTCCCTGAATGTGAATCAGAGTTTCTTGGTTAAGATGATAAGCACTTTGAGGACAGGAATCTCTGCTGTATTTGACATTGAATCCCCAGTGGCCACTATACTGCCTGGAAAAGAGTAGTGTGTTTTGGATTCAACATTTATGGGAATAATGAATGTTGAATGAGTTATAAGAATAGGCACATCAAAGTAAAAATGAGCACAGTTAATTCTCAGGAAAAGTTCTGGGAATGCTTTGCTGTCATTACATATATGTGTCACGCACGCACGCACACGGACACACACAGTGTCTCAACCTCACTCTTGATATTATTCCCAAACTCTTTTGTCTTTTATGTCCACTTTTGTTTTCATGGAAGGTATCCAACTCTCAAGCAGCACCACACTGAAATAGATTGTGAAACAGCTTCTTTTGAAAAGGTTTTATTTTTTTCTCCTCTAATAAACTACTTTGGTTGACTGAACAGGTTTGCTTCATTGCTCATCAGTTTCAAAGACTCAAATATATTTAAAAAGCAGTTTGGAATTTTCTACACTTCAATGGCAGATTCCCCAAGGGATATGTAGTAGGTGGGTAAAATTTTTTGTTCTCTCTTCTTTCCATGTGGAAAGTTTTTGTGCCTGTTAGACTAGTCCATGAAAATGACAAGTGATAAGACATTTCTTCTTAAATCCACAAAATCCTCTGTAAATTTGTATTTATTTTCATTCTAAACTGGATTTATAGGCTTAAGAGTATGAAGACTATTTGGTTAAACTAATTGTTATGGTAATGGGACTGAGAGTCAATGAGTCCCAGGCCTGTGTTTATGCTTCTACTTTGTCATTTAAAAATGTTGCATTTCATTGCTTTTTATTGTTGAAAAGTAACATTACACATAGCTGGATGTCTAAAAAAAATCATAAGAAAAAGTTACAAATCAAAATTTTACAAAATTTCTCTAGTGTATTTTCAAGGTGACAGCAGGCTCATGTATAATTTGACTGGAATTTCCAAAGTGACTGAACCTTTTAAAACTAGTATTTAATGGCTGGATATAACCAACTTTTAGTAATAAGAAAAAAGAGAGGCAGTGAGAGTGGAAGACATGAACCTCTCTCCAAGGGAGAAAGTACTTGTTAGTTTGCTTTTATTTCAGACAGTGCCTGGTTCACAGTTATTTTTCAAATCAGAAACTATGACATCTTTCTTGATTTTACCTTTCTAAGTACAATATTTTGCTTGGATCACTTACTCTTCCCATCTATAGGATTGTTCTCTCTATGTTCACTCCCCATCTTCTGGCCTATCTTAGGGGGCCTGGGTTTTTGGCAGGCATTTAATACACTGAAATGTACCATCTAAAACCCACCTACTCTCAGTTTCAACCCATTCTAAATAATTTTAAATGCTATTGTTAAAATGGTTACCCTGAAACTAACTCTTGATTTATTGTTATTTTACATTTAGTTTTCCACTGCCCTCTGGGACAAAACCACCTTCTCATTGTACTAAGTATCTTGTGAACACCTGGTAAGTTTACATGAGCTGATGAATAAGTTTTTGGCTACAAGTTCTGTCATGGGTAGTGCATGCAAGCTCGGGCTTATTATAAGCCAAGTGTGGTTTGTTAAAAAATATTTTGAGGATTTACTGAGACAGGCAAGAAAACAAAACCCCATGTCTTTAAACATGTGGCTTTTAGCACTACCACCAAGACAGATCAAAAATAAGGGATATACAGTTGGAATATTGTACCCATTTCTCAATGTGCCCAATATAAATTAAATAATCTTAAAAAATCTAAGCCTTTAAAAACAACAATAAAAACAAACAAACAAACAAACTCAGTGTTATTCCAATGCATTATTATAATACTCAGGTTTCAAAAAAAGACTTTGGAATTTGGCAATTTACAAGGTATGCTTAATTTAATTTTAATAAGTTATGGCATTAATAGCTATTAAAGTGAAATCATGTCAAAAATAATATACATAATTCTCAGGTTTTTAACTGTATTGTATTTTTCATTGAGAAGCTTTGATGATTAGACAACTGTGGGTTACCAGATTATATGCACAATATTTCAAATATTTTTACTATAATTATAAAAATTTTCTTGAAGAAAATAATAGAAAAAAAGAGTCTGTGGAGGGCAAAGACTTTATAGAATAAGTTACAGCTTAAACATTCAAAAGGTGCCCAATGAAAGGATCTGATGAAACAGCTAAGGAGCTCTGCAGCCTTTGTCATGAACTTGACCCTCCATATAATCTCAGTCTTCTCACAAGGAAGATGAAGTCTCTTTCATCTTGGAATAGTCTAAAATTCTATGATTTGTAAGATGGAGTATTATTAGGCTGATAGCACCTGAAATCTGTGAAACCAATGCCACTTTGGAACTCTAGAGAAGATAAACCATGCACCTTTTGTCCTGGCTATCTGATTTCAGACAATGGCCACACCCATGCTAACTGAAAAACTCATATGAATGTGGGTTTGTCTAACACTTGGTTTCTGGGAAAGAATTGTTGGCGATGCCTGACCAAATGGTTGATGTGATTTCATAGTGTGGTCTCTGACACAGCAGGCTGCAAGTCCCCAGAGACCACAGCCTCAAAATCTGTGTCTTGGTCTCTGACATCAACCCCAACTAGCTTTTCTTTTTCAGTTCTATTGTTAAGTGTATCATTTCTGATCTCTTCTTGTTGTATAATCTAATTCTATAAAAATGAGAATAAAAGCAGGATTCTGAGTTTGGGGAGATGCATAAAACTGCATTTTTAAAGACAGCCAGTTACTATTAAACAGTTATTAAAACGTCTGGGTAAATAAACTTGGACTGCCCCCAGACTACAAATCAGTCAGGCAGTCTGGCCCTCAATGCACATGGCTTGGACAGCTTTCTCTGAAATCAAGTTACAGAAGTCTGTGAACTTGAGTGTCTGTTTTTCACGAGTTCTTGGATCACTTGATACACTGTCAGGTACAAATTGACATGGTAAAACTTGGGAGCAATTCACTAAGTGCTTATTATTAAAAAGGCAAAAGAAAAATTCTAGAGCATGTGAATGGCTTTAGGTATTTTTTTAGTTTGACTAGAGATAAGCATTTGCTATATAATCACAGTATGTACTAAATAGGGAGTATGCTACTTAGAAGCTAAAACTGTTTATTAGTAACTTTGCTTCCATTATTCCTTAATTTGCTGATCATAATCATGTACATATTATAGGAATTTGTTGAAGGTTTTGATTTATTAAGATGCTGCAGGTTTTTATTTTTTTTTAGGCATATTCTGGAAGGTTCTCTTGATATAAACTATGTGAGAGAGGTTTTATAAGGCCCAAAAAATCCTTTTGGTTCTTTTTTTCAGTTCTATCATATGTATATGCTGTTCAAATATTCTGCTAAAAGTTGTCTGCATAGTTATTGTTTATATCATGTGCCAGGCACAATGCTAAGTGCTTTTTGTACAATGGCTCATTTAATCCTCACAGAAACTTTTAAAAGATATTACCCTTGCCATCTTATAGAGAAGAAACTAAGGCTCAGGAAGGTTAAGTAATGTGCCCAAGGTCACCCATAGGGTTGTATAACTCAAAACAAGAGCTTCTGCTCTAGTTCTATTCTTCATTCATAACTTATATGAATAAGTAAATTAAAAATAGCAAAGCTTTTCCAAATCCTCTTGAAATAAGGTAGAGTAAAAATGATAAATAAAATGCAACTGAAAAGTATTGTTTATGTAATTTCTCCATTCATTTAACTACACAATCATCCATTAGCCATACACATTCAACACTGTGCCAGATAGTAGCAGTGCGTAGTAGAAAAAGGCAGAGCAAACACTGATGAAAATGCAATTTGTTATTGATAAGAAGAGGAGGAAAAGTTGAATCATCAAGCATTGCTTTTCCAAAGGTCTCGATGCCTTGCAGAATGTTCTAGGTGGGAACACTAGATTTTCCATCCATCTCTAAGAGCTTTTTAAGAGATGAGGAATAGTAACAATGAGAATATCATCCTAACAGTTTGTTACTGGACATTTGCCTGGACAAGTGCAGCATGAGGCCCTTTACAGTATGCTGTTTCCTCTTCATCACCACTTTAAGATGAGCAATTGGAAAATCACAGCAGTAGGAAAGCATGCATAGGAACAGCAACAATGCCATGATTCAAACCCAGATCTGCCTGAGCTCAGCGCCTTCCACCTTTTTCCAAACTATGCTTCTCAGAGTTGTCTTGCTGCTGTTTTTGTTGGCTGCTTGCATCAGGAAGACAAGATTAAAAAAAACAAAACAAAACAAAACAAAAAACTTGAACTTGTGGGGGCAGGGGAGATAAAGTACATAGACCAGTAAAATACATGAGGAGGTTTATCCAGTCATCTGTGTGGTTAATTAAATTTAGCTATCTACTAGCAAAGTCCTATGTGGCTCCATGGTGATTATCAAGGCAGCCAGCATTTCAAATGGTGCTGATAACTAAGCGTAATAGGATTATGCATTTTCCCCTTCAGAGCTGAAGCAAAAATGTTCCTGTAAAGCGAGATTTTCATGTTGTTGTTTTCTGTTAGTAACTAGTCTAGAATGATCCCAGAGACCTCAAAGATTGTTAGAGCTTATTTTCACCTATACAGGGGAAATGAAAGAATTCTTGCAGTTAGAAGCAAGAGCCTGAAACACACTCTTTCAGGTTCCTTTTGACTTACTATGTACTTACATTTAATGGACTAAACTCAGCAGAAAAGCCACAGGAACAGACCAATGAACACAGCCCATGCTTAATAAACACATTTTTATTTAGTGACATTTGAGCCACAAATATACTTTATTTTTAAAAACAGACATTTCCTTAAAATTGTGTGTTAAATAAAGTTTTTGTAAGTAAATCTTAATATAAATATGGAGGAATGGTTACTATTTCATTTTGGAAATATTTTGCTATGAGATTCACTTTGCTAATGGAACTGACATTTTCAGAGTATTTTGACTGAATCTTAACAAAAATCTCTGATTTATGTATGTTGTAAATGTGGATCATTTTATGCTAAGAATACCTAAATAAGGTTAATCAGCATTTGTTCTAGATTTAAAAGTAGATTTATACTTAAATATATTTTAAAGTACTTATTATAGAAGGAAATTGCTTCAATATGGACTAGATATTAATTTATCAAGTATGGCTGGATGGGGTGACACTCGCTTATAATCCTAGTGGCTCTGGAAACTGAGGAAGGAGGATCACAAGTTCAAAGCCAGCCTCAATAAAAGCAAGGCACTAAGCAACTCAGTGAGATCCCGTCTGTAAATAAAATATAAAAAAGGACTGGAGATGTGGCTCAGTAGCTGAGTTCCCCTGAATTCAATCCCCAGTACCCCAAAAAACAAAACAAAAGAATTTATCATGTTTGTTAACAGAACAATTTTCAATGTGCTTTGATAGTGTGGGGCAGAATGTAGGACAAATTCAAAATGATAAAGAATGGACAAATTCAAAATGATAAATAATTAAGATGAAAAAATATGTTTTTCAACCCTCAGATGTAAGATTCTTTGGAGAAAGTGAAAATGAATTTTTTAAATATACAGAAATAAATGATAAACTGCTTTTTATAAAAGCATATAAGACATTATATATGCTCTTAGTCATTCTAAAAAAACAACCATAGCTACCATAGAAACTCTGATTCACATTTTTCTGGTGAGACAGTTCTCTCTTGTATAAACATATACACATACCAATATGTTATGTGAACTGCAATCTTGCAGGAACTTCAAGGAAAAACTTGTTTTTATTTTTTTTTAAACTCCTATTTTCCCATGCTTCTCCACTTCTTATGCAAGAACTTTTATGAGATTCTAGTAAACTGTGTTTTATTTATTTTCCTTTGTTCTTCACTTCTTACTGGAAGAGAACATTATCTGGATGTAATCATCTTCAATGAGAATGAATTTGTACTACAGAGATGCTTGAAGTCAATGACCAACAATTAAAATGCTTAATTTTGTCACCACTTTGGACATAGCAATTTAATTTTACTGCATCAATACATCCACTTATTCTAATGTAATATGTTTTCCCCCACAGGAAAGAACTCTATTTTACCAATGTCCTGTTTCTATGGACTTATCCATTCTCTTTCAGTAACAGAACTGCTGAAATTTTCTAGCAATCAAAACACAATCCTAGCATCTGTAGCCTACTTCCTCAAAGTTTCTGGAGACTGTTTTTCTCTCAGATTCTACCCTGTAACTTGCTAAATCATTGCCTCTGTTCATCTAACTATCAGTAAGTCTGTCTGGTGTCCCAGCCACCTGGAGCTGACAAATATTTTCCTATGAGAAGGATTCCATAGCAACCAAATTTGTGGCAGAGACACAAACCCACTATCCTGATGCTACAATTTTAGCCAGACAGCTGCCGTGTAGCACCCACAGCAGTATTATCTTAAAAGAGAGACTTGAGAACTCAAATTTCATCATTTTTTTCTAGAACTTAGTTCTTTAGACACAAGAATGAAAATTACCTAGGAGAAGGAAGATGACAGTTAAGACTAGAAAAATCTTCTGTTTAAATCTGTTTCTTAAAGGCAATGCTACCCTGAACAAGTTAGTAAACCTCACAGAGCCCATTTTCTCATTTTGAAATGGAGATAATAGCTCTGCCTCAGAGGTGGCTAGGAGGATGAAATGAGATGATCTGTACTGTGTGGTTGGCAGATAAAAAGCACATTTTTTTTCATTAAGTTATAGAGGTAGACAATAGATACATGATATGAGAACAACTGTCTCCAAGTGCGGTGCAGATAAATACATGAAACGTTCCATTTGTGTTTATTTTAAATATTTTACTTAAATATTTTTTAACAAATAAAGCCTGTATTCAATATCAGGATCTGATGCAAGGTGTCCTTGCTTAAGCTGCATGCCTGCTGGTGGTTTCTGAGGGTCAGTGTGAACTGTATTGCTGTACATCATGATGGAGTGCTGTCTACATGTACGCAACTGAGAGGATTATAGGTAATGCTGCTTTACTTTTAATCAAACTAACCCTCACAAAATAGAGAAGTGACTTAAAAAGATTCTTGAAGAGAAGCCATGAATAGAAAATATTAATTTAACAGCCGCGAATAAGAAGAAAGCAAAGCTGAAATTTCTGTTCTCCTGGTACTGGCCCTGTTAACAACAGTCACATCACCAAAGTAAGACTGATGAGAATAGATTGAGAGTGGACATGAAATCAGTTGAATTAATTTAAAATTGTCTGGGAACAAAATTTGAGATTAGAATTTATATGTTTGTTAATGAACTTTGGCCTTTATGACTTGAGATATTAATGATACCAGGACATGTACAGAACTTAGAAGGTACATAACGATAGATGCATTAGGAATACTGCTCAAAATTTTATTACTGATAGGAGTATATGGTAGTCTTCACCTATACTTGGGGTATAAATTCTAAGATTCCCAGGGGTTATCTGAACCCTAAGTACAAGCACAGTCATATCACAGCAGTCAATTGGCTGAGACTGATACTAAGTGATGAATACTGATTTTAAGTGACTATAGGAATATATAGTGTGGGTACACTAGACAAAGTGATGATTCACATCTCAAGCAGGATAGAGTAGAATGGCTCAAGATGTCATCATGCTACTCAGAATGGCATGCGATTTGAAACTTATAAACTTATTATTTATTTCTTTTTAAAATTTGTTCTAAATAGTTATACATGACAGTAGAATGCATTTTGACACATCACACATAAATGGAGTATAACTTCTCTTTCTTCTGATTGTACATGATATAGAATTACACAGGCCATGTACTCACATATGCACATAGGGTCATAATGTTCCATTCATTCTACTATCCTTCCTACTCTTATCTCCCCTCCCCTTATTTCACTCCCCTCTGTCTAATCCAAAGTACCTCAATTCTTCCCTAACTGCCCTCATCATGAATTAGTATCTATATATCAGAGACAACATTCAGCTTTTGATGCTTTGGGATTGGTTTATTTTGCTTAGCATGATATTCTCCAGCTCCATCCATTTACTGGCAAATACCATAATAAACTGTTTATTTCTGGAATTTTCCATTTAATATTTTCTGACCATGGTTTATCATGGGTAACTAGAACCGTGAAAAGCAAAACCCTGGATAAAGAGGACAACTGTATATTAAAAAAGGAGTGGGGTCACTGTGCAAGGACAGAGTAGGAGATATTGTGGTGCCATCTCCAATTGCATGTTTCTGACCTATGCCACAATGTGGCATACACATTTGTACTATCATAAAGTACTAGGTTTCTAGAAGCCCCAGGTTACCAGATGATGCCTTTGGCTACCCCAGACCCAAGGGGATCAGCAGGTCCCTTAGCACACCTGGAGTCTATTCACAGTACGTGCATCTCCTACTTGAGGCACCCTTAACGTACATGTAATGGGGATCAGCTTTACAGGCAGATTTAGGTAGAGTTGATTATTGAAGAATACAGTTATTTAATTCTAAGTGAGTTTAGCACAACTGACATGGGGGGTGGTGGTTAAAGAACTAGATATTTGAGAATCAGCCTAGTAAAACCTGTTTATATAGGAAGTGGGCTTGTCAAGAGTTAAATATTTATGCCATCTCATTCTCCAAAATCTGATTAAGGACCAAACTTCATATATTTATAAATATTCTCTTTACTCTCCATCAGTGAGCATATTTCACCTCTGATACTCATCATTCATCACAGTGTTACTCACAGTGCTTATATATGTTTGCCAAATGGATCAACAAGCCACAGTAAAACTATAGGCACTGTTTGTCAATCTTTATACTGTATCACTAGAGTGAACACAATTTGTTGGTTTGTGCTGCTCATCATCTCAATTCCCATTTCACCATAAGCTCCATGGGACAGGAAAGTTTATTTTGCTTATTTTTATATCTCTATAGCCTGAAATAAGGCCTGACACATAGTATTTACCCCGTTAGTATTTGTTAGATGGATAGATCATTGCAATGGACCTATAAATAATAACATTATTTTATTTCTGACATTCTCTTTCTATCAGAATATTTGTCCTAAGTTACCAGTTAAAATCACTACCCTCCCTATGAGAGTCAGTAGCTATACCTGATTTTTGAAATAACATCCCAAACCTTAAAATAATCTAGCCTCAAGCTCCCTTTCCAGTCTTAGTTCTCAACATAGTGACCTTTCTCTACCTCTTAAGGCATAGTCATGCTGGGGCCACTCATTTATTTTTGAACACATTCAACACTTGAAAGTCTTTGTGTTTTAGTTACATATCTTTTAGTCTGGTGCATCTGTTCCTTTCTTTGCCCTCGATTGAAATCCCTTGATGGTTCTAGATCAAGCTTCATATCATCTGTGAATCTTTCCCATTCTTCCAATTAGATTTAAATATGTACTCTATGATGCCTTGCCTTAAGGCTTTCATTAGCATGAAAGGCATTATTTCTTGAATTGCATCCATATCTGTCCCCAGGATGTTACTGAATATCCTTGAGAAGGCGTTATAGCATTATACATCTGTTTCCTTTTCATAGTTCCTTGCACATCGTAAATGCTCAGTAAATATTTGTTGAAATGAAATATACAATGTCACTAGCTGTGGATTTTAAGACAAGAAAATTATAGTAAGACAAGCATTGAGTTCCTTTGTAGAAGAAATACACCAACATTAAAAAATGCAAATGATGGTGAATCCAAAAGGAAAAATTAAAATTGTAGCTTAAACAAACATGGAGCAGGACACTTTAACTAAAGACAGAGATATCTTATTTTTCTCTGCTGTATTGCCTGGCACAGAAGGGTCACTTAATTTAGAGTCTGATCCTTAGTTAAAAATATAAACTGCTTTTATTTAAACTGAACTCCCACTATTGTTGTTTAACTATTTTGTGGTTTTATTCAAGTGCTTGCAAGGCCCAAAGAACACCAGTTGGGATGACTTAGTGTTACATAAGGGTTCTTTTCATGGGATAATTTATGGTTAATTCTAGAAATTGTATCTCAGCTGCTTGCTTGGTTTCTCTTCACTGGGCATGTTCTCATAATGTACATAGCCAATCACTGGCTGGCCCCTGTACGAATGGTCTGGGCTGAAGGATAATAAGCACATGTGGAGAGAACATTTCTTAGGAGATTGTCCTAAATCAGTGATGTCTTATGGGTGGCAGAGAACCAATAATTCCAAAGGAGTTTTAATAGCACAATCTTTGCTGAGGAAGTAGAGTGAATTTGAATTCTAGAACCATGAGCAAAAAAATCAGATAGGATTCTCTTGCCCTTTGCCGGGTACAGAATAAACAGGTCTCACAGGAGACCCCTCTGCAGAGGGTGAAGGGTAACTCTGTGCGCCCCCCACCCCCGACCCCTTGCACCTCTTTCCCTTCCAATTGTTGACAGCACTCACACCCTTCCTTGACCTCCTGTGAGGGCTCCTTGGCCTTAGAAGATAATGGGTCCTTTAGCTAGCAGCTTGCTCTCTCATTCACTTCTAGCCTCCATAACCAGCTCAGCTTAACCCAAGCTCAGAAAACTGACCAACTTCAGCCTTGCGCTGCCCACTAGGTATCTATGGAAGACACTAGCAAGTCACTCATCAGCTAGCATGCAATCCTATGAAGGTGTCACTCCTCAGTCTTCTAAAGCTTCCCTGAAAATGAATGAGGCCTCTTCAAAGAACTTTCCTCTTAAGATTCAGGCATCTTGTAGGGTTGATCTCTCAGGATTCCATTACCTGATCCTTTCACATACAAACAGTCTACATAGACATTTCTGGTTTGCCTAGCTGTATCCCACTCAGGAATTCATTTTTATACTTATTGCTGTGTTTTTATTCATATCTGAAGTGGTCATTCTCCTGCCATTTAAATAGTGGACAGAGGACTTGCATCACTTATGCTGTAGCACAACAAACATACACCCAAACAGGACCATCTAGAAACATCTTCAAAGAGGGCACATGCCTTTAGGCACTTTTAAGTCAAGATGGAAAGTCCTCTTGAGGAAATGTTCTTGCCTATCAGAAATCCTCTGCTCTAGCCTCTCTATTGAGAGTTTCATGGAGTGGTGTGCTATTACTGGGGATGCATTATAAGCTTTATTCTAAGAATTGAAAAAAGAAAGCTTCCTTAACTAAACATAGTGGTAAATGATGGATGGTACCTAAGTCAGTTCAATGTTCAACTGGCTACACATCCTTGATTTGGTGGCAGATTAGTTCCAGTATTCCTGTGGTTTGTCCTGATAAAACATGCAGACACTATTATGATAAAATGGCTTTACCTCTGCCAGTTATTCCATGTAAAGAGAGATTAAATGAGAGATTATAAAAACCTTCCATCATTTACATAGTTTTCATCGTAGTCATTTAACAAGTAGACTCAAGTTTTCTTTTTCAACTGTTTTTAATCTCAGTTTAAGAGAAAACTTCAACCTGTTAGAATTTTAGTAGAAATTGTCACTGAGAGATGCTCAATGACAGTCTATTTTTGAAAGAAAATGAGTGATACAGCCCTTCTGGCTTTCTAGAACTTTTTTGATGCTAAGATTGTTGTTCTTTCAAAGAGCTTTCAAATTTTGACCTCAAAGGTTACCTTATTTTCAACATGTTAAAAAAAAAGAATAATTAGAGTAGTGAAGTCAAAAGCCTGGGAATAAGCTGCTAAACTTAGTTGTTCCAAGTTTATGGTTCTATGAAAAAGTATCTTAAAAAGAAGGATAGTCATTGGGACCAATGTAATTAGTATATAATCTGTCAGGCAAGCTTTGGATTATTTAGATTATAAAAATTGGGCTAATCACCTATTTGCCACTTTTCATATTATTTATGAATAATATTATGATTCAATTATGCTAAGCATCTTTCTCCAGAAAGTTTTGTCTATTTTTTTCTAACTATTTCCTTAGGAGAAGAGTTATTGGATCAGAGAGTCTTAATAAATATTGCCAGTCTGCTTTACAAAAAGATGGGCAGATTTAAAAAAAACAACAACATATCTAGCTATGTATCTGTGTTGATATTCATTCAACAAACATGACTTGAATGTCAACTAGTTATGAGAAACTATGATAAGCACTGGGGAATTAGTGAAGCATTGCAGATCCCCTGTCTTTGAGGAAAGGGGGAAGATGGGTAAATAAAGGACAAAATAGAACAAGATAAGGATTTGATTCGAAGTTACACTATGGGAACCAAGAATGAAGAGGGCTCTAAATGATGTTTAGAGAAGGCTTCAAGACTTGCGATATTTAAAGCAGCTTTGGAGGAAAAGGAGAGTGTTGTAATGGAGTTACTGCTGAGACAAATGAAAGGAGCAGAGCAGGGAGACATGGAAAGGCAAAGTATAATAATGAGGGTCAGTTGCTGGATGGTGAAGAACAAATATGGGGAACAAAATTAGTTAATTCTTCCCAGGACAAGATCCAGGGCCTTAAAAGAAAGACATATTTGAGAGATCAGGAAAGAGTTCAAAGAAGCTTTTGAATGATGTGTGGAATTTATTAGGGAAGTAAGGAAAATTCCAGGAAGAAAGAAACCGTCAAAGTTTCATTATTGACTTTAAGTGGCTTTAGAGTTATTGTGCATATGATGTCAGTGGACCCCCTTGACCACCTCATGTAGTAAGGTATACATTCTTATCCCCTTACTGCAGCAGAACTGGGGGTCAGTTAAGTCGAGTTATTTGCCTAAGGTCACACAGTTGAGTGGAGTGGCTCACCGTGTTGCCATGCTTCCCATTTCCGAAGGGCCACCATATGTCCTGTACTGGAGAAGAAGCCCCTGGTTCTGTGAACAGCACATTGGTGTGGCAGCTGATAGGGAGACATCTGACTTCTGATGTCCTCTGCAGTACAGTAAGCAGCTATCATTTTATCACTTAAAATGAGAATGGTTTAAAATGAAACACACTAATGGTTTCTATCTTTGATTCTTAGTATTTTATACACTACCACTTTTATAGGAATATTTTTAAAAGATAACATTTTCTGAATATATAAATATTTTTTATATGGCATATATATATATACACACATACTTATTTATGTTTGTATCTATTAATTCGAAGAAAATATCAGACATCTTAATTTGCACTATCATTCATTTTCTTTGCATTAAAAAGTTAAAAATTATCAACCATGATAAATCAAAGCAATATTGCACCAATTTTAACTCAATTTCTAAAACTTCAACCTGTTTGAGGAAATGGCTAGTCTTTCACAGTGCTGGAAATTGTGATGAGAAAATGAAAGAATAATTCCACACACAGAAAAAAAAAAAAGACTGGTACAAGTAGCTTCAAGAGGGCTACTATAAACGAAAGTACTACTATACAAGATTATAGAATTTTATTTTTAATGATGCAGAGTTTTCCAGCTTTTTTAGTGCTTTGTAGAAGTTGTATCTAAGGAGAGAGAGGCAATTTCATAAATGGCTTAGATAATTTTTAAAAACTAATAGCACAAGAAATAGTATAAATATCATAGACATTTAAAGTGTCTGGGTGACAGAGATGGCTAGAATCACTTATTCGATTTTTAAGTAGTGAAACAGATTTATTAAAAGGTTAATTATCTTCTTCAAGGTCACAAAGTTAGTGGCTGAAATTCAAAGCTTCTGTTTTCTTGGTATTTGTGACAAATTTAAAAATCTCCATAAGATCTGATATGGATCCTGTCAGAAGTGGGCAAATATTCTTTCACACATTAGAAAAGAGGACCAGATACCACGCGGTCACATGCCAGCATCTGTTAGCACACATGACGTTTGCTCACACAGAATACACTGGCTGGCAAATATGATTCCCTTGCGTGTAGATACAGATCAGTATATCAATAGCAGTATGTTCCAGGATTTCCTAAAGATCATCACACACACATCTCTATATGACTTCTCAGGCTGCCTGGAGCTTACAGAGACCTCTATCTATTCATGTTTTCTTCCCCTCGTTTTTTAAATCGACAGTGCAGGAAATAGGTTAAGCTACTGAAAAGACAGTAAGACCAAACCTTCAACTCTTAATTTCTGATTTCCCCAATAAGGAAAGACGTAATGTGGCTTTCATTATGAAATGTGTGGAAAGGATCCTGTTGAAACCATATGGCTGTTAGGAACGGCACAATCTCATTCAAGGTGCTAAGGACGCTAATGGGAGCAGGATGTCAGAAAAACAGAAATAGATCAATACCTCTCCCACATGTAGCTGTCCCCACCATCCGTCATTGCACCCGCTCCATGTAAATGAAATCAATCAGCGAGGAATTCTGTAAAATGCATAAAACAGTTGTCTTGTAGACTCTAGCAGAAGATAAATGATTCCAGACGTTGGACTGTGGCCATTTTCCCACACATGCTACAGAGCTCTGACATCCATATTGGGCCATAACACTGAGTGGTTTCTGCTTCTGCCAGTACTTCCACTTCTGGTTTGGACTACACAGCCTCTTAACACCAATGCAAGCTAAATCCCTTTTTGTCTGTGCAAATGATAAGGCAACTGCTTCTTTTCCAATAAATGGAACCTGTGATCCCTCTTAACACTTTTTGCTATTTGTCAAAGAATCTCATCATTCCAAATCATTATTTTATTTCCCTTTGGAATTAGACAAATCCTGGCCTAATAAAACATACGACATCTGACAGTGAGTACAAACCACTCAGATATAACAAACAACTATACACAGTACAAGTCCAACTTTGAAAACAAGTACTTAGGAAATTGTATTAAATATAAATAGCAGGATTGTTTCGTAAGTAAGTTTATGTTCTGAAAGAGAGTGATGGACTTTTAAAGAGAAAGATAAACTGAAAAAGATTCAGGGGGGCTGGGGTTGTGGCTCAGTGGTAGAGCGCTTTCCTAGCATGTGTGAGACACTGACTGGGTTGATTCTCAGCATCACATATAAATAAATAAAATAAAGTTCCATTAACAACTAATAAAAATATTTTTTTAAAAGGATTCAGAAGCAGCTTCCTTTAAAAAACGATGTCAACATCAACAGCATTATTTGGAAGGCCCACGGGAAGTCTAGGTCATATTCAAAGCTATTGAAGTAACCTATTCCATGGAATTAAGCAACCTTATAGGCAGTTACACCCTGCCAGCCTCTTATATTTGAAAGGTGGTCACTTTCTCACTAAATCGTCTTTGAGGAAAAATACAAACAATTTTGCCCATAGTTCAGAAGAAAAAAAAAAGAAAGAGAAAGAAAAGAAGGAAAAGATTTAAAGAGGGAGGAAAGAAGGCAGAAAGGGAAGGTGAGGGGGAGTAAGGAAGAAAGGAAGAAAGTATTTATGTCTGTAATCTAAGATAGAACTGTTCTTTTTGAGATTAAATAAAAGTAAAGTAAATCTTACTGTAACTTTCAAATATCTTCAAAGTGAATAATGACAGGCACTGCTTTTTAATTTTAAATCAAGTTCTTGTTAAAGAATATTCACCTAAATATCAAATCCACCACAAAGAAAACTTTATATATCAATAACGAAACGACAGTACAAATAGGAAGCAACTGCTGTCTTTCCCACCACCACGACCTCTTTTTCTGTGGAACACAAACTTACTTTGTTTAAAAATGTCCTTAGGCTGTCCTGTACCTTTGAAACAAAACCACTCTCGTCTTCATTTCATTTTCTGCTTTCTTGAAAACTGCTCCTCAGTAACCGACAGATGGTGCATCTGTCACTGAGCGTTTCCTCTTCGTTATCTCTGCCAGCTAATATTTCCTCTGTGCTTAGCTGTTGTCCGTGAGACTGGTCCACATCATTCTAGCCTGATCAATGGTGAGCCTGGTTTGAGGTTGGTTTTGGCCCCGCCTCTAGCTCCAAGAGAAAAAATGAAAACTCACAGCTGGATTTCCTATAAACCCTCTCTTTTAAAACTGGCTCTGCAGCTCTGGCACATACCAGAGGAAAAATGCTGCCAGTCTATCACAAACCAAGAGGAGCACTCCTTCTCCTAGATTCTCCTGCCCAGTGTCAAGCATGCATCTTATCTAACAAATCCCATTTAAGTGAGCCTGAAACTTCACAGGAAAGGAGGAAATTGTACACTTGGTTTAGACTTTTTCATAATTAATAAAATTCAAAAGATGGCCATGATGGAAACACACACACACACACACACACACACACCACCATGACTGAATAATCTGTAACTTGTTCATACTGTGTAAAGCAATGTCAAAGAGAAAATGGGAAAGGAGAAAATGCCCAAATAGAACATTACCAAATGGGTATGCATATGATCTTCTGTCCTAACATAAAACATCATTCATATTCAGATGAAGTTATAAACTAAGCAACATAATTTACTAGGATTCATACTATCAGTGATCTTAATGAATCAAGAGAATGTAAGAGATGTATTTCAGGTTCTAGATGAAAGAAGACTGCTAGATTGTTCTGAATCAAGGAAGGTGGCCATGTAACAGTCTGCTCTACGAATGAGGATGAACTATGCATTCTAAACTTTAGATTCTGTACAGTCAAGAATAGTCAAATCTTTTCAGCTAGTTGGGGCACACAACTAATGCAAACAATCTTATGTGAGTGTTACCAAGGCTAATGATTTGAATATTAGGATCCAGAGTCAAAAGGTATCAGTTTTATTTCTCGGTGGTGTCCTTGAACATGAAAGGAACAGAATAAACTCTGGGGACCTCACAGGTGATTGCAAGATTAAATGAAGACCACAAAGTACTTTGTTGTTATAATTCAATATTCATATTGTTCTTTTCAACAACAGAGGGAATATTAAATCAATATAAATATTTAATCTGGCAAAGGATGGTATACCAAAGTAAATACAGCAGCCTGTGATAAGGAAAGCTAAAGATAAAAGGACTGTGGGAATAATGTACAGAGTCTAAAGTGCATGCTGAGAATAAAGTAACTCAAATTTTAAATATTTGGACTCTATAGTAAGAAAGAATATATAGTAAGCATAAGTCAGAGGGGAGTTGAGTAGTGAATGTTTGCTACCTTAATTATGCTTCCTCAATCTCACCTAACAGAATACTGGAACTGTCATCTTCTATAAGCCCTTTAAGGGCAGAAACACACATAATCAACATTGGTCAACTAAGTAAATGAGTGAACTAGACAATGAACTGCATAAAAGTTACTCATGCTAAGAGAGGGGGCTTGGGTTACTGTGAGAAATCTGAGCTTGAAACTGGAAGACCAGACACATTAAGGTTGAGACTTCTGTGTGTCCTTGCAGATTCCTCAAATGTGAAGGTGGGATTTGGAAGAAGAAAGGCTTTCTGGACACTGGAAAGTAAGAAGAGACCTAGTGTTCCAAGACCCCTTGTCTGATCTAGCTTTCTGCACTCACTGTCCAAACCCCTCCCCTTTCCTACATCCTCCTCTAAGAAAGTCATCCTGCCTACAATATGCTTAAGTGGAGAACCAGAATGTTTGTAAACATCCCTTTAATGAAAGCACAGGGATTGTTAGAGTAAATTTTCCTATATGGTGTTTGTGAGACCTTGTTTGCTTCAGGGGGAAAGAAGTGAGCCTCTAAGTCCAACAGGGTCCATTTCTATTTGGCCTGTATCACTGGTAGCTGGGCATCTGTGGAATTCAGGCTAAGGAAAAATAAGTGATATGGGAGTCACCTGCTCCTCCCTGTATGGTATTTCACTACCAATGACGGGTTCATGACTAAAGGTATTGGAAAGGTAATCTACTTTCATAATAGCTCCAGATATGCTATCTCTTATTCCCATACTGAAGGATTACTCTAATTTTGGGAAAGGGAACCTACCAACTGTAAAAATCTAATATAATAAATACTTTTTAATTCCTATAGTATACAAGACTTTCTATAGATTAGTTATATATTAGTTACCTTAGAAAGATGCATATTGACAGCTTTCTTTGGAACAGCTGGTTGACAAGGGCAAACAAAATTACAAGTTGAGTGTCCCTCATCTAAAATGCTTGGGACCAGAATAGTTGCAAATTTTGGAGTCTTTCAGATTTTGGAGTATTTGCATATGTTAATAATAAGATATCTTGGAGATGGGAGTCAAGTTTAAACATGAAGTTCATTTATGTTTCACATACACTTTATATATAAAGGTAATTATATTTGCAGGTAATTTTACATAATATTTTTAATAGTTCAGTAGATGAAACAAAGTTTCATGGTGTGGAATTTTCCACTTGTAGTGTCATACTGGAACTCAAAAAGTTTCAGATTTTTGATTTTTGGATTAGGAATTTTCAACCTGTATGACCAAAAACAGAATATGAGACAGTGAGGGTTGGAAAAAGTGTAGTGCAGGTTCACAAAGGAAGGACTGCATCTAGGGTTTGGAGTGGGGGTGGGAGAATCCAGAAAGCGCTTTCATAGTCATAGACTGTCTTGCAAGGCAGTGCACTTGAGAAAGAATGACACTTTCAAAGTAGTGAACGAGCTCTGATGCACAGAAGGAGATAGGAAGCAAGGCTGATGAACCTGAACAAGTTAGTTGCAATATCTCACTGTTAAATGGATAATAATGGCAGCCTGGGTAGGCAATTAAATGGGTTAATACATGCAAAACGCTTTCAGCAGAGCTTGTCTTACACATTCAATACATATTATCCATCATTCCATTGTTAGAATTTTAAAAATATAAGTGACTAAGATTACACTTAAAGGGTTGAATTTGATTAGCTGTAATTCAAGAAACAATCTCTGCAAGAATAGCTAATTGCAATTCTTGTCTGTAAGCTACTTTAAAATACTTAGGCATCCATAGTGCCATATTATGTGTGGGTTACTTAGGGTAAGCTATAACCCAGGTGCTGATAGCATCTAATCAAGCATTCCAAGTTGTGGACACAGTCTTACAGGCATTCTAAAGAGAAAGCCTATACTTCAGAATTGGCTGCTATAAGCATTGCTGTCACCATCTCTGTCCTCCACCTCCAGTGAGCAATTTGAGCATCAGAAATGGGTGCTGACTGGTGGAAGTCCTGACCATTGACTAGTGTGCTTGGTGGAATTAAGGTATTCAAGAAATACAGATTGGCTAAAAGTCTTTCTGTGTAAAAACCCAATAAAGCCTTCACCTGTTGGGTAATAATTCCCTAGTTTAAATACCTTAATAATTTTGGTCAACTCATGAACTTTGGAGGTCTCTTTTTGCCTAGTGCTGGCTATCAGGGTGGCAGAATCTGCCTTTGCAATACCAGTGTTTACCTCAAGTCTCAGAAAAATCTTTTATGTTAAGGCTGTGGTTGAAGCATTTAAAAGGAAAGCTAAGAGCCAGGACTTGTTCAAGCCTGCATACTGATTTCTGAATGAGGGTATGTGGCTGCTTGTTTGTTTGTTAATTAATTAATTAATTAATTGGTGCTGGGGATGGAGTCCAGGGCCTTACCTATGTTAAGTGAGTGCCTACCACTGATTTACATCCCCAGACCCTGTTGCTTAACAAATATCTCTATATCTGACTACATTTGGTATCAACATGACTTCATCATGAACTTTTAGGGAGAATTGTTGATCCTCTTTTGCCTTAAAATGTCATTATCTGCTAAAAAGAACCTAAGAGTTAGGTATGCCAATTTTATCACTATAGTCCATTATTAAAGACAGCATGGGACATGAAACCCATAGGATATTTAAGAAAATTAGCCAAAATTCCTAAGTTTACTTGACTAGAGAGCTCAAAATAAAGACGCTTCTTTTGGCAATAATTAGATCTTAGATACTAAGAGATCCACACATTTCTTGGCAAAAAGAAATTATAAGAAAACAAAACACCAGAGATGTATTACACATTATTTTTGTTATGCTATGAATATATTATAAATATGAAAGTAGTTTTCACTCTGTAAGAGGGACTCATTCATTTTTAATAAATTATTTTCTTTTATTTTTTTTTAGAGAGAGAGAGAGAGAGAATTTTTTTTAATATTTATATTTTAGTTTTCGGCGGACACAACATCTTTGTTTGTATGTGGTGCTGAGGACCGAACCCGGGCCACACGCATGCCAGGCGAGCTTGAGCCACATCCCCAGCCCCAAATTATTTTCTTATCTTCACCAAGAATACCCAGCACATTTTAAGACTTTATGAAAATAACCTTTAAAATATTTTTCTTAAAAGTGTTTTAAAATAAAACATTCAATATTAAAATAAAAACTGAATTAAATTAAAATGTAAAAAATTCAAACAATGCAGAATGTGGATTAAAAAAGTGAAACCTCATTTTATTCCCAACTCTTAATTCCACCTTTCTCCCTATAGGAGACACTATTAAAAGTGTGGTCCTGAATGTGTTACACACACATCTGTGTAACAATATGTAATGTGAATATGTAAGTGTATGCCCCATGTATATACACATATTTTATGTTGTGAAATATATACATGCATCTGTACATATGTGTACATATTCAACCATGCTGCATACTCATAAGATAGTTCTTTTCCAACAAAATAGAATCATAGTACATGTATTATTCTCAGTCTTATTTTGTTAATTTAACTTGTCTTGGAGATCTTCAAATAAGCAGTTAAGGAAGCTATTAGCTTAGATCACTGGAATCCAAATGATTGCTATATTTAAAAGTGTGGCACTGGGGGAGCAAGGCCCAGAGAGCAGCATCATTCCTGAATGGCACCAGAGCATGTTTGCCCTTTTCTTCAGAGAGAGGAAAAATCACTTTTCCCCTAAAGCTGACAGATATTCCACTTCTGTTTCTCTCTAGTAATTTTACATCATGGGCAGTATGGGAGAATAGATGGATGAATGAGTGAATACACAAACTATTAGATGAAAAACTTAACTGAATGGAATTAAATTTCTTTACTTCCTGAAGGAGACAGACTATCCTCCTACCATGCACATAGGTATTCAGAGTATGCTTGCCTTGTTTTCTACCCCACTTTAATCAGAAAATTAATACTGCATTCTACTGTTGAGTTATTCTTATTAATAGCAATGGAAAGATCAAAGTTTGGATTTGACTGCTGAATTGCTTGGGTACAGATGTACCCGGAGCACAGGCAAGTGGTGACATGTTCATTCATAGGGGTCCTGCGGGCAGGACAGGCAGGTGCAAATGTGGATAAAGAGAGCTGAGGGACTTTCCACACTCTCTATGGTCATTTTCAAGTTGCAACTTGTGGTTCTCGAGTTCTCAGACTTCTATGTGTGCGTCCAACACAATTTCAGTAGCAAGCATTTCAGGTAATGCTGAGAGCCAAGCAAATCCATGTTGACAATGCACTCTAAACATAAACTCTATAGTCTCTTTCCCAGCATTTTCAATTCCTAAACAGGCATAATAATCTATCTATAATTTCTACTATTATTAAATGCCCTTTCTTTTTGGGGAAAAAAATGTTACCTTTTCTTATTAAATTCCACTTTCTTATAAAATTCCACTTTGCTCTAAGCTTTATTTAAAATGGAAAGTTTTGTGAAATCATTATGTTTCTAGATCAAGGGAACCTACACCTCATCTCTGACACGTTCTTATTTTGAAGCAAATCAAGGTTAATGCATTTGGCTGCTTGGAATAATGACCATGATTTCTTGAACTTATTTTATCTAAAAAGATTCCATACAGAGAGTCAGACAGCATATCTGCAGCATGGCATGAGGGCTCTGAAATGGACTGTAGGAGTAATGACAGCTGTACATGGAATTCAAATGATAAGAATTTAATTCCACAGCAGGCACTGTTTGAAAGTGTCAGCACTCTTTTATCTCTGTGGATGTTCCACCATACACACAGGATTTTTATTGCAATATTTTTGAATTTCTAAACATTATTAGGCCTTTAGCTTATTTTAAAACCAAAATAAGAGGAGAAAGAGAGGAATGGGAAAACAATTTTGTTGTGTCAGCAAAAAGTCAACCGTGGTTTGGAAAGCTGTGCTGAAAGCAGAGAAAACAAACTCAGGTGGTACAAAAACTATTCACAATAGAGACTCTGAAGGATACAAGTGATAGAAAAAAATATAACAAAAACAAAACAAAACAACACCAAAGAGTCTGCTTCACATTAGCATCTTTCCTATAGGTTTGATGCTCCAGAGAGCTGGCTCTTTGCTTCTGTTGCCAAGGAATGGAGCACACTCTGGCCTCCTCCTGGTAGGGAAAGTACTTGAAGTTCTGGCATTCAGCAGCCACAGACCAGGAAAGTCTACAGTGAGGCAGAAAGCATAAACTACCTGCTGGGGAGAGCCAATTTCATGCATTGTGTTCATGGCAATACTACAAGAACAGATTTGCTTCTTGTAACTGGCACTACTGTTCTTCGGGAGTATCTAATTCCATGCTCATCTTGTCCTTTCTCCCCTACTGTCCACTAACCCTTCACTTGTAAGTATCAAATCTTATCCACAATTCTCAGTTTGTGATATCTTTTATCATGAGCAGAGAAATCCAGAATTCCTGATAGGACAGTAAGCATAGGGACCTGCTTTAATTAACATGCTAAAGAGCATCAACAATGAAGCTGCAGTTTGGAAAGAACAAAGCCCTGGTTTATGTGGCAAGCAGGGTTGATCACTGCCTAAGCTGGATTTCTTCACTAAGTTGTTTTGAATATTACCTCACCTATCATTGCCTCACTCAATGTGTAAGGAGCCTAGAGTTTGGAGGGTTAGCCTCAAAAACTGAATTGTGCAGTGAAATTTCTAAAATATCTAGTATCTCTTTTAAAGTTCACTTTGAAATTTGGGGATTAACACAGACCCAAAGAAGATTCTGCAAATTTAACAAACATCTTTATATATATATATATATATATATATATATATATATATATATATATATATATAAAACAAGCCCCCAAAGTAAACACATTCCTCATTTTTTTGGTTTATATCTGACTGCTTCTAACAATAGCTCTTCATGACTTGATTGAAACCAACTTAAAAACTAAACTTGGAGGCATACAAATCCAAAAGGTCTAGGAATCTTAGGCTCCTGGAACTTGTTGTGTTTCTTATTTTACTGTGAAGCGTGGGTGGCCGTGCACATTCCTGGCAGCTATAAGGCATTTGCTAATGTATTTGACTTTAAGTTGTTAATCACACTTATCAACACAGGCAAGCAGCACTGGCCACAAAAGATTAGCTACTCTCCTGTAATGCCTCAGTAATCCAAATGCGGGAACATCAGCGCTGAGTGATAGTGGCATCTGCCAGCTCCAACAACCCTTCAGTGACTTCAGAATTTATTAAAAACCTTAGCTTTTATCAATACCAGATTTTTACCACACACACACACTCACACACACACACACTCCTGTGATAATAGCTAAGGCCAAACATTTGGAACATATGCAATGCTGTGCAGTCTGTAAGCTTTTTAAAAAACAAGGATGTGCTTCAAAACACCACAGATGTTTTGAGTTTCAAGGTGGTCTTCACTGTCAAGAGATTCGAGGGCACTGATCTCCTACAAGAAATGTGTGCAACCAGCAGGACAGGGCCTGGTTTCCAGGGAAACAGAATCATGTTTAAATCCCTTGGAAGCATTAGGTTCTGGCTATAGTTTTCCCCCTAAGACACCCAAACTGTTGTTTCTTGCAAAAGAATATATTTATAAGAACAACAAAATGCTCTACCAGCTCAGAGGTGAGTGCTTCAGAGAATCCAGGAATAAAATGAATATGTTGTGGAGAAAAAAAATAAATAAAAAAAGAACACCCAGAGGTGGGCCTACTAGTCTCTGAATTGTGGAACCTTGCTTTCACTTAGGATTCCTCTCTAAAAAGACATCAGCAGACCACTTTCTACTTTGTTGAAATTATGCTGAGGTTCCCATGTTTAAAGCATATCCTTTGTTCTTCCCCAGGCCATCTTAGCCCCATATGGTTAATGTTATGGCTTTTCCCTCAAAGCCCCCTGTGTTAAAAAGCTTGGTCCCTAGGGTGGTGATATTTGGAGGTGGTGGAAACTTTAAGAGGTGGGGCCTAGTAGGAAGAAATTATATCACTTGGGGCTTGTTCCTAGAGGGGATACTGGAACCCTGACCACTTCCTGCCTCTCTTTCTTTGCTTTCTAGCTGCCAGGCAATGAGAAGCTTGCTCTACCATGTGCTCCTACCATGATATGCCACCTTGCCACAGGCCCCAAAGCAACGACCCAACCATGAACTGAAACCTGCAAAACTGTGAAACAAAATAAATCTTTTCTTTTTATAAACTGATTATCTCAGGTATTTTGTTACATAATCAAATGCTGACAAATACAACTAATATTTACTTTACTTTTACATAACAAAATGAAAACAGTGAAGATTTATCTCCTATTTCAACTACCAGCCAACTCTCCAAATAGCGTCCTCTTGGTGCCCCATAATCATTCTTTCACTTTGTAATATATTATTTATTTACTTTTTAAAAACAAACCTTATGATACTTTGTTCTTTTGATCATGACACAGTCAGAGTTTGGATCCATGAAACTTGGACATGATGATGCTCATCATATTTGAGGTCCATTTCCTCATCTGGAGATGTGGCTGCCACATGGGTCAGATATGATTTAAGAATTAATGGAGTGAAAAACTATGAAAACAGACAAATATCACTCTCTAAATGTATTAAAAGAAAGGTGAAATATTATTTCCATAAAGCATGTGAGTGTGGGCCATTCAAAAACCAGAGATGCTCATAGGAAAAGACATCCACAGACTGAAGGTGAAAGGTTAGGAAAAATCATACCACTCACATGGACTGTGGAAGCAAGCAGGGGTTTTCATCCTTGTATCAAATAAAGTAGACTTTAAGCTAAAGTTAATCAAAAGGGATAAAGAAGGGCAGTACATACTGCTCAAGGGAACCATACACCAACAAAATGTAACAATTATAAACATATATGCTCCAAACAATGGAGCATCTATGTTCATCAAATAAACTCTTCTCAAGTTCAAGAGTCAAATAGATCACAACACAGTAATTCTGGGTGACTTTCACATACCTCTTTCACCACTGGATAGATCTTCCAAACAAAAGCTGAACAAAGAAACCATACAACTCAATAATATAATCAATAACTTAGACTTAACAGATATATATAGAATATTTCATCCTTTAATGAGCGAACACACTTTCTTCTCAGAAGCACATGGATCCTTCTCTAAAATAGACCATATATTATGCCACAAAGAAACTCTTAGAAAATACAAAAAGTAGAGATACTACCTTGCATTCTATCAGATCATAATGGAATGAAACTAGAAAACAATGATTAAAAAAAATAAAAGCTACTCCAACACCTGGAGACTAAATAATATGTTACTGAATGAACAATGGGTTGCAAAAGACATCAAGGAGGAGATTAAAAAATTCTTGGAAGTAAATGAGAACACTGATACAACATACTGAAATCTCTGGGACACTCTGAAGGCAGTAATAAGAGGAAAGTTCATTGCATGGAGTTCATTCCTTGAATGAAGAAAAAGTCAACAAATAAATGACCTAATGTTACATCTCAAAGCCCTAGAAAAGTAAGAACAAATCAACACCAAAAGCAGTAGAATACAGGAAATAATTAAAATCAGAGCTGAAATCAAAACAAAAGAAACAATTGAAAAACTTGACAAAACAAAAAGTTGGTTCTCTGAAAAAACAAATAAAATTGACAAACCATGTTAATGAAGAAAAGAAGAGAGAAAAATCAAATTACTAACATACAGGATGAAAAAGGTAATATGACAACAGACACTACAGAAATACAGAATATAATTACAAATTATTTTGAAAACTTGTACTCCAATAAAATAGAAAATTTCAAAGGCATGAACAAATTTCTAGAGACATATGATTTGCCCAAATTGAATCAGGATGATATATACAATTTCAACATATCAATTTCAAGCAATGAAATAGAAGACACCATCAGAAGCCTACCAACCAAGAAAAGCCCAGGACTGGATGTATACACAGCCGAGTTCTACAAGACCTTTAAAGAAGAACTAATACCAATACTCTTCAATTTATTTCAGGAAATAGAAAAAGAGGGAGCACTTCCAAACTCATTCTATGAGGCCAATATCATCCTGATTCCTAAGCCAGACAAAGACACATCAAAGAAAAAAAAAACTTCAGACCAATATCTCTAATGAACATAAATGCAAAAATTCTCAATAAAATTCTGACCAACCGAATACAAAAACATATCCAAAAGATAGTGTACCACAATCAAGTGGGATTCATCCTAGGGATGCAAGGTTGGGTCAACATATGGAAATCAATAAATGTAATTCATCACATCAATAGACTTAAAAATAAGAATCATCTTCTCAATAGACACAGAAAAAGCATTTAACAAAATACAGCACCCATTCATGTTCAAAACACTAGAAAAACTAGGGATAATAGGAATATATTTCAACATTGTAGAAGCTATCTATGCTAAGCCCCAGGCCAACAGCATTCTAAATGGAAAAAAATTGAAAGCATTCCCTCTAAAAATTGGAACAAGACAGGGATGCCCTCTTTCACCACTTCTATTTAACATAGTTCTTGAAACACTGGCCAGAGCAATTAGACAGACAAAATAAATTAAAGGGATATGGATAGGAAAAGAAGAACTCAAATAATCACTATTTCCTAATGATATGATTCTATACCTAGAAGACCCAAAAAATTCCACCATAAAACTTCTAGAACTAGTAAATGAATTCAGCAAAGTACCAGGATATAAAACCAACACCCATAAATCAAAGGCATTTCTGTATATCAGTGACAAATCCTCTGAAAGGGAAATGAGGAAAACTGCCCCATTTACAATAGCCTCAAAACAAAAACAAAAACAAACAACAACTTGGGAATCAACCTAATGAAAGAGATGAAAGACCTCACAATGAAAACTACAGAATCCTAAAACAAACAAACAAACAAAAACAAAACAAAACAAAACAAACAAACAAAAAAACAACAACAAAGAAGATCTTAAAAGATGGAAAGAGCTACCTTGCTCTTGGATAGGCAGAATTAATTAATATTGTCAAAATGATCATACTACCAAAAGCACTATACAGGTTTAATGTAATTCCAATCAAAATCCCAATGGCATTTCTCATAGAACTAGAAAAAGCAGTCATTAAATTCATCTGGAAAAATAAGAGACCCAGAATAGCTAAAGCAATCCTTAACAAGAATAGTGAAGCAGGTTGCATCACTATTCCAGACCTTAAACTATTCTACAGAGCAATAGTAACAAAAGCAGCATGGTATTGGCACCAAAATAGACTGGTAGACCAATGGTAGACAATAGAGGACACAGAGACTAACCCACATAACTACAGTTATCCTATATTAGAAAAAGGTGCCGAAAACATACATTGAAGGAAAAGATAGCCTCCTCAACAAATGGTGCTGTGAAAACTGGAAATCTATATGCAACAAAATGAAATTAAACCCCTTTCTCTCACCATGCACAAAACTCAACTCAAAGTGGATCAAGGACCTAGGAATTAAACCAGAGACTCCATGTCTACTAGAAGATAAAGTAGGCCCAAATTAGGCCTCTACTTCCTTAATAAAACTCCTATAGCATAAGAATTCAAATCAAGAATCAATAAATGAGATGGATTCAAACTAAAAAGCTTCTTCTCAGCAAAATAAACAATCAGTGAGGTGAATAGAGAGCCTATATCTCGGGAGCAAATTTTGCCACTCTCATATCAGATAGAGCACTAATCTCTAGGGTATATAAAGAACTCAAAAAGCTAAACACCAAAAAACAAAAACAAAAACAAATAACCCAATCAATAAATGAGCCAAGGAACTGAACAGACACTTCTCAGAGGATGATATACAATCAATCAATGAATATATGAAAAATGTTTAATGCAAATTAAAACTAAAATTTCATCTCTCTGCAGTCAGAATAGTAGCTACTAAGAATACAAACAACAATAAGCGTTGGCGAGGATGTGGGGAAAAAGGCACACTCATACATTGCTGGTGGGAATGCAAATTGGTGCAGCCCATATGGAAAGCAGTATGGAGATTCCTTGGAAAACTGGGAATGGAACTATCATTTGACCCAGCTATCTCACTCTTTGGTTTACACCAAAAGTACTTAAAAACAGCATACTACAGGGACATCAATGTTTATAGCAGCACAATTCACAATAGCTAAACAGTTTCTGTGTCCTCTATTCTTTACCATTGGGTCTACCAGTCTATTTTGGTGCCAATACCATGCTGCTTTTGTTACCAGATGCCCTTTAGTAGATGAATGGATAAAGAAAATGTGGTATATATACACAATGTGTATTACTCAGCAATAAAAGAGAATAAAATCATGGCATTTGCAGGTAAATGGATGGAGTTGGAGAATATAATGCTAAGTGAAGTTAGCCAATCCCAAAAAACCAAATGCCGAATGTTTTCTCTGATATAAGGAGGCTGATTCATAGTAACATTGAGAGTGGGAGCATGGAAGGATTAGAGGAGCTCTAGATAGGCAAAGGGGTGGGAGGGACAGATAGGGGGTATGGGGGTAGAAAAGATGGTGGAATGAGATCAACATCATTACCCTAAATACATATATGAAGACATGAATGGTACAAATATACTTTGTATACAACCAGAGATATGAAAAATTGTGCTCCATATGTGTAATATGAATTATAATGCATTCTGCTGTCATATATAAAACGTTAGAATAGGGCTGGGGATGTGGCTCAAGTGGTAGCGCGCTTGCCTGGCATGCGTGCGGCCCAGGTTTGATCCTCAGCACCACATACAAACAAAGATGTTGTGTCCGCCGATAACTAAAAAATAAATATTAAAATTCTCTCTCTCTCTCTCTCTCTTAAAAAAAAGTTAGAATAAAAAATTAAAGACAATAGTAACAAGTAGAATATACCACATGGGGAAAACATAAAATGAAGAGATATTAATTAAAACATATTTGTAGAAAAATAAAACAGAGATAGACCATGTAGCTTTTTAGGATCAAGAGTGTTTGGCAATATTTGACCATTCACCACGCATCATAACCTCAAAAATTAGAGTTTTGAAAAGACATTTCCCATCTGCCCAGCTTGTTTTTGATGACATGTGCAAAATGATTACTGGCCTACAGTTTGTAGTTGAAGGCACGCTGGTGACCCACCACACTCATGTGCCTTTAAGAGAGCAAGGAAGGATTGTGTTTTCCCTATTAGGAAGAAAGCTACTGAGCTGGAGATAGGAAACATTTTCATTAAAAATACTAAATTTTTGTAATGCAAAAATAAATAAATAAATATTACCCCCAACCCCCCTAAATTTAAATTAATGTCAATATAAATTAAACACAAATTTGATTTTTCAAAAATTCAACTTTACTAAAACTTTATAAGTTCAGGAGCTGTGTTGGGGCCAAAGATAATAAGAAATGATTCCTTTCATCAAAAAGCCCTTCATCTAGCAGGACAAGTGAAGAAGGAAGTGGTCATTTCTAAAGAGAAAGACAAGGGATGTGAACATTTACTGAGTGCCTACTTAATGACAAAGTGTGGGGCAGACTACATTTTACACACACATATACACACATTTCATTTTATCCCCAGTCTGCAGAGGACAAAATGTAAGTTCAGAGATTTATTTGGAGTTCCAGGCTATACATCAGTAGCTAACTCTGTATTTGAATCTACTCCAAAGCATGTCATTCTAAAGCCCATACTGTTCCTACATGATGATGCCCATTCACCTCACTTCTCTGACTTATAGCAAACTGTTTAACCTCTCTGCTAAATAAAACATTATAAGAAATGCTGCCAGTACCATAACACAGCAGGAGTTTGTATAAATTCAAGATGGCATTATCACAACATATCCACTTATCTTTTATTCAGTGGTCTGTGAAAAGCAGATAGCAGAGTATATATTCTTGAATCTTGGCTTTTAGATTTTGATATTAAAAAAAACAGAAAAGGCCACTGTGATAAATATATGTTAGTTCACATTGTTCCATGCTTAGTTATACTGAGTTGCATGACACTGAAAATCTGAGTATATTTGTAAGATCATTTCTTTAAAAAGAGAACCTAAAGGTAAACCTAGAATCTGGATGACTATAAATATAAGGGCACTAGAAATACACAGAGTATATTACTTCCTCAGTTTTTAAAATATGACAAACATCTCTTTATCATACCTATTGTATACAGAGTACTGTGTAAGATGTGGGGATGGATATGAGAATTTAAGAAAACAAATTTCAAATAATTTTCCATGGAATAAGGGAGATGGTCATCATGCAGTACCTCATAGGTCAAGTGTGTGACTTTAGAGGAGGGAGGGGTGGAAAGAGTATGAAAATAAACAGCTACCAGGGTTCCAGACTGAGATGCTGATGGGAAGAGGAACTGCTTTTAAACCATATTCCTTTAGCACCTCATCAGTACCTTTAATAAAATCATCAACTTTTGCAATGAACTGGAACTAGAAACTGGTATTAGGGCAGAGACTTATCAATTTATTTGGTATGTGTCCCCCACTTCCCTCTTGAGTTTAGTTCACATTGATCCTGAGTGGAGCCCTCCTGACCCTCTGCTTGACCAATCCAACTCTCCTTAGTGCTCTGGCTTACTCTTACCAGTCCTCTGTGCAGGACTGGCCACATAATTTGTGTATCTCAATACAAAATGGAAACACACCTTGCTAAACATCTATTAAAAATTTCAATCTCAAAGAGATCATTGTATATCCATATTCATAGCAGCATTATTCAAAAGAGCCAAAAGGTAGAAGCAACCCAAGTGTGCATTCACAGATCAATGGAAAAACAAAAGTGGTCAATACATATAGTGGAATATTATTCAACTTTAAAAAGCAAGGAAATTCTTACATATGCTACAACATGGATGGACCTTGAGAACATTATGCTAGATGAAATGACAGTCACAAAAAGACAAACACTATATAATTCCACTTATAAGAGATACCTAGTGTAGTCAGATTCATAGAAAGTTAAATGGTGGTTTCCAGGAGCTGGAAAATAGAAATGAAATGTTGTTGTTTATAGGTATAGAGTTTCAGTTTCATAAGATAAAAAGAAATTGGACAAGAATGTGAATATGTTTAACACTGCAGAACTATACACCTGAAAATGGCAGAGAAGGTAAATTTCATGTTCTGTGTATTTTATTACAATTAACAAAATGATGAATGATTTCAAGATGGTAACAGCAGAACCTTAAATGAAGCACTGGGACCTTCTAAGCTCCAGGCCCTGCATCCTATTTGGTGGCACATCCACACAGCCAATATATAGTATTAACAGATGCAGAATGTTTCCAGAGTGCATTCTGCTGACTTCTCCTACAACACACTAACTGTTCACTTCTACTGGTTTCCTACTTTTCTTTTTCTGCATGGTTCTCTATGTTACAGATAAAGAAGGAATAAGATAGCTATATGGGCTATTCATATAACATATAAATAGCAAGGTCCTAAAAATCCCCCAGCCAGTTAAAATTTTTAGCAAATCAGCAAATTGTTCCAAGTTCCTCTTTGGTAATGAATAATGTCATGGGGAGAATGCCTCAGTAAGTTGAAGAAACATGGGCCTGGGTCTAACTGCTATAATTCTTATTTGTTACCAGACTGACCCTTCTTAAGACTAGATTAATTTCATGTTGACCACTCGTCTGTGAAGCACTGATAAATTAAATGATTGGTAGGTATATTCAATGCTTTCATAGGGAAAGAGAGGATAAAAATCCCCCTTTTTTAAACTTTGAGATTACTACAAAATTTCATTTCTGAGAACAGACCACAGATTAATTTAGTTAAGATCTGATAGTAACCTAAAAAAAACTTTGGTGGAAGTCGTCCAACTTGTCCTAGATTACCCAGCATTTATTGGCAGTGCTGAAAGTCTGGAAGAATATTTGAAGAGTTATCTGAGGACAGCAGTTCAGACAGTGCACTGCAATACAGAGTTCCAACTCTGCTTCTTCAAGACCAACGTTTTACTATTGCTATCATAAAACAAAACTAAAGACAACTTGGATACATTTCAGAAGCTCATATTCTTTACATTTCTGGCCGTGAAACCAAATATTCTTAAAACATTCTATATAGAGAAGTTAAAACAGTGGGTTCTGGAGCCACACTGTGTTCAAATCACTCCTTCTACCACTCCTGGAAGTGTGCCCTGAGCCATTTTCTGAGTTTATACACCTGTAAAGTGGGGACAACAACAATAATACCCATGTCATATGGTCATTGTAAAAGAGAATGAGTCCTTACATGTAAACACTTAGAACATTACCTGGTAGTACTAAATAGTAACTAAATATTAACCATTATTTTCTCCAGATTTAGGTTTTCTGAGTGATATCCACAGCTGATTACAGGAGGGGATGACACCTGACCCAAGAGGCACTAGCAAAGGCCCCAAAGATTCCTACTTTGGGAAAACGGAACTAGGTGGCCAAAAGCAATTTGAATCTGTGGTAGCGAGAAAAGGTAGCAATTACATTTGATAATGTGTAGGTAAGAAAGCAGAGGAAGTTGTCTGACCAGGTGACAAAAAGTAACTCACAACTTGTGGAGAGAAACAAAGATGGGAAACACCATTTTGTAATGGGGTAGAGATAATGTTTATTTCTTCTAGGTCTTCATTTCAATTCCCATGAACCCTAACTGTATCTTCTCTCCTGGTGTTAGTTTTGAGGAACAGTTCTTATCTTTATAATCATTCTGGAGTAGTCAGGATAGGCTAGATTATGCTTCAGTAACAAAAGTCCATCCCACCCAAATCTCAGCAGCTTTTCACTAGAGTGTACTCTTCACGCTGTATGAACAATAAGGATTAGCAGTGAGTACATTTCTTTTTAGTCCCTCAGAGACATAGCTGAAAATTTCATCTCAATGATCCCCACAGCAGCAGAAAGAGAATATGGCAGTCACACATTGGCTGTTAAAGCCTCTGCCTAAAAGTGGGACCTATTCACTTTTCATCAATCAAATCTAGTCATATGGCCATGCCTAACATCAAAGAGGAAGTTCAGTCCTACTTCATGTCACATTAGAATATTTTAGAAATAGCCCTAATGACTACTATGCTCCTTTTATGGTTAAACTGCTTTCACTGGGTCTCTGTTTCTTCAAGAAACAATAGTGACATTAATAATGGTATACTATATATGAGATGGAAAGCACCATCATCTCTGTGCATTTTTCTCAAAACTGTCTTTCTGAGTATAACCACATCTCTATTCTGTGTAGATATGTGAGTTACCTGACTTTTGACTTTTGATTTTACAGTTAGAAATTTACCTAATTACTATGGTTGTCAACTATGGTTTGAATGTGTTCATGGATTGGAAGCTTGGTCCTCAGTGCATCAGTGCTGTGTTGTGGGAGGTGAGTGGATCATGAGGGCTCTGCCCTTATGAATGGATTATCCATTAATGGATTAAGGGGTCATCATGCAATTGACTTTCTTATAAAAGTGAGTTCTCTCTGGCACACTTGCACTGTATTGCAATGTGATCCATTATGCAATATGACATAGAAAGAAGGCCCTCACTGGAAGACATCAGTGTCATGTCATTCTCTTGGATTCTCAACTTTGAGAATCATGAGCTAAATAAACCTCTCATCTTTACAAAAAACCCATCTCAGGTATTCTGTTATGGAAAAAGAAAATGGATTAAGATACTATTCCATTCCTTTTAGGAACAAATAAGAGAAAAATTGGAATATTTCAGAAATGAGATATTGTGTGATAACAGATTTTTTCTTTTTCTTTTCTTTATTTTTTAGTATGTGGACCTAAGGATTTAACATTAGATCATCTGAACTTTTAAACTAAATAAATAGCTTTTTGAAGGGAAATGTTAGAAAATGGATATAAGCCTTTCTTTTAAAATAAAATACATACATATAATTTACTATTCTCTTAATCACTAAAGATGAATATTATGAATAGCAGTTATTATACCATGATATCTTTTGTACCAAATAAAATATGCATTAATTCAATAAATCATATCAAGTGCTCTGTTAGAAACTGGGGATACATGGGAAATAAGAATATCCCTGACCTCAGGCTGCTGATAGGGCCCTCGAGCCTGATTGACTTTTTTTTAAATTTTATTTTTTAGTTGTAGTTGAACACAATATATTTATTTGATTTGTTTATTTTTAGGTGGTGCTGAGGATCAAACGCAGGCTCTTGCACGTGCTAGGCGGCCGCTCTACCGCTGAGCCACAACCCCAGCCCTGAGCCTGACTGACTTTTTATAATTATTTTATCTCACTTCATTGCTGTCAAATCAGCCACCACTTTCATCTTCTATCAGTCCATCTATAGCCACCCTTTTCCTTCTAATTTTTAATATCCTCTGAGAGCCTGAAAAATAAATTTAAAAACTATCTGTAAAGAAAGTGTAAATAAATCATGTTGTAAGGATGTCAGATACTTCCTAGGAATAAAACACCAGAACTTTGGTGAATAATATTTGTTATTTGTTTTTAGATTTTTTTTCCATTGAGCTGATGCTAATACATAACTGAGTTTTGGATGAACTTAGAACATCTTGTGTTCTCATTTCATCAGGAACAATTATCCTTGATATATTTTATATAAATACTGCCTTATATTCTTCTTTAAATCTTTTCCTTAATTAAAAAAAATTCTTCATGTTTGCATGTGGTTCCTTCTAATAGTAATGTTCAATTACAAATTTAGAAAACTATATTAGCAAAGTAATGCTTGTACCAAATGCTTGTTTAGGCTCTGATTATGGATCAGATTCAACTCCATATGTTGAATCTCTAACCCCAATGTGCTTGTATTGGGGATGGGGTCTTTAGTAAGTAATTATAGTCAGGTGCAGCTCTCATGATGGAGTTTGTGAAGAGACATAAGAGAACTTGCTCTCCCTCCTCCATATGAGATCTCAGTGAGAAGGTGGCCATATGCAAACAAGGAAGAGAGAGATCTCACCAGATTCTACCATGCTGGCACCCTGATATTGGACTTCCAGCATCCAGAAATGTGAGATAAAGTTCTTTTGTTCAAGTAACCCAGTCTATGGTCTTATATTATGGCAGCCTGAGCAGACTAATATAAGCTTTAAACAACTTATTCTTAGAGATAAATTTTATTTGTGTTCTTTTATTTTTTTTTTTATAAATAACCTATTCTTTCAATTTCACTAATCACTTCATTTTGTCCATTTTTGTCTCATAAGAGAACAGGAAGTCTTTAGTAAAAGGCTACTGCTGGCCTATTGCCATAAGTGTTATGATATTTGAACAAAAGTTTTCAAATTTAATCCTGTTATTCAGATAAGAAAATGTAGTAAATGATTGGGAAATAAGTGAAAGTTTAATATTTAGTCTGGTTCAGGTAATGTTTAGACAAAAAGTTCATTCTCTGACTCATTTTATAAACTATCTTTTAACTATCTTAAAACAGTGAAAAGAAAAAGTCCACAAAACAAAGAATAAATACCTGCAGTTGTGTGCTGGGTATTGAGGATAAGTGTAGAATAGTTTTCAACAGTTAGGTGGTGGGAAAGGGAAGTTGCATATAAAAAGTGGCATTTGACTGGGAGTTTCAGGGATATGAAGAATTCTGCCAGGTTCAGAAGTGGTGGAAGGGAGGAGTCATTTCAGGCAAAGGGGACATAAAAGCAAGACACGGAAGCATAAAGGGTACATAGAGTGCTCATGGAAAATCACCGAAGGCCAGGAGAGAGCTCTGGTGGATTTTAGTCTCCAGAGAAGGTTCGATTCATCTCTGGACAACATTATTTTCTCACATATTTCTTTCCACAGCATATATTTTCAACTTTTTGAGATGAAACATTTAAACTGATTGTTTCTTATTTAAACTATGAATCTATTACACTATCAGGCTTTTTAAATTCTTGATAAACACTTGACAAAAATGAATTAAGAGTACAGCTGATTTAAAATTATAATTTGAAATTAAAATTAACCTGCTGTTATAAAACAGACTTTTTAGTCTATTAATCTACATGGTATTTTTAGTCCAAGAAATTCAGTTCATTTGCCAACAGGCAGCAGTTGACAAATAGATAATAATCTGTGGTTAGTCAACCAAGCATTTTATTTCAACATTTTCTTATTTTCCTTACCTCTAAGCATACTATTTGTCTCCAAATGAAGAACTCACTTTTGTGATTGCCTATGTCCTGCACACATACTAGTTTTATACATTTGAATGAAGATTTTTGCAGTTCCACAACATGCCCACTAGAGGCCTGTGAAGAGCTTTTTTCCCCTAACACATAGTGTCTCAAACCGGGGAAAAAAAAATCTAGATTTAAAACAAATAAGAAATATTAATTAAAAATCAGTAAGGCAAAGATTGAATTGATAGGTAACCTTGTATTAAGTACCATAATTGTGGATAAAAGAAACAATACAAAGTTTTCAAAGTTCAAAATACTAAATTGCAAAACTTGCAAATTGACCCCCCCACACACACCAAGAAGATTTATTTGGGGACATGAGGACTCAGTGAATTACCATTTGCCAT
The DNA here is from genome assembly GCF_021218885.2 of Marmota monax. Lineage (NCBI taxonomy): Eukaryota > Metazoa > Chordata > Mammalia > Rodentia > Sciuridae > Marmota > Marmota monax. Next base: position 8,122,299 of record NW_026693082.1, read on the forward strand.
GGTCATGACTGAAGAGTGATGGCTCCAGTCTCCTTCTTTACTGTCCCACAAAGAAAGCAAAATTAAAAGACATTTTTGAAAGCTTTAGCAACAATTCTAAAAGGCCACCAGGCTCTGGCTGGCTTTGCCTAAGTAGAAGTATGTACAGTGGTGTATTAGCGGGAATAAAAATTTCTGGCAACCTGTATGGGCTTCCAGATCTTCTAGTGCATACTAAATACAAAAGGCAAACTAAGAGGGAGGGTTCCTGGGTGGGAAAGTAAACAACAGCATAGTAATCTAAGACAGAGGAGACAAGAAGGGACTTCCTAAATAGGGATTGTATGGCAGTTAACAGGGTAAGACAGCTGAAATATATCCTCACAGGGCACAGACTGAAACAGACCCTCAAGTAAAGATTGGAGCAACTTTCAAAGGGGAAAGTGTATAGCTGTTTAATATGCAAAGGCAGCTGTGACTGTTCAGACAGGAAAAATCGCTAGAAGAGATGACAGTGACAGTCCCCTTGCCATCTTCGCAAACTCAAAACAGGGCTTCATTTAATGCTGCCTCAAAAGAACCAAAAAACATTAAAACTCCTGTTGACATCAACCATGCACGTATACACACACACACCACTTCTAGTCTATTTACAGAAATGGCCTGTTTTTCACTAGGTTTGGTTAATTAGCAATCAGAAAAGAGTTGTACAGAGTTGGAAGAAAGAAGCTTTTGTTTAGAAAACCTGTGAAAATATTCCCTCAGAAGCTTGTAACTTTCCCTACAGATCACCCTGGCCCTGAGGACAAGTCCGAGTGCCAGAAGGCTCTGTGATCCACACAGAGCTCACATTCAAACGCAGTTCTCTTTGTTGTCCCCTAGGAGTTAAGCCTTAATGGGTTTACAATGTGCAGGCTTTTTTGGAGGGTGGCTAGCGGTTGTTGCTGGCTGCCAGAAATGGAGCAGGGACAAACCCCAGTGAATCCACAGCTGTTGGGGCTGCTCAGGCTGCTCCATTGGCGAGAGGAGCAGTTGCCGGAGGCATTTCAAAGACGTGCAAGAATACAGGGAGACTTTATGAGTCCTGGAAGTGAATTTGCAATTATCGGGAGCAGATGGTCAGTCCACATGGTGAAGAAGGAGACTGGAGCCATCACTCTTCAGTGAAGACCATGGCAAATGATAATTCACTGAGTCTTCATGTCCCCAAATAAATCTTTTCATTTTTATTTTTGTTTATTTGTTTTAATTAATTATACATGACAGTACAATGACTTTGATATATCATACATTTGAATCAGATGGGATATAATTTCTAATTTTTCTGAGTGTACAGGTTGCAGAATCATATTGGTCATGCAGTCACATATATATATATATATATACACAGTAATAATAATGTCTGTCTCATTCTACTATCTTTCCTATCCTCCCATCCCCTCCCTTCTCCTCCCATAACTTCTCTCTACATGTATGAAGATGTGAGGAAAAAAAAAAGAATAGAATTACCCAAATAAATCTTGTTGGGAAAATCATCAGTGATAATGTGATATCACGTGCTGCTACTAAGCTTTACACTACTGACTTATAAACCTCAAACATTACAACTTAGGAAAAATACAGTATGTGCACATCTTACCTTGGTTAAAAAGAAAACGGGGTATGGAAATGTGGGGAACACTCATCCTGGCCCACTGTGTTTCCTGGAGGCAGCCAGCCTGAATACTGCCTCCAACATTACTTTGTCCAGCCCCTTATTTCATAAAATCATCATTATAAACTAAGATACATAGATGCTGGGGCAATGTTTAATGATTTTTGAGAATACAGATTTCACAATCTTTTGCAAGCTATATCTAATTTTCCCCCCTCTCCATCCTTCCGGTCAAGGACTGCTTTGTGATGCATGAGATTCTCTTTTGCTGAAATCTCAGGCTATTTCCTGTTATCCTCATGTTGATTCATCTGAGAATCACATTATCTTTTCTAAACACTGTTTATTTAGTCCATTATGATGCCTAAGGTCAGTCTCTCCTCATTTTGTATTTGATGATTAATTTCTTCAGTTCATGCAAAAAACTCTGAAGCAACCTGATGTGCAGAGCACATCATAGACGTATCCTTATACACAACTGTATAAAAATCTGCTGAAGGAACACTTGGGAAAGAATTCTAATGCCTAAGAGGGCTAAAATAGAGCTATGATCCCAAATTTGTGGGCAAATAAAGAAGAGAGAAAATAATAATTCCTGTTGGAGAGATTGGAACATTAATTCTGAAAGAGTTTAAATTGGCTCTATGTAGGGTCATCTACTATTTTACAACTAAAAGTCTTGCATCTCAGGAAATCCCTCAGTCACCCACCCTAACAGTAAAGGACAGTTAGAACACAAAACGTATCTCAAGGATGAGGGAGAGTCTAAATAGCAGTGGGTTGGGGACATGATAAGGGACTGACCAGGATCTAGGACTGTTGACCCAGCAGTTATCCAGGCACAAAGCCATGGGGAGGGGTGAAGATGTTCACGAAGGAAGGCCAGGCTCTTATTGTGTGGCACCACAGAAATAGAGCTCAGGTGTTGCCCATGGGTGGTGCCCGAGTACCTCTCTTTAGGCTTTTGGGGTGCCCCAGATCTTTCACAGCCCAAGACTCCTACAATGTATACCTGGTGTGCTCAGGTGGCTCACTCAGGGAAATTTGAGAGCTCTGCATCTTATATAAGGGATCCAAAAAGAAACACATTTTTGGGTGTTGTATTTTGGATTCTGAGCACCATGTTGAGTTAAAGGGACATATTAAAAATCTTGCAGCATGCTGTCACATGCACCACTTCTTTACTGAACTCATATATACCCACAAGGGAGGAAAGGGACAGTTCAGAATGGCCTTGGTCACATGGCCATCTGGGGCAAAACTGGGGCTCAATTTGTAGATTGGTCTTTCTGACTGAAGCATTTCTCTAACTTTTTGAGATCAAGTTTTACCTGAAACTTTGAAGACTTTAATAACCTTATGACTCAGTATCATCTTGGTATAGTAGTTCTCCTGTATCTATGAGGGATAGCTTCTAAGACTCTCAGTGGATCTCTGAAACCAAGGATACTATGCAACCCTGTTCAGTTGGCCTTCCATATCCAGTGATTGCACATCTGTGAATTCAAATAATAGTGGCTTGAATATATTTGAAAAAAACCCCATCTATCTGTATTTATTGAACATGCTCAGACTTTTTGGGGTCATTTCCCCCTAAACAATACAACAAATCTATATAGCATTTGCATCATTTGGGTATTATAAGCAATCTGGAGGTGATAAAGTATGTGGGAAGATGTGTGTAGGTTCTATGCAAATACTTTGCTACCATATATGAGGGACTTGAGCCTCTGTGGATTTTGGTATCTGTGCAGGTCCTGGAACCAATCTCCCATAGGTACTGAGGGACAACTATACTGTATTTTTTCCTATACATACTTAAGATAAAGTTTAATTTATAAATTTGGCACAGTATGAGATTAACAGAAATAACTGATGGTAAAAATAGAGTAATTATTAAAAAGTACTGTAATAAACATTATATGACTATGGTTAATGTTTATTTCCAGATTTTCTTGTTTACTAATTTTGGACTGCAGTTGACTATGCATAACTGAAACCGAGAAAAACATAATCATGGACAAGGGGATATTACTACATGCTTTGTTCAATCATCTGGAGCACAGGTCACTGTATTAAATCTCATACACTCCAGGATGGATGAAAAAGCAATTGCTCAATTTATAATCTTTCATCCTCTCTCTTTTCCTCCAGAGTATTGCAGACATAACTGAGAAACCTCAGCAACATAGATTGAGCACTACTCAATGCAGAAGACACTCACTGTTCAAGACTTTGTAGACAAGCTAAAGAAAGAACCATGTTTGTACCCACATGTGCCTGACAAGTTCATGTGTACAGAGAAATATGGGCTAGGCTGATTGTCTGAATAGACTTGATTCTGGTCCCCACTGAGCAGTGATTGAATCAATCAGATGGAAATATATGACTTTCGATATGTTGACTGGTATCTTCTGCTTTTCTTATCATAAACTATTTTTTTTGGTCCTTTTGTCCTCAATGGATTTTACATTTTATTCTTCTGAGAAAATGCTCCGGAGGATACATAGAACAAAGTTCCAGCTTTTTATCTATCTATCATCTATCTATCTATCTATCTATCTATCTATCTATCTATCTATCTATCTATCTATACCAGGGAGTGAACTCAAGGGGCACTCAACCACCGAACCACATCCCAGCCCTATTTTGTATTTTATTTAGAGAAAGGGTCTCACTGAGTTGTTTAGTGCCTCACTTTTGCTGAGGCTGGCTTTGAATTTGTAATCCTCCTGCCTCCGCCTCCCAAGCCACTGGGATTACAAACGTGTGCCACTGTGCCCGGCAAGTCCCAGCTGTTTTTAATGGAGCTCACCAGCCTTCTTCCCTCCATAGTTCAGCATCTTCAAATTTACTGCCTTGTTTTCCCTCTTTTATTCCCTGGGCTCTCAGATACTTCAGTGACTTTCTCATTTGGACATATCTACAATTGCCCATGACTTTCTCATCAGTAAAACAGGGCTACTCGATATTTAATCACCTTTCATGATTTTTGTGAAAATGAGCTATGAAGCTTGAGGGAGTTTTTTTATTATGTGAAATGATAGTCCAGTTTCTTAAAATATTTTTTTAAGAAGCTAAAATACTGTTAACTTTAGCATTCTGCCTCCAACAAATTAAACTCTTTGGCCTCAGGCAAGTCACCTAATGTTGACATATCAGTTTCCTGCATGTAAAATGAGGATCATAATTGTTACCCAGCTTACTAGGATTGCCAAGTTGAAGTAATTATGACTGAAAAACACTATAAATAAAAAATTACGTTATAAATGCTTCCTAACAACAATTGCACAAAATCCTCAATATTTCTACCTTCAAGTGAACAACTCTACATGGTATCTTTATTCACTCACTTATTAATTTCCTATTAAATTCTTTTGCTATAGAAATAAAAAATCATTAATAATAAAGCAGTATGTATTTATCTGCATGTCTTGCTTTCCAACATGCTAAGGATCTTAAGTATTGTCATATATTATGCAAACAAACATATCTTCATATCTTCCTGTCTTAAAGCTCATAATAATTTTAAAATGAGGAAATCTTACATCATAAATTGTAGATAATTTGTGCTTTATATTTATCTTTGGCCTTCTGGAGAACCTAGAATGCCTTTTAATTTTTGAAAACTGAATTATTATTATATTATATTATAGAATTCTTCTGAATTTTGAGAATGAATCACATCATTTCTTTCAGAAAACAAATTTATGGTTGGCCAGTAAGGCAGAATCCAAAATATCTGACAGGAATCTGATTTACATTCTCTTCTGGCTTGATAACAAGCAGGACATACCTTACATAAATTGTTACCATTTCTTGGAGACAGGGAGGGGCAAGGAAGCCATTGGGTCTGGTAAAAATGCATGGCATTCTCAATGTTAGAGATTTTGAGGAAAATCTCTTGTGCTGCGTAACAGATCTCAGTATTTCATCCTAGTTAATCCCCTTAAGCCTTTGTACATATGCAGAGATTTCTAAACTTTTGAGTACTAAATCAGACGCTTTCAGCAACAATCTTCTTTGGGAGTGTCCCTACTTCCTTAGCAATATGGCGGTGAAACATTGAGCATAAGTAAGCTTGTTAGGAAGACACATTTTTTTTGGATATAGGGCAAGAGAAATCTTTATTTCCCTAAATTCTCTGATACTATTATAATTTAAATATTTGACTTTGATGTGACGGCAAGTGAAACCCATCAGGGATCACCTAGTCCTCAAAGTCTTGAAGAGCATGGGGGCAATACTTTATGACCACACTTAGGCTCACAACAGCTACTCAATAGATTTCCTCAATGTTGTATATATTACTGAATGTGCTAATTTTCAGAAATTATAAATATCTTCTGAGGTCATTCCAAATTCATTTGATTCTCTTAAATATTTCAATCTTCTCTTCAAACCAAACTCATTATCTTTCTCAGGAGTCATATTTATCTTCTCTTTAGCTCAATATTCCTAATTTTGGAACTGTCACTCCTAGATAGCCAGGCAAAAACCAAACCAAACCAAAACAAAACAAAAATACAGTAGTTCTCTCATTATCCATGGTTAAACTTTTCAGTTTTAGTTACCCAAATAGCACGATAAAGTCTTGCACCATCGCACTTTATACTGTTTGGGATGTAAATCATCACTTTGCCCTGTTTATCCATGATGTATATGCTACCTACTTCTTAGTTACTTAGTAATCAGCTAGAAAATTAGATACTGTGGCAGTAGCAAAGTGTTTGTATTCAGGTATTTTACTTTATTTGACTTAATATAGTAATTATTTTTAGTACTTACTGGTGTTAATTTTTTACTGTGCCAAATTTTATCACAGATAGATACACATTGAAAAAAATTAGTATCTATAGGGTTTTGTACTATTTGTAGTTTCAAGCATCCACTGGGGTCTTGGAACATATTCTCTGCAGCTATGGGGAGCTGTTATAAATGATGAGGTAGTCTCATAATACTTGCTTTTCTTCACTTTAAATTAGCCTGTATGTTCATAGAACATCTATACATTGAATATCATTGATTTCTACAATTAATTAAATGTCAAAATAGACCACTATTTGTAATAACTAGATAAGTTATTTCTCAACACCCACAGAGGTCAGTAAAGATAAAAATAATGAAACGAGTAAAAAAGGACCTAGTGATGCTTAAAATCTAGCTAATAAGTAACATGGACCTGTAGAGCTATCATAGAGCAATAGAATAAAACTGCAAATTAAAGTTTGATTTATGTCAAACTATCAAACATAAATAAAACTTTGTATTTATGTCAAACTATATCAAACTATCACAAAAGCTTTGGCTTTCAATACAACAGTTTCAGTTCTCCCTCCCACATATTTTCCAGGTACTTTCACTTTGAATTATATCATATATACAATAAAATTAAATATTATAGAATTAATGATAGTTTTATGACTAAAATTTTCAAAAACACGTTTTAAATTATGTATTAGGTCTGATATATTTAGAGGATGAGCTGGTACGTCTGTGTCCCTTCCTGTTCTTAGAGCTTGCAAGACCAATTTAGCCCTCTAAGTTAGAAACTATATATTAACTGCTTACTGTGCAATAAAAATAACCATAGTCTATTTCAAACTGCTGATTTCTGGAAGCATTCATTCAGTTTCAGAAAAACACATCTCTATTGCAACTCTCCTTTCTGTCTGATCTGGTTATAGGAATTCCCTTTCCCCCTCTAATGCTGTTTTGCCAAGGATTCTCCCTCTCATTCCATCTCAAGCCTCTATCCCTGCACCGCCATGTACTTCATCTTCTTCCCTACTGTGCTGTTGGATAGACACTATCCATACTCAGCTATCCCTCACTAGAATCATACTACCTCTTACCTCTGACCATCCTCACCAAAATTCATTCAAGAAACAGTTACTGAATGCTTACTGAATGTTCTAAAGCTGTGAGGTGCAAAAATAAGAAGAAACTGTGTGTTGTGTGTGTGTGTGTGTAGTGGAGAAAGTTAGGGATCCCAGAGAAGCATTTCATAGTAAAGGCTTTCCCTTAAGTGAAGGCACAGATTCCTACAAGAATACAACTGATACACATACCTGTGGGGAATGTAAGGTGTAATGATGAAGGGTTCCTGGGGTGGGGGGAATGGCTACATCTGAAGCCAAGAGTAAAGGAGCCTTGAGGAGCCTGGATTTTAATCCTGTGGGTCATACAGATTTTCAAGGAGAAATTAAAGATGAATTTCTTTTTCCCAAAAAGACATATACAGCAACTATGTGGAACATGAATCATAAAGGAGAGAGAAACTTTGTTGCCAGGTCTCTGGGAGGGGATAATGGCAGCCCAGATTTCAGCATGGGGGCTGTGGAGATAAAGGGTTGACAAAAACTGGTTTTACTCACAATATCTTGTTTCTTTCATAAAACCTGGAGATTCTCACACTATCAGAGGAGTATAAGTTCCTTAAGGACAGGAACCACATCAGCCTCATTTACCTGTTAATTTCAGGCCTGGCCCAAAGCCTGGCATTTCTCAGGTGTCCAATAAACACTGGTGGAAATGATGGGAGCAGGTGCCAATAGATAGGTATGGGGTGAGGGGATGGCTCTCAAGCCCCTAACTTGGGCAATTATTTGAATAGCAATATCTTAATCTGCAATGAAAGCTGCAAATCAGGATGGGGGAGGTGAAGGGGAAGAGTTTGTGAGTTCTTTGTGAATGTGATGATTTCAAAATGTCTGAAAAGCACCCACATTGAGATGACCAAAGCATGTGTCTTCCTGTTGCCTTTGTGAGATAAGGGGGACACACAAGAAGTATGGCTTTAATTGTTTACTGACAGCTACTGTGGAACCAATACTTTGCTAGGTGAGTATAGAAACATTATCTCTAATTATCACAACAATCATAATATGGAAGGATTATCCTCAAGAGATAGGAAAATAAAGCTTGGATAGGTTAATTTTCTTTCCCAGGACATACAAGGGAGCAATAAAGTGAGACTGGAATACAGGTCCTTTGAATTTCAAAGTTAGCAGTCACCATCTCCCTCCCTTTTACCACTCTGGCTCCTCACCCCTCCACCAAACACCACTATAGTAGATTCTTTATATTGATGGTTGCAATAATTTATCCTATCCCTGCATGTCCCTCTGCAATTTGACCTTGCTACTCCTCTTATCAAGGAAAAAAAATTCTGAATCTGGATTTGGCTGTGTGATTTGTTTTGACCAGCACATGAAGCAGAAGTGATGCTGTGAAATTTATGAGTCTAGGTGAAAGAGGTCTTTCAGTTTCTATAATCACTCTCTCAGAACTCTAAGACCAGAAGTTCAGGCCAGCTCAAAGAGGATGAAGGGCCATATGGAGAGAGGGACCAAGCTGACAGCCAAAATCAATCTCTAGTCATGTGAGGGGAGCAATGATGGGTCACCAAACTCCACCAATCTACCAGTCAACTGCTGTTGCATGAGACAGAAGAGACCAGCAGAAGAATCTACCAGCTGAGCCCTGTACAAATTGCTGATATACAGAATTGTGAACCAATAAGTGATTGTTGCTTTCAATCACTAAGTTTGGAGTGGTTTGTTACACAGCAGTAGATAATTCATACATTCCTGAATCAAATACATTACAGGAATCTGTCTCAGAAGAGAAGGAAAAAGAATCTCCCTATCACTATCAGGGAAGAGGACATAGCAGAGGCACTCCCAAATAAATTGTTTCCAAGTTTTTGGAAACATTAACTCCCTTTCCCTAGAAACGAAAAGAAAGTATTAATTCTGTAGAGCTAGGTTTCATGAGGAGTTAACTGAGGGTCAATGGGAAACTCAGCACCGTTGACTATTGCTTTTATGGGGAAATACTTCTATTTTGAGCCAAATGATTTATAAACTCACTTGGTAAGCTGAGCATCGTTTGTCCTAAGACATGACACTGCACTTCATAAATACAGATCAGATAAAAAAGAAACAATAGCAAGAACACAGAACATAATCCTCATCTGCTTTTACTTTCTCACAGGAACCTTTATAAAAGAAAAAAATATTCTGCAAACACAAAATGCTGAAGATAGGTTTCTGGAGTCTTGTGCTCCAGGAAGAGAGCAACTTTCAGCTGTAATTGAATCATTTGGGGCCACACTCTGGGTGCCCTAAGGTGATTATGCTCAGAATGAAGGCTTTCAGAATGTCATTTAGAAAGGAAACCCTGGCTGGATACCAGTAATAAACTAATGCCCTTGAGCTACTCATTTTTTATGGCAACCTAATTGAAATGTACAAATTGTATAATGTTCCCTGCTTGTGAGAGGGGGCAGGACTGAAATGCAGATGATTGATTCAGAAATGTAGCCACTAAGATAAGGTTTCTTCTTCAACAGAAAATATGTCACTGATCTAATTTATGAGCAGACAAGATAAGTGAAACTGTCATTCTGTCTTCCTACTGGAAAGATCCTTTGTCTTCCATGTGCAAAGAAAGCTGCATAGATACACTTTGTTTCTAAAACAGATTTTCTTTTCTTTGGTTCTTTCTTTTTTTTTTTTAAGTAATTTAAAGAGGGTTGATTGAATTAACTTGTAAACTGAAGAGGCCGGATTCTACTTTTCAATGTACACTCATGCTTACTGTGTGCAGCAGAAGAACAATGTGACCTAAGAACAACCATTTCATTTTATTCAAAGTACAGTGGGGTTATTTGGAGGGAGCATGAAGAGGTCAGGGTGGGCCTGTTATCCAGAGAACATTGTAAACAATAAGCTCAAGCTTGGCCATTTCTTTAAAATTATAATTCTTTTTTTTTCTCTTTCTTTAGTGTGTGGATAGAAAAACAATGGCACCATATTCATAGACATAAATTCTTTGTCTTTTGAGCAAAGAGATTATAAATCTCAGGGTTATAATTTAATACATGAGTGTCAAAGTGAAGGGAAGGAAAGTGATTTAAGGTGAACAAGTGACTGTCTTGTTTCACAAAGGAGAGAAGAGCCACTGTCATTAAGTTAGGGTTGGGTAGAACATTACCTGTTTACTCCTTCACTTTGTGTTCACACAATACATCCTAGAACCATGTACACAGGTCTGTAGTTGATGTGGGCTGCATCAGCTTCTCATTTGACTGTGTCATTGTCTAAGTCTCTATGTCCAGGAATAGAACAGCTTCTGCTGACATTGCTAATTTATTTCAGCAAACACACCTATCTAAATTTTAGTTTCCTTCTCAATCAGTTTTATACCTTGACTGACATATTGTCTCAATTTTATTAATTCCACTGAATAAATATCTGTTGAGCACATTCTGTGCAGAACACTGTGCTAGGCTGGCACAACAGAGGATGCAAGGATACAGGAGATATTCTCAACGTTTACTCAGCTCATTAGAGATAAGATAAAAATATTCACAATCATAAAACAAATGCAGATAAGCAGAGAGGGGAGACACATGAAACAGCATGCAACAGAATTTCAAAGACAAGAAGCACTGTTGTATCTACTGGCAAAAGAATTAAGATTGCTTAGTGGAAAAAATACCATGAGGATGGATAAAATTTCAGTAGACAATTCTGGAGGTGTGGTTATGGAGAGTTTTAGATTGGTCCTATAAAGGAAAAGTTGGAAAAAAGCCCAGACAATAAAGTACATCATGGTTGAGTTTGGCAGGACACAAGGTATCAGAAAGCAGAGAATCAGAATGGAGGGGCACTCCAAGTGAGGAGGCGTCAATGACCGGGCGTCATTCAGCAGGCAATGGGGGAAATGTCATGAGCACTGTGCTTGGGTAATGGATAAGAAACAGAAATTCAATATGAAGCCATTTCCAGTACCATTGCCATTTCACATGGCCAGTGCACCTCTCATTTGTTGGAGCTTGCCTTTTTATAACATTTTTTTAGGATACCCAAATGTCCTTTAATACACACACACACAGAGTTTTGCAATTTGCTACATATAACATGTATTATTTATGTAACATATATAATAGTTATATATCTATTATATAGTTTTACAATTTGTTAAATACATATATAATATTATACATGTATGTATGTATATATCTTGCTAGGCCAAAAGGCATGATTCTCATGCTGGCTGCACATCACATCATATCACAGCATCCTAGTTGCTTACAAAATAATGGATGCTGGGGCTGGGGCTGGGGCTCAGTGGTAGAGTGTTTGTTTGGTATACATGAGGCACTGGGTTTGATCCTCAGCACCACATAAAAATAAAATAAAGGTATTCTGTCCATCTACAAATATATATATATATATATATATATAAATTTTTTTTTTAATAATGGATGCTGCCACCCCCCACAACAATCCCACTTGATAGCTCCAGACTCCCCAGGTTTTAACAGCTGGCCAAGTGATTCCAATATGCACATAAGACTGGGGATGGCTGATGCAAAAGATTTTGATTAAGGCAATTAACATGTTTTATGAAGTGTCCTTATATTACTGAACTTCAAGACCCAACTAGGCTAAAAACAATTATTTTGAATAAATGAACATATAATATTTTATCTCTGATTCCTATTGTAAACTTGGATTTCAAATGAGTCAAAGCTATCACCAGGAGGAAGAAGACAAGAAAAAAAGAAGGGACTATAACTTGGTAGGTTTTTAATGAAAAGGAAGTTCTAGACACTATTTAAAACTGGAAGTCTGTGATGATCCTGGGCATTTGAGGATATGCTAAAGATCTCTACACTTCAGCTTCTAGAGTGTCCTCCATCCAGGTCAAGACTTAGATTTGGGGTGGGGGGAAGAACAATGGGGTTTCTGGGTGAAAGAAAGGTGACCCCTACTCCATACTGGCCCCACTTACTCCCCTATTCCTCTTTCCTATTCTTTCTGTGTCTTTTTTATTTTATTCTTGCTTCTTTGTTCTCTCTTCCTCTCATGTTCATTTAATTCTCCTTTTCTGACTCACATTTGGTTTTTCTTTTTCCTTCTCTTCTTCCTTCATATCCCTGATCACTTCATTTCTTTCTCATGAATGCTCTTTCTCATATTATAACAGCTGGATTACATAATATTTAAAATTATTAGTTATATTATTATATCCCCTAGTTTTAGGTTGAGTGGCAAGTTGAATATATCTAGTTTTCTTTAAAATAACAAATATTAAAAAAGTTGCTTTTCACTAGTTAAGTTGGGTAGTAGTTTCTGATAAAGAAAAGAACCTTGTCCCCTTGCTGAATATTTCTGATAAAGGAACAGAAATAAGCATCTTTTTTTAAAGGCAGCCTTCACAACTGTGCTTCATGGAAATTCTTATAAAAAGTATTTGACATTTTATGTGTTGTAAAAATGACTTCCAGTTTTATAAATTACAATAAGAAAAAGTTGGTAAAAATGAACACCATTGCTCAAGTGAGGAGGATTTAGGAGCAGATATTCTACATATGCCCAGAGATTATCACTGGCTACACACAGTTGTCAATTAACTTAATAGAACACACTCTCAAGGGTCGCCCTGATTGGCCAAAGAGAAAACACAACGGTGTCTGGACAAATTCTTCCCCTCATATCTTCATTTTCTTGATTTTTTTCCAGTTACAAATGGGTTTTTAATACTCAATCCATGTCCATGAGTTATTAAGAATGAAAATCAAAAAGCATTTCTTCCAGGAATTCTTCCTTGATTCCTCCCACTTTCTTTCAATTATTTCTTTTCTCAAGGTTTCCTTAGCCACTTACATTACGTTAGGCACTTTGATCAGCAGTTTGTCAGTATTATTTTGAATTGCTATGACAATCTTATGATGCAGAGCTAAGCATCCCCATTTTACAAATAAAAAAATAAGGCTCAGAGAATGTTAAATAACTTGTTTGTACCACAATTAACCATGGTAGAGTTGGGATTCAACCCAAGTGTTTAATTCCATTGCCAGTGTTCTTTCTTATTTTGGGTTCTTCCTCATGACATAATAAACTATTATTTCATAGTATTAGCATTACACATGTTAATTTCACATTCTCAGACTAAAATAGTGAGAAGAAAATTCTGGAAAACTGTACCCTAAATGAACAACAGATAATCACAATGTATTCTTAGGGAAAATCAGCTACTTTGTGATTCCATTGATATTCTTAGTTCACATCTACCATGCCAAAAGTTCCCTGAGGGCAAGTTCATTAGGGAAGAGGAATAAATAAAAATTTAAGTGTGTATCTCTTACCCTCTACCCGAGGAAACAGAATTGTGGAGAATTTTATTCTCTTAAATTGATATATACTATCTCATAATCAGTGTCTCCCTTAAAACAAATAAAAACCTGTAGAGAGTTTTAAATGTGATATGGAATTATCACCAGCTGTTTTGGAACCCATGCTGGTATGGAGAGAGCCTTCTATAGACTGAATCCTTTTTACGGCATTTTTCATATTGCTGGGGTTTCAAACTTTACCTGAAACTCTATGAAGTCATATCTTACTGATTTTATATTTATATAAAAACAAATGTCAGTGGGAGGCATTATGTTTATTTCTATTTAATTTCAACCAATTGTCTTGGTCCATTGCCCTATCCTGTTGAAATCTTTTAAAATTCTTAGTGTGTCAACTATTAAGTTATTATACTAGTTATTAAGTTAAACATTAGTTACTCTTCCTAGGAAGCACCCCTTCTATATGCACGGTTCCTCCTGCATGTTGGCTAGGCTCCATGAGGACAAGGACCTTGCCTGTGTTGGTCACTGGATCCTGGCATTTAGCACAGGGCCTGGCATGATATAAAAGTTCAATATATTTTGAAAAATGAAAGAACAAAAGAATAGGGAAAATGGAAACGGAAAGGAAGAGGATGGGTGAGGGAAGACAGAAGAGGAAGAGGGCAGAATAAGATAAAGAAATAGAATAAGATAAAGAACTAAGATGCTTAAGTTACAAGTTGTTTAACTTCTTTTTAAATTTATTCTAATTTGTTATACATGATTGCAGGATGCAATTCACTTCATATTACACATATAGAGCACAAATTTTCAAGACATTGATTGTACACAAAGTATTTTCACATCATTTGTGTCTTATACATGTACTTAGGATAATGATGTCTAACTCATTCCACCAACAATCCTATTTCCTTGCCCCCTCCTTTCCCCTCCCTCCCCTCTGACCTATCTAAAGTTCTATAAGCTTCAGATTTTCATTTGTAAAATATAACATCAATTTCAGAGGATTTTTTTTTTAAAGAATCAAGTGAGAGGATGTATAAAAATATCTAGTATAAAGGGGGTAGGACACACTGAAGGTTGACAGGCTGCCTGGCTTTTCTTCACTCTGCTATGAGGTTTTCCAGTATGATCAGTGATGTGGTTTGGAGCCACTTCAGGTTGCTGGAGTGTCTGGGCTTTATGCTCACTTCATTGCCTCTCTTTCCAAATGAATCACTTCATTAAAATGGAAGATTTACTAAAACAGTTTGCCAGGTTAGGATGATTCATCTACCCCAGCTGTGGTCGTCATCAGAAAACCATGTGTGTTCAGTATAGTTATAAAGACTGAACAACCACTAATTTGCAGTTTTGGGTCTCAGTGTCATTTCTTTTTGTTTTTTAAAAGAGGAAGTGCGCAAGACATCATTAGGTCAGCCCCATGTAAGAGGCTGGGGAGCTCTTTGTAAGTAGATTCACACATTTTCACGTCCCAAAGTTTCTTTGTTAGTTAAAAGAAATAAGCATGTTTAATTAATTGCTGTTTGTTTAACATACAGGCATATTTATATGTTGGGGTTTTCTTCCCTTGATAGTAAGTTATAATGAAATACATTTTTAATGTTAGAAGGGAATTTTTAAAAGTATACTCTCTGCAAGCCTCAGATTTATCACCCTATTTAGCTTGTCAAGTAATGCTGCTGCTTAAACAAGAAACAGCTAATCCTGAATGCAATTTCCTTTCAAAATAGACAATCTAGCAAAACCCTACCTCTGCAGACTTCTGATAAAGCCTAAAAATCAAAACAAGCTTTATTCATCCTGAAAAACTACAGACACAGATAATCACATATTAAAAATGGTATACATATCATCACTACATTTAATATTTCCCACATCACCATGGCCCTCTGGTTCCAAAAAAAAGGAAGGAAGAAAGAAAGAAGCATCATTATCTTCTAAATTCAATTTATTCTGGTTAAATATATGATTTATTCAAGATTTTGAGTAGCTTTGATGTCTCAGAAACTGCCCTTTATTTGAAATTCTCTGCCTTTAATCTTCTCTGATTGCCACACCCCTAGCCACTGCCTATTTTTGACAAGGGGGTGATGAGAACAGGGTAAGGCTCCATAGGATGGCCCCAGGGCCTCAGGAGGCTGCTGTGGAAGCAGCGATAACAGAGTGCTAGACATTCCACTTGGAACCCTGAAATAACTGCACAACAGCCCTCTGTCATTTGTTTTTAACCACATGGAGTGACTGAGAAGGTCCTCACTCATGGCTGTATTTAGGTCCCTCCCTTCCGCATATTTTCAAGTGTGCTAAACAACCAGTTCCAGCTCTGAACAGTTCTCTCTTCATAAATCCCAACCTGCAAGATCTACACACTCCAGGCTTCCAACACAATGTTGATGCTGCAAGAGGAAAACCCATGTTGTCACTATCAACAGTCTTAACCTAGCAGGTTTGACTTATGGGGGAGAATTGTTCAAAACTGCACAATGGAAGACTGCACCCAGAAAAACATTTGTTTAGACATTTTCCTAACTTTTCCCACAACAAAACATTTTGCAAGATTTGCATCTGAAAGTACTTTTTCAATCAAATTGGATTTTCTGCAAGTTACAAAGATTTTATGGTCCTGTTCCTGCCTTGGGCAGGACAATGAGGGCTGTAAAGGAAAGAAATACTTGTTCTTTGCCTGAGGCACCAGGGAGCTAGAGGTTAGAGATGACAATAGGTGAGTTATCTCCCAAAAGAGGTTCCCTAAGGAATGAACCCTGCCCCCCTAACACTTGTGGAACAAAAGATCTGGCCCAGTCCTTTCACATTTTTTAAATTAATTAGGTAAACATAGAAAGGTCACTGCTAAATAATTTTCCCATGACACTTAGATCCCAATATCATGCTATTTTTAAGAACAGAGAACCTAACATATGTTCTCTACCCACTGATCTCCCAGTCCTGCCTGATGGATGGCTTTTGTGATCTTAAGGTGATGAGTATGGATCTTCCTCAAAGACTTCTTTGACCTATGTTCTCTTTCTCTTTCAGTTTTGTTTTTATGTTGTTATACTCACTATTCTTGCTCTGGAGTCCAACTTCTAGCAATTAAGAATAGATCTTAACATGCAAATCATTAAAATATATATATATATATATATATATATATAGAGAGAGAGAGAGAGAGAGGAAGGATATATGTAGTGAATGTTTCATCTAGAAAAAAAAATGTCATTATCCCAAAGAACACACAGAGCTTAGTTTAAGTGCTAGAGGAGGTTGTACCCACAATAAGGACTACACCACAGAACATATTCATAACCTTGTACATGACATTTGGCTCCAACTGCAGGGCTAATGGGAAAGACAGCCCTTTTGTGAAGGGCAAGGCTACTGATAAGCAATGATGGCAAGGCCACCTTCTCTGGCAGCTTTGCTGACAGCTCTGTGGCCTTGTGGGTTTCCTCTGGCCTGGGATCCAACTGCAGCTCCTTCCAACAAAGAGGGCCAATTCTACTGGCTTATGTCAAGCTCTCTGATTTTTAAGCATATCATCAAAACCTGGAATTAAACTTTTCAAACATAACCAGTCTAAACATCATATTTGAATTCCAACTAGACTGAATGAGATAAAAACAAAGCCCTCCTTTGAGTGGACAAGTTCATTGAGCAATGAATAAAACATAAACAAACACATTTCCACAGGACTGTCCGAGTCTCCAGGGGGATTGCACGCCAGGTGTGCTGCCCGTTGGTGATCCATTTGTAAAATGAAGTGGTGCTGCAGCTGAATAAAGGCACTATTGAGACGATTTCTGTCACATGTAGGGTAACAACCATTCCATTTCCTTGGGGGCTGTCCCATTTTCAGCACTAAACGATACCCTGGCATTCCAAGCAAAACAGGCTGGTTGGTCCCCAGCAGGGGATGTGCTCAGCTGAGTAGGCCTTGGGCTGTGAAACTGACTAAGATTAGAGGAACAGCACAAGGTCAGATCAGCTGCAAAGAGGATAATGTGGACATCTGACATGCTAGACACCTGAAGCAGAGTAGACATGAGAAGATAAAGTCAGGACAATAAGTTTGACAGTGCTGAAGAAGAAAGAACAGGTGTATGTGCCACAGTGGGGTCTCCTTTATAGACACTGTAACACAGTAGCACATTGCAGTTGTTTTAGCATTGTTTTAGGTCTCTCAATCCCCTCATAGATGTTCCCTACATTCTAGTGTTTCAAAGTGTCCTGTGAGTACAACAAAGTTGGAAACCTCCTATAGATGTGTAGACTGATGTGTATTTACATATTTCCTCCTTCATACCCAGAAGGATCCAGGTATTATCATAATTCTGTTCTTAGCTTATATGATAAAGGATAGATAAATCTTCATAACAAGAATGCTTTCACTATATTATTAAAGCTAAGGATGATTTTTATCCAGATTTATCCCACTCTCCAAGGAGAACCACCCAGAACCAGAGCTAGGCACCTTACTCTGGAGCTTGTGGACCCTATTTGCCATCAATCACCCCCATGGCCAACTCCCCAAGTCTATATAAGGAGGTTAATGAGCAAAGAAGGTATGTATGGTGTAGTGAGCCTTGATGGTAATTTATTTCACAGACAAATCCTCTTTTTTCTTGTTACAAAGTTTACACCAACCAAGACCCCTAGAGGCAGGAAAAAAAAATCAGACTGAACCAGTCAGTCTAAGGATGCCTGTACATGCTATTCATTATTAGCAACAAGCAAGTATTGTGTACAAAAATTTCCATTGTTATATTTCCTCTTTGTCACAATCCTTCCAGGGCAGGGAAGGGCTACTGCATGGCAAATTCTCCAGGGCTTACGTGCAACTATGAAGGGATGAGACCTCCACAGGATCTACCTATTGATTTGAAGAGAAAGCATTAGTTATCGGCCCTTGCAAGTAATGCACACCCAGGCTGACATTTATGTTGGTTTACAGATAGTATAAGACTCTTCAGACTCACCAACGAAAGAGAACCTGTATTCAGGTCAATTTTTATATCAAGTACAAATAAAAAAATATACACATATAAGTTTGATTATTTTCATCTGACCATTTTTCAACTTGTGTTAGTGAATTCATCTTACTGAAATACTAAGAAGCTGAGCATAAAGATATAAAAGAAGGTTCGTTTTCAAATTAATTTTTAACTTGGTTTCATGGAATCCCAAAGCTCTGAATGTGCCTTGGACCTGTTGATAGCCCTGAGACATAACCACTCTGATGTGCAAATTTGCATAAGTGGAGGACCAATGATGTGCATTTTATTAACTGTACCCTACTTTCTCAGCCTTCTGGAATGTCTCTGGCTGGTAGGGCAGGCAATGGTTTCCACTGCTCCTCCAGCCTTCCATTCAACAGTGTTGCTATTTTGTCAACCTAATTCCTCCTCTTTTGCAGGTTATTGCCAGGCACATGGGCTCTGCACCCTTCCCTTAGTATGCAATTTTCTCAGGTTCCTTCAGAACCCATTAGCACTTTGACAGCTTAACAATTAGTAAACTAGTCATCCCAAGTTCACAAACATCACATTTTCTTCCCTTTCAAGTTTTTAAAAACTTCTACTCTTGTTTCCATAATAATTATGGGTTTTTGTTTGTTTGTTTGTTTGTTGTTATGGTCACTACAACTTTGAATTTTTTGAATTTTGAATGGTTAGGGCCTTTGCATCTACTAGACTAGAATGACTGCAGAACTCTAGTAGAGCTTAAAAAAGACAAGCCTATCAATAAACGTGATGGAAAAAAAAACAAATGATGACTCACTGCTGCTAAGCTCAGCTATAGGGGGTGAATGGGACCAATGAAGATTTCAATAAAGTATAATCTGTTTATATATTAAATCTTTAAGTTGAAAGTAAACAGAAATTTCTCATTTGAGCCGCAAAGTTTGCAGTGGAAATAAAGAACAATTCAATTCCTTTTGTTAATCTCAAAGATATTGTGAAGAAAAAAAATGGTAGTCCTTAGAGACTGACCACAGATATAAAAGCTAGTAAAATTTTAAAAAATGATCCTAAGTTTCTTATCAAGAAGATGGGAAAAAATAAAGCCCTAGACAAAATAGGAAAATGTTCCAGACAGAAAGTTAATAAATTCAGTTGTATGATATATTCAAAAGGAATAATAATTATATTACTGGAGATGTTCAATTAAGGCAATTTGAAATGTGGAAGAGAGGTATGAGGTCCAATCTACAAATGTACCTCTGAGAATCATCCACTTAAAAATGGTCACAGGAGTCATGAATGGGAACTTAGTCTTGGGGAACACAGAGCCAGGAAAGGAATAAGAGTAGGTAGCCAAGACATCAGTAAATGAGTCAAGAGAAGCAGCAAAATGAGATACCACCAAGGTCAAGACAAGACAGGAAGACTTGTAACTCCAAAAGGCTTTGCTCATTTGGTCTACACTATACTGAATGCCAAAAGTTGTATATAGATCTATCTATCTATCTGTCTATCCATCCATCCATCCATCCATCCATCCCATCATTTAGTGTGAGGCCCCCATGAAGCCCTCATGCATCCTGCACTTACAGGTACTACTGCACTTTTACCCTGTATAGTCATTACCTCTATGTCTGTCTGTCCGTCTGTCTATCTACCTGTGTAATATAGGATTATAGAGGGAATGTGATAAGACAACATACAACTGTCTTGGAGCCTTGGAGCTCAAAAACCATTTGAGGTGGAAAATCTAAGGAG
Source organism: Marmota monax (assembly GCF_021218885.2). Lineage (NCBI taxonomy): Eukaryota > Metazoa > Chordata > Mammalia > Rodentia > Sciuridae > Marmota > Marmota monax. Next base: position 8,142,808 of record NW_026693082.1, read on the forward strand.
AGGAGGAGAAGGTGGCAGGTTGATTTAAAAAGAATGTAGATTACCATTTAAAATTATTTGTAGTCAATTTATAGAAATATGCACTATGAGCTTCATAAATGATTTTATTCTTACTTTTTAGAATTGGGATTCTTATATTCATAATGAGAATAATAATTTGTGAAGGAGGAGGAGGTTGGTTATTACGAACAGATTTTGCCAGCCTTTACAATTCCACACAAGAGGGCAACAGAAACAAAGCAGTGAGGCCAAATTTCAGTTTGAACATCTCTGGGAATTTGCATTAAACAAGAAAAGATCATTGCTGTAAATATATTTTCCAATTTGTAACAGCTGAGACTCATAAACAGAGATTATATGGCACATAACAACTGACAGGTTATCAGCATGTGTTGGCAAGAGCCCTTTGGCTATTAAAAGATAATTAAAACTCACTATAATCTTCCAGCTGCTTCATTTAGTCATTTTGTTTTATAGGAACGTGATAAGGCTCTGAATCATTTTAAACGGACAGCTCCCCTTTTATCAGCTGCTCAGGTTAAGCAAGTGAGAAGAGTCCCTCATTTACAAATTTCCTTCCAGCTACCAGATTTCCTCAGGGTCTTCCTCAGGCTGCAGTGTCAATGATTTGGTTGCTGAAGGTTCATCCTTTATCTGGCATAGTTAAAGCAAGCAAGGGCCCACCCATGTCATGTCACTGGAGTAAATGCTTCCACCATCATTGTATGAGAATATAAATGTGCTAGAGGACAGTTGTTCTTTGTTTTCAATTGAAGATGGACAAAACAAGTTTCAATTGAATTTTGATTAAATTTAGAAATTGTTTAATGGCTTTTAAGAACAGTACAGGAGGAACTCATTAGCATAAGAGACGATGCAATCTGCCCTTCTAGAGATTAAGAAGTCAAAACAAGGATCCAGGGGAAGGCAAAAGTGGTGAAGGATGATGCTCTTTTTAATATATTTAGGTAATATTCCTTCTACCTTAGAAGGCACCCGGATGGACTGCAAAATAATTTAGGCTGTTTCTAAATGCAGAATAGTGAATATTTCTAAGAACCATTCTTGCAATTTTCAATTAAAGACTTTCAATTAAATCTTTGTGTGTATTGCTTCTGCAAAAGGACCAAACGGAGCCACACACCCTTTAATGGTTAGGTTGGTTTAGAGATAGGCTCCAGTGATCTGTTTGATATAATTAGACATGCACAGACATTATAAAGCCACACTACCTATGCAGGTCTCTGCTCCCATAAAGAAAATGAGGCTTCCCCTTAATTTGTTCTTTGTAGAACAGACCATGCTTTCTCACTCTGCTAAACTACAGTATGTGAGATCTTCCTCCTATAAACATCTTTCTGCTCTTTGAGTGTCATGCTCTAGTGTTAGGGCGGGGGTCTCTGTTCTCTATTTGCTTGGGTACCTCCTTCAGATGTCAGCTGGAACATTCCTGTTTCTTGGAGCTCCGACAGTCCAACACTCAGAAGCACCTAGTGCAGGCTTTGGGGCTCCCACTGCACTCTGCACATCTGGTGCCACTGTACTTTTGCCCAGTTCTGTCATTACCTCTATACCTCTCTCTCTCTGCTCCCCCCACCTCCGCTAGAATGGAAGTTTGAGGGCAAGACCCATGTCTTGGCTTGCCCAGTTTATAACAGGTGCAGAATAAAAACTGAATGAATAAATGAGGGAATGAATAAGAGAAATGAATTATTTTGAAAAAGAAATGAGTACAATTTACAGGGTCATCATTTTCAGAGAGACTAACAATATTTTGGTTATTATTCCTACTGATATTTTGGTAGGAATTGAAAATTAATTTAGAAACATTTTAATTAGGAGGATGTCCAGGTAAAATTATTGACAGAAAATTAAAGAGAAAATTAAAGGACCTCTTTAAAATGAGAACTCTCATCTATGTTTCTACTCTTAAACTTCACATTTGCTTTGGTATCAGTTTCCATGATCTGATGGATCTGGTGTTATCTCCACCCTGGTGCAGGATGTTTCCTCTGTCTTAAGTTAGTATCCTCCATCACATCTACATAGTTGTAAAGCAAAAAAAAGAACTGAAAGTGGCTTCAGTATCTTAAGTCTCAAGGACCAAGGGCACAGGATGCCCCTGTTTATGGTTGAGTCAAGCCCAAGAAAGCACCAAAAAGTGATACCATCTGCTATAGTTTAGGCCTGGAATGAGGACTTGTGCTTTAAAAGCTGTGGTCTCCAGTTTGCTGCTATTTGGAGACAGGGGAACATTAAGAATCAGAATTTAGTGGGAGGACTTCAGGTAATTGGAGGTGTGCCCTTGATGGGGATATTAGGTCACTCACAAGTTTTTCTTCCTCTCTTTTCACCTCCCACTCATGAAGCAAAAGGTTTTGCTGCGCCTTGTACTCCCACCACGATGCACTGTCCCCATAACAGAAGCCTGAAAACAACGAATGTAGCCAATCATGGACTGGAACCTCTAAAAATATAGCCAAAATAAAATTTTATCTTTATAAATTGATTATATAAGGTATTTGCTATAATGATGGAAAGCTGGCTAACACACCACCTTTCTTGAATTTAAAAATTGTTACTGATATCCAAATTACATCTGAAGTGAAAGCAAAGTCTTGCTTTATGCCTACATTTGTGGGCTTTTCCTGGGCTATGGAAGACCTTCTAGACCTCCCCTTCTCCGATTCCACCTTCTCTTATAATTCATCTCAAATGCATCAGTTTTTTTATAATGTCACCCCCACAACATTGATATTGACTGCTCTGCTGAAGAGTGTCCAATAACTTCTTAGTATTAGAAGGAAAGACAACAATGTTTGGTCTTTGATTTTAAGAAACACAAGTATTTTGTGGAGTGATGATACATCCTGGTTTTGTTTCTTTCTAGCTTTAAAGCAACAGTTTTGATGATTAGGCTCATGGGCACACCAGTATGTGATATGTAGCAAATAATGTGTTACTAACACGTGAATACTGGCATCATCCATGCATCCAACCCTTAGACTGGGTGATTTTCCCAGATACAAATATGCTCACAACATTCTTTGAGATGAACATTATTATTCCAGTTTCTACAAAGAATCTGAGGTACAGTGGTGCTAAATAACTTGTCCATGGTCAAAATGCCAGTTCCATATCTTTCTGAATCCCAGTTACTGTTCTTAATGATTAAATCATACTGTCTCCTATATAGTTAAAAGATGTGGATGATTTTCATAGATCCAAAACCATCCCTTATAACAGCATATTTCATACTTAATTGCAATAAAAGAGAAAGGAAAAGAGTGTCCAGCTAATAGGCTGGGCACTGTGTGTCTTGCTGTAGCTCATGGTGGGAAACTATCGCCAATACTGCTTCAACAGTTAAAGCAAATTTATTTTCAAGTTCATTTTACTGCTCTCCACATTTTATAGGGAAGTTATCAAATCTGAAGCCCAGAAGAGTGTAAACATCCACTTTGTCTGTTACTGAGAACAAAGGTTGAACACTGTGACTTTAATGCATGGCAGCAGCTTGCTGAGACTGAGCCTGAACATGATCCAAGGCTCAGGGTTCAGGTAGCCTTTGAATTACCAATCCCCAATCAATTCACTCAGACGTTTTCATGTATATTTGTACAACAACTCATATATAGATATTAGGGCATTTTAAAAATCAACATTTGACAACAAGAATTTACATTACCAACACATTTATAAAAAATACACAAGTTTAGTTTTGAAATTCATTATAGAGCAATATCACAATAAACTGGATATTTTCCCTGAAAAATAAGTGCTTCTTGAATAAATGGAGTATCAGAATTTCAAGCAAGTCTGATAACTTTGAAGCAGAGTTAAGGTTTTCCCTGAACTCCCATGCTAAGTTCTCCCAATCTTTATTAGAGGATGTCACTAATATAATTATTTACAATTCACAATTGCTAGACTGTGGAACCAACCCAGATGCCCTTCAATAGATGAATGGATAAAAAAAATGTGGCATTTATACACCATGGAGTATTACGCAGCACTAAAAAATGACAAAATCATAGAATTTGCAGGGAAATGGATGGCACTAGAGCAGATTATGCTTAGTGAAGCTAGCCAATCCCTAAAAAACAAATACCAAATGTCTTCTTTGATATAATGAGAGCAACTAAGAACAGAGCAGGGAGGAAGAGCAGGAAGAAAAGATTAACATTAAACAGATACATGAGGTGGGATGGAAAGGGAGAGAAAAGGGAAATTGCATGGTAATGGAGGGAGACCCTCATTGTTATACAAAATTACATATAAGAGGTTGTGAGGGGAATGGGAAAATAAACAAGGAGAGATATGAATTACAGTGGATGGGGTAGAGAGAGAAGATGGGAGGGGAGGGAGGGGGGATGGTAGAGGATAGGAAAGGTAGCAGAATACAACAGTTACTAATAGGGCATTATGTAAAAATGTGGATGTGTAACCGATGTGATTCTGCAATCTGTATTTGGGGTAAAATTGGGAGTTCATAACCAACTTGAATCTAATGTATGAAATATGATATGTCAAGAGCTTTATGTTTTGAACAACCAATAAAAAAATTAAAAAAAAAATAATTATTTAGATTAATATCTATCTTCCCTGAAAGTTGCTAAAGGCGATATTTATGAGGTATTTGTTAAAGGACTGAGTAAAGGAATGAATTAATTTACATTCTTCTTTTATCCACAAGAGCATTAAACTCAACTGTGAACATGTAACAATGTCAGGAGACATTTTTGCTCTCTGCAACTTGGGCATCCAGCTACTTCTGGTATTTAGAGGGTAGAAACCACAAATCTGCTTAACACCCTACACTGTACAGAACAGCACCCATAAAAAAGGATTATCTGGACCCCAAATGCCAATAGTGGTGAGGTAGAGAAGCCCTGATTTAGGTATAGAGTATCTAGAAAAATTCCACAAGCAGACAAGAGATCTCAGAAATAAGCCAGCTCTCATATCAGAAAAAAATACTATGGTGCCCACTCATGTGTTTTTACAGAAACTATTTCACAGAAACATAAGCCAAACTGGAGATCCCAGGTGGTCATTTTCATCTCATAGCTCATTTTTGTTCTCCCCAGTATAAGCCTCAACCAGATAACATCTTTGGATTTTCAGAGGTCAGCATTTATAGGCTGACCCATAGCCCAGAATAACCCAAAGAACGAGACTTTCATTCAATAACAGTGGCATTATTTTTTATTGTGGGTCATGGCTCATAATATGCAATTCAGCTAAAAGGGAAAGATACAAAACATTTGAGATGACTGGCAGGAGAAAACTCTAAAAACACTCCGGCACAAAAGGGGATTAAAATGTCACAGGAAATTTTTTTCTTGGAAATGGAATGGCTCATGAGGCTCATGAATGCTTCATTCTTTCCAGAACAGTTAAAACACTGTATGTGCGGGTTGCTCGAGTTCAAAAGGCAGGGCAGGCCTTTCTTTTTGTTCTGTTGCTCAACCCTAGAAGGCTTTCCCTGGTGAACTCAAACCAATGAGTAGTGAGAAGATAGGGGCTGGAGATGCTTCACTCAAGTGAGCAAGCTGGATTATGTGTGTGCTCCCTTTTGGAAATGAATAGAGATTGCCTCAGACTGGGAAGAAAGAGACTGAGCAGGAATGGACAAGACACTAGAGAAAACATTCACTCTACATTCTGTCATCTATTACCTGAACATTCATTTGTCCAAGGCCGAATGAAGCCAGATCCTGCTCTGACATGGAATGTGAAGTGATGGATGGGTCTATAAGAAAGGACGACTCATAACAAGACTTCCCACCAGGTGGCATGAATCAGGGTACTTAGGGAGTTGGGGGCGTGTCTGCCTGGGGTCTGCCTTTGCCAGATGCTCCGGGTAGTACTGTTTTCTCTCAAGTTCCTAGTGTGCTAAAGGTTCCTTGCATAGGGGTGGCAGCTCTGTGCTGCAGCTGCAGTCTTTAGCCTGCCTGTCCCATGTGATGGACGCTCTAATGGGACAATGAGCATATCTTTTCTGACAATCAGCAGATGATCCAAACTTTCTGGGGCTTAGATTAATTTCCTGTTTGTAGGATAAGAAAACAATTACCTCCAAAATTAACAAGTAATTAGTATTTGCTAGTCATTTTAGGATAAGATCTTTCTGCCCTTACACACCACACCCAGAACACACGCACACACACACTCCAACCTCTAGTTTTTCAGGTATTATTTACAAGACTTAGGCTGGAAGGTTAGATTCCAATTCCTATCCAGGCTTTAGCCAAATCTTCACTAGGCCCACATAAGCATTGCACCTGTCTCCTGAAGAATAAAGAAAACCACAGGTGCACAATGTCCACCCCAAGGGTTATGCTCATTGCATGGGTGTAGTGGATCTCACACTACCCAGGACTCAATAACAGTGAGAAAAACCACTTCTCCATCCAAGTTTTCTTTCTATAGACAGGTGTCAGGGCAAGCAGAAGTTCCATAAGGAAATAAAGACATGTGACTAAGGAGCTCAAAATGGGGACCTAAGTTCTGCTCCATCTTGTGGATGGAAGGTATGGGATCTTGAGCAAGTTCCTCAGTCTCTTGAAGATCTAATTTCCTTGTTCTGATAAGGATTATAAAATTCCTGTGAGACAGGGTTTCTCAACAGTGGCACTACTGCCATTCTGGGCCAGATCACTCTTTGTTGTATGTGTGTGAGGTGCTGTCTTGTAATTGTAGGAAGTTTAGCAGTATCCTTGGCCATGGCCTGCTAGATGCCAGCAGCACACTTCCCAACAGTTGTGATAATCAAAAATATCTCTACATATTGCCAAATGTCCCCTTGAAGGTAAAACTGTTCCTGTCTGAAAACCACTGCAGCAAAGGAACCCCATATTCTTTATTTTTTAACAAAACATCACCCAGAAACATTTAATTCTATCCCCAAGGATTCAGGGAGTGGCAATGAAAATAGCTATCAATGAAATGAGAGCACTCAGGGTGGAAAACAGGATTTGGGATGAAAAGGAGAATTATTTGGCCTTACTTGAAGACTCTTCTCCAACCTTAGACCCTGGAGATTCTGGATTCTCTTTAATCCTGGGCAGAGAGTAGTGATGAGACTATATTCCCCTTTGCTACCTCATAGTGTTGTGGGGGCTTATGTGAGATAATGTTAATGAAAGTGCCTGAAAGTGCAGAATGACATTTGCAAGTATTTGTGCAACTGAAGAAATAGTGCAATGTAGCTAGAACTCCTGGAATGTCACCTCTTTATGTCTGGGGGCAAAGTCTCTTCTTGTGATAATTCTAGTTGTAACATTCAGTCAGATGAATCAGTCAGGTGCCAGCCAAATACCAATCTGGCATTGACCCAGAGGTAGGGAGTGACTTTTAGTTCTTGCTTTTTTGGGAGAAGTCACAGGAACGAGTATGACTCTGATCTGCCAAGGAGAGTCCCTGCCTGACTTTGTCCATCTTGGTCTGCAGACAGACCTGTGTCATTGAAGAAAGAGAAGAACAGATTGGACTTATGGGAAATGGTGAAAAGTTGCTTCCTTCCAAGAATGGAAAAAAATGGGTATAAAAAGACTGAAAAGCACACTAGATAATTCAGCATCATTTGTGTATCTTGTGAGTAATTCCAATTCTCCAATGTAGCTGCTTCTCCCTTGAAGCACAAACTCTGTTCCCTGAAGGCTCTTTAGTCATCTCATTGAATATGGATTTACCCTGCAGCTACATTCAAAATATGAACTAAAATTTAGTTTAAAAGTAAAACTTCATATTAATAGCTCTTATAAAATCCAATGTGAGTATTTTTCATTCAATATCAGTGGGGTATCTGCCTGAGGCAAATATGTGCAATTTCATACTTCATAAAATATTTAAACATCTTTAAACTACTTCTGAGAGAGTTCACATTTCAAATTCTCCTCCTTCATGAAATGCTGACTGGCTATTTTAAAAATTTAATATCAACAGCAAGAACAGGTGTCCTATAGAGAATTTGTTTATTGAGTTTCTTTACAAATTAATCTTGTGGTTTCCAGTTATTTCAGACAAGTTGGACCAATTTATGTAGTGTTTTAGTTTATTCATATTCCTAAAATCAGGCACTAAATTATATTTGTATTTGGGTACATGATACTGTTTAAAAAGCTTATAATTGAAATATGAAATGTTTCAAACTAATATGCAAAGGCTAGGGATTTAAAATTTAAATCTCTTTACCACACATATTAAATTCATTGAGTGTTAGGATTTGATTTCATTTATTCCTTACCAACACATTTTTAAAGCACTCATGCCTAAAGAAGAAGAAAACTATTATCATTCCATCAGGTAATTTAATTACAATCCAGTGAAAGTTCTGTTGTAAGGTGATCAGATTTTACCAAGTAAGAGTTACTGACAACACAAATCACTGAAGAGGTGTCACAAACTAGAATGAGAATCTCAAGTATAAGATACAGCCATCTATTCAAATTCATGGATTCTTACCACAGTGGAAAAGCATGATGAGAAAGGCATTGCAATCTCTAAAATTTTATAAAGCATATAAATGTTTTGCCACCCTGAAAATTATGGCACTATATTCTGGATTCATCATTTCTTTATTGCTACAGTTAAGATCTTCATTTCTTTGAGTGCCTGTTAGTCACTTAGATATATACTCCCTTGAATTGTCAACTTCATGACAGTTTAGGTCTTATCATACTTAATGGCAGTCTCCTTGAGGGCAGCAATAATGTTTTATATAACTCACATATCACATGGAATACCAGCAAAGATCTTGCATACAATTGACATTGTACAAATATTTGTTGAAATATTGGCTAAGCTAGATTTTCCACTAGTATAGTTCATGCAGAAAAAGTGAAATTTAATCCAAAAAGGTGGTCTCTCTTAAATATCTGTGCTAGTCATTACTATGTTACTAAAGTGAGTTTCCTGAGAAACTTGCCACAGTCCCATCGTAATCCTCCCAGGGAGAGCAAAATTGCTAGTGTGACAGTGTTAACACAGATGTAAATTCTCTGTGGAGGATGGGCTCTGAATTTTCAACGACAATATGGTTTTCATAGAAGGGAGAGGGTTTTGTATTCCTGGACTGGAATAACTATTCAGATTCTACAGAAGACACATGGCCAAGTGATGGGGACTTGCCTGACAGCTAGTAAATATCCCCGTTTCACCCCAGTAATACCAAGCAGGAATACTTTCTGACAGAGGGATGGAAGCTAAAGCAATGGAACAACAAAACACTACAGCAACAATGAAAACTAAGTGATAACTTGAACTCCAGATTTTCCATTGTGGCTCCACTCCCCTACACAGATGCCTATCCCCAACATCTATAGCACCATGTAGCACCTATTTAAGGTCCACTCACTAAACTGTGGTGTTAATATTTTTTTAATGTATTATAGCTCAAGGTCCTAATAACACCTGGCACAAAGTATGTGAGTGAGTGAATGAATGGCTATGTCCTCCCCATACAAAAATGGAAAGACAATAAATGTACTTGGTTTTCTGTAAGCCAACAGAGTATGTTACCACAAATTTGAGTTCAGTGTTTCAAGTTTAGCAAAATTAATAAACACAGAAGACTTAAAAAGCTGCCAAGGGAATTCTAGGCTTTGAAGATAAGTTATTGCTGCTAGCTGAGGTGTCTCCTTTCTTCTTGGCTTTGGAGCAGGCTGCAAACTTGAGGCCAGGGCAAAG